>NC_090266.1:382741593-385241593 GCF_040414725.1 Anabrus simplex | reverse complement strand
ATAATAATAATAATAATAATAATGTAAACTCATATCCATCATCCTGAGGTGGTGCAGCTCTTTTCATGCACTTCCCCAATGGACGTGAGCTGCATGTACCATTTTAACCACACACCAGTCCTCTTGCCATTCTTAAATTTCTCTGTCAGTACCGGGAATCAAACCAGGGCCCCCGAGGATGATGACTAATAGTGCCAACCGTTATGCTACAGACACGGAAATAATAATAATAATAATAATAATAATAATAATAATAATAATAATAATAATACCGGGCGAGTTGGCCGTGCGGTTAGGAGCGCGCAGCTGTGAGCTCGCATCCGGAAGATAGTGGGTTCGAGCCCCACTGTCGGCAGCCCTGAAGATGGTTTTCCGTGGTTTCCCATTTTCACACCAGTCAAATGCTGGGGCTGTACCTTAATTAAGGCCACGGCCGCTTCCTTCCCATTCCTTGGCCTTTCCTATCTCATCGTCGCCGTAAGACCTATATATGTCGGTGCGACGTAAAGCAACTAGCAAAATAATAATAATAATAATAATAATAATAATAATAATAATAATAATAATAATAATAATAATCGCATTCTCTTTAGTGTGTGAAACTGAAATAGAGAAATACATGCTGATCTGATCGCTTCTATTTTATAATCATTCGAAGAAGAATAATACATACTATATTACATGAGGTCCCGGTCTAGAAAGCCAAGAATAACGGCCGAGAGGATTCGTCGTGCTGACCACACGACACTTCATAATCTGCAAGTTTTCGGGCTGAGCAACGGTCGCTTGGTAGGCCAAGGCCCTTCAAGGGCTGTAGTGCCATGGGGTTTGGTTTTTTTATATTACATGAGGACTGAAGGAAAATATTTCGACAATTCTCCGTTTACAAGTCGACAAGGAAATGTATGACTTCAAGGGCCTAATTCAAAACAAAAATGAGTGGGTGATTCATTTTACAAACTATCCCAGCCACTGAAACAAAACCGTAGTGATTCGGCATGTTTAGAATTATTTCAGTTCCTCAGTTAGTTGTTGCAGATCTCAGGTAGGGATGTCAAACATTTAACTAAGACAAAAGCTAGTAGCGCAAGAGGACTATGTTTCCCACGGAAAAAACAGTTTCCCTCTGAATGAAAGTGGCGATACCCGTCCACCTTTCACTAAGACCTTGATGGCTTCTATCCTATCAGAACAATCACCACCACCAGCAATAGCAACAAGGCAACGACAGCAGCAGTTTCATACACGTATTATTTAAATCCCTCTTGGAAAATGGTAGTCTCAGGGAAATAGTTGACAGTAATATCGGTCAAAGAGTCGTACAGCAGATTAGCGTAGCTCAGGAGCAAAGTTTTCTTATGTTATTTAATTTATTCTACGGCTCTTGGCCATGCTGACCATACAGCCAACTACATACTAGTAGTGACCATAATTGATATAGGCCCACTGCTAGTAACATCTTCTTATTCTACCGCTTTTCCCACGCTCGTGGTGTCGCGGATGCGAACTGTGAAGCACATGTGGAATTGGCCGTTTTGCGGCTGGATACCCTTCCTGACGCAACCCTTTATGGAGGGATGTAATCACTATTGCATATTTCTGTGATAGTTTGTAGTCTAATGTATTGTCTGAATATGAAGATGAAAGTGTTTGGACAAACACAAAGACCGAGTTCCCGAGCCAGAAGAACTAATCAGATGCTATTATAAACCCCGAACCGGCCGGGAATCGAACCGGGGACCCTCTGAACCGAAGGCCTCAACGCTGACCATTTCACCCAGGGAGTCAAACATATACTACTAGTAACTTAGTAGACTGAATTTGGAAGTTGTTCGCAGTTATTTTTATATTTTAGCTTTTTCTCTATTGTGACAAGAAGGCACTGAATGTTTGACGGGAGGAGTTCTGTGTTTAGCTGCTGTATTCTTTTAACAAGTATGGTTTGTTGAACTTGATGGCATGTACAAGCCAAAAACAGGTGGGTTAGGTCATCCAGTGACTGGCCATCGCAAGAGGAATACAGGGACTTCGCGACACCAATCCCGAATAGACGGCTCGTGGAATATCCGTGATTAAACAAGTCAGCAAAACTAAGGAGACTGCTCAACAGACCGGGAGGCAAATTCCGTACGTCTACAATACCAGGTTAATACCAGCGGTCCATTGCCCCTTGTACCGGTCTTATTCGTGGAGGAGAGGAATTAAGGATAGGAGACGGCCGTTCTTTCCTTCCACTTGGCTGAGTTGCGAACTCGTCTTGGCTCCTTGCTTTATCAGATCGTCAAGCACGCAAGAAAGCAGACAGTGGCGCGACTCTAGTAATTAAAATACTGACTTTAAACCAGCCAGCCGCAGGATACTTTGCACGCACCAGATTTGAAGATATGTGCATAGATAAAACAAACAACTTTTCCAGATGAATTCTGGACGGGTGTTTGTGAATATTCTGACAGTCTTTGATGCTAGGCCAACTTCTAGAGCCTGAGGGAATCTCTTCTATAACTGAGGTATGATCGTCGCTGTTTTACAAAAAACTGATGGAACCTTTTTCAGAAATAAATTAATACATTTGAATTCGAATATGAATATAGGCCTGAATAACAAACGTCTCTGTGATTGCCGGGATGAGTGAATGCTGGCCTTCTGAGCTGAAGTTGCCAGGTTCGATATGACTCAGTCAGGTGGTATCTGAACTTTTCAAATACGTCAGCCTCGTGTCGGTAGATTTTCCCGGCACGTAAAAGAACTCCTGCGGAATAAAATTGCTGCACCTCGGCGTCTACGAAAGCCGTGCAATTAGTTAGTGGAATTTAAAACCAGTAGCATTAATTAATCGTCTCTATGGTATAGGACTTGAGTAATAGCTTCTTACCAGGTAGACCCACTGCCACAAATTTAAGCCTAGCGTGGAGTCTTTTAACTTAAATAGCCTATAAGGTGCTGTATGATTTTTCCCCGCTTAACTCAGCTAATTATATTCTATCTACTTTATGTATGTGATCTCCGTCAACATATCATTTTTAAAATAGTATGCAAAGTCCCTTTTTACCATCGCCTACCCGTTAGTGTAACAGGTCATCGAGGGCTAAGTGTTAGTACATTTTTTGACACGGTCCTTCGAATTTAGGTGGTCTCAAATGTCGAAATGCTATGCCAGAATGCGATTCTACTGCCTTTAACGCAAGTAGTGATAACGTGACATGGAGCCAGAGTCGAAACCATGGTAGGCTGCACATATGCATCTATTCAAACTGGAGAACTTCAGTACTAGGCATCACTTATATTTAAAGCTGCTGGGAATGTATGAGCATTCAAACAATTACCACAGTTGTAATGATTTCGTGTGGCTATTTCTAGCCGAGTGCAGCCCTTGTAAGGCAGACCCTCCGATGAGGGTGGGCGGCTTCTGCCATGTGTAGGTAAATGCGTGCTATGGTGGTGGAGGATAGTGCTATGTATGGTGTGTGAGTTGCAGAGATGTTGGGGACAGCACAAACACCCAGCCCCCGAGCCATTGGAATTAACCAATGCAGGTTAAAATCCCCGATCCGGCCGGGAATCGAACCGGGACCCTCTGAACCGAAGGCCAGTACGCTGACCATTCAGCCAACGAGTCGGACACTACAGTTGTAGTAAAGTGAATAAGGGATGGCAGGACAAGATGATACGCGGGACAAGATCATAATCCACTCCAGGCTGATTTTATCACCCTCCTCATAGCTTAAATGGTTTTCTATCGAGCAAGTGTGATCCTGTTGCCATGAAACGTTGCCAGAAAACAGGTGAAATAAGTTTTGTTTACGACTTCAGCTGTACCAAGTGTAATTGAGATAGTTTTAGTCCGTAAAGCTGATGATGAAAGACGCCACTCTATGCAAATATCTTAAACAATTAGCCTCCAATCGTTACTGTTCTAGGAGACAAGACACCACCAAACGTCTCACAATGTTCTTGAAAGGTCTGCAGCGAAGCATGAACAGTATGTACAAACCCCACTTTACCTTGCGCTCGTTCAGTCCTTACGACACGTGCTCTCTCCTTCCGTGCGGGACGTTTGTATGTTGTCTTCAGGTTCATGATGTCAGACAACTTCAGTTCAGATACGACGAACACAGTGAATTAGTGAACATGATGGCAGGCTTCTCGAGCAATGAAATGGGTGACATGTTATTAATTTACGTTCAAGTAAGAGGTGACAGTTATTTTTAAATTTTAATTTCGTGTGGCTATTTCTAGCCGAGTGCAGCCCTTGTAAGGCAGACCCTCCGATGGGGGTTAGCGGCATCTGCCATGTGTAGGTAACTGCGTGTTATTGAGGTGGAGGATAGCGTTGTGTGTGGTGTGTGAGTTGCAGGGATGTTGGGGACAGCACAAACACCCAGCCCCTGGGCCATTGGAATTAACCAATGAAGGTTCAAATCCCCGACCCGGCCGGGAATCGAACCCGGGATTCTATGAACCGAAGGCCAGTACGCTGACTATTCAGCCAACGAGTCGGACAGAGGTAAGAGTGCAAGAGCAAGATGACTGTATCGAGAACGTTTTCCTAATCGAAGCTTTCCAAGTTACCCATATTTCGTCGCAATGCTTCAGAGACTTCGAGACACGGGACGACTACTGACCAATTTTGAGTGTAGAGGCCGCTCACGTAAGCAACGTGTGCTGGCATCCAATAAAAAACCTGGATATGGCCCACGTTGGTCCCAGAAGGAGCACCAGGGTCATTGCATGTGAGATGGATGTGTCTCACTCTATTGTACACCGAACATTTCAGGAGCACCTGTATGTTCCGACCTACCTTTCGTTACTTCTACCCAATTGCTCGCTACTGTATGGTAGCACCCTTCAGCGTAGTCATTTGAAGGTCCAACAATGATAATTGCTTCCCCATTAAATTACTTCTGTCCACATCCTTGAGGAACTGATCCCTCTGACTATAGTCCACAGACATGTGACACAGATTTACCTGTGACGTTCCCTCACAACCCACATTTAATTCAACATCGTAAGCAACCTGGATACACATAAATCATGAATAAAAATTCCTTCATCAATCTTATACTCTAGCTTCATCAGTTTACGGGAACTACCCGAAAAGAATCGAACTGTCTCACTATCGTAATCTAACTTAACCCCTTGACTACCCAACCAATCAGCTCAAAACATCACAAGATAGCCTATACTAAATTAGGCACTAATAAACTTACCTGAAAACAAGCCTCACTACCTGTCTTAATGGAATTGCCACTCGACTCATAATTATATCTGATTTACTGCCTATCGCAGACAAAATGAACGTGTTACTAACTCAATGATATACCCTGTCTTCTTGGCATCATCATAAAACTTCAGATTAACACAAGACTTTTCACTACCTGAATATAACAAAGCCTTGACCTTCTTCTCCCAAATTTCAACTTCAATCACAGACGTGATCATAATAGCTTCAGCTCCCTCGAGATCACAAAACACTTGGTCACACAATAATTTCTCTGATTCTATATTTCACAAATTCACAAACATAAGAACATACCCACTCCGATTTAAAACTGAAAAATTAAATTAAACGCTTCATATAAATGTTGTCTTTTATGACGACTAGCATTAAACACTCTTATTTTCAATCGGCAGTCTTTCATAAAACATTCTATACTTAGGCAAAAGAAATGAACATGTTCATAAGATCCTTCATTTTAGCTGTTCTTTTGGGAAGTGATGTCGAATATGCTGCTTGTAATAGTGTAATATCTATTATTGTAGGCAAGACACGCCTATCCACGATAGTAAGACTTTATAGGTTTCCCTTGTCTGCTAGTTGTTTCACGACGCACCAGCACAGATAGGTCTTACAGCGACGATGGGATAGAAAAGGCGTACGAGTTGAAAGGAAGTGGCCATGGCCTTAATTTAGGTACAGCCCCAGAATTTGCCTGGTGTTAAAATGGGAAACCACGGAAAACTCTCTTCAGGGCTGACGACAGTGGGATTCGAACCCACTATCTACCGGATTCAAGCTCACAGCCGCGCGCTCCTAAACGCACGGCCAACTCGCCCGGTCCCTTGTCTGAACTCGTATACGGTTATTATTGGTCATTTGTAGCCACACGACTTGAGCGATTTTCAGTGATGGATCTCATTTGATCCATGTTTCAATTTGTGAGAAACCATTAAAATAAATAAATAAATAAATAAATAAATAAATAAATAAATAAATAAATAAATAAATAAATAAATATAAATAAATAAATAAATAAATAAAATACTCGTCTAACGCTTGGGCATTAATTGAATTTAGTACTTAAACAGAATGTGGATTTCTTATACTTGGTCATTTAAACAATAAGCAGCAACAAGTACCTTATAATGAATTGTTAATGAAAGTTATGTACTCCTGTAACTATACACTTCTGTGCTATTATCTACTATTTAAATGAAATTAAGATCATATGAGAGACGACAGTAAAACGTGCGTGATTCGGAATTATATGTGACGTATAAAAGGCTGCCGAAGTTTTTCTATGTGTTTCTGTGAGATACTTTCATTTTTACCAAAATATGTTTACCAAAATATGTGTAATCCATAAAATCAGCTCACCGGACAAAAAATTAATAACCGTAGTGCGCACGCACAGATAGATCATTAGCCCTGTACAGATGGCGCAGCGAACGAGTCCCGTGCTCAACCGAACGCGTACTGCCACTACGTGAGCATAAGGCAGTAGCGATCAGCTGTCGAAGCGGGCAGTGAACATCAACATGGGTAGATGTAAGAATGTGACAGAGTGGAAAAAAGGAGCAGTCGTGTTTGGCCGTGCCCATGGCCATACGATGCGTGAAGTTGCTGGATTTGTTGGTGTTTCGCAGCGGACTGTTCAACGTTTCTACAAGCAGTGGTGTACTACACGTGGCCACGAAACACGTCATCAGAATAGTGGTCGGAAAAAGATCCTGACTGAGAGGGACCAGAGACGCGTTTCACGGCGTGTAAACCGAAATCGCTTCCAAACCCGATAGGAATTGCTACAGTCAGTGAATGAACGTCCATCCCAACATGTTAGTGAGAGAACATTGTGACGGGAACTGTGTGCAATGAAGATTTGGAATAGGTCACCTCGCAAGAGGCCATTGCTCACAAAGGCACACAAAACTGCGCTTCTTCAATGGGCTAGAATTCATCGAAAGTGGACAGTAGCTGACTGGCAGAACGTGTACTAACGAATCACGTTTTTGCCTATATTCCAGTGACGCACGTCGTCGAGTGCACGGAAGGCCAAATTAAGTATTTCATTCCGGATGTGTGCAAGGTCATGTTCAGGGCGGAGGTGGGTCTGTGGTGTTTTCCGTGTGTCGTTCGTGTCATAGATTGAGACCGCTCACTGAGGTGACCATTAACATGAACCAGTCTGTTTATTTAAACGTTCTGGATGATGAGGTGTTGCCTTTCAGTCAACATCTGCATGATGAGTATGCTATTGCTACCCCGAATTTTCAAGAGGACAACAGCAAAGTTCATCGGGCTGGACGCATATGTGACTGGTTTTATGAACACTCCCCCACCCTATTATATCTCGATTGGCCTCCAAAATCACCTGACCTTAACCCCATTGAAAATCTGTGGGGCATTTTGGAACAGCGGGGAAAATGCCGACATCAGCATCCCCGCAATTTTGTGGAATTGCGCGATCAAATCCTCAGCGAGTGGCTTAACCTGGATGCGACGTATCTGCACACCCTTGTGGACTCACTTCCTGATCGAAACCAGGCGGTTATCAAGTCCAGAGGCGGAGTTACACGGTGTTAAGTGATGCTTGTAATGATTTCTTCTGGGGTGACTAATTTTTTGTCCGATGAGCTTATATTTGATATTATTTTGTCTGCTAGAACCTGATACCCTCATGTATGTGTTTATTTTTCTCTAGGGAGGTGACTAATCGTGTCGCGAAGAGCTCATAAAAAGAGGTTTTCTGAAATATTACGCGCTAACTACGCAAGAACGTGTACCGGAGAATTAATACAATGAAACTGATGAGTTATGCGTAATTTTTTATAACTGGTACCCAATACTTGTAACTCTTCAAAAAATTTTGATATACAGACCATCAGTAGTTACTGATCAGTAGTTTACTACCAATCGGACAATTGTCTGAAGATGTCCAGAAGTCTTGACACAAAGAATTCAGAACATTTCGTTCGGAATGAAAATGAAATGAAAATCCACAGCTTGTTTCCAGTCATTCCACCGGGTAAGGAATGGAATGAATGAAGCCCCCATCTAGCGGCGAGAATAAGAACGGTGCCGGCTGCCGAAGCCTGTCGCACTCCTCTGGGGCAATGGTTAATGAATGACAGATGAAATGAAGTGATGCTGGAGAGTGTTGTTGGAATGAAGTATGACAGAGTAAACCGGAGTACCCGGAGAAAACCTGTCCGGTCTCCGCTTTGTCCAGCACAAATCTCACATTGAGTGTTTGGGATTTGAACCACGGAACCCAGCGGTGAGAGGCCGGCGCGCTGCCGCCTGAGCCACGGAGGCTCAATTCGTTGGGAATATTCAATGAAAATTTAAGAGTGGAAAAACACCAATGTATTCCGTAGCTTATTAGTATTTAATTGCTTCGTTAATGCCAGAAAAACCCTTGAGGCTAAAAATACGAGCGGGGGCGTCAAATACAAACGGAATTTTATTTTTATTCGAATTCATTTATTGGAAAACACAAGGCAATTACAATTTCTTTTTCCACATAGTTTTATGCTTTGGAAACGCATGTGTCCCAGAGTATGGGCAGCTTTTTGATTCCCTCATCATAAAAGGAACAGGGTCGTGTCACCAGCCAGTTGCGCATGAAGTCTTCCACACTCTCGACATCTTCAAATCGTTGCCCTCCTAGAGCTTCTTTAAGCGGTCCGAACGAATGGAAATCACAGGGCGATTCGTCCGAGCTGTAAGGAGGATGATCAAGTGTAGCCCAGTGTATTTCTTGTAGCTTGGACACAGTTAGAGCTGCAGTATGGGGCCGCGCATTGTCGTGGAGGAGGATGACCTGTCGAATCGGTTGATCTCGTCTTTTGCGGTGATATGCAACCCTCTCCTTGTTCAACAGCTCGCAGTAGTAAGCAGAAGTTATTTTGTGACGCTCATGCAAACAATCAATCAGCAAAATGCCTCGCCAATCGAAAAAGAAACGGTTGCAAGAACCTTGCCCTAGCTGACAGTCGAGTCTTGGCTTTCACTGGTGCTGCCTCCCCTTTCCTCCGCCATTCCTTACTGGCTTGTTTGGGTTTGAGAGTGTAGTGGTGGACCCATGTTTCGTTGCAGGTGACGATACGACTCAAAAATGCATCACCTTCTTCCGCAAAACTTGCTGTAAACCTCTGACAGACCTCCAAAGGTCTCAACTACAGACTTTCGGTCAAAGGGCGAGGAAACCATCTGGAACACACTTTACGGAACTGTAGGTCGTTTATGATGATTGCTTGACAGGTCCCATAACTGATTCCGACATGTTCCGCAATTTCTTATACTGTCGACTGTCGATCGTCGTCAATAATGTCTTTAACCGTACGAATGTTTTCGTCTATAATGCTGGTCCGAGGACGGCGAATGTGTTGCTAATTTTCCACACGTTCTCGTCCTTCCTTGAACGTTTTATGCCAGGCAAACACACGAGTCCTTGACAATACTTGATCACAGAATTGTGCAGTCAATCTCTGGCAAATTTCCGCCGCTATAACTCCTTCACGAGCAATAAATTTTATAATTATGCGTTGCGCAGTGGACAGTCCGATATCGTGAGCGTTACTGACGAAACGGCGGGAAATATCTAACAGCACGCTCTCGCCACTCCTAATGGTCCCGCCTAAGCATAGCAGAAGCGCGGGGCCAGTCCTACCAACTGCTGATGTTCAGGTATAAAAATCCCTTTTATATTTGATCGACCTTCGTACTAGATCATGAAAGTAAGGAATTGTTAGGGGTGTTAGATCAGCCATATACTTCTTCAACAAGTAGCCAAGAGAACACGACTTCAGCCCATCATCATGTCACACAACATTCCAGTGACCGTGAAAGTGATAAAGATGACAGTGCAGTTTCGGATTATACTGACCAGAATGAGGGCCTGGACACTGTAAATTAATTTGTCATGCATCGACATCTAAGTTCATGACTATCTATAGTTCTATTTTAGTTTACTTCATTTTTAGGTTTAGACTAACATTACGACGAGTCACGAACAAAGATACTATTAATATAAATGTGATTGTGCAGTATTTTAACGGCTCCTAAGATAACGAATACCGAGCTCGATAGCTGCAGTCGCTTAAGTGCGGCCAGTATCCAGTATTCGGGAGATAGTAGGTTCGAACCCCACTGTCGGCAGCCCTGAAAATGGTTTTCCGTGGTTTCCTATTTTCACACCAGGCAAATGCTGGGGCTGTACCTTAATTAAGGCCAAGGCCGTTTCCTTCCCACTCCTAGCCCTTTCCTGTCCCATCGTCGCCGTAAGACCTATCTGTGTCGGCGCGATGTAAAACAACTAGCAAAGAAAGAATTAAAAGATAACGAATACATAAATGTATAGTTCCTAATCACTGCATTGACTCATTTTTCTGTTTTATGGTATGAAATAACTTTGTCTCGGTGGATTACAATAATCCCGGTCTAGAAAGCCAAGAATAACGGCCGAGAGGTTTCGTCGTTCTGACCACATGACACCTCGTAATCCGCAGGGCTTCGGGCTGAGCAGCGGTCGCTTGGTAGGTCAAGGCCCTTCAAGGGCTGTAGTGCCATTTTGTTTGGGGGGATTGCAATAATGGACCACTGTGCGAGGCTCAGCGAACCCCGTTCCAGTACTCAGTTCAGCATTCAAATGTCTCGAGGAGCTGAGAATAGAACCCGCGGCCACCGTGTAAGAAATTGACACGCTTCCCCGCATAACACAGGGCTGGTCGGGTGGATGTACAAGGTATAATAAAACCAATCTTGCATTTTATATGACTATTGATATCATGATCGTAGCAACGAGACCTCCTGTTTTACGTGAAATCCGAACCATACGGACGTAAATTTAATTAAGAGTGTTTAATCACCGGCAGCCATAGTGTGAAGCAACTGATGATGTCACACAACTGTCACGTCCTCAAAGACATAAAAATTGGTAATGAAATAATGTATGAATGCATTTATGTATGTATGTATCATAATTCTCTGCTCTAGCGGTAACCGTATCGTTGTTAAAGAACTGGTGCGAGTGGCAGAGAAAGTGCATAATATAGCCACTCAATGAAGTATGTAGTTGGTGGTGTTTTATGTTCGGGGTAAATTATCTCACTTCGTAGTGCAGTACAGCGGTGTAGCACAATCCATTCTTGTACTTCCTTTATATGTGTAAGCTGAAGCGGAAATGAAAAAACGCTGCTATCCTACTTCCGGATTGACACTGGCTGGATTTGCAATAAACGCTTTATTTTAAAGCTGCATAACTTTTCAAACAATAATTGCCACAACTGAAGTGCAAGAAAAGGTTCTTCATAAGCGTTACTAACATTAAAGCACAGAAAACCAAGGTAGTAAAACCTAGCTGCAAATGAACAGCGCTGGTTATAAACCACGGTCAATTGCCACTAGAACAGTTTATGAGGGTGCAGTATATAGTCACTCAGCGTAGTGTATCAAAGCTGTACGCTAACGTGGATTGATAAAGCTTATGTTCCGTGACTGAAAAACATCCGAACAGAAATTTTAGTATAATGCTTGACTCATGAACAGTTGTGTAATTAAAACTAGTGGAAATCTAGTCGGCACTCTAGAACGTCTTAGTTATCAGACATCGGAATTATTACCGGAGTCGTTACTCATCCAGAACTAATTGTACCAGATAGTCAAAAGGGAAGCTTTATTAATTTAATACGCACATAGAAACCTTGTCGTGGACTATGAAAGTGAAATATCTTCTTAAATGCCCATGTTTTATTTTGCTTTGCAAATATTGACACTCAATGTTCAGTCTACTTGGATGAATTGACGATGTCCGGCTTCTTGGCTAAACGGTTAGTGTACTGACCTTTGGTCACAGGGGCCCGGGTTCGATTCCCGGCAGGGTCGGGAATTTTAACCATAATTGATTAATTCCGCTGGCACGGGGGCTGGGTATATGTGTCGTCTTCATAATCATTTCATTCTCATCACGACGCGCAGGTCGTCTATGGGCGTCATTTTGAAAGACTTGTACCTGGCAAGCCAAACTTGTCCTCGGACACTCCCGGCACTAAAAGCCATACGCCATTTCAGTTGATGATTATGTTGAAGAATTATACGCGAAAATCTTATCATAAAAGGTCATACTGAAAATAATGATCAACACTTTCTTAAGAATCACAGTTCACCAATAGTACAAACAAGAGTGCATCATCGCAATCTACAGACTTAACGCAGCGCGTTGATTTATTGTGACACAATGAGCTTTGATTGTATGAGTGCAGGCAGGTGTTACAAAATGACTGGCAGTGGTGTTCCGTTTCGGCAACGAGCTCTCATTGAATACCTTGTTAACGAAAAAATTTCTCCTGTTGAAATACTCACAGATGTCAGCGTGTAAACGGATGTGAGTACATGGGAACCTGCTGTGTTACGAGTTAGGATACAAATTCAAGGATGAAAATATTACCATTCAAGATCAGATTCATAGCGGACGCTCTTGAACTGCTTCCACTGAATGCAGTATGGAAAGATTTGACATCATGGGCGCCCGCAGGATCTTTTCCAGGGGGGGAGGGGCACATTAACAATTTTCTTGAATATAAAATCCAATATAACGTCAGCAACATTAAATTGTTTACGGAAACTTCCAGTTATAACATATGCTAGATGACTGTCAGTAATTTCAGTTTATGAAATAATCTGGTATGATATTAAACAATTGAACATCAACATCTTTAGAATTCCAGGGGGGGCACAAAGGGGGGGGCAAGTGCCCCCCCTTGCCCCCCCTTGCGGGCGCCCATGTTTGACATTATCATTAAATAAGAGGGACGTATCACTGAGGATACGATTTAAAATTTGAAGTAGGTCATAGTGCAGTACAGGAAATGATTGCAAGCTTAGACTTAGTCAATGGGTCCCACGTTTATTGATAAAGACTACAAAGCTCATAGAAAAACCATCACTCAATGCCTTGTTCTGAGATATAGAAACCTGATTCCATCATCATAAACCCGGAACAAAACAGTGGAGTCTGGAATGGCACCATCGTATTCCGCCGATAAAGAAGAAAGTAAATATAGCGCAGTCCACGAGGAAAGTTTTGAGCACTCTCTTCTGGGATGCACATGGGTGCATTACGGTTGAATTCCTTGAGCCTGTGGAAAACATACATGCTCGCCGTTATGTCCAAACACCGTACATGGTCCGTCTTGCACTACACGTTAAACATCCTGGAAATAAGATCATCCTCAACACGATAATATGCACCCTCGTTAGGGAAAAGAGGTGTGAATCAACGCCGTACGCAGCCTACAGTCGGGACATGACACACTCTCACTATCAGCTGTGAGGTTTTGTTAAGGAACAGACGCGAGCCAACGGTACGGAACGACGAAGGACAAGAAGAAAGCAGTGCATCTCTGTCTGCGGGCTGTTAGAACAGGGCATTTTCAAGCTTGGAGCATGTTAGGGAAAATGTGTTCAATGAAATTTATATGTTGAAGAGCGCAGAAAAATCTGTAGAACAAGGTAGTGTATGTCATCATCATCATCATCTGTTTACCCTCCAGGGTCGGCTTTTCCCTCGGACACAGCGAGGGATCCCACCTCTACCGCCTCAAGGGCAGTGTCCTGGAGCTTCAGACTCTTGGTCGGGGATACAACTGGGGAGAATGACCAGTACCTCGCCCAGGCGGCCTCACCTGCTATGCTGAACAGGGGCCTTGTGGAGGGATGGGAAGATTGGAAGGGATAGGCAAGGAAGAGGGAAGGAAGCGGCCGTGGCCTTATGTTAGGTACCATCCCGGCATTCGCCTGGAGGAGAAGTGGGAAACCATGGAAAACCACTTCCAGGATGGCTGAGGTGGGAATCGAACCCACCTCTACTCAGTTGACCTCCCGAGGCTGAGTGGACCCCGTTCCAGCCCTCATACCACTTTTCAAATTTTCGTGGCAGAGCCGGGAATCGAACCCGGGCCTCAGGAGGTGGCAGCTAATCTCGCTAACCACTACACCACAGAGGCGGACTGGTAGTGTATGTACTTTTACAATAAAGACAAGTCTTGTCCAAATAAAATTTGTACATTAGTTTCAATACAACCTTACACAGACTTTCATTCCGATTTCCATTTCCAAGAATGTCTCTTAATAACTCCTAACTCATGTGGGAAACTTCACTAGGTGACGTGTTTTTATATCTTAGTGAAACTCCATCCCCGATGATAATCGGAATCATGTTCGACTCGTTGGCTGAATGGTCAACGTACTGGCCTTCGGTTCAGAGGGCCTCGGGTTCGATTCATGGACGGGTCGGATATCTTAACCTTCATTGCTTAATTCCAGTGGCTGGGGAGCTGGGTGTTTGTGCTGTCCCCAACATCCCTGCAACTCGCACACCACACATAACATTAACCTCCACCACAATAACACGCAGTCTCCTACACATGGCAGATGCCGCCCACCCTCATCGGAGAAATTGCCTTACAAGGGCTGCACTCGGCTGGAAATAGCCACACGAAATTATTATTATTATTATTATTATTATTATTATTATTATTATTATTATTATTATTATTATTATTATTATTATTATTATTATTATTATTATTATTATTATCGGAATCATGCCAGAGTGCCTCGACTTGAAAGGAAAATGTCTCTATTAGCGAGCGAATATGAAAACGCTGTTACTTCTTATGTAATAAGCCACATTACAAAATAACAATTAACATGCAGCTCATAACTTTTCCAGTAAATTCTACTACCTTTGCTTTCTTCTGTATTGACGAATTGCGATACAATGCTCCGCCGTTTTGTTTCTTCTTCATAATGATGAAGTAAGCTTCCATCACCTGTTACAATACTCAATAATAATGAACGGGCGAGGTGGGTAGATTTGGTGGTTGCGTTAATTAGAACTAGGGTAGTTCCAGTGTATTGCCCGTGTGAAGGCTGAAATTAGGATTGGTAGATGAAATGTTTGAGACACTGAACGATGTAGTAGTGATAATTAAAAGGAAAGTTAATGTACAGGTTTATTATACGAAAAGAATCGTATAGGATTGATACTTCTGAAGAACTATGAACTCGACATTTTTTTTCTCACAGACTACAAATATGCAACGTGTGTCTCTTTGGTCACATGACATACGTCTAAGCCGTAATGGATTTCGTTTCCTACATTTTGAAAAACTTGTCTGTCAATGATCACCATAGCAACAGTTATATGTTCCCCGTCTAGTTGGAAGACGTAATTCCCGAAATCACTATCTGGTTGTGGAAGCAATCACAACTGCAACCTATCTAGGTAAGAGGGACTCAACGCAGTCTTCTCACCGAAGAAAAACGGCCCATAGAGCTTTCTTTGTGACAGCACACAAACAATATTCATCTTCGGATAATCCCGTTAGTGTCACAAATTCATGAAACTTTCCAGTGCCCCAGTGCGATTAACATGCCCTGATAAATGGAAAATTGCTTCGTTGCTGAAGATTACGTACCTGGTAACCTCTTAGTCCACCAATGCTTCCTGCTTTTCGATACATAATTCTGACCGCAGACCATAATCTTGCGGCTTGAATTGTTCCGCGAACTGCAGACAGTAAGGTATGAAATGTATTAGCCGTCGCAAAATCGTCCACACTATCTGCAGCGGAAGTTGAAGTTCGCAGTTTGCGCGTCCAGTCGATTTTAGTGGACTGTGCATGAACGTATCTCACTCTCCCCACTGTTGAATCAGATACGCTTCGTTGAACCGTGCGCTTATCTTTACTTACACAAGTGTCCTTAAAACTGCCGATACTACACGACAATGCTCTGTTTACAGGGTGTTTCTTCTCTGTACACTCTTCGGAATACATGATGCACGCTAACAACATACGAACTTCTCACATATAGGCCTACTAACACACAAGACTCTTTTTCCCACTTTGTCAATATAATGCATGGTACTGCACTATTGCTACCGACTGGTGTGTCACGACGCAAACTTGTCGCGTTTACTCCATCTTGTGCAGCACTGCACTTGTGCTACCGACTGGTGTGTCACGAGGCAAACTTGTCGCGTTTACTCCATCTTGTGCAGCACTGCACTTGTGCTACCGACTGGTGTGTCACGAGGCAAACTTGTCGCGTTTACTCCATCTTGTGCAGCACTGCACTTGTGCTACCGACTAGTGTGTCACGACGCAAACTTGTCGCGTTTACTCCATCTTGTGCAGCACTGCACTTGTGCTGCTGACTGGTGTGTCACGACGCAAACTTGTCGCGTTTACTCCATCTTGTGCGGCACTGCACTTGTGCTACCGACTAGTGTGTCACGACGCAACTTGTGCTACCGACTGGTGTATCACGACGCAAACTTGTCGCGTTTACTCCATCTTATGCAGCACTGCACTTGTGCTGCTGACTGGTGTGTCACGACGCAAACTTGTCGCGTTTACTCCATCTTGTGCAGCACTGCACTTGTGCTGCTGACTGGTGTGTCACGACGCAAACTTGTCGCGTTTACTCCATATTGTGCAGCACTGCACTTGTGCTGCTGACTGGTGTGTCACGACGCAAACTTGTCGCGTTTACTCCATCTTGTGCGGCACTGCACTTGTGCTACCGACTAGTGTGTCACGACGCAAACTTGTCGCGTTTACTCCATCTTGTGCGGCACTGCACTTGTGCTACCGACTGGTGTGTCACGACGCAACTTGTGCTACCGACTGGTGTATCACGACGCAAACTTGTCGCGTTTACTCCATCTTATGCAGCACAGCACTAGTGCTACCGACTGGTGTGTCACGACGCAAAATTGTCGCATTTACTCCATCTTGTGCGGCACAGCACTAGTGCTACCGACTGGTGTGTCACGACGCAAACTTGTCAGCACTGCACTTGTGCTACCGACTGGTGTGTCACGACGCAAAATTGTCGCATTTACTCTACCTTTACGGCACTGCACTTATGCTACTGACTGGTGTGTCACGACGCAAAGTTGTCGCGTTTACTCCATCTTGTGCAGCACTGCACTTATGCTGCCGACTGGTGTGTCACGACGCAAAGTTGTCGCGTTTACTCCATCTTGTGCATCACTGCACTTGTTCTACCAACTGGTGTGTCACGACGCAAAGTTGTCGCGTTTACTCCATCTTGTGCAGCACTGCACTTATGCTGCCGACTGGTGTGTCACGACGCAACTTGTGGCACCGACTGGTGTGTCACGACGCAAAGTTGTCGCATTTACTCCATCTTGTGCGGCACTGCACTTGTGCTACAGACTGGTGTGTCACGATGCAAACTTGGCGAGTTTATGGTAATCTTCGCCTATTAATCATAACAGTATATGTAATACATTGGAAAATACAGCGGTTTCAAATCGAATGATTCTTTTATAGTAGCCCTCTAATGTTAATGAGAGATTTCAATGCAAAAATTGGAAATTGAACAAAATTAAATTACTGGTAAGTGTGGGCAAGATGTGGTAGTTCTCAGAAATGGAAGATCTTTACTAGGTTTCTGTGTTAATATAGCATTAAAGAAGAGCGTAATCCCGTATTCAAACCTGGATAATGGTGACCTAGTCACTCCCCCCCCCCCTCCCCCTACCCGCAACTTAGCCACGGGACAGCGATTAGCCGTACCAAGCCGGTGATTCCTTGCGGTTGTGTAGCTAGAGCCTTTCTTCTTCTTCTCTGACCATCAACACACTGTCTAACCAACCAAATCCTGACCACGCTTCACGTTGCTTAATTTCAGAGATTTCGCGGAATTCGGTGTTTCAAGCTAGTTTGGTGGATGCTCATTCTTCAAACATGAAGCACCACGGCTCACATTCTTTCAAGGTGTGCCTTCAGTGAACAGTACTACCTCAAATGATTGTGACGACACGGGTTGTGTTCCAGATCCATAACAGACTTCGGGAATCAGTAAAGATTATACGGCAATTCAGGTGATTTTCAGGCGATGTTGTTATCTGTTTATCAGTGACCTCGATATTACGAGGCTTAAGATAAAGGAAGTGAAGTCTGTTCAAGGATGAGGAGGACAAGTAACCTTTAGGGTAAGTAAATTGGAAAGACGAAAAGATGGTAATTAATGAAGAGTACAAAAGAATTGACCGTTAGCAGGTTCAGAAACGGCAAGAACTCATCTTGAAACAACGGTGAGTAAACATTTGAAAACTGTGCATCGTAATGGAGCGATGGAGTATAGCACAACTTGTAAATGTAAAACGAAGGGTTACTCAATAGCTTCAGACGAGCAACAGGCCCATTTGAGGTGAGAAACTTCACAATGAGCAGGGAAATAGAATCAAACCAATAACTTTTGATTTCTAAAAGCAATTGTGCCTGGACTTCGGAAATAAAAGGGTATTCTAGGTTATGTTGCGGAGGCAACCCACTTGAGATATAAAAAGGCACCTTAGAAATAGGGAAAAAGGCTCATTCGAAATGCTGCTCGATATAAAAGAAAATTATTACCGGTATCATAAGAACATGGATCACATACCATTGGGGTGAGCAAGTTGGGCGTATGTTTAAGGTCGCGAAGCTATGAGCTTGAATTCGGAAGAGAGTGGATTCGAATCCCACCGTCAGCAGTCCTGAAAATGGTATCCCGTGGTTTCCCATTTTCACACCAGGAAAATGCTGGGCCTGTACCTTAATAATGCCACGACGACTACCTTCCCAACTCTAGCCCTTTCATATCCTACGATCGCCGAAAACCTTTGATGTGTTAGTGCGACTTTAAACAATAGAAAAATACCAACATATAATTGGAATGAGATTAATAATAGTAACAGAATTAACCTGGTATCTTGAAAACACGCGTCTTTTCGAAATTCGCTCATAAATTATTAAATATTGCAGCAAGACAGAGAGTAAATTGCTCCTTTGTATTTGTATAGAAGGAGTATTTATATTAAAGAATTGATCATTTTCACCTCAGTGAACTTACAAGATGTTCAAGTACTGTAATGACACCATGGTTGATATCAAATAATTTAGGCTATAGTTCTTTCCGCGAAATCGTTTTAAACTTGAAAATCACTTTGGGTTTCTGAACTTATATAATAATACTAAAGCATTTCACTTCCTTACGGAATAAAACATGCATTAATATGCAATTTTTTGAGAACATTGGGCCGATGTAATTATTCAAAACTTAGATACACAGTGCTCGCTTGTATGAAAAATATTAAGACGCAATTTCCATATGTCACGACCAGAATATTGCAAGAGTTATGATATGGCAATTAGTATTGATGTCGAGGGAGCACTTGAAAGCATGGACTTCCATCGTAGTGAGAGGAAGGGGTAACCAATTAAAGAGAATTTCAGGATTCTAGCTGCAGAATTAATCAAGAGCCCTTACAGAGTGCCAATGTAAATGTTCCGTTATTGGACATTATAAATTTTCCAGCTAACTCATTCCTGGTTGCCAGCGTTTCACCCCAGTGTGCTAAGTTGGGCTCATCAGTTGGTAAATAGCACACCCACCAAGACGCAATGCTAGTGCATACCGTGGAGGCCACTGTGTAGGCTACTTGGAGCCACCGGCAGTGCCAATGCACTATAAGAGACTTTGTCTCTCACCAAAAATTGATGCCTGCCTGGCCATCAGATGATATAAATGTTGATTCCCATAGGGACAAGTATTTCAGATTCCCTATGGGAATCAACATCTATATTACCCTTACAGAGTGTCACGTGTGTGGGAGAATATTTTTCTGGTGCTTTAGAGACGAAAGGATTTCGAATAAAGAAATATCTATTAATTAAACCGCTGTGTAATGCTTACAGCTTTCAGTATTATAAGTGCACTTGTACTTGATGAGACGGAGTAGTGTAGTTTGATGATACTAAGATTCCGTTTAAATTTGGATGAAAATAACGAATGTGAATGTTATTACCGTAAAATATGCTTCTTAAGCTCTACGCCGGGCTTAGTATATTTTCAGATCACTCATTCTATCGACAACACCGACAATGACTTACTTTTGTAACCATTTTCTCTCCAGCAAGTAAGCAGAGAAGACTCCGACAATCATAGAGGTTTTATAAAGAGTACGAGAAAGCAGCACCTTCTTCCTCAGGTAATAGTAATCACGTAGTTCGGTTTAGAAATAGTGGCAGTGAAAGCTTATGAGCAAGAATGTCGTCGTTTCTGCCTTTGATAACAATGGTGTTTATTTTACGTCCCACCAACTATTTCAACGCTTTTCGGACGCGGCGAAATCCCGAAATTTTGTCCCTCATAGTACTTTTACCTGTCAGTAAATCTACCTTTACCAGTCTGACATATTCATAGGACTGAGGCAGAATCGAAGCTGCCAAGTTCGGCTACTCAACCCGGCATTTCTGTTTCTGTGAAGTGTAAATTCCTGCAAGTGTCTCTTACGTACTTCTGATTTGTATGCTCTTATGTTTTTGACATAATTTGGAATGTATTTATGGAGGTAATCCTGTGGCTGCAATTCTGTCCCAGTGGAAGCGTTGCTTTCAAACTGTGGAGCTGGAGGTAAAGGGTTAAATTTGTCTGATGCCAAGTTCTTCCACCCGTCCTGAACACATCCCTCCTCATGGGGTTTGGCGTCAAGAAGATTATCCAACCGTAAAACTGGACCAAGTCCACATGCACAATATCCTCCGCATTCCCGACCCCACGAGTGTGTGAGAAAAATGGTAAAAGAAGATGAAGTAGAAAAAAAGAAGAAGGAGAGCCGTTATTAACCCAGTAAGGCCTAAATTTTTCTCCATGGAAAAAGGACCTTTTAACTGAAAATTAATCCTTATAAAGGGCACAAAACGAGCCTTATCACCGAAAGAAAAACATTTACTTTTATATTAACATGTTGAGTATGTTCAAGTTGAAATGGAAGCTGTCATTATTTTCATCACAAGGTATTCAAGTAAATTACATCCAGGATGAGGATCTCTTCTACGAAGTTATTTTTTTTTTGCTAGTTGTTTTACGTCGCACCGACACAGATAGGTCTTATGGCGACGATGGGATAGGAAAGGCCTAGGAGTTGGAAGGAAGCGGCCGTGGCCTTAATTAAGGTACAGCCCCAGCATTTGCCTGGTGTGATCTACGAAGTTAAGTATCGTTTGTGTGTACAAGCGAAAGGATTAGGATCGTCTTACCTGGAACATATTCAGCATGCCTAGAAGCTCTAAATCGTATATTGTAAAATGAGACGAAGTATTAGGAAACTTGCTTACAGTAGGTTCAAGAAAATGTGTAAAGAAGCCTTTAAAAATTGCATGTAAATTTGACGTGTTCTGTGGCATTTTCAAATACGTAAATTATGGATTAAGCACGGAAATTATGTAGACGGTACTGCGATTTACCTGGGTGAACCTAGAACAGCCCAAAACCCCTGGGTAAATGTGTATGATTATACTGAGAAACAGCTTTAGCCGGCTAATGTGCGGTCATCCAGCCCTCTTTGGATAAACATTTCAAGTTTTCCACACAAATACTTGCTTGTTTTTAAAGGGGGTGTGATAAGCTTAGTGGCATAGCTACTGGCTGCCCATCGGAAAGGCTGAGGTTCTAATCTCGGTCGATCCCATGTCGAGACTTTTATCCCAAAAATCACGTGGGGTCAATGAGACATCTGGCCTTAAAACTCCGACCAAAACCTAAATGATACTTGGTGGCTGTAGCAACTCCAGAAATACACAGGGCAAACTGAGTCCGACCCCTTGACATAATGGCCAGCGCACTGGCATTTGGTTCAGAGGGCCCCGGGCCCGATTTTAAGACGATTCAAGGGTTTAACTGAGTATAGTTAATTCCGCTGACTTGGGGACTGGGTCATCGTGGACGTCTTCACACTCATCTTAGCCTACGCACAGAACATCACACTGCCAACCACCACAGACACACGCAGTAGCGAATTTATTTATCCCTCCACATCAGATTGGCGTCAGGAAATATATTATATTATATATTATTATTATATAATTATACATTTTAAAATTCTCTTTAAAGGAACTCAAGTGTTACAAACAAGTATTTAAATATGTGTACTAAATCACATATGAATTGTCAGCATACTTCGAACTTAAACCTTCTGTCAGAGATTGAGAATATAAGTCGATTAAGGTTAAATAATTTGGAACAAAAGAAGGGGTACTAAGGCGTATCGAGCAAGTTAACAAATAACGAGAAACAAGTGAAATAGCAAATAAACTATTGTTTATGCCTTGTTCGCTTAAAAAGATCACTGCTCTTCTTGACTTATACAGGCAAGATAACCTGGAGGTGTAAAGTGTTCAGCAGCTCGACAGTTACATTACTTTGTTTGACACTTGAGTTTGCAGTTACACCTTTTATATCACTGTCCCACTGCAGTTGACTGAATAGTTGCTAATTGGTGTACCGTTTCTTTATTGACTTCCTTGAGTTTATTGTGACAACGCGAAAAAGTTTCCTTAAAAACATTTTGTTTCCTAGCTTATCCAATATATTTCCACAACCACCAAAAGAATATTTCTTAATTTCCGCCCCCCCCCCCACTGTTAAACACAGCGCATGAGCAGAATCCTAAGAAGGAAATAAACTGGCGTAACACATATATGTTAGTTCACGCTTTACCCGACTCCTTGACATAATGACCAACGTACTGGCATTTGGTTCAGAGGGCCCCGGGCACGATTCCAAGACGGTCTAAGTGTTTAGCTGAGTATAGTTAATTCCGCTGAATTAACACTGTGTGTACTGCCTTGGAGTACTTTAATTACTAGGCCTAATACTGGTCATCATGACTGTCGAAGCCACCTTTGTTGCCACAAAACTAATTCTAACCATAATTCTGTAGTAAATGCTTCAAGTATTCTAGTCAGAAACCGATTTCAAAAAAATTCAGGCTGGATGGAAACGAGGATATTTTAGGAAGTAAAATCAAAGCAATAGACTATTAAAAAATCCAATTTCGACATTGAAATTGAAATTATATTACGTGATTTATCAAAATTTATCAAGAAATTATATCTCGACCCAGTCTCCTTGCTTTACCCCTAGCCTGTATATACCGGGTGAGCCGCTTGCCCCTTATTATTTAGTTTTATGAGTTTAGTTTATTGTTTTACAGTTTCCTTTACGTCACACACACACACACAGGTAGGTCTCATGGCGACGATGGGATAGGAAAGGGCTAGGAGTGGGAACAAAGTCACCGTAGCCTTAGTGAAGGTACACCCCCAGCATTTGCCTGGTGTGAAAATGGGAAGCCACGGAAAATCTTCAGTGCTGCCCACAGTGGGGTTCGAAATTACTATCCCCAGAATGTAAGACGATGACTACGTAGTTTTATGAAACTCAGCCAAAATTGAATTTCTCCTTAATTTCGATATTGCTCTGCATCCTGCATGCGTGTCAACAATGAAAATGAGCGATGGAAGTAGCAAAGGAAAAAAAAAGACTATGCACAATTTTCCCGCCCAATCCTGCGGACCATTGTACAAATACGGTATGCGAAGTATTGCTCTCTGAAATAACACATGTACCCGTAATACTGTCGAATTAATAGGTTATGCCACGTGATCTGTAATGGTAGAAATATAAATGAAGGCCGTAATCGATGGATGGAAACTCTGGCATAGATATTGACTTCCTAGAGGGAAGGGCCGTAGTTTAGTACTACACTTCTAGTGGTTATAATGTACTTTATATTTGTGACTGAGTCGGTAATAAGCCGGTCGCGTGTGGTATTTGAACATCGGTTCGAATCCAACCTTTTATTAAAACGACGTCGTGCCTCATTGTAACGGGGACACCTACTAGGCCATATCACAGCACTCACTGGTATTCATTCACTCACGGTGTATTCCAGAGAAGAGTGCGTAGATATGTTGCTAATTTATAGAGAAACAGCAGTGCCTGTGTCAGAAGCGGTTTCATGACCGAAGACTACAGGCTAACCATTAGATCTTGCGTAGTCTGGTAGAAGAAACTTCAAATTATGAAGTTGTAAAAACTATCACCTATAATTTTACGATGGTAACTGCGTGTAATTTTAATTACTAATACTGGTCATCAAGACTGTCGAAGCCACCTTTGTTGCTACTCAACTAATTCTAACACCGAGCTCGATAGCTGAAGTCGCTTACGTGCAGCCAGTATCCAGTAATCGGGAGATAGTGGGTTCGAGCCCCACTGTCGGTAGCCCTGAAGATGGTTTTCCGTGGTTTCCCATTTTCACACCAGGCAAATTCCGGGGCTGTACCTTAATTAAGGCCACGGCCGCTTCCTTCTAATTCCTAGGCCTTTCCTATCCCATCGTCGCCATAAGACATATCTGTGTCGGTGCGACGTAAAGCAAATAGCAAAAAAAACCTAATTCTAACCATAATTCTGTAGTAAATGCTTCAAGTATTCTAGTCAGAAACCGATTTCAAAAAAAAAAAAAATCAGGCTGGATGGAAAAGAGGATATTTTAGAAAGTAAAATCAAAACAATAGACTGTAAAAAATCCAATTTCGACATTGAGCATAATGGTTGTGTTACGAAATAAACATGGATTTCCAGTGAAACAAATTGATCACCAGTTATTTTGGTTTCGTTACCACGTGCATAAATTATGTGGAAGATATGGAGGCTCTTTTACAGTGCATGACCTGTTGTATATAAATGCATAAGTTACAACATGCTGTTTCATGCCAGCCCTGTCGTCGCCCCCTTCGATACTTCCTAGAGGGGGTTAGTGAGTCACTTGGCAGCTGGTTTTACCTTGTACCTTCTGGAGAACAAAACGGGAATGGTCTGTCTCTAGTCGAGCCCTGAATATCCTAGTAAACCATCATCAAGATATAAATACAAGGCAGCCGCGAACGAAGAGCTGTTGTAGTGTTGCCGTCTTACTAATAAAAAGTCCTTATACAGTTGTTTAACACTTGTATAGTTTTACAGTGAATAAACCCTGTATAAGCGTTGTATATTTTTCTTACTAATAAACGCGGTATACGAATTGTATTACTATACAGCACGTATACACTCGTTCAAGTCGTATGAATCTCTTCCTGCAGTTCACTGACGTATTTCGCACGTTCCCGCCTTTATAATCGCTTCTGTTGGTTATCTACGAGCAAAACATTCCGGAAAGTCGCGCAGTAGCACGGCATATCGAAAAGGCAGTGGTAACACAAAGTGAGACAGCTGGAAATTGGCTTATATTGATATCAACATTTCTTCAGCTTGCTTGTGTAATGAACGCCATGAAAGAAATGGAAAAGCTTAGGAAAAGATCAAGAGCTCCTAACTGGGGTAGTACGGAAAATTTAAGCAATTGTCATTGAATCGGCGAGTTGAAAAAGGGTACACATTCCAAAATTCTCACTTTTCAGGAGAAAGGATAAACTGCTTTGTAGCTGAAAGAAAGGTTTGATCAAAAAAGTTTCTATTAGGCATTTATACATCATATATCTGCGTATTCAACTACAAAGTCTGGAAATCATATTACGTACGGTTTTCAAGTTATACCATTTTTATGTCAAGAAATATGTCCCTTTTTATACTCAAATTTGAGAAAGATCTTGTACGGGCAGATAACTCGCAATTTCAAAAGTATATATATATATATATATATATATATTTGCTATTTGCTTTACGTCGCACCGACACAGATATGCCTTATGGCGATGATGGGATAGGAAAGGCCTAGGAATTGGAAGGAAGTAGCCGTGGCCTTAATTAAGGTACAGTCTGGTGTGAAAATGGGAAACCACGGAAAACCATTTTCAGGGCTGCCGACAGTGGGGTTCGAACCTACTATCTCCCGAATACTGGATACTGGCCGCACTTAAGCGACTACAGCTATCGAGCTCGGTCAAAAGTATATTAAGCAGTAACGCATTATTACACACAAATACGCCCAACCATCATTTCTTTTATAGTTATTCATTGTCATTCCGTCTCATTAAAGTGTTTTACTTTACGAAGATGTGTAGCCTCCATAACCTCTGAATGGTGTATGTCTTCTATGTTTAAAATATCATGAAGATCATCAACGTCATCGTCCATTCTTTCAATGTGTGTTCAATGTTAAATGGATAAGTCGAATATTTTACCATGATTATATTACTACAGACAGTAAATACCACGAAAATAAACTGCTCTCTCGTTTCTTTTTCCGCTACTCGCTGCTAGACATCGCTTATACAAGGGTCCTGATCTCTATACCGTAAGCAATTCAATGAATAGCTGTAACAGATGTATACACAGAAGGCTTATACACGGTTTATTACTAACGAATTTCACATAAACGGTGTATAAACCTTGTATAAAAGTTATACGCCGTTTATTAGTAAGACGGTTGGAGGGTCGAGTACATGGTGGGCGTTCTACCAGTCATTGTTGGAGTTCGGTAGTCGGACTGGGGTGGCAGCCGTGTTGGTTGTCGCCTGCGTCATAGTACGTGAGTAGAGTACAGTGTGTGTACTGCCTTGGAATATTGACTGAAGTACTGTATGTGTACTGACGTCGAGTGAACGATTAGAGCTTGACGACAGTAGTGTTGGTGGTTGTCTGTTCCCCGCCGCAGTCAGAGTATCGTCGAGTACGGACCAGTGTGTGTAATTGGAACGGTGTTAATTGTCGTTGTTGTGAGGAGTATTGTCCTGGTTATCACTGTTAAGCTGTTGCTGTGTAATTGTCACTGTCTAGTTGTTCACTGTGTTTGACTCTGTTAATTACTAGACTGTCTCTGCAGTGGAACCAATGAAGAGCTGTCGTGTGTTGTAGTGGCCAGAACCTTTTTTTTCGAGCCTGTCTGGGAAAGGCTGCTGTGTGTAAAAACATTGAGTTTGCAGGGCTGTCATTCAGCATCACCATCTTCCAGGTAATACCACCGAGCCGGACTACCTACTGTGTGAAGAGGACAGACACTCGTAAATAGGCAGCAATTAGTGAGTGTGGTCATTCGTGGCTAAATGGAATATTGTGTGTGTGTGTGTGTGTGTGTGTGTGTGTGTGTGTGTTTATTGGAACATCATGAAATAAAATAGGGTGATGAAAGAGATCGTGTTTTATTCATAGCAATACTATCAGGCCTGTGGCCCAATGCACTTCGTATTCTTCGACGAAATTCACTGTGAAGTCGAAGTAGTTCAGCAATTCTTTAGTCCAATATCTTCCAGCCGACCCTGTAGCTTGCGAAGATACAAGAGATAATAATGTTGCTGGTTTTACCTTCAGCTAACTACATTTACGGTTTTCGGGAGACGTCGAGGTGTCGAAATTTTGTCGCGTAGGAACTCGTTTACGTGCAGATGAATCTACCATCACCAGTCTGGTGTATTTGAGCACCTTAACATACCATAGCTCTGAGCCGGGATCGAACCTGCTTGCTTGAGCTCAGCAAACCAGGACTCCATCGTCTGATCCACTCGGCCTGGCAGATACAAAATCGTACGTATTTTGTATACTCGTACGTTCAACTCATATCTCCGCATGATATCAAGAAAGTTTCGTTCAAAAATACTGCCGCTAAAGCGTTACGTTCACGATTATTGTTTACTTGATTGTGAAAATTCAAACGCCATATTGAAACAATTAGTTTATCCTGACGAATCGATCGTTGCGTTAAACAAGTTGAAATCAATCACTAATATTTACCTGAATGCGGACAATGCGGAAACAGCAGATACCGATCGTCAACTTTTCGAGAGGCATGCAGAAACTATTCACTATTTTCCAGCTAAAAACTCAACCCTTAGCCCCAGATCAAGTGCTCAGTAATTATCATGTGTTCCTGAGCCTGAAAAGTTCCTCGAAGAAGGCAACCGAAAAGAAGCCGAGGATATGTGGCATCATTCTGCGAGGCAAGGTCATAATAATCTCAATATTATCAATGTCTTAATAACGCTAGAAGCATGGTTACAAGCCTGAGGAATTCAACAGATTTTTAAAATATAGTTTTGCTCTTTGAAGCAATCCTGTTCAGCTATTTCCTGAGTGCATCTTGTATTGATGAAACAGAGTAGTTAACTCGCGGGTGAACTCATGATCCATTAAGGAAGATTTCTCTCAAATTATTGACACAGTAATTGTTTCTGATCCATGTTAGAAGCTTGAGACATCGTTGGTCATTAGCCCCAGTTATTTATGTGTGGACATTATCTGATAAAACGTGTTATTGCGAGTTTAGTGTTAATGCCAGGAAGTGTAATTATTATGCTCGTGGGCAATATTTAAGGACATTTTTAAATTACACTGCAATTATGAACTAAAAGTTTGTACCGATGTTAAAAGTCTGTCATGTAATGTTCCTTACCTGTCCGTATTCCTCAATACAGAGCTGTAAACAAGATCAAGGAATGACAATGTGTAGCACACCGTTGTCGGGTAGAGAGGATCGTTCAAAGTGAAGCTGGTTCGCATTTCATAGCTTTAGGTCAAAGCACCCATGTTGAAGGTGTTATGCGATGAAGAATCGTCGGGAAACTTGACACTGACCATAGTCGGACGTCAGTGACCCGTGTTCTATGCGTCTCACAAATTATCATCTCCAGAGCCTGGCAGAGGTTCAAACAAGGGGAAATGTCAGTCAATACTTCAGCAGTGGATGGTGTCACACGTTTGGACAAAGTAGCCTGTTCTCTTCTTTCAGCCATACATCTCCACGGACATCATAAGCCACGGGTTGTTTCGGTCCACCAGTGGGACTCCATGCACCGAGTACCGATGGAGTACCTTGTTCACTATATAGGAGTCTATTGTCCTGCATGTGTTGCTTCTCTTGTCTATGGAAATACAATATTCTTCATTATCCCTTATTTTTGCAAGTCACTTAATAGATCTCTAGAACTGCGAGAATTAAGATAAGGTTGTTCCAGCATCCTTCTGGAGGAGGGTGGAGAAGCCTGAGGATTAATTTATACTCGTGCTAGCCCCAGTGAGGACGATGATTAGAACCTTACTGAGTTAGTTGGCTTCGTGATAGGGGCCGTATAGCTGTAAGCTTTAATTCAGCAGGGCGTTTTCCGTGTTTTCCTGTTTTCACACCAGGCAAGTGCGTGTGCTGTAACTTAATTAAGTCCACAACTGTTTCCTTCCCAGTCCTAACCCTTTCCTATTCCTTAATCGCAGAAAAACTATTCGCGTTAGTACTACCTCAAACCACCACAAAAAGAAAAAATATATTTGAACATTAGAGTCCAGATATTCTATCGTAACGTCAACTTAACGGTGTACGGCTGATGGAATCTCAGTGTACGAGGAGGGACCCAAAAATAACCGGACGTAATTCACTATGCGCGTCGCTCTTGTAGTTCGGGCTTCTTCCTCTAGGAGGGTGTTACGAAACCCTTTGCATTAGTATGCCAAGACGCGTGGCTTGATGCGGTTGTAGCGAGTTCCCTCTGGCAGTTTTCGTGCGACGTCTTTTTCGACCTCTTCGATATTTTGTGATTTTGTGAACGGTGAATCAAGTCTTCTCCCGGACTGTTTTGAGGCGGTTGCACGAGAGTGTTCGGTTGAAACGGCCCGATTTATGGCAGAGTGGGGACTGGTTCTTCCACCATGACAATGCTCCAGCTCACACAGCCACTTGTGTGCGTGCTTTCCTTGGTGAAAACTGCATGACACCGCTTCCGCATTCACCATACTCACGAGATCTCGCACCTCGTGATTTCTTTTTGTTTTCCCGGATGAAAAGGGAGCTTTGTAGACATTCGGATGGTGAAAATAGAATCGAAGGCGGTGCTGAAAGGGCGAGTACAAAAGGCGTTTCGTGTAGTGCAAAGAACGTTTGAACAAATGTATTAGTGTTAATGGGGTACTTCGAAGGAGACTAACGATTGTAACTCGAAAAAATAAATTCCGCATGTTTTAAAAATGGTGTCTAGTTACATCTAGGTCCTCCTTCATATTAAAGCCTCATCCAGTGTGGCGAGGATCCATGTACTCGCAAGCACGTTGGTCTAACTCGCTCGGTGGCCATACGTAAAACCGCTGTCCGTGGATTCCCATTTCATTTCCAGACAAACTTTAGGATAGTCCTACTGAAGAGCACGGGTTCATTCTTCCTTCCCAATGTTCTCGCCCACTAATGCACGCGCCGTAATGGATGCCACAGTGCACAGGTTTTTATCAGGCAGTATTTACACATTCAGTAAATATGATGCCCCGCGTTATTAAATGAAACGTCTTTGACACATGTGGTCCAAGTGATCTCAGCATATGTGGTGCAGAGATAATGAGGTTATTTACCGATGAAGGCTACGAACCTTGTGAACTCTTAGTCGTAGCCCAGGTATGGGACTGAGCAACAGAATATTTCTGACAAGGGAACCGTTCGGACTTGATGAAACCGACTGCAATGAGACTTAGGAGTAAGATCAATTAATTAACATATACTACACTTGACGGCAATACTCATTTTGCCGTGAAGTCAGCGATAGTGATATAATTGATTGCTGAAGCTGGATGTCTCGGAGCAATTAGCTGTTGATGACCTTGCGTATGCACTGCAGAAATAAACTGATATTTCTATTATAAATTTGCATAAATGAAATAGCGTATGGCTTTTAGTGCAGGGAGTGTCCGAGGACATGTTCGGCTCGCTAGGTGCAGGTTTTTTTATTTGACTCCCGTAGGCGACCTGCGCGTCGTGATGAGGATGATATGACGATGATGACAACACATAAGTCCAGCCCCGTCCCAGCGAAATTAACCAATGCTGTTTAAAATTCCCGACCCTGCCGGGAACCGAACCCGAGACCCCTGTGATCAAAGGCCAGCACGCTAACCATTTAGCCACGGAGCCGGATAATTTGCATAAAAGACTTCATATCGAAAATGAGGTCTTGACAACATGCACAGAACTCCATGTTCAACAAACACATTTTACTAACACGTAAGCTACAATAAATGAATATATTAAAATACTAATGGTTCAGTACTAGTGCATTCTTTGTAATGGAAACGAATATATTATGTGATATGAAATCTGAGTCACCTTCCCCAGCTCCTCGGTTTGCATATATGGTGCAGAGATACTGATATTATTTCCCGGGGAAGGCTATGGACCTTGTCAACTCACAGTCATAGCCCAGGTATGGTGCAGAGATACTGACGTTATTTCCCGATGAAAGCTACGAACCTCACTACAGAGTTATTACAAATGATTGAAGCAATTTCGTAAATTCACTGTAGCACCATGAATTGACGTATGGTCACGAAACTCAACAGTCATGTAGAAAACTCAAAAAGTTTTGGTCTGCTGAAGTCGCACTTTAGACTTCTGCCACGAGAGCGCAGCAGCAGTGAGCAGTGCGCTGTGAGACAAGATGGCGACAGGAGCTGAGAAAGCGTCCGTTGTACTTGAAATGCACTCACATCAGTCTGTCATAACAGTGCAACGACACTTCAGGACGAAAGTGCACGGCCTCTTTTTCTTCTGCAAAAAATCCGTTACAGGACACGTGTATCTGAACATGCTGGAAAATTGGCTCATGCCGCAACTGGATTTCATATTCCAACAGGTGCTCCACCCCACTTCAATGGTGATGTTCTTCAGTTCTTAAACAGGAGATTGCCAAACCGATGGATCGGTAGTGGTGGAGGTGATGATCAGCAGTTCATGTCATGTCCTCCACGCTCTCCTGACCTAACCCCATGCGATTTGTTTGTGTGGGGTTACGTGAAAGACTCAGTGTTTACACCTCCTCTCCCAACAAACCTGCCAGAACTGCGAGCTCGCATGAACTGTGCTTTCGAATCTGTTGATAAGGACGTGCTGCGCCGAGTGTGGGACGAACTTGATTATAGGCTTGATGTCTGCAGAATCACTAAAGGGGCACATATCGAACATTTTTAAATGTCAAAAGAACTTTTTGAGTTTTTCTATGTGTGTGCAAAGCCTTGTGAAAAAATGTCAAATAATAAAGTTATTGTAGAGTTTTGGAATCGCTCAAATCATTTGTAATAACCCTATACTAACATTCAGCAACTGACTGATGCTGCAATCCAAGAGTGGAATAATCTTTCCTAAAAATAGTTGATTTATTCTGTGCTGACAATGAGTAGACACAGTCGTACTCAAGCGTGCCTCAGGGTCCGAGGTGGCTATACGCGACATTGCTCTGCCAAACAATGAATGTTAATTATGTGTTCAAAATTCGACATCACCAACATTGTGCTTTCGCTATGTTTCTGTTGCTTTTGCATAATTGACAGCATGTTGTTTTTCTTTGTAAATACCCTTCATATTGTATAATGTACATATACATACATAAACCAAACCCCATAGCACTACAGCCCTTGAAGGGTCTTAGCCTACCAAGCGACCGCTGCTCAGCCCGAGGGCCTGCAGATTACGAGGTGTCGTGTGGTCAGCACGACGAATCATCTCAGCCATTATTCTTGGCTTTTTAGACCGGGGCCGCTATCACACCGTCAGATAACTTCTCAATTCTAATCATGTAGGTTGAGTGGACCTCGAACCAGCCCTCATGTCTAGGTAAAAATCCCTGATCTGACCGGGAATCGAAACCGGGGCTTACGGGTAAGAGGTAGCCACGCTATTCCTATACCACGGGGCTGGCGTAATACCGTTCGTTCGTTCGTTCGTAATCTGTTTACCCTCCAGGGTCGGATTTTCCCTCAGACTCAGCGAGGGATCCCACCTCTACCGCCTCAAGAGCAGTGTCCTGGAGATTCAGACTTTGGGTCAGGGATACAACTGGGGAGAATGACCAGTACCTCGCCCAGGCGGCCTCGCCCAGGCGGCCTCGCCTGCTATGCTGAACAAGGGCCTTGTGGAGGGATGGGAAGATTGGATGGGACAGGCAAGGAAGTGGGAAGGAAGCGGCCGTGGCCTTAAGTTAGGTACCATCCCGGCATTTGCCTGGAGGAGAAGTGGGAAACCACGGAAAACCACTTCCAGGATGGCTGAGGTGGGAATCGAACCCACCTTTACTCAGTTGACCTCCCGAGGCTGAGTGGACCCCGTTCCAGCCCTCGTACCACTTTTCAAATTTCGTGGCAGAGCCGGGAATCGAACCCGGACCTCCGGGGGTGGCAGCTAATCACGCTAACCACTACACCACAGAGGCGGACGCTGGCGTAACATACATAGCAAAATAAAAAATTCACTAAACCACAATATGCAAAATGTTTTTCAGGGTTGTAATATTTTCTGATCACAATGGAGGAAACTGCCGGATTCCTATTCAGAATCCACTTTTTGTCACGTTGTTAACGGGCTTGCAATGACGTTCTGATGACTTTTACTACAATCTATTCCCTCAACTCACCATGTTCCTTTTAAATGAGGAGCAAAAAGTTTTTTTTATACGTGAAAATTACTTTACTGGAGAATGACTGTTTCCATTGAATGCATGTTGTCTTAATTGATCAACCTACCAAATTTGATTGCAGTCAGTCCTGTCCGACCCAAACAACTTCCTTGTGAGATCCGAGGTTGAACTTCCTGCTTCAGCAAGGGGCACTAACTTCTCTTCACAAACACATCTGTCCTAGAGCTCAGGAACTGTATCTACACGTATTGGATATCTTACAATAACGCAGCATATCAGATAGTTCCCACTTACGCAAATATACTTCGTTGATGATCAAAAAGGTTCCATACCTTTCACATGAATCAGTAGAAACGTAATCTTAATAACCGAGTGAATTGGCCACACAGTGCAGGTCGTGTAGCTATAAGCTTTGCATTCAGAAGGCGGTGGGCACGAAATCCCATCGTCGGCAACTTTGAGATTGTTCGTGTTTTCACATTTCTGCTCAGGCTACGGCTGCTACCTTACCCCTCCCTAGCATCCCGGAAAGGCTGTCACTATTTATGCAACGTTAAACCATTAGAATTCTTCTTACGTCATTAACTTTATCTCAGTTTTACACTACATCCGACTGAAATTAATGTTTTTTTTAGGTGTCATTCATTATCCAAAAAGAATTTAATTAGTCTAAATTAATGTGTCATTACAAGTCACGTATGGCTAAAGAAGTTATATCGTTAGCCGCAGGCGTGTTATAATTGTAGCATTGCTTCTCCCTTGTCACGTATCTCGGTCGACAGATGGGAGGTTATGATTCTCCTCAGTAGCGTCTGCTGTGCACGGAGGCAAAATATCTGGAGCCCGGTCCACGCGGCCATGAAGAGCGAGTAGCCTGTCTCTCCCCATCAAGTGAATTCAGCTTTATAACCAATGAAATCTCATGGTAATTACTTGAATGTTCTGTGATCCTTACATAATATATTTAGTCGAATGACTGAGGCAGTGTTTAAAGCCAGTCTGCACCCTGGTCTAGCAGTGTACCTTCACGTCCAGTTTGCCCGTAATCAATTACCGGCTTTGCCTTGAATTTACTACTGGTTGAAGGATTGCAACAATACATATTTAGCTAAAGTGTACACAATTGAGGTGAGAAGGTGGTCAGTGCTAGGGTTGGATTAAATCTTAATCTTGGCCATTCTATAATTTTGGTCTTTTCCTATGGATAACAAATACAGGGATCGGCCGTTTCCTTATCCATGGCATTCGAAGGTAGGCTCCTATCATTAACAACCATGACATTTTTCTTAATAATAATAATAATAATAATAATAATAATCCACTGTCCTGCGATGGTTTAATTGCCGCCATCCTGTATTGCTTTTTAGGATGACTTCTGCATCCTGAATCAGGATCCTATGTTAATTTTACCCCCATCACATCACATTTTCTGAAAAATCCTATATTATGTCTATTTAACCACATGCACTAATGCACTTCTTACGTTGTTAGGAAGAGTGCTGCTTTAATTTAGATTTCCATATTAATTTATTTTATTATTTAATTAATTCGACGTCCTCCAGCCATCTCATAGTCCTGTATTATGACGCTCAGAGTGTAGAGCCGGCAACTATGTACAACATAGCCGGCAACGCGCGGTATTGGCTGAGTGGCGTCATTTTCTCGTTGTGCATCGTCCGCGATATTCTGAGTTTTGTTTCGCTTGCTAGTGAAAAGACACTTTTGTCTTCATACGCGTTCTATATGTGAGTGACTTGTGTTGTGTTTGAGTCATTTTTTTTTGTTAGGGGCTTTACGTCGCACCGACACAGATAGGTCTTATGGCGACGATGGGATAGGAAAGGCTTAGGAGTTGGAAGGAAGCGGCCGTGGCCTTGATTTAAGGTACAGCCCCAGCATTTGCCTGGTGTGAAAATGGGAAACCACGGAAAACCATTTTTAGGGCTGCCGATAGTGGAATTCGAACCTACTATCTCCCGGATGCAAGCTAACAGCCGCGCGCCTCTACGCGCACGGCCAACTCGCCCGGTATTTGAGTCATCAGTCCATAGACTGGTTTGATGCAGCTCTCCATGCCACCCTATCCTGTGCTAACCTTTTCATTTCTTCGTAACTATTGCATCCTACATCTGCTCTAATCTGCTTGTCATATTCATACCTTGGTCTACCCCTACCGTTCTTACCACCTACACTTCCTTTAAAAACCAACTGAACAAGTCCTGGGTGTCTCAAGATGTGTCCTATCATTCTATCTTTTCTTCTCTTTAAATTTAGCCAAATCGATCTCCTCTCACCAATTCGATTCAGTATCTCTTCATTCGTGATTCGATCTATCCATCTCACCTTCAGCATTCTTCTGTAACACCACATTTCAAAAGCTTCTATTCTCTTTCTTTCTGAGCTAGTTATCGTCCATGTTTCACTTCCATACAATGCCACGCTCCACACGAAAGTCTTCAAAAACATCTTTCTAATTCCGATATCAATGTTTGAAGTGAGCAAATTTCTTTTCTTAAGAAAGCTCTTCCTTGCTTGTGCTAGTCTGCATTTTATGTCCTCCTTACTTCTGCCATCGTTAGTTATTTTACTACCCAAGTAACAATATTCATCTACATCCTTTAAGACTTCATTTCCTAATCTAATATTTCCTACATCACCTGCCTTCGTTCGACTGCACTCCATTACTTTTGTTTTGGACTTATTTATTTTCATCTTGTACTCCTTACCCAAGACTTCATCCATACCATTCAGCAACTTCTCGAGATCTTCTGCAGTCTCAGATAAAATAACAATATCATCGGCAAATCTCAAGGTTTTGATTTCCTCTTCTTGGACTGTGATTCCCTTTCCAAATTTCTCTTTGATTTCCTTTACTGCCTGTTCTATGTAAACATTGAAAAGGAGAGGGGACAAACTGCAGCCTTGCCTCACTCGTTTCTGGATTGCTGATTCTTTTTCAAATCCCTCGATTCTTATCACTGCAGACTGATTTTTATACAGATTGTAGATAATTCTTCGTTCTCGGTATCTGATCTCTATCATCTTCAGAATCATAAATAGCTTGGTCCAATCAACAATATCGATTGCCTTTTCTAGATCTACGAATGCCATGTACGTGGGCTTGTCCTTCTTGATTCGATCCTCTAAGATCAGACGTAAAGTCAGGATTGCTTCACGTGTTCCTACATTTCTTCTGAAGCCAAACTGATCATCTCCCATCTCAGCTTCAACTTGTTTTTCCATTCTTCTGTAAATAATACGTGTTAAAATTTTGCAGGCATGAGATACTAAACTAATGGTGCGGTAGTTTTCACACCTGTCATCACCGGCTTTCTTCGGAATAGGTGAAACAACAGTCTGCCGAAAATCGGATGGGACTTCTCCTGTCCCATACATCTTGCACACTAAATGAAATAACCTTGCCATGCTGGTTTCTTCTAAGGCAGTCAGTAATTCAGAGGGAATGTCATCAATTCCAGGTGCCTTGTTCCTATTTAGGTCACTCACAGCTCTGTCAAACTCTGACCTCAAAATTGGGTCTCCCATTTCATCAGCATCAACAGCCTCTTCATGTTCCAGAACCAAATTATCTACATCTTTACCTTGATACAACGGTTGGATATGTTTCTGCCATCTTTATACTTTGTCTTCTTTCCCTAGAAGTGGCTTTCCATCTGAGCTCTTAATATTCATACTCCTAGATTTCCTTTCTCCAAAGGTTTCCTTGATTTTCCTGCATGCAGCATCTACCTTTCCCAGGACCATACAGCCTTCGACATCCTTGCACTTCTCCTTCAGCCATTCTTCCTTAGCTACCTTGCACTTTCTATCTACTTCATTTTAATCGCCCGTATTCTTTTCTGCCCTCTTCATTTCTAGCATTCTTGTATTTTCGTCGTTCACCAGTCAGGTCTAATATTTCCTGAGTTATCCACTGATTCTTAGTTGGTCTTTTCTTCCTTCCTAACATTTCTTCAGCAGCCCTACTGACTTCATTTTTCATGACTAACCACTCTTCCTCTATAGTGTTTCCTTCAGCCTTTTCATTTAGCCCTTGTGCAAAATGTTCCTTGAAACAATCCCTCACACTCCTTTCTTTCAACTTGCCTAGATCCCATCTTTTTGCATTCTTTCCTTTCTTCAATTTCTTCAACTTCAGATGGCATTTCATGACCAACAAGTTGTGGTCAGAGTCCACGTCTGCTCCTGGGAAAGTTTTGCAATCCAACACCTGGTTTCTGAATCTCTGCCTAATCATAATGAAGTCTATTTGATACCTTCCAGTGTCTCCAGGTCTCGTCCACGTATACAGCCGTTGTTTGTGGTATTTGAACAAAGTATTGGCAAGGACTAAATTATGGTCAGTGCAGAATTCAACCAGCCGACTTCCTCTTTCGTTCCTTTGTCCCAATCCAAATTCTCCTGCTGTACTTCCCTCTCTTTCTCGGCCTACCACTGCATTCCAGTCTCCCATCACAATTAGATTCTCGTCACCTTTTACATATTGTATTAATCTTCTATCTCCTCATATATTCTTTCGATTTCTTCATCATCCGCTGAACTAGTAGGCATATAGACCTACACTATTGTGGTGGTCATTGGTTTGGTGTCTATCTTGACGACAATAATTATTTCACTATGCTGGTCGTAGTAGCTTACCCGCTGCCCTATTTTCTTATTCATTATGAAACCAACTCTTGCATTTCAACTGTTTGATTTTGTGTTGATAATTCGGTAGTCGCCTGACCAAAAATCTTGTTCTTCCTGCCAACGTACTTCACTTATACCAACTACATCTAACTTTAGCCTATCCATCTCCCTTTCCAGATTCTCTAACCTACCACAACGATTCAAACTTCTAACATCCACGCTCCGACTTGCAGAATGTCAGTATCCATCTTCCCGATGATCGCCCCCTCTCGTGTAGTCCCCACCCGGAGTTCCGAATGGGGTCTAGTTTACCTCCGGAATATTTCACCCGGGAGGAAGCCATCATCAGTGCATCATTCATACAGAGAGAGCTGCATGTCCTCGGGAGGTAGTTACGCCTGTAGTTTCCCGTTGCTTTCAGCCGTGTAGCAGTATCAACACAGCTAAGCCATGTTGAGTATTATTACAAGGCCGTATCAGTCAATCATCTAGACTGCCGCCCTTGCAACTACCGAAAGGTTGCTACCCCCCTTTCGATGAACCATTCGTTAGTCTGGTCTCTCAACAGATACCCATCCGATATGGTTGCACCTGCGGCTCGGCTGTCGGCATCATTGGGACACGCAAGCCTCCCCACCGCGGCAACGTCACATGGTTCGCAGAGGAGGGTGAGTGACTTACTGTGTTAATATTCTTATTGGACTTACATCTATCAACATGCCACGACGTGGCTGCAAGAACAATCCAGATACATTCTGCTATGTATGTGGAAGTTTCGTGCCGATGAAACAATATAACTAAGTTCGTGAGAAAGACCTACTGTGCCTAGTTTGGTTTGAAACTTGGAGACCAAGACAAGCCGTGGGCAACACATAAGGCTTGTAGAACCTCTATAGAGCAGTTACGGCAATGGGTGAACGGTAAGCGAGAGCCCCCAGACCACAGTATTCACTGCTAATTCTGTTCTGTGAATGTGAAGGGATTTAACAGCAGCAACAAAGGTAACATTTTGTATCCAAGCAATCTTCGATCTGCAATTTTACCCGTTCCTCATGGCCCTGATACACCAGTACCACAGCGTCCAGAACATTTACAGGATTGTCTCTCTTCTGAATATGACGCAGAAATGGCGGGCACTAACTCTGACTGTGATTTCTTCCCTGAATGCGTTGAAAAAGAACCGATACTTTTCGAGCAAAGCGCATTAAATGAATTCTTTCGAAATCTTAGCCTTACAAAGGACTCTGCCGAGTTACTCGGGTCTAGACTTCGTGAAAGGAACATGTTGGCACCAGGGACGACATTGGTACAGACATCGCGAACAAGAATTCACACCCTTCTTTTCTGAAGAATCTTAAATCTTAAAACTAGGAGCACCACAGTATGACCCTATTGACTGGAGACTTTTCATCGACGCCTCCAGGCGTAGTTTGAAGTGCGTCCATCTTTACAATGAAAACAAACTTGCATCCATTTCCGTTGCTCATTCAGTTATTGTGCGAGAAACATATGGAAATCTCGAAATGCTGTTGTGTAAACGGAAGTACCAGGGACACAAGTGGCTAGCCTGTGATGATTTCAAAGTGATAGGTATTCTGTTAGCTTTACAAGAAGGTTACACACTGCACCCCTGCTTTCTGTGTGAGTGGAACAGTCGAGCAAGGTTACATCACTGGACTCAATAAGAATGGCCACGTGGACAATGGATTGTAGGGTCAAAAAAATAAAACAAGAAACCCTCGTTCACAAGAGCAAAATACTGTTACCTCCGCTTCATATCAAACTAGGGCTTATGAAGCAATTCGTTAAGGCCCTAAAAAATGAAGGTGAATGCTTTCAGTACCTGTGTCATCGATTCCCAGGCATCAGTAATTCCAAAATCAAGGAGGGTATTTTCACAGGTCCAGATATCAGAAAACTTCTTTCTGTGGCTAATTTTGAAGACGTTATGTGCGCTGCAGAGCGATCAGCATGGACAGCATTCCGGAATCTGGTCAAATACTTTCTTGAAAACACAAAGGATTCAGACTACAAACAAACGGTGGATAGATTGCTTGTTTCTTTCCAAGATTTAGGCTGAAAAATGAGCTTGAAAGTGCACATGTTACATTCAAATCTGGACTACTTCCCTGAGAACCTTGGAATGCTGAGCGAAGAGCAAGGAGAAAGATTCCGCCAGGATCTACAGGAAATTGAACGCAGATATCAAGGGAAATGGAACAAAAACATGCTGGCAGATTACTGCTGGTTACTAAAGAGAGAACGTCCAACTACTCCTCACACACGAAAAGCAAGGCGAGGACGTTTCTTATACTAAGGTAGGACATTATAAAATTCAAACCGTAGACTTACCATTCTCAGTACGTTATGAGGCTTAATGCGTGGTAAATTTTGGTCCATGTGGCTGTGTTTTTCTACAGATATGTTACCACCATACACTACATATTTTTATATTATGTTCATAAGTATATCAGTGTTAGATAGGAGTGTTCAGATGGGTGAAAATAATAAGGAAGAAGTGTTCTTTACATTAACAATAGTAATCTTGCATGTGCGCATGCTGCATATTTAACAAATTTTCATTTTGAATTTGCACAAAAACCTGATGTGATAGAGGAAAACTGAGTTTAGTTCCGGAAGCAGCATGCCCAAAATATAAAAAAAATCACTATGTAAACTTCATGCAATGATCGGAAAGTTTGAATTCGCAGGTTGGTGATAATTCTGACACTTTTGGGGTCGCGGGCGTGACCCTGTGTCGCACATGTGGATCTAGCCCTGTTTTATTACACCCGGATGCCCTTGTTAATTGTACCGGGCGGTACACCTCTACTGTGTTTATTTAAAAGTTGCGCCAGTTGAAACTCCTCTTCTGGAGGAAGGTTGAACTTTATCTATTCTATTAATTCTCTACTTTCTCAGAAGATGTCACCACGTGGAAAATTTTGAGTTTTTGAACTGTGTCACTTTTGATGTGTTTTTGTTTCGCTTGAAGTAAGAAGTGTGAACTTTCTCTTCTAGAGGACACTACTGAAGAATTACAATAGTGCAACCTAGTGCGAAATCAAAGAACTAGTTTGTTGGAGAAATTTTTATTTCAAAAGTTTGTTTCTTGTTAAATTTCTTTCTGTTATTGTTTAAGTTGGCTGTATACCCCTCTTTTTCCCCTTAGTTTGGATCTAGCCAATCCCGAATTTCTTTAATTAATTTTCCACCAATAATGTGTTTCTTTTTCCTCTATGTAGGGGTTTCTTTTCCCGAACCAATAAAGATTTTGTGGGAGGGTGTTTTATTTCCTCTAACGCCTAGAATCTTCCGCGAGAGGATATAAACTGCTGATTTTGGGGTCTCCGGGCCACTTCTGTTCCATCTTTCAGTGTATTAAGTACATTGCAGGAGGCGGGAAGCGCCTCTTTCCTCGGCAGCGATCTACTACCAGGTAATGGCCTATTAATATCTTCTTTTCTTGCTAGGTCGGCAGTTTAACTCTCGCGGCGGGTTCAAAGCGTTTTCCATCATGTAACCTTTTCCTAAAATGTAACTACTCTTTTCTTCTTTTCTTGTAAAGTTACATATTGGGATAGAGAGTGCTAACCCTCTCGAGCTCCCACTCACATTTGTTTTGAGGTGAACTTATTTTCTCAAACTTTTCTTCGTTTATGTAATGTAAAGTGTTCTTCTCTAAGTCACCTCTGTAGTATGGGATTAGCCCTTGCGTTAGTGGCCCAGAGCCAGATTAGGTTTTAAAAGCAAAGTGTATTAGGAGTGCAAGTTCGCCTCCTCTCAAGTTGTATTTTAGAGGTCATGTATTAATCTTTTCTCACCTAATAGACCTCAGTAGGTTGGGTATTTTACCCCTGTGTATATGTCCTTTGAGGACGACTTGAAAGTTGAGTTTGGTGTGGCCTGGGAGAGGCTTAACTTTAAGAGCGAGTGGCTCTTTTCTAAAACTGAGAGTTGTATGCCTCGAGGAGGCTTTGCTGTGTAATTTGGAGCAAGGGCTCCAGGGTTTGATTGGGGTCTTCTGCCCCTTTTGTTGAAATTGGTATATCGTAAAGTTGAGCTAGTTGCTCAAGAATTGTATTTTCAGGGCTCGAAGCCCAAATTCTTTAATCCCTGTAATTGTACATTTCAAGTTGTATTTCGGCTACTAAGTACCTGTTCTATTTGTTGTTACCTAATTTTGAAAAGAAAATATAACCTTGTTAAATTTTAAAATTTAATTTCTCTTTAGTAGCTTGAGACCTATTCACCACCCAGCACCTTCTTTCATGCTTAACTACCACAAAAACGCGGTAACAAGTGGTAGCAGAGCGTGGTTGAATGGGTCTCAATTTAGCCCCTTTTGACGGCTAAACATTGCTTTGATTCGAACTCTAATAATTGTCTCAGTTGCTGGAATTTTTTGAGTTTTTCAAAATTGTTCTGTCATCATGCCCGGCCCTCGCGATGTTCTCCTACTTAACTATTTGCGCAAAGAGGAGTTGATATACGAGTTAACTATCAGAAATGTGCAATCTGGAGGCACGGTTGCAACCGACACCAACAAGCTTAGAGAGTCCCTTGATTTGCCCATTTCCATCCCCAATTTGGGAGAGAAAGAAATTGATGATTCTCTTTCCACGATCGTCGAGAATATTACTGGGCTAGCATCTGTAGTCAGCTTTTTTGATGAAAACGATCCGTCTCCTAATCAAATTAAGCGTGTGTAAGGCAGGCTATATCACTTTTCAAATAGAGTTAATGATCTGTTGTCTCTGAAGGTGAATGACGTTCAGAGGAAGCAAGCTAATACGCTCCTTGAAACTATCTCTGAATTGTCTAGTAAAGTCACTCAATTGTTAACTGGGGAAGTTCCTCCCAAATCTGATCAGCCCACCGTTGTGAATGTAAGTAGTGAGGAAGATCCTGCTAAGGGAGAAGGCAATAGGATAACCGTTGCTGCTCAAACTATCTCTGCCCCATTGGACAACGAGTCTGAACGCCGCACATCGTTGAACAATGTACGTGCTGAATTAACTTCCTTGCCATTGAAACCTTTACCTACTATGTCGCCCGGGTTTAGCAGCTTGCCTCATCCATTGGCAATGTTGCTCAGAGGTATATCCAAGTTTTCCGTTAATACCACCAGTGACGTAATTTCATTTTTAAGATTTCTAGTGGAATTTCAGGATCATGCTCTTGTTTTTTCTCTTTCGCCATGTCAAATTTTGCAAATTATCTATCCGTATGCTATTGGTATTCTCTCTGATAAAATCGTAAGAGCCATTGCCGAGCAATCATCTATTGAGGATTTCCATGCCCATTTGCTAGCTAACTTCATCCCGGCTAGGGCCAGGTCCTCCCTGATTCAGAAGTACTATTACCGTGTACAGCGCTTGGATGAAAACTTGGCTGACTTCATCCAAGACATTAAGTTTTATACTAGGGTGTTTGCTCTTCACTTCCCTGAGGATCAAATTGTACAAGCTATTGTGGAAGGTATTTCACCATCCTATAGGTCATATTTGTGTTTCGCGGCGTGCCCGCAAACGTTCTCGGAACTTGAAGCATTGGCAGTCTCAGCGGAAGGAGTTAGATACGCCGATTCTTTGCGTGTCGCGAAAGAACCCCCGCCTTCCTTTAGTAACACTCGGCCTCCACCTCGCCGACCAGTCAATCCCCGTAAATGTTATGCTTGCGGGTCGCCTGACCATCTGCGGAATAAGTGTCCTCTGATCAAGTCAAGTGGGACAAGGAATGGAGCAGGGTCATCACAAGGCTGTTTTAAGTGTGGGGCCTTCTCACATATCGCCAAGAATTGCCCAAACTCAAATAGCACCCCCTCCTGCTCAACTTCTGGTGCAAATTCCAGTTATGCCAATAATAAAAAGTGACTAGTGGCGTCGGCTGAGCCGACTAATCCATCTTCCCGAGACTCAGCCCCTAGTAAACAGGTTGTAAATGCAGAGAACGACCAGCCTTCAAATTCATCGTTTGAATGCCCTAAAGAGTGTCTTAGGATTGCGGCGGATACTCCCGCACCTGTTCCTTTTCTTAAGATTGAGTTAAATAACGAGCCTATAACAGCTCTCTTAGATTCAGGCAGTGTTTGTTCCCTTATTTCGGCTGATTGGTATTCTAAATTGAAATCTGTTTGTAAACTCCCTGACTATGTCTCTTCTCCTGTTCAATATGTTTCGGCTAATTCATCTCCATTAGAAATTCTAGGTTCCATACATGTCAAAATTCGGGTTTTTAAGTTTACATGGAAGATCAAATTGTTTGTGGCCAAGCGTTTGTCTTGCCCCATCATATTGGGAGCGGACTTCATTTCTCACACTGGTCTTGTGCTCGATCTCCAGTGTAGGTCGTGCATATTCAAATTTGCGTCCAATTGTAGAATTCCCTTGTTAAAGTGTAATTCTGTATCATGTTCATCTATTTCGCCTACCCAGGATGAGATGTTGTTAGACCTTAGACATCTACCTGAGGAGCAGGCTGATAGTATTCGGAAACTGTGTCAGTCGTTTCCCGAGGTGTTCTCTGATACTCTTGGTGTTACTGACCTTATTGAATACAAAATTGAGGTCACGGATTCAATTCCTGTCCGTTTTCCACCGTATAGGCTATCTCCACCTAAAATGAAGGCTCTGAAAGAAATCATCGATCAGATGTTGAGGGATGGTATTATTAGGCCCTCTAAGTCAGCGTATTCTTCGCCTATTTTTCTAGTCCCGAAACCCCAAGGAGGCTTCAGGCCGGTCATTGATTACAGGGCTCTCAATCGGAAGGTGGTGTTGCAATCTGTGCCCCTTCCCGACCTTCATTCTTGCTTTTCATGGTTTCGTAAGGCCAAGTTCTTCACCATCTTGGACTTGAATCAGGCCTATAATCAAATTCCCCTTGCCGAAGAGTCTAAACATCTTACAGCGTTTGCCACGGACTGGAATTTATATGAATACAACCGCGTACCTTTCGGGCTCCCCACGGGGGCAGCTGTGCTCACTAGGCTACTAGATAGGGTCTTCTCCGACATCAAATTTGAGTACTTATATCACTACTTGGATGATGTCGTCGTATTTTCCGAAACCTTTGAAGAACATCTAGATCATTTGCGAGAAGTTCTCAATCGCCTTCGTAAGGCTGGGTTAACTGTTAAGTTGTCCAAGGTTGCCTTTGCTAAGCCCTCTATGTCATTCCTAGGGCATATTGTGTCACCTGATGGTGTAGCAGTCGATCATTCTAGAACACAGGCCATCCGTGATTTTAAACCTCCCAAGGACATTAAAGGTATCGCCAGGTTCATTGGCATGGTGAATTTCTTCAGGAAGTTCATTCCTAATTTTGCTAATAGAGCGGCGCCCTTAAACCTTCTTCGTAGGAAAGGCATCAAATTCGAGTGGGGACCTTCTCAACAAGCCGCTTTCGAAGATCTTAAATTAGCTCTCTGTAATGCCCCTGTACTTGCTATGCCTGATTTCTCGAAGAAATTCATCGTCCAAACGGACGCGTCGTCGTCAGCTGTAGCTGCAGTCCTTCTTCAAGAGACTGAACTAGGGAGGCGTCCCATCGCCTATGCATCTAGGACTCTATCGGTTCAAGAAGCCAAGTATTCCATCTATGAGCTCGAAGGGTTGGCAGTCTTATTCGCCTTAGAAAAGTTCCGTCTCTATCTGGAACATGTCAAATTCGACCTGGAGACAGATAATCAAGCCTTAAGCTGGGTCTTAGGTAGGCCGCGTCGTACTGGTCGTATAGCCCGTTGGGCCATCCGTATTTCTGCCTTCCAATTTGATGTACGACATATCAGAGGTACCGAAAATGTTGTTGCTGATGGACTCAGCCGTATGTTTCATAACGACGTCGAGACCCACGAACCGGTCGATAGTTCATCACCTTCCGAGTCCATACTATCTGGTGTTAATGCCATCTTAACAGGTGCTCCCATGCTTTTTAGGGATATTGAGAAATACCAACGTGAAGATCCGACGCTGGCTCCTATAATGGAAACCCTTTCTTCTGGGGAACATGTTGTCCCTTATGTTCTGAGGAATGGTGTTCTATGTTGCCCTTCGAGGCATGATAAGTTGATGAAAGTTGTTGTTCCAGCGGTTCTTGTACCTATGATCTTCAAATACTATCATGAGACCCCATTGGGGGGGCATCTTGGAATCTTTAAAACTCGTGAAAAGATTCGTGAAATGTTCATATGGAAAGGTATGGACGGTGAAATTCGAGAACTTGTAAAAGCTTGTAAATCTTGTTTGATCAGTAAACCCACCATGTCCTCTAAAGTAGGCCTTTTGTCTTCTCATCAAGCGTCGCGCCCCATGGAACGCCTGTATATCGATTATGTGGGACCCTTCCCCCAGTCAAAGGGTAATGCCAACAAGTTCATCTTTGTGTGTGTAGATGGTTTTACAAGATTTTCCTGGTTATTTCCGACTAAGCTGGCTACCGCTCAGTCCACCATTACTTGCCTAAATTCTATTTTTGCTTCTTTTGGTCCGTGCCAATACATTGTATCTGATAATGCTAAAGCTTTTACATCAAATCTGTTTCGTAAATTCTGTTTTGACTTGTCCATCTCTCATGTAACTACATCTGCTTATTACCCTCAACCATCTCTGGCTGAACGGGTTAACCGCAATCTCAGGTCCGCACTTATTGCCTATCATCATGAAGATCATTCTAGGTGGGACACGTCCCTGCATTGGTTAGCTTTTGCTTTGAATTCGGCGGTTCATGAATCTCACAAGTTTACTCCAGCTTCCTTGATGTTCAAGTTTGTTCCCAACTCGCCGCTCTCTAACCTCTGGTCTTTGAATGACATTCTACCCGAGACAATAGATCCGGATAACATTAAAGATCTTTGGAAGAAGGCTAAAGCCAATCTTAAAGTGTCTCATGAAAAGGTTAGGGAAAGGTATGATCGTGGACGGAGACCCACCACTTTGAAGGTAGGTGACCAGGTGATGGTCAAAAATTTTGTTCCCGCGGGCAAGCTTGCCCCCAGGTTTCATGGGCCTTGTATCATTCTCGATTTTCTTACGCCGGTTACCTTATTGTTAAGTAATCCAGCCACCGAGAGGATATTTAGAGTTCACCTGTCCCAGGTGAAACCGGTGTAATTTCTGTGTTAACTTGCTTCATAGTATTTTGAAAGGATATGAAGGTTATATTTTTTTTTTGAGTTTCACTTTTAAGGCATTCTGCCCCTTCTGTAATATTTTGGTTTTAGATGTAAGCCTTATGTAAAACCTGCCCCGACCCGTTAAACTGCCATCCTGTTCTTGCCACGGCCATTACCACGCTCCCGTCTCCTGCTCCACTCTACACAGTGGCTTAATGAATACCATGAATATCTGCACGCCGCTGGCCCCTCACTCTCTCTACAAGCCTGTACCCTCAAAGAAAATGATTGTCCAACACAATTCTGCCGCCTAGCTTTAATGTTTCAGCGCCCCCGCAGCCGCGCAGCGCCGTGCAGCGACTGGGGAGGGGGATGGGCCCCCTCCTCTCCAGCGAGGACGACATGTGCACGGCGAGCCGGAGCTCACCTCCCGGCCAAGGCTGATGTGCGGCGCACGACCTGCTACATGCCCGCAGCCTGTATCTGTTCACCGCGGGCGCGGCGTACTTCAACACCTCTGCTCCCCTCATAGTGCGGGCGAGCGGTATCTCAGGGTACTTGAGGGGTCCGAGCGGCCCCCGTTGGACGCAAGCTGCAATGGCCGGTCCGGCCATTCGACTCAATCTACATCAACTACATGGACAGTCACCTTAAGCGATAACTACATATGGGAATTTAACAACAATATTTGGTGGACATTGCAAAACTTTTCTTCACTTTTAAGCATTAAAGGTTTATCTTCAGAAATTCAACTTCTACAAACATAAAAACTTTACTGCACCTGCAACAACAAAATTTTGAAATTGCAACCAACCAAATTACTAAAATCTTATAAATGCTTCCGCAATTAATCTTAATATACACATCAAAACTTGGACCTTATTTTGGAAACAAAGCTTATGTTCTTCTGTGTTACCCCTTGGAGGAACTTTTGGGGGGGGAGGTCTGTACCGGGCGGTACACCTCTACTGTGTTTATTTAAAAGTTGCGCCAGTTGAAACTCCTCTTCTGGAGGAAGGTTGAACTTTATCTATTCTATTAATTCTCTACTTTCTCAGAAGATGTCACCACGTGGAAAATTTTGAGTTTTTGAACTGTGTCACTTTTGATGTGTTTTTGTTTCGCTTGAAGTAAGAAGTGTGAACTTTCTCTTCTAGAGGACACTACTGAAGAATTACAATAGTGCAACCTAGTGCGAAATCAAAGAACTAGTTTGTTGGAGAAATTTTTATTTCAAAAGTTTGTTTCTTGTTAAATTTCTTTCTGTTATTGTTTAAGTTGGCTGTATACCCCTCTTTTTCCCCTTAGTTTGGATCTAGCCAATCCCGAATTTCTTTAATTAATTTTCCACCAATAATGTGTTTCTTTTTCCTCTATGTAGGGGTTTCTTTTCCCGAACCAATAAAGATTTTGTGGGAGGGTGTTTTATTTCCCCTAACGCCTAGAATCTTCCGCGAGAGGATATAAACTGCTGATTTTGGGGTCTCCGGGCCACTTCTGTTCCATCTTTCAGTGTATTAAGTACATTGCAGGAGGCGGGAAGCGCCTCTTTCCTCGGCAGCGATCTACTACCAGGTAATGGCCTATTAATATCTTCTTTTCTTGCTAGGTCGGCAGTTTAACTCTCGCGGCGGGTTCAAAGCGTTTTCCATCATGTAACCTTTTCCTAAAATGTAACTACTCTTTTCTTCTTTTCTTGTAAAGTTACATATTGGGATAGAGAGTGCTAACCCTCTCGAGCTCCCACTCACATTTGTTTTGAGGTGAACTTATTTTCTCAAACTTTTCTTCGTTTATGTAATGTAAAGTGTTCTTCTCTAAGTCACCTCTGTAGTATGGGATTAGCCCTTGCGTTAGTGGCCCAGAGCCAGATTAGGTTTTAAAAGCAAAGTGTATTAGGAGTGCAAGTTCGCCTCCTCTCAAGTTGTATTTTAGAGGTCATGTATTAATCTTTTCTCACCTAATAGACCTCAGTAGGTTGGGTATTTTACCCCTGTGTATATGTCCTTTGAGGACGACTTGAAAGTTGAGTTTGGTGTGGCCTGGGAGAGGCTTAACTTTAAGAGCGAGTGGCTCTTTTCTAAAACTGAGAGTTGTATGCCTCGAGGAGGCTTTGCTGTGTAATTTGGAGCAAGGGCTCCAGGGTTTGATTGGGGTCTTCTGCCCCTTTTGTTGAAATTGGTATATCGTAAAGTTGAGCTAGTTGCTCAAGAATTGTATTTTCAGGGCTCGAAGCCCAAATTCTTTAATCCCTGTAATTGTACATTTCAAGTTGTATTTCGGCTACTAAGTACCTGTTCTATTTGTTGTTACCTAATTTTGAAAAGAAAATATAACCTTGTTAAATTTTAAAATTTAATTTCTCTTTAGTAGCTTGAGACCTATTCACCACCCAGCACCTTCTTTCATGCTTAACTACCACAAAAACGCGGTAACATTAATAATTATATTATTTGCTTTACGTCCTACTAACTACTTTTACGGTTTTCGGAGACGCCGAGGTGCCGGAATTTTGTCCCGCACAAGTCCTTTTTACGTGCCAGTAAATCTACCGACACGAGGCTGACGTATTTGAGCACCTTCAAATATCACCGGACTGAACCAAGATCGAAAGTGCAAAGCTGGGGTCAGAAGGCCAGCGCCTCAACCGTCTGACCCACTCAGCCCGGCGGATGATCTTATTGACGCCAACTCTACTGTATATGGAGGGATGTATTTACTATTACGTGTTTCTGTGGTGGTTGGTAATGTGGTGTGTTGTGTGAATATGAAGAGGAATTTGTTGGGACAAACACAAACACCCACTCGCAGAGCCGTAGGAATTAGCTATACACAGTTATAATTTCGGTCCCCGCGAGGATCGAACCCGGGGGAGGTTCCTCAGCAGTTCTTTTACGTGCTGATAAATCTACCTGCATGAGGCTGACCCACCTGAGACTCTTGGGATACCATCGGATCGAGCCGGGGTCTGAGCCACCTTGAGCTCAGAAAGCCAGCGCTCTGCCGTCTGAACCACATAGCCCTTCGGTTAACTTTCTAATTCTAGTCCTGCTTTAAAAAAATTCTTCAGGTCATCCCAGTTATTTATGGGGTCACTGGAGCCACTCAGGCTCATTTGGGTTTTGGATTAAGGGCGGGTGGCTTTCCCGGCACCACGTGATTTTTGAGATGAATATCTAAGTCCCGGATTGACCTAGATTAGAACCTCTGCCTTCTAAGTGGGAAGCCAGTAACGAAGCCACTGAAATGATTATGCTACCCAAATTCTAATCCTACTTATTTAGATAAACACTTCTACTCTATACTGGCTGTCAGACAGACTTCTCACACACGGGGCTGTTGACGACGAGATCTAAACACCCTCCATTGAAATAGCGACAACAACTAAAAACTGATCCAAACCCATTTTCTCCAAATAATAATATTATTGGTTTTACATTCCACTACTTGTTCGGTTTTCGGAGATGTTGATGTGTCGAAATTGTGTTCTTTTACGGGTCGGTGAATGCACCGACAGGAGTCCGTTGTATATGAGCACCTTCAAATACTGCCGCACTGAGTCAGGATTAAACCCGCCGAATTGGACACAGAAGATTAGCACTCTGCCAACAGAGTCACTTAATATTTGCCCCGTATGCTTCACAGTGCCTGGGACTTATTGTTTCTAAACACAATCGATTGCACGGAATCTTGCCGATACGTAAAGCGTGATTATAGTTGGTAATCTCAACCCAGAATGCCTCTGCCCCGCCCTTATCTGGTTCTAGCAATTCCCATGTGTTGTTTGGCTGTATAATCTTACCCTTTGTTCACAGCATCGAACGAGGTCAAGATAGCTGAACAATCAGGTTACAAGGTAGTCCGTTTCATTCACTTGAGTTCACTTTTCTTTATTTCTCCCCTTCCGTTTCTTACATATACTTGGGCCCATAGGAGCTGGACTCTGAATTTGAGTGTTGAAAGCTATAACTACGATGTATTTTGTGTTGCCATTCTTCCCTCTACCCGCGGTATACCAACCATGCTTTAATACAGACTGAGTGTTTGTTTTTTGCTATTTGCTTTACGACTCACCAACACAGATATGTCTTATGGCGACGATGGGATAGGAAAGGCCTAGGAAGTGGGAGGAACCGGCCGTGGCCTTAATTAAGGTACAGCCCCGGCATTTGCCTAGTGTGCAAATGGGAAACCACGGAAAACTATCTTCAGGGCTGCCGACAGTGGGGCTCGAACCCACTATCTCCCGATTACTGGATACTGGCCGCACTTAAGCGACTGCAACTATCGAGCTCGGTGACTGAGTATTTAATAAAACGCGTAGGCCTAATAGAATTCAATAAACTTTGAACCGTTCCTAAGCTTGCGGCAACAATGTCAACATTTAAGGTCGGGCTGCAGTGGCTCAGACGGAAGAGCGCTTGCCTTCTGAGCCCGGCTTGGCGGATTAGATCTCGGCTCATTCTGGTGGCATTTAAAGGTAGATTTACCAGCACCTAAAAGAACTCCTGCGGGACAATATTCTGGCATCTCAGCTTCTCCAAAAAATCTTTAAAAATGAGTCAGAAGTGGGTAAACCCAATAACAATATTATCAACATTTAAGACAGATATTGCTGCCGATAAATATTATATCTCAATCATCAACAATAAAATGATCAACTGCCCATATTGGTAGTTGTATTATTTAAAGCCGATTGTTAACGGTACACTTCAAGAATTAATTAACATAGGAAGATAATACATTATCGAGAAAAATCACAATCGTTCAGAATATGTGTTTAATGTAAACCTCATCGCAGTGTTTTTATGGAGTCAGAGTATATGACGCTGTTAATGGTGATAGAAGCGTTAAGGTATCAGCAGACGGCCTTAGTGCTATTCGACAGGAGTAGGCTATGTGCCGGCAGCGGGTTTCATCATCTCCCATCCTACTATCATATATCACGTCATTCAGTTCATCTCATTAACTACTCTGATGATGTTGACGTCAAGAAGGGATTCTAGTCTTAAAAACTCGCCTCGAAGTTTCATCTCACTCCATATCCAACCCCATACAGAAACGAGACAAGGGTTGAACATACGCACCTGGAGTGCATTTCTCCTTTGAGACCCTCCAAACAGAATTTATGCTTACTCCCATGGCTGTGGTAGTATGTTCCTGAACTTTGTTAAATGGGATTTTTTTACGATTTGCTTTACGTCGCACCGACACAGATAGGTCTTACGGCGACTATGGGATAGGAAAGGTATAGGGGTGGGAAGGAAGTGGCCGTAACCTTAATCAAGGTACAGCCCCAACATTTGGCTGGTGTGAAAATGGGAAACGACGAAAAACTATCTTCTGGGCTGCCGACAGTGGAGCTCGAACCCACTATCTCCCGGATGCAAGTACACAGCTGCGCGCCCCTACTGCACGGCCAACTCGTCCAGTGGAGAAATTGTATAACTAGCCACTGACTAATTAACAGAAATAAACCGAAAACATCAAAAACAATATTCGGAAAACAAACACGTAAAGCAATAAATAGCAGCTAACATAGTACCACTCCGAATGATATCACAAAAGCGATCGAGAGCGAGGTAAGCCACGTGGCGACAGCATCCGTAAAATGGGATCGTTGCCATGGCAGCAGACCATTCACGAGCAGCGTCAGTCAATTTTTCTCGCTGTTAGCGCTAAATGTCAGACACGAACTCTCGTGGGCCCAAGTATAGAATAGACCTTTGTTCTTATGTTCGTGTGTGTGCACGCGCGCCGCAATTTACGTTAAGCAATAGCAGACGGGCTAATAAAGGGGTTAGTGTGGTCAACAAATGTTAATAATAATAATAATAATAATAATAATAATAATAATAATAATAATAATAATAATAATAATAATAATGATAATAATAATAATGTCATTTGCTTTACGTCCCACTAACTGCTTTTACGGTTTTCGGAGACGCCTCAACAAATGTTAAGGGAGGTTCTGACAACATTGAAAAACCTATTTTGACAACTACTGGAAGCAAGATGCATCGGTGCAATTCCGTGTTTTGGACTGGACCTTCCTCTAACTGCACTAGGTGTCTCATCTGATGGTTTTTACCAATGAAAACGTCAGCTTTCGTAACATTTTCACAACTTTTTTTTCTATCTGCCTTACGTCGCACCGACACAGAGAGGTCTTATAGCGATGATGGATAGGAAAATGCTTAGACTGTGAAGGAAGCGATCGTGGTCTTAATGAAGGTACAGCCTGGTGTGAAAATGGGAAACCACAGAAACCCTTCTTCAGGGCTGCCGACAGTGGGGTTCGAAGTCACTATCTCCCGAATGCAAGCTCACAGCTTTCTAGTACAAAGTAGCTCACCAGTTGTTCTCGTAAGGCGGAATCACCTCCTCTCCTGCCGTAATATCAGTACCAATAGCTTGGCGAGAATAGATCTGGGAACGATCGGTACAACAGTAAGCAACAGGAAAAAGTAGACAAGCACGGGAGTGAAATGATTAAGAAAGTGCAATTACCTTAACTGAGTACCCACGAAATTACAGTTCAAAATATCTGAGTATCAATCAATCAATACTGATCTGCATTTAGGGCAGTCGCCCAGGTGGCAGATTCCCTATCTGTTGCTTTCCTAGCCTTTTCCGAAATGATTTCAAAGAAATTGGAAATTTATTGAACATCTCCCTTGGTAAGTTATTCCAATCCCTAACTCCCCTTCCTATAAATGAATATTTGCCCCAGTTTGTCCTCTTGAATTCCAACTTTATCTTCATATTGTGATCTTTCCTACTTTTATAGACGCCATTCAAACCTATTCGTCTACTAATGTCATTCCACGCCTCATTGTCTGTTTCCAAGGCATATAAGATCTCATATTAGGAGAGCAATGGTTGTACACCTCTTTGAGGTCATATGCATTAACTTACTCTCCAACCTAGAATTGGAAATATGTGAAATTCGAAGATCTAGGATTTTAATCCAAATGATAATAACGGTTTTCGTAAGTTTGGTTTTTCCTACGTCCCCACACCTTACCTACAATGACTTTAGATAATGAAAATCTTATTCCAGGACTGAGGACACATATCTTAATCTTGAGCCCATAAGGGACTACGAACATCATCACAACAAAACAACGAACAGTTTACATATGCATAGATACAAGGGGGAGAGGAACCAAAAATGCCTCAGTATCAAAACTCTACTCGGAGTTATTCCCCTTATGCTCCCAACTAACAACATCGTGTTTCTTTTTTTAAATTATAGACCAAGGGAAAAGGACAATTCTGTCTTCCATACAACTTGTACCTGTGCGCCATTACGTTGGAATGGACAAGGAACTGGAAAGGAAGTTGGCGTGCAATGACGAGAGCATCACATCGTTTTTTGAAAATGAAATGATAAAACCGGACAAAATCATTGTGAGGATGACTGACAGTAGCATTCGAGCCCACTGTCCAGACCCCGCACTTAATGAACACACTGTTTCTGTCGGTACTATTACTAAATAAATAAGGGAAAAATTTCAGCGCCCCAGACGTAGTTACCGAGCTCGATAGCTGCAGTCGCTTAAGTGCGGCCAATATCCAGTATTCGGGAGATAGTAGATTCGAACCCCACTGTCAGCAGCCCTGAAAATGGTTTTCCGTGGTTTCCCATTTTCACACCAGGCAAATGCTGGGGCTGTACCTTAATTAAGGCCACGGCCTCTTCCTTTCCACTCCTCGCCCTTCCCTGTCCCATCGTCGCCATAAGACCTATCTGTGTCGGTGCGACGTAAAGCAACTAGCAAAAAAAACCAGACGTAGTTTAGTACACCAGTATCGAGAAAGATGCAGGAAGATTAAATGAAGTGAAAGCAAGATTTCTAAGTCTGGAGAGGCACATGGCCCTGAGTTCCACTCAGCCAACCCCAAAAATTAGCACCAGGTTAATTCTTTGGGGCACTTAGTGCCGAGGTAGATGCTCCACCAAGAGCATTAAGGGCCTGTACAAGGATAACTAGGATTATTATTATTATTATTATTATTATTATTATTATTATTATTATTATTATTATTATTATTATTATTATTATTATTATTATTATTGTTATTATTATTATTATTATCCGACTCATTGGCTGAATGGTCAGCGTTGAGGCCTTCGGTTCAGAGGGTTCCGCATTCGATTCCTGGCCGGGTCGGGGATTTTAATAGAATCTGATTAATACTTCTGGCTCTGGGACTTGGTATTTGTGTTTGTCCCAACACTTTCCTCTTCATACTTAGACAACGAGCTGCACTACCAACCACTACAGAAACACGCAGTACTGATTACTTGTCTCCATATAGGGTTGCGTCAAGAAGGGCATCCGGTCGTACAACAGGGCCAAACCCACCTGTGCGACACAGTTAGCACCCGCGATCCCACAGATGTGAGAAAAAGGGTAGTAGAACATTTTTATTATTCTTTCTTTACAAGTTGCTTTACGTCATACCGACACAGATAGGTCTTATGGCGACAATGGGGCAGGAAAGGACTAGGAGTGGGAAGGAAGTGACCGTAGCCTTAATTTATTACAGCCCCAGCATTTGGCTGTGTGAAAATTGGGAACCACGGAAAACCATCTTCAGGGCTGCTGACAGTGGGGTTCGAACCCACTATCTCCCGAATACTGGATACTGGTCGCACTTACGCGACTGCAGCTATCGAGCTCGGCATTACTATTATTATTATTATTATTATTAGTAGTAGTAGTAGTAGTAGTAGTAGTAGTAGTAGTAGTAGTAGTAGTACTTCTTCATTTTCTTTCATAATAGCACAACTTCTTGCTGGTACATTTTAAAATCTTTGTAGGACACCTTTTTTTTCGATATAGAAACATCGTTTACTTTCAGTACCGGTAGTAGAACTTAACGCGCGAATTCCGGACATCTCGTACTATGAGGCAAATATTTTAGAAATAAACGTACAAGTGGCAAGAAGGTACTGGAGCCAAGAAAACCATTCACGTGTTCATGTGAAACTCCCATATTTAACTTTTATTGACGGCGTGCTTTATGATAATATACCGGCTCAGATTTAACTGGTACAGGGATGAAACCTCGTCATGGGCACTGGATTATTGAGCGGCCTTCATTCACGGTCAGACAGCACAATAAAGAAATTTGGGGACGGACGTGGAAGCCAAGCGAGAGAAATATGAACCAAAGAGGCGAATGACCGACAGGAAGAGAGACAGCTGGCTGTGCAGCCTGGCCGCAGAGGTTTTTACTGCACCTTCGTTGGACGTTGATGTTCCAGCATTGTAAAACTAACTGCAGGTTCTCAACTCACTTGGGATTTGACACACTCGAGTGGCCTGGCCTGGCCTGGCCTTGACTTTGTGTCAAGCAGGATTGGATGACAATAATTATATTCTCTTGTCGACCGAAGAAAATCTAGCATTAACAAATAGGCTGTACTGTTTTTAAAACACGTGTATTTCAAACATTCCACTCTTGTGCTGTTTCTTCATTTAAAGTGATTAGTCTGTCTGTCTGTCTGTCTGTCTGTCTGTCTGTCTGTCTGTCTGTCTGTCTGTCTGTCTGTCTGTCTGTCTGTCTGTCTGTCTGTCTGTCAAGTTATGAGCACAGAGGCTGGTTGGATTCTCAAATAGCACCACCGCAGGTTATACAGTTATAAAGAATCAAAAAACCCGATGGCAGCGCTAAAATGAGGCGCACTGGACAAGATCAGGAGTGAGGTAGTTTGCTTGGTAAATCATAATAAAACAGCTCGGTGTGTTATAACCTGTGTTGTCGTGGATTTTGTACAGTACTGATCAAATTAAATTGGTGCTAGGTTTGAAAACAAAGGGTCGGTGACCGTGCCACCCTAATGTTTGCCTGAGGTTGAAGTGCGTATCCACGCGAGGAACCTCCCCTAGGACGACTGGGGGTGGAATATAAATTAATATTTTCGTCACTGCTGCGGTAATTGAAGTTGAGTTTACCCTTTGTCATTTTCTCAAACTAGTCTTAAATTTGTAGCAAAGCCGAGAATCGAAACCGACAGTGTAAAATGGAGCATGTACCAAGGAAATATGTTACTTATTTAGAGAAAAAGTTGAAGTCGTCAAAAATCAATTAAATTGCAGGCAAGGAGAGCCGAATGACATCGCCCCTCGCTTCCCATCAAAGTAACCGTGGTTCAAATCCCACCCAATATACATATCATTTTTGAAATGAAAAGGGACATCCGTGGATTGGGTTTCGCGTAAAACTGGAGGTCCCGTGGGAATGATCACGATATCAGTTGCTGTTATTATTATTGTTATTATTATTTACTGTAGATACTTTTGGTTTTTATACCAGTAAGGTTTTTAAATATGTAATTTGTTGAGGGAAATAACCGGATAAATTATTATTCATTTTTCGCATTTCAGTTCTTGAAGATTGGAAACGCTTTATATTTTTCTTCTTTCTTAATCTGTTTACCCTCCAGGGTTGTTTTTTTCGCTCGGACACAGCGAGGGATCCCACCTCTACCGCCTCAAGGGCAGTGTCCTGGAGCGTGAGACATTGGGTCGGGGGATACAACTGAGGAGAATGACCAGTACCTTGCCCAGGCGGCCTCACCTGCTATGCTGAACAGGGGCCTTGGTGGGGGATGGGAAGATTGGAAAGGATAGGCAAGGAAGAGGGAAGGAAGCGGCCGTGGCCTTAAGTTAGGTACCATCCCGGCATTTGCCTGGAGGAAAAGTGGGTAACGACGGAAAACCACTTCCAGGATGGCTGAGGAGGGAATCGAACCCCCTCTACTCGGTTGACCTCCCGATGCTGAGTGGACCCCGTTCCAGCCTTCTTACCACTTTCCAAATGTCGTGGCAGAGCCGGGAATCGAACCCGGGCCTCCGGGGGTGGCAGCTAATCACGCTAACCACTACACTACAGAGGCGGACTTTATATATATATATATATTTTTTTTTTTTACTAGACGTTAACGACGCATTGACATACATAGGTTTTCGAATACGATGGGATGGGTTTAGGACTAGGAAGGAAGCAGCACTAATTCAGTTACACGCCCGGTATTTGACTGGTGGGAATATGGGAAACATCGGAAAATCATGTTGAGGACTGCGGTTGGTGAGGCTCGAATAAACCATAACCCGGTCACGACTACACGACTTGTAGCTCGTAGCCAGCCACTCGGTATTGAGAGTGCAGTGGTAGTTGTCTCTTTACTGTAAGACCGGAGGCGAGCCTTGGTCCGGTTCCTTGGCTGAATGATTAGCCCTTCAGTTTAGAGGTCCCTGGGTTTAATTCCGGACTTGGTTAGGGATTTTTAATTGCATTCGTCTTAATACACTTCTCTTCACACACGCGCGCGCACACACACACACACACACACAATACCAACCACAGTGAATACACTCTTCCACTTACATTTGGTGCTACGAAGGACATGCGGCCGTAAAACTGCGGCAAATCCACACCAAGTGCCGACCCCAATAAATTGGGAGAAAGGCACGCAAGGAGACTGGAGAGAGTATTGATTCATACTCTAAACTGGATTCCGTGAGAAAAGGGACTACATATAATGTACTAATAATCGTGTGGTCTCAGATACTGGGTTCCGGGCCATTTTAAATGTCTGCAAAGTGGGACTCTACCGAGTTCATTTTTGCGGGTAGTTGCAGATTGCACCACCAGAGGTTTTGAACATATCAACAATTGTAGCATGGAGTGCCAAACTTAATTTCCCACCCTTCAAAGACGGGCTTCTTGAATTTGGGGTCATTGTAAGACTGAAGGTAATTTGGACCAACCATTATCAAAGTCATTACTGGTTGTAAATTGCACATTTCTGCCCCCGAATAGGGAGAGGATTAGGCTACAGTGAAAAGGGAAGTCCGAGTGGTGACTGAAGACTAATAATAATAATGTTATTTGTTTTACGTCCCACTAACTACTTTTTTTAAGGTCTTCGGAGACGCCGATGTGCCGGAATTTAGTCCCGCAGGAGTTCTTTTACGTGTCAGTAAATCTACCGACACGGGGCTGTCGTATTTGAGCACCTTCAAATACCACCGGACTGAGCCAGGATCGAACCTGCCAAGTTGGGGTTAGAAGGCCAGCGCCTTAACCGTCTGAGCCACTCAGCCCGGCCGACTGAAGACTAATCTGCTACAGCGGTGAATGGTAAATCATGTGTAGTCGGAGTGTCCACTGGTTACCACCCCAGCATTTAAGCGAGCAGAAGGTCTTTGAAACAAGATCGTACCAACCTCTGAGTGACTCAAGTGTTATACGAAATAAGCGTGTTTGCCAGATATCTTCATATCCAGCGAGGCAACTAGGAATTCAGATTATCACTCTGTGAGAATTATGTTGTATAAGTGTCACCTCGTGTGTAAGTTATTTGGGCTAAAATTTTTAATGAATTGGTCAAGATCTTCATATGGACGAATAAAACTGAAATATAACATAGAACCATTCCAAGAATGGCTGACAGGAGGATTTGAACCTATAGCCAGTGTGACTTCATGATGGTATCTAAGAAAGGAACGCCACCATTTTTATCGTTACTACGGTGTAGTTTGTGCTTTAGAGTTATTTTCTACCTGTTGCGTTGCATTCTGCGTTACCACTCACACTGTTAATGGACCTTGCTCGCGGATACATCTTGCGGTTTCATTTTGTCTCGCATCATGACAGCTTGACGTGATTTTCGAGGAGTTGAACTATTGCACCGCCTCTGTGGTGTAGTGGTTAGCGTGATTAGCTGCCACCCCCGGAGGCCCGGGTTCGATTCCCGGCTCTGCCACGAAATTTGAAAAGTGGTACGAGGGCTGGAACGGGGTCCACTCAGCCTCGGGAGGTCAACTGAGTAGAGGTGGGTTCGATTCCCACCTCAGCCATCCTGGAAGTGGTTTTCCGTGGTTTCCCACTTCTCCTCCAGGCGAATGCCGGGATGGTACCTAACTTAAGGCCACGGCCGCTTCCTTCCCTCTTCCTTGTCTATCCCTTCCAATCTTCCCATCCCTCCACTAGGCCCCTGTTCAGCATAGCAGGTGAGGCCGCCTGAGCGAGGTACTGGTCATACTCCCCAGTTGTATCCCCCGACCAAGAGTCTGAAGCTCCAGGACACTGCCCTTGAGGCGGTAGAGGTGGGATCCCTCGCTAAGTCCGAGGGAAAAACCGAACCTGGAGGGTAAACAGATGATGATGATGATGATGATGAACTATTGCAGATGTTCATAATGCCATGTCTTAAAAATCATTACTGGTGCATTTCTGTGGGTAACTGATTAATTATATCACATTACTTTGGGATTCTAAAGCTAGCAAGTAAGTAGAACACAGCGATGAACGAGTAATTTGGAGTAGGATTACACCGTAAGTTGCGCAGGCTATTCGGTTAAGCGATTCTACTTTATTTCTGTTTGAATTGAGACACTGTCCGTCCTGGAAATGTTTGGAAATTTTCATAAGTAACTATTCAAGTTGGCAGCAGTGATGGATGCTACTTAGGTCGGACATATTTGCTTTCTAAGGACTAATTTTACACGATTTCAACTGTACCTATTTCCCAAGTTCATGGTTAATCTCATCACGCTGGCTAACACATGAAAGTGATAAATTACACTGGTTGGTCATGAGAAACACCTCCCTGTTGCAAAGCCGAGATGCATCTTGAGAGATGTCATCAGAGAAGTGGCCTGCCAACACAGTTATTTCTGGAGGTAATTTGCACATTTCTGCCCCCGAGTAGGGAAAGGATTAGGCTACAGTGAGAGGGGTAAGTCCAAGTGGAGACTGAAGACTATTCTGCTACAGCGGAGAATGTTAAATCACGTGTAGTCGCAGTGTCCACAAGTTCTCAACTTAGCATTTAAGCGAGCACAAGGTCTTTGAAATAAGATCGTACCCACCTCTGAGTGATGCAAGTGTTGTACAAAATAAGCGTGTTTGCCAGATATTTTCGTTTCTTCGGCGTTTTCTACTATCTAAAGCAGAACGCACGAGTCTTAGTTCTCTTCAGCGCTTGTAAGTTTTTAATTACTAAGTGTGTTGTGGAGTGTTTTGAAAGCAAATTTTCGAAAGTGAGAAGTCAAGGCCCGGCATGGGAAGAACGGGTAAAATTAATCACAGGCACGCACCGTTAATGGATTTTAAGAGTGTTAACGGATAAAAGCAAGAGCTTATCTACAAGTCAACGGCTGCCAGTTGGCAATCCAATAGACGTGATGAGTAGGAAGAGTAAAGCTTGATCAAACACAAAGGGAGCTGGATCAGCATTTTCCCCATAGGTGTCAGGATACATCCGGGGTCAATGACCTCTGAGGGCATCAAGGTCACGGTGAGACGTCATAACCAAACTACCTTTTTTAACCTAACATAACTCTGCCCATCCTAATCTAAAAATCCTAACAAACCTCACAGATTCCATGGAAGAGACTATCGGTCAGGTCAGTGACCGGTTTTGGAGCAGACGGGTTCTCCCTGAACCGGTTTGCTTTGCCGGTTACCAAGTCATGCCGCGATAAATCCTAAGACCTCTGAACAGTTTGATTTCCTGGAGGTCCCTGGTACCCAGACTCCGGTCCCGGAAAATGCGGTCACGTCAGTCGAGGTCTGGAGGGTGTGGGCACATGGCGACGGGCCTCCTTCCTCTCTGCCCGAGCCATGGCTTTGTAAACTGGGCAACTGCGATGAGAGGTCGGATGGAGCCCCGCGCATTTGGCACACACCGGTGCCTCCCTAGGTGCCGTGCAGACTGTGTGGTGGTGATCACCAGAACGCGATTGCATCGTACGTGGAGCCCACAGCTACCCTATCCTTGGCCCCATTTCATACAACGGAAACGCTGCAAGAGGGAGACATTCCGATCTCACCTGACGGCCGCATCTTTTTGCTGAGGTCCTCTTCTGATTGGCTCCTCTTCTGGCTGCCTCCCTGGGTGCAGTCGTGGGTCGGGGCTGGGTAGCCCTCTCCTGTCGGGCCGGCGTCTTCTTATTTCTGGTACGTGGCCGGCGTCTTTGTCCTGGCGGCGACGACGGTCTCTTCTCGGCATAGGATGAGGCCTCGTCCTGGCTGTGGCCCTCCTCCCAGCCTAGGGACCGTGGGGAGCCAGATAGCTTCACTTCGGTGCCGGCTTCTACTTCCTGGCCTGTGGCGGCGTCGGTGGATGCTGGCACCTTCGTGTTTGCCCTGTCCTGTGGGGCACACATGCATCGTGAAGCTGGTGCTTTCAGGCCGTGAAGCTTAGGTAGCAACTTCGGAATGCCAGGCGTCGGTCTCACCACTGCCATGCTACCATCCGCCGTCCGAGGCGCTTTCCTGGGATTCCTGAGATTCTTTGGACCTAATATTGATTTATCAACGTATCTCTTACACCACCACCGCTAAATCAGCGCACGTAGGCCAATCAATGTGACGCAAAATATTATTTTATACGCACTAAAATGAATTTAAAAGAAATGAAATGATGCGCCATTGCCCATTATGAACCACTCTGTGTAACCATAAGCTGCACACGAGACTGGTATTTTCCTTCAGATAAGTATAGGCCCTATACTTCAGTTTATCGGGAAGCTCCAGTAGTGACAGTGCCAAACAGTCCACCGTTTGCCAAACAGTGCGCTTGCTCAACTTCGCATGCCACTGCAGCGCCATTGCGATCTCTAGTGGATATTTCACTTACTTTATGGATACAGGTCTGTGACCTTGATAACGTCTGATGTCATTGACCCCGGATATAACCTGACGCCCGTGGGAAAATGCGAATTCACCTCCCATTGTGTTTAACCCGGCTTTGCCCTTACTACTGTGTGACTATAACTAGAGGATGAACTGTTCTGCTTGTTTGGTAGTGAGCCGACAGGTTATGGATACAGTACTTGGCGGAATGCGTTGCACACAAGTATTGATATGAACAATAAATTAAGGACAAGAACTCGGCAGAATACAGTAAGGAGTGATTAATTAATTAATTAATTAATTAATTAATTAATTAATTAATTTCGTGTGGCTATTTCTAGCCGGGTGCAGCCCTTGTATGGCGGACCCTCCGATGAGAGTGGGCGGCATCTGCCATGTGTAGGTAACTGAGTGTTATTGTGGTGGAGGATAGTGTTATATGTGGTTTGTGAGATGCAGGCATGTTGGGGAAAAGTACAAACACCTATCCCCCGAGCCACTGGAATTAACCAATTAAGGTTAAATTCCCCGACCCGACCGGAAATCGAACTCGGGACCCTCTGGATAAAATGCCAGCACGCTAACCATTTAGCCATTGAGCCGGACGTAAGGAGAGATGAAAAAACGCGTCGGAAACATCTACTCTATGTATTGCACGTAATTCATTGCCATGAAATTAACTCTACTTCAAACCTCAAGTACTACGAGCATATTTTACACAGGAATGCCAAATTAATACATTCATTCTTTTTAATTACATTACTCTCTTTTAATTCAACGAAACATTGCAGTCTTTGTTGTTATTAGATTATTAATTAGAACAGATCCTGCCAACCTGCATTTGACAAAGAATAGCTCTATATTTGACCACTGATAAAGATTTTGCAAAAGTATGAAGCCGTGATTACGTTTTCCAAGTCAGGCTTGTGTAACACTGACAAGTAAGTCATTTAAGATTGGTGAAGTATGATAATTTATCGTATTTTTGTACGAAAAATTTACGTTGGCTACACTCTTGCTTGTAGCAAACAGGGAAAATATTAATAACATTATCGGTGTTACCTCCCACTAACTACCTTTAGAGTTTACGGAGACTCTGAGTTGCCGGAATATTGTCCCGGAGGAATTATTTCACGTGCCGGTAAATCTAATGAGACACGAGGCTTGCGTATTTCAATTATCCCTGGACTGAGCCGGGACTGAATCCTCCAACGTAGCCTCAGATGGTCAAGTCTCCACCGTCCGAGCCCACTCAGCCCGACGATAAATTGTTAAATATCCATACGTAACTCTGTTCATATCTTTTATTTTCAAAGTTTTGCAATGAATAGATTTGATTTAATATCATTTGTATATCAAGGCAAGTGGTAATATAAATTTGTATAATAAATAATACTAGTATGGGACCCTTTTCTATATTTGAAACATATAGGCCTAATGTGTCTTTAGTTGTATTTTCATGTCGTTATATCATCATCATCATCATCTGTTTACCCTCCAGGGTCGGCTTTTCCCTCGGACACAGCGAGGGATCCCACCTCTACCGCCTCAAGGGCAGTGTCCTGGTGCTTCAGACTCTTGGTCGGGGATACAACTGGGGAGAATGACCAGTACCTCGCCCAGGCGGCCTCACCTGCTATGCTGAACAGGGGCTTTGTGGAGGGATGGGAAGATTGGAAAGGATAGGCAAGGAAGATGGAAGGAAGCGGCCGTGGCCTTATGTTAGGTACCATCCCGGCATTCGCCTGGAGGAGAAGTGGGAAACCACGGAAAACCACTTCCAGGATGGCTGAGGTGGGAATCGAACCCACCTCTACTCAGTTGACCTTCCGAGGCTGAGTGGACCCCGTTCCAGCCCTCATACCACTTTTCAAATTTCGTGGCAGAGCCGGGAATCGAACCCGGGCCTCCGGGGGTGGCAGCTAATCACGCTAACCACTACACCACAGAGGCGGACATGTCGTTATATACCTGAGGTATTTCCCGAATTGCAAATTTGTGATGATGGTACACGCAGAAAGTGTTTTTGCTCATCATGTACTTTTTACACTCATTCTTTAAATGTTATTGTTGCAATTAGAAGTGCCGTAACAGTTTTATAAATGACGAACCGTTGTCTTAGCAAATGTGCCTGTACTTTTGGAAACAAAGCAATGCCATCTCTATACTGGCCATGAAGGCTCGTGGAGGAGTAGATGGCAAAGGCTTCCGCTGTTCGTAACTTCGGCATTAAGTGGCTGCGCGGTTTGGGTCACGCAGCTATCAACTTGCATTTGGGAGATAGTGGGTTCGAACACCACTGACGGAAGCCCTGAAGATTGCTTCCCATGTTTTTCCATTTTCACACCAGGCAAATGCTGGTGTTGTACCTTAAAGCCACGGTCGCTTCCTTTCCACTCCTTACCCTTTCCGATCCTATCGTCTCCATAAAAAAATTTCTGTGTCAGTGTGACGTAAAGCAAATAATAATAATAATAATAATAATAATAATAATAATAATAATAATAATAATAATAATAATAATAATAATAATAATAATAATAATAATAATAATAATAATAAGTGTCATCCTCCTGTTGGCGAATAGAAATCAAGTCTCTCAGGCTGATTCAAACACGGCAAGGCAGCTCCCTCCTACTGTTGTCCGACGAATAATTTCACAAGTACGCAAGGTGAATATTGCTAGCGGGTTCTACTAGTTGTGCGACTTTTCTCATCAGCTCGTGTCGGTAACTACGTCATCTGGCTATCTGCTGAGGGCTGCAGATATCGGATATATACCGTATAGAGGCCCTTGAATGCCCATCGTGTTATGCCAGAAGACAAAAATTACTTCTTGTGTATACTCGTAGAATAGCACGGGTAGATGACATGCTCATACATTCCTGTTTCCAGCGACGCGGCGTGACTGCGGACACAACTGCTGGTGCTCGTAGAACATGTTTGGAATTTATGACAGATTCTCTTAATTGACTTTCAGTCCGTTCGGTTGGAATCCTAGTCTTCCTCCTTAAGATAAGATTTATTAAATTTCTACTAACACAGAGACTTGATTCTGATATTGGAACAAGCCGGTGGCAAGGTAATTTGTGTACGTAGTGCAGTACCGTAGCCGGGATCGAACGATGGGGGCGCACAGTGGGGTGGTTATTGTTACGAAAGTCCGCCTCCGTAGCGTAACAGTTAGTGTTATTAGCTGCCGTCTTCGTGGGCTCGGGTTCGATTCCCGGTACTGCCAGAAATTTAAGAATGGTATGTGGTTGAAATGGTACATGCAGCTCACCTCCATTGGGGAGTGTGCCTGAAAAGAGCTGCACCACCTCGGGATGAGGACACGAGTTTACTTTTTTATTATTATTATCATGGTACTGTATTATTAATACTATTATTATTAATCCGTTTATCCTCCAGAGTTGCTTATTCCCACGGACCCAGCGAGGGATGCCACATCTACAGCCTCAAGGGCGCTGTCCTGGAGCCTGAGACTTTGGGTCGGCAGGAGGACCAGTACCTCGCCCATGCAGCCTCACCTGCTATGCTGAACAGGGGCATGTGGAGGGGAGGGGGAGATCGGAAGGGGCAGACAAGGAATTGGGAAGGAAGCGGCCGTGGCCTTAAGTTAGGTACCATCGCGGCATTTGACTGGAGGAGAAGTGGGAAACAACGGAAAACCACTCCGAGGATGGCTGTGGTGGGTATCGAACACCCCTCTACTCAGTTGACCTCCCGAGGCTGGGTGGTCCACGTTCCAGCCCTCGTACCACTTTTGAAATGTCGTGGAAGAGTTGGGAATCGAACCCGAGCCTCCGGGGGTGGCAAGTAACCACACCAACCACTACACCACAGAGGCGGATATTATTATTATTATTATTATTATTATTATTATTATTATTATTATTATTATTATTACCGGGCGAGTTGCTCGTGTGGTTAGGTGCACGCGGCTGTGAGCTTGCATCCGGGAGATAGTAGGTTCGAATCCCACTATCGGCAGCCCTGAAGATGGTTTTCCGTGGTTTCCCATTTTCACACCAGGCAAATGCTGGGGCTGTACCTTAATTAAGGCCACGGCCGCTTCCTTCCAACTCCTAGGCCTTTCCTATCCCATCGTCGCCATAAGACCTATCTGTGTCGGTGCGACGTAAAGCCCCTAGCAAAAAAAATAGCTTCCTTCCCACTCCTAGGCCTTTCCTATCCCTTCGTCGCCATAAGACCTATCTGTGTCGGGGTGACGTTAAACAAATACCTTCAAAAATTATTATTATTATTATTATTATTATTATTATTATTATTATTATTATTAAAATGAAGTGTGATATCAGAAACAAGAAGAATCAATACAACACTTTGTGCTAGAGAGTGGCGTGCTTTCCATGCTTCTTCGTTCTTCAGCTCACTTGTGCTAGGAATGAAATCCCTGAGGTACTCTAATATTCTCCCCCAGTGAGGTTATCTTTCAACCTCGCAGCCGAATAGTGTTACTTCCTGTGGTACAACCGAAGTGGGTGAGCCGAGAATGTCCATGAACCTTTCTGCAACTCGAGTCATTGCCAAGGTGAAGGAGAGAGCACCACCTGCACTCCACATAGCTAGTGAAGTGAAAATGACAACGAAAAATGAGTAGAGTAGAATATACTCAGGAGATGGTGCGGTAGAACAAACGCAGAAAGCAGGGCCAAGGATCCCTACAACCAGCTTATATTGTCATGACTAGGAGTGCGTTCTAAAGATACTCAATAATTACATAAAATGACATAAATTACACAAATTTGCACAGGAAAGAAATTTGCTTTGCCTTTGCTGGCAGGACCTAGTGTTTACAGTGCACTATGTCTTCTGGTATGGCCTAGAGTAATTTTGTTACTTTCATTGATCTGTCCCTGTCTTATACTTGGCTTTAACAATAGGAAAGTGACTGAGGTATGAGTGATGCTAGTAATGCCATTCCTTCTGCAGCCAGTCCCTGCTAGGAATGGTGTGAAAATGTTGCTCATAGGGTCATTTGGTGCATACATATCAGTGGGCTTGGCAGGCTGATATGTAATAGCAACTTCTGGCTCGGTGAGGAAAGCAACGGGAAACTACCTCACTCCTCACTTCCCTAGTACGCCTCTTCAGTGAAGCCTAGGGCATCTATGATAGCTGACGGCGGAGCTGTTGAGGATCCAACCAGCCTTAGGGCTGAAGACTGAACATACATACATACATACATACAAGAAATTTGCAGACTAAGATTGTTCTTAAATTTAGTTGCTTTTGTTCTTCTTCTTGTTTTATCTGAATGTAAGGGACTTCTCGGTTAACAGACATGAGAACACATGTTTGGTGTACCTAGCGACTTAGCTAATCTGTGGGATTCGTGTAGCAGCAAGTTTTCAATCGGGAGACGATGGATTCGAACTCCACCCTGAAAATAGATTTCCACAACAGTTTCCTTCCCAGCCCTAGCTAGACCTTTCCTATCCCAATGTCACTGAAAATCTGTGCTAAAATTATGTTAAACATATACTATGTCTGTTCGGAGCATTGCATCGTATAATAATAATAATATTAATAATAATAATAATAATAATAATAATAATAATAATAATAATAATAATAATGCCAGACCAAGTTTAACCATATACGCACAGGTTATTATCAGTATTTTGTTCGTATGTGCATTGTCGTCCGCCTCTGTGGTGTAGTGGTTAGCGTGATTAGCTGCCACCCCCGGAGGCCCGGGTTCGATTCCCGGCTCTGCCACGAAATTTGAAAAGTGGTAAGAGGGCTGGAACGGGGTCCACTCAGCCTCGGGAGGTCAACTGAGTAGCGGTGGGTTCGATTCCCACCTCAGCCATCCTGGAAGTGGTTTTCCGTGGTTTCCCACTTCTCCTCCAGGCGAATGCCGGGATGGTACCTAACTTAAGGCCACGGCCGCTTCCTTCCCTCTTCCTTGCCTATCCCCTCCAATCTTCCCATCCCTCCACAAGGCCCCTGTTCAGCATAGCAGGTGAGGCCGCCTGGGCGAGGTACTGGTCATACTCCCCAGTTGTATCCACCGACCAAGAGTCTGAAGCTCCAGGACACTGCCCTTGAGGCGGTAGAGGTGGGATCCCTCGCTAAGTCCGAGGGAAAAACCGGACCTGGAGGGTAAACAGATGATGATGATGATGATGATGATGATGATGATGATGACGTGCATTGTCCATGGACGGTGGAATAGTAAGTTAGGTTGAATCCTATTGTAGCAAAGTGAAGGTGGTAATTGCTTGCAGCTGGGCTGAGTGGCTCAGATGGTTGATTCGCTGGCCTTCTGATTCCAACTTGACAGGTTCCACCCTGACTCAGTCCGGTGGTATTTGAAGGTGCTCAAATACGTCAGCCTCGTGTCTGTGGAGTTACTGGCACGTGAAAGAACACCTGCGGGGCAAAATTTCGGCACCTCGACGTTTCCAAAGACTATCTAAAAAGTACTGCAGTTATTGGGACGTAAAACTATAAAATTAATTCATCAATGAATTTGCTTGCAGCAATTATTGTTTATTGAATGTTCGTTTCTGACTCTCGTAATTAGGAGGTAACAAACGCGAAACTAGCGAGAATGATTGCTGATACAAACGAGAGAGAACAATGTCGGATAGTCTTCTCTATGTGAAGAATTAAATGGTTACATGTTGGATATTCAGCCCGAAGGCTGATTTGATCTTCCACAGCTCCGCAAATAGCTATCAGAGATAGTTTAGGCGTCACTAAAGTGCCATTCTAGGGAAATGAGGAGTGAGGTAGTTTCCCGTTGCTTTCCTCACGAGCCAGAAGTTGCTATTACATATCAGTCTGCCAAGTCCATTGAAATGCATGCACCAACCGACTCCATGAGTGATATATTCACACCATTCAAAACAGAGACTGGTTGCATAAGGAATGGTATTACTAGCATCGCTCATACCTCGGTCACTTTCATATTGTCAAAGCTATGGATGAGACTGAGACAGGTCAATGAAAGTAACAAATTTATTCTGACCCATACCAGAAGACATAGTTTGATGTAAACACTACATCGCGTCAGCATAGGTATATTAAACGGTTATTTAGTTAGAAATACGTTGGACGAAGCTGTATGTGCGAACCGACTTTGGCACCGCATGTGAGGGAAAATGGAGGATGATTAGGTTGCCTGCAAGAATCACAGACTTGATCATGGAGGGTAAGAGAAGCAGACAGATACACAGGAGACGTTTATCAGATTCATTTTCAATGATTTCAAGGCTTAGAAGCATGGAAGAAGTAAGGCAACTCTGGTATTTGCAAATAAATGGTCGGACAGTCACAGGAGCTTCAGACTGAACACTGAAACGCATGATCCAGTGCAGAGATCATTTATGTCAGTAATGCTATGTATCACAAGTAGTAGGGCAAGATGGGTTCTAAAACAATGGGAGCTGAATCAGCATTTTCTCACGAGGTCATTGACCCCTGGCAAGGTCATTGACCCCATGACGTCTCGGTCACGTGACCATAACGTCACGAGCATCTGCTACTGTTTACAAACCTGGCCACGACCTCGTGACAGACCCTAACCCCACTTATGAGCACGTGGGCACGACTAACCTCACTGCCGCCATCTTGACAGGTCCAAACCTTACTTTTTGTGAACAAGTGAACGTGGCTAAACTCACTGCTGCCATCTTGACAGGTCCTAACCACGTGCACTTGTTTTAGCGCAGAATTTTGAACGTCCCTTACCTCACTGCTGTCATCTTGACAGGTCCTAACCACGTGCTTTTGACAGGTGTGTGGCGCGGAATTTGAATAAGTGCGTATGGCTAACCTCACAGCCGTCATCTTGACGAAGGCCAAAGGCGGGCACAATTCTGCTCAATGAGCTCCCGCGCAGGCAGGTAAAAGAGCCTTTATACCTGTAAGTTAGATTTTAGTTTCTTAGACACGAATGCACCACGCCCCGGGATGTCGATAGTCAAGATCATGGACGCAGAGAAGTGTGCGTTCGAATCCCGCACAGGCTATGGGGCTTTGTCACGTAGTTTATCAAGGCTTCACTGGCTTTAGCCATCGAGGTGGGATTGAACCCCAGGCTAGAAAGGGTTCAACACGAAATTCAAGAATGTAGTATTTGAGGCTCTTCCCAGTACATCTTCGTTTCATTTCAGTGGCGAGCCTTCCTGCTTGCGAAGATCAAGGTTGATTATACTGCATACTCTAGAGATCTATTGATATCAGAGCAGAAAAGCCTAGTTCTTGCAAATATGTTAATAGAAATACCAGTATGCGCCCCGATGACCTTCTTGAACTTATAAGAATAGTATTAAGGAGGACATTGACCTATATCAATTAGTAATCTCTCGTCCGAATCGTGACTAACTGGTTAGTATTTCGGCGTTTGGTTCCAGGAGTACCCGTGTTCGATTCCCGGCTGCGTAGAGCTATTTGGAGCTTCATGGGTTAATTCTTCTAGCTCAGGGATTGGGTATTTGATCTGTCTTCAGTATAAGATTTCATCCTAGTAAGGGCCACATCTAACGCCGTTTCCACTTATGGAACCAGTCCTGGTAGGCAATTCGATGGATTACGTGTGGTTCTTTCTGCAATATCAGTCTCTTCATTTGACTAAAATTGTCGTCTTTTCGGGGTGAATTTCAATTTGGGTATATAGAAGAAAATCTACCGAGAATATGCCGGGCAAGTAAAGTGGGTGGGGAAGCACTGTTGGCTTCGCGTTCGTCAAGAATTCACGAATCAACAGCGACGCATGAGCTAGCTCGTTTTTAGGCTCCAGGAGTTATTTCTCCTCAAGTTTGGTCTTTTTCTCCTGACATGTTCTCTGTAACCTCTCAGTGATAATACCAGTGGTTCGCCGTTTGACCACCAGGTAAGAATTCATTGTGCACAACAGCTTTGATGTCGAAAAGAGTCCATCTACAACACTTTCACGTTCGACCTGACCAGCTACGCTATCTTCGGTCTCGAAGAGTCGCCATAAACTACAAATATGTCTCTGTTAACGGTTAACGTTTTCCCCAGTTTGCAGCAGAAGCGAATGTTGAAACAATGCTCGTAACACTCAAATATTTCGGCAGTCATAACACATACTCAACACACATGCAAGCTAACAGCTGTCGAGCGATAACTAATTGTTTCAGAAATGAACGGAGAAGAGCTAATTGCTTAAGGATACCGCTATACAGTATCACTTTGACAAAACTGCTAAGACTTCGCATTTGTGTGGTTGTTACGAAATTCTGTTATCTTGTGAGCAGGCGTAGGTTACATAGTACAGAGTGACCTAAAAGTCCGTTAACACCTGACGAGGCAGTACTTCACGGAATATTGGCGGTAGAGAGGTAATAATTGACCCACATGATTGATATGGCATGAGGTTTTATTGAGATGAAAATAAAGTACACAAAGTGACCAACGGATGGCGCTGCACAGCAACACGTCAGTTACAAATGGCCACACATGCTTGCCATGACATGGGGTTTTATTGAAACCAGTAACGGGTGCACAGACATGCCAACAGATGGTGCTGGAGAGCAACACGTCAGTGATGCAGCATGAGAGCCGTGTACGGTATGAAAGGTGCTGTCGTGAGATAGGGGGTCAGATGCGCCTGCAATAGCGGCATGTTGTCGTTACCAGAAAAGGTACTGTTAGTGAAGATTTATTTACTTTATTTTGGTGTTAATAAAACCCCATGACATGCCAATCATATGTGTCAATTATTAGTTCTTTACTTCCAATATTCCGTGAAGTATTGCCTTTTCAAATATTAACGGACATTTGGGCCATCCTGTACTTTTGATGATGATCATGATGATGACTGTTATTTAAACGGACCTACCATATAGGTCCACTATTTTTGCATCTGCTTACTAAGATAGGGCTGAGAAAAATGTACTTTCCACTAAAGTCTCTATCTCAACTGTGACAGTATGGATGTTGCTGAGGAGGGAGTGGCGCTGAGTACATTAGAAGTACGACTAGTGCTTTTGTATTCTATGAATGGTGCTGCTCATGAGATCACTCGCTAGCAATACCACTTTCCATCTTGCTGAAGAAAACAATGACGAAGTTTGTCACACTTTATCGTACCTAGAACGCCTTAATATGGCGCCACCATCAATTTTTGGATTCCCTGTAACCGTATGACCATAAGTGGTGCTTTTTGAGGATTTAGCTAGTCTCTGGGGTGATCATTTTGGAGAGAGCACAAACGATTGCTGTCTATTAAATCATCTCTTACATTCTTCGCGTGCCTTAGGAGGTAACGTTGGGTTGAACACTACTGGGAAATACTTTCCTCTCGGTGAATAAACCTGACCGAGCGAGGGCTGCGCGGTTTTGGTCACATAGCTGGCAGTTTGCACCCACTGTCGGCAGCATTGAATATGATTTTCAGTGGTTCCCCATTGTCACACTAGGCAAATGATTGGGCTGTACCTTAATTAGGACCACGGCCTCTTCCTTCCCACTCCTGGCCCATCGTCGCCATAAGACCTATCTGTATCGGTGCGACGTAAAGCAAATTAAAATTGTGAATATATCTGTATCTTCCTGTATATCACTAAAGGTTCTTTTTCGAATAGAAATCACATAATTTGTTATATTTATTTATTGCGCGTTTTTACATATCCGTCGATAAGAGGGTGAAACATAATTGTTATAGGACGACTAGCTAAATTATGCACGAGGTTAAAAATTATTATTTACAGCCGATGAAACTGAGTAAGGAAGAAAAATCAAGCTATTTAGCAATTTCTTATTTTGGTTTACCTCCGTTGTTCACAAGGTTGCATTGCTGGTAGCTTAATGTGAATACCATTCCAAGAAAATGCGTCCATGTATGGTTCGTTGAAATAGACTTGTAGGACATGAACATGCAAGCAGTATAGTAGTTGTCCGTTTGTGGTTCCTATTTGAGATGTATTGAGTGTATTTACCCGATAATACAGTCCTTACCACGTTAGTGAACGGGATATCTCAACGTAGGCGTATTCTCCAACTCTCGGGCGCAGTTGGCTTAAAGTCCAACCAACGCAAGTTGCGTCTATTTTCACGACCAAATTCAGTCTCTTTCTAATCCTATCCTCCAAAATAATTTAAAATACACACACACGACTACAGAAAGCAATACTCGTAATTTAGGTAATCGAACATGCACAGTCGAGTGACATTATTGGGATCACCTCCTGCCTTTCCATCGGCGGGCATGAAATACATCACGTTTTCTAGATTGTGCAAGCCATACGTTTCGCTGTGGACTATTTGTACCTATATCATTTGCTGCGGTCATGGTTAAAAGGGACGAGTTGCAAAAAGTGATAATCATCGACGGGGTAGTTTGTGACTTTTCGCGCACTGGTGTGGTGAAAATGTACCGCATTGTGAGTGGCAAATTGTACTATTGTGAATTACCAATGTGGAAACTACGTAGCACCACGTGCCATTCAAGTGAAGGTGGATTCGTGGATACGAAGGGGAGCGAGGGCCGACCAGCATGCTAGAGAGTAGAATTTCGTCGACAAAATAAACCAGGGACCTATGAAACTCGTATCTAAAGCGATAGTTCAGCAAACGCTGCTGCGTATGGGACTCCAAAGCAACCGGATGAACGCTGCATGTATATTAAACTCGGTGCATCGGGGAAAAAGGCTTCAGTTTGCGAGAAATTTTTAGAATTAGACGTCTGCTGCTTAGCGAAGGGTTGCCTTCTCCGATGAGTCCCGCTTTCTGCTGAACCGAACTGATGCACATTGGCTTGCCAGGCGAGAAACAGAGAAAAAGCGCCCTGCGACCATTGCTGGAAGATCATGCTGGTGGCTGCAGCGTTTTGTCTGTGGAATGTTTTCGCGATTTTCTCCAGGACCAGTTATCCCTGTGTAAGTCACTCTTTATCCATTTGGTTATAAATCCATCCTTATAGATCACATACACTATCCATACCGATTGTGTTTTCTGTGCGGATGAGATCTTCCAGCAAGACAATATAACATACCACGTGACTGCAAATGTCCGACTGTAGTTGGAAGAGCATGACTTAAGACTTCCAAGTTCTTTCCCTGCCCTTAATTCTCTGACTTTACAGTATCTAGGGAACCACCAAAATCGCCGTGTCCGCTCTATGGGCCCTCCAGCAGCTGCGGGATGCCCTTAAGGTAACACGACTCCAAGTAACTGTTACAGTCTACCAATACCTAACTGAGATATTCCCAGCCCGTCTATAGTCTGTCCCTACTGCAAATTTCGGTCACTCTGTACATTAGCAGGTAGTCGTAGTAATGTGGCTCGAATATTTATTGAACCATGCTGTTAGTAGTTGAAGATTTTCAATAAAATAACTTCATTTTTGCAAATCTCCAGCGTAAAATCATATCCCGTACTTTAACATCAGAGCTTATCTGTTAAATCCATCCTATACTGGAAAACAACGTGGTGATATTAAACTTAGTGTTCTCTTGTTTCAGGTGAGCTATTCCATCAGTACATCCAATCATCCAGCGTCTATGAGGAAGTAGGGACGAGGAAACACGGGAGTCACAGGTAAGACTAAGGGAATATTGTGAAGAACTTCTCAGCAAGTCATTGCAATAACCGGACATTGTAAGACGAGCTTGCTGAAAGTGTAACACACCATAGTCAAGACAATGATTTAAGGCCATTAGAATTTGAAAAATATGCAATGGAGAAAAGGCATAGGCAGTGTAATATTCTTAAGATAAGCACGATACCAACTGCTGTTTTTGTCTTCTGCGGGATGAAACACTTTCATTTTTGAAGGTAAAAGTGAGTCTTGAATTAGACAAGATAATCCGCAGATGGTGGAAATGAAAGTAATGAAAAGGATATTAGTAAAGTAAGTAGGAGGAGATGAGTAAATTAATGAAGAGAACATTAGTTGATAAGTCACGATGTGTGGAATAGCCGATATCAATTATCAATAACGGTCGATTTGCAAAATTCTCACACAAAACCACCGTATTATTGTGGGTTTCTTCAAAAGATTGTACTTGCTATCAAGTGTTACATTGAATAACAAATTCATCCTTCTTGTAATTTCTTGTTTTGGAGTCTCTCAAGTAGGATACAACTGTTCGATTTCACGAGGTAATTAATAACATTCGCCATATGACTTCAGCACAGTCACGCTGATTTCATTCATTTAACCCTTCGTATTTGTCGATACTACACTAAATGGAATAACACAAAGTATAGCTGGTTCTCTCCCAAAAGTATTAACCTTCTAGCATTTTCCGTCACTCAAACTGAGCACTTTTCCACGCAGTGTGACACATACGATGAAAAAAATTCTTTAAAAAAATTCACTTCCAATTCGAGAATAGTTCATATGTGATTCAAATTCTTTCACAAGGTAATTGTGTGTAGTTTATTTTGACGTATCGGGAGAAGCAACTTCCTTTTTCATGATCACTTTGGGAATAGTCACGATTTAGACCCTGGAATCAAAAGAGGAAAATACAAAAGAATTTGTGCTCCGAGTAACGCTGCTTCTGAAGATGTATTCCCGGATAGAATAATTGTAGATTGTTTAGTAATGACAGTAAGTTCGGTAATATCGCATGCATCAAAAGTAAATGGGAAAATATTCAGTACTACTCTTGAATTATTAGATCTTCTCATTTGCCATTTGAAAGCCATCTATGAGAATTCGGCAGTAGGACACTCCCATAATTGTAGCAGGCTTACGCAGGATCATACTATACAAGATTACTTTCTGGTATAATTCGACCCAAGAAAATGACGACGGTGAAGTTATTTGAAGCACATTGGCTTCTAAGAATAATGGCCTAGAAATCTACTACTATTCGATGAACTTAAAATATGAAAACAAATATGTGTCATTCCTCTACGCTTCCTGAAAAGAAAACCTACGACCTGTTTCCCAGTCAGTGACCGGGTCAGGAGTGGAATGAATGAAGCCCCCATCTTGCGCCGAGTATGGGAATTGTACAGGCTGCCGAGGTCTGTCGCACTACTCTAGGGCAATGATTAATGACTGACGGATGAAATGAAATTATAGTGGAGAGTGTTGCTGGAAAGAAAGGTTACAGCGAAAACCGGAGTATCCGGAGAACCCTGTCCCGCCTCCGCTTTATCCAGCACAAATCTCACATGGAGTGACCGGGATTTGAATCACGGAACCCAGCGATGAGAGGCCGATGCGCTGCCGCATGAGCCACGGAGGCTCCCTCTATGCTTCTCATTCATACCTATAGAGAAGGCTGGATTTCAGCGCGGTATTTCAACACAGTGGCCCTGAATGAAAGAAATACCATTTATGGCTTACCCCTCCTTTTATCGGAGGCTCTTCCTGTCCGTTGTTGGCCGGTATCCAGATTCAGTAGTTGTTTACACGGATGGTTCGAGAACAGAAGCGAAAGTAGGCTGTGCTTTCGTTGTCGACAATGGCAGGTTTCTTTTTCCTCCCCGGGAAGCCTGCAGTGTGTACACAGCAGAGCTTTATGCCATCTTTGAAGCTCTGCTGTACATGCGAGCACAGAAATGGTGTCCCGGTATAAACAAAGCATGGTATACCCCCACCTCCACGCTTAACGCATTGCTGCAGGTAGACAGCCCGCTACAAGACTGTTGTGATTGAAATAGGCACAGTGGTATATGTATAGCAATACACACACCCTGCCTTCAGCACTACCCGTTCACTCCCTCCCCTCGTTCTCGGTACTGGATTGGCCTTCGACACTACCCCTTCACTCCCTCGCCACCTTTTCAGTACTGGAGTGGGGCAGTGTTGATTGTTTACGTCGGGACACCATTTCTGTGCTTGCATGTACGCGCTGTCCAATAAGCGCCGACACTTTCTGCTGTGTACAAACTCCTTAAGCTCGCTACAATCTATTGATGTATGTTTCCCTCGGCACCCTCTGGTGCAGCGGATTCAGGATTTGCTTGCCGGGTGTTGGAATGTTAGCAACAGAATCACGTTCATGTGGCTCCCAAGTCAAAAGGGTGTAGAGGGAAACGAATTAGCTGAAAAGGCTGTCAAGGAGGCTGTCACATTGCCCTCGTTGCCTTGTAAGGTTCTAGGCAGTGATATTCGATATCAGCTGAGACATTTTGTGGCAGGCCACTCCTCTCCCAAACAAGCTGAGAGTGATAAAAGTAACTACGAATGTATGGAAGACTTCCCTTCGGGATTCTCGGAGGGAAGCAGTGGTATTATGTCGTTTTCGGATCAGCCACGCTATAGCAACGTACTACTATTTACTGAAGGGAGAAGCCGCCCCAGTGTGTACTTACGGCTATCATCTTACCGTGGTACACATCCCTACGGAGTGCTTGGATGTGGCCGATCTGCGCCGTAGTCTAAAACTTCCGAGTACCATCTCCCTCATCCTACGAGATGATGAGCAGTCAGCAGATCTCGCCATCCGTTTTATGAGTGATAGTGGCGTGCTTTATCGTGTATAAAAGTGTATTTTCTCTTAGTTTTTATTTTATTAACTACGTTTTATTCTCTTGACTCTGTTTTAGTCTGTGTTTGTGTACTTTAATGTGTGATTTTAACTTCTAATTTGAATGATATAAGGCAATGCTTTATTCTACCCTAATCTAGATTTTCTATCATTTTATCAGAAAATAAGGCATTGCGAATTAGATCCACTGATTAATTTAAAGTCGTAATCATCTTTTATCATAATTTGTTTCATATTCTAGTCAGTGGACACATTTTAAAATTTTACGTATCATTACATTTCGTCCCATCTCGTATCACTAGAGACCGATGACCTGAATGTTAGGTCGCTTTAAGCAAGCATCATCATCACCGTCGTCATCATCATCATTTATGGCTTCTTCCAACATACCCGTGTGTTCCTCAATGTCAGAGACCCTGTTTGCTTGCTTATATTATTATAACTCTTCAAACGAAAACATTAAGTGGTATTTAATTTTCTATGAAGATCATCATCTAATTAAAACGACGCGTTTTCAGGAAATTAGTCATCTAGTAATTTAGTGATAGTGATTTAGTCATCTAGTATTGATATTGTAAAATATTGGCAGGGTGTTACTTCAAAATAGTATATTATTAGATTAATACACCTTCGAAAGTGTTCGACTTTTAATTTCATCTTGAGGTAACTGGGAGTCTCTCATCATCTAGATTATTAATTTTATTAGACATAGGCAATTTCAGATTTAAGTACTATTTTTCTCATCTACCAGAGATAAGTGTAAGTTTTTAATTTCAACTTGATGTATTTGGGATATCGTAGGAACAGTCGCAAAATAATTTGAGCATCTTGGAATGAATCTGCATCTTTATTTCTTGTTAGGGCACTGTATATCTAGGTCTAACCCCTGCCCCATTTTCCCTGATATGGGGTTGGGGATGAGGTAATATGAAATTATTTGGCATTATTTTTTGTGGTGTCGGTATTCGAATCCCGCGCGTGTGTAAAGGAAAATGAACCTTACTGTACCGTATTGTAGGAATGTAGGTTTGCATGACATATTTACCCTCTCCTATAGTACGATGTATTTAAGGTTCGTTTTCCTTTACACACCCGCATAGGAAAGTGAACCCAGCAAAAATTTTCTGATGGACTGCATATCAATATGCGGCTGGGAGGAGTGACCAGTCTTAAGAGAAATAATGAATTGGAAGAGCATTGTCACATTCGTGGTTTTGACATATCTAGGAGCGACTATATAACCATGTAAGTGCACAGGTGATGCAAAACATGCTGTAACTTATTTGCTGTACCATAAGTTTTCATAAATGGTACTGGGCAAGATATAGTGTTCAAAGAAGTAAAGTTTTCCATGTTACGAATTCATGTGGTATATGTGACGGTACCTCAAACATTTTTGGAGGCATTTGCATGTCGGTTAGTTTAGCAATATCACTTGTAAATTTTGTGATAAATAGACAGCATGTATAGGTAAACATGGCAAGAGAATCCATTTCTGCTATTAACCGCATTCGAATTGTCACATTGTTTTAAGAAGGATGGTGACTAGTCGATGTCGCCACTCGTGTTAGAGTGTCAGAGAGATGTCATCAGAGTTTCGAAAAAAGTTGACGGAGACGCAATCTGTTGTTGATCGGTATTTGTCACATTCAGTACGTAGTATGCCCACTGCTTCTGCCACTTAGGTCTTCGGAGGGGCACCGGAAATGTGTGTAAGATCACCTACATGATGAAAGGAGGCCTATGCAAAAAGCTTCACCTACACCTCACCATAAGACAGCTCGTGCGAGGTATACAATATCAGGAATAGTAGAAGCGTACGTTCTTTCCTGATGAGGTCACTATACAACAAGATCATTAGAGTTTGGTGACGCGCTGTTGAGAGACAGAACGAGACTTTCTTTCATTCTGGAGCGCCATCAGCAGTGTACCGCAACAGCCAGCTACCTAATAGAGTAGCAGGGATAATATGGCCGCTATTGTTTGTTCAGAACAGATGGAAATGCTGTCTGGATTCAGGCTCTTAGGACATATAATAAACATCAACAAACTATTCTACTTCATAGATAAACAATGAGATGAGGCCGAACATATTCATTAAAGGAAGGGGAAAACAATGCATACACATGAAATTTTGTGAAGAAAAGAGTGCCCAGTAATTCAATAAATTAATATAGCGGTATATGTTTAAAAGAAGATATGGCGCATAGCCCGTAAATACGGGTCAATTACACACACGTGGACACTATAAAGGATAGAGAACAGAACATAGGTACACAGGTTAATGGTACAAACAGAGATCTTTTTATTCTGCAGAGCTTCCCAATTATCATAAAAAATTCAGTTTAATTTCTCCCTCTCAAAATCACTCTTGTGATACGCCGTTAAAACATCAATACACTAAAATATACTCCTCCGTAACTTTTAGTTTTCTTTCTCAAAACACTGTTTACTATCCCGGTTGACATGATAATTTTCAGGTGTAGAGCCTTTGGGACGGGGCCAACATAGCGTCAAAATAGAAAAAAAGGGCAAAGAATACGATAAAGGATGGTTACGTCTACCTGGGTTGCTTGCGCCACGATACCAAAATGTCCTCACACAACACGGAAAGTGGAAATAATGTACAAGTACACCAGAACAAGGGATTAATAAGCTAGTAGAAGAAAATACCAAATGAAGCGTGATAATCACACAATCGTCCAAAGCTCAATCGCTCAAGACATGATATACCAATAGTGGCGGGAGAAACAAACGTAAGGAGACTCTATATTGCCATAGTTGTGCTTTTATTGCGTTCCTGTTACTTTTGCATAGTTGACAGCATGTATTTGTAGTATAACCATCGGAATGTTGAGTCCAACCTTTCGTAAGGGTGTAGTGGCATCACGCGACAAGCCTTTTGGTGATCTACCTCCAGGAGTCTGTGCTTTGGGCATGGTAACTTGCTTGCTGTAAGCTCAGCCTGGTCAAGCTCTTGATCCGGTCCATCCATCGTAACGGTGCACGTCCCATAGGTCTTCGGCCGTCGACTTTTCCCTCTAAGTATTTCCATTGCCTCCTGTCTTCTGGCAATATGACCAAAATATCTGAGTCTTGTTCTAATGCCGAGCTGCTTCAGGATCGATTCATTAGTACGGTGTGCTGTCCATGGTATTCGCAGTAACCTCCTATAGCACCACATTTCTAGAGCATCAATACTGCTGCGATACGCTATCTTCATCATCCAAGTTTCTGCTGCATAGGTCACGATACGGAAGATCAGAGTTCGAATAAGGGTGAGTTTTGCCTTGGAAGTGATGGAGGTGTCCTTCCAGATGCGAGTAAGTTTTGCTGTTGAAATTATCGCATTCGCAATGCGCTTACGGATCTCAGGCTCACAGTCTCCGGTATTTGTGACAACAGATCCCAGATGCTCGATGAGACTGACAACCTCATAATCAGCAATTCTTGTTATGGCAGATCTGTTTTTAATTAACGCGATCTGCAATCACCACTTTGGTCTTTTTATTGTTAATTTCAAGACCGTATTCTCTGCTTCGCTTGTCTAACCTCCCCATGATGGTTTCTAGTTCATGATCATCTGTTGCAATTATCACAATGCCATCCGCATATCTGAGATTGTTAATTTTCCTGCCACCAACTCTGATGTCGTCACTCCAATCCTCGAGAATCTCCCTCAAAATTTACTCACTGCATACATTAAACAGGAAGGGGGAGAGAATGCAACCTTGTCGCACTCCAGCAGTAGTAAAAATATGTGTGAGAACTTGCTATTAACCCTCACTGTCGCAGTGTTCGAAGAGTACAATTGTTGAATCAGGTACACTAAATATGTCGGTGTCCCCATCTCAATGAGTATAGCCCAGAGCTTTGATCATTTCACCTTGTCGAAGGCTTTCTTGTAGTCCACGAAGCACAGGAACATCTTGACATTGTACTCCCTTGTCTTCTCTATGAGCTGCCGGATGTTTAGGATCTGCTCACGAGTTCTTTTGCCAGGACCAAACATGGGTTGTTTCTCTGATATTTGTGGAAGTAAGAAGGTCTTCAGCCTCTCGTTCAGCACCGTGACATGATTTTGCTGGCATGAGAGATGAGGGCTATCGTACAATAGTTTGCACACTCAAGTGGAGAATCTTTCTTGAACAGTGGTACGAAGATGGAGTGGCTCCACTGGTCCGGCCAATTTCCAGATGTCCGTATCTTCTGACATAAATTGTGGAGGATGTCGACACCTAGGTCACCCATGTTCTTTAGGATTTCAACAGTCATTCCATTTTGGCCTGGTGCTTTCCGGTTCCGGAGCTTTTTTTTTATTGCACATTCTGCATCTTCTCTAAGAATTGAATCGTTGGTTCAATGTCTGTTGGGTTCTGATGACCTGGCATTGGTAGTGGGTCATCAGTGAACAGCTTGATGTAGTATTCTCTCCATACTTCAGCGATGCCCGCTACATTTGTGGTGATATTCCCTTGGTCTTCTTTAATAATCTGAGTCTTAGGCATAAACTCTCGTGCTAAGTATTTTAACTTGTCGTACAGTTCTGCGCTGTGTGCACTGCCTGATAGAAAAGAAAATTGAAGCAACCAGAAGAAATGATCCGATGCCAATGTAGCTTCGTGCACATACATACCATGGGTGGGTGTGCAAATGATTAGAGTTGCAATTCTCTGTGACACGTAGAACGGCCACTAGAGTGCATTAGTGTTGTCCATGTTTAATGTTGTTACCGAGCCTGGTAGGTTATAGAAGTGGCGTGGATAGCGTCAGATAGGGTCGGTAGATGCAGAGTGGGTTTCGTCCCTTAAGAGGCCACGGCTTGTCCGTGGTCCAACAGTTCTGTACTCTGACCGGCCAACCGAGCAGAGGAAAGGTGGCCACGGCTCTACCGTGGCTCTACGCCTCTGCATTCGGGAGACGGGTCTGGGGCACAGTGCCGGACTACATGCCTGGCCCCACCTGTCGGCTGTCCTGAGAATGGTTTTCCGTGGTTTTCCATTCTCCTGCACTAAGGCGAATGCCGGAACAGTTCGTAAAGTGGGCCACGGCCGCCCACCCCCTCACCCTTTTCGCACATCTCCTTCACCGTAACAAATCTCCCGGCCTGAGAGACGGCGTCACCGTCTAAGAAGCCCGCGCCCCATTCAGAGGAATGAGAACGATTAGTAGTAGTAGTAGTAGTAGTAGTAGTAGTAGTAGCGTCAGATATTGAGTGATCACTGCGAAGGACACCGATATGCCACGTAATCGTGTGAGACAGCGTTATCAGCACATGCCAGAGTTTGAAAGTGGCCTCATTGTAGGTCTCCATTTGACTAGTTGGTCGAATCGTACAATATTCATCTTTTTGGGGTATTCGGATGTGACAGTGGCCCGATGTTGGACTGCATGGAAAGGTGAGGGCAAGCAAGGTTCCAGTCGACCACGTCTGACCACCAAAAGGGAAGATCGTATTGTGCACCTAGCACATTGTTCATAACAGATTATTAAACGGTTGTTGCACTGTTTATTGGGATCAATTTCTCCATTATGTAGACTACTTTATTCAAAATCCGTTCTCTAAATGCAAACCTACACAAAAGATCACCTGGTTTAAGTTCTTGCACCACAGTACAATTATAGGGTTTAAACTCAATTAACTTCGTATCACTAGTCAATTGCCGTTTGTTGAGAAAGACGGCTAACAGATTTCTTAGGAGAATTTTTCAGGCGTTGTCCACTGTCATCAAGATTTTCTTCTGTTGGTACTATCCGTAGCCTTCTTCGCTTCTTATTATTGATATTACCCATTTCACGATATTTACTAACTAATCTATGAACCGTCCGACCAGGAATTCGAACACCTGGGAATTTCTCTTAAAATAATCTCCTAACAGCACGAGCGGATTCGATATACATACGAATCGTAAATATAATATTTATTATATAATAATTATTTTCCATTTCTTATCACTTCACTTTGTACGCAGGTGTTGATCTCACTGAAACACCAAACAAACTGCGTTGCGAGACAAAGCCGGAACCGGTAGTCCCGACAGGCTCCCCTCCGTCCCAAGCAGCTGTCGGCTTAGTCACTCCCAGCCAGTGTTCCGGTTCCAGGATATTTGTATGACCCACTAATAATTATGATTTTATCTAGAATTTGTTTTACGTCGCAACGACACAGGATAGGTCTTATGGCGACGATGAGATAGGAAAGGCCTAGGAGTGGGAAGGAAGCGGTCATGGCCTTAATTAAGGTACATCCCCAGCATTTGCCTGATGTGAAAATGGGAAACTACGGAAAACAATCTTCAGGGCTGTCGACAGTGGGACTCGAACCCACTATCTATCGGATGCAAGCTCACAGCTGCGCGCCCCTAACCGCAAAGCCAAATCACTCGGTGATAATGATAATAAACATACATACACACAGTGTTTTTTCTGCCGATGTACGCAACGGTACACAGTACCGGCACCTTCTATTCTCAAGTTTAAAAAATGAACTGCGAGTTATCTAGATATAGATATATAAAATAACTTGTCCTGACTGACTGACTGACTGACTGACTGACTGACTGACTGACTGACTCATCATCGCCGAGCCAAAACTACTGGACATAAAGGAATTAAATTTTAAGAATACATTTATATTACAATGTAGGTGCTCGCTAAGGGAGGATTTTTGGATATTCCGTCGCTAAGGGGGTGAATTTTTAAAATGAGTATATCTACATCTCGAAACTATAAAAGTTTACAGATGTAAACATTGGCATTTAGAATCTCCTTTAAAAATAAAGAAACCCGTATTTTTTGTTTTCGGAAAAAACCACTAGGAGGGGTGAAAAAGGGGTTAAATGCCTTTAATGAGGATACTTATATCTCAGAAACGGAAGATATTACAGACCTGAAAATTGATATTTTGATTCTCCCCTAAAAATAAAGAAACACGTATTTTTTTGTTTTTGGAAAATTCAATTAATGGCGGTTAAACAGGAGTGACAAATGGGGTGAGTTTTAGAAATTTCTAAAATTAGTGTATCTATATCTCAAAACTTTAAAAGTTTATAGATGTAAAATGTGGTGTTAGGAATCTCCTTTAAAAATAAAGAAACACGTATTTTTTGTTGCTATAGGGATGAAAAGTGTGGGCGAAATTTTTAAATGGGGATATCTATATCTCAAAAACTTAAAAGTTTACAGACGTAAAACTTGGTATTTGGAATCTCCTTTAAAATTAAGGAAACACGTGTTTATTTCGCAAAATCCCATTAAGGGGGTTGAAGAAAGGGGGAAAATTGTTTGAATACCTTTTATGAGGATACTTATATCTCAAAAACTGAAGATGTTACAGACATGAAAATTGGTATTTGGAATATCCTTTAAAAATAAAGAAGCACGTATTCTTTTGTTTTTGAAAATTGCAATGAATAGGGGGTGAACGGAATTGAAAAACGGGGTGGAAATTTAAAAAAGTATCTTTCATTGGTTAATTCCAGTGGTTCGGGGGCTGGGTGTTTGTGCTGTCCCCAACACCCGTGCAACTCACACACCACACATAACACTATCCTCCACCACAATAACACGCAGTTACCTACACATGGTAAATGTCGCCCACCCTCATCGAAGGGTCTGCCTTACCACGGTTGTACTCGGCTAGAAATAGCCACTCGAAATTGTTATTATTGTTATTATTATTATTATTATTATTATTATTATTATTATTATTATTATTATTATTATTATTACTTATTATTATTATTATTATTATTATTATTATTATTATTATTATCATTATTATTATTATTATTATTGTACCGAGCGGTACACCTCTACTGTGTTTATTTAAAAGTTGCGCCAGTTGAAACTCCTCTTCTGGAGGAAGGTTGAACTTTATCTATTCTATTAATTCTCTACTTTCTCAGAAGATGTCACCACGTGGAAAATTTTGAGTTTTTGAACTGTGTCACTTTTGATGTGTTTTTGTTTCGCTTGAAGTAAGAAGTGTGAACTTTCTCTTCTAGAGGACACTACTGAAGAATTACAATAGTGCAACCTAGTGCGAAATCAAAGAACTAGTTTGTTGGAGAAATTTTTATTTCAAAAGTTTGTTTCTTGTTAAATTTCTTTCTGTTATTGTTTAAGTTGGCTGTATACCCCTCTTTTTCCCCTTAGTTTGGATCTAGCCAATCCCGAATTTCTTTAATTAATTTTCCACCAATAATGTGTTTCTTTTTCCTCTATGTAGGGGTTTCTTTTCCCGAACCAATAAAGATTTTGTGGGAGGGTGTTTTATTTCCCCTAACGCCTAGAATCTTCCGCGAGAGGATATAAACTGCTGATTTTGGGGTCTCCGGGCCACTTCTGTTCCATCTTTCAGTGTATTAAGTACATTGCAGGAGGCGGGAAGCGCCTCTTTCCTCGGCAGCGATCTACTACCAGGTAATGGCCTATTAATATCTTCTTTTCTTGCTAGGTCGGCAGTTTAACTCTCGCGGCGGGTTCAAAGCGTTTTCCATCATGTAACCTTTTCCTAAAATGTAACTACTCTTTTCTTCTTTTCTTGTAAAGTTACATATTGGGATAGAGAGTGCTAACCCTCTCGAGCTCCCACTCACATTTGTTTTGAGGTGAACTTATTTTCTCAAACTTTTCTTCGTTTATGTAATGTAAAGTGTTCTTCTCTAAGTCACCTCTGTAGTATGGGATTAGCCCTTGCGTTAGTGGCCCAGAGCCAGATTAGGTTTTAAAAGCAAAGTGTATTAGGAGTGCAAGTTCGCCTCCTCTCAAGTTGTATTTTAGAGGTCATGTATTAATCTTTTCTCACCTAATAGACCTCAGTAGGTTGGGTATTTTACCCCTGTGTATATGTCCTTTGAGGACGACTTGAAAGTTGAGTTTGGTGTGGCCTGGGAGAGGCTTAACTTTAAGAGCGAGTGGCTCTTTTCTAAAACTGAGAGTTGTATGCCTCGAGGAGGCTTTGCTGTGTAATTTGGAGCAAGGGCTCCAGGGTTTGATTGGGGTCTTCTGCCCCTTTTGTTGAAATTGGTATATCGTAAAGTTGAGCTAGTTGCTCAAGAATTGTATTTTCAGGGCTCGAAGCCCAAATTCTTTAATCCCTGTAATTGTACATTTCAAGTTGTATTTCGGCTACTAAGTACCTGTTCTATTTGTTGTTACCTAATTTTGAAAAGAAAATATAACCTTGTTAAATTTTAAAATTTAATTTCTCTTTAGTAGCTTGAGACCTATTCACCACCCAGCACCTTCTTTCATGCTTAACTACCACAAAAACGCGGTAACAAGTGGTAGCAGAGCGTGGTTGAATGGGTCTCAATTTAGCCCCTTTTGACGGCTAAACATTGCTTTGATTCGAACTCTAATAATTGTCTCAGTTGCTGGAATTTTTTGAGTTTTTCAAAATTGTTCTGTCATCATGCCCGGCCCTCGCGATGTTCTCCTACTTAACTATTTGCGCAAAGAGGAGTTGATATACGAGTTAACTATCAGAAATGTGCAATCTGGAGGCACGGTTGCAACCGACACCAACAAGCTTAGAGAGTCCCTTGATTTGCCCATTTCCATCCCCAATTTGGGAGAGAAAGAAATTGATGATTCTCTTTCCACGATCGTCGAGAATATTACTGGGCTAGCATCTGTAGTCAGCTTTTTTGATGAAAACGATCCGTCTCCTAATCAAATTAAGCGTGTGCAAGGCAGGCTATATCACTTTTCAAATAGAGTTAATGATCTGTTGTCTCTGAAGGTGAATGACGTTCAGAGGAAGCAAGCTAATACGCTCCTTGAAACTATCTCTGAATTGTCTAGTAAAGTCACTCAATTGTTAACTGGGGAAGTTCCTCCCAAATCTGATCAGCCCACCGTTGTGAATGTAAGTAGTGAGGAAGATCCTGCTAAGGGAGAAGGCAATAGGATAACCGTTGCTGCTCAAACTATCTCTGCCCCATTGGACAACGAGTCTGAACGCCGCACATCGTTGAACAATGTACGTGCTGAATTAACTTCCTTGCCATTGAAACCTTTACCTACTATGTCGCCCGGGTTTAGCAGCTTGCCTCATCCATTGGCAATGTTGCTCAGAGGTATATCCAAGTTTTCCGTTAATACCACCAGTGACGTAATTTCATTTTTAAGATTTCTAGTGGAATTTCAGGATCATGCTCTTGTTTTTTCTCTTTCGCCATGTCAAATTTTGCAAATTATCTATCCGTATGCTATTGGTATTCTCTCTGATAAAATCGTAAGAGCCATTGCCGAGCAATCATCTATTGAGGATTTCCATGCCCATTTGCTAGCTAACTTCATCCCGGCTAGGGCCAGGTCCTCCCTGATTCAGAAGTACTATTACCGTGTACAGCGCTTGGATGAAAACTTGGCTGACTTCATCCAAGACATTAAGTTTTATACTAGGGTGTTTGCTCTTCACTTCCCTGAGGATCAAATTGTACAAGCTATTGTGGAAGGTATTTCACCATCCTATAGGTCATATTTGTGTTTCGCGGCGTGCCCGCAAACGTTCTCGGAACTTGAAGCATTGGCAGTCTCAGCGGAAGGAGTTAGATACGCCGATTCTTTGCGTGTCGCGAAAGAACCCCCGCCTTCCTTTAGTAACACTCGGCCTCCACCTCGCCGACCAGTCAATCCCCGTAAATGTTATGCTTGCGGGTCGCCTGACCATCTGCGGAATAAGTGTCCTCTGATCAAGTCAAGTGGGACAAGGAATGGAGCAGGGTCATCACAAGGCTGTTTTAAGTGTGGGGCCTTCTCACATATCGCCAAGAATTGCCCAAACTCAAATAGCACCCCCTCCTGCTCAACTTCTGGTGCAAATTCCAGTTATGCCAATAATAAAAAGTGACTAGTGGCGTCGGCTGAGCCGACTAATCCATCTTCCCGAGACTCAGCCCCTAGTAAACAGGTTGTAAATGCAGAGAACGACCAGCCTTCAAATTCATCGTTTGAATGCCCTAAAGAGTGTCTTAGGATTGCGGCGGATACTCCCGCACCTGTTCCTTTTCTTAAGATTGAGTTAAATAACGAGCCTATAACAGCTCTCTTAGATTCAGGCAGTGTTTGTTCCCTTATTTCGGCTGATTGGTATTCTAAATTGAAATCTGTTTGTAAACTCCCTGACTATGTCTCTTCTCCTGTTCAATATGTTTCGGCTAATTCATCTCCATTAGAAATTCTAGGTTCCATACATGTCAAAATTCGGGTTTTTAAGTTTACATGGAAGATCAAATTGTTTGTGGCCAAGCGTTTGTCTTGCCCCATCATATTGGGAGCGGACTTCATTTCTCACACTGGTCTTGTGCTCGATCTCCAGTGTAGGTCGTGCATATTCAAATTTGCGTCCAATTGTAGAATTCCCTTGTTAAAGTGTAATTCTGTATCATGTTCATCTATTTCGCCTACCCAGGATGAGATGTTGTTAGACCTTAGACATCTACCTGAGGAGCAGGCTGATAGTATTCGGAAACTGTGTCAGTCGTTTCCCGAGGTGTTCTCTGATACTCTTGGTGTTACTGACCTTATTGAATACAAAATTGAGGTCACGGATTCAATTCCTGTCCGTTTTCCACCGTATAGGCTATCTCCACCTAAAATGAAGGCTCTGAAAGAAATCATCGATCAGATGTTGAGGGATGGTATTATTAGGCCCTCTAAGTCAGCGTATTCTTCGCCTATTTTTCTAGTCCCGAAACCCCAAGGAGGCTTCAGGCCGGTCATTGATTACAGGGCTCTCAATCGGAAGGTGGTGTTGCAATCTGTGCCCCTTCCCGACCTTCATTCTTGCTTTTCATGGTTTCGTAAGGCCAAGTTCTTCACCATCTTGGACTTGAATCAGGCCTATAATCAAATTCCCCTTGCCGAAGAGTCTAAACATCTTACAGCGTTTGCCACGGACTGGAATTTATATGAATACAACCGCGTACCTTTCGGGCTCCCCACGGGGGCAGCTGTGCTCACTAGGCTACTAGATAGGGTCTTCTCCGACATCAAATTTGAGTACTTATATCACTACTTGGATGATGTCGTCGTATTTTCCGAAACCTTTGAAGAACATCTAGATCATTTGCGAGAAGTTCTCAATCGCCTTCGTAAGGCTGGGTTAACTGTTAAGTTGTCCAAGGTTGCCTTTGCTAAGCCCTCTATGTCATTCCTAGGGCATATTGTGTCACCTGATGGTGTAGCAGTCGATCATTCTAGAACACAGGCCATCCGTGATTTTAAACCTCCCAAGGACATTAAAGGTATCGCCAGGTTCATTGGCATGGTGAATTTCTTCAGGAAGTTCATTCCTAATTTTGCTAATAGAGCGGCGCCCTTAAACCTTCTTCGTAGGAAAGGCATCAAATTCGAGTGGGGACCTTCTCAACAAGCCGCTTTCGAAGATCTTAAATTAGCTCTCTGTAATGCCCCTGTACTTGCTATGCCTGATTTCTCGAAGAAATTCATCGTCCAAACGGACGCGTCGTCGTCAGCTGTAGCTGCAGTCCTTCTTCAAGAGACTGAACTAGGGAGGCGTCCCATCGCCTATGCATCTAGGACTCTATCGGTTCAAGAAGCCAAGTATTCCATCTATGAGCTCGAAGGGTTGGCAGTCTTATTCGCCTTAGAAAAGTTCCGTCTCTATCTGGAACATGTCAAATTCGACCTGGAGACAGATAATCAAGCCTTAAGCTGGGTCTTAGGTAGGCCGCGTCGTACTGGTCGTATAGCCCGTTGGGCCATCCGTATTTCTGCCTTCCAATTTGATGTACGACATATCAGAGGTACCGAAAATGTTGTTGCTGATGGACTCAGCCGTATGTTTCATAACGACGTCGAGACCCACGAACCGGTCGATAGTTCATCACCTTCCGAGTCCATACTATCTGGTGTTAATGCCATCTTAACAGGTGCTCCCATGCTTTTTAGGGATATTGAGAAATACCAACGTGAAGATCCGACGCTGGCTCCTATAATGGAAACCCTTTCTTCTGGGGAACATGTTGTCCCTTATGTTCTGAGGAATGGTGTTCTATGTTGCCCTTCGAGGCATGATAAGTTGATGAAAGTTGTTGTTCCAGCGGTTCTTGTACCTATGATCTTCAAATACTATCATGAGACCCCATTGGGGGGGCATCTTGGAATCTTTAAAACTCGTGAAAAGATTCGTGAAATGTTCATATGGAAAGGTATGGACGGTGAAATTCGAGAACTTGTAAAAGCTTGTAAATCTTGTTTGATCAGTAAACCCACCATGTCCTCTAAAGTAGGCCTTTTGTCTTCTCATCAAGCGTCGCGCCCCATGGAACGCCTGTATATCGATTATGTGGGACCCTTCCCCCAGTCAAAGGGTAATGCCAACAAGTTCATCTTTGTGTGTGTAGATGGTTTTACAAGATTTTCCTGGTTATTTCCGACTAAGCTGGCTACCGCTCAGTCCACCATTACTTGCCTAAATTCTATTTTTGCTTCTTTTGGTCCGTGCCAATACATTGTATCTGATAATGCTAAAGCTTTTACATCAAATCTGTTTCGTAAATTCTGTTTTGACTTGTCCATCTCTCATGTAACTACATCTGCTTATTACCCTCAACCATCTCTGGCTGAACGGGTTAACCGCAATCTCAGGTCCGCACTTATTGCCTATCATCATGAAGATCATTCTAGGTGGGACACGTCCCTGCATTGGTTAGCTTTTGCTTTGAATTCGGCGGTTCATGAATCTCACAAGTTTACTCCAGCTTCCTTGATGTTCAAGTTTGTTCCCAACTCGCCGCTCTCTAACCTCTGGTCTTTGAATGACATTCTACCCGAGACAATAGATCCGGATAACATTAAAGATCTTTGGAAGAAGGCTAAAGCCAATCTTAAAGTGTCTCATGAAAAGGTTAGGGAAAGGTATGATCGTGGACGGAGACCCACCACTTTGAAGGTAGGTGACCAGGTGATGGTCAAAAATTTTGTTCCCGCGGGCAAGCTTGCCCCCAGGTTTCATGGGCCTTGTATCATTCTCGATTTTCTTACGCCGGTTACCTTATTGTTAAGTAATCCAGCCACCGAGAGGATATTTAGAGTTCACCTGTCCCAGGTGAAACCGGTGTAATTTCTGTGTTAACTTGCTTCATAGTATTTTGAAAGGATATGAAGGTTATATTTTTTTTTTGAGTTTCACTTTTAAGGCATTCTGCCCCTTCTGTAATATTTTGGTTTTAGATGTAAGCCTTATGTAAAACCTGCCCCGACCCGTTAAACTGCCATCCTGTTCTTGCCACGGCCATTACCACGCTCCCGTCTCCTGCTCCACTCTACACAGTGGCTTAATGAATACCATGAATATCTGCACGCCGCTGGCCCCTCACTCTCTCTACAAGCCTGTACCCTCAAAGAAAATGATTGTCCAACACAATTCTGCCGCCTAGCTTTAATGTTTCAGCGCCCCCGCAGCCGCGCAGCGCCGTGCAGCGACTGGGGAGGGGGATGGGCCCCCTCCTCTCCAGCGAGGACGACATGTGCACGGCGAGCCGGAGCTCACCTCCCGACCAAGGCTGATGTGCGGCGCACGACCTGCTACATGCCCGCAGCCTGTATCTGTTCACCGCGGGCGCGGCGTACTTCAACACCTCTGCTCCCCTCATAGTGCGGGCGAGCGGTATCTCAGGGTACTTGAGGGGTCCGAGCGGCCCCCGTTGGACGCAAGCTGCAATGGCCGGTCCGGCCATTCGACTCAATCTACATCAACTACATGGACAGTCACCTTAAGCGATAACTACATATGGGAATTTAACAACAATATTTGGTGGACATTGCAAAACTTTTCTTCACTTTTAAGCATTAAAGGTTTATCTTCAGAAATTCAACTTCTACAAACATAAAAACTTTACTGCACCTGCAACAACAAAATTTTGAAATTGCAACCAACCAAATTACTAAAATCTTATAAATGCTTCCGCAATTAATCTTAATATACACATCAAAACTTGGACCTTATTTTGGAAACAAAGCTTATGTTCTTCTGTGTTACCCCTTGGAGGAACTTTTGGGGGGGGAGGTCTGTACCGGGCGGTACACCTCTACTGTGTTTATTTAAAAGTTGCGCCAGTTGAAACTCCTCTTCTGGAGGAAGGTTGAACTTTATCTATTCTATTAATTCTCTACTTTCTCAGAAGATGTCACCACGTGGAAAATTTTGAGTTTTTGAACTGTGTCACTTTTGATGTGTTTTTGTTTCGCTTGAAGTAAGAAGTGTGAACTTTCTCTTCTAGAGGACACTACTGAAGAATTACAATAGTGCAACCTAGTGCGAAATCAAAGAACTAGTTTGTTGGAGAAATTTTTATTTCAAAAGTTTGTTTCTTGTTAAATTTCTTTCTGTTATTGTTTAAGTTGGCTGTATACCCCTCTTTTTCCCCTTAGTTTGGATCTAGCCAATCCCGAATTTCTTTAATTAATTTTCCACCAATAATGTGTTTCTTTTTCCTCTATGTAGGGGTTTCTTTTCCCGAACCAATAAAGATTTTGTGGGAGGGTGTTTTATTTCCCCTAACGCCTAGAATCTTCCGCGAGAGGATATAAACTGCTGATTTTGGGGTCTCCGGGCCACTTCTGTTCCATCTTTCAGTGTATTAAGTACATTGCAGGAGGCGGGAAGCGCCTCTTTCCTCGGCAGCGATCTACTACCAGGTAATGGCCTATTAATATCTTCTTTTCTTGCTAGGTCGGCAGTTTAACTCTCGCGGCGGGTTCAAAGCGTTTTCCATCATGTAACCTTTTCCTAAAATGTAACTACTCTTTTCTTCTTTTCTTGTAAAGTTACATATTGGGATAGAGAGTGCTAACCCTCTCGAGCTCCCACTCACATTTGTTTTGAGGTGAACTTATTTTCTCAAACTTTTCTTCGTTTATGTAATGTAAAGTGTTCTTCTCTAAGTCACCTCTGTAGTATGGGATTAGCCCTTGCGTTAGTGGCCCAGAGCCAGATTAGGTTTTAAAAGCAAAGTGTATTAGGAGTGCAAGTTCGCCTCCTCTCAAGTTGTATTTTAGAGGTCATGTATTAATCTTTTCTCACCTAATAGACCTCAGTAGGTTGGGTATTTTACCCCTGTGTATATGTCCTTTGAGGACGACTTGAAAGTTGAGTTTGGTGTGGCCTGGGAGAGGCTTAACTTTAAGAGCGAGTGGCTCTTTTCTAAAACTGAGAGTTGTATGCCTCGAGGAGGCTTTGCTGTGTAATTTGGAGCAAGGGCTCCAGGGTTTGATTGGGGTCTTCTGCCCCTTTTGTTGAAATTGGTATATCGTAAAGTTGAGCTAGTTGCTCAAGAATTGTATTTTCAGGGCTCGAAGCCCAAATTCTTTAATCCCTGTAATTGTACATTTCAAGTTGTATTTCGGCTACTAAGTACCTGTTCTATTTGTTGTTACCTAATTTTGAAAAGAAAATATAACCTTGTTAAATTTTAAAATTTAATTTCTCTTTAGTAGCTTGAGACCTATTCACCACCCAGCACCTTCTTTCATGCTTAACTACCACAAAAACGCGGTAACAATTATTATTATTATTATTATTATTATTATTATTATAATATATACACCAGGCTGAGTAGTTCAGACTGCAGAACACTGGCTTCCCGAGCCCAGGTTGCGATGTGCATACATACACTATACGCCTCTGTCGTCTGTTTTATTGTTTCCAAGGAAGCCACTTGCCAGCAAGTTAAGCTCTGAAAAATAATAGTGGACCAGGTTCTGGTCTATTACACACTGAGATTTTAACTCGTATTGTTTAGGGACTGCTGGTTGTTAGGGTAGCCTTAGCCGCATGAGCGTAAAGAGAACAGGATTCACACTATTCCTGAGATATGCGCTCCTATTCCGACTCTCAAAATCAGTAGGCCACGCGCCCTATATCCATGGTTTATGAATTAGGATGTTACTGTACGAACATAAGCCATCATGGAAATGTAACTACCAACTAAAAGATCATCTTCGTGCTGCACCATCATCCAAAATATGAGCGACTCTGGATGAATTCTGTCCAGACACTCTCATCCCCAGCGGAGCAGGGGATGTTCTTTTCACATTCACATTTATGGTTGGAAGTTATGGCTCGTAAACCTAACCGTCAATGATCTTTTTTGTGGGGTTGTGGATGGGAGAGAAGGAGTTTAAATCATATACAGGCATGCCATGTTAAAGGAGAGAGTAAAATCGAGTCGAAATCTTACAAACTTACAAAAATGTGTATAGAAAAAACTCAGCATAATTATTTCAGAAATGAAAAGAAGATAATCTCGAATTGTTAAAAATAGGCCTATTGGCAAAGCATGGAGTCAAACTAGAGGAATGTGAGCAACAAAGCTTACAAGCGAAGGAAGTTATTTTGGAGTTGCATCTTCAACTGAGTCTCAAAACGAGCGCTATCTACACTTCGTCGTTGAGCATGAGAAAACCGCTATGTGAAATATTTCAGCATAGAAAGGTTCTGTCGTCTAAGGTTCAATAATGTGCGAGTTATGTGACAGAATTCTCGCTCTCGGTAACATGTGTGGTGCGGGTTATTCTTTAAACGATATTTGTTCGTGGCGTCGACCTCTGTAGATCTTTTGCTACTACTTTCACCATATGATATGAACCTGGGTGTAAGTGGAATTGCGGAAGTGTAGAGTGTTGAATGTGAGGAAAGGAACGTTAAGGACGACAGAAACACCCAATCCCCAGGCCAGGGGTATTAATCATTACAATTAAAAGCCCCTGACCCGGCCAGGAATCGAACCCGGGGCCGCCGGGTGACAGGCGGACGCGTTGCCCCCTACACCGCGGGGACGGACGTGGTGCGGGTTAGTATTTCTCCCACAACACTATCACATAGCGGTTTTTCCAGGCTTAACAACGATTTTGCTTTTAACCTTAAAAGTCAAATAAGATTGGCTAGTTGCATAACAATTATCCTATATTTACTCGTATTTCTGGAAACAAGTATTTGTTTAACTATCTATTGTCAAAAGAAATGAGTGTTTCTCCTTCTTTCCTTATTCTGTCTGTAATAACGCTCAGCACAGACCCTTTTAATCTTCTGAGTTTATGCGTTTGTTCATTATTAGTGGTCTAACAAGTGTAGTACTAATGTTGCCATTGATTCCTTCACGGCCTGTACTTATAGACACGATACTGTATAGGCTTTTGGGCTTATGCCGTGTCCCAAAAGCCTATACAGTATCATGTCTAAAGTGTAGTACTAGCCAACTCATCAACTGACGTACATGATACTTATTACGTTTCAGCCCATTTCCAACATGCATTATCAATAGGAGAAGTACTTCCTATTATGATGGGATTTATCCAATGATACTCATTTGGTTTAACAGTTGGTTTAAAATGAATTTAATAAAGGTTAATAATGGTTTAGTAACGAATAAGAAAATAGGGCAATGACTAAGCTACTATATCCAGCATAGTGAAAGGATTATTGTTGTTAATATAGACACCAAACCAAGGCCCACCATAGTAGTACACGTCTATATGTCTACTAGTTCAGCAGATGATGAAGAAACTGAAAGAATATATGAACAGATAGAAGGATTAATACAATGTGTGAAAAGGTGACGAGAATCTAATTGTGATGCGAGACTGGAATGCAGTGGTAGGCCAAGGAAGAGAAGGTAATACAGCTGGAAAATTCGGATCGGGGCAAAGGAATAAAAGAGGACATCGGCTGGTTGAATTATTCATATAGTCCTTGCTAACATTGATTCAAACACCACAAACGACGGCTGTATACATGGACGAGACCTGGAGACACTGGAAGGTATCAAACAGACCTCATTATGGTTAGGCAGATATTCAGAAACCACGTGATGGATTGCAAGACCTTCCCAGGAGCTGACGTAGACTCTGACCACAATTTGTTGGTCAGGAAATGCCATCTGAAGTTAAAGAAATTGAAGAAAGAAAAGAATGCAAGGAGATGTGATATAGACAAGTTGAAGGAAAGGAGTGTGAGGGATTGTTTCAACGAACATGTTGCACAAGGACTGAATGAAAAGGCTGAAGGAAACACAATAGAGGAAGAATGGACAGTGTTGAAGAATGAGGTTCAGCAGGGCTGCTGAAGAAAGAGTAGGAAGAAAGGAAAGATCAACTAAGAATCAATTGACAACTCAGGAGATACTAGACCTGATTGATAAACGACGAAAGTACAAGAATGCAAAAAATGAGGAGGCAGAAAAGAATAACGGCGATTAATGAATGACGTGGATAAAATGTTCAGGACAGCTAAGGAAGAATGGCTGAAAGAGAAGTACAAGGATGTAAAAGGTTGTATGATCCTGGTAAAGGTAGATGCTACATATAGGAAATCAAGGAAACCTTTGCAGAATGGAAAACTTGGTGTGTGAACATTAAGAGCTCAGATGGAAAACCACTTCTAGTTAAAGAAGACAATGCATAAAGGTGACAGGAACATATCCAATAGTTGTATGAAGGTAAAGACGTAGAGGATATGGTCTTGGAACAAGAAAAGGCTGTTGATGCTACGAAATGGGAGACCCAGTTTTGAGGCGAGAATTCGACAGAGCTTTGAGAGACCTAAATGGGAACAAGGCACCTGGAATTGATGAAAAGCCCTCAGAATTACTGACTGCCGTAGGAGAAACCAGCATGGCGATATTATTCCATTTCCGATTTTCGGCAGAATATTGTGATACCTAATCCTAAGGAGGCTAATGCTGACAAGTGTGAAAACTACCGCACCATTAGTTTAGTAAGAAATAAACGGACACATGCTGTTAAATTTTTTCATACAATAAAACATGCAACTGTCACACCAGCAAAGTTCTCAAATTTCCGAGAAAGGAAATAGGGTAAATTACAATCCCGGTCAACATTGTTCCCTGTGATCATCTATAATGCCTCAAGTTGCTCAGCGGATCCCAGGCGTATTCACTCCGCGGCAAATAAAATTATTCCTAATTTAAATGACACCTTGGATGTAAGTGATGGGGAACCTATATTCTTAATAATATGGACAAGACAAGGACACTTGTATTATTAATTATAATAAGCAGTCCACGATGTAGGATCAATGAAATATTTATTAAATAAAACTTGCCATGGAAAGACCAGAACAATAAAACGGAAATAAATAAAATTAGTCTTCAAACAATCTCTTGATAAATTCCATGTTGGAAACAAGCTCTTTATGCGCGACGCACGCATTTTACATTAAATTAACTGAGTTTGAATTATCACTTTTATAGATGGAGACTTGGTTTAGATTAAAATGAGTACTCGTATTCCATGTCTGCGCATAACATTGCACTGGAGGCGCTAACCTTAAACCTTACCTGATCGTTTCGGGGAAAATCCTACAAGTAACTATACACAACAGCCTAAGTTACTCCCTCTGGAGCAAACAAATATAAATCGCACATGGATTGAAACGAAAATCACATATCAACAAAACGTCACAAGAAATAAACGGACACATGTTGTTACATTTTTTCATACAATAAAACATGCAACTGTCACACCAGCAAAGTTCTCAAATTTCCGAGAAAGGAAATAGGGTAAATTACAATCCCGGTCAACATTGTTCCCTGTGATCAAATAGGCCTACATGGCACTCGAGATGTATATGACATCGGACTTCACTTCAAGCATAAACTCAACGTTGTTGCCCGAAATAAATGACATGGCAGCAAAAAGTCACACTGAGGGATTAAATTCGAACAGAAATTCAACGTTGTTTCCTGAGATAAATGACATAACTCTTGAAATAAAATGTATCCCTGATGATTTAAATTCAACCACAAATTCAACGTTGTTTCCTGAAATGAATGACATGATATATAATAACACATTGCACTTGAATCCTCACTGAATTGGGAGAATAATAATCATGAATACTGCACTTATGAATCATGAAGCATTGCAACATCTGTGAACGTGGGTGAAATACACAATCGGCCGCTTAAACAAACAATACCCTCCTTGGTAAACAAATATTACCCTCGGCGGACAATAATTCTACGGCGAAATAACACCTCGGAGATCCACGCTCCTAATACAACTAAATAAATCCGGGATTCCAAACCCCAAATGAATAAATGACGCGCTGGCCTCCCGGGTCCAGGCTCATACAAGTATGCTGCAAATCATAACTACCCAAGGCAAGACTATATCGACTAAGCGATATATACGCGTATATTACGCTGGATTTTACTTAAAGAACAATCTTCCGTTTAACTCACAGAATCAAATAATCCCAGTCCTAAATTCGTTTATTTGATTACCAATAGATGACGCTTCACAACGTCCGAATCTCCCAATAATAACTTCGAATGTCTCCTGAAGACCATACTCGCGTTTATTAAATTTCTATAATTATGACAATTAATCTACGTTGATTTAATTAAATCTGAAACATAACCGTAGTGAACTCAAACGGACATATTAAATCAAGATCGTTACTGATTTACATTACTGAAATCTTCCAAATAATAATTATTTTTATTATTATCCAATTGATGACTGAAAATCCAATTAACCTCTGAATAAACATTTACTACGAAATTGAGATCCTGCTCTTTCATAAAATATTCCTCCACCCGAAATTATGACAGCATGGGAATTCATGGAAAGAGTATACCAATTTGTGGATCATGAATCTCCACGAAATGAACATGCACACTCGTACAACAAATTTACAGGAATCTAGACAGCCCTGGCCTGGCATCAAACCTAAGATCCCATGGATCTAGCACACACAAACACGCACACACATATGCATGCGTGATAAAATCTGACTGCATGTTTGCCCTTACAAGTCCCTTTGTTTTGTTACTGAATTTTATATAAATCGTATTACTTAAACTATTTCTCATTACATTTACTTTATATCCGAGATGTACAATGAATCTCCATAACAAACAAGATAAAATAGAAAAGTAAGCAAAGATAATCAAGCAAATTAAATTCACGGTAACCCACTCGGGTTAAACAATGAAATGACAAACACAATGAATTCATGCAATAGTTATTATTTACTGTACTTATACGGGGACATATAATTGGCGCCCATATTTGCGACAAAATTAGCGGTGTTTTACACAACTTGGTGATGTCACAATATTCAATGATTGATTGATATACCACGTCAGTTTAGCGATTCATAACCTTGATAGGAAAATCTATTCCAGAGACAATGGACTGCTACTTTATAGACGTGACATTGCCCAAGAATACTAAAAAGTTCAAATGCAGCCGTCAAAACATGGCTGCTCTTGGATTAAATATGTGTCATATATCTTTTTGCAAGTGCAGGTTTTCGATGACGATGAGTTGGGAAGGAGCTAGGAATGGGAAGGAAGTGGCTGTGCCCTCAGTTAAGGTACAGCTTCAGCATTTGCCTGTTGTGAAAACGGAATACACGTAAAACCATTCTCAGTTCTTCTGTTCATTCGGTTCAAATCCACCATCTCCTGGATGCAAACCTTCATTTATGCGCCCTTTACCACACATATGTCGGAACACTTCTGACGTTCAGCAGGAGACAGAGATGTCGCAACATTTCCGACTTACGAGCGCAAAAGTTACGATTTCTCAAAATTGAATATTTCAAGTTTAGTTCTCAAAACAGAGATATCTAGGAATCCAAAAATCTGTATTGTGTATATCACGCTTAGCTGTTCAGTATTCTGGCCAAAAAACCAAATTAAATTAAATGTTTAATCTTCAAATGAATCTCAGTTTGATTACTTACGTTTATTGCGTAGTTATTTTTAGCAAAATCTCTTTCAGGGTCAGAATTTAAGCATACCTAATGCGGAATGTTCTAAATATTAACTCAAACCTAGTTATTGAAAACGTCACACAATAGCAGAACAATCTCAAAACACTTCCTCCTCATACTCTTCTACGAAGTAACAGCTTGATAAATTTTACTGATAGCGTGCAGAACTTAACGCTGCACTCCACAATCTCGTATCGAAAATTGTCGAAACTTGGGAAGAATAATTCATATACACTAATTTCGTTATCCGCGAGCTGTTTCACTTTACACGCAAACTAGTACAGTAGTAGTTATCACTGAAGTAAAATGGTATTCAAGCTCAAAAACACTGCAATACCAATAGCATAATATTATCAATGTGATATCAAATTGTGCATCTTCGGTACAAAATGTATGAAATCAATGCAAGCATGTCACAGAAAGGTTTTTTTTTAGCTAATGGTTTAACATCGCAAGGACACATTAACGTTTTCCGGCAACGCAAGGATGGGAAAGGGCTACAATTGGGAAGGTAGCTGCCATAGCCTTCATTAAGGTACATCCGGAAGGATATGGTGTCCTTATTCCCGAGCAGAGGGATTCTGTCAATATACGATTAATTCAACGTCATAAACGTAAATCAGGTAAGATGTATAGTCGCTCAAACAAAGAATGAGCAGTCTACATGGTATTGTCAATTCCTCGCATTTAATATAATATGCCCGGCTCCACGGCGAAGTGGTTAGCATGCTGGCCTTTGGTTCAGGGAGGCCCCGGGTTCGATTCCCGGTCTGGTCGTGGATTTTAACTTTCGTTGGTTAATTCCTCTGGCTCGGGGGCTGGGTCTTTGTGCTATCTTCATCATTACAATTCATCTAGGTAGGGCTCCATACTCACAGACGCACAGGTCGATTATATGGCGTCAACTCGAAAGACCTTCTTCGGTTGCCAAACGCCATTTTTATTAGTATATTGTGTATGTATGTTCAGTCCTCAGCCCGAAGGCTGGTTCGATCCTCAACAGCTCTGCCATCAGCTGTCATAGATGGCCAGGCATCACTGAAGAGGCATTCTAGGGAAATGAGGAGTGAGGTAGTTTCCCGTTGCTTTCGTCACCGAGCCAGAAGTTGCTATTACACATGAATCTGCCAAGCCCACGGAAATGCATGCATCAACCGACCCTATGAGCAACATTTTCACACCATTCATAGCGGGGACTGGCTGCATAAGGAATGGCATTACTAGCATCGCTCATAACTCAGTCACTTTCACATTGTTAAAGCCAAAGATAAAACTGAGACAGGTCAATGAAAGTAACAAAATTATTGCTCCAGCCTATACCAGAAGACATAGTGTACTGTAAACACTAGGCACCGCCAGCAAAGGCATATTAGTATATTATCAGACTTGATTTTTATTATGATCAAAATGTATTTCACCTCTCTTATATATACAAAACCTGTGAATACCCAAAATAAACATTATATCCACAGTTTCAATTGTTTCTGTGAGAGTTGTAGAGCGAGGAACTTATATAATATTATCTGCTCATTTTTTCAGCTACTGTACATTTACATTTTTGACAATGTAGCCAACTCTCAGACACTTAAACAAGCACTATACTAAAACAATTTCTTAAATCATATTCTGTTGCACAAACCCCAATTTATCACTTAAATGCTTTTTCCTTAATGCGTATGTTGATCTTTCATTGTTTCTTTGATTTTTCACTAGGATGTTAGCAAAAATCATCTCATTTGCATTCTTTTTTTAACGCTAATTTGACAAATCTAGACCCTAATATTCGTAACCATAATGTTTTTGAAAACATGGTCCTCAAAACTGATGAATAATTTCTTACGTCTTTTGAGACAGTGCGATGAATGACGCACATTGGTGAGGAGTAGAATTCTTAATGACCGTAACTTTCTCATCGTTAGAGTGAAGGGTATGCATGACTTTACCTTGCCTCCAGCCTGTAGGTGAACGAGGTCATTAATCTCTCGGTGTCTGTATTCTACTTCTTGACCTCTGTGAAGAGCTATTGCATTGTAACTGCCTGATAGGAGAATCTATCTTTGTCTTCCATAATCTGAAGATTCTATCGATAAACGTGAATTATCCTTTCCCTCGCCAATGTGAAGGCGACGATCTGCCTACACTAACCGTGCAAGACAGTTCTTATAAAATTACAAGTACAACGTCGTGAAAGTATGAGGAGTATTGCTGCAAACCGTGCTATCTCCACAGAGCAGAATTTTACAGGAACAGTAAAAAACGTATTGCGAGCAGACAGTGCAAGTTATCTCTAAACACTCAAACGGAAGTATAACTAAGTTAAGCGTGTATCAAGAATCCGCTGAAAGTGAAATTACTTAAAAATTGATTTTTATGAAAATTGGAAAAACGTTCTGTATATATCACGGTTTGATTCACATAATATGGTAATCGGGTTGTAACAATAATAAGGAGACATGTAATTTGTCAAATTCCCATGTAATTAAAAGAAACCACTGTTGCTATTACATGAACCATAATACAGCTTTATAAGGATTTTAAAGTGAACACCGTCACTTTTAACAGAAACTTGAGGGTACACTCTTTCCTTTGACAAACTTAAACATTTTGTTTGTGCCTCCGTCTGGCTCCAAGCAGTGGCTCAAAAGTAGTCATGTAATGGTCTACATCGCAATTTCTGTAAAAAAAAAAAATTAAAAAAAAATAAAGACATACCAATACATTATTTTGCAAGTTGCTTTACGTCGCACCGACACAGATAGGTCTTACGGCGACGATGGACAGGAAGGGCTAGGAGTGGGAAGGAAGCGGCCGTGGCCTTAATTAAGGTACAGCCTCGTGTGAAAATGGGGAAACCAGGGAAAACCATCTTCAGGGCTGCCGACAGTGGGATTCGAACCCACTATCTCCCGAATACTGGATACTGTATTCGGGAGATACCAATACTAGAACGTACAGTGTGAACATTGCGTCCCCATTTAAATAACTGATATGACCTGGATTGAAACATGTTTGATAATGCACTTCAATATTATAGGCTCGTATCGTAAAATAAATTGCCATGGTTTCTGCCCTTCATACGTACCTTGCCTCGGATTTTAGCTTCTGTGCTTTCTTTCCTTTCTTTTGTCTCTTTCGGCTCCCTTTAGAATGCTCCCCTACACTAATATCGTGCTCCACCTTGAGACTAAAATGCATGTACTGTTCTATAGTGTTATTGTTAGAGACTGGCGCTTAATCTGCACAGTAGCCAACATAATATAACAAAACTTCCGCTGTATTCAACGTGACCCACTTTGGTTTGATGCTTCTTGTTTTAAGGGGCCTAACATCGAAGGTCATCGGCTCCCCAGTTTGATTTAACTGCATGAAAGGTCACATGCGAAACTATATGAAACAGCATCAAACTCGATTTTACCCAAAGGCTGGCATAATACGGTTTGCAAAAATAGCCCTCATATTTTAAGATATTCCTATTTTATTTGTAATAATCCCCCTCTCCGGATCAGTTGCAGAAGGTTGGACTCACAGCCCCAGGTTCGCGGGTGCAAACTCTGCAGAGGTAGTCCGATTTTGAAGGGCAGAAAAATGTCAGATCGGCACCTCTTGTCATATGATGTCCCCATGTAAAATATCTCTGTTGATACATGTGGTGCTTGAATATCCACATTCTGTTTCCAGTCATTCGACCGGGTCAGGGATGGAATGAATGAAGCCCCCATCTAGCAGCGAGGATAGGAACTGTGCCGGCTGCCGAAGCCTGTTGCACTCCTCTGAGGCAATGATTAATGAATGACAAATTAAATGATATGATACTGGAGATTGTTGCTGGAATGAATTATGACAGGGAAAACCGGAGTATTCGGAGAAAAACCCGTCCCGCCTCCGCTTTGTCCAGCACAAATCTCACAGGGAGTGACCAGGATTTGAACCAAGGAATCCAGCGGTGAGAGGCCTGCGCGCTGCCGCCTGAGCCACGGAGGCTCACATGTGGTGTTTATCCGATAAAATTAATAAAAAATCAGCAAATGGTCGCATCCAGTAGAGTAAAACGAACAGTCGATATTGACATTCAGGCAGCCTAAATGTGGTGAAATAAAACTCCCTGCACACGATAGGTGCGACTATGGCATTATTATTATTATTATTATTAATAATAATAATTTTCGTCTTACACATATCCGTGTTCGTGTCACATTTTTTACACTATAATGGATGCTACATACAAATCTTTGACGGAATATATTATCCTCTTCCACAAAGTGACTTGAAGAGCTTTCATCTACATATAATAGCAATAAATTCAAATCTGCATTTCTTACAATGTTCAGAATTGGGGAAACACGAGGAAGTAGCGTTCAAATCTGATCAGTGCATGTGGAATTTTTGAAATGGAAATTCAGGTCCCCTAGGTTCGGATTCCACATAAAACTAAATGTCTCGTAGCAGTAATTACAGTATCATGTAAAACTATAAAATCCTCATAATTTTAAAAAGTTTGGTCTAGATTTTGGCATAAAGAAGTGTTATAAAGCACTACCTGAGCATTTGCTTGGAGATAGCAAGTATAAGTTTCGGAAATCGGACTACAAATCTCCGAACAGTGCAGCTTTCCAGTTCCACCTTGAAGAATTAGTTTCATCTCTTTCTCTCTCTCTCTCTCTCTCTCTCTCTCTCTCTCTGCTTTTATCCCACCGTATAACTAGGTTCAGTTAATGAAGTAGGAAGAATTCTTAAACACAGCATTCCTGGCTTCTGGACACTCCTCGACCTTACATGTGCATGTTTCATCTCGTTCTCACCAAGCAACAACCACTTGATATCTCAATCCTATTTAACTCCAGATTTATCGAATTAGTTATTGCTTTTTATTGAAGCGAGAAAAGATTACTGAGCTACGTAATTTAAACAACCTCTCGCAGTGCTTAATTGCAGAAATATTGTTTAAATGCATCTTTCACTTCTGAAAATTAAAACTGTGTAGTTAATCACCCATGTGTAATAGTAAACATGCAGACCATATGTTGCACACTAGCCACTGTTTTACCTTTGACCAGTCAGTGAACTCACAGCAGCACGTTTCTGGAATGTGATGTGCGCTCGAGATGCAGAAACCGGACTATTTTAAGGTCTAACGTCGGCCTCACTCGATGGATGGTACAAGCACATTACCTCTCATCATCCATACATTCACTCCATGGAGGACACGAGTACACCATCCCCCAGAATCTACATGTTCCCCTCAGCTATATTACCTTCCAGCGTCTGAAAACTGTAACCGTACTCTAGTTAGTGGGCCATAAAACCAATAACATCTCATTTATTGTTACCTTTCAGTACCAATACGTTCACACCGTGCATGACGGACACAATGACAATGGCCATATTAATGGTAGATTTTTTATATTTCAGTCTTCTTCTTCTTCTTCTTCTTCTTCTCCTTCTTCACTAAGTCACTATTGTTTCTAGTCTCCATCTCCGTACACACGGCATTGCAGTTGAATATCTTGAACTGTTTACTTGATTCTTCTTCTTCTTGCTATCTTGATTAGGCTATTATTACTGGTCGCAGACCTTTTTTACAATTTGTTCTACGTCACACCGACACAGATAGGTCTTATGGTGACGATGGGAAGGGAAAGGCCTAGGTGTGGCAAGGAAGCGGCCGTGGCCTTAATTAAGGAACAGCCCCAGCATTTGCCTGGTGTAAACTGGGAAACCACGGAAAACCATCTTTAGGGCTGCTGACAGTAGGTTCGAATCCACTATCTCCCGGATGCAACCGCACGGCCAATTCGCTCGGTGCACTAACTAATTTGGTGGTGTTTGGAGATATTGAGGTGCAAGAATTTTATAGCATGAGTGTTCTTTAACGTAGCGGTAAATCTACCGACAACAGATTGCCCTACTTGAACACCTTCAGATATTAGCAAACTAAGATGAGATCGAACCCGCCATCTTTAGCTCAGAAAGCCAGTGCTCTGTCGTATGGGTCACTCAGCCTGGAACATGTGTTCAGTACGTACGTTGAAGTCTAAACATTTTTATGATAAACCTACTTATAATCGAATGAATCCATTCGGATACCTTCGAATTTTTAAGATGACAGGTCTATGGGGCTCTTAACATAGACTTGGAACATTTCCTTCTAAACGTGTCTTGTTGTTCTGCCCTCTTATCGTAGTTTCCAAACTTTTCGAACTTATACATGTAAGACCACCATTTAAAAATTATGGGATTAGTGCAAATTATCGCAGTGACTTTTGAGTAGATACTTCAAACAAACCCTTTCGTCGACGACTGCCTCTTATTGTAACCGGTATGTAGTATTCCTTGTCGCCGGGCCGAGTGGCTCAGACGATAAAAGCGCTGGCGTTCTGAGCCTTAAGGTGGCGGATTCGATCCTGGCTCAGTCCGGTGGTATTTGAAGGTGCTCAAATACTTCAGCCCCGTGTCGGTAGATTTACTGGCACGTGAAAGAACTCCTGCGGGACAAAATTCCGGCACCTGGACGCTTCCGAAATCATAAAAGTAGTTAGTAGGACGCCAAACCAACATTATTATTCTTCTTTGTTCGAATCGGCCTACCAAGGACCGTGTTATTTCAGCTGTCTTCTGTGGGCTTTGATCTTTGCCCAGTGCTCCTTCATTTGTTGCCGGTGTTCTTCTTTCCTTTCCTCCTTCCCCGCCTTTCCCGTCTTCAACTTTGGCCTTTCTTGAAAACCCTGGAGGTCTTTTAGTTCCCACCTGAGTAGGTTGCGTTTTTGTATATCTTCTTATGTGGTCCCTATCTCCTGTACGTCCCTTTTTATCTCCTTGAACCGAATTGGATGGGCCCTCTACGTTAAAATAGGTAAATCATTATTATTATTATTGGTGAGCCTCCGTTGCTCAGGCGTCAGTGCACCGGCCTCCCACCACTGGGTTCCGTTGTTCAAATCCCGGTCACTCCATGTGAGATTTGTGCTGGACAAAACGGAGGCGGGATAGGTTTTTCTCCGGGTACTCCGGTTTTCCCTGTCATCATTCATTCCAGCAACACTCTCCAATATCATTTCATTTCATCTGTCAGTCATTAATCATTGCCCCAGAGGAGTCCGACAGGCTTCGGCAGCCAGCACAATTCCTGTCCTCGCCATTTGATGGGAGTTTCATTCATTTCATTCCTGACCCGGTCTAGTGACTGGAAACAGGCTGTGGACTTTCATTATTATTATTATTATTATTATTATTATTATTATTATTATTAGTAGTAGTAGTAGTAGTAGTAGTAGTAGTAGTAGTAGTAGTAGTAGTAGTATTCCTTTTCACGTGTGTAGGTTCTGTTCACTCACTTCTAGAGAAGCATCTGGTCCTGAGGTACACTCGGCCTACACCAAGGATTAATTACCCAGGTTAAATCCTGGGGGCAAAGGCGGGCGGGTATAGAGTTAACTACTCTACCTCTCTTAGTGTTGAGGTTTAGCGTAGTGGAAATATGTACTTCCGTTCCTCCAAGGACCTTCCCGGCTAGTAAGGGGACGGCTGTAGATTTAGATTCTGTTCAATACAGAAAACTGAGTATAGTATAACCACAAACTTGCCGAGGACAAAGGGAGCGGTTTACCGTCAACACAAATTCTGTTAGCGTAGGTTTCACTGTTGCTCGGAACAGTCCGTACAGTTACCAGTGATAGAGAAAAATTGTGGCGCGTGTACTCCACAATATGTTCATACAACTCTCTCTCTCTCTCCGCGCGCGCGCGTGTGTGTGTGTGTGGAGTAAGTTCTCCCCAACGTATAACAGATGTGTGTCTTAAAATAACTGCTATGGACCATGTGGCACCAATAGGCTACTCTTACTACAGTACGAGCTACATACCATCTCACCACAACTTAAAGAGTATGAAATGTACCACGACCGTTCAGCTGCCTCCTTGCCTTCATAGCTGTGCGAGCGGGCTTGATACCGTAGTTCAGAAACTTTGTCACTAGCTTCCCAAGAAATTCACTTTGGTTCGAATTCCGATCAATACAAGCGAGATTTTCAAAGTGGAGAGTCAAATTCCACTCGTTTCTATTTCACATAATACAGTACTGTACGTAAGATCCAAGCTTGCTTTTCTTTAGTGCCGTGAAAATTTTTGTCAAGCACCATGGGAGAAACTAGGAAGTCAGGGATGAATGACTCGGTCAACCAACGACTAAGCCTTGTGGTTTCTACCCGCAGTTTCTTCTCTTTGTCCAAGAAGGAGTACTAAGAAAGTGACTTCTTTCATGTGCCAGTCTACTGTTCTGTTCAGCCCTGAATGAAACACACCTCAACAGCACAGATCCTTGGACCACTTTGGTACTCACGCGGACAGTAACCATGTTACACGCATAAGCAGCGAACGCCTGTACCGACTCTTAGCTTTTAACACAGAACATCAACGAGTACAGTCCATAGAACATACTGATTGAGACTTCGCGATAATTTCTGGATGACAGAGACAGAGACATGCCTGCTGCTATTTGTGGATGAATGCACAATACCACCTGACCGCACCACAAGATACACAAACTCATTTGTTATTTCTTCTGCACGACAGCAGAATACTCTACCTGTCTCTGTCAGATGGGCCTCACTTGCTAGTTTCAGGCTACGTTGTCACCAATATCTAGTGGGTATTATTATTAATAATAATAATGCTAATAATAATAATAATGCTAATAATATAATAATAATAATAATAATAATAATAATAATAATAATAATAATAATAATAATAATAATAATAATAATAATAATAATAGGGCCTAATAATAAAATTGTGTGATTCTATTTCTAACCGGGTGCAGCCCATGTAAGGCAGACCCTCCGTTGAGGGTGGGAGGCAGCTGTCATATGTGGGTAACCGCGCGTTATTGTGGTGGAGGATAGTGTTATGTATGGTGTGTGAGTTGCAGGGATGTTGGGGACACCACAAACACCCAGCCCACGAGCCATTGGATTTAACCAATTAAGGTGAAAATCGTCGACCCGGCCGGGAATCGAAAACGGGACCCTCTGTTCTATTCTATTCTGTCCTATTATATCCCAATCTATTATATTATATATCTGTTCTATTTTTGCATCTGTCTCTTAAGACGTAGTCCAGAGTAAAATATAGCTCCCGCTGAGTTCTCAGTCTTATTTTAATAGCTGTGGCAATATGGAAGCTGCGAAGAGTAATGACGTTCCGAACAACATTATTGCAGTGGGTTTGGATACTATACATGGGTCAGTTCTCAGTGGAGAAAGCAACGGCAAAATACCTCAAGCTTCATTTTGCCGAGTACGTCTCATTATAGCATCGTCATCAGAGTTTGTAGTTTCCCTATAACGGCAAAACTTTCGGTAAGGACCCAACCAGTCTCCTAACTCATGTTTGTAACAGACAGACAGGGAATTTTTAAGATCGGCCAGGAAGATAGTGCGTATGGGCAAATTCAATGTGAAAGTTGGAAATACAACTGAAGGATATGGGAATTTGATGGATAAATATGGGGAAAATATGGAAGCTAGTAGGAATGGGAAGCGCTTACTGGTCTTCTGTGCTAGTATGGGATTAACAGTTACGAATATATCCCTCAAGCGTAACGATTGGGAGAGTAGAGGCATCAGATCCATAATAGACTAGGCCTATATATTAACCGACTTTGATTCGGTTTCCAAAAACAAACAGTCCCTTTTCTCTAAAAGAGCTTCCAAATACCAGTTATCACGACTGTAACTGCTTCAGTTTTTGAGATATATGTATCCTCGTAAAATGAATTCATCTCCGTTTTCATCCCCCCTAACAAATTGATTCACTCCCCCCCCCAAATGCGCGTTTATTTTTAAAGTAGATTCCAAATACCAGTTTTCACGTTTGTAACATCTTTAGATATTTTTGGTATATATATATTCTCATACAAATAATCCAACTGAATTTTCCAATCTTCCACCCCCACCTCCCGTTAAGGGATTTTTCCGAAAACCAAAGAATACGTGTTTCCTTATTTTTAAAGGAGACTCCAAATACCAATTTTCACATCTACAACATGTGAAGTTTTTGAGATATACTGTAGATACGCTAATTTTAAAAATTCACCCACTTTTTTAGTTCGCCTTAAGTGGATTTTCTGAAAAAAATATTTATGTTTCTTTACTTTTACAGGAAATTCCAAATACCAGTTTTCAAATCTGTAACTTTTTACGTATCTGAGGTAATTATCAGATATAGTTTAAAAAAAAGAATTTCACCCCGTTTGTCACCCCCTGTTCACCTCCTATTCATCGGATTATCGAAAAACGTAAAAATACGTGTTTCTTTATTTCCAAAGAAGATTCCGAACACCAATTTCATGTCTGTAACATTTCCAGTTTTTGAGATATAAGTCTCCTCATAAAAGGTGTTCGAACCCTTCCCTTCTTTTTTCATCCCCCTTAATGGGATTTCCCGAAAACAAAAAAACACATATTTATTTTAAAAGGAGATTCCAAATACCAATTTTTACGTCCGTAATTTTTTTTATTTTTTGAGATTAGATACAACCATTTTAAAAATTCACCCCCTTTTCACTCCCTCAGCGATGGAATATCCAAAAATCCTCCCTTAGTGAACACCTACACCTTAATATAAACGTATCCCCAAAATTTAATTTCTTCATGTCCAGTACTTTTGACTCGGTGGTGATGAATCAGTCAGTGAGTCAGTCAGTCGGTCGGTCAGTCAGTCAGTCAGTCAGTCAGTCAGTCAAGACATGCTATATTATATATATATGGATTGCTTGCGCTGAACTGCCACTAGGGGGTGTACATGTCCTCTCATTCATAGATGCAGGACATCAAAGAAGGCCTTACAATCAATGTGAGCAGTGTGCATCACACCGAGAAGTTCAGTGAACACGCAGCATGCCCGACGGCACATTCAACATGCCTTTGACCAGTCAGATGAGTTTAAGAAAAGCCGCACCGTCAGACTAAGAGAGGTAGGTTAGACTTTTCGGGGCATTGAACATTTCTTACTACACTGTGAGTCGGTGTTGGACACGTTGAACGTAAGCGTACACATACGCGTCTGAATAGCTCGGGTTTATGCCGGCGGACCACCAGCTGGGGGGACCTTTTCATCGTGCGACAGGCTGTAAATATTCCACGGGCGTTGCTGTGCACCAACCACAGACAAGTCACAGCAGCAGTGGATTCGCCTGTATCCACCAGTACCCTATCCAGGTGGCTATCAGAGCAGGAGCTGTCGTCGCGGCGTGCCTTATGTCGTCTACCATTTGCGACCTGAGCATCGTCGAGTACGTTTGAACTTCTGCCTTCCACGCGTTGTGTACAGCCGTTGCGTACAAATCTCGTAAGCAACGATTTTATTCTGCTTTCGTGAGCGTACTGGACAGGTTGAGCCGCCCAAGCTCTTCGCAAGTGTTTATGTATGCGTCCCGTGTGAACATATCACAGTACTTGTAGTTTGTCTCGTGTGTGGTTGCATTACGTAAGATAATTTTCTTGTGCTGTTAGTGAAATACAGGGGACACAGTGAATAGTTAATAGGTCTACTGATAGACAGTTGTGCATATCGGGAGGGAGGCCCTCCCAAAGATCAACAGAATAATGGAACAACTCAACATAACTTGCCTCCCCTTAATTCTACTGTGACATCAGCTTTATTAACCTTCAACGAAGAATCAAATTATGACGCAAAAATGGAGATGTGTAATTCCCCAGGAATGGCAGGCCATAAAGGGACAATATTAACTTAAGTGTCACCTTGCGTTTGTTTATCAAATTAGTGCAGATACATCGGATACCTCCTCTACATCCGGTTCAGGAAGTACGATTAAGTCACATCCACTGCAATATGTGAACAGCAAAATGTAATAGATACAAGGAGGATTCTCCTGGCCCATTCAACATCTACGTCAAAGTACAGAAGGGAATGTAGGAAAATTACAGCCTGTAACATTAGGGAAAATGTTATCCTCTAGTATTCTATCTTGCAAACACATGTGGTGAAGGTCATATTGGGAATTAACACAGCTAATGGTTTTTGACGTAACATAAGAGTCAAATAGGCAGAATTCAGATATATTGCTAACTTATTACCATATTTTAGAATAGTGAGAAAGTAAGAAATCATTAATAGTAATAAGGAGAAAAAATAAGCAGAGTTCGGGTAGCCAAAAAGGACAGTCTACTAAAGGAAGATTATGGTGGAGATACTACACTTATTGCTCTCTCGGAAACTTGGATTCAGCCTGAACTGGAACTGTGATTCATAGATTTCAGTATACAACGAGATGATCACCTCGATGGTTACGGTGGTGTAGTCATTCATACTGCATCTCAAATTCCGTATAAATTGATTGCACCACACTTGAACCGAACCCAGTTAGTTCAGGTAGTCACAGTACGTATTAAAATAGCCCCTATACCATTTACGCTGTTCTCGATATACTACATTCCACGATGTGTTCTAATATTCAACGATTGGCTTAATCTTCTGTAACAAATAAATCCCCCTACCTTGTTTGTGGTGACCTAAATGCACATAGTACTGTATGGAGATACACATTTACTGTTGATGCAGGCAATACACTGTTTGATGCACTAGATTAATTCAATTTTACCATCCTAAACGACGGCTCTCCAACCCTGATCCCTCGGACCGGACATCATCCTTCTGCTGTCGACATTACACTATGCTCTTCTATTCCCTACGATATTCTGTCTTGGAAACCTTTAGCTTATCCTGTAGGCTTCAATCATTTTCCAGTTGAAATAACATTCCATAACTGTTGCATCTCCCCGCAGACTATATCGATGGTGTGTGCCAAAGAGGGAGTTATCAACAAATAAGAAGAATATTCAATACGTAGGTGGATCAAAAGGTTAGTTGCACTAATGCGGCGCAGCAGCGCGCTGTGTGTCGCAAACGTGGGCACAGCGGAGAAAGGGACAGATACTGCCCACACGCCTGTTAGGTAGGTCGCTGTGGTGTCTCGTCTTGTATTGTGTGAATAGCGGCCAAATGCAATGGCGCGTCAACTGGACGTTCACTCTAAAAATGAGGTGCCTGCGACAATCCGTTTCCTATGGGCCAAAAGGGAGAATTGCACGGATATTCATCGTGAAATTAGTGCTGTGTATGGGGAGCGGGCATTTCCCGGCAAGGTATCGTAAAGTGGTGTCAGTAATTAGAAGCCGGACGCACGGATATCACGGACAACCATCGCGAAGGCAGGCCCGAAACGTCAAGGACCCGTGCAACGGTCAACAGTGTGAATGCGATCATTAGACAGAACCGGCGCATTAAACTGAGAGAAATCGCGACGCAGCTGAACATGTCGTATGGCAGTGTGTTCGCCATTGTTCACGAGGACCTTGGATATCTTAAGTTGTGTCAAAGATGGGTCCCACGTCTTCTCACCGATGAGCACAAGGGACAACGTTTCCAATCCTCCCTGGCATTTTTGCAACGCTATGCTGCAGACCGCAACGGGTTTCTGCGGTGAATAGTCACAGGCGATGAAATGTGGGTCCACCACTTCACCCCCGAAACGAAGCGAACATCAATGGAATGGGTGCACCCCTCATCATCACAACGAAAGAAGGCCAAGGTTCAACCTTCAGCCGGTAAGGTTATGGCGACAGTGTTCTTTGACATGGAGGGTTTGCTGCACGTGGAATTCATGCCGAAAGGAACGGCGATCAACGCGGCGTCGTATTGTCAAACGTTGCACCGGTTGCGTAAAGTAATTAAAGAGAAGCGCCAGGGGAAATTGGGCGCCGGTTGATTTTGTTGCACGATAACGCAACACCTCACAAGGCCCGCCAAACGAGAGAACTGCTGCAGCGTTTCAAGTGGGAGGTCTGGCAACATCCACCCTACAGTCCCGACCTAGCGCCATATGATTTTCATCTGTTCGGTAAGCTCAAAAGGAGCTCGGTGGTCGACATTTCCAGACCGATGAGGAGGTGAAGGCCGTTATCTCCGAGTGGTTGCAGAACGCTGGAGGAAATTTCTATGCATCCAGCATCGACAAGTTGGTTGTGCGTTCGGAGAAATGTTTGGAGTCTCTTGGAAACTATGTGGAAAAGTGACGTTACAGTGTATGTCATTATAGTCGTGTTGCTGTTGTATAGGTGGTGTAATAAATGGCCATAACTGGGAAGTGCAACTTATTTTCTGATCTGCCCTCGTATATACATCATTTAGATAGCGAGTGGCAAACCTGACTGTCCTTCCACTATGTGATTTTGTTACCACTTTCTCCTTGCTGGGTTTGTCATGGGAATCCATCGTTGATCCATTAGAGGGGCAGAGTCCTTGCAAGACACCTGGGCGCTCTTCATAACGAGCTGTAGAAGACTCGTCATCTGCTGCTATGGAGTAGGCTGGTTTCAGGCGATCAATGGAGACATTCACAGATTTAATTTTTATGGTAACCGTGAAAAATTTATCCGTTTTGGCAGTTACCTGGAAATGACCTTCGTATGGGGTTGCATTGGTTTTTCACTCTATCGATTCTCAGAAATACATGAGTACATTTATTCAAGTCTTTATGGATGAACACAGTTTGGGAAGTTTTGTGCTTAACTTCCACATGTCTGCGTTGCTGTATGTGTTGCTGAAGTTTGGAGACAAAAGTGTCTGGTTCGATCTGAGATTGAGGGTTATCGAGGAATTCACCTGGAAGCCTAATATGCGAGCCATACACCATTTGCGCAACTGAACTGTTCGAGTGCTCCCAGAGAGATGCGCGTTGACCTAGTAACACAGTCGGAAGTGTTTTTGTCCACTTTATAGAGTTGTGAGCTTTGTTAGCAGTTTTATTGTTCGACGCAGACGTTCAACTTTTACCATTGCTCTGCGGGTGTCGTACGTTTAAGCTTCACACCACACAATTCGAAAAAATTCTTAAGGAGCTGACTTTCGAACTGTCGGCTTGGTCAGTAACTAGATTTGCTGGGACTCGAAATCGTGTCAGCCAATGATCATAAAATGATTTTGCTACAGTCTCTGCTGTTATATTTTGCATTGTCATTGCTTCCATCCAGTTGGTGAAGCGATCTATACAGGTGAGGCAGTGGAGATAGCCATCAGAAGGTGAAAGAGGGCCAACAATATCTATGTGAACAGTGCTGAACCTCTCATCAGGTTCATAAAAATGGCTGATTGGCGATTTTGTATGTCTCGTTATTTTGTTTTCTTTTGACATCCCATGCAGGCTTGCGTCCATTTTCTTACGTCATTCTTGATACCAGGCCAGATAAACTGGCAAGTCATCAGCCTAACAGCAGACCTTTATCCATGGATCTGAAGAAAGAATTGTTTGCAAATTCCTTTGGAATATATGGCCTTTTTGAGGTATCGCACCACAGTAACTTTACGGAAGGCAGTGGGTAGCTCATGAACTCGAGTGACTGACTTTCCTCTAGAAGCTGTTTAAGTTTACTGTCTTGACGTTGGCTGTCAGCGACTTTGTCGTAATCGATGACAGTCATAGATGCAATCCGTAACATGTTATCCGCAACGATATTGTCCTTGACACTAATGTGTTGGATGTTTGCTGTAAACTGCGAGATGTACTGCAGATGTCGCAGCTGCCGTGAAGATTCCTTCTCCTGTTTTATTAAATGCAAAAATGAGTGGTTTGTGGTCCGTATATATTATGAGGTTTCTTCTTTCGAGAAAATGTTTGAACTACTTGACAGAGATGTAGATTCCTAGCAGTTGATGGACATAGGTGCTATACACTCTCTGTGTATCACTTAGCTTCTTCAAAGGAATACACTAGGTTTCCAACCTTTTTCTTCATATTGTTGCAGGACACTTCCTACTTCAAGGTCACTTACATCTACTGCCAGGACCAGCTGGTATGTTGGGACTGGAAATGCAAGCAGTGCTGCATTTGCCAAGTCCTGCTTTCATTTTTCAAATTTTATGATAGCTTCTGGGGTCCAGTTAATTTGTCGCTTATCTTTCTTCTTAGCACCTTTCAGACAAGCATGCAAAAGAGAATGCGTTTCTGCTGCATCCTTGAGGCATCGTCTGTAGAAATTAACAGTACCTAAAAATACACGAAGGTCATGAACTGTCAGTGGTAGTTTGTAGTCAACAATCGTTTTCACTTTATCCGGCAAGGGTCTAGAGTCTTCCGTGGTGATTACGGTCCCAAACTTCCGATTGTTCTACACCAAGTACATACTTGGAGACATAAATTCGGAGGCCAAATGCATGTAACTTCTCAAACACAATCTTCACATGCCCACGATGTCCCTCTACTGATGATGAAGCAATTAGGCAGCCGTCAAGATATTGAGAAATAAAGTCTAGGCCTCTAAAAAATCCACAGCCTGTTTCCATTAATTTCACCGGGTCAGTAATGGAATGAATGAAGCCCCCATATAGCGGCGAAGATTAGAAATGTGCCGGCTGCTGAAGCCTGTCGCACTCCTCTGGGGCAATGGTAAGTGGCTGACAGATGAAATGTTAATGGAGAGTGTTGCTGGAATGAAAGATAACAGGGAAAACCGGAGTACCCTGAGAAAAACCTGTTCTGGTTCCTCTTTGTCCAGCCCAAATCTCACATGGAGTGACCGGGATTTGAACCACGGTATTCAGCGGTGAGAGGCCGGCGCGCTGCCGCCTGTGCCACGGGGGCTTCTCTAGGCTTCTAAATACCTCATTAATGAAACGTTAGAAACTGCTTGGTGCAATACGGAGTCCAAATGGCATCACATGAAATTCATATAACCCAAACGAAGTGATAATAGCGGTTTTGGGTTTGTCTTCCTCTGCTACAGGGATTTGGAAATATGTCTTGAAGAGGTCGAGCTTGCTAAATATTTTCTAACACCTCAAATTATGTTGAAAATATTCAATCCGAGGAATCGGATATCAGTCTAGGATAGTTTGTGCTTTCAGTCGACTGTAATCACCACATAGTCGAAAAGTTCCATCCATTTTGAGGACCAGTTGGAGAGGACTAGCCCATTGCGACTTTGATGATCGAATAATTCCACTGTTTTGCATAAACTGGAATTCCTGTTTAGCGATGTGTAGCTTCCGAGGATCCAGCTGCCTGGGCTTGCAATATACTGGTTGGCCTTCGGTTGTGATTAAGTGTTGAATATTGTGTTTAATTTGAGTAGGTGGTAAATTTGGTTTCGTTAAATCTGGGTAACTGGATAACAGATCGGCCAATTTTTGGGATTTTGCCATTGTGCTAACAACATTATCAACTGTGATGGCTGTTACTTCACCCGTGACAGAGAGTTTAGTCTCGCCATGAATTAACTGCTTTTTGTTTAAGTCAATTAGTAAGTTGAACTTCTTCAGAAAATCAGCACCGAATATGCTCCTGCCAATTTTAGCTACTATGAAAAGCCACTGGGATTGTCGACGGAGTCCCAAATAAATATTGAGTGTTCTAAGTCCATAAGGTGTGATTTGTGTGCCATTAGCTGCACATGATTTAAAGTCTGGGTCACAGCTTCTGTTACTGGAAGTGACAGGTATTATTGAAACATCGGCTCCACTATCCACTAGGAAGTGCAAACCCGTGTTTTTGTCACGTACAAATAAATGGGGTTTGCAGAAATCCTTACTATTTTCAGTAGTGGAGATTGCTACCAACTCTACTACTGTTTGGAGTTTTCCAGATTTTTCCACGAGCATGGAGGCTTGCATTTGTCAGGGAAGCACTTATTACCAAATCTGAAGTGGTAGTAACAGTACTTTCCGTTTAGATCGTACTTCTTTTTTCTTCGGTTTCGGCTCGAACTTCGACTGCTGGACCTAAAAGGGCTCATTGAAGCTCTTAGGCAGCTATCTGTGCAGAAAGTTTCGTGATATCGTCCTTAATTGTGGACGCATCAGTGCCGCTATTTTCTACATTGTAAAGTTTACTGCAGGGATTCATTTCAATGATTTTTGTCAGCCATAATTGCAATCTTTTCCACGTTTTCGTCAGATACGATTAGAACATGTTTGATAGAGTCCGGTTATTTCTCAATCCACAAGGTACAAAGCACTTTTTCGGAAACATTCACGCCTGATAAGGACTGAATTTTCCTTAAAAGCTGTGTAGGTTTCAGATCACATAATTCTAGGCCTGTTTCGAACCGTTTTATTTGTTTATCTTTGCATTCCTTAAAGATATTTAGAATCTTCAATCTTCAATATCTAAATATTAACCGCGGAATATTCATTCAGTTCCGAACTTTTAATAATGTCCCAAATGTTTTCCAGATATTTAGGTTCGAGGTGAGACACGAGGTAGTTAAATTTAGTGTCCTCTTGGATAATTCTTAAGATAAAAACTGAGCTTCCACTAAAAATAACAATATTTCCAGTGTTTCTATCTAGAAAGGAGGGATCTTCATGCTTACGTTGTTAGCTTCATCCATCATGTGTCCCGAATGAGATTCATTTGCCGTCGGCGCACCCGTTGTATTGTTTTCATCCATTGTTCTTCACACTTACACTACACTTACGCACTTCGCGATGTTTATTACGCACTTCCGTCACTGAATCACGTCGGGGTCACCAATTATGTAGTGAAGTACACAAAATACGTAATGAAGTACACAACACTCTGAATCCACCTTAGCTACACTTTAATTTTGAACCAAAATTCAGTCGCTCAGAACCATAGAGGCTCAAGTGACACTGAGAAAAATGGCTTCCAAGTTTTTGACATTATGAAATATCATGTAATTATTTTGCCAAAGAGGATATACAAATTGTATTATGTATCTGGACTGATATTTTAAAGAACTTTGAAAACACTGTTTCGAACTTTACATTTATGTATTTATTTTCATTTTAAATGGTACTTGAGTCTCTTTTGGATTTTGAAAAGTTGCCTATAACTGTCACTTGAAGTCCCTTTCTTTGGTACTTAAGTTGCTTTGGCTTTCAGTCACCTTTCTCTTAAAATGATTTTAAAACATTAGAATAGAGGCAAAGTTTAACACAACCTTCAAAATATATAATTCATTTTAATTTAATTTCGTGTGGCTATTTCTAGCCGAGTGCAGCCCTTGTAAGGCAGACCCTCCGATGAGGGTGAGCGGCATCTGCCATGTGTGGGTAACTGCGTGTTATTGTGGTGGAGGATAGTGTTATGTGTGGTGTGTGAGTTGCAGGCATGTTGGGGACAGCACAAACACCCAGCCCCCGAGGCATTGGAATTAACCAATGAAGGTTAAAATCCCCGACCCGGCCGGGAATCGAACCCGGGACCCTCTGAACCGAAGTACGCTGACCATTCAGCCAACGAGTCGGACATATAATTCATTGTAAGAATATGATTTTGTACATAGTTATGACAAGTGTTTCACACATTAACCCAAACACAGTTTCAGAAAATAAGACTATTTGTACTTAAGCTACTATGGCACGATTGCTTCAGATTTAAATGATCATCTGGGTGGGTACATAAGTCGCACCCAGTTTAAAAACCATGATAACAACAACAAATATTACGAAAAACACAATACAGATTAGAACATTTTGGTATTAATACTTAATAAAGAAAAATATCAAATCAATCATCCTCATCACTAGTAAAAAGTCCTCCATCTTCAGCATCCATAGTTGAGTGCAAATGTTTGATAAAATTGCTGTGATGCTGGTGGAATGAAAGGCATCAAGTCATTGAGGTCCTTCAATTTTTGCCTCAATTGGTCTACCACCAGGATTATAAAGTTGCTAATTCTATTGGTAGAGTAAGAAAGCACAGCTTCTTTCTTAATTCTGCTGATTTGAAGGATTCGCTTTCTCGGTGGCTGAACGTAAAATTATTTTTTTCTTCTTCTCCTGCTTTTATATCGACGTGCAAAATGTCGAAACATTTCACCTTTTCACCATCGAGGGTTTTCTTTCTATTAGCTACTCTTCATTCTAAATCATTTGTTGTCTTAACGTCCGTGTCCTTCATTCTAAATTAAACGGTTTCTTCCTGCAGATAACTTTACTACAGAAATCCAATCTGAAGGTGTGTAAATGTGGTTGTGAAACTTCTTACGTTTCTCAATTAATCCCAAGTCTTGATCAGACGGTAGGTAGGAATGGCCAGACATTAAAAAATTATGATCTATTTCCTTCACACTAGTATTAGGATTATTTACAATAAAATCTAAGACAGAAACCGGTTTAAAATTCTTGTTCTGCCAACCACACTCATCACTATACATAATTAAGTGACCTGTTTTCACAAAGTTTGTGACATAATGTAGTAAGCACGATGAAATCTCTTGTGGACCACGTGAGGCGATGCTCTCATTCGAGATGTTGGGATGTCCATCATCAGTCCTCATTTCATGAATATCCAATAAATAACTCTACAACTGTCGCGTGTAATAGCAAGTTCCAACTGAAAAAAAAATTAAATGGCTTGTGGTTCTTAGTGACGGGAGTGTCCGAAGACATGTGCGGCTCGCCAGGTATAGGTCTTTCGATTTGACTCCCGTAAGCGAGCTGCGCTTCGTGATGAGTATGAAATGATGATGAAGACGATACATACACACAGTCCCCCTGCCAGAGAAATTAACCAACGATGGTTAAAATTCCCGACCCTGCCGGAAATCGAACCCGCGGCCTCTGTGACCAAAGGCCTGCACGCTAACCATTAAGCCATGGAGCCGGACGAGTTCGAACTGTAAGTACTGGAGCGGGCAATGTCTTCACTAAATCAAATGCTATGACATGTGCACTTGCATTCAAAGCATCGTTATTCATGGACTGACGAGCTTCTTCTGCCTTTGAATGATGTTCGGCTAACTCTTGTCATAAATGCCTTTTGTTTTCTTCATTGTCAGCAGTCTTAATTTGACTGTTCAATGGGTTATATTATTACAGGTGGGTTAATGGTTCATGATGTGGGTTACTGTAGTCACGTCCTAGTTAGTGAACCATGGGCAACGGCTGAGTGGCCTAGTAAGTGGTCCTGAGAGTCGGGATACCAGTTGCTATGGAATGGGAGTGGACATCTCGGACGTATTCTGAGTCATGGCCCTCCTTGTGCTCAGGCGGCTAGGACTATGCAATCCACCGGTGGTCCATAAACCGGTGGAGGAGAGATGCACACTTGGACTATGTGTAAGTAGGGTAGCATCCTGCTTCATGAATTTACCGAGCTCAGAACAGTTTAGGCAAGCATTGGACCTATGGGAGTAACGGAGTCCCAATCTCATTTGACAGGCGAGGGACTCCTAGGAAGCAACTTGGCCAACGAAATGGGATTCGATGGGGAGCTATCAATATTGGTGGGGCTTATGGAAGAAAGAAAGTAGAACTGGCTGATTCAGCATAGAGGATGCATCTGGATGTACTAGGAGTAAGTGATATTCGGATAAGGGGAGATAACGAGGATGTGCTAGGAGATAATAAAGTGTACTTGATGGGTGTTAGAAAGGGAAGGGCAGAGAATGCGGTAGGGCTGTTTATCAGGAATACCATTGCACGCAACATAGTTTCTGTCAGGCACGTAAATGAGCGAATGATGAGGGTAGATTCGACAATTGGGGGAATTAGGACGATAATTGTCTCAGTGTATTCACCATGTGAGGGTGCAGATGAGGATGAAGTTGACAAGTTTTATGAAGCCTTGAGCGACATCGTGTTCAGGGTCAACAGCAAGGGTAGAATATTGCTAATGGGCGATTTCAATGCGAGAATTGGAAGTACAACTTAAGGATACGAAAGGGTCATTGGTAAATGTGGGGAAGATATCGAAGCTAATGGAAATGGTAAGCGTTTGCTGGACTTCTGTGCTAGTATGGGTTTAGCAGTTACGAATACATTCTTCAAGCATAAGGCTATTATTCACCGCTACACATGGGAGACTAGGGGTACCAGATCCATAATAGACTATATCTTAACTGACTTCGAATTCAGGAAACCTATTAGGAATGTACGAGTTTTCCGAGGAGTTTTCGATGATACAGACCACTATCTGATATGTTGTGAACTAAGTATCTCTAGGACTAGGGTAGAGAAAGTGAAATCCGTCTGCAAACGAATAAGGGTAGAAAATCTCCAGGACGAGGAAATTAGACAGAAGTACATGGATATGATTAGTGAAAAGTTTCGAAGAGTAGATAGTAAGCAGGTTCAGGATATAGAAAGAAAATGGGTGGCATACAGGGATGCTGTAGTAGAAACAGCAAGGGAATGCCTAGGAACAACTGTTTGTAAAGATGGGAAAAGGCGAACATCTTGGGGGAATTATGAAGTGAGAGCAGATTGTAAACGTAAAAAGAAGGCTTATCAGAAATGACTCCAAACAAGGGCCGAGGCAGACACGGATTTGTAAATAGATTAAAGAAACAGATCGAAACAAATAGTTGTTGAATCCAAAAATAAGTCGTGGGAAGATTTTGGTAATAACCTGGAAAGGCAAGGTCAAGCAGCAGGGAAACCTTTCTGGACAGTAATAAAGAATTTTACGAAGAGAGGGAAAAAGGAAATGAACAGTGTTTTGAGTAATTCAGGTGAACGCATAATAGATCCCAGGGAATCAGTGGAGAGGTGGAGAGAATATTTTGAACATCTTCTCAACGTAAAAGGAAATCTTCCTGGTGGTGTTACGAACAGCCAAGCTCATGGGGAGGAGGAAAATGATGTTCGTGAAATTACGCTTGAGGAAGTGGAAAGGATGGTAAATAAACTCCATTGTCATAAAGCAGCGGGAATAAATGAAATTAGATCTGAAATGGTGAGGTATAGTGGGAAGGCAGGGATGAAATGATTACATAGAGTAGTAAGATTAGCATGGAGTACTGGTAAGGTACCTTCGGAGTGTACAAAAGCAGTAATTGCACCTGTCTATAAGCAAGGGAACAGGAAGGATTGCAACAACTATCGAGGTATCTCGTTGATTAGTATAACAAGTAAAGTATTCACTGGCTTCTTGGAAGGGAGGGTGCGATCAGTAGTTGTGATGAAGTTGGATGAAAACCAGTGTGGTTTCAGACCACAGAGGGGCTGTCAGTATCATATTTTCAGTATGCGCCAGGTAATTGAAAAATGCTACGAGAGGAATAGGCACTTGTGTTTATGTTTCGTAGATCTAGAGATTGCATATGAGAGTGTACCTTGGGAAAAGATGTTCGCCATACTGGAGGACTGGGGAATTAAAGGTAGATTGTTAAAATCAATCAAAGGCATTTATGTTGACAATTAGGCTTCAGTGAGAATTGATGGTAGAATGAGTTCTAAGTTAAGGGTACTTACAGGGGTTAGACAAGGCTGTAATCTTTCACCTTGCTGTTCGTAGTTTACATGGATCACCTGCTGAAAGGTTTAAAATGGCAGGGAGGGATTCAGTTAGGTGGAAATTTAGTAAGCAGTCTGGCCTATGTTGACGAATTGGTCTTAATGGGAGATTGTGCCGAAAGCCTACAGTCAAATATCTTGGAACATGAAAATAGGTGGAATGAGTATGGTATAAAAATTAGCCTTTCGAAGACTAAATTGATGTCAGTAGGTGAGAAATTAAACAGAACTGATTGTCAGATAGGTGATGCAAAGTTAGAACAGGTCGATCATTTAAAGTATTTAAGTTGTGTGTTCTCCCAGGATGGTAATATAGTAAGTGAGATTGAATCAAGGTGTAGTAAAGCTAATGCAGTGAGGTCGCATTTGCGATCAGCAGTATTCTGTAAGAAGGAACTCAGCTCCCAGACGAAACTATCTTTACATTAGTCTGTTTTCAGACCAATTTAGCTTTACGGGAGCGAACGCTGGCTGGACTCAGAATATCTTTTTCATAAGTTAGAAGTAAAAGACGTGAAAGTAGCGAGAATGATTGCTGGTACAAACAGGTGGGAACAATGTCTGGAGGGTACTCGGAATGAGGAGATAAAGGCTAATTTAGGGATGAACTCGATGGATTTTGCTTTATGCATAAACCGGCTTCAGTGGTGGGGTCATGTGAGGCGAATGAAGGAGGATAGGTTACCTAGGAGAATAATGGACTCTGTTATGGAGGGTACGAGAAGTAGAGGGAGACCAAGACGACGATGGTTAGACTCTTTTTGTAACGATCTAAAGATAAGAGTTATAGAACTAAATGAGACCATAGCACTAGTTGCAAATAGAGGATTGTGGCGACTTTTAGTATATTCACAGAGGCTTGCAGACTGAACGCTGAAAGGCATAAGAGTCTATAATGATAATGTATGTATGTATGTACGTATGTATGTATGTATGTATGTATGTATGTATGTATGTATGTATGTATGTATGTATGTATGTATGTATGAAAATGCAAATTCAATTCGGTATTGAAGATGGCACGAAAAATGTATAAACTTGGAGGGATAACCTGAGGATCTTTTTCATAACAATGAATTTTATACAAATCATACATTATTTTAACATTTAAATTCGGAGACAAATATCGCCGGTTGGGATTTTTATGTCTGCTGTAGTGTGATTCATAGGCGGAAAATTTTTAATGAAATTCTTGATATTATTAACAGAGTCACATATTGTTTTGTTGTGAGGTACATGCTTACCCCGTCGATCTTGTGGTGTTACCTTTCCCAGCGCTCTAGCAATCCTTGAATCTGGTATGCGCGAAGTCACTTTAAAACACCCTTGCAGACCTCTTTCTCTACACTATTACCATCAAAAAACGAGTAATGCCTTGAATGCTGTCCCCTTTTGTGCGCTTCCTCGAAACATTCACAACTCTTACTCTTCCATGTATGCAAAGTTTGCGGATTCCAATCACCTAAACTGTAATACTGCTGATGAGTTTTGGAACGTTGCTCTATTGGAAAGTTTACAGAGCATTTATATAGGCATTTACATTGTTAATATAAAAATTCTTTTTCATGCATAATTCTTCCACTAACAGTGGTATATTCTTGCCCATAATTATTTAACCTTTTCCTCACAATCTTTCTCAAAATTGTTTCAAATTTCCGCCGTTTTCGTCCTCGTTGATTTTTCGACTGATTAATATTTTCATTTCCATATACTACATCTTTACCATCAAGGCCTACATGTTCTACTATTTCATCAACAATATCACAAAGCACAGAATTTACTCTTCCATCACTTATGGTGTCTTCGTTTTGATCACCAAGAACGTGATACTTAATATAGTGTTTTCTTTTATTCAGAATGCTTTATTGGGCTTCAGTAGCAGAGTGTGTCCACTAAATTCATATTAGCAATAACCACGGTCTTGTGACACGATTAGCTCTGGAATTGTACATTATTGTGTTCATTATCCACTATATCTAAAGTCAGTTTGAACAGATAAAGGAGACACACGAGCTAATAATTATTCGGTTAAAACATATCCCCACCGAGCTCGATAGCTGCAGTCGCTTAAGTGCGGCCAGTGTCCAGTATTCGGGAGATAGTACGTTCGAATCTCACTGTCGGCAGCCCTGAAGATGGTCTTCCGTGGTTTCCCATTTTCACACCAGGCAAATGCTGGGGCTGTACCTTAATTAAGGCCACGGCTGCTTCCTTCCCAATCCTAGCCCTTCCCTGTCCCATCGTCGCCATAAGATGTATCTGTGTCGGTGCGACGTAAAGCCAATAGCAAAAAAAAAATTTAAAGAATATAAAATTAACCTCAATTTTGATCGTATTATTGAATTTTTATATTGAAACTTGCTTATAATATATGCTAAATGACTTTATCAAGCACAAAATGTGAGTTACTGACTTTTTTTCTGTATTTCTGTTGATATCCACATCATTTTCACTGTTCTTGCAGTTTAAACACATATTCAAAATCCGTTTGCCTCTACTAGGCCACTTATTCAGCCACATATTCACAAATAATACAACTCAACAATCAGCCGTACATTCAAACTTCCAAACAGACCTTATTATTTGGTCGGTTGAGTTCCTTTCGCATAAAATTGGAATCCATTGGTTTTTAGAAATTTTCAGTTGAGTAATCTGCATAAAGTCTTTTTGTCTCATTGTAATGTGTTCAAAATAATAAATCCAATTAATAGGTGTTACTTTATCATTTACCTTTAAAAAACTTTAATTGTTAACTGATATAGTGCATTAATGATAATGATATAGTTCATGGAAGTGCTTGCTATCTTCGTAATAACAATAACTCTGTTACTAACTGATCAGTTTAGATATTTATTTTTCCACTAGTATTTCACATCTTAAGCAAACAACTACTCTATTATTTAAACTATCTCATCATTAAATCTTTCCTGTCGATATGAACTCTCAAAAAAAAAATTACGCTGTTATCCCTAAGGTAACTTTATCTTATAATCGTTATTAACGGATCAAATATTCATAAATCAATGTTTATATAACAAAGAGTTACGTTTATCTTTGTGTCACCCCAACAAAATACGGTAAAATACATAATAACAATACCACTAGGAAGAAGGGCGGTATCAACAAAACCTCACACGTATCAGGATATCACTAATTTGTATTTTAATTTTTTTATGCTAGTTGCTTTACGTCGCACCGACACAGATAGCTCTTATGGCGACGATGGGACAGGAAAGGGCTAGGAGTGGGAAGGAAGCGGCCGTGGCCTTAATTAAGGTACAGCCCCAGTATTTGCCTGGTGTGAAAATGGGAAACCATCTTCAGGGCTGCCGATAGTGGGGTTCGAACCTGCTACTTCCCGAATACTGGATACTGGCCGCACTTAAGCGACTGCAGCTATCGAGCTCGATATTTTTTTTAATTTATCCGTGTCCCGTTAATACGAATAGACTTCCAGAAACTTTCTGCAAATATTGATGTATTGGAAGTTGGTGAAATATCAAAAGCTGATTTTCAGTAACAATAAATTGGTAGTTTATCTCTGTCAAAGTTTGGATGATCAGTCATTTAGGGAAGAACCCGAGGAAAAGTGGGAACCTCCCCCTAGAGACAGAAGAAGAAGGAACATGCTGGATTTTGTTATACAGTCATTTGTGATGGAGCTCCTCATTAGAATGACTTTCACTGTTACTACTCGATTCAGTAAGATCAATTGTTCTCCGGCCAGGCTAAACTAAAACTGGAGAGTAAATTCTCTTAACAATTAATTACAAATTACATTCTTTCTCGCACTCGACAAAGGCCTTGAAATGAGATGGTTAAAGTCTTGGAGAGAGTAATTTATGATTCCTCACGCAGTCCATGCGTGATCTGAGAAAGTCGTGCATCAGGTGTGACCTCGTGATTGTGATCTCTGGTACTCGCCGTCTTGTTGAGCAGCGTATGGTGCTCCGGGGTAACCAACTAGTATTCTGTTCTTCTTCTAAGCCTCCGACTTTTGCGTTCTTCTGCTACCTTTATTTTAGGCATGAAACTCCGCAATCATTTCTTGCAGTTCTAATGCATTATTGATAAATAAACTGTATATCGTGCTCTGCCATGATATGTACATTTAGATAGCTCTCCATTATTCATTAAGTATGGCATATCAAGGCTGTCATTCCACGGTTACCCATGTTCTGAGTAGAAATGCCGATGAAATGTAAGCTATTAAATCAGCGAACTGCCCGGGGATCCGAAAGTTTAGTTCCATCTCATTGTGAGAAACCGAATCTCACTACAGAATGAAATCTCAAACATTTTTTCCGAAAGCTTTCATATTAATAAACTGTATGCTTCAGAAATGAAACATTGCAAGTCAAAATAATGAGTCCAACGCCTCCATTTCACTTTTATTCCATTTCACCAAGAGGAAATGCCCTCTTTGTCTTAATTACTGCATTGATGGGATGATAGTACGTCAGTTTAAGTACCTAAGTGTTAATAAAAGGAAAGATCTTCATTTGGGTGATCGCAATAACAACATTGTAAATAAAGGTTGCAGAACCGAGCGAGTTGGCCGTGCAGTTAGGGTCGTGCAACTGTGAGCTTGCATTCGAGGATAGTGGGTTGAAATCCCACCGCCGGCAGCCCTGAAGATGTCTTCCGTGGTTTCCCATTTTCACACCAGGCGAATGCTGGGGCTGTACCTTAATTAAGGCTACGGCCTCTACCTTCCCAAGCCTAGCCCTTTCTCATTCTCCCGTACCCAAAACCTTCGATGTGTTAGTGCGACGTTAAACAAGTAGCAAATAAATACATGTTACAGTTCTCTTGATATAGCCATGAGGGTGTTCAGGGGTTGTAGTAAGGATGTATAAAGGAGAAGGCGTTTAAGTCTCTAATAAAACTCCAATCAAGATCTGGTTGCTGTGTATAGGATCCACACCAAGGTTAACTGATAAGAAAAATGGAGAAGATCCATAGGAAATGAGTTCGACTTGTTCTGGGTGATTTCCGACAAAAGAGTAGTGTTACGAAAATGTTGCAAACATTGGGCTGGGAATTCTTGGGAGTAAGGACACGAGCTGCTCGACTAAGCGGTATGTTCATAGCTACCAGTGGATATATGGAGTTGCATTACATTAGTAGACGAATAAGGCTGAAGATAATTTTGTAAATTAAGAGGGCAAACTGGGTCAAATATTAATGGGAATAACTTATCAAAGTTATGTTCGATTAATTATCACGTTCTTTGAAATTATGTAAGAAACGACTAAGTAAACAGCTGATAAGAAAATTCCCACTTGGGCGACAGCACTAATAGCAGATCAACGATGATTTATTTATTTATTTATTTATTTATTTATTTATTTATTTATTTATTTATTTATTTATTTATTTATTTATTTATTTATTTATTTATTTATTTATTTATTTATTTATTTATTTATTTATTTATTTATTTATTGGGCAGTAATTTTTTTCTAACATTAGCTATTCATGCGTTACAAGGTTTAACATTTTTTTCATCTTTTACGTCATTTTGAAACACGTTCAGAGTGGTTCAAATTTTTTGCTGTACATTCATGATGAGAAAATATCTAGTCTTTATATTCTTAGATTGCTCCGAAAACAGATAATGAAAATATTAGGTAGGTACAATTAAATATCATCAGTGAATACTTTTTCACCAGTCCGGCACCGAATACCTACGTGAATCGTAGAAGAGTAAACATTTCTGTGTCTGAGCTGTTCCTCTTTATTGAAATGTACGATTCGAAACACCAGTCCGAGAAGAACAGCTTAGTGAAACAGCTGAAAAGCTATGGCCGTTGTTTATTGTCGAGGTAATCTCCCAGCAAAATGAGAAAGAGGAGAAGCATTGTACGTTAGAAAACAGTCACCTGTTGTTATCACAAAAAGAAAAATAGATCGAAATTTTACTTGCTTTTCAGTATATATGGTCATCTTGGATGTCTTGGATTATGGAAGCTCTAAGATGCCTGAATGAAATTAACGCGATGGTGGATGTATTCCACTCTTTTAATGAAATCCGTAGACTTCTGTTCTCACATTGCATGCATTTAGAAATTAACGGTATGGTAAAAGGACAATCTCCGAACAGGTTATGGAGGCCCTTGGAGGAATGGAAAGTAAAGGCTTCCATTTCCTCTAACCTGGGCTCTACGTAGGGTAGAGTGGATAGCTCTATGCCTTACCACCTTTGTACCCGGAAATTAACCTCGTACTCATTTTTGGTCTGAGTTTCCAGAAGTAAGAATCTCATTTCTAAAGGTTTCGACTTCATTTCGTGGCGAACCCACGTTCTTCAAAGTCAACCGGGCACGCTCTAATTTCCTTGTTTAAGCAGCCTTTAAAATTCGAGGCTATATTGTCTTATTCTATCTGTCCGACTCGTTGGCTGAATGGTCAGCGTACTGGCCTTCGGTTCCCAGGGTCCCGGGTTCGATTCCCGGCCGGGTCGGGGATTTTAATCGCTTCTGATTAATTCTTCTGGCTCGGGGACTGGGTGTATATGTCCGTCCCAACACTCTCCGCATCATATACAGACAACATACTACACTACCAACCACCACAGAAACACGCAATAGTGCTTACATCCCTCCATAGAGGGTTGGCGTCAGGAAGGGCATCCGGCCGTAAAACAGGGCCAAATCCACATGTGCGACGCAGTTCGCACCCGCGACCCCACAGGTGTGGGGAAAGCGGCAGGAAAAGAAAGAAAGATTGTCTTATTCTATCTGTCAACCTTTTCGAATGTATATACGGTATGGAAGGTAACTGATGCAGCAAATTAATGCAGCGTTAGATAGTGAGTACAGGATTACAATGCCGGAAGTTTCAGCTCTGTAGCTTGCACCGTTACGCTATAAATAACAATGAAATCAGCGATGTAGAGGGTTAATGGCTCGAAACGCAAGGCGATGGAGTGTACAGACATCTAGGAATAGGTGCGCGAACAAATGCTTATTAGTAATTTGTCTTGTATTTCGATACGTTTAGCGGTAAAAATTAAGAAGTTATGATTTGAATGGTAACAAAGAACATGTGGCGACGCAGCTACGATGAAGTCGGCAGCCACATTAAGAGGGTAGAAAAGACTTATGACATAATGCTTACAAGCCGGACAAGAATGGACAGTAGCCAGTGAACACATACCGTTCAGCCGTGGCATAGTTCACATCGAGAGAACATTTAGATATGATTTTAATTGACGACGAAGTACAGCAGAATAGTCGTGCAGCTGCGGAGATATATGCTGAAAGATTTCCACACACAAAAAAAGAGCTACATATCAGCGTACGTACGATCAACAAACTACCATTGATCTGTATTTAGTGCTCTCGCAGATTTACTATAAGTTTTTACCTAGTTCATAATTACACTTTCTATAACGAGAATTTGTTCCATTGTTTTCCCATTGTTTTCCCCTTGAATTCCAAATTTATCTTCATTTTACGATATTTCGTAAATTGATATCAATTTTTCAATCAGTTTCCACAGATCTGAACTTAGGGTTGCCGCCCAGGTGGCAGATTGACCATCAGTTGTTAAAGTACAATTTCCTTAAATTATTTCAAATAAGTTGGTAATTTATGGAATATCTCCCTTGGTAAGTTATTCCAATCCCTAATTCTTTTTCCTATAAACGAATATTTACTCCAGTATCCTGTCGTGAACTCCAGCTTTAGATTCATAATTATGAATGTTCTTACGTTGAAAAATTTCATTCAGGTATATTCGTCTACTAATGTAACTCCACGCCATCTTTCTAATAACAGCTCGGAACATACCACCTAGTCGAACAGCTCCTCTCCTCATTTCCAAATCTTCCTAGCCCAATGTTTGGAACATTTTCGTAGAAGCCAAATCTTATTTTCGTCTCCAGCTGCCGCAGCTCTGTGCAGGCACTCCTGCTTTGGAGTACTCTACATACCAGCCCTCCTGCCAATCTTTCAGAAAGGTACTGGAAGTACACCCTACCACATGCCCTTAACGTGCCAGGCTGGCTACCTCAAGGGTGGACCGTCAGAAGAGGCCCTGGAAGTTTATTCTAACTAAAATCAATAATAATGGACAGGGACGGAAGGTACATAAACTACGAATGAGAACTAGAGTTTATCGAGTAAAATATAATTTATTTTGCTCAGGCAAAGTAATGAAATCCCAAAGAAATGGTAACACAAAAGTAACAAGATGTAAAACATGAAAGGAAAACTCAAAGGGGTCTTACGTCCCTCGCAAATTATTATTGCAAATTACAAGGACGGAAGTCTAGTACGTTGGCCATTTAGTTATGCCGCAAGAGAGTTGTGTTCTCATTATGGTATCATTTATTAACGGGTTGACCAACCCGAGCAGCATGGCGCATTTGTCAGCAGTACGCTATTCCGGCGAGTTTGGATTGAATCCCGTTGGCAGCCGTCTTGAAAATAGTGTTCTCTGGTTTCGCATTTTCATCTTTAGGGTATAAATAAGGATCGGGAATCATCATTATTATTGGAATAAATCAAGTTACACGTAATGTCATATCACTGAATAGTTACCGAACATTCATTACGATTGGTTTAAAGCGTGAAATTACGCCATGTACTGAATTGTCACAAAACTCCGTCAATGCATTAGTATTAGTCGTTCCCCTGGAAAGTGGATATACATTTTGTCATTTTTTATAGTGGACGCTCGACCTTAAAGATAAAACAGCAGGCAGCAACCAGTTTAAACACATTCCCACGTTCTCCGTCAGGCTCATCGGTAGCTACCGTCAGTCGCTGCGCTACATTTCGTGCAATTCCCAAAACACAACTTTCCTCGAGAACGATCCAAGCTACAGCCCTAAAACTTGCGACATCGTGATCCTCGCTCCAATTTGGTGTGTCAGTTACCTTCCATCCCGTACAGTTCTCCGTTCGTGTTATTTTCCTCCATGGTGGCCTTCAGTGCTCAAGATTGCAGGCTCAGTTCGGTGATATTTTAAGGGGCTGAAATATGCCAGCCTCGTGTCGGTAGATTTTCCGGCACGTAAAAGAACTCTCCGGCGGTAGACTGCTGGCCTTCGGAGCTCAAGTTGGCGGATACGATCCCAGTTTAGTCTGGTGGTATTTGAAAGTGCCTAAATACGCCATCTTCTTGTCGGTAGATTTATTGGCACGTTAAATAACTCTTGAGGGGCACAATTCCGGCACCTCGGAGTCTTTGAAAATCATAAAAGTAGTTAGTTGTACGTAAAACCAGTATTCTTATTGTTATTGTTAATATTTTGATATCCTGTAACTGGAATAGTAGGCCTATTGACTCTCTCTGCGATAAACGCACAAAATCTGACTAGGTGTATTTTCCGCCTGATTCACTTGGACAGAATGTGGATATATGTGACTGTCACTCGAGTAACCAGCGACATCAATACCGGGTAGTTTGAATACTTTTCCTCATTCAAAAACATTCTGACACCTTGGTTTGTAGAAAGACTGAAGGAAACAAGAGATGATATAGTGGAATGATACTGCACTGTTAATCCTCGAAATGGTAAGGAACTTATGAGTCACCAGTTCACTTACTACTGCAAGATATTTTAGAAGATTGACGGGCGGAGTGAAACAACTTGAAACCCAGACATACAGCGCTGAACCCCGGAACGCGTGCTTTAAAACCATGGCCGCAATGTCGTTTCGGAAGGTGGATAGATAGACGTCACAAGTTGCTGTACGTCGCACCGACACAGATAGGTTTTATGGCGACGATGGAACAGGAAGTGGCTAGGAGTGGGAAGGAAGCGGCCATGGCCTTAATTAAGGTACAGTCCCAGCATTTTCCTGGTGTGAAAATGGGAACCACGGAAAACCATCTTCAGGGCTGCCGACAGTAAGGTTCGAACCCATTCTCTCCCGAATGCCGGATAGTGGTCGCACTTAAGCGACTGCAGCTATCGAGTTCGGTATATTTCAGTTTTAGGAACATACTGTATATAGTTATAGAAGTCCGTTCGAAGGTTCTGCACGAGGCATTACCGAAGGCCATACGCCATTATTATATTTTGTACAGTGGATTTAATCCTGGAAATCCCTTGAAAGAGCTAGGCGTTGATTGGATAAAAGAGGTGGTCCTTGAATAGAGGTACAAAATATATTGCCTTTATTGGGTTTTCAATCAGGTTTTGGTAAAGTCGTTCGCTAATAAAGGTGCTCTTCTTTCATCACATCTGAGACAAGACAGACACTTTGACACATCTCCACGCAGGGTCTCATTTTTTTTCGGCCGGGTGATTCCACACCTCTACTATTTCACCCCGCCGACTCCAAAAACGCATATCGGCCGGACATCTCGTTGGAAGTCGGCCTGCCACCATGTATACCTGTATCATCGAAGAAGTCAACCTTGCGCTCTCCTAAGACGACAACCAGACCGCCCTCCGTGGGACCGGCGTCCATAGTGCCATACGGCTCTATGACGGCCCCGACCCATCTACTGCTGTCCTTCTGTGTTTCGCCTTTGAAGACGACTGCAATCGCCTCCAAGCAACCGGAGCGCTCATCCAACGCCGCCGACACCGAGTGACTTCTACTCCATCATATGTATTAGACCAGCTGCCAGAAGATGAACCTGCTACGCCTGTTACAACTGCTTCGCCCGTCGTAACTACGCCCTCGCCTCCGTCGCCACCGCCACCGTTGTTCCCTAGTCATACAAACCATGTTACTACCACAACTACTACTACCACCACCACCACTACCTCTGCATCCACCTCCCCAACCATCCCTATTACCACTACAACTCTATCCCATCCTTTACCCCTTATGATATCTACATTCCCCATCCCTCCCACCACTGATCAACCAAGACCTCAGTGTACAACCCCCAGCCACCTGCCGAGGGAACAAACACCGGGACTTCAACAAACATGGCCAATCCACCATCACCACCACCGTCGCCCACCCGCACCAATAACTACAGCTGTGTTGCTTGCGGTGTGGACCCAAGGATTCCTACTGACGACATCGCTACCCACCTCCGCCAGGCAGGACTACCCGTACAACGAGCGTTTCGGATACACAACGCTGATGGTCCAACGTTTGTAGTTCGCGTCCACCTGCCAACGCCCGAAGACGTGAACCTACTCATCACTCATTTGATCCAGGTATATGGCCGTCACCATCGTGTGGAACCCTCCCGTTCATCTCCCCAACCTACGACCCGATTTACTTCTCCTCGTCGCCGAACCCGGCCGGACCCTCCTCTTGTTTACCCATCTCCACCAGTTTGTCCTCCCTTTCCTCCAACTGGTTTCATCCCCCCAACCCTCTCAACGTTTGAACTCCTTCGTCTTCTCATCGCTTCTCTCAATCATATGACAGCCAGCCTCTATCTCCTCATCTTGCACCTTTACCCCGGCACTTCCTTCTAAACTTCATCTCTCCCCCTTGCACACTACCTTTTCCCTCACACCCTTTCGTAAATCATCTATGTACTTATTATTATGTACTTATGAATTAAATAAGGCGTTTGTTCAATCCTTAGGCATACACATAATTCCTATCCCATCTCCTACTTCTTCACATCCTTTACCCACCTCTTTCTTCCATCACATCTCCCTAACCCGCCCGCATCTCTTGGCCAGAGAGAGGGCGTTACCCTCTAGGTGGCCCGCCCCACCTCTTCAGGGTGGGGAATGAAAGCATTGTTAGTTAGGTGATCTTCAGGAGAGTTTCCACTCTACACAGGTGTTGTCTGCTTACTAGTTATTTTAGAATTCAGATACGACCTTCCTACCCTTTAATCAGCGGTGTACCGGGAGAGTTGGCCGTGCGGATAGGGACGCGCAGCTGTGACCTTGCATCCGTAAGATAGTGGGTTCGAACCCCACTGTCGGCAGCCCTGAAGATGTTTCTTCCGTGGTTTCCTATTTTAACACCAGGAATATGCTGGGGCTGTACCTTAATTAAGGCCACGGCCGCTTCATTCCCACTCCTACGCCATTCCTATACCATCGTCGCCATCAAACCTATCTGCATCGGTGCGACATAAAGCAAATTGTAAAAAAACTCAGCAGTGCGCCATTATATAGCATTTTCCACCTTCTATTTTCCGTCTGTATCAATAAGTCCCACTTCATGGCTAAATGATTAGCGTGCTGGCTTTTGGTCTAGAGAGACCCTGGTTCGAATCCTGGCAAGGTCGGAGATTTTAACATTCATTGGTTAATTCCGTTGGTTAGGAGGCTGGGTGTGTGTGCCGTCTTCATCATTGGAATTCATCACATGCAGGACAGCTTCCTCATAGACGCGCAGATGGCCTATGTGGCGTCAGCTCGAAAGACCTGCACCAGGCCTGTTCGGAGGCCACTAGCCATTAATTAATAATAATCGACAATATTACATAATCAGACACCAAGTGTACGCTGATAACATACACTTATACGCGTATCTGCACGGTGAATTGGCAAAACTAACTGATGAAATTAAAAATTACAAGACAAACTAACAAGAAATATGTATATATAAATGGACTGATGCGCATGGACTAAGAATATTCTAAATAATCTAAAATCCCATTCTTTAAATTTTTTTTGCCCACGAATCATAAAACATTTCACTTTACCAAACCTCTACCCAGAAAATCCATCAGTTGAGTTCAGTGAAGCAGTCAGTGATCTTTGTAATACCATAGATGAACATCACTCATCCAAATCACAACGTTATCAAAGTTTCCAGAAAATTATTTGCGACAGTTAACTCACTTAGAAGATTTCGCAGAGTATTTTCTCGGGTAGGCCTACTGAAGGATCGCCTCGTTTGCACTTTGGTATTACCTCCTTCCGATTACTGTGACATCGTGTACAACTACTCTTAATGACAAATCACAATACGCGCAAAACGCGTGTATTCGCTATACATGTGACCTACGATATTTTGTTACTTTGACCGTGTTACACCCGCCTACAGTGAACGTGTTTGATTAAACTCCTAACGGTACCGTCATCTTCGTGCCTTATGCCTTCTTAATCGAATATTCCCTTCGTGCTCACCTCCCTACTTATACTGCCATTTTCACCACCTCTCATCTATTCACATTTTCGGACACGGTCAAAACCTGGTACACACTTATCGATACCACCTCACCGCACATCATCTGGTACACTCTCATCGATACCACCTCACCGTACATCATGTCCGGCTCCATGGCTAAATGGTTATCGTGCTGGCCTTTGGTCACAGGGGTCCCGGGTTCGATTCCCAGCAGGGTCGGGAATTTTAACCATAATTGGTTAATTTCGCTGACACGGGGGCTGGGTGTATGTGTCTTCAACACCATCATTTCATCCTCTTCACGATGAAAAGACCTGCAACTAGCGAGCCGTACCTGTCCTCTGACACTCCCGGTACTATAAAAGCCATACGCCATTTCATTTACCGCACATCATGACACACAAAATCATCGTCATCATCTCTTCAGCAAGACAATAGAATACACCACCCGTCTCTCCCAGACGGGCCTCACATACTAGTTTCAGGCAACGTTGTTACCAATTTCTAGCGGGCAATAGTTAAAGTTCAGGTTTGTTTCTTATATCTACTGTATGCGTTATTTTGTTTTTTACAATTTTGCCTTACGTCGCACCGACAAAGGTAGGTCTTATGCCGACGATGGGACAGGAAAGGGCTAGGAGTGAGAAGGAATTGGCCGTGGCCTTAATTAAGATACAGCCCCAGCATTTGCCCGGTGTGAAAATGGGAAACAACGGAATATCATCTTCAGGGCTGCAGGCAGTGTATATCTGTATGTTATATTAATTGTAGATCTGCATTTCTTCAAGTTTTGTGCTGTGTATAAGTTAGTTAAGTTAAAATTTCGTGAATACTATAGTCATGTTATAATAGCGTACATTATTCTTTTTTGTATTATAATTAATTTGGTTTAGTGGTTGTACGATGTTCCGTTGATAGTTTATTTTAATTGCACAAGTTCAAATATTGATGGATGGATGGATGGATGGATGGATGGATGGATGGATGGATGGATGGATGGATGGATGGATGGATGGATGGATGGATGGATGGATGGATGGATGGATGGATGGATGGATGGATGGATGGATGGATGGATGGATGGATGGACGGACGGATCGTCCTAATGACTTAATCTTTCCAGGTAATCATATCTGTCCTAATCTATCATATTTCCAGCGTATGGCGTATAACATGCTGCATATTCATATCTTTGCCCAGCATTCATAATTACGGATAGGATTCTAAGGCATGCAACATAGTTTCTATCGCGTGTAAATTAGCGGATGATGTGGGAAGATTTAGCTGTTGGAGGAATTAGGACGAGAATTTATTCAGTCTACTCACCATGTGATTGTCCAGATGAGGATGAAGTTGACAAGTTTTATGAAGCACTGACTGACATCATAGTCAGGGTCAACACCAAGGATAGGATAGTGCTGATGGGTGATTTCATCGTGGGAGTTGGCAATAGAACTGAAGGATACGAAAATGTGATGGGTAAATATAGGAAAAATATGGAAGATAATAGGAATATGAAGCGTTTAATGGACTTCTGTGCTACTATGGGATTAGCAGTTACGAATGCATTCTCCACCGCTATGCATGGGAAGGTAGGGTCACCAGATCCATAATAGACTGTGTCATAACCGACTTCGAATTCAGGAAGTGTGTTAGGAATATGGGGCTATTCAAGGGATATTTTGATGAACAGACAACTGTCTGATCAGTAGTGAAGTAAGTATCTCTAGGCCTAGGATAAAGAAAGTGAAATATGACTACGGACAAATAAGGGTAGAAAATCTCCACGACGAGGAAATTAGGCAGAAGTACATGGATATGATTCGTGAAGAGTTCCAAACAATAGACAGTAAGCAGGTGCAGGATAAACGAGAGAATGGGTGGTATACAGGGATGCTGTACTAGAAACAGCAAGGGAATGCCTGGTAACAACTGTGTGTAACGATGAGAAAAATGCGAACATCTTGGTGGAATGGTGAAGCTTGTAAAAGTAAAACGGCGTATCTGAAACGGCTCCAAACAAGGACTGATGCAGACAGGGAATTGCACGTAGATGAAAGAAACAGTGAAACAAATATTGAATTCAAGAAGTCTTGGGAAGATTTCAGAAATAACCTAGAAAGTCTAGGTCAAGCAGCAGGGAAACATTTTGTAACGTGAAGTTTTTAATTCCGGACGTCAGAGGAAAACTATCGTATGTGGCATTTCATTAACTTTACCGGAGAGCAGAAAGAAGCTGCTGAGGCGCATATTTATTAAGGCAGGTCGAATCCACAGTTCTGACCATGGTACTGACTGGACCGGCGTATGGCTTTTAGTGCTGGGAGTGTCCAAGGACAAGTTCGGCTCGCCAGATGCAGGTCTTTTGATTTGACGCCCGTAGGCGTTCTGCACGTCGTGATGAGGATGAAATGATGATGGAGACGACACACACACCCACCCGCCGTGCCAATGGAATTAACCAATGATGGTTAAAATTCCCGACCCCGCCGGGAATCGAACCCGGGTCCCCTGTGACCAAAGGCCAGCACGCTAACCATTTAGCCATGGAGCCGGACCTGACCACGGTAAACTATCCTAAGAGCAAATACGATATGGAGTGCGGCGGACGGTAACGTTGAACTGTTGTATGATCGCTTACCATTGTTTATCGCTAGTTTCCCTTTGCACATACGATTGTACCACAGCTTATCTTAATTTCTGAGAAACGTACACTTATAATAATCTACCCAACAGAAGACACGACGAAACTAAGCCACATACGATAAAAACCTCAAAATGGTCCTTTTTGCATTTACGATTTTTTACTACTGACATCCAGAATTACAAGCAGTGAAAGCAACTTAGCTAGACCCATAAACATAGATGTCCCATGGAATCGATACGAATAACAACATATATTATAGCAGTGTTAATAATCGCAGGCAGTCGGATCGAGTAGGGGTATTTCAGTCGCCTTGACAATGAATACTGCAATGTATTCGAAACGTCGGCAAACTGTACGTGATATGCGTACAAGTACAACACGGTTCAACCCGGAAAATAAATTAAATAAATGAAAGATAAAGGGATTTTAAAAAGGTATCAAAATCTGAACTTCGATGACTAGAATATATTGAAGAGAATTTATATCAGCTAGGCCTATAACACTTTAACACACGTAAAGATACTTTTCTCCAAAAGGTAACAGAAAATACTACTACTAAAATGTTTTCATTCCTCCCCTGAAGGGGCAGGCGGGCCTCTTAGACGGTGACGCCGTCTCTCAGGCCAGGAGATTTGTTATGGTGAGGGAGAAGTGCGGAAAAGATGAGGGCTGGGCGGCCGTGGCCTATACTACGAACTGTCCCGGCATTCGCCTTAGTGCAGGAGAACGGAAAACCACGGAAAACCATTCTCAGGACAGCCGACAGGTGGGGCCAGGCGTGAAGTCCGGCACTGTGCCCCAGGCCCGTCTCCCGAATGCAGAGGCGTAGAGCCACGGTAGAGCCGTGGCCAACTTTCCTCTGCTCGGTTGGCCGGTCAGAGTACAGAGCTGTTGGACCACGGGCAAGCCATGGCCTCTTAAGGGCGAAACCCAAGGGCCGAAACCCACTCTGCATCCACCGACACCAACAACAAATTAGCAATCACTGCTTAAGCATGACGAGTGAATCATTAACGGGGTAACAGTTGACAACAATGAGCATGACCAACCTTACAATTTTAAAAAGGAAATAATAACAACAATATTTGGAAAGAACCTAATACAAAGAACAGAGCAAACATCGACGTTAGGCGGAGAAACTTCATTTAAAAAAAATTGAGAACCAGATCCAAATATAACGAAAGCTAATATTCATTGTCATCTAGCGGCCAGCGCTAACACTAACTAACTGACTAAATAAATAAATAAATAAATAAATAAATAAATAAATAAATAAATAAATAAATAAATAAATAAATAAATAAATAAATATCCAACTAACAAGTTTTCATTTCGTACACTGAATGAGTACGGCGGGCCCCTTAGAGGGTAACGCCTTCAGGTCAGGAGATTTGTTACAGTGAAGATGTTCGGAGGTGAGGGGGTTGACGGCCGTGGCCTATACTCGGAGAACTGTCTCGACATGCGCCTTAGTGCAGGAGAATGGAAAATCACGGTAAACAATTCTCAGGACAGCCGACGTTGGAGATCCAGCGCCTCTCCATCTTCCGAATTCAGAGGCGTAGAGCCATGGTACAACCATGGTCACCCCTCCTCTGCTCGGTTGGCCGGTCGGAGTGCAGAGCTGTCGGACCATGGACCAGCCGTGGTCGTTTGTGGGCCAAGACCCACTCTGCATCCACCGATCCACATTACAAACCACGTACGGCTGTTTTATATGTCCGAGTATGAGAGAAGGCCCAAACACAAACATGCTGACATCACTTGAATGTTCCAGAGCATTCCAGACCCGTCATACAACAGGTGACGTAGGCTAAGGTGAGATGTTTTATTTATTTATTTATTTATTTATTTATTTATTTATTTATTTATTTATTTATTTATTTATTTATTTATTTATTTATTTATTTGATTTATTGTTCAACAGGAATTTCTACCCACTTACAGAACATTTCCATTTCTTATTTATAATGTTATAAATAATTTAGAGTAAAAATTAAAATATGAAACATAATACTATACTTATGAACTATGGACAGTGGTAAGTATGCGTTACAACTTAATATTTTAATTTCTCCTAAAATATGCATTGTTACAATGAATTAATCTAAGGACTAAACTATTCATGATACACAAGTATGTTGCTCTATTTACTTTACATGTTCTCTCTGTGTGAGTCCCCCTCTGACTGACTTTAAGAAGACACTCTCCTCGTGAAATATGTCCACGTTTGGCGTTTTATTAACTGAGGGACATAGTCTGTTTAATAGTGAATTCATATGGTGATATATGTTTGACCTTTTAATAAAGAAAGTTAAATTGCTTCCAAATGGTGCATACAGGTTTATTTGGTGGAGTAACTCTCGGTTATCTGCGATAATGTAGATATTTTACATTCGTTATCGTGCAGCTGTGAGCTCGCATCCGGGAGATAGTGGGTTCGAATCCCACTGTCGGCAGCCCTGAAGATGGTTTTCCGTGGTTTCCCATTATCATACCAGGCAGATGCTGGGGCTGTAACTTAATTAAGGCCACGGCCGTTTCCTTCCCATTCCTAGGCCGCTCCTGTCCCATCGTCGCCATATGACAAAAAAAAACCCATTCGTTAATGTTCTCCTAGTATGAAACTTAGCTATGCCAAAATTTGTTTTTAAGTCACTATATGCCACATATTTCGCACTAGGTTTAGAGGTACAGAAATGCAGATATCTTAGAAATTTAGCTAGAACATTTTCCATGTCCTTTATACGTTTATTACAAGATGGATTCCAGACTATAGATGCGTATTCTATTACTGTTCTAACTAGTGAATTGTATACCTGTTTAATAGCTTTGATATTTTAAAATTTGTTTGAGTTTCTAATTAGAAATCCTAGGTTCCTATAGGCCTTACTTAAAACGTTATTGATGTGTATATTGAACTGAAGTTTACTGTACTATCAAATATTACTCCTAAATCCTTCTTTTCTTCAATTCGTTTTAGGCTGATACTGTTCATCTCATAAGAATGGATTTGTGGTTGTCTATTTCTAGTGAAGATCATTGATTCACATTTCTCTTAACATTGACTTGAAAGAAATTGTGTTTTCCCCATTCAGCAAGTGCTGTGAGGTCTTGTTGTAATTTTTCGTTATCCTGGTTTGAAAAAATCTTCCTGTAAATTTTGATGTCATCGGCATATAACTGAAATTTAGAATTCTTCAATGCAGAACCAACATCATTAGCAAACAGAATGAAAATCAGTGGACCTAATTTTGAACCTTGGTTTGAAGTTACCCTGTATGTGGATGAAGCTACTCCTTTGAAACTAACAAATTGAAATCTATTCCTCAAGTAGAAGTTAAAGAATTCGACCAAGTTAGGGCTAAAACCAAAACTGTGAAGCTTGTTTAGAAGTTTATTATGACCAATCCTATCGAATGCTTTTGTCATGTTGGTGTATATGACATCCACTTGTCCTCCTTGATCTACAATTGGTGACATATACTTTGTAAAGTTCACTAATTTTTTTTTTTCTAGGGGCTTTACGTCGCACCGACACAGATAGGCCTTATGGCGACGATGGGATAGGAAAGGCCTAGGAGTTGGAAGGAAGCGGCCGTGGCCTTAATTAAGGTACAGCCCCAGCATTTGCCTGGTGTGAAAATGGGAAACCACGGAAAACCATCTTCAGGGCTGCCGATAGTGGGATTCGAACCTACTATCTCCCGGATGCAAGCTCACAGCCGCGCGCCTCTACGCGCACGGCCAACTCGCCCGGTCACTAAATTTGAACTTGTTGATTTCCCTTGCTTAAATCCATGTTGTTGTTCTATGATGACTTTCTCAACATGTCGATAGATACTACAGTAAAGTATATCCTCAAACACTTTGCATAAAACTGATAGTATTGATATTGGTCTATAATAATTTATGTTTTCAATATTACCATCTTTGTGAATTGGATACACTCTTGCTATCCCCCACAAGTCAGGAAATATTTTTGTTACAGAGATTTATTAATAATTATACAAAGTGGATAGGCAAGAGCATCTCCGCATCCTTTCACTACATATTGGGGTATATTATCTGGACCAGCACTCCTTTTAGACTGTAATCTTTTTATGGCTCATTTAACATCATCATACCTCCGAAATGTTTAACATGTCAAGTTCCTTATATTGCAGTTTCTCTAAAATGTACTGCGCACTGTTTTCGATGTTAGATTTTGTGTATGTCTTTTGAAGTACGAGGTAAATCCATCGGCGATTTCTGTCTTAGAAGTTAAGGTGCTGTCATTCAGTACATATCTGCGACAATCTTTAATAATGGTCCTCTTTTGCTTTAAAAGTGCCAAAAGTATTTGCTTTTACCAGCTATACCACTTTCTATACCTTGAATATATTCTATATACGTTAATTTTATTTTATTTTTAAGGCTTGTTCTCATTGTTTTGAACTCTGCCATACTATATCCACTACGATGTCTTCTTATCCTGTGATACACCTTATTTCGAATTAGTTGTATTATTTTTTTAATATGTCATATTCAATAAGATCCTTTACTATACTTGGTCAGAGGAACGCAGTAATCAATAATCTCAGTGAATTTATTATAGAAGCACTCTAAAGCACTGTTAACGTCCTCAGTGTCATTCAGTTATGACCAATCACAAGTGTTTAGTAATTCAAAGATTAATTAAAAATTAGCTATATTATAACGATGCCTAAATGTTGATTTACTGTCCAATGTACTCAATTTTCTTAGATTAACTTCTGTTGAGAGAATCAGTGCAGGATAATAGTCATCTTCATGTAAGAAAGGCTGGTCATCTCGCTCAATGTGATTTTGCTCTGTTGTAGAGGCCAGAACTAAATCTAAACAGTATCCAAATTTATTCGGGATAGTATTTCTAAACGTTAGATTCATGAGAACGTTTTGAAGCTGCATTGCTGCCGATCTTGCTTTACTTGTACCAGCGTCCTGATTGTTTCTCTCAAATTGAAGTCTCCTACAATACAAATAGGACTTTTATTTCCTGGATTTATTGCTGATTCATCTATTTCAAAAAATTTACAGTATTGATCAAGGTTAGAATTTGGTGGAAAATACACTACTCCTATAAGACATGACCTACATTTAATCTGAACTTTAACCATTACAAATTCGAATTCACGAGATTAAGAAATAGGCCCTAATCTGATCAGCTTCAAACATTTCATCACCGGCTATAACCACCCCACCTCTCCTCCATTTACCTGTTACGTTATGTTCACTATCTGCTCTAAACAAGCAGTAAAAATGAAATGGCATATGGCTTTTAGTGCCGGGAGGTGTCCGAGGACTTCGGTTCGCCAGGTGCAGGTCTTTTCATTTGACGCCCGTAGGCAACCTGAGCGTCGTAATGAGGATGAAATGATGAAGACGACACATACACCCTGCCGGGAATCGAACCCGAGACCCCTGTGAACAAAGGCCAGCACGCTAACCGTTTATCCATGGAGAAGGACAACACACAGTAATTACTAGGGATGATTTCATCATCATATACAGACTTAGTGAGCCAACTTTCGGTTATGTAGATTATCTTATGGTTATTTTCAGAGGTAGCTAAAAATAGTTCTTGAGTCTTTGTCCTAACTCCTCTCACATTCTGATAACTAATAGTTACCTCTTCTTTACTATTCTACCTGTCTATACAATTATTCCTCACCCAGCAGAACTGGTAACTGGCCGCTTTCCTCTTTGCTCTTATCTGTGCAAAGAGCTTCTTCGTGCCGTAATATACTGCCGGGATCGAAAAAGATGGACACTTCATAGGCGAACTAAAGAAGAGAAGGTACGAGTCCGTTATACTTTCTGGACAGTAATTTAAAAAATCATAGAAAGGGAGGGAAAAGGGAAATGAATAGTGTTTGGATAAATCAGGTGAACTCATATCCAAGGGAATCACTGGGCAGATGGAAGGAATATTTTGAAAATGTTCTCAAAAGTAAAAGGAAATCTTGGGGTGACGTCGCATTGAAACGAGCTTATGGGGAGGGCACAGAATGTTGAGGAAGTAGAAGGATGATAAATAAACTCCACTGTCATAGAGCATCAGAAATAGATGAAATTAGACCTGAACTGGTGAAATATCGTGGTGAAAATAGATAAAATGGCTTCATAGATTAATAAAATTAGTATGGAATGATAGTAGGGTACCTCCTGACTGAACGAAAGCAGTAATTGCACCTATCTAAAAGCTAGGGAACAAGAAGGATTGTAACAAAGGTATTTCATTGATAAGTATACCAGGTAAAATGTTTGCTGGCATTTTTGAAGAAAAGGTGCGATCAGTACTTAAGAATAAGGTGGGTGCAATGCGTGTAATATGAAAAATAGCCTTTCCAAGATTAAAATTATGTCAGTAGTTAAGCAGCCTAAGAGTATTGAATGTCAGATTGGGAATACAAACCTGGAACACGTAGATAATTTAAAGTTTCAGACCGCAGAGGAACTCTCAGGATCAGATTTTCAGTGCGCGCCAGGTAATTGAAAAATGCTTCGTGAGGAATAGACAGTTATCTTTCGCAGATGTAGATAAGGTACATGATAGAATATCAATACAATAGATGTTTGGCGTTCTGGGGGAGTGTGGGATTAAAAGTAGATTAAAAGCAATCAAAGCCATTTGTGTTGACAATTATGCTGCCGTGAGAATTGTTGGCAGAATCACTTCTTGGTTCAAGGTACTTTACAGAGGTCACAAGCATACGAGGCTGAAATCTTTCACCTTTATTGTTCGTAGTTCATATGGATCATCTCCTGAAAGGTATAAAGTGTCAGGGAGGGATTCAGTTAATAAGCAGTTTGGCCTATGCCGACGACTTGGTCTTACAGCAGATTGTGCTGAAAGCCTGCAGTCTAATACCTAGAACTGGAAAATAGGTGAATTGAGCCTTTCCAAGGCTAAAGTGATGTCAGTAGGTACGAAACCTAAGAGAATTGAAGGTCAGGCAGGGGATACAAAATTGGAGCACGTAGATAATTTCAATTATTTAGGGTGTGTATGGTAGTGTAGTGAGATTTAATCAAGGTGCAGCAAAGCTAATGCAGTTGCAATCAGCAGTATTCTGTAAGAATGAAATCAGCTTCTGGACGAAACTATGTATCTTTGTACCAGTCTGTTTTCAGCCAACTTTGCTTTATGGGAGCGAAAGCTGGGTGGATTAAATACATATTATTCATAACTTAGAAGTAACAGACATGAACGTAGAGAGAATGATTGCTGGTAAATACAGGTTGGAACAATGGCAAGAGGGAATGACAAGATAAAGTTTAAATTAGAAATGGACTCGATTTATGAAGCTGCACGCATAAACTGGCTTCGGTGGTGATGTCATATGAGGCGAATGGAGGAGGATGGGTTACCTAGGAGAACGATAAACTCGGTTATGGAGGGTAAGAGAAATAGAGGAAGGCCGAGAAGACGATGTTAAGACTAAAATTTTAAAGACTTAAAGATAAGAGGAATCGAAATAAACGAGCCTAAGAGCTATTTAAGAATAGAGGATTGCGGCAGCGTTTGGTATATATTCAGAGGCTTGCAGACTGAACTATAAAAGTCATAAAAGTCTACAATGAACATGTATATAATAGGTTAGAATGCATACGACCGAGCAAGTGGCTGTGCGGCTTGGGTCACTAAGCTATCAGCTTTTCTTCCGGAGATAGTGGGTTCGAACCCCACTGTAGGCAGCCCTGAAAATGTTCTATTTTCCGGGGTTTCCCATTTTACACTAGGTAAATGCTGGGGCTGTACATTAATTAAGGTCACGGTCGCTTCGTTCCTACTCCTAGCCCTTTCCTATGCCATCGTCGGCATAAAATCTATCTATGACGGTGCGACATAAAACAAATTGTTTTTAGAATGCATACGTATTTGATCAAGTCGCAAGTACTGCGCCCTGGTGGGGGTGTGATAAGCGTCATGCAATTATAATTAGTTATGGAGGAATATATATTTCATTTTCAGAAGCAAGAAGATCGTACTGTACATACAGTAAGAACAGGCCAGGCCGAGATGGTATGGTGAAACATGCACAGAATATTGTCTCCATTGAGATTAACAAAAACAATGAACAGCAGAATTAGAATCCTCAGAAATCGTGACGAGGGGGAAAGAGAAAGGCACGAGTTGTTGACTAGTTGCGGAAGGTTTTCATAGCCCCGGGCAGTCTAGGTAGTCAAAAGAGCGCAGAGAGCCGGGTGCAAATTTCTGAGAAATGATGGCGGGGTATCTCCATGTAACTAGCGGGAGTTGAACGCGGGGTTGGCACTGGAAGAAAAAAATATGAGCCTTCCCGGTCACGTGGTTTAGGTGGACCAATGGAAAAATTCACTTGACCAAAGCAAGGCGACAACTTCGTATTGTAAGAAGCACTAGCGAGGCTAACTCCGTGGATTAAACTGATAGAAGGAAGGGAATTATCAATTCAGAATAAAGTGGAATTTAGGAGCCTTACTATATCATAAAACTTATAAAAAGTTAATAATTGCGGGAGATTGCATGGTGTAATTCTGAGAATTCATGGACGCTATTCGTTGATTGGCTGAAGGCAAAGGAAGCCACAAAAGAGCGCGAAATCCCGAGCCGGGATACGGCAGCTAAATTCGCGAATATATCCATTACCAGCGAACGATAATAGTTGAGAATTGGTATAGAGCATTTGAGAACATAATTACATCATTGGATCATATATTAAAGCCACGGGCCAAACCGCAAAGTGTCGTATGAAGATATCGGGACTGCGCGTCCCAAGATGAACTCCGTTGAACTCGGAAGAGAGGGGATACAAGTATAAATATGAGGTCGTGGACAAGGACTGGTAACTACTTCTGACAAAGTGTTCGGGCGGATACCACGCCAGGGGTGCGTAACTACTTTTGACAAAGCGTTCGAGCGGTCACCACGCCAGGGGTGCGTGACAACTTCTGATATTTTGTTCGAGCCGTGATTACGCCAGAGGTGCGAGTGTGTACTTACTCGTGGAGTAGGGTTCGAAGTATTATATTGTTACATAGTACAGTGATTCCTGACGTGATGTAGCTCATATTACAGTCTTGAGCAGTCTACTAGTATGAAGTGTTTCAAATAGACAGGACTCAGTAAAGCATAACTTACGGAGTGTGAGATTCTACCAACAGATTAGGAAGTGCGTTACATGAGAACGGTCACGAGTGTCACCTAGTGAACAGTAGATTCTAAACTGATACCTGGTCAGCTACACGAACGTGAGACGGGAAATTCAAGTGCGCGCACGGACAGTTGTAAAGGGAATCCCGAGGTATCCCATGTTCCTAGTGTCCGGGAAAGGAATGAAGAATGTATATCTACATTAAGTGGGCTAGATACAAGGCCGAGAGTGTAAAATTTGTGAGTAGAATTTAGGGTGGAAATTATTCCAAAGTGCAACAGTTATTTTATTCGTTTTCATTCAAAATGTGTAAAGTTGAAAAGGGTCAAGGATTAATTCTTCAAGCTGGCATGAATACCAGTGGAATGCAGGGCTAAAGACTGGACGGGGCCTGTGCTTCTCGTCCGGTTTTAGCAGACTACAATGGCAGAGATGAGTAACCTTTTAAAATATTTGTAGATTGCTATCGTTAGGGGGAGGAAATCATATTATTTTATCATGGTAACTTGATTGTGAAACGAGCCGCTTCCGGCTCGTATAAATTCAAAGATAGATAGACAAAGGGACAAATTAATATGTACATGATTACATCGAGCACTCATCATAATTTTGGTTATTAAATAGAGTATAGTAGGGTTGAGTTGTTCATTCAAGTGCTTGAGTTGTTTGATATGATATGGAGCACGTTTCACGTAAAGATAATGTTAATATTCATTTACAGTAGAAGTGCTTCCAAAGTGTTTTTCCGTTATCGGAACTTTTATAGATATTAAGGCATGTTGTTAAGATAATCCAAAGGTAGGATTGCCAAGTGATTTAAATTGTTGTGGGACGGAATGAAGTCCATTGATTTGTTTGTAAATATCGCGAAGTTCGCCAGTGGACAAAATAATAATAATCTGTACAAGTGTCGAAGTAGTACATTAAAATTTGGTAATGTGTAAAGGCGTGTTTAATAATAATCTTTGAGAATAAAGGCACGGACCTAGTTGGATAGAATGATTGTAAATTAAAGTAATTTAAATGTGGAGATCACATGTGCCGTGAATAATTAATTTGGGCATTGAATCCGATTTTAAGACTAATTGTTGATTTAACGTTGTTGGACTCCATAATAATCATAAATAATTTTGGTAGAAACGAGATAGGCATTTTGATAATATGGTCACGCTATGTTTGAAGCCCAGAGTGATTTGAGCCACAAGTTGAGATTTGGAGTTTTGTGGGACAGAAATCCGGCCCGAAATGAAAGTGAATTGTACTGATGTTGATGAAGAAATAGATGGATCTTAAGGCCCACATAGAGGTTGTATTTATATACCGGTGTATTGAGTGGCAGAATAGAGTCCACACACCGAGGGTTAATTAGTGAAAATGTTTTGAAGAGTTCCAATGGATAAATGGACTTCAAAATGGAAAAGGAAGGAATAATTTAACACTTGCAGAGATTGGAGGTATTTGCCCATCTGCGAGGTGTTAGGGGATTTGAGAATTGTCTTAGGAGCATATGGTCTCCATGAATTAACGAAAGTACGAAAATAAGGTTGCGGGTTCGAACACTATTATGTCCCGACCGATGTGAATTCGGATCTTGGTGATTTCTGTTTGGGAGAGAACGTATGTGACTAAATTATAAAGATGGGGAATAAAAATAAAGATTCTCGAAAGAATAATAATACTATTAATAATAATAATAATATTCCAAGTAAATCATATCTGGATTGATTAGTGCCAAAATAAATCGAAATTGTAAAAGGGGTTATGCGTTAAACATATTAAGAGTGGACTACCGTGTAACAGGCGAAATTATTTTTTTAATTAATAATAATAATATATTAAAAAACTATTTTTTTGAAGAAGATTTTTTTATATTTTGGACATAATAATGATGTTGGGAGTTGAAATGAAAAATTTGAGATTTTTAACTAATAATAATAATGAGAATATTTGAAGAAGGAGAAGAAGAATAATCAAAGAAGCTACTTTTATTTATTTCAGATGAAAATAAAAATCGCGAAAAGTTGAAATATTATTCCGAGGATGATTACGGGTTACGATAATCATGATCTCCACAAATAATAATAATAATAATAATAATAATAATAATAATAATAATAATAATAATAATAATAATAATTAATAAAATATTTTTTAAATTTTATTTATTTTTCCTATTATTTCGGATGATGATGATGGATGATACTAGGGAAGTCAGCTGGCGAATTAACGTAATAATATCAATTGGTTGTAAATAAGAAGTTAAGTTAATACTTGTAAAATGAAGGCAAATCCCTACATCTGGACCATTAGGTTAGAGTCCCTTTGTCGTATTCCTTCAACTAACGATTAGCATATCTTGGTTAGGAACCCGGGGAGAGTTTGTAGTTTCCCGGGTTGGTCTCATCTAAATCAAAGTGGAGGCGATAACATGGTCCATGTGATCGGGCCTACTTAGCCAACAGGTAATTGGTCCATGATCAAATATGGTCATGGTGTTAACGAAGGTAAATCTGATACCTTCAGATATCAACGGTTCTACCACCCAAATGGAAGAGTGGTCAAAAGTGATAAATATTATGTAATCATTTTTCAGGAATAATTTGCCAAATTGCCGGCAAATCAAGGGTCAACAGATTTTGTTGTGTGTAAAAATTATTTTGTTTACTTAAATAAAATGCTCCTTTAGCATTTGCAAGGAAACAGTTCCAGGTTCTTGTTCTTGTAGAATAGTAAACCCATGGTGACCGTTTAAATATCCGTCCCCATCCCTAGGATGGAGCCTTCATAATTTCCCTTTGATCTGAATATATATATATAATTTGTGTGTTTTATGATGAGCCTTAAAGTTAAAGATTAGAGTGTCCCGTTCAACACTGTAGTACTGATTGGATGGCGCCCTTACGTTTAGTTTGAGATCTTATATCTCAAAAATATTTTTTATTGTTTATGAGTTGCGATAGATTCGGACCGTAACACTCCCTGAGATAAATGCTGGTTGGGACTCAGGCTTTGAGCGGGTACAGTACCATCTAGCACTTTCTACAGTCACGTAGGTGAGTTACATATATTTTACGGCTTCTCATGGTCCATATTCCTAATAGTTTTGCAAAATCTCACTGTAGAACCGTTGTGTGGTCTAGATGATGCTTTGCATTCTATACTATTGTTATTGCCTAATAATAGTTTTCCCACTCATAATCAAATCAAGGAGGTAGGCAGTGCTATAGTAACCTTGGGCGGTGTCTTACACGATTCGATGTGACAGAGGAAGTGACAGGTTCAAGGGGCTCGCTGTGTACGAAGAAAATACCACTATGAAAACATTGCGCAAAACGCGCTACAAAAAAACAGACAGTGGCGAGGGGTTTGTGGGAAAGATGGGCCGGATGTTCGCTGTTTTTGTTTTGACTCGACGCGCAGGCTCATCCCTTCTTAAACTCCTGCGAGCCTGGCTCATTTTCAGCTGCAGTACCCGTATCACATCTTTCACCCCGTGCAGTGCTGTAGGTGGGCCGGTAACGACAGAGACAAAAACATGCAGTGTACAAGCAAGAAATTATAAAACTCAAAATATGCCTTTTATCTTCATTAAAAACTGAAGTAATTGCTTTTGAAACCTTTATGATTAGTCTAGAGTTATTATAATTACTGGTTTAATTTAAGTATATTACATTTTATTCCTTCGGTGAAACGTTTGTCCGATGATTTCATTCCTGGAAAACTATTGACAGCCCTCTCAAGAGATATTGTGATATCATCATCATCATCTGTTTAACCTCCAGGTTCGGCTTTTCCCTCGGACTCAGCGAGGGATCCCACCTCTACCGCCTCAAGGGCAGTGTCCTGGAGCTTCAGACTCTTGGTCGTGGGATACAACTAGGAAGAATGGCCAGTACCTCGCCCAGGCGGCCTCACCTGCTATGCTGAACAGGGGCCTTGTGAAGGGATGGGAAGATTGGAAGGGATAGACAAGGAAGAGGGAAGGAAGCGGCCGTGGCCTTATGTTAGGTACCATCCCGGCATTCGCCTGGGGGAGAAGTGGGAAACCACGGAAAACCACTTCGAGGATGGTTGAGGTGGGAATCGAACTCACCTCTACTCAGTTGACCTCCCGAGGCTGAGTGGACCCCGTTCCAGCCCTCGTACCACTTTTCAAATTTTCGTGGCAGAGCCGGGAATCGAACCCGGACCTCCGGTGGTGGCAGCTAATCACGCTAACCACTACACCACAGAGGCGGTGTTGTGATATATTTAGTTAATTTCGAAATTTTGCGGCTTGCCCTCGAATTGGTTATTTCACACTAAACTTACCGTGTTGCGCTCCAGGAATTCCCCAGCAGTGATTCGCTTATTAAAAAAATTGTAAAGGTGCTGTATTGCCAGTTTCTGCCACAAAATTTATTTAGCATTGAACTAAAAATATATTACTTATCTCATTCAAAATTGTATTTTGCCACTAAAGTGAGAGATTTCATCACTGTTAATAAATGAGTTTAGGCATTTTCATTTTTGCAGTAACGATTCGTAGTCTGAAAATTTCGGCTTGTCGGTGTAACATAGTAAATGTCTCAAAATAAGTGAAGTAGACTACCAGCTTATCTGGAGCCTCCTTTAACGTAATGGTAAGTAATATTAACAGTACCCCTAAAGAAATGTCCAACTACAGCACTGTTCCCGTGTGTTACCCATCTTGGACGACGAACGGAGAGCGTTTGAGTCTTCCGACTGGTTTGTAGGATAATTAATTTCCTGGCTTGGACAAGAAAGTAGCCTACAATAAGTTGTGGTGAGTTTAGGAACCAATGCTCTTAATCGAACGTTTATCAGCGATTTCAATCTATTAGGTAAACATTTTTTTTTGCTATTTACTTTACGTCGCACCGACACAGATATGTCTTATGGCGACGATGGGATGGGAAAGGCCTAGGAATGGGAAGGAAGCGGCCGTGGCCTTAATTAAGGTACAGCCCCAGCATTTGCCTGGTGTGAAAATGTGAAACCACGGAAAACCATCTTCAGGGCTGCCGACGGTAGGGTTCGAACCCACTATCTCCCGATTACTAACATAAAATGTAGAGCGTTAGGTGGGGTGGGGGGGGGGAGGATCATCACTGGCTTGTCACCAAGGTGGCCGCGGTTCGAATTCCGGCCAAAATATATTCGATTTTTCGAAAGTAAAGGTCACGTCCCTGTAGATCGGATTCCATTGTTGTAATCACATTAAGAGTCACATAAAATACAGGCTTGTTTAAGAATGTATGATGCCCATTTTCAGCTGCAGTACCCGTATCACATCTTTCACCCCGTGCAGTGCTGTTGGTGATAGACGGATAGGTTAGGCTACATAAATGAAATGGCGTATGGCTTTTAGTGCCGGGAGTGTCCGAGGACAAGTTCGGCTCGCCAGGTGCAGGTCTTTTGATTTGACTCCCGTAGGCGACCTGCGCGTCGTGATGAGGATGAAATGATGATGAAGTCGACACATACAACCAGTCGCTGTGCCAGCGAAATTAACCAATGATGGTTAAAATTCCCGACCCTGCCGGGAATCGAACCCGGGGCCTCCGTGACCAAAGGCCAGCACGCTAACCATTTAGCTATGGAGATGGACTAGGCTACATAATTTCACAAAGATAGAAACAAGGCTGTCAGTTCAGTACTACTTAATACATTGGCCGCTGCCAAGGTCTAGGGGCTAGCACAGTACATTCTCACCTGCTTGGCCTATGCAATCTAATGTAATTGTTTTAGCTACTTATTTAACGTGCACTAACACATCGAAGGTTTTCGGCGACGGAGGGATGGAAAGGGCCGAGGGCTGGTAAGGCAAAGGCCGTGGCCTTCATTAAGGTACACGTGAAAATGGGGGAACCACGGAAAACCATCTTCAGGGCTGCCAACTCACTCAGTGTAAAATTTAATTCAACATGAATATGCACACAGTAATGTTGATTTAATAAACCGATAATTTAATATACCGTTATTACATACACGGCAATGTTGATTTCATAACCCATGACCAAGGGAGTCTATGGATGGTTCTGGGATTCTCAATAAGTCCGCTTCACAACTTGGTAGCTTGAAGACTCTGGATTGTTACGTGGTCAGCATAACGACTTCCGCAGACATGTTCATTCCCTTTCGTGGCTGTATTCACTGCATCTCATATCATCTAGCTCCTCAGTTGACTTCACGACACGGAGTAAAACCATTTCAATACTCGGACTACGATTGAAATACTTAAACGTGCAAGGAATCGAACCCAGGGCTTCCAAATGATGCGCAGAGGCATTAGCGTTATACATCGCAATTGGGAAATATCCCGGTGGCAATGGTCACTTACAGTAGTGTGATAATGAGGTAAAGTTAAAACATAATTATCCAACAATAACAACAACAAAAGTACAACAAGCAGTTCCTTGGAAAGAAAATATTACAAGAAATATTACTAGTTAAACATTCTTAAGAATATCCAGTGCTTAACATTACGGCTTGCAATACTATAGGTTGAGCTTACTACTAGCTTAACATTACAAGTGATAATAAAGTAAACTTAAAATATAGCTACCCAAACACAACAGCAGTACAACAAGCAATTCCATGGAAAGAAAATATTACAAGACATACTACTATTTTAACATTCTAAATCCAGTATCATTATTTACAAATTCTCACACAACTTAAGTATTTCCAGGTCCTAACACTACAGCTTAGAATACTACAGGTGGAGCTTACTTCTAGCTTAACATTACAAGCGATAATAAAATTAAAAATATAGGTAATGACCCAACAACAACAACAACAACAACATGAGTACAACAAACAATTTCCTGGAAAGAGAATACTGCAAGAAATACTACTAATTTAACATTCTAAACCAAGCAGAAAGTTACAAATTCAGTGTCCGTAATTTACAATTTTTATTTTTCACTTTACACTAGCACTAATGATCTTCTTAAATGACTTGATACCGGAAGGAAATGTATCAAAGACTGCTGCAGGTAGTTTATTCCAATCCCTTATGGTCCTGTTTACGAAGAAAAACTTGCCCAGATCCGTATGCTAGTTTCTGGTCCTAATTTTATGTTTATGATCATTTCTCGACAAGTACGAGGGAGGTTCCAACCTATTACTAATACGACTCCAACCAGCCCTTTCCGTATAGCTCATATAAAGACCACACAGGCGAGCTCTAGTTCTTCTAGATTCAAAACTTTCCCAATTAATGGTATTCATCCTATTCCCGGTTATGAAACGCATCGCTCTCCTTTCAACTTATCCTAGGGAATTTATTAAACCTATCCTGTATGGATCTCAGCACGCAGATCCATATTCAAGAATTGGTCTTCTTCTTCTTCTTCTTCTTCTTCTTAATCTGTTTACCCTCCAGGGTCGTTTTTCGCCTCGGACTCAGCGAGGGATCCCACCTCTACCGCCTCAAGGGCAGTGTCCTGGAGATTCAGACTCTGGGTCGGGGGATACAGCATAGCAGGTGAGGCCGCCTGGGCGAGGTTCTGTAATCCTCCCCAGTATCCCCCGACGCAATGTCTCACGCTCCAGGACACTGCCCTTGAGGTGGTAGAGGTGGGATCCCTCGCTGAGTCCGACGGAACAACCAACCCTGGAGGGTAAACAGATTAAGAAAGAAAGAAAGAAAGAAAGAAAAAGTTATACAAAATATTGGGAATAGAAGTATTAATTTTTCAAACAGCTCCTGTACGATTTTTAGAACAGTTTTCCTGTTAAAGAAATAATTTATTGGAATTGATTCGAAAATGAACATTACTGAAGACACCTTAATTTGTGAGAGATCGGCATGATTCGATCCAACGATCTCGCGCTTGAGAGGCGGAGCGCTTGCCGCTGCGCGCGCGCTCGTTGTTACGCAAACATAGCTTGCACATAAGGCGCTGAAATTTGTCATTAATTAATTTCTTGGAAACGGCTCAGAATTGCGCCTAACTACTTGAACCTGTTATACACCTGTACATGTACCAAAGGTGGATCGAATCGGTCGCCCATGTACCATAGCCTCCCTTGACAGTGGCACAGCTGGTTAGTCGTTCCCGACTGAGGTCGGTGGCATTTGTGGGTGTTTAAATGCGACTCCTCCGCGTCGTATGCTTCTGGCTAATTAAAGAACAAAATTATCTTATTATCTGTAACACCTCACACGGCTCGCCAAACGTCCGAACTGCTGCAGCGATTCAAGTGGACGATATGGCAACATCCTCCATACAGTCCAGATTTAGCGCCATGCGATTTTCATGTGTTCGGTAAGCTGTAAAAGGATCTCGGTGGACGATGATTCCGAAACGATGACTAGGTGAAAGCAGCTATCCCCAGGTGGTTACATCGCGCTGGAGGCGATTTCTACGCATTCGAATCGAAAAGTTGGTTGACCGTTCCGAGACGTGTTTAGAGTCTCTTGTGGAGTTTGTAGAAAAGTGAACTTACATTGTATGTTGTCATAGCCGTCTTGCATATGTGTAGGTGGTATCATAAATGGCCATAACTTGAAAGTGTAACCTACTTTTTGATTCGCCCTCGTATCTGCCCTACCGAAAAGAGTAAAATTGTTCTTTAGATTTTCCCGTTACCCACCTTGAAGTGACATGCGCGACATGTCCCACGGGCCTTGGAATAAAAATCCAATTTTTCGTAATGATCTGCGTTATTGTCCGTCGTACGATAAATACGTACATGGCATAAAGCAACGGAAATAGCATAGGCCTATATTTAAACTTTTGTTATACACAGCCTTTTGATAGACCTAATATCAAGGAAAATATTTGAGAGTAATCTTCCTATAAATACCAACTCCACGTGATTACCGTGATATCATGTGCAGCTGATAACACAATCCGGAGTGAGATTTGGTTGAAATAAGTCCACCAATTTTCCATGTTTAGGAATATCCAAACGGACAGACACCAAAAAGAAAAGTTCTACCTCATGTTTCCTCGGTGTTCAGATACATTACGTGGTGATAATTTACAAGCCGGGAGAAATATTATGCATCCTCTGATTTTTTCCAATTATGGATCCTTCAAATAACTGTAGTTGTGCGAGTGTGTATGTCACTGGCTGCAGAGCATGAAGCCCGTAGAAAATAGAATTTTTCTCCGTCATTTGAAGATTAAGTGAAATTACGAACATAAAAATAATTAAAATAAAGGGGCGTTTCACATAATATAGTACACAGATTTTACATTTAATCAATAGTGTAAGAGGAAATTAAAAAAACCTTTTTTGGTCTTCCTATGAAATCCCATTCTATGTAGTGATTTTAAATGATATGCATATCGAAACCTGCTCCTGGATGAGTAGACTCTAAACAGGAAGTTTGGTCAGATATATTCAATAGTGTGAAAGAAAATTGGAAAAATCTCCTCTGGTCTTCCTATAAACCCCCAGCCTTTTCAGTGATTTTTAAATATTATGCATATCTAAACCTGATCCCGGATGACTGGACTCTAAATATAAAGTTTGGTCGAAATATAATCAATAATGTAAAAGAAAATTGAGAAAACACTTCTAGTCTTCCTATAAACCCCCAGTCTCTTAGGTGATTTTTAAAAGATATGGATATTGATACATGTTCCTGAATGATTAGACTCTAAATGTGAACTTTGGTTGAGATATAGTAAATAATGTAAAATAAAATTGAAAAAATCTCTTCTAGTCTTCCTATAAATCCCCTGTCTGTTGGGTGAATTTTTGAAAGATATGCATATTGAAACATGCTCATGAATGAATATACTCTAAATATGAAGTTTGGTCTGCCTTTGCTGGCAAGATGTAGTGTTTACAGTGCACTATGTCTTCTGGTATGGGCTAGAGCAATTTTGTTACTTTCATTGATCTGTCTCAGCTTTATCCTTGGCTTTGACAAAATGAAAGTGACTGAGGTATGAGTGATGCTAGTAATGCCATTCCTTCTGCAGCCAGTCCCTGCTATGAATGGTGTGAAAATATTGCTCATAGGGTCGGTTGGTGCATGCATTTCAGTGGGCTTGGCAGACTGATATGTAATAGCAACTTCTGGCTCGGTGAGGAAAGCAACGGGAAACTACCTCACTCCTCATTTCCCTAGTACGCCTCTTCAGTGATGCCCAGGCCATCTATGACAGCTGATGGCGGAGCTGTTGAGGATCCAACCAGCCTTCGGGCTGAGGACTAAACATACATACATACATGAAGTTTGGTCATGCAATCAATAGCGTAAGAGAAAACTGAAAAATGTCTTCTAGTATTCCTATAAACCCATAGTCTAACTTATTTAGAGATTTTTAAACGATGTGCATGTCAAAAACCTGCTCCTGGATTAGTAGACTCTAAATATGAAGTTTGGTTGAGATCTATTCAGCCGTTTACCCGAGATGGTGGAACAAACAGACAAACGGACAAATAGACAAACAAACAAACAAACAGACAAACAGGCACGAATGCTAAAAGCTACAGATATGATCTCTAGTTGACCTAAAACGGATAAATATATCAAAATTTGGCGAAATAAATGATATTACAGACAGCGGAATCCCTAGAATTTTATTTATAAGATTCACTGAAAGACTTGCCATTAATGTTATTTTATTTTAGGTACATAAATATGTGTGTTATTTTATTTCTGTTTTATTTCACTAAAGCAATTCCGGTTTATTTCTCTTTGCTTTACGTCGCACCGACAAAAATAGGTCTTAAGGCGATGATGTGATAGGAAAGGCCTAGGAGTGAGAAGGAAGCGGCCGTGGCCTTAATTAGTAGTGTAATTAAGGTACAGGCCAGGAATTTGCCTGGTGTGAAAATGGAAAACCACATAATTCCGGTTACGGGACGGGTGACTTTACGCTGTTAATATCGGCCATGAAAATTTTTATTATGATTATTGCTTCCTATGGTAAATGAATTTCTTTTCTGCACGTTATGTATAAAAGTTATCGGTGCCTTTCTACTACAGTACATCTTTTGTATCTGCTCTACGTCCCACTCTCATTCGTGCGTTTTCGGGCACTGATAAGCAAAAGGATTAGGTCAGGGAAAATATTGGCATTAGCCGTAATTAAAGTGCAACTCCAGTGCTGGTGTCATGTTAGAATGCAAAGTTACTGATAACCATTTGCCGACGGTGGGGTTCGAGTTCACTCTCTCGGGATTGAAAGTCTACAGCCACATGACCGTACCGCGCTGCCAACTCGCTTGGCGAATAACATGATTATGAGTAAGACAGTTCGAAAATCTCCGTCGCGGTTGATGTGATCGTAGCCCAGGTCCTCCATTTCTACTTGTAATCCGAATAAAAATCTCACATTCATTGACCACGATTCGAATCAAATGCGCCTTCTTCAGAGGCCAGTGACGTAACACGACGGTACACAAACAGTACTTCAATACACATATAAAACATCTGGCATACATACTTCCTTTGTATTCCCTGTTAATAGCATTGAACTTAATGACACACAGTCCTTTGATGCAAGTGATATTTCACATACCTATTAATTTTGTCACATTGTTCACTTTGCCTACGTTTGATTTAATGCAAGTCACATTTGGCATGCTACTTCCTTTGAAATATTTAAATGTATAAATTGAGGTTATGTCCAGAAGTTCGTAGGTAATTTAATACACGACCTTCATCCTTGTAAATTTGATATGCCTCATGTTTACACTTCAATAACTAGCTCGCCGTTTACCTTGTATCATTCTTCCAGTATCAGCTCCCGTAATTATTTGTTACATATTCTCATGTTTCCTTTTCCTTCCTTACTGTGAGCTCGCATACGGGAGATAGTGGGTTCGAATCCCACTGTCGGCAGCCCTGAAGATCTTTTTCCGTGCTTTCCCATTTTCACACCAAGCAAATGCTGGGGCTGTACCTTAATTAAGGCCACGGCCGCTTCCTTCCCATTCCTAGGCCTTTCCCGTCCCATCGTCGCCGTAAGACCTATCTGTGTCGGTGCGACGTAAAGCAAAATAGCAAAAAAATTAAAATTTCCTTCCTTAAGGAGACTTTATAAAGATGAGTCGTACTGTACATTCCCAATATTTCCTGAAATACGGTATGTCATCCTTCCCTTTGGTTGTTAGTTCTCGGATTATTATTATTATTATTATTATTATTATTATTATTATTATTATTATTATTATTATTATTATTATTATTATTATTATTATTATTATTATTATTATTATTATTATTATACACAACTACTATACAAAAAGAACCAGTAGAATTGCAGTAAACACTCATCACCACCACTACCACCAAGTGCAATTCTCAATTAACGTGTACAATAATTGTGTATTACGTCAAACTTGTAGTGGTGGTTAAGCTTTCCGTCTACCGATGCAGTGTATCAAACGTCTGGCAATGGGCAGTGACGAGTTCCTTCTTCTCCTTCATCTTTTCTTTTCTTTTAAATCTACCGACACGAGGCTGACGTATTTGAGCACCTTCAAATACCACCGGACTGAATCAGTTATCTGTATTAATCTCATAAAGAGAGAAATTTGTTAGTTTGCATGTGGACGGTAATCTGAGGATCTATTCAGCCAATTTCAGTTGTATGGGTCATCAGTCTAGAGACTACCGAGTGAGTTGGCCGTGCTGTTAGGGTCGCGCATTCGGGAGATAGTGGGCTTGAACCCCACCGTTGGTATCTCTTAGGTGATTTTTCTGTCGTTTCCCATTTTCACACCAGATACGGCTGCTACCTTCTCATTCCTAGCCCTTTCTCATAATTCCGTCACCGAAAACATTCGATGTGTTAGTGCGATGTTGAAGAAGTAAAAAAACATTCACGCCCTGGTCTACACCCCTACCATTCTCTCCGCTTACACTTCCCTCAGAATTAACTGAACAAGTCCTGCATGTCTGAAGATGTTTCCTATCATTATACCTCTTCTTCTGGTCAAATTTCGCCAGATCGTTCTCCTTTCACCAATTCGATTCAATATCTCTTCGTTCGTGACTTTATTTACCCATTTCACCTATAGGATTCTTCTGTATGGCCACATTTCAAAATCTGCTCTTTCTTTCTGAGCTAGTATCCGTCCATGTTTCACTTCCATGCAATGCGTTGCTCCGGACAGAAATCTTCCAAAACTTCTCTGTAACATTGTACTGTATATCAATGTTTGAAGTGAAAAATGTATTTGGTTAAGAAAGGCTCTGATTGTGCTAGTCTACATTTTACGTCCTCCTTTCTTCTCCTATCGTAAGTTATTCTACGACCCAAGTAAAAATATTCATTCATTTCCTTTAAGAGTTCATTTCGTATCTAATATTTCCTGCAACACCTGACTTCAATTGCACTCCATCACTTTTGATACGGATTTCTTTATTTTCTTGTACGCCTTCTCCAAGACTGTGCCCATACCATTCAACAATTTCTCCAGATCTTCTTCAGACTCAGGTGAAATAACAATGTTATCAACAAATCTGCGTGTAATAATTACTTGCATACACCCTGAATATAGTGTACGATGATGTGGAAGAAATAAGTGTTCACATGTCTGCGCAAAAGTTAGGCTAGAGTGCTAAGAACCGAGGGCTATGAAAAAAAAAACATCAATCCAGAAAGGGGCGAGACAAGGCTGTGGTTTGTTCCCTTTTCTTTTCAATGTTTGTAGAGTATAGAACATACGGTAAAGGAAATCAAATGGGAATTTGGGGAAGGAATCGCAATCCAAGGAGAGGAAATCAAAACTCTAATTTTTTTCGAGTCTGCAGATGATCTGTACAACTTGCTGATTTAAAGGGGCACAGCCTTGGAGATGGAGTACAAGGTGAAAATGAGTAAATCCAAAACGAAAGTAATGGAGTACAGCCGACTGGAGTCAGGTAATGCAGGGAATATTAGATTAGGAACTACTGTATTAGTCTTACTAAAAATGGAGCCCACCAAGTCCGCTTTCCATTTTCCATTTTACAAAAAATGTTCATGCGATTTTTCATCCTAAATTCAACGGTCAGGAAACCATGACTTTCTATGTGTTTTAGCACTTACTAAAACTAAATTGACAAATAAACTGTTATTTCTATTTTAAAAACGGAGCCTACATGCAGGATTTAGATTTACATTTCTTACAAAAAATGTTCATATACATTCGTAACTCTATCAGTTTGCCAGATAATTACGCTTTTCCGTCTTAAAGGAGAATGTCAAGCATACATCTGTTACGTCGAACGTGGTACTGCTAAGTGATCAGGGTGAAAATTGTTACCGATATCCATTACTAGTGCAAGTCCAACAATCGTTAATTTTTTCACTATGTAGAAGAAACTTTGTTAAGGTGGAATACAAGGCGGAAAAGCATGAAAGAATGGAGAAAACGGAAGGAAATGTATCTCTGAGGCCCTTAAAAGAGAATAAATTACCTGATCTATTAGAAATACACGCAATATTTCCTGGCTACGGGAATTGACACACAAAGTAATGTAAAATAAAATAATGCCAATTTCAGAATCATCCGATTAGGGGGAGGGTATCGTTTATTGTACTGTTTTATTTTGATACATGCAGTTTTAATAATCATTTTATACCATATGGCATAGTAGAAAAACATGCAGTAGTAAGACAAATAAGAAATAAAATGTAAAGAAAACAGCGTTAACGTACATTATAACCAAAATTTAACACTTTTAAGTGGTTAGAAATTGAGCAGAGAAATAATAGCCTGAAAGGAGTATTACATTCACTATTGTAAAGAAATCAAACTTGTCGGACGTGCTATAGAGGCCCATCAGATACCCCGAAAACGTGACCCCCCCGAAGTGAATATCACCATAGCAGTCATTCTCAGTCCCTTCATACCAGGCCTGACACCTGAAGCGAATATTAATATTTAAGGGGCGGATTTTAATGAAATGTCATATTTTTGCTTGAAAAGTCATATTTTGGACAAATTTATGACATTGGTCACATTTCTGCTTGACGCGCAATAAAGTCATATTTCCTGACATATTCTAAGGATTTTCATATTGAGCGAATTTTTGTGGTCAGCTATTCAGCGAGGGAATCTTCCTGTAATAGTTAGGGAGTCCATTTGTGGTCTGATTATGACTCTGTATGCGGGAATGGGCAAGTAGCAGGTAACTGGGATTATGAACAAGGGATCTAATGAGGATCACAAAGTGATTGACAATACTCAGGAGAAAGGCATCCTGGGGTGCATACGTAGCTAATGAACTGGTATTTCTGCTTGCTAGAAAATAGAGGACTATCTGGCTTGTTTTGAGACCACTTATTCAGTGTAGTTTCAACGTGCCTAAAGCGAAGTGTTCAGAGAGTGTGACATTAAGGCAGTTTGTTAAGGAATTTGGAGAGCAGAATTCTAGTAGTGATGATGTTATTTCGTACTGTAAACTATGTGAAGTGAAGGTATGTGCTCAGAAACGTTTTAATGTGCAACAGAACTGCGATACAACTAAACATCAGAAGTGCTCAATAAAATCTTCCGCGGCAGAGAATAGGCAGCATTAAGGCCTCATGTGCAGCTACTGCTCCGTCAGAGAACAGATCGGAATTCTGTAAGTATCTCTGCAGGATGATGGTTACTTCAAATATTCCCTTGGAAAAAACTGAACAGTACAAACTTTAGGTCCTTCTTAGAGAATCAACGAATCAATGTATCAACTTTGAGGACATTTTATATCTCGAGTCTCTATGAAGATATTTTAAAGAAGATAAGATCTGAAGTTCTCAATCACAAGATGAGTTTCATTGGACGAAACAACTGACGTAAATGGGAGGTACGTAGCTAACGTATTTATTGGCATTCTGAAAGATGACAATGTGTTTCTCCTGACGTGTGCGGTTTTAAAGGAAGTAAATCATTCCTACATTGCAGTGCTGTTTGATGATGCTATGAAGTTACCGAGGCCAGAAAAAGTAAAAAGAAATAACATACTATTTCTTGTAACTGAAGCCGCCCCGTATAAGAAGAAGGCAGCCAAAGGACTAAATCTACTTTATCCGAAAATGGTCCACGTAACGTGCCTTGTCCATGCTTTGCATAGAGTGGCCGAGGAGATTCCGATCAACTACCCTGAAGTAGATAAGTTAATTGAAAATGGCACGAAAGTATTCCCGAAGGTTCCCCATCGACTTCAATAGCTGAAAAATGTGCTCCTACTCAGCCTCTTCCACCACAGCCTGTCATTACTCGTTGGAGAACTTGGCTCGACGCTGTTCAATACTACTGAAGCAATTATGATTAATTCAAGACGGCTGTTCAGGAATTTGATCCTTGCGATTCATCATCTGTCAAGATTGTGCAAAATTTGTTTACTTCTGCCAGCTTGGTCGGAAATTTGGCGTTCATATAATCGAATATCGGTGTGATACCAAGTGTATTCACTCGTCTTGAAACTGTGGGGCTTCTACTACGTGACACGTTAGATATTGTGAAGAACATTGAGTGTGATTTAAATAAATGGAAGGGTGAAGGAGGCTGAAGAAATATTCTGAAAAACTGCAAAGAGTGTTGTTCTCAAATGAAGGTTATTCTGTGCTTTGTAAGATAACTGACATTCTTTGTGAACACCATACAACATTGGGGGATTTACAGCAGCAGTTTTCTCCGGAGGACATAACCTTGTTCAAATTTGCCCCCATAAAATCGTGTGACGTCAAGGGGAGTTTCTCCAGGTACAGAAACATTCTTTCTTACTACCGAAGAGGTTTCGAGTTCGACAATTTGAAAATGCACGTGATCATCCAGTGCAATTGCACCGCCGGAAAGGAATACCAAGACCTGGTATGGATATTTTCATCGTTATTTTTATAGAAATTTGCCCATTCAGAACTAGTTAAATCATATCATCATCTATTGCTAATTATTTCTTGATTTTCAGGATAAGTGTGCTGCCATATATGAAGAAAAAAAGAACTTTATGATTAACAGAAATTGAATGTAACAAACAAAACTGACAGATGTTCATTTTTTGGCCTAAATTAGTCAATTATAATGTGAGGTCATATTTTTTCCTTTTTCGGTCATATATTAAAGATATTTGGTACATATTTGCTTGCATATTTTGAAGAATTTTAGGTAATTAAAATCCGTCCCTTATTAATATTATACTGTTAAGAATGTGGAAGCTAATACAACGGTGATTTAATTATATGCTATAACTATAATCTACGTACCTATTTGTTCTGGACTACAACAAAATTTATTGTTTAGGTTTCCTTAGCTATATTTCCGCTTCTAACATGTATCTCATGAGATGCTGTATTTTCTAAACATGGCTACACTGATAACCCAACAAACATCTGCATCCACTTTCTGTTCAATACCGTAACAACCGTATACAACTGAGTTGCGTTTATAATTTTCTTCATATCCTCATCCATACATTTTCCTCTAATTTCCTTCTTCTCTAAACAGTTTTTGAAAGATGTGCCAAACGCATTTTTTAAATCATAGTAAACATTTTCATCTTCATTTTGCCTGAGGGCTTCATTTTTGTGTACCCCCATTAACAACCATATTATACCTCTCATTTCCCTTTTTACCATATTATCTTTTAGTCTTCATTCTCCCAATTACACTGCAAAATTCTTCCAGGGTCCTCTTATTTTTGTACTGTGTAGCAATTTGTTGCTTTTAATTCTCCTTAACTCTTAGAATTACTTCTTTTTTTTACATATCCCTTGGTGTTCTATACAATCCCTCTCCCAGCAGTATCCCATTCCTACCGTTTCCACACAAATTGATCTAGAGTTCATAAAGTACATGATGCTCTCCCTCTTTTACCCATAAGTCCTCCCGCACAGCAGTATGCTGGCATTGCTAGAGTTATCTCAAGTTTTCGTAATAATAGCTTGATTGCTTTGTTGCTATTCATTTTCAATGTGGGATAAGAAAGGGCTAGGAGTGGGAAGGAAGTGGCCCTGGCCTTAATTAAGGTACAATCCATTTGGCTGGTGTTAAAATGGGAAACTGGGGAAACCGTTTACAGTAATGCCAACAGTGGAATTCGAACACACTATCTCCCAAATGCAAGCTAATCGCGCGGCCAACTCACATGGTCCTCTTTTCCTTAGTCGAGTCTTATGTGCACGGGTTTACTTAATAATCATGTCTTTTATCCATCTCTGCAAACCCCAGCATTTGCGAGCTAGCTTGGCCAGAGCAATCTCCGGCTCTCACATCTGTACAGAAGTTTGCTAGTCTTATTTCAAGCTGCTGCTTACCTTCTAAAACCGCAGGCTTATTGTAGGAGTGAGTACCTTGAACAGAAGAGTTATGTAGCTGGGAGAAAAGAGCAAGGACTAGGAAGATATCCGTACTGAGTAGTTAAGAAGGACATAAAGAATCCTAAGCGAGTTGGCGAGTTCCTAGTTTTATGAGTGTTCTCCTTTTGCCTTAAATGCACGCGTTTATTTAATAATAGTGTCTTATAAGTTTTCAATCACCTCTATAAACCCCAATATTAGCCTGTAAATATTTTAGTTGTATGTGTCATAGTTTTACTAATCTTCCACTTCATTTTAAAGATTCTGTCGAACTGTGATGCAAGATTAACTCTGCTTTCTACACAAGTTCGGTTTCTAGATGCGAGGCTAAGTGCTGGGATTTCTAAATTTTAAAGTGTTCTCCCTTCTGCTTCTTCTTCTTCTTCTTCTTTTCCTTAGTCGAGTCTGTACGCGTTTACTTATTAATCATGTCTTACGCGCTTTTAATCCCCTCTAAAAAAACCAGCATATGCAAGCTAGCCTGGTCAGGGCAATCTCAGGCTCTCACAACTTCACATAATTTGGCTGGTCTTGGTAGGTTGCAGAGCTCAAATTACTGTGTTCGATCCCAGCGCGACGAGAAAAAAGTTCTAGTTATACGATTTTCCCCTTCTTCAATTCAACGTTGACAGCAATGTTATAAAAAAATTGTAAGTCATGGCATCAATTCCCGTTTACTTAATAATCATGTCTTATATCTTACGCATTTAATCACCTCTACCCCAGCATTTGCTTGTGCAGTTCCTTAGTCAGTGCTGTGAGTCCTAGTTTTACGAGTGTTCACCCTTCCTTACTTGTTTACAATTAGCTTTACCTCACACCGACACAGAGATGTTTTACGGTGAGATGGGACAAGAAAGGGCTAGAAGAGGGAAGGAAGCGACCGCGTCCTTAATTAAGGTACAGCCTGGTTTGAAAATGGGAAGCAAACTTCAGGTCTGCCGACAGTGGGGTCCGAACCCAGTATCTCCCGAATGCAAGCTCACAGCTGCACGCCCCTAACAACACTGCCAACTCACTCGGCCTTATTTATTTTAACTACGATTGTAAAACGACAAAACATTAAGACAGGACGTCATTCCCCCCTGTGGGTGGGGGCGGTAGAATAACACCCACGGTATCTCCTACCTGTCGTAAGAGGCGACTAAAAAGGGCCTCAGGGGCTCTGAACTTTGGAGCGTGGGTTGGTGACCACGGGGTCCTCAGCTGAGTCCTGGCATTGCTTCCACTTACTTGTGCCAGGCTCCTCACTTTAATCTATCCTGTCCGACCTCCCTTGGTCAACTCTTGTTCTTTTCGACCCCGACGCTATTAGGTTTGCGAGGGCTAGGGAGTCTTTCGTTTTCACGCCCTTCGTGACCCTTGTCTTCCTTTGGCCGATATCTTCATTTTTCGAAGTGCCGGACCCCTTCCCTCTTTTTTCCCTCTGATTAGTGTTATATCGAGGATGGTTGCCTAGTTGTACTTCCTCTTAAAACAATAATCACCACCACCACCACCACCACCACCAGGACATCATTCCCGTTTACTTCAAAATCATGTCAGTCTTTATACGCTTTTAGTCGCCTCTATAAACATACATTGCTTTATAATCACGTCAATCCTTATGCGCCTTTAGCCACCTCTGCCAACAAAGGTATAACCCCATAATTTTCCTACAAAATTTGTTACGAGCGTTATCTCAAAGTAGCTTCAAACCAGAAATAAAGAAGATACGTTACGCTGATCATGTGATAGCCTATTGTTTTACTCTTATCAAATAGATCTGTTCGAAGTTCTACGACATAGAAGAGATGTCATTCTAATAACACGATTGTCAAGCAAATGCCAAGGTCGTAATTTAATGACATGATCGCTTCTTTCTATCAGTTGTTCGTTCGTTCGTAATCTGTTTACCCTCCAGGGTCGGTTTTTCCCTCGGACTCAGCGAGGGATCCCACCTCTACCGCCTCAAGGGCAGTGTCCTGGAGATTCAGACTTTGGGTCGGGGATACAACTGGGGAGAATGACCAGTACCTCGCCCAGGCGGCCTCACCTGCTATGCTGAACAGGGGCCTTGTGGAGGGATGGGAAGATTGGATGGGACAGGTAAGGAAGAGGGAAGGAAGCGGCCGTGGCCTTAAACTAGGTACCATCCCGGCATTTGCCTGGAGGAGAAGTGGGAAACCACGGAAAACCACTTCTAGGATGGCTGAGGTGGGAATCGAACCCACCTCTACTCAGTTGACCTCCCGAGGCTGAGTGGACCCCGTTCCAGCCCTCGTACCACTTTTCAAATTTTCGTGGCAGAGCCGGGAATCGAACCCGGACCTCCGGGGGTGGCAGCTAATCACGCTAACCACTACACCACAGAGGCGGACTTCTATCAGTTGTCTAGATGAATATCTTACGATAGCTTCAATCCTCCAGTTAAGAAGATAAGGTACGCTGACAATACGATATGTATCATTTTTTTACACTTATCGGGTAAGTCTGTTCAATGTTCCAGCTATATACCACAAGAATGGCACAGGTATATCAGATCAGTATAAAAAGATTTCTTTCAGTAGAAAAGTTTCCGGCACTTGACTAAAATTAAAGAAAATATCAACTGAATGTGACGTGATCACTACAAGAATTCAGTGTGCATCAAGTGCACTGAGCGTCAATGATAATTAACAGATGATTCACATATGTCGATAGACCTAGTAGTGTGGACGACTAGCTCTTTAACCATCTCCTCCTCATAGATCTAGTAGCGTCCACATGTATGGCCTCTTCGTCTTCTTCTCCCTCCACCTCCTCTTCCTCCTACCTCTAGTAGCGCTCACTGTCCTCATCTGTAGACCTAGGAACGATCCAAATATGTGAACGGACTTCGTAGTGCAGAATACAAGAACTTTTTAACCTCCTCCTCTTCATCGTAATAGATCTAGTAGTGTGGACCGTACTTGCCTGTTGAACTAGAGATGAGTTCTCACATATGTGGACGAACATAGTAGCGTAAATAGTCTCCGATTCTGGTGTGTTCTGAACAAAATATATCGATCGCCGATTGTAGTTTGCTAGAACTCATGTGTTTCAGTCAGCAAAAATAGTGAGTCGAAAGTCAGCCTGGAGTTGCATGACTAGACCACGTAATCACCGCGAGAGTTCGCTCTGAGCACGAAGAAAACCCGTGCACAGGCACGTGTTCTGTGTTGATCTGTCAAATTCAAACACCGTGCGCGCTCATGCTCACACATATGATTAACTTGGACTCTAACTGCGCACGCCCTTGGCAGCTCTCTACATTCAAAGTACATGCTCCCTGTTCCAAAACATACCACAATCTTGAAACATGAATTGCCCTCTATCAACTAACTAGAGAACACTCTCACCTGTCAACATTCTAAACACGCACTCTCCGTTTCAACACATACCACCAGTTTTCACACGAAGTGCGCTCTGTCTGCTATCTAAAGAAGTCTCTCAGCTGTCACCATTCAAAACATGTGCTCTCACTCTCGCCATATCTGACTCGTTGGCTGAACGGTCAGCGTACTGGCCTTCGGTTCAGGGGGTCCCGGGTACGATTCCCGGCCGGGTCGGGGATTTTAACCTTAATTGGTTAATTCCAATGGCACGGGGGCTGGGTGTATGTGTTGTCTTCATCATCATTTCATCCTCATCACGACGCGCAGGTCGCCTGCGGGAGTCGCATAGAAAGACCTGCACCTGGCGAGCCGAACCCGTCCTGGGATATCCCGGCACTAAATGCCATACGACATTTCATTTCTTTTCATTACTCTCGCCATCTTCCATACAAACTCCTATCAGCTATACAATGAAAGCTCTCAGCTGTCAACATTCAAAATATGCGCGCTTCCGTTTAAATCGTAGGTTAATACTGCCATCTTTGAGATGAAGTGCGCTCTTTCAGCTAACTAAAAAATTCTCTGAACTGTCAACATTCAAAATACGCGCGCTCCTGTTCAAAACATTCAGCTGAGCAATAGTGACGGTCTCTATATCCCCTCCAACTTCCCATACCGCCATGTGCTGCCATCTGAGCGAAAGTGGCGGTCTCTATATCCGCTCCACCTTTCCATACCGCCATCTTAAGATATGTGTTGCCACCTGAATGAAAGTAGCGGTCCCTATATGCCCTCTTCCTTTCTATATTGCCATCTTGGACGATTAGCGCCATCTCATACCGCCATCTTATACTAGTAGTGCCATTTATATCACCACCACCTTCCCATAATTCAATCTTATGACATATGATGCATTCTATTACTCCTCCTCATTACCATCGCACCCCCCCCCCCCCCTCCTCTCCCACTCGCTATTTCAAACTGTCTATAAAAGAGCTATCTATGTTATGCCAGGTTTTACATGTAGGCATTTTCTATTTCTGCCTAAGTGGTTTTGCCCTGACCCTTATTCCCGATTACACAGGTATGATACCTTATCACTACATCTGGCCTGGTAGCATGCATAGCATGGGGACAGGCAGATACTACCACAGTATCACATATCCCAATCCTCTCTGCTGTCTCTTTGCTATTAGAATTAATGGTATGTCGGGGGCGATGTAGATTTGAGCTGATCGCCACGTGGGGGGTGCGGCTTCGGGGGACCCCCACCAAAAACAAATACATCTCCGCATTCTGTTTTCAGACGGGGTGCCGTCTGCTGGTCTCTCCAGTGGTCTACCGCTCTCGGGCATCAAGCCTGAGGGGCACTGGAGGACGGATGAGAGGGAAAGCAATGTTTAGGTGGAGCAAGGGACGGTGCAGGGTTAATCCCACTCCCCTATTGTTGTGGGGGAGGGGGAGGTCCATGACCAGCCCCTAACCTAACCGATAGGCTTCTTCATGGGGCCTGTGTGGTTATGACTGAATAAAGGAAATTCAAATCGTCTACACTGTGTCTGTAACCCTGTTGCTCTACTACTTTCGGGCTGAGGGGCGGTCACTTGACAGGCCAAGGCACTTCGGGTGCCATTGGCTTTAGTTTTAGATAGCTGACAAATGAATTCTTTAATGAAGGAAAGTTATTGGTGAGGAGGACCATTATAAAAAATGTAATGGACTAAATGATAATACCGAGCGAGTTGGCCGTGCGCGTAGAGGCGCGTGGCTGTGTGCTTGCATACGGGAGATCGTGGGTTCGAGCCCCACTGTCGGCAGCGCTGAAGATGGTTTTCCGTGGTTTCCCATTTTTACACCAGGCAAATGCTGGGGCTGTACTTAATCAAGGCCACGGCCGCTTCCTTCCAACTCCTAGGCCTTTCCTATCCCATCGTCGCCATAAGACCTATCTGTGTCGGTGCGACGTAAAGCAACTAGCAGAAAAAGATGATGATAACAATAATAACAACAAAATGAATAATTGTTTACCGTTCCTTCAATTGATATAGACTTAAATAGATGTCGGAATGTTCCGAGGACTCATTAACGAAGCCAACGGCATGGAGTTAACCCATTTAAACACCCTCAAATGTCACCGACCCCAACTTGGATTGAACTTGCTATCTCAGGAACAGAAGGATAATGACTAACCGACTGTGACGTGGTTTAGATTGACAGTAAAATCTGAGTCGCAATGTGTTCTTACTGTCACGTAGAAGAAGTTTGAAATAAGCTCCGTGAGGAAGATTAACGTTGAGCACTCACGGGTTTGTTGCGGCGGGGCTCGAGGCGAGGCCCTGCTAGGGCCAGCCACATCGATCCACGACGAAAGCAAATCTGCTGCGCCAAGCTAATTGCCTCATTTACACACAGACAGATACCAGACAGCGACAGAGAGGGGGAAAGTCAGTTTCAATGCCAGCCGCTGCGCCGCGAGACTCTGGAATAGAACACTCTCCTTGCAATTACTTGTCACATGTATTAACTTCCATTTAAAGTAGCCGAGAACTACGGAAGTGTGATGCTCTGCAATAACAGACTTCGTTTATATTCTGCGGGGTTCCTAAACCTCATTCACTTCCACAACAGACGTCACACATACTTACCTATTGACCACTCGTTAATTCGACGCCTCTTAAGTAGTTATTTCTACAAAATATCCTGACTTAAGGTCCAGTCGAATGTCAGGATGAAGGAGAAGCACGTTTTCATGAAGAATTGAAAAAGACTTGCAATTTGTCCAGTCTCCTTTCATTCTTTATATAGCACATGCAAACAAGGAAATAAAAAGTATTTGGATTAATCAAAATTAAAGGAGAGGACATCAAAACTTGCCGATAGCCCTGACACACCAATAGCATTTTGACCTTGGCTTGCCATGACGACTGTTGTCCAACCGTTTGTCCTGCAGATATTGGAATGTGACGTGGTCAGCGTAACAATATCCTCAGCCGAACTGTTTGGCTTTTGTGACCGAGTTAACCGCCTCTCGTATTAGATAGTTCCTAATTTGATTTCACGAGGCTGAGTGAACCCTGTTCCAACCCTCACTTTAAAGTTACCATATCCGGACCGGCCGGGAAACGAACCCAGGGCCTCCAGGTAAGAGGTAAACACGCTACCCCTACACCACAGGGCTAGCAATGTTTGCTGGTGATACTGCTATATTATCCGAGTCTGTAAAAGATTTTGTGAATGGAATGGACATAGTCCTGGTGAAGGTGTAAGTAAATCCAAACCGAAATTAATGTAATGCAGTCATGTGAAGTCAAAGATGCAGGGAATATCAGGAAAGGAAGCCAGGAAGTAAATTAACATCGTGACTGGGCGGTAGAATAACCAATGATAGCACAAGTAAGAAAGACAAAATGTGAAGATATCCAAGCTACGGTCTTCCTTAAGGAAATAATTTTGCTCAATTCAAACGTAGAAATTTGTTTTTGAATACTTTTGTTCGAGTGTGATACTGTAATAATAGTTCAAGATTGCACTCGGCCATGCCATTATTTCCCAAAACTTAACTACCTTTCTTCTTTCTCTGCTACTTTCCCCATACCCCAGTGGCATTGCGAGTGCGATCCGTGTCTCACATATGGGCAAAGATGAATTATACAACCAAATAACCTTCCTGACACCAATCCCATGAGGAAGTACGTATCCGACTTACAACAACTTCAGTGGTTAGTGTTGTACATAATTGGAAAGTTGTGTTTAAATACAGGCACTTAGTAAGAGGGCGACCGTGAACTGAACCCGATACACTACGTATTGTAGGCCGTTGCATCGACCATTCAATCAAGGAGCAGACAACATTCAATGTGTATTACTTCCGCACATGATTGCTCACTGTGTGTACAGCTAACAATTCATACACGTGGAAGAGAAGTTATTTCGAAACCCACCACGGGCGAACCAATATCTTCCCGTCCACAGCAGCCACCTCCTTCGCTGTTGTTCGTCTAACAGGACTTCATGTAGTCATGAGTGATGCTGCGTGGTTGTTAGGCTCAAGGTCGTGGTTTCGATTTGCGGCATAGTCCGTTGCCCTTTAAGAACGCCTAAATGCGAGGCATTCGTGTCAGTGTACGCGGTAAAGAACGTCTTTTCGGGGCGAAATGTGTCAGTCCGGCGTCTCATTAAAACCGATGATGGTTGAATTAACATCAAATACACAGCTTTATTCTCCATACGAAAGCTTGAACGGTGGTGTTATTGATATACAATACTTCTTCCTAGTTAGATTATTGATGTCAATGGTTATACCACATCAGTGAATAGATTGGAACGTATGACATTGTAAATAATGTTAATATATTGGCATGGTCCATTATTATTATTATTATTATTATTATTATTATTATTATTAACACCACCATTTTCATCATAATCACCTGCCCCATGGTGTAGGAGTAGTATGTGCGTTTCTTACTGGAGGTCTCAGATTAGACCTCCAGGTTGTCCACGCTCCTAAGTCCTGGACAGTGTACTAGACTGGTTTCACTCACTCTCATGAGTTAAACTGACATTCTATCTGACATAAGAGGTACCCGATCCCGTCATGAAAGCCAAAGAATACAACTATGAAAGTCACGCTCGCCACAACACTTCAATATCCGCAGACCAGTTGGACGGAAAAAAGTCCATTCGACACTCCATGTCATACGATGTCGGCATGTAAAAGACCTCTGGTGATACATTTGGTATTTACCCGACAAAATTAATTAAATCTCAGCCATAGACGCCCAAGAGAGATCCGGTTTACTCTGTCTGCCATCTAGCGGACCTAGAGTAAAATGGAACGTCGAAATTGACGAGCAGACAGCCAGATGGCGTCAGATCGAAATGTCTGCAAACGGTAGCTGAGGCCAAACGATTATTATTATTATTATTATTATTATTATTATTATTATTATTATTATTATTATTATTATTATTATTATTATTATTATTATTTAGTTGGACGGGAAGCATTTTTCTTAGTGGGCCAAGTCCCTTAGTGGGCTGTAGGTACCACATGATTTATTATTATTATTATTACTATTATTATTGTTGTTATTGTTGTTGTTGTTGTTGGATTTAAAATGACGGCAGAAAGACCTACTGGTAGAGGTTACAGGAAAAGGATCACTCTCCTGCTCACACCGCGAATGAACGTAATTTTGCAGGGTATACAGTTATTTCTCGGTTGAGGCGCTGGCCTTCTGACCCTAACTTGGCAGGTTCGATCCTGACTCAGTCCGGTGGTATTTGAAGGTACTCAAATACGTCAGCCTTGTGTCGGTAGATATACTGGCATGTAAAAGAAATCCTGCGGGATTAAATTCCGAGAACTCGGCGTCTCGGAAAACCGTAGAAGTAGTTAGTGGGACGTTAAGCCAGTAACGTTATTATTGTTAACAGTTACTTCCAACTCCTCAGTTTCTGGCCGGTGGCAAAAATGGACGCACGTTCTTGAGGTGGTGCCTGAGAAAAGAAGTTACAGATCCACGGGCTCTTTTTGCCGGAGAACGTTGATGGCAATTAAGCGTTTAAAAGTAATTGTTTCAAGAAATTGTATACAGAGATTGGGGTAGCTAGTTTAATGCTGCTATGAAGGCGTATGATGCAAACGTCAGTGCCCCTACAATAAAGTAATGTAGTGCAAGCATTCCGATGTTTTATTTGTCACCGAGGTGGTGGCGATTATTGTTTTAAAAAGAAGTAGAATATGGCAAACTAGAAAACTAAATTCTTAAAAACATAAATAAAACGAAGAATTTTGGAAAAGAAGGAAAAAAATATACATAATAGGTTTTCAAAAGACGAAATGGACACTAACAGGCACTAACACATCGGAAGGAAACCCAAGTCCCCTGATTAACAGAACACTTGAAATATATATGTACTGGTACACAAATAGTCCACTCGCACACAGAGCGAATAACGAGATCAGCAGTATTGTCGTTCTCGACTAGTATGAGCTCGAGTGCGTCCAGCAGACCGTCGTCCCATCTTAGGCCAGAGATATCGTCGAATGCAGTGAAGAAGTGGACAATGGTGAAATAGGCACCACATGAACACCCTAGGAGGTATTTCCGCTTTAGGACGTAAGAGTGCGTGGATCTTCCATGGTCTGGTTTCTAAACTACGGTCTCTCTCCTTGAAGACCGGGGAGAGGAACACCTCAGCTTGTTGGGAGTTCGGATTGCAACCCACGCCGAATCCCAGGATGCCAAGACAGTTCGGTGGAGCTGAGAATAAAGTATCCCTAATAGGTACATTCATAGGTCTACGTGGTAGATGAACCGATTCTTTCGTAGCTTGAACCGCCAGTTCGTTTCCTGCAATCCACACATGGCTAAGAAACGACGCGAGGGTGATTATGGTGCCAGCATCCCACAACCTGTCGGTAAAGATGATAGTAAAAACAATTTACAGCGGGAAAATATGAAAGTAGCAAAGGCACCATTGTATTATTTATATGGCCCCCTAAGATGTAATCATTAAGGGAAAACTTTCGCGGTCACTAATTCTCGCTCTTAGAAGAAATGCTTCTCTATTTTCCCCGCTGGTGAGGTGGAAGATCTCTTCGAAATATCTTACAACGGACAAACAAACTCACTGCAAGATACTTCGTTCGCTGGCTAATTGTCAAAGAGGAAAATATTTGCAGGTCGAAAATGAATAAACATCTAAAAGTAAGTCATAAAAATATATGGACATTGTCTCTTTTTTCAGTCAAGACATGACAGTAAAATAATTTTATTTAAATTAACGTGTTCTGTGGACAAAGGGCCAATTATTTGATTCTTTAAACAAAAACCAAACAACGTTGCTATTCATTATTTCACAAAACTCGGTAAAGGACTGTTACTGAAGAAATTTTTAAGGTATACTTATGTTCATAAAAAACAGAACACCTTGAAAGACTAGAGGTAGGAAGTTCATATTCAGAGGACATGTTCATTAGTGTGTTCTGCAGAAACGATTAGCATTTCAGTCACCTAGGTTCAGCATGTATCCTTTTACCTAGTAGGCACTGGGTCCTCCATGGGCACTGGTAACTTGTTCCATGCGTGATTGCATCGACGCGTATAAGGCGCGAATGGCATCCTGGGGTATAGCCATTCATGCTGCATTCACCTGGTCCCACAATTCATCTTTGGTGGTTGGCACTGGGGGAAGCGCGCACCAGTCGTTTCACCATATCCCAGCCTGGCTCCATGGCTAAATGGTTAGCGTGCTGGCCTTTTGCTACAGGGGTCCCGGTTTCGATTCCCGGCAGGGTCGGGAATTTTAACCATAATTGGTTAATTTCGCCAGCACGGGGGCTGGGTGTATGTGTCGTCTTCATCATCGTTTCATCCTCATCACAACGCGAAGGTCGCCTGCGAGCGTCAATTCAAAAGACCTGCACCTGGCGAGCCGAACATGTCCTCGGACACTCACGGCACTAAAAGCCATACGCCATTTCATACCATATCCCACACATTTTCAATTGGCGACAAGTCCTGTGATCGGGCGGGCCAGGGCAAAAGTCTGACATCCTTTGATAACAAGAAGGCACGTGTTCGTGTAGAAACATGTGGTCGCGCATTGTCCTGCTGAAATATGGCGTCTGGGATGTCGTGCAGAAAGGGTATGGCTACGGACTACGGGTCCCAGGATGTCATTCACGTAGGTCAATCTGGTCACAGTGCCCTGGACACGTACCAGCTGTGATTTGGCCTTGAGTAGTCACTGCATGTCTTGTGCGAATGCAGTCAGTGTAATGCCTCTCCCCCTGTCTGCGGCGAACCACAATGCGGCCATCATTTTCAAACAAACAGAACCTGGATGCGTCCGAAAACACTATCTGCTGCCATTCCTGTCCTCAGCGACGTCTTTCCACACACCATTGCAGTCCAGCATGTTTATGCACATTAGTTAAAGGTGGGTGATGAAGTGAACGATGCACCGGTATCGCAGACCGTAATAAACGGCGACGGACTGTCACTCCTGATAGTGTACGATGTGTTACACTGTTCCACTGTTGCGCCAGAGCCGAGGAGGACGCAAATCTCTCCTGCAGTGCCATTCGGATGAGATGTCGATCTTCTCGGAGGGTGGTGTGGGTGGTGCGACCAGACCCGTCTCGTCGTGTTTTCGCCCTTCTGTGAACAATGCTGTACAGACCCGTTGCACTGCCGACGCACTTCGTCCCACATGAGCAACAATTTCCCGGATGGATGCATCACGTTCTCTCATGCCAATAATGCGCCCTCTTTCAAACTCACTCATTTGACGGTATGTTTCTCGCATACGTGTGCGAGGCATCCTGGACATCTGCTCAAGTCACACTGATCCATTACCTTCGGTTTGTACTGACAACGAGAGCCGCAGGCACATTTTACCAGTCGTGGTGGTGCGCCGAGATATCGATGTGGACTTTGAATCTGAGGGCCGACATGTTCCAATGCTAATCATTTCTTCAGAACATACTAATGCATATGTCCTGTGAATATGAACTTCCTATCTCTAGTCTTTCAAGATGTTCTGGTTTTTATGAACATGAGTGTATTTGTGTGGGTAAACGTGCCTTTTTATCGGAACAGCATAGATTAAACAGAAGGACAAAGAGTAACAACTGCGTCACTTATAATATTGGTAATAAGTTTCTATTATTATTATTATTATTATTATTATTATTATTATTATTATTATTATTATTATTATTATTAGCAGAGTCTCGGAACGTGAGTGGCATAGTCAATGGCTTCTCATCAAGGTGGCCGTGGCTCAAATCCCGGTCAGTGCATGTGGTAGAACTTCAGATTCCAATTAAAACTGGAATTCCCATTGCTATGATCATAATATCAAGTCACGAGAAACTACAAGCTTGCTTGCTTTTTAATAATAATACCAAGCAAGTGGCCGTGTGGTTAGGAGTCGTGCAGCTCTGAGCGTGCATTCGGGAGATGGTGGGTTAGAACCACACTGTCGACAGTGCTGAAGATGGTTTTCAGTGGTTTCTCATTTGCTCACCTGGCAAATGCTGTTGTTCCTTAATAAAGGACACGGCCGCTTCCTTCACACTCCAAGCCTTTTCCTATCCCATCGTCGCCATAAGGCCTATCTGTGTCGGTGCGCCGTAAAGCTTCCACAATCCGTACCATCGGCACAAAGTGGAACGGAGTAGTTATCTCCATGCCCTGCCACCTTTGCCTCCCGGAATTAACCTAGTGCTTACTTTTGGTGTAGGCTGAGTGAACATCAGGGTAATATGTCACTGCTGAATTGGAAATCTTTTTTCTCAAATTGTTCTACTTCCTGGTGGGGAATCGTACCCACGTTCTTCCGGGTAATGTGTTCAGCATCTTTTCAACTGCCGAAGGTCTTCAGAAACCCCAAAGTGCTGAATTTCAGGCCCGAATAAAATGTTATTTAACCTGCCATTATATTAACGTACGTCTCAAACGTTGAAGACAATTGGCTCCGTCAGAATTCGTAATAATGTTATTTGCTTTACGTCCCACTAACTACTTTTACGGTTTTCGGCGACGCCGATACGCTGGAATTTAGTCCGGAAGGTCTCCTTTACGTGCCAGTAAATCTACCGATACGAGGCTGACCTATTTGAGCACCTTCAAATACGACCGGACTGAGCCATGATCTAACCTGCCAAGTTGGGGGTCAGAAAGCCACTGCCTCAACCGTATGAGCCACTCATCCCGGCCCGTCAGAATTCGATTCTACGGCCTTGAGTATAAGAGGTAGGTGTATTAGCAAGTAATCTACACTTGCAGTCGTTTATAAAAGGTTACTTCAAAGTTGAGTCTGTTAGTTAAATATCCACCCTGGAGCCCGGTGAGATTTTGTTGGTAATCACGCAGCTTGGAATTTGAGTGTGACTTAGCTTCTTTTAGTAAAGTTAAATGTCAGCTCTTGACGTTTCATGCGCGAACACTTATGACGAAATATTGTTTTCTTCCCACTTCAGTATTCTAAGCCGTGTGAATGCTAACACCATGTGTGGTTGGGTCATTGGTGACAGTTGTTACTTAACCCATCAACTAGCTTGTGATGTTTGGTTTGATGCATCAATTTTGAAGCATTCCTTAGGTTGACAGTGCTGATCTCTTATTTAATTCATCCAGAACTTGTCCCAGTCTGTGCATGTAGTTATTGTTAAACTGTTTAAAAATATTAGTTGCCGGGTGATACTTCTATGAAAAACACAGATTCTTCAACCTTTGTTCACCTCCATGTTTAGAAAAGCTGTAAGTCATATTTCTTATTGTATGTCATACTAGTTTTATAGTCCATACTTAGATTAGAGACTATATTTGGTGGAATTTTGTTTTGTCAACTGATCTCTGGCTGCTGTAGTATTGAAAAGTGAGTTTTACAGTCAGTTGCTGATGTAGCGAGCTATCGTAAATCCGTCGTACCATATTGATATTGCTTCACAGGACGACTGTAAACTATTCCGTATATGTTTCGAGTGTAAGCTTATTATATTTATGTTGACTGAATGTGCCACGTGACCCTCCAACCCCGTACATTCTACTTATAAATGTCCCGCATGCAATAATGATGAAGGGGATGCCTAATCGCTGGTATTCAAAGGAGTGGTACAACGTGCTATATTTCGGATGTCAAACAAATAGCAGTCATTTTACTAAGCAGGTTTTGTAACAGGATGCACTTTTATACACGCCATATATGCAGAAACAAAGTACCCTGTACTTGCTGGTAGGCTCAAGATCAGGCGGTCGGACCGATCTGGGCTAACCTGTCCTCCACAGTGTGTAGGATGTTCTTTTATATTATCAAAGCGAACTTCTACATCCTCCTCGAATGTGGATAGACGTTTTCTTTCGAAGTACAAAAGCGAACTCCTATATCGTCCTTAAAATTAGAAATACGTTCCTCAACCTTTTTCACTCTGCCATCAACTTGTTCAACATGTCCTGATATCATTTTACTGTCGGATATATGTCCTGTCAAATTAGTATTGACATCTTTTTTACAAGTTGATTTACGTCGCAGCAAACAGATAGGTCTTATGGCGACGATGGGACAGGAAAGGGCGAAGAGTCGGAAGGAGGCGGCCATGACCGTAATTAAGGTACAACCCCAATATTTCTCCAGTGTAAAAATGGGAAACCACAAAAAACCGTCTTCATGCCTGCCGACAGAGGGATTCGAACACACTATCTCCCTACTACTGGATACTAGTCGCACTTGAGCGACTGCAGCTATCGAGCTCGGTAGAATTGCCATCAGAAAGCTGGGAATTAACTTGCAAAATCTGGGGCGAGAGTTGTGCATTTTGTGAACTTAACCTCTGGACCACGCTACAGCCTCTCCTGACATTGATGATTCTCCCTCCTCCTATGCTTGATGTAAAATTTGTCTGGATGTAATCCATCAGCGATCAGCTTTCCTTGGAGTCTAATTAGGTTCGATTTTTTGCCGCTAGTAGGAAGTCTGCGCTCCTGAAACTGTTCCTTTGTTTGGCCGACTGTGAAATCTTTGAAGAACATCTTCATGATTCCACTACCTTAAAAGTTGTCTCAACGGGCGAGTTGGCCGTACGGTTAGGAGCGCACAGCTGTGAGCTCGCATCCGGGAGAGAGTGGGTTCGAACCCCACTGTCGGCAGCCCTGAATATAGATTCCCATTTTCACACCAGGCAAATGCTGGAGCTGTGCCTTAATTAAGGCCACGGCCGCTTCCTTCCCATTCCTAGGCCTTTCCTGTCCCATCGTCGCCATAAGACCTATCTGTGTCGGTGCGACGGAAAGCAACCAGCAAAAAAATAACGTTGTCTCACATAATACTTAAAATCGCACTTTACCATCCGAAATAATCGTAACCTCAACGCGAGCAGCACACTTTATGTTCGTACACAATAATCCTGTCACGGACGCCAATTCGACTTAGATACAGCGATGTAGTTAAATATAATAACACCACCACTATCACTGATTACACTTATAGAGCCTGTGTATATTTTCACTCAGTCCGACTCATTGGCTAAATGGTCAGCGTTGAGGCCTTCAGTTCAGAGAGTCTCGGGTTCGATTCCCTGCCGGGTCGGGGATTTTAATCGCCTCGGATTAATTCTTCTGGCCCGGGGACTGGGTATTTGTGTTTATCCCAACACTTTCCTATTCATATTCACACAATACACTACACTACCAACCACCATAGAAACAAGCAATAGTGATTACATCCCTCCATACAGTGTTGGCGTAAGGAAGGGCATCCGGCCGTAAAAGAGGGCCAAATCCACATGTGCCATACAGTTCGCACCCGCTACCCAACGGGTGTGGGATATGAGGTAGAATGTGGCGAGTCGATGCGATGTAAAGCCAATTGCAAAAAATAATCACCTCCGTGTTTTGAAAAGCTGTAAGTCATATTTTTTATTATATGTAGTACTAGGACATTTAATTTCTTATAGTTTAATACATATTGGTTGAGGAGTGATAATTCTATGAGGAACACATTCTTCAAGGTTATTCGCCTCCGACCAGGAGAGTTGGCCGTGCGGTTAGGAGCGCGCGGCTATCCGTGAGATAGTGAGTTCGAACCTCACTGCTGGTAGCCCAGAAGATGGTTTTCCGTGGTTTCCCATTTTCACACCAGGCAAATGCTGGGGCTGTACCTTAACTAAGGCCACGGCTGCATCCTTCCCAATCCTAGGCCTTTCCTATCCCTTCGACGCCATAAGGCCTATCTGCGTCGATGCGACGTAAAGCCAATTGAAAAAAATATTCACCTCCGTGTTTTGAAAAGCTGTAAGTCATATTTTTTATTATATGTAGAACCAGGAGATTTCATTTCTTATAGTCTATACGTGGATTAACGACTATATTTGATGGAATTTTGATTTATCAATTGAATTATGGTTGCTGTAGGATTTAAGAGTGATCTCAATGTATTCGAAATATGCACTTGGTGTAATTTTTCACATTAGGAAGGAGTTCAAAATTACATGGAAATCGTAGAATTAAGCGATTTGTAAACTTGATTTATGACATAAACGAGGTACAATCAATCAATCAATCAATCAATCAATCAATCAATCAATCAATACAGATATGCATTTAGGGCAGTCGCCCAGGTGGCAGATTCCCTGTCTGTTGTTTTCCTAGCCTTTTCTCAAGTGATTGCAAAGAAATTGGAAATTTATTGAACATCTCTCTTGTGTAATTGTTCCTAAGTCGCTGACTAAATTTACAAACATATATAAATCTGAATTTAAATTGAAAAATCTGAATATCTGCATTTAACATGGAAATTATGAAAATTAATATTCATTGAATAAAATACACAATCGTCGAACCTTGTACTCACACTTACTTGTTACCTGCTTACTTACACATACGTTATTTGAAGGGCGCCAGCTACCACTCAGTGCAGCAATAATAGAATGAGACTCTTGACTATCTCTAGGGTGTGGGGTAATAAGCTTACTTTTGACAACATACCATATACTGTAAGTTCTGGGAAAAGGAGATTGGCGTTCGGTTTCCCCATTAATTTTGAGGTTAAGTTATTTTACTGTTATTGAAATAAAACTATGAATTCGTTTGATAGAACAAAATATATTCTTTAAATAATATATAAAAAATAGTGAGTCTTGTTGCGATAAAACAGATGAGAATATGAAATTATGACATTGCAATTGAAAGAAACTAGGCATGAATTTGAATTCTTCTTGACCGGACATTTAACAATTTATACGAAATATTTCCTTCACTGTTTCACTTGACTGTACCTTCAACACTTATGCGTAATTACGACGTATTCTTTGATCTGGTGTTTACTGTAGATGTGTCACGCCTAACTTGGTGATACATCCTTTTGACTGCTTCTTCTCCATATCATCTGACTTCTTTGTAAGTCAATATGGTATTACCTCATAGCAGGTGGTATCCACCTCTGACTCCATGGTAAGCCCTTGCGTCCGTGTCTTCAACTAAGTGACCGACCAACCTTGGCCTCACCTCTCAATGACCAATAATTAATGGCTCACTGAGTCTTCTCCATCTCTCGTTCACACTCGTTGACTGACCGACTGAGGCCTCTTCATCTCGTAGACTTCTTCACTGTTCAGCTTCCGTTTAACTAATGACTGACGCTACAATATGCATCCACCCTTTATAGACGTTGGTTGACTCATCTACGTAATCTCCAGAAATAACAATGACATACTCCCACAACGCCTCAAACCGTTGCATGTAACGGTGAAATCCCCTGGGGCGGCTGAGTCTCTGAGCGAATTGCTAAAAGCTCACGATGACGTAGCCATGACGTAGCAATGACTTGGCAGAATCGCCAGTAGTGCAAAATATAACAACGTCACATCCACATCTGATATATTGAAACTCTCACTGTACAGGTATTTAATGTTAATCTACATATACGTATATATGCATAAACTCAATTACAAATACGCAAGCGACAAGCAATGCATAATCGAATTGAATAATAATTATAACAAAATAATAGTAATCTCACAGATAAAATTATAATAATACGGACATAATAATAATAATAATAATAATAATAATAATAATAATATAGATAAAATAATAAAAATACTGATATCATCTTGTAACGGGATATGAACCGTTACAATTCGCCTCCCTCATAAATAAATCGAAGAACAAAGAATCGATTGATTTATGAACAAAATTATATATATAACACTGACACAGATAAACACTTTAAATGAGTATACAACAATAATTTTCTTTTTCAACATCCATACATTTTATAAAACACCACATATATGAGAATTTTTCTCGCACATTGCCATCGTAGATAACTGTCCGGTGTCCCATTCTCTTTTTCTCTCATACAAATCACAAGAGTATAGCACTTGATTAAATACATACAAATAATTTTACTTGATTATACTACATTCTTCTTTTTTTTTGCTAGGGGCTTAACGTCGCACCGACACAGATAGGTCTTATGGCGACGATGGGATAGGAAAGGCCTAGGAGTTGGAAGGAAGCGGCCGTGGCCTTAATTAAGGTACAGCCCCAGCATTTGCCTGGTGTGAAAATGGGAAACCACGGAAAACCATTTTCAGGGCTGCCGATAGTGGGATTCGAACCTACTATCTCCCGGATGCAAGCACACAGCCGCGCGCCTCTACGCGCACGGCCAACTCGCCCGATATTCTTCTTTTTTTAACATATCAAAACATTTTGTGAAAATTCACTTATATGAGAACTTTTCTCGCATATTGTTATCGCAGATAACTGTCCAATGTCCTGTTCTCCGTTTTTCCACACAACACATGACAATGTAGCACTTGTTCTTCCAATACTCCAATACGACACTTGGTTCACACGCAAATTCATATATGTTAGTTTTATTTTGCCAGTTTCTCACAAAATCATCTTATTATTATCTCAACAAATCTCACGTGACGAACTCCTTTACACATATAATACTATAAATACCGACAACATCCCCTTCCTGATTTTAAAGGCTATGCACTCTTCCCGATAAGGTTCACAATAGTGAAATACCCCTGATACAAAAGAATAACTTCCACATATTTCCCCCCTCTGCAGATGATGAAATGGAACTCTGAGTAGCACTCTGTCACCCAAACTGAATCAATTTTGCCCTTATAAACTTACATATCACAATAAATCACATCCTGCTTAGCAACAATAATTAAAGAATCAACACCATGGCTACAAGATTGTTCAATTATTCCGTAATCCAGCATAATGTTTATTTGTTCTTAGACGTCACTAGCATATTTAAGTTGAATGGGGTACTTACCTCCCACAAATGATGAATGGTCATGTACTACAAATTTATGTTCATATACGTGTTCTTCCTCACCACTAAATACATCTCGATGCTTACCTAACATCGAACACAATTACTCCTCCTGTAATTCACTCAAAGTACCTCACGTCACTGCCTCATACCGACGATCCCTCAGATCCTGGTCGTTATAGACACGTAACACACACTAATATTTCCTCTCACTAGGAACAACTTCACTTACGTCTCACCTATCTTTAAAGAACACACGTTACCAAATACTTACCTCAGACCATCATAATTAACACGTACTTCTTTGCTAGTTTTATCCCAGAACAAACACACACTACCTAAATCAAAGTCTACTCTACTTCCATGATTTGCAACCAAGTCAGCTCCTAAAATAACCGAATACACAAGATCTGGTACAACAAGGCGTGGCTGAAACTTACAATTATCTTCAATTGACTGGTACCGCTATCTTATTTACTCACTGTGACTTACCCAACGGCTGATATAATATCTAATAGTATCACAATTTCCATCGTCGGAGTTATCACCTCACTACTTACATCACATTCCCAGTATTACAAGTACTTACATCACTTTAACAGATCACTTCATACGTCTAACTTACTGCTACCATTAATTACTTCATTATCTACGACTACGTCACTACTTAAATATCTCACTTAACGTTACTTAGGTCACAATCACACTATTCTCTTAAATCTACTTTCACTACCTAACTACTTATACTACATACCTATTCATCTTCTACCTTCGGCCTGTCCACTTAAATTACCCGATTCCCTGTGAATCTGAAATACTCTGGCTCGATAAAGACACCTGGATAACATTCATATTAAGACTATCATAGTCTCTCTGATAACTCAAACCCGTACGCCTCCCATCTTCCGATTTTCTCTGATTACTCTTCTGACCTTCTCTTTCATAACTCAAATCCATACGCCTCCCATCTTCCGATTCTCTCTGATTACTCTTCTGACCCTCTCTCTCATAACTCAAATCCATACGCCTCCCATCTTCCGATTCTCTCTGATTACTCTTCTGACCACTATCACCATCAATACAACTATTAATCCTCTGCGGATCATGATCACTACCTCTCCTCTGATACACGGCTAACATTTTTCCCCCTCTCTCTACTATACTACTTTCCCCAGATGGCATGCGCTCTCTCTCTCGCACGCGCCCTTGCACACATTCCTTCCAAAGCCTATCAATGAACTTGCCTTTAATCTCTCCTAAATTAGACATATTATCCAAGTACACGTGAAACGATATTTTACTTTCACCAATAAAAACCCTCGACAAGATTTCCAGCACATATTCCCATTCAATATTATTATTCCTCAACGTACTTGCAAATCTTTTCTCAACTACTTTTACAACTTCTATACAATTGAACTGTTTTCCAGAAAACCTAGTTAAATCACGATCCCTACTGAACAAACCACTCGCTACTATCACCTCACCCGCCGACTCACCTCTGATTTCCTGCCGTATCACTCCCTGGCAACTCAAAATTTCTTCTTCCGCTACTCTCTCAGCATTCTCTTCCTCTATTCTCACTTCTTCCTGAAATTCTTCCTCTCTCTCTCTCTCTCACCTGCTGTGATAGCATTCCCTGTTCGTTTCGTAGTTCAGTGACCTCCACAAGTTTGCTTTCAATTTGTTCATTTCTACTAATCTATTCCCTCGTCTCTTCCCCAACTGCATTGTTAATCTTGTCCAATCTTTTCTCGACTACCTCATGAATTTCTTCCCGATTACTAGAAATTTTATTCCTTAACAGTACGACCTTATCTGTACATGTTCCTTTGACATGTTCAATTTGAGTATGAAGATCGCTCCGACTCGACTTAATTTCGCCTCCCATTTCTACGCACTCTTCATTTGACTTATTCTAACTTATATTCCGACTTAGATGTTTGATTATTTATCTCTAATATCTTAGCATCTATTTTAGAATTTAGTGATTCACTTAACCTATCTATTTTCTCATTGATCACATTAAAATTTTCTTTATTACTGCCAATTAATTCTTCCATCTGTTTCTTATCATTTTCATTACTAATACCAATCATTTCTTCCGTTTTATTACTTATCTCTTTTTTACTATTTTCGTTACTACTAATTATTTGTTCCATTTTACTAGAGAGTTAATCTGTTTATTACAATTTTCATTATTATTGTCAATTAATTCTTTCATCTCTTTCTTATTATTTTCACTACTAGTATCAATCTTTTCCTCCATACGTTTCTGACTATTTTCACTACTACTAAAAAATTATTTCATCTCTTTCTTATTATTTTCACTCAGTTTTTTATTTTCATTACTGATCACGGTAAATCTCGCAATCAGCAAATTTAGAATATCTTGGTTCATTGCCCCCGCGATTTCCTTTTGGGTTTCAGTGTACTTCCCAATTTCTGCACTTTCCTGAATTACCTCAGAAGCTTCCATCGTATTCACCTGCTCTATACTTTACACTTCACCTTGGATGTTCTTAGAAGCAGCAACCTCATCGTCACATGACTTGTTATTGTCTTCCTTGTCCATCTTTGGTTCACTAGTGATAGCACGCGATCTCAAATTAATTTCCCTCTTCAAATCCCTTGACATATCCCCAAAATACAAATATATATCACAAAGTTACACTCCTGACATTTACCGGTAATAACTCCGTTGGCTTAAATATGCATACTCTTCCCAAAATGAACCTATGATATGCTGTCATTCAGACCAAGTTCTGAATTTATTCGTGCACCACGTTGTGGGGCCAAATGTAATTGTTCCTAAGTCGCTGACTAAATTTACAAACATATATAAATCTGAATTTAAATTGAAAAATCTGAATATCTGCATTTAACATGGAAATTATGAAAATTAATATTCATTGAATAAAATACACAATCGTCGAACCTTGTACTCACACTTACTTGTTACCTGCTTACTTACACATACGTTATTTGAAGGGCGCCAGCTACCACTCAGTGCAGCAATAATAGAATGAGACTCTTGACTATCTCTAGGGTGTGGGGTAATAAGCTTACTTTTGACAACATACCATATACTGTAAGTTCTGGGAAAAGGAGATTGGCGATCGGTTTCCCCATTAATTTTGAGGTTGAGATATTTTACTGTTATTGAAATAAAACTATGAATTCGTTTGATAGAACAAAATATATTCTTTAAATAATATATAAAAAATAGTGAGTCTTGTTGCGATAAAACAGATGAGAATATGAAATTATGATATTGCAATTGAAAGAAACTAGGCATGAATTTGAATTCTTCTTGACCGGACATTTAACAATTTATACGAAATATTTCCTTCACTGTTTCACTTGACTGTACCTTCAACACTTATGCGTAATTACGACGTATTCTTTGATCTGGTGTTTACTGTAGATGTGTCACGCCTAACTTGGTGATACATCCTTGTGACTGCTTCTTCTCCATATCATCTGACTTCTTTGTAAGTCAATATGGTATTACCTCATAGCAGGTGGTATCCACCTCTGACTCCATGGTAAGCCCTTGCGTCCGTGTCTTCAACTAAGTGACCGACCAACCTTGGCCTCACCTCTCAATGACCAATAATTAATGGCTCACTGAGTCTTCTCCATCTCTCGTTCACACTCGTTGACTGACCGACTGAGGCCTCTTCATCTCGTAGACTTCTTCACTGTTCAGCTTCCGTTTAACTAATGACTGACGCTACAATATGCATCCACCCTTTATAGACGTTGGTTGACTCATCTACGTAATCTCCAGAAATAACAATGACATACTCCCACAACGCCTCAAACCGTTGCATGTAATGGTGAAATCCCCTGGGGCGGCTGAGTCTCTGAGCGAATTGCTAAAAGCTCACGATGACGTAGCCACGACGTAGCAATGACTTGGCAGAATCGCCAGTAGTGCAAAATATAACAACGTCACATCCACATCTGATATATTGAAACTCTCACTGTACAGGTATTTAATGTTAATCTACATATACGTATATATGCATAAACTCACTTACAAATACGCAAGCGACAAGCAATGCATAATCGAATTGAATAATAATTATAACAAAATAATAGTAATCTCACAGATAAAATTATAATAATACGGACATAATAATAATAAATAAATAATTTATAATTTCGTGTGGCTCTGTGTAGCCGAGTGCAGCCCTTGTAAGGCAGACCCTTCGACGAGGGTGGGTGGCATCTGCCATGTGTAGGTAACTGCGTGTTATTGCGGTGGAGGATAGTGTTATGTGTGGTGTGTGAGTTGCAGGGATGTTGGAGACAGCACAAACACCCAGCCCCCGGGCCATTGGAATTAACCAATTAAGGTTAAAATCCCCGACCCGGCCGGGAATCGAACCCGGGACCCTCTGAACCGAAGGCCAGTACGCTGACCATTCAGCCAACGAGTCGGACATAATAATAATAATAATAATAATAATAATACAGATAAAATAATAAAAATACAGATATCATCTTGTAACGGGATTTGAACCGTTACACTTGGTATGTTATTCCAATGCCTAACTCCCCTTCCTATAAACGAATATTTGCCCCAATTTGTCCTCTTGAATTCCAACTTTATCTTCATATTGTGATCTTTCCTACTTTTAAAGACGCCACAGAAACTTATTCGTCTACAAATGCCATTCCACGCCATCTCTCTGCTGACAGCTTGGAACATACCACTTAGTCGAGCAGCTCGTCTTCTTTCTCCCAATTCTTCCCAGCCCACACTTTCCAACATTTTTGTAACGCTACTCTTTTGTCGGAAATCACCCAGGTTGTAAATGTTAGTTACAGATCTAGGCCTATCAGTGTACTTGTAGTAGGGGTGTGAAGGGAAGGGCGTATGTCACTAGTAAGACACCGGCTGGTATATGGTTTTCCACTCTAGTGGACCCTCACCATGTTTACATAATTCTGGAAAAGATCCAAAGAAAAGAAGCACGGTTTGTTATGGGTGATTTCCGACAACAGTGTAGTGTTATGAAAATGTTGCAAACTTTGGAATATTGGAAACTGGGAGTACTTGGGAGTAAGGGGACGAGCTGCTCAACTACGCGGTGTGGTTCAAGCTGTCAGCGGAGAGATGGCATGGAATGAAGTTAGTAGACCAATAAGATGGAATTGAAGTTTTAAAAGTAGGGATGATCATAATACAAATCTACACGCGGTGGTCCGAAACAATATGAACCGTGTATATGAGCGTAATAGGGTTGGTCATGATGGTAAATAATTTAAAAAGAAAAAATCGATATACCGCGCCCTTGTCATTTTACCAGCTGCTGAAGTTAGCCAGTAAGATTAATTCGCGGGCGAATTCAAATGGTCTTTGCTGTTGAAAAAAAAAATTTTTTTTTTCTATTTGCTTTACGTCGCACCGACACAGATATGTCTTACGGCGACGGTAGGATAGGAAAGGCCTAGGAATTGGAAGGAAGCAGCCGTGGCCTTAATTAAAGTACAGCCCCGGCATTTGCCTGGTGTGAAAATGGGCAACCACGGAAAACCATCTTCAGGGTTGCCGACAGTGGGGCTCGAACCCACTACCTCCCGATTACTGGATACTAGCCGCACTTAAGCGACTGCAGCTATCGAGCTCGGTGAAAAATTGATAGAGATGGCGTGTGGCTTTTAGTGCCGGGAGTGTCCGTGGACATGTTCGGCTCGCCAAGTGCAGGTATTTTGATTTGACTCCCGCAGGCGACCTGCGCGTCGTGATAAGGATGAAATGACGATGAAGATGACACATACACCCAGCCCCTGTGCCAGCAAAATTAGCCAATGATGGTTAAAATTCTCGACCCTGCCGGGATTCGAACCCGAGACCCCTATGACCAAAGGCCAGCACGCTATCCATTTAGCCATGGAGCCGGACCTCGATGTTGTTAACCCTGTACGCCACTTAAATCCGGCATGAGAGCACCAGACGAAGAATAAAGTTTACCAGGGGAGGGGCTCGAATACAGAACTCCGAGCTGACAGGATCGCGCCAAAGCAAATACGGTACGGTGACACTGGCTGAAACCAACGGTGCATTTGTGTTCGATGCTGATTTCTTGGCGCCGACGTCAGCGGTGCCCCCAGTAGCGAGCCCGGCCCCCGTCGCTAACGGTGCCGATCCAATACATTTCCCAGACAATCTCAGCTTATGCCGCCTCTGTGGTGTAGTGGTTAGCGTGATTAGCTGCCACCCCCCGAGGTCCGGGTTCGATTCCCGGCTCTGCCACGAAATTTGAAAAGTGGTACGAGGGCTGGAACGGGGTCCACTCAGCCTCGGGAGGTCAACTGAGTAGAGGTGGGTTCGATTCCCACCTCAGCCATCCTCGAAGTGGTTTTCCGTGGTTTCCCACTTCTCCTCCAGGCGAATGCCGGGAGGGTACCTAACATAAGGCCACGGCCGCTTCCTTCCATCTTCCTTGCCTATCCCTTCCAATCTTCCCATCCCTCCACAAGGCCCCTGTTCAGCATAGCAGGTGAGGCCGCCTGGGCGAGGTACTGGTCATACTCCCCAGTTGTATCCCACGACCAAGAGTCTGAAGCTCCAGGACACTGCCCTTGAGGCGGTAGAGGTGGGATCCCTCGCTACGTCCGCGGGAAAAACCGAACCTGGAGGGTAAACAGATGATGATGATGATGATGATGATCACAATTAGGAAATCTACAAAAGTTCACTTCACGCATAGTTAACAGGTAATAACAATCCTAGAGGTAAACATTAAAAAACCTACTCGGACAGGGATGGGTACTACAGGTAGTATGAAGATAAAGTTGGGATTCAATGGAAGAAATTGGGGCAAATATTCGTTATCAGGAAGACGAATTAAATATGGAATATGTGCGGCCAGTATCCAGTATTCGGGAGATAGTAGGTTCGAACTCCACTGTCGGCAGCCTTGAAAATGGTTTTCCGTGGTTTCCCATTTCCACACCAGGCAAATGCTGGGGCTGGACCTTAATTAAGGCCACGGCCGCTTCCTTCCCACTCCTAGCCCGTCCCTGTCCCATCGTCGCCATAAGACCTATCTGTGTCGGTGCGACGTAAAGCAACTAGCAAAATAGCATTTCCATCTTCTATGCAATCATTTAAGAAAAGGGTAGGTAAACAACCGGTAGGGAATATGCCACCTGACCGACAGTCCTAAATGCATTGATTGATTGTTTTTTTTTAATTTCGCGTGGCTATTTCTAGCAGCCCTTGTAAGGCAGACCCTCCGATGAGGGTGTGCGGAATCTGCCATATGCATGTAAATGCGTGTTGTTGTGGTGGAGGATAGTGTTATGTGTGGTGTGTGAGTTGCAGAAATGTTGGGGACAGCACAAACATCCAGCCCCCGAGCCATTGGAATTAACCAATGAAGGTTAAAATCCCCTACCCGGCCGAGAATCGAATCCGGGACCCTCTGAACCGAAGACCAGTACGCTGACCATTCAGCCAACGAGTCGGACATTGATTGATTGATTGATTGATTGATTGATTGATTGATTGATTGATTGATTGATTGAAAACTAGGACTGTGTCACCTACAGCATTAAGATGTCTTTCCTTCCTCTCTCTTTCAGTATCAATTACAGTCCCTGAACGAGAGTGAACTGATAACTGCCCCCCCCCCCCCCCTCAACAGCAAGGGAATCTCCGATGAGGCTTTTTGAACCAGAGTGTACGTGCTATTGCCTTTCCATGTTTCCGTCTGCTGCAGCATCGGACTCTACCAGACCATAGAAAAGACTTCCCCGGAATTCTTACACTTGGTAGGATAACGATTTGATCCGAGGTCATTGGTCGGCAGTAGGTTACTACGTCATGCCCTTGGACGTATTTGGAAGATTATTGTATTCTCTAAAATAACACATGCAAAAGAACAGTTGGCAGATATTGGAAAAAATATATGTTCATGAGACATTGCACAAACATGTGTATGACCTTGAACTAAGCCATTTCAATCAACATATATGAATTACACATTGCTTGACGAATAACCTGTTCACGTTCGCACATAGAAACGCCTTCCACTATGTAGGGCATTTCTTTTCTTTCTTTCTTAATCTGTTTATCGTCCAGGGTTGGCTTTTCCCTCGGACTTAGCGACGGATCCCACCTCTACCGCCTCAAGGGCAGTGTCCTGGAGCTTCAGACATCGGGTCGGGGGATACTACTGGGGAGTATGACCAGTACCTCGCCCAGACGGCCTCACCTGCTATGCTGAACAGGGGCCTTGGTGGGGGATGGGAAGATTGGAAGGTATAGACAAGGAATAGGGAAGGAAACGGCCGTGGCCTTAAGTTAGGTACCATCCCGGCATTTGCCTGGAGGAGAAGTGGGAAACCGCGGAAGACCACTTCCAGGATGGCTGAGGTGGGAATCGAACCCACCTCTACTCAGTTGACCTCCCGAGGCTGAATGGACCCCTTTCCAGCCCACATGCCACTTTTCAAATTTCGTGACAGAGCCGGGAATCAAACCCGGACCTCCGGGGGTGGCAGCTAATCACACTAACCACTACACCACAGAGGCGGACAGGGCATTTCTTACGGTTTAGAACTAATCACGGTATTCTTTTGTTTCGGGCGTGGACCTAGAAAGATCTTTTGCCCTTACTTGCACCATATGTTAGGAACCTGCGTGTATTTGGAAATTGTGGAACTATAAAGTGTTGAATGTGAGGAAAGGAACTGATGTTAACGATATTATCTTAATTAGACTAATTTCTTCCTTGGGGAGGAAATCGATCACGAATCTTTGTTTTATACGGGTATCTGATACATTCAATCGTTTTGAAATATTACAACGCAGCATTCGCATTTCCGCTTGGTATGGTGAATCTGAAGACATGTGGTATATATGACAGGAGCAATTACATTCGTCATCATCATCATCTATTTACCCTCCAGGTTCGGTTTTTCCCTCGGACTTAGCGAGGGATCCCACCTCTACCGCCTCAAGGGCAGTGTCCTGGAGCTTCAGACTCTTGATCGGGGGATACAACTGGGGAGTATGACCAGTACCACGCCCAGGCGGCCTCACCTGCTATGCTGAACAGGGGCCTTGTGGAGGGATGGGAAGATTTGAAGGTATAGACAAGGAAGAGGGAAGGAAGCGGCCGTGGCCTTAAGTTAGGTACCATCCCGGCATTCGCCTGGAGGAGAAGTGGGGAATCCACGGAAAACCACTTCCAGGATGGCTGAGGTGGGAATCGAACCCATCTCTACTCAGTTGACCTCCCGAGGCTGAGTGGACCCCGTTCCAGCCCTCGTACCACTTTTCAAATTTCGTGGCAGTGCCGGGAATCGAACCCGGGCCTCCGGGGGTGGCAGCTAATCACGCTAACCACTCCACCACAGAGGCGGACCAATTACATTCGTACCGCAGAATATGTACTACAGCTTAGGGACTGAAGAAAAGGCCGTTATTTATCTCGATTTTCTTTCAACCTGGCAGCAAGCATGGACTAAATTTTAGACCCAGCAATACGCCTTGAGTCATACATCGGTCAGTCACTTGAAGAGGATGTTGAAATCAGAGATATCTACCAGCTAACCGTGCCGTACTACGAAAGAGAATATAATCTGGTCGACATCTCTCTACATGGAATCATGGTCAGCGCTCCGGTGACGGTTACCTAATTCCTTGCGGAATTCGGGGATCGCCTGAAGCTCAACCGGGCTCCCTTGTATGAGACTGCCGTGAGTGCCATCAGAGGGACCCCGACAATACTCCGACATTATCTGTATAGTTTGCCCGCAATAGTGCACAAGTATCCTATTATTATTATTATTATTACAATTTGCTTTACGTCACACCGACACAGATTGGTCTTATAGCGACGATGGTATAGGAAAAGACTAGGTGTGGGAAGGAATCGGCTGTAGCCCTAATTAAGGTACAGCCCCGGTATTTGCATGACGTGAAAATGGGAAACTACGGGAAACCATCTTCAGTTCTGCCGACAGTGAGGTTCAAACCCACTATCTCCCGAATGCATGTTCACAGCTGCGTGACTCTAACCGCACGGCCAACTCGTTCGGTGTATTTTGTTCTTCTTCTTCTTCTTCTTCTTCGGAGGAAGTTGTAATAAAGGAACAACGTCCACTATCGCACAACCACACGCAGATTTTCGGCGACCATGGGATATAAAAGTGCTGGGACTGGGAAGATGGCCTTCATTCAGGTACAATCCTGGCATTTGCCTGGTATGCAAATAGAGAGAATCACAGCAAACTATCTTTAGGGATAGCGACGGCAGTGTTCGAACCCACCATCTTGCAAGCTTACATCTACGTAACCCAAACAGGTGTTACCTCAATGTTTGAATGTCTCCCAGTTGCTTGTGTTACTGTAACATTTGAGTTGGTGTGTGCAATTCTCATGACAAAAACCGTGGAAAATAAATCCAACACAGATTTTATTCTCATCTTATAAACTCATGTTTCCAGAACGAATTGTCTCAAGCCCTCTGCCGATAAGTATCTTCAAATGTATCTCCTAGCCCAGTGCTTTGACCACATTTCAACAGGTTTGTGGGGCGATGTTAGGCCCGTTCATCAGCAAGCAAACAAGTTTCTGTCCCAATGTGCCCCATTTTGAATTCATAAAGAAGAATCACTCACAACTCACCTCTTCCCTCTTGTAGACGGACCAGTGTCATACGACTGATAGTTGCAGGTCACCAAAGTACCACATGACAGGGGTTCAGTTAATTCAACACTGAGTCTATACTGCGGTTACGGTGAATGTAGTACCTCCCAATATAGGAAATTACTTACCGCAATGAAAGGAACTGAATTAAATATTAGGCTAATAGAAAGACACCGAATACAAATATATGCCTCGGATAATGTGTTATTGGAAAGATAAAGGAATATGTTTCTAATCCTACAAGAAAGAGCAAATGTTCCTCGATAATATCAGGTTTGACTGAAATTCACCGGTTCTAGCGTATAGTAATATTTTCTGCGGAAGTCCATAATTGGCTGTGTTATTTGTTGGCGGCCAACATCTTTTTTTTTTTTGCTACTTACTTTACGTCGCACCGACACAGATAGGTCTTATGGCGACGATGGGACAGGAAAGGGCCAGGAGTGGGAAGGAAGCGGCCGTGGCCTTAATTAAGGTACAGCCCCAGCATTTGCCTGATGTGAAAATGGGAAACCACGGAAAACTATCTTCAGGGCTGCCGACAGTTCGAACCTACTATCTCCCGAATACTGGATACTGGCCACACTTAAGCGACTGCAGCTTTCGAGCTCGGTACCAACATCTTAAGTAGCCTGATCACCATCTGCAAAACATCAAACTTAACGTGAACGAAACAAACAAAAAACAAACAAACCCCATGACACTACAGCTCTGATGGTCCTTAGAGTACTAAGCGACCACCGCTGCTCAGCCCGATGGCCTGCAAATTACGAGCTGACACGTGGTTAGCGCGACGAGTCCACTTGGCCGTTATTCTCGGCTTTCTAACCCGGGGCCACTATCTCACCATCAGATAGCTCCTCAGTTGTAATCACATAGACCGAGTGGACCTCGAATCAGCCTTCAGATCTAGCCAAAAATCCCAGACATGGCCAGGAATCGAATCCAGTGCCTGCGGGTGAGATGCTGGCAAGCGCAATCGAAACAATGCTACAAAATCAGGAAATATATATACTTCTTGACAGAAAATAGAGGAACCTTGGTTATTTCTAGCGAGAGCATATATTTCTCTCATTATTAAAAACCGTAGTTATGTTCCTGTTTCAGTGTCCCAGTGAGATCACGAGTGTTCGTTAATTGGAGATGCATTGTCGGCAGTCTCATGAAACTTGGATATACTCTGTTTCAATAAGGCTTGTCGGAGATTGAAAGGAGTAACAAAAGTGAGGTTAATGGTTGTAATAGTTGATTGAACGACTGGCTGTTCACTTTAAGAATCATCGGTCTCATAATTAAAGAAAAGAAGAAGAATGAGAACTCTGACCCCTTGAAAATGAACGTGTCGTGCAAAGACAGGCAAGGCCAAAAAAGTTGCGAAAATGGAAGATAATAATTGTACCAGGGATCCACCTTTCACGGCTACATAAACTGCGCGCCTTCTCAATGGACATCTATGTCAGTGAACACGAACTTTTAAAATCTTTCTGAAATTTTCTTCACCGGTGGTGAGATGGTTCTGCCATCTATTTTCGATGATATCTGGTGAACTAAAAGCTAATTGCTGAAGATATTTTTTGGTTTCATAGCTGGTAAACCTTTCTTCTGATGATTCTTTTTTAATGTACCGAAATTGGCAACACTTCATTGACCTGGTTCCTCATCTAGTGTAATCTGCCTATCATATGTTTGTAACTAAGTTTTCTAGCCAATCAAACCCGGGAGTGTGTATGAAAATTTAGCCTATCCCTATATTGTACTTTAATTTAGTCTGGAACTTTCCCCTACGGAACTATTTAAGCAGAGCATTTTGGGCCCGACTTGTCTGCTTTGCTCCAATTATTGAGAGTGCGACCTCACGGAGGCCAAAGAGGGCTAGGGGGCAGGATGCGGCCGGGTTGAAGAAGATCCAGCGCTATAAGGTAGTGGCAGAATTTACCTGACCATGTGATTGTGCCGGCAAATAGTTCGAGGGGAAGTTTGCAGCAGTTTTCTTAACAACTAATATGTAATCTTTTGTTTGGGATAAAATATAGGACCTTCTGCGCAGTTTTCGGACTCTATTTATATTCCCTACTGAAAAAAAAACATTTAATGCAAGGGAGCACGAGTGGTGACCTCAGATCTATCCCCTTCAACTTTTGAGCTGGATGACTCCAAATTTTGGAAATCTTGTCTCGACTTATGAATTTTCTCCCCATTTAGTCACCCTTTTTAGTATGGGATTAGCCTCTGCATCATTTGGCCTTAAGCCCACGTCTCTTCTGGACATTTGACAGGGTAGATCATAAAAGACTACTGGCAAAAATGAGTGAATTGGACTTGACAAAAGTGTGACTGAATGGGTGGCTATGTTTCTAAAAAGTAGAATTCAGAGAATTAGAGTAGGCGAAGCTTTGTCTCTCCCTGTAATCATTAAGAGGGGAATTCTTCAAGGCAGTATTATTGGACCTTTATGTTTTCCTGTTTATCAATAGTGTGTGTAAAGAAGTAGAATCAGAGATAAGGCTTTTTGCAGATGATGTTATTCTGTACAGAGTAATAAATAAGTTATAAGATTGTGAGCAACTGCAAAATGACCTCGATAATGTTGTGGGATGGGCAGTAGGCAATGGTATGGTGATAAACGGGGTTAAAAGTCAGGTTGTGAGTTTCACACATAGGAAAAGTCCTCTCAGTTTTAATTACTGCGTTGATGGGGTGAAAGTTCCTTTTGGGAATCATTGTAAGTACCTAGGTGTTAATATAAGGAAAGATCTACATTGGGGTAATCACATAAACATGATTGTGAAAATGAAAGAGCGTATGTGTTTTAGTGCCGGGAGTGTCCGAGGACAAGTTCGGCTCGGCAGATACAGGTCTTTTGATTTGACGCCCTTAGGCGAGCTGCTCGTCGTGATGCGGATGAAATGATGATGAAGACGACACATACATCCAGCCCCCGTGCCAGCGAAATTAACCAATGAAGGTTAAATTTCCCGACTCTGCCGAGAATCGAACCCGAGACCCCTGTAGTCAAACGCCAGCACGCCCAACCATTTAGCCATGGAGCCGGACAATCTGACTGTAAATAAAGGGTACAGTTCTCTGCACATTGTTATGAGGGTATTTAGGGGTTGTAGTGAGGATGTAACGGAGAGGGCATTTAAATCTCTTGTAAGACCCCAACTACAGTATAGTTCCAGTGTATGGGACCCTCACCAGGATTACTTGATTGAAGAACTCGAAAAAAATCCAAAGAAAAGCAGCTCGATTTGTTCTAGGTGATTTCCGACAAAAGAGTAGCGTTACAACAATGTTGCAAACGTTTGGGCTGGGAAGACTTGGGAGAAGGGAGACGAGCTGCTCGACTAAGTGGTATGTTCCGAGCTGTCAGTGGAGAGATGGCGTGGAATGTCATCAGTAGACGAATAAGTTTGAGTGGTATCTTTAAAAGTAGGAAAGATCAAAATATGAAGATAAAGTTGGAATTCAAGGGGACAGATTGGGGCAAATATTCATTTATAGGAAGGGAAGTTAGGGATTGGAATAACTTGCCAACGAAGATGTTGAATAAATTTCTAATTTCTTTGCAATCGTTTAAGAAAAGGCTAGGAAAACAACAGACATAGAAGCTGCCACCTGGGCGACTGCCCTAAATGCAGATCAGTAGTGATTGATTGATTGATTGATTGATTGATTGATTGATTGATTGATTGATTGATTGATTGATTGATTGATTGATTGATTGATTGATTGATTGATTGATTGATTGATTGATTGATTGATTGATTGATTGATTGATTGATTGATTGATTGATTGATTGATTGATTGATGTTAGTTGAAAGGAGTACTGGTGTTTCGCCTCCTTGCCTTTTGTTAATGGCCTGCTTTGTGTAGTCTTTTATTTTTATTCTTAAGGCCTTGTAGTATGGGTAACTACGTCCCTGTTTATTGTTTATTATCCTTAGAGTAACCGTGTCTACGTTTGGGTTCTCTTTGGGAACAGTACTTAAATTAATTGTGGAACTTGGTAATAGATAAGCCCACCATTGGGCAACCAGTGTGCAGTATGAACACTATGAAGTGGGATCGCCGTAGAGGTTGCCGTGTGTGAGTAAGATTTTGAAAAGCAACTGATTGCCTGACTGAGGCTAGCCTCTTGTATCTTGGAGCTGAGACTCAAAAATTGTACTCGTTCGGAGCAACTATGCTCTTTTGTATGTAAGTTAATGATCGGGAGTTTCTTCCAATTTATTTTGTACCTGATTTAGGACTTCTAAGTCCAATGCATTGTTGGAGCTGACGAGCTCGTTGTTAACATTTCAACTGTCCATTGTTATGTTGTTGAATTGCTCTTTCTAAATTTTAAGAAAGGAAAGAAAATTTCCAGATTTTGTTAAAGTCAACCCAGGCGCTTCCTATTCTTCTGCGAGCCACGGAATATACGTAACAATAATAACATAAATAATGGCCTCCGGAGAGGTCTGGTGCAGGTCTTTCGAGTTGACGCCTGACAGGTGATCTGCGCGTTTGTGAGAATGTGGCCCTACCTATGATGAATTCTAACGCTGACGACGGCACACGCACTCAGCCCCTAAACTATGTGAATTAACCAATGAAGGTTAAAATCCCCGTCCCGACCGGTAATCAAACCCAGGACAGGCATGCTAACCATTTATCCATGGATCGTGAATAATAATAATAATAATAATAATAATAATAATAATAATAATAATAATAATAATAATAATAATAATAATAATAATAATAATAATAATAATAATGTACTCGTTTAACATCCGCTCTATCGACCATCAGTCGCAACGTGCGCCAAGGTTGTCCTTTTTAAACACTTTTAAATGCCGCTGGATCGAGCCCACCCCCTTGAGATGAAAAATCCAAACCAAACCCCATGGCACTATAGCCCTTGAAGGGCCTTGGCCTACCAAGCGACCGCTGCTCAGCCCGAAGGCTTGCAGATTGCGAGGTGTCGTGTGGTCAGCACGAGGAACCCTCTCGGCCGTTATTCTTGGCTTTCGAGACCGAGATCGCTATCTCTCCGTCAGATAGCTCCTCATTTCTAATCACGTAGGCTGAGTGGACCTCGAGCCAGCCCTCAGGTCCAGGTAAAAATCCCTGACTTGGCCGGGAATCGAACCCTGGGCCTCCGAGTAAGAGGCAGGTACGCTACCCCTACACCACGGGGCCGGCTTGAGATGAAAAAGACAACGATTCGACTGCTTAAGTGGGACCGAGCAAGTGGCCGTGCGGTTAGGGGCGCGGAGCTGTGCGCTTGCATTCGGTTGTTAAGAAAAAGTAAGGTGGGCACAATTGAAAGACTCCGTACGCTTCGTAAATCTAAGACAATCGAGATCGGGAAAAATCACGAGTTGACCGAGAGAGGTCGGCCTGGCACAAGGAAGTGGGGATGACCACCTTATGCGTCTTCCAAACTGGATGTATATGACGCCAGAATGTACTTATGATTCAAGAAACTGACAGTGCAAGCAAAATATCTAAATCATAGTTCATCCAACAGGCGAAAGTTTCTGAAATTATCATATCTTAGAAAAATAGCGCCGCAATACATTTCAACTGTTGCTCTTACCCATTCAGTATTAACACTTTTGACTCAAGAAAGCTACACGATCAGGTAGACGTTCTATATTATTTTATTCTACAAATGGGAGTCTTTATATTACCTTAGCAGCATTTTTATTAAGTAGATCACAAGTAGATCACAGATGAATACGATTGTTTAAGCTGCACATCTTAACACAAAAACTCCTACGTTAGATAGGCCCAGTGTGAAACCAAAGAAGGACGAACCAGTCATGGTACATCTTTCTGTGATTTCATTCAATTCTCGAGCTTAAGTTTGATTTGTTAATTTCTTAGCTCACCGTACTCGTTCACGAGTGATTCAGTAACATTCCAAGGCCATTCACTGAATACATAAATCATTTCAGCCATTAAAATACCACATTCCATTCGCTCACCGCTGCTTATTACATCATGTCGATTAGCATTACGTCGGATTGTGTAATATAATTAGTCTCTGCTAAGACTAGCTGAGAGAAGCTCTAAGCTCTTTCAGACTATTCACGAGGCTGGCACGTATTTTCTCAACACCGAAAGCTCATCTTGATTGATGGAAGGGCAATACATGGCATCGAGTAGAGCAGTCCTGAAGAGCGGCTAGTTTGACTAGCCTTGCAGCTTTTCATTCGGGAGGCTGAGGGACTCGTCCTCACAGTCGGCTATCCTGAGAATGCTTTTCCTTGGTTTTCCATTCTTCTCCACAAAGGTGAATGCCGGGACAAATCATGGCAGTTAACCCCTCATCTTCCCCGCACCTTAAATCTCCTTGGGCCGGACTTGGCGACTCAGACGGTTGAGCCGCTGGCCTTCTGACCCCGACTTGGCAGGTTCGATCCTGGCTCAGTGCGGTGGTATTTGAAGGTGCTCAACTACGTCAGCCCCGTGTCGGTAGAAAGTCACTTAATGAGGTGGGTGAATCCGTGGACATTTTTCATTCACCCCCGTCTAAAATTAGACGCGCCCCAACCTCATGAATGTATGGTACCGGTACTCCATTTAAAATATATAAATATGTGTACGTAAATATCTCTAGATGTAGTTTAATCATGGCAATTATTTAAAAAGATTCGTTTTTATTTATTTATGTATGTATTTACTTATTTAATATGTTGTAAATATGTGTATATACACGTTCATAGGTTTAGTTTAAACTTGATTATTATTTTAGGAAAGTAGTGCGATTTTTTAAAGCATAGGCCTACTTGTTGTATATATTGTCTTATTGAGTCATCTATAAGGGGCTGCCTGGTCGAGGCGATAAAGGCGTGCTGAATCCCCGTCAAGAAATCGTAAAATTTTAAGAAAACGATATTTCCACTTCCGGAGGTGCACATGGCCATGAGGTTCACTCAGCCTACACCAAAACTGGGTACCAGGTTAATTTCTGAAGGCAAAGGCGGCCAGGCGTAGAGCTAACCACTCTACCCCACCAAGTGCCGAGGTTAAGGATAGTGGAAGCCTTTACCTTCCACCCCTCCAATGGCCTTCATGGCCTGTACGGAGATGACTTTGCTTTCGAATCATCTTTAATTGGGCAAATAACCTGTTTATGATCTATCTATGTGTGTATGTATATATATATGTGTGTCTATCTATTTATTTTCTGGCACATAAAGAAACTCGCGGGGAACAAAATTTCGACACCTCGGCTTCTCCAAAACCATGAAAAGTAGTTAGCGGGACGTGAAAACAATAGCATTATATTATTATTATTATTATTATTATTATTATTATTATTATTATTATTATTATTATTATTATTGTTGTTGTTGTTGTTGTTACGGGGTTACCCGTGGAATGCAGAGGTGAAAGAAGGTGCGGGCTGGAATGGGTCTAACTACAAAGCCGAGAAATGAATTAAAATTTCATTAAAGGTTATATTTTCAAAACAGCCAAACTTAACAGTTTTGATATAGAATTTCCAACTTTAACCAATAACAACAAGTAATAAGGTACCAGTAACAAAATTTAAGTCTAGGAACGACAAGATTTGGTGGTATAACAGACCTTAGGCTTCAAGCCATCACTTCACATTTTCTGAGCTCTCAGCTCCCAAACACATATTTACCAAAGGGCAGAAAACCCCTAATAACACGGAGCACTTGCTCCCACCTTCGAATATCAAGCCTCTCTGAGGCACTTTTACCACAAATAAAAAAGCTAACCCGCTCTCAGTTTTCAAGCCTATTAAAGGCAATACCAAATTCTTTACACTAAATTGCCATCAAGGCACCGCTTACATCAAATGAAACGGGGGTATCTCGTACCCAACCTACTGGGCCTCAGTGGAAAAGAACAGATTACTTAAATGGCCCAAAATACCAAGATGAATGGAGGCGTTGCTTGCACTCCTACATGAAACCTTTTAAAACTTAAGGGGCACTAGGCCGATGACACAGGGCCTATTCCCAAACTAGGGAGGTGACTCGTATAAGAAAAAATTTTAACACATTAAGAAGAGAAGAAAATCTGTTATGAAAACGTAGTCACCTCAAATCAAAAATGAAGGGGAGCTCGAGAGGGTAAAGCACTCTCTAACCCCGATTTACAGTTAAAGTAATAAGAAAATTTTACATAAGCCGACACTAAGTTACATTTCTAGACAGGTAGGTTACATTGAAAAGGTTTCGGACCTTCCCCGAGGGTTAAACTGCTGAGCTAGCAAGAAATAAAAATGTTAAACGGCCATTACCTTGTTGAAGAGCTGCTGCCCGAAGGAAGAGGCGCTACCCGTCCCCCTGCTACACGTCCATACACTAAGCTAAAGGTTGAAGAAGTGGCGACGAGCCGTGAAAACCAGCACTTTTTAAACCCTCGGGGAAAGTTCGAGACCTTTCATGAATAATTAAGACACACCCACTCAACTTTATTGGCTGGCTAAAAGTTACACATCAAAATTGAAGAAGAAGAACACGATTGGTCAAAAATTAATTACAGAAATTCTGGATTGGCTAAGTTCAAAACTGGCGGAAAGAAAAGATTTATATTGCTAACCCACAAGTGAAAGAATAAAATTTAGTTATAGGATAACTTATGAGTACAAAATATCTTCAAGAAAAGTTCCTTCACTTCGCACCAGGGTGCATGATCATAGTTTTTTAGTAGAGACATCCGTAAGAGAATGTCCACACTTCTTGATTAATGGAAAACTAAACAAGTTGAACTCCACACAGTATTGACAACTTTGTAATCAAAAAATTTATGGTAGTGCCATCTTCTGAGAAAACTTATAAGTTGATACAGTTGTTAAAGTTCAGAGTTTCTCCTGTAGAGGAGTACTTAACGCGGAAAATTCAAAGGTGCGGCGTAGGGGTGTACCAACCGATACTATTATTATTATTATTATTATTATTATTATTATTATTATTATTATTATTATTATTATTATTATTATTATTATTCCAAGGATTGTGCGGAACGTACAGGAGAAAGAATCTTGATTGATTTAAGACTTTAAAATTGGCAGTTTTATTTCTTTCCCACACTTTTCGTTTTCAGATGTCAACTTTTAACAAAAATAATTCGCTAAGCGAATAACAGAATCTGAGGTACTACAATGAGCTGGAGAACGAATATAATGAATTCATGTAACAATTAAATAATATTAATTAACAATACGAGCCTCATGCTCCTACTTTGCCAATGGGACAAGAGCGACCACTGATCCATTCGATAATATTTCTTACAAGAGCACCTTTGCTCCACAAAATTATCTAGGAGACTAATCTCCAAACCTTATACTATTCCAGCCTTCCAAAGGCACCATTCAACCTTTACATTAGTCCCTTTACATTGATAGGAAAAGCGTCTTTGCTCTAAAATTTTACGCTTAGGAATCTATTTCCGAAAATTTACGCTTTTCAGGCCTATCAAGTCACAACCTACATTTAACAAAATTTCACTGACATAATTGTTCAACAGTCTGGTACCTTTAACATGAAAAGGAATGACATTGATTGTAACAGGGGTAGCACGTACCCATTCTACAAGGCCTTTTCTAAAAACAAAAGGTTAACTTACTGGCCCAAAAGCCAAAATAGAGAGGAAGCCATCTCTTGCACTCCTAGAAAGTTACATTAAATGCATAAAACCCTAGTTAGGCGTGTGGCCCGACGTTACAGAGGCTAAGCCTATACTACTGAGGTGACTAGATGGAGAGAATGTTTAAGTTAACGGAAATTACAACATAGAAAAGGTTACAAAATCATAGTCACCTCAAAAGCCAGTTGAAAGGGAATTCGAGAGGGTACCTCACTCTCTATTCCCTGATTTCGGTTAGGTTCTTTCGACTAGTTTGAAATTTTCATTTAAAGTTTGAAATTTATACTCGAGAAATGAAAAGTTACATTACTATGACTGGAAACCTTCCCTTCGAGCTAGTTTTCAAAGACTATCATATGGTTATACTGAATCTGCCATTACCTTGAGCTGGTAGACCTCCCGGAGATGGATGAAACGCCCACACCTCCTTTATAAACACACTCTAGACTGGAGCGATCACTAGGAGAACCTGGTCCGATATTTTTTTTCTAATTGCTTTACGTCGCACCGACACAGATAGGTCTTTTGGAGACGATGGGACAGGGAAGGGCTAGGAGTGGGAAGGAAGCAGCCGTGACCTTAATTAAGGGAAACCACGTAAAACCATTTTCGGGGCTGCCGACAGTGGGGTTCGAACCTACTATCTCCCGAATATTGGATACTGGCCGCACTTAAGCGACTGCAGCTATCGAGCTCGGTAGGTCCGAAAATGTGCCAGCTTTTATAGCCGAGGGGAAAGTTCCAGAAAACTCTGAGCCAAGGCCCTGACACACCCTCAATTCTCATTGGATAATCAAATAAATACCAGAAGGTTTTGACTGGCTGAAAAATAAAAGTACAAAATTTTTCATTGGCCAACATCTTAAGTTGGCGGGAAGAGATAGAAGAGTTGCAATCTTTAACACACCAGAAAAAAGTATAAACAATTCAGTTTAAGAAACCTCGACATTCAGAATTTATCTAGAATTTTAATAGTTCATCTTTACACCAGAGGGCACAGACATAAGGTTATAGTAGCGACACCTGTTGAGAAATGTTGAAACTTCCTGCACTAGTCGTTGCAAGTCTTATATCTTAGATGTCATTCTCCAAGGCGCTTAATTTAAATGCGCGGGGCGGGTGTGCCTCCGGTACAATTATTATTATTATTATTATTATTATTATTATTATTATTATTATTATTATTATTATTATTATTATTATTATTATTATATCTCCTTGGCCTGACGTAAGGCGTTACAGTCTAGGAGGCCCACCGTACCCCTTCAGAAGGAAAGAAAGGTTGCTAAATATACCTTGGTTACGCACGGAATGTCTCTTTACTGAACTAAAGACCAGCATCATAACCAGTTAGCCAGGAACTGCGACTCTCAGTAATTTCATATAAATAAAGTAATTCTAAAAAAAAGCGTGTTGTGTTAAGTGGCATTTGACGAGATCATGGTCACCGGACCTCAAATTTTCAGTAGAATTCGAACCAAAGTGACGTAAGTTTTCAGTAATCCTACAGCATTACCTGGGATTCGAACCAATGACAATACCACTAAGGTATCATCCCCCTGTGCAATTGCTCCAGTCCATTACGCACCAAGAAGCTGACTGAACGATCTATGGGAAACAAAAGGTAGATCTATTACTTTAAATTCAGTAAAGGCCACCCATTCAGGGGGACAAGGCTAGATTTTTCGTGTGTTTGATTAAATGATCAGAAATAGGAGATGTCTAACTGAACCAATGAAGGCAACAAAGTATTAAATACCAAGAAAAGCCTAATGTACCGTAGGTTGTAACAGGATTATCTCATGGATATGTCCCATTTAAATAAATGAAACATATTACTCGCACTTAGTGATGAATCGGTCGACCTCGGCAATCTTCGAGATTCGAACTGGCAACCTTTGAAACACAAACTATGAATCGCTTATGCATCGCTGCGCGACATCTGGCGTACACTTTACGTACTAGTACTGTTGTTGTTTACACAGCACAGCTAAACTATAGAATTCATGCTAAGAACAAGATTCGCATCGAGAGTTGTTATATAATGTGTGTGTGACACAGTTGTTGGCTTAAGATAATAATGGTTTAGAAAATTCATATCGATCGATCATATTATCGATTCAATTCAGATTTCATTTCCATAAACTTGGCAGTATTACCGGAACCGGGGGAGCTCCCTCCTTACTCTTCAAGCCTGTATACAGATCTATCACTAAAAAGTGTGCGACTAATACGTATGGCTCCTACGTGTAAAGTTTATATGAAGGAATTTTGCTACTTTTTAAATTGTATTTTTGCTTTTTTGCTAGTGGTTTAACGTCACATTAACACATCGAAGGTTTCCGGCGACGTAAGAATGGGAAGGTGTGAAAATGGGAAACCGCGGAAAACCATCTTCAGAGCTGCCGACTGTGGATACTAAATATGAATTTTACTATTGAGAGACCATGAAGGCCCCGAGAGGTTTAGAAGGTGAAGTAGTCCACTACCCGTAACTTCGTCACTAAGTGAGATAGTATGATGGATCTAGGCCTAGCCACCTTTTCCTCCAGGAATTAATCTGATACGCTTTTTTCGTGTAGACTGAGAGATAGGAAAATCTACAAACATAATACAGAGTGTATCTGAAACACGTTTAATGAATTTCAAGACAGTCATCCTTGAAGGAATATAAGTCAGACTGTGTAAACGGCATGGCAGTAGTTCGCTTCAAAGAAGTATGTGGTTGTAAACAAGTCACGAATCTTCTGAACTAGGCAGTGAAAATGACTGGGCGTGCGGCCTTACGGCCACACGTGCGTACTTTCACGCGAAGTTACTGCGTGAAAATACGCCAAAAATTGACCACAGTAACTTGAATGAAACCGGCTAGACATAGCGTGGTATCCCGCAGGAGAAGAGGAAGGGACACGCGTCTTCAAGGTCACCCACTGGACAGTGCTCCCGGGTCACAGTTACTGTCGATTTGCAACTCCTTTGTGTGTCAGTGAAGAGGGCATTCCATTCGTTGACTGGTTTTCACTCCAGCGTTTCAGCTTTTTCTGGCCATACGCACGGGGAAACACGTTGCATTGGTTTGTACTGAAAAGTTACATAGCAGACACCTACAGCGAACTCAATTTTTATACACCGTGTGTTATCTTTATTATCTGAATGGTCAGCGTACTGGCCTTCGGTTCAAAGGGTCCTGGGTTTCGATTCCCGGCCGGGTCGGGGATTTTAACCTTCATTGGTTAATTCCAGTGGCCCGGGGGCTGGGTGTTTGTGCTGTCCCCAACCTCCCTGCAACTCACACACCACACAACACTATCCTCCACCACAATAACACGCAGTTACCTACAGATGGCAGATGCCGCCCACCCTCATCGGAGGGTCTGCCTTACAAGGGCTGCACTCGGCTAGAAATAGCCACACGAAATTATTATTATCTTTATTCAGTTAATTCACAGCTTTTAATTATTTTGAAACAATCTAGTGCTATTTGGAAAACTGAATATTTTTAGACAGTGAACTGATAATTGTGGAGGTTCAAAAATACCCATGAGCTGACACACATCCTATAGGTAACACTCAAAACACTTGCAAGGACGCAATATGGGATGGATCCAGTATTTTCTTGGACATCGATGCTGCCACCGCCGAGAAACAACTTACGCAGTACATAACGCAACAACTGCATTCTTATTTAATGAAATTCTGTTCATAGTTATAACAATTGCAAACAAAACGGGTGAAACCAGTAAACACTCCGAATGTGAACTGCAACGTGAAATCACGCATGTTTAGCAATGGCAGTTTACGATTTCAAGCTGCGTAAAAACACGCTTGATCAACAGTGTGAAAACACGCACGTATCGCCGTAGCCTAGTAGCCACGACAGCGAGTGCGTGGCCAATAGTGGTAGCTTTTTAATACATTTAATCTTCACCGATGTATGACTTCTGCCAAAAAAAGAAAAAAAAAAAAAAAAAAAAGAATACTTTACGAGCTGCTTCCTGGATGAATACAACAAAAGACATTCATTAACGCAGAGTGCATTTGCATAGTATGTTCGCTTAATCGTATAATTTTCCACACGCCGTTGTTCTTCTTCTTATTATTATTTTTACCTTCTTTATTCTTAGTAATTTCATTCCGTTTTAAATTGATTCCTTCCTTTTGCCAGCATTTCAAATAATTACACTAAGTCCTTGTCAATCAAAGGCATAGCTCCTTATTGCAATCAATTTAAGCAATTAATTAATGATGATGATGCTTGGTGATTAAAGGAGCCCAACATCTAGATCATCAGCCCCACCCAATTTAATTGTTTTTAATACATAAGATTAACAACTGTACATGTTTATGTAGTTTGTATTCATAATGTTTTCAAACTTCAGATTTTACTTTAATTTTCTTCCTCCATTTTCTGTAATAATTGTTCTGTGTATCGTTTTCAATGTAGATGCTACATAAAGGGGCTCATTATCCTCAGTGGCAAATTCTAACCAATAAATTCAATCAGTTCAGTTAAATTCAATTCATTTCAATCAATAAATAACAGGAGTAGGTTACAATAAACGGACAAAATCCAGATAACGTAAAAAAACATGATGATACATACTGGTAAAATATATTCTTGTACTACACAGTATGAAAATGACAGAGAAGCAAGCAAGGGAATAATAATAATAATAATAATAATAATAATAATAATAATAATAATAATAATAATAATAATAATAATACTTCATTAAATTATGCCGCGTCATGTTAGAGAAATACTTCTTAAAATTACTGAATGGAAAAGTTTATTATGTTTAATATATAATTTACAGTGTATAAGCATGTATGTCATTAAGTACACTAAATGAGTTCACCGGGCGAGTTGGCGGTGCGGTTAGGGACGCGCAGCTGTGAGCTTGCACCCGGGAGATAGTGGGTTCGAACCCCATCGTTGGCCCTGAAGATGCTGTTCCTTGGTTCCCCATTTTCACAACAAACTGTACCTTAATTAAGGCCACGGCCGCTTTCATCCCACTCCTAGCCCTTCCCTATGCTATCGCCGTCATAACACCTATCTGTCAGTGCGACGGAAGTTAAACCAAATTGTTAATAAGCTAAATGAATTCTACACCGATAGCAATGACGAAATCTGCGATGTTACTGACCGAATGTGAACTACGGCAGTTTATGATAGGAATTAGTCATATAAGTATGATACAGTAGCCCCTTGCTGCGATTCTGTATACAGAAATGACCAAGCTTGTATCATGTTCTGCAGCCCTTAACGAACGTATTGTCCTCGTTGCCCCTTCCCACTTGCCCACATTCCTCTCCAGAAACGTAGAACTAGGCCCCAATTACACTCTGGGGAAAAACATGGGATTTCGCACTAATGGGTTCATTCGCCCTGAAGTAACGGTAGTAACTCACTTACAAAGGTATGTCTTAGCTGAGAGATGAAATTCTCGTGTATGGCGCGCTAGTGGACAAGCATTTAAGCTTATTTTATTCCTTGAGACTGCAATGATTCCTTTCAAAATAAAAGAATTTTAAAGAATATTTCCTTAAGAGAAGAAAGGATCCTTTTTCTTTGATGAAGCCTTCGCTTTTCTTCGTCTTTGGGCATAATGATACGCAGCTCGGTACTAGTTAAAGCGATTTGTATCATCAAATATCCTCTGGATTAAGTTATTACATATTTCTGTCCGACTTAATGGTTGAATGTTCGGCGTTGAGGTCTTCGGTTCAGAGTGTTCCAGGTTTAATTCCCGTCCGGGTTGGGGATTTTAATCGCGTCTGATTAATTCTTCTGGCTCGGCGACTGGGTGTTTGTGTTTGTACCAACATCTCCTTTTCGTATTAGGACAACACACCACACTACCAACCACCACAAAACACGCAATAGTTAACCCTCCACATGGTGTTGGCGTAAGGAGGGGCATCCGAGCGTAAAACAGGGCTAAAACATGTGCTACGCAGTTCGCACCCGCGACCCCACAGGTGTGTGAAAAGCGGTATAAGAAGAAGATTCTGTTTACATATTTCTCGTCAATTTAACAATGTATGTATCTCTACCCCTTAGTCTATTATATACAGGATGGTCCATATGTTTTGTTACCCCCATAACTTTACGTGGGTTTATAATAATATCATGACGAATAGAATACCAAGTGTGATCACTCCGCTCTCTCAACATTGTCGTTGGCGGCCCCGCCGGTGTGTGGCGCTGCAGTCGCAACGCACCAGTTGCATCAACACGTGCGCCAAATTGTCGAAGGTAATAGCGTGCGTGCGTAAAGTCATGGTGATAATTTTAAGGCTTATCGAGGGAATTTGCTTGTTTTGATATTTTCCGAAAGTCTGTTAGTATGTGTGCAGTGTTTTTGTGTGCAATCGACTAGTTTTCTATCATTTCCAGAAAATGTTCTTTTTCGTTCCTAGTTGTAAATCGCGTTACGGAAGGAAGCTTGACGGTAGAAGATTTCTTACACCACCAAAAGAAAATAAAGTTTAAGAAGTGGGCGAGACTTATCCGCGGAAAGATAAGAAATTGTCGGCCAAAAGCAGAATATGTGACCTGCATTTTCCCGCAAATTTAATAATAAATATTACGGATCCGGCAGTGGCACGAGGTTTCTGACACGTCTATCTACAAGTGTGAGTGACATTCTTTTCCAGACTGAAAGGAAAATTCATGAACAACTGTGCTCATTTTGGTCGATGTGGTGCGATATTCTTTACGAGTGTCTTGACTTGATGCGATTTCAGCTGTGCCATCAGGAGCTACCTGTTGTATTTAATACATCTTGGACATTATTCCTAAACTGATCCACGGACTATTTAAAGTGCCAATTCTTCTTCAGACCGAGAAAAATCCGAAGAGATCTACAAGCTCGACAATCTGCTAAGTTTACTCGTAAACTATCTAAATTGGCCTCAAACTAGTTATGGTGGGTAATTTGCCATTTACTTTACTTGAGGAATGAGTCAAGTGTTATTTGCAATCTGGTGTACAGGTGTTTAATGTTTTATGTGCTCTGTTTAAAATGTCTTTTAAGTATGTGAACCAAAATATTGCTTTCGCTTTTCGCTATGTTCCATTTTAACTCGTGTGTTCTCTTATAAAAATCCAAAGATATTTCTTCGTGGGGACTAAGAATAGTATTTACAACTCTCTGAGAGCATTATTCATAAGTCTAAGGAATTAAGCGTTGTCTGCGGGAGCGCGCTTGAACTCGCTGAGTGATCTCACTAGGTATTCTATTCGTCATGATAATATAGTATGATATCAGGTAGTGTGGATTCAACGTCTACCAGGCTTATGTTTATTTTCGTGGCACAAAATTAGGCATCCAGAAGGTCAGTATGACCACCATTATTTTCGTGGCACAAAATGATGCGGCGCCATGTCCTGTGTGATATTTTACGAAGCAAACCTTTGTTGATTGTATGAAAGGCAGCCCTAACAGCATCCTTCAATTGTTCTGTTGTTTGGTATCGTTGTTGTGATATCTTCGCCTTAATAATGCCTCTGAGCGCACTGTCACCGATCCGCGTCGTATCCGCTTATTGGGAAACACTTCATTTACATTTTCCCTGACAGCAATGACATAGTGTGACGGTGCACTATCCTGCTGAAACTACGAATGTAGAAAATTCACTCAGTGGAGCTGTGGAACAAAAAATTCCTGTAAAATGGCGAGATGGGCGTGCTGATTGACTATGCCATTAAAGAAATAGGAGCCTATCAAGAGTTTAGCGGACATAGCGACCCAGAGCATTATATGTGGGGGTTAAGTTCCAGCTCTTCGTGGATTGCAGAGGTGTAAGAAGATGTCGGCGTGAATGGTTTTACAGAGAAAAGATTGAAGTATAATTTAAAACACTAAAATTGGAAATTTTAATTATTTCCATTTTTTCTGACTTTAAACTTGATAAACAACAACAATAATTCAGGAGCTCGTCGGCTCAGATAACAGGAAAGATCAAACTTCAGGTACACAATAATTTTGCAGAATGAGCTTGTAGATCCAAAATTACACTATTCCAAAGAGCACCTTTGCTCCACTCAATTTACAATCTCGGAGGCTGCACTCCAAGACGTACTACAATGTAGCCTCTCCAAGGCGAAATTTTCTTATCCATACACTAGACAAACCTAGAAAACAGAGTTCCCTGTCTTTTCTGCTCGACAGTGTGATCCACAATAGACTATAAGTAAGTAGAAATTAAACAGAGACAATAAGTGCCCATTCTAAATGACATTAGTGGTCAAAAGAAAAGGTTTCAGAAATCGGCCATGAACAAAATGCTAGGAGGCGAAACACTTGCACTCCTTCTGAAATACACTACAAAACACTTACGGTCCTATCTGAGCTTATGGCCCGAAGTTACAGAACTTAAGCCTACACTACAGAGGATTACTAGATGAGGAAAATATTAAGTCCAAAATAGGGTTAAGATTTAAAGTTTTAGAAAATCATACCTACTCCAATACCAAGTTGAATGGGAATTAAAAGAGGGAGAACACTCTCTATTCTCTACGTTACATTTTTCTCAGCAGAGATTTGAATAAATTCCTTAGAATTGCTTGGAAATTTACATTTAAAAGATTATATTCAACTTTAGAAATTTACATTAAGAATGAGTTTTGAAACCTTCCCCTCAAGTCAGCTATCTGGAGCTATCATATATTTAAAATATGTCTGCCATTACCTTGAGCTGGTGGGCATTCCGACGGCGGGCAAGACATTTCTCTGCCTCCAATATGTATGCACTCTAGACTTGAGCGATTAAGAACAGAACATGGACCAAAAGCTCCCAGCTTTTATAGCGGAGGGGAAAGTTCCAGAACTCTCTAGGCCGATGGCCTGTACTCAACCTCAATTTTGATTGGCTAAGCGAATAAATACAAAAATTTCTGATTGGCTAATACTATAATGAAGAAGGAGGCTATGTAGTGCTGACAACTTCAGGACATAAAGAAACAATTTTACAAACACTTCAGGTTATTCAACTTAGAAAATATAAATTTATTTGAAAATTAATTGTCCGTCCTCCCACCAGAGGGGAGATGTCGACAGTAGAGACATCTGGAGATTGAAGTTCAAAACTTCTTCCAATACACAGTTCAGGGTTTACATCACAGGTGGCCTTCTAAAAGGCGCTCAGTTCAAATGCACGGAAACGGTATACTTCCGGTGCAGCACTCCACCCCATAAGTTTTTACTACAGTTACACAGTTTTGAAATTTGGCATTTAATAAATCTTGTAATTTTGAAAGTAGAAATCAAGGTTAGCAAATTTTGTGATGGAGAGTTCATTCTTGAAGTGTTTATGAAGTCTTAGAAGTCCGGTCAGTTATGTCCAAGGTTTAAGGCAAGAACGGCCGCCACTGCCGATGCCAGGGTGGGGTCCTCGGAAACCCCAAGTACTCTCAGATACCTCTCTCCCACTACCTTGAGAGGGGTAGCCATGGTGATAGTCAAGAAGGACCAATTATCATAGTTCTGCCCAATGATGGAGTGGCCGGTTGTGGTACAGCATCCCAGCAATTACTTCTGATGATGGTGCCCAATTTGGCCGTTGAGAAAGAGAATGGGCCGGAACGAGGCGGGCCCTTACCCCGCGCCGTCATCTCTCGCCAGTTGTTACGACATAGCCGCAGATGAAATCAGGGCACTGCAAAAATTAATTCCAAGGCAACAGTAACTGATTTTATGGAGAGTGATTCTTTGTTGGTGGTGCAGTTAAGGTTGGTGGCAAGTAGGATGAGTGCACAGAATTCAGGCTCAGGCTTGGAGGAAGGGGAAATGTAATGGCAGACGGGAAAAGAAATTACTGAAGGGAAGGTTTTTAAGGAAAAAGAAATACAGTTTGAACCAAACACAAACACAAATTTTCATCATTAACAGGGGTAGAAGGCCTCCTCTTTTAAACTTACTTGTAAAAAACGTAAGATTCTAAGCTGCTAAGGATAGATATATAATTAAATTGCCGATGCCATCACTTGGTGGTCTATACTGAAAAGCACAGATTTTATACAGGTTTTACATGGGACAAGTGAACCCTAAAAATCCTCTCCGTCTCTGGACTACTCACCAAGCGGGTGACTGGTTTTAGAAATTCAAGAATTATGCACCGTCCATGAAATCTAGGGGCAAGCTTGCCTGCAGGAACGAAATTTTTTATCATGACTTGATCTTCAATCTTTAAATTGGTGGGTCTCCGTCCACGATCATATCTCTCTTTCACATTCTCATGAGAGGCTTTAAGGTTATTTTTAGCCTTTCCCCACAGATCCCTGATATTATCTGGGTCTACTATCTCTGGTAAAATCTCATTGATTGACCACAAATTGGACAACGGAGTGTTAGGAACGAACTTAAACCTAAGAGATTCGGAAGAAAACTTGTGTGACCCGTGAACCGCCGATTTCAATGCAAAATATCGCCAATGCAGTGAAATATCCCACCGAAAATGGTTTTTATGATGATAAGCAATTAAGGTTGATCGAAGATTACGGTTAACCCGCTCAGCATGAGATGTTTGTGGGTAATAGGCAGATGTAGTTACATATGAGATGGATAGATCAAAACAGAATTTGCGAAATAAATTAGAGGTGAATTCCTTGGTATTATTAGAGACTATATATTGGCAAGGACCAAAAGATGCGAAAATAGCATTAAGGAAAGAAATACTGGACTGAGCGGTGGCAAGCTTAGTCGGAAATAGCCGTGAAAACTGTGTGAACCCATCCACACACACACACACACACACACACACAAGGATGAATTTGTTCCCGCCCCCGTTAGATTGAGAGGAAGGCCAGACATCATCTACTGTATGTATAAATGCTCCATAGGGCGAGATGCTTGATGAGATGACAATAGCCCTACATTCGTAGACAACGTGGGCTTGCTAACCAAACAAGATTTACAAGCTTTAACCATTTCCCTAATGTCGCCGTCCATACTCTTCCAGATAAACATTTCTCTAATTCTTTCTCTAGTTCTGAAGATGCCTAAACGTCCACCTAATGGGATCTCATGGTAATATTTGAAGATCATAGGTACAAGAACAGCTGGGACTACAACTTTCATCTTTTGATCATGCCTAGAAGGGCAAAACAGAACCGCATTCCTCAGAACACAAGGGACAACATGTTCCCCAGAAGAAAGGGTTTCCATAATGGGAACCAGCACTGGATCTTCACGTTGAAAATTTGCTGTATCACGAAATAGTATAGGGGCATCAGTCAAAATGGCACTAATTTCAGGGGGTATAGAAATAGAAAGAGAAGAGCTTTCCTCCGGGTCGACAGAATCGACCTCATCAGAGAACATATGGCCAAACCCCGAAAGGCAACGAGGTTGTATTCGTACAAGTTCCAATCGTAAGCGAAATCAGTCAGATATTTCGATTCTTATGCCAGAGGTATTTGGTTATATGCTTGGTTCAGATCTAGGATGGTGAAAAATATAGCCTTACGAAACCAAGAGAAACATGGATGCAAATCAGGAAGGCGAACTGATTACAATACAACCTTTCGCTTTAACACCATTTTTAGATAACTGGCCTGAAGCCGCCTTGAGTTTTCATTTCAAGAAAATGGGCGATGAATACGCCGACTTTGAGGGCCGAATGATATCAACCTTCAACATTTGATCAATACTTTCTTTAAGGGCCTTCATTTTAGGTGGAGGTAGCCTGTATGGAGGAAACCTTATAGGGATCGAATCCGTTAACTCTATCTTATATTCGATTAAATCACTGAGACCAAGGGTTTCCGAAAATACATGGGGAAATGACTGACATAACTTGCGAATACTATCAGCCTTATAGTCAGGTAGATGTCTAAGGCCTAACGACATCTCACTCTGAGTAGGCGTAATCACAGAAGATGATGCAGAGTTACTTTTTAAGAGGGGAATATGGAAATTACTCTCCAATTTGAATGTGCACGATTTACTTTGAAGATCGAGCACAAGACCAGAATGTGACATAAAATCTGCCCCTAGCATCACAGGGCATGACAAAAAATGTTTGAAAAGAACAACTTAAAATTCCAAGTGAATTTAGAATTACGAATTTTGGTCTGGATAAATTCTAAAATCTCTAGAGGTGAAGAATTCGCCGAAACACATTTAACAGAAGAAAAACTATAATCTGGGAATTTACAACAAACTTACGGCTTTTAGTGCCGGGATATGTCCGAAGACTTCGGCTAGCCAGGTGCAGGTCTTTTGATGTGATGCCCGTAGGCGATCCCCTAGTCGTGATGAGGATAAAATGATGATGAAGACGGCACATACACCCAGTCCCCGTGCCAATTATGGTTAAAATTCCCCACCCTGCCGGGAATCAAACCCAGGATCCCTGTGACTAAAGGCCAGCTCGCTAACCATTTAGCCATGGAGCCGGAATTTGCCCTAATGATGACATAGCTCTTGCAGGAGTGAAATTAGCTAAGAGATCAGCTTGGAATATTTCTATAGAACTTCAATCCACTATGGCCTTTACAATCTTGTCGGACAGGACACCAGCAGTGTATGGGTTAATAATCTCTAAAATTTTGGAATGCGAGATCCTGAAACTCGACAAGAAACCTTAGAAAAGCAATTACATCGTTAGTAGAATTGACTGAGAATTTCGAAATGCCCCCGAGCGACATGGCAAAGGGGTGAGGCAAACTACTAAAACCTGGTGATATTACCTGTGAGGGCACTGGAGGTTGGGGAGGTCAACGGTTGCGTTACTGATGAAGAAGGTTGGAAGTTGTGGTGGATGAATAAAGACTTGTTCAGATAGGGCAGAATCTTGTTTTGGGTCAACAGATTCCCTACTCTCAGAAGACTTAATAGAGTGCTCTTCAGTTTGTACATTTAATGGCGTAAGATAGTCACTCCTTGCACCAGCGGCTCCGGGCAACAGTTGATTAACCTTATTGGACAACTCAGAAATGTGTTCAACCAGAGTGTTAGCCATACTAGAATGATCCTCATTAAGTTTCAGAAACAATAGGTCCCTCGCTCTTTTATAGAAATAGAATAACCTAACTTGAACACGCTTAAGTTGATTTCCTGAGAGTTCACCTCCTACAAAGAAGCTGAAAACAGAGGCAAGATCAGTAATATTGACAGTGATGGTGGATAGAGCATCACCAATTTCTTTCTCCCCATACACCGGAATGTTGATATGAAACCCTAAAGAATCTTTAAGTCTAGCTGCATCTGTTCCAACCGTGCCACCAGACTGGAACTTTCTAATTAAGAGTTCGTAAATTATTTCTTTCTTGCGCAGATACCACGGTGCAAGGACTTATCTAGGAAGATGAAACAAAATTTTGACAAAATTGGAAAAATCCGGAAACAGAAATTTTTTAAGAGTTCGATTCCAAATTCTATGAAAAGCCGTCAAAAGGGGCTTTGTCCAAACCCATTCAACCACGCTCTGCTACCACATGTGGATTGCAGAGGTGTAAAAAGGTGCCGGGGTGAATGGTTGGACAGAGAAAAGATCAAAGTATAATTTAAAACAATAAAATGTGAAATTTTATTTCTTTCTTTCTTCTGACTTTAAACTTGATAAACAACAATAATTCAGGAGCTCGTCGGCTCATATAACAGGAATGATAAAACTTCAGATACACAATAATTTGCAGAATGAGCTTGTAACTTCAAAGTTATACTATTCCAAAGAACACCTTTGCGCCACTCAATTTACACTCTAGCAGGCTGCGCTCCAAGACGTACTACTATCTATCCTCTCCAAGGCAAAATTTTCTTGTCCACACACTAGACAAACCTAGAAAACAGAGTTCCCTGTCTTTTCTGCTCGAAAGTCTGATCCAGAATAGACTATGAGCAAGTAGAAATTAAACAGAGGCAATTAAGTACAAATTCTAAATGACCTTAGTGGTAAAAAGAAAAGGTTGCAGAAATCGGCCATAAACAAAATGTAACACTTACGCTCCTATCTGGGCTTATGGCCCGAAGTACAGAGGCTAAGCCTATACTACAGAGGGTGACTAGGAGGTGAAAATACGAGGGGCGTACTATATTGTTTTACACTTTAGTTTGTGTACGTCTGGGTATGGTTCACATTTCACTTTTGAAGGTGGTGACGTATAACTAGTGTCTTGTTCCACCGTTTTGTAGCAGCACACGGGCAGGGGCCAACGAATGCACTGGTCATAGCCATTTCATAACAACACTGTCAGCGTAGGAGCAGACAACATGGAAAGCAACCATCAGGGACATTGCTTTACGACTTGGTTCCTGTGGAAAAAAGGCGTGACCACTGCAGAAATTCATCGGCGCTTGGTGGCAGTCTGTTGAGAGCATGCGCCGTCACGGAAAACAGTTTAAAACTGGGTGGAATGTTGGAAAACAGGGCGCATATCGGTGGACAAGGGAACCAGTTCTGGAAAGAATGTGGCAGTGTCAACACCAGCCAACATTACACGGGTCGAAACACGCCACCCAAGGAAACAAATGCATCACATTTACGGAAATGGAGGTAGCCACGGGAATTAGCGGAAGCACCCTGCAGCGGAACGTGCATGGCCACTTACAGTTGGGGAATGTGTCATACAAGTGGGTGCCTAGACTCTTGTCTGCAGACGAAAAGCAGAGGCATGTGGACGTGTGCAGAGAACTTTTGCAACGCCATGATCAAGATCCAGCCGACTTCATAGCTAGGCTTGTGACTGGTGATGAGCCGAGAGATCACCGCTGCCATTGATCAGATGGGATTCAAGGTGCTGCCAAACCCACCATACTCTCCCGACTTGGCACAATGTGATTTCCACCTGTTCGGGAACATAAAGAAACATCTGCGTAGTCGCGGTTTTGCGGATTTTTCATAACTGGACTCAGCTGTCAAGGCATGGGTACGCAGCACTCCGAAGGAATGGTTTCAGGAAGGTCTGGAGAGACTGGCAAAAGATGACCTGGGGGTCAACCATACCATACCTCTCGAGTACATTTCAAATTAAGGATATTAAGGTGACTGGTGGAATTTTCGGCTCCAGGGGTGAATAATGATGAAATTTTTGTTAACTGGAGAACATTATATAAATTGGAACAATGTGTTCAAGACAATGTTGTGACCACATTTATAAGATATTCTGTAGGCATACTAAGAAATCATTTAAATGGATTGCATGGCATCATTAACTATCTTAGTGGTATTATTACCTACAAACTCAACTACAATGTCAAACAAATCTATTTAGTTATTCTGTGTCGCTTTGGTACTTCCACTTGGATCAGATTAGATAAATACCAAGTAAGTGACCGTGCGGTTAGTGTCGCGCAGCTGCGAGCTTTCATTCCGAAGATAGTAGGCTCGAACGCCACTGTCGGCAGCCCTGAATGTGGTTTACCGTGATTTCCCATTTTCACATCAGGCAAATGCGGGCCACGCCCGCTTCCTTCGCACTCCTAGCTCTTTCCTATCCCATCGTCGCCATAAGACCTACATGTGTCGGTGTGACGTAAAGCAAATTTTAAAAAAAGAAGATTAGATAAATCAGATTTGACAAGTCAACCGAGGGCTCAATCTAATGAAGCCAAGTGAGTGCTTTTCGGTTTTCCAATTCTACAAACTTAGACAAGCATTTGGGACAAAATCCTTTCTTGTACGTTTGGTCCTCCGGGTATAATATTTCAAAGAAATAAGGTTCCAGCCTACACTGATTTCTGAGCATGTTTTGAACGTGTAAAAAAACATATTAATATATTTAATTGATTTTAATGTACTTAATGTATATTTAATTATATTTAATGTATTCCTGCAACATTTGCGATACGTTTGGTGAAAAATATAGGAAATCTGAAGTACCAAATGTATTGTTTACCTTGCTTTTCCATTCTTAGAGACATTTGAAAAATGTAGGTAATGTGTGTGACTTAATCTAGTAGCATCGATCGAGCAAACAATGCCAGCTTGCAATTATCCGTTAATTTGTTTGGTGCTCAACAGATCGTAAAGGACATACGATTGTAAATCGCCGGCCTCTTGTGTATAGACGATTAATTTTCTCAGCATCTCTCTGAGCTTAATTGCGATGTATCTTTTAGTCCATGAATAGGGGCAGGATATATTATAGCTGATTAAGTGGCATATAATTGTTAGGGGTAGGTTACGTGGAACAATTCCAATAGAGTCAGCAATTCTTGTTGTCTAACACACTGGCTTCTTGACGGGGAATCGAACCACGTCCTTCCAAGAGAAACGAGTACGTCTTTACTGCCTTGCCTTGTCAGTCCTCTCCGAGGGTTCGTAGGGACAATAAAATAAATGTATAAATTGTGAGACTAACAGCTGACGAACCTAGACAAACTACAAACTACTTTCCTAACATTTTAGGAGCATCATATTGAAACAATTTAACGGTGTGATCCAAGCACTTCAGGAAACTGACACTAAAGTTATTGATGGTATACGTAACTGAGAAATGGTGTAACCTACTCTCGAAGACTGTGAGAAAATATGCCATGAATAGGACCATCAAGGTTCCTAAAAGAAAGTAAAAATCGTGGAACCTCTATACATTTTGGTATATTTTGATATAAGCACAGAAGAAAACTTACGAGCAGCCGAGAAGTTAAAATAGACCCCTGTTCGTCGATCACAAATTCACTAGTAACTAGCTTGGATACCCAGAAAAAAATATTTAAAATACGGATTCTAGAAAAGAATACTTCAGACGACTCTGAGATTAAAACTCCACGAAATGTCTCCACATAGGTCATATATGACAATGGATTCTAAGTGAGTAATGGAAGCAAGCAAAGATGACAGCACACCCACGATGACAGAGGAAAGACACTTGTAGAATATGTCGCTTACGTTTATTCATGATCATTTGAACAACACCTTCTTGGGTCGCAGTGGAAAATAGAAAGGTGGAATGCTCCATCCTGCTTCCCAAAGTTCAATAACAATAATAATTATAAGAAGAAGAAGAAGAAAAACAAGGAAAAAAGGCAGAAAAGAAAGATATAGAGTAGAGGATAGGAAAAGAAAGGTGGAACAGCGTCATGGGAGGGAGAAAAGGGAGGAGGAAGCAACTTCTGCAGCCGTCAGGAAAGATAGTGGAGACCAGGAGGTGGGTAGAGCTGAGGCTCTGGCCATGGGGATACCATTGTTAGACATGTGGGGAAAGTATTGTGGAGAAAAGGGAACCACGGTAGAGTGCTATCCAGGAATTAGGTTAAGGCAGACGTTGAATAATGTAGAAGAGAAGGAGGAGGAAAAGGAGAAGATGGCAGTTTTTCACGTTGGTATCAACAACGTAAGGCAAGCAGGTATAGGTACCAACATAGTTGGAGATGTGTGGGATCTGGTAAATACAGTACGGGTGAAGTCTATTTTTTAATGGTATTTGTTCGGAGCGTCGACCTATATAGATCTTTTGCCCCTACTTGCACCATATGATATGAACCTGCGTGTAATTGGAATTGCGGAAGTGTAGAGTGTTCAATGTGAGAAAGGAACGTTAAGGACGGCACAAACACCTAGCCCCAGGCCAGGGATATTAATCATTTACAATGAAAAACCCCTGACCCGGTCGAGAATCGAACCTGGGGCCGCCGGGTGACAGTATAAGTAAGCGGAGATTGTTATCAATGGAATACTGTGTAGGAGGGATACTCATTGGGAGATGATCGGGGATTTAAATGTGATTATGGATTGAGTGTGTGGGAAACTGGGAATGCGATTTCTAGACCCTAATGGGTGGTTGGGAGATACGAATCTGCGGTCAGATGGCTTTTACTTAAACCGCAATGGTACGTGTAAGTTAGGAAGTTGTTTTAGATGGGTTATAGGGAGGTACATTCAGGGATACGGGGTGGACTACCGAGCGATAATAACGGTACAGGGATCTGGAAGTCAAGTCGGTTTGACATGAAAATGTTAGTGTTGAACTGTAGGAGTATTGTAAAGAAAGGAATAGAATTTAGTAATTTAATAGATATGTACTTACAAGATATTGTAATAGGAGTTGAATTCTAGTTGAGAAATGATATAATGAATGCAGAAATGTTCTCACGCAACTGGAATGTTTATCGCAAAGAAAGGATAAGAATGGTACGAAGGGGAGTATTCATTCTTTAATTATGGTAAAAAAAGAATTTGGAAGTTACGAAAAAGTTAAAGATGACAAACATGAAATTCTAGGTGAAAAACTCATCTCTAAAGAAAACAGGCAACTTGTGGTTTTTTAAATGTACTGTGAGATGTTCCTAACTGTCTGACTAACTTTTGAAACATATATTAATCTGGATTAAATTGAAAAATCTGAACATTTGCATTTTTAATGGAAATTATGAAAATTAACATTCATTAAATCAAATACACACTTGTTGGACCTTGTACTCACACTTACTTGTTACCTGCTTACTTACACATACGTTATTTGAAGGGCGCCAGCTGTCACTCAGTACAGCAATAATAGAATGAGACTCTTGACTATCTCTAGGGTGTAGGGTAATAAGCTTACTTTTGACAACATACCATATAAGTTCTGGGAAAAGGAGATTGGGCGTTCGATTTCCCCATTAATTTTGAGGTTAAGATATTTTACTGTTAATGAAATAAAACTATGAATTCGTTTGATAGAACAAAATATATTCTTTAAATAATATATAAAAAATAGCGAGTCTTGTTGCGATAAAACAGATGAGAATATGAAATTATGACATTGCAACTGAAAGAAACTAGGCATGAATTTGAATTCTTCTTGACCGGACATTTAACAATTTATACGAAATATTTCCCTCACTGATTCACTTGACTGTACCTTCAACACTTTTAGTGTAATTACGACGTATTCCTTTGATCTGGTGTTTACTGTAGATGTGTCACGCCTAACCTGGTGATACATCCTTGTGACTGCTTCTTCTCCATATCATCTGACTTCTTTGTAAGTGAATATGGTATGACCTCTTGGCAGGTCCAGGGTTGCCCTCTCTGACTTCATGGTAAGCCCTTGCGTCCGTGTCTTCCACTGAGTGACGGACCAACCTCTTGGTCTCACTCTCTCAATGACCAATAATTAATGGCTCACTGAGTCTTCACCATCTCTCGTTCTCTTGATCTAGTAGACTTCTTCACTGTACTGCATCCGTATAACTAATGACTGACGCTACAATATGCACCCACCTTTTATAGACGTTGGTTGACACAGCTACGTAATCTCCAGAAATAACAATGACATACTCCCACCTACGCGACAGATATTACATCCAGTGGTGAAATAGCCCGCCGGCTGACTCTCTGAGCGCATATTCTAAATAAATACAATGACGTAGCCATGGCGTGGCGATGACTTGGCAGAATCGCCAGTAGTATAACAATATAACGACGTCACATCAAATCTGTGATATATACAACAATTCTCACTGTACAGGTATTGAGTGTTATTCTACACATACGTATATATGCATACATCTAAGTACAATCTTGCAAGCAACAGGCAATTGCAAAATCGAATTGAATAAAACGGATAATTACAATAATAGTAACAATATCACAGATAACATAATAATACGGACATAATAATAATAATAATAATAATAATAATAATAATAATAATAATAATAATAATAATAATAATAATACAGATAAAATAATAAAAATACAGATATCATCTTGTAACGGGATTTGAACCGTTACAGTACAGAGCTGGAAAGGGTGGCGCAGACGCTGACTCGGAAATATTTCATGAGATGATCAGCTAGGGGGCAAACGACACGGAAAGGAACGTAGTTGTAACGGGTGATCTAACTTTATCAAATATCAATTGTCCGGCTCTATGGATAAATGGTTAGCGTGCTGGTCTTTGGTCACAGGGAACATGGGTTCGATTCCCGGCAGGGTCAGGAATTTTAACCTTAATTGGTTAATTTCTCTGGCACAGGGGCTGGATGTATGTGCTGTCTTCATCATCATTTCACCCTCATCACGATGCGCAAGTCGCCTACGGACGTTAAATCAAAAGACCTGCACCCGGCAAGCCGAACATGTTCTCAGACACTCCCGGCACTAAAAGCCATACGCCATTTCATCAAATATCAATTGAGAGGCTAATGCGGAAGACATGAATCATGGCCAACAAATGGCAAATAAGTTAATCTGGGAGGGCAGCTGAATCAGAATGTGATGGAACCAACTAGAAGGAAGAATATCCTGGAAGTGGTGCTGATAAAACCAGATGAGCTCTATAGAGAAACTGAAGTCACAGATTGTATTAGTGATCACGAACCTGTTTTTGTCGTAGTTAAAAATAAATGTCCTGGAAAGGAAGGTCGTAAAAGTAGGACTCTCAGTCAGTACCATATGGCTGATAAGACAGGCATGAGGGAGAATTCGAAAAGTAATTATGGTAGGTGGAAAATGTAAATGTAAATGTAAACAGACTCTGGGATGGTTTTAAAGAAATCCTTGAGGAATGTGAAGAAAGGTATGTACCTTTAAAGGTGGTAAGAAATAGAAAAGATAAGAAAAAAAGACCTGCTTGATTATAATAGAGAAGCAAGGGGACTAAGAATGAGGTACAGGTTGGAAAGAAATAGAGTTAGAAATGGTTGTGGAAGCAAGGAGGAACTGAAGGAACTTACTAGAAAATTGAATCTAGCGAAGGAGTCATCTAAGTATAAAATGATGGCAAGCATAAGAGGCAATCATACATATTTTAGTTAAAAATGGAAGGGTATAAACAGGTACTTTACAAGGCACGAACAGGTTCCAAGAAGGGCATTCCAGGAATCATTAATGAACAAGGGGGTGTGTATGCGAGGATCTACGGAAGGCAGAATTATTCAGTCATCAGTATGTAAAGATTGTTGGTTACAAGGATAATGTCCAGATAGAGGAGGTGACTAATACTAACGAGGTATTGAAATGTAACAAAGATATTTACAATAAGATACAAAGCTGAAAACTAGAAAAACAGCTGGAATTGATCATGATTTCTGGGGATATACTAAAAGCAATGGGATGGGATGTAGTACCATATCTGAAATACTTAACTGATTACTTTTTGCATGAAGGAGCTTTACCAAATGAATGATAGTTGCTGTAGCAGCCCCTGTGTATAAAGGAAAGGGTGATAAATATAAATCCGCGAATTGCAGAGCAGTCATTTTGACGTGCGTTGCATGTAAGCTTTGGGAGAACATTCTTTCTAATTATACTAGACATGTTTGCGAAATAAATAACTGGTTCCATAGAAGACAGTTTGGGATTAGGAAAGTTATTCCACTGAAGCTCAGTTTGTAGGATTCTGGCAAGATACAGCAGATATCTTAGATTCAGGAGGTCAAATGGACAATATCGCGATTGACCTCTCTAAGGCATTTGATAGGGTAGATCATGGGAGACTACTGACAAAAATGAGTGCAATTGGATTATAAAACAGAGTTACTGAATGGGTGGTTACATTCTAGAAAAGACAAATCTCGATAATTAGAGTAGGTGAAGCATTACCTGATCCCGTACTCATCAAGTGGGGAACTCCTCAATGCAGTATTATTGGAACTTGACGTTCTTTATACATACAATGTATGAGTAAAGAAGTGGAATCAAAGATAAGGCTTTTCGCGGATGATATCATGATGTATAGTGTAATAAATAAGCTACAAGATTGTGAGCAACAGCAAAAAGACCTGAAAAATATTATGAGATGGACAACGGGCGATGGTATGATGATAAATGGAGTTGAAAGTCAGATTGTAAGTTTCAGTAATAGGAAGAGTCCTCTCAGTTTTAATTACTGCGTTGATTGGGTGAAAGTTACTTGTGGGGATCACTGTAAGTATCTAGGTGTTAATATATGCAAAGATCTTCATTGGGATAATCACATGAATATGATTGTAAATAAAGAGTACAGGTCTCTGCACATGGTTATGAGTAGGGGGCGGATTTCTATGACCTAAAAATGTATGAAATATGTATGCACTTATGACCTAAAAAATATAAAAATATGACGTATAAAATTCAAAATATGACTTAATGAATAGCATCTACGTTACATAGAAGCACTTTTATTACGATTGCTACAGGCTGCAATTAATTTACAGTTTAAAAAATGTTTAATTCTTCGAAATCTTTAAACCCAAAATCAACTAAAATGATGAATATTCCATGATCTCGTTAATGTTACACTGCATACTCCTAGGCAAGGACGGACTCTGTGGAAGACATAAACGCTACAGTTAAGTTCACTGTTCAATATTCAATCAGTTTTAATTTATACACAAAACATATGTTATTTGAATGAAACTTTCATACCTGATCTATTCTCCATTATCAGAATTGTTGCAATTTATGACCACATGCATCTTAAGATTGTTGAATGAGAATCCCCTCCTGTTGTCGCTGAGTATCGTCTTGTAGCGAGAAAAACTTATTTCGACATCACATGATGTAACGGTAGCGTACTTGAATAGAGTTAAATCACTGGGAGAAAATTCCTGGAAATCTGCAGATGAAGGGTTTCCACAAAGAATGCCACTTATTCCACGCAGGTACACAAGTCCGCTATTTTTTTTTCAGTATATTTTCTAATTTTCTACACACCCTAGATGCTATTGTTCCTTTCGCATGCTTTAATTCCTGTTCAATGCACTTTACAACATCCAGTGCATCGCTTAGTTCTGCACCTGAAACTTCCAGTTGCGTGACTGCTCCAGATAAAGAATTAAAATTGGACTTTATGTAAGCCAGGTCCGCTTTTAATGTAGTGCTTGAAAATAAATCTTGAGTGGTTTTTATGGAGGACGATTCTGTAGGATCAAAAGACTTCACGATCTTCTCCACGACATCTAAGTTGTTGCAGTAGTACACTGCGGCATCAAGTCAAGTCTCCCATCGCGTTGTAACTGGCTTGGGAGGTAGGGGTGGAGAAGGTGCTTCTTCTTGAAATTTCTGAACGCGAAGTGGAGCTTTGACAAACACTTTCTTACAGTTCGATATTAATTTATCAACTTCAGGGTAGCTACTTCTAACTTCTTCAGCTGCCCTATGTAAGGCATGTGCAAGACATGTCACATGTATCATTTTCGGGTATAGCATTTTAAGTCCCTTGGCTGCCTTCACCATATACGGAGCAGCGTCAGTTACAAATAGAAAAATGTGCTCTCTCTTTGCCCCGTTTGGCCACAACAGATTCATTGAATTGTCGAAGAGAACTGCAATGGTGGAATGGTTTGTCTTCTCTAGCACTTCACATGTCAGGAGGAATGTATCTCCAGGCCGGTCGTCCTTCAGCGTGCCAACGATCACATTTGCTACATATATTCCATCCACATCTGTGGTCTCGTCTATTGAAACCCATATCTTACTGTCTCCCACGCCACGCCTTATTATATCCAACATCTCTTCATAACAAGGGGTCAGATAGTCCTTCCTGAGAGTAGATCCGTTGGGAACAGGATGCTTTGTATATTTTTCAAGAAACTGTCGGAAGCTTCGACTGTTAAGTTTCTTTAAAGGGATGTTAGACGTAACCATCATCTTGCAGAGATCTTGTGAAAATTGTGAACTCTGAGAACTTGATGTCGGGGTTTCGAATAGCAGACGTTGCCTATTTTCGAGTGCAGAATATCTAGTTACACAATTCTTATGTTTTACAGTATTACAGTGTTGTTGCACAGAGAAGCGTTTTTCGGCAGTAACTTTTACCTCACACAATTTACAGAATAATATCACTCCATCCGTACTGAATATGTTTTCACCGAACTCGCGAACAAAACTTCGCAACTTTCAACAAATTGAGACTTTCGTTTTAGGCATATTGAAAGGAACTGAATGACTGAAGCTCCCTAATGACCAAGGTCATTCAGTGTGTTGAAGGTGGAAGAGGGAAGGGGAAGGGGAGAGATAAGAACAATGACAAATAACTGCAGAATTACCTCTGCTTCCGTGTAAACGATTGCCCGGTTTCCAGGAATTGACCCAGCTAGCAAACAATAGCTCCTACCTGTTAGAAACATTCCATACACTACTTTATAATGGTTCTTCAGTAGTATATCCCAATCTATCCTGAAAAATAATTTCTAGAGCTTATTCTGATTTTTATAATACGAAATTAAAATGAAAATTACCAAAATATGCCGTTATAATGATATTTTGTTGAAAATATGCCATAAAACTTAAGAAAGCCTAAATATGCATTTATATGCCCAATAAAACATGTTTAATTTTGATCATCATGCTTGGAAACGTGTTGAAAATACAAGACTATAAGATATAATGTTAAGGGAAAAAATATGACTGGTCATAGAAATCCGCCCCCTAGTTATGAGGGTATTTAGGGGTTGTAGTAAGGATGTAAAAGAGAGGGCATATAAGTTTCTGGTAAGTCCCCAACTATTGTGTGGATCCAATGCATGGGACCCTCACCAGGATTACTTGATTCGAGAACTGGAAAAAATCCAAAGAAGAACAGTTTGATTTGTTCTGGATTATTTCCGACAAAGGAGTAGCGTTACGAAAATGTTGCAATCTTTGGGCTGGGAAGACATGGGAGAAGAGAGACCAGCTACTCGACTAAGTGGTAAGTTCCGAGCTGTCAGTGGAGAGATGGCCGTCATATATTCACAATCTTACAGAACAATTATGTCCTCTGTAACATAAGCTTGCCTTCTTTGGAGTTATCCAGGAAGTTCCGAGCGATTTTTACAAGTGCATGTTGGAGTATTCCGTATCTAGTCGTACTGTTTGAAAACATGTTTGAAGTAAACGCTTACAAGGTGACATTTGCCTGCGTGCGTTCCTCGGTGAAGTTATTTACTTAATTTCATCGAGTTGGCCGTGCGGTTAGGGTTGCGCAGTTGTGAGCTTGCGTTCGGTGGGAGGTGGTGGGTTCGAATCCTGCCATCGGCAACCCTGAAGATGATTTTTCGTGCTTTCTCATTTTCAATACAGGCAAATGCTGGGGCTGTACCTTAATTAAGGCCACGGCCACTACCTGCCCCATCGTAGCCACTTCCCATCTATCCGTCGCCGAAAACATTCGATGTGTTAGAGTGACTTTAAGCCAATTGAAAAAACTTATTGAGTATGGTAAATAGGTGAATAATACTTTTGAAATGGAATGCTAGTTTTCGGCGGTCCTACAGTCTAGGGATAGTAAGTACCAGGAGGCCCTGGTTCGATCTCCAGCTAAGTCAAAGACTTTTACCTGGATCAGAGGACTGGCTCCTGGTTCACTCAGCCTAGGTGAGAAAGATTGAGGAGTTGTCTGACAGTGAGATAGCGGCCAAGGTCTCGAAACCCAAGAATGACAGCCGAGAGTATTCGTCGCGCTGACCACGAATCACCTCGTAATCTGCAAGCCTTCGGGCTAAGGAGCGGTCAATTAATAGGTCAAGGCGCATTAGGGCTCTAGTACCAAGGGGATTAGGTTTGGTTTGATGCTATTCTTCTATTGGAAGATGAGAAGCGGTGCACAGGCGTATGCAACATTTGTTATGCTTGTAGAGAGAGAGACCCTTCGTGATGTATCAACAGTTCGAGAAGTTATATTAACTCATTTTAAAGAGTTCGTACAATTATAGAAAAAATTAAACGTGGTAAAATTCAAATGTCCTAGAACTAGCCATCAAAGATGCCTCTGGATCATAGACGTTATTCAGTAAAAACACCAGCAATATCAGTGGCTTCGTTACTCTTACGTATTTAGTTCAAGAGGAGGCACAACCTGCCATTACGGGTGACTTTTTAAAACATGTCCTTCAACCAGTCATGTTGTCAGAAACAAAGCTGACACTGCTTTCAAACCCACCGGCATGATGAACACAGTCGTCAATTGCTGCTGAAGATGCAGAGTAGAGGTTTTTCCAAAACATTCAGAATTTGTAAGAAAAGTAGTCATTTATATTATTACAACCGTAGAAACCTCCCATAAGTTATACAAATATTATGCTGATCTATGGCAGTCTCAATGAAACAAAACAAAACAAAACAAAACAAAACAAAACAAAACAAAACAAAACAAAACAAAACAAAACAAAACAAAACAAAACAAAACAAAACAAAACAAAACAAAACAAAACAAAACAAAACAAAACAAAACAAAACAAAACAAAACAAAACAAAACAAAACAAAACAAAACAAAACAAAACAAAACAAAACAAAACAAAACAAAACAAAACAAAACAAAACAAAACAAAACAAAACGAAACAAAAAAACAAAACAAAACAAAACAGGAATATATTCCATGAAAATGTCAGGGACTCAATTCACACATTCATTACACAAAATAGTCCACTACTGCTTTATATTTCTCTAGGAACCTCCCAAAAGAGAAACACAGACCGTCAGCCGGTTTAGAAGAGTCTCAGCAAATTACATTAAAATCAGTAGCGAAATAAACAATCAGATGCCACTTTCATCAGGTGTTTCACACGCAAACACTCTAAGGAAAACAATATTAACTTCTGGCAAGACAGCGGTGTGTGGGGGATTCACAGCATTCTATTTTGCTTTTGCCAACAGCTTATATCATAATGAGTGAAATTAGCCAGATGCCTTTATGCTTTTATGCTTCTGTCATCTCGCTTGGATGCCGTCTACCACATTTTCTCTTATATTCATTCCTTATTGAATGACTTAATTCCTAAAATATTGGAGTCAGGAGAAAAAATACTTGGTCGCAGTCCATCCATCGTCACTGAATAGAGATACTCCTTCTGCCATTCGGTAAGTGGACATTTTTCAGCACTATACTGCGTGTTAGAATACTACTCACATTAGATTGGAGGATCACTCTCTGTATGTCCCTCTGAATGTCTTCACTTGACAGCACCCTATTTAGTTGTCGCATAGCCCATCTTACCACGCTTATACAATAATCTAGATTTTTATCACCACTACCGAATGGGTGGGTAACTGGTTCAAAAGATAGGAACTACGTTACTAGAATATAGTGTATATCCGCCGTTATGCCCAGATTCATTTGTCTTCAGGAATCAACCTGGTACTTATGCGTATTTTACGATAAGTGAATCCCGCCTTTAGACTTCCTGGCGGGGAATCGAACCACGTCCTTCCAAGAGAAACGAGCATGGCCTTGCTTTGTCAAGGGTTCGTGGGGACCACAAAATGAAGAAATTAACTGGAACAGCTGAAGACCACAGGCCTTCAGCTAATTCGCAGAGAAAGCTAAGACAGACTGTACACAGTGTGTAAGGAAGTGGTAGATAAGAGAATCATATGGAAACTTGAGATATAACGAAGGAAAAAGTGAAGAAAACTATTTCCCATGGCGTATGAGTTCTCTATTCAAGATATTGTTTTCTTTCCACCGAGTGAGCTGCTGCGCGGTTTGCTTCACGTATCTGTCAGCTTGCATTCGGGAGATAATAGGTCCGAACCCCACTGTAGCCAGCCCTGAAAGTGCTTTCCCTTGATTTCCCATTTTCACATCTGGAAAATGCTGGGGTTGTACCTTAATGAAGGCCACGGTCGCTTTCATCCCACTCTTAGCCCTTCCTGTCCTATCTGTGTTGGTGCGACGTGAAGCTTATTGAAAAAAAACAGCTTTGCGCGACATCGCGACCTATTTTTAACGCTTTCACCATCACTGTTTCACATACACTGCAAGGTGCACCGTTTAAAATAGTCGTTCCCACTTTTCTCCTGGAGGTGTACACAAACAACCCACTCAGGATAGACATGGTTGAGAACATGTAAACACGCATTTTTGAACAAGAAGCTCAGGTATACCTTAAAACAATGGTTTTAATCGAAGTTATTTTAAATTATCATTTCTAGAAATTAGTTTTAATAATCTTTTAGTTTCAAACATTTCAAACAATACATGTTCTAGTCTTAGTTATATGGTATCAATTTAAACACAATCCTGTTATAAACCTATCTTAAGTTTGAAGTTTGATTTAGTTAATCTAATCTGGGACGGGGATACAACTGGGAGGATGACCAGTACCTCGCCCAGGCGGCCTCACCTGCTATGTTGAACAGGGGCCTTGCGGGGGGATGGGAAGATTGGAAGGAATAGATAAGGAAGCGGGAAGGAAGCGGCCGTGGCCTTAAGTTACGTACCATCCCGGCATTTGCCTGGAGGAGAAATGGAAAACCACGGAAAAACACTTCCAGGATGGCTGAGGTGGGAATCGAACCCACCTCTACTCAGTTGACCTCCCGAGGCTAAGTGGACCCCGTTCCAGCCCTTGTACCCTTGAAAGTTGGTATTTTGAATTTCCTTTCAAAGTAAAGAAACACGTATTTTGTTTTTCTTCGTGGCAGAGCCGGGAATCGAACCCGGGCCTCCGGGGTTCATGATGATACTTATATCTCAAAAACTGAAGATGTTACAGACATGAACATTTGTATTTGGAACTTTCTTTCAAAGTAAAGAAACACGTAATATTTTGTCTTTGGAAAGTCCAATTAAGGGGGGTGAATTAGTTGAAAAATTAGTTGAATTCTTTGTATGAGGATACTTATGTCTCAAAAACTAAAGATGTTAAAGATATTTGACCTCAAGGGAGAACATATCCTATAAAAGCTGTTCCTATAACTAAAAATAAGATTACGAAAATTAGTATTTGGAATCTCCTTTAAAAATAAAGAAACACGCATTTGGTTTTTTACGGAAAATCGACGTAAGGGGGGGGATGAAAATTAAGTATATAAGGAGTTGAAATATGTTAATCTTAGAAACTGAAGCTGTTACAGACGTGAAAGTTGGTATTTTGAATTTCCTTTCAAAGTAAAGAAACGCGTACTTTTTTTGTTTTCGTAAAGTCCATCAGGAGAGGGGTGGAAAGAAGTAAAGAAGAAGTTGAATTATTGTTATGAGCATACATTTATCTCAAAAACTGAAGGTGTTACAGACGTACAGACATTAAAACTGGTATTCGGAATCTCCTTTAAAAATAATGAAACACGTATTTGTTTTGTTTCAGGAATATCCATTTAAGGGGCTGAAAAGAATTGGAAAAGCGAGTGAATTTTTAAAATCAGTACCGGTATATTTAGGCCTACATTATGCGTCAAAAACTTAACATGTTAGAGACAAGAAACTTGGCATTTGGAAAGTCCTTTAAAAATACAGTAACATGGACTATTTTGCTTTCAGAGAAGGCACATAACTGGGGGTGAAAGGTAGTGAAAAATACTTAAATTATTTTTTGTGAGGATACTTGTATCTTAAAAACTGAAGATGTAACAGACGTGAAATTTGGTATTTGGAATCTCATTTAAAAATAAAGAAACATGTGTTTCCGCTTTTGGAAAATACAGTTAGATGGAATGGGGGTGGGGGAAGGACTGATCAAGTGGTTGAATTCTTTTTATGGGGATAGTTATGTATATCTCAAAAACTGAAGATGTTACATATGTGGGACTAGGTATCTCGAATCCCCTTTCAAATTAAAGAAACATGTATTTATTTTTTCGACTTTAGAGAAGACTGTTTCTCATATGTACTCTTCTATGTCACATGGTCGTCTTAGCCCCAAAAGGAAGTACCGCAAACATGGTTTACAAAGAATTTTCCGGGGTCAATGAAACTAAATTTTTGGGTGAGTTTTTATACTTTAGGAATTTAGATATAATGTCTTAGTATAGTGCCGAGGGACAATTACTTTGATCAAATAACGAAATCCACGCGAGCGAAGCCGCGGGTAATTGCTAGTATATTATATTAAACGGGTTAATATATAGGCCTACTTATTACCATCGTATCTTATGTACACGCAGCATAAAGAGGCTTTACACTTTCAGCAGTTTGTAAACAATAAATCAGTTCGATTCCGTTCAATTCTGCGTGTGTATTAAATGCATCTTTTCATCAGAGACGTAGCTCTACACCAAATGCAGATGAATGAACATGGTGATGATTGCAATTATTGCTCCCCTGAGGCTCTCAATAATTCATTTATTTGCTACTATTTTCTAGGGGTTAACTTCATAGGTCCATGGCTGGGATTCGATCTTCGACTCCTGACACCGCCATGGGTTTAGGACTAATTTGTAATGTGAAATGTTATTCACTCAGGCTCAGGCAACAAAACAAGGAAGAGGATTGGGTTGAAATTCTACTGTACAGCATCTTAGAACTGGTTTTTCTGTAGTTTCACGATTCAGCTTGAAGCAAATTCTGGGACAATACGTAAAATCTGGGCAACGGCCAGTTCTTTCCCACCCTTAGCTCCCAATTAATTGAATACACAAGTACAGATACCAGATCCACCTGACTCATATAAGTAAACGGTGTTGCTGACCAGGATGCCATAGGCCTGTGCAAGCAGCGAATGGCGCCCTTACGTGGTATTTGTGTAACGCACGTTGGATCCAAGGAGAACCTCAGAGGAACAGATATGCACGTTCGGAGAGCGTCAGACAGGACGTAGAGAAGTGGGTGTGTTGACACGAGTATCTACCTTTGCCGTGAATCACATCCTGTGGTCTTGAATTCTACTCGCTACGATGCTAACCTCTTCCGAGAACTCACGAAATTAGCATTTTCTTACGAATAGAGACTGGTAATAATTACCGAGTATTTCGTCTGCTTGGCAATGGTTACTTAATTGTCTACGCTCGGCTACCCACACATGTTTCCAATGGAAAAAAATCATGAAATGTAATGGATTTAGACTTTATAAAGCACATAATAATGACGTATGGTCTCCGAGGAAGCCTGGTGCAGGTCAATCGAGCAGACGCCGTGTAGGCGGCCTGCGCGTGTGAGAACATGGGGCTGTACCTAATATGAATTCTGATGTTGAAGACGGCACAAACACCCAGTCCCCAAGACAGAGTAATTAACCAATTAAGGTTAAATCCCAGATCCGGTTTGGGAATCGAACCCAGACCCCATGAACTAAAGGCAAGTGTGTCATGAAGTAATGGAGCCGGACATGAAACCCACATGACCATCTATTGAATATACAGTATGTATATATCTACGTATATATCTGCGGTATAACTTAGGGCTCTTATTATCTGAAGCATTTCTGAGTGTTCCATCGTCATCACTAATCACATTCTATTCCTCAACTTGTAACTTCTTACCAATGTCCTTGGGAAGGAATTCAGTTGAGCGCTTACAAGAACTGCCATTAAATGCATGGAAAGTATGACTGAAAATGTGTATTATTATTATTATTATTATTATTATTATTATTATTATTATTATTATTATTATTATTATTATTATTAACAAAATAACATATATTAAAGAGTTCAGTCTAGTTTAGTTTTGAGTTCAGTTCTGTTTAGTGTATTTATATTAAATTTAGTTCAAATAAAAACCACAGCCGCTACCTTTCATTCCTAGCCCTTTCCCATCCTTCCGCCGCCGAAATCCTTCTACGGGTTAGTGCGACGCTAAACCACTGGCACCGAGCTCGATGACTGCAGTCGCTTAAGCCAGTATCCAGTATTCGGGAGATAGTGAGTTCGAACCCCACTGTGGGCAGCCCTGAAGATGGTTTCCCGTGGTTTCCCATTTTCACACCAGGCAAATGCTAGGGCTATACCATAATTAAGGCCACGGCGACGTAAAGCAAGTTGTAAAAAAGAAGTTCTCTTAGCTGCAACTAACTGCCCACTACTACTTAAATCAACCTGTTGGTGCAAAATTAAATTATAGGTAAAAATACACGTAAAAGAAATTAAGATATATTCTCATAATGAAAATAAATTAGGATTCAATCTTAACATCTAACATACACCTAGGATTTCGTATTTTTTTTAAATATTTCAGAATCGTATTAGTGTAGTAAAATTTACGTTCATTTACAGATTTTAGACATCTTCTCTGAGCCTTTACACGTATTAGGAGTATTTCATTCAGTTTAAAATGATGTATAATCAACGGACAGCTATAGCAAATAATTTACTGAACTTAACTGTTCGATGCTGAGGAACCTAAAGAGTGGTTGTTGTAAATTTCTTGTCACGATCACGCATTTGATTAATTTGAACAAAGGGCATGGCCAAATCCGAGAGAGTGTTAGATTTTGAAATTCTAACAGCTAACAAAGCAGAAACGTCTGTCTCTTAGTTTCGGCCACCTTGTGGTCTTGTATTCCGATGTTACATGACGGTCTTTACAGTTGTTGGAGACGAAACGAACACAAGCATTCTGCTGATGATGATGATGATGATGCTTGTTGCTTTAAGGGGCCTAACATCGAAGGTCATCGGCCCCACAAGCATTCTGAACTCGCTGTATCCTCGTATTATATTTCTCTGAAATACTGCTGTTGATTAAAATACCGTAATCCAGAATGAAAAATGCCACGGTTTGAATCAGCGTCTTTCTCATAGGGAAAGGTAGATGGCGAAAATTTCCACATAAGTGATGCAATATACCAGACAATAATTTGCTCAAACGTTTAGCGTGGTGCAACCAATAGATTGCATTATCCATAAGAACTCCTAAATTATTAACATTTTTCTGATACTTCAATGTAGATCCCTTCACAGTGTTTGATTAATAGAAAATAATCGGTATCCTAAGAACATAGCAAAGGTTTTACCCTCATTTAATAAAAGTAAGGCAAGTGTTCTTTAACGAGAAGCTTATTACACATACAGGGAGACCTCGCTAGCATGTCCTCGGAGATATGATCCAGCTTCAGTATATTTGGAGGCCATGGCGAGAACTTTCACTGGTTCAAATTTACCGGGTGAGTTGGCCGTGCGGTTAGGGGGCGCGGAGCTGTAAGCTTGCATCCGGGAGATAGTGTGTTCGATCCCAACTGTCGGCAGCCCTGAAGATTTTTCCGTGGTTTCCCATTTTCATACCATGCAAATGCTGGGGCTGTACCTTAATTAAGGCCACGGCCGCTTCCTTCCCACTTCTAGGCCTTTCCTATCCCATCGACGCCATAAGACCTATCTTCAGGGCTGCCGACAGTGGGGCTCGAACCCACTATCTCCCGATTACTGGATACTGGCCGCACTTAAGCGACTGCAGCTATCGAGCTCGTTGTTAGGGATCTCCTGGCTCACGAATTCTCTGAGGTAAACAAAATTCCATTTGTGTTATCTTAACTCCTTAAAGTTAGAAGATTGTTAATTTTGTAATATACTAGCGACCCCTAGCGAGTTCGTATGCAAGGTAGAAGTAAATGCGCACTTGTAAAATCGTAAAGCAGGTATAATAAGTAAATTCTCTTTTGCATACATGCAATGCTGTGCATTTAAGGGTTAATATTTCGAGAGTGCTTTGAAAGACCAACCTTTCTTATGGTCACTGATTCGTGGGGGACTCGGCCAAGCAGGCTGGGTGGTCAATTGTAAGAGAGGTTTGCATGTCTGTCGTATAAGCTTTAGAATGTATTGAGGAGAAGGTCGAGTGTTTGCTCATTATCTCATCAGGCCATGCTTTACGACTCATAAGCGAAACAGTATTCTTATGAACATATCTATATGAAATTTTGAACTGCTAGTAGCGTCATGTGTACGCCCTCTGTGCCATCTGGCGCAATGACAATGATAAGATCTCTTGCTTCGTTGGAATGAGGCGGGGCTCTGTTGTCTGGGATACTCACACCAGTACGACCTTGAGGCAATTGGAGTGTTGTCTGTATGTCAATACAAACAATAACACAAGACCATCTGGTCTGGATTTCAGCGACTGTGTTACGCGATATTTTCCACTTCTCAACCGGAAACTTCCCCAAGCTACCCAGCTGTATACACACCTGATTCTTTATACACACTTGATTATATTAAATTACTATCGACCACACCTCTTTTTTTCTTTGCTATTCGCTTTACGTCTCACCGACACAGATAGGTCTTATGGCGACGATGGGATAGGAAAGGCCGTGGCCTTAATTAAGGTACAGCCCCAGCATTTGCCTGGCGTGAAAATGGGAAACCACGGAAAACCATCTTCAGGGCTGCCGATAGTGGGATTCGAACCTACTATCTCCCGGATGCAAGCTCACAGCCGCGCGCCTCTACACGCACGGCCAACAATCTTACTTCGTATGATACGGAAGAAAGATACAAAGCCCCTGCTCAGGACCCACCAACTTGCCCTAAGAAGCTGTAGTGAATTTCATAGGTATATTCAAGTTCCTTTCTTCTGGGCATCCGGCCGTAAAACAGGGCCAAGTCCACATGTGCGACGCAGTTCGCATCCGTGGGAAAAAGCTGTAGCAAAAGAAGAAGATTCAAGTTCCTTTCTTCTGTTCGTGGCTCTGAGACGTAGGGGTGGTATACGAATGCTTAGTGCATTGTAAGTACACATTTTTGTAGGAATACTTATCTCGTCATTAATTGAATTGGATACAAGCATACTGATGTTACTTTCTTATTACAAAAGCTTCCTTTATCGGCCGTACTTACAGGTAAATTATGCTCTGGTTTTGGACTTTTAAAATGAGACGATGCCCTTGTTTTGGACTTCTAGATAATGGCAACCATATTACCAATGATAGTAGGTTCATTTGGTACATCATATACGACGCGTTAATGCAGTCCTGCAATTACTGCTTAACATACATTATCTTCCAAACGCACATCTTTACGTATACAGTTTTCTCTACAGGCATCAAATCTCCGGAAGGTAGGAATATTCTTTAGAAAGGGACCATACGTACCCATAACACACTTGCCATTGTGAAAATCGAGTTCCTGTACACCGGTAGGACTTGTTATTCCTGCTGATAACATGGTTCTGTGTTCTCTTCTGAGGCTGCTTCAACAACGGTACCTTGTTTGAGTTACCTAACGGAAGTTTGGGAAATTCTACATTTTCTCTGAACTTCGCGTCATGAGTTTTCGTGGGACGTAGAGGTATAGTTCACCAGGCAAGCCACTGGACACACACATTTGCTTGGTGCGGGACGGTGAGTACGTGTCCAGTCGCTCCGAGATATAGTAGTTCCCAGTAGAGTACTTATCCGAAAACTCGATAGTTCAGTAACGAGAGGAGTTAAGCTCTGATCTTAGTAATAAGAAGAGTTGTGTCATATATCAGATTTCCTTCATGTGAGGAATATTATCTCATGCAGTTGTGAAGATCTATCCAGTTATTATGTATATATGTATTCCCAATTCCCAAGCAGTATTAATAAAAAGAATGGAAGTTTGGATGACGTATAATGAAACCATGATGTCTGTTGGAATGATGATGATCGGCTAAACACAGATACGCCGGCTACGTGAGCCATGGCCAGAGTCCAGATGGAAGTCTGTAAATCTTTGTTAACTATTACGTAGACATGTGCTGCTTACCATCTTAACTTTTTTCCTTTATAATATTATATATGTGCATATTGTAAATAATGAGTCAGACAGCTTGTGGAAAGCGTGTGGATAAATTTTTTTGGTTAATGTATTTTGGATTATGCCACTAAATGTCACATTGGTGAAAGGAGTTATGTAAAAGGGGGAGAGATTCATTTTCGTGTGCAAACAATTGTCATGATGTCTCTACATTCTAGCTTGGGAATTGGGAATTATTTCGTTTACTGTGCATTAATCGGGGATGTAATAATAATATTAGTTGGGGAATGGAAGTTTTGCGTGCTCACAAAATTTTAAAGTAAGACAACAATGATGGTAACGTTTTTGGGGGGGTGATTGTTTATTTTATAATCTACGACTTACTTGAACCCCGTACGGAAGAATCTGAATGTTTTAAACCATATCTCATTCAACATCTAGGACGTAAAAGCGACCAACCTGTTAAATTTTGATTTTGTACATCGAACAGTAATGGAGGAATGAATACTTTTTTAAGGGGATGAATGTTTTGAAATATTTATTAACATCACTATTATAATAATAAAGTACGAAATCGATGATAACAGTGTAACGGGACCGGTCATAGACCTATAGGATATTTCACGGGTGCAGCGCGAGCAGTCATCAGGGGGAAGTTAGGAGCCGTGTGTTTGTTGTCGTCACGACATTCTGAGAATGTGGGATTTGCATTAGTGGCGAGATGTGGTGAAATGTCGAAGTTATTTTGAGGTACTTGTCCTGAAGAAGGAAATTTTATTCTAGGCATTTGTCCTGAAGAAGCTAGTGATATTCCAGGTTCGTGCACTGAGGATTCAGCATGTTTGTAGAGATATTATGGACATGACGTTTCCGTGGCTTCGCATTGTCGACCGGATTATGGATAGTGATCTACAAGGTCGTATCGCTCCCCTGATGCATTGCTGACAGTTGTCAAGTAAATTGTTATGTAGGTATTGTTAATATAGGTTTCGTGTTGGTCAATAGAATGAGATTTTCATGTTAGAACTAGCAAAATACCCTGTGCTACGGCTTTAAAATGCATGTTATTATTCACACTTTTATATTTTGGAGAGGCCACTGTCAGCTGAGCCTGTAAAATACGTCCTTTCGTACGTCAAACGGTTTTGGGGGAGTGATTGTTTATATTATAATCTACCACTCACTCGAACATCGTACGGAAGAATTTGAATGTTTTAAACCATATCTGATTTAACGTCCAGCAGGTAAAAGTGACCAACCCGTGAAATTTTTATTTTGTACGTCGAACAGTAACGGAGGAATGAATACTTTTTTAAGGGGTGTATGTTTTGAAATATTTATTAACATCTAGAGTATAAAAGACCACCCTTCAAAAAAAGTTATGTTCGTTCCTGAAACGGTTTCGGAAGAATGGATATTGTGTTTTTGTGAGACGACTACCATCTAAATCTCACAGGGGGAGACATGTTTTGAAGTACCGGTATACGGTATTGTGCACCTAGGACATAAAAGAAAACCCTTCTCGTAAAATTACAACTTTGTACGCCAAAAGGTTTTGGAGGTATGAATAATTTAGTTTACACTTTACACTTCAGCGGTGGAGGGCTTAAAAATATTTCCTATTTCACAGCTAGGATTTAAAATATATACCGCTATTTGGAATTTTGTCTTCGTACGTCAAACCATTTCGGAGGAAGGAATTAATATATTTTTTCGAATCCTAACCCCCATTTAACGCTCTGAGAGTTTAAATTTGTTTCAAACCTTCTGTTATTATTTAACTCCTAGGATATCATTTGACATTTTTACTTCGTAATTCAAACGGATTCACATAAACGTATATTTCTGTAATCATTCCTCATCCCCCAGTCAAAAGCCCTTAACGGTGTATTGTTTTAAGTTCACTTCTTATTTGTATCTTCATAAAAATAATTTGACTCCTTTTACACCCCCTTATGTTGACACCCCCCCCCCCCCAACGAAAAATGCGTGTTATTTGTTTTTAAAGGAGATTCAAAATACCTATTTTCACGTCCGTAACATCCTTCGTTTTTGTTATATAAGTATCCTCATACAAAGAATTAAACTAATTTTTCAATTCATTTACCCACTCTTAATTGGATTTTCCGAAAACAAAAAATACGTGTTTATTTTAAAAGAAGATTCCAAATACAAATTTTCATCTCTGTAACATCTGAAGTTTTTGAGATGTAAGTATCCCCGTAAAAAGAATTCAACCCCTTTTCAGTCCTTCTTACACCCCCTTTAAGTGGATTTTACGAAAACAAAAGAATAAGTGTTTCATTATTTTTAAAGGAGATTCCAAATACCAATTTTCACGCCTGTAATATCTTCAGATTTTGAGATTCCAGTATAATAATAAAAATAATTCAACCCCTCTTTCAGTCCTTTATACCCCCCCCCAAGTGATTTTTTCCGAAAAGAAATACGTATACGTTACTTTATTTTAAAAGAGATAAAAATACCAACTTTTACGTCTGTAACATGTTCCGTTTTTGAGATATACTCATTTTTAAAAATCACCCTCTTTGTCAGTCCTGTTCTCAACTCCCCCCACTCTTCAAGAAGATTTTCCAAAAACATAAACAAATAGATGTTTCTTTATTTTTTAAAGGAGATTCCAAATACCAATTTTCATGTAACATCATCAGTATTTGATGTATAAGTATCCCCATAAAAAGAATTCAACTAGGTTCAATTCTCTTCATACTCCCTACCCCCTTAAGTTGACTTTCCGAAAGCAAAAAGTACGTATTACATTTATTTTTAAAAGAGGGGTTCCTATGAGTCTTGGATCAGGTAATAAATAATCATTCCCTCAAAACCGTTTGTTGTACGAACTGAGGGCGTATTTCACAGGCTCAGCTCACCGTAGACTCTCCAAAATGTAAAATTTTGAATAATAACTTTCAGTTTAAAACCGTAGCGAAGCACGGGTATCTTGCTAGTTTTATATAGAGAGATAGATTGTGTCTGTAAAATAATGGGTTTCAGTTCGTATTTGGTTCGCAGAGAGATCTCAGGTATAAAAGGGTCAATTGAGGGTAGCCTGTTGTAGGTCATGTTTGGTACCGGAATTGATCCGACTGAGTGCTTTCCCCATGTGAATCAGGAACCTCAGCAGTTTAGCATAGTGGTTATCACACGAGAGCGTATTGAACGGGTTGATGATAGAGCGAGAGTCTGGGTTCGATATCACACTTGGACACTGTAGCGTGTTACATTTATTATTATTGAGGGTTTCATATTTACGTTCGACCGTATCCATACGTTTGGTTATGAATCGTGTAAGAATTTTTATTTAACCTTTAAGTAACGTAAGGTAACAGTTAGGATGGCAAGAGGTTGTAGGAGCACATGCATTTCTTTCAGGAAGCTGCAGAGAAGTGTGACGTCATGCGAACAACCAATCATTCAAGTAACAAAACCAGACCGATTAAAACTTTCATTGTAATGAAATTTTAGGACAACCATCGTTCTTTTCTTTAATATTCTACTTATTGAGGGCATGCAGATCAGCGTAACATTCTATACTTAATAATTAGATCTTATCAAGCATAAATTATGATAGTTACTAAAAGCCAAGTGTCGAGTGGTCGTTAACCTGAAAGTTATTTTATTTTCGTTGTGGAAGCTTCACTTTCAAATAATTAATTGTTTCATCAGATTTTTTTGTTGTTGTTGAAATATGCACTCGAGCATTCTCTTAATAATTAATGTTTCATTATTTAATTTTGTTTTCTGGCATGATGATGAAGATGTATATTTGGGACATTCAATCCAACGTTGAGTCGATTTCACTTATCCTTTGGCCATCAGCCCTGGTAACATAAACTCGCAAATGATAACAGTCGATCCACAATGACATCGGAGGTCAATCCGATTCGATTAAGGGCTCTTGTGACTACCAATAATCCTGTGCGATGTTGAAGTTAGTGAGCGGTCCTAACAAGACAAAGTCTGGTGCTCGAATCTTGGGAGCTATACTTTCCAGAATCTTACGGAACAATCCATGGTTGTCAGTGGAATTCGACAGATAGGCTTTCAGGTTGTTGTTATTGTTTTAGGATATCAGGTGTGTTTACGATGGTTTTTCCTCTTATTCAGCCCTTCGGGCAACACTGTAAGGACCGGGCGAGTTGGCAGTGCCTTTAGGGGCGCGCAGCTCAGAGCCCGCATCCGGGAGATAGTGGATTCGAATCCCACTGTCGGCAGCCATGAAGATGTTTTCCCGTGGTTTCCAATTTTCACACCAGGCAAAAGCTGGGGCTGTACTATAATTAAGGCCACGGCCGATTTCTTCCTATTCCTAGACCGTTCCTCTCCCATCGTCGCCATGAAACCTATCTGTGTCGGTGCGACGTAAAGCAAATCGCAAAAAAAAAAAAAAAAAAAAAAAAAAAAGCACTGTAAGGGAACATGGCCATGCGACTCTGAAATACTGAATGAAATTTAGCCCAGTGTGATCATCAGAAATGATGACTTAAAATTTTGATTCTCTGTTCTTTTTAATACATAATGTTTTAAAACATCTCCAAGCCATTACTTGCCTTTAATTTTACATAGTTAGGCACTTAATTGTTCCCGTAGTCATGTCAGCAAGTGACGAAGAACCAGAGAACCACTGAGGAGGTGAGAGCGCTCGCTGAGCCCACCGAATTAGCACGGCGAAGGATTTTATGTGCTGACTGGTCATATATAAGGGTTCAGCATATACAGATTTATTCACCTAAGAAGTTACACAGAAATAACGTCTAAACCATGAAAGATATCGGTATTCTGTCTTCATATTCGTAAATGATACCCAGGGGCTTGTAAAATAATGTGCTACTTATTCTGATGGGGTGATTAATAACCGAGATATTTGCACTAACTAATAGTTTTAAATGGAAGGGCACGAATACATACAGCTGGCCCAAATGTTCAACTGCGTACAAGTTCAAATGTGTAAGTATTTTCAAAATCGTATAGTTACATTTTGAGATACCAATAAAAACTTCATATAGGCTTTTGCGTGCCGCATCAGACAGCGTGCGTTTGGCCAAGGACGTACTGGCACGCAAGCTGTTTCTTGGCATTGATTCCAGCCACAAAACGGATACCAGGCATGTATTGTAAACTATCGTGCTCATAATGTGATTTACCGTAACATACCCTGTGTGTGCAACGTTATTGTATGACTTGCGAACACCCAACGGGGAAGGAAGATTTAAGTTCTTTTGTTTTATTTTGAAATCCACGTGTAACAGGTTGCGCTCAGTTTGGCGTCTTTCTCCACGGATGGGAATAGGAAGGATTTGGAAAGGACGTCCGCCGTGGCCTATCTCAAAGGTATCAAGTCAAAATAATTATTTTATTCCTTTTAAAAACATCAACCCTCCCTGTAATGTCATGAGTTCGCCTGTCATACACACTTTGCAAACTTATCACATGTGTACGAAATGCTTACATAACCGGTATCCATTCTATGGCTGGAATCACACCCAGGAAACTGTTTGCGCGTCAATATGTCCTTGCCCGCCTACACGCTGTCTAATGCGGCATGCTAAACCGCGCATGCTGTTCTTATTGATATCTCAAATAGTAACTGTCCATTTTTGAAAATACTTGCATATTTGAAATTGTACGGAGTTGAACTTTTAGTCCAGCTGTATGAATTTATGCCATTCCATTTAAAAATATGGAGTTAGTATCAATATCTCGGTTACGAATGACTCCATGAGAATACAGTGGCTCAAATAAGTACTGGTCCATTGAGATATGCTGCATGTGAGGATGAGGAATCGAAGGGAATGATGATAAAAATTGACTTATACTAAAATCCTTGATTATTTATCATCTTGTGTAACATGTACATAGTAAGAAAAACATAATTCTTCCATGTCCATGTAACTAAGAAACCATAATTTAAAACAATCATTTTCATTTGCCACCTAAAAGGTATTGATCTGAATTAACATAACGCAGTTTTTTTATCCTTCTGGAACGTTTCAGTACTTCGTAGGTCCTACTTTCCTCTTTATAATCTCAGCTAACCTATTTGGCATCGATCGTACCAATGTCTCCGTAGTTTCCTTTAGTATGTTATTTCATTCGGTGAGTAAGGCTTCTGTCAGGTCAGTTTTGTTTGATATTGCATGTTTTCTCACGTTTTGCTCCAAATAGTACCACAAATTCTGGATGGGGTTGATGTCGGGAGATTTTAGTAGAGATTTTATCCAACGTGGTGTGTTATATACCATCCATAGATTCGTGTTCAGGGCTGTGTGTTTGGGGTCGTCATCTTGAGTAAACGTATACCTTGCTGAGAGTCCATATTTTGTACACTTGATCGAAGATATGTCTTGAGGATGTTAATGTATGCTTTGTGATCCATAGTCTTTTCAATAAAGGCTAATTCACGCACACCATTCGCACTCATGCAACCCCACACCACCAGGGAACCACCTCCATGTTTCCCAGTAGCTGTCAGGTTCTTCTCTTCATGTTCAGAATTCGTCTTCCTCCACACAGTCACTCGTCTGTCTGACCTGAAGAGGGTAAATTTACTCTCATCGGTAAAAATGACGGTCTTCTAATCGTCATATCTGTCATTTCTGTGCTCTTTAGCGTACGCAAGTCTCTTCTCCCTGTTAGCCTTACTGATGTACGGCTTTGTACGGGCTGGTCTGCCCGCATATCCTCTTTCGCGTAGCACATTTAAGATGGTTTCAGATTACATTTGCACTCCTACATCTTGTTGTAATGCAGCTGCTATCTTCGGCGCACTTAGCTGAGGATTTTGGGCCACTTTACGCACAATTTGCAGTTTGTCTTGTACTGATAACTTTGAGGGGCGGCCACTTCTTGGTTTACTTTCTATTGTCTTTGTTCTTTTGTACCTGTGCACAATATCTTTAACAGTTGTAACAGCCCATCCAATAATTTCACGTATGTCCTTGGAATATTTACCTTTTTTTGAAATAGTCGTACTACAATTCTCCTTTCTTCCCCTGTTGTTTCTTTCATTTTCCTTCCCATTGCTAGCTGAACGCGGAATCAATGCTGAATATTACCTTCCAACGTGTCAGGACAGACACAATGAGCCCGAATTGCGGCAGACAACGCTATGTCACGATGATATTGTTTACTAGACCAATATTTGCTTGGCGCGTAATAGCGCACGCCGTGATATTACTGGTCCGTTTGCAAACAGAGTGGATCTCTTTGGCTCCATATTCAACCTACGGATGTACTTGACTGTCCTACTTATCTACATACGTGTAATTCCATTATATGCACCATTATTTGTACTATACTATTCCTTTCATACCACGGCTAGGGGCAGACTAATACTTTTCTGAGCCACTGTACGTAGCACATTATTTTACAAGCCCCTGGATATCATTTAAGAATATGAAAACAGAAAACCGATACCTTTAATGGTTTAGACGTTATTTCCGTGTAACATCTTAGGTGATGATCAACTCCTTTCTAAGGGTGTAATTTAACGTTGTGCATCAATATTTTATTCCTGGATACTAAATAAAATGTAATCTACATGAAACATTAACCGTTAAACACCAGTAATTACATTTCCTTCGAAGTGAAACTACTTTGAAGGAGCATTATGAATTTAGCATGGTATGGAACTTGGTTTACGCAGTGGCTTAACTATTGATTTTCCACCCGAGTGGCCAATGTTCGAACCCTGGTGGATCCTGGATTGAAAGCTCACCTAGCATCAGGAGTAGAATGCGGTATTTAATCCCTTCCCAACAGCCAAAACTAACCAACGCTTCTTACACCCGCATGATTGCAAGTGGAGTTTGAAAATTCTGGAATCAGACTACTTCTTTCGCCACTTTCCTACACCCTGGAGGTTTCCCGGGTGTCGCACACGTGGACTTCGCCCTGCATGGCAGCCGGATGCTCTTGCTGATTGAAACGTGTGGAGGGTTGTACTTATTAGTACGCGTATCTTTAGTGGTTAGTAATGTGGTGTGGTGAGTATGAAAAAGTATGCGTTGGGACAAACACAAATAGCCAGTCCCCAAGTAAGAGAAATTAACCAAAGCTAAAATCGTCGAACCCGTCAAGAATTGAAATCGAAGTCCACTGAACTGAAGGTCGCGACACTGGTTATTCAGCCAAGGAGCCGGACTTCTAAATTTATGGAAAGCCGTGGCTGATATTTCAGTACCAAACTGTGTGGCAGTCCGCCTCTGTGGTGTAGTGGTTAGCGTGACTAGCTGCCACCCCCAGAGGTCCGAGTTCGATTCCCGGCTCTGCCACGAAATTTGAAAAGTGGTACGAGGACTGGAACGGGGTCCACTCAGCCTCGGGAGGTCAACTGAGTAGAGGTGGGTTCTATTCCCACCTCAGCCATCCTGGAAGTGGTTTTCCGTGGTTTCCCACTTCTCCTCCAGGCAAATGCCTGGATGGTACCTAACTGAAGGCCACGGCCGCTTCCTTCCCTCTTCCTTGCCTGTCCCATCCAATCTTCCCATCCCTCCACTAGGCCCCTGTTCAGCATAGCAGGTGAGGCCGCCTGGGCGAGTTACTGGTCATTCTCCCCAGTTGTATCCCCGACCCAAAGTCTGAATCTCCAGGACACTGCCCTTGAGGCGGTAGAGGTGGGATCCCTCGCTGAGTCCGAGGGAAAACCGACCCTGGAGGGTAAACAGATTACGAACGAACGAACTGTGTGGCAACGGAAGTTCTAGAGAATGGCCAGAATTTTCCGGACGAAAATAACTTTTGGCAATTCGTTGACTATCAGGTTTCCCTCTATTTTCATTATTTATTAAAAAAAGCATGAATTTCCACCTTTTAATGAAACGGATTTATAAAAAGAACTTCTCAACTTGTAAGTCAAGTTTGAAAGGGCGGTATCCATTGGCATAAATATCCTTTTTTAACAAAAATATTCCGAAGTGGGGGCCTCCGTGGCTCAGACGGCAGCGCGTCAGCCTCTCACCGCTGGAGACTGTGGTTCAAATCCCGGTCACACCATGTGAGATTTGTGCTGGACAAAGCGGAGGCGGGACAGGTTTTTCTCCGGGTACTCAGGTTTTCCCTATCATCTTCCATTCCAGCAAGACTCTCCATTATCATTTCATAGCATCTATCAGTCATTAATAATTACTTTGGGAGTGGCGATCCCATCATATTAATAGCCTGTATATGATTCATTCATTACATCCCTGACCCGGCCAAAGACTGGCAAACAGGTTGTACGTTTTCATTTTTTCATTTCGAAGTGCTTATAGGCCTACATGTTCGTCACTGCGGAAAGGGACCCTACATAATTTAGTACAGGAGTGGTTGTCTTCGACAGTAACAGTTCAATCGTGGATAGTCATGTCGTCCAGGCACCATGTAGAAAGAAACCTCTTTCACGGGAAAAACCGTGTCACGACCAAAACTCCATACATATTAATAATAGCTTACTTGAAGCAATATCAGCAATGATTACGAGAGCAGTGCGCTTCAACATTGAATTTAAGAAAGCCAGGCAGAGTGACAACTGGTAGAATGGTTGCTTCCTGTGCTCAAGGTTCCAGGTTCGTTTCCTGCTGAGGGTGGTGGTATATTTATATGAACTAATACGGCATCCTCGTGTCCGCAAATTTAACGACACATAAAAGAATACCTGTGGCACCTCAAATTATTAAAAAAACCGTAAAAGTAGTTACTGGGACCTAAAATTATTATTATTATTTTATTATTATTATTATTATTATTATTATTATTATTATTATTATTATTATTATTATTATTATTATTATTATTATTATTATGGCTAAATATCAATTCCAGAAGCCTCCGTGGCTCAGACGGCAGCGCGTCGGCCTCTCACCGCTGGATACCGTGGTTCAAATCCCGGTCACTCCATGTGAGATTTGTGCTGGACAAAGCGGAGGCGGGACAGGTTTTTCTCCGGGTACTCCGGTTTTCCCTGTCATCTTTCATTCCAGCAACACTCTCCATTCTCATTTCATAGCATCTATCATTCATTAATAAATCACTTTGGGAGTGGCGACCCCATCGTACTAACAGCCTATATCTGCTTCATTCATTACATTCCTGACCCGGTCAATGAGTGGAAAACAGGTTGTAGGTTTTCATTTTTTCATTTTTCATCAATTCCAGATGGAATTCGAACCATAGAGAAGTGACTTTTCATGTCCGAACTCGGTTTTGAAATTGTGGTGGTGGTGGTGCATGTTCAAAGGGGCCAAACATCAAGGTGAGATATTAATGATGATATCACTCAGCTATAACATGTAAACAATTACAATGAATTGACTTTTCTATTAGACCAATGAGCTGGTCCCGCGGTCTATGGGTAGTGAGCCTGTCTCATAGCGAGTGGTCCCGGGTTCCATTCCCGGCCACAGGAATTTTTACCTGGATCTGAGGGCTATTTTGAGGTCTTGTGTACCTACGTGGGAACGGTGTCCGGACATTTGCGGTCATCACAAAATCACGGACATTTGCGGTCACTCAGATAAACTTGTGTCCACACACAGAAATTCCCCAGTTGTCACAGGATATTTTCAGTCACTGCCTCATTAGCTTCATCTCGGGTTAATCCTGCTAACCTGCCTGAGCTCCTGCTCGCTGCTTGCAGATCAAAATTTTTCTCTCGCGGGCACTATTTATAGAGACTGATACTTTCAGACACAAACACAATTCTATATCCAAACTTCCCGGTGTAAGTATTTACTGTTTTGTGCTGTAATGGATTTGACAATTACTAATAAGGAAAATGGTTATATGTACAGAAAGTATAGGTAAAGTAACATAAAATCGTCACCTGTGTGTGTCTGAAGAGGAAGAACAAGTCATGCCATTTGGTTGGCAGTAAATTATATATTTTAAAATACTGATTCCCATCACACTTTACCCGGGCTTTGGACTGGCATAATGATTGTATTAAAATCAGCTGTAACTAAGCTTCTTTAATTCTTTTTTTCGGCTTTCTGTAAGCGTCGTTATAATTTTGTTCCTTTGTACATGCCTATTATTACATTAGGAATACCTGAAGCAGCAAGAAGATTACGCTAGTGTTTCTATGTAAGAAATTGTCTTTAAGTAGGACCTGGTGTCACAGGTTTCTTCATTTTTCTTAAAGGTTCTTTCAGTCCTGTCCTCTTTCTTCACATATTTCGTCTTCCTACTCTTACCTTCAAGACTGAGTTCCAGTTACAGGTACATGCAGTTCCTCGCTTCTGCTTCCTTCTTTAAACAAACCACCAAATCGTCGAATCGAGGATGTGGATTTCCAACGAAAGAGCTGATCTTGTGATGACATCCCTCTACAGCATTTGTTGTTCGATGTCGCTTTTTATAACAGGTCCATATAGCGATTGGTATCTCGCTGTTTTCAAGCCATGCGTCTACAAAATAGTCGAAGAAGCCAGTAAGTTTTCCAAAAATGCTAGAGCAGTGCACATTCGGATGTGGAGACGTATATCTTCATACTCCCTGTAGCCGCTCGCCAGGCCAAGTTCCTGTACTTTTCTCCACAGCCACTTAACACTGCTGACGGAAATACTTCTCGTAGGGCTTGTATCATAGCTGCTTCGAAGTCAGTAGTGATTGTCTTAGGATTCCATTGGGGAACCGCTTCCATGATAAGGTGAAGGAAACGAATATAATTTTCTTTGTTTTTGTTATGCAGGAACGCAAAGACGACTGGATAAACGTTGCTTTCATCACTCCGGCCTCCAAGGTCTGCGTGAATGGTGTATATCTGGGCGAACTGTTTGCTGCAACTCTTGAACGTGCCATCAATAAAAAATTGCACACAATGCCTAAGACTTTCTCTACCTTTTTCGGCACTAACAATTATAATTCTTTCTCCCATGCCGTCGTCAGCTAAAAGAAACGGGCTGCCATTATTCATCCTTAACGCCTCTTCATTAAGAATTATCTGAGCACTTGTTTTTTGCTCTACTTGAAGACCGCGTGCCTGATTTCGTTGCTGATGCATTGTTCTTCTTAAAGTTTCTTGAGGTGGCACATCAGTGACAAAGTCGTAGCCCCTGTTATGCAGATCATCCAACTCCTGCACGTAAATCTGTGATAGTGGAATACCTTCTTCTCTTGCTCTCTTCTTTGCCTCTTGAACCTGCTTTTTCACTGTGAAGGCCGCTTCTTCAGGTGGTCTACAATGATGAACGATGGTGTGAAGTATTTCTTCGCCTCTTGTCCTCAGCCGTCCTTTACACTTGTTCTTCTCCTTCAGACACAAACCAGGTGACCATACCAGGTTGACTCTCCCTATACTGTCTGTACAAATAACGTTTGTAAAGTGCACAACGATTTGCCTGATTAGTAACTGTCAACTCCATTACAGCACACAATAGTAAATACAGTACTCACACCAGGAAGTTTCAGTATAGAATGGTGTATGTGGCTGAAGGTATCAATCTCTAATGCCCGCGAGAGAAAAATGTTGATCTGCAAGGAGCGAAAAATGTTCAGGCAGGTTAGCGTGGATACCCCGAGATTAAGCTAATGAGTCCCACCCCCTGCTGCAGTGACCGCAAATGTCCTGTGACAACTGGGGAATTTCTGTGAGTGGGCAGAAGTTTATCTCAGTGACCGCAGATGTCCGGCGACCGCAAATGTCCATGACCGCAATTGTCCGGCAACCCGTGGGAATGACTCAGGAGCTATCTAATGGTGAGATAGAGACCCCGGTCTAGAAAGCCAATAATAATGGCCGAGAGGATTCATTGCGCTGACACGCGTCACCTCGTAATCTGTCGGCCTTCGGACTGAGCAAATGTTGCTTAGCAGGCCATGGCCCATTAGGGCTGTAGCACTATGGGATTTGTTTGCGTTTTTTTTTCTTTACGTCGCACCGACACAGATAGGTCTTATGGCGACGATGGGACAGGAAAAGCCTAGGAATGCGTAGAAAGCGGAAGCGGCCGTGGCCTTAATTGAAGTACAGCCCCAGCATTTGGCTGGTGTGAAAATGGGAAACCACGGAATACCATCTCCAGGGCTGCCGGCAGTGGAGTTCGAACAAACTATCTCCCGCATGCGAGCTCACAGCTGAGCAACCCTAACCGCACGGCCCGGTGTGTTTGTTTTCACTAAACCTGTGAAATGTGAATAAGAGAATGAAATATTTAATGCAGATTAACCTTCTTCCGATATTTCCAGCACCAATACCTAGTATGGAATTCTCACAGCACATTCATTTACTTTAGTGTTTCGTGTTCACTGCGTGAAATGCTGGACTAGAGGGACGCACAACTTATAATTTATTATTTACGTTGTAAAAATCTGTATGGCATTTCTCATTTGAAAATATCTTGAGGACATGATGTTAGACAACTGCCGAACTACTTATTAGCAGACGCCGAATCAGCACCCACGGGTATTATTATACGGTAATTTCATTTTTCCTGAGTCACTCCGCGGCGCCTATGGGCTAGAAAGAAGCAACGTGCCGGGTCTATGAATCGTGAATGGAATTTAATGAAACCGAAGATCTCTGAATTTCTTGTCGGTGAATGTGAGTAGGCGCTATATTTGAATTCATAAATAATAATAATAATAATAATAATAATAATAATAATAATAATAATAATAATAATAATAATAAAAGTGGTAGGCCCTATATATCAATGAATACTGTAAGGATGCGAATACAATTATCAGAGTACGGAGTTCAACTGGACAATGCTTAGCTGAATGGTCAGCGTTGATATCTTCGGTTCGGAGGGTCCAGAGTTCAATTTACAACCGGATCGGGATTTTAATCGCGTTTGATTGAATCTTTTGGCTCGAGGATTGGATGTTTGTGTTTGTCCCAACACTCCCCTCTTCATATTCAGAGTACACACCACACTACCAACCACCAAAAAAATACGCAATTATGTTTATGTCCCTTCTTATAGGGTTGGCGTCTTGGGGCATCTGGTCGTAAAACAGGGTCAGATCCACATGCCTGACACAATCGCACCCGCGACCTTACCAGTGTGGGAAAAGCGGAAGAAGAAGAATTTCAACTGGACAGTGCACCTTAAACATACCCCAATGGAAGTTTCCCACTCACCACGGATATCCCAGATAACTCTGGTAATGACTTTTTTAATTATACAAATTCATATTATTCAAAACGCATGTGCTAAACGGACTTCCAGATCCTATGTTTCTATAAAGCGCTGGCGTATATTGAAAATAAGCTCGTATAGATATAATCGAAAGGTAATGATTTAACAAGGTTAGGAAGTAACATGTGTTCACAGCTATGTAAATTGTAGGAGTAGGTTAGAATGCCTTTGGCTCTTATATGCTGTTTCTGCTGACATTTTCATACGAACGAATCACGAAAAGTTTTATTTCTGCGGAAGTACCGATCACTTTTACAAAGACGACAATCTTATTATTATTATTATTATTATTATTATTATTATTATTATTATTATTATTATTATTGCCAGCCCATTGTGTAGAGGTAGCTCTCCTGCCTCTTACCTCTAGGCCCTGGCTTCTTATCCCGACCAGTCTGATGATTTTAATTCTTGACTGGGAGCTTCGTTCAGCCTGTTGGTATCCGCTAAGATGCTTCCTGATAGCCTATAAAGAGCAGCTGACCCGGTCACTAATACCAAACAATATGGCTGAGTATGTCGTCTCGCTGACCATGTGCACTTCAAAATCTGGGCAGCAGTCGTTTGGGCTGATCAAGGCCCTCAGTGGACTGTACATGTCAGGAGATTTTACTGTTATAGCTATTCTTGACACTTCATGGAATCGTCATTATCATTCACATTAAAGTAATTGCAATTCAAACGTTAGTAAAAACAGTATGAAACTTCCAGCATGAAAGGAGAGTGTTGAATTAAGGATTGATTACGTGAAAGAAAGGAAATGTTCCACTAACTAAAAGGATAGATATTAATATTCATCTATCTATCGTCGCAGAATATAGGACAGTTAGAAGTCAAGGAAGGACAGAAGCTCGACTCTGCATGGCTCACTCGGAAACAGAAATCGCCTCAGATTAGAATTACGTTACCATATAAGGTTTGTCGCTCGGGTCTCTTTCATCTGACGGATCTCGGCGAATGTACAGAAGCTATGTAACGAATGGTATATCAAAAGCAGCGGTACCACACCGTAACGTCATCTCGATAGCAATCTCTGTAGATGACATTCAGGACCTCACACATTGGTTGATGGCAAACCATCATGAGTTTTGAATTCGTAACAATTATACGAAATCATTGGTGGGTTGATGATGATGATGATGATGATCGTTTCATGAGATAAACAATGAGCAAGTCACACCCTGATAACATTACTCGAGGATTGGCCAAAAAGTGGGAAAATTAAGAATTGCCTAGGCCTCACAAACGCAACACCATAAGAATAACAAAAATGACAGTTTAATCCAGTTTGGGTTGGTAGAAAAGATAGAGAAACCTTGCGCAAGTGGGAGCTATGCTACAATCAGTTAAAGCCGTGTGTCTGTAACACAGGTCTTACTAATTATAACTCCCCTAGAATACAATACGGATTAATTTCAAATAATAATAATAATAATAATAATAATAATAATAATAATAATAATAATAATAATAATAATAATGTCCGCCTCTCTAGTGTAGTGGTTAGTGTGATTATCTGCCACCCCCGGAGGCCCGGTTCAATTCCCGGCTCTGCCACGAAATTTGAAATGTGGTACGAGGACTGGAACGGGGTCCACTCAGCCTCGGGAGGTCAACTGAGTAGAGGTGGGTTCGATTCCAACCTCAGCCATCCTCGAAGTGGTTTTACGTGGTTTCCCACTTCTCCTTCAGCAAATGCCGGGATGGTACCTAACTTAAGGCCACAGCCGGTTCCATTCCTTTTCCTTGCCTGTCCCTTCCAATCTTCCCATTCCTCCGCAAGGCCCCTGTTCATTATAGCAAGTGAGGCTGCCTGGACGAGATACTGGTCCTCCTCCCCAGTGTATCCCCCAGACCCAAAGTCTCATGTTCCAGAACACTGCCCTTGAGGCGGTAGAGGTGGGATCCCTCGCTGAGTCTGAGGGAGAAACCGACCCTGGAGGGTAAACAGATTAAGAAAATAATAGTAATAATAATAATAATAATAATAATAATAATAATAATGATGATGATGAAACATCACTGTAATTTAAAAGCATTCGATTGGCCACAGGTTAGGAAAAACGTTTACTTTCTTCTGGCTGAACTGATGTTATGCTTTTAATTTCATATTATGAACTTGAACATTGTTGGAAATAGTTCTGCATGTTTAGTAACTGCTCTGTCGAATAAACTATGTGACTGTGCAATCTGTACATTGTACCTTTAACTAACTGGGGCTTAGGTATTACATTCAACTCTTGGAATTCTAAGGTGTTACGGGCCTTTATTTGTCACTTCGCCGACCGATCGACAGGGTTCAAAGGAAGGGATAACTAATTCAAATGAGAGGCAAAGTGTGCTTACTGAAATGTATTACACTAAAGGTTTCTGCTTGATGATGATGCTTGTTGTTTAAAGGGGCTTAACATCTAAGGTCATCGGCCCGCTAAAGGTTTCAATTGAAATGTTATTTGAAAAGTAAGTAAAATTTGACATTAAACAAAAATATAACAGTCACATTTGATGAAACATATTTAAAAAGAGCCGAAACAAAGGAGGGGCCTACATTACATTATTACAGTCTTCTTTTAAATATAGGAGTGAAATGTGAGTATGCCAAAACCATGAAGAAAACGGAAAAAAATACTGAAAATCGGAAACTCAGATTCCAAATTCTGTGAATTAATCTACACGATCCGCTGCACACCAAATTTACGTTCAATTAAGGCTGTCCATCGGTTATAAATACCAGTGCACGATATCATACAGCTCCAGAACGGACCCTTGATCGAACTAAACTATCTTCTAGTTACTTTGGGTCGGTTATAAAATATTTATTTGAAATCATGGTGCTTTTACAAGTTGAGCTGCAATAACTAAGAAAAATAAAAGGAAATAGTACAATGTCACAACAGGACACCCTTAAATTACTGTTAACCCAATAATGCTCAAATAAGCATTATCACTAAATATGTTCGGAAGGAATCAATAAATAATCAAGAAACGATCTTACTTGATATGTTCAGAAGGAACAAAATGAAACTGAATAAATGTTTAATTACCCACATGTTCAGAAGGAACGCCAAAATAATGAAGCTAAAGAAAAGTGTCAATCGCTTGAAAAGTATTCTTAACAATTCACTTTCAGGTTGTGAAGACTTACAGTCATTGAAATTTATTTAACCACAAGCACACGGCTTATCGAAACAAATAAAAAACGCGAATCTCTTTCTTTTAAATCCTACAACTACAGGTCTGTCTAACGAAGTTGTCTCTTTAATCTACAGTTAAATCTATTAAATTAACATCCAAACCTAAAATAAAATGAACACACGCGGAGAAAAATAAAAATAGTCATAAAGTGCTGATGAATCGAATCCGCATTCGTAATGTCTAAACAATGAAACTCAAGACCAAGTGTCAATGACAACGCATAACCTATCATAAATCCTTATACTAAGCACATAGAAAGAAAAATATATAAAATGTGGAAAGAAAATATAACAACTTGAATACGCGTGGCTTAGTGGTGGGGACTAATCTTCGTAAGCTAGGCTTTCCTGCGGCATGACTCTTACATTTACGCCGACTAGTGCAGCACTACTACAGAAGCACTTCGCAGCTAGTATGAAAGTCAGTCCGCAATATGACCGAATACTGAGTCCTACCAACTCTTTCTATAAACCTAGTCCACCACTTCAAACACTACCATCGTCCAAGAATGTCGATGCTAAAACGAAAATATTTACAGTACCCTGGCCCTATCGTCAGGCCTACATTCACTATTCACAACGTCTGAAAATATCAAATGTAAATGGAAGATAATCGCAATACTGACTGTTCAGTCTGACTATAATTCTATGTCCACTCGGCGAAATAATATTATTAATTAATGTTTTCCAAACACGATCTAATAAGTGGTCGTAATTATGCATACTATGAGTTCAACTAATACAAAACCGACCGAGCTCGATAGCTGCAGTCGCTTAAGTGCAGCCAGTATCCAGTAATCGGTAGATAGTGGGTTCGAGCCCCGCTGTCGGCAGCCCTGAAGATGATTTTCCGTGGTTTCCCATTTTCACACAAGGCAAATGCCGGGGCTGTACCTTAATTAAGGCCACGGCCGCTTCCTTCGAATAGCAAATAGAAAAAAAATACAAAACCGAAATATTGAGCATCCGGAATACCTTTTATTGTTACAACCACCAAGTGACAACTCGACTAGTCAGTAAAATTTATCCATGTTAAAACTGTAACGCAACAACAACATAATAGTGGCTTTCTCAACTCAACCAAGCTCGCCATGCGAATGTTCCTACAGTGAATTTAATCACCAACGTGAAATTAAAACGAATGAAATGTACATCAAAATGTGACCAGCTACATTATTACTGCAACGAAGTCATTATTCACTCTTGAAGTCAGTTTAAAAGCTACTTCTCGAGCTCTTTACAAAAAAACTTTACGTAGACATAACCCGACATGGACCTACAGTTTCACATGTGACCATTCTTTGGGGGATCAACATCACTTGCATTTAAAATGGCACAACCGTGCACTCACTTAAGACGGGCATTTCTTTATTCTTAAGCCAGAACATCTCGCGTTACGGGGCTGCCGTGTCCACACAGCCTATCCCAAAAGTCTAATACATCAATCATCCGCTACAGGGACTTTTTCCAGCACAGCCTGTCTCAAAACTTCGTCATCGTAAGTACAGGGGCCCTCTCATAGCACAGCCTATCTTACGCATTCTCATCATCATCATCATCATCCATTCAGAGGGCATTCTACCTCCTCCTAGTATCTCAGAGCTCATATATTCTAACTACAAATGATCCCAATGAGACAAAAAATCGTCCATATTCCATAAAAACCTGACTATAACATCCATTATTACGTATCGACACTCCTATTTCTCAACTTCGTGAAACACCTCTCAATATGACTACTAATAATATTATTACACTCAAGATGTATATTTCCATTATAAGTGTTATTATTATCTTCATTATTTTAGCTAGCACAACTACATTACGAGAATTTACCATGAATATTAACTTCCAAATTTAGTAATATTTAATTCACAAAAGACGTGGACATATATGACCTGAACCAAACTCCTACTATAAAACACTTGAAACAATCCACACGCAGATGGAAATGCCGCTGACATTATCTACAAGTTAGCATACGGAAAATGACGCCGTTTCCCGTCATTCACAAATTAAGGAGACAAAGATTTACATTCTCACTACAAATATATACACAAAAGACACAGACCTGTTTAGCTGCATGAGGATTGTGAAGCCTGCTTGACTACATCTTAAGCCAGCTGCCTCGGTATGGTTTAAGTCATGGTGCTAATTACTGTAAACTCTTTCATACCTACCTCAGTCACGGTGAGTTGTGATTCATCTTACACAGGCTTTATACACTCTTAAATTACACAGGCTTTATACACTCTTAAATTACACTGACTTTATCCAAAATATGTTGTAAAGAAACACTTCAACTAATTGTTATCATACAGGCTTTTCACCTGACACATAACGTACTTTGCGCCCGACAAATGCTAGCACAACGTGCGCAGACTCCGAAACTAGCATACCACTGAAGTGGTCATATGCTCTTATCACTCGCGGCTGTGGGAATTTGTCGATTCTCTCTTCCCCTAACTGAAAAAACAAAACAATATGATATATCCCAGGTAGCAAAATAACGTTGACTGTCCGCTAACCTGATCGACTGGAGAAATATTCTCCTCTCGCAGAAATTCGTATTATTTATTCACGAAGTAGATATTTCAACGCTATGCTGTTGAGAAGATATTGTTTAACCTATGATATCACGTTGACCAGACGATATTCAGCACCTTATATAAATCTTCCAATTTTGACTACACATTATAGAGTTCATCACCTCAAACACAAGAAATCTCATAAATAATATTCCAGGGGGTCCGTTGTCTGTGATGTCATTTATTTCGCCAAATATTGATATATTTATCTGTTTCAGGTCAATTTAAGATCGCATCAGTAGTTTTTAGCTTTCGTGTCTGTCTCTGTGTCTGTTTGTTAGTCTGTTTGTTCCACCACCACGGATAAAAGGCTGAATAGAGCCCGAACAAACTTCATCTTTAGAGTCTACTCATCCAGGAGCAGGTTTCGATATGTATATACATTAAAAAATTACTTAATAGACTGTTTTTTTACGAAGACCTGAAGAGTTTTTTTTTTTTCATTTTCTCTTACAAACTTCCTATTTATTGTCTAGTCATCACGGAGCAGGTTTCGATATGCATATTATTTAAAAATCTCTGAATAGGCTGGGAATTTATCGGAATACCAGAAGAGTTATTCTTCAGTTTTCTCTTACACTATTGATTATATATGTAATCTGTAGACTATATGTGAAACGCCCCTCCATTTTAAATAATTGTTGTACATAATTTTTCTTACTCTTAAAATGACGGATAAAATTACTATTTTCTACGGGCTTCGTGCTCTGCAGCCAGTCGTACAGTTATATGTAGGTTCCATAACAGGAGAAAATCAGAGGATGCATAATATTTGGCTCGGTTGAAAATTAGCCCCACCTAATGTTACTGAACACCGAGGAAACATGAGGTAGAAGTTTTCAGTTTTTTTGTTTGTCTGTCTGTCTGTCTGGTTATCTATCTGTTTGTAAATTCCTAAAAGTGAAAACTGCTGGACTTACTTCAACCAAACTACGTATTTGGAATCTATCCACTCAGCATTGTGTTATCAGGTGCTTTTGAAGTCATGGAATTGGTATTTGTAGGAAGATTATTCTCAAATATTTTCGTTAACATTAGGTCTATCAAAAGACTGTATATAACAAACGTTCAAGAATATGTTACTACCGTTCCTTTATGCCATGTACGTATTTATCGTACGATGGATAATAACACAGCTGATTACGAAAAAGTGGATTTTTTGTCCCAAGTCCCGTGGGACATGTGCATGTCACTTCAAGATGCGTAATGGGAAGAACTAAAGAGCGATTTTACTCTTTTCGATGTGGCAGATATTTAAGGAAGGTATCATCAACGTCAAAGCGCCACGCCATTGGTCAGAGATTCAATATACAACCTGAGAACCACGGAGAATATTTCGCACAACATCGGACCAGGAACTGTACCGTACAGTAAATTCGGAAATCGTCATCATTCTCTCTCGACTTTGTTCAGCTTCATAATATTTCACGTTACTGCCCAGCGCTTTAGTAGGAAAATATCATTTTAGCATGTCGCATTAAACGTGTGCATAGAGCCATGTTACATCGCATACATTCCTGAAGGAAACATGTAGTCTACTGCAAATTACCGTGCGAAGAACGGGTACAAATGCTAGTTTTAGATAAATTATCTCCGCTCCTGGCAGTGGACGACGTAGATTCGAACTTCTTGGCCGATCAAGATAGAACGTATAGGTCCTCAAAGAGTGAGATATGTATAGAGTGTGCCGAGAACGCCAGCAAAAGCGTCTATTGTTGCACAATAGACGGTCTCTTTTTCACCGTTGGTCCTTTTATGCAGATTTTAACTCCTCAATTTTTGCTAATTGTGATGGTTATATTCTCAATTTTTCCCATCCTTCCAGTAATAATAATTTCGTGTGGCTATTTCTAGCCGAGTGCAGCACTTGTAAGGCAGACCCTCCGATGAGGGTGGGTGGCATCTGCCATTTGTAGGTAACTGCGTGTTATTGTGGTGGAGGATAGTGTTATGTGTGGTGTGTGAGTTGCAGGGATGTTGGGAACAGCACAAACACCCAGCCCCCGGGCCATTGGAATTAACCAATTAAGGTTAAAATCCCCGACCCGGCCGGGAATCGAACTCGGGGCCCTCTGAACCGAAGGCCAGAACGCTGACCATTCAGCCAACGAGTCGAACATCCTTGCAGTGAACGTAGTTACAAAAGCGATGTCAAGAGTACAATCCTAACCTACTATTTCTCTCAGCTATGTTTCCAAGGTTGAGTACAGCTCCACAGACTTTGGGAATTCACAATCAAATCGAGGACTTCTGGTGGAGAAGTAATTTGGACTAAAAATTTATTTTGAGAGAACTGAAGTGAAAATTTTTCTATCCGAATGTTATTGGTGTTCCAAAAAATAACTCCTGTTTTTATCAATGTGATTGTTTAAGGCGCCAACGGTTCATTTAAATCAGTATATTGGCTGAAGGGCCTCTCAGAATTACAGATACTTTAAATAAAAAATTTAATTCAAGCGTTATGGGCCCTTTTTGTACATTGCCATTTTTAGACACAATGTTGAGAAAAAAAGCAATCAGATCAGTTGCTAAATTGTCCAAGATATACTTAAGCAATTATAGAAACATGAGAATAAAAATTATCATTAAACATTAACATGCATTACCATTTTCACCGTTTTTATCACTGTTTTCCATCCCTGTTGCAGGACTGAATGGGCGACATTCATTTTATCGTTATATCTTCAATATCTTGCTTTTAAAATTTTCTTCTCCATACATGAAAGGGAGCTATAATGTAGGAACAGTATGAAATGGAACTCAGTAGCAACCCCATCAGACTTATATATTACTATGACGTAGCTTTGACTCTTAAATATATCCTTTCCTTCAGGTGCCGTTAGAACATATGTTTGCAGTGCTTTTTCCGTATTTCGGATGATTTATCTATCATAAAGAACTTCAAAATAATTGTTTTCATTTTCGCGTATCTACTTCATCCTACTAATCTGCTTGTCGTATTCATACCGTTCTAAACGCCTACACTTCCCTCAAAAACCAACTGAACAAGTCTTAAGAAAACATAAAGGTCCAATAATACTGCCCTGTGGGACACCCCTATTAATCATTACAGGATCCGATAAAGCTTCACCTACTCTAATTCTTTGAGTTTTGTTTTCTATTAATTTAGCCACCCATTCAACCACTCTTTGTCTAGTCCAATAGCCCTCATTTTCGTCAGTAACCTCCCATGATCTACCCTATCAAAATCCGTGGATATCTCTATAGCGATACAGAGTATTAGACCTCCTTAATCTAAAATAGTCTATCTGCTACATCTTGCTGGAATCCTGAAAGTTGAGCTTCACTGGAATACCATTTCCTAAACTCGAACTGGCTTCTGTCAAACCAGTTAGTAATTTGGCAAACGTGTCTAATATAATCAGAAAGAATGCTTCCCGAAGCTTACAAACAACACTTGGGAGGAGTGCTTTAGTGGTGCATGTTGTAGTAAATTTTAAGGTAGTAATAGGGTTCATCCCCCCCTTTGAACAGCATTTGCTGACACATTAAATTTATTAATTACATATTTACTAAACACACTCGTATGTATATACTATATTATAGATAATTCAAAATTGCTATCACCTGCAGGGAACGCCAAAGAATTAATTCTAGGCAGACAACAAAAGTATGATATTGTTCGCATATCTGACCACAGAGAACACACAAAAAAATGACTTGATGGCTGGTGTTATACAGAATCTATGGTGGAAACCATGAACGACCACCCTGGTGTATACGTGTCGGAGAGGACATTCTGATTGCTTCCATTCGTCAGTCGATATTCATACTTGGCTTCTGAATGTGAATATCATATGCTGAGGTAGATTCTATGTTGGAACTCAATGCCAGTTCCTTAATAAAGAAATCTGTGTCTGCTAGTAAATACGCTAGACTGGTCCGGATAGTTTCGGATAACCGGAGTGCTCTTTTAATATAGGTGGGTAATTTTCAAACACTTTAAATTTACAAATATTCAACAAAATGGCGAGAATTTTGAAAATAAAAACGATGTAATAACAATGTGACGAAGTAGAATTTGCAAAGGGAAAGAAGCAGCGCGTTGTTGCAGCGTCGTCGTTTTGGTGCATCTTAGTAGCAGAGCCATCAGCTACGAGTTGTTTTATCCGTAACTTAGCTAAACTAAAGGAGTCTTTTTCTATTCTCTCCAACGTCAACCAGGTCTCTTGTAGGAACAGACGGCGAATATTCTATCCCTTTTTCTTCCGCAACCTATCCTCCATAGCAGCTTACCATTGGTCAGCGCAGGTTGTATCTCTACTTGAGTGCAAGGATCACGGGACCCGGGTATTAAGAGGGGTCACGTAACTAGAAACTTAGCTTCCATCTCAGCACATTTCTCGATTTTGCTTAGAAAAATCCGAAATTAAGGGGAATAACAGCATTCGGAGTAGACATAAGAACCCCTCGAAATTCCAAACTGGGATATTCAATTTGCATAGATTCTCAATCCAGTCGTGGAGCAAATCGGAAGTGGACGATAATTTCGATTATTTGAATGTGTCGTCGCATTTGCGGAGGGCACCTACGTAATAAAGAACGTATTTTCTCTATAATATTGCCTTCAATAATAATGTTATTGGTTTTACATCCCACTAACTACTTTTACGGTTTTCGTAGACGTCGAGATGCCTGAATTTAGTTCCGCGGAAGTTGTTTTATGTGCCAGTGAATCTACCGACACGAGGCTGACGTATGTGAACACGTTCAAATACCACCGGACAGAACCAGGATCGAACCTGCCAAGTTGGAGTCAAAAGGCCAGCGCCTCAACCGTCTGAACCACTCATCCGGGAAATATTGCCTTCACAAAGATATCAATAGCTTAGAACCTATTTCATTTTTACCTAATTCTCTGTACTTTATATTGTTATGAGTTATTAGTATTCTGCAATTTTTCACAGAACTAATTGGATCCTCTGAGAGGTGACTGATAGGGGAAGCCCCAGGGCCTCTCAACTTGGGAACGTCGTTTGGTGACCACGGGGCTTCTAACTTATGCCAGCCTCCTCATTTTCATCTCCCCTATCCGACCGCACTTTCTCTTTCGACCTTGGTTGTATTAAGTTTGCGAGGCCTTCATTCTTCGAAGAACATGAACTCTTTCTTTTTTCCTACTAATTAAGAGAAGGTGGTGGCCCAGTTGTACTTTTTCTTAAAACAATTACCAGGAGCCTTAGATGTTAGGCCCCTTTAAACATCAATCATCATCATCATCATCATCATCATCATCATCAAACAATTACCACCTACACAACTATGAGGGCGATCAACCACGTAATATGCGTCGTGTAGATCTGACCTTTCTTTCGAAAGGTATGAATTTCACCGTTAGTAGCCCTGAGTAATTTTTTTTCGCAGTTTCTCATTTTCACGTTAGGCAAGTGCTGACTGTAAATATTGTTTAATAGTATGTATTTTTATCCCCTGTCCGTTTCCATGGCTAAATGGTTAGTGTTCTGGCATTTGATCACAGGGGACGCGGGTTCGATTCCCGGCAGGGTCAGGAATTTTAACCATAATTAGTTGATTTCGTCTTCATCATCATTTCATCCTGATCACGACGCACCGGTCGCCTACGGGAGTCAAATCAAAAGACCTGTACCTGGCGAGCCGAACATGTCCTCGGACACTCCCGGCATTAAAAGCCATACGCCATTTCATTGATCTCTTGTTTAATAATGTGTCTTCTTACAGGTATGTTGTAGTAAAATCATTATACACTGACTGAGCAAATGTCGTGGAATAGCGGAGCACTGATGCGCAGGTGTGTTGGCTGCTCACCACACGCCCCCTGTGCTAGCGGCAGTTGTATAGGAGACCTTGTGAACAGTGGCTGTGCATGTGCCAGGTGTAACATGGAACGTCGTCCTGAGCTGACACCGTTCGAACGGGGTATGGTGGGCGGTGCCCGACGGATGGGAAGTGCGATTTCGCAAGTGGTGCGGGAATTCGGCTTCACGCGATCAACCGTGCCCAGGGTGTATCGTGAATGGTTGAATGCGGGTGTCACCGTCCACAACAGACGAACGACCGGCCGTCTAGCCACCCTCGATGACCGTGACCGGCGACATCTGAGACGGATTGTCAATAGTGACAGACGGGCAACCGTGCAACAAATCACGGCTCAATTCAACACAGGCCGTGCTAGACACGTCTCCCAGTGGACAATCCGTAGGAACATGGGTTCTATGGGGTATGGGAGTCGGCGCCGCACACGGGTGCCACTGTTAACCCAACGTCATCGGGCACAACGACGCGCATTTGTCGCCAGTCACCAAGGATGGACACTGGAACAATGGCGTAACGTGATTATGGTCTGACGAATCACGATTTCAACTGCACCATGGCGATGGGAGGCACCTTGTATGGCGCAGACCACATGAAGCGAGGGATCCTGCCTGCCTCGAAGGTGTGGTCCAGGGCGCTGGTGTCTCTGTTATGGTCTGGGGTGCATTTTCCTAGTGTAGAATGGGCCCCCCACTTGTTCTGGAAGAGACTTTGAATGATACGCGGTATGTTGAGCTGCTCGAAGACCATCTCCACCCATTTTTGGCCTTCAAGCGCCCAGACGGTTCTGCGGTGTTTCAAGACGAATACGCGCCGCTACATCGCTCCCACGTCGCCCGCGAATGGTTCCAGGAACATGCAGCGGAGTTCCAACGACTGCCATGGCCACCCAGGAGCCCCGATATGAACCCTATCGAGCATATCTGGGATGTCCTGGAACGCAGGCTCCGTGCCATGGACCCTGCACCCACTAACAGACCAGCATTGCCGGCCGCTCTGCAAACGATTTGGTATCAGCTGCGTCCAGAGGACTACCAGGGACTTGTCGACTCACTTCCACGGCGTCTCACTGCAGTTCGCAGGGCCAGAGGAGGCACCACACGCTATTAGGTGACTATCCCATGACATTTGCTAAGTCAGTGTATTTAACCTGTGTGTTCGACAAACTGAAGAGCTTATAAGTTACATTGAACTGCAGGGTCCATAGAATTGTTCGGTTATATATAGGCTACTGCATATGGCACATGACATAGTATATACTAGCGAACGTGTTGGCCGTGCGGTTAGAGTCGCTCAGCTGTGAGCTTACATTTGCTAGATAGTGGGTTTGAACCCCACTGTCAGCAGCCCTGATGATAGTTTTCCGCGGTTTCTCATTATCACATCAGACAAATGCTGGGGTTGTACCTTAATTAATGCCACGGCCGCTTCCTTCCCACTCCTAGGCCTTCCCTATCCCATCGTCGCCGGTGACGTAAAGCAAATTATATGTATATACTATATATTTTTTCATTTGTTGGTTTGACAACCATTGTAATAAATAGTTGTAGCCAAACTGTGAAAATGGGATGGCTTCGTTCATTAGTGCTTACATAGAAACTGAAAGGTAATGAATGGCTTGCTGTGTTCCATGCTTGTTGTTTACAAATAGGTTTTAAATTCTGAGAATGAAGGAGTGCTGTGTGTGGCGGTTAGGGGTGTGGCCGTTTCTGAGGTGCACCTAGTCATCGTAGAATGCAGGCGAGTGCATTGCAGACAGCCATGATAATGCAAAACGAAAGCAGAGGAGTAGGGGAGAGGAAGGAATGGCGAATGACAGACAAGGACACCGACTTAATGAATTCTGCACACTGCATTACCGGGTGATGTAATATGTGTATTCAAGGGTTTTGTGTCTGGGTTGCTAGACGAGGCCAGACTAGACTCCTGTCAACAGCTACGCCCACCCATGGTCCTCTACAGCATTACCATATCAAAGAGTTCCTACACTTGGTAAACACCTTATCAGAATCTGAAAAGTATGTCACAACTTTCCAAAAACCTACTTCATATTAACTAATAATGATGGATTTACGAAGTCATCGAGCAGTGGTTTGTGAGTTCGACCTATCGACAGAATTTCAAATCCAATATTATTGAGCGAAATTCATGACTGTTCTTTCTCAGTTATGTTACCGGTCTACTAAAATTACGAGCACTCTCCTTACTTGTTTACGTTGTTTTTGTTGTTGTTGTTGTTGTTGTTGATGGTGGTGGTGGTAGTGGTGGTATTAATATGTTATACTAGAAACTTACCGTATTCTGTGAAGGGGCGTGGGTTCTCACCAAGGTAGGTGCGGTTTGAATCCCGGCCAATGCATGAGGTACTTCCGAAATGAAAATTCATGGCCGCGTGGTTCCGATTCCACGTAAAACTGGAGGTCCCTTGTCCATTACCATGACATAAACAGTCCCGTAAATGGAGCGAGTTGGCCGTGCGGTTAGGGCGTAGGGTGGCGTAGCTGTGAGCTTGCATTCGGGAGATAGGGGGTTCGAATCACACCGTCGCCAGCCCTGGAGATGGTTTTCCGTGTTTTTCCTTTCTCACACCAAGAAAATGCTGAGGCTGTACCTTAGTTAAGGCCACGACCGCTTCCTTCCCAACCCTAGCTCTTTTCCAACGTTGCGTCGCCGAAATATGTCAATGTGTTAGTGCAACGTCCACCAGCAAAACAAACAAAAATGAACAACAGTCACGTAAAACTACAAGCTTGCCCATGTTGTTTTTTATGTTATCAGTTTCGTAAAATGTCCTTCTCTTTATTCACCTCGATATTAAAGGCGATATTTGGGTAAAGTTCGTATTTTGGTTATATTTTATTTAGTCAATTTATTTCCATTAGATAGTGTTATTTTAAAATTACTACTATTTGTATTGTAACTATTATTTAATTTGTTTATTTATAATAAGAAGGGTCTGCCTGGCCGAGGCGGTAAAGGCGTGCTCGGTTCGCCCGGAAGGACGTGGGTTCGAATCCCCGTCAGGAGGTCGAAAAAGAATTTAAGAAACGAGATTTCCACTTCTGGAGGTGCACATGGCCCTGAGGTTCACTCAGCCTACATCAAAAATGAGGACCAGGTTAATTCCTGGTGGCAAAGTCGGCCGGGCGTAGAGCTACCTCTCTACCCCATCAAGTGCCGAGGTTACGAATAGTGGAAGCCTTTACCTTCCACCACTCCAAGGGCCTTCATAGCCTGTACGGAGATGACTTTGCTTTGCTTTGCTTTGCTATAACAAGTACGTACAATACGATTCTGTTTTTAATATCATTAGGTTAGATTATTCTACCAATATGATTTTTATCATATTTCTTCTTATTGCTTGCATTATTTAAGTATAGTTGTTACTAATAATAGCGTATTAGATTAAGACTGAGTAAGTGTAAGAAAAATGGAATACATATCTAATTTCGGTAGAATGTGTAAATCATCTTACACTTGTGTATACCAGGTGTAACATATATTTTGTGTTATTGTGATGTCTACAGTAACTGTAAATATTTGTATCTGGGACTGGGATAATTAGTTCGAGGCTAGAAACGAAATGTGATCTCAGAATTTGTCTTGAATAAGTACAGGCACACTCGGGGATAAAGTTCGCACGTAATACCTAGGTACTCTCTGAATGTCACTCTTTTACACCAGCATTCCATAACTTACATTTAAAATATGACTTAAACTAAGCTGTTATGGATGTACTGCAGGTGTATTTACTGGTACTGTGTTCATGTTTTATTTAGTAAATCATGAAGTGAGTTAATAAGTCCATTTTTATGTATTCAATCACAAAGGAGGTACATAGAAAAGTGTATCAACATAGACTCTTAAACTATGTGTAGAACCGTATAATGCTCCGCATGATGAAAATCTGTTAGTGTTTTTAGGTAAGGGAAGAGGCATCCTGAACCTGAGTTCACTACTACTACTACTACTACTACTACTACTACTACTACTACTACTACTACTACTAAAATGTTTTCGTTCCTCCCCTGAAGGGGGAGGCGGGCCTCTTAGACGGTGCCGCCGTCTCTCAGGCCGGGAGATTTGTTCAGTGAAGGAGATTTTCGGAGAAGGTGAGGGGGTTGGTGGCCGTGGTCTATAGTAGGAACTATCCCGGCATTCGCCTCAGTGCAGGAGAATGGAAAACCACGGAAAACCATTCTCAGGACAGCCGACGGTTGGGGCCAGCCGTGATGTCCAGCCCGATCCTATCTCCCGAATGCAGAGGCGTAGAGCCTTCGGTGGAGCCGTGGCTACCCCTCCTCTGCTCGGTTGGCCGGTCAGAGTGCAGAGCTGTTGGACCACGGGCCAGCCGTGGCTACTGAAGGCAGAGACCCACTCTGCATCTACCGACGCTGAGTTCACCAGGCCTGGTGTGGGCCTTTCCTCTTCGTTCGACAACTCGATAAATGTGGCTAAGTGTTGATTGCACTTAACATTGCTTGACATCAAAAAGTTTTGCAATCCAGCGTTTCAGCTTGGACCAGACAGTCTCCTGCGCAGACTACAAAATCACTCAAGATTCAGAGGTTTTAGTAAAGGCGAAAACTTAGAACGATAGCAACATGGAGGTCTTTCAGAATGGTTCATGGTCACGCGTGTTATGTTCGCACGGTTGGAGCAGCGGGTGATTCATCGGCTTTAGGTGAAACTCATACATAACGTGTCATTTCAGCGCCTTCAACCACCATCCGACTGAGCCGGGATCAATCCTACTACCTGAGCCACTCAGCCCAGCGAATAACATGTCCGAGGACGTTTTTCGGATATTTATAAGTGTGTCAAGTAGTTGCCGACAGTGATTGAATGTCGTGTTTTGCAACATCGTTGACATAAATGAAGCTGTTCATGTAAAAGACCTTGCTCGTGTCCACCACCGTAGTCTGGAGTTATCATAGTAGCCTCCCGCCCAGCTGGCCTCATTACCACGAATTACAGACTGATTTGAGGTCATACAATGGATTGCCCTCAGCCTCAGATATGAGATAACACAACTGGGAAGAGAGTTGTGCTAAAATCCCATATTCAACTATTCCACTAGTCTCCCTTGTTTCCCTTCTTCAGTTTCAGAGAATGCTAGGATGGCTGTTGTTGTTTTGGTTTGGGTCATCTGTCCATAGATTGGTTTGATGCAACACTCCACCCAACCCTATCTTGTGCTAACCTTTTATTTTAACGTAACTGCTACATCATACATCTGCTCTAATCAATGTGTGATATTCATACCTACCTACACTTGCCTCAAAAACCAACTGAACAAGTCCTGGGTGTCTTAAGATATCTCCCTATCATTCTGTCTCTACTTCTGTCCAAATTTCATCAAATCCTTCTCCTCACACCGCATCAAGTCAGTAATGAAATTAAATGTCGTATGGCTTTTCTTAGTGCTGGGATATCCCAGTACGGGTTCGGCTCGCCAGGTGCAGGTCTTTCTATTTGACACCCGTAGGCGACGTGCGCGTCGTCATGACGATGAAATGATGATGAAGACAACACATACACCCAGCCCCCGTGCCATTGGAATTAACCAATTGAGGTTAAAATCCCCGAACCGGCCGGGAATCGAACCCGGGACCTTCTGAACCGAAGGCCAGTACGCTGACCGTTCAGCCAACGAGTCGGACATCAAGTCAGTACCTCTTCATTTGTAATTCGATCCATCCATCTCACCTCCTGATTTCTTCTGTAACACCTCATATCAAAAGCTTCTAATCTCTTTCTTTCTGAGCTAGTTATCGCCCATGTTTCACTTCCATACAATATCACACACCAAACGAAAGCCTTCAAAACCATCTTTCTGATTCCAATATCAATGTTCGAGGGGAGCAAATTTCTTTTCTTTAGAAAGTCCTTCCTTGCTTGTGCTAGTCTGCATTTTATGTCCTCCTTACTCCTGCTATCATTAGTTATTCAAGTAACAATATTCATCACTTCCTTTAAGGCTTCACTTCCTAATCTAATATCTAGGATCGTATCCGTGCATATGTCATGATTACTTTCTTCCCTATCCTAGACCCAATAAATTACAAATACACAAATCAGTACAGATATATTTAGGGTATAAACGTTGTCATACACACTTAAGAGGCTATAAGCACATAGGGCTGTTAGCCAAGATGTCCCAAGCAGCGGAAGCAACAGTAACAGCTCCGCTTGTTGAGAAGGAGGAGAAGGGAGCGAGCATTTCCCGATAAATGCAGGAGGGGCTGCTTGACGAAATCCGCTTGGCACTGAAGAACATAGGTAAATAAATGACACATAGGCCTAGGCCATAAAGGCCCTTGACCTCCAAAGACGGCTGCTGCCCAGCCAGACAGATACAGGTATTGGAGAGTCAGGAGGACAGCGTGACGACAAGGTCAAACATAACGGTCGGCTTCCGCGACCAGATTCGCTGTCTCTCGTATCAGACCGTCCTTAATTAGTCTCAAGGGGCTGTGTGAAGCTCGTCCCGGCCCTCAGCCCAGATTTAAAATCCTTGGACTGGCCGCGGATGGGACTCGGGGCCTTTTGGCACACTACCTCTACACTAGGGTACGGTAGTGAGATAGTTTCCCGTTTCTTTCGTCACCGAGCCGGGCTGAGTGGTTTACACTGCAGACTGCTGGCTTTCTGAGCCCAAGGAGCCGGGTTCGATCCATGCTCAGCCCGGCAGTGCTCGAGGGTGCTCAGCCTCGTGTCGGTAGATTTACTGGCACAAAAAAATACTCCTGCAGAACAAAATTATTGCACATCGGCGTCTCTAAAACACCGTACAAGTAGTTAGTGGGATGTAAACCACCTACATTATAGATTGTTATGCCTTCCATCGTTTTGTCTGCAAGCCTCTATGAATTAACTAAGCGCCTCTACAACCCTATATTTGTTACTAGCTCTTGGTTTCGGTTAATTCCTCACGTCTCATCCCTAATTAATAACCGGGTATAGCCATCGCTTTGGTTCTTGCACCCCCCGTGACCGCGTCCATCATTCTCCAAAGCAGCATATCCTCACTCATTCGCCCCACATTACCCCACCACTGAAGCCGGTTTATGCTCACAGCTTTAACCGCGCAGTTCATTCCTAACTTAGGTTTTCGTAGCATACACAAGGAATATTCATTCTTACAGACGTCCAAAGTGTTATACAGCGAATACAATACCCTCAGTGGACCTTAAAATGTAATCACTACGTTTTCGACATTTTGCAGTTGGCATAAAATGCAAAAATCACCGGCAGAGATATACATTTCCTTTGCCTGAAAATACATGCTGGCATAGAATATAACGAAATCGTTGATCAACTACCAAAGCAGAGCATCTGAGATGGAACCTATAGCGCTATGGCGGTTCCACATACGGACTTTATACCATTAATACGCAGAAATACTCACGACGATTGCAAAAATAACTGGAACATAACGCAGGAGAGTAATAGACAACACTAAGCTGCTCATCAGCCTCACATACCAACAAGACTCTCGCTGGACAAATTACGTCTTAATAGGAGACACCTTACATCCATCATACACATCCGTCTCGGTCATGGCTGCTACCCAAATCATCTTCATCGAATTAGAGTAGTGGATTCTCCTATGTGTTACCAGTACCAAGAGGAAATTGCCGATCTTAACCACATCATTTTCGGTTGCAATAAATATCGACAAGCACAAGGTATGTTTTAGTGAACCCTTGAACTTACCGTTCCATCGTTCCATCTGCCACGGCTGATTCAGTAGAGCAATATCGTACTCTTGGATCTTGAGGTAGTTGCGAGTTTTTTCAGTCACTTCACCGACCAGATGATAGGCCTCAGAGGAGAGCATAACTACTTCAAATGAGGAGCAAAAATGTGCTTACTAAAATATTTATTCAATGTAAATCACGATAATTCATTTACCAAAATAGGCAACAAATGTTACTTAAAATTTTCACATGCTTAAAGGCAGTCACAATGCATAACGTGAGTGGTAAAGTTTTATTGAAATTGTTTATGATTGTCTTCCAAAGAATGTAAAAGCAATGGAAAACTCGTGGACAGCAAAAACCAGAAAACGAGAATTTAAAAAAAAAAAACGAAAATCGGGCAACATTGATGCAAACGACAACTGAGAGTTAACCCACACTCTCCGTGGAAAATCTGACATTCAATAAGTAGAATTCCAGATTTACATTCAATTAATGTTAGCCACCAGTCGGCTATCCTATCGGATATTGGAACATCCACCGAATGGATCCTTAAGCGAACCAAATCGAATATCAGTTGCTTTGGATAGGTTGCGAAATATTACTTGAAAGCATTGTGTTCACTACAAGTTAAGAACAATTGTCACAATCCAAAAAAAAAAATTACACCATGTATTGTCATCTCGTGAGTTACAGAGAAATCGCGATGCTGAAACACGCATCACGCCAAATAGATTGTTCAGAAGGAATCAACAACACTTGATCCAATGGGATCTTACGTTACATCGTTCTGAAAGAACAGAACAGCGAAATGCAGGAAAACATTAATTCATTATGCATTTAGAAGAAATGCCAAAACTGAAGTTAATGAAAGATGATAAAACACTTGAAAATGTTCTTAGTAAACTAACGTTCAGATTATGAAACAGTTACGTCGTTAAATTTGTTAAAATACAAGTCCACAATATAAAAAAACAAAAGGAAATCTTTCCAATTTTCTATAACTACGACTACAATTACACATCTGTCTACCCACACTTGTCCCGTTAAATTGAACTACACATGGACGGTAGATCAACTTCTCACATAAATAATGCGAATAACGAAAAATGAAAATAAAATATATTAACAGCTGACGAATCGAAACCACATTCGTAGTGTAAATCCTACAAATATCGACTAAGTGTCAACACACGGCTCTATCATAATATACCAGACACCGAGCTCGATAGCTGCAGTCGCTTAAGTGCGGCCAGTATCCAGTAATCGGGAGATCGTGGGTTTGAGCCCCACTGTCGGCAGCCCTGAAGATGGTTTTCCGTGGTTTCCCATTTTCACACCAGGCAAATGCTGAGGCTGTACCTTAATTAAGGCCACGGCCGCTTCCTTCCAATTCCCACGCATTTCCTCTCCCATCGTCGCCATAAGACCTATCTGTGTCAGTGCGACGTAAAGCAAATAGAAAAAAAATATATATACCAGACACCCGAACAATAAATCTCAAAGTAAAGAAAAGAAAATTGGAAAACGAGAGTTCATTGAACTTGAACTCACGCGGCTAAGTAGTAATCAATCACCATTTGCCAGGTTTCCATGTAGGACAACCCTTACATTCATGCCGCTACGGATGCAACACCATTAATGGAGCACCTTCCGGCTAGTAAGAATTATGCCGAACTATGGCCTAAATATCATCTGGTAATATCTTTCACACTCGTATCCACTACTGCAGACACTAACATTGTTCAAGTCGATTCGCAAAAATGCCTAACTTATGACTTGACTATGTACAGACGACGCCCTAATCCTGTCATTACCGGGCGAGTTGGCCGTGCGCGTAGAGGCGCGCGGCTGTGAGCTTGCATCCGGGAGATAGTAGGTTTGAATCCCACTATCGGCAGCCCTGAAGATGGTTTTCCGTGGTTTCCCATTTTCACACCAGGCAAATGCTGGGGCTGTACCTTAATTAAGGCCACGGCCGCTTCCTTCCAACTCCTAGGCCTTTCCTATCCCATCGTCGCCATAAGACCTATCTGTGTCGGTGCGACGTAAAGCCCCTAGCAAAAAAAAATCCTGTCATTGAGCCAACGTTACAGTTTCTACTCATCCTTAAGTCGTATAATACACGCGACATCCTAAATCTATCGTTGAGCCAACATTATGGTATCTAAATATCATTCATACCGCCAGGCGAAATCGAAACATTAACACAATGTCCGGATATTTAAATCTGATCCTTGTTAAACTCTAACACATGAAGTGAAATTCGCTACAAAAATTAACTCGAACCTGAAAATATTTCTATGTTAATTTCCTACAATAAAGCGTGAAATCGAAATGAAACCTGTCCGAATAAATTAATCTGTCCCTCAATACAACCTCAACACATGTAGTGAAGTCCGCTAAATAAAAATAAACTCAGCTCTCGTTTGATATTACGTAATATCACTGAAAATAATAATCACTACCATCACTATAGTCACGGTATAACTCGAGTGTGAGGCTCCCACTGACCTTCCATGTCACCACTCCAAACATGTATCATCGTGAACTGTCCAGTGAAGTAACTTCCCATCGATCTACGCAAGCTAAACTGTAACTCTAATAAAATTCATTTTTCACACCCGCAATGTTTCCAGTCAGCGATATTTTCGTCTCGTAAATATACTGAATAGAATTCAATTTACAGTAATTAAGTATTATCTTGACCGTGTGTCAGAATGTATTTTGTTCGTGAGGTCGGCTGTCACAAAATGCACTTCGCTGGTATCAAATAGAACCGTCACATAGAATTAACTGCCGTTACCTACGGTCTTACATAAAATAATAATCAAGGGAGAACATCAACTTGTACTTGAAATGGGCGTTACAACGTGCTCACTTGGATTTGACAACTTTTACACTGACTGACAGTGACAATGCAACACCAAGGAGGAGTGGTTCGAAAGGGATGAAAGTTGGGGAAAACACAGAGACGGCACGGATGAATAATTGATGTTTATTTCAAACCGATATGCAGGTTACACAATGCGCACGGCATCGACTCAGTAGGATGTAGGACCACCGCGAGCGGCGATGCACGCAGAAACACGTCGAGGTACAGAGTCAATAAGAGTGCGGATGGTGTCCTGAGGGATGGTTCTCCATTCTCTGTCAACCATTTGCCACAGTTGGTCGTCCGTACGAGGCTGGGGCAGAGTTTGCAAACGGCGTCCAATGAGATCCCACACGTGTTCGATTGGTGAGAGATCCGGAGAGTACGCTGGCCACGGAAGCATCTGTACACCTCGTAGAGCCTGTTGGGAGATGCGAGCAGTGTGTGGGCGGGCATTATCCTGCTGAAACAGAGCATTGGGCAGCCCCTGAAGGTACGGGAGTGCCACCGGCCGCAGCACATGCTGCACGTAGCGGTGGGCATTTAACGTGCCTTGAATACGCACTAGAGGTGACGTGGAATCATACGCAATAGCGCCCCAAACCATGATGCCGCGTTGTCTAGCGGTAGGGCGCTCCACAGTTACTGCCGGATTTGACCTTTCTCCACGCCGACGCCACACTCGTCTGCGGTGACTATCACTGACAGAACAGAAGCGTGACTCATCGGAGAACACGACGTTCATCCATTCCCTCATCCAAGTCGCTCTAGCCCGGCACCATGCCAGGCGTGCACGTCTATGCTGTGGAGTCAATGGTAGTCTTCTGAGCGGACGCCGGGAGTGCAGGCCTCCTTCAACCAATCGACGGGAAATTGTTCTGGTCGATATTGGAACAGCCAGGGTGTCTTGCACATGCTGAAGAATGGCGGTTGACGTGGCGTGCGGGGCTGCCACCGCTTGGCGGCGGATGCGCCGATCCTCGCGTGCTGACGTCACTCAGGCTGCGCCTGGACCCCTCGCACGTGCCACATGTCCCTGCGCCAACCATCTTCGCCACAGGCGCTGCACCGTGGACACATCCCTATGGGTATCGGCTGCGATTTGACGAAGCGACCAACCTGCCCTTCTCAGCCCGATCACCATACCCCTCGTAAAGTCGTCTGTCTGCTGGAAATGCCTCCGTTGACGGCGGCCTGGCATTCTTAGCTATACACGTGTCCTGTGGCACACGACAATACGTTCTACAATGACTGTCGGCTGAGAAATCACGGTACGAAGTGGGCCATTCGCCAACGCCGTGTCCCATTTATCGTTCGCTACGTGCGCAGCACAGCGGCGCATTTCACATCATGAGCATACCTCAGTGACGTCAGTCTACCCTGCAATTGGCATAAAGTTCTGACCACTCCTTCTTGGTGTTGCATTTGCTCTGTCAGTCAGTGCATATTCATCAATCGAAGATTGGGTGAATCCACAGATATTAGCAGCAAAGTGTATGCAGTTACAGGGAAACCTCAAACAGCTATGCCGGCACCAGTTGAGGCGTACTATATAAAATGAGGAATGAGATATTTTGCGATTGCTTTCTTCACTGGGCCAGAAAGTGCTATTGCTACACGATCAGTCCTATGAGTGGAACCTTTCGTAACATCCAGACGCACTAGTTGTGCTTGGTATGTTATTACTCAGCACCACCCATACCTCTGCAGCTTCCTTGCTATCAGAGCCGTAAGTTATAGGAGACACAGACTTCAATGATACCTAAATTTTGCTGTGGCCTGTGCCAGGCAGCAATTGCAAAAATACTGTATTGATCAAGAAAGAGCATCAGGCGGTCCACTACAGCTAAACACAAGTAAATTTGATACTATATCTACAGTAAGTACTAATTAGTATACATACAATATATATTATTTTGAGCTATAGACTAATCAAAATTATAATAAGAATTCTTTCTTTCTTTCTTTCTTTCTTTTTTCTTAATCCGTCTAGCATCCAGGGTTGGGTTTTCCCTCTGAGTCAGCGAGGGATCCCATCTCTACCGCTTCAAGGGCAGTATCCCAGAAAGTGAGACTTCAGGTCGGGGCTTACAACAATTTTCACGACAGCCAACGAACCAACTCGTCCCCTGAATGCAGAGCTTGGCTCAATAGCCGTAGCTCGGCCACTCCGCTGGGTTGCACCAATATTGAGTACTAGGTTAATTTTCGTGAACAAAAATGACTGGGCATGGAGCTAACCACTGTGTTCCTCTTAATGTCGAGGTTACAAATAGTGGAAGCCTTTACATTGTATTCATGTAGTGTTCATAGCCTGTACAGGGAAGATTTTCCTTTCTTTCCTTCTTTCTTTCTTTCTTTCTTTCTTTCTTTCTTTCTTTCTTTCTTTCTTTCTTCCTTAATCCGTTTACCGTCCAGGATTGGTTTTCCCCTCAGACTCTGCGAGGAATCCCACCTGTACCGCCTCAAGGGCAGTGTCCTGGAGCGTGAGAATTTGGGTTGGGGATACAATTGGGAAGAATGACCAGTATATCTCCCAGATTGCCTCACTTGCTATGCTGAACAGTGGCCTTGTGAGGGGATGGGAAGATCGCAAGGGATAGACGAGGGAGAGGGAAGGAAACAGCCGTGGCTATAATTTAGGTACCATCCCGGCATATACCTGGAGGAGAAGTGGGAAACCACGGAAAACCATTACGAGGATGGCTGAGATGGGAATCGAACCCTCCTCTATTCAGTTGACCTCCCGAGGCTGAGTGGACCCCGTTCCAGCCCTCGTACCACATTTCAAATTTCGGGGCAAAGCCGGGAATCGAACCTGGGCCTCCTGGGCTGGCAGCTAATCACACTAACGACTACACTACAGAGGCGGTAGAAGGTTTAAAAAACACAATTGATTATTAACAATGTATAAACCTTTGTATTCAATGGGCTAATCTCTGAAACAGGATAGAGTCTGAAATATCCTCAGGAACACAATCTTAATCATGTAAAACACCCATTGCGTTTAGCAATAGTGCGTAACTTGAATTTGTGTGAGCATTTTCAGGAGCGGGTTAAAAACCTTGCTTATAATTAACTAGTTATGATGTCTGTCAGAAATATTTTATTTATCAGCTGGTTTGTAGGAAATCTAGGAGAAAATATGGTTGAGAGAAGCATGAACACTTTAGATTTGAACACAAACACACATACACACACAACCCTTCAATATATTGACGTCACCTGATCGATTTTTTACTTTGTGTTTATAAACATAACGAAATTCCAAAGCCTCCAATATCCCTAACAATAACAACACTAAGTGCAATAGAATTGTTTGCTCTGAGTCGAACCGTCTTAAACCCGAACACTTAACCTGGTACTTATTTCTGTTATAAAGTGAATGAAAAGTACCAAGAGTATAAGTCAAGGAGAGCCATTTGAAATTTATATTCGTCATCAGAATCCGCTTCACACTTTGTTATATCACTGTAATATAGTTCAATAATGGCACACAACATTGACTTGTACTCCTAGGATTACAAAAGCCGAGAAGGTTAACTCACAGCTACCATAATCAAGAAATGGGTAAATTCTGACTTATACTCTTAGTACATTGCACGAAAGAATGAACCTCAGAACCTTGCGACACTCCAGAGTTAGTTGACGCATTTCTAAATTTTCAACTTCCTGTCGGGAAATAAGAGTTCACTTCCTTCTACATGAGCCGAGCTCACTTTTACCACCCGTTGGCCAGGCAAGCCTCCATGAAGAAATGTTTAACTGAATAAAAGACTAAAGGATTGTCCAAACCCAAGGTTGGTAGAACATCAGTGTTGTTCCCCCGTCACGCTGCACTGGGCACGGAGGACGATGCCACCGAGTGAGTGGCTGCGTGTAGCTGTCAGCTTGCATTTGGGAGATAGTGGGTTCGAAACTCACTGTCGGCAGTCCTGAAGATATTTTTCCATGGTTTCCCATTTTTACACCAGGCAGTACCTTAATTAAGGCCACGGCTACTTCTTTCGCGATCCTGGCCCTTTCTTATCCCATAGTCGTCATAATACCTCTCTGTGGGAGAGTGGCGAAAAGAAAAGAAAAAAGAAGACGACGCCGTGTTATTGTTAGTGGCTACGTCACTTGGGCGGACAATACTACCAACCGTTCAGGTAAATCCTCGGGGAGATTGTGAGATTGCTCTGCCGACTTCCAGGCTAGCACAACGAAATCATTGGTTTAACATATCAGGGATGCTTAACAAAGAACTTCTCGGGGCCACTGTTTCATGACAGACTGTTAGTCGAAGTAATAATAATAAAAAATGCATAACTTACAACCATTCATAAGCATTCCTTCCGACTTGCTATTGTATCACAGTTGGTAATTAAATATGTGTGTTGAATTACGAAAGTGACGGCATGCTGAATTCATAACAGCGTACCTCCACCCGTTTACTTCGGAACACTTCGGCAGTTCAATGATACTTTACTACAAAATTAAAGTTACTTCTTAGGGCAAGTTGGTGGGTCCTGAGCAGGGGCTTTGTATCTTTCTTCCGTATCATACGAGGTAAGATTGTTGGCCATGCGTGTAGAGGCGCGGCTGTGAGCTTGCATCCGGGAGATAGTAGGTTCGAATCCCATTATCGGCAGCCCTGAAGATGGTTTTCCGTGGTTTCCCATTTTCACGCCAGGCAAATGTTGGGGCTGTACCTTAATTAAGGCCACGGCCGCTTCCTTCCAACTCGCCATAAGACCTATGTGTGTCGGTGTGACGTAAAGCCCCTAGCAAAAAAAGAATTCCGTATCCTGAGTTATACATTACCACCGGGGACCAGTGGCGGTTCGTGACATTTTACAGTTTTCACTGACCGGCATCACGATACTTTTAGATGAGTAATAATAATAATAATAATAATAATAATAATAATAATAATAATAATAGCTGAATAGAAATCTGCTTGCATTACAATATTAATTAATGAATTAACTACACTACAATGGCATTTATGCACACACATTAATAAGCTAACAGCTAATGCAATCCCGACTATTATGGAACTGCATTCTTTCACTGATCACAATCACAAGTGATAATAACAACATTCATGAAAACAAATAAGCAGTGCACTCCTGAATTTCTCTCTCCTTGCTCAAATTTCAAAGCCTGACAACGTATTTAACAATTCGATCATACTACAAATAGTGCCGTCACGTTATGGTTACATTTTGAATCTTTATTTTAGCTTCTTTATAGAACTGAATTGTTTAAATAGTCACTATAATGGAATTCAATGTTTTGTAAAATGTTTTGGAATTAATCCCTAACAACAATTATTATAAGACGTGGGGGGAAAATCTTAGGTACATTGTAAAGTGGTTGGCGATGTGCTGAGGGCTCCGCCGTTCAGCACTTACACCCGCTTGCGCTCTTCCTTCCCCTGTCAAGCCGGTATCATCCCTCCAGGCTCCTCCCGCATCCCGCACCCCGCACCCTTGCTAAACTCGAAGAACCTACTGAGGGCTCTGCCGGACAGACCATATACCCGCCTGCACTCTTCCTTCCTCTGACAAGCCCTCATCGTTCTTCCAGCCTCCTCCCGCACCCCGCACACTTGCAAAGTGTGGGACCTGCTCAGGGCTCTGCTGCCACAGTCCCAACGCCTCACGGCTAAGGAGAAAACATCGAGCGTGCTGGACAGCGGCCACGGTCTGAAGGCCGTTGCCATTTTCTTGAAAATAGAAAAGCAAAATGTTTACAGCCGAAATAATAAAGATAACATTGTATAACTGAACAGCACACCACTATAAGTTCGACTTCGCTACATTTGCCCATCTCCTTATTAATCAATTACAGAGTGATATAACGATAAATGTTTTTGAAAAGGAAGTGGGGCGACGCCCAAAAGCCCTTCATGCACGAACTGCCACTGTGGGGGACAATACTGAGGTTCTAGGTCCAGGTAAGATTTATTTGAAGAAGGGGAACGGAAAAGGAACTGCAAGTTTTTACCCTGTAGATCACTCGGTGGATCTGTAGTAGAGTGCCCACCGTGACTTCTGATCCCGAGTTCGCGAGTTCCATGCTGCCTGAAGTAGTCTATTTTTGAAGGGTTCTCAACGGTCTTGGACGAAGCGAGTTCTTACGCGGTTCGAAACGTATAACTGTTAGCTTGCACTCGGCAGTGTGTTCAGTCGAATCCCACTGTCGGCAGCCCTGAAGATGGTTTCTCATTGTTTCCTATTTTCACACCAGGCAAATTAAGGCCACGGTCACTTCCTTGCCTGTCGTAGCCCTGTCCCATTCTAGGGTTGCTATAAGACCTATTCGTTTCCGTATGACGTAAAACAAATGCCAAAATCCTCGGTACTACACGCCGTTGCTGTTTGCCTTTTAAAAATCTCTGGTAGTACACTCAGTGTCACTCGGCAAAATTACATTAACTCGGCCATAGGAACCGTCCAGTACAATTCTGCTTTCGTTGCTAGATAGTAGCACAATCAGAATGTCGAAATTGGAAAGCACGCTGCCTAGAAGGTACCGTTTGGGAAGGTATGACAATCGGTAGCAGAGGCCGTACGATTATTATTATTATTATTATTATTATTATTATTATTATTATTATTATTATTATTATTATTATTATTATTTTACATCGTTATGCTCTACTCAGGAGCACGGTTGAACTTGCTTAGCTGATGTGTTGGCCTTCTTTTCTTCCCAAAATCTCTTCATCCTCTCGCTGAGCTTCTTCCTTCGTTCTTCTGTCCAAGTTATAGTAGCTCTGGTGCTGGGTTTGTCTTCAAAGTGGCGATTGTCGATTTTGGTTCTGAATTTACATCTGTCCTGTACAATGTCTTCTGAGGTGTTGATTTCCTGGAGATCTGTTTCAATTTCACGAAGCCAGCTGTTCTTGGTTTTTAATGAAAGGGCCAGGTTGAGAATTACTTTAGTTAGCCTGTTAGTGTTCATTCTGATAATGTGTCCATAAAATTTCAATCGTCTTTTCCGAAAAGTGTGAGAATTTTTTTCAGAATGACAATATATCACCTGGGATGATTTTTTCTCCATATTCCATCTATACAATCTGGGCCAAAAATTTCGTAAAATTTTCCTTTCTTGTTTCCCAATGTCTTTGGTTAAGGATCCGCCACCAGTGATTAAGGTTTCTGAGGCATATAACGCTTCAGGTTTGATCACTGCATTATAGTGTCTAAGTTTTGCATTCCGAGATATTGATTTTTTTATTATACCTGTTCCAAGTGATCCTGTATGCTTTGTGTAATTTGGAAATTCTTTCTTTATTTGCTTCGCGGTTTCAACCAGAGGGCTGAATAATTTCTCCCAAATATTTAAATTGGTTCACTTGAACCATTTTGCCGAATTTAGTTATCATATGTTGTCCATCTAAGTATCGTGAGGTTCCTTCCATGTACTGAGTTTTCTCATACGAAATCTGAAGTCCCGTTTTGATGGCAATTTCATGTAGTTTTTCAATGGAATGAATTACTTCATGCCTATTATTGGAAAAGATTGCTATGTTATCAGCAAAGGCCAGACATTGCACGTGAATTCTGTCTTTATGTAGTCTTCCAAGGGTTATTGCTTTAGTTTCCTTTTCCCAGGTCCTGATTACTTTCTCAAGTACCAAGTTAAACAGCAACGGCGAAAAACCATCCCCTTGACGGACCCCGGTGTTAACAATAAAAGGCTCAGATATTTCGCCTAGGAATTTAACTTTTGAAGTAGTGCCAGTTAATGTTTGATTAATTCTCTTGTTTTTTTATCCACTTGAAATTCTTCTAGAGTATTGAAAAGTGTTTGAAGGTCTATAGAGTCATATGCTTTTCTGAAATCTACAAAAGTAATGAATGTTTGCCTGGTTTTGCGCATTTGGAGGATAGTTTTGAGATTAAGGATTTGTTCTGTATAAGATCCTCCTTTTCGAAAACCTGCCTAGTATTCACCAATTAGATGGTCTGTTTCTCAAGTCTAGTGAGCAGGGCTTTGGGAAAATGTTGTAAGCAACTGGTATCAAGCTAATTCCTCTATAATTATTGATGTTCGTTTTATCCCCTTTTTTTGTGTAGTGGATGGATTAGCGCACATTTCCAGTCTTCCGGGATTTCTTCATTGATCCAGATGTTCTCAAGAATCGAGTGGATTTTTCGGGCTACGTTGTCGGCAATTATACCATCTTCCCCCGGGGCTTTGTTATTTTTGAGTCCATGGATTATTTCTTTGACATCTTCCAGTGTTGGGGGTTCTGAATGTTGATTAGATAAGGGTTTTTCAAATGTGAGTTGTTCTTTAGGGGATTCACAGTTTAATAGATCCTGAGAATAAACTGCTAGAAGTTTGCAGTTCTCTTGATTATTCGTTTCCAATGACATATCTGGGCGTTTGAAGCAAAGACCAGGTGCCTGATAATTTGATCATTCTTCTCTGAAAATTTTTTAGAAGTTTCGTGTATTGCTTTTGTAAAACCTTGATCAATTTCTGCCAGTCTGTAGTGTTCGTATTTGCGTTTTTCAGACCTGATAATTTTTTATGTTTGTTTCTGTATTTTGGTGAATTCCTGCCAGGTTTGTTCAGTGTTATGAGAATTCCAATTCTGCCAGGCTTTAGTTCTAAAGTTTATGGCGTTGTCGTAGGTTTCATTCTACCACCTATGTTTGCGTTTCCTGGGTGTTGTGCCAACATTTCGAGAAGCCTTCAAAAGTATGTCTTTGAGTTCTCACTAATTCGAAGGATTGTGAATAGGAATACTTTCAAGAAAAGTAATAGTGTTCTGTTTAAGTTTATTTTGCACATAGAATGTATTTTTTAAATGCTGGTAAATAAGAAAAAATAATACATTTTAGAAGAAAGAAATAAACTTAAAGAATCCAGTTACTTGGGTGTGTTCGTCTTCGTACATCACATTTCAGCGTTATTTTTGTTCGAAGAATATTTTTCTTATTATTTCGACAACATTGAAAACAGCGCTGAATCAATTTCACACAAGTATGAAATACCGACTGAAATCATAAGGTACCAAAATATTCTATCATAATTTATGTATCTTCGACACTAACCTATTACCATAATAATAATAATAATAATAATAATATTAATAATAATAATAATAATAATTTTATTTGTTTTACGTCCCACTAACTACTCATTTACGATTTTCGGAGACGCCGAGGTGCCGGAATTTAGTCCCGCAGGAGTTCTTTTACGTACCAGTAAATCTACCGACACGAGGCTGACGTATTTGAGCACCTTCAAATACCACCGGACTGAGCCAAGATCGAACCTGCCAAGTTGGGGTCAGAAGGCCAGCGCCTTAACCGTCTGAGCCACTCAGCCCGGCCAACCGATTACCACGTCAAATTCCACGATTTAAGATTGAAAGTAACCTATATCAATACCACGGTGTCCCTCATCATTTTATGTGACGGTACTGGGGCGTATAGCTTACGAACAACATATTCTACTTATCAATATAATAATAATAACAATAATAATAATAAACCAATTTATTAGTAAGCTATTTTTTCTGATATTTCTCCAGTGAGAGTACATGCCTAGTTTGTTTATTAAAAGGCAAATTATCAACGACACTCAACGTCTCGAGTAAAATTTTCATAATAATGTACGAAATATACTATTATTTAAGTTGAGTAACCGTTTGAGTAATACTGAGAATGAGTATTTTTACAGTATATTATTTTCTAGCGTGGAGAATAGTAAAAAAGGAGGGATATACAAGGCTGGGGCGGTCAACTGACTTACCAACGTAGTGCACGAATGAACCATAACGGCGGGAGAGCATACCTAGTCTTTAGAGAGCCCTAGACACGAGGCTGACGTATTTGAGCGCCTTCAAATACCACCGGACTGAGCCAGGATCGAACCTGCCTAGTTGAGATCAGAAGGCCAGCACCTCAACCGTCTGAGCCACTCAGCCCGACAATTATCTAATAATAATAATAATAATAATAATAATAATAATAATAATAATAATAATAATAATGCAATCCAGCAGCTCAGATCTAGAGTAATATGTGCTAACACTAACTGCGGAGTTGATATATGTTATTCTGGTATAATTGCGGATATATGAATCACTCTACAGCCATTTGGAATGACTTTTTACTTTCTTTTCTCGAAATTACACGTGTCTCGCAGTTGTCAGTTTAACGACTTGAGGCGTTGTCTGTTAAGTGTCGCTGCTGTCATGAATGCACGAGTGTTGTGTAGTGTGAGAAGAACGTAAGAAGCAGGCACTGCCCCGGCCTTTTCCCAGGTTATATGCCGCTCAGGTAGCTCGGTTGGCAACGATATGACTTCCCGAGTGCAAGGTCGTGAGTTAGAATCCGGGTTCCGCTACCTCCGTTCAGGAGGTTCGTTGTTCCTATGGAGCACACACTTCGATACGTCAACAAAGGTATTCAAAATGAATTAGGTTACCAATAGGTGCGCTGGATGTTCGGTAAATAATATTGATGACATTTATTTAAAGAACATGAGTGGTAAAGGAAATGAATTTGCGATGTTTCTTTGAACCAGGAATTCTGTGTTATTAAAAGTAAATAACATTCTGACTACCGGCGTCACCAAAGCGGCCGCGGTTCGAATTCCAGACAATTAGTTTGGGATTCTTTGAAATGAACAGTTATATCCCTGTGATTCAGACTGCACAAACAACTGCAACTGAAGGTCTCTTGACTATAATCAGGGTATCAACTGTCACGTAAAACAGCAAGCTTACTAGCTTTAGTATAATAAAGGCTGTATTGAAAAAAATCTTCTTTTCTGGCCTTTTCCTAATTATTTGGAATTATTTCTATAGGTGTATATGGATTGAACCCTGCTTTACGGCCGGATGCCTTTTCTAACATTATGAGGAGGATTGTATTCACCATTGCATGTTTCTCTAGTGTTTAGTAGTGTGGTGTGTTTTGTGTAAGTGAATGTATGGGTATTAAGACTAACACAAACCCAGTCCGGAAGAATTAACGAGGAGCGTCTAAACTCAACGGCCTTATCGAGAATCGATCCCGGAATCTCCTGAACCGAAGACACCTACTCTGATCAAAATTTAAGAATGATGTGTACGTTATTAAACAAAACACTTTATTTGGAACTACTGCCAATTATTATCTATAGTTTACGATCGGAGGCGTTGTTACCATACATTTCGTTGTTTATTTTAGGGGCTTTGGATGTCCTTGATCATCAGTCTCGTGTTCCACTTATACGACTAGATTCGTTGTGGACGTGTCTAAGAACTCGCCTGCTATGCTCAAGGTTGCAGATTTAGTTCCTGCGCAGTCAGTTGGCAATTTTGAGTGCTTAAATATAAGAGATCCCTGGCACATTAAAGAACTTATGTTTTAGCAGCGAAGCACATTGCTGTCTACGATACGGCATTGGTTGAATGGTCGTTAAATTATTATTAGGCCTATTATTATTACATACATACAGACATTATCATTATAGACTGTTATGCCTTTCAGCGTTCAGTCTGCAAGCCTCTGAGAATTTACTAAACGTCGCCACAATCCTCGATTATTATTATTATTATTATTATTATTATTATTATTATTATTATTATTATTATTATTATTATTATTATCCTTTTTCCCAGTTATTTGGGGTCGGCCCTATTTATGGATTTAGCCAGGTTTTACGAACCGTCAACCCTGTTGGGAGGAATGAATGGACTCTTGCATACATCTGTGATGGTTTGTAGTGTAATGTTTTGTTTGCAAATGAATTTGAGAGTTAGACAAACACAAATACACAGACCCCGAGCTGGAGGAATTAAGCAAAGTTAAAATCCGTGACCCGGTTGGGAATCGAACCCGGGGCTCTCTGAACCGAAGGCGGCTATGCTGCCCATTTAGTCAAGGGCCCGGATTATTATTATTATTATTATTATTATTATTATTATTATTATTATTATTATTATTATTATTTACTTGGCGAGCCGACATGTTTAATGTGTGTTTGTTTCACCCAGAAGTACGCGAGTACGTTTCCTCATCAGAAAGTGAGACTTCAACTTCTGAGTATAAAAGCGGCAGGGCATTGAAATAACCACATTATTCCACTTTTTCAAGGTTATGGATAGTGGAAAATTACAATTCCCACTATAGTTTCTATATATTTTTTACATAATAGCAAAGATCTATGGCTGAGTTAAAAAAAATTGCATATAAACACCAAATGCGTCGAGAGAGATCCTTTACATACCGACATCGTGCGAAGTGTAGGGTAGGAAAGGTCTAGGAGTGAGAAGGAAGCGACCTTGGCTTAATTAAGGTACACCCCGGAATGCAAGTTGATGTCTACGCAATCTGAACCACTCAGCCACTTGCTCGGATCTTCGCAGTTGGTGATTATGATTAAATATAATCCTAACTCAGCATTTGCACAGAGCTTATCAGGGTAGGATATATTACACTCTAGGAATAATTGAAAATCTCCTGGGCCCAAATTCTCAAGCTCGATAGCTGCAATCGCTTAAGTGCGGCCAGTATCCAGTATTCGGGAGATAGTAGGTTCGAACCCCACTGTCGGAAGCCCTGAAAATGGTTTTCCGTGGTTTCCCATTTTCACACCAGGCAAATGCTGGGGCTGTACCTTAATTAAGGCCACGGTCGCTTCCTTCCCACTCCTAGCCCTTTCCTGTCCCATCGTCGCCATAAGACCTATCTGTGTCTGTGCAACGTAAAGCAACTAGCAAAAAAAAAAAAAAATTCTCTAGCTGGGTGTCCTTTGGCATCATTAGTACGCTGTTAGTAACAATGCAAATAGTTGATAAAGGACCAGGGTCGCACACTGTGCACTCTAGATACATGGAACAGAGGCGCTTTCAGCACCAACGTCTTGCACATATGTACTGTACATGGAAATGGAGTCGTTAAGGTGCCGACTTTGCTCTAGGCGAGTGTCTCAGACGGTTAGACATTTGAAACGCGGCCTTCTGAGCCCAGCTTGGCGGGTTCTATCCCCTCTCAGTCCAGTAGTATTTGAAGGTGCCTAAATACCCCAGCCTCGCCTTAGTAGACTTATCGGCACGTAGGACAACTCCTGCAAGACAAAATTTCGACATCTCGGCGTATCTAAACAAAAACTATTTAGTGGGATGTACAATCAATAAACCAAACCATACCCCATAGCCCAACAGCCCCGAATCCCTATGGCCTACCAAGCGACAGCTGCTCAGCCCGAAAACCTGCGGATTACTTGGTGTCGTGTGGTCGGCACGACGAATCCTCTCGGCCGTTATTCATGGCTTTCTAGACCGATGTAAACTCAATAACACTATTATACTTTTAGAAATTGATTTTCTATAGTTCGATTTTCTTGAAAGTATAGGCTACGTCTAAGCGACTAAGATGCATAGGCTGGCGAGTAGCTGAGGAATAAGACGATGGTCGTGCGAACAGGGGAGATTTTTATATTATGGACACTACTTTCTTTTGGCCCAGTCTCAGCCAAACGTTGCACGGCAACAATCATGCATGGCACCAAAATAATAATAATAATAATAATAATAATAATAATAATAATAATAATAATAATAATAATAATAATAATAATAATGTTATTGGTTTTACGTCCCAATAACTACTTTTACGGGTTTTGGAGACGCCCAGGTGCCGGAATTTAGTCCGTCAGGAGTTCTTTTACATGCCAGTAAGTCTACCGACATGAGGCTGACGTATTTGAGCATCTTCAAATACCACTGGACTAATCGAGAATCGAACCTGCCAAGTTGGCGTCAGAAAGCCAGCGCCCCAACCGTCTGAGCCACGCAACCCGGCAATATCACAAAATGAAGCAATAATATACCAATGAAATCCTACATAGGCAACATATGGTTTATATCGAGTCCATTGGGTGGCAAATGCAATGAGTAAATACGTAAAATGAAGGTAAATAAATCAGACTTACTGTCTCCACTCGTCGTTGATAGTTTCTATGACTTTTTGATCGTCACCTAAACTACCTCTGCTTTGCTCAAATAAAATTATTTATAGCCTATAGTGCAGTCCCTGTTTCTCATAACTCAAATACAGACTTTAGTAGAATTACAGTATGTTAAGTCCTTTGTTCATAATAATAATAATAATAATAATAATAATAATAATAATAATAATAATAATAATAATAATAATAATAATGGCGTGCAGATTTCCCGAGTTGACGCGCATATGTGACCTGTGCCTCTCTGAGAATGTAGCCTTACCTAGGATGAAATCTAATAATGAAGATGGCATACATAAAGTTTTGGAACTTTGGTGTCTCCAAAAGCCGTAAACTTAGTGGCACGTAAATCCAATAGTATTATGTCCGTTTTCGTTCGTCGTGCAAAAAATTAGCATAGACATACAAAATCACGAACTTGATTGTCTACCATTTGTTACTGTGTAAAATGTTTCAATAGATGTAATATTAATATAAATATTTCAAACCTATGCTGCGCACGCAGCTTGTAGGCTGCCACGAAATAATGATCTATAGGGTAAATGTCTCAGCAATAATAATAATAATTATTATTATTATTGTTACTCAGCAATGATAAACAGATATCAGCGCAACAAGACGGTTAAGACCGAACCCGTCGGAAGGGTGGTACAGAATGTTTAGCTCGGATTAAAAAAATATATTTATTTTATTGGCTTTAGGTAAAAAATACTGGTAGCTAGAAATACATTTAGGACAAACGTAAAGATAAGAAGTAAATTTTAACATGCAATGTATATATACATATTAGAAGTCCATGTTAGTGCATTTGGGTTTCCACAGTTTTAATATTTCTACAATCATAGATTATACTCTGCTCACACAAACACCAGCACCACCACCAAAAACCTAAATGCACTGCAACTACAACCTGTTTTTTTTTTTTTTTGCTAGTACTATATACAGTAACTGCAGATCTTATATTTGTAAACTTTTTTTCTTTTATGAACTCGTACTAATTGCTACATACACCTCTAGTTGCGGGGATGAAAAAACACTGTACGTTCAGTGGGAGTTGAGTTTAAGAAAAATGGTTGTTAATTTTTGACGATGCACATGATAACGACGACGACGACGACGAAGGAGGGTGGCGGCGGGCCAATTAGAGGGTTACGCATTCTCTCTGGCCAAGAGTTACGGGCGAGTTGGGGACGAACGAGGTGGGTAAAAGGATATGAGGGAGGAGATGGAAGAGGATTTGTGGCCTCTTGGCATAAGTGTTTTGTAAATTTATTTTGTTGTTTACAATAATGAATATACATTTTCATACCTTGGTCATGGTTTGTTCAATACAGTAATAGTACTACACTCTCTCTCTCTCTCTCTCTCTCTCTCTGTGTATACAGGGTGAAGCGAAATTCGCGCACTCGGGCGTCGGAGCGCGACTCCTCACATGCCAGCAATAAAAAAATGTCTCTCACAAAAGTTCGTCCTGCGAGTATATCCGGCAGAAAAAGAACGTTGAAGAGTGGCAATCTGGCAACACTGTAACCACATGTAGGGTAACTATCTCTGTCAGCACGTACTAGTCGTGATGTACAGTTGGTGCAGTGGATAGAGTTTTGAGTTGGCATGCAGGAGTTCCAGGGTTCGATCCTGGGTTAAGGCGCACTTTTCATTTGCTAATTTCCATCGGACATTACATACTGTAATACAGCAAGACACCGTTTCTTGGGTCACATGTATCCTACATTTACAAAATTTAGTAACGCTGAACACGTTGTGACGCATCTAGCAGATGAAATGGTGCGGATAAATTCACGACCACGACGTGGAAAGGGCGTCTTTCAAAGGTGACCAATGAAAACGAATGTTCGTCCATTTCTAGGATCGTAGTATGTAAGTGCAAATGGTCTCTAGAGGACCCTCTGCAATCGCTGTGATGACGATTAAGATGCCAGATACCATACCACCTGGACTACATTTACGAAATAAAAAACATACGCCACAAACCAGGATCGACCCCTCGACCTCCTGCATGCTAACCCAAAACGCAATCCACTGCACCAACTGTACAGCAAGACCAATGTGTGCTGATAGAGGTAGTTACCCTACATGTAGTTACAGTGTTGCCAGATTGCCACTCTTCAACGTCCTTTTTCTCCCGGATATACTCGCAGGACGAACTTTTGTGAGATATATTTTTTATTGTTGCCATGTGAGGAGTCGCGCTGCGACGCCCGAGTGCGCGAATTTCGCTTCACTCTGTATATACAGTATATCCGATGGGTTACGTGGTTCAAATTCCGGTCACTCCATGTGAAATTTGTGTTGGGATAGTGGAGGTGGGACAGATTTTTCTCCGGGTACTCCGGTTTTCCCTGTCATCATTCATTTCAGCAACACTCTCCAATATCATTTAATTTCATCTGCCAGTCATTAATCATTGTCCCAGAGTAGTGCGACAGGCTTCGGCAGCCGCCACAATTCCTATCCTCACTGCTAGATGGGGGCTTTATTCAATCCGTCCCTGACCCAGTCGAATGACTAAAAACAGGTTGTGGTTTTTCATATACCAATGTTATGGTGTGCCACTTGTCATAAGAAAAACATGTGTATATCTGTAGAATTAATTTTAAATTTGAATCGGAATGTGAGACTAGTGCTATACTGTGTCACCTGTCGTTAGAGCATGTGCATGAGTGTAAACGTTGTTTAATGAGCTTGCAGGTATGTGAGAGTTTAATGCTATAATGTATCACTTATCGTTAGATGAAATTGTGTTTTATCGGTAAACATTTTGTGACACTAGATCACCTTAAAAACCAGGAATACTTAGTGAATAAGCGATAGTGGTATGGGTTAGGACTTCTTCCTAATACAACAGGGAAGCCGAGAATGAATGTTATTAAAAGAAAAGAAAAGAAAAGAAAAGAAAAGAAAAGAAAAGAAAAGAAAAGGCTTGCTCTTTTTTTGCTAGTTGCTTTACGTCGCGTCGATACAGATAGGTCTTATGGCGACGATGGGAGAGGAAAGGGCTAGGAGTGGGAAGGAAGCGGCTGTGGCCTTAATTAAGGTACAGCCCCAGCATTTGCCTGGTGTGAAAATAGGAAACCACGCAAAACCATCTTTAGGGCTGTCGACAGTGGGGTTCGAACCCACTAACTCCAGAATATTGGATACTGGCCGCACTTAAGCGACAGTAGGCTTACTGAGAGATGGCTGGATTCATTGTATTCTGTATCACTTACACAGCTAGTGAGGAGCATCGGAGCTAATTTATTCCCTGTACATCATCATGGGAGGTGGGATGCCCATCCAGGGCGTCCTCGGTTCAACCGGGTTCAACTTGGTTCGATTCCCCATCAAGAAATCGAAATGTCCAGAGGGCGTATGGCCCTGGGGTTCACTCAGCCCACACCGAAAATGAGTACAGAGGTAATTCTTGAGGGCAAAGGCTCCTTGGGTGTTGCGTGAACCACTCTATCCCGAGGTTATATATTTGCTGTGAAGCCTTTACGTTTCTCTCTTCCAAGGACCTTCGTGGCCTGTACGGCGATGATTTCGCTCTTTTTTTAGATGCTCTATAAATTCAGAAGTTCAAACATAGCCCAAAACGCCTTGTTTTAACTTGTCTTCTCCTACAAATCTCCCGAGTGAAAAACGGATGATTGGTGACAAAGCCTTTACGTAATGTAAGTAGCCGATACAGTTGAGAAGATATGGCGTGACTAATTCTTCTTTGCCACAGACATTTGGCCGAGTCGCCCTGACGAACCGAGAGAAAACATACTTCTGTCACCGACCATCCGGACGAGAACCAGACAGCAATGATTCTACGTCATTTTCTTTTGGGAAGGAAGCGTATGATTTAAAACTACATCAGAAAGGTGAACGACCAAAAACCTTGCGGAATAGAAACCTTGACGGTACAACATAAGCAGCAACACAGTTGGTATAATGAACGTCAAGTATGATAGAGTTGAGCGTGCTTGCGAACGGAATTTCAGCCATTCTTGTCATTGTCGTTTGGGAGCCAAGGACGTCATGGTAATCGGCCTACTGTATGTTACCAACTTGGAAGTGCAATTGGTTGGGTATTTGTCTTCTGGCATTCAACAGACCCGGGAGACCCAAGTCTATAGATTCTCTGATACATTAAGGATGTCTTCAGGAAGATCGATATAAGTGGAAAGGACGCTGATCACTTATTATTATTATTATTATTATTATTATTACGGCAATATTGTGGTTTACAGAGAATAAAGAAGGTGCGGGTATGAATGGGTGGATATACGAAATCGAAAGATCGATTAAAAACTTTAAAATTGGCAGATTTATTTCCTTTCTTAACTTTTGCTTTTTTTTTTTTTTTTTTTTACTTTAAACTTTGCCAAGCAAATAACAATCAAGTACAAAAGTTTAGCTCGCAAGCTTGAATAACACTTTTAGAGAGGTCTAGAATAATCAGATAACAAAATTTAACAACCTGAGCTTGAAGCTCCCTAAATACAAATGTTACTTGAGCACTATTGCTCCATTCAATCAACAGTCAAGGAGACGGATCTCCGAATGTTTTACATCACTGGAAGAGCTTCTTCGCTCTAAAAATGTACATTTTAGGAGGGTATTCTTGAAATTTACAAGTTCCAGGCCTATCAAAGGCACAACCTACATTTAAAAAAATTAAACATTACTCACTGTTTTAACAGCTCAACAGTCGGATTTGCCTTAAAATGAAGTGAATAAAGTTGAATTTAAAGGGGCAAAAAGTACCCATTCTACCTGGCATTTGGAAAAAACAAAAGATAAAAGTTACTGTCCGGAAATCAAAATGGTGAGGAGGCGAACACTTGCGCTCCTTGAAATTTACATGAAATGCTTAAAACCGTATTTGGGCTTATGGCCCGACGTTACAGAAGCTAATCCTATACTACGGAGGTGACTACATGGAGATAAACGTTTAAAATACAGAATTACTAGATAGATTTTAAAGATTACACAATCATAGTCACCTCAATATGAAATTGAGAGGGAATACGAGAGGGTACCTCACTCTCTATCCCCCGATTTCGGTTAAGTTCTTTCGACTAGTTTGAAATTTACATTTACAGTTTTAAATTTACATTAGAGAAAATACAAATTACATCCCTTAAGATCTGAAACCTTCCCCTCGAGCTAGCTCAGAACGACTATCACATGTTAAGCAGGATCTGCCATTACCTTGAGCTGGTGGACCTCCCGAAGATGGATGAGGCAGCCTCCACCTCCGTTACGAACACACTCTAGATTGGAGCGGTCACAAAGACAACATGGCTCACCAGCCCTCGGCTTTTATAGCGGAGGGGAAAGTTTCAGAAAACTCGGGGACAAGGCCCTGAAACACCCCCGATTCTTATTGGTTAATTTAAATAATATCAGAAAATTTTGATTGGTAGATAAATAAATGTACAAAATTTTTCATAGGTCGCCTTACGTTGGCGGGAAGAGATAGAAGTGTTGAAAACCTTTCAACATCAAAAACAAACACCAAAGACTCCAGTTTAGGAAACCTTAACACACAAAATGTATCTTGAATTTTAATAGTTCAACCCCAGTTGAATAGTAGCGACATCTGTTGAGAACTGTTCACACTATGTCCAAAATCAGTTTCCTGATCTAGATGGCCTTCTTCAAGGCGCTCGTTTTAAATGCACGGGACAGCTTTACCTCCGGTACAATTATTATTATTAACTCTTTAATATGTCCGGGCCCGCGGTGTAGGGGACAACGCGTCGGCCTCTCACCCGGCGGCCCCGGGTTTGATTCCCGGCCGGGTCAGGGTTTTTTAATTGTAATGATTAATATCCCTGGCCTGGGGACTGGGTGTTTGTGACGTTCTTAATCTCCCTCTCCTCACACACAACATTCCACACTACCGCCATCCAGTTACACGCAGGTTCATACAATATGGTGCCAGTAGGGGCAAAAGATCCACATGGGTCGACGCCCCGAGCAAATAGCATTTTAACTTTTAAAAAACCATTTAATATCACATTGACATAGAAGGATGTTATCGACGCTACATAGGAAGGGGATAGGACTGAGAACGTATTGGTCGTGACCTTCAGTAAGGTAAAACCTTCTGAGCCCAAGTTGGCAGCTTTGATTGGAACTCAATCCAGTGTTATTTGAAGATGATCGGATACGGTAGCCTCGCGTCAGTAGATTTACTGGCAGGTGAAAAAACTCTTGCTGGACAAAATTCTGACACCTCTGCGCCTTCGACAATTGTTGAAGTATTTAGTCGGACGTAAAATCAGTATTATTATTATTATTATTATTATTATTATTATTATTATTATTATTATTATTATTATTATTATTATTATTATTCACATACGCCTTTGGTAAATACGGCTGATGACCTTGATATCCTAACCTTAGAATAAAGTAATATATATATAATTGATTATTTTCTTCCATTTATAAATGTGTTTTCAATACTCATCTTCCCTAATATCAGCATATTCTGTGGAATTAATTAGCCGTCGTAATTGACCTTTAAGTTCATAACTGTCGAAACAATTTAGTGGGGTTCTTATGAAGATGAATATCCTCACAAAAGCATTCCTAAAGGAAGCGTTTAACCGGTTCTTGTCAGACGGCGTCGTGTGCTCCAAGACCTTACTAGATATTGTCAAGAAGCCGTCAGCAGTTATTGCTGAGGACGTCTTTTGCACTTAAATAAACCAAATTATGGTTGAAACTGTGTACTAAGGTGTCTTAAATATTGCACTAAAATTGTTAAAATATGACCAGAAAATAAAGTGATTACTTCTTACTGAAGGCTACATTAGAAACTTCCATAAAGACAGCAGTGGAAACAGTGACTTGCAGTTCAACATCGTTGAGAAGGTGTATCTCTTACACGGACTATAAGACATCCCACTCCTTACTCATTCCTCCATTGTATATTATTTTGTCCTAGAAATAGTTTACCGTGGGTTTTCAGGTCTCCGTTGAGAAAATCGAATATGAATATGTGATAGCGTATACTGAGGAGAGAAATTAAGTTTACCAGAAACGTATGTTGGAGAGCTAGGCACGAGTTAAAGAGCACGGAAATAGACGAAGAAAGTTGATATGACGTGGTCCTTAGCTGGCCAAAACGGAATAATAATAATAATAATAATAATAATAATAATAATAATAATAATAATAAATTTATAAATGCAATTCTAGCGGGTACGTTGTCTGTAACGTCATTTATTTAGCCAAAATTTGATTTAAGTTATTTATCCGTTTTAGGTCAATTCAAGATCGTATCAGTAGATTTTAGCTTACGTGTCTGTCTGTCTGTCTGTCTATTTGTCTGTTTGTTCCACCATCACGGGTAAACGGCTGAATAGATCTCGACCAAACTTCATACTTAGAATCTACTCATCCAGGAGCAGGCTTCTATATGCATATCATTTAAAAATCGCCGAATAGACTGGGGGTTTATAGGAAGACTAGAAGAGATTCTTTTTTTAATTTTCTCTTACACTATTGAATTTATCACAACCAAACTTCATATTTAGAATCTACTCATCCAGGAGTAGGTTCCGCTATGAATATCATTTAAAAATCACTGAATAGACTGGGGGTTTATACGAAGAGCAGAGGAGTCTCTTTCAATTTTCTACCGGGCGAGTTGGCCGTGCGGTTAAGGACGCGTAGCTGTGAGCTCGCATCCGGGAGATAGCAGGTTCGAATCCCACTGTCAGCAGCCCTGAAGATGGTTTTCCGTGGTTTCCCATTTTCACACCAGGCAAATGCTGGGGCTGTACCTTAATTAAGGCCACGGCCGCTTTCTTTCCAATCCTTGGCCTTTCCTGCCCCATCGTCGCCATAAGACCTATCTGTGTCGGTGCGACGTAAAGCAAAATAGCAAAAAGAAAATTCAATTACCTCTTACAGTATTGATTATATCTCGACTAAACTTCATAGTTACAGTCTGCACATAGGTTTCAGTATGCATATCATTTAAAAATACTAAATAGAATGGGGATTTACAGGAAGATAAGAAGAGCGTTTTCTTCAATTTTATCTTACACTATTGGTTATATCTCGGCCAAACTTTATATCTACAGCGTACTCACCCAGCATCAGGTTTTGATACGTGTATCATTTAAAATTCATTGAATAGACTGGGAGTTCATAAGAAACCAGAAGGGGTGTTTTTTTTTCTTTCAATCTTCTCTTACACTATTCATTACATGTTAAAACCGTAGACTATATGTGAAACGCCCCTTCATTTTAAATGTTATTTGTTATTACATAATTTCGCTTACTCTTCAAATGCAGGTAAAATTTGGTATTTCCTATTGGCTTCAGGCTCTGCTGACGTTGACGTATACCCTCGCAGACGTACAGTTATTTGAAGGATCCAAAACAGGAGAAAATCAGAGGATGCATCATATTTCTCTCTGCTTTAGAATTACCCCCACCTAATGTATCGGAACACCGAGATAACATGAGGTAGAACTTTTCCCTTTGGTGTCTGTCTGTCTGTCCGTCTGTCTGTTTGTATATTCTAAAAGTGGAAAACTGCTGGACTTATTTCAACTAAACTACGTATTTGGATTCTACTCACTCAGGATTGTGTTATTAGGTGCATATGTTGTCATGTTAATCACTTGGAGTTGATATTTATAGGAAGATTATTTTCAAATATTTTCGTTAACATTAGGTCTATCAAAAGACTGTATACAACAAACGTTAAGGAATATGTTATTTCCGTTCCTTTATGCCAAGTACTTATTTATTGTACGACGGATAATAACGCAGATGATTACGAAAAAATTGTTTTTTAGTCCAAGACCTGTGGGTCATGTCGTGCATTTCACTTCAAGGTGGGCAAGGGGAAAAACTAAAGAGTCATTTCACTCTTTTAGGTAGGAGAGATATTAAGAGAGGTAGCATCAACGCCAGAGCGCCGCGCCAGTGATCAGGGATACAATATGCGACCTGAGAACCATGGAGAATTTCGCACAAATTCTGACCAGGAACTGTACCTTACAATAAATTCGGAAATCGTCACCATTTTCTCTTGACTTTGTTCACCTTCATCACATTTCACGTTACTGCCATGAGTTTTCGTACGAAAATACCATTTTAACATGTCGCATTAAACATGTGAATAGAGCCATGTTACTTCGCGTAAATTACTGAAGGTAAGATGTAATCCACTGCGAATTCCCTTGCGAAGAACGGATAAAAAGGCTAATAATAATAATAATAATAATAATAATAATAATAATAATAATAATAATAATAATAATAATAATAATAATAATAATAATAATAATTCTCATTGTTGTTATAAACACATGAATATTTAAAACTATCTTAGACTCTATGTATGTGGTATATGTGTGCGCATATTAAGTCCGCAGCCCGAAAGACTTGAAGGCACTGAAGGATATAGATCTTGGATGCATAGGGAAAGGTGTAACTACTTACACGTTGTCAAAGTCAAGGATGGGACTGAGGCAGTAATAAATTTGTTCTAGCCATACCAGAAGACAGTGTACTTTAAACACTATATATAAGCAGAAATGAGCCCAGAATTGTATTGAAATGTAGCATGAATATACGCTACCATTAAAGCTAAGTGAAGAGTTTTACTTTAAAGCTGGTGCTGGAAATCTTAGACTTTCTCTCCCTAACAAGCAGCATAAAGCGATAGATATTCTCATCTACTTGCCTGTGTTCTGCAAGAGGAATTCTACTACCAATTGGTTAAAAGATATAGTCATCATTTTTATCCATGCACTAAATGGGGGTTGTGATAAGTTCAGTGGCTTAGCGTTTTATTTCCTATCCAGAAAGCTGAAATTCGAATCTCGGTCAATTTCAAAAATCACCCGGCGTATGGAAGGGCAGTCGACTGAGATAAGCTGAAGGAAAGTTTATTATTTCTTCTAGAGCGATTCTAATTCAATAATTATGCCCGAGATACCAAAGTTATTCACTAAGTATTTGTGGTCTTGAAGGTGTTCTTGTATCACGAAATGTTTACGGATAAAGCACTCTGTTATCTAACGAAAAGTGAAACAACATAGAATTAATCTCCCTTATACCTACAAGTTCTCTTTAAAATAACGTTTGCACTTATGCGCATGTTCTAATATCAAGTGACACAGCATAACACTAGTCCCGCAGTCAGTTACGATTAAAATATAAAATTAATTCTACAGACATACACATGTTCTTATTATGACAAATGGCACACCGTAACAATGTTGAACTAGAAGCTAACCGTCCAGTGTCAACTCTCTCACCGTCAACTTGTATGCCGGGGATGGATAACGCACTAAAAGAAGGTCGTGTGCTCTCTCGGCGTTCTCATGGAGTTGTAGTGTGAAAGGATAATAAATCTCTTCTCAATTCTGTTCCCGAAGATGAAACCAGTCTTAAATACTTGGCAAGCTTGGAGTCGAAGCCGGGCCGACCTCATGACTACGGTAAAGACTTAACAGGAAAGACTGCACAAATAAACCAGCAAAAGTAACTTGTGATGGAAATACGTCAGGTGTATCGATGTTGTACTTTAAAGAGGACATCATGATTATAGTCTATGCAGAGTGTCTGTGATGTACTGTACCGGTTGTTCATTACACTCAGGATGAGCGATAGACTGATAAACTTAATATTAATTCAATATAATCGTGCCATCATCGCATATACTCTCCTTTCATTGATATAAAATCAATTTAATGCTGTGTTGCGCACGTTCGTTGGAAGTTTAATCAGAAAAGTTTCCTTAGAAGAACATGCTACTTTTATGGTAAACTTTAACATCAACATACTGTAGACATTGCTAAATCACTGTATAATACCGAGTTACCTTTTTTGCTTACATTAGATTGGTCATACGATATACTTAATCACACACGGCTTTCTTCGCTGTACTATAGAAAAATCTTAAGGGAGTAGGCCTAATGCATTAAATCTGATTAATGGAATAATTTCCCTCTAGTAATACTTTAATGGTAAACCATTGCATTAATGGCCCAAGTACTCTTTGGCGTTATCTTAAACTCATCAAGTTTATTTCATGTAATGATGAACGTCTCCGTCCAGTGAGACTGGGGCTCCTTCTTCACATGTTCTTTAATACGTTTAAGATGCAAATAGTTAAATGGTTGAATTACAGGTAACTTGAAAGATACTTGTGTACAGAGTAGACGCCCAGTACATTGGAGAGTCATACAGCAGAACCTCATAAAGAAATTTACTAAACGAGTATCCCTCCATATCTGTATGATCTCCAGCTGTTCGCGACCGCATATTTTCACTACTTGAAGTGTTGTGTCTTCGTCAGTTCTATATTGGTGTGTAGTAATGCGTAAAAGATTATCTGTATTACTATGGTAATTTGTGAAATTGTAATTATTTCAGCCGAGGAATACGTCGGACGCAGCCAGACTTCAAATAATATCGACTTCTATGCCAATAATTGCGAAAATTCACTATCGAAAGCCGCGAACTACTACGGGACAAAATTCTGGCATCACGGCATCTCCGAAAATCGTAAAAATATTAGTTATCCGGAAATGAAAACAATATGATTTTCAATATTTCCATGAAATTTCTTTCAAGACGTGCCGAATTGCCTGAATACTTTTTTTTTACATAAGTTTATATAATTTGCACGTGAATCAAACGACATGGGTTTTTCACACCTAAGCACTCTTAAATGCTAACTTTGACCGGAATTCGATTTCACAGACTTCTGTTCAGAAGGCGGCCTCACCTATCGAAGATTAGTTTTCATGAATAATAATGATAACAATAAAAATAAGAATTATGTTTCTAATGTCCGTGTAACTAGAGTCTGTCTTAAGAGCCAGAATTTTGCCCCAAAAGGGTTTTTTTCTAGGGTTGGTGAAGATACTGACAGGGGTCTCTGGCACTGCATTCTTTGGTGCCAACCGACTTTGTCGGTAATCGTTCCTGCAACATTTGGCGTAAGAAACGAGCTCCTAAAGAGCTACGCCACCCTTCCGGCCTTATTTGTGTTCGTGTTAACAAATAAATATCCAGCCTAGAATTATTTGATCTTCAAAAGTAAAATTTCCATCCTAAGACCGAGAAACAGGACTTAGGAATATGATAACTGCATAATATGCTCATTAGTAAGATAAGATAAGATCATGTGTCCTCTGCAGCACAGCGACCAACAGGGGATATGGAAAGTAAAGAGTCTGCTCTTTCTTGACTGATCCAGGAGATAATGGAGTAGGCAAGCACTACGCAACAACCGAAATGTTCTCTAGCTGGAATCGGTCGAAGTTAGAAATCACAAGTCGCCTGGAATTTGAGGGACAGTTTAAAAATACCTTCCCCAATGCTGTTTCGAACCTCGATCTTTCTAATTGGAAAGCTAAAGTGTGTCCGATAAGCCACTGCCTGATTCTGCCCCGATTTATTTTTCTACAATTGATATTGCTGGAGTACATTCGTTAACGCGATTGAGGAGATTAACAAATATATAAAATCAGTGTAATATTTAATTTCACTATCCAGTTTAGTAATTTAAGATGAATAGTGAGTAACGTATCTGGAGGTATGCTCGTAGGAAGTGTTTATAACCTGAAGTTTTTTATGATACATGGTGACATATTTGTGGCCGTGTGATATTTCAATTTATTGGTCATCTCTAACAGCGTTAAGGAAAGGAATGCACTAATGTGTAAAACTCTTGTTGGCGATGCACAGCAAGGCCAAGGTCTATTGGTGACGTAACTTAAATTACATGTGTGGTTATGCCGCCAGCAATATCCAGTCTATGCAGGACGCACATCATTTCCGAAAAGTTGTTTTCATAGCACATTTCTTAGTTCATATACTGCATATGAATAACTTTCTTTGGAATCACTCTCTTTTACGAGTACAGGGCAGAAATGTAAAATAATAATGATGATAACAATAATAACAATAATAATAATAATAATAATAATAGTGGAGTGTGGCCTGTGAAGAGGTCTGGTTAAGGTCTTTCTAATTAGAAGCTTGAACCGGAGGACTGTCTTTCCAGTATGGAATCGTATAGGAACATTTGTTTGATTAATTAAACGCCTTGTTTCTTCAGTGTCAGCTTCTTTGCAATGAGAATATGAAGAACACATTTTGCAACACAAACGAAGTACTAGAACATAAAAGGACTATCGATACAAACCGTATTATGTCCACCTCTAGGCAAAATTGAGTTTGGTACGTTTCATATTTTTATGTGCTCTTTCATGCAGTTAAATCAAATTGGATCAGACCGCGTTTAGTCCTAGTGGAAATTAATCTGAAAAACTAGCTGTCTTTGTAAGCCGTATTTTGTCCACTAAAGTATTCGGCGCAAATCTTGTTAAGTCCAGGAATACAATAGAAGTTGTTGTTGTTGTGTTATGTTGGCTACTAGGCAAATTACGCGCCAATCTCTAATAATAACACTATAGAACCGTACATGCACTTTAGTCTCAAGATGGAGTACAATACTGATGTAGTGGAGCATTCTAAAGGGAGCCGAAAGCGACATTACTTACTTCAATGGAGATGCAATATTCACTGTTCTTTCTAGTATTGCCAATTAGTTTTATGTCCGACTCGTTGGCTGAATGGTCAGCGTCCTGGCCTTCAGTTCAGAGGGTCCCGGCTTCGATTCCAGGCCGGGTCGGGGATTTTAACCTTCATTGGTTAATTGCAGTGGCCCGGGGGCTGGGTGTTTGTGCTGTCCCCAACATCCCTGCAACTCACACACCACACATAACTCTATCCTCCACCACAATGACACGCAGTTACCTACACATGGCAGATGCCGCCCAAACTCATCGGAGGGTCTGCCTTACAAGGGCTGCACTCGGCTAAAAATAGCCACACGAAATTATTATTATTTTTATTTTTATTTTACAGAAATTGTGATAAAGACCCTTACATGACCACATTTGAGCTACCATTCCAGCAAAGAGACGGTCGATTTCTTTGCTGTAGCATACCAACACATTTCCTCTACAAAGCTAAAGAGAGTAGGCCTATATGCTACTCACAACAAAGCTGAGCAAGATAGGCGACTTTCACTAATGGTAGCATTTTTCACCAGTGTGCTAATTTTTGGGAAACTTTTGGGTTTGTGTAGAGCGGACTAAATACTATTTCTAAATCACTTCAGTTTGGTGAAGGATGTAGGGAGTGAAGAGGTAGTGATCGCACAAAAGATAAATTTGAAGCAAAGTGGAAGGAAGTAACTGCCTTCATTTGTAATCGAAAAGCCAAAGAAAGTCACTATTCGATAAAGAAATGTGGACGACTGCATCTTTCAACGGAACTAACCATTAACAAACTCTTCAGAGTGTACAATAGAAGTGTGCCGCAGGAACTGTAAGTGAAGAAGTGTTTTCTCAACGTATATTTAATACAAAATTCAACCTAGGATTTGGAACTCCTGCCAAATATACTTGTAGTTATTGTCTTCAAATGTGGCACAAATTCGGTACTGCAATAGGGAAGGAGAAGTATAATTTCATCGCCGAGCTGGGCGGTCACAAATTCAGAGCTAAAACATTCCACAGACTACTGCGCTATGATCCATGACCCATTAGCATGTGATTCGACATGCAGCAAGTACAGCAGCTTAAAGAATTATCCATCAATGAAGCCTGTTGTTTGGGGTAAATAAGTTACTACGCGTTTTGCATTCCAGACGTTAAAAATAAAACTTCTCATTTTTATATCTGGACAGAGAACGAGGCCTGTCGGTAGACAGTATAGGTCGCTTCATGCCTGTACAGTTTTCTGGAAAAGTATACATTCCCACCCTCCATCCTCCATCCCTTCTAGGACAATCGATACTGCGATGGTTTCCGGATGGCTGTGGCAGCCAAGAATTTTATCTACTTAAGAAAGCTCCGCAGCAGTTAAAGAACGTCACAGTTTACTTCCCTATCAGGGCCTTTCATTCCTACCTGTAGATAGAGTTTTCGGTGCTGTTGAGAAACAGCTCCAAAAATAATCTGAGCTATTGACACCTCGGGACTATCAAAATATGTATAAGTCAGTGGGCGAAGTTCATTACGTAGGAGAAGACTGAGATGTGAAAGATTTCAAGTCATTGAGTGAATATTTCAAGAAATCAGAAGGAATTAATAAAATTACCCCTCAATAAATTCATGCCCGTCCTGGAAAGAGGGAAAACGATGATTCTTGCGTCAGATCCATTACAAATTGCACCTACCAGCAGAGTGAATGAAACGAAGATTGAATGACTTGAAGAATATCTTGAAGAAAAGGTTCGGAGGCAACTGGAGACACAAGTACAGTATTTAGAGCTTAACTCGCATATTGTTGATGCACGAACTGCTGTTGGTGACAATGAACAAGATGTCAATAGAGACGTATGTGACTGCTTAGAGCCAAAAGGAGGCTAAAAGAGAATGTGAAGTTTGTCAAAGGAAAGAGTGTACGCTCTTGCTATTGTTAAAAATGTCAATGTGATTTTACACTTTAAATACCTTATCAATCAGAATGATGAAATGTATGTAATAACAACAGTGGTTTCGTATTATGTACATAAAAATTTGGCAAGTTACAAGTCTTCTTATTATAGTTACAAACCGATTACGAGATTGTGTGTATCAAACCGTGTTATGTCCAGAATCGTTTTCCAATTTTAATGAAAAAACAATTTTGAAGTGATTTCATTTTCAGTGGATTCTTGACATACGCCTAACGTAGTTACAATTCTGTTTGAGTGTTTATAGATAACTTGCATTGTTTGCTCGCAATCAATGTTTTGCTGCTCCAGTGAAATTCTCTTCTGTGGACAAAGCGTTGTTTGCAACAATACTCCCCACAATATCTGAAATGAAAGACGTTGTATGACAACAGAGTAACACATGTTGTCCAGTTAAGTGGACATTGTTAGTTTCCTCAAATTAAGATAACAAATCGCATTGGAAAAAAGCATATGTGTTATACAGAGATGCGTTTACTAATTGTGAACTTGTTAATTTGCTTGCGAAGAAAATTTGTTCTATCTGGGGTACGACGAGAGGACGTACCACAGGAACTGCAGAATAAGTTGAGGGCTCCAACAACCCACACACTAATTATAGGCCTACATATAATATATAGCCATATAATCCAACTTTCTTTTCCAGCACATTAACTAGTTTACAGTTCGTAAACGCTTCTCTGCATTAGGCTATCCTTGTATATATTTTCCAGCGAGGCCTTATGAAAACTCAATCAGTCATTTAAGAAAGGGCACTTGTCCAAAAATGCAACCTTTCAAGAGCAGCTTGAACCTGATTTTAAAGCGGAAATTGCTGTGTATATTAACTGTAAATGTTCTAATTATTAGTACTGGTGGTTGTGACTAGGCCACTTGTTAAAATATAGGTGAAATGGCAAGATCGAAATGTCGTCAACCGATAATATAATAAGACATGTTAATTATACAATGAAATAATACGGTGAGTTTATCACATCGGTTGGCCGGCGGGCGCGCCCAGCTTATCTGGGCTCATCACTCTCCGCTCCGCGGCGTGGCAACAAGGACAGCACTTCGCACACTTTATCCGTGTGTGACATGGCATAACAATTAAAATTTAAAAATAAGGATTAAGAAAATTAGTAATTAATAATTAATAAAATAAGCTCGTACTTTATGACAGGAGATGTCGGGAATGTTCTCCTCCTGCATCCACAAACTTCTGGCATCGTTTTAGGAAACCCCGATTCACACGCATAAGTCAGTCTTCCATAACTGAGGCTGTTCCTCTCTGGATATCTTCTTTCGGTTCGTCCCACGTGTGACGGTTTCTTGCATACACTTTGTTTTTTAAGCTTCCCCATAAATGATAGTCACGAGCAGTAAAAGGCCATAAGTCCGTACTAATAACACGATCTTCAAAACTTTTATGTTTTCAATTTTAACATTTTAGTATCCCGCCATGCTGAGCTCTTCGAAACCCCGGCTTCTTGTCCAAGTCGTCTTAGGGATTTTGTAGGTTTATGTTCTAATCTTCCTACGATTTCATTTATTTTTTCCTCGTTAAGTACACGTTTTTTAACACTTCGCTTCTTATCGAGTAAAGACACAGTTCATCTTAATTTGTTTACGAGTTTCCGCACGGTCTCTCTATGTGGAAGGCGTACACCTGGAAATTGTGCTACAAAACTTCTCTGCAAGACTCTGTTTTTGACATAATTATCGTACAAAATTACAGTTTCCTCTACTGTGTGCACATGTCCCGAAGAAACACTTCACAACTCGAAACATTTCGAGCAATAGATCAACACTTAATACGTGTTCTAAGCACGGATCTGAACTGCTAATTGCGGTCATTCCCGTGCTGTCGCTGCGCTGTGTAACAGGAAGTGATGAGTCAACGGGAGGCATATAAGCTGGGCGCTCCTGCCGGCCAACCGATGAGAGAAACTCACTGTAGGTGTAAAGACATTTGTAACAAAAATATATTTTTCAATCACTACACTATACTGAGCACTTGAACTTAGAATTATGGGCTCAATACCATTTTAAAAAATTGCAGTGGTAATACCAATCACCATTAGACAAAGATCATTCATTCAGTCTTCATCAGCACGAACAATTGGCTATGCGAGAAATTCATTGGAAATGCCTGTAAAAATTCTTCACGAATGTTTACCTCCGGACGTTTTAGGTCCCTGATTTATTCAAGTTTATAAGATATTGTTCTTATAGGGTTTTATTTTCACGAAGGCCATTGATGAAATGTTCTGTACATTCAGTTTCTAGTTTTCCAGCAGATTATACAAACCACATGAAGGTTGTGAGATGGAGACGAACTTTCATGCTGCAGGACACTCCCATTCCTCGAGATTCGTCTGATAACGTTACCCTCGTGTAAAACTTTGATCATCATGCAGAAAAGTTAATATTATCACTGGACTTTTCGTGAGTGATGTTGAATTTTCTATGACGTTTCTCTCCTCGTAAGATAAGTTCACAATACTTCCTAACAAACAAATTCGATCAATTTTCTCCGGAGGTAAGTGCCACTTCAAAAATGAACTTTGGACATGCGACAGGCTGGATAAACGCTCTTTGCCTTGCGAGAAAATACACCAGGATATTCACAATATTAATGATAAAACAGATAAATCGGCAATTTGGATATGTGCCCTTTCCAAAATGACCGATCCAGTTGTGATCTGAGGAATCTGATTATGTCCACATGGTTGGAGGAATCTAGCCATCGAATATTTAATAACGTCTTTTATTCACCGATTATGTTATAACTTTTATTTGTATTATTAATTCTGATCGACCGACTGGAAAAATTTCTCACACTCTCTCCGTCAATCAGTTGGATAAGTACTCAAATACGAAATACTCAAAGTGGCTAAATACCAAGTAAGGCGCAATTAGAGTATTCTCACGAAGTTAAATAATAAATTTTTAAAGGCAAGCAGTCTTACTAAGTATCCGATACTTTGTGACTTTTCCTTACCTTGAGTGGCAATATGTAAAATATAAAACGCAATTTCATGTCTAAGTAATGCTTCTACTTTCGTTTTCTCTCAGTGAAAGCTTATAATTACATGGAAGGACAATATCATACACAATGATAGTGTGACAATGACTCTTCTGATTTTGATTCGTGCTCTATTATACCATTTTTCGAACTATCTCTCCCACATCTCCTATACTTTCCACTATTCCCTTTTTGCAAATCTGCCGTTCTGTTAGAAAGTTGATACTAGAAGGAGTAGTTCAAAATAATTGAGACGACATAAGAATGTATTCCAGGTCTAGAAAGCCGAGAATAACGGCCGAGAGGTCTTCGGGCTTAGCAGCGGTCGCTTGGTAGGCCATGGTCTTTCGTGGCTGATGCGCCATGGGGTTTGTTTGTTTGTTTTTGTTTTAAGGATGTACTGTGTTTTTTGCTAGTGGCTTTACGTCGCACCGACACAGATAGGTCTTACGGCGACGATGGGATAGGAAAGGTCTAGGAGTTGGAAGGACGCGGCCGTAGACTTAATTAAGGTACAGCCCCAGCATTTGCCTGGTGTGAAAATGGGAAACCACGGAAAACCATCTTCAGGGCTGCCGACAGTGGGATTCGAACCCGCTATATCCCGGATGCAAGCTCACAGCCGCGCGCCCCTAACCGCACGGCCTACTCGCCCGGTATGTACTGTTTAAGAATGTAGATTTATAAGACAACTAAGAAGAAGACCACGCGAATAGATTATTAATATTAATGTTTGATGTTATATGCCTTACGTCCCAATAACTACTTTTACGGATTTGGAGACGCCGTGGTGCCGGAATTTAGTCCCGCAGGAGTTCTTTTACGTGCCAGTAAATCTACCGACACGAGGCTGCGTATTTGAGCACCTTCAAATACCATCGGACTGAGCCAAAATCGAACCTGCCATGTTGGGGTCAGAAGGCCAGCGCCTCAACCGTCTGAGCCACTCAGCCCGGTAATAGATAATTCGTAGTATGGATTATTGCTATATATTCTACATGTGACAGTTCTTTGTATTTCAATTTAAAATACACTGATGGATATGGAAATATGGACGCTGCCGGGAAATAACCTCCTATGTGAAATATTTCAGCTTAGAACTTTGGCCGGTAAGGTTCTGTCATCTAAGGTGCAATAATGTGTGAGTATGGTCGGTCAAGGCATTCTCGCTCTTCATAATGTATGTGCTGCGGGTCAGTATATCTCCAAAAATATTATCACATAGGAGGTTTTGTCCCGGCAACGACGATATGCTACACCCTTTCCCTACTTGAAACTGAATACATGATCACAGGGTGATAGATCATATTACAAAACGGTGGGATTTGCTTTCCACACACACGCGACATATGCGATATGCGACAAGACATTCCTTCATACAGCTTCCGAATAGTCTCCTGAGGCACACGCGCAGACATCGCCCGATCACATCCCAAGATTTTCAATTAGTGAAGGTCTGGTGACCTTGCCGTCCATACATGGGCACGAGTCTTCTCTTCCTGCATAATTTCATTTGTGTCCGGCTCCATGGCTGAATGGTTAGCGTGCTGGCCTTTGGTTACAGGGTCGGGAATTTTAACCGTAATTGGTTAATTCCGCCGGTATGGGGCTGAGTATGTGCTCCATCTTCATCATAATTGCATCCTCATCAAGACGGGCAGGTCGCCTATGGGCGTCAATTCGAAAGACCTGCACCTGGCAAGCCGAACTTGTCCTCGGACACTCCCGACACTAAAAGCCATACGCCATTTCATTTCATGGCACTTGTTATGCTGCGCACACATGGCAGAAGGTGAGGCCGCTGAACCTCGTTGACTTATCACTAGAAACAGGTAAAATACGGAATTTCATATTCTATTTGCTTTACGTCCGACTAACTATTTTACGGTTGCTAGGGCTAAGGGAACAAGGTTATTTTACAATTTGCAATGTGCAGAATTCAGTTCAGGACAAATATATTCATATTTCATTATATTTGGATAAATGTTCATATTTCTGGAAAATATTTGTATTGATTAACATTGTGTACGATTTTAGAAAGTCCTTTAAATAATGTAATTTTTATATTTTTCATATTTTGCTATTCTTTCTCCTTCCGTTTGTGTTTCCATTAGTAATGAACCGTGCTTTGCAGATGTCGTATCAAGACAATTCTCCAGAAAACACGTCTGAAAAATCTAAATCACTCTTTCCAACAACAGACTGGCAACATCGACTAATTATCTCTTTTTAACTCCTTCCAAGCGGCCCAGAGCACCTGACCAGTCTACTACAAACTAATCAGAACATGATGTGACATTCAATTGTTGCTTCGTAATTTACGGTGATCTGGTTAAGCAGGAGGCAGTGTTAAATCCAGTCAACATAACAAATGATTTATTTTGTTCTCTCAGTGTTAAACCGGGTCGGGGATGGCTGTTTGTATCGTATTCATTCACTGGAATTCATCTTAGATAGGGCCCCATTCTCACTGACACGCAGGTCACCTGCAGGCCATCGACTCGAAAAAAGACCTGCACCAGGCCTCTCCGAGGTCATACGCCATTATTATTATAGTGTAAAGATTTCATGATGGTTTCCCATTTTCACTTCCAGGCAAATGCCGGGACAGTTCCTTTTCAAAGGCCACAGCCGATTCCTTCCATCTGCTAACCCAATTTAATTCACAATCATTCAGTTCACATCTGCATTAGCTCCTCAACTGAGGTTGGCGTCAGGAAGGGCAATTAAAATACAGGAATTTTATCCATCTTATTCTATACACGATGTTGTTAAATCTAAAATTAACACATGGATAGTTTAAAGCATCAGTACATTTGGATCGTCATCAGTAAATAAAAATGTGTTAAAAAGCTATCTATATACAGTGTATGTAAAATAACTTGTTCTGACTGACTGACTGACTGATTGACTGACTGACTGACTGACTGACTGACTGACTGACTGACTGACTGACTGACTGACTGACTGACTGACTGACTGACTGACTGACTGACTGACTGACTGACTGACTGAGAGATTCATCATCGCTGAGCAAAAACTACTGGACAAAAAGGAATGACATTTTGGGGATACAATAATATTATAATGCAGGTGCTCACTATGGGAGGATTTTTTGGATATTCCGTCGCTATGCGGGTGAAAAGGGGGTGGATCTTAAAATGTGTGTATCTATATCTCGAAAACTGAACAGTTTAAAGACATGAAAATTGGAATTTGGAATCTTCTTCAAAAATAAAGAAACACGCATTTTTTGTTTTCGGAAAATCCCCTTAAGGAGGGTGAGAAAAGGAAAATAGGGGTTCGATTACCTTTTATGACGATACTTATATTTCATAAGCTGAAGATGTTACAGATATGAAAATTGGTATTTGAAATCTCCTTTAAAAATAAAGAAACACGATTTTTTTGTTTTCGAAAAAACCTTAAGAGGGGTGAAAAAGGTAAAAGAAAGGGGTTGAATACCTTTTAGGACGATATTTATATTTTAAAAACTGAAGATATTATAGACATGAAAACTGGTATTTGGAATCTCCTTTTAAAATAAAGAAACACATATGTTTCGTTTTTCGAAACTTCACTTAAGGATCGGGGGGGGGGGTTAGCGGGTGTGATAAAAGGGGGTGAATTATAAAAATGAGTGTATCTGTAGTATATTAAGAACGTAACATGCTTCGGACATGAAAATTGGTATTTAGAATTTCCTGTAAAAGTAAAGGAATACGCATAATTTGTTTTCGGAAAATATTCTTAAGGGGAAGAGAAAACGGGGGGAATTTTTAAATTAACATATCTACAGTATATCTCAAAAACTTAACATGTTACAGACGTGAAAATTGGTATTTGAAATCCCCTTTAAAAAGAAAGAATCACGTATTTTTTTGTTTCGGAAAAACTCTTATGTGGGGGATAAAAGGGACTGAAAAACTGGTGGAATTATTTTTATGAGGATACTAATATCACTAAAACTAAAGATGTTAACAGACGTGAAAACTGGTATTTGGAATCTCCTTTAGAAATTAAGGAACAGGCATTTTTGTTTTCGGAAAATCGGCTTAGGTGGAGAGCGAAAATAGGTAAAGTAAGGAGTTGAATTCTGTTTGTGAGGATACTTATATCTCAGAAAATGGAGATGTTACAGACGTGAAAATTGGTATTGTTAATCTCTTTTAAATATAACGTAACACATACTGTTTTCGGAAAAATTACTTAGGAGGAAGGGGGTAAAAAGGACTGAAGGAGGGGTTGTATTATTTTTATTAGGATAGTGGTGTCTCAAAATCTGTGAAGGTATTACAGACGTGAAAATTTGTATTTGGAATCTCCTTTAAAAGCAAAGAAACATGCATTTTTGTCCGGGGAGGGGTAATCAACTTAAGAGGGGCTAAAAGGAGTTGAGTTATTTTTATGAAGATACAAATAATAAGTTGACTTATATCAATACACCCCTCAGGGGTTTTGACTGGGGGATGAAGAATGATGACAAAAAATATACGTTTATATGGAACCATTTGAATTACGAAGTTAAAATATCAAATGATATCCTAGATGTTAAATAACAGAAGGTTTGAAAAAATTAACCCCTCAGAGAGTTAAATTGGGGTTAAGATCCGAAAAATGAAAACCTACAACCTGTTTTCCAGTCAGTGACTGAGTCAGGGATGGAATGAATGTAGCAGAATTGCACCGGCTGCCGAGGCCTGCCGCACTCCTCTGGGGCAATGACTAGTGACTGACAGATGAAATGAAATGATATTAGAGAGTGTTGCTGGAATGAAAGATGACAGGGAAAACCGGAGTACCCGGAGAAAAACCTGCCCCACTTCCCCATTGTCCAGCATAAATCTCACATGGATTAACCGTGATTTGAACCACAAAACCCAGCGGTGAGAGGCCGACACGCTGCAGCTTGAGCCACGGAGGATAAGATCCTAAAACAAATATTTTAATTCCTTCCTCCGGAACGGTTTAACGTACAAAGACAAAATTCAAGATAGTGGTATTTATTTTAAATCCTAGGTGTGAAATAGGAAATATTTTTAAACGTTCCACCGCTTAAGTGTCAAATGAGGATAGCTCCGTAAACTGAATCTCTCCAAAACCGTTTGGCGTACAAAGTTGTAATTTTACGAGAAAGGTCTTCCTCTATGTTCTCGATGTAAAATAGCGTATACTTCAAAACATTCCTCCCCTAAGAGGTTTAGATGGTAGTTGACTTTCAAAACACAATATCCATTCTTCCGAAACCGTTTCAGGAACGAACATAACATTTTTTATGAAGGGTGGTCTTCTATATCCTAGATGTTAATACATATTTCAAAACATACATCCCCTTGAAAAGTATTCATTCCTCCATTACTATCCGACGTACAAAATCAAAATTTGACAGGTTGGTCGCTTTTACGTCCTAGATGTTAAATCATATATGGTTTAAAACATTCAAATTCTTCCGTACGGGGTTCAAGTGAGTGGTAGATTATAAAATAAGTAATCATTCCCCAAAACTGTTTGACGTACGAACTGAGGACGTATTTTACGGGCTCAGCTGACTGTGGACGCTCCAAAATGTAAAAGTTTGAATAATAACTTTCATTTTAAAGCCGTAGCGAAGCACGGGTATCTTGTTAGTTAAAATATAAAGACACTCGTGTGAAAAGTTTATTTTAAGAGTTTAACTTTAAGAGTTTCTTTTAAGAGGCCATCCGACCGTAAAAATGTGCCATATAACTTCTTCTCACCTCGTCCCCGACCCCGTATCAAGAAACAGTACTAAGGGACACACACACACACATACACAGTGTAAAGATTTCTTGATGTTCAAAGACTGTAATAAAACTATAAAATCATTGTGATTTACTGTAATTAATTCGGTACCGGATTATTAAATATAGGCAAAACTTAATCTACAAAGGCTTACTTTTTAAATAATGATATACACTTGATCGAAACGATTTAGTGGCATAGATATTTAGCACTAAAATATGTACTTCATATTTGTAAATTTTACATCTTTTTCTTCCTGGCCTTTTTGAAATTTATTTGAGTCGCATTTGTCTTGTACTTGACCCACATTTATGACCGGATGCCCTTGCTGACGCTAATCATCTGTAGAGAGGTGTATTCACTGTTGCGTGTTTCTGTGGTGGCTGGTAGTGTGGTGTGGTGTGTTGTGTTGTGAGAGGTGAAAAGGAATGGATTAACAAAAACAAACACCCAGCCCCAAGCCAGACGAATTAAACATGCGCAGTTAAAATCCTCGGCAAGGTCGGGAATCGAAACCGGGGCCCTCTGAACCGAATGACAGTTTGCTGACCATTCTGCCAAGGAACTAATTATTAAAATTATTTTTCCTATTTTAGCAAACTGAATTTCTTATTTTGACATTTTCTTCTTATTGCTCCCGTGTCTACTTATCACTGTGCTGTGTTCTTACCTTCAAAAAACACGACAGATAATCCATAACACTTGGTATCCGGGACGTATGGCGTTGACGAATGAGAGCTGGATTGTTGTTTATCCTCATCGGTGTTAAACCCTGATTCGACCATCATCTACATTGGAATCGACGTGAAACTCATCACAGAAAACAAAAAAAGTGTTAGGCCTACCATTCTTGCGACGTAGATTGCACCACAGAAAATGTGCAGGGGTCAAATGAAAACATTATAGAGGACGCCGTTCCCACAGTCCAGGCTCATTCGATTGGCGACGGATTGTTGTTATTACGACAGGCAAATCCAGTGCAGACCTCTCAGACTTCAAGATTCATCTAGGTGAGATGCCATTGTCTCCTATTGAACGTGGGTGGATATGACGATCGTTCCTGTCTCTAGTATGTCTGGAGGGGGGGGGGGGGGCGTAAATACATTGTCTACGTGACTTACGATATGTACAGTCGACAATTATAAATTGACGCATGAAACGTTTTAAAGTCCTCTATCGGGAATCATCGTCCTCGGGTGAGGAAGTACAGCCATCACAAAAAGTGATGCTTCTCGCTCATTGTTAAATGACACGTTTCTGGCGAAATGCGACTGTAAGTACACAATACACTCCTCAAAAACTGCTTTAAACCCATCCCAGAGTCTCTTTACATTTTTATTTACCGTTTTACACTGATCATATTTACTTTTTTTTAAACTCCCTCATGCCTGTTTGATTAACCATATGGTACTCCCTAATAGTCCTACTTTTAAGACCTTCCTTTCTATCATATTTATTTTTAACTACGACAAAAACAGCTTCGTGATCACTAATACCATCTATTACTTAGGTTTCTCTAGAGGTCATCTAGTTTTACCAGCACCACGTATAGAATATTCTTCCCTCTGGTTGGTTCCATCACCTTCTGAATTAGCTGTCCTTCCCATATTAACTTATTTGCCATTTGTTCGTCATGATTCCTGTCGTTAACATTACCTTCCCAATTGACTTTTGGTAAATTGAGATCCCCGCTACGATCACATTCCTTTCCATATCGTTTCCCACATAGCTGATTATATTATCAAATAATTCTGAATCAGCGTCAGTGCTACCCTTTCCCGGTCTGTACACTCCAAAGGCATAAAGATGCCTATAATTTTTAGAAATGAGTCTTACACCTAGAATTTCATGTTTCTCATCTTTAACTTTTTCGTAGCTTACAAATTCTTCTTTCACCAGAATGAATACTCCCCCTCCTACCATTCCTATCTTATTTCTGTATCGTAGAAGGGACGACATATAAAAAGGAAAATCATCTTGTAATTTAATAGATATATACTTACCAGATATTGTAATAGGAGTTGAATCATGGCTGAGAAATGATATAATAATCTTATTTCCGTGAGAAAATTTCTGCATCCATTATTATATCATTTCTCAGCCATGATTTTCCTTTCTTTACAATACTTCTGCAGTTCAACACTAACATTTATATGTCGTCCCTACTTGACTTCCAGATCCCTGTAACCTTATCCCCTCTCCCGAGACCTCCCCGCTTCCCTGGATGTACCTTCCTATAACTCTTATAAACAAACTGCCTAACTTATACGTACTACTGTGGTTTAAGTGAAGGCCAGCTGAGAGCGGATACCTATCTCCTGCCCACCCATTAGGATCTAGAAATCTCACTCCCAGTTTCCCACATACCCACTCCATAGTCTCATTTAAATCCCCAATGACCTTCCATTCTGTATCCCTCCTACACAGTATTCCACTGATAACAATCTCCTTTTCCTTAAACTTCATCCGTGCTGCATTTACCAGATCTCACACATCCCCAACTATGTTGGTACCTATACCTGCTTGCCTTACATTATTGGTACCAACGCGAAACACTACCAATTTCTCATTTCCCTCCTCTTTCTCTTCTAATTTCCTCAATATCTGCCTCAACCTAATTCCTGGATAACAATCTACCCTGGTGCCCTTTCCTCCACATTCTTTCCCCACATGTCTAACAATGAAATCCCCCTTGACCAGGGCCTCAACCCTACCTACCTCATTTGATTCCCTCCCCTCCTGGTCAGCCCTATCTTTCCTGACAGCTGCAGAAGCTACTTCCTCTTCCCGTTTCTCCCTCCCATGACCCTGTTCCACCTGCCTTTTCATGTCCTCTACTCCACATATCCTTTTCCGACCTTTTCCCTTCCTCCTACTTCCACACTTCTCAGCAACAGTTCCCTGTTCTACATCTTCCCTCGCCGGGCTGAGTGGCTCAGACGGTTAAGGCGCTGGCCTTCTAACCCCAACTTGGCAGGTTCGATCCTGGCTCAGTCCGGTGGTATTTGAAGGTGCTCAAATACGACAGCCCCGTGTCGGTAGATTTACTGGCACGTAAAAGAACTCCTGAGGGACTAAATTCCGGCACCTCGGCGTCTCCGAAGACCTTAAAAAGTAGTTAGTGGGACGTAAAACAAATAACATTATTATTATTATTATTATTATTATTATTATTATTATTATTATTATTATTATTATTATTATTATTATTATTATTATTATTATTATTATTATTATTATTATTACATCTTCCTTCTGTTGCTCTACCTGCAGTGACTCGTACCGGTTTCTCACAGACACTTGCCATGAATTCTGATCCTGATGACGACTACTTTGTTTTAATGGCAGATTGTGCTGAAGGCCTGTAGTCTAATATCTAGGAACCTGAAACTAGATGCAGTGAGTATGATATAAAAATTAGCCTTTTCACGACTGAAGTGATGTCAGGAGGTGATAAGGGAACTGAATGTGGGATCGGAGTACAAAATTGGATTAAGTAGCTAATTTCTTCTTTTTAGGTTGTGTATTTTCCCAGGATCTTAGTATAGTAAGTGAGGTTGAAAAAAGGTGCCGCAAAGCGAACGCGGTGAGTTCGCAGTTGCCATCAAAGGAAGTCAGCTCCAGGACGAAACTACATTTACACCGGTCTATTTTCCGACCAACTTTGCTTTACGGGAGTGAAAGCTGGGTGAACTCATGATATCTTATTCATAAGTTAAGAGTAACATACATGAATGTAGCGAGAATGATCGCTGGTACAAACAGGTGGGAACAATGGAAGGAGGAGATGAAGGCTAAATTTGGAATGAGGTCGATTGATGGAGCTGTATGCATAAACTGACTTCGGTGGTAGGGTCATGTGAGGCGAATGGAGGACAATAGGGTACCTAGAAGAATAATGACTCGTCGCAGTGGGTATGAAAGGTAAAGGGAGATCAAGACGACAATGGTGACACTCGGTTTATAACGATTTGAAGATAAGAGGTATATAACTAAACGAGGCCACAGAACTGGTTACAAATGGAGGGTTGTGGTGGCTTTTAGTGAATTCACAGAGGCTTGCAGACTGAACGCTGAAAGGCATAGCACTCGCTTTCCCTTGTAATTAGGAATATTAATTTCGTCACTGTGCCACTGAGGAGAATGCATTCCAATTTACAGTAACTAGACAACAGTGAAAAATATATTTTAAAAATAATTTGTGTACATATTCACGCACACAATAACTGAGAAAGATAAGGGTGAGAGGGGATAAGATGTATTCAGAGAATCTTAATTTATCAGAGTAATTTTTCCGTTCCAAATTTTTAAACAGCATGTTTAGGAATGACCACGAAGATTACAACATTAATAAATAGAGCTGTACTTCCTGTGGCTAACATTCTGGAGATCAAGATTGTAGAGGATTCGAGGCATCGTATAACAGTTTACAAAAGTGTTCTTGTCTCTAAAGCCCCGAAAATACTTAGCTTCCAAGCCTTATGTTATAAAATGTACATAAACAAACGTTAAGTCCACAAGAATAGAAATATTTGTAAATAACCTGGGTTCTTGCTTATAAAATAAGCACGAATAAAGATCTTTGTTGGAATGCTAGTTGCTTTACGTCGCACCGACACAGATAGGACTTATGGCGACGATGGGAAAGGAAAGGGCTAGGAGTGAGAAGGAAGCGGCCGTGGCCTTAATTAAGGTACAGCCTCAGCATTTGCCTGGTGTGAAAATGGGAAACCACGGAAAACCATCTTCAGAGCTGCCGACAGTGGGGTTCGAACCTACTCTCTCCCGAATACTGGATACTGACCGCACTTAAGCGACTGCAGCTATCGAGCTCGGTAATAAAGTTCTTTAGAAACGTAAAACAAAAGTAAGACTGACAAGCTTCATGTTAATTGAGATTCGTAGAGTAGGGGACAGAAAGTAGACTTCTTCTTTATTTATTTCATGTGTTCTGTCTCATCTTGTCTATTGTAATGATAATGCTATTCTGTTACCAGGAGCGTAGCCAGGATCGGGCGGGAGGGTAGCGGGGGTATAGTTATAAAATTATGATAGAACACAATGAAGGTGCTTGCAAGACTTGTCATTGTAAGGACTCTGATAGTATACAAGTGGATTATGTTGATATTCAGACTTACATTAACATACAGAACAAGAACAATACGATCAATATCAGCGAATGGTATGTTCAGTTTACTGTCTAAAATCCAACTCTACCGGGCGAGTTGGCCGTGCGCGTAGAGGCGCGCGGCTGTGAGCTTGCATCCGGGAGATAGTAGGTTCGAATCCCACTATCGGCAGCCCTGAAGGTGGTTTTCCGTGGTTTCCCATTTTCACACCAGGCAAATGCTGGGACTGTACCTTAATTAAGGCCACGGCCGCTTCCTTCCAACTCCTAGGCCTTTCCTATCCCATCGTCGCCATAAGACCTATCTGTGTCGGTGCGACGTAAAGCCCCTAGCAAAAAAAAAATCCAACTGTCCAGGATTCTTACAAAATATATTCAACGGATCTGTTGGTTCTACAATTATGTCTCTGAATCTATTTATTTTATTGTTTATTGTCAGTTTCTGTTTATTTTCTTTCCGTAAAATTTCCATGCGGGGAATCTAACACCCAGTAACCTCCGTTTGCTACGCCCCTATCTATTACCATTAATTTGAGCTAATTTATCCTAATTTCTCTTTATATTTCGAGACTTACATGATACTACTTTTATTTTCCCCTTCTTGAAGGAAGGATTACTCAGGTACATGTTCTCAAAGAGGTTGTTGCTTGTGCCAAACCTGGAGGACATGGGAGGTGTATATCAACATAAATTACCATACAAACATCGTAATTTACATAAGAAAACGTTACTCTAATAGCTCATAAAAGAGTAAATAGGATCTGATAATTCAGTGATACTGTCGCTACCTTACTTCCAAGGCAGCCAAGGCTCAAATCCCGGTTAGTGCAAGTTAAATGGAAATTCTTATCCTAGAGGTTCACTATCGTTTGCAACTGCCGGGCTAAGCAGCTCAGACGGTAAAGCGTTGGTTTTCTAAGCCGAAATTGGTGGGTTGCACCCCTCCCCATTCCAGTAGTATTTTTACAACTTTCTTTACGTCACACCGACATAGATAGGTCTTATGGCGACGATGGGAGAGGAAAGTCCTAAAAGTGGGAAGGAAACGGCCGTGGCCCTAATTAAGGTACAGCCCGAGCATTTGCCTGGTGTGAAAATGGGAAACCACGGAAAACCATCTCCAGGGCTGCCGACAGTGGGGTTCGAACCCACTATGTCCCGGAAGCAAGCCCACAGCTGTGCGCCCCTAACCGCACGGCCAGCTCCCCCGGTTCCGATAGTATTTTAAGGTACTGAATTACGCCAGCCTCGTGTCGGTAAATTTACTGGTGGGTGAAAGAACTTCTTTGGAACAACATTCCGGTAACTCGGTTTCTCTCCTAACCGTAAAAGTAATTAATTGGACTTAAATCAATTATTATTATTATTATTATTATTATTATTATTATTATTATTATTATTATTATTATTATTATTATTATTATTATTATTATTATTATTACGGGGTGAATGGGTGGACAGGGAAATGACCAGAGCATAAGTTAAAGCACTAAATTTTGAAATTTTATTTCAGTCCTTCTCCTCTTCTACTTTAAAATTTGATAAATAGGTCTGAATAAACAATAACAATACAATAATGAGCTTGTCAGCTCCAATAACAGTGACTTAAAGTCCAACAATCAGGTACAAAACTAGAGAGAATTATCAACATGATAATATACGAAAAGCATGTTTGCTCTCGTAACTAGTTTCAATTTTAGCGGAAAAATCAGCCTCGGTTACTTCTTTCCCCCTGCTTAGTTACCTAAACTCGCCCATTGGTTATGTCCGAAGAAGATGTAGAACCCGCCAACGAAATGAGTAGGCCCACAATTAATGTTTTCCATCGGAAATATTTAAAGATAGAGGAGGAGGGGGAGAGAAGGGGTTCTAAATTTCATTCAATCTTGGACAATCATATTGACCTTAAAAATAAAATTCGGATGTAAATTTTATAAGGGGTTCAGTGAACCCATGAACACATAGGACGAGCCGCGTTTGTACATTCCTCCATTCAACTCACATGAACCCACCACCGAAGCTGGTTTGTATGCACAGTTCCATCCATCTAGTTAATTCCGAACTTAGCTTCTATCAACAAATTCCCAGTACTCTCTGCTGTTATTGCCATCTATTAATACCACAGTCATTCTCACTACCTTCATGTTTGTAACTCATGAATAATATATCCTGCGTTCAATCAGCTTTCAGCTTTCACTCCTGTACATTAAAGTCCGCCTGAGAATAGACCTATATAAAAAAGAATACTTCTCACATAATAATAATAATAATAATAATAATAATAATAATAATAATAATAATAATAATAATAATAATTGTACCGGGCGGTACACCTCAACGCCGCTAGTTAAAATATTGCGCCAATTTAAACTCCTCTACAGGAGAAGTTTGGAACCTTGAAAACAGAACTAATTCTACTGTTTCTTAAAAGATGTCACTACGGTAAATGGTGTAATTTTGAAATTTTCTGAACTGTGTCTATTCCGACGTGTTTTTGTTTACTATCTAGCAAGAAGTGAGGACGTCCTCTTCTAGATGTCACTGCCTAAAAACTATAATTATGCACCCTAGTGCGAAGTGAAGGAACTGTTTCTTGAAGAAATTTGGTATTCATAAGTTTGTTCTTTGTTAAATTTCTTTCATTCATTTTTTGGGTTGGCAGTATAACCCTTCTCTTTCCGCCAGTTTTGAATTTAACCAATCAGTAATTTCTGTAATTAATTTTCCTCCAATCATAGCTTTCTTCCTCAGGTTTCCATGTGTAATTTATAGTCTACCAATAAAGTTGAAGGGGTGTGTCTATTCATTCTTGAAAGGTCTCGAATTTTCCAAGAGGGTATAAAAACTGCTGATTTTCTCGTCTCCGGACCACTTCATCGACAACTTGCTTAGTGTGTGATTATGTAGCAGGGGGCGGGAAGCGCCTCTTTCTTCGGGCGGCAGTTCATCAACAAGGTAATGGCCTATTAACATCTTTATTTCTTGCTAGCTCAGCAGTTTTAACTCTCGGGGGAAGGTTCGAATCCTCTTCAATGTAAACCTCACTATATTCATGTAAATTAACCGCAATTTGGGATAGAGAGTGCTTAACCCTCCCGAGCTCCCACTCATGTTGTTTTGAGGTGACTACGTTTTCATACCCGATTTTCTTCTCTTCTTAGTGTAATAAATTATTCTTCTACGAGTCACCTCCCTAGTATGGGATTAGCCCCTGTATAACTGGCCGAGTGCCACCTAGGTTTTAAGAATTTTCATGTAGGAGTGCAAGCTACGCCTCCAGTCAATTTGGTTTTTTGGGCCATTTAATTAACCCAGAGTTTGTTTTCTTCATGTGAAGGCCCTGTAGGTTGGGTACAAGATACCCCTGTTTCACTGTATATGTGCCTTAAGGGCAGTTAGGAATGAAGTTTGTTGTAGCCTTTGATAGGCTTGTAAAATTGAGAGCGGGTCTGCTCTTTTTCTCTTAACATTGTAATTAGGAGCAAGTGCTCCTCGGACTTAGGGGTTTTCTGCCCTTCAGCTATGGTGGTTGTGAGCTGAGAGCTCAGGAAATAAACTTGGGGCTCGAAGCCCAAATCTTGTAACGACTGTAATCTGTAAATTCTTAAATTGTTGATCTGCTACTTGGTACCTATTACACCTTTGTTATTTGTTGTCATTTGTTGATTTTGGAAAAGAAAATATAACCATTGTTAAAGTTTTAAATTAACTTTAATTCTGCAGTTGAGACATATTCCCGCCCGCACCTTCTTTCACCTCTAACTACCACGGATAACTCCGTAATAATAATAATAATAATAATAATAATAATAATAATAATAATAATAATAATAATAATAATCGTATGGCCTCAGCTACTGTGTGCAGACATTTGGATTTGACGCCATCTGGCTGTCTGCTAATCAATTTCGACGTTCCGTTTTACTCTAGGCCCACTAGATGGCAGACAGAGTAAACCGGATCTCTCTTGGGCGTCTTCTCACAGAATACTGTTGACTGTAACTGCGAGCTCACAGCATTAGTTTCTATTTGATTCATTTAACACATTACTGCCATCTAGTAGAAATTACATTCTCAGTACTTGAAATGATCCACCAGTTCCAGGTCTTTATTTCCTGACATTTAATGCTCCTTGGATATAAAAAAATGTACAGGTTAAGCACTTTAGAGAAATGCTAAATATTAAATGAAATCACTCGTGTTGAAATGTCGTGTGACCGCGCTACAATTAATATCAGTATCTATACAAACGGACGAGAAATTTGGCGGTACGAGCATACTGCTGATTCAATATCAGTAGTACGTAGCACCCCTCGGACCTGGGTACATGCACTGATGAGTGTTTTCTTATGTTTATAAAGGATATGTGTAAAGAAGTGGAATCAGAGATAAGGCTTTTTGCAGATTATGTTATTCTGTATAGAGTAATAAATAAGTTACAAGATTGTGAGCAACTGCAAAATGATCTCGATAATGTTGTGAGATAGACAGCAGGTAATGGTATGATGATAAACGGGGATGAAAGTCAGGTTGTAAGCTCCACAAATCGGAAAATCCTCTCAGTTTAAATTACTGCGTTGATGGGGGTGAAAGTTCCTTTTGGGGATCACTGTAAGTACCTAGGTATTAATATAAGGAAAGATCTCCATTGGGGTAATCACATAAATGGACATGATTATGTGTTTAGGGGTTGTAGTAAAGATGTAAAGGAGAGGGCATATAAGTCTCTTGTAAGACACCAACTAGCGTATGGTTCCAGTGTATGGGACCCTTACCAGGATTACCTCATTCAAGAACTGGACAAACTCCAAAGAAAAGCAGCTCGATTTGTTCTGGGTGATTTCCGACAAAGAAGTAGCGTGACAAAAATGTTGCAAAGTTTGGGCTGGGAAGACTTGGGAGAAAGAAGACGAGCTGCTCGACTAAGTGGTATGTTCCGAGCTGTCAACGGAGAGATGGCGTGGAATGACATTAGTAGACGAATAAGTTTGAGTGGTGTCTTTAAAAGTAGGAAAGATCACAATATGAAGATAAAGTTGGAATTCAAGAGGGCAAATTGGGGCAAATATTGGTTTATAGGGAGGGGAGTTAGTGATTGGAATAAATTACCAAGGGCAAAGTTCAATAAATATCCAATTTCTTTGAAATAATTTAAGAAAAGGCTAGGAAAACAACAGATAGGGAATGTGCCATCTGGGCGACTGCCCTAAATGCGGCTGGTGTAACCTCTCCTGAAGTAGCTGCTCCTCGTAACTGTAACTGAGTCGCAGTTGACGTCCGAATTGATCCCCCACATGTTGAATACGACACACGCTACTTGTCATCCGTCCATGCCTCCGGGATATTTCACCAATTCACACGTAGCCGTCTCAGTTCTGGTGTTAACGGCAACCTATACAATGAAACGGTGAAACCATAGTCCGACTTACGCCACCAGTCGTCGAGACATGGAATGAGATCACTTCCGACATCAAAGGGGAAAGTAATTGTGATTGTATCATAGATAATAAAAGCTCAGCTTAACTGCACTTGAAAGTACATAACTCTTACACCACTCAATGGATATCCCGCAAATTTATATGCAATTGCAATTCATTTTAATATAGGAATGTAATTAATATTGGTAAGGCAATCATTGTAGTCAACTATAAATGGGACACATTACAATTTCCCCAACTTAATACATGTGAGGCCAGCATGCCTGCCTCTTACCCGGAGACTACGAGTTCGATTCTCGGCGAGGTCAGGGATTTTTACCTGGATTTGAGGGCTGGTTCTATGTCCCTCAGTCTATGTGGTTACAGTATTGTGGAGCTCCCCTGACGGTGAGATAGAGGCTCCGGTCTAGAAATCCAAGAAAACGCCCGAGAGGATTTGTCATGCTAACTACACGACACCTCGAAATCTGCAGTCCTGCAGGCTGAGCAGCGGTCGTTTTGTAGGCCATGGCCCTTCGGAGCTGTTTGTTGCGCAATGAGGTTTGTTTTTTGTTATATGTGAGCCACGTGCCATAGAATGGCTTCGAACATAAATCGTTTTTCTTTGCTATTTGTTTTACGTCGCACCGACACAGATAGGTCTTATGGCGACGATGGGACAGGAAAGGCCTACGAATGGGAAGGAGGCGGCCGTGGCCTTAATTAAGGTACAGCCCCAGCATTTGCCTGGTGTGAAAATGGGAAACCACGGGAAACCATCTTCAGGGCTGCCGACAGTGGGGTTCGAACCCACTATCTCCCAGATGCGAGTTCACAGCTGCGCTCTCCTAACCGCACGGCCAACTCGCCCGGTCGAACATAAATCTTACTGCATACAATGCAGATGTATTTCTTACCTTACTCCGTGTATATTTCGTACCATTAAATGGATTTCACCCAAATTTACATTCCTGTATGAACATCAAGGAATGATAATATAATCACTTGTGTATGTAAGTTCAGTCCTCAGCCCGAAATATACTTCAATCCTCAACATTTCCAGCATTAGCTGTCATATATAGCCTAGGCATCATTGAAGAGGCGTACTAGGGAAATGAGGGGTGAGGTAGTTTCCCGTTGCTCTCTTCACTGACCCAGAAGTTGCTATTACATATCAGTCTGAAATGCATGCACCAACCGACCCTATGAGCAATGGTTTCACACCATTCATAGTAGGGACTGGCTGCATAAGGAATTACATTACTAGCATCGTTCATGCCTCAGTTACTTTTAAATTGTCAAAGCCAAGGATGAGACTTGAGACAGATCAGTGAAAGTAAAAACATTGCTCTAGCCCATACCAGAAGACATAGAGCACTGTCAACACTAGGTCTCGCCAGCAAAGGCATTATGTAACCACTGTATTTGAAACTCCATAACTCACTCAAAATTTTACATAGCTCTCAGATCATTCAAATAACTCCCTTCTCATATGAAATGTATCAAGGAGAATTTACATATTGTCAAGTCATTTTTTGCAATTGCTGGATCCTACGCGTAAACTTTCAGCTCAGAAAGTTAGTTTCAAATGGAATGTGCTAATATCAGTGCTCTGACTGTTGGGACTATGTGTCTGAACTGTGATATAAGAAACGATAAAACTCTGCTCGGTTCATCCAGAAGTATAATAGGTGTGATTAACTGTCAGTAAGTGGAATAGTCGAAGCATTTACCTTCTATTCCTCCAAGGACAATCATGGACTGTACAGAGATGGATTTGGCTCTGTGACAGAGGAAGCTCAAACGAAAAGAATGGCTGTATAAATTGTAAATAGCGTAGGTAAATTTAGAAAATATTTTATTTATTTATTTATATCATGTACGAATACTTTCAGTTTTATTATGTGCTAGTTACTGCTAGTTTCCAGTGCACAACTCCTTACTCCTTTCACAAATTAGCACTTAATAATATACTGGGTATGTCGGATGCAAATTTGATTCTTCTCACGCTTCCCACTCCTTTCGTTTCCATTTCTCACTTCATAGAACTTATCTGTAAAAATTTCAGGTAACTTCAGTATTCAACTCAGAATGCTTCCAATTTCTAGAGGAGCGCGGTCGCCATTAATGCTAGGAAATCAACACACGTGAGACCTTTATTATGAATACGACAAATGAAGAACTGTTCACTTACAAAAACTGCTTTCCAATCAAAATTGATACACGTTCAGAGCTTAGCATTCTCCGATATGTACGGGAACTTACAGTTATGGGCTACTTACATTCTGTAGATGAAGAGAAGGCTTACGGTAGATTACGGTAGACGGTAGATGCCTATACAAAGGCATTATGGGATCAGTGGCAGGTTATTACAGTCAATCAAAGACATTTACAGTATATTGATAATCGGGCGACAGTGAGAATTGGTCGAATGAACTCTTCGTTTCAAAGCAAACAATTACAACTTCAGAAAAGAAAGTAATACGTAATTTACATGGATAAGTATAAAATGGTGAGAAGTGATTTAATTGAGGGTAAATGTGGTAAACAGTTTGGTCGCAGTTTGATCAATGCCGACGATTCGGAATTAATGACGAACTGTGATGAAAACTTTCAATCTAACACAGTATCTTGATGTTTGAAAACAAAATTAATGCATGAAATATGATAGGATAATTGTTATTTCTAAGAAGAAGGCGATGCCAGTTGGAAGAAACCCAAGAGAATTCAATATCAGGTAGGGAATATAAAACTGGAGTTAGTGGCTCATTTCAAGCACTTTTCATGTGAATTCTCCCAGTAAGTCAGGGCCTCTCAAAAGCCAAAAATCTCACGCGTGCAAATCGAGGCGCAAGAGCTCCGTGCACTGTGCATCGGTCCCGCTCGGTTCGCCTCGGACCAACGCTTCGTCTCTGGGCTACTCGGCTAAGCTCGGCTCAACTCGGCTCGGATGTGGAGCGCTACGGAGCAAGTGAGGAAGAGGGAGACAGGGGGAGCGCGCGAGACAGGCGTGGGGAAAGAGAGAGACAGCGCTGTTGCTCCAAATCGAGAAGTGGGGGTCTGCACTCTGGTCAACCAAGCGAAGTCGTCTTTTGCACCGTGCACAGTGCATGCACCAGGCGCATGCACCCTGAGAGGCCCTGCAGTAAGGTAATACAGCAAGTGAAATCGAATTCATCTGATGTAAAGCTAAACCAGTGAACTCGCAGTTGCAATGGCCGGTGTTCATTAAGAAAGAAGTAAGTTCCCAAAACAAATTGTCATTTTATCATTGTTTTCAGATAAACCTTTCTTTACAATTTTGTTTTACGTCGTACCGACACAAATAGGTCTTATGGTGACGAAGGAATGGGAAATGGCTAGGAGTTGGAAGAAAGCGGCCGTGGCCTTAATTAAAGTACAGTCCCAGCATTTGCCTGGTGTGAAAATGAGAAACCATAGAAAACCATCTTCAGGGCTAGCGACAGTGGGATTCGAACCCAGTATCTCCCGAATGGAAGTTTACAGTTGCGCGCCCCTAACCGCACGGCCATCTCCCTCGGTTTGCACAGGAGTAAAAGCTGGTGTGTTTATATTCGGGAGATGGTAAGTTCGAATCCCACTGCCGGCAGCCCTGAAGATAGTTTTCCATGGTTTCCAATATTCACATCAGGCAAATGCTGGGGGCTGTATCTTAATTAAGGCCAAGGCCACTGCCTTCCGTTTCCTAGTCCAATGCCTTCCTTGCGTCGCCGAAAACTTTCGATATGTTACTGCGACGGTAAACTACTGGTAAAAATGGGAAAGCTGGGTGGGGCGAACTTCAGGATATGGTGATTGATTGATTGATTGATTGATTGATTGATTGATTGATTGATTGATTGATTGATTGATTGATTGATTGATTGATTGATTGATTGATTGATTGATTGATTGATTGATTGATTGATTGATTGATTGATTGATTGATTGATTGATTGATTGATTGATTGATTGATTGATTGATTGATTGATTGATTAGCAATTTACCGGTGTTACAATGGAAAACCATGGAAAACCATCTTCAGGGCTGCTGACAGTGGAGTACGAACCCGCCTTATCCCGAATGTAAGCTCACAACTCCGTGAGCCGAATCGCGTAGCAAATCCGTTCTGTGAAGTAGATTTATTGACATGTTAATAAAACTCTTTCCAGAACAATATTCCGGTACTCAAGCATTTCGTGAAAGGCATACAAATAGAAGGGGTGATTACCCCTGACACTGTTTTTACATATCACTTGTATGACTTAACCCTCATAAGCCTGTCTGAATTATGTGCTGTATTAATAATAATCTATTTATTTTGATGGTAGAAATATGAATTATGTCAGCAAAAATAGAATTATAAGATAAGGATTATAGGACGCTACATCCAGTTTATGCAACGAAACAGCTATGTTGCACTTCTGTCCAAACGAAGACTATGAATATATCTTGACTCACTCTATCAGTTACCAAAATCCTATTCGAAAGTTCGAAAAATAATATGGACAGCATTATAAACGAGAATATAAATTGGAATGAGCATGTCTCTCGTATCTGTGAAAGAGAATATGACTCACTCCACTCCCTAAAGTACTATTAAAACCTACTATGGGGACGTGGCAGCCGAGTGACATGGTTTCTCACCAAGGGCGCGCGGATCGAACCTGAGCCTATGAATGTGGGATATTTTCAAGGAAAAGTTATGTCCTTGTGGTTCGGATTCCACATAAAACTGGTGGGCTTCTGACTGTGAACACGATATTGCCAACAGTCACGTAAGCTACAAGCGTGCTTGCATTTTAAGCGATTACAGTTTAAAATCGGGCTAATAAAACATTAGTCCTTCCGAAATTTTGTGACCGTGATGCTATAATCCTTTACGTAACCAATGAACAAATTGGGAAGGTACAACGAACCATGAACTCTTGCATCATTCGCATTTCCTTTACGCTATGATACACATGTCATTCCCCATTACAAGCAACTTTTTCTCCTGAAATTTGAACAACTAAGAAATCTCCATGCAGCCGTTTAGGTGTTCTGATCCTTAACTGAGATATCTCACCATTACCTGTCCTCAGCATTTAATTACCCGTGTTCTCATTTCCAGCATTATGCATGTTATGTTACCGTCCTTACCATTCCCTTTAGCGGATCAGCTGCTTATAATCGTTCTATTACTGTAGCGGAAACGATATTATGAAACTCAGTTCCGAAAAACCATGAATTATTTAGTCTCCTGTAAGTTTCAAGTCTTTAAAAGATTCCAAACAAGATTCAGAATCAGGTAAACAATAATTACTTGTGTTTGAGCACCGCACTATTCGGCTGCAAAGAATAAGAACCATTTGCAGCAGTTCTTGTAACCCATATTCAGCTTATAAGTGGGGAGAATTTGCCGAATTCAGACCAAGTTTAGACAAAATTTAACCCTTGTAGACTGATACATTGCTGAGTGTTACCTACGTTATAATGTAAGTTTAGGTAGAAGTGCGTTCACAGTATTTATTTTTCCTGGCCGCAGCTCAACACCGCAGTGACTCGTACAAGTTCTCGCGACAGTAGATGGGAAAAGGTTAGGACTGGAACGGTAGTGACCGTAGCCTTAACTAAGGATCGAATTCAAAAAGAAAACTTGGAGCGAATACTTTACAAAGTGTACTTTGTTAGGAAAGTCTAACTATACTCTGAGTGTGTCTCATAGACGCTACTTTCACAAAATTCGAGATTTTATGAACTGTATTTGAGGTTGGCAATGATGATGTCTGTAAGAAGAGAAAACAAGCGAAGAGCGGCTTCCGTCAAGCACTTTCTGTTATTTCCGATCAGGCCTAGCGTTTCGTGATTTTTCTTCTTTCTTTCTCTCAGTTATAGAAAAATCATATGTTCAACTTGTGGAAGCGTGACAAACTGAGGCCTTATCCTGGCAATTAGTACAGATATCCTTCCAATTATTCTGCTGACAGTTGGCTGGCTTACACTTCGTAAGTCAGAAGAAACTAGTTGAAAATTGTCTATAACAAAAACTAAATTAGGCCTATAACTAGAATATTGCACTTATTTATTTAACATAACCTCAATCAGTTACGTCTAAAAACATTAAAGTAAATAATACATTTATAAGTCTAGTAAATCACATTTACGTGGCATAATAGCTGAAAGCAATTAGCAGCTGAATTGGAGGAATATGTAGTCCTCTTTGATATTCTGTCATTAGTGCACCTTCGAACATCACGAAGATGTCTAAAACAGTTCGTTTATCGACTTTGTACCTAATTTTGAATTCGCTAATCCCTGTAGAACTCAGTCGGGTTTTGTGCATCTCATATAACTCGACGAAGAGTATATGGGGCTTGGATAACCTCCTGGACGTATTCAAAACCTTCCACAAACTGGATTATGTTTATCCTCTACAGTCGACTTTGTGAAGTCAAAGTACGGGCCATTGGCGACGTTGAAGCAAAGTCTACTTTCCTCAAAGTCTCGACTATAAATGGGAAAGTGGTACTTTGGGGGATACAAAGTCGACTTTGCCTCAAAGTTTTGTTTTTGAATACGACCCTAAGGTGTAATATTGTGTGAAAATGGGGAAAGAAAGAAAATCACCTTCAGGGCTGCCAACGGTGGTGTCGAATCCACCATCTTAGCTTGCAGCTACATTGCCCATACAGCGTAGCTTACCCGCTCAGTTTAACAGAATTTGTAGAAAACACTGAAATACACTTCGGTCCTGCAGACCATATCGACAACTATAAATATATGAGGGGTATACGTAGAACTACTAACACTGAGAGTCAGTAATTGAAACTTTACATTCTACTGTACAGCACGAAGACAAACTAAATGAAAATGAATGGCAAAATAATAAAAGTGTTTGCTTCTATTTTACAATTCGTTTGTGCCTTTCTTTGGTCTGGGTCAGAGGAGGTCGTGGTTTTGAAGGGCGAGGAAAAGGCTCATTCAGCACTACATGTCGTAAGATGTTGACCATTCAGTGGTTTACTACAGTTCTGGCTAATTGGCATGCAGACATCCTAAATGGCGTCCAATCAAGCAAAGCTAAAACAGTGAGCTCACAGTTGCAATAGCCGGTGTTCATTTAGAAATAAGTAAGTTCACAGAACAAATTGTCCTTTCGTCATTGTTTTCAGGTAAACCTTGTTGCACAGGAGTGGAAGCTGGTGAGCTTATATTCGGGAGGTGGTAGGTTCGAATCCCATCGCCGACAACCCTGAGAATGGTTTTCTGTGGTTTCGCGTTTTCACACCAGGCAAATACTAGGGCTGTACCTCAATTAAGGCCACGGTAGCTTCCCTCCCATTCATAGCCCTTACCTATCCCACCGTCGCCAAAAGACCTATGTGTGTCAGTGTGATATACAGCAAAATGTAAATATATATAATATAAAGTCAAAGTTATCTCCATACAGGCCATAAAGGTCCTGGGAGGGATGGAAGGTAAAGGCTTCCACTATCCGTAACCTTGGCACTTGATGGGGTAGAGTGGTTAGCTCTACGCCCGGCCGCCTTTGCTCCCAGCTACTGCTCCCTGCTACTCATTTTCGGTGTAGGCTGAGTGACCTCAGGGCCATGTGCCCCTCCAGAAGTGGAAATCATTTTTCTTAAATGTTTCGACTTCCTGGCCGGGAATCGAACCAACGTCCTTCCAGGTGAACCGAGCACGCTTTTACCACCTCAGCCAGGCAGCCACTTGTACACACACACACACACACACACACACACACACACACACACACCAATCGAACAACATATGGGCTATAAATAATCATGTCAAGCATTTTAAATGGGAAATATCAGCCATTAATTCCATTTAGTAATAGGTTTATAACCATTATTTAAATAACTGTTGTAAATTTGACGGCCTTTATGCATAATGTCTCTATTATAATCATCTAAAATTCGAATTACATGTCAATGAGAAAAACTAAGTTCATTTAAATTACTAAGAGTCGTAGAACATTAACTAAATTCCTTATTATACAGAACCTCGCATTTCATCGATTTCTCAACCAACCAATCAATCAATCAATCAATCAATCAATCAATCAATCAATCAATCAATCAATCAATCAATCAATTTATCTATTCATCAGTCAGTCAATCAATCAATCAATCAATCAATCAATCAATCAATCAATCAATCAATCAATCAATCAATCAATCAATCAATCAATCATCAGTGATATACATTTAGGGCATCACCCAGGTGGTAGATTCCCTATCAATTGTTTATCTGGATCTGAAATATCAAGGAATGGACATTACTGAAAGAAACCACGGAGAAGAAGAAGAAGAACAAGAACAAGAAGGCCGAGAGATTAGCTGCGTGGTTTAGGTCACGTAGCTGTCAGCTTGTATTCGGGAGATAGTGGGTTCGAACCCAATTGTCAGCAGATCCGATCACTCGGCCGTTACTCTTGGCTTTCTATACCGGAATCGCCAACTCACAGTTAGATAGCTTCTCAATTGTCCAGACAAGTAAAGGAGAGCTAGTAAGAGAAGGCTAGAAGATGAAATGGAAGAAGATACAGATAATCTAAGCTATGGAGCAGGCATGCACTAAACCTGTGACTTTAAAGGCCATTTCCTGAAGGTAATTGTAATCATGTAGGCTGAGTAGACCTCGAGCTAGCCCTCAGATCCTGGTAAAAATCCCAGATCAGTCCGGGAATCGAACCCGGGGCCTCCGGGTAAGAGGCAGGCACGCTATCCCTACACCGCGGGGGCCGGCACTATAGTAACTAGAGAAAATAATAGCAATATTTCGTTACTTCACAAGCTATCATAGTGGTGCTTATTATTACAGTAGTTCATTGATAAAAGTAATGTAACTGGCGACTGCAGTTTATAGTAGAATTCTTTAATCACTTCTAAGCCGTGAAACAGACAAGGGCTGAGTGCACTAGATAGTGGCCCTAAAGATACGGATGTAAGTTATTACGAAATGGAGTGGAGCATTTTGAACATAATAAGTGTCGTGGATCTACGGGTGCTGGACTGTCGAATTCTCGACTATTCAAATGAATAGTTAGACGTAACATTTACTGGGTCTCACGTTCATTATGTACATGCTCTCTCACAAAAATGAAAAGCCGTCCCTGAAAATGTTTTTCCTTGGTTTCCCATTTTCACACCAGGCATCTGCTGGGGGTGTACCTTAATTAAGGCCACGGCCGCTTATTTCTCACTCCTAGGCCTTGCCTATCCCATCGTCGCCATAAAACCTATCTGTGTCAGTGCGACGTTAAGCCAATTGTAAAAAAAAAAAATGAAAATCAATTTTGAATCGTATCGCACTAGAGTGATGAAGTCCCTCTTCCGCTTCAGGGACTTTCAAATAAGGGATCGTTTGCAGACATGAATGCAATCAAAACGACATTCGTCTAAACATCGTCAACAGTAAGAAGTACCGTGAAAGAAAGAAAGAAAGAAAGAAAGAAAGAAAGGAAGGAAGGAAGGAAGGAAGGAAGGAAGGAAGGAAGGAAGGAAGCTGAATTGTCTGAGTCAGTAGGCAGAATGGTAATGAATGTATAAGGCATTAGTGATGTTTGCGTAAGGGAAAATGTTGTAAAAATGACAGCAGATTTTAAGGTGATTCTTTTGAGTGTCACAAGTAATCGAGCACATTGGATTTCCTGCTTATCAATTAGGAAACTTAGCGAATCACACCACAGTTACTGCTAAATCAACTGCAGTACATTCACATATGGAGATATCTGGTGACTGCTAGTATTAGGGTTATATACACTGTTCAGAAAGTATATAAACAAAAATGACTACTGTGAATAAATGTTGCAGTTACAGTATAACTGTTTAAACGTAATCATAGTGCGATTAATAAAAACAATATTGATTTTAAATCATACTTCTCCGGTTTTTTGAGGACACCGAAATGCCAAACTTTTTTTTCAGTTGAGTTGCTTTACTTACCAGCAAATCTTCCAACACGCGGCCAGCGTAACTAAACACCGTAGATCACCATCAAACTGCGCCGGGATCGAACTTGCCAAGTCGGGCTCAGGAAGCCGCCGCTCTACCTCTGAGCTATTCTGCCCTGCGACGGAAAGAAGGTCTGGGCGAGAAAAAAAATTCCGTAGAGTACTGAATCATGTTGTTATGCTGCGCGGTATCATTATGAGTGTAGAGCAGATTTCAACTCCAGGATACCATAAAGTGTAGAAGCGTATGGGAAGGTAATGAACAAATTTAAAGCAGATAAAGGATCTAATAGAAACGAGAACTATTAAAGAATTTGTATAATCTTCTTCTTTATCCATTCGCCCTCTAGGGTCGGTTTTACCCTAGGACTCAGCAAGGGATCCCACTCAACCACCTCAAGGCCAGGGTCCTAGAGCGTGAGACATTTGGGTCGGGAGATACAACTGGGAAAGAGGATCAGTACCTCGCCCAGGCTGCCTCACCTGCTATGCTAAACAGAGGCCTTGTGGGGAGATGTGAAGATTGGAAGGCATAGACAAAGAAGAGGAAAGGAAGCGGGCGTGGTCCTACGTTAGGTACCATCCCGACATATGCCTGGAGGAGAGGTGGGAAACCACGGAAAAACACTTCGAGATTGGCTGAGGCGGGAATAGAACTCCCCTCTACTCTGTTGACCTCCCGAGGCTGAATGGACCCCGTTCCAGCCCTCGTACCACTTTTCAAATATCGTGGCGGAACCTGGAATCGAACCCGGGCCTTCGAGGGTGGCAGCTAATTACGCTAACCACTACAATATTGAGGCGGACTGTTAATGCATTGGTCGCAATATCTCTCTGGTAGACTGGGTTGGGTCCAATCATCATCACGAGGAGGTTTCTCAAGCTTTCTACAAGTACTGTCTACACGATTAAGTAGATTTTAGGCATTTTCACGGCCCCCCTTACACATCATTTCGTTAAGTTCAGACTGGCCCAGATATGCACATAGTCGTCTGCTGCTGAATGTACTTTAGGGTGATCTATGTTCTTCTAATCTAGTAGATTGCTGGGTCACTATTCCCAGTTCAAGGACGAGGTATTTACCTATGTACATACCTTGGTACGCACTAAACAACTATCAAAGTAACAAAGTATGTCACATTTGTTTTACTAATAATCAAGTATTGGGAAGTCATGACAACATTATTCATAGTCTTTCAGAAGTTTACCAACCTAATCTAATCAGTAAATTTAAAATATGCATCTTCCATTTCTCTTGCCTTGTACTTTAACTAGCATTCTTCTCAAGAAGTATGAAAGCGGGCAGACGGGTTCTGAAGGAACATGCACAGTCATTAAAAATAAAGAAACACTTGCTGGACATGTATTGCCAAAGGGCTTCATCGTCAAATGGAAAGCGTTTTTGTAGTCCACTTCCCTGAGTGACCTATAGCGCATGTTCGATGGCTTTATGCGCAGGTGAAAACTGCGAGAGAGCGATTTTCAAACGGCGTGGAAAGGACGTTATGTCTATTTGTCGGAAAGTAGAAAATGCGTTTTCCTATTCTTATAGAGCAAGTATAACCTTTAAAAATTTCACATCGTACCTATGTCTTTATAATCCAGCAGATTGCTGGGTCACTATTCCCAGTTCAACGATTAGGTATATACGTCTCTAGTATAGCGGTTAGTGCGGTTAGCTGTCATCCCCGTAGGCCCGAGTTCAATTCCCGGCTCTGCCACAAAATTTGAAAAGTGGTACGAGGGCTAGACCGGGGTCCACTCAGCTTCGGGTGGATAACTGAGTAGAGGGGAGTTTGATTTCCACCTCAGCCATCCCCGAAGTGGTTTTCCGTGGTTTACCACTTCTCCTCCAGGAAAAAGTCGGGATGGTACCTAACTTAAGGCCTCTTTATTTTCTATCCCTACCAATCTTCCTATTCCCCCCACAACGCCTCTTTTCAGCATAGCAGGTGAGGCCGCCTGGGTGAGGTTTTGGTACTCCCCCCAGTTGTAATCCCCTCCGACCCAAATTCTCACTATTCAGGACACTGCCCTTGAGGCGGTAGAGGATGAGGGTTGGTTTTTCTCTCGGAATCAGCGACAGATACCACATCAAGGGCGGTATTCTGGAGCGTGAGACTTTCGGTAGCGGGATACAGCTGGGAAGGAGGACCAACATCTCGCCTAGGGCGACCTCACCTGCTATGCTGGAGAGATGGGAAGATTGGAAGGGAGAGACAAGGTAGAGGGAATGAAGTGGCCGTGTCCTTAAGTTAGCAATCATCGCGGCATTTGCCTGGAGGAGAAGTGGTAAACCACGGAAAACCACTTCGAGGATGGCTGAAGTGGGAATCGAATACCCCTCTACTCAGTTGACCTCCCGAGGCTGAGTGGACCCAATTCAAGCCCTCGTACAACTTTTCTGATTTCGTGGCAGAGCCGGGAATCGAACCCGGGCCTCCGGGGATGGGATCAAATTACACTAACCACTACACCAGAGAGGCGGACCTTCTCTAGATTTACGAAACGCAAATATAACTATTTCCCTCCTAGCATTCTTTTCACTTATACTGAAAATCTAATCATGACAGCCCCTCTGTGATCTCAAACCTAACTGCTGTTCATCTAACTTACTGTCAACCATGGATCGCACTCTACCTTCCAAAATTTTGGAAGTACCTCGATAGTTGTTGCGATCCTTCCTCTTCCCTTACCGATATTCCATTCTAATCGTAGTACTGTGTTAAGCCTCTCCATCCCTTCCATCCCACTATAGTTCACCATTTCAGGTCTAATTTCATCTATTCATGCTGCTTTATAACAATGGGTTTATCTACCGTTAAGGGGACACGGAGCGAAGGAAATGAAAAATCATTTTTTTGTTATTATTTTGAATTTTGTATCTGTGACCATTTTCCTTTCCAATGGTGTATAAATTATGATAAGCCTCCTGTAGGAAATATTTTTAATTGACTTTTTTGTAATATGATGCATATGTTCAATGCTCACACAAGACAGAAAATTTGACATTTAGACTGATGGGAGCAGTATTTTTGATATATATGCCAAGAGAGAGGTAAATGTAAGTAGATGAGAAAAATAATTGCTATGGAATTTCTGTGTTGCCAGCATTGTCATGGATTTGGTTGTTGACCGTCATTTGTTTGCTTTGTTTATGGTTGATGTTATAACACGTGTTTCTGTTTTCTTCTGTGTTATTTCTGTATTCAGATGATCCATTATGCCTCGTTTTAATACTTGAGTGTTCAAAAAGCGTGTTCATTGGACGAAGAAGGCCAGAGTTGAAGTGGACTTTGCTGCTGACCGTTTAATACCCAGTCCTTCTACTTATAATGTTTGCCATAACCTTGCAACCCAACCAGAGAACTCCAGTTGTGAACCCAGTGTGCTTGTAAATTCTGGGAGGAAGAAACTGGGTGAAGCTAGGAAGAAATATGACAGTTTGAACACCGGAAATGAAAGCTGTGAGATAATTGATATATCACTGTTATCAAATGTACTTGGAAAACATGTGTTGTGTAAACAATGCTTGAGAGAGAGGATGAGTCTGAATGTCAAGAAACACATAGGCTTAGCTGCTGAGCTAGAACTGTTTTGTAAATATTGTTTATATAGTACTACATTCTTCAGTTCCTCTAGTGTTAAAATGGGCAACAGTGAGATCTACAGCAAGAACAGTGGCACATGTTACAGTGTAAATTTAAGGTTGGTTTATGGACTAAGAGCAATTGGTAAAGCAAAGACTGCAGGTGACATGCTGTGTGGTGTGATGAACCTACCAGGTCCTCCTACAAAATTTTACAAATATAATATTGTGATAGGGTATGTTGTTCAGGATGTGGTCCTGAAGTGTGCATGAAGGAGGCTGTAGAGAAAGCTGTTGTTGAGAACAACAATGTGCGTGATTTGACAGTTGCCTTTGCCGGTTCCTGGCAAAAAGGAGGTCACATCTCATTGAATGTGTTGTTTCAGCCACAGATATAGACATAGGGAAGGTTATTGATGTGGCTGTAATGTCCAAACATTGTAGTTGTACTGATGTCAACAATGACCATCCAGAAACCTGTATGGCTAATTACAGTGGATCTAGTGGAGGAATGGAGGTGGCTGGAGTGAAAACTATTTTTGAGCGTTCTGTGTCATGGCATAATGTTAGATATGTAAATTATTTGGGAGATGGAGACTCAAAAGCTTTCAAAGCTGTTGAGGAACTAAAACCTTATGAGGATTATGTCAATATTAGTAAGTTGGAGTGCGTATTCCATGTCCAGAAGCGAAGGGAATGTGGTCCAAACTGAGGCGACTGAGTATCAACATGAAAGGGAAGAAGTTGAGTGATGGCAAAACATTGGGTGGTAAGAAGAGACTGACAGATTCAGCTATTGACATTATTCAAAATTATTATGGACTGGCCATTAGGCAGAACACTGACAGTGTTGAGAAAATCAGGAAGGCTGTCTAGACTCTATTCTGTCACATGTCATCAACTGATGACAAGCCCCAGCATGGACTGTGTCCACGAGGAGTAGACAGCCGATGTAAGTTCAACAGGGGAATAGAGACAGGAGAAACTTACAGTCATCCTCACAGCCTGCCGTATGCTATTATGGAGGACATAAAACCTATTTTCAGGGATATATCAGACATTAATCTTTTGATACATTGTCTCCATGGCCGCACACAAAATTCTAATGAATGTGTAAATAGCATTATATGGAGTCGTTTGCCAAAAACTGTGTTTGTGTCAATAAGGATACTTCATTTTGGTGTATATGATGGTGTGGCATCATTTAACCAGGCAAATATCACAAAATGTGAAGAGCTGCAAGACTGGGGCTGAGCATTGGCTCTCATACTCGTGACGCCATACTGCGAGTCGACTTGGAAAGACTGAGATATGCTGAAATAGCAGTTAAAAATTTGCATCAGAAGACCAGACAAGTCAGGAGAGCTAGTAAGAGAAGGCTAGAAGATGAAATGGAAGAAGATACAGATAATCTAAGCTATGGAGCAGGCATGCACTAAACCTGTGACTTTAAAGGCCATTTCCTGAAGGTAATTGTTTCTAATACATAAGGAACATTTTCTCAGGTTGTGTGAGATATAGATGATTCACATTTTCAGGGTTCCTTTCTAATGTTGTTGCGCACATGCTGAAAGAATTATTATTGTCGTAGGTCAGATATTAAGTATTTTATTAGAGTCAAAATTGGCAGAACTTGCCAAAATTGTAATTTCGAAATTCAAAAATCAGGAAGTATTTCATACCACTCAAAACCGGTTATTTCAGTACCAAGCCAAGATAATTAGATACATGCTGTACAATTTTCAAGTTGATAGCTGTAATAGGTTTTTAGACAGAGTACCTTTGTGAAGCATGATTTAATATTATAAGCATAGGGCGTTCCGTGCCCCCCCCCCCCAGAAGTTACCATACCGACATTCCGTTCTAATCGTATTACTGTGTGAAGCCATTTCAATCCTACCATCTCACTATATTTCACAATTTCAGGTCTAATTTCATCTATTCATGCTGTTTTATAATAATGGAGTTTACCTACAGTACCATTAATTCTAATTCCTCAAGCTTATTTCCACTAACATCATTGTCCTCCTCCCTATGAGCTCGGTGGTTCGCGACGTCAACAGAAGGATTTCCTTTTACGTTGAGAATATTTTCGAATTATTCCTTTCAACTGTCCCATGACTTCCTGGGATCTATCATGAGTTCATCTGATTTTCCCAAAACGCTATTCATTTCCTATTTCACTCCATTTCATCATTACTGTCCAGAAATGTTTCCATGCCGCTTGGCTAAGCCTTTCCAGGTTATTACCGAAACCTTCCCATGGCTCCTTCTTTGGATTCTACAATTCAAAATTTCACTACAATTGACGAAGTATGAAATACTGTACATAGCTCTAGCAATTAACATCTGATTTAAAATGGTCTAAGGAACTATGATACACCACAATTTAAAGTGGAGATTACGAAAAACTTTATAAAGTATGTCACTAGGAAGGTAATTACATACAGACAGATAAATATCAGCAGTTAATGTACTGTTGCATATACTGTACTATACTGTCAGTAAACACATCCTCGTCAAATATCTCCAGATCCGTTAAAGACATCAGTATTACTTTTCATATTCTTACATGATATTTTATCAAAATGCAATTCACGTTTCAGTGGGGTTATTAATAATGCAAGTATCAATACAAACTACGTACGTTACATCCGTCAATACGGCTGTGTTCAACATTAGACAAAATGCAGTGATGTGCATGCTTTTATCGTAAGATCATTTCATTGGTAGCAAATGAATCTTGCACAATATGCTCGTTGAAACGTGGCGCGTATGTTGGATGTTACTCAAACGCGGCGTCTCCTTCAAGCTCGCTACGTAGGCCCTATACAGTTTACATTTGTTTCATCAGTAGGACATGTCAAAAGCTTCAAATGTTTCCGTGCAAACTAGTATTGCACAGTTTTCATAATAAGTAATTATGTTTCTTTTACGTCCCACTAACTACTTTGACGGCTTTCGGGGACGCCGAGGTGCCGGAATTTAGTCCCACAGGGGTTCCTTACGTGCTAGTAAATCTACCGACACGAGGCTGACGTATTTGAGCACCTTCAAATACCACCAGACCGAGGCGGTATCGAACCTACCAAGTTCGGGTCCGAAGGGCAGCGCCTTAACAGTTTGAGCCACACAGCCCGACACAGCTTTCATATTTTATTTATTTATTTATTTATTTATTTATTTATTTATTTATTTATTTATTTATTTTTACAATTTGCTTTACGTCGCACCGACACAGATAGGTCTTATGGCGACGATGGGATAGAAAAGGCCAGGAGTGAGAAGGAAGTAGCCGTGGCCTTAATTAAGGTACAGCCACAGCATTTGCCTGGTGTGAAAATGGGAAACGGTGGAAAACCATCTTTAGGGTTGCCGACAGTGGGGTACGAAAGCATTATCCCCGGGATGCAAGCTCACAGCTGCGCGCCCCTAACCGCACGGCCAACTTGGCCGGTTTAAATAAATTCCTATTCCATTTCCACTTATCAACCGTGACAATGGATTTCTTCTAATAGTGGAATGCATCGTACTATATTTTTACACTATGATGAGTGAGATTTATATAATTACACTCGCTCCATCCGGGTAAGACACAACCACGTGCTTATCAATACGGCGTGACTCATGCCTACCTACCACGACCACGCTGCAACGTACGCGCCACGTTTGGAATACTGACTTGCTCTCAAAGGAATGATTGTTCGTTAACAGCAAGTGCAACGTTGAACTTGTCTAATTTAATACGCCAGTGATGGTGGATGAAATCAGTATAGTTCAACTTAGAAAACGAAGTTTTTATCGATATATCGTTAGGAATAATAGTATGAAACATAGGAACATATTGTTTTACGAATACCTAAATTTCAATTAATATACAAACCTAACGCAGATACTGTAAATTTTAGGCCTGTATATATCTGAGGTAGAGGTTCTTCATGGCTCGTCCTGCATGCAAACAGCTGCAATCGCCAAAATCAGTTTTCTACACAAAGGTCATCACTGCCACACATCCGAGACGTTAAATTTGGATGTTCATGTTAAAAATCCAAACCACGCCTGAGGCTGTAGCTGTATTCAAGTCCTCCAAACTTCTTGCTTAGGCACGAAGGGGGCGTTCCAGAACTATAAGCGGCAATCAAATTAAAATGGGTCACCTGCCAAGAAGTAACGTGTGTTTCACCAGCCTCTTGCGAAGTAGTTTTATGCATCCCGCTGCTTTTACTACAATTTTCAATACATCAGTCCCTCTCTTTAAACCGGGATAATATAACGAGACATGTGTTTGCGGGCTAGAGGAGAGCAGAAATCGTGAGCGCCACTATTATGTCTTTTCACGAGAGTTTAATCCTGATGTAAAGGTGGTATGTCCACGCCTCCGCCAAAGAAAGAGTTGTGATTCGCTGAGCGTGTAGTACCGACCACCACCCCGTCAACGTCTCGTGTTCGGACGTACAGGGCTGCGCATCGCATACGACAACAGTGCGAGGATCTGAACTTCCGAATAAACGACTAAACCTGGATTCTGTTCACTTAGTTTATTGAACACATTCACGATACACTCCTGTGGTCACTCCTGAGTGGTTTTCCTCTTTTGTGCTTCACTACACGCGATGGTCCTACCTCTTGCTCCATTTCTCTCACTATGAATACTGACTCACTGACTGCTGCAAGATGCAGCACCTTGGGACCTGTATTACACCACACCTTGTGCCTTCATTTCTCGTTATTTAATCACTATTTTATTAACACAAAACCATATATATACACCGGTATATATGACACCATTTTTAACTTGATTACGTACTCTTCCAAACTCTCTAAATGTAATACACTAAAATAAAATAAATCAATGCGACGTACTACTTTTCTTCGAGCCACATACAGTCGAGTGAGTGCGACGGTTGCTTCTCCAATCAACTACGTCCATGTCCACGTGCATAGGCAAGGTGCTCCGCCCATTTGTTTACATCAGGATTAAACTCTCGTGAAAAGCGGTATAGTCATTTAATACGGGTACCTCGAAAGAGCCCGTAAAACAAGCACAGATACGAAGAACACGTACCTTACAACAGGAGGTGCACACACAGACTGGAAACTGCGCGCTGTGGAAGTTGTGACCGTGGACGGTGCTCGCATGTTCGAATCTCACGCAAGTATTTTTTATTCTGCCGCCAATTGCCTGGGATGTGATAAGGCTGCATCCTTGATTGCTTAAACAGACATATTTGTTTATTTGGCCCTGTACCGAGCTTGATAGCTGCAGTCTCTTAAGGGTGGCCAGTATCCAGTATTCGGGAGAGAGTGGGTTCGAACCCCACTGTCGTCCGACTTGTTGGCTGAATGGTCAGCGTACTGGCCTTCGGTTCAGAGGGTCCCGGGTTCGATTCCCGGCCGGGTCGGGGATTTTAACCTTCATTGGTTAATTCCAATGGCCCGGGGGTTGGATGTTTGTGCTGTCCCCAACATCCCTGCAACTCACACACCACACACAACACTATCCTCCACCACAATAACACGCAGTTACCTACACAGGGCAGATGCCGCCCACCCTCATCGGAGGGTCTGCCTTACAAGGGCTGCACTCGGCTAGAAATAGCCACACGAAATTACTATTACCCCACTGTCGGCAGCCGTGAAGATAGTTTTCCGTGGTTTCCCATTTTCACGCCTTAATTAAGGCCACAGACGTTTTCTTCCCATTCCTAGGCCTTCCCTATCCCATCGTCGCCATAAGACCTATCTGTGTCGGTGCGACGTAAAACAACTTGTTTTAAAAATGGCCCTGTAATGGGCCGTATGGTCCGCCTCTGTGGTTTGGTACTTAGTGTGATAAGCTGCCATCCCGGATGGGGGACCCACGTTCGATTCTCGGGTCTGCCACGAAATTTGAAAAGTGGTACTAGGATTGGAAGTGGGTAGAGGTGGTATCCCTCGCTGCATCCGATGGGAAAATAACCCTGGAATTTAAATGGATAATGAAATGAAATGGGAGGTGTGTATTGTGGCATAGGGTATTGAGCTAGGTTGACGGAGGATGAGGTCTGTGGTTAGGACACACGCAACCAATTAGATACGTCGTACTTGTTTCAAGCTTCGTATACTACAAGTAGGGCAAAATGTGCCATATTGGAGTGATAACAACATGTGATGGCAGGTAGGTACGTAGCTGCTCGAACTCCCCTCCATCGAGGCAAGTCACAACACAACATAACGGCTTATTCCCTGCCTCGAGGTGTATTCCAGCGACGAGTAGGTGGACATGTTACTCATCTATGGAGAAACTTGACAGAATGCATACCAGCCACAACTCTTGTATCATGAACGCAATCCCAATTGACGACAACCGACAGGCATGGCATTTTCGAGTGTCCAAAGATGTCTGCGGGTTACTGCGTCCCTGGGAAGGATACGGCCTGTTCGAGATCATCCCATGATGTCTGCTCAATGAAGAGGTTGTGTTGGCATAACCTTCATACTAGCACACGGGCCATTGCACAGCAGACGAACATCAGCTGGGCGTCTGTTATGTATGGACTGTATCGCGATTGACCTATCTAAGGCATTTTATAGGGTAGATCATGGGAGATTACTGGCAAAAATGAGTGCAATTGGACTTGACAAAAGAGTGACTGAATGGGCTATGTTTCTAGAAAATAGAACTCAGAGAATTAGAGTATGCGAAGCTTCATCTGTCCCTGTAATAATTGAGAGGGGAATTCCTCAAGGCAGTATTATAGGACCTTTATGTTTTCTTATATATACGAATGATACGTGTAAAGAAGTGGAATCAGAGATAAGACTTTTTGCAGGTGATGTTATTCTGTACAGAGTAGTAAATAAGTTACAAGATTGTGAGCAACTGCAAAATGACCTCGATAGTGTTGTGAGATGGACAGTAGGCAATGGTATGATGATAAACGAGGTTAAAAGTCAGGTTATGAGTTTCACAAGTAGGAAAAGTCCTCTCAATTTTAATTACTGTGTTGATGGGGGTGAAAGTTCCCTTTGAGGATCATTGTAAGTACCTAGGTCTTAATATAAGGAAAAATCTTCATTGGGGGTAATCACATAAATATGATTGTAAATAAAGGGTACAGATCTCTGCACATGGTTATGAGGGTGTTTAGGGGTTGTAGTAAGGATGTAAAGGAGAGGGCATATAAGTCTCTGGTAAGACCCCAACTAGAGTATGGTTCAAGTATATGGGACCCTCACCAGGATTTCTTGATTCAAGAACTGGGAAAAAATCCAAAGAAAAGCAGCTCGATTTGTTCTGGTTGATTTCCGATAAAAGAGTACCGTTACAAAAATGTTGCAAAGTTTCGGCTGGGAATATTTGGGAGAAAGGAGACAAGTTGCTCGACTAAGTGGTATGTTCCGTGCTGTCCGTGGAGAGATGGCGTGGAATGACATCAGTAGACGAATAAGTTTGAGTGGTGTCTTTAAAAGTAGGAAAGATCACAATATGAAGATAAAGTTGGAATTCAAGAGGATAAATTGGGGCAAATATTCGTTTATAGGAAGGGGAATTAGGGATTGGAATAACTTACCAAGGGAGATGTTCAATAAATTTTCAGTTTCTTTACAATCATTTAAGAAAAAGGCTAGGAAAACAACAGATAGAGGATCTGCCACCTGGGCGACTGCCCTAAATGCAGATCAGTATTGATTGATTGATTGATTGATTGATTGATTGATTGATTGATTGATTGATTGATTGATTGATTGATTGATTGATTGATTGATGCGGATATCACATACCCAGCGGTTTCACCCGTATCATCTGCACTTACACCAGGAGCTCCATGGTCATGATTTCGAAGCACGGGTGGCTTTCTGTTAATGGTCCCCTACAGCATGTGGACACTGATCCTGCCTTTTTATCGACCCCTTTTTTTACGTCGCACCGACACAGATAGGTCTTATCACATGTAAAGTTAAGCTAGTAGTAAGCTCAACGTATAGTATTACAAGTACCGGGCGAGTTGGCCGTGCGGTCAGGGGGGCGCAGCTGTGAGCTTGTATCCTGTAGCCCCACTGTCGGCAGCCCTGAAGGTGGTTTTCCGTGGTTTCCCATTTTCATACCAGGCAAATGCTAGGGCTGTACATTAATTAAGGCCACGGCCGCTTCCTTCCCACCCTAGGCCTTTCCTATCCCATCGTCGCCATAAGATCTATCTGTGTCGGTGCAACGTAAAGCAAATTGTAAAAAAATAGTATTATGAGCTATAGTGTTAAGACCTGGAAATACTTAAGTTGTGTGTGATGATACTGGATTTAGAATGTTAAACTTTTAGTATTTCTTGTAATATTTTCTTTTCATGGAATTGCTTTTTGTAGTCTAGTTGTTGTAGTGGTGTTGTTGGATAGTTATGTTTTAACATTATTTTATTATCATTGTAATGTTAAGCTAGTAGTAAGCTCACCCTATAGTGTTGTAAGCCTTAATGTTAAGCACTGGATATACTTAGGAATGTTAAACTAGTAATATTTCTTGTAAAATTTTATTTCCTTGAAATTGCTTGTTCCACTTTTGTTGTTATACTTTTGTTTTGTTAATTATTATGTTAATTATGTTAATTTTATTATCACACCACTGTAAGTGACCATTGCCACCGGGATATTTTCCATTTGCGATGTGTTTGTTAATAATAATAATATTAAATGTAATAAGACCTATCTGTGTCGGGTCGTCGTAAAGCCATTTGTGAAAAAAATAATTTGTCACGACAACGTCCGCTCTTACACTGCCAATTTCGTGAGATATGCCCTTCAGAAATTTGGGTGAGAATATCTTTAATAACCTCACTAGACCCCAGATTTCTCCCCGTGTGATTTTTACATCTTTAAGGAGCTGAAGAAAGACTTTCGTGGACATCGCTTTACATCGGACGACGATGCGTGTTTACTGGGTACAGATCTGGTTCCGTCAACAGCCCACCAGCTGTTTCGAGAATGAGATCGGCGGCCACTTCACCCAGACGGATAAATATCTTAACAGTTCTGGTAATTACTTTTGAGGCACGAAATGTTATAAGTTACTATATATTTGAGTGCCCCTAACACAGGGTGGTCGGAAACGACGTGAACCAAGTATATGAGCGTTAGAGGGTTGGTCATACTGATAAATAACTTGATATCTCACGCCGTTGTCAATTTTTCAGCTGCTCAAGTTAGACTTCTTCACGAGCGAATACAAATGGCCTTTGGGAGGTGGTGCTGCTAAATCTGAAAGTACCGAGCTCGATAGCTGCAGTCGCTTAAGTGCGGCCAGTATCCGGGAGACAGTGGGTTCGAAACCCACTGTCGGCAGCCCTGAAGATGGTTTTCCGCGGTTTCCCATTTTCACACCAGGCAAATGCTGGGGCTGTACCTTAACTAAGGCCACGGACGCTTCCTTCCCATTCCTAGGCCTTTCCAGTCCCATCGTCGCCGTAAGACATATCTGTGTCGGTGCGACGTAAAACAAATAGCAAAAAAAAATCTGAAAGTCCCTTAAGCGCGGCTTGAATGCCACGTCAATAAATCATCATAAAACACAAACACTTCGTGGGTTTGAGCCGGTGTCACCGTTGCGTACTTGTACGATGCGATCCTGCCTATTCGGAACTCCGTATTCAAATCCCTCCCCCGGCGAAGTTTTGTTCTTCGATTGGTCCTCTTAAGCCGCAGCTGATAAAATCACAACTGCGCGACATATCGAATTATTTTTTTCTGTATGACTGCCTCTTGAGCTCTTATACCCAGTTCACGTCCTTTCCAATCATCCTGTATATACAGTATAGTCTGTGGAACCTCACCGCAGTCACAGCAGACTGATTCTGTTCAACCCCGCCTCTGAAAACCAGAAGCAGGTTTTTCCATGCCACATTCCACGTGGTAATGTTTACTGCGGGAACAAGAGGACAGACTGAATCTTGCCAGCTCTGAGGATGCCCGCGGGTTAGATCATGTCCACTCTGTTCGTTATCTGAAGTGGCAGGATATCACTTCCCGAGCAGTTTTTTATACCGGTTTGCAGGATTGATTTCTCTGTTCATAGCGACTGGTAGGGGAGGGTTACGAAAAGATCCGCCGCGAAACTTCGAAGTTACTGTTGTTTCTTTATTTTAGTAGTTTATTCTCAAAGAAATAGAATGTCAGGTAGAGTCATAAATGTGGAGATAATTTAAAAATACATTTCGATAACAGATTATATTAGTTCTCTCATGGTGGCTTGGTGTCATCGTTCACTGTCTAGTCTCTACGATAGGAGCCAATCAATTTGCAAATGTAGTGTGGGGTAAGGTAGTCCAGAGGAATGTTGAAGTGGACTCACTTCTCCCAATGGCGTCTGAACTAACTAAAACTTTTAAATGATATACTGATATCTGACGGGCAGTCATCTATGAAAAAAAGATTATATTAAACGTGTTATACCATTAAGAACATTACGTTCCAGAATTAATCGAAGCACTCTCTGACGTTACCTGAAGCTTCCTCAGATCAAAAGGTGACTACCCATAGAATACTATTTTTCTAACAAAAATCGAATAATTACTCAACGCCTCAGTCCTTAAAGTGGAAACTAGTTTAAAACTTCCAATATTTAATATTCCTTTTGTAGAAGAGATTTGCATTTGAGTTCGCTGAAGGAAATGGACTTATTCAGAACAGGAAGATGGCGAGAAAAGACTGGTGGCAAGCGTTTCTGCAAAGGCGGGGATCTTTGAATGTACCGAGCTAGCTATCTGCATTATACGGTATTCTTACAAGAAACCACAAAAACAACCCGTCCATATATTAGATAAATGTCTTTGTTGGCGTAATTAAGTCCACTAGGCCTTCTCATACACTAAACCATAACATAATTGGTTGAAGAACTTCTTTGTTAACACCGTGTTTTCAGGTCGTTATTTGCAGTTTTATGTATATATATAATTTTTGTGTAAGCCTAAAAGTAAGTGGATTATGTCCGGCTCCATGGCTAAATGGTTAGCGTGCTGGCCTTTGGTCACAGGGGTCCCGGGTTCGATTCCCGGCAGGGTCGCGAATTTTAACCATCATTGGTTAATTTCGCTGGCACAGGGGCTGGGTGTATGTGTCGTCTTCATCATCATTTCATCCTCATCACGACGCGCAGGTCGCCGACGGGCCTCAAATCAAAAGACCTGCACTTGGCGAGCCGAACTTGTCCTCGGACACTCCCGGCACTAAAAGCCATACGCCATTTCATTTCAGTGGATTATCCTGATCAATAATCAGTAGTAAAATGAGACTCACTTGCCCCGCCCTAGTAGACGCCTTTACTCCGTTAGTAGGGGCAACTGAGTCCATGTGATAAATGTTATTGAAGTTATTGTTTCAAGCACACGTATGGTTTATTTACTTCTTTGGATTGTTGAGTAGGTTTAAGAATGTCTTAAGCTACGTTTACTATATTTATTATTAATTTCAAATAATTTTTTCTGGTCGTTTTGCCTTAACTTCACTCACTTGCCCCTCTTTCTCGTATCCTCATGGATCGGGAGTGTTTCGTTCTTGTGCATCTTGACCACAGATAACCAAGTGCCTTCTATCATCTTACAAATAAAGAAACAATTGATAGGTATGTATTCCCGATTCAATTAATTGCCAATGGTATTACGTATGAGTATTCAGAATATGGAGGAAGGATAACCATTTATATGTGATTATGTTATATTTTTAATTAATTGAAGGTAAAATGGTACCTTTCGCGCAGAACTGAATATGAGATTATCATTTTTAGCATGTAAGTTTACAATGAACTTTAACAAGAGCAGCGACAGAACAATCGCTATATAATAAAGTTTAGCAACATTCATACTACCGGGCGAGTTAGCCGTGCGGTTAGGGGCGCACAGCTGTGAGGTTGCATCCGGGAGATCGTGGGTTCGAACCTCACTGTCGGCAGCCCTGAAGATGGTTTTCCGAGTTTTACAACTTTCATGCCAGGCTACGACCGTTTTCTTCCCACATTTAGGCCTTTTCTATACCATCGTCGTCATAAGACCTATCTGTGTCGATGCGACGTAAATCAAATAGTAAAAAAAAGCATTCATATTAAATCGTTGTAAAAACAGAGAGCATGTATTTTGTAATATTTTAGTTCCTATAGAAATATTAAGATAGCCCATTTTTATTCACGTCTTTGAATCGTAAACTTACATGCTCGAGCATTCGAAATTTAGAAATTCTCAGTGTTCTGTTCTATTTTATTCTATTTTACACACCTCTCTTGCGTACTTTACCACAAACAAATTTCCTCCACGCATGTTTTACTTGTGTTACAGGGGGCAACTGCTGGTCCGTCCGCGTACGCAATGGACGCTGTACCGAGCTACTCAGCGAGAAGGTGACAAAGGAGGAATGCTGCGCATCGAACAGCGTTGCGACGGCCTGGAGTACCGAAGACATGGATCCTGGCACGCTCTTCTTCTGGCGAGTGTTAGGCGGAGGAGTTCCATGTTATGCCTGCAAGGGTAGGTAAAGGTCAACTGTTCTTAATTACGAGTATAATCTGTTAATTGTAAGTTAGATAAAATGAACATGGAATTGCATCGTTCCTGCAATTAATTTGAAATATTTATGTAACGAATAATTACACGAGAATTGTACAACTAGCGGCATACGAACATACATTCTCTAGGCATACATTTTTGGTAACTGTTAGTTGTATTCCACTGACTAGCAACATGCATATGTCACTCTCACCCACGTTCCTGGCGCTAGAGCCTATGAAGGGCCCTGGGCTCTGCAATAGCATTCGCCCACTACTTTCGGTTCAGAGGTTTCCTTCTCCAGCCACGGTTCTAGATTTCTTGAGATATTGTCCATCCATCTTGTCCTTGGTCTCCCCGTCTTCGGCGCCCGCCAGGATGTTGGTCAAGGATCATCTTTGTTGCTCAGTCCTGGTCCATCTTTACGATGTGCCCGAGATTCCGAAGTGTCCTCTTTTTGGCCTCTGCGACTATCTCGAGGTCACCATACAGGGCATAGACCTCTTCGTTGGCCCTGATGTGCCACTCGCCTCGATCGTGAACCGCGTCGAAGTCTTCCTCAAGATCTTTCTCTCCCACACCCGTAGAAAGTTCTTGTCGCGCTCGTTTAGGGTCCATGTCACTCATACAGCACAACTGGACGAATTATAACCCGGTACTCGGTGAGTATCAATCTTCTGGACAACGTTGCAGTGTTTAGTAACTTCTGGAAGGCGAAGTAACAGCTGTTCTCAGCTGCCACCCTAGCCTTCATTTCCTCGCTGACCTTGTTGTCCTCGGTCATGAAGGTTCACAGGTACTTAAATTACTCCACTCTGTCGTAGGTGTTACCTGCAAATTCCAAGCCTCTCATGCCGTGAATCTCGCTTTGTCTCAGTTGTTCACCATGTACTTGGTTTTGTCCTTGTTGAACTGCAAGCCCAGATGTTGTGATCCCTCGCTCATGTGCTGCAGAGCTTCCGTCAGGTAGTTCGCATTTCTCTCGAGCAGGACAACATCGTCCGCGAAGGCCAGGTACTGGAAGGTGCTGTTGCAAATGGTACACCCTGGGATCAGTGGTATCACCTTACGTATATCTGATACAAAGCGTTATACCCATTTATTAATATCAAATTGAAGCAATCTGTTGCTTTACAACGTGCATCAAGGTGGTGTTTTGAAGCCCGTCATAACATTTAAAAAGGAAACAGGAAACGGACTGTCCGTGCGGACGAAATGACCGCAGGCCGTTGCGGACTGGGCTAGTCAAATACAATGCGGACAAGTCAAGGCGAACCAGTGTGAAAGCAGTCGTAATCAAGTGCGTACCGACTCATTATTTCTTGAACTGGTGTTATCATTTTGTTGTTTTAATCAAAAGTTCAGCACCCCGTGTGGGTGGGGGACGCAGACGAATAATACACCCGCTGTATTCCCTGACTGTTGTAAGAGGCGACTGAAAGGGGTGGCCATGGGATGATGACATTAGAACCATGAGTCTACTTGTGATCTTTGTAATCGACGTGCCGTGTGTCGTACAGGTGTTCATGACCACGCACTAGATCAATTAATTTCTCCGTATCTTCGGGAGACATTGTTCAGTATTTCCCGTGCGAACTCTGTGAACATTTACCACTGTCCGCCAATCCGCTGCGAACTAGCCTGGTCTGCTGCGGTAGGCCGCCTTCCGTTTGACCAGGATGATGTAATATCGCAGCGTACAGAGTCCGCGCGCACAGTCCGCTTCCTGTTTGACAGAGCCTTATAAAAATCCTCAAAAATGTAGCATAGGAAATGTTGGACAATTATTTGGAAACAATGAGTCTCTTATAACTTTAGGTTTTCTTATGAGAATTGGTCACCAAGTAGATATACGTGCCAGTCTTGAACTGCGATGTACATTATTATTTGAAACGACCACGTAGTTATTTATGGTGATGCTGTGCATAATAAGAATCCTCATAGAAGCACACAGGTGATGGAGTTTGAAAGTTACTATAGTTTAAATGAAATGCAGACTATTAGGAATGTAATACTTGAATATCAGAGAAAAAAGGATATGGAAATCTGAAGTTTCTTATAACCTGACGCAAAGAACCGATGACTAGTGGAATGCCTGCAAGAGTGTATAAGCACGTTGCTAGTCCGACAATGAAATGCAAAGTTATCATATAGGATAGATCAAGAAAATGTAGGCACCAGGTTTATAAGTGGAATAAATTAGATTCGTCATATATCCAAGCTAGGGGCTGCCTGGCCGTGGCGGTAAAGGTGTGCTAGGTTCACCGGGAAGGACGCGTATTTGATTCCCCGTCAGGAGGTCGAAAAATTTTAGGAACGAGATTTCCACTTCCGGAGGTGCACATGGACCTGAGGTTCACTCAGCCTACACCAAAAATGAATACAAGGTTAAAAACCTGGGGGCAAAGGCGGCCGGGCATTGACCTGATCACTCTACTCCACGTAGTGCCGAGGTTACGAATAGTGGAAGCCTTTATTTTCCATTCCTCCCAGGGCTTTCATGGCTTTCTGAAGATAACTTTGATTCATATATCCAAGCTAATTAAGATATCACTCCTTTGTATAGCAGTTGAAGGTGCATGGACGTATGGATCAGTGCGATGGACATTACATGATAGACGAAGCAGCCCATCTGAATCGCAGTATGAGAGTTACCCTTGCATATTTACATAGTGATCAGTGCAGAGAATCGATGCTCGGACACTCAGATAATGGACATGCTCCGTGAAATAAGAACAGCAATGAGCCCAGTGGGATGTCAAATGGTCACCACATCAGGAAAGGGCGACAGCAGATAGGACAGGAAACATTGTTTAAGTTTCATTTTGAAGAAAACGTAACAGAATAGACAATGTGGAATCTTAAAGCATAAAACCGATTACTATTGGAGCGCCTGCAAAGTTATATAAGCATACTGCTAGTCAGTGGAATGAGACTAGCAGTACCAAAATCTCAAGCTCAACAAAAGATACTGTGCCGAAACAGTAGTCACTAAGTTCTAGCGGGAGCTCAGTTCCATGGGATATAACATGGGCCCATGGACCTCAACGCGGCAGCGACGGCGAAAGTGGAGTCCATCAACAAGGTGTGGAGCTGGCGCAAGGGGCAACCGCTCTTGTGCAGGGAGTAAAGGCAGAGGAACCTGCTGCCTTGTAGGAGGTGGAGGGATCCACAAAGGCTATGGGACCACCCAGACAGTACGGAGAGTCATCCCGAGGGCTGCAAGGGGGCAACACCCCCCCCCCCCCCGCTCCAAATATACGGGCACGTTGCTAGTCAATGGAATATGACCCGCAATTACCAAAACTTCGCATGTAGCAGAAGTACATAAGCAGGTTGCCATGGAGGCTAGAGTCAGACAGTCTCCTTAACACAGTCCAGAGACATCATAGAGGAAAATGTCTGAGTCTACACGGACAACTCTCGCTAGCCGCGTCCATATCGCTACGATATGTTTATGTTTCGTAGATATACCCCAAACCCCATGGCAGGGCCTTGGCCTACCAAGTGACCGCTGCTCATACCGAAGGCCTGCAGATTATGAGGTGTCATGTGGTCTGCACGAAGAGTCATCTCGGCCGTTATTCTTGGTTTTCTAGACCGGGGAGTCTAATCTCACTGTAATTGTAATCACGTAGGATGAGTGGACCTCGAACCAGCCCTCAGATCCAGGTAAAGAATCCCTGACCTGGCCGGGAATCGAACCTGGAGCCTCCGGGTAAGAGGCAGGCACGCTACCCTACACCGCGGGGCCGGCGTTTCGTAGATCTAGGGAAGGGATATGTCAGAGTACTAAGGGGGAAGATGTTAGCCTTAATGGGGCTTTGTGGGATTAACGGTAGATTATTCAAATCAATCAAAGGCATTTATGGTGACAATTGGTCTGCAGTGAGAACTTATGGTAGAAAGAGTTCTTGGTTCAAGGTACTTACAGGGGTTGGACAAGGCTGCAAACTTTCACCTTTGTTGTTGATAGTTTATAAGGCGTGATCAAAACGTTTCCGTTTGAGGGCGTTGCTGCAGCGGACATGCACCGTAGCGCTACTCCGATGCGGGTATATAAGCACTGATATATAGGCAGAGGGATTAGTGTGGTAGTCGTGTCGTGCCGCGGCCGGTCAGTAAGGTAGTTATAAGGGGGGCGCTCACATGTGGATAGGTTTCCCGCTCATGTGAGCGTCGACATAGTAGAATTAGTTTATTTTTATTTTCGGTCCACATGGTAGATTTAGTTCATATTTTTCTTTTCTTTTCTCTTTGTAAGGGGAACATGTATTTGGGCCGAAAGCCTGTAATGTTCTTCAATAAATATCAATATTGCGTCGTGCCGCGGTGCGTGCGTTAAATGCGGCCACGTGAACTATGACGACGTTATTACCAAATGCGTCCAAATAGGACCAAAGTGCTGTTATTCTGTTCTTGGCTGCCGAAGGACAAACAGCGGTGGACATCCATCAGAGAATGAAGACTTTGTATGGGGCAGTATGTCTGTCGAAAATCACTGCTGTGGAATGGTGCATCAAGTTCCGTGCGGGTCGCGTTTCGACACAAGACGCCAACTCATGTGGGAGACACTCGAGCACCCACCCTACAGTCCTGATCTCTCCCCATGCTATTATCACGCATTCGGTCAACTCAAAAAGGCCTTAAAGGGTTGACGCTTTCTGCCGAACGCCGTTACCGACTTCTTCATGCAGAAGGACATGGTATTTTAAAACTCGAGGATCTTCAACCTGGTGCGTCGGTGGCATGAGTGCTGGAATGCTCTCGACGATTTTGCCTGATTGGCATCCCGACTCAGGACTGTATGGCAGTCGAACGGAAACATTTTGTTCGCCTCTTATACATGGATCATCTGCTGAGACTGAGAGGTATTAAGTGGCAAAGTGAGAGTCAGTTAGGTGAAAATGTAGCAAGCAGTTTGATCTATGTTGACGACTTGGTCGTAATGTGCCGATAGCCTGCAGTTTAACATCATGGTACTTGAAAATAGGCGCAATGAATATGTTATGAAACTTAGCTTTTCCACGACTAAATTGATGTCGTTGGGTAAGAAATCCAAGACAATTGAATGTCAGTTAGGAGATACAAAGCTGGAACAGGTAGATAATTTAAATAACTGAGGATGTGTGTTCTCGCAGGATGGTAGTAGACTATAGTGAGATTGAATCAAGGTGCAGTAAAGCTAATGCAGTGAGCTGGCATTTGCGCTTTAACAGCATTTGTAAGAAGGAAGTCAGCTCCCGGACGAAACTATCTTTACATCGATGTGTTTTCAGACCAACTTTGCTTTATGGGAGAGGAAGCTGGGTAGACTCAGGATATCTTATATATAAGTTAGAAGTAACAGACATGAAAGTAGCAAGAATGATTCCTGGTACAAACAGGTGGAAGTAATGGCAGGAGAGTACTCGGAATGAGGAATTTATTTATTTATTTATTTATTTATTTATTTATTTATTTATTTATTTATTTATTTATTTATTTATAGCCAAAGTTAGGTCTACTGTAGTGTTTGCTCCTTCAAGACAGTTCTGTTGTAGCTATTACACAACCTCTAAATTGGTGAATTGTCGTGAGAGGTAGTGTCGGGGTTTTCCACAATACTGTAAATATTTTTGTGGAGGAATTTAGCATCACACATTTTTCTAACGTCTTTCAGCCCAATTATTATCATATTCTGTAACAGCTGATTGTATCACACCATAAAAGGATAAACAGCATTTATTTCATAGTATAAACATGTTACGAAACGCCTCTGTACAATTTCAATTAACCTGGTAGATTTTTCACACCTCGGGCTCCACACTACGTTCGCAGACTCTAGATTTACTCTTACATGTGTGTTGTAGATGCGCAATAGCTATTCCCCCCTTTTATGTCTCTAGTGGGATCTAATAGTCATTTGCTTACAGTATCTCACGAAGTCGCCGCGAGTGTGGACTGTTATGTCTTTAGCGGGATCTGATACTAATTTTATTACAGTAACTCACGAAGTCGCCGCGAGAGGGCACTGATATGTATCTTTTTTTTTTTTTTTTTGCTAGGGGCTTTACGTCGCACCGACACAGATAGGTCTTATGGCGACGATGGGGTAGGAAAGGCCTAGGATTTGGAAGGAAGCGGCCGTGGCCTTAATTAAGGTACAGCCCCAGCATTTGCCTGGTGTGAAAATGGGAAACCACGGAAAACCATTTTCAGGGCTGCCGATAGTGGGATTCGAACCTACTATCTCCCGGATGCAAGCTCACAGCGATATGTATCTAGCGGGATCTGATAGTCATTTGCTTACAGTAACTCACAAAAGTCGACACGAGAGTGCACTGTTATCTCTCTAGTGGGATATTTGTTTGTAGTAACTCACGAAGACGCTACAAAATCCCCCTGATATGTCTCCGCTCCCCCCGCACTCAGTAACTCACCAAGTCGCCACCAGAGAAAAGTGAGGCACACTACCGCATGACCATGCTATAAAGTCCGGAGCAGACGAATGATCCCTGTCAGTCTTCCCGCGAGGGAAGGCGGCCATGCCTGACTGAGAAACTGGCAATATTTTTGGTCGAGGACCGGGAGGTTGTCCTCTGGGAATGAGCAATCTCTCACTCTCACCCTTCCCCTATTTTTGTTAGTGGGCTGAGAAATAGCCCCAGGGAGGGAGGAGAGGACACCCTCCCAAAAACCAAAGCCTCGGTCCCTAACCTAACACAACGAAGTTAGGTTTAGCGTCCGTTGTTCCAGAATAGCTTAAGACGTCATCGTGATGTCATAACCTTACCGACGTGAGCTTAGGCCTGCTCATGTAGGTAAGATTTGACATCCCAATGACGTAATTGACCTGACGCCATTGACTAGGAGTCAATGACCTTGCCTGCACCAAAAACGCTGACTCAGCAAAAATTCAAATTTCCCGCCAAAAGCGTGGGAAAATGCTATCGTATAACCCATTGTTTTAGAATATGCACAGCTCACACTACTGCTGATTTTTTAGTAGACGCACATTGTAATGCATTTAGTGAATTCCCCCGATCAGTTTCCCTCTGGCGCTTTTCTAATTTAATGGATTGCACTTCTCGTAACTTGCTTAAAAGTGCAAGTACATTACTTACCGAATACGATTTTTTTTAGAGACGCATTCCTTACCGATCCAGCAACTGTTCTTTCCATCAACACCGGCGCACTTCCCGTGATACCAGTTTTTGCATTCACCACATTGGACTCTTCCGACTTCCCCAGCTCTTTCTTACACTCCGCACACGTAATCAAGTTGAGGTGAGAGCCCCTGTATTTATTTTGGAAGTTTACCCCGCCTCAGAACTTTTCACTTGATTATTAGTCCATACAACTATTTTCTTAAACGTTACTGTTTGCTATTATTGCCCAACTTCCAATACACTAGGTTATATATACAAATTATCAGGAGATCAACCTTCGCGTTCTACTCACTCTGCCGCCATAAAGGATTAGTTAGGAATGAACTCGATGGATGAAGCTGTACGCATAAACCGGCTTCGGTGGTGGGGTCATATGAGGAGAATGGAGGAGGATAGGTTATCTTGGAAAATAATGGACTATGTTATGGTGGATAAGAGAAGTAAAGGAAGACGAACACGACAATGGTTAGACTCAGTTTTTAACGATTTAAATATAAGAGCTATAGAACTAAACGAGGCCACAGAGCAAGTTACAAATAGAGGATGGTGGCGGAGGTTAGTAAATTCACAGTGGCATACAAACTGAACGCTGAAGGACTTAACAGTCTATAAAGAAGATGTATGTATTATGTATGTATGTATGTAAAATGTCACCTTTCATAGTAATGCTGACGGTTTTTTTAACGTTGTTCTTCACAAAATATTTACTACCACAGAATTTGAAGTTACTTCTAAAAATTCGAGATTTTGAAAGAGATTATTTTAAAAAACGTCCCGACTTACTTAATCCCTAGGTGGATCATAGGGCTTCAACGAAATTTCTCCACAGTGTTCTATCTACTGACAACGCTTTCACGTCTCTACAGGTCTTGTTGACTTCAGCTATATCCTTGTCTGTGGTTCTCTTCCAGGCGATCTTCGGTCTGCCTTATCTGCGACTACCTTGCGGATTTGAGTTCAATGCCTGCCTTGCGATATTTTCTTTTGGTCTTCTCAGGGTGTAGCCGATCCACCTACATTTTCTTCTCATTATCTGTTGCTGTATGGGATTCGCCTTATGGCCTTCCAAAGATCTTTGTCTGAGATGGTCTTTGGTCAATATATTCTCATAATGTTCCTCAAGTGACGATTTATAAAAAAATAAAAGAAATACTTTTAGTTAACATTTTTGTCAATAATTGGTAAAATTAAATTTCTCTCTAACCTGTGCTTATAATTAATATAAGATTTCATCAATACAAATTGGAAGGTTTTGTACCAACATTTATTACAAAATTGTAAGTTAGTGCTTAATCAAGGTACATTCCCAGCATTGCCTGGTGTGAAAATCACGAACGAACTGAAAATCTTCTTTAATGCATCCGGCGGAGGAGTTCGAACCCACCGCCTCACGAACTACGTACCAATGGAAAATGTTCATATTTTTGGAATACTTTGACCTACATTTTGTCAGTTATTCCTAGATACAAATCTGGAAGCAATGGATTATACAGATCGATTTACATAAGTACAACAATGGCTAATGATAACTGAATTTCTCGCTCAATGGCGTACATTTTACTATTATTATTAAATGAGTTTGGATATGATACTGCTTCAAAAGAGGGCACTTGAATCTGAGCAAATGTATGTTGACTCATGTGTTACATATGTGTTGAATGCTATTAAAGGTCCAAATTCGTCTTGAAAGTAATCCGAATTACTTTGGTTTAATCATTCTATTTACCAACCAAACTTGAGTGAAGGCAGCTGAACTGCACCACTGTACTGGAATAAAGGAATAACATACACAGGGAAGTGATAGCTTAGCAACTATCCCTCAAAATTATTTAAATACTGTATTTTTCCACGAGTTATCCTTTTCATAAATTGTAAATAACCTTCGCTGTTCTGTGAGCGGGAAATTTTAGCTTCACCCATGTTACTCACGTCAGAAGAACGTTATGTACCATAACCCTTTCGGGATTAATTTGTAATTCTGTTCACTTTTCCTAACTGATGATATAAATACGTAAGATATGTAACCTGAAATGTTATGACACTAATTTATTTGTACTTCATTCGGAGTACAAAATTTGAACACTGCGAGGCATAAAATTAAAAAGAAATTTTCATTTTAATGGAAGCTACAACTCACAATAGGTCAACGTACATTTATTTTTCTTGCTCTGGCATATTTCGGAATGGTTTTATTTAATTTAATTTTTCTCGTAAATTTGCAAAGCGTGGTACAGGTAATGCAAGTCACTTTTGACGTCTTTTCCTTTCCAGTAGTAAATCAGTACCAATATCTGCGTCATTTTTTCAGTTTTAGCTGGCACATGCCTACCTATATTCACTAGCCTAAAACGATTAGGAACAGCAAGAATTCCACTCTGTATGCAACAGAAATCCCCTTCGTTTCTTTAACGTATAGACCACGGTAAGTTGTCGAGCTAAATATTATTAATAATGTTATTGGCTTTAGGCCCACTAACTACTTTTACGGTTTTCGGAGACGCCGAGGTGCCGGAATTCAGTTCATCAGGAGTTATTTTAGGTGCCAGTAAATCTACCGACAGAGGACTGACGTAATTGAGCACCTTTAAATACCACCGGACTGAGCCAGGATCGAACCTGCCAAGTTGGGGTCGGAAGGCCAGCACCTCAACCGTCTGAGCCACTCATCCCGGCAGAGCTAAATGAAGTCGGTATATGATCATTTTAATCATTTCGAATTATTGTGCATGAGTATGTCTAATCCAATCCAAACCAAACATCATAGCGCAAATGCCCCGAAGGTCCGTGGCCTGCCAAGCGACCGCTGCTCAGCCCGAAGCCTGCAGATTATGAGGTGTCGTGTGGTCAACACGACGAATGCTCTCGGCCGTTTTTCTTGGCAATGTAGACCGGCGTCGCCATCTCACCGCCAGTTAGCTGCGCTATTGTGATCGCGTAGGCTGAGTGGACCTCGAACCAGCCCTTAGATTCAGATAAAAATCCCTGACATGGCCGGGAATCGAATCTGGGGCACCCGGTTAAGAGGAGGGCGCGCTACCCCCTACACCACTGGCCGGCCGAGTAATGTCTAATATACTTTGTAAATAACATGTATTTACTAGGCTTATATTGTTATTCATTGATTCTCATTTCCATATATCACAGAATGAATTCAGACACTGTGACGGCATCACCCACCCAATGACAGTGACACTTGGAATACTTCCAGAGCAGCTGACGAGAGAAAAATTATTCCTTTCACATTTTCCAAAGTCTTCACCAGATGGCTGCATAAAGCTATACTGGAAATTATTACCGCCCAGTATCCATGAGAAGAACTGACATGCTTGTTCAAATTGTAGCACTTAGATACCGGAATTTCTGAGACTGGTTTGGGAATACTTGAATAGGGACTTGTAAATTAGTACCCAATGTAGCCTGCAGCGTGCTAGTACGCAGGCTTGAACTTTCTCCTTATTGTCTCAATACGTAAAAGGAAGTGTTATGTAAGGTACTCACACTACCATGCCCAAAAGAACAGTTTTTCTTCATTGTGGGGTGGGATTGGTATTGGCCATGCAGTCAGCAATTTTTTTTTCTTTTTTTTTTTTTTTGCTAGTTGTTTTACGTCGCACCGACACAGATAGGTCTTACGGCGACGAGAGCAAGTTGTTAACAACCTGCCAATACTCAAAGAAAAGCACTATTGTTATGGCCGAGAACCTCTTCTGACGTATTGACTGATTGCCTACCAAACTGAAATTAGGAGTATAAAAGTCTGTCTGTCAGGTCAACAGTCCAGAGGCTGGTTAGATCCTCAAATAGCACCACCAAAGGTGTTATAAGGAAACCCCAAAAACCAATGGCAGCACCAAAATGAGGCGTACTAGGGAAGATGAGGAGTGAGGTAGTTTGCCATTGCTTTCCTCACTGGGTCAGAAAGTACTATTGCAGCACGACTGACCCTGTGAGCAGCACCTTTCATAACACTCAGATGCACTAGTTGTGCTCTGACTGTCATTACTCAGCACTACCCATACCCCAGCAGCTTCCATATTGTCACAGCCATGGATGTTGACTGGGACTTCGGTGGAAGCTACACTTTACTCTGGCCTGTGCCAAGCGATGGATGCAAAAGTACTGTATCCATCAAGAAATGACAGCAGGCAGAGTATAAAAGTATAAAAGTAAGACCTAAAAATGGAGTGCCTAAAACGATGTGGGGGAAGTTGCAAGACAATAACTGTCGTAATAGCTTCTTGGATGTAGATCGACAATTTATCTCGTCTATCCTAGAGCAAGGAAATTACGACTGAGAACAGGTTGTAGATCGAATCAAGGAGGCTCAAGGGAACCTGCTCTGGCGATCGTCAGGTAGGGTGAAAGTAAACAAAGAGACCTGGAGGTGGTAGCCTGAAGTACAGGATAAAATCAAAGCCAGAAATGAGGCAAATAAAAGATGGGATACAGTTAGATGGGATGTGTACCGTAACCCAGAGAGCCCGAAGAGCTTTGGAGTTAGCAAAACATAGCCCTTATTCGAATATACATATGTGAAATTGTAAGTAAGTGAACTCGTGTCCTCATCCCGTGGTAGTGCAGCTATTTTCAGGCACAACCCAAAATGAGGTGAGCTGTATGTACCATTTCAACCACATACCAGCCCTCCTGTCATTCTAAAATTTCTGGCAATATCGGGAATTGAACCCGGGCCCCCGAGGAAGGCAGCTAATAACACTAACCGTTACGCTACGGAGGCGAACGTTTGTACTTGTAAACAGAGGAGTAACAGAAGAAGATATTCGAAATCACGAAACAGAGAAGAGAAGGTACAAGGAATTTGTACCAATCAAAATAGATAAGGGACGAATATGGTGAACTTCTGACTAAGGAACTGGACATTATACAAAGATAGATGGAATATTTACAGAAACTTGATGAACGAAGAATTTAAGAGGACAGATCGAACAGTTATGCTAGAACTGAAAAATCCTTCGAACTTAATGGATCAAACTAAAATAACTCGAGCACTATCGAAAATAAAGAACGGAGAACCTGTTGGCTTTACAATGTACCCATCGAAGTGTGGAATATCTTAGACAGTATAGGAGTACATTTCCTTGAAAGTTAATGCAAACACAGTGGATGTGAGATGAATTGGGAGAAAGGAGACGAGGTACACGACTAACAGTAAGCCATATGTTTTGGGCTGTCACTGGAGAGATGGCATGGAATGACATTTGCGGACGAATAAGCCTTAGTTGAGTTTTCAAAACTAGGAAAGATCATAATATGGAGGTAAAGTTGTAATTGAAGAGGACTATTTGGGACAAATATTCGTTCATAGGAAGAGGAATAATTTATCAAGGTAAGTGCTCGATAAATTTCCAACTGCTTTGAAATCATCATCATCATCATCTGTTTACCCTCCAGGTTCGGTTTTTCCCTCGGACTCAGCGAGGGATCCCAACTCTACCGCCTCAAGGGCAGTGTCCTGGAGCTTCAGACTCTTGGTCGTGGGATACAACTGGGGAGAATGACCAGTACCTCGCCCAGGCGGCCTCACCTGCTATGCTGAACAGGGGCCTTGTGGAGGGATGGGAAGATCGGATGGGATAGGCAAGGAAGAGGGAAGGAAGCGGCCGTGGCCTTAAGTTAGGTACCATCCCGGCATTCGCCTGGAGGAGAAGTGGGAAACCACGGAAAACCACTTCGAGGATGGCTGAGGTGGGAATCGAACCCACCTCTACTCAGTTGACCTCCCGAGGCTGAGTGGACCCCGTTCCAGCCCTCGTACCATTTTTCAAATTTCGTGGCAGAGCCGGGAATCGAACCCGGACCTCCGGGGGTGGCAGCTAATCACGCTAACCACTACACCACAGAGGCGGACTGCTTTCAAATAATTTAAGAAATGACTGGGTAGACAAGTGATAGGGTATCTGCCACCTGGGTGATAGCCCTAAATGCAGATCACTTGTAAATAAATAAAATATAAATGGCGAAGGAGTGTGCTAGTTCCCATCTGCAAAAATAAGGGAGATGTTGCCTCATGCAATAGCTGCAGAGGGATCAAGTTGATCAGCCACACAATGAAATTGTTCCAGTGGGTCCTCGAGAGAATTATCAGGACTGAAGTTGTGATAAGTGAAGAACAATTCGGATTCATGCCTGGAGGAGGAATGACAGACATCACCTTTGCCCTGAGTCAGCTGGTGGAATGTTACCGTGAAAGACAGAAATTGTTCCACTATGTGTTCGTCGACTTGGAAAAATCATACGATAATGTTCCACGACAGGAGATATGAAACTGGTTGCGGGATAAAGTAGTGCCAGAGAAGTACACCAAGAAAGTCTAAGATATGTACACTAATAGCCGTGCACCTGAAAGATGGGAGACTTGAGAATCAAAATGTTTCAGAGTTGAAATCCGACTTGATCAGCGTTCATCACTTTGTTCACTACACTTTTCCATCCTTATGGACTCAATATCTGAAAGGATCAGATCAAAAGCCCCTTCGATTATGCTGCATGCCGGCATTGTATTGTGTGTTGAATAATCTGGAGAATTGAAATGTCACCGTAAAAATAGTGGCCTGCACTGGACAGCAGAGGTATGAGACTGAGTAGGACAAAAACTGAATATATGCTGTGTGTAGAACTGGAATGGTACTTCTCCGAGGGAAAGCTGTGTCATTGGCAGAAGCCTTCAGGTATCTCATTTCAGTGGTGCAAAAAGGTAGTGAAACAGGAGTTGGGATCAGCAGAAGAGTCGAGTCCAGCCTGGCTGGTATGAATCGAAAGCGGCTAGGGGAGTCCTGTGCGACAAGACGATATTAACAATTTCAAGGGTTTTATTTACAACATATGGTTTGGAAACAGTGCCAATGACAAAAACCTCCGAAAGAAAGCTTGAGGTGGTAGAAATAAAAATGCTGCGATGGGCATGTAGACAGTCAAGGAAGGTTTGAGTCAGAAATGAAACTGTACGGGACTAGGTAAGTTGACCACCGTTAAGGACAGGAGCCAGGAGTCAAGACTAAATAAATTAGCTGCCTGAGGAGATCGACTACCTCGCATCGAGTAGGGGTATGTCAGTCGCCTTGACAGAGAATACTGCAGTTTATTCGAAACGTCAGTGAACTGTACATAAGGTACATAAAACAATATCACGGTTCAACCCAGAAGAAATATACATATAAGACGTGTACCTTTACTTGACTCTAAATCCTGTTACCGCAAGTAAACGACAGCTGGAGAGTTACGTGATCTTAAACGCAGACATAAATCTTTACGTACATTTACGTGACCCTAAACCTCATTGTCACAAGTTATGCCATCTGTAGTTTGCGCAAGCTGACTTGCTAAGACTAAATCGGTGGGTTCTATCCCGGTTCAGTTCGGTTGTATATCAAGATGTTCAAATGTGCCAACCCGCGTCCTTAAGTGTATTAATTAAACCTTGGTATAAGCCATAGTACCTATAGGATTATAAACCTTGGGTTTATAGTCTTATGTGACTTCCAACAGAGAGTGTGACGACCATCTTCGTAGCGTAGTTTGTCAGGTGTTCATCTTTTATGCCCAACGTTGCAGGAACGAATCTTGGTGCAGTCGATTGCCATTTAAGGGTATGCATACGCGAGAGACCCGTATCAGTTAGTTAAGGAACATTATTTCAGGTGAACTTCAATATCGGACCGGTGACCTAGATGTTAAACCCCTTTTAACAACAAGCAACATCATCATCAATGAACCTCCATAGCAGTTTAGGAGACTTTTTTAACACATGGCATTATTTCATTACCGGTACTCAGTATTCTGAGCATGTGTTACAGGATCCACCGTTTAGATCAGAGGTGCTCAGCTGTGCGCCCGCTGAGGCTATCCCAGTGCGGCCGGACTGGCCTGACGTAAATGCATGCAGCTTACGTAGCAAGCATGCCTGACAGCGAAACGAGAGAGCGAACTCACTTGAGAGGGATGTGGAGCGGTGACGTTCGATTGTGACTACGAAGTGGAATGTTGACTGCAATACCGTACAGTATTAAAAAATCTTTATAATGGCCAGAAAGCCTACCTTTTCAAGATATTACGGTTTGATTTATACAGCGCTCGATGTAGTCAGTTTTATTTTCTTATATTTACACAATCAAAGAAAACTGGCACCTTATAATTTTTTGTGTTACAGTTTACACCGATACAGGGTTTAAGCGTAAAAGCTACGATTTGCAATTCCTTGGATGTAAATGAGAACATTTCCATTTTTGAAATGTAAAATTCCTGTTATTCATTCAGCAAAACGTAATATATTTACATAATTCAACAAGTTTACTGCTTGAATTTGCACAGTGTTGTGTGACTCACTATACACTGAATTTCTGAAAGTAGTATTTAAATATTATCATGAGCCCGCCTGGTGGCCATGGTAGTTAAGGCCTTGAAGTCTAAACGGCCTGACACCGTTGTTAGACGGTCCGAGTCCCGTTGGTCGAAAAAATGTTCACCATCAGAATGTTGGCCGGCAGGGTAAGGGAGGTGGTGGTATACGATTTCTAATCACTACGTTGCGTGCCAAAAGCCTGGATTAAATTCCAAACCTCTCCGCAGTGCTCATATGGAGTGAGGACATATGACGCTGTTGATGGCGATTCGTCCATCCGATGGGGACATTAAGCCTTGAGCAGACTCCTTGGTGCTATTCGACAGGAGTAGGCTTAGTACCGGCACCGGGTTTCACCCTCTCCCTTCCTACTGTCATATATCTCGTAATTCATTTCATCTCATTAACTCCTCTGATGAGGTTGACGTCATGAAGGGCATCTGGTCATTAAAATCCCCTACCTCACCTCATCTCACCTCATACCCGACCCCGTAGACAAACAAACAAGTATCTAAATATTATCAGGCGTCCGATGACAATAGCTAGCCTCTCAATGGAGAAGGAGTTTCATCACTAGTGAGGAAATAGATATTTACCATCCAGAATCAAAATAAACAAATAAATAAATCTATCTACCAAATAAATGTACAGTATGCCTTCACATAAATAATCAAACTGATAACTGATGTTATTCCCGGTAAGCATGATTGGATTTTCGGTGAGTTTATCAGATAATTTAAATCCAAGCAACCACAAGCCACAGCTTATCCACCTTAACGTATAATAGAGGTGTTTCTAAAGTAACCTCTTAAATATAATAGTGAATACTGTAATTCATTACGTACGGTACAAAGATTTTTGAGTTTGTAGGCCAAACTCCGGTCAGAATACACAAACGGCAATGAGCATCAATAACTTATTCCTTACATCGTAAAATGATTGCCCTCTTTCATTATCTTTTTGCCTCCATTTCAAACTCGGGTATCGCCGCAGTGATCGAGAATGACTGGGAGAACTTCAACCAACCTTCACGGCCTGTGATGAAACCACATCATCACTGTGATTGAATAGCATGCGCTCATCGCCTGCCTGCCCGCCCGCTTAGAGTGCTGGGTGCCCGCGGGACGTAATGCCCAGCGTGAGCACCACTGCTCTAGACCTTGTGTTAATCCCACTATCCCAGCTCAACCGACTCAAGGGGCAGGATCCTGGACCTCGAGACTTTGTGCGGGGGGGGGGGGGGGGAATTGGGCGGATAGACAAGAAAGAGGGATGGAAGCGGTCGTGGCCTTAAAGTTAGGTACCAACCAGGCATTTGCCTGGGGGAGAAGTGGGGAATCACTCCGAGGATGGCTGAGGTGGGAATCAAAACCCCTCTACTCAGTTGACCTCCCGAGGCTGAGTGTACCCCGTTCCAGTCCTCGTACTACTTTCCAAATTTCGTGGCAGAGCCGGAAATCGAACCCGGGCCCCTGGGGGGAGTAGTGGCAACTAATCACACTAACCACTATACCACAGTGGCGGACTAGTGTTTTCTTGCTCTAAATATTATTAGTATTAGCCACGTCAAGTGTAGTTTTCAGTGTACGTTAACTGTTGAGATAGCACATGAGACCCACAGTTTTACATGTAATGTGAACCACAGGGTCATGCATTTCCTTATCCATGCATTGAACCAAGGCCTTCATGAATAGCCGTTAGCGACATTGTGACCTACCTATGATACCCGCAAGAAATTCTCCCATTAGGCTGAACACAGTTGACTGTATTCACAAACTTATAATAATAAGGAGCTGCCGTAAGTAGGAACTCGAATGGTAGCCACACCTTACAAGACTACGCAGAGAAAGTTTGCTGGCCAGCCACTAGAAAAATTGTAAACTCATTGATCGGATAAATCACAAGAACATTTCATCACTAATTTATGACATAGGCCTAGTATTCCTATGACTGTAACATAATCTGGCCGTAAACATCCAGTGAAAGAAGTGATAGAACATTTTTCAAATTCCGCAAGCGCGCTTTCTTTACTTCAGGTACAAAATAATGAGGTCACATGGAAGTACACGTGGATCATTTATACCATGTGCATACAGCAAAACGCACTGTATGGCTCCGTGGCTAGCTGGTTAGCGTGCTAGCCGGTGGTCCAAGAAGTTCCGGGCGCGATTCCAGGCCGTGTCCGGGGATTTAACCTTCATTGGTTAATTCCTCTAGCTTCGTATTATCATTACCATTTGACTACTCAACACTTCCCAATATTTGTACTATAGTAATGTCCTTTTAAGGGCCCGGCTCCATGGCTAAATGGTTACCGTGCTGGCTTTTGGTCACAGGTGTCCCGGGTTCGATTCCAGGCAGGGCCGGGATTTTAACCATCCTTGGTTAATTTTGCTGGCACGGCGATGGGTGTATGTGTCGTCTTCATCATCATTTCATCCTCATCACGACGCGCAGGTTGCCTACGGGAGTCAAATCAAAAGACCTGCACCTGGCGAGCCGAACATGTCCTCGGACACTCCCGGCACTAAAAGCCATACGCCATTTCATTTCATTTTTTCCTTTTAAGGGAATAGAACTGAAACATATCCTCTTCGGTCCTGAACTTGTTTTTTCATTCAATATGATTTTGCTAAAATAACTAAAAATATTATTTCTTTCTTCTTTCTTTCTTTCTTAATCCATTTACCCTCCTGGATTGATTTTTCTCTCGGACTCAGCGAGTAATCCAACGTCTACCGCTTCAAGAGCAGTGTCCTGGAGCGTGAGACTTTGGGTCGAGGGATACAACTGGGAAGGAAGACCAGTACCTCGCCGATGGCGCCTCACCTGCTATGCTGAACAGGGCGTTTGTGAGGGGATGGGACGATCGGAGGGATAGACAAGGAAGTGGGAAAGAAGCGGCCGTGGCCCTAAGTTAGGGGTACCATTCCGTCATTTGACTTGGAGGAGTAGTGGGAACCACGGAAAACCACTTCTAGGATCTCTCAGGTGGGAAACGAATCCCGTCTACTCAGTTGATCTTCCGAGGCTGAGTAGACCCCGTTCCATGCCTCGTACCACCTTTCAAATTTCGGGGCAGAGCCGGGAATCGAACTCGAACAAATACGAAAAGTCCTCTCAGTTTTAGTTACTGCGTTTACGGGGTGAAAGTTCCTTATGGGGATCACTGGAAGTACCTAGGTGTTAACATAAGGAAAGATCTTCATTGGGGTAATCACATACATGGGATTGTAAATAAAGGGTACAGATCTCTGCACATGGTTATGAGGATGTTTAGGTGTTGTAGTAAGGATGTAAAAGAGAGGGCATACAAGTTTCTATTAAGACCCCAACTAGAGTATGGTTCCAGTGTATGGGACCCTCACCAGCATTACTTGATTCAAGAACTGAAAAAAATCCAAAGAAAAGCAGCTCGATTTGTTCTGGGTGATTTCCGACAAAAGAATAGCGTTACAAAAATGTTGCTAAGTTTGGGATGGGAAGACTTGGGAAAAAGAAGACGAGATGCTCGACTAAGTGGTATTCCGAACTGTCAATGGAGAGATGGCGTGGAATGACATTAGTAGACGAATAAGTCTGAGTGGTGTCTTTAAAAGTAGGAAAGATCACATAATGAAGATAAAGTTGAAATTCAAGAGGACAAATTAGGACAAATATTCGTTTGTATGAAGCGGAGTTAGGGATTGGGATAACTTACCAAATGAGATGTCCAATACATTTCCAATTTCTTTGAATTCATTCAAGGAAATACTAGGAAAACAACAGATAGGGAATCTGCCACCTGGGCGACTGCCCTCAATACAGATGAATAGTGATTGATGTTTGTTGATGATGTTGGACCTCCAGGGGTGGCAGCTATTCACACTAACCGCAACACCACAGAGGCAGGCTTAAAATATTCACCAAAGGGAATACTGTAAGTACGTTTCGCTAGGTTGTTCTTTGTCTTGTAGCATATATGCTACATCAGGACTCAGAGTTTATTTTCCTACCATTATTATTTGCTTCCTTGTATTGTATTCTTGTAAGTTAACAAAACCACATGTAGAACCTTGCATATGCTACATACGGACTGAGGACTGTATATACTGCATATAATTATTAGTCAGTTTACCCCCCAGGGTTGGATTTTCGCTCGAACTGAGGGAGGGATCCATCCTCTATCTCCTCAAGAGTAGTGTCCTGGAGAGCGAGACATTTGATCGGGGATACAACTGGGGTCGAGGACCAGTACCTCTCCCAGGACGCCGCACATGCTATGCTGAACAGGGGCCTTGTGGGGGATGGGAAGATTTTAAGGGATAGTAAAGGAAGAGGGAAGGAAGCGGCCGTGGTCTTAAGTTAGGTACCATCCCGGCATTTGAAGAGAGAAAAATTGGGAAACCATGGAAAACCAATTCGAGGATGGCTGAAGTGACAATCGAACTCCCTCTACTCGGTTGACCTCCCAAGGCTGAGTAGACCCCGTTCCAGTCCTCGTAGGCTTACCACTTTTCAAAGTTCGTGCCAGAGCCGGGAATCGAACCTGGGACTCAGGGGGGTTGCAGCTAATCACACAAATCACTACACCACATAGGCGTACATCTGAAAAACAATCTTGAAAAAAATTGTTTACGTCCTATCAACTACTTCTACGGTCTTTGAAGACGCCCCGAAATCTTATTCATTAGGAGATCCTTTGCGTACTGATAAATCTGTCAACACGAACCCAGCGTATTTAAGCACCTTCAAATATCACCGAACTGAGTTGGAATTGTATCCGTCAACTCGAGCTGAGATGGCCAGCCAGCACTTTACTGTCTGAACTAATCAGTCCGGCAATAGACCTGAAATTTACGATTCTGTTACTCTCAGGAACTACCTAACACTGTAAGCTATTTTCTTCCTTTGACGCGTCCTTACTATTTATACTTGTGTCTGGTTGATCATCAAATCTGACTGCAGATGTTATTTCTGTGGCTCCGTTACGGTTCTCTCTCGAACATTATTTTTCCGCTGGTTCTCATTCAGCAGCTCGTTCAGGAAGATGCGAACATTTATTAGCACTTGTATTGTCTGAAAGATTACTTTAAGAGATTATTTGTATCAAACTACGCACATGTTAAAACACTTTATCCAGTTGGATATAAAGCAAAGGTGCATTTTACATGGAGATTTGCAACCAAAATTCATAAATAAGAAATTTAACACACTGGAAACAGATGTTAATGAAAAATTCAAAGCAAAATTAACGATGAAAATTACGTAAAACTGGAGTGAACGAAGGGAAACAGAGATAATAATAATAATAATAATAATAATAATAATAATAATAATAATAATAATAATAATAATAATAATAATAATGTTATTTGATTTACGTCCCACTAACTACTTTTACGGTCTTCGGAGACGCTGAGGTACCGGAATCCCCATCTTCAGGGCTGCCGAAAGTGGGATTCGGACCCACCATCTCCCGATTGGATTGCCCACAGTTACGCGACATTAACCGCACAGCCAACCGGCTCGGTGAATAAGAGATGAAAAAATTAGACCCCAAGGCGCGACAGCCCCGACGGGCCTTGGCCTACCAAGCAACCGCTGTTCAGCCCGAAGACCTGCAGATTACGAGGTGTCGTGTGGTCAGTACGATGAATCCTCGCGGCCGTTATTCTTGGCTTTCTAGGCCGGGAAATTACAGATGAAACTGATGTAAATTAGGTTATTAGCGTTTAATTCTCTTTCAGTGTAAGTGCACTTATTCGTGTTGTTGCTTCCTATAGGAGACTACAAGTAAGAATAGAATAGATCCAGCTCCTTGACTGAATGGTCAGCGCACTGGCCTTCGGTTCAGAGTGCCCCGGGTTCGATTCCCGCCCTGGTCGGGGATTTTCACTGCATATGGATTCATTTGGCTCGGGAACTAGATGATTGTGCTTGTCTTATTACATTTTTCTTCATCATATAACACACCAATCACCGTAGAAATACGCAAGAATGAATACATTCCTCGCATCAGGAAAGGCATTTGCTGTGAAAGTGGGCCAAATCGACATCACTCGCTACCCCCATAAATTGAGAAAGGAGGTCGGGACGGTGAAAAAGCAGAACAGATTAGACTTCGCTCTTTCTCTAATTTCGGATCACCAGAAACTGGGGAGACAGTATTATAAATTGTTAGATCCATGAATTCAAAAGCTCTTTGGCTCAATGGTTAGCGTTACGGCTTTCGGTTCAGAGAAACTTGGGTTCGGATCCCTCCTAGTGGGTGGATTTTAGCCACACCTAGCAAATTCCTGTAATTCAAGTACTGGGTGTTTGTGTTTGTCTCGGTATATAACTCTTCGTGTCCGCCTCTGTGGTGTAGTGATTAGTGTGATTAGTTGCCATCCCCGGAGGCCCAGGTTCTATTCCCGGCTCTGCCACGAAATTTGAAAAGTGATAAGAGGGCTGGAACGGGGTCCACTTACCCTCGGGAGGTCAAATGAGTAGAGATGGGTTCGATTCCCACCTCAGCCATCCTGGAAGTGGTTTTCCATGGTTTCCCACTTCTCCTCCAGGCAAATGCCGGGATGGTACCTAACTTAAGGCTACGGCCGCTTCCTTCCCTCTTCCTTGTCTATCACTTTCAATCTTCCCATCCCCCCACAAGGCCCCTGTTCAGCGTAGCAGGTGAGACCGCCTGGGCGAGGTACTGGTCATTCTCCCCAGTTGTATCCCCCGACCCAATTTCTCACGCTCCAGGACACTGCCCTTGAGGCGGTAGAGGTGGGATCTCTCGCTGAGTCCGAGGAAGAAACCGGCCCTGGAGGGTAAACAGATTAAGAAAGAAAGATATAACTCTTCGTATAACCACAAAACAACACACTACCAATCACCATGGGATTACACAATAATGAATCCAACCCTCCAAATCTCCAAATAGGATTGATTTCAGGAATGGCATTCTTATTCTTCTTCCACCGCTTTTCCCACCTCTGTAGGGTCGCGGGTGCGAACTGTGTCGCCCATGTGAATTTGGCCATATTTTACGGCCGGATGCCCTTCCTGACGCACGCCCTACATGGAGGGATGTAATTACTATTGCATATTTCTGTGGTGGTTAGTAGTGCAGTGTGTTGTATGAACATGAAGAGGAAAGTGTTGGGACAAACACAAACACCCAGTCCCCGGGCCAGAAAAATTAATCAGATGCGATTTAAATCCCCAACCCGACCGGGAATCAAACCCGGGACCCTCTGAACAGAAAGCCGCATCGCTGACCATTCAGCCAATGAGTCGGACTCAGGAATGGCATCCTTCCGTTAAACAAAGGCAAATCTATACGTTCGCAGCCAAGACCCCATCAGGGTGCGTGAAAAGCGGAAGCAGAAAGGGAAGATTCAATAACAATCCATATTTAATTATTGTTTGTGCTTTTTAATGCAAAGCAAAGTCATCTCCTTACATGCCATGAAGGCCCTTGGAGGGGTGAAGGGTAAAGGCTTCCCCTATCCGTAACCTCGGCACTTGATGGGGTAGAGTGGTTAGCTCTACGCCCGGCCGCCTTTGTCCCCAGGAATTAACCTGGTACTCATTTTTGGTGTAGGCTGAGTGAACCTGAGAGCCATGTGCACCTCCGGAAGTAGAAATCTCTTTTCTTTCTTAAAGCATTATAAATTATAAATCGAATCCATTTAGTTTAATTATTAAGTCCTAGATGTTAAAGAGGGCTATCGTATATTGAGAGTCATTGAATGTTCGCTTGGATTTGAATTCGAAAATCATGATCAACAACTTCTGGGATTGTCAAGACAAGGATATGAATTCTCGACCCTTCTCAGGCTGAACTAACTCCGTTCCAGATTCAAATCATAGGAGTGGGTTTTAATACAATTCACATTACATTCTACTGGTTAAAAGGCTACGGAAGGCTTCATGACACGGAGCCAAAGTTCATCGATTGAACTCACGACAGAACGATTATCGGCGATCATTCTAAGTGTGCTTTTCAATTATTTTCTGCCGTTACTTAGTACCTGTTTCAATGTGAAGTCAAAGGAATAACAGCCACATTCTACTGTAGACACCACTCCTCGATCACATACTGTACTCTACTCCACCTTTAATATTGAACGTAGTAATTTTTAAGACTTTCAGAATTCAGCGTGATATCAACTTGCTTTTAGCCTCCTCGTCACGCATTCTCGTTAGATTGAACATGATAATGCTTGCCTCCAAGTGAATTATATTTGTTCGTTTCTTAGGTTTTTTAAATGTCAACTGCTTTACGTCCCACTAACTACTTTTACGATTTTCGGAGACGCCGAGGTGCTGGAATGTAGTCCCGCGGATGTTCTTTTACGTCCCAGTAAATCTACCGATACGAGGCTGACGAATTGGAGCACCTTCATGTACCACCGAACTAAGCCAGAGTCGAACCTGCCAAGTTGAATTCAGAAAGCCAGAGCGTCAACCGTCTGAGCCACTCAGCCCGGCTCTTAGGTTTTTATAGTCTGACATTGGTCTTTCATTCAGTGGCTGACAGTCGTCGATTTTCTTTCAAGATATCTATTTTTTTTTCTATTTGTTGTACGTCGTACCGTCTCAGAGAGGTCTAATAATAATTTTAATGCTATATGCTTTACGTCCCACTAACTACTTTTACGGTCTTCGGAGACGCCGAGGTGCCGGAATTTAGTCCCGCAGGAGTTCTTTTACGTGCCAGTAAATCTACCGACACGGGGCTGTCGTATTTGAGCACCTTCAAATACCACCGGACTGAGCCAGGATCGAACCTGCCAAGTTGGGGTTAGAAGGCCAGCGCCTTAACCGTCTGAGCCACTCAGCCCGGCACAGAGAGGTCTAATGGCAACGATGTGATAAAACAGAGACAGGACTGGGAAGAAAGTGATTGTTGCCTTGATTAAGGTACAGTTCAGCATATGAAATGGGAAACCACAGAATCCACCTTGAGGGCTGCTGACAGTGGGGATCGAACTCAATGTTTCCGGAATGCTAACAGCTACACGCCTTGAACCGCGTAGCCAACTCCCTTGCTACGTTATCTAGTACATGATCTCAAGCGTACCTTTAAGCTTCGGCTGAGGATACCGAGAGAGTTGGCCGTGCAGTTACGGTCGCGCAGCAGTGAGCTTGCATCCGGGAGATAGTGGTTTCGAATTCCGCCGTCAACAGTCCTGAAGATGGTTTCCAGTGTTTTCCCCATTTTCACACCAGGCAAATGCTGGGGTTGTACCTTAATTATGGCCACGGCCGCTACCTTCCCAATCCTAGCCCTTTCACGTCCTTCCATCGCCGAAAACCTTCGATGTGTTACTGCGACGTTAAACAAGTAGGGAAGAAAATCGGACGAGGACGCTCTAATTTCTACCCTTCCTTTACACAGCACGTACGCGAAGTGCCTGAAGGTTAACGGTATAAAACTGAGTAAGAAGTTCATCAGAAAACCGTGTTTATGGCACAGCAGTAGTTAAACATATTTATGAGCACTGATGAAGAAATCTTCCAATCATAAATGAATGAGCCGAATCCATAATGTCATACGGAGCGATGTATGCTATGTATTCACAGAAATATAAATGTATACATTTCAGCACTAATGTTTGTTTAAAGGGGCCTAACATCTAGGTTATCAGCCCCTTTAGGGAATTGTGTTTGGCAACGCCTGAAGAAACATCTCCCAAGCCCTACTGGCTGAAGCAGTAGATCATTGGAGATCCCAACTTCACTGCTGATGGAAACGTAGTCTTCCGCCAGGCTTGCAGTAAGGAGATCCCTTTTATCATTTTTAGGATTGAATACTACGATCGAAGTTAGTTGTAGAATTTAAGGGCCTATTAATTTATGTATTGTGGCAAGTTGTTTCCTTGCAACGCTATATAATTTAGGCCAGGGACAACGAGGATGCAGTTTACATAACAGAAGCCAAAAATGTCATGTCCCGCCCATCGGTGTGATCAGATTTGGCATTTCCAAAGGTAACTTCAGTAAGCTTCCGGGAGTCATCACAAAGTTGGAGAGAAGTGGCAATTCCCTTATGGAATCTATTAGTATTGTGAAAGAAGTTAAAGGAAGTCTTGAGCAAATACCTGCGAAAGTAGCCGCTATCTGGAAAAAGTTAGATAGGATCATGCAACGAAATCCAGGGTGGAAAGAGATAGTACAAGTACCACTTCATGTGATGTGATGTTGGGAGATCCTTCTCACAATACGGAAAAAATCTTGCAATGTAAAGAAAATTGAAAAAAAAGAAACAGTCTTCATGACAATAGAACACGATTGTTACCTGAAAATATAGAAAATTTGTTAGCTGAAAATTCTTTCCTTAGTTAATAAGTGTACTATTAAATTACACGCAATGTTTTCATGCCTATTTGCTTGCCTATGTTGGCTATTTTAGTGCCTATAAATCCTGACCCTATTGATGACCTCCAGCCTGAGGACGACCGCTAGTTATACGTGGCTGGTGCTCGGTACTCAATGTCGAGCTCTAAAGGCCCGGCCTATTACGTCAGGAAATCTAAATACGGTGAGGAATATGTTTAATTGTAGGGAAGTAGGTTAGTGAAGACCACTGTCGCTACCTCCGTCCCAGCCCTTCCCCATCAGATTGTCACCGGAAACCTGTGTTTTGCAATGACGTTATGACATTTGCAAAAAGAAAACTTTCATGTAAGTTTGACAATGTTGCAGGGATGTATCTGCGCCCGAAATTTGAACAAAATAGAAATTAAGTACAATGAACTGATGTTAGGTTCTCGAAAATGGTGCTTATTAGAAAGCACAAGTAACAAAAAAATAGTATTTCTTGTTTCTACCACATACTTGCAACAATGGTACAAACGAGTTGTACAGAGAACAGAATATATGCTCTGAGTTACACCTAACAACATGCAATAAAAATAAAACCCTGGGGAAAAATTTATAACGTGACGCCACTAGTAATAGAAAAGCGTTACAACTTTCTGTCAGTGGAGGAAGCATGCAAGCACTGATACACGGTGAATTCGCGGAGAGTTTGGCGAAATTAATTGCTTTTTAATTCTCCGAACAATGCACCTATTCTTTTCTCTATGATATGTTTTGTTCACTAATAATAATTTCGTGTGGATATTTCCAGCCGAGTGCAGCCCTTGTAAGGCAGACCCTCCGACGAGGGTGGGCGGCATTTGCCATGTGTAGGTAACTGCGTGTTATTGTGGTGGAAGATAGTGTTGTGTGTGGTGTGTGAGTTGCAGGGATGTTGGGGACAGCACAAACACCCAGCCCCCGAGCCAATGGAATTAACCAATGAAGGTTAAAATCCCCGACCCGGCCGGGAATCGAACCCGGGACCCTCTGAACCGAAGGCCAGTACGCTGACCATTCAGCCAACGAGTCGGACTTTTGTTCACTAATGAAGGGTTATCACGCTAACCACTACACCACAGAGGCGGACATGTAATAATTTTACGAATGTATTTTGTATCGTCATCAGTTATTTATTCATACTACTAGGTGTATAAATTTTTTTCCGGTTTCACTAAGAGATGGCGCCAGCGAACAGTATGCAGCGTATGAATCTGACACGTCAGTTTGTTTGTCTGACATTTGAAAGAGAACATTTGCGGCACGCATTGCTTTTCTTCTTTAATAAAAAAAAGAAGACTGCGAAAAGTCATCGTTTGCTGGTAGAAACATAATTATGGTGAACACGCTGCATCGATTACAACACATGAGACATGGTTTCGACAATTGAAACGTGGTGATTTCAATGTGAAAGACGATGCTTTGTGTCTGGTGGGACCAGAGAGGTATTGCGTATTATTAACTCTTGAAGCCCGGCGAAAACATTAATGTGTACCGCTATCGCCAACAAATGATTCATTTAAATCACGCATTGATCGAAAGACGACCGGAATGGGCCAGAAGACATGGCAAAGTGATTTTGTTACACGACAATGCGCCGTATCACACAGCAAAACCAATTAAAGACACTTTGAAATCGCCTGGATGGGACATCCTTCACGCACCCGCCGTACTACCCCGACATGGCACCATCTGACTATCACCTCTTCGCATCAATGGGGCACGCGCTCGCAGAGCAGCACTTCAGCAATATCGAGGAAGTTGGAAAATGGCTCGACGAATGGTTTGCCGCAAAACACAAGCAGATTTTCTGGCATGGTATTTATAACTTAACTGAAAGATGGGCGAAGTGTGCAGAAGCCGATGGCTATTATTTTGAATAAACAATAATGAATTTCTCTTGAAAATTACCGTGTTTTCTCTACCATAAAATCCGGCAAAAACCTATGCATACAACTGATATACCGGGGCATATTTCACAGGAAATAAAAATACTGTATGGACTTGCGATTGCTTAAAAGTGGCGCCTGAAAGAATGGGAATCCGATCTAAATTATGAGGGAACACTTTAGCGTGGCTGGTGAATCAACACAAGTGTTTCGCAAATAGGCCTACTGTCATGCAGCTTTGTACATATGCTAAAAGGACTAATGCATCAAAACAGGAGCTTAGTTTTAAGCCTTCCACTGAAGATCCATGACGAGTTGCAGAGGGGAGTTTATCACTGTTCCTTCCTGAACATTGTTCATTTCTAACAACAGACCACTTACGTGAAATATGTAAGACTGTATTCACTGCTTCCCAAGCAACCAGTCATTTAAAACTGCGTGAATCAAATGAACAAAAATTGTTAGTTTCCTTAGTCACCCGTAGTATGGCTTATCTACTGAAGTTTCGTTGAAGACATATAATTGGCTATGTTGATTGACCTTTATTACGTCAGTCAGAGCGGGAGAAAATATAATCCAAGTGGCGCTCTCGCAATTAGGATCTTTTAAAATGTAATGCAAATTGTGTGATCATGAAAAACGTACCAAACTAAACCCCATGGTGCAATAACCCCGAACGGCCTGGGCCTACCAAGCGACCTCTGCTTAGTCCGAAGGCTTGCAGATTATACGGTGTCATGTGGTCAGCACGAGGAACCCTCTCGGCCGTTATTCTTGACCTTCTAGACCGGCGTCGCTATCTCACCGTCAGATTGTCAATTGTAATTACGTAGGCAGAGTAGACCTCAAACAAGCCTTCAAAATCAGATGAAAATCCCTGACCTGACTAGGAATCGAACCCGGGGCCTCCGGATAAGAGGCGGGGCTGGTTTAATGAAAAACGTAATGGCTGGAAATTTTAGAAGATTGTGAACCTGAAGATCAATTCAAAACCCAGCATATTGATAAAATATTAATAGTGGTGAAATAATTGCATCCGTTTTCGCGCCATCCAGGATTACTATAAAAGGACCCTGCGGAGATAACTTATTACTCATTCTTTGCGCAGTTCCTAATTAGAAACTGCATCCCTCGGGTTCGGAGTATGTGTGAAATACTTAGTCGATTTTACTTACTTGTGGAACTCTAAAATATTTCAGTAAGATGACTCTAGGGACTTAGCCTAAATTTCTGGTTATGATCCCAAGACTTGTAAAAGATTCATCAAATGATGATTGACTCTAATTAATTTTAACAGTAACAGGAGACTTCAAAAATCTCAGTTGAAATTTCATGTCGAAATTTCCATCGTATAATATTCCTCATTCACGTGGAATTCAAGCTTATAATACGTAGGTCGAATCATAAGTCATGGCAACTATTTTTTTCTCGCGAACAGAAGACAACACGGAAAATCTAAGCTATGCATTTGGAAACGTGTGGTATGTACTTGCGTATGATGTCACTAGATGGTGTATGTAAACAACAGTGTGGGTCTAAGCATGTCCCCAAGTTCAGTGTGTGAGTGAGAGCGTCACAAAATGGAAGTCAACAAGCAGGAGCAAAGATCGTATATTAAAATAGCAGTTCTCCGCGGCAGAAATACACGCCAATGCCATGCAGAGCTGCGGAAAGCCTTAGGGGTGCATGCCATGCCCTATAGAACAGTGGCGAGGTGGGTGGAGACGTTCAAACGAGGTTGAGTATCAACTGCCGATTTGCCTCGCCGAGACCGTCCAGTGTCTATGGACAAAGAGGTACGGATAATGGTGATCGATCAGTGTTTACATGAGGACAGGCGCTGGACTCTAGCTATTACGTGGAAAACGGTTTGCTAACAAATAGGACATCGTAACAGCATTTCGGAGAGAGGTGTCACACGTTAGCGATACACATGGAACGAATGGTATTCAGCGCCGGCCCCACCGCTGGCAACGCACAGTGGAAACCTTGGGTGATTATTTCGAAGGTCTCTAACCAGTGGAAACCTGTCCTTTGTACGTAGTCTTCTGTATTTGCTGTCTGTGCCATAATGAACCAATGTTTACCAATGGCCTGTGTTCTGTCACTTTCCTACGAGAATCTCCTGAAGTCAGAATCTGACTTCAGGCACTATGCATAAGTACATACCCTATATTTCCAAATGCGTATCTTAGATTTTCCGTGTTGTCTCCTACTCGCGAGAAAAAAAAATAGTTGCCATGACTTATGACTCGACCCTCGTATTTCCTAGCAAAGTATCACGACATTGGTTGAATTAATTCTACCGTTGAGAATTATCGTCCAGATAACTGTCGAGATAAAAGGAGACTCTCTGTGAATCGTATCTTCGCCAACAAGCAGAAAATCACGTATTTGTATGTCTGACTTCTGTTTTAGTATGACCAGTTGTTCGAGAGTAGCTTTAGGGTGGCAGATGATCGTCAATCCTACTTGTCGCTTGAGAACGAGAAATAACGGAATTACGTCATACAGACGCAACTGAAAGGCTTGTTTCCAAAGTGACGCATTTCTAAGAAATGACATTTTTCAGGAGACGTGTTTTTAAATAAACAGATTGCTAATAAGATGGGATACTTAATTTTGTCTATGCAGCAACATCACTCTAAACAAAATATGCTCACCATGGTGGCTAAAATCCTAGTACAAAGAATACTATCGGAGGTGGGGGGGGGGGTGTCTTGAATTTACGTCACTTTGGAAATTTTGTCCTTATTTTTCTGCCATTCTGTTGGTATTTGTTTCCTTTTCCGCGCGTAATGATTTGCCTGCTTCTCAATTTCTTCATCAAACGTCGCCATTTGCATTAACATTCGCCACTGTTACAGAAAACTGCAGAGAACTTACGAAACCACGAGCGAAAGAGCACAGTCCCGCCACAATCGGTAAGCGGTCACGTCATATGCGCGCGGCGGGCTATTGGTCGTGTGGAGTTGCGGCACTTTCGAAATAAAAACAGAAGGGAGTTGCATCATTTTGGAAGTAAATACAACTTTTAGATCCCATTTTATCCAAGTCATACTCCACTTTGGAAATAAATACGTTTCCACATGTTAAAGAACTATTGTGGGAATACATTCCCACGTTCAGCTTGATATACGAAAATAGTGGAGTTGCGTCACTGTCAGATACATTTGGCTGTAAGGTCCTCGTAAAATAATCCTTGTGGAATAAGGTAGGATTGTGTCTGCAAAGAATTGCAATTACTCAGTGAAGTGTTATAAATGTATTTCTTTGCTGTATATTATGTAGTTCTGTGAACCACGAAGGGTTAATATGCAAGTAGCTGAGTGGAAACATCAGTAAGGTAAAATGTCTGACACAATGTCTGGTTAATATCCCAAGGGAAGCCGGAGAATTGCGATGCTAGGTTGAGAATGTCTGCCACCAGCTTACATAAGGTCTGTATTTTTATTTTTATTTCATGAAATGAGCATTATCTTGCCTTGCTGACGTGTGTTTGATGGCAAAATTACCCTCAAAGGTCGGTTTTTCCCTCGGACTCAGCGAGGGATCCCACCCATACCGCCTCAAGGGCAGTGTCCTGCAGCGCGAGACTCCGGGTCGGGGGATACAACTGGTACCAGTACCTCGCCCAGGCGGCCTCACCTGCTATGCTGAACAGGGGCCTTGGTGGGGGATGGGAAAATTGGAAAGGATAGACAAGGAAGAGGGGAGGAAGCGGCCATGGCCTTAAGTTAGGTACCATCCCGGCATTTGCCTGGAGGAGACGTGCGAACCCACGAAAAAACCACTCCCAGGATGGCTGAGGTAGGAATCGAACCCTCCTCTACTCAGTTGACCTCCCGAGGCTGACTGGACCCCGTTCCAGCCCTCGTACCACTTCTCAAATTTCGTGGCGCCGGGCTGAGTGGCTCAGACGGTTAAGGCGCTGGCCTTCTAACCCCAACTTGGCAGGTTCGATCCTGGCTCAGTCCGGTGGTATTTGAAGGTGCTCAAATACGACAGCCCCGTGTCGGTAGATTTACTGGCACGTAAAAGAACTCCTGCGGGACTAAATTCCGGCACCTCGGCGTCTCCGAAGACCTTAAAAAAGTAGTTAGCGGGACGTAAAGCAAATAACATTATTATTTAAATTTCGTGGCAGAGCCGGGAATTGAACTCGGGCCTCTGGGGGTGGCAGCTAATCACACTAACCACTACACCACAGACGCGGACAATGTTAAGTATTCTCTCGTATAAAATACTGAAAAACCTTGTGCCAATAATATTTGAGATTTTTCTAACTAAAATTTCAGGTCTACAAAACGTTATTTACTCTTCAATTTACCCAGTCAATCTGAGCTACGTGCGACTCGTTGGCTGAATGGTCAGCGTACTGGCCTTCGGTTCAGAGGGTCCCGAGTTCGATTCCCGGCCGGGTCGGGGATTTTAACCTTCATTGGTTACTTCCACTGACCAGGGGACTGGGTGTATGTGCTGTCCCCAACATCCCTGCAACTCACACACCACACATAACACTATCCTCCACCACAATAACACGCAGTTACCTACATATGGCAGATGCCGCCCACCCTCATCGGAGGGTCTGCCTTACAAGGGCTGCACTCGGCTAGAAATAGCCACACGAAATTATATTACCTGAGCTACAATTAAGCTATAATTCATTAATGTAGCAAGACAAAGAAACAATGGTACAAATTTAAATGGTATAGAATGTTTATTTTTACACATTTCTACATTGAATAATACAGTGTATAAAAATTACCTAAACACTCTTCTCGCCCAGGGGTTTTTCTTCGAATTCTGGAACGGAGTTCTTTCAAAAGCTCTTCCAAAAATTCATTTTTTCTACTTTGTCTGCGCAAGTTTCAATGCTGGAATCTCAAATGGCTGGTTTTTTTCAACCACAAAAATTAATTCTTCAGTATTTATTCGACTTTCTTTCTTTTTTTTGTTTTGTTTTACAATCTGCTTTAAGTCGCACCGGCGACGACGGATGGGAAAAGGCTAGGCGTGGGAGGGAAGCGACAGTGACCTTAATTAAGGTACAGCCTGGTGTAAACATGGGAAACCACCGAAAACCATCTTTCGGGCTGCCGACATTGGGGTTGAACCCACTATCTTCCGAATGCAAGTGGATAGATACGTGATCCAAACCGCACAGCCACTTGCTCGATCAGTATTCGACTTTCAAATAGTTTTGTCATCTCCTTCTTTTGAAGTTCTAGTTTATTTGATGTTTCCATGTTCGTTAAAAGAACTATCACAATATGGTAATGCACATAAACGAGTAAAATATTCACTCTACCACCAACAAACTAATGAAATACGTGGGTGGAGAGCACAAGCTCGAGTGATGTTCCGTATGCGCGCGCAGCTACATCGGGCGACTAGTTGCGCCACTAGTCGCCCACGGCTAATAGGTTACATTTACTGCAGTGCCCCATCACGCATTTGAGCAACTACGAGTCGCCAGAGCGGTTGCCGGCTCAGATGACGGCCAGCGACTAGTTGCTCAGTTGTGCAACTAGTCGCCCGCGGCTAATAGATCCCATAAGATCCAACGGTCCATGACTCGCCAGAGCAACTAGTTGCGCCACTAGTCGCCCAAGGCTAATAGCGGCCTTACAGTGCCAAAGCATACGTTCGGGCTAGGGGTGGTTACTTTTTACACCTCTTGTAAGTAAAGAACTTGCTTAAGAGTCTAACATCGCACAATTTTCTTTCATCATTTAGTACTCAGTGCAGTGAGGACCTTTATTATCTTTCGTTTCATTCCTTAAATCTCAGTACAGTAAGGAACTTTATTTTATTTCATTTCTTAACCATCAACACAGTGAGGTGCTTTATTTTCTTTTACTTCATTCCTTAATTCTAAACAGTAAACACTGAGGGGAGCTTTATTTTCTTATACGAGGGCAGATCGGAAAGTAACGCATGCTATTTGTTTCAAAAAAGTTTAATATGTACCAAAACCAAACAAATCACAAATTAACTTACTGTACATCTTTGACCTACTTTTCTACATAGTCACCAAGTTTCTCGTGGTACCAGTTTCAATATGCTCTGTTCGTAGAAGTCTATTTTCTTGGAGTATAGCCATCTGCGGACTGCTGATTTCACTTCCGAATCTGTCGCAAAGTGTTGGCCGGCCAGGGATTTTTTCATGGGACCAAACAGATGAAAGTCCGACGGTGCCAGGTCCGGACTGTATGGTAAATGCTGGAGCACCTCCCACCCAAATTTGGCGAGTTTCACATGAACAGGAGTAGCAAAATTAGGACGGGTATTGTCATGAAGAAGTGTGACACCGCCAGCATTAATGTTGCGGCGTTTATCACGAAGGACACGACACAACTTAACCAAAGTTTTAATGAAGGCTGCAGCAATCACAATGGTCGCATGTTCAGCAAAGTCCACCAATAACACACCAATCATGTCCCAGAACACTGTCACAAGCACTTTCCTAGCAGACTGAGTCACTTTGAATTCTTTTCGTATTGGGGAACCAGCATGATTCCACTCCAAAGAGGCCTGGTTGGTTTCGGACGTGTAGTGGTACGCCCACGACTCATCACCAGTGACGATTACTTTCAGAAAGTCATGACCTTCTGCGGAGTAACGCGTTAAGAGATCCATGCTTGTCATCATTCGCTGGCCCTTGTGCTTTACAGAATTTCAACGTGTCATGAACAATGTCGTACACCACACCATATGGAAAGTCTGCAATATGGTTTGCAGGTGCACACGCTGGTCGTTCGAAACTGCTGCCTCAATGGCACGGACATTCTTCGGAGTTGAAGCTGTTACCGGCCGCCCTGTGCGTAACGAATCACTAAGGTTCACACGGCCCTCTTGGAAGAATGCACACCACCTGGAGACATTGCTACGGTCTGTAAACAGTTGCTGCATACACGCCACGCATATCCCTGTGCCCTTCACCCACAAATATCAAACTACACTTCGCTGTTCTTCACACGTGGACGACAGTAATATGCTCGCCATGTTTGTTTCGTAGTTCATGCTTCTCTCGCTAGAGCTGCACATGAAAACAAAATGCCCCCTGTCCCCTGTAGTGCAAACTTAGAAATATATCGTCGTGAAATTTCAATATTCCAGCTACAATACCAAGGGAGAGGAAATTATTGTGCGTTGCTTTCCGACCTGGCCTCGTATTTCATGCTTTAACTCTCCGCATAGAGAAGAGCATTCCTTTTGCTCCTAGTCATCCTCCATTGAGCCCTGCGTTCATGTTTCGATGGGATCATGTTATATGCATGCAAAACAGTCCTTGACAGACAACGCATTATCATACGTTTTCAAACATATCGAAAATTCCACACAGGGGCTGATAATCGAATTCCTTTGTTATTTAAAAGACATTGAATGATTTACTAGGTAGGCTAGGTAGGCTGCACACCACAACCGGTTTAAATATCCCAATCTTTTATGTGAAGTTCCAAGAACAACAACATCAACAGCAGCTTGGATTACGCAACAACCTCCTTTCTGTGATCTTGCCACATCCTAATCCCTCCAGCTGCATTAGACTTAGTTTGCCACTGCTGCCTGAAGAGTTACTAGAAATAAAATTTTAAAAAATAAATTTAAAAAAATTAGATTTAATTTTAAATTTAATGATAGCTGACAATTTCTTCGCACAGGTTGCTTAGAATAGTCCCATCTATCACCGGCTAGACGAACGTACCTTATTTTAATTACACTCTGTATATATATTCACCTTACTCAATAACAATGATTTCAGTACCTTGTAAGCATCGTTAAGTATCAAAGCAAGTTCACAGTTTAACGAGCCTTCACCGTATTCATAATCACGGTAGTGCCAATTTTACGTAGAATTCGAACCACCGGTACATGATTTTTCGTATAAAGTATTCTACGTGCATTGGTCGGTGTGAACCATGGCTCCCTATGTGAGAAGCCAGTGACAACGTCACTAGGTTATCATGTCTGGTCATTAAGAGACGGGCTGAATGGTTCCCACGGTAGACCACTGACCTTTGGAGCCCGATTTGGTGTGTACAACCCCAGCTTATTAATGTGCTCAAATACACCAGCCTCGTTTGTGAAAGAATTCTGGCACCTCACGGTGTCCGCAAAACTTAAAAATAGTCAATGAGACGTACAACCAATAACATTTTTTCATTGGCGTAATATCTAACAGATACAAAAGACACATAGGGTATCAACCTTTTCAACAACATCACAGTCAGTGAGTTCAACACCCACACTTTCGCCCCAGAGTTTCGAAGTGCACTAATCGACACAAAAAAAAAATCACTCAAAAGGAGGACTTATTTTCCTGCAAAACTCGACATTCAGTTACATCTCAAGCTGGTAGGCAAACGATTAGCTTAGTAACGTGATTAGATGCATCACAGTCTTACCACCTGAGGCCTGTGGCCTTAGTAAAGGCTCACAGAAGCTACTCGTAAGCAGAAGAACGCTTGCTTTGTTGTGAAATGCGCGTCGACTACTCGACGTGACTCTACATCGAAGTGATTTTGTCCAGTTATCAAGAGTTTGAGAAGGGGCGCACGGCTAACTTGCGGTCATTGGCGTTCGAGCGTGACTTCGAAGTGAGAATTGCTCTGTTGTCCGCTTCTGATCGCAGGAGAGCTTCCCAATCGAACTCAGGGATTGGGATATTTTTTTTTTTTTTTTTTTTTTTGCGTCGCACCGACATAGATAGGTCTTATGGCGACGATGGGACAGTGAAGGGCTAGGAGTGGGAAGGAAGCGACCGTGGCCTTAATTAACGTACAGCCCCAGCATTTACCTGGTGTGAAAATGGGAAACCACGGAAAACCATCTTCAGGGCTGCCGACAGTGGGGTTCGAACCTACTATCTCCCGAATACTGGATACTGGCCGCACTTAAGCGACTGCAGCTATCGAGCTCGGTGGGGGTATGTTTTAACCGAATAATTATTAGCTCGTGTGTCTCCTTTATCTGTTCAAACTGACTTTGGATATAGTGGATAATGAACACAATAATGTACAATACCAGAGCTAATCGTGTCACAAGACCGTGGTTATTGCTAATATGAATTTAGTGGACACACTGTGCTACTGAAGCCCAATAAAGCATTCTGAATAAAACAAAACACAATAATAAGTATCACCACTAAACAAGCAAGCGAACGAAAGAACGAACGAAGGAACAAACAAACAAAAACAGTGTTGTTACGATAAAGTGAATCTTACCAGGTTACCGGCAAGTCGGCCGTGAGGTTAGGGGCGTGCAGCTGTGAGCTTACATCCGGGATATAGTGAATTCGAACCCCACTTTCGGAAGCCCTGAAGATGATTTTCCATGGTTTACCATTTTCACACCAGGCAAATGCTGGGGCTGTACCTTGATTAAGGCCACGGACGCTTCCTTCCCACTCCTAGCCCTTTCCTATCCCATCGTCGCCATAAGACCTGTTTGCGTCGGTGCGACGTAAAGCAAGTTGTAAAATAAACATAAAAACAGGTTAAGTTTCTTTGTTGTCTTGACGTTTCCCCCACCCTGATCCCCCTCTTCGATTATATCAATATGCTGATGACCTGGCTATCCTTCCCTTACGCCCACCGTCCGAACCCTCACTCGCAAACTCCAGAGCTATCTCGATACCCTAGTTACCTGGCTTAACTCCTGGCACATCACAGTCAATCCCACTAAAACTCAGTTCATTGTTTTCCGCCGTAAATCCCGCCTCTGTCGCCCTCGCCACCGCGCCCCTCTAACGATGTACAATTTCCCACTAACTGAAACTAACCCTCTCAAGTATTTAGGAATAACCTTACAAAATAATCTTAAATGGCTCCTTCACCTCAACTCCGTATATAAAAAGCTCTTCACCGCTTCCGAGTTCTCCGTATTCTCACTGGGAATAAGTGGGGACTTGGCCTTCCCAAATCCTTCACGTTTATCAAACCTTCAATCGCCCCGACGTTACTTACGCTTCCCTGACTTGGCTGACCGCTGACCAATTACAATACACACGTTTGTTTAAGGGGGGACCTACACCTATAACAACCAAACATCATGTATATTTCACTTTTTTATTCCTCAGAAACAGAAAGTGCTAAAGAATTGTAATTTGGTCTGCCAATCACACTATGCTTTTTCAATATGTTCCTGTATTTACAAGTCATATGGCGAATCCATTTCATGAAATTCGGCATTTAAAATGGCGGCTGCATGTTGTGCACTGTTCCACCGTTTCCCTAATATTTTACACAAATATCATTGTTTTTCAAAAATTCTTATTTCATTGTATTTAGTAATGCAATAGCTAGAGATTGACCTAGAATCATTGGAATCTATAAAGAAAAATATTTTTTTTAAAGCTTATATTAAAGTGTAACTTTTTGCACGTTTTTTCACAGATTAATTTTTAAAAAACCGAAACTATGACATCTACAGCAACAGTTCTAGGTCGTGTTGTTCTTCCCTATAAGATACACATGTATACTAAATTTCGCTTCATTATCTTGAAAACTTTGGCAGTTACTAAGGAAACGGTTTTGAAAATCCAAAGTTTCGGGAAAGGAGCAACAGAGTTACCAATGTGTAGGAAAACGTCGGCGACAGTCCTGCACGTTGTTGGTCATAACTTCAAAAGTATGATACCTATCAAAGAAAGTGTTGCAGTGATTTGAAGAGGAAGGATCAATAAACGTAGAAAAAATAAATTGAAAATTGACAAACTTTTATCCTTATAGGTGTAGGTCCCCCCTTAAGTTAGGCCGCCACGCGATACGCATAGCTTATCACCTTCCCTTTGATACCCCCTCTGCCACTTTCAACCGCTATACTCCTTCCCTTCTATACTCACTCACATTCACGATCTCCGTTTCAGTTATCTTACCAAAGGTCTTCAGAATCATAACCACCGAGCTCGATAGCTGCAGTCGCTTAAGTGCGGCCAGTATCGAGTAATCGGGAGATAGTTGGTTCGAATCCCACTGTCGGCAGCTCTGAAGATGATTTTCCGTGGTTTCCCATTGTCACACCAGGTAAATACTGGGGCTGTACCTTAATTAAGGCCACGGCCGCTTCCTTCCCACCCCCAGGCCTTTCCCACCCCATCGTCGCCATAAGACATATCTGTGTCGGTGCGACTTAAAGCAAATAGCAACAACAACAAAATCATAACCATCTTATCTCCGAAGCGCTCCCTATATCCCCCCTACCTACTGCTATTCACCAACGTGTTCGTACTCCTCCTACATCATACCTATTTCCCCCTCGCATCACTTAGCTTCTCCCCCCATCCCCCCCCCCACACTGCCCTCCCTGGAACTTTTCTTCATTCACACTTATGGTATTCGGTTGCTCCTGGCAGTGGTAATTATAGCCTACCTCTGCTATATTACTGATCTTTAGGCATCACAAGTGCTATCTACTATTTTGATCTTTTTCTGTGATGTATTTAATGCTTCATAACCCCTTTTCTCTTAAACTTGTCTTGAAGTGCATTTTCTTTTGTCTTTATGTGTCTAGTGATTCTATTTTTGTTTTCTTGGCCTCGATATAATCTTTACGGACGATTGTGCGGGACTATGGCACATACATAATTGTCCTCTTCTAAGTGTTACTATTGTCTTATCGATATTGTGTTCTTACAAGTGTTAGTGCTACTTACTCGGACTCACGTCAAGCAAAGTGTTTCTATTTTCTAAGTTCTTATTGTTAACAGTGTTTCCGGATATCTTATTTTATTTCTTATCAGTGCTGCAAGAGACTGGCATGGACATTCTTGTGTTATTTTATCTTATCCAGTGTATTATCATCTCTTGTATGATACTCTTTGCCCAACCGGGCGAGTTGGTCGTGCGTGTAGAGGCGCGCGGCTGTGAGCTTGCATCCGGGAGATAGTAGGTTCGAATCCCACTATCGGCAGCCCTGAAGATGGTTTTCCGTGGTTTCCCATTTTCACACCAGGCAAATGCTGGGGCTGTACCTTAATTAAGGCCACGGCCGCTTCCTTCCAACTCCTAGGCCTTTCCTGTCCCATCGTCGCCATAAGACCTATCTGTGTCGGTGCGACGTAAAGCCCCTAGCAAAAAAAAAAAACTCTTTGCCCACATCCTGATATTTCTGAATTTTCTTGTTCTGTACATACTTTCCTGCATCACCACTTCATGTACTCTGTACATATATGTCTGTACTTTGGAATTTCTAATAAACGGTGGGCTAGCGGGGGCCAGCTATGGTGGGTGTGGTGTGGGATCATCCTGTGGGCCGCTCTGTGGGGTCGCGGTTGCCTCTGCGCCAGACACTCTCTTACCTTCTCCTGCAACGTATGTACTACACATACTCTCCTTCCCTTTTCCTTAACGCGATTTTCTTTTACTTCTATCGGCCGAAGAGCTGCTTTGTTCAGCTGGTGGCCCACCTTCCCCTCACGGGGACGGAATGAAATATCTTAATGATGATGATGATGATGTCTTGACGTTATCCTCCGTTTGTATACACGAGCATATGCCCTGATGTGCCTTTGCTGGCAAGATGTAGTGTTTACAGTGCACTGTGTCTTCTGGTATGGGCTAGAGCAATTTTGTTACTTTCATTGATCTGTCTCAGCTTTATCCTTGGCTTTGACAAAATGAAAGTGACTGAGGTATGAGTGATGCTAGTAATGCCATTCCTTCTGCAGCCAGTCCCTGCTATGAATGGTGTGAAAATATTGCTCATAGGGTCGGTTGGTGCATGCATTTCAGTGGGCTTGGCAGACTGATATGTAATAGCAACTTCTGGCTCGGTGAGGAAAGCAACGGGAAACTACCTCACTCCTCATTTCCCTAGTACGCCTCTTCAGTGATGCCCAGGCCATCTATGACAGCTGATGGCGGAGCTGTTGAGGATCCAATCAGCCTTCGGGCTGAGGACTAAACATACATACATGCCCTGATATTCGTAAACGTGGCTACCAGATCACTACTTAAGTTAGGATCATCAGCTGGGCTAAGTGGCTCAGACGGTTGAGGCGCTGGCCTTCTGACCCCAACTTGGTAGGTTCAATCCTGGCTGAGACCGAAGGTGCTCAAATACGTCAGCCTCTTGTCGGTAGCTTTTCTGGCACATAAAAGAACACCTACGGAACTCCATTCCGGCACCTCGGCGTCTCCGAAAACCGTAAAAGTAGTTAATGGAACGAAAACCCAATAGTCTTAAATTAGGATGACTTGCACATATTAAAGAAACCATGTTCTGTATTACCCTCGGCCCTCTTCAGATTATAAGTCATCGTTAAGAAAAGAAACGTTTCTCCATATCTCGTACAGTGATCTCGTGAAGTGATCTGATCTGTAAGATCACATTATGACAGGCTTTGAGCCCAAGACCCTTAACAATACGAACTCTGATCGGTTCCTCCTATGCATGTTCGGTCAACTAAGTGTGGATGAATGCTTTTGTGTATTTAGTCATCCAAACTGCAATGTAAATCAAACCTTCGACCTCCATTTCATTGCCAGGTTCACCCGAAAATGTTGGAACAGTTTCATATGTTCCTCCTTCAAAATAGCTTTCAACAGAAGAATTTTCCAACTCACGACACCTTACTGTGCACTTCCGTAGCATTTGTTATTCATTAGTTTCTATTCGCGTGTTCTTGTGTTGCACTATTTACCGACATTATTACCGAGAACAATCATCTGAAGACGATGAAAGAGCGTTCAGCGTGGTAGGGTGAATCCTCCTCGAGAACGGATCTGGGAAAGCAAATTCTCGAGTGAAACTTGGTTCAGTCGGTGGGTTTAAATGTACATCACTCCTAGATTCTGATCTTCTGAGATCAGACATTTCAAGGAGGGGATGGTCACAAGGAATAGCTTTCTGGAACACTTGCTTAACTTTCCTTTCCCCCTTGCAGGTCATACTATTAATAAGGCCACACATGTTATTTAAAAGTTTGTCTTGTTGTTTTAACTAAAGACCATACCTTTTTCTCTAGGGACTATAAATGGCCAGACTGTAACAATTCGTCAGATCGTACCATATTTCACGTTTTCTTTCACTGTTTGCTTATGGTGACGATCGGATAGGAAAGGACTATAAGCTGGAATAAAGCGACCGTGGCCTTAATTATTAAGTTACAGTCCCACAATTTGCAGAGTGTGAAAATAAGAAACCATGGAAACCATCTTCAGCGCTGCCGACATAGGGATTCGAACCCGCAATCTCCCGATTGCAAGTTGGCAGCTACGTGTCAAAACAACATAGCCACTTGTTCGGTGTACTACTTATAAAAGTTTCAACGAATACACTCGTGTTTTCAGCGACAGTTGCATCGTCTCCTAATTCGAAATGACTTAATGCTATAGATATGTAAACTGTGTGACATTATTATGCACCTTTTCTTATGTTCATTCTTTCAGTACCCCTACAGTTTAGATGACTGAAATCGATTTTGTGGCATACTTTAATTTTGTAGCTGTCATTCTTAACTAGAACTACTACAGGTTCTTTCGAGACAACTTTATCATCAGAAATTTCGAAGCCGGTGTCGAGAAACCAGTTCCGTTACTAATTAGTTTCAAGAGTGAGGAGTATCTGCAAAGAAGTATACATTTTCGGACGCTCGTGGGTTTAAAATCCATGTTTATTTCATTTTTGTTTTTCACCGATTCTATGTGCTTTCCACAAGCCTTGATTCGCCACCCCCATGTTACAGAGACACGCTATTTACTTCCTATCCTATTTCTGAAAGACGTGAAATCAAATCTTCTAGTATGTCTCCTGACACTCTTTTATCGAAATCAGCGTTAATTACATCCTTCCAGTTATCGAATAGTCCTCTCACAGTCACAGCTGGCAATTGTGAACTGGGGCCTATATAATTTCATCCTTCAGGGAGGCATATTCGAAAGCACTCTTGACACGCATTTCGTCAAACTGGAGATCTGTAATTTTCACGTAGTGTTTATACAAGACAGCAACTATCTTCAACATATGCAGAATATATTCCAGTGTTCCATTTCTGTTTCGCTTGTCAATTTACTTATAAATAAGCTGCTTTCCTATCATTTTCTTTCCGCTGCCTCTAATTTCAGTTTGAGAACATCATTAATTTTTACCTTTCGTCATATATTTTTCAGCCTTTCAATTTCTTCAATCAGGGCCATAGTATTATCACAGACCTGGGGGCTGGCGGAAGTCGTGTTACGTTATGTTCTGAATATTTTAACAGTTCGTCATTGTCCCTCTTTTCCTTCCTTCTTACTCTATCAAGTAACACTTTCTGTATGTTACTCGAAAACAGGCAAAATTATACAGGGAACAGCGTTTTTATTAAGCATACGTTTGGAAGAAAGCCTTAACAATTCGCCATTTAGATCCAGTTCAAAATCGCTATCAGAAAAATGTTCGAAACACAACCGGTACGAATCTGCCTTCCACTTTCCAGCACGCCTAAGTCTTTGGATCCCACTGCTTCCTTAGCTCCTCGTTTTATGGTAAACTGAAGTATTTCGTGTGACTTTTGAAGGGATATTTCCTTGCTTTTGTCCTGCTGTTGTTGCACACAAGAACTGTATACCTCATACCAGGCATGCACCCCGAGACCTAAATCAAATCAGGTCAAGTAGAACTCAGAATATTACTGGAATAAGAAAGGAGCTATTCACCACAGGACTAGTCGCTAACTCATAGACAGCACCATAAAACTATAAAAGCAGAACTACAACTTACTTGCACATATTAAAGAAACTCGCACACTACTCACATGTTACTGCATAGACTCTAATTAAGGCTACATCCAGACAGGATCCGTTCCGCTGCGTGCAACACGTCATGACACGTTTTATACGACAGCATCTTATCAGTCATATACGGCGCGACTGTACATGATCAGTCGTACGTATTGACAGTTTTCACCATTCCACTGAGAAGGATAGGCTGTAAGTTATTGCTTTGTGAAAATGTTGAACTGAAATGAAGTTTGTGTGAAGAGGGAATTTGGTGTCATGAAATAAATAATAACAGACGAAGTTATGGCGAATACCATATGTTGTTTCCGAAACTTTTGCAGCACGATGGAACATTGTCTGAGTACTTCAGGATGTCGACATACTGTTTAGATATTATTCATGAGAGTATTCGAGACAGACTGTCAAAGGTGAAATTAAGTGACCGTGATCCAATTTCTACATGGGAAGGCGAATAGATACATTAAGGTAAGATTTTCGTTTACAGTCTCAATTACTGATTTGTTATTAAAAAGAAAAATTTAAGTGCAGATAGTCAGATAACGTCTTCTTTGGATGGCTCAGTACTCACTTTAGACACTGCGTCTTGTCCGTTCTGCGTCCAGAAGCAAACAAAGGTTAACCTTGCACTCTTATTCGGTTAGCCCGGGTGTCGAGCTTTGAGTCTGTAAGGTTCGGCGATTACGTCGGCTGTTAGGTTAAGCTTGCATTCTTGGGCATCGAACTTGGGTCTTTAAAGTTGGCGACTCTGTAAGGTTAAGCCTGCACACGTAGCCAGCAATCCATATTTCAAATCTCCCGCCAAATGGCATCATGTAGGGTTAAGCATGCACTGTTTGTCAGCACATCCGTGAGGATGAGGCTTCCTCAGGCAAGAGGAGTTAGGAGGCGGCAGAAACACTCAAAATATACTACTTGCTCTGATCACGCCCGTGTCCGTATCTGGAGGCCTTTAGAATAGCACCTCAATCCTGCCTTTGCTGTGGCGCGACAAACCACCCCCACTGCTGGTGTGCTCGTCGGAGGTGGTATCGTATATGACAGTCAATCACCCCTAGTAGTGATACGAGGGACATTGTCAGCCCAGTAATAGGTGCAGGATATCCTGTAACTGCATGTGTTGCCCTTCATGGAGGGGCTCTCAAGAAGCGTTTTCCAGCATTGCACTCAGTAATGGTATCTCATGAACGACTTTGCAACATTGCCACGTTTCCGTGGCCTACCCAGTCATCAGATTTATTGCCCATCGAAGACGTCTGGGACCAAGTGGGGCGCCAACATCAGCAGCCTAGTAATTTACACGATATAGAGGACCAGTTACAGCAAATATGGACGCTGCAAGAAATCTGTACGGTTCCATGCCCGCTCTTATCACACCTTGTATCCAAGCCAAAGGCGGAATCACGGGATATTACAGTCTCTTTTCAGTTGTTTAGTTTTTCGCAATAAACTATCCTTTCGCTCTGATATTGTAATCACGCATTTATACCAACGTTGCAGTCACTCTATCACGTTTCGTGCGATGCCGACAACTCTTTGTGCGTGATTCTATTTTTCTCTTTGACAATAAGTGTAGATAGATGAAGACTATAATGGTTTTCCTTCTGTTATGAACATGGCCTTACTTTCTTACCTTCCTTAGGAATTAGATGCCATTTAAATATTAAGGTATCATTCCCTTTGTTGTCTTAAATAAACGCGATATGTTTTGTGTTCCAGAATCATGCACCGGTGTACAGTGCGGCGAGGGACGCAAGTGCGTGGTGCGACGCGGACAGCCCAAGTGTGTGTGCTCGCCAGACTGCCGCAAGAATCGCCACAAGGGCCCCGTGTGTGGCAGTGATGGCCGCACGTACAGGACAGTGTGTCGTCTGCGCAAACGCGCATGCAGGAGAAAGTCCAGCACCCTTTCTGTGGCCTACGACGGTCACTGCCAAAGTAAGGCTCGACATGCCGTTAGTTTGCACGTGCATCTGTACGTAAGCCAAATAGCTGTATTGTAACACACGGGCTCTAGTGATGGAATGAAGCGTACAAAAATGGTGCAAAATAATTGAATCTAATTTCTTTAGTGACAGGAAATAGGATACGAAGAATTCTTCATTCACTGTGTCACCCTCTCTCAAGTAACCTAGCTTAGTTGGTGTATGTCTGATCACGTCAGATCACGTCTTGTATCCTGAAAGGATTGGGTATTCAACTCATTCTGACTTACGTCCTATCTATACCATTCAAAAATAGTGTATTCACCTCATTCCGACTTACCTTCTATCTATACCAATCAAAAATAGTATATTCACCTCATTCCGACTTACCTTCTATCTATACCACTCAAAAATAATGTATTCACCTCATTCCGACTTATGTCTTACCTACACCAATCAAAAATTGTGTATTTATCTCGTTTGAATTATATTTTCTACATCAATCAAAAGTTACTTGGATAATCTTATAATTATTATAATAAGATGTAATACTTTGAAAAATGTGGCTACAATGAAAACATATGATGGAATAGAAATGCCAATAAGCATGCGGGCATTAGTATTAACCTAATAAAAGTACAGAATTTATGAAGCTACTGCACTTGCTACGTACGGTATTGCACGTGGTTCTGTTTTATGGCTGTTTGGGTGGTCTAGAAACTACCCACCAAATCGGCCTGGGTTCAAATTCCAGCTTTGACTAGAATGAACGAATTCTGGTATGAGGGTTAGAATGAGGTATTCTTAGTCTCATGAAGAAGAATGAAACGAGAAGATTCTCATTCTTAGCCATCCTTCAAACGTATTCCGTCGTTTCCCGCATCTCTCCATGAGAATGTCAAGATGGTACACATTCTTCTAAATTCTAGCCCCAAATACACTGGTGGAAAATGAAATCCTAACACCACAACGGAGTTGTGCTAGATAAACGAAATTCGGGAGGCGTGTTTGCATATCTGATAACGCCTACTAAACTTTGCGCGCTAGTCGACGAAGAGTGGTACCAGTAGCGCCACTATGACCTTGCAAAGCAATTTTGCTTCAAATATGCGCTCTACACCTCGTGAGCGTTAGTCACCGTTCGGTGTTGACGTTGTAAAGTAGATGTGAGTCAACCATATCTTTAAAGAGAAGAAAAAGACATTACCAGCAGCTTACTGAGTTTGACCAAGGCCGTGTAATAGGGCTACGAGAAGGTGGATGTTCTTTCCGCAATATTACAGAAAAACTTGGCAGGAATGTAGCCACAGTGCATCGGTGTTAGCAACAACGGTCATGGGAAGGCACTGTCTCAAGAAGACCGGGGTCCGGCCGCACACGGGCCACTACCGAGAGGGAAGACCGCCGTATTCGCCGCATGGCTGTGGTGGATTGTACTGCATCGGCAGCAGCCATTAGAGCTTCAGTTGGCACCAGAGTGGCACAGCGATTACTTGAGAGACAGCTCCGAGCCAGACGTCGTGTAGCGTTCATGCCACCAACTCCGAATCACTGCCAACTAAGACTTCAGTGGTGTCAAGCTAGAGCTCATTGGAGGGAGGAGTGGAGATCTGTTGTGTTCTCAGATGAGAGCCGTTTCGGTCTTGATGCTAGTGATGGCCGTAGGTTGGTTAGAAGGAGGTCAGCAGAGCGCTGGGAACCAAGCTGTCTGCAGCGTCGACACACTGGGCCTACACCAGGAGTTATGGTCTTGGGAGCGATTTCTTTTGACAGCAGGAGCAATCTCGTCGCTATCCCAAGAACTTTGACAGCGGATTTGTACGTCAGGCTGGTGATTGAAGCGGTTCTGTTGTCACTCGTTCGCAGTAATCCAGGGGAGTGTATTCCAACAGGATAACGCTCGTCCTAATACCGGTGCTGTTACCCAGCATGCAGTACAGAGTGTCGACCAGTTGCCTTGGCCTGCGAGATCACCAGACCATTCTCCCATTGATCACGTATGGGACAATAAATCCAATATCATCCAATACCAGCATTAACTGCTGCTGATTTGACTGACCAAGTGCAACAGAAATGGAACTTCATCCCAAAAAATGACACACGGCACCTATAATGACACAAAGTATGCACGTTCATATGCTTAAATTCAAAATCATGGCGACTACAGCGGTTATTAAAGTACCACCATGTCACATGTCTTTTCACGCGTAGGCCTTCTGAACCTGGAAACTTCAATCAAATAAATATGTTGCCCAGACATATGTTTAGCATAAATTGCATTCCTCTAAACTAATGTCTTCTTGGTATTTGGATTTTATTTTCCACCAGTGTAATTAGAAATATTTAGTTTAATGCAGACACCACATCCATACAGGTTATCGAACAGATTTCTTACACACTCGATACAAACTTTAACAATATCTCTGAAAGACTAATTCGCCTACTTTCCTCGTCAATTAAGAATTGCATTTGCTCTAGCCGACCTCATTGACGCAAGTCGATAAGTCATTCGTCCTCTGTTCGCAAGATAGCAAGTTTGATTCCGGCTGGTGTCAGTGGCATTGGAGGATTATTAAATGCGTCAAACTTCGTGTCATTGCTGTGGTCTTCCAGGACAAACTCACAAAATTCCGCCGTCTGTTAAGACTTTTAACAGGCGGTCCGACTCCCTGGCTAACTGGAGAGCACCTTAGCCTTCGGGACTGGGGCCCCGCATTTCAATTCCCGCCCGGACTGTTGAATTTTAGCCATCGTCAGTTGATCCCATTCACTCGGGTGGACGTGTTTGTTTTCCTGAGACTCACATATCGCACTAACAGGCAGTTTCTAAACACGACAGACGCGGTTAGGGACGTGTAGCTGTCAGCTTGCATACGGGAGATTATGGGTTCGAATCCAACCGTCGTCAGCCCTGAAGATGGTTTTCCATGGTTTCCCATTTTCACACCACGCAAATGTTGGAGCTGTACTTTAATTAAAGCCACGGCCACTACCTTCCAAATTCTAGCCCTTTCGCGTCGTTTTGTCGCCAAAAAGCCTTCGGTGTGCCAGTGCGACGTTAAACTACTAGAATAATAATAATAATAATAATAATAATAATAATAATAATAATAATAATAATAATAATAATAATAATAATAATCATCATAATAATAATAATAGTAATAAACACGACAGACGCCGTCCACCCTCATCGGAGGTTCTGCAATACAAAGGCTGTACCTGGCTATAAATAGCCATCGATATTATTATTACTATCATTTTTATTATTATTATTGGTCCCACTAACTACTTTTACGGTTTTCGGACGCACCGAAATGCCGGAATTTTGTTTCTCAGGAATTCAGCATATTTGAGCGCCTTGAGTTCCACGGACTGTGTCGGCACCGAACACACCAACTTGGGGGTAAAAAGTCAGCTGTCTACCGTCCGAGTCACTAATCCTGGTTATTATTATTATTATTATTATTATTATTATTATTATTATTATTATTATTATTATTATTATTATTATTATTATTATTATTATTATTATTATTATTATTATTATTGTATGTCTACCTATTAGATCCGATCCCTGATACAGGATCGGGTGCGAGGTGACATAAAATTATGTGGCATGTTTAACGGCCAAAGGCCCTTCCCGACGCAAACCTCTCCTGAGGATTTAAGGAGGATGAAATGAAAGATGGTGAATTGATTTGTGTAAGGAGGTGGAAGGAATCTACTGTGGCCCATGAATGGGAACTGTCCAGGCATTTGCCTGGAAGTGAAAATAATAATAATAATAATAATAATAATAATAATAATAATAATAATAATAATAATAATAATAATAATAATAATAATTTCGTGTGGTTATTTCCAGCCGGGTGTATCTCTTGTAGGGCATACCCTCCGATGAGGGTGGGAGGCATCTGCCATGTGTAGGTAACTGCGTCTTATTGTGGTAGAGGACAGTGTTATATGTGTTATGTGAGTCGCAGGGATGTTGGGGATAGCACAAACACCCAGTCCCCGAGCCAAGGGAATTAACCATTTAAGGTTAAAATCTCCGACCCGGCCGGGAATCGAACCCGGGGCTCTCTGAACCGAAGAGCACTGCGCCCACCATTCATCCAAGGAGCCGGACAGTGAAAATGGGAAACGACAGAGAACCATTCTCAGGACAGCTGACGGTGGGGTTCGAATCCACTGGCCTCCCTAATGCAGAATTCGGCTCCATAGCAGTAGCGCTTTAACACGCGCCGAAACTTTCCTCGTTATTATTATTATTATTATTATTATTATTATTATTATTATTATTATTATTATTATTATTATTATTATTATTATTATTATTATTTTAGCAGAGAGAACGGATAATAAAAACCTTAAAGCATTTACACTTGAGTGTATTCGGCAAAGGCGATCTAGTGAACTTGTTTTATAAAAGTGAATTAAATGATAGCGTGGACGTTAGCTGTTATCCCTGTTTCCTCCCAGTTTGTATGACAGGCACATAACCGACACGGTAAAAACCGATCAGAGGTAGCTAGTGACAATCGAAGTCAGTATAGTATCCCCCCCCCCCCTCACACACGTAAGTAGACGCATACGTGCAGCTTTGGGCACAAAATCAGTCTGCCCCAGTATTCAGACTGTTGTTCGTGTGGTATGACCATGTGAAGATATTCTTTACCAAATCTGTCCCTTACAAAGTACCAATATTATATAACTATGGGTATATCTGTCTCTTAAGTCTTCATCCCAGACACTAATTGGATCCTCAGGCAGCACCAGCAAAGGTTATGCTGTTATCGGGAAACCGGAAAATCCGATAGCGGAGCTACAATAAGGCGAATAAGGCATATTGAGGAGCTTTTTAATACTATTTGTTCGGGGCGTCGACCTATAGAGATCTTTTGCCCCTATATTGAGGAGTTAGGTTGTTAGCCTTTGCTTTCCTCATAAGGTGATAAAGAGCTATTGACACAACAGGTCCTATGTGTAGCACCTTTCATAACATCCAGTCCCATTAATCGTGCTCAGCACAGCATTCATACAGTCACAGCAACAAATGACACTCAGATTTCGGTGGAAACTATATCTTCTCTGGCCTGTGACAGGTGACAGATGCAAAAATACTTCATCCATCGAGAAACAGCAAGAGGCGCGTAGGTATATCTGCTTAAACTATTTTTACGAAATTCTGGATAAGGAGTTGAAGCTCTAAATCCCGCTGAGATACAGGGTCGTGGTGGCTAGCGAGGTCTGTCACACACCATCAGAGCAATGACAAAAACATTTTTGTGGCGTGGAGATCCTGGAGGAACCCTGGTCCTCCTCCTCTTTGTGCTGCTCAGCTTCTTATCTGGAGTCTACGAGATTTTAATTCGGCATACGTGGTGAAAGGCTGACCCCTAGCAGCCTATAAAAACAAATTTAGTTCTCTATGCACGTAACAGAGACGAAGTCAAAAGTGCGTTTTTATTGTTATTATGATTAGAATACTTTATTTTTGTTATCAAAATTCGTTATTTAAAGTGAGAATATAGATAGAGACTGGAAATAATCGCTTAGACATCTTGTATGCTCCTCACATTGTAGAGATATATTGTAAAGTAGGTAACTGTGTGTCGTAGAGCACAAGCCTTAGGGTCCTCGAGTTCTTGACGTAAAATCCTAAGACAAAGGCAACTTCTACAGCAGGCGTGCAAAGTTACGATGACGTGCTGCTTACCATGCAGTAGTACAGAATACCACAGAGAGCAAACCTTCCAGTACATCACATGGCACGGGAGATGGCAGAACTGAGCAAAGAACAATTCTGCATGTATATAAAGAAATGTACTAATAAGCACATCTTATCTCATATGTCAAACTTATAACATTGATGGTGATTATTGTTTTAAGGTACTTGTACGCACTACTAACGATGAATTTAATCAAAACCTGAATATATACTGAGCGAGTCAGCTAAGACGTTAATCTTAAATGGCTCATAAACTGTTAAAGATATCAAACACCTGACTTCACTTTCAGTAATGTTACCAAGGCGCCTCTAATCGTATTTGTGATACTATTCCAGGGTGTAAATATCTGCTGAGATAACGAAATTAACTTTATTTTTTAAAACAGAACTAAACTGTTGTCTACACCTAGCCTTAAATTTATACATATTACAAATTCATCGCTGTGATTATTTTGAAAATCGGACAAGTTTACATCGAGAAAATGGAATGTATTCAAGCGCGCTTTATTTGACAACCCTGAAGCAAACCGTGCGCCCAGAAGACACACTACGTGTTACACCCGTCCCCTACTCATGAAGGTCTCCAGTTATATACCTACAGGGTAGTCAACTGGGTTGTACATCAAGTGAGCATAATATATATATATAAAACCTAGCTTCGCCCGGAAGGACGCGGGTTCGAATCCCCGTCAGGAAGTCGTAAAATTTAAGAAACGAGATTTCCACTTCCGGAGGTGTATATGGCCCTGAGGTTCACTCAGCCTACACCAAAAATGAGTACCAGGTTAATTCCTGGGGGCAAAGGCGGCCGGGCGTAGAGCTAACCACTCTACCCCATCACGTGCCGCGGTTAGCAATGGTGGAAGCCTTTACCTTCCACTCCTCAAAGGGCCTTCATGGCCTGTACGGAGGTGTATTTGTCTTTGTCTATGTATAACCTAGCGGCTTAAAGGGCAGGAGAATACGGGTGTCGTATCACTACACAATGAGTGAGAATATTATTCAAAATTGAAAAATAAAGGGTTTATTATTCTCCTAGTGATTATGGAATCTGATGCGAAATAACCATGTTGAATATACATGAATAATTACAAATTTTGCAGCTAACATGTTGAGAATAGTTTAAATCTGTTGACGATGAGACTAAATACAACCGCTATACCTACACGTCATATACGGAATAATAAACAAATAAACTCGCTCAAACTAACCCCATTGATAGTGGGGTACCATTACACAGCGTACAGACATGTCTGAGTGAATCCTAACCTAGATCTAACCTGTCACCCTACGAAATAAAGTATATCATCATATATATATATATATATATATATATAAACAAACATTACCATAAAAAATGCCACGGGTCAAAAATTAATCCGTGACTGGACACATAACATAAATTGACCGTTATGTCAGAACCAACGTCATTCCAGAACACAGTCAACAAATAAAACACAGGACACAACCAATACACAAAAGTACACTGAATACACCTGGTTGCCGTGGGAAAATCCACCCGCTCTTGGCGGATGCTACCGAGATCTGAACTCATATCCTGCGACGATTGAACATGATACTAAAATTCCTAACTACGTATAATAACAAAAATAATGTATTTCTCAAAAGGATCGAGCTCGATAGCTGCAGTCGCTTAAGTGCGGCCAGTATCCAGTAATCGGGAGATAGTGGGTTCGAACCCCACTGTCGGCAGCCCTGAAGATGGTTTTCCGTGGTTTCCCATTTTCACACCAGGCAAATGCTGGGCCTGTACCTTAATTAAGGCCACGGCCGCTTCCTTCACATTCCTAGGCCTTTCCTATCCCATCGTCGCCATAAGACCTGTCCGTGTCAGTGCGATGTAAAGCAACTTGCAAAGAAAATCTCAAAAGTTTTACTGGCCTCTGCTGGTAATTAACTTCAGCTGAGGTAGATGGATGGTTTATATTCCATAATGAAACAATTCTAAAAAGCCGCCGTGTTCCTCAATAAATGGGACACTATGTCCTCGCCAAATGGACTGACACGAAGCAACGACCACCGTCCCTCCTAGGGAGAAAAAAAAAATACGCGCGGGCCTCTCTCTGTCTGGTTTACAGGGGGCGTTCCCAGCCACATAAATCACAGTTTCTTGGGGAGTCTCTCTGCACCTTCCTTAACACGTCGTCTCTTTAAATCTTAAATGATACTTTCTGGACTTCATTCACATAACTTAATTCGTTCACTCATTTCAATGGGGCAACACATAATTCATCAGTCACTATCTCGACCCACCACATGAGTTTTATACTTTCCACCAGGAGTCCCGGCTTCAATACCTTCTGTCAACATGGTCTAACCCATTTTTCAGCTGACGAGGTGGTTCTTTCTCTTCAGCTCTCACATAACACGGCAAATAGGTAATTTAAAAAGGAACAGAAGGGGCTTAAAATCTAGGTCATAACGAAACATGATACCACTCCTACGTGATAATCCTAATCCATCTTTACTACCAATTCTTAAAAAATATGGAATGAAATATTACTACATAAATAAACACAAATGTGTGGTCACCTCTAAAATCCAAAGAAAACAAGGGCCTAGATATTATTCAATGGACGACGATGGTTCGGATCTCTGAATATTCACAACAGTTCTCCTTCCATCCGTGATGACTAATCTACATTAAATATCACATGCATGATAATACCACTGGCTGAGTGCCAATCAACTTAAATGAACATTCCAGTGGAAACTACTGGCACTAACCATTTTACACAAAGTCGAACTACGAAGAACAGATCCGAGAAAATTCCCGAAAATAAAATAAAAGAATACATTCCCGAAACAAAGCTTCCCGTATTTACAAAAATCTAATTCATTCAGAATTGTTATTGTGCCCTTGATTTAGCACATTTACGTTTTAAACAAAGAGACCCTATCAGTTATTATTTACAAATTAATGAACTTTAAATAGAAATTCTGTTATTATACGAGTCATGCCGGTAAAATGGATGTACTCATCCTCATTCTCCATGACACCTCGGGTAATTCCGGGGAATCCATTGGTCGGCTTGTTACTTCATTGCCTCCAGACAGACCGCTATGATGATCCGATGTGAACCGAACTCCTAGGATGAAATTCCATAATCCTTGGCACTGGAATCTCCTTCGGTAACTACGGCACACAACACACACAGTTAAGCCCGTTACGCACGTCTGCTTTGAACGCGCACTTTCCGGCCCGATTTTGGATCAATGACCCGTGATCAGAAATACTAATACAGGGTTATTAATTAAACAAACGCATTTAGATTTGCAGTTTGGTTTAATATTTTACCTCTGCTCACTCTATTAACTGTTATGCGGGTTCCAATAGCTCCTTCTTTGTTTCCGATAATAATAATAATAATAATAATAATAATAATAATAATAATAATAATGATAATAATAATAATAATAATATCAGTTCAAGTTCGAGCTCTGAATGATGACGGTCAAATAACTCGAACGCACACTCTATTGTTTTTCACCAGTATGAGTTCTTCTCATACGAAACTTGTTTTAAGTCATTTTAACTATTCTTCAAATTAAAAGTTCACACACAGACGAAACTGTAGCCCGGGACTGACACACGTCTGTCCCTCACGAGATAAAAGCGAGGAATGCCCTAGGGCAGGGATGGCGAACCTTTTCCAACTAGTGTGCCATTTTAAGTTTGCTTTATTATTCTCAACTATCAACTGTGCCACTTGTTATTTTCCTTTAAGAAATTGCTACAACCTAAAACCCCCCTCCCCCAACTGCGACTTCCTTTCCAAATTCCAATTATGTTTCATAATATTCATTTATTTTATTTATTTACTGATTTATTTACTTTTAGATATATATTTTGTAAATACATTTGATTGCATGTTCCGTGGTCGTATTTTGCAAATACCGCAAAACATATATTTTTAAATATGTAAGATTTAGAATACCTAATATTATTTGTAAAAATATAAATAATAAGCTTCCATTGTAACACACTTCATCAATAAATATTATTACAGGGCGAGTTGGCCGCGCGGTTAGGGCGCGCAGCTGTGAGCTTGCATCCGGGAAATAGTGGGTTCGAGACTCCCTGTCGGCAGCCCTGAAGATGGTTTCCGTGGTTTCCCATTTTCTCACCAGGCAAATGGGGCTGTACCTCAATTAAGGCCACGGCGGTTTCCTCCCTACTCGTAAGCCTTTCCTCTCCTATCGTCACCATAAGACCTATCTGTGTTGGTGCGATGTAAAACAAACTGAATGAAAATAAATATTAGATATAAAAATGAAAAAACTAATATTGCCAATGGACTTCACTTCCTCCTTTGGCTTCATTATCTTTCCATGTTTATAGTTCGTAGGCTCAACAATTTTACTTATTTTTCCCTCATCACATCTCCACAAGAAAATCGAACAAACAGCTATCCTCGCTTGTAAGGTCACATCCATGCTTTCATCAAAACATACTGCATACATCTGGGAGTTATCCAAATTAACTTTCAATTGCTCAGAAACTTCTTCACTCATTCTTATTATTCTATCCTTGACAGCAGTTCAGCCGGCTGGCATTCCTTTAATTCTGTTAATTATTTGTTGTTTGCTAGGGAATTTTTCAAATAATGTGTCGGACGTTATTTCAAGAACTCACCGTCAGAAAGCGGTTTTCCATGCATGCTGTACTATCCAGTGAGACAGATATAACAGCCGCACTGATCTTATTCCTAGGGTGGATGTATGATACAAAAGAACTAGTTTGTTTTGTGTAAAGTTCGATATTTTGTGAAACGAACTCTCTTTCTTCATTTGGCATGGAACAAACATTTGAATGATTAGTCTCGAAATGGCGCTTTACATTAAATGGGGGGAATACAATTGTTTTTGAACGCATGGCAATACATCTTTCTATTATTCCGAATTCCCTTGTCCACGGTTCTTGAAAAATCCGGTCATTACCTTTGTTAAGTTGCTGTTCTTTTCGGCACTGAAAACATGTTTGCAAGATCCGTATACAAAACCACCAGAAAACGACACTTATCTCACTTGACTTTCAGATCTATCAGTGTAGCAGTGTTGCCATATTGCACGTCAGAATGGAACAAGTATTTAGATTTTCGATATTTATTTCTTACACGTGAAGCACTATAAGATATTATTGTCTGTAGAACAAGACGTATATTAAAACATTATTATGTTCATGTGGCGTGCCACCGAAATCATGTTCGCGTGTCACCTAGTGACACGCGTGGCATAGGTTCGCCATCCCTGCCCTAGGGTGACGCTTCCCGCATCTTATATCAACTAGGAAGATTTCCCCTCTCAACATTTCCACACAACCTATTGATGGGGAAACAGAGGCACAATAGTGCGATAATCATGTGACAAGCGATCTTACAAGATGGTTAAGACTCGCCCGGACGAAATCAGGTCGCACAATACAGAGTAATAAATAAATATCTGTTGTCATTTTCAACTCACTCAATGGACTTACCCCCATCAAGTGGATGTCGAGAAATTAAACGCATGGCCTCTGTGGCTTCCCATTCGTACATAACAACATATTCCTACTTTTTCAGACATTTGTCGCTATAAAGGACTTCACAAACCCTAATAAAATTCATTGTGATGACGAACAGCTCTTTCGGATTCCTGTGCAATGAAATATTACTATTACTAAAATTGTTAATTTCTCTGATATCAAAAACGAAGTTGGCCATGCTGTTTTAAAGATGGTTTCGATATTACGATGGTGAAGAGTTTACTTTTCCCCCTCACAAATGATTTGTGGTCGGGATAATCCCTCCCCTGTTTTCATCCTGGGGTTCCCTGGCTCAGATCAGTGGAAACATACCCTAGCTTCACGCTTGCCGTTCCACGCTTGGAGTTCTCGCGTACTTGCTTCCAGACAAATAAATGCGCGTTCTCTTGATCCCTAGTCCTTGCTTCATGTCCCTGTCGGGTACAGTGTGAAGCATGAGCTGTGGGCATACAGAGTTTCTGCGCTTTCCTCTGACAGATGGGCATTTGCTCTACTACGGCCATAAACGCTGTATGATATTTCTAAGATTTATCACTTCAATATCGTTGTAGGTAATGAGCTTTATTCAGAGTCTTCCTGTAATATTTCATTTTAACAGATGTTATCCTGCTTTGATGTTCTTCGAGCAAAGGACAACTTTCGATTCCATGTTAGAGTGGAAGTGAAAACTGTTTTCAGAATTTGATATTTTGTTGTCTTTACTGTTTTCTTCTTTCCTCATATAACGTTGCTTTCTTGGCAATAGGCTCACTTCGCTTTCATAACACTCTTCATAACAACTTCATCAATATTTTCATTCGCTGTAAGAATCGACTCCTGGGCCGATGGCCTCGATGTTAGGTCCCTTTAAACAACAAGCATCATCAAGCAAGCAGAATCGACTCCAAATTTCATACGTATTGATATGTTCTAGTACTACTTTATAAAGGCTTTTAATTACAGCTGTCCCCACTGTCGGCAGCCCTGAAGATGGTTTTCCGTGGTTTCCCATTTTCACACCAGGCAAATGCCGGAACTGTACCTTAATTAAGGCCACGGCCGCTTCCTTCCTCTTCCTAGGCCTTTCCTTTCCCATTGTCGTCATAAGACATATCTGTGTCGGTGCGACGTAAAACAAAATTGCAAAAAAAAAATACAGCTGTCAATTTGAGCGGTACCTCTTACTTCTGGAAGGCATTCCATATCTCTTATCTTGAAATCATGTGAAAAGCTGGCCTCAGGTCAATGAATATCAGAAACAATCATCATCAATGTCTTTGTCTGTTACGTTTCTCAGTCTGATTTTCATTATTGTTGTTACCGTGGTTTGGTGGATCAGCAGAGGTGAAAGAAGGTGCGGGGGTGAACAGGTCTCAGAATACGAAATTAAAGTTAAGATAAAATTTAACAAGGTTATATTTTCTTTTCAAGATTAAGAAATAACAAATAGAACAGGTACTCAGTAGCCGAAACACAAATCGATAATGTACAATTACAGAGTTACAGAATTTGGGCTCCGAGAGCCAGCCACACAATTCTTGAGCTATAAGCCCAACATTACGATATACAGAATTCAACAAAGGGGCAGAAGACCCCAATCATGCCCAGGAGCACTTGCTCCCAATTACACAGTAAAACCTCCTCGAGGCGCGCAGAAAACAAAATTTAAGAAAGAGCGACTCGCTCTTAAGTTCAAGCCTATCAAAGGCCACACCAAACTCCACATTCAAGTTGACCTCCAAACACAAATAACACGGGGGTAAAAATACCCAATCTACTAAGGCCTATTCGGTAAAGAAACAGGTCAATTACATGGCCTCTAAAATACCAACCGGCGTTCTTGCACTCCTAATACACTTTATATCAAACCTACTTGGCACTAGGCCGTTACTGCAAGGGCTAATCCCATACTAAAGAGGTGACTTATAGAAGGAGACAATTTACATTACATTAAGGAAGAAAAGGTTGTGAAAATAAGTTCACCTCAACGCAATATGAGTGGGAGCTCGAGAGGGTTAAGCACTCTCTGTCCCAATATGTAGTTTAAAAAGATAGAATTGGTACCAAGTGTCTTTACATTTTAGAGAAAGTTACATGGTAAAAGGCTTCGGACCTGCCCCGAGAGTTAAACTGCTGAGCTAGCAAGAAAAGAAGTTATTAAACGGCCATTACCTGGTGGTTGAGCTTCTGCCCGAAGAAAGAGGCGCTTCCCGCCCCCTGCTACGTACTTTACACACTGATAGATGTTACTGAAGTGGCCCGGAGACCCGAAAATCAGCAGTTTAAATACCCTCGTGGAAAGTTCGAGGCGTTACAGGAATGAGAACACCCGCCCACAATCATTTTATTGGCTAACCACAAAACCCCTACACTCGATGAAGAAGAAACACATTATTGGTGGAAAATTAATTACGGAAATTCCTTATTGGTCGAATTCAAAACTGGCGGAAAGAAAGGGATAATATTGCCAACTTAAACAATAACTGAAAGAAATTTAACAAAGAACAAACTTATGAATTAAAAATTTCTCCAAAAACACAGTTCTTTCACTTCGCACTAGGGTGCATAATTGTAGTCCTTCAGTAGTGCCATCTGGAAGAGAATGTCCAGACTTCTTACTACAGGCAAAACAAAAATACATCGAAAACGACCCAGTTCAGAAACTTCAAAATTTACAAGTAGGGACATCTTCTGAGAAACTTGAAAATTAACACTGTAGATAAAGTTCAGGCTTCCTCCAGTAGAGGAGTTTCAACTGGCGCAAAGTTTGAATTAGGGGCGTGGAGGTGTACCGCCCGGTACAATTGTAAAGCACTTCATTGCCACACTAGAGAGGAAAATAGCTGTTCAACTCCCTTTCTTGTGAATCGGTGTGATTATATTCCTTTCCCGTCGCTACGGATTTCGTCTGTACCCCGTACCTCTCGGAACAACTCTTCCAGGAACTCCCCCAAACTTTGTGCCTCCATATTTCAACAATTATGGGTAGATACCCTCCCAGCCTGCAGGCTCTCCATTTTACTGGCATTAATTGCCTCCTTCACTTGCTTCTCGAATTCATTGATTTTTGTGTTCTTCGGCTCGCGGTTGCCTCTGTGTTCCGTCTCTTCTCTCTTCCTGTCTCTCAGTTTCATTTCCAAATTTGTGATTATAATGCTGTTTCCATGTTTCTAGGGCCCCACTTATTGAAGTGACTAGTTAGTCGTCAGTACATCTCACACGTCCATTTTTTAACGTGTAGGAGGATAGCACGTAAATAAATACAGGACTGGTAGTGTTTACTCTAAAATTTATTGACTAACACTGATTACTATACAGTTACATGGACACACAGTCACTCTAATTTGCGCTCTATCTCTGTGGTCTCCCTGTTCAGTGGGGCCGATGACCGTCGATGTTAGGCCCCTTAAAACAACAAGCATCATCATCATCATCATCATCATCACTGTTCAGTCACGTGAGTATTCACTCAGATACTTACAAGGTAAAACATTAAAACTACGGCCACTTCTGCAACTGTTATTTGGACCCCATGGCAGTTCACGATAAAGTTCACAGTACAAATATTAGCAGCCGCACACGTACAGTTCGCATTCGTATAAACACAGTCTAGAAATCACATTCACACAGGATAATCTTCGTTCTTCACAGCCCCACCTCGCTCATCTGCACTCTTCCGTCTTCACCGGCAGTTCAAAGACAGCTCTCCATCGACACTGTAGCATGCTGATCCAATATTCCACAGCAGTACACACACTTCATAGTACTGTATTTCTGACTGAATCACTACCACTCCTTGATAGCAATCGCTTTCAGACTGAGCTCACACTGAACCCTTGACTATAGCATTCCTCTCTCGCAAGCACTCTTTGAGTTCCCGCTGCACCGTCACAATCTATCTTGGTCTGTCTTTTATAGGGAGGCAAGCCCTTCCAGATTCCTCGCACGAGAAGAAATTCCTGCATCTCTCGGGAAATCGAAGGCTCTGTTTATACCTTCTGGATGTTTCTCTCGCGCTATCGGGGAGGCCTTGGCTGAGATCACATAGCGACATCAGTAGTAGGGGCGAAGGCTGACCAATGCGTGCTAGATTCGTCTGTAACTGGTTGTCTGTGGTGACGAGAGGGCGGGACCATAACTCTGTGATTTAGTACGAACGCCTGTGCGGAGTCAGGCTGACATGCTCCATCAAAGACCCCATGTAAAAATGGCAGAGAGCGTCACGATATTTTCCTTTCAGGCTCTTGAGCGTACTCCAGATTTTATTTTTATTGTGTTTCAAACCGTCTTGTACTCTTCCTAATTGAATCTAAGGCTGTACCTTTCGTTCCCGTATCATCCATAGTGTTTCGATGTCTAATGTATTCTTGTCAGTTTCTTCCCTTCACTTTCCTACAGATTCTCTGCTTTCATCTTCCCACAAACTTGCTGTGTTTGTGTGTGTTTGTTTCATTCAGTTCCAATACTCATTTACTCCCAGGTGTTTCACTCTCTTCCTATCGTTCACAGACCTTCAATTTCTTACCTTCTTTGTTCAGCTTTGTGACTTTCATGACACAGTCTTGGATTCAATTTGGAAATGTAGAAGCTAACTTTAAATACAATAAAAAGAAAATTTAGGGTACCCTCAAAAGCCTGAGAGGCAAATATGGAAAGAAATATAGATTCATCAGAAGTACTAACAACCAACTAACTACTTCAATAGGTCTCCCTCAGTCAATGTACAGAATACGTTAGGTAGGTAAGAGAGGGGGAAAGAAGGAGAGAAGTTGTGGAAGACAGGTGGGCTAATGTTTTTAAGGGGAAGGAAAATCAGGGCTAAGGGTTCTCACCAGGTAATCAGTTCAGGATAGGTATCGGTAAGGAAATGGTATGAGTCACTGCAGTTAGAACAGCAGGGGGATGGAGGAGATCAGGAAAATGTTACAGAGAGGGACGAGGCAAGAGGAAACGGAACAGTAGGAAAGGGAAACGTCCAGTAGAGGATAGGAAGAGAGAGAATGGAACAGGCTTGTGAGAGGGTGAGAATGGGAGGAAGTAGGTTCTAAAAAAGTCAGGCGAGTTAAGAGAGACCAGGAGAAGAGGGGATCTTATGAGGTGGGTGGGACTGAGGATCCGGTCTTGGGTGACTCTGAAGTAAAGCATGTGGGAAAGTGTGTGGAGGAAAGAGAACAAAGGTATTATGTTATCCAGGAATTAAGTTAAGGGAGATGTTCAGAAAAGTAAGAGAAGGAGGAGGGTAAGATGAAGGTGTCAATCTTCCACGTTGGTACCAACAACTTAAGGTAACCCGAAATATGTACCAACATAGTTGAGGATGTGTGGGATCCGGGCATGACAGCATGGGAAATGTTTAAAGGAGTGGAGACTGTTATCAGTGCGGTACTGTGTAGGAGGGATACTTACTTGAGGGTGATCGGGGATTGAAATGAGACTATGGAGTGGGAAATATGGTGTGAGATGTGTAGATCTTAGTGGGTGGGTGGGAGATGGATATCTACGGTCAGATGGCCTTCATCTGAACTGCAATGGATCTTTTAAGTTGGGGGTTTCGTACAGAAGAGTTATTGGGAGATACGTTCAAGCAAAGAGGCTGGACTAGGAGCGGAAATGGGAGTGTAGTAAAATGACGGAGTTGTTGATGTGAAACTATAGAAGTATTGTAAAGAAAGGAATAAAATTAAGTAATTTAACAGATATATGTTTACCAGATATTGTAATAGGAGTTGAATCATGACTGAGAAGTGATATAATGGATGCGGAAATTTTCGTACGCAACTGTAGAACTGAGTGTATTCATACTGGTGAAAGAAGAAATTATAAGTTATAAAACGTTAAGGATGAGAAACATGAAATTCTAGGTGTAAGGCTCTTCTATAAAGATAATAGGCAACTTGATACTTTTGGAACGTACAGGCCTAGAAGGAGTGGCGCTGACTTATTTGATTCTAATCACGTACATGGGGAGCGACACAGAAAGTAAAGTGATTGTAGTGTGTGATCTCATGTTATCAAATGCCAATTGGGAAGACAATGCGAATGACAGGAAGCACGACCAACAAATGGCAAATAAGTTAGTTTTGGAAGGACAGCTGAATCAGGAAGTGATGGATCCAACTAGAGGAAAGAATATTCTGGCCATGGTGCTGGTAAAATCAGATGACCTCTACAGAGAGAGTGAAATGATAGATGGTATAACTACAAGTGATCACGAAGCTGTTTTGTCGTAGTTAAAAATAAGTGAATAGAAGGGAAGGTTGTAATGATACGACTGTTAGGCAAGACAATATGGTTGACAAGAGAAGCCTTCGTCAGTCCTATTCCATACCATCTGTCAATTTTCTACCTGCGGTGAATCTGCATGGAACAAGCCATTTCAATTGAATTTGTCTCTCATAACATCTAACCTTCAGAGATCACATGATTCCTAAAACCAAACGATTCTCGAACCCTGGACATTGCACATGCCTCCCACGGCATTCTAATACATTCTTTCCTCGGGGCATTACATCTGCCCGGGATCAACACATCCTGAGTTCGATTCTGCCTCGGAGCATTTCCATCCCGGAATCTAACTGAACTCATTTATTTTAACATTGTCTCTGCTGGTTCGTCCTTTCTCATCATTGCTATTAGATGTCTATATGATCTCAGATTAAATTCTTATACAATGTTATACGGCCTATGTTGATCATGATATTTCATTTTAAATTCGTGGCTTATTTCATGGATTCAACATAGTACTGTAATTATGTAACTCTTGAAACAAACTTCTATCAAATATTAAACATTAAATGATAGGCTTAACTTAGACACTATAATATCTCTTATCCGATACCCACAAAACCAACATTTTCCAACACTCAACTATATTTTACATTATGCATTGACATGGAATCTTGACACACAAATTCTATAACGACAGACTGGCGTAAAACTTAGCTTTATCCGATACCTTCTTTAGCCCGATTTAACATAATCGTCCGAAATATTATGATTTCAACATTAAATGTGCGTAGATTTCTCATAACATCTCTGTGCCACAAAACACTTAATATTTAAACCAAAGCAAAGAAAAACAACAAACTATCGGCCTGAAACTCCGCCCCTTATTTACAGAGAACATAACGATGCAGAATACACTTTAAAGAATACAAATCATCTCACCCACCTGGATTTCTGCTGAACAATGGCATGTTCTCAAACATCGCCATTCGTCGACCACCGAATTAAGGCTTAACACACCATGTTGATACAAACCATACACACTTCACACATTTCTTCTCGGAGATTCTTAATTAACAACATTATTTACTTTTACACACTTAACAAACATATGTGAATCTTCTAGTTTATCTCACACGCTTCTTATTGAATGCTCTTACCTTTATATAATATTTATATGATTTGATATATTTATATTTACCGCACATAAACTATTATCGATTCACTTCTTATTCTTATTTCAATATTTACATCTGACACATTTAACAGGCAAAGGAATGTATTTAATTTATCGTTTCATTACCGAACGCGGGCAAGTTTAATATTCAGACGAATATGAGTATTTATTTTATTTCACACTCCCCCAGTTCTTACCATGGACTGGTATTTCACTCTTAACAATAATCAATCCTGAACGTTCAATTTTCCACCTCACATGAATAATTTGCCCAGAGCGACACAGATCTGGACTCGTGTACCACCAATGAAGGACTTTTAATATATTCGGTCTTTTCGCGCGCGAAAAGTGGTAAGAAGATTGCATCACATTACACAATTTCAATATCCCACGGGTCTCATCTCTGGTACTGGTAACCCCAATGTCCAGAAAAATTCGGGGAATATGAATCTCGTGATTTTATAATTTTAATTTGCCTCTAACTGGTCTAAAACACTGAAGCGTGGGTTGAATAAATACTTTTCCACCCTCCATTACGACATACACGTGTAGCTTCGAATCTTCCCACGGTCTAGCACAATCTTTCCATTTTTGCCAGAAGAGGTTTGATTACATGACAATTTATTTCAATTAACTGGGCGTTCCACTGTACCAGTCCAAGTTTTCATTTACTTCTGGACAATAATCGTATTTTAGAAATTAGCCACGAGTATGCTCGAATCCATCCGAACTTCTCCCCTAGGGTATTATAAATCTGGATTCCTTTCCTGCCCAACGAGATTGCAATTCAGCTTCAGCGCTCTTGTGTCGTGGGTACGAAACATGAAGAAGACACTGGGCGTTCATGAAGTAATGATGCAAAAATGGATGCTCCTTTTACAACAACATATCTCGCGGCTAAGTTGACTAGTAAAATTAGGTATCCCTTTGGACGACTGTGAATGATGGGTTCAGTACCTGAAATAGTTATTTGATTACTGTTTATATGAAGGAGCTATACCAAATGAATGGAGAGTTGCTATAGTAGTCTCGTTGTACAAAGGAAAGGTTGATAAACATAAAGAGGATAATTACAGGCCAGTCAGTTTGACATGTGCTGCTTGTAAGCTCTGGGAAATCATTATCTAATTATATTAGACACGTTTACCAAATTACTAACTGGTTTGATAGAAGGAAGTTCGAGATTCGTTAATGTTATTCCAGTTAGGCTAAATTTCTAGGATTACAAAAAAATATAGCAGATACTTTAGATTGAGGAGGTTTTTGATCGGGTAGATCATTGGAGACTGCTGACGAAAATTGGGCTAGATCAAAGAAGTGGTTGAAGGGATGGTTAAATTTCTAGGAAACAGAATTAAGAAAATTAAAGTAGGTGAAGCATTATCTGATCTTAACCATGTAATTACTTAGATAGGTGTCGCGCAGGGGAATTCTTACGCATATAAAAGATGCGAGTAAGGAACTTGAATCCCAGATGAGGCTCTTTCTTCAGATGCAGTTATGCAGTTATGCTGTACGAGGTAGTAAATGAGTTATAGAATTATGAGAGACTTCAAAAAGACCTCGCCGGGCTTAGTGGCTCAGACGGTTAAGGCGCTGGCCTTCTAACCCCAACTTGGCAGGTTCGATCCTGACTCAGTCCGGTGGTATTTGAAGGTGCTCAAATACGACAGCCCCGTGTCTAGATTTACTGACACGTTAAAGAACTCTTGCGGGACTAAATTCCGGCACCTCGGCGTCTCCGAAGACCTTTAAAAAGTAGTTAGTGGGACGTAAAGCAAATAACAAAGAAAAAAAGAAAGAAAAAAGACCTCGACATTGTTGTGAGATGGACAGCAGAAAACGGTATGTTCGTATACTGGATGAAAGGTCCGGTTGTATCTTTCATCGAGAGGAAAAGTCATCTCGGTTTTAATTACTATGTTGATGGGTGGAAGTATCTCACAGGGGTCATTGAAAGCAGTTACGTGATAATATAAGGAAAGATCTTCAGTGGAACAATTGCACTAACGAGGTAATAATGTTACAAATCTCTTCACATGGATATGAGGGTATTTAGAGGTTGTAGTAATGATGTAAAGGAGAGGGCGTAGAAGCCTCTGGTAAGATCCCAATTAGAGTAAGATTCCAGATTATTTCATACGAGAACTGGAAAAGATCCCAAGAAAAGCAGCACGATTTGTGTATTTTGTGATTTCCGACAGAAGAGTAGTGTTACGAAAACGTTGCAAACTTTGGACTGGGAAGACTTGGAAGTAGGGAGACGAGTTTCTCGACTTAGTGGTAGGTTCCGAGCTATCAGCGGAGAGATGTCGTGGAATGATATTATTCGACAAATAAACTTGAATGGAGCTTTTAAAGGTAGGTTATATCATAATATGGAGATAAATTTAGAATCCATAGGGAAAATATTCGTTTATAGGAAGAGGAATTCGCGATTACAATAATCTATATATATAAAGTAGCTTGTCCTGACTGACTGACTGACTGACTGACTGATTCATCATCGCCGAGCCAAAACTACTGGACATAAAGAAATGAAAGTTTGGGGATATATTCATATTAAGACGTAGGTGCTCGCTAAGAGAGGATTTTTGGATATTCCGTCGCTAACGGGGTGAAAAGGGGGGTGAAATTTTAAAATGAGTGTGTCTATATCTCAAAACTTTAAAAGTTTACAGTAGTGAAAATTGGTATTTAGAATCTTCTTTAAAAATAAGGAAACACGTATTTTTTTGTTTTCAGACAATCCCAATAGGAGTGGTGAAAAAGGGTGAAAAAGTGGTTGAATGCCTTTAATCAGGATACCGCTACTTATATCTCCGAAACTGAAGATATTACAGACCACAAAAATGGTACTTTTGATCGCTGTCAAAAATAAAGAAACACAATTTTTTTGTTTTTGGAAAATCCAATTAATGCCAGGGTGAAAGGGGGGGGGTGAATTTTTAAAATGTGTGCATCTATATCTCAAAAGTTTTAAAGTTTAGAGATGTAAAAATTGGTATTTAGAATCTTCATTATAAATAAAGGAACACGTATTTTTTTTGTTTTCGGAAAATCCCAATAGGAGGGATGAAAAGGGATGAAAAATGGGTTGAATGCCTTTAAAGAGAATACTTATATCTCAGAAACTGAAGATATTACAGACCTCATAATTGGTACTTTTGATCGCTTTCAAAAATAAAGATACACATATTTTTTTTGTTTTTGGAAAATCCAATTAATGCGAGGGCGAAAAGGGGGGTGAATTTTTAAAATAAGTGCATCTATATCTCAAAAGTTTTAAAGTTCAGAGATGTAAAAATTGGTATTTAGAATCTTCATTTAAAATAAAGGAACACGTATTTTTTGTTTTCGGAAAATCCCAATAGGAGGGGTGAAAAGGGGTGAAAAATGGGTTGAATGCCTTTAAAGAGAATACTTATATCTTAGAAACTGAATATATTACAGACCTCAAAATTGGTATTTGGGATCTACTTTAAAAATAAAGAAACAAGTATTTTTCATTTTGGGAAAATCCAAATAATGGGGGGTGAAAAGGGGGGATGAAATTTTTAAAATGAGTGTCTATATCTCAAAACTTTTAAAGTTTATAGATGTAAAATTTAGTATTTAGAATCTCCTTAAAAAATAAAGAAACACTCATTTTTTGTTTTCGGAAAATTCCAATAGGAAGGGTGGAAAAGGGTGAAAATGGGTTGAATGACTTTAATGAGGCTACTTATATTTCAGAACCTGAAAAATGGTGTTTGGGATCTCCTTTAAAAATAAAGAAACACGTATTTTTTGTTTTTGGATAATCCAATTCATTGGGGGGGGGGGTGAAATGGGTGTGAATTTTTAAAATATGTGTATCTATATCTCAAAACTGTTATAGTTTATAGATGTAACAATTGGTATTTAGAATCTCCTTTAAAAATAAAGAAACACGTATTTTTTGTTTTCGGAAAATCCCAATGGGAAGTGTGGAAAAGGGTGAAAAATGGGTTGAATGCCTTTAATGAGGCTACTTATATTTCAGAACCTGAAGATGTTACAGACCTGAAAATTGGTATTTGGGATCTACTTTAAAAATAAAGAAGCAGGTATTTTTTCGTTTTTGCTAAGTCCAAATAATGGGGGGTGAAAAGGGGGGTGAATTTTTAAAATGAGTGTGTCTACATCTTAAAACTTTAAAAGTTTACAGATGTAAAAACTGGTATTTAGAATCTCCTTTAAAAATAAAGAAACACGTATTTTTTGTTTTCTGTAAATCCCAATAGGAGGGGTGTAAAAGGGTTGAATGCCTTTAATGAGGATATATATATCTCAGAAACAGAAGATATTAAAGAACTGAAAATTTGTATATGGGATCTCCTTTAAAAATAAAGAAACACATATTTTTTTGTTTTTGGATAATCCAATTAATGGCGGTTAAACAGGAGTGACAAATTGGGGTTAATTTTTCGAAAGACAATATCTACAGAATATCTGAGAAAGGTAAAATGTTACAGACGTAAAAAGTGGGTATTTGGAATTTCCTGTAAATGTAAAGTAACATAGGTGATTTGTTTTTGGAATATCTCCTTAGGGGGAATTAAAAAGGATTGAAAGAATTGAAAAATTAATTGACTAAATTGTATGAGAATACATACATCTAATAAAAATAAAGTTGTTACAGACGTGAAAATTGGTATTTGGATTTCCTTTAAAAACAAAGAAAAACGCGGTTTGGGGGGAGGAGGAACCATCTTGCGGGGCGGGAGTGAAAAAGAGTTCAATTCCTTTCATGGGGACACATAAATCAAAACTTAAGAACTTATAGTCTTGATAATTGGTATTTAGAAAATCCTTTAGTATTAAAGAAACAAGTAAGTTTTTGCCGGAATATTCACTTGGCGTGGGGGGGAGGGGGGAGGGTGAAATGAAGTGAAAAATGTGAATTATTCGTGTGAGGTTTCTTATATATCAAAACTGAGGGTAATAGACGTGAACATTTGTGCTTGGAATCTCCTTTAAAAATAGGAAACACTCCTTCTTTTAATTTTTTGGGGAGGGAGTAAATAAAATTAACGGCGGTGGGGTGTAAAATGAGGTGAGACCAATTGATTTTACTGTTCATAATGTACTTATAAGGAGCCTCCGTTGCTCAGGCGGCCTCTCACAGCTGGGTTCCGTGGTTGAAATCCCGGTCACTCCGTGTGACATTCGTGCTGGACAAAACGGAAGCGGGGCAGGTTTTCCTCCGGATACTCCGGTTTTCCTGTCATCATTCATTCCAGCAACACTGTCCAATATTTCTTTTCATTTGTCATTCATCGATCATTGCTCCAGAGGAGTGCTTCGGCAGCCGGCAAAATTCGTATTGTCGCCGCTAGATGGGGCTTTATTCATTCAATTCCTGACCCTGTCCAATGACTGGAAACAGGCTGTAGATTTTCGATGTACTTATTCTGATCATAAAACGATCATTTTTATCTTTCCTGCGTTCGATTTCAGCAGCCATCTTTTCCTTGGGAGAACGTTCTTAGATTACAGTAGACTCTCCTGGCATATAAATAATAATTTAAGCACATTTGAAATAAACGATAGGCATGAGATTGACCGTCAAATTGTTCACCTCTATAATAAGGTAAATAATGCACGGAAGTATGTCATTCGTATCGCCAGAAATCCCGCACACTTGCCTAGGCGCGACATTGGTGCTGGTCACATGTTCAACAATGACAGTGGCAGCAGATGTAATTTACCGCCAAGTAGCGGTCTTGCATCTTGCTGTGGGGTCTAGAATATCTATTAATAATAATAATAATAATAATAATAATAATAATAATAATAATAATAATAATAATAATAATTTTCTGGACCGTCATCAGATTGTGCGGACCGCGCTGGAAACGGGCCGTGGTCTGGTAATGACCACGAATATAGTCCGGCCGCGGGTTCAGTACCGCCAAGGCACCCAAGACGACACAACGCCGGATCTCCTTCAGGATTTCATCCATACTAAAAATGCTTATAGGAAAAGATGGCAAAGATTTAGGGACCGTGTGGAATACCTGGAACTAGCCCGGGAATTTCGAAATCGATTGCTGGAAAGAAAGATTGAAAAATGTGAGGAACATTGCCGTAATCTCTCAGAAAACGAGTCAGATCGCGAATTTCGGAGGATTATTTATAAAATGTTAAGTATTTAATTATAAATTGCAGTATAATACCGTAGCGAAGCACGGGTATCTTGCTAGTATATAATATAATTGTTATCAAGGAAAATATTCGACAATTTTCCGAGTTCTTTGAAATTATTTAAAAAAGGACTGGGTGAACAACTGGGAGGGAACCTGCCACCTGGGCGACAGCGCTTAATGCAGATCTATGATTGATTGATTGATTGATTGATTGATTGATTGATTGATTGATTGATTGATTGATTGATTGATCTCTTCGTAGGTCTTAGTTCTTTCAGTCTCTGGTTTCTTGAGCCTTAGGACTGCTATTAGCAGCCTGCGTTCCGTTGCCAATTCTTCTCCAGTTATAACTTTGACATCAATAACTTTTTTCCTCATCTGCATAGAGTAGACTATATTTCTACCTTCAGCTTGGAAGATAAACTGATGGATGTTCTTATGTGGAAACCAAGTATTTGCTATGAGCAGTTGGTTGAATATAGCAAGTTCAATCATTCTTCTTCCATTTTCATTCGGGGTTCTTTCCCCTCCGGATCTTCCCATGCCTCAATACCCAGTCCAACTATTTTGTCCTATTTTTTCTGTTAATGTCCACCATGATCAATACCTCCTTATTTGCACACTGAGCCGTGAAGCTCAGAGCAGAATATTTCATTTCCTGATACATCTGCTTCCTCTGTTGGGGCATATGTTTGAATCACTCAGATTTTCTTATCCTTAAATTCCATGTTCACCATAACGATTCTTGAACTGATAGGCTTCTAGTCCGTCGTACACTTGCCAAAGTCTTCATTTAGTATTATGCCAGCACTTTCATTTGCTCTTCCTGCTATCACCGTAGAGGCGCGCGGCTGTGAAGCTTGCATCCGGGAGATAGTAGGTTCGAATCCCACTATCGGCAGCCCTGAAAATGGTTTTCCGTGGTTTCCCATTTTCACACCAGGCAAATGCTGGGGCTGTACCTTAATTAAGGCCACGGCCGCTTCCTTCCAACTCCTAGGCCTTTCCTATCCCATCGTCGCCATAAGACCTATCTGTGTCGGTGCGACGTAAAGCCCATAGCAAAAAAAAAACCTGCTATCACACCGGAGAATCTTAATATATATCATCCTTCCTGCTGTAGTCCTTTTCCCTCTCTCTTATTTTCACTAATGCCTAGAGCGTGCATACGATACCTGTTCATTTCCTCTACCAGTTCTACTTATTTTTCACTCAGATGTGTAATATCGCATGTATTAATTCGTATGTGCTTTTCCTTTTCAAGTTGTCTTTGTGAAATCTTTCCGGATACTCTTTGTATTCCTTGAATCATGATATAGCCTCTGTTAATGAATAGCCCAACGAGAGGTTTGCCAGGCTGGGAGATGCCCCCTTGTTGTCCGGCTAACAAGACCAGTAAGTTCGAGGCTTTGAGTAGACATATCCTTCCAACCCAGTTAGGTATGGTTTTTTCGCCGGTCCTTAGGTAAGTGACCAGTGGGTTTTCAGTGCGTGACGGGATCTCCTCATCCCTATGCCGGCGCAATTTTTCTCCGCCAGTGTATATTTGAATGCGTCTGTTATGTGAAAAGTAGCCTACATCATAGTGAAAAACTACAAGAATTGCAACGTGCACTTCTGAAACATAACCAGAAGAACAGGAAATATTTCCCACAACCGTGAACTCCTATTATATTCTCTTCTCACTTACGATCAAGGATATAGTAGTTGTTCTTGTTATTTATTAACCTGCCTGAAATCACTGTTCCAGAACACCATATTTTTACATTAATATCCGAGAGTAGTTATTAATAAAGGGAATACCATATACATTTTCAAATCAGTTTTACTGTAGTGTCTGCACCAAAGCGTTTACTTGTAATTTATTGATGCTATTATTGGGTCGGTGCACAAAGTAGTTTGTTAGGGGCTCGCTTCCTGTGCTCAAGGTTTCAGATCGAATGCGAGGGACTGTGTCAGCAAATTTACTAGCACCGGGCGAGTTGGACGTGCGCGTAGAGGCGCGCGGCTGTGAGCTTGCATCCGGGAGATAGTAGGTTCGAATCCCACTATCGGCAGCCCTGAAGATGATTTTCCGTGGTTTCCCATTTTCACACCAGGCAAATGCTGGGGCTGTACCTTAATTAAGGCCACGGCCGCTTCCTTCCAACTCCTAGGCCTTTCCTATCCCATCGTCGTCATAAGACCTATCTGTGTCGGTGCGACGTAAAGCCCCTAGCAAAAAAAAAATTTGCTAGCACGTTACAGAGGGCATATCTTTATATTAACTGTATGTTTACCGACAATTTCTATTATTCACACCAGACTTTACAGAGGAAAAAAATGTTATTAAGAATATTTTTGGTTTTAAGTCCCTGTAATTTCCCTTAGCACTTTCTTGAGATGCCGAGATGCTAGAATTTTCTCCAGCAGGAAATCTTTACCGTGCCATTAAGTCCACCGACACGAGACTGGTGTTTTTGAGTTCCCACAAATACCACCGGTTTGAGATAACAGGATAACAGCCAGTTTCATGCAGAACTGTGTTAGCGTTCTGTTAATACGATGCATGGAATTACTACGAGCAGTAGCTTGAAGCTTTGCTCTTATGAACCTGCACAGTTACATTCGCTATATACAGTACACTGTCATGTCTGCTAGGGTACGTCCCAACAGACACTGCCGATCCTACAGAGACTCATCTGAGGAAACTAAGCCCAGAGAATTAGAGTTTCAGTTTCACCCAGGTACCGTGGAACCGTGACCTCTTTAGCAGCATCTGCTGCACAAGCCACTAGTTTCTGCTATATTTCATTAAGAGGTTTCCATTACTTCTCACTGTCCCATTTTTGGTACTTTAATATTACCATCCTTAATTTTTCTAGGCTTTCCTGTACAGCAGACAATGTAATTTTAAACGTATTCAGTTGATTCTCACGAAGCGTCAAATGATAAAATGGCACTGTATGTTTTTATAGTTTCGAATTCGGAACAACATTTCCCAATGAAATTTTCTCCTTCAAAGACATAAGAAAAACGCAACTTGTGTGTTACACTTGACTTTTATACCAACAGTTATTTATTTACTTATTTATGTATTTATTTATTTAGTTATTTGTTTATTTATTCCAGTTTAGTAACAGTTCTGATAACGAGTAAAATACTGCATTAACAGAAAATCGTTCTATTTCACAGTCCTACAGTTCACAGTGCCCTCTTGCATTTGTTGAACAATGTATTGTTTTAGGTATTCAAAGTAAAATCGTCAAGATAAAGAGAAGTAATACTTATACCATCAGCATACTGTGTTCTTGACCGCCCATATAATTATTTTGAAAGTTAGATCCTTTCCTAATAAATTCAGTTGCTACGAATCACTTTTAGATATGATCAAAATCTCAAAATATCTTGCACACACATGGGTTAGGTTTCAGAAACACGTATAAATGGATCAATCTCATGTCTTAATCATCGTCCAGTTTTAATAAATTTAGAATGTCTCACTGCCATGTGAATTTTGGTTCCCAGCCCTGTCTCAGTTTTCCTTTCGCATCCAGAACTGAACAATGGTTCACCTTTCCTCGCGGGGACAACTGAGAAGCTATCTGTCCCGAATGGTAATAATAACATATTTCTCAAACACTGACTTTAAACGATGGTGGGATTCATCACACTGTTTACAAGACACCTAGTCCTTTCTCAAGCAAAGCAGCCGTCAGTTGGTAGTTTAAGAACACGAGATCTCTAGTGCTATGATAAGTGTATATTGATTGTTTGTGTTAGTTTGTTACAATAATTTAGATTGATTCCTCTCTTTAAAATCTGAATAATTTATTTCTTGCCTTTACTGTGACTAACTTCCTTCATATTCAAACAATCTTTGTATCTCTTACCCGAATGTGAGGCCAACGGTACTATCAGAATGAACCTTAACGTACTCCTTCCTCCTAACCTTCTTCATTCACAGTACATTCTATGCTACTGTCTAGATCCTTAATCTTATTTGAACGAGACGATTCCTTTCAACTTCCTCTTCCACTTCCATTGTGAGAGAGTAGAGGAGTACTGCCTGGGTAAAGACGGATGAGAAAAGTGCTGCAGATTCTTGATTATAGCTACCGGTAGAAGTTCACGGGGAGTAATAGGAAGAGAATTAGTGGATATCAGTGTACACTCAATGATCAACTGTGGCCCTATTATTTGTCGTATGACTTCTACTGCCGAGAGTGTCCAAGGACATGTCCGACTTGCCTCATAAGGCAGACCCTCTAACGAGGGTGGGTGGCATGTGCCGTTTATGGGAACTGCACGTTTTGTAGTGGAGGATAGTGGTGTGTGAGTTGCAGGAATACTGGGGACAGTACAAATACCCAATCTCCGAGCCAATGGGAAATAACCATTTAAGATTTACATCTCCGACTTGGCCGGGAATCGAACTCGGTGTCCTCTGAAACGAAGGCGAGTACGCTGACCATCCAGCCATGGATCTCGACATTTGTGGCCTGAAACTAATGTACAATAACCATACAAGCCACTGAGTGGTACATAAAATTTTACAGGGCATAGGATGGAAAGTGACAGTTTCAAAATGCAAATGGCATAAATATAATATTCAACGCCTATCTCTCTATTGTCATGGTTTCTAACTGAGAGGAATGTCTTCATTTAGAAGTATTGTTACAGTGAGACGCGGAGTTTTCCCACCCCAAAACCTCACCACCACCACAAAAGGCTGAGTGGAAGCATCGAAAAGGTGTGTATAACACTTGGTAGTTCAATGAGTAGTCAATAGCTTCTCACACAAAATCGATAGCAGTTCGAATTTTCGTCAATATACGTGGGATTTTAGAAACGGGAAGTCACACATCTTCAGTTAGAATTCCACGTGAAACTGTCCAATACTTGGCTAATGGTTTAAATTTCGTGAAAAATGCTAGCTTTTGTGGCTACATGGTAATTTCTCCTGCTTCCTGTAAATATCTTCGTTCATATATTATTCATATGTGTATCATTCAATAAGTGTGCTGTTGATTTTCCGAATGACGGTGTAAATAATCTGTCATTATGCTATAGTGGGATTGTAATAAGTTGATATATGTTTTAATTGTGGGGCCACATTTGATCACCGTCCATCACTCACGCAGTCTCCTGTGTTAGCCTGTGTCTCTTGAACAGGGGTAATGAGAATAGTGTCCCAGCTTCAGTAATAATATTATTAATAGCTGTAATGGAAGATGTTGGTGTTCAGTGTGTGTGTGTGTGAATGTGCTCCTCCTTGTGTATTGGGAGTGCTACTTGGAGTCACTCCCTCCCTCACTCACGCAGGCTCCTGCGACAGGATCCACTGCCCGGCCGGCATGCACTGCCTTCTGGACCAGAACTTGATCCCGCACTGTGTAAAGTGTGCGCAGAAGTGCCCAGCGCGAGGCCAGGCGAATCGTCATGTGTGCGGGACGGACGGCGTCACCTACTCCAGCTCGTGCCATCTGCGAGTGGCGGCGTGTCGCAAGGGAAAAGCCATTCCTGAGGCCTACAAAGGACGCTGCAAACGTAAGCATATATTCTCCCATTTATATGACTGTTAAACCTTACTTACATTATAAACTTAGTGTTGTGCAGTCGTGAACCAATCAGTGTTTTTACCAGGTAACCACAAATATCTTTGTCGTTGTGGACATACTTGACGTGAACAGGATGTGGTCGAGATGACGCCCCTGGTACAGTGACAGATAGATTTGGCGTCGTACCTATGAACTGTCCACCACCCAGAAAACAAGCAATGCGTTGCAGCCTATGATTCTCATCTCGTATCACACAGGTATGAACCATCCTTGGACGAAATAGTGATCTGCGATGAGAAGTGGATAAAGTACAGCAATGCCAAGTATCGTCGCCCAGTGCTTCCACTCCTATCTTCCCTCCAGGTCCGCCATTGCATGTGAGAAATACTTTGCATTGTGTGTACAGTAGAAAGGAAGAGTTGGGTTGCTTCCCAGTGGGCAAACCTTTCATGTCAACATTTTGCTGAGCACAGCTTAAAGGAACTGGTGAGTCGTAGGGGAGCGTCACTTTAGAGGACAATGCTCGCCCATACGTGGCAGAAGTCACCAAGGAAACTCTTACAATTCTTCACTCACCCATCTCTCATATTCTCCTGCATTAGTAACTCTTTTGGGCACCGGACAATTATCTCCGAATGGAGCCTTCAATGACAATATCCTACTGTGGAACGCTGTGCGGACCTTTTCTGGTTCAAAGGACAGAATCTTCTATCTAAAGAATATTTATGAGTGTATTCCATCCGAGGAGAAGTCATTGAGCTGAACGGTGCTCATTTCCCTGATAAATATGCGTTACATAGAATATCAGGACCCTGCATTCACACACATCACAACGGCAAAGACTTTTGTTTTTACCAGGTAAGTTGCGTTGAGGTTAGTTTCCTTTTTCCCCGAGTACTTGACTGATATGGAGGAACTCTTACGATTTTCTCCAATATTTATGATCTATAAATTTCAATTTCTTTGAAATAAATGTGACGTGTTTATTCTTCACTCCACAACTGTGCAGATTCAGAACAACTTCGATGTACCCTTTTTTCCGTCGTGTGAATAGTTTGGTTTTTCTACATTTACCGCTGATCGACCCTGCTAACACGCAGTTCATGATGAATGGGCATTTCACAGTTAGCAGGTTCAGTTTCGAGCAACGGTAATTAGCAAGTGGCTGTCATGAATGAGTTTCTTACCCCTTTATTTCCTGGCATATATAGCATTGTATCTATATCTAAGCCCAAATAGATCTCTGGGCATATCTAGTGTTTAGAGTGTGCTATGTATATCTTCTGGTATGAACTAGAACCAGTTTATTATTTTCATCGACCTGACATTTGGCTCTGACAATGTGAAAATGACTGAGGTATGTGGAATGCTAGTAATGCCATTCTTTATGCAGCCAATCTCTAAGGTGAATGGTGTGAAAGTATGAGTGGATGGATTGGTTTGTGTATCCGTATGTTTCAGTGGGCTTGGCTATGTAATATATGTATAGGTAATAACACTTTCGAGTCAGTAGGGAATGCAACTGCAAAGCACCTCACTCCTCGTTGCCCTTGTAATGTCTGGTAGTGGGTTTATTGGAGACTCTTCGGCTGAAAAATCAACATATTTATACATATCATTACCAGTTCCAGGGCTTTTGTGCCAAACTCTCACCGAAACAATACAACGTAGTAACTTATTTCTAACACCACAATTTCAAGGCTACCACACAGGTTGCACATACACATGGACATGGTGATGATTGCCAAGGATGTGCCCAGTTTCTTAAATGAATCACTAGCACGTTCAATCATAATTTGAACTCACCTGTATTTCACCTAGATTTTTATATTACTTTTAACAACTGCGCGTACTTAATGTATCACGCGATTACAATAAAAATAAAGTGTCTCGTTTTTGTGTTCGCTGTCCGAAGACTTATTTAAGTGAACAAAAAGAATGTGAAGATTTTTGCTGAGAGGTATTAAACTATTAACTGATGCAAATTCCCTCCCCCCTCCCTCCAAACATTATAAATTTCATATTTCGAGGAGGAAAGGTCGTTGCATTGCTGGAGATATTGTCAGGCTGTTTTGGTAAAATGCTGGTAAGGAGAGGAAATCTTTCCTAATATCGAGAAATATATTGCCACTAGCTCATTCGGAGTACTTAATCCATAATAATTATGCAACTGAATTATATTTTAGATTATATTTTGGTCTCTAGAAGAAATTTTAATCACAATTAAATAGTTTTCAAAAGTTAAAAAAACTTCAGTATTAGTCATTTGAACACGTCTGTATTTTACCTAAATCTCGAGATAGCTTTTAACAACTGCGCGTTTTTAATACGTATCAAAGTATTAAAATACAATGTTGTAAATAGTTACTGTTAATTACAAAATTGTGGGAGAACTGAGCGTATGATTAAATATGGTATAATTGTTTGATTTTCCCCTAGTTGTTCCCCTAAATTTTACTTTAAATACGCTAATAGTTCCAGCAATTGCTTACGTTTTCCGTACTATCCCAGTTAGGAACTTTTGATCTTTTCTTAAGCTTTTCCATTTCTTTCGTGGAGTTCATTACACAGGCAAGCTGAAGAAAAGTTGATATCAATATAAGCCAATTTCCAGCTGTCTCACTTTGTGTTGCCACTGTCTTTTCGATATGCCGAGCTACTGCGCGACTTTCCGGAAAGTATTGCTCGTGATAACCAGCAGAAGCGATCATAAAGGCGGTGAACGTGCGAAATAGGTCAGTGAACTGCAGAAAGAGATTCCTAAGACTTGGAACGAGTGTATACGTGCTGTATAGTAATACAATGCGTATACCACGTTTATTAGTAAGAGAAATATACAACGCTTATACAGGGTTTGTTCACTGTATAACTATACAAGTGTTAAACAACTTTATAAGGACGTTTTATTAGTAAGACGGTTAAATTCCACGTAGCATATTACATCAACGTTAGTTCTCAGTAAATATTGGTACTGGTGTTAATAAATGCTATTGTAAGGGCATTTAAAGTACATTTTTAGTAATATGAGGTCCTGCGGACAATCTAACTTTGAGTTTTCTGTTCGGCTGTTCAACACCTTGCCATTCAGTAGGGTGGAGTGGGGAGAAAGGGTGATGTGGCTTATTTCCGCATGAATAAGGTTACTAAATGGTGCTAAAGAAAGCCTTAGAATTAAACATGGCTTCTAAAAGGGGGAAATTTCTCAGTTAGATCGTTTCAAGTTTGTTGCTAAAGATGGAGGTTCTGCTAGATAATTTTGAAAAGAAAATTATGTTTTCTTTGTAGACTTTTTTACCGATTGTTCAATTTGTTAACTTCAAGTTTAAAGCGGAAGTTCATAGGTGTCCGTTTTTCATAAATTCTGTTAAAAAGAAGCCAGTGTTTATCGAGTTAGTAGGCCTACCTAGAAGACAGATGCAGAATACGTGACTATAGGAACAAGAGCGCATGTTCAGGCTCCTGCCTGCCACTCCAACCTCACGTACCCACCACACGCCTCGCTCGTAGATGTCCACTCTCCTCTTCACTTGCGCATTCATCGCGTTACTGCGTGTTTCTTGCTGCCGCAACCTCCGTTTATTTCCCCCTAATAAAACTTAAGAAGTCTCAACTGAGATAAAAGCCTATTGACATAAACTTTTAAGACTTCTTTTCCTGTAATAAGCTCAAATTCCCTCATATCCAACGCTGGAACATTAGCAAAAGGAAAAGCGAAGAAAGACGTCTAACTGTAAATGCAAGTCCCCCTATTCCACTATTTTCCCTGTTGTCATATCAATACTGAAAACGTGATCATTAGTTCTGTCACTATTCTTGTTTTCAATTTCAATTCTTGATCGGCAACTTTTATATAAAGGCGTCACCCAATAAGAGGTAGTACGTTCTGAAAGGAATTATACTTTTCAAATTTACCTTTTCTTTTTAAGTTGATAATTGGAATGTATGTATAGTGTAATGACAGGTAAATGAAATTGAACATACAAATTACAAAGCATTTTCATTGCTTTTATACACAAGCACCAGACTTATCCGACACAAACAGTACGCATTGCCACTGAACTTGGTAATGCTGAGCCAGCCAGCTTTGCAAATAAGGTAGCTCTGCACGATTCGGTGTTCGGCGAGTGTGTAGTTAACACGTTGCGACGAAACGGGAAGTAGGTTTTGTCCTTGGATAAGTAGTAGTGTGTTGTCATTGTGATTAACGGTTTGTATTCGAACGTAGCAATTCGAGGGTATTTATCCAGGCTGATAGTATAATTAATCGGTAGAAAATGCCGGTAGACAGCGCGCTCCAGTGAGCAGGAAACGTCGGTAGACCTCCATACAAGATCGGGCGGGATGATATCAACACAGAGAAAGTGTCTATGGAGGACATTATTATTTCCCAAATAAGGCCTAAACTATTAGTCAAGGTAGCACTAAAAATGATCCGTCCACAAACAAAAAACCGTCCTAAAGAAATTAAAATCAATAAATACTCAACACACTGCCTAGGCCCATTCATTATACATGTTGATTCAAACGACGCTATCCACAAAATAGGACACTTATATCCTACGAAAAGAAAATACCATATATGAAGGCAATCCACAGAGAAAGGTAGGAATAGGTTTCAAGTCACTGTCCTTTCCACTTCCCCAAGTATCATTTCACCAACATCATTGTCCTCCTCCTCATGAGCTCGGTTGTTTGCGATGTCACCAGAAAGATTTCCTTTTACGTTGAGAAAATTTTCAAAATATTCCTTCCGCCTGCCCAGTGATTCCCTGGGATCTATTATGAGTTCACCTCATTTACCCAAAACACTATTCTTTTCCTTTTTCCCTCTCTTTCTAAGATTCCTTATTACTGTCCAGAAAGGATTCCCTGCTGCTTGACCTAGCCCTTCCAGGTTATTACCGAAATCTTCCCACGATTTCTTGGATTTTACAACTATTCGTTTCGCTCTGTTTCTTTCATCTACGTACAACTGCCTGTCTGCAGAAGTCCTTGTTTGGTGCCATTTCTGATAAGCCTTCTTTTTACGTTTACAAGCTGCCCTCACTTCATCATTCCACCAAACTGTTCGCTTTTTTTTCATCTTTAAACACACAGTAATTCCTTGGCATTCCCTTGCGGTTTCTACTACAGCATCCCTTCATGCCACCCATTCTCTTCCTATATCCTGTACCTGCTTACTGTGTGATGTTTAGAACTTTGCCTATTACTCCACGAGTTAATGCCGCATTGTTTTTTTAAATTTTTTTTTTTTTGCTAGTTGCTTTACGTCACACCGACACAGATAGGAAGGAAGCGGCCGTGGCCTTAATTAATGTACAGCCCCAGTATTTGCCTGGTGTGAAAATGGGAAACCATGGAAAACCATCTTCAGGGCTGCCGACAGTGGGGTTTGAACCCACTATCTCCCGGATGCGAGCTCACAGCTGCACGCTCCTAACCGCACGGCCAACTCGCCCGATCGTATGTTTTTTAACTTCCGCTTAGTATTTCATGTTAGGTACAGTCTCCTACAGTTCCGTTAGCAACAGCACCAGTTACTGTTTTTGACAATTGCCAGTTATCTATATAATGGATATTTTTGGTGGGTTTGTAGAAAAATATTTCAAAAATGTGACCCGGCCATGTTTTTCAGCTTATGAAAGGGAACATATCGTTAAGAATAAGAATCTTGTGTCCTAGTCTCAAGGATGGAAAAAATAAACTAATTAATCTAAAGTAAGGTAATATCATTTAATTTATTGTTATATAGTGGTGATGGTGGTGGTGATTATTGTTTTAAGAGGAAGTACAACTGGGCAACCATCCTCTATAAAACACTAATCAGAGGGAAAAATGGGAGGGATCCGACACTTCGAAAAATGGTGGTATCGGCCAAAGTAAGACAAGGGCCACGAAGGGCGTGAAAATGAAAGACTCCCTAGCCCTCGCAAACCTAGTAGCGTCGGGGTCTGAAAGGAACAAGAGTTGACCAAGAGAGGTCGGATAGGATAGATGGATAGATAGGATAGATGAAAGTGAGAAACCTGGCACAAGTAAGTGGAAGCAACGCCAGGACTCAGCTGAGGGCCCCGTGGTCGCCAACCCACGCTCCAAAGTTCAGAGCCTCTGAGGCCCCTTTTAGTCGCCTTTTACGACAGGCAGGGGATACCGTGGGTGTTATTCTACCGCCCCCACGCACAGGGGGATATTGTTATATATCACAGAAATTGTTTCTATTCCATAAACTAGAAAGACTAACCAAAGTTCTTCCGTTAAGTAGCCTAGAGTCTGGTCGCAGTGCTTACGCAGTGTCCATCTAAAAACCAAGAATATGAAGAAGAAGAAGAAGAAGAAGAAAAAGGAGAAGAAGACGAAGTAGAAGAAGAAGAAGAAGAAGAAGAAGAAGGCATCTCCGTACCTCACAGTCCTACGGAAGGTATAGCGGGGACTGCTTTTTATACTTTTTAGAACATTCTTGAGTTATGGAGTACAATCTAACGCACTGCTCTAAAAGCGCCCATATTTTACAAATGACAAATGGACTTTTATTGTTCAACTGTACCAGTGGTTGAAAAGTATGTGACAGCGTCTTTGGAAAGAAGTTAAGTAAGACTTGTCGTAACATCTTACGCTGACAATTCAAATGATTTTGTGAAGTGAAATTACTGTAGTACTCTGTGCCAATGGCATTCATTACTTCACCGTCATCACCTTCATAAGTACAGTAGAGTGAACTTCCACGGATATAACGTATATGTATATGTATATGTATATGTATATGTATATGTATATGTATATGTATATGTATATGTATATGTATATGTATATGTATATGTATATGTATATGTATATGTATATGTATATGTATATGTATATGTATATGTATATGTATATTATTTGCCTTTCTCTTCAACATACATTACCCTAAGTAGACGATAGAACTGATGAAGACCTTTAACATTAGTACCAAGGAGTTCATCGACTGGGGGCTGAAAGCGCTCAGGGGTTCTCTTTCGATACTCAGACACCACTTATACTCGCCAGACTGAGACATAATTTACTTATTTTTATTTTTGAATGAAATTGTTTGTGTATTCTTTGTCTTTGGTAGCCTCCAAGTGGAGGAAGATTTTGAAAATAAAAATTAAAAAATAGCATTGTGGCATCCAAACAGTGTAATGTTCTTAAAGTAGTCCGTGAGTGGTGTACTGGACACGTAACTGATGCTCAAAAGTTTTCACTTTTCATAAACTAGAAACGCTAACCAAACCGCTTCCGTCAAGTAACCTACAGACTGCTCATAGTGCTTACGCAGTGTCCATGAAAAGATTTTGCGAAGTGAAATTATTGTTGTAATCAGTGCCGCTTGTATTCATTACCTTACCGTTATCGCCTTCATAAGTACAGTAGAGTAAACTTCCGCACATAGCCAATCTGTATGTATAGAATTTGCCTTCCTATTCAACATAGAGTACATTGCAGCACTTACGGTACTTTACGTTTGGAATGGCATCCAAGCACTATGAAGAAAATGTAATGTTCTTGAAGCAGTCCGTGAGTGGACTGATCTCTAATGATCTCTTACAACTCATTCTTATGTTTTGCACTGAACACCTTTAAAAACAATATTTTTTCCAGGACCTAATTTTATAAATTTAGCAATTTTCGCACTTTTACAGTGGAGATCACACTATCATCGAAAATCAAAATATTTGCACTAGTAGTGGTTTTTCACTGGCAGTTCTTGTAACCTGTATCTGGTGCAGTTGAACCGTTCTCGTTTTTCATGAGCGATGTGACAGACAGACGGAACTAGAAATTTTATGTAGGCCCACATACAGTAGATTAAATCTACAAGGTTGTGTGGAGGAGAGTATCACTGTTTGTCAAACATTCGCCTCCATCTGCTCTCAAGAAACCCGCTGACATCCCGTAGATTAGCGAAACCTATCATCCCAGAGTATAATATCTCACAGAACAATCCGCGGGTGAGTGAAGTCGAGCCTGTGAATTAGTGAGAAGAACAGCTGAATTAAACCATACTTGTATAATTTAGTATTGCGTTTTTCTAGACCATTTACAATGGAGGAAGGCCAGACTGGACGTAAGTTCACCGCACAAAGTTATCTTTATACGTACCGCCCTTCAGTTCACTGTCCAGACAATTACCGCTGCTCAACCGGTCACCGTACAGCCTACTTATATTGGTGACGACGACGCTTCTTTTGTACTCGTACCAGAACTGGATTTACGTACGAATGATCTTGTTCCCGGATTCAGTATTCGAGATCTACGGGATGGCCCTCACAATACTGCCATTTCAGCCGACATCCCTTTAAACCTAGCGATCCTAATACAGTATGAAATTAGGGGGGGGGGGGAGGGGGGGAGCCGCTAGGGATACCAACAAAAGCCGACGGGTTTTGAACTTCCTTGTTTAATCATTTCGACATTCCGAAGGATAGCTATTGCTAGATTTTCTTGCAATGAATACAAGCCATCTTTATTACTCCTCTGCCGAGATGAGTAGCTCAGACGGTAGAGCTCTGGCTTTCTGCCTCTAAGTTGGCAGGTTCGATCCTGATGTCGGTAGAGTTATCGGCACGTAAAATAACTCCTGTGGGACAAAATTCCTTCACCTCGACATTTTCGAAAACTGTAAAAGAAGTTGGTGGGACGTAAAACCATTATTATTATTATTATTATTATTATTATTATTATTATTATTATTATTAGCGGAATAGTCGGCCGTGCGGTCAGAAGCGCACAGCTGTGAGCTCGCATCCGGGAGATAGTGGGTTCGAACCCCACTGTCGGCAGCCTTGAAGATGGTTTTCCGCGGTTTCCCATTTTCACACCAGGCAAATGCTGGGGCTGTACCTTATTTAAGGCCACAGCCGCTTCCTTCCCATTCCTAGGCCTTTCCTGTCCCATCGTCGCCATAAAACCTATCTGTGTCGGTGCGACGTAAAGCAAATAGCAATATATATATTATTGGAGTCAGGATTTATAAGCACTACAATTATCCAAAATATGTAAAACAGACAGGCATTAACTTTTTTAAAAGATATTTGTTCGGGCCGTCGACCCATGTGGATCTTTTGACTTTACTGGCACCATACTGTATGAACCTGCGTGTAATTGGAATGGCGGTAGTGTGGCATGTTGTGGGTGAGGAAAGGAAAGGAAGATTAAGGACGTCACAAACACCCAATCCCCAGGACTGGGATATTAATCATTACAATTAAAAACCCTTGACCCGGCCGGGAATCGAACCCGAGGCCGCCGGGTGACAGGCGGACGCGTTGCCCCCTACACGGCGAGGCCGGACTACTTAATAGTATACTCAATGACTATGGAAGGAATTTACAACAACTTATCAACATTTGCATTTAACAATCGTGATTATTGTGAAAACCTGAGAAAATTCATAATTATAACCTATTCCATACGCTATTACATGCAATGGTGAAGGAAGAGTAAGCTTGTTTCGAATGAATAGTTTTTCTATGAAGTGATGAGACAAAACTTCCATGAAGCCAGTTTTTTTTTTTTTTTTAATTTGCTCTACGTTGCACCGACACAGAGAGATCTTATTGTGACGACGACGATGGGGCAGGAAAGGACTAAGAGTAGGACGGAACAGCCCCAGCATTTGCCTCGTGTGAAAATGGGAAACTCACTATCTCCTGAATGCAAGTTGACAGCTACGTGACCCAAACAGCGCAGCCACTCGGTAGCATACTGGCTACGTTTGCTACCTCTTTCCAACCCGGATTTCGTTACAGGACTCAATCACACCTTTCCTGACAACAGCTACCGTATCAGATGTTGTCTCAAGCACATGGCTTTCTTGGCTTCTCTTAAATGCTGGATGCTCCAGCTTTCGCAGTGGGATATAGGTTTCCACCATTACCGTATACAGATCTGAAGTAAATTGTTGCTTGTCGTTGTTCACAGTGGTGTGGTAGAAAGGCTGCGTTGGTACAATCTTCTGCACTCGTTTCAGATGCATTGCTGTTATTTTGTGCTGATGTTTGCTTCCCTTAAGTTCTTCCACAATCCTAACGGACTCCACAATGGGCATGCCACTCCTCTCCAACTCTGTAGTGGCTCCCGGCAGCTTGCTGAAGTTTGTCTTCAGGAACGCCATATCTGATCGAACTGATGGGCAGGCCATGGCTTTCTTGACTTTTCTTAAACGTTGAATGTTGTCATGAAGAATGTTTCTGTATTGTGAGAAGGATCTCTCAACATCACATGCAATGATGGGACAGAACTTCAATGAAGACAGTTCATATGGTTTTAGGTCTACTGCTTCACCTTGTAACCTATTGGCTACTTTCACCATCTCTTTCCAACCTGGATTTCGTTGTAAGGCCCTATAAACGTCTTCTCTGACAGCGGCTACCCTCTCAGATGTTTACTAAAGACTTCCTTAACTTCTTCCACAATCCTAATGGAGTCCACAACTGGGATGCCATACCGTTCCAACTTTGTGGTGGCTCCCGGCAGCTTGCTGAAGGTCGCCTTCAGGATCGCTGAATCTGATCGAATTGATGGGCACGACATGGCTTCTTTGGCTCCTCTTAAATTCTGGATGTTCCAGTTTTGCAGTGGGATATTGGCTTCCACCATCGCCGTTGTTCACAGCGGTATGGTCGAAATGCTGCGTTGATACTATCTTCTGTACTTGTTTCAGACGCATCGCTATAGGTTTGTGCTGACATATGTGGTATTTTTTCACGTTTGACTTGAAAAATAATTAAATTGACTTCAGTTGCAGTGTTCCTATTGAACCCTACAGGTTAATTGCCAATAATTTATTTCGTGAGATGATTGGTTAGATCATATTAAATTTATTGCATTTTTGTTTGTTAGTATGATCCAAGAGAGAAGGCGTCCGGCCTGGAGCAGAAACTCACACGCGCGGTCGAGCTGAAGTTGTTACAACATACCGGTGCGCCCTTCCCGCGTCCAGGTACGACACAGCTAAAATTTCCCGACAGCCGGATGTAATCTCAGGGTATTTCTTCTCATAAGAAAAATATTTAATTTTTCTTCTTGGCTAGGATTAACGTGAATTCAGAGAAAAGGGTAAGGACCGCTCGCGACAATTATCGATGAACGTCTCCATCTTATCGCATTCAAGAATAAATTTATCATTGACCGCTTAACTTCGACGCAAATCATATGAGAAACATCTTAGAAACTAATTCTATCTACACTCAACTGCTACAAATTATCACTCACTTAATAAGAAAATAATAAGAGAAAACATTTATTAATTTAACCATAAATTAAAGAATTGAGAACTCGTATTATCAAGAACTTTCATAATCGACGATTAAAATCAATAATCATTCATAATATTTTACATTTAAGTCAGCGCTGGCTTGCTAATAAAATAAAATAATAGATTGAATTCACTGTTTCTGACATGAACTTAAACTTCCTCACATATAATCATGTTTGAGAATTAAATCAACCATTCAATTATTATGTAAGTAATTAATTAGCTTGCAAGAAAATTAAACAATTCAAATCAATCACTATAACAGAATTACTTTGTTACAATTGACAAAATTTAAGTTTTTGCTATCTGAATTCGTTATCAAAGTTGTTCTCTGGCGAAGAAATGTTTTATGACGACTGACGGGCTAAGGTTTCCATCCCTATTGCCTTCTAAATCTCGGCTCCTAATTTACTACCTTCTCATTTAAAATTACTACATGAATTATAAATCAACACTCAAAATATAAAATAATCTACCTCACTATTCTATCTAAATAATTCTTAATTTGCTGCTATACGGTTCAATATGCATCCACTCACTAAGCTTATATTTAATATATCATATGTGCAAGTAATTCCATAAATATTTACGTTATGATATCTCGGTACTATTTTTCTGCGTCACTTCTAATATCTATACCGCCTTAACACATCTTTCACTTCACATATGTTACGAGAATACATCATAAGACATGAATATTTTAATATTAAACAGCTGTATTTGACGTTACGTTAACTCTCTAATCTCAACTATACATATATATCCTCCATTCATACCTAACTTTGTGTTATTCCCACGGTGTATCTCTTTCCTTGTGCTTGCATCGTCTAATTGATCCAACATATGAATATCTCAGCAACTACCATCAATATATATATGCATGCACGTCTTATAATCACCGAAACCCACATTATCATACACAAATTATTCCATATAACTTCTTTCTTCACTATTAAATATTCAATCAATTCCATTTCGTCTTTCTCAATACCATATTTCATTAGTCATAACCTCCTTCATAATAAATGCAATTACTAAGACGTACCATTCTTCTTTACGTAAAATACTCCCTTAAATAGATCAATTCTCTTTCAATATTACGATGCTTAACCTTAAATATTTCTTTCGTGCATTTAACAACATTACAGGGAATAACTCGACTATATCTTTCACTTCCTCTCATGCGATCCACCTGTGGCGTAATCATTGATTGAATGGTTTCACGAGATCCGTAGATAATATTTAAAATACGCTAATCCTTATATTCAGCTGTTCGATAGTTCTTCTTCCTTCTCGTATTTTCAGTTACCCTGGTAATTCACTTATTTTATGCATAGCCATACTCCACGAGATATCAGTCTAATCCCTACATACTGACTTAATATAGTATTAGCAGATCACATGTAACACATTTCACTTCACTGTATCACTTGCACTCATAAATATCTCACACTTAGAATACTTTATACTAATGCATATGCCTAGATAAATTAAGAATTATAATACTTATGGTAAACACTTAGCTCGTCTTTCATCATATCAGCTGTCAGTTGCTCTCCTCCTCATCTCATTTTAGGTAGGGTCTGCTGGTTGGATCATATCTGCCTACAGTTTGGTCCATCTCGAGTTTAGTAAGACATCTTCTTCATTGTATAGCTGCCAATATGATCAAATAATGTCGACAAGTAAATGTTCATTTTAATAATTTCTTAGAATTTTGAAAAATATTCTATTAATTTTCTCTTGCATTCTAATTAACGAATTCTCTATATCTGCGTAAGATCTTCAGTCTCGTCTTAGAAAAATCTTCTATTTTAAAATTATTTGTTTTCTGAAAATTCAATTCCTTCCTCGATTCTTTTTCGGACGGAATGATTCTTTTCTATCCTTCTCTTTTGCACAACTTCTAATTAATGAGTTCCGATGTATCGCTAATCTTGAGCATCGGGTCTATCAGCGTACGTATTTGAATAAATTCTCGTATATTACGCTGTACCTATATTTTTACAGTGCTTCATCAAGTATCTTGCCGTCTTCTCTTAATTCAGAACAGTTATTCTTCAAAAATTCCGCCCTAATCTTGACTATTTCTCTTCTTCGATGCAGCAACAGCAGTTTGCTTCCTCTTGTTCAGGTTTTCAAGTATATCTTTTAATAATATGTAATATTTTACTTGTTTTCTTGAAACAATTCCCCTGACATTGCTCTGTTCTGCACCGCCTTTTAAAGGTAGACGATCCAAGTTAATCATGGCCTCCTAATGTATTCATATGTCAAGACTCTCTTGTATATTATCTTGGTCTGAGTGGTCTATACCTTTTCTGGACGCCATTTTGCAACACGTCCGAAAATGCAATGGGCACACCGGTCATAGAAAATTCTATCAATAAGATGGGAAAGAATGGTAAGTGTGGAAGAGATAGAGATATTTTGAACTTCCAATGCTATTATTTAATTGGCCTATCAAAATGCGAATTGTACTTCAGCGGGAGATATTCAGGTTTACCAACGTGATGCTGAATCATTAAAATGCTCTTATTTCTGAAATGAGCCATGTATTAATAAAGAAGAAAGCTAATTAAAACGTGCCAAGATTTATGTAATACCGCCATGCATTTATTTCAGTTAATTAACTGAAAATTACCTAAGACCGGGCCGTTGCGAATTGAATTGGCGGAATCACATATATACTCCCAAGCTATGAGGAAGAGAGCAGCGATTCACACTCTCTTATCGCCAAAGTTGGAAATAGCGGACGTGTTTGAGAATTCTCCGTGGTTAAATACTGAGGATTTCTATATCATGTTAGGGAGATCTAAGAATATCATATACAATATAGCGGTGGACAATTAATTGTGCTGAGACTTAATCCGCTGGGATTTATATTTGGAGTAATACTCATAAAATTGTTCGTCATAATTTCAGACATTCGGGAGTGTGTTAGAAAGGAAACTAGGATATGTCAGAAGGGTTGCTTTCCTCTTACCAATTGAACGGCTCATGTGAAGTAGTGGAAAGTGTGTGTAGTAGAAATACAATCTCAAATATTCACAAATTGCTCTTTCAGGTACCAAATGAACGGAATGCAGCCGCATGGTAGCTGTATTTATGAAAATATGTCACCTGTATATAGTATAATATATCCAGTGTTCTATTTTAGTGCGAAATGCGAATAATTACGCGCGGGTATTGTCGGGTAAGGTATGGTGTCGAACCGTGGATTTCGGATCCCAGAACTAACTCATATGGAGGACTGGAATGAAGATATTTTGGAAGATTTCAGCAGCCTCGAGGTTATAATAGAAGCCATGGTGTAAACGCAATGTTGGGTCTATCCAATGCCCAATTGCAATGACGGAGATGGCTACACACACGGGTGAAGGATGAGTACCACATGCTTTTATATTACTGAACAGAATGGAAAAAATACATAATTTTTGTACAGTAGTATATATTAAAGTAAGCATGAACGGTTTGAATTTTTTAATTCACGTTACGTATAGCAAGGGCCAGTTAGGGATATTTTTAGATTTCTTTGTTTGTGCTAATGCCTGGTGGGGAAATTAGTTATTTTGATGTGTTTTTGTACACATGTGTTGGTGTTCGATTCGTCAGTTTTGTTATTTCCAAGAAGTATTACTTATTTCTTCTATTATTTGATTGAATTTAGGCCTAGGTGTTATTATCGTTTGGGATATTAAGATGAAAAGATGAAATGGCATAACTTATGTGTTAATTTCAAGACAGCAGCTAGTTATTCCCTGTTCACCTAATTTAAACAGTGATATTCACTCGTGGAGTGATTAAATAGAATCATATGTGCTTAACCGGTTTTAGTCATTAATTAATAATAATGATTCGAATTTTGAATTTCGAATCAACGACTCTTCAAGTCATAAATCCAGTCATTCATAAGCTTAATCCGTCTGGGATGTTAATATTTTCAGACATGATATTTCTTTTTGTGGTGCAATAGTTTGATTTTTAAATCCTTTGATTTCTTTTATTGATTATGATTTTCATTTATCTGCAAATATTTAGAATATTTATTTTAGTTTGTTTGTACGGTTGCTTTCATTCATGATATTAATTCTTACCTCTTTACTGCCTTGTCATTATTTTAGGTATTTCGAACCTATCATCCAGGGTAAACCTGGGAAGGAGCAACCAGAAAAGATAAAAGGCATCTGCAAAAAATAGAAATATTTGAAATAATTAAGTGCCCATAAGTAATTTTGACTTACTTCATTACTACCGTCCCGGTCTAGAAAGCCAAGAATAACGGCCGAGGGGATCCGTCGTGCTGACCACACGACACCTCGTAATCTGCGTGCCTTCGGGCTCGACAGTGGTCGCTTGGTAGGCTTTGGCCCTTCAGGGCTGTTGCACGATAGAGGTGGGGGAGTTCATTAGTACTGTATTTTTGTTTTAAAGTGGGGGAAAATAGCATCAGTGAACATGTGCAGATTTTTCCAATGAAAAATAAAATTGATACGTGTAATTTTGTTTGAGAATACATACACATATTAAACTTGAATATTTAATAAGAGCAAAATCTTCTGAACAGTAAGTTCTAGGCACTGAATGAAATACATAAGAAAAGTTACTTAAAAAAAATGGCGTATGGCTTTTAGTGCCGGGAGTGTCCGAGGACATGTTCGGCTCGCCAGGTGCAGGTCTTTCGATTTGACGTCTGTAGGCGACCTGCGCGTCGTGATGAAGATGAAAATGATGATGAAGACGACACATACACCCAGTCCTCGTGGCAGCGAAATTAACCAATGATGGTTAAAATTCCCGACCCTACCGGGAATCGAACCCGGGGCCCCTGTGACCGAAGGCCAGCACGCTAACCATTTAACCATGGAGCCGGACAGAAAAGTTACTCAATCATACGCAAACGAATGAATATGAATGTGGACTATGGCAAGTTAAGTCGACATGAGCGGAATTTTTATTGGTGTATTTTTTACTCTATCAAAATTATGCATTTGTACTACTTGCACACTTTTGATCTGGTGATACCTTCTCAATAAATTGTGCTAGGAATAATGAAGTTCTACTCAGAGGTGGAGAAAATCTATAAATAAGTAATTATGCACTTTTATCCAAGTGTCACAGAAATATCAATGTTCCTTTTTATAGTGCTATTGACTAATGTCTTCTGATGCGCTGTTGGACTCAACTATGCGAGTTTCATACACTTCGTTTGTTACACGGTGTTACATATATTATCTTGCACATGAGCCTGTAACTAATTGTGAAATGATTCACAGCTTCTTTCTGTAGGTTTCTACAAATTGAAACATGATTTCGAATCCCCAGTTGCTTTCTTCTTGTGACTAGTGAGACCAATAGTAACACCTGGTTATTTAACACTCCGCTAGCAGCCATATGGTGAACAGATTCAGGTTTTATATCCCCTTGAACCACATTTTATCGCCAATCATTTGTTTAGTACCAAGATTGCAATGAAGAAAAAACCAATATGGTGCACGCATTAACTTTTATGGCTCTCCGTACAACTGCTCCTATAAGGGGATTTTATACTCTCCTTTCCAGTAGGGTAGAAAATTAGTGAGATGCAGTAGTTCTAGAGAGAAAAAGAACACATCTGACGATGAATGAAAGAATCAGTTCTTCTCAGAATTCATTCAGTCAGATTCGGTCGCTAAATATGAAGTTGGTATAAGTCAGTACGTGGGATAGAATAAAACAGACAGTATTATATCTTTCGTGCCAGGGAGTAAGAGTATCAGTCATGAAAATCATGTTTTTCTTACATAGGTATTATTCAGAGCAACAGTTTCATATAGGTCTAAGAATACAAGTCTCATTCAAGCATTTTCCATCTTATAGCACTTTGAACCTAACAGTATAAGTGAAATAATGGACTTTATGTTGGGTTTAAGAGTATAAGTTTACTTTACTCTTTTATTCCTATCAAAATATGTTAGTACCGCTGCTTGTTTACTGACTTATACTCTTTGGACCAGTACACTTTGGTAGCAAGTAACTTTTCTTTACAATTTGTTTTCCGTCACTAGCAAGTAACTGGAAGGTTGCTAAACATACCTATCGGTGAATCATTATATTGTATGGGTATAATTAATCCTAACTTTCATGATGAACACCTACATCAGAGGAAGAAAAATCCTGGAATATCTGTATGTTAAAGTAAATCAAGCAAGAATCAGACAACGATGGATCTACAATTTAACTATTCACGAGACAAGAAAATCTTCCGTACGATGTTACATGTGTCATGAAGCAGAAGGTGATCGCGGGGCCTATCAGATTGATACGTGTATCTTGAGAGAACTTTCTAAGGTACTTGAAGACATGAGACAGGTTACGTAGGCCATCCAGAAATTAAATTTCTCCATTTCTTTCTTTTTTTGCGAAATAAACGTATTTAAACAGGAAATATGGGCATGCGCGAGAGATCATTGACGTAGCAATCATATACCGGCCGGAGAAGTCCCGCCTGGTGTCAGCAGCACAGCAGCATAGGCTCGAAAAGGTGGCTCATATTCTTTTCCCGCCGCCTGCGAGGTTCCGTCTGTGATAAAGTTTCTACGGAAATTGCGATGTGCCACTCAAAACAGGATGCGCGGAATGCTCAGTGGAATTGTTGTGCTGATCCATGACAATACTCGTGCACATACGCCTCGGCGCTCCTGCAGGAGCTCGGCTGGGAAGTGATTTATCATCCGGATCACGCTCGCAGTTATTTTCATCTTTTCTTGCACCTCAAGAAATTCCTGTCCTCCTGTCAGCATTTTCACACGGACGGTAAAGCTGAAGACAAATGTCACTCGCTGGTTCCATTCCCAGACAGCAGACTTCTACCACACTGACATACAAAAGTTGATACCACAATATGAAAAGTGCCTCAATTCTGGTGGTGATTGCGTCGAAAATTAGCGTCAACACTGCTGTATCGGGTGCCAATAAATTTTTTCATGTAACTATGTTGTATTTTATTTTAATAGGGAAACTTAATTTGTATTCAGATTCGTGTGCTCGGAATCGTAACTCGCTAGTCTCAGATACAGTTTCTGCGTTTGATGCAGATTAATTCTGATCTAAATTTGGTGGATCATAAATTCTTGGTGAGTGTGAACCGTCATTTATAAAGTGACACAGACAATGTAGTTACTGAAAAGCAGAAGAAATCTGCGTTTGGCAATATCACACCCTCATGACGGGTATCAGCTTGTCAGAAATGTAGGAAAGAAAAACAAATTTGGAGTCGGAGAACTTAGTCATGCGGACTTCCTCAATTTTGCTGACCTTTACGAAACCAGAATATTTCTCAAAAACAAGGACAGTAAAGGTGAACACTTCAAGTGGACTTAGATCGGACGGATCGGGTACAGTCGAGACTAACGGACCATTCAATTTAAACACACACTGAATGATGATACGTCTTACAGAAAAATATGTTTTTATCTAAGAAACTGTCGCCAAGAAGAGTCGTTATAGCCGAAGAAATATGAAAACACCACACTTCCTACCTCAAACGAAACGAAGAAGGATCTATTCGATCTTTTACCGCGGATTGACACAGTTTATCACAGTTTTTTTACGAAAACTTGAAGACCACTGCAGAAGCTAAAAATACACTTCCTAATATAGACGAATTCAAGGATCAATGAAGCTGTGCGCAGTCAGACTGTGCAAACAATCTACACTTGTATTCTTGTAAAATGTATGACATATTCTTTCCAGATACGTGATCAAGAACCTCCCGGTGTTATAAATTACATTTTTTGCTCATTGTTATAAATTTGTGATGTGTACAGCAAAACTGTTGTCAAGTGTGAAAAGAAAATTTATTTTCCTGAAATGTTGTAATTATATCGTTATCCTCCGGTGGTCCTAGTAGTGTAAGTCATGCGACATGTACAGTAGGCCCTCACAGTTTAAGTCATTGATTTAAATTGTAGCGATGTGTACTCAAGAAACACCGTTACAGGGCTGAGAGGCTCAGACGTTTGAGGCGCTGGCCTTCTGACCCCAACTTGGCAGGTTCGATCCTGGCCCATTCCAGTGGTATTTCAAGGTGCTCAAATACGTCAGCTCGTGCCGGTAGATTTACTGGCACGTAAGTGAATTCTGCGGGACTAAATTCCGGCAGCTCGCCGTCTCCGAAAACGGTATAAGTAGTTAGTTGAACATAAAGCAAAATAACATTATTTATGAAAAAACAGTGTTACATATAAATTAAATTTCTAAAGTATATTTCTATTCTATTTCTAATGTTTATAATTTGATATTGCCACTAATTTAAAAACTTCATAACTCTCTCGTGTAAACTACAGTAGCTATTTTTTACTTATACCCTTACTCCCTGGCATGAAAGACATCAAATCGTATATTTCATTATTATTATTATTATTATTATTATTATTATTATTATTATTATTATTATTATTATTATTATTATTATTATTATTATTGCTGTTGGTTTATTTTAGAAGCTAGGGCCGGGCTTGTCTTAATTCCTATACCCTTATGTATGTCTTCCCGTTAGTAAGTCCAATCTTTCGATACGGGGTCAGGAATGAGGCGAGATGAATTCGCATGGCGTGATTTTACGGGCGGATGCCCTTCCCTTCGCCAACCTCAGCTGAGGAGCTAACAAAGATGAAAAGAAGTATGTTCAACGAAATTGGATACGGAGGTGGAAGGAATCAGCTGTTGTCTATGATAAGAACTGTCCCGGCATTTGCCTGGAAGTAAAAATGGGGACCTACAGAAAACAGTTCTCAGGAGAGCCGACGGTGGGTTTCGAAATCACGCATCTCCCGCACGCAGAGCTTGGCTCCGTAGCCATTGCGCGTTAACACGTCCGGCCATTATGCCCGGTATTCCTATACCCTTATACAGGGTGGTCGGAAACAACGTCAACCGAGTATATGAGCGTTACAGCGTTGGTCATACTGATAGGTAATTAAAAAAAATACGTCGATATCTCGCCCCGTTGTCTTTTTATCAGCTGTTGAAGTTAGCCAATGAGATCGCTTCGCGGGCGAGTTCAAATTAGATTTACGAGGCGGTGTTGCTAAATCTGCACTTGGCTTGGTCGGGTTTGAAAGCTATGACGAAAAATGAACATCAAACACTAACACACCGTGAGTTTCAACCATTGCCACCGTAGCATGGTTGTTCGAGTCCCTCCCCTGGAGAAGTTTATTTCTTCTATTTGTGCTCTCAAGCCGGTCATAATCTGCGTGCAGATTTAGCAAAGGCCATCTGAAGTCACCCTCGAAGCGATCTAATTGGCTAACTTCAGCAGCTAATAAAATGACACCGGCGCGGGATAGCTAGTTTTTGCAACCACTTATCAGCATGACCGACCCCCCATCGCTCATATACCCGGTTTACGTTGTTTCCGACCACCCTGTATATGAATGATGGTAATTTTCATGGTGGCTCTGCTAGACCATGCTTGACTGATGATGATGTCTGGCCTGTTGAGAGGCTTGGTGCAGGTATTTCTAGTTGAAGCCCATGAGAGGGGGCGAGTTGGCCGTGCGGTTAGGGCTCCCAGCTGTGAGCTTGCATCCGGGAGATAGCCGGTTCGGACCTCACTGTCGGCAGCCCTGAAGATGGTTTACCGTGGTTTCCCATTTTCACACCAGGCAAGTGCTGGGGCTGTACCTTAATTAAGGCCACGGCCGCTTCCTTCTCATTCCTAGGCCTTTCATATCCCATCGTCGCCATAAGACCTATCTGTGCCGTTGCGACGTAAAGCAACTAGCAAAAAAAGAATCCCATGAGTGACCTGCGCGTCTGGAGTGTGTGTGTGTGTGTGTGTGTGTGTGTGTGTGTGTGTGTGTGTGTGTGTGTGTGTGTGTGTGTGTGTGTGTGTGTGTGTGATGCTGATAATGTGGCACGAAGAGGGTGAAACCCGGTGTCGGCACGTAGCTTACGCCTGTCGTATAACACCAAGGGGTCTACTCAAGGCGCATCCGCCTGACGAATCACCATCAATAGCGTCATATGCCACAACTTCATATGAACTCTGAGGAGAGGTTTGAAACTGAGCCTATGTTTTTGGCATTCGATCTAATGATTGGAAATTGTATACCATCACTTCTACTAGGCCAGCCAACTTTCTGATGGTGATATTTTTCGACCACGGTGTCAGACCATACATATTTTACGCCTTAACGATAAGGCCACCAGGCTATACTACTTGATTGCATTTACTTTAGACGGCCATTTGGGATCTGCTCCAGGATTTGAAATGAAAGTCCCGTCCTATTATTTCTCTCTTTTCTTCCGATCTTAGAAAAATTTTACATAGCTTATACTGAGCTCCAGTACAACCTGTAGTGTACGATGAACACTTTCTGACACAAGCACCGAGCAGACTCTCGTACAGAAGAATCAGCGTCAAAGTCTGCATACCTTGTCCCATGCTATGGCCTTTCACAATAAAGCATTCCTTGTTTTTCTCTATAATATGCGCTGTTTTATTGTAGGAAGGGCAGAAAGAGTGATACGAGAGCATTCCGAAATCTAATGTGCAGAAATACCCAATTGACATCGGTAACTTGGAGGACGTAGCTTCTGGTCATCCGATGTGGAGACGTATAATGCACGGGGCCGACAATACTTTGACAACAGCGGCGAAGGCACGAGTCCGATAAAAGAGATCACAGAACAGAACGAGGAATCAACTAGACATGACGAAAGTCGCCAGAACGGCTGGGAATCGAACCAGGAACCATCTAAGCGCAATTTTGACACAATGACCACTCAGCCAAAGAGCCGGACATATTCGAAATCAGAAACTTACAGCGGCTATATAAAAATTTTCTGCTGGATTTTTCCATACTTGTTTCGAAAGAAGAGCTGAGATACTAATATTTTAACTAGGATAACCAGATGCAAATAGATTAAGAAAGAGGACAAACTATTTAAAAAGGAGAACAATGCCGGAAAAAAGGGGACACAAAAATCCTCCATTGAGAATGTGAATTTATAATTATATTCTAATTTTTACATACATAAACAAAATGTATCCATTTACATAATTATATAGTAAACTTACAAAAGTTAAGCAATGAAACTAATTTACACGACTTGCTGGTACTCTTCTGAAGACTCAGGTGCCTCCATGATTTTTGGCGTGTCTAACATATATTTATAAAATGATACACATGTAAATTCCTTTAGATTATATTGAACCATTAAGAGGATTTTCACATATTATACTTTGAAACGGTTCCTATTATCAGTCCATTGTGTTGATATCAATGAAAGTAGTCTTTCTACATTTACATTGTGCCCTAGTATAGAATAAAATTTCTGCAAGTTTTAATAATTGTGAACTATAATCAACTGGCTTACGTGAATTGAAATACTTTACCAATTTCTGATTGCAAGGTAATTTGTTAAATTCAGGATCATTACTAACCTCATTCAGGAATTGTTTGCAATTGCAAAAATGATCAAAATATTTCATATCATCAATTTGAAAGCCAAATACAAAATACATTTTTCAACATCATAATAATAAATAACATTTCTAGCGCCATCCATTTAAAACCAGCTTTCTTCAAATCCCGATTATCTCCTGTCACTTGTGACGTTGTCATCTGTCATACAATAATATATACCGCTTTTCACGAGAGATGAATGCTGATGTAAACAAATAGGCGGAGCACCTTGCCTTTGCACGTTGACATAGACGTAGTTGATTGGAGAAGCAACCGTCGCACTCATTCAACTATATGCGAGCACGAAGAAAATTAGTACGCCGCATTAATTTTATTTTATTTTAGTTTATTACATTTAGAGAGTTTGGAAGAGTACGTAATGAAATTAAAATATGGTTGTCATATATACCGATATACACATATGCTTTTTTTTATAAAATAGTGATTAAATAAAGACAATTGAAGGCACAAGGCGTGGTGTCGTACAGGAAGTCTTCACGTAGTGAGGAAAAATCTCAAGCTATACAGCGTGGAGATAAGGTGTTGCATCTTGCAGCAGCAGTCAGTGAGTCAGTATTCATAGTGAGAGAAATGGAGCAAAAGGTAGTGAAGCACAAAAGAGGAAAACCGCTCAGAGGTTACCATAGGCAAAACATTGTGAATGTGTTTAATAAACTAAGTGAACAGAATCCAGGTTTGGTCGTAAAAGAGGTAGAGAATCTAAGTGCAGAGTTGTGTGGTGCGTCAGCTACTTCGGTTCATAACGTGCGGACACAGTTTAGAAAGACAGGGAAATTAACAACGCCGGGAAAGGAACGTAAACGACCTCAAAGAGTCGAGAAGTACGACGATATTGTCAAAAGTGGTATTAGAAGGAAAATTCCTGAAATTGTTTTCGGAATGAACCACCTACTTTACTCACTGTTGTCGTATGCGATGTGCGGCCCTGTACGTCCGAACACGAGACGTTGGCGGGGTGGAGGTTGGTACTACACGCTCAGCGAATCACAACTCTTCTTTTTTGGCGGAGGCGTGGACATACCATGTTTACATCAGGATAAAACTCTCGTGAAAAGACATATAGCAGTGTTCTGACGGTGTATTGCTGAGAGAGAGAGAGAGAGAGAGAGAGAGAGAGAGAAGCATGCAGTATACGGAGTGGTAAAAAGCGTCTATTATAAGAATACAAGGCATGCATAGAATAATCGCGTGTACTGTATACCTATAGTCACATTTCTGTATATCGATACGATATCGATGATGCCGTTACGTAATGAAGAATACTTGTAAAAAATGTATAAAACAGATTACCCCCAAAATAAGCAGATTCACATCTAAATGGTTAGCGTGCTGGCCTTTGGTCACAAGGGCCCCGGGTTCGATTCCCGGCAGGGTCGGGAATTTTAACCATCCTTGGTTAATTTCGCTGGCACGGGGGCTGGGTGTATGTGTCGTCTTCATCATTTCATCCTCATCACGACGCGCAGGTCGCCTACGGGAGTCAAATCAAAAGACCTGCACCTGGCGAGCCGAACTTGTCCTCGGACACTCCCGACACTAAAAGGCATACGCCATTTCATTTCATTTTCAGCAGATTCACTTAACAAAGGAGGACATTTCGGGTTTTTAAATAATCCACCCGGATCCCGGACAATGGTCTAGAAAGGACGGTATGTCCGGATAAAAGAGGACGTCTAGTCACCCTATTTTTAACTATCTATGCCCGTATCCTAACACAACACCCGACTCATTACATAACAACATATGTTGTCTGACAATTCCTATGGCCACTTGAGTGAAACGTGATTAGCAATGCTATCTCACACCATTTATATGAAAGAATGACAAATCTTGATAATTTTTGTCTTCAGAAGATCAGAGGTAATTACAAAAATGGGTACACGTCTAGAATGCCAAACTTCGGAAGAAGAAGGCGTTCGGAATTTCCAATATTGATGTAGTTGTAAAAATATAATGCCTAATGAAGATCATAAAGCAGATTTAGCTACAGTTTTCAACGAAAGATAGAAAGTTGTATTTATATCTTGGTGGAGTGGAAGACAAAGGCTTCTACTATATGCATACCTCTGGGTGGAGTGGTTAGCTTTATTAATATCTATATACACTGACTGACAGTGACAATGCAACACCAAGGAGGAGTGGTTCGAAAGAGATGAAAGTTGGGAAAAAAACAGAGACGGCACGGACGAATAATTGATGTTTATTTCAAACAGATATGCAGGTTACACAATGCGCACGGCATCGACTCAGTAGGATGTAAGACCACCGCGAGCGGCGATGCACGCAGAAACACGTCGAGGTACAGAGTCAATAAGAGTGCGCATGGTGTCCTGAGGGATGGTTCTCCATTCTCTGTCAACCATTTGCCACAGTTGGTCGTCCGTACGAGGCTGGGGCAGAGTTTGCAAACGGCGTCCAATGAGATCCCACACGTGTTCGATTGGTGAGAGATCCGGAGAGTACGCTGGCCACGGAAGCATCTGTACACCTCGTAGAGCCTGTTGGGAGATGCGAGCAGTGTGTGGGTGGGCATTATCCTGCTGAAACAGAACATTGGGCAGCCCCTGAAGGTACGGGAGTGCCACCGGCCGCAGCACATGCTGCACGTAGCGGTGGGCATTTAACGTGCCTTGAATACGCACTAGAGGTGACGTGGAATCATACGCAATAGCGCCCCAAACCATGATGCCGCGTTGTCTAGCGGTAGGGCGCTCCACAGTTACTGCCGGATTTGACCTTTCTCCACGCCGACGCCACACTCGTCTGCGGTGACTATCACTGACAGAACAGAAGCGTGACTCATCGGAGAACACGACGTTCCGCCATTCCCTCATCCAAGTCGCTCTAGCCCGGCACCATGCCAGGCGTGCACGTCTATGCTGTGGAGTCAATGGTAGTCTTCTGAGCGGACGCCGGGAGTGCAGGCCTCCTTCAACCAATCGACGGGAAATTGTTCTGGTCGATATTGGAACAGGCAGGGTGTCTTGCACATGCTGAAGAATGGCGGTTGACGTGGCGTGCGGGGCTGCCACCGCTTGGCGGCGTATGCGCCGATCCTCGCGTGCTGACGTCACTCGGGCTGCGCCTGGACCCCTCGCACGTGCCACATGTCCCTGCGCCAACCATCTTCGCCACAGGCGCTGCAACGTGGACACATCCCTATGGGTATCGGCTGCGATTTGACGAAGCGACCAACCTGTCCTTCTCAGCCCGATCACCATACCCCTCGTAAAGTCGTCTGTCTGCTGGAAATGCCTACGTTGACGGCGGCCTGGCATTCTTAGCTATACACGTGTCCTGTGGCACACGACAACACGTTCTGCAATGACTGTCGGCTGAGAAATCACGGTACGAAGTGGGCCATTCGCCAACGCCGTGTCCCATTTATCGTTCGCTACGTGCGCAGCACAGCGGCCCATTTCACATCATGAGCATACCGCAGTGACGTCAGTCTACCCTGCAATTGGCATAAAGTTCTGACCACTCCTTCTTGGTGTTGCATTTGCTCTGTCAGTCATTGTAAATAAAATTGTAGGGGGTCCGCTGTCTGTAATTTCTTTTGTTTTGCCAATTCTTCAGATATTTATCCGTTTTAGGTCAACTCAAGACCGAATCGGTGGTTTTTACTTTTCGTGTCTGTTTGTTTGTCTGTTTGTCTGTCTGTTTGTCTGGTTGTCTGTTTGTCTGTTCCACCATCACGTCGAAACGGCTGGATAAATCTCAACCAAGCTTCATATTTGGAGTGTACTCAACCCGCGGAAGGTTTTGATATACATATCATTTTAAAATCTTTGAATAGACGGGGGTTTATAGGAAAACCAGAATGGTTTTCCTCCATTTTCTCTTATACTATTGATTTTCTGTAAACTTCGTTTACCGTACGTGAAACGTCTCTTTATTATAAACAACTTTCGTTTTGTTCATAATTTACCTTACTCTTCACATGACGGAGAAATTTACAATTTTCTGCTGGTACCATGCTCTGCATTGAGTGACCGACAGACCGACAACGAACCTACATGTTACCATGGCAACGTCTCTGACTGCATGCCAGCAGGGAAGTAACGTATTGCCATTTTCCTCATCATGCTTTTAAATTCGTGGTTGTTCCTTGGGTAGAAGGCAATAGAGGCGTCAATCGGCCTATCTGCGGGATATTGGCGGAATATCGTTGGAGGTTATAACCGCCCTCGGATAGATTAAGTAATAACACCATTAGTCATCTTCTTATTATTTGTTTACCTAAGAATCACTGGACCTAAATTTCTCCTCTGTTGCCGCTTTATTATATCCATAACTCACACTAGCATAATTTATTGAGGGGCATTTGATTTTCCAATACATTCACTTGGCATTTACATATTTGTCGTTATCCGGCTGTCCTCAGTTATAATCAATTTTCTATTACTTTCGACTTTCTTAACTGTATTATTTTTTTCCTTAATTACGCCGTATGTACGCGAGTGCTAGAAACTACTGGATGTATTTCCACCAAGATTCATATTTAGAATACACCTGTCCTTGATAGGTTTTAGGGCAAATATTGTTTCTAAATCCCTGAACTGACTGGGGGTTTATACGAAACCGAAACAGTGATTTTGCACTTCCACAAAATATACACAACCACACTTAATGGAAATCTACCTACCTTGGTAGAAATTAATTTCTAAACCTTTTTTCTCATGTGCATCATTTTGATACGAGGATTAATAAGGGAGACTTAACTCAAGAGCGGGTGCGTGTAAAGCGTATTCCTTACAACTTGAAAACTACTGAAGACATTCGAACCAAAATTTATATTTAGCATCCACCTGTCCAAAGGTAGGTTTTAAACGTAAATAACATTTCATGTTCCGGAATGGACTGGCGGTTTATAGGGAACCGAAATGGTGATTTTACTCTTCCACAATATATAGAGAACAAGACCAACCTGACTGGAAATCGACCAAACGTGATGGAATTCCACCTCTAAACCTTTTTTCACGTGCATTTTTTTCGTCAGGAGGATTAATAAGGGGGATATCATGAATGGTCACTTTTGCAGGTTAAGTCCAGCGGACATAGCCCAAAAGGTGTTTTACATGGAGCAGATTCCTTATCTATATAAATCAAATCGTAACGACTGTGTGCCTCTACACTGACTATTTTGGCGAAATTTTCGTACAGCTTTCCGTTTAAGGGGTAATAATGACCATCTCCATAATTTTTGGTTTAGTTTCCTGAAAGTCCTAATTTTTTCCCGCCTCGCCCAAAATCCAGATTGCGGCATAATCTGCCAGAAGAAAAAGAAGATAATTGAAATTTGACACAATTATACGTTTTAGCCTGTAACGAACGGAAAACATCCAAGATCATTAAATTTTTCACTTTTTATCCGCGAAGAATATCGAAATATGCAGGCAATTTTAATGATGGTGCAGACCTTCGGAAATTCCTATCACATAACAGATTGCGCAATCTCCGTTCAATTTGGAATGATCTACAACCTTGGTCTTATGACTTTTGCCGTATCTGTATCCCTTTACGTTTGATTTTTCTCTATTAATCGATGTTAAGTCAATTTGGAATTTTCACATGCATAATTCATACTTTCAATTACTTATATCAAATACAGAATCATCAAACTCTTCACGAAAATTGGCCCACCCAGTAGCCATATATGAGCCAAATGCTATGTATGTAGCTGTCACATAGTTATCCGAAAAGTAATGTAATGTGAGATAATCTTACAAAACCTTTACCCTGTTCCACGTTTCTAACTCAATCTGACCCAAGAATAGATGACATATGATAGGACCAGACATTTAGGCCACTAAATCCGGCGTGTCTTATGGTATAATCCTTTGTCGATATGACGTACGTTTAGTAGCAGTTAATCTGTAAATGAAGGTCTTCAATATTGTAAACACGCATATACTTTCGTATGTCGATCTATATATATTCACTGATGTCGATTTGTAGCGATCGAGAAAGGGTGGGTCTGCTATTGTAATCAGTACTCCCCACACCGACTTTGACTGGCAGTAGGAAAGGGTTCCTTCTCCAACTCCTGTGTAACTGTCATTATTAGTAAGGAAGGCCTACAATTGTAATGAATAGTTCACTTCTCGATTTGACTTGCAGAAGGCAAGTGAGCATGCAGTTTTGTTTAAAACTCCCCTACCCGATTGTGTTTGGCAGTAGGCAAGGGTGCCCGCCATTATAAAGAAATGTCCTCATCTAAAATGTGACTGGCATTAGGCATAGTGGCCTGCTATTTTGATGGAAACTCGCCAACTTGGTGTGATTGGCAGTAAGCTGGCTGGCAGTAGGAAAATGGGCCTGGCATTATAATGATAACTGCACAACTCAATTTCGAGTGATAGTAGGGTAATTGCCTGCCATTATAATAAAAACTGTAATCTGTCTGGAAGTAGGAAAGGGAGGCTGCTATTTTAACGAAAACTCCCCAAATCGATTCTGTCCGCGTAGTAGGCAATGGGGCCTGCAATTATAATGTAAACTTCCCAACTCGATTGTGAATGGCAGTAAGCAAGTGAGCCTGCCGTTATATCACAAATCCGTAACAAACACTTTACATTGGAAACAACGTACGGGGACCTCCCCATGCTCTTTCTCGGATAACGCTAAGAGACATGCAATTTTAAAACAATCTTATTTACTGCATGTACACTATTTACTTCGATATTCGAATACAATGTAGAATACCGCAGCGAAGCACGGGTACATTCGCTAGTTAACAAATACGTTGCAATTGGGGAATATCGTGGTGGCAATGGTCACTTACAGTAGTGTGATAATAAAGTAAAGTTAAAACACAATTAACAACAACAACAAGTACAACAACATGAATTCAACAAGCAATTCCATGGAAAGAAAATATTACAAAAATGCTTCTTGTTTAACATTCTAAATCCAGCATCATCATATACAAATTCACACGAATCTTAAGTATGTCAAATTTTACACTATGGCACAGTAGATTACTATTATCTTAACATTGTAAATACGACAGGTACAAATTCACACATACCTTAAATAATTCAGATGCCTTAATACTACAAACCGGGCGAGTTGGCCGTGCGGTTAGGAGTGTGCAGCTGTGAGCTCGCATCTGGGAGATAGTGAGTTCGAACCCCACTGTCGGCAGCCCTGAAAATGGTATTCCGTGGTTTCCCATTTTCACACCAGGAAAATGCTTAGGCTGTACCTAAATTACGGCCACGGCCGCTTCCTTAGCATTCCTAGGCCTTTCCTCTCCCATCGTCACCATAAGACCTATGTGTCGGTGCGACGTAAAACAACTAGCAAAACAAATTAATACTCTACAATCTACAGTGGGTTGAGCGTTGCATTAAAATATGACACCATCATATAGAAATTTACACACAATTTAAACCTGGTCACATTTACTCCTAGAAATTAATCCGATGTAGACTTGGGCCATGCGCATCTTCAAAATTTTAAGTCTCGTCTTTAAACTTTTCAACTTCCAGGCGGAGAATTTAACCCCAGTCTTTCTGGATAAAACACGTACTATTTTATCGCCTCAACGAGGCAGGCTATGTATTGAATAATGCACATGTATAAATAAATGAATATGTAATATTCTTAATAAATTATATGAGGGGTGGGCGCATAAAATTGTCAACCCTGACAACATACAACTCTAAATATTTGATTCTAAGGTGTGCTCGTTTCACCGGTAATGGCGTGAACTCTATTCCCCATTAGGAGGTCTAAATAGATTATAGCGCACATAGCCCTGAGGTTTACTCAGCTTACAACAGAAATGATTACCATGTTAATTCCTTGGGTCAATGACGGCCGGGCATAGTCTATCTCACTTAATGCCGAGCTTATGGAAAGTAGAAATCTTTGCTTTCCACGCCTCCAGGGATCTATCAAGATCTGTACTGAAATGCCTTTGCTGTTTCGCTAATGTTAAATTGTACGGCCCGTATCATGACGCAGACTCTGGATACTTGGCGGAAGTCACCGTGAACTAGTATCAAAACGTCAATTTTTGGCTTCCTAATTATGTGCTGTAAAGCGTCTCGGCTTCGAAAGTGTGTTAAAATTCATAATTTGACTATAACTTGAAATACATTTTGTTTCTGATCTTCCCTGACAGTAGCGGCGACTAAGGGGCGCGAGGGGGCAGTCGCCCCACCCCAACTTTGTAGAGAAAACATTACATTTTTATTTCATTTTAGCCGGCTGAAACTAGGAATTATAGCAATTATTAAAAAACAGTTTGTGCAAACTTTTAATTATTAACAAAATTATTATCGAAAATAGGCACAAAGGTCGTTCGTCGCGGCTAACCGATTTGTATAGCGCCACAGCAAGTAGTGGAGGGGCTGCCTGTCCGGGGCGGTAAAGACGTGCTCGGTTCGCCCGGAAGGATTTGGGTTCGAATTCCCGTCAGGAAGTCGTAAAATTTAAGAAACGAGATTTCCACTTCTGGAGGTGCATATGGCCCTGAGGTTCACTCAGCCTACACCAAAAATGACTACCAGGTTAATTCCTCGGAGCAAAGGCGGCCGGGCGTAGAACTAACCATTCTACCCCATCATGTGCCGTGGTTAACAATGGGGGGGGGGGGGGGCGGGCGAGTTGGCCGTGCGCGTAGAGGCGCGCGGCTGTGAGCTTGCATCCGGGAGATAGTAGGTTCGAATCCCACTATCGGCAGCCTTGAAAATGGTTTTCCGTGGTTTCCCATTTTCACACCAGGCAAATGCTGGGGCTGTACCTTAATTAAGGCCACGGCCGCTTCCTTCCAACTCCTAGGCCTTTCCTATCCCATCGTCGCCACAAGACCTATCTGTGTCGGCGCAACGTAAAGCCCCTAGCAAAAAAAAACAATGCTGGAAGCCTTTACCTTCCACTCCTCCAAGGGCCTTCATGGCCTGTCCGGAGGTGACTTTGCTTTTCACAGCAAGTAGTGGAGACTTAGCAAAAGCTATGAGGAAAGGTAACAAGGGTACTTTTTTGCCAAGGTCCTGGACACTGAGATATGATTCACCTGCTTGCCGCGTGTATTCGTCAGTCGGGCAGTCTCTATAATATTGACTGTTAGTTTCTTAGAGTGTAGTCAAACACTATTTTAAAAAAAAAAAAATTATAATCACGCCGTACTTTATTTAATTGCCATACGTGTGTAATATTGTTTCTTTGGCGAAAGTTTTATTTTATAGTATTGAATCAAAATCTCAAAATATTATTATTGCCGCACATAAGTTAGTAAACTGCCAACCTTTACCTTTCTGTCGAAATTCGCTCAAAGAGCATAAAAAAATTACCCTTTTGTAGCTTTTTTGTTCAGTTTTGATGTGTATAACCCGCTCCCTATATCCCTCAAACCGGCTACTTTCTGCTCTCTGTATATTTTTTGCTTCCCCCCCCCCCCACTTCTGATTCCCAGTCGCCGCTACTGTTCCCTGACACCAAAAGCCAGTCTAAAGTACTGAGTTCAGGGAGAAATGCTGGCATTTGTTACCCAGAGATACTTAATGGAGAAGTCTAGTCGGTAAACAAGCAACATTGACTAAATTACAGCAGCCTTTCAGGGACAAGTGTGTTAAGATAGTATCTGAGACAATGAGTTACCGTAAAAAATTCCCCAAGAATATAGCACAACATCGTTCAAATAATGTTGTACACATATCCACACCGCCATCTCATCTCATATGTGAGAGAAATTTTCTCATGGTTTATTTGTACGGCTATTGAGGTTAAGGCTAGTCGAATGGTCACCGGAAGTGGTTGCAACGGCTACGCTACCACACCCATCACGTAACTCCGTGCATTTTTGTAATATTGCAATGTACGACAAATTATACATTTCTTTATATGGCAGCTCTTGATATACGCCTTTCTTTTAAGGCTGTAACGTCAGGTTCACATCTTTATTTATGACATAACCTTCTACAGTAGCACGTTGGGTTGGGCCGTGTTCTGTGAACATTATGTTGGGTGCGGCTTTCTAGGTGCGAGTTTGATTCATATGTACCGCCCTACTTCACGCTGTGACCCACCCTTCCCCCTTGATATCCTCCATTAGTAGGAAAGCGACGGCAAACACACTTAAGAATAAGGAGTGAACATAACGCCCGAATGAATGTGTCCTGAAATTACCGTCTTGTTCTTATCTTTCAATAAAGCAAGTTTGACCTTGACAGGCTGCATAGGATACTAGGTAAAACGCTCACCCCCTATATGAAAGGTTGCAGGATCGAATCCCATCTCAATCGATAGTGGTTCAAGGGCGATTAAATGTAAAAAAGAATAATCCTTGTCACCAGAGAAGGAGCATTTACACTGAAATAAATTCGCGAATATGTCAGTATCTTATGTCGTAGGCCTATGCGACGGATTTAATTATCGAATGCTTCTTTCGGTGTGGACCTCGTCAATTTATCAACATTGTCAAGATAAATCATTGAAAATCCCGTCCGGCGTACTAGCCTTCGGTTCAGAGGGTCCAGTGTTCGATTCCCGGCAGGGTCGGGAATTTTAACCATTATTGGTTAATTTCGCTGGCACAGGGGCTGGGTGTAGGTGTTGTCTTCATCATCATTTCATCCTCATCACGACGCGCAGGTCGCCTGCGGGAGTCAAATCGAAAGACCTGCACCTGGCGAGCCGAACATGTCCTCGGACACTCCAGGCACTAAAAGCCATACGCCGTTTCATTTCATTGAAAATGCCACATCAAAGCAAAGGTGGAACGTCGGGCTGAGTAAACAAATTGATCCGCTCCACACCTGAAGAAGCACTAGATACTATGTAAGTCTAATGACAGAGATCATTCAAATTTTTACAACCAACTGTGCTGATTCAGCCACTAATAATAATTTCGTGTGGCTATTTCTAGCCGAGTGCAGCCTTTGTAAGGCAGACCTTCCGATGAGGGGGAGCGGCATCTGCCATGTGTAGGTTGCTGCGTGTTATTGTGGTGGAGGATAGTGTTATGTGTGGTGTGTGAGTTGCAGGGATGTTGGGGACAGCACAAACACCCAGCCCCGGAGCCATTGGAATTAACCAATGAAGGTTAAAATCCCCGACCCGGCCGGAAATCGAACCCTGAACACTCTGAACAGAGGGCTAGTACACTGACCATTCAGCCAACGAGTCGGACATTCAGCCACTGAAGTCCAGAAAGTGAACAGTATTCGAGCATATCACTATTTGTCTGCTTGCTGATTCTGAGTAATGGCGAATTTACGGTACTTATCAAAATTTAGGTTCTACTATAATTCTTTGGAACTAGCAATAATGGAACATCAATATACCGGGAAATTTTGCTACGTGGTACTCATCGTGTAGCTGTAAACATGCATTCGGGCGATAGTGTATTCGTCGGCAGGCCTGAAGGTAGTTTCCGTGATTTCAGTTTTCACATTAAAGCAAAGTTCGTGGCTCAGCCTAAATGGAAACTACGACCGTTATCTTCCAAGTCCGACTCAGCTTTGCCAAAAACCACCCTGTGTTACTGCGACACTAACCATTTATGACTTGAATTTTTCCCTAAAGTATAAAATTTGCTTTTAAACAAAAATTGATTCCATGGAGAGACACAACGTTAATACCACTCTTCCAAAAATTGACCTACTGTTTTATTTAGTGTTATCTAAAATTTTTACAAAAGTCCGTCTTCAATGATAAGAATCGAGAGCTAAGAAAAAGAAGCGGATATCCAGAATGGAGTGAGCCAGAGCTCCATCTTGTCCTCCTTTTCAATGTTTATATAGAACACGCAGTAAAGGAAATCGAAGGAAAAGGAATCACAGTTACTGCAGAGGTAATCAAACAAATTATAGCAGAAGTACATAAAATTCCGACTAGCCCAAGCGTGGAAGAGAAAAGAAGCATCAAGCATGGATATGCATATTAGAAACATGTTTTGAAGAAGTTTGTGTGGATTACGGCACTGAATGTAAGGAAAACAGACAATAACCAGTGCAAAAAAGAAGAGAATAGAAGCTTTGAAGTATGATGTTACATGAAAGTTATAAAAGTGAAGTGGGTAAATTGTACCACAAATGAAGAGATTCTGAATCCAATTTGTTGACCAGAGAATGATTGACGAAGTTTGACCAAAAGAACCTACAGATTGATAGGACACACACTGAAACACCCAGAACTTGGCCAGCTAGATTTTGATTGAAGTGTAGTGGTTAAGAACAATAAGGGTAGACCAAAACATGAATATGACAAACAGATTAGAGCAGATCTTCAAAATCAAATCAAAATCTCTTTATTTGCAAATGTTCTCGTCACTCAATCATAACGCTCAAACTACAGTATCAATAACTGAGATATGAAAACTGTGGATTTAATCACTTAGATAAAAATTAACTTCAAGTAGAAAATTAATTAAGAATGCTTAAATATGCTCCTGAAAAACTGGCCTAGGATAAGGAAAGAAAATATCCAGAAAGAGGAAATTAGACAGAAGTACATGGATATAATTAGTGAAACGTTCCAAAAAGTGGACTGTAAGCATATTCAGGATATATAAAGAGAATGGGTGGTATACAAGGATGCTGTAGTAGAAACAGCAAGGGAATGTCTAGGGAGAACTGTGCTTAAAGATGGGAAAAATCGATCATCTTGGTGGAATGATAAAGTGTAGAAACGTAAAAAGGAGGCGTATCAGCAATGGCTCCAAACAAGGACTAATGCAAACAGGAAATTGTACGTTAAGGAAAGAAACAGAGTGAAACAAATAGTTGTTGAATCCAAGAAGGAGCCGTGGGAAGATTTTGGTAATAACTCGGAAAGGATAGTTTGTATGTACCGTATTCATTGTTAAAAAACAAATATTTTCAGCTGCTCAGGATAAAAGTGCAATAAAATACTTAATTGACAGTGTATGTTAGTAATTGAGGTTCATTTGTTGATTCATATTTAATACACAATTTTTAAAACAGAAAGAAAATTTCTTATAAACTTGGAATATATAAGGGCAACATTGATGCATGGTTTAAAAGGCAGAACATTTTAAAAATTGCATAAAAATCTATTGTAATTGGAACTATGAAATTATAGAAGTTGCTTTTGGTTGCCAAGAAGCAAGCCATTACTGGGATATGTATTTGTATGTATGTATGTATGTATGTATGTATGTATGTATGTATGTATGTATGTATGTATGTATGTATGTATTTGTCCGAAATATTTACAGCATGTTCAGCAATCGAATGAATACCGACATCTTATTACTCTGTTAAGCGGGAACTCCCCCCCTTAGATACGTAATTTATCCTCACCCAGGATCATAGAATTAAATTACAAAGCGTTCTATATATTACTATACACAATTTACATACAATATTGTCCAAGTCACTTGATTAGCCATATATCAGTCTCCTTCTGCCTGCGGACTGATTGCGTATCTGTAGGAAAATACTTCGGTCGCGATTCTTAAAATTCAGTGCTTAAAATAATCATAGTTTTCTGTCTATTTGTCCAGTTGTTCAATGAGATTCTTATAAAGTAACGAAATAACTATGATGGCATGATAAGAAATCTCAGGGGTGCTGCGTTTGTTTTAGTCACTTCATCGAATGATCGACAGGTACGAAGGAAGTCATAACTACTTAAGAGAATATGGCTTTAACGACTCGTATTTATTGGAAAATGTATTGCACATTAGAAAAAAGTTTAACAGACGAAACATTTACAATGCATTTAATGGAATTATATGTTAAATGAAAGCATGAAATCAAACAGATCAAACATTATGAAAATCGGACAATTAATAGATTGGTTCCCTCATAAATTTTGTTTTTGAGGCTTTTCTTAGACAGTATTTCCTTTAAAACAACGTTACACAAAATATAACCTGAAAACAGAAAAGACGTTTTTAAGACAAACCGTAGATCGCATCCCTTGAACTGTGAAAATCTTAGACTCTCACGACCGATCTCCAAACTTTCCTCTTTATATAAGGTTATCCACCGAATAAATATCTCACACGATACCTTTCTTTCTTTTTTTTCCTTGCTAGTTGCTTTACGTCGCACCGACACAGATAGGTCTTATGGCGACGATGGGACAGGGAAGGGCTAGGAGTGGGAAGGAAGCGGCCGTGGCCTTAATTAAGGTACAGCCCCAGCATTTGCCTGGTGTGAAAATGGGAATCCACGGAAAACCATTTTCAGGGCTGTCGACAGTGGGGTTCGAACCTACTATCTCCCGAATACTGGATACTGGCTGCACTTAAGCGACTGCAGCTATCGAGCTCGGTCACACGATACCATACACGCCGAATGGACCCTTAATCTGAGACGCAATGACTTTCAGTCCAATTTTGAAATTAATAAGCTATCATTTGATGAAGCCAAATGTTCTCGTCACTCAATCATAACGCTCAAACTACAGTATCAATAACTGAGATATGAAAACTGTGGATTTAATCACTTAGATAAAAATTAACTTCAAGTAGAAAATTAATTAAGAATGCTTAAATATGCTCCTGAAAAACTGTGATCAACTGAACAAGTAAACAAATGCTAAGCTATTTTACGTTAAAATCACAAGGCTTAATTGAATAATTACAGTTATTTAATTTTCAGATTATAATAATTATAATTTCGTGTGGCTATTTCTAGCCGAGTGCAGCCCTTGTAAGGCAGACCCTCCGATGAGGGTGGGCGGCATCTGCCATGTGTAGGTAACTGCGTGTTATTGTGATGGAGGATAGTGTTATGTGTGGTGTGTGAGTTGCAGGGATGTTGGGGACAGCACAAACACCCAGTCCCCGGGCCATTGGAATTAACCAATGAGGGTTAAAATCCCCGACCCGGCCGGGAATCGAATCCGGGACCCTCTGAACCGAAGGCCAGTACGCTGACCATTCAGCCAACGAGTCGGACATTTTCAGATTAACTCCGACAAAAGAAAACAATTATTGCTTCACTAAGCGCATAATATTGAAGATAAATTTGATATTGACGAAAAGTTGGTGCTGTATTTTGTTAACACCATCAGGTATCAAAAGAAATGTTGCACAATCACTGAATTATTATATTAACGTCTTTAAACTAAATAAAACGCCCATGCCTAAGTGAAGTTCCATCATTGGTGGAATCTAATGCATTATATCGGGATGCTATATTGAGTACAGCTCGTAACTCTAAAACAAAACAAAATTAAAAATACAAAGCAGAACCTAACAATTTTAGCTGTAGACGTATACCACACGATATTCAGCACAACTATAACTTACAAATACAAATGTATGAAAAACAAGTAATTACTTGTGCGAAGTACTGTAGATTAGTGGTAAGACGATCAGCTGCGACGTCACGCGGGGACATATCTACATTTAACTAGCTTATGCAACACTATTGTGGAAAGAATGTACAGTTGACTCGATCAAGTTCACCTAACATGACCCTGATGTATCCTTACTAACATCACTCCTTGACCAGGCTTCAACCACTAACTAAGTAAAATCTGGAAACGATATCTCCGTTCCATAAACAACTCACACAAGAAAAAATAAATTAGCAAATTACTAAGACCAAGGACTAACTTCCAAGAAGTATCGTAGTGATAATTAACAACGTTCACAACACCAAGAATGAAGTTCCAAGACCTATGGTCGCCGTAACTGACCAAACTTCTAACACCAAGAATGAATTTCCAAGACATATGTTCGTGGTAAATGGCACTGTTTCTAACACAAAGAAAAACTTCCAAGACTTATTGTATCGTATCGGCTAAATATAATTTCGCCGTATTTTTTTTTGCTAGGGGCTTTACGTCGCACCGACACAGATAGGTCTTATGGCGACGATGGGATAGGAAAGGCCTAGGAGTTGGAAGGAAGCAGCCGTGGCCTTAATTAAGGTACAGCCCCATCATTTGCCTGGTGTGAAAATGGGAAACCACGGAAAACCTTCTTCAGGGCTGCCGATAGTGGGATTTGAACCTACTATCTCCCGGATGCCACAGCCGCGCGCGTCTACGCGCACGGCCTACTCGCCCGGTAATTTCGCCGTATGTCCTAACTTTCTACCAAATGTATCTCCCCATACTGATACTTTTCAACTAACTAAACTAACCCCTTGGTACTAGAGCCCTGAAGGGCCTTCGCCCACCAAGCAACCGCTGCTCAGCCCGAAGGCCTGCAGATTACGAGGTGTCGTGTGGTCAGCACGAAGAACCCTCTCGGCCATTATTCTTGGATTTCTAGACCGGGGCCTCAATCTCACCGTCAGATAGCTCCTCAATTCTAATCACGTAGGCTGATTGGACGTCGAACCAGCCCTCAGATCCAGGTAAAAATCCCTGACCTGGTCGGGAACTGAACCCGGGGACTCCGGGAAAGAGGCAGGCATGGTACCCCTAAAACGCGGGGCCGGCACTTTTCAACTACCCACGATATTCTCAAATTAAATAATAGCTCGAAACGATGTTCTTACCATGAACAAATTCTACTGTAATATTTGAAATTAAACCTTCCTTCCCAGTTTCCAACACTTCAGACCTTGAGGCCTAAGGAAATATACACATGGTATTCACATTTTAAATATGACGAAATTTATCTTTAACTTTCTATTATTATTATTATTATTATTATTATTATTATTATTATTATTATTATTATTATTATTATTATTATTATTATTATTATTATTATTATTATTATTATTATTATACTGGAGTTGATTACTAAATTTTGAGTTAATATCCTAAACAGCACTATCCAAGAATGAATGCTTCAAAAAGATTTTAAAACGGTACGAACTTCCTTTTTAACTGTTTTATTATTGTACTGGTGTTGATTACTAAACTTTTAGTTAACATCTTAAACAATACTACACACGAATGCATGCTTCTAAGACATTTTTGAGCGATACGACATTTATTATAACTTTTAGCATTTTTTTGTGTCGATGACTCAACGATCACAACAATCATCAGTGACCTGCATTTAGGGATGTCTCCCAGGTTGCAGATTCAATATCGAGTGTTTACCTAGCTTTCCTTAAATGTTTTCAAAGATCTTGGAAATTTGTTCGAACATTTCCCTCGATACATTTTTCCACTTCCTTACTCCTTGTGCTATAAATGAATATTTTCCCCAATTTTCCCTCTAGAATTCCAACCTTATCTTCGTATTATGATCATTCCAACTTCTAAAAGCTCCACTCAGGGTTATTCGTTTACTAATATCGCTCGACTCCATCTGCCCACTGATAGCTCGGAACATATCACTTAGTCGAGCATCTGGTCTCCGCACTCCCAAGTCCTCCCAGCCTGAACTTTACAACATTTTCGTAACACAACTCTTTTGTCAGGAAACACCAGGAACAAATCATGCTGCTATCCTGGGGTGGGTGGCATACACTGGAACCATACTCTAATTGGGGTCTTACCGGAGACTTACATGCCCTTACCTTTACATCCTTAATAAGAATAATGTTATTTGCTTCACGTCCCATTAACTACTTTTACGGTCTTTGGAGACGCCGAGGTGCCGGAATTTAGGCCCGAAGGAGTTCTTTTACGTGCCAGTAAATCTACCGACACGAGGCTGACGTGTTTGAGCACCTTCAAATACCACCGGACTGAGCCAGGATCGAACCTGCCAAGTTGGGGTCCGAAGGCCAGCGCCTCAACCGTCTGAGCCACTCAGCCCGGCCTTTTACATCCTTACTACACCCCCTAAATACCCTCATAACCACGTGAAGTGATATGTAACCTTTCTTAACCTCGTTAATGAGATTACCCCAATGAAGACCATTCCTTATATTAACACCCAGGTATTTACAGTGATCCCCATGACGAACCTCATCAACATAGTAATTAAAACTGAAAGGAATTTTCTTCTTGGTGAAACATACAGCCTAACTTTTCATTCCATTTACCATCATACCATTGTCTACTCTTCATGTCATAACATTGTTGAAGTCTTTTTGTAGTTGTTCACAATCTTGTAACTTATTTACAGTATAACATCATCGACAAATAGTGATAGCGATAGTCTGATATCACAATAGTCTGTGATTTCTATTTCACGTACTTTATATATACAAAAGGGAGCATAAAGGTCAGTAGTATAAGTCAGGGATTCTGCCGCCTCCTCCTCCTCAGGCCCTCCTCACAGGCCTCCTCCCGTGGGAAATTTGAATTTTGGCGCGATATTTGAATATGTAAACAAAGCCACGTGCTTTTTGACAGCTGTCATCCGCCATCTTTAAACAACAACGTATCGCTAACCTCATTGCTAATATCTTGACGGGGCTAAGCCTCAGTGCTGCCATCTTTACGGCACTAAACCTCACGGGCGGGAAATTTGAATCTTAGCGCGAGATTTGAATTTGTAAACGAAGCCACGTGCTTTTTGCGACAGCCACGTGCTTTTTTGACAGCTGCCATCCGCCATCTTGCATCGCTAACCTCAGTGCTGCCATCTTAGCGGCACTAAATCTTATAGGCACGTGGTGGCGGGCAATTTCCACGTGCTTTTTTGACAGCTGACAGCGGCCATCTTTAATCAACAGAGCATCGTGCTTCCATATTTAGGTACATAACTTTGAAATGTAGTGGTGGGCAATTTAAAAAATTCTACGTGCTTTTTTGACAGCTGTCATCCGCCATCTTGGATCGCTAACCTTAGTGCTGCCCTCTTTATAGCAAACCTAATCGTGGTGGTGGTTGGTAATTTAAAATCCACGTGCTTTTTGACAGCTGTCATGCGCCATCTTCCATCGCTAACCTTAGTGCTGCTATCTTTAGCTACTACCTTTCAAATGTGGTAGTAGTAGCTTCCACGTGCTTTTTGACAGTGGCTATCTTTAATCAACACAGCATCACGCTGCTATCTTTAGGTACATACCTTTCAAATGTGGTATCGGGCAATTTCCACGTGCTTTTTTGACAGCTGTCATCCGCCATCTTTAATCAACAGAGCACCGTGCTGCTATCTTTACGGCACTGCGGGCAATTTGAAAAATTCCGTCAGCCGTCATCCGCCATCTTTAATTAACAGAGCATCGTGCTGCTATCTTTAGCTACATACAAATGAAATGTGGTGGCGGCGATTTGAAATTCTATCAAGGTGCCATCTTTACAGTACAAATCTGCAAACCTTTGACTATATGCGATGCAATTGCTAACGCTACAGACATACATTAATATATTTTTGTTTTTTGTTTTTTCTAGGTACATCAAGAATTATCGTCGACATTTATTCGAGTTACAGTTTTAAAGGCTTGAACGTGCACATTTTAAGAATTATACTACTAAGGTCCAATAATACTCTTCTGTGGAACCCCATTTTATTAATTGCAGGGTCAGATAATACTTCACCAACTCATATTTTCTGAGTTTTGTTTTCTAGAAATTTAGCCACGCACTCAACCATTTATTTGTCTAGTCCAATATCCCTCATTTTCCTCAGAAATCTCCCATGATCTAACCTATCAAAAGCCTTGGATATGTCAATAACGATACAGTCCATTTTACTTCCCGAATCTAAAATATCTGCTATACCTTTCTGCAGTCCTACAAGTTGAGCCTCACTGGAATAACCTTTCCTTAACCCGAAATGCTTTCTACCAAATCAGTTAGTATTTTTGCAAACGTGTCTAATATAATCAGAAACAATATTTTCCTACAGTTTACAAACAACAAGCTGACTGGCCTATTAATATCTGCTTAATATTTATCACACTTTACATTCTGCACTGGGGCTACTGTTGCAAATTTCTATTCATTAGGTATCGCTCTTTTCTGCAATCAGAAATCAATTAAGTATTTCAGAAAGGCTCTATCTCCCCATCCATTGCCTGTAAATAAAGGAGTGGCAACATAGTCCAACATTCGCAGGAGCTCGGGCATGCGCAAATAGGATATGAGAGCGGTCAGGTGGAGCTGTTATCGATGTGTAGTGCGCATTTGACGTGCATCCAGTTGGGAGTGTTGTTGCTGTGTGGCGTTGAAGTGAAGAGTGTTGATTTCACCACTCTAAAGAATGTTGTCATAAAGTGATCAGCGTTCGTGGATTAAAATCGAGGTCCTGAGCAAAAATGCATCAGAATGTTATCGAGGATTACCAAAAGTCTGTGGCGAGAATGCATTACCTTATAGGACAGTTGCACGATGGGTCACGGCGTTTCGTGCGGGTCGGAATGAGACTACGGATTTTCAACGCACAGGTCGGCCGTCCACTCCTCAAGATCAGGTTGACATTGTGAGTAGTCTCGTTTCCGTAGACCATCGATGGACTGTCCAAGAATTATCCGTAGAGGTTGGTCTCTGTCATCAAATGGTGTGGCACTTACTGACAAAAAGTCTTAACATGAGGAAAACTGCGTCCCATTGGCTTCCACATCAACTCACAGACATACAGAAATGGCACCGGTATGCACTGGCTCGCATCCACCTGGACATACACCGCAACGAAGGAGACGCATTTCTGCAGTGTGCGAGTATTGTCGTCATTGATGAGACGTGGGCACGAGTCTACGATCTTGAAGTAAAGCGTCAATCGAATGAATGGCATAACCTAGTTTCCCCACGTCCACAAAAATTTCGATAGGAACCCAGTCGTGGTGCTGGTGGTGGTGGTGATTTCTGTTTTAAGAGGAAGTACAACTAGGCAACCATACTCTATATAACACTAATCAGAGGGAAAAATGGAAGGGATGCGACACTTCGAAAAATGAAGGTATCGTCCAAAGAAAGGCAAGGGCCACTAAGGGCGTAAAAATGAAAGACTCCCTAGCCCTCGCAAACCTAATAGTGACGGGGTCAGAAAATAACAAGAGTTGACCAAGGAGGGCCGGATAGGATAGACGAAAGTGAGGAGCCTGACACAAGTAAGTGTTAGCAATGCCAGGACTCAGCTAAGGGCCCCGTTATCGCCAACCCACGCTCCCAAGTTAAGATCCCTGGGCCCCTTTTAGTCGCCTCTTACGACAGGCAGGGGATACGGTGGGTGTTATTCTACCACCACCACCACGACCCACAGGGGGAAGGAACCCATTCGGGTGAAGCTTATTCTGACTATGGCATACAAGAACGAGGGTGTTATTCTTACATATGCTGTACCTGAGAGACAAACCGTCAACACATTCTACTATTGCCGATTTCTGGAGCGACATCTGCGTCCGGTTATGCGGCGCAAACGTCCACGTTTATTGCGAGACGATCACCCCACAGTGTTGCATGGCAACAAGCTCTTATTGCAACGCTGGCATTGTGAGGTTTTGGAACAGCCTCTGTACTCACCAGACATGAGTCCTTGTGACGTCGACCTGTTTCCGAAGTTGAAGGAACCCCTCCGAGGTCACCGATTTCCTGACGTGGCAGCAGTAGGGTGCTCCGTCGCTGTCATCAACAGAAAACACCATGCTAGCGGTCCGCAACGGCTTCCCGATATTTGGCACAAAGTAATTGACTTCGCGGGTGACTACATTTAAGGAATGTAATGCAATTGTACTTGTTAGTTCATTCAATATTACCTTCTGTCAACATTGCCACTACTTTATTTACAGCCTTCGTATATGTCCAGAAACCTTATCCGTCCCGGCTGCTTTTCTAGTTAACAATTTTTGTATCTTTTTGTGAATGTCTTTATTATCAAAGGTAAATTTCAATATTTGACCAATATTAGGCGCTTCTCTATCTGGACATTATCCTTTTATCCAACTACCTTTGCTTACTGCTGACTGAATACGTCTGTCATCTGTAAGTCCTCACATATACACTCTCCTTGTTCGTTAATGAACTCCCTCGAACGTGTTTCTGCATTATAATATCAATACATACCCTTCCATTGCTCCCTTAAATGCATATGGTTGCCAATTATTTTTACTGTCATATGATCCATAGCTGACTTCTTTGCTAACTTCAGTTTTCTAGTAAGTTCCTTTAATTTCACCTCTGTGGATCAGTGGTAGAGTGTCGGCCTCCGGATCCCAAGATAGCGGGTTCAAACCCGGCAGAGGTAGTCGGATTTTTGAAGGGCGGAAAAATGTCCATTCCACACTCCATGCTGTACGATGTCGGCATGTAAAAGATCTCTGGTGACACATTTGGTCTTTATTCGACAAAATTCATTAAATCTCAGCCATAGACGCCCAAGAGAGTTTTGGTTTACTCGGCCTGCCATCTAGTGGGCCTAGAGTAAAACGGAATGTCGAAATTGACGAGCAGACAGCCAGATGGCGTCAAATTCAAATGTCTGCACTCGGTAGCTGAAGCCATACGATTATTATTATTATTATTATTATTATTATTATTATTATTATTATTATTATTATTATTATTATTATTATTATTATTATTATTATTAATATTATGTCCGACTCGTTGGCTGAACGGTCAGCGTACTGGCCTTCGGTTCAGAGGGTCCCGGGTTCGATTCCCGGCCGGGTCGGGGATTTTAACCTTAATTGGTTAATTCCAATGGCCCGGGGGCTGGGTGTTTGTGCCGTCCCCAACATCCCTGCAACTCACACACCACACATAACACTATCCTCCACCACAATAACACGCAGTTACCTACAAATGGCCGATGCCGCCCACCCTCATCGGAGGGTCTGCCTTCCAAGGGCTGCACTCGGCTAGAAATAGCCACACGAAATTATTATTATTATTATTATTATTATTATTATTATTATTATTATTATTATTATTATTATTACCTCACTCCCGCAACCATTCCTAACTATATTTCTTTCTAATCTGCACCTCCTTCTTAATATCTTCATTTCGCTGTTATAATATAATGGGTCCATACCGTTTTTAAAGGTACCTGTTTTGCACTCCTCAGCAATTGCTTTAAATCCATCCCTTAGGACGTTGTCATGTTTATTTAATATTTTCCACGGATTATGATTGCTTTTAAAAGACATACCCACGCCTCTCTTTTCAAGCATACGGTATTGGTTAACAGTGTTAGTTTTACAATAGTCTTTTCTATCACATTTACTCTTCACTATCACAAAAACTGCTTCATGATCACTTATACCATCTATCACTTCAGTTTCCCTACAGAGCTCATCTGGTTTTATCAGCACCACGTCTAGAATAGTTTTCCCTCTAGATGGTTCCTTTACTTTCTGACTCAGTTGTCCTTCCCGTATTAACTTAATCACAATTTACTGATCGTGCATTCTGTCGATCGCATTCCCTTCCCATTTAATATTTGGTATATTAAGATCACCCGCTACAATAACGTTCATTTCTGGGTCGTTCCCCACATAACTGATTTCCGTATCAAATAAATCAATTTCAGTGTCAGTGCCAATCTTGCCAGTTCTCTACACCCCAAATCTTCCAGTTTCCTATCATCTTTAAAGAAGTCTTACACCTAGAATGTCATGTTTCTTGTCCTTAACTCATTCGTAGCTTACAATTCTTCTTTCGTCAGTTCGAATACTCCCCCTCCTATAATTCTTAACCTTTCTCTACGGTTAATAATCAAGTTCCCTGAGAAAATTTCCGCATCCATAATATCACTTCTCAGCCATCATTCAATTCATGTTACGATACCTGTCAAATTTATGTATATATTAAATTACTTAATTCTATTCGTTTCTGTACATAACTTCTACAGTTTAACACTAACAATTTTATGTCATCTTTACTCGACTTATTGCTTCCTATACTGTCATCACCGCTCACTACTCCACCCCGTTTCCCTGAATGTACTGTCTTATAACTCTTCTGAACAAACCCCCTAACTTGAATATAATATTGCGGTTCAAGTGAAGGTCATCTGAACGTAGATCCCTATTTCCTACACGCCCATTAAGATCTACAAATCATACTCACAATTTCCCACATACCCACTCCATAGTCGCATATAAATCCCCAATTACCCGACAGTCGGTATCATTAATACACAGTATCCTAGTGATAACAATTTCTGCTTCCTTAATCTTCTTCCGTGGTGCCGTAACCAGATCTCACACATCGCCAATTATGTTAGTACCTATTCCTGCTTGCCTTATATTGTCGGTACCAATGTGAGAAATTACCACCTACTGCTTACCCTCCTCCTTCTCTTCTCTTTTCCTTAACATCTTCTTAAGCTAACTCCTGGATAACACTCTACCCTGCTTTCTTTTCCTCCACTCACTTTCCTCACATGCCTAATAATTGAGTCACCCATGACCAGAACCTCAACCCCACCCACCTCATTAGATCCTTATGACCGGACTTGCATAAATCCACCAAGTACCGCGCCCGTGAACCGCTCCGAAATCGACCGTTGAGACTGTTCTAATAACATGGAAGAAATTGACGCTGATTCTCTCCCACTCTCTGGTTATATACCCACGCTACCCTATGGTGATATATGGTGCAATAATAGCGTCTCCGGAACCATTAACTTATGACTTCGTAGGGATTATATAAAAAATTGTACTCAAAATAAAGCAGAAATTCAGGCCACCATATCTCACTCACAAAATAATTTACAAGTCATTTTAAATGCAAGAAATGCCGTTGGCGCCACTTGGGCTATTTTTCCTCCACTGAGCTAGGTAGCTTCCAACGTGGTGTACCTGTTACATCATTGGTTTCACACCTGTTCCTAATGACTTCGACTTTATTTCAGTTTAACCATAAGCCTATATGATATTTAACAGACATGCCACGTGGGAAAATTGTTTTATGTTTACAGCATTCTATCTGTATAATTTGGACTTTCTAATGCCAGAATGGTTCCAATTTTCTTCAAAATACAGCTTCCGAAGAACTTCAAATTACGAAGCATTAGGCGACTCGGGCATGGAGATTGACATTCCCGAAGCTGCACGCTCTTCAAAGAGATAGCACTCCGTCATAAATCCATCTGTCCACCTCACTTGAAACCTCACACCAGGAAGGATATTGCACATCACAGAGAACGATGGCGAGGCACTGATTTCGACCACTAAAACTATAAAACGCAAAATGGTGGCCTGAAATGTATTCCTTCCGCTCTTTAATATACAGTACCATCACCATTCTCCTTTTGTTGAAGTAACATCAAGACGACGGCATGTTGTTCTGATTTCTTTTCCGTAACTGGATTAGTGCTTCAATATAGTATTTCTGTTTTGTTTCTTCATATGAAGAAACATTTCATTTGTGTCTGCTGTCTACTCATTCTTTCCATATTTCTCGTATTTTGTAACATCAGCGAAGAAATGATAAGCAGCAGATTATTTTTGTTTCATTCTCTGAGAGGGTACCGAATAGGAGTGACATTTCGTCCAACTACAGATCTCACTGACGAAATATCTACAAATGAATCAGGAATTTCATCTTATAATAATTCAAATGCTTCTACAACAACCTTTGTACCCAAATAAGACGGGAATTTATAGGAACAGCGGCCTTTGATGACGATAAATTAGAATCCTAAAATATAAAAGTGTACAATAACTACTAATCAGCAAAAACCGTGCCCAATGTAAAACTCGCTGATGTTAAATTAAATAGCAAGTATTTTTAACATGACACGCTTAAACTAGCATAAATGCAGTGTAGTCCTTTATTTCCGTGCTATTTTGGATGAAATTCAATAAGTCAAAATGTCATGACACTACATTCTATGTGTCCCTTTTCTTTCGAAGCCATTAATCATATCTTCCGCATCTGTAGTTATAATGATATACTTACATCATCAGAACTGTAGACATTTAATTACAATGTAGAATGTTCCAGTATGACACCGAGAATTAACTTTTTTTTTTAAATCATGTCGCCTGCAATATATTCGCATAGGCAACTTGCCAAAGCTCAGTGCTGTAGAAGTTGCCGAGCAGTGCGGCGTTGGTCTCATCCGCCAGAATGTCTTCGGCATTTCCATTTTAGAACAAGAATGTAAATTTCAGAGTCATCTCTTAGTAGATTAGTAAGGTCCTTATAGAAGTGAAAGGTAAGGCCTCCACTATTCTCAATTTCGGCACTGAGTGGAATGGAGTGGTTAGCTCAATTCTCACCCACGTCTGCTACTGGAATTAACTTGGTTCTCATTTCTGGTGTAGGCTGCAGATACCTAAAGACTTCACGCTTCTCTAGAAGTACAACACTAGTTTTTAAACAATTCTGCTTCCATAATAAGGAAATGAAGCTACGTCATTCCAGGCTAACATAGCACAGCTTTACCATCTCGCTTTGATAACACCTCTAAACAGGAACAGGAATCGTTCATATATTCTCAATGTGGACTGATTCTTGCAGGCCTATGTAGTTGCATTAACGTTCTCTATATAATTTATTATAAATATTTGAATATTATGAGATGGTATTCCATTTTTTCACTTAACCCATTATGAAACCAAACCAAACCAAACCAAACCCCATGGCACTACAGCCCTTGAAGGGCATTGGCCTACCAAGCGACCACTGCTCAGCTCGAAGGCCTGCAGATTACGAGGTGTCGTGTGGTCAGCACGACGAATCCTCTAGGCCGTTATTCTTGGCTTTCTAGACCGGGGCCGCCATCTTACCGGCAGATAGTTCCTCAATTCTAATAACGTAGGCTGAGTGGACCTCGAACCAGCCCTCAGGTCCAGACCTGGCCGGGAATCGAACCCGGGGCCTCCGGGTAAGAGGCAAGGACGCTACCCCTACACCACGCATTATGAAACCAGTTTCATAAATTACAATTCAATGTTAGTTGCCTGATTTTGTAATCTTTTTTAGAGGATAACCTTAATTTGATTAATCTTTTGAACTCCACTAACTGAAGACATTTCATGATTTTATGACATATCACATATAAAACTTATATCTCAATCGAATTAAATACATGCACATTGAATGGTTTGAGATCCGAGGTGGTTGAACAACTAAGATGTTGGCCTTCCAAAGAGAAGAACTGAGGTTCAGTTCAAGGCGTAATGCTGTGTTTCTAACCTTTTAACAGGGGTTCTAGTTGATTCATTCAGCTGTCCAGATGGGTAGTCCAGAGATTTCCTCCCTTGGTTCACTTCGTGACGACATGTGTTACGTCCTCCAGATCAGAGGGGGCATTTTATCCTACCTTTACCTTAATCGATCTGCTCATATTATGAGAAAGTTGCACAGTAGTGCAAAACACTGGAGAAGCCTTCACAGTCAGATGGAACGAAAGCAAAGCAAAGTCAAGTCACTTCCATACAGACCAGTAAGGCCCTTGGAGGAGTGGAATGTAAAGGCGTCCTCCGTCCGTAACCTCGGTAATAAATGAGGCAGAGTGGTTAGCTGTATGCACGGCCACCTTCTCTCCCAGGATTTGTCCTGGTACTCATTTTTGGTGTAGAATGAGTGAATCTGAAGGTCATGCGCCTCTGCAAAAGTTGAAATCTCATTTATAACTTTTCCGGCTTACTGATGACGATTACAACCCACTATTTCCGATTAAACCGAGCACGGCTTTACCGCCTCGGCTAGGTATAACCTCGACAAATGCCGTGGGCAGGAAACATAACATTAACGCTCCAAAGAAAAAGGAAAGAGAATTCGAGGGTGTACAGACATAGGTGGGACACAAGTACACACGCAGCCACTTGCCTTTACAGACAGCAAATTCGCTCTTTTGATTTTCTCATTGCGTTTGCCGCTCTAGTTCTGACAAACAGAGAAGTTTCCTTCTTTCTACACTGTGTCTAACCATCCCTAAGTCAACGTAGTAATTCAATTTTCAATAGGCCTGGGACATGACATCGGATGGTTTTAAAGTTATTACCACAAACTATACTATACACCGCTCTTAAACAATGTTCCAAAAATAGAAATATATTATGTGCTTTCCACACTTCTCGTTGCAAACTTGCCCACAAACCCGCAATTTTCTCCTGCTTATAAATCAATGAGTAAAGATTCTAACTTGATAATAAATATATGTTATCGCTTTGAGCATTACTATAAACTGTACTATTACTATAAACGTTTCGTAAACATTCGCCAATTGTTAAGAAGCTTGCTAATTGTCCCGGCACCAGGTGAGTTGGCCGTGCGGTTAGGGGTGCGCAGCTGTGAGCTCGCATCCGGGAGAGAGTGGGTTCGAACCCCACTGTCGGCAGCCCTGAAGATGGTTTTCCGTGGTTTCCCATTTTCACACCAGGCAAGTGCTGGGGCTGTACCTTAATTAAGGCCACGGCCGCTTCCTTTCCATTCCTAGGCCTTTCCTCTCCTATCGTCGCCATAAGACCTATCTGTGTCGGTGAGACGTAAAGCAAATAGCAAAACATTTGTCCCGGCATATCAGATAAGAGTTGCTGTGGAATCTCACTTATAATGAGCTGTGGCCTGTCAGACTTCATATGTTCCGTCACCTGCATTTACATTCCCATCTGCTGGTCTGTAACAAGTAAATCTCGCGAGCATTTGTATAGCAACTACTTCACTCGTTCTTTGTTCTCGAACATGTTAACAATATGCGAACAAGCCTTGGACATATGCGAATGAGATTCCCACTTCCATTTCATTCAGCGAGTCATGGGAACGGATTTGGAAGAACAAATGTGGACGTATTCGAGCCAAATCTACAATGAGGTTCAAAGATAAACAATATAATAGGTACGGAACAATTAATCGTTCCTGTGAGGTATCAAACCCCCATGATGAGACACAGCTATGTCAAGATATTCGTAATGTTATATGTGCGCAATGTACCCCTTTCAACACCACACCTATGGACAGAAAAACATCTACACTGAGTGAATTGGCCGTGCTGTTAGAATCTCGCAGCTGTAAGCTTGCATTCGGGAGATATCGGCAACCCTGAAGAAGGTTTTCCGTGGTTTCCCATTTTCACAAGCGGCAAATGCTTAATTAAGGCCACGGCCGCTTCCTTTCCAGTCCTACCATTTCCTATCTCATTGTCGCCATAAGCCCTATTTGTGCCAGTGCGACGTAAACCAGCTTGGAAAACAAGCGTCCACATATATTATGCAGAAATGCTACACCTGTCGTTGAGGCATCCGGATTTCTCACTTTTCCCCATCAATTCGCAACGATCGTTAGGCTGATATTTTTATTTGGCAATATCTTATGAGTAACTTTCAAAAAATATTATCAATACAGTGAACGTATCACTTTCGCGAAATGTTCAAAATGAATGCGAGAAGTAAATACGTTTCGCCAGCCCTGCAGTCTAGGGATAGTGAGCCTATCTCTTACGCGGAGGCTCAGATTTCGTTTCCTGGCCATATCATGGATTTTTACCTGAATCTGAGGGATGATTCAAGGTACAATCAGCCTACATGAAAACAAATTTTTGAAGCTATCCAACGGTGAGATAGTGGCCCAGGTCCGGAAAGCCAGGAATAATGGCCGTGAGGATTCTTCGCGCTGACCACGCTACCTCGTTATCTGCAGACCTTCCGGCTGAGCAGCGGTCACTTAGTAGCCCAAGACCCATCAGGACTGCAGCGCTATGGGTGGTAGGTGAACTACATGTTCCTTTCCTCTAGATATCGGCACGAACCTAAAAAAGGTAAATATCTGATAGCACCGTAAGTCGAACTCGAATTTCTGAGCTGAACAGCGGAACGTAGTAGTAGTAGCAGTAGTAAAAGAGGTGTAAAATGGAGTTATTATCATTATTATTATTATTATTATTATTTTTATTATTATTATTATTATTATTATTATTATTATTAAATGGGGAATGCCTAGACAAGGCAGTAATGGTGTACCGGTACTCGCTTTTCCCGGAATACGCAGGTTCTATTCCCTATAAGGAAGTCGAGACTTTTAGAAAAGATTATTTCACTCCCGAAGAGGCTCATAGTCTGCAGTAGAAATGATTACCAGGTTAATATTGGACGCCAACGCAGTCGGGAATAGTGCAAATCACTCTATTCCATTTAGTGCCCAGGTTACGGACAGTGGTGGTCTTCACCTTACCAGATGCCATAAGGCAATGTTTTTTCTTTTGCATTTAATATTATATTTATGAGGGCTGTAAAAAAAAAAAGTAGTGGCAACGTAGTTCAGACACTCGCAGGAGACGGGGCATGCGCAAATACGATATGGGAGCGGTCAGATAGCGCTATTGTTGACGTGTAGTGTGCATTTGAAGGGCATCCAGTTCGGAGTGTTGTTGCTGTGTGGCGTTGAAGTGAAGAGTATCAATTTCACCGCTCGAAAGCATGTTTTCAAAAGGTGATCAGCATTCGTGGATTACAGTCGAGGTTGTCCGTGGCATAAATGCATCAGAATGTTATCGAGGATTACTTGAAACCTGTGGCGGGAATGCATTACCCTACAGGGCAGTTGCACGATAGGTCAAGACGTTTCCTGCGGGTCGGAATGAAACTGCGGATTTGAACCGCACAGGTCGGCCGTCCATTCCTCAAGATCAGATTGACATCGTGAGTGGTCTCATTTCTGTAGACCATCGACGGTCTGACCGGGAATTATCCGCAGTGTTTGGTCTCAGTCATCAAACGGTGTAGCATATTCTGACGAAATGTCTTAACATGAGGAAAACTGCGCCCCGTTGGGATCCACATCAACTCACCGACATACAGAAATTGCGCCGGTATGCACTGGCTAGCATCCACCTGGACACATACCGCAATGAAGGAGGCACATTTCTGCAGCGTATTGTCGCCACTGATGAGACGTGAGCACGAGCCTACGAGCCTGAATTAAAGAGTCAGTCGAATGAATGGCGACACACAGGTTCGCCACGTCCACAGCAATTTCGACAGTAACCCAGTCGGGTGAAGCTTATGCTGATTGTGACATGCGACTACGAGGGTGTCATTCTTACGCATGCAGTTCCTGAGGGACAAACCGTCAACAGTGGCTACTATTGCCCATTTCTGGAACGACATCTGCGTCCGGCTGTGCGACGCAAGCGTCCACGTTTATTGCGAGACGATCGTCCTATCGTGTTGCATGACAATGCACGTTGTCGTGTCTCAAACAATGTCAAGCTCTTATTGCAACGGTGGCAATTGCGGGGTCTTGGAACACCCTCCGTACTCACCGGACATGAGTCCTGTTTCCGAAAATGAAGGAACCTGTCCAGAGCCACCGATTTCCTACCGTGGCATCTGTACTCCGCACAGTAGGGCGCTCTGTCGCCGTCATTACCAGAGAACACCTTGCCGACGGACCCCAACGGCTTCCTAATTTTTGGCAAAAGGTAATAGACTTTGCGAGTGGCTATATTGAAGAAATGTAATGCAAGTATACTTGTTAGTTCATTAAATACTGCGTTCTATCATTATTGCCACTAATTTATTTACAGCCCTCGTATTTTAAGCATAGTGGCCTTCAGTTTAGGTGGCAGCAGGTGTTATACGTTCAGCTGATATATAAGCGCTAGTGTGAGAAGAGTGAAGTTCAAGTATATATTCTCTTTCTATAAATATTACGTAATTCGGTGTAAAACAAAGTAAAAGAATGGACTGTTGGCTCCCTTATTGTAAGTAAGTTACTAGTTGTTTTACGTCGCACCGACACAGATAGGTCTTACGGCGACGACGGGACAGGAAAGGGCTAGGAGTGGGAAGGAAGCGACCGTGGCCTTGATTAAGGTACAGCCCCAGCATTTGCCTGGTGTGAAAATGGGAAACCACGGAAAACCATTTTCAGGGCTGCCGACAGTGGGGTTCGAACCTACTATCTCCCGAATACTGGATACTGGCCGCACTTAAGCGACTGCAGCTATCGAGCTCAGTAAGTAAGTTATATGTTGACATTACTTACATGAAGGGACGCTTTGTTGCTTTAAATACGTTACTCTTCATTCCTTTTGCTGATTGGTTAGTAATATAATGAGGTTGCGAACACCAAGAATTGAACCATTACCTTTGTCAGGTTTTTTCAACGTATTAAAATTCTTTCCTTAGTTGCAGGTGTGTAGCATGGTGCATGAGAAACTATTCCGCTCTGCTGTATATGTTTGATGTGCAGCTACCTTATAGGCTTCTTTACCGCAATATGATAAACACATCTATACATATTGATGAGGCATATGAACCATGATAGAGCTGACGTGATATGTAAGACAAATATAGTGCCCTTTCACTAGCCTATGCTCGGGAAGAACTAAGCAGCGGCAGATCCTTTCCTTCGCCTTTCTTTAAACGGCGAACAATACGACGTTGCTTAGATTTAGAACCGTAACACATCATATCGATTAGAACAACTCTTATTTTGAGCTAAAATCGGTGGAGAAATTGACAAAACAAAAATCAAACGTTCATTAGGTACTGTATAATAGTGGATATCGTGATCGTATCCGCAGGACCTCCAGCTGTACGTAGGATCTAAACCATAGGAGTGTGAAAATAATTTCAAAAACCTTATGTGCGTTGGCCGGGATTCAAACCTGGCTATCATGAAGAGAAACGTTTTGTCGCCGTTAATGAGATGTGGGCACGAGCATTCGAGCCTGGATTAAAGCGTCAATCGAATGCATGGCGTCAACCAGGTCCATCGCATCCACTAAAATTTCGACGGAAACCCAGTCTGGTGAAGCTTATGCTCATTGTGGCATACAACTACGAGGGTGTTATGACACTCGGATTTCACGTTATTAAACAAATAACTATTGTATAAATGATGGTGAAATATTTAGTCAACATCACTACGATGTCAGCTTAAGATGTGAATTCACCACGTAAGTAAATCGAAACAATATGATGCTGTTTACATTCCTCCAAGCGTCTTCCTAAGCTGCAGTCCGATAGGCGCCAAGAAAGTTTTGCCTTAGAGTATAGTGAAACAGATGGTAGTCCTAGATTTCTGTGCCCAAGAAGGGCTGACTAGCTCAGACGGTGGAGCGCTGGCCTTCCTAGCTTAAGTTGGCAAGTGCAGTTTGATGATATCTGAAGGTGGTCAAATAAACCAGCCTCGTATCAGTAGATTTGCCAATGCATAAAAGAACTCCTGCGGGACAACATTTCCAGCGTGTCTCCAGAAACTGATCTATTCCTTGAAAACTATTCTCGAAAGCTGTGAATAACATGGAATAATGCATAGCCTTAGACAGGAAGCGTCTGCTGGCTCCAGCAACACAGAAGTAGCCTCTATATTTCTGACACATTCTTTACCTCATTTCCTCGCTATCTCACCCCATAAGTGTCAAGAATGGGGTCTATCGTGGTAGTAAACTAAACCCTCCGGAACCTCCTTGTCTTAAGAAGCACATGCAAATATTTGTTAGAATTTTAATGAGTTATAACTAATTTCATCAAATACCTTTGCTGGCGAGACCTAGTGTTTACAGTGCAATATGTCTCCTTGTATGGGCTAGAGCAATTTTGTTACTTCCATTGATCTATCTCAGTCTTATCCTTGGCTTTGACGATATGAAAGTGACTGAGGTATCAGCGACGCTAGTAATGCCATTTGCATACGGGAGATAGGGGGTTCGAACCCCACTGTCGGCAGCCCTGAAGATGGTGGTTTCCCATTTTCCACACCAGGCAAATGCTGGGGCTGTACCTTACTTAAGGCCACGGCTGCTTCCTGCCCACTCCTAGTACTTTCCTGTCCCATCGTTGGCATAAGACCTGTCTGTGTCGGTGAGATGTAAAGCAACTTGTAAAAATAAAAAGTAATGCCATTCCTTATGCAGCCAGTCCCTGCTACGAATCGTGTAAAAATGTTGCTCACAGGGTCCATTCGTGCATGCATTTAAGTGGGCTTGTCAGACTGACATGTAATAGCAACTTCTGGCACAGTGAGGAAAGCAACGGTAAATTAGCCCACTTCTCATTTCCCTAGTACGCCTCTTCAGTAATGCTTAGGCCATCGAGCTAATGGTGAAGCTGTTGAGGATTCAACCAGCCTTCGGGCTGAGGACTAAACATACCTACATTGTCAGTTCATTTTATAATTACTCTTTATCTAATAAAGTTAACACACTATTTTATTCATTTACAAACGCAGCATCATGATTGCACAAATCCTGAGGTTTTTTCTCAATTCGCTCCTCAGTGGAATGTCTCAGCACAGGTTTCTGTAGAAATATTTATTAACTATGCTTTTGCCTTTGAAGACACCCCACTTAATATTTTCTTTTTCACTTCTCACTCTTAACTTCGTTTCACCGGCCTCGTTTTTAGAAGTAACAAAAAAATTGTCAAAAGTTGTCAGTGATTGTTACAATGTCGATGCATACGATTTAAATGTGTCCCCCTCCATGGCTGAATGGTTAGCACACTAGCCTTCGGTCCAAGGGGTCACGGGCTCGATTCACGGCTGGATCGTGGATTTTAATTTGCATTAGCTGATTCCCTTTGCTCGGAGGCTGGGTGTTTGTGTCGTCTTCAGCATTAGAATTCATCTTATGTAGGACCCTATCCTCAACGACGCGCAGGTCGCCTGTTCGGTGTCAACTCCAGAGACCTGCATCGGGCCTCTCCGGAGGCCACATAGCATTATTATTGTTATGACTTTTCGTGAGCAATAAGACGTTTATAGTCACACCATTAGACGTATCAAGGAAAGAGAATGTTATCCATCGTTCAAGCAGGTTTGACGAATTGTCAGGCCTTCATGAGAACACGACACTGACAGGTTGGTTTTCTCAAGTAATAAAACACCCATGAAGACGTCTTCATGTAAGAAGTCTCCATAACTAACTCTTACATAATCCGTTGAAGCTAGGGGGTGTTCTATGTTCCCTCTTTATAATGAAATACAAAATTGAATTATTTTGAAATTAGATTTCGATTAAGGTAGTCATGAACAATTTACCATAAAGCGATTGTTTTAATCTCCCTTACGAGCTGTCCCACCTTTGGAATTAATCACTTTGTAACAATTTACATCCTATAACCTATTAATGGAGGCTGCTTAGCTCAGAGAGTAAAGTTGTACTCGGTTTACCCAGAAGAATATGGGTTCATTTCCCCGTTAGGAACTGATGATGATGATGCTTGTGGTTTTAAGGGGCCTAACATCGAAGGTCATATGCCCCCCGTTAGGAAGCGAAGAAATTTAGAAACTGGACTTCAGCTTCTGAAGAGATGAGTTTCGGTCTTGGGACCACTTAACCTACAACCAGGTTAATATACCAGTTTTCTCTATTAAATTTTGCCTTTCATACTCGTTGAAACATTGCCAGCTCCAATTTGCTCCATTGACGAATATTAAAGAAAATCGTTTTCACCCACAATACCCAATGGATGTTCAGGAACAATGATTGGGACATGATGAAATTAACTTACAGTCAAAGATAACGCAAACGCCACAGCACGCAGCCGAACTCGATCCGGCAGCAGACACATCACATAGTTCACAGTGGCGTAACTTGTCCCGCTACAACTTATCGGCGGTATGGGTGAGGGATAGTGGAATCTCTAAACCTCCTTACTCCAGGGGCCCCATGACTAGTACGGAGATTGTTTTGTTTTATTTTATACATAGCCTAAAATGAAATATCAAACATTCTAAACATGAAATGTTGTTGAAATATGAACTCCGACAAACCTCAAAATCCCACAAATTTTTATTACACTGATTGACAGAGCAAATGCAACACCAAGAAGGATTGGTCAGAACTTTATGCCAATTGCAGGGTAGACTGACGTCACTGAGGTATGCTCATGATGTGAAATGCGCCGCTGTGCTGCGCACGTAGCGAACGATAAATGGGACACGGCGTTGGCGAATGGCCCACTTCGTACCGTGATTTCTCAGCCGACAGTCATTGTAGAACGTGTTGTCGTGTGCCACAGGACACGTGTATAGCTAAGAATGCCAGGCCGCCGTCAACGGAGGCATTTCCAGCAGACAGACGACTTTACGAGGGGTATGGTGATCGGGCTGAGAAGGGCAGGTTGGTCGCTTCGTCAAATCGCAGCCGATACCCATAGGGATGTGTCCACGGTGCAGCGCCTGTGGCGAAGATGGTTGGCGCAGGGATATGTGGCACGTGCGAGGGGTCCAGGGGCAGCCCGAGTGACGTCAGCACGCGAGGATCGGCGCATCCGCCGCCAAGCGGTGGCAGCCCCGCACGCCACGTCAACCGCCATTCTTCAGCATGTGCAAGACACCCTGGCTGTTCCAATATCGACCAGAAGAATTTCCCGTCGATTGGTTGAAGGAGGCCCGCACTCCCGGTGTCCGCTCAGAAGACTACCATTGACTCCACAGCATAGACGTGCACGCCTGGCATGGTGCAGGGCTAGAGCGACTTGGATGGGGGAATGGCGGAACGTCGTGTTCTCCGATGAGTCACGCTTCTGTTCTGTCAGTGATAGTCACCACAGACGAGTGTGGCGTCGGCGTGGAGAAAGGTCAAATCCGGCAGTAACTGTGGAGCGCCCTACCGCTAGACAGCGCGGCATCATGGTTTGGGGCGCTATTGCGTATGATTCCACGTCACCTCTAGTGCGTATTCAAGGCACGTTAAATGCCCACCGCTACGTGCAGCATGTGCTGCGGCCGGTGGCACTCCCGTACCTTCAGAGGCTGCCCAATGCTCTGTTTCAGCAGGATAATGCCCGCCCACACACTGCTCGCATCTCCCAACAGGCTCTACGAGGTGTACAGATGCTTCCGTGGCCAGCGTACTCTCCGGATCTCTCACCAATCGAACACGTGTGGGATCTCATTGGACGCCGTTTGCAAACTCTGCCCCAGCCTCGTACGGACGACCAACTGTGGCAAATGGTTGACAGAGAATGGAGAACCATCCCTCAGGACACCATCCGCACTCTTATTGACTCTGTACCTCGACGTGTTTCTGCGTGCATCGCCGCTCGCGGTGGTCCTACATCCTACTGAGTCGATGCCGTGCGCATTGTGTAACCTGCATATCGGTTTGAAATAAACATCAATTATTCGTCCGTGCCGTCTCTGTTTTTTCCCCAACTTTCATCCCTTTCGAACCACTCCTCCTTGGTGTTGCATTTGCTCTGTCAGTCAGTGTATTTCACACAAAATGGATAACAGTCAGAAGATGTTATCAAGTCATGCAATGCTGAAGGCTCGTGGTGGCAAGTAGTTCAACGTCACACTAAAATCTACAGGTTATACATTAACGTTCAGCCCCGGCATTTGCCTTGTGTGGAGAACCGTCTTCATAGCTGACAGTGAGGGAATTTGAACCCACCATCTCCCGAATGTAAATGTACAACTACACAACCAGAATCGCATAGCCAGTTCGCACGGTACAGTCACGTGGCCGTCCCGAACAGCCAGCAGGATCATATTCCTTCCTTTAGGGGCTGTGCATATTCTTCTCCTTATGCATGACATTTTACTAATGACTTAGAATCGACTTTAGATGCGGATTTGGTCCAGTTTTACTACTGGGTGTTCTTCCTACCGCCAACGCTATATGAACATATGTATTCAGTTTTGCGTGTTTCTGTAGTGGTTGGGTGTATAGTTTTTTGTGAACACATGAAGAGGTGTGTGTCAGGACGAAGACGAACACCCGTCCCTGGGCCAAACGAAACAAGACGCGACTAATAACTCCGACCCGACCGAGAATCAGACCAGGACCCTCTGAGCTGAAGGTTGTTACGCTGATCATTCAATCAAGAAGCCGGACGAGCTACAAATAGTATGATCACGCACTTAATGTTTGAACTTCAGCTGTTGTTGGGGGCGAAGAACGAGAACCTTTCAATTGACTGTCTAGCATTTGCAGATATCTCGCGGTTTTCGCTGATTCCTTGGATGTGGCCACGAAGCAGATCAACCAGCTTCAAACACAAGCTGCAAAGGCGGGCCTCCAAATCTCCTTTGAGAAAACGAAATTCATTACAAACATCAAACTGGCGGCAAGTGAGCTAGAAGGGACTCACGGAAAAGTCAAGCGAATTGAAAAATTTAAGGATCTTGGTGAATGGATAGAACCTAACTTGTCCGAAAAAGAAGCCTTTTCTTCACGCATGAATAAAATGGAAATGGCTTACCATCTGACTAAAAATGTCTATAACAAAAGATCTATATCTCTGAATGCAAAAATCAAACACTATTGCACTGTTATCCGGCCAGAGGCTCTATATGCTGCGGAATGTCTCGCCATGAACAAAAAAGGCATGATGGAGAAATTGGAGGCCAAGGAAAGAAAGATTTTGAGAAAAATCTTAGGTCCAGTCAAAGACAACGGCGAGTTTAGGAGACGGCACAACCAGGAGTTGTACTCGCATGTGGAGAAAATAACTGATGTGATGCGAAAAAGGAGGATTACTTTTTATAGACACATGGCCCGAATTAATTCAACACGGTTAACCAACCGCATTTTCACTTTCCTCCAAGAGAAAAAGGTAAAGGGGGCGTGGTTCAGTGAGGTTCAGAAAGATCTGCAGGAGATTGGGATCTCATTTGAAGATATCCAGGAGCGTGTCCCACTTAAGAAAAAACTCCAAGAACATCAGAGTTTCCTACCAAAGCCGAAGATGAAAACTGGAAAGGCATGGACAAAAGAGCGAAAGGAGCAACATCGTATACGAATGAAGGAGTACTGGACCAACATTAAAGCTCAAGGGAAACAGTTGAAATGACGTGGTCCTTAGTTGGCCGAAACGAAACAAGAATAATAATAATCATCATCATCATCATCTGTTTACCGAGCTCGATAGCTGCAGTCGCTTACGCGTGCGGCCAGTATCCAGTATTCGGGAGATAGTAGGTTCGAACCCCACTGTCGGCAGCCCTGAAAATGGTTTTCCGTGGTTTCCCATTTTCACACCAGGCAAATGCTGGGGCTGTACCTTAATTAAGGCCACGGCCGCTTCCTTCCCACTCCTAGTCCTTCCCTGTCCCATCGTCGCCGTAAGACCTATCTGTGTCGGTGCGACGTAAAGCAACTAGTAGCATCATCTGTTTACCCACCAGGTTCGGTTTTTCCCTCGGACTTAGCGAGGGATCCCACCTCTACCGCCTCAAGGGCAGTGTCCTGGAGCTTCAGACTCTTAGTCGGGGGATACAACTGGGGGTATGACCAGTACCTCGCCCAGGCGGCCTCACCTGCTATGCTGAACAGGGGCCTTGTGGAGGAATGGGAAGATTGGAAGGGATAGGCAAGGAAGAGGGAAGGAAGCGGCCGTGGCCTTAAGTTAGGTACCATCCCGGCATTCGCCTGGAGGAGAAGTGGGAAACCACGGAAAACCACTTCCAGGATGGCTGAGGTGGGAATCGAACCCACCTCTACTCAGTTGACCTCCCGAGGCTGAGTGGACCCCGTTCCAGCCCTCGTACCACTTTTCAAATTTCGTGGCAGAGCCGGGAATCGAACCCGGGCCTCCGGGGGTGGCAGCTAATCACACTAACCACTACACCACAGAGGCGGACAATAATAATAATAATAATAATAATAATAATAATAATAATAATAATAATAATAATAATCGTATGGCCTCAGCTACCGTGTGCAGATATTTCAATTTGACGCCATCTGGCTGTCTGCGCGTCAATTTCGACATTCCGTTTTACTCTAGACCCACTAGATGGCAGACCGAGTAAACTGAAACTCTCTTGGGCGTCTGTGGCTGAGATTTTTTTTTCTAGGGGCTTTACGTCGCACCGACACAGATAGGTCTTATGGCGACGATGGGATTGGAAAGGCCTAGGAGTTGGAAGGAAGCGGCCGTGGCCTTAATTAAGGTACAGCCCCAGCATTTGCCTGATGTGAAAATGGGAAACTACGGAAAACCATCTTCAGGGCTGCCGATAGTGGGATTCGAACCTACTATCTCCCGGATTTTTAATTTTTAATTAATTTTGTCGGGTAAACACCAAATGTGTCACCAGAGATCTTCTACATGCTGACATCGTACAACATGGAGTGTCGAATGGACTTTTTTCCCGCCCTTCAAAAATCCGACTACCTCTGCCGGGTTCGAACCCGCTATCTTCGAATCCGGAGGCCGGCACTCTACCACTGATCCACAGTGGCAGCTGTTGGGGGGCGTGATAGCCTAGTAGTACTTTTAATGGCTTCTCACAATGGTGACTTTGTTTCAAATCCCAGCCATGCACGTGGAATACTGAACTGAAAAGTCACGTCCCTGCGGTTCCGATTCCTCGTAAAATCTGAGGTCCCGTAGTTATGAATACGCTGCCAACAGTCACATAAAACTACAAGCTTGTTTTGTTGTGTGTAGTGACGTGTACATCTGTAATATTGTGGACGATGTTGAAAATCTTGGAAGCCAAGGATTTTCCATTGTAATCGAGTGTGCTAACTCATAGCGAAATAAAAAGAAAGTGTAGAATGCTACGCTTTTCGAGGATCCAATGTTTGAATTCTGACAATGATCTTGGCCATCATGGGAGATGCGGTATTGAATTATTCTACACTCACTCTTGGGAAATGCTTGAGCAGTACCTTATTTCACATTCCAGACTGCTTACGTAAACTCTTCAGCTGAAGGCCGATATAACATAAACTATTACAAACATCACTGTACTGTAACATAGGTTACGTCAGACAAGTATACGGAACGGATGAACAAAGACAACTCAAACCTCTGATATGTATCAACGATAACAGATAATCCGGTAATATCAATGGAATTTCTCTGCATCAGACGAACGGATGTAATTCTCTCACTCTTCTGCCTTCACATCTCCACAACGCCAGCCCGGAAACTCTCTAAGGAAACATCTGGGCTGAATAATTGCTTCGCTAGAGACGCTTACAAATATATGTTCATATTTATCTCTGTATTGCTAGTAATTCGGTTTCTTCTTCTTTATACTCCTAGACGAGTGCACTGCTGCAAAAGCTCCCCTTACATATTATGCTTCCAACGTACTTGGTAATCAGTATTCTGTTTACTGACCAGTGGCTCCCCTCGTCTGTCTGAGGAACACATGATAGCAACTTAAGTGAGCTCAGAATATTACACTCGTTTAAAGTTGAAAGCGCTAAGTGCCCTGATAGCATCAAGAAATGCAGCAGTGATTGTCCAGTTCTCAAGCACAAGCCCTATGTTGTAGAAACATAGCTTTGAAGGATGATGAGCAGATGGAAGAGGAATGTTGTTCCTGATAAACGCTACAGCATTGCCAACATTACTGCTGCACTTCTAATTATGTGGTTAGTATCATATCGACGAATAGGCCTACCTATGAAATGCATGAATATCAAGTCACCACATAACTCTGAGCACTGACGCATGTCTTTATCTTCCTGCAAAAACAGTTCGCGGTTACTTATTCATACTCTGAAAAAGAACTGACTTGTCATGTATGATCGTAATGTGCGTATCTATTGGAAACGCGGAGGAAATGGATCGTACTACACAGCAGTGTACTGTCACTTGCCTGGCTAGCGTATTGACTAGGGATGTCTTCCCATTCGGGCACGATGCTGTATGAAATATTTGAAAAATACAAGGGAAAGCCATCCGAACATATCGTGAAAGCCTCTGTGAGGGTGGAGGGTAAAGGCTTCTATCATTCGTAACCTCGGCACCACTGAAGAATTCATGGGGAATTTCTCAGAGGAGGGGACTCTCCCTCCCGAATTCCACGAAGTTGCCCCTTCCAGATTTCCGACCTCTCTTTTTAACAAAAAGCTTATTCATCTGAGATACTATTCATGTTGCTACGCTTTCCTGCGAATGTAATAATCATACTGCAACGTTACACTATTATTTTCTTGATGTCAAAGAGTCTCAGAAACCACTCCAGTCAAAATGAAGTGGGAAAAACTACTTACCAGTAATCTGTCAGTATTTTCCAAATGACAAATTCCTCCACGGGAATTCAACGCTGCTTCTCGGCACTGAGCAGGATGGTGTAGTTAGCGCTATATTTGGCCGCTTTTGCATGCACACACAGCTGGTAGGGGAGTGATAGCCGTGTGTTTTAATCACTGGCTTCTCACCAAGGCGACCGTATTTGGAATCCCTGTCAAAGCATGTGGATCTTTAAAATGAAAGTCCCAGTCGTTCGGATTTCATGTCAAACTGGAGGACCTGTGACTATGGTCACGATATCAACAGTCACGTAAAACTGGAGGTCTATTGGCTATGATCACGATATCAACAGTTACGTAAAATTACAACTTGCTTGGATTATCCTGGTATTCGGCGTTGGGTTATGTGCTTCTCCAGAAATAGAAGACTATAGTCCTAACATTTAAAAAAACGTTCTGACAGCTACAGGCCTAATATTGAAAGGAGTGATCTGACAGCTACAGTCCTAATATTAAAAGGAGCGTTCTGACACCTACAGTCCTAATATTTAAAGGAGTGTTTCTGACAACTACAGTCCAGTATTAAAAGGAATGTTCTGACAGCTACAGTCCTAATATTAAAAGAAGCGTTCTGGCAGCCACAGTCCTAATATTAAAAGAAGCGTTCTGACAGCTGCAGTCCTAACATTAAAAGAAGCGTTCTGACAGCTGCAGTCCTAATAAAAAAGAAGCGTTATGACAGCTACAGGCCTAATATTAAAAGGAGTGTTCTGACAGCTACAGTCCTAATATTAAAAGGAGCGTTCTGACAGCTGCAGTCCTACTATTTAAAGGAGTGTTCTGACAGCTACAGTCCTAATATTAAAAGAAGCGTTCTAACAGCTACAGTCATAATATTAAAAGGAGTGTTCTGATGGCTACAGTCCTAATATTAAAAGAAGCGTTCTGACAGCCACAGTCCTAATATTAAAAGGAGTGTTCTGACAGCTGCAGTCCTAATATTAAAAGAAGCGTTCTGGAAGCCACAGTCCTAATATTAAAATAAGAGTTCTGACAGCCACAGTCCTAACATTAAAAGAAGAGTTCTGACAGCTACAGTCCTAATATTAAAAGAAGCGTTATGACAGCTACAGACCTAATATTAAAAGGAGTGTTATGACAGCTACAGTCCTAATATTAAAAGGAGCGTTCTGACAGCTACAGTCCTACTATTTAAAGGAGTTTTCTGACAGCTACAGTCCTAATATTAAAAGAAGCGTTCTGACAGCTGCAGTCCTAATATGAAAAGGAGTGTTCTGATGGCTACAGTCCTAATATTAAAAGAAGCGTTCTGACAGCCACAGTCCTAATATTAAAAGGAGTGTTCTGACAGCTGCAGTCCCAATATTAAAATGAGCGTTCTGGCAGCTACAGTCCTAATACTTAAAGGAGTGTTCTGACAGCTACTGTCCTAATATTAAAAGGAGTGTTCTGACAGCTACATTCCTAATATTTAAAAGAGTGTTCTGACAGCTACAGTCCTAATATTAAAAGGAGTGTTAAGACAGCTACAGTCCTAATATTTAAAGGAGTGTTCTGACAGCTACAATCCTAATATTAAAAGAAGCGTTCTGACAGCTGCAGTCTTAATATTAAAAGAAGAGTTCTGACAGCTAGTGCGGGAAGGGCTACTGTGGTGCCGTTGCTGAACAGTGAAAGCTTTGGCAGCTCCAACCGGACTGCAGGCTCCTCTCCATCGACCGCAGTGTGTCTGCCCATGTTTCCATGGTAACCATATCCCCACCCCCTTCTGTCCAATGAGGTAGGCAGTAAACGTCCCCTCCTACGCTAGCTGTCAGAACGCTTGTTTTAATACTAGGACTATATTTCCTCAATTCGTGCGACTTCCTTGCGGGAAACCAAACCCATGTCCCTCTGTGTGAATGTTTATTGCTTCAGCGAGCTAGCCCCGCATCTAAAATATACAAGAATGTCATTCAAAATCAATGTGTTTATGAGAGCCGGGAAAATATTTCATAATGTTCCTTGGAGCCCGGATTCGATTCCCGGTACTGCCAGAAATTTAAGAATGGCAGGAGGGCGAGTATGTGGTTGAAATGGAAAATGAAGCTCACCTCCATCGCGGGTTGCCTGAAAAGAGCTGCACCACCTCGGGATGAGGACACGAGTTTACTTTACCTATTTGATAATGTGTAAAGCTTTTAGTTTTACGTGTCAATATCGGAGTCCTAGCCACAGGACTGCATCACTGAAACGTGACTTTTCATTTCAAAAACCCCTCGTACATCGGCCAAGATTCAAACTGCGGCTGCCTGAGTGAGAAGCCAGTGTGCTCCTCACCTCAGAAACAGTTATAGTAAAACTTCGTTGAGATGTTTCCACTTAATAATTTCTACCTTGCGAACACTTGAAGAAGCTCGGCAAAAATCTTTGCTTAACACACAAACCTGAGTAAAGAATGATTATTGGCGGTGACGGGGGGACGGGAGTTTTTATTCCGTACACGGTACGGCGGGCGTCTTACACGGTAACACTGTCTCTCAGGCCTGGGAGATTTGTATCAGTGATGTGATTTGCGGAGAAGGTAACGAGGGTGCGGCCGAGTCTTAAAATAGGAACTGTCCCGGTATTCGCCTTAGTGCTGGAAAATGGAAAACAACGGTCCTTCAGCCTCCCGAATGTAGAGCTGCAAGGCTAGTACAACTAGCCGCTGTTAAGGTGAAGTCTACTCCACTCAGTTTAGAAAAGTATGCCTTGACAGTAGGGTAGCCAGGATCGACAGTTTTTAACGTTCGCAAAAGATGTGCTGGGGACTAGCAGTTGCCGGAAGTGGACAGCTAGGAAGAACAGAGTGTCTGAAAAGTGGAGTGGAGTGGAGTGGAGTGGAGTGGAGTGGAGTGGAGTGGAGTGGAGTGGAGTGGAGTGGAGTGGAGTGGAGTGGAGTGGAGTGGAGTGGAGTGGAAAGCAGTGGATCGTGTGAAAAGGGCCTAATGCTAAACCAAACAGGGCGATCTAACTGACGACGCAAAGCAGTACAGGAGATGAATCTGCCTACTACTCCACAGAGTGGCAGAATTCCCGAAAAAGAATGTCTATGACAAAGTGTTCAATGTTGTGAAATCCTATCTAGGGATAGACTTGATATCAGACAATTTAGATGGGATTGGAAAGCTAAAGAAAACCACAGCTGAGGTAGTGACGAGAGTTAAAATGCTCACTATATTCAAGTTCACGCGATGTCACGAACGTGATCGTATCTTGTGTGCGAAGAAATCGCTTATAAAGGGATCGAGCATGATAACGAAATCGCTTACAGCATCGAGAAAAGATATACTCAACGGCGTGCGTAACCATTTCGGACAGAAATGTGTATGCATTCAGGATGGACGAACAATTATTATAAACTCTGACGGGGAGAGATTACAAGTAACCACACGAGTTGACCTTAACAACGTTATTAAACAGCGATGGCGTGGAACAGTGTAGAGAATTAATGGCAATGTGGATTGTGTGTGTGTGTGTGTGTGTGTGTGTGTGTGTGTGTGTGTGTGTGTGTGTGTGTGTGTGTGTGTGTGTGTGTGTGTGTGTGTGTGTGTGTGTGTGTGATTGCTGGTAGCAGTTCTCACAAACAACAGGTGTATTTGTCAGCATACTAGAGCTTGGGAGTACCCGGCGAGTTGGCCGTGCGGCTAGGGGCGCGCGGCTGTGAGCTTGCATCCGGGAGATGGTGGGTTCGAATCCCAATGTCGGCAGCCCTGAAGATGGTTTCCCGTGGTTTCCCATTTTCACACCAGGCAAATGCTGGGGCTGTACCTTAATTAAGGCCATGGTCGCTTCCTTCCAACTCCTAGGCCTTTCCTATTCCATCGTCGCCATAAGACCTATCTGTGTCGGTGCGACGTAAAGCCACTAGCAAAAATAAGCGCTTGGGAGTACTGAAATAATTTGTTCCACAGAGAGTGATGACCGGCACCGCTCTCCCGCCCGACTCATCAATGAGGTAGCCTCATGCATTCCCTTCCTCAGCTGAAGACCACCCCTCACAGATTGCCCTTACCCCACCCACTAGTCCATTAGCTCATACATTCCTTGAGAATATACAGTATGTGCAAACCTGCCTACCTCTTTGTTTTGAGTTCTGATCAGCGCTCAGTCTATTCCTGAAGGAGGCAAAGTTCATGTTCTTGCAGTCTCCGAGTCTTGGCTTCGCAACTCTTTGTACTCTAGGAATAAGTTCCCCAGTAAATTATTTATAAATCTCTTCGTTTGAACGTCCAGAATCTGAATTTTTATTCGTGGAAATCAGAAAATCTAATAAGAGTGGTATACAGACAGGAAATTTCTTGGAATTAGAAGACAGCCTACGAAGATATTACCAACCTGCGAACACGGTATACTGTTTGGTGACTTCAATACGAGTTTACTTGTATCTGCGTATGACTCAAGACAGTTACTTAATATATTTGAATCCTGTAACATGACGGTACTTACCCTAAGCTCTGTTTTTAAATTTTTTAGTCCCTATTTTACTGATATTTACTTACTTTTCTCATTCTTTCCTTTTTATTTTCTATTTAAGGACGGCACACACACACACACACATACCCAGTCCCCGAGCCAGTGAAAACCAATTAAGGTTAAATTCGCCGACCCAGCCGGGAATCGAACCCGGGGTCCCTTGAACCTAAGACCGGCACGCTAAGCATTTAGCCATGGAGCTGGACTGTTCACCACGTTCATTCAACTACGTGTACATCCGATACCCTAATTGATCTAATGATAACAAATAATCCAGACAAAAGTTTGACTCGCGGCCAGTTCCCAGTTCCGGGTATGATATCATTTATTTACCTTACGATGCACACCAAACTACATAATCTTTAGAGATACGAAACACATTGAGTGAAGTGAATAAAATAGTTGAATCTAAGTCTTAAACATTTTTGAGATGTATCGCTGTTTCAAGTAAATAAAAAGACTAGAACCTAATACACCCAGATATATCTTGCTTTTCCCGGGTAGGCTAGATATATCTTCATTTTAGTGTGAATAAAGAGTATATTCTACTTCTTTTGTTTAGATGCATCTCAATTTTTATAAGGCTGTGGTGGAGCTTTTTCCTTGCTGCTTGTCAGTTCTCATCATGGCGATGTTCATGCCGGTTAGACAAGAGAAAACATCATGTTCGAAGAGATGTGAGAAAATGTAAAGAACTGTTACGTTTTGATAGCGAAAATGTAGACTTTTTGACAGCGGAATTTTTGGCAGTAAGTGAAGAAACGTGAGGGGAAGTCCTATCTCCCAGAAAACGGATGGACATAGTTCTTCGTTGTACAGGTGATCCTGGCTTCTAGGGTGGAGTAGCAGAGGACTTCGGAGTTGATCGAACAACAGTATGTAAACTTAATTTTTTTATGGATCGTGTTCTTGACAAAGCAAACAATTGGATAAAATTACCTTCCGCAGTGCAGGGGATGAATAATGCTGAGTTACACTGGCAAACTCGTTTTCATCTACCAACCGTCGTAGGTGCATTGGACTGGACTCAAAGAGAAATAAAGAAACCATTTGTGCACGGCGATGAGTAAATAAATCGGAAAAGGTATGTCACTTATCAATGTGCAAGCTACTGCCAATGTCGATCGCAGTTGCCGGTTGCCTTTATGTCCGTTTTCTTCTTTACCTGGCTCTTCATATTTATGAATAGGTTATTCAACTGAGCGACACTTAACGTTTTTATCCGCAATGCATTCTTTTTCTTGCACTAACTTAGGCTAATCTAGATTTTTCAGGAAAAATAATATCTTCTTCTTCTCCTACCACTTTTCCCACATCCGTGGAATCGCGGGTGCGAACTATGTAGAACATATTGTTTCGGTCCTGTTTTACAGTCAGATCCCCTTCCTGACGCCAACCCCACATGGAGGGATGTAATCACTATTGCGTGTTTCTGTGGTGGTTGGTAGTGCAGTGCGTTGTCTGAGTATGAAAAGGAAACTTTTGTAACAAACATTAACACCCAGTCTCCGAGCCAGAAGAATGAATCAGACGCGATTAAAATCCCCGACCCGGCCGGGAATAGAACCCGGGACTTTCTGATCCGAAGAACTCAACGCTGACCATTCAGCCAATGGATCGGGCCTCAAAAACAACAATATGTTCTGATACTAATTTAACTAATATTTGTTTGTTTCCATAATTTTTATTACAATCTTCACCTTCACTGGACGACAATCTGCAGTTGTGAATTTGCGTCCTGTGTGTTATACCAGCCACGTGAACTATCCACTATCGGCTGTGCTGTATCAGATGACAGGGACAGAGAAGGGGAAGTGTTGAACCAAGATGTATCTTCTTTTCCGGGTAAAGAGGATACAACTATCTAGACTTACTGTAGCTTCTGTTTATTCACCTCAAAATTAACTGACGCTCAGTCTAGGCACTAGTTCCTACCACGTAGATTCTACCTTTTACTCACTTCACCCAAACATGAAGAAGACGCCTATGCCTTCCCGTGGCATAAAATTTTATTTATAAATGATCTTGACTCTAAAGTCGAAATATTTAACTTCCTTCTAAACAGATTTGACGACAAACATGCCCCAGTACGCAAAGCTAAGGTAACGCGTAAACCTGCACCTTGTATAACAGACGAAATCAGATCGATGTTTGCCCTTCGAGAGGCATTGTATCAGCAGTAGCGACGTAGTGCCTCGTTAACAATTTGGAACAGCACCGTGTCGAGAGAAATGTTTATATGACCCTGTAATAATTAAGAGGGGAATTCCTCAAGGTAGTATTATTGGACCTTTATGTTTTCTTGTATACATCAGTGATATGAGTAAAGAAGTGGAATCAGAGGTAAGGCTTTTTGCGCATGATGTTATTCTGTATAGAATAATAAATAAATTACAAGATTGTGAGCAACTGCAAAATGGCCTCGATAATGTTGTGAGATGGACAGCAGGCAATGATATGATGATAAACGGGGTTAAATGTCAGCTTGTGAGTTTCACAAATAGGAAAAGTCCTCTCAGTTTTAATTACTCCGTTGATAGGTTGAAAGTTCCTTTTGGGGATCATTGTAAGTACCTAGGTGTTGTTATAAGGAAAGATCTTCGTTGGGGTAATCACATAAATATGATTGTACATAAAGGGTATAGACCACTGCACATGGTTATGAGGGTATTTAGGGGTTTCAGTAAGGATGTAAAGGAGAAGGCATATAAGTCTGTGGTAAGATCCCCACTAGAGTATGGTTCCAGTGTATGGGATCCTCACCAGGATTACTTGATTGAAGAACTGGAAAAAATCCAAAGAAAAGCAGCTCGATTTGTTCGGGGTGATTTCCGACAAAAGAGTAGCGTTACAAAAATGTTGCAAAGTTTGGGCTGGGAAGACTTGGGAGCAAGGAGACGAGCTGCTCGAATAAGTGGTATGTTCCGAGCTGTCAGTGGAGAGATGGCATGGAATGACATCAGTAGACGAATAAGTTTGAGTGGAGTCTTTAAAATTGGGAAAGATCACAATATGAAGATAAAGCTGGAATTTAAGCGGACGAATTGATCCAATTATTGGTTTTTAGGAAGGAGAGTTAGGGATTGGAATAACTAACCAAGGGAGATGTTCGAAAATGCCCAATTTCTTTGCAATCATTTAAGAAAATGCTAGGAAAATAACAGATAGGGAATCTGCCCCCTAGGAGACTCCCGTAAATGCAGATCAGTAGTGATTGATTGATTGATTGATTGATTGATTGATTGATTGATTGATTGATTGATTGATTGATTGATTGATTGATTGATTGATTGATTGATTGATTGATTGATTGATTGATTGATTGATTGATTGATTGATTGATTGATTGATTGATTGATTGATTGATTGATTGATTGATTGATTGATTGAAGCTATCAGAAATAAAAAAATTGCTTATTTTCAACAGCCTACCGGAAATTTGAATACCTGGCGTCTAATACGTTCAACCAGCATTGGAAAACCGATAACAAACCCTCCGAACCAAATATTATACTAGATGAGATAAATTCGTTTTTCTCTGCTGATAAGAGTACCTCCGAACCAAATATTATACTAGATGAGAGAAATTCGTTTTTCTCTGCTGATAAGAGTACATCCAAATCCCTTAACAACACACAACTCGATCAGTGAAATACTAAAAGAGCAAATAACGCACTGTCCACCTTTCACGTTTTGCACTATCACCCAGCACGAAGTAAAGAAATCCATATTTTCCATCAGTTCAATTGCCAGAGGCAGCGATGATATTCTTACATCTCTTCTAAAAAATATTACGGATGCGGTACTCCCAATCATCGCGCACATATTTAATTATTGTATACACACAGGGATCTTTCCATCACTGTTGAAATACGCTTTAGTAAGCCCCTACCGAAGAAACTCTGTCCTAACCTAACATCTGATTACCGCCCCGTTTTAATTATTGCAGCGTTGTCTACAATCCTTGAAAAGCTGATTCCCCAACAGCTGATGGAATACTTGAACAAATATAGCCTTCTCGATCCTTTTCAGTCTGCCTTTTAAAAAAGGACACAGTACTGAAACAGCCTTGCTGAAGATTACAGATGACGTACGACAAGCCATGGATCGAAGATAACTGACAATCCTTACCCTCGTTGACTTTAATAGTGCTTTCGATACTGTAAATGTACAGTAGACATTCTTTTAGCAAAATTACAAGCCATGCATTTTAGCCAGATGGTCTTCAGTTCTTCCCTTCTTATCTCAAAACTCGCAGGCAACGTGTTGTCATTAACGACAGTAAATCTCAATGGAGTGTAAGGAATCCCTCAAGGCAGTGCCATAGCCTTAATTCCGTTTAGTTCATATTTAAATGGCATCTTAAAACGACTTAAATTTTGCAAATATCATATGTATGCTGACTATCTCCAAATATACTAGCATTCACCGAATGAAAATGTAAACATTTAATAAAGCAAATTAATGACGATCTCAACAACTTAACGCATTACACTGGAGAAAATTTTCTCATTATTAATGGGGAGAAAACGCAAGCAATAATACGTGGATAAACTAGACTCATAACAAAGGCAGCAAAATCCCCAACTTACAGCTAAGTGGTACTAATATTACCTCCTCAAACGCAATAAACATTCTTGGTATGACTGAAAATCTAAACAGGAATGAACACATAACGAGTGTATGTAGGAGAGTATATGCTTCTCTTCATCCTCCAAAACAGAGGTGCTCAAGCCGGGCATTTCGTCCCACGGGTGCCCAGCACTGTACTCGTAAGCGGGCAGGCAGTCAGGCGATGAGCTTATCGTCGCTGCCGGGACAAAACCTCCTATGTGAAATGGTATTTTAGCTTAGAACTTTGGCCGGTAAGGTTCTGTCATCTAAGGTGCAATATTGTGTGAATATTGTCAAGGCATTCTCATTATCACATAGGAGGTTTTGTCCCGGCAACGACGATATGCTATTCCACCACAATGACGTTGTGGTCACGTCACAAGCCGTGAAGGTTGGGCGAATTTCTCCCAGTCACTCTCGAACACTGTGGTGATACACGAGTTTGAAATGGAGGCAGAAAATAACGAAAGAAAGAGGACAGCAATGCACGTCATTTACATTGTAAGAAATAAGTTATTCATGGTCATTGCAGTTAGCGTACTTTGACCGGATACAATAAAGTTTTAGGCCTACAACCTCCAATAATTTGTAATGTACGTATTGAATTACAATTTTCACTATTAAATTTTAAGATGTGTTCTGCTTGCTTGTTGTTTAAAGGGGCCTGACATCTAAGGTCATCGGCGCAAGATGTGTTTTAGAAGCATGTCTAATATAATACGGAATTAAGCTGGATAAGCTGTGGCTTGTGGTTGCTTCGGTTTAAGTTATCTGATAAACTCACTAATAATCCAATCATGCTTATCGGGTATAACATCAGTTACATTTACATTGTTGTTGTACTTTAATCTTAGATAGTAAATATCTATGCCCCCACTCGATATGAAACTCCCTCACCATTTGGAGGCTAGCTATTATCATCGGATACCTGATAAGTTTTAAATACGATTTTCCAATTCAGTGAACAGGGAAATTCAAACAATACAGCAACACTGTGAAAAATCAAGCAGTAAACTTGTTGAATTATATAAATATATTACTTTTTGCTTGAATGAATAACAGGAATGTTACTTTCTAAGAAATGGACATACTGCGATTCCCATCCAAGAAATTGTAAATCGTAGCTTGTACGCTTAAACCACGTACCTTTGTAAATTGCAAAACAAAAATTATAACGTGTTACTTGAATGAATGATTGAATTTGAATCAGTCACAACCGTACTACCTTTCTTCTTCGTTTAACTCACGTTTCTCCTTTCAAGATCGTAATACACGCTAGAGCTCCCATACCATTCCCATTCTCAACAACAATTCAACCGGGCATTCCAAGTGTCGGGTGCCAGACACTGGAACTCTGTTCCATTGAATATTAGAACATTTTACAAATTTGAAGACCTTTAGGTCTACTTGCCGAAATTATTTCCTAAACTATTGAACTGCCTGAGTGAATGATGTAGCCTATGATTGTGTGAGTAAATGGCTATAGCTGTCCTTAAAATTTTAACTTAGGCTATATAGATATACCTACAATAGTTAAATTAATAAAGTTGCATTTGTAATATAAGATTGTTGCCGTAGTTAGGTTAAAAAATGCTTGCAATATATCATAATTCATATTTTCATAGTATGGTTAAGTGGAAGAGAGGGCCAGGAGCCCTAACTTCACCATTAATAAAGACAATAATAATAATAATAATAATAATAATAATAATAATAATAATAATACCGGGCGAGTTGGCCGTACGCGTAGAGGCGCGCGGCTGTAAGCTTGCATCCGGGAGATAGTAGGTTCGAATCCCACTATCGGCAGCCCTGAAGATGGTTTTCCGTGGTTTCCCATTTTCTCACCAGGCAAATGCTGGGGCTGTACCTTAATTAAGGCCACGGCCGCTTCCTTCCAACTCCTAGGCCTTTCCTATCCCATCGTCGCCATAAGACCTATCTGTGTCGGTGCGACGTAAAGCCCCTAGCAAAATAATAATAATAATAATAATAATAATAATAATAATAATAATAATAATAATAATAATAATAATAAAGCCATGTTCGGTTCACCCGGAAGAACGTGACTTCGATTCTCCGTCAGAAAGTTGAAACATTTCGAAAAGAGATGTCCACTTCTGGATTGGCACTTGGTCCTAAAGTTCACTCAGCCTACACCACACATGAGCACCAAGTTAATTCCTACGAGCAAAGGTGGCTGGGCATAAAACTGACCTACCCGTCCCATTTAGTGTAGGGATTATGAGTAGTGGCAGTCTTTACCTCACACCACTCCCCCAAAGAGCATTCGTGGCGTAAACGGAGATATTATTATTATTATTATTATTATTATTATTATTATTATTATTATTATTATTATTATTATTATTATTAGGTGCATAGGTGCTCTGCACCCTTGCCTGCTAACGTCACTCGTTACAGCTTATGTTAGCTTGTGCCTACACTGGCATTAGTCATCTTTGTGGACACATCGCTACAATTGAAAAATATTGAAATCTCATTCAAAATGCAACATTCGAAAGAATGAAATGTAATAATCACAAGTAAATTATAAATCACATTAATACCTTCATCAAAAATAATATTACCCCATGCATTATTTTTTCCTATAGGACCTAACTTGTATTCTACACTTTTACCCGGATAGCACAGTAAACAATTGTTCTCTTAAATCGAAAGTTTCATCTTATGATTTCCTGACTGTCGTCACAAAAGCAACCGCCCTGGGAACAGCATAGTCTTAATTATTTTAAAAAATCCATAGTATTTATAACTCCTCCCATTTCTAACGCGATTCGTACAATGCGTTCAATATCCCTTTTCTTAACACTAGTCACGGTTTCGCAATGCAATATTTTTACATCAATTCTTCTTACAATTCTTCAATACCTATGTAAAGTCGGCCGCGATATATAAATTTCTCAACAGTATCAGTATGCATCCTGGTTTTAAGGTCAATTCTGAAGGAGGAGACTCGAAGGTGCCACTTAGTCGCAGATATTTGCTCCAATACTACAAACTGATGTTTTTGTATTTTAGGCTTCATCACACGTTTGAGATTCTGCCTGATCTGTTGAAACTATAGCTCCTGGCAATTTTTCTACAGTATAATGTGCATATTGATTGTTTTACTTCATCGTCTAGTGGGTAATAATGAACTTAATATGCACGCATTACCGGAGGTCTGTAACCACCACACGCAAGTATCGTCAGAGAACTGAAACCTTCTGGGTACGCTTGCAGTGGGGAACGCGCAAGGCTTGCCAACGTGACAAATGTGGGTAAGCAGACGGGAGATATAGCGAAAGTCCTCAAGGCCAGGCCAGACGACATGACTAATGCTTCTTTTTAGACATAATATTATACAATTTGAAGAACGTGGTGGACTTGGCTCACCTATTTATTATTATTATTATTATTATTATTATTATTATTATTATTATTATTATTATTATTATTATTATTATTATTATTCTTTGTCGTTTGGGCCTACTGAGGACCACGGGGCTCGTATCTACTCTTGGGTAAAGTTGTTGCTTTCTTCTTCTTCCAATACTCCTTCATTTGCTGACTATGAGCCAGCTTTCTCTCCTCGGTCCACTTAGTTCCTGTAGTCTTCTTACTTGTAAGGGACGTTGGGAAAACTCCGCGTCGGATGGCTTGACGGAACAGTAGTCGGTCATGAGTTTGTCCCGGTGGGATATTATTATTATTATTATTATTATTATTATTATTATTATTATTATTATTATTATTATTATTATTATTATTATGTAATAACGTCTTAACCTTTGGTCATACGCGTTTATCGTTGAACTTTTCTCTTTAAACACATTGAGATTTGTATGTGCAGCAAAGCGTACGAATTCTTCTAATTAATTATAAAAATTTGATTATTATTATTATTATTATTATTATTATTATTATTATTATTATTATTATTATTATTATTATTATTATTATTATTATTATTATTATTATTATACACAACCAGGTTTATTGTTATGTAATACACGTTGTATTCGCTTGTTTTCATCGAATATGTCAAAATTTGAATCTCAGTCCATGCAAGAGAAATAGAAAAATAAAAAGACATGGCTCTGTAGTACGGATTCCAAGTATAACAGAGTCTTATTAATAAGATAAGAAGTTACGTTCCAATCCTACCTTTAGTTCTTTGTAAGAACACAATTTTCAGGGACCCAGCACATGAATTGAAATATTCCTTTTATCCACGACTCTCTCTTCAGAATGTCAGAAACCTTTTAATAATCAGAATTTTCCACTTACGAAGTTTTCTAAAATTTAAAGCGCCGTATATTCGTGTTGCCTGTTCAACTTTTTCTTCTTCTTTATCTGCTTACCTTCAAGGGTCGGTTTTTCCCTCGGACTCAGCGAGGAATCCCACCTCTACCGCCTCAAGGGCAGTGTTCTGGAACTTCAGACTCTGGGTTGGGGATACAAATGGCGAGGATGACCAGTACCTCGCCCAGGCGGCCTCACCTGCTACAGGGGCTTGGGGGGGGGGGGGTTATGGGAAGTTTGGAAGGGAAAGACAAGGAAGAGGGAAGGAAGCGGCCATGGTCTAAGTTACGTACCATCCCGGTATTTGCCTGCAGGAGAAGTGGGAAACCACGGAAAACCACTTCCAGGATGGCTGAGATGGGAATCGAACCCACCTCTACTCAGTTGACCTCTCGAGGCTGAGTAGACCCCGTTCCAGCCCTCGTGCCACTTTTCAAATTTCGTGGCAGAGCCGGGAATCGAACCCGGGCCTCAGGGGGTGGCAGCTAATCACACTAAACACTACACCACAGTGGCGGACTGCCTGTTTAACGACGCACTAATATTTGAAGATTTTCGGCTACGGTGGAAAGGAGGAGGCCAATACTGGGAAGGTAGCTCGTAGTTTTAATTAAGATACAGACGTAGCAATTAACTGGTGTGACGTTCGGCTCGATGGCTAAATGGTTAGCGTGCTGGCGTTTGGTAAAAGGGTCCCGGGTTCGATTCCCGGCGGGGTTGGGGATTTTAACCTTCACTGGTTAATTTCTATGGCTCGGGGGTTGGGTGTGTGTGCCGTCTTCAGCATTAGAATTCGTTATAGGTAGGGCACCATTCTCACAGACGCGCAGGTCGCCTATTAGGCTTCTGTTCGAAAGACCTTCACCAGGCCTCTTCGGAGGCCACATGCTATTAAATAGTATTACTGCTGTGTGAATTTTGTCCCACAGGAGTTATTTAAATGCCGATAAATCCATCAGCACGAAGCTCGCGCATTTGAGCACCTTCAAAACATTTCCTCGTCTTGTAAGTCAGAGTGTGTGACGCCTGCCTTGTGTAGGAATCCGCATGTGTAGTGTGATGGAGGATGGTGTGGTGTGGTGTGGTGTGGTGTGGTGTGGTGTGGTGTGGTGTGGTGTGGTGTGGTGTGGTGTGGTGTGGTGTGGTGTGGTGTGGTGTGGTGTGGTGTGGTGTGGTGTGGTGTGGTGTGGTGTGGTGTGGTGTGGTGTGGTGTGGTGTGGTGTGGTGTGGTGTGGTGTGGTATTTGAGGGCATGTTTAGGTCAGCACATACGCCCAGTCCCCGAGTTTTAAGAATATGCGTTTACGATTGAAATCCCACGTCCCTGCCGGGAATGGAACCCAGGTCCTCGAGACTTGAAGTCCGTGACGCTAACCAAGGAGCAACACATTCGGACCTGTTACCTGATGGGAGATGGCGTTGAGGACATACATTGGTGGGCATTCTGTATAAACTGCAACGTTAATAGCAGTGATATAATTCAGCAAGAAAAGGTAGAATTTTTATAACTTAACCTTCGACAGCAAACTATAAGAACACGGAATAACGTTTCCTAACTTCATCAGTAATAATCTATGAAATTCTCTTGCAAATCACTTTTAGAAGCTTGAAGCTTATTTTAACCTTATATTCGCGAAATGACTGGAGTGGTTGGCTGATTGCCACCTTGAGGGTGAATGCTGACAGATAGACAGACAGGCAGACAGGCAGGCAGGCCAGGTTCGATGTTCCTCCCACGACCTTAGCTAGCTAGTCCAGCTTGTTGTGGCCTGAGGCTTGAATCTTTCTGGCGTGAACACACCTGCTAGATCTTTCGTGCAATGCTAATGATACCCGCATTCTCACTTACCGACCACATTACAGATGCGCAATACGTAACATTGAAACTTAAGTCAAAGTATGGACAGCAATTCGTTTGTTGGCGTTTTCCTTCACATTAGTTAGATTGGTTACGACACACACATACAGAACAAATTATATGTTAAAACCTGGCTGTATTATGTGTTTGTTTTTCATTAGACCAGAGAAATTGTTCGTTCTACACCGGTTTCCTTTGTTGGTAATAGTAATAAAAGCAAAGAAAAGTCATCTTTGGAGAGGTGGAAGGTAAAGGCTTCCACTGTCCGTAACTTCGGCACTTGGTGGGGTAGATTGGTTAGCTGTACGCCCGGCCGCCTTTGCCGCAGGAATTAACCTGGCACTCATTTTGGGTGTAGGCTGAGTGAACCTCAGGGCCATGTGCACCTCCGGAAGTGGAAATCACGTTTCTTAAACGTTTCGATGTCCTGACAGGGAATCGAACCCACGTCCTTCCGGGTGAACCGAGGACGCCTTTACCGCCTCGGCCAGACAGCCCCTTGATAATAATAACGGCGTGCCCATAAGACCTATCTGTGTCGGTGTATATTTTTTTAAGTGGCGTGTGGCCTCCGGAGAGGTCTAGTGCCGGTCTGTCTTGCTGAGGCTGCGATCTGCGCGTCCATGAGGATGGGGCCCTACCTTAGACGAATTCCAATGCTGAAGACGGCACAAACACACAGCCCCCAAAGCCATAAGAATTAACTAATGAAAGATAAAATGCCCGGTAAATTCGGTAATCGAACGCGGTTCCCCTTGAACCAAAGGCCAGAATGCTAATCACTTAGCCATGGAGTTGGACCTTCCGTTGATAAAAATGTTTGAGTTTCTTTTGCATGATATGTGGTTTACTACTCTCTCTAACCTCTTGGCTACGTTTGTCCATGCATTATTTTAAATGAGAAAAACGAGAAGAAAGGCAACCACTGTCTCCCCTCACAGCCACCACGCATAGGGGAACCTCTACCCCTTCAATAAATACACATTCCATAGATAATGGATTAGCACATTTGTGTGACATCAAACATGTAGATTTCTTCAATTTCAACAAACAGGACAAAACAAGAAGCAGACCTGCCATCTGCTCCTCAACATGTCGCCCGTCAACCACTGCAGAGAAATCCACAGCAAGAGATATGAACACTATCAAGAGGAATGAAAATTAAATATTATAACAGCCTGTTTTCGGGAGATAGTAGGTCCGAACCCCACAGTCGGCAGCCCTGAATATAGATTTCCGTGGTTACCCACGGTCACTTCCTTCCCACTCTAGACCCTTTCCTATCCCATCGTCGCCATAAGACCTATCTGTGTCGGTACGACGTAAACAAATTGTAATAAAGGTATATAAAATAACAGCCCACGACCTATAACTCCGAAACTTCTATTTGTCGTGCTTTAATTACACATGTTATAAGAGTAGTAAATAAACAATTAATAGTAAATAAACAATTAAAATTCGGTACATTGATGGAATCTTATGAGACTGATGTGGTGACAGGAGTGGAACCGTGGTTGAGAGAAGGGGTGGGTAATAGAGAAGTATTTCCAGAAGGGTACACAGTCTATCGTAGAGACCGAGGAGATAAAAAGGGAGGGGGGGTGTTTATTCTGGTGAAGGAAACTTATTGTTCACATGAATGGTTTACCGATGAAAGGGATGAAATATTAGGGATAAAATTAGTTTGTCATAATATGAAGGAGGTGGGAATTATAGGAACATACAGGCCTGGAAGAGAGGAAAGAGACATGGAAATATTTGAGAAAATAATAGATTATACTCATAAAAACAATAATAATGATATGGTAATAATTGGGGGAGATTTAAACTTGACTGAAGTTGAATGGAATGGAGCTGCAAGTGAAGCCCATGAACAGAAACTGGCAAATAAGTTAATTTGGGAGGGAGGATTTACACAAGTAGTACAAGAACCGACTCATCTCAATAACTTACTAAATGTATTCTTGGTTAAACCATGGGAAATTGTTGATAAAACTGAGGTAATTGAAGGAATAGGTTACCATAAGGCTGTAATAATGCATGTAGGACTGGTACCAAAAAGGCTTAATAAGAGGGTCACACAAGACAAGAAATTGTACAGAAAAACTAAAGTTGATGAATTTGGGACTTACCTTAAATCACAATTCAGTTGTTGGATAAGTGAAGGGAGTAATGTGGATACACTTTGGGCTAAATTTAAAGGAATCATTTGGGAAGGAGAGAAGAGATTTGTACCTGTTAAGAAGGGTAAAATGACCTCAGACCCCGTTTATTATACAAGGGAAATAAGAAAATTAAAAAGAAAATGTAGAATAGTAAACAGGAAAATCAAAGAGGGTAGGGAGAATAGAGAAACTAGAAAACAGCTAATGAGGGAACTGAATAGAGTGAAAAAGGAAGCAAAAGAGAATTATATGAATGGCATTCTTCAAGAGGGTAATGACCACGAAGGGAAATGGAAAAAGCTGTATTCATATATTAGGAATCAAAAAGGAAAAGGAATCCAAATTCCTACAATGGTGGGAGAAGGGGGTGAGCAGTATTTAACAGATACTGAGAAAGCAAACCTCTTTAGTAGGGAATTCAGAGATTCAGTAGAAGGTTGTCAGGACTTGGAAACCATAACAGAAGATAGAGAGGGAGAGACACATAGGGAAACAAGAAGCTTCTCATTCACAAATGAAGATATTTTCAGAGAAATCCAACTGCTTCAGCAAGAAAAAGCAGCAGGAAGTGATCAAATTACTGGGGAGGTATTAAAGACAGTGGGGTGGTATATAGTGCCTTATTTAAAATTTCTCTTCGACTATGTCATAAATAATAGTGTAATACAAAAGGAATGGAAGGAATCTATAATAATACCAATTTATAAAGGAAAGGGTGATAAAAGGAAACCACAGAACTACAGACCAATCAGCCTGACCAGTATAGTTTGTAAAATACTGGAGAGTTTAATAGCAAAGTACATCAGAGGGATATGTGATGATAAAAATTGGTTCATGAGGAGCCAGTATGGATTTAGAAAGAAATTTTCTTGCGAGGCACAACTGGTTGGATTTCAGCAGGACATATCAGATCAGTTGGATTCAGGAGGCCAGTTAGATTGCATAGCCATAGATCTTTCCAAAGCCTTTGATAGAGTGGAACATGGAATATTATTAAAGAAATTGGAGGGAATAGGATTGGACGTAAGCGTAAATTCAAGGGTTCAGAAAGTCAAAGTAGGAAATAATATATCACAGGAAGAGAAAGTTTGGAAGGGAATTGCACAGGGTAGTATAATCGGTCCGTTACTTTTCTTAATATACGCAAATGATTTAGGGAACAATATAACATCGAAAATAAGATTGTATGCAGATGACATAATTGTTTATAGGGAAATAAATAACATTGAGGATTGCTCAGAATTACAAAGGGACCTTGAGAGTATCCAAGAATGGGTTGAAGAAAATAATATGAAGATCAATGGAGGTAAATCAACTGTTACAACATTTACAAACAGGAGTTTTAAAACTGAATTTGAATATACTTTGGATGAGGTAGTTATCCCTAAAGATGGCAAGTGCAAATACTTAAGTGTGAGATTTGAAAGTAATTTGCACTGGAAGGGTCATGTTGATGACATTGTTGGGAAAGCATACAGGTCGTTACATGTCATAATGAGGCTACTTAAAGAATGCAACAAAGAATTAAAAGAAAAAAGTTACTTAAGTATGGTTCGTCCATTATTGGAATATGCAAACAGTGTTTGGGATCCTCACCAAGAATACCTAATAAAAGAACTAGGTGGTGTGCAGAGGAAAGCAGCAAGGTTTGTAACAGGGGATTTCAGGAGAAAGAGTAGTGTATCAGAAATGTTAAAGGAACTTGGTTGGGAAACTTGAAGTAAGAGATGGGAGAAAACTAGACTTATAGGATTATATAGAGCCTATACAGGAGAAGAAGCATGGAGAGATATCCGTGAGAGGCTTCAGTTGGAAAATAATTATATTGGTAGAACTGACCACAAGTACAAAATTAGAAGGAATTTTAGCAGAAGCGATTGGGGTAAATTTTCATTCATTGGGAAGGGCATGAAGGAGTGGAAGAGTTTACCAGGGGTAGTGTTTGATCCTTTTCCAAAATCTGTACAGATATTCAAGAAGAGAATAAACAACAACAGAGAAAATAAATGAAATGTTAGATGGCATTCGACCAGTGCAGGATATTGTAAATAAAAAATGTGTGTGATTAAATTAATTCCATCCCCTGGTCTATGGAGTTTGGACAGCCCAAGTAGGGGACTGCCTGTAGGGGTGAAGTACAGTGGGGACTTCGAGGGCCCTGGGACCACTAAGGTAGCTGTGAAGGCCCTTCAGGAACTCTGAAAAGTGGTGGCAAAAGGGGCTCTGGTTAAGACGCAGCAGGTCGTTATGCTACTTAGGTTCCAAAGTGGGTAAAATATAAATATGTAAATAAATTCAATGTTAATGTTAATCTTATACCAGTTGTATATTATTATTAGAAGTAATTTCACATACTGTATATGAGTTGACTATGTTTGTAAGATGTTATAAGTAGAATTTTGTAAACAATATAAATTTATTAAGGATGATGTGTGTGTTTAATAGAACAAATTATTAGCGTAAATTGTAAAATATTGTATTCTAGGAAAATTTTCTTCGTAGCTTGTTAATTTAAAATTTAGTGCTTGACAATAATGTATTTTAGTGTACCATTTGCCACCGAGGTAGACACCTCATTTGCAAATAAAGAGATTTTGATTTGATTTGAAGAGTTTCTATAATTAGGTAAGAGCATTCCAAATTAATTAATGACACTTTAGGTCACCAAATAAGAGCATTTAAAACTATTAAAGCATTTCTATTATACCTTAATATCGTCATTCACAATTCATATCTACCCACTTGCATTCTTTCTTTATTAATTTTATACGTGCACGAGATTTTTTAATACTTCATGTGATTGGAAACTGTCGTGTCTCGGTGGGGAGCCGAACTTCGCTGCGGGTGAGACATACAGAGCCATAGCACACTGAAAGTATCGTACGCAATCACGGCTCAGTGAGACACAAGACACACACGGTTCATATTGGCACAGTGGACATTGGCGGGGAGCCGAATTTCCGCAGCTGCGAGACATACAGAGCCATGACACACTGAAAGATTCGTACGCTAAGACGGGCTCTCGCTCTCAGCTCATTTGAAAATAATACCTATTTGCATTCACTGTCCTCTTCATACAGTGAGGTTTAAATAATATATGAATATATTTGCAGTGTTAAAAAAGTCAAAATATAATTCCAAAGTAACTGGCTAGTAAATAGCCTATTAGGTTCTTCTATTTATTAGTTTAATGAATCAGTACTATAACTTAGTTGGCATTCAACAGTTAATTCAAGTCAACTCTCTAGCCTACCGTATGACTGTCAGTCATGCTCGTGACCACTCGAAATTGTCTGTTTTAAATTGGGAAGAACCGCTCAGTATTTTCTCAGTTCGTATGTCACATCATTGCGCAGAACTTCAATAATCGAATCACGAGATCACCGGTGTACGTGGACAGTGGGTAAGTGAGTCGACAGAAGCAAGAACTTAAATAAAAGGATGCTGAATCAGAAAACTACAGGGCTACTCTGCATCTCGGGTAGCCTATACAAAATATGATGATTTAAAAAAATCCTCTACTGATAGAAAGAGACACATTTTCAAAGATGACCGAGCGAGTTGGCCATGCGGTTAGGGTCGCGTAGATATGAGCTTGCATTCGGGGGGTGGTGGGTTCGCAACCTACCGTCGGCAGTCGTTAAGGTGGTTTTCCGTGGTTTCCTACTTTCACACCAGGCAAATGCCTGTACCTTAATTAAGGCCACGGCCACTTAATTTCCAATCCAAGCCCTTCGTCGCTGTAAGGCCTGTCTGTGTCGGTGCGAGGTAAATCTACTTATTTGATTTATATTTAATATGTAGGTTACTCATTGCGAACACAGGTATTTTACATATAATTATGTATACCGTAAATAATAGAGTTGTGACTTTCAGAGAACTCAGGAAGAAACATAAGTTAGTGTATAAAATTTGAGTGATGTCAGTTTCTCTTCTTCTTCTTCTTCGTCTTATTATTATTATTATTATTATTATTATTATTATTATTATTATTATTATTATTATTATTATTATTATTATTATTAGTATTAACTACATAAGCTTTGTACTGTAATATAACGAGCATGTATAGTACCGCACATGTGCCTATTTTTTCCCTGCATTTTATATTTAACTTTTTTGGTATTGTGTAGTTACCGTGAATACAATGAAATGTCCATGTCCTTTGCAATCATTTAAGAAAAGACTGGGCAAACAATTGATAGGGAAACTCTCACCTACGCGACAGCTCTAAATGCACATCACTGATGATTGTGCGTACATGTATTCATTTCATCTAATTCTATATACTTATTTAATGGAGTTGCCACTGTGGGAGGAAGGCTTTGTAACATCAAAATTTGATGCGAGGAGGTAGCTGCCAGGAGAAACCTGAATCTGAAAGCTAGATGACGCATAAGAAAGCAGTTCATAGAATGAAGACCAGATGACATCAGCAAGCTTTGAATGTTGTTGCTGTCTTATCAGTAGACACTACACAGATGTAATAGGAACGATGATTCTAATGTGCCGTGAATTGGATCACTGTATCGATTCAGTAACGTGAACGTAATCAAATTAATCGAGTCAGTAAAATGAATCGAATATCCAATCACTACTTGGCACTCAATTTCCACACAGGCTGTTGGTTTCAAACTTCTCAGCAAAGCTGTTGAAAAACTGTCGATGTGAATCTTCCATATATTTATTTAAATATGCTGTTCATGAAGTGAAAGTCGGTAGCTCTGAGAACGAGGTACATGTCCAGGCAATTTTTTGATCAACCTCTTTCGTTTGTTGGAAATATACTGTTCGCTTTTATTGGAAAAAATATTCTCACAGCACTATTTGCGTCATATTGCATAGCATTCCCGTTTGTGTTTCTGAACATGTATTATCACAACTTTCTGGATAAAAGTTTTCTGATGCTTTGTTCCTTAATATTTCAATAATATCTCATATTAAATTAAGATGTCCATCTCTGTGGTGCAGTGGTTAGCTTGATTAGCTGCCAGCCTCGGAGGCACGGGTTCGATTCCCGGCTCTGCTACGAAATTTGAAAAGTTGTGCGACGGCTGGAACGGGGTCCACTCAGCCTCGGGAGGTCAAGTGAAGAGAGGGGCATTCGATTCCCACCTCAGCCATCCTCGAAGTGGTTTTCCGTCGTTTCCCACTTCTCCTCCAGGCAAATACCGGGATGGTACCTAACTTAAGGCCACGGCCGCTTCCTTCCCTCTTCCTTGTCTATCTTTTCCAATCTTCCTATCCCCCTACGTGGCCCCTGCTCATCATAGCAGGTGAGGCCGCCTCCCCAGTTTTATTAAAGAAAGAAAAAAGATTAAATGAAGATAAATAAACCCTTCATGGCGCTGACTTTGGTCTGCGATAAAAACTCCACAACTCCAATTTAGTTAGGATTTTGAGGTTGTATGCGAGATTCTGGAAACACCTCCTGACAGCTGTGAACATTCCTAGTGGCATTAGGTGTCAAGTGTTGAGTTGGTAACTGCTGAATTACATACACCTCTAAGAGGTAGTAAATCAGGGGAATTGGAAGGCTATGGAAGAATAGCTTCGTCTCCAAATATTGTAATTACGCTTAGCATACAGGTCTATTTTGCTGAAATAAGGCCTGGGAAGCAGTCTTTAAGTGTACACGAATTATGGGTCGTCGGCGGCTGAAGATTATGCCATCACTTACCAAAAAATCAATGTTGAGTCACTCATTGCACCATTAAAGACGTTGGGGACGATTAAATATAGACTCTCGAGAGTCGATTTGCAAATGTATCGAGAAAGTGACCGAAATTCCCTTAAATTTTGATAAACGCTGGCACTCTCATACAAGGTACTTAATGAACAATATAGCTTTCGAGTGCTGAACTAATACGAACAATGAAGGAGACAGATCGGTGCCAATGAAGTTGCCATGTAAGCAACGTTTAGAATCTCGTGTCCGACTTGTGTGCCTATATTCCTACCATTCTCTGAACGAGCTATGTTTTTCAGATGAATAACAATTACCCAGAAAGAAATATGTTCATGTCAATAGTACGACATTAGGCAAAATTTCATAGTTGAATGTAAGGTTCTTGCTCAACCGTATAGAATCTTTAACGTCTTCTCATCAAACAAGGACACGATGAACTACTACTCCTTCTGCTAAGACGAAAGAGGGTGTACTATTTTTATTTTGTACATTCTAATTTCTATCTGGTCAATACCGAGTAATTACATCATTGATGATAATAATAATAATAATAATAATAATGTTATTGGCTTTACGTCCCACTAACTAGTTTTCCGGTTTCCGGAGACGCCGAGGTGCCGGAATTTTGTCCCGCAGCAGCTCTTTTACGTGCCAGTAAATCTATCGACACGAGACTGACGTATCTGACCATCTTCAAATACCAGCGGACTGAGCCGGGAACGAACCTGCCTAGTTGGGGTCAGAAGGCCAGCGCCTCAACCGTCTGAGCCACTCAGCCCGGCCATCATTATTCACTTGATTGATGTGTGTCCTTAATACTACAGTATAAAATAAAAACCTCAAATTACAGCAGAATCAAAACAGCAAAGGAGTGGTCAGGAGCAGTTAGAAGAAAGCTATTCAGTTTACTTCGATATATCGTAGAGAATATTGAGATCGCTTTGTGTGGTATAGCGTGTTCATATAGAGATGCGATGTATGGAATGGACTGCAGTAAATCAGAGATGGATAAAATAAACTTTCTGGAGTAGTTAACTGCAATCACTTGAAAACATATATTACGTGATAACGATTACACTTTTCGTCCGGGTAACTAGAAACACTGTGCTAACGTGTAATGCGAAATATGAGAACGTGACAGGTATCATGCTGTTCATATCGGTTCTAGGAAAATGGATGAGGTGCGGTCGGTAATGACAGTGAAGGCCACCCCAGGCTACCTCATTTGGAACTGGATGGAGTTCTTCAGCATGAAAATACTATGATTTCTAGAAACACGTTCCAGAGAACGTAGTTCATTACCGCAAACTTTTCCTGTCAATATTAAGAAGTCTTGTGGCTTATGTAGGAGATATCAAAGCAGCATCGTCTTAATCATCGTCTTAATTTGTGAAACCAAAGATTTTCAAATATTCCTTGAAGATTAGTTATTCTTCGCAGACATCCAAACCTAAAAGCAGAGAATGACACACAGGACCTTGGATCATTGGAAGGGTGACATCTATCTGTAGTAACCCCTTTCTTTCTTGTTTGTGGCTGCAGTATGTGCTTCGGGAAAATAAAGTCGTTGGGGATGGGGGGGGGGTTGGTTATCACCGAAGATATTAACATACCTTCATCACAAAGCACATTCATTCATTCATGTAAAAGGACTCTCCGGTAATAGTGGCTACTTTTAATATAATACACTCTGGTGTGCTACGTGTATCATTCAAGAACTGTTTTAGAAACAGAGTTAGACATTCAAGATTGGCATTTATGTGGCTCAGATGCCAACCCAATCTTATAAAAGCACTACCCGTTCTTCGGATGGGAATTTGCAGTGAAATGCATATTACCTTCAGGAATTTATGCGAAGTAACATGGCTCTGTTCACACGTTTAATGCGACATGTTAAAATGGTATTTTCGTACGAAAACTCATGGCAGTAACGTGAAATACAATGAAGCTGGATGAAGTCGAGAGAGAATGATGACGATTTCCGAATTTATTGTACGGTACAGTTCCTGGTCCGAAGTTGTGCGAAATTCTCAATGGTTCTGGTTGCATATTGTATCTCTTTTTACTGGCGTGGCGCTCTGATGTTCTTGAACGTATGTCGTAATAAGTCTGTTGATAGACCTAATGTCAACGAAAATATTTGAAAATAATCTTTTTGTTAATACCAAATTCATGTGATTACTATGACATCATATGCACCTGATAGCACAATCCTGAGTGAGTATAATCCAAATACGTAGTTTAGTTGAAATAAGTCCAGCAGTTTTCCACTTTTGGGAATATACAAACAGATAGATAACCAGACAGACAGACAGACAGACAGACACCAAAGGGAAAAGTTCTATCACATGTTACCTCGGAGTTCAGATACATTAAGTGAGGGTAATTTTAAAGCCGAGAGAAATATGATGCATCCTCTGATTTTCTCCTGTTATGGATCCTTCAAAAGACTACACGTCTGCGAGGGTATCCGTCACTGGCTGCAGAGCATGAAGCCCATAGAAAATAGGGATTTTTCCGTCATTTGAAGAGCTATTTCTTTTATTTTTTATTTTTTGCTAGTTGCTTTACGTCGCACCGACACAGATAGGTCTTATGGCGACGATGGGACAGGGAAAGGCTAGGAGTGGGAAGGAAGCGGCCGTGGCCTTAATTAAGGTACAGCCCCAGCATTTGCCTGGTGTGAAAATGGGAAACCACGGAAAACCATCTTCAGGGCTGCCAAAAGTGGGGTTCGAACCCACTATCTCCCGAATACCATTTGAAGAGCAAGCAAAATTATGTACTTAACAAAAATTATTTAAAATGAAGGGGCGTTTCACATATAGTCTGCAGATTTTACATATAATCAATAGTGTAAGAGAAAATTGAAATGAACTCTTCTGGTCTTTCTATAAACTCCCAATCTATTCAGTGATTATTAAAAAATATGCATATCGAAACCTGCTCCCTGATGAGTAAACTATATATATGAAGTGTACTGATAGGCTGGATTCCCATACACACCTCCGGTTTTAATTGGCTCAAGAAGATATATCTAAAAATCAGACAGATCGATTAAAATCGAGGAGGAACCAGTTGGAGTGTTGACAAATTCGCTACATTAGAAAAACAATCCTAAGAACCAGGTTAATAAACATTGAAAATTAATATTCCTTTATGAAATAATTAGAGTTTATCCCGCCAGAGGGATCAATTAAACCGATGGTAAAGACATCTAACTGTTGAAGACCAAAGTATCTTGTAGTATACCAGTTCAAATTTGTTGAAACAGATAGCCCTACAGAAGGCGCACAGTTTAACTCGCCGAAGAAGGTGTACACCCGGTACAATTATTATTATTATTATTATTATTATTATTATTATTATTATTATTATTATTATTGTTCAGTAGGTTTTTATGTTGCCATATAAGCATACAAATTCACAGGAAATAACTGAATAAGGAAATCCATATGTATGTCAAGATAAGTTGCTAACCAGAATCAAGAGAACAAACAGACCGGGCGGGCTGGTTACGCGGTTCTGGTCATGGAACTATGAGGTTGCATTCGAAAGATAGTGGGCTCGAAGATGATTTTCGGTGATTTCTCATTTCCACAAGCTAATGCTGTGCCTTTTGGACAAATAGAACAAAGAAACAAATCTAAGATTTTTTACTATTTGCTTTACGTCGCACCGACACAGATAGGTCTTATGGCGACAATGGGATAGGAAAGGCCTAGGAATGGGAAGGAAGCGGCCGTGGCCTTAGTTAAGGTATAACCCCAGCATTTGCCAGGTATGAAAATGGGAAACCACGGAAAACCATCTTCAGGGCTGCCGACAGTGGGGTTCGAACCCACTATCTCCCGGATGTAAGCTCATAGCTGCGCGCCCCTAACCGCACGGCCAACTCACCCGGTAACAAAAAACTAACATACAGTATGCTACTTCATTTCCAAGTAGCAAGTGCAACTAATCTTCTGATCATTTAATGGTTAGAAGTCCCATCACCTGTCAATCATACATTAACATGATAAGCAATAATCATAAAAAAGTTTATGATCTCTACTGTAAATGCACATGAGCAATGACTGGAATTTTTAGTATTTCAAGGGTTGAATATTTGGATTTGTTGTAAGTTTTACCTGATATGAAGTTTGTTTAGTGAATTTTGGTATTTTTCACATTTGTTTATTTTGGATTTTTTGAAATTTGTATTTGAAGGGCTTGGGTTGGGAATTGGTAGAACTTTGTGTAAAAACGTAAAAGGATGACAATTTAAGCGTAAAAGTGTAAGAATTAACTAATTTTTTGATGTTTTTAATGTAAAACTGCGTTGGCGTTTGGTTGGATGTTTGGAATTCGATGATTTTTAGACGTTTGGCATTTGAAGCGACTGAATGATAATCTGGTATTCATATTCTGTTCGGTTTTTCTTATGTGATGGTTAAAATACAGTCGGTCCGGCAGCTAGGATTCGAATCTAGGCTGAATCTAGTATAGTTAATGTCCAGAATCGAACACCCCTTTCTCGCAGTAGCTCTTGGTAAGGGTGGGGTGTATTATTTAAATAATTATCAGGGTCAAGAAATATAGCTGTCAGTTCCGCACGCTCGCAAACGTTTGCTTTCAAGAATTTATACTCCGAAAGACAACAAGTAAAAACTATCTCGATGGGGATTCGAAAATTGTTTGTATCTGCTGGCATATTTGATGGTTGCAGCTGCGAAGATACTTGTACCATATTGACAAACCTCGTGTGTTACATCAAAAATATCAGGCAATTTGTGGATCTTTTTTGTTGAAGTACTCGTCCTTTATGCATTTGTTCATGTTGCTAGAAGGTGGTTGTCGTGTTCTGATTATATACTGTGCAGAATTACCTTAAAAGAGAAGAGCAGTTCGTTGAAATGTCTAAGTCTTTTAAGGTGTGCGATGGTCTCGCTTTTTTATATTTTTTATTTATTCCTGAAGTGGTAGTTACAAACAGATCATGATAGTTACGTGGGATCTAAAGATTAACAAACTAACTCCCAGTTTCGACTGTAGTGATTATTATATCGTATAAGTTTCTTTAAGTTTGTATTTCCACATAGTGAGGTTAAAATTTGAACAAAAACTAGTCCTATTTTACGGTGGTGTAATCGTATTAAGTTGGTTAAGGTGATAAATAGCAAAAAATTATGTAGAAGCTCTGGACAAATACAGCTGATACATTGAACAAAATCTCTGTGTCTGATGTGTGTTACGCTATAAGAACATGTAATGATACCAAAATCGAGTTGGCAGTGGATATGATATCTAGTGTTTAACGAGACACTCGTCGATGGGTAAATGGATTTTGATGAGACTACGGGAGTAATACCCACTTTTTGTACTAGTCGAGAACGGAAAGTAGCAAACCAGATTCGCAAAATGCCTGATATTTTGGGTATAACGCACGAGTGTTGTCAGCACGGCCCAAGTGCCTTCGCAGCCGCAACCCTCAAGTACACCAGTAGATACAAACAATTCTCGAATACCCCATCGAGATGTTTTGTTGTCTTTCGAGGAATAAGCTCTTGAAAGCAAACGTTTGCGAGCGTGAGGAACTCACAATATATTTCCTGAACTTGAAAATTATTTAAAAAATGAACCACACCTTAACCAAGAGACACTGTGAGAAAAAGGTGCTCGATTCTGGACTAAACTATACTGGATTCAGACCAGATTCGAATCCTAGCTGCCAGACCAACTGTATTTTAACCGTCAGTTCAAAAATATATACCAGAATATGAATACCAGATTATCATTCAGTCGCTTCAAATCCCAAACGTCCAAAAGTCACCAAATTCCATACATTCAACTAAACGCCAGCGCAATTTTACACTTAAACACCACTGCTCCATGTCACAAGTAAAAAATTCAACATTTTTCACTTTTACGTTTAGATGTCCATCCCTTTACGTTTTTACGTCAAATGCTACCAGTTCCAAAACATCCAGCCCTTCAAATAAAAATTCCAAAAAATTCCTAAAATCCAAAATTCAAAATATTCTAAACTTCACTAAATACACCTGAAATCAGGTAAAACTCAGAACAAATCCAAACATCCAACCCTTCAAATGCTAACGTTGTTCATATCTCATTGCTCATGCACATTTACATTTTCCCCTTTTTCCCTACTACTTAAGTTATTTGAACAAAATCTTGAGGTATGCTTCTTCGGCGAAAATTAACTACTGGGAGTATCATTCTGCAGTATTTTTCTTTCTTATCTTCTTTTATATCTAAAACCAATCCCCTTTTGCTGTACAAGTCTTAATGCTTACTGTATGTGATCAAGTGAACAAAAATATTACTTTGAACTCAGCATGGCTTCGATAAAAAATAAACCTTAAATAACTTCAGAAGACTTTTCTTACAAATTGGGTTTTTCCTGTGGTATTTTTCTTAATTCATTAGAGAGATTACTAACATGCTGTAGGAGATTGGTAAATATGCGTATTATCGTTGCTGTATACCGCTTTTTATAGAAAATGTTATATTGAATTATATACAGCAAGGGCGGGAAGTTATGAGGAGGATGATGATGATTATGATTTCCTTTTCAGCGTCTAACTTCAAAACCATCGCCTCCTAAACCAGGAGTTCAGTACCGTATCAAGAAGTGATTAAAAAATCAAAGAAATTCCGGTTACTTCACTGATGAATGTGATGCCTGTCCAGATGATGAAGAGAGGAAGCAGAGAGAAGCTTGTCAGGGGCTTTAAAGAAATGGAGCCAGATGAACTGGGATTGAAGACATCAATACGTGATGTCGTTGTCTCTCCTTACTATTGCTCCCTCATCACAAGTCACATGTATCGTCAATCCAGCATCATCTCTCTCACGTGCATTTACGACTACTATACGTTCCGAAATTCTCGGGAATTTCAGAACATACAAATGTTCCAGATATGATTAAATTTGACAACAAAATACCGGTTCTTACTTCATGCAACGGGTCGTTAAAATTTTACCAAAATTACGTCTCTTATATACTGGCGGAAAATGAAATCTCAGCACCAAGGAGACATCAGTTTAGAAAAATGCAATTTAGGATAAGCAATTGTCCAGGTAACATTTATTTGATTAAATTTTCCAGGTCACAGGTTCAACTATGCGCGAGAAGACATGTAACATGGTGTCGTACAGGTGCCACATATTATTTTCAGGGATGCAATTCCAGACCCGTTGCATTTGGTCAGTCGAATCAGCAACGGTTAATTCTGGTATTGGATGACGCTGGACTTGTCGCCCCAAATGTCCTATACGTGTGCAAAGGGCGAAATGTCTGGTGATCTCGCAAGCCAACTGGTCGACACCCCGTAGAGCACGTTTGGTGACAGCAGCAATATGAGGACGAAAAACACCCCCATTGAATACTGCGAATGAATGGCAGCACGATCAGTTCAGTCACCAGTCTGACGTACAAATCCACTGACGTAGGTCCAGTGTGCCAACGCCGCAGACAGGTTGGTTCCAAACGTTCACCTGGCTTCCTTCTTACCAAGCCACGGCCATCACTGGCACCAAGACAGAAACAATTCTCATTTGAGAACACAACATACTCCATTCCGCCTTCCAAATGACCTCTAGCTTGACACCACTGAAGTCTTAGATGAAAGTGATTCGGAGATATTGGCATGAACGCTACAGGACATCTGGCACGGAGTTGTCCCTCAAGTAATCGATTTTTTACAGTTCGCTGTGTTACTCTGGTGCCAATTTAAGCTCTAAAGGCTGCTGCAGATGCAGTACGATCCACCACAGCCATGCGGCGAATACGGTGGTCTTCCCTCTCGGTAGTGGCCCATGTGCGGCCGGTCCACGGTCTTCTTGAGACAGTTCCTTCCCCTGACCATTGTTCCTAACACCGATGCACTGTGGCTACATCCCTGCCACGTCTTTCTGCAGTATTGTGAAAGAATATCAACCTTCTCTTAGCCCTAGTGCATGGCCTCGTTCAATCCCAGTAAGCTGCTGATACTACCTTCTTCGAAAACTTAAAGGCATGTTTACTCATGCCAACTTCACAACGTCAGCACCGGATGATGACTAGCGCTCAAGAAGTGTACAGCGCGGATGTTAATCAAACTTGCTCTGTTTGGTCATTTTGGCGCTACTAGCACTACTCTTCGTCGATTAGCACGCAAATTTGAATGGGCGTCATCTTTCAGGTGTGCAAATACGCCTCCGAATTTCGCCTTTCTAGCGAAACTCTTTCCTTTTGATGGGATTTCTTTGTATTACTGTGCTTCGAAGATTCGGAAACGAGTCTTTTTATCGAACTATCGTAATACGGAATCTTAAAATTAATTGGCTCGTTTGCGAACCAGCTGTTATTTCAATTTGAATTTATTCAAACTGCACAACAAACACGGACAATTAACAGCATTTTGGCGATTATTGAAATGTTGAAACTTTCAGTTTTGTGGTGTGGCAAGTGAAAGAGTTTGGATTTGGCTTTTTTAATGTGTTTTGACTTTCGTAATGGCCCATTAACAGAGTGTAAGTTCAATGGCAAACTACAATATGAATTTCTGTAATTAAACATATACAAGGTGTGTCTAAAATGTACGGTGAATGGACCGACATATCAATGGCGGCGTGTGGTAACGTTGTTGTGAATATTTTATCGCCATATGCCATGTAGAAAGTCGCTCACGAGTTAGAAAACGCGTGATTTGTGCACTTAACGATTGACAGTTCTATTCATAAAGCTGAGGAAAAATACAGGTTTATTTAATTTTTGGAGATTTAAACCATTTGTAGGTTACAGGATACCTATCAATTTCATTTACACGCGTTCTTTAAAATAACTCTTGCAGATCGCAGTTGACCAGTTTAATTTAGCAATCCCATGTATATTTAAACCCTATGTTGTTTCCTTTCAATTACTAGGTATGATAAACTAGTGGTGGAAGAAATGTGTGTGATTATCCTTTCGTTATGTTCACAGAGGCAGCAACTTGTGGTAGCGTACAGTGTCGTGAGCGTCAGTCATGTCTCATCGAGCCACACTCAGGCGCTCCTCGCTGTGTTACATGCAGCTATCGTTGTCCTAAGGCTGTTGCACGTCGTGATATGGGTGGGCCTATCTGCGGAACCAATAATTTGACATACGATTCCTGGTGTCATATGCTGAAGGATGCTTGTGATACAGGCTATGTTATTGAGACCAAATTTTCAGGCCATTGTGAAACTGGAGGTGAGTGAGGTGACAACCACTATCATGAAACTTGTCACAGGTAAGATTAACTGAAGGGACTGCCTGTTGCTTATGAAATAAGAACAGAATGGTACTCCCAGTCTCTGTAATCTGATACTAATCAAGGCTATGGTGCTCAGATTATACAGTCAATTACTAATATCATGAAACTTGTCACAGGTAAGGTCAACTGAAGGGACTACCTATTGCTTATGAAATAAGAACAGAATGGTACTCCCAGTCTCTGTAATCTAATACTAATCAAGGCTATGGCGCTCAGATTATACAGTCAATTAATAATATCATGCACATTCGTTTACAAATTACTAAACAACAGTAATCTCGAAAGCTTGGAAATATACACAAATCCACAAAATCATATTGAGGGCTCAATACTGAAATGTCCTAAATACACACTTCGACTATTTTCATTTTCTTTCATACGACTGTACAGAAATATGTGTTGTTGGCTTTTTTTTTTTTTCGAATGGTGTGTCCATCATGTCACTAGCTTGTCTAATACGATACGCAACTACTGTAACTCCACTTTCCTCCTAACCTTGTTAAGGAAATACATCTCGATTTAAACTGCTCACAATTTAATAATTTGATTAACGGAATTTATTGCTGCAGATACAAATAAAAGTATCTCATAGGCAAACAGCCTACGCCACAGCCAAAATGACGAGTTTGTCCTCTTTCACTCCAATATGAAATCTAGATTTGATTACCTCACTGAAGGAGCTAAATACCGAGTGTTGCCACAAATGTGATTTTCATCCAGCAAATAAAGCATATTAGGTGGTTGTTGAAAACAAGAAAAAGCTGAGTCTCTACTCTCTGTTGTTTTAAAAGTAGTAATGAGTAATCTATTGATGCGGATTTCTATACTGTTTAGAAACATGAAAAAAGTTTTCATAAGGAAATTTTCAATAGTCTTCACTAATGACACCTGTGATTTATTACTTTAGGTTATAAAATTCTATAACTCCATATAAACTTGAACATAATTTAGTATTCTTTTCGGACTGCAAATATTCCACTCTGAATAGACATACTGTGTAGTCGTACTCTGCGAACCATTACACCTTGTTCTTATGGTTAGCAACTCTACCAAATATATTTTACCTATAGCATATTAATTGCTTTGGAGATAGGGCATTTAAGCAGTAAGCCCTTGTTCTGCAGTTTAGTGATATTTGTGTAAACAACCGTTGAACTATTCAATGAATGTTTTGTTTAGAGGTAGTAAATTGAAAAAGATGAACATCAAAATTTCTTGCATTAAATGGATAAACTTATCTGGGGAAATGAGTACAGTTTAAACATAGAAAAATTATAAAACTTGCCTACTGTTTGGACATAATAATTTCACAAAATTAACAAACGTGTCTATTGTGAAGTTCTGAAATAAGTGAATTTTCTCCAATTATAAGAGTATATTGTACATGTAGAAATTCGTGAGAATTTCCCTCTCTTTATTTGATAATATTTTCATACATCAAAGCAAATACTAGACCTTCTAAATTCTGTACACTAATAGAACATATAGATTTTCATCCTTGGTACAAAATTAGATAAATGCTGAATAAATTATATGGTATTCATTTCGAAAGTTGTTTATAATGACTGGTGTTCAAGCCTCTATCCACTCACGCTGTACAGTTAAACTCACCTCATTACTTGACTGAAAATTTGCCCAACAACACTCAATGACCAATGAATGAATATAATGTTGTGTATAAGAAAACGGCGGAGAACAGATAAACTAGAGAACAAAGATATGCAGGCCTTCTGAAGCCTTTAAAAATAATTGGTTGCTCTAAAATACAATTTCAAATTCATGAACCTTAGAAATTATTTTGTGGCAATATGATATATTTAGCATAAACAACATTACTACAGCTTACTAGTGTCCACAATTACGCACAAATATCCAAATATTTTATGATAGCCTACAGCATTCAGTCCGTGGTTATGTCCTTGGTTTGTTCAAATCCGTTCTGAATTCTGTGATCTCAGTATTCAAACATTTCCATCATCAGTACTGGAATATTATACCATGATCGTACTACACTTGAAATAAATGAGTTCATTGTGACTAGATAGTAGACAAATATTTCATTAATCTTAGGTCATGTTTATGTGTGTAAGAGCCATATCATAACCTGGTGGCATGGTCTGTAAGTATAGATTTGTTACAACTGATTGAGGACGATGTTCTTTTCTTCCTCTTCAGTATAAGTCACAGTGAACCTCTATTTGGTCGTCATATGCTTGGTCTCATGCACTAGGAATCCCGTACACCGTGGCATGAAACTATGAAACTCTGGAGACAGTTTACCTTTGTTTGACCCCAAAACATTCACTATTTTTATCTTCAAGTATATTTTATTGATGTTCTCCGGTAATTTAATAAGTTACATCTCAGCATTTACATAAAGAGAGAGTGATAACCCAGTGAAAAACCATATTCACAGTAGCTACATCATGAGCTGGAATTCAAACCTAGGTTCTCTAGATGATAGGAAGTTAATTACCTATTTATGTAATTTGGTCACTGAAGAGTTGATACTTCAAAATTATATTAGCTCCTCTAGCTCTTTTAGTAAGTTTCAAAGCCGTTTTATCTCAGCAACATTTCTGTTAACTTTATTTCTATCACTCACTTCAAGCAGAAAATGAAAACTACAGAAATTCAGCAATGAAGAATTTCTTCCCCATTGGTGATCAAAAGTCCTTCATAATAATCTAATGGCTATGGCATGGTGTTTCTGGCTGGAATCTAAACTTATCATCCTTGAAAATATTGTGCAGGGATGTCACAGAATAAAATAATAACAAGAAACGTCAGCACTGAAGGTTAAATTCGACCCAGAAAACTATTGTCCGTTTCTTTGTTTGGCTCACTTTATTGATGCTGATGGGGTCTACTGAATATTGAACAATGTACCAACCATCCAACAAATTACAAAGAATTCGTAGCATATTTAAACTTGTTTGTGAGGAAGTTGTTTTCTGTTGACAGTATCTATTATATCTCATTAGGCTGGCTTTGAGAATTAATCAACAAAAAGAACTGAACTAGACATATGATCCTTTCTCTATGTTTACTGTAAGAGGATCTGTGACGGGTCATTTAAGTTATATCATCTGCAAAGTTACCGTTAGAAGTTCAATGATTCTTCACGGAAGCAAAAAGTTAAAAGTATTCTCATAGCGCCCTAAAACTCTGAAATCTTATCCAGCTTCAGATCTTGGGATATTTTGAGGTATAGCGCCTTAAACTCAAGATTCCCTAATAATCATCACATTCAAATTAAGTAGCATAATATATTTCACATTTGAGCGAATGTGGGGGAGAGGTCTTGGTATGATTAGCGTCTTGGCTTAGCTCCTCTAGCTGAAGTTTGAATCCCATTTCGCGATTTTTCACCCGAAAAATCCTGTGATGTCAGGAAGGGTTAAAAACCCCGGCCGAATCCAGAATGAGCAATTATTTCTGTGTTAGATAAAGTTATACCAAAAACGTGAGGGTTATATAGTAATTGAGGAGTGGAAATGGAAAACGATGTAAGTCCCGCAAATGTCATTTTGAGGTTTTTGTTAAGACATGAGTCTGTGTGTTGTGGTGATCCTTCTGGAAAGGATTCATGTACCACAAACATTTAAATTCGTTCCAAGCACGGTACACAGATAGCGTTAGCATTTCGAGCAGACACTAGTGCCAGTGACCGTGACCTGAGAGTGACGCAAGTGCGTAGGGAGGTCCTGCCGTCAATGTGTGTAGTGCCACAGCTCGGACCGCATTACATCGTACGCTGTGAAAGCCACGGAACGACATAAGGCCAACAGTGAACTACAACTACATGTAGAGCGAGCGGAAAACACAAACACTTATGAAAAGTGATATCTGTGATTCTTCGTTACCCACAGTGAGTATGGATATGCGACAGGTTCTGTTTGTTCCGACCCTCACGACAACTAGCTTCCTATAATCAATGTATACATGATTCAGGCACCAATGACAGTTCCATGTGCTTGTGGGATAAAGGGAGTGATGGTCGAGGGCGTAATGAAGTATCATCTAGTTTATTCAAAGTGATGACATACGGATATACAAACAAATGAAACGTTGTTATATGGTGTGACAACTGCGCATCACAAAACCAAAACAGGATAATGATAATGACACTCATTTATTTAGTTGCTAAAGACAATTTTGATACTACTGATTTAAAATTCTTAGTGTCTGGACATAAATTCATGACATGTGACAGAGACTTAGGTCTCATTGAGAAAAGGAAACGTGTAATGAAAGCCATGATCCCAGATGAGCTAGAGGCCGTTATTAAGTCCTCAAGACCACAAAAAATGTTGAAGATAGTTAAAATGGGTAAAGATGATTGGTTGACTTTGGAGCTCTCGCCAACGAGTACATCAATACTACCAAGCTGCATCTCAGTAAAGCCGACACCCTAAAGTAATACATGTCAGAACGTCATTCGATAGTGATTGAGTGTCCTACAATATATTTAAGAAAACGAAGAAAATGTGGGGGCTTCCTCCACCGTCACAGCTTCCCCGTGTGCAGAAGCATCATCATATCAGTGCAGAGAAGAAGACGGATCTGCTGGCGCTCTGTGACTACTTAGATGTAAAGGATAGAGATTACTATCTCAGCTGTGTCGAGAAGAAACCGTGTGTTCATAACCATGTACAGTGTAACACTCATATGCATATATTACCCACTTCATAAAACATCCTGCACGTATTGTATGTTTCGTTTCATAATGATGATTACAGTGTTCTTTAACACGTTCTATGCTGTGTAGGAAAGATACTTAGTGTGTCCTTCTGTTACGAAACGTGCATGAGCCAGCAGATCCTTCTTCTTCTCTGCACTGATATGATGATGCTTCTGCACACGGGGAAGCTGTGACGGTGGAGGAAGCCCCCACATTTTCTTCGTTTTCTTAAATATATTGTAGGACACGCAATCACTATCGAATGACGTTCTGACATGTATTACTAGAAATTTGTCATTTGTTTACCCTTTTCACGTTAGATAGTATGTAGGCTTACATCACAATGTATGAGAGATAAAATGTGATGAATACATACATATACCACTCAATAAAATGTTCCCAAATGCACTGAGTACGGTCTAAAATAGAATGATAGGTCATTCATTATTATGCTGCGTAACGACCTGGAAAACGTCACATGTGCCAGCAGAGGGAAATGGAGAACAACTTAAGTGCCATATTCTTGAAAGCAATCCTTTTGCCCGTATTTCTCCACTAGGTATCTTCTGGCACTTAGGTCGTTTTCCATTTCCACTCCTCAATTGTATTTGATACAGTATGATGCAGCTGTCAACGTTCTGTTACTGTCCAGAAAGATAAAACTGAATGTTTTCCGTTTTGCTTTGCGTCGCACGCGTGGCGAATGCTCGTAAACACATACGTACTCACTGCATACGGGTGATCGTCAAACAAACATAATACTGATCAGTCTGCGTCTATGACAGTGAGTGGTTGTAAACATTAAGTTACATAACCAGTTCGTGTGCTTGATGTGATTCGTTCTGCTGGTTTGACCTTTGTCCAGGTGTGTTCTGGCTGTTACAACAGGTCACTTGCCATTGCGACAGGAGTGACTCGCAGATTATAGAAGCAAGCCAGTGAACTGCGGTGCATGTTCTTGCCCTTGCATTTCTTTGCATAAAAATATTGTGTCTTACAACGTACCATAACCGTACCTACAGTACGTCCGAAAATCAATATAGTTTTCATGTATACCTTGCAAATATCATTCCCATTACCCTGTATGATGGCGGTACAACATTCCCTTACATTCTGTATATGAAAAATTATTCATTTTGAATAGCGAAGTAATGTTATGCAGAATTAGTACCAATCACTTCATTCTATGCAGGAAAATATATTAACTTTCAATACATATTTTGTACTATAATGAAAACCTATTAATTTCTGCTTCACACATCACCAATGGCTCTCATTATTAAGGTGAGATAAGTCGTAACATAGTAGATGTACCTGGACGTGTATCTAGAATGCAAAACAGAGCTTGAATTGAAGCACTTCATTTACACTGAAAGGATGTCCGTGTGATCAAATTATTATGTGGGACTTCTAAAATAGTTAAGTAACTTTCATATTGAGTATACACTATAAATAGAAGAAATTTATTTGTAGGAAAGTAGAATAATATTGTTCCTTGTGTATCAGGCTTTACTCAAATTTAATATGAATTTATTTTTCTGAACTGAAAGGATAATGTGTTATGTTAGTTAATATGTTTTCATTAATAATAATAATAATAATAATAATAATAATAATAATAATAATAATAATAATAATAATAATAATAATAATAATAATAACTTTGTAATGGGATGTTAGTCGCTTTTTAACATATCTAGTCTTCTGAGAATAATTGAAGTCAGCTTTTGGGGTAAATTTGTGGATTTGAACAATAATTAATAAATATAATAGTTTAAAGTACTGTGTAAGCTTTAGAATAGTAGCCTAATCACAATTATTACAGTTGTATTTATAAGGGTTGTTCAATTGAAACATGGATTGATGTCTAGAAACCTACACTATAGTATATATTGGACAACAAACTATATCAGAACGACAGCGTATTGATGATAGTTTGAGAGAGAGTACAGATAATCACCGCCACCATTTAGGCTTCTGTCCCAACGGTGTACAAGTTTATGTATACACTCCACAATGAAAGACCAAGTTGCTGATTGATGGTGAACCGCTTACTCTATAGAGTTTTCTTCACCAGGCCAAAGACCTGATTGTTGCAAGGGGAGAGATCTTAGCTATAAGGCCACAAGACCCCAGCGACAACAGCAACGAATGTCCATTGCTTCATTAGCAGCGTGTGGCGTGCGTTTTCGTTGAGAACAAGCATACTTCGTGACAGTTCTCCCAGTCAAAGAACCTTGTTTGCGCAAGGATTGAATCATGCCACATTGTAGTTGTTATGCCTCAGATTGACCACGTTCTGAACTGTTACTACAACCACCAAAAAGTGAAATGTTGCCACTTATTGTCTGTCCCATCAGTTATTAGTGGAGTTGCCAGCTCTGTGTATGTTCCTGTGAACAATCCTTATAGAAATGTAGACTTATACTTAGCCACTAATTGGACAATGTTATACATTGTTTTATGGTATTATGATTTTAAAATAACATTTTATGTTCTGCTGATCTTCAAGACATTTATTTTTAATTTTGCTTTTGAAATGGTGACCTACTCAGTGTTTATTACAGTACCGGTAATTAATATATTTTTTCCAATCATATTTATGTTTCAGTTCCCAAACCTACAGTTGCTAACACTGTGCTGGATGGTGCCGCAAACACTAACAGGTACTCATGAGACTATGAAACACAGACCTTTCTTGTAGAAAACTCTAGGCTGTTTCAAAGCCTGTTCCCTGTGATGTGAACTCTAGCATGTAGCACCCAGTGTGATGGGTACACGGCTCCAATTATCTTAAGTCAGTAAAGTAGATATCTGTGTCAGATGTTTGCCTACCACACAGAGGATAATGAGGTATGACGTGGTAATTCGATAACTGATGCAGTAAAATGCACAGAACTACTCGAAGCCGTTCTTTGGCTTGAAATATGTGTTGATATTTTCTACAGTGAATGATTGGAAATTCAAATAATGAATTGATTTTATACGTAGTGTGTTCATCATTAATATGTACTTGATTTTATCGCTAAGTGGAACAACAAGAAATGGGTTACAATGAAATAACTCATACATAATTGAACTGAATAAGTTAATATTGCAAATGAGTATGTAAAATTCAAACTTCAAGTAGTACTCACAAAATCAAAGGGATATATCTATCCATACAAAATGTTGATCCTGAAAGGCAGAAAAGAATGATCTCTTTCTCCTTTACTTGTGAAAATTTTCTGTCATGTATTCTAACTGGGACACTTTCGTAAGATATCATACAGATTTCACTGCATATTGGTATTAATATATTTTAATTCAGAATGTCACTGAATGATCTATTAATTCTATCAATAAAGTATATTTTAAGTCAACGTGTTTACTTATCAGGTTATTTTGTAGTGCTTTATTTTCTTCATTGTAAACTTCTCAGAAAATGATACGTAAATGATCTCAGAGTGTTTTATTCCTAAAATATACTGTATAAATAACAGAACTTCGGGTTGTTAAAACATTTGACCATTTGTGACTGGAATATAAGGCTTCTATCAAGATATTATTTGCATTTGATTAGTATGTAGCCTATGTAGATAGGTCCTAACAGAACTCTCCTCATTAAATTAATAACAGAGTAGAGTTAGAAAAATTACTCTTTTTAACTTCAATAACCAACAAAAAACTCCATAATTATGAAGTGCATCACACTTTCCATAATGCTATTCAAAATATGCACAGAAGTTTGCCGTTTCTTTACGTTCAGTTATCTGCAAACATTTAGAACAGCTTTCTACATTACTGACCAGCTGTATTGGACAATCCCTAAGAGTAGTACCGGTGCACAGGAAGATGTTAGTAACCACAATATCTTGTGGGAGAAATTGTTATTTAAGTAGCAAGGTCCCAGCAATGAGGAAGTCTAGATCTCCTTAATTTTATGGCATACATTGAATTTAATTTCAGTGAAAAGTAGTCCTCAAATATGACATCTCTTGTCAACTTTTTTATTATTGTTAAGTAGATATATGTATGAATCAGTATAGATGAAATGAAAATAAAATTAGGTTGAAGTATAGTTATATTTTAATTTATACTAGTTTAGTAGGATTTTTGGGAATATTGGTTTGTTTACATCAAACTGATTAAAAGGCTTTAATCCTATTCTTCCCGTATGGAATTGATTTTAGGGGGATTAAAAATACCAACTTCATTAGTTATATTTTAACATACAGCAAACCCTGAAAAGGGAAATCAACAGTAAAGGATATTTTATAGAACATTTAAATATGTTATGGAGCACTGTACTTTGATAGAAATTTGAATACAAACATTTCTGATGACTTAAGTGATAATGGATACTATTTATTGTATACTAAATGTCAGTGAATATCATCATAGAAAGAGTTTATCTTAATTTAACTGTGTGCCATGAATTAGAGGAATTCAATAAATTATTGTAGGAGACTGACTCCATAAGGGTCCACAACAGCTAATATATTGCACTTTCACATGCTGCTGGATCTGTTATACTGGTGACATGAAGATAGCTGACTTAATGAAAATAACAATTTGTTGGTGTATGTGAATAGCAAGTAGATCAGATAGAATCATGCACTCTTTTGTTCTGTGTGTTCCCTTTTATTCTCACTATTTAGTGTTAATTATCATGTACAATCATTGTTCTGTTGTATATATTATTGTTCATAAGAATTGTAAAAATAGTCTAAGTCAAATCATTGTCAAATAACTGGGGTCTATATACATTTTTATGCTACTTATGTTACTACTGAATTATAGGTTGAAGTCAATCAGCTTGATATATTATTGTACTTCCAAACAAATACTATTTTACGGGTCCAGAAAAAAATAAGTTGATAATTTTTCAGGCTGTGCCAATTATGAATGTCATGGTGGAAGAGCAGTCTTAATTTAAATATCAATGGAGTGTGTATTATTGGAAAATGGAAAGAGTACACATTACTTAAAGAGCAGCAAAATCTTATAGCTGACTATGTTGTAACACCTCATGAACTTCATGAAACAGGATATCTATTTGGTGCATAGAGAAAGGTAATAAATATAACTGTGTACTGATTGGATACTGCACACCATTCAGTTTTAAATCTGGCAATAATAATCAGGACAATAATACACTAATTTTGAAATAAGCTTCCCTGACTACTGAATTAACAGTATAACCTGTGCTGAGTGTTTGCTGAAATTGTGTAGAGCTCAAATTTAGTTATATATAATACAGGTTACAACAAAATAACTTTTAAACATGATCTTTTGTTCTTGTAATAAAACAGGTTGAAGTAATCAATAAATTCCAACCAAACATGTGTTACAATAGGGTGAATGTTGTTTAATTCTGTATTATTCATATACATAGCATTGAATCAAGAAATACTTTTAGAGGATAGTAATTTGCAATTTTGTAATTTTCAAATTTAAGGATCCTCTAGTGTGCCTATGTGTTACTTCAATAGTGTACTACACATTAAGAAGTGAAGTTACATATAATATAAAGTGCTTAATAAAACATTTTATAGTCCAGTACAATTTGAGCAAATTGTTGAGAGAGGAACATACTTTAATTTATCTTTGAACTATTTATAAACCTGAAAATATGCCTGGTATAACTTGTAGTAGTATACATTTCATCAGAGTAAGAATAGCCACTGGCTCTAAAAGAAATACCCGTGATTAGTCCTTAACACATGAAAATGGCACTTATTTATGATAAAAGTACACTTTAGCATATCATGTTAAAATATGGTAAAAGGAGCCTCCTATACAAAAGAATTGATCATTTAATTGCATATCTCATTAAGGATACCCTAACTTTAGAATGTCTAAATCAGTGGATTAAAAGAAAACATCTGTTACTGTGAAAATTATAATCACCTTTTCTTTGTCTGAAATTTTGAGGAGCACTCCTTGAAATTAATTCCATTTCAACAAAAGCACTTGCATTCATGAATTGATCATTACAATTTTAAATAAGAACTTACCGAGTGTTCAGCAAAGTTCTTAACTTTAGAATGAAAACACAAAACTGTCTCCAGATACTAGCTCTTCACATATATACAGTAGGGCAGACATTTTTGATGTAGTATGGTTTCAAAAGAAATGTTAACTGCTCACAGGAGGAATTACTGCAGGCTCTGCCTTTATATGAATAGTTAAGTTTATTTTTTGTCAATTTACAATGTCAGCAAAGTATCAAAAATGTATTTCATTTTATCCAAATTGTCATCCTTCTTCACTGCCATGTATTAATCCAGACCACTGGTGGTTTCTGGCCAATTTGTTTCAAATGTTAGGAACATTTCTCTGGTAGAAAATCTCTGATTGGAGATCAAGTGCACACATATCAGATTATATCACAATTTTATGCCTTTACTGTCATGTCCTAGTGTTTACAGTGCTCTGTGACTTCTGGTACAGACTAGAACAAATTTATTACTTTAATTGATCTGTCTCAGTCTCATTCTTGTCATTGACAATATGAAAGTGACTGAGGTATGACCAATGTTAGTGGTGCCATTCATTATGCAGCCAGTCCGTATTATGAATAGTGTGAAAATATTGTTCATAGGGTTGGCTGCTGCACTTCCTTCAGTGGGCATGGCAGACTAATATGTAATAACATCTTCTGGATCAATGAGAAAAACAACGGGAAACTACCTCAATCCTCATTTCCTTTGTGCGGCTCTTCAGTGATGCCTAAGCCATCTGTGAAAGCTGATGGCAGAGCTGTTGAGGATCCAACCAGGCTACAGGCTGAGTACTCAACCAACTAAGCAACCAACCATACATACATACATACATACATACATACATACATACATACATACTTCACAGTTTTACAGTGCAAGTTTTTAACTTAATGCTGAAAGTTTTGCACACAATGCATGGTAGGAAACAAAAAAGGGTGGACTAAAATCTCATATTTTCTAAAATTATAAAACTGTCCTGGAGTGTTCAATGAAGCATTGCATTGCAGTACAAAATTATACATAAAAATGTTGTTTTCAGTTTTACAACTATACCTAGCAAGGCATTCAAAGCAAATTTTAGCAGTTCAGTGAATCATCAAATACATACAATGAGTCACCAATGGTTCAGAAGCCATTTTCTTATTGCTCACTTTAGTCAGAAAGAATGCCATTCTTATAAGGGACTTAAAATGTACACATCATTTAATAATCCCAGAACACTAACTACAATTGCATCATAAAATGATGGGCAGATTTTTCAACAGATTAACAAAATATAGTAAAAATCTGCATTTACACGAGAGAACATTCTTTATTTACATGCAGTAACATGGCAATTAAAAACTAATAAATATTTGCAGGGATGTTTCTTAAGAATTCAAAATGGTCAACTGATTTTTTCTAATAAGATTATGCTTTTAATAATCTACTGAAGATAGCACAGAATAATTGTTTAAGATATCAGTGTTATATGTTGAATGTTTTAATGCTTTATAATTCGTATTATTAATAGTATCTACATTTTAGTGTCCTCTGTAAAGAATTTTAATTCTGAATTTTCAGACTAATGTTAACTTCTTTGTTGAAGAGTAAAAATGGATTACATTTAATTTCTTATGAGAACTTGGATTATTCATTTTATCTCATAACATAGTTCACACTTTATTCAAGTTTGCAGCATTGAACAAAATGCAAAGAAGAAAGGCAATACAATGATCCAATAAAACAGCAACAAATATCCGAGAGACGTATTAACTCACCATTTGGAAACTAATTAAATAGACAAATCCCATCACAACTGAAAAATATTTTACTATGAAACACGCATGACAGTTCCGAACAGGAAATGAAGGGTCCCGGAATTATAATACAAAATATTTTATTTCTGACATAGCTCACCATACAGCTTCCAACTTGTGCTTGATAGTTTTACTCACAAACCTTCAGGCTACAAATTGTGTTTAAAATGTTGCTCATATGGAACTAGAACAGCTTGGAAGTCCATAGTAGCTCGTCAGTGTTGGGATGTTTGATACCATTATTGATCTACTCCGATATGCTCCTCTTCAGATGATCATATGAGTGAATGCCCTAATGACAAATCTGCCCTTCAGATATCCTGAAAATGAAAAAAATACAAGGTTTTGCATCAGATCATTTGGGTTACTGAACAGTATCCAGTCACAATTATAGTTAACTCTTTGCCATTATTGGATTAACAGGTCTCTGGTTTCAACCTGAAGCAATTACCAAAACGCTGATCTTTTTAAACTTAAGAATTATGTTCTTCAAATCAGGCCTGGAAGAGGAACTCTCCAGAATCATAACAAAATATTGTACTTCTTTTCCCGGCTGCTCTCCTAGGGCGCTGAAGGGTCGTCCCTGGACGATAGGTTCGATAATGAATAACTTAAAATATTTACTAGGCAGGAAAGAGGTCATAGAATCCTTATTCTTACGAATGAGAACACTCGTATTGCCAGCTTAATGTATCAAAATGCCTTTTGGTAAGTTAACAAATCTCAAATACAAAACATTAAAAAAAACATAATAACACAAGTATAAAATAAAAATAGGTTCCGCTGGCTTACAATGACTTGACGTGTCCAATGTTCTTTAAATACTGCCGGAAAATGAAATTCCAAAACCAAGAGGATAGTCTAGTGGAATGCAATTTAGGCTAAGTGTCCAGGTAACATTTATTTGATTAAAGTTTCCAGGTCACCGGTTCAAATATGCCCGAGAAGACATGTGACGTGGTGGTACATTAATAACCGCTGTAGTCGCCACGATTTTTAATGCAAGTAAGCAGACGTGCGTACATTGTGTTGTGTGGTGTGGAATTACACTTGGTCAGTCAAATCAACAACGGTTAATGTTGGTACTGGATGGCGCTGGATTTGTCGTCCCAGTAATGCCCCATACGTTCTCAATGGGCAAAAGGTCTGGTGATATCGCAGACCAATCCAACTGGTCGACACGCTGTAGAGCACGTTTGGTGACAGCAGAGGTATGAGGACTAAAACACCCTGTCCAATACTGCGAATCAATGGCAGCACAATCACCAGCCTGACGTACAAATCCGCTGTCAACGTTCTTGGGATAACTACGAGAGTGTTCCCTCTGTGAAAGGACCATGACTCCTGGTGTGGGTCCAGTGTGTCGACACCGCAGACAGCTTGGTTCCAATTGCTCACCTGGCCTCCTTCTTACCAAGCTACGGGCATCACTGGCACCTAGACAGAAACGGCTCTCATCTGAGAACGCAACAGACCTCCACCCCGCCCTCTAATGAGCTACAGCGTGGCATCACTGAAGTCTCAGATGGCAGTGATTCGAAGTTAGTAGCATGAACGCTACAGGATTTCTGGCTCGGAGCTATCCCTCAAGTAAACAAAGACAACATTTCGGCAATAATTTATTTGTTGTTGTTTGAGTCACCAGTCCATAGACTGGTTTGATGCAGCACTCCATGCCACCCTATCCTGTGCTAACCTTTTCATTTCTACGCAACTATTGCATCCTACATCTGCTCTAATCTGCTTGCCATATTCGTACCTTGGTCTACCCCTACCGTTCTTACCACCTACACTTCCTTCAAAAACCAACTTAACAAGTCCTGGGTGTCTTAAGATGTGTCCTATCATTCTATATCTTCTTCTCGTCAAATTTAGCCAAATAGATCTCCTCTCACCAATTCGATTCAGTATCTCTTCATTCGTGATTCGATCTATCCATCTCACCTTCAGCATTCTTATGTAACACCACATTTCAAAAGCTTCTATTCTCTTTCTTTCTGAGCTAATTATCGTACATGTTTCACTTCCATACAATGCCACGCTCCACACGAAAGTCTTCAAAAACATCTTTCTAGTTCCTAGATCAATATTTGAAGTGAGCAAATTTCTTTTCCTAAGAAAGCTCTTCCTTGCTTGTGCTAGTCTGCATTTTATGTTCTCCTTACTTCTGCCATCGTTAGTTATTTTACTACCCAAGTAACAATATTCATCTACTTCCTTTAAGACTTCATTTCCTAATCTAATATTTCCTGCATCATCTGCCTTCGTTCGACTGCACTCCATTACTTTTGTTTTGGACTTATTTATTTTCATCTTGTACTCCTTACCCAAGACTTCGTCCATAACATTCAGCAACTTCTCGAGATCTTCTGCAGTCTCATATAAAATAACAATATCATCGGCAAATCTCAAGGTTTTGATTTCCTCTCCTTGGATTGTGATTACCTTTCCAAATTCCTCTTTGATTTCCTTTACTGCCTGTTCTATGTAAACATTGAAAAGGAGGGGGGACAAACTGCAGCCTTGCCTCACACCTTTCTTGATTGCTGCTTATTTTTCAAAGCCCTCGATTTTTATCACTGCAGACAGATTTTTGTGTAGATTGTAGATAATTCTCCTTTCTCGGTACCTGATCACGATCACCTTCAGGATCTCAATCAGCATGGTCCAATCAAAAATATCGAATGCCTTTTCCAGATCTACGAACGTGCGCTTATCTTTCTTAATTCGGTGCTCTAAGATCAGACGTAAAGTCAGGATTGCTTCACGTGTTCCTACATTTCTTCTGAAGCCAAATTGATCTTCTCCTAACTCAGCTTCAACTTATTTTGCCATTCTTTATTTCCTTTATTTACCTTTATTTACCTCCTCAAATAGTTCTCGTAGAGCTGTAAATCTGTCGGTGGCTTTACATTCTTCCCATGTTAATTTATCATAAAATTTAAGTAATTTGGTGATTTGTTTGAATTTACTGCGTCTCATAGTACCAGAGTACACAGGTCGGCCATATAGTGCAGACCACACCTATCATAATAAGAAGCTCTTTATAAGCTAACAGTTACTTCTCAGTAATTGGTGACAAATTTCTGTTGACAGCCTCTTGATTAGTATGCTGTAGAATAATAGTGCTACGAGTAAAACAGCATCTGTTTTAGCACTCTAATTCATTCCAAGATGACCCAATAAATGCACACAAACAGAAACAAGCATACACACACAATTCTATTTAGCCATAAATGACTACACTCACGAATTGCTGTCTGTTTACAAGTCTGACTTCCTTTTACATATCAGGCGGTCCAGCCTATGGGTACTACCTGGGGACGGCTATAATCCTTACTTCCGCTTCTCCAGATCCAATCACCCCATACAGCAGCTGTGTGCAGATCGCTGGGTTTGAACACAGTGCTACTGGCTACACAACACACGATGACTATTCCTTGATTTGCCTCCAGAGACGGTCCAGTAATCCACACAGTATGCAGTGAATAACCAAACAGTATTCAACAGCAGGACGATACTCACAACAGCGAATATTAACACAGGTCCAATTACTCTCATACGCAGGATAACTGATTCGATCGCTGACTCACGGCAGTCCTCCGTCTACAGAAGTACACACACACAGTGCTCTCAGGCAGTACACAATCTTCCGTTCCGCATGCCGTCTTCAATCCAGCCACACGCTGGGCACGCCGACACAACAACAGCTCCTCTTTCAGACCTTGGAGGGGCACTAGCGACAGCCAACAGCTCTGTCGCCCTCAGCCCAGCCACGGAACCCCAACACACTGAGTCTCACACTGACTCCACCACGGAGCCCAACACTGACTACGAGTCCAGCACTAACTGACTGTTCGCGGTTAGCCTCCCTTTTCATAGCTCGTGCGATGTGCACCAGAATATTCGCGATGTGACCAGAGTCGGATTATCCTATTTGCTTCTCCAAGAATCTTACAGGTAAGCCGTCCGACGAGAATAAAACGCGGAACTGCCAGCCATGCCCTCCAGGCCGGCTGGGAGCTCCCCAGTCAGCTGACTCACAAACCCTTTCCAAGAAGTACCGAGAGGGGCTACGACAGGGCTGGCATGCAACAATCTGTATTACTTCTGGAGTAAAACAATGATCAAATAATTCTTTATGATTACAGTCCCTGGCCAAATTAATATGACCACCTATGGAAACCTAGGAAAATAAACTTTAAATTGCCTTTATGTATTTAATTTGTGTTTTATTTATCTTAACTGTGTGAAATGTGACTAGACTTATACATATACACACAGAATAACACAACTAATCACAAAACTCAGACTTGAACCTTCATTTAATTGTTAATACTAGTATTTTGTCAGTTCTCCTTTTGCTGCAATAACGGCCTGCACTCTGTGAGGCATGCTATCTATGCATCGTAAGCTCATATCCTTCAATTGCTGGTTGTGGTTCCAGTGGAATAAGATCCGTTCAAGTAAATGTATCCTCGTAGTGACATTGTCTTTTGCCACTTCCCTCTTTAACAGTTCCCACACATTCTCAATTGGGTTGAGGTCGGGAGAGTTACCTGGCCAGTCCAACAGAGGAAATTCCTTTTCCTTCAAGAATCTTTCGACAGTCTTTGCCGTATGGCAGGGCGCACCATCATGCATAAATATTTTCTTTTCATCTCCTTTGTACCAATCCCGGAGTTGTGGAAGAAGTCGAGTTTGCAGAACATTGACGTACTGTTGTTGTTTCATCGTACCTTCAACGATATACAGCCTACCCAAACCTCTGCCACTGATCCCTGACCATATCATCACCGAAGTTGGATGTTTGATAGTCTTTATCACACGATCTTCATTGAACTTTTCCGATGGCCTTCTCTTATTAAACTGAGCCTTGTTCATTAAAATCTGGAAGGTGCTTTCGTCACTAAAACATGCCTGAAGCACAAAAGCACTTTTTAAAATTTTTTAAACTATGGATAATTTTCAAATCAAAATGAAGAACTGGAAAACATACTGATCTCCAGTCTTCTACAGTGAAGTGTTTGTGCGCCTTAGCCCATTCCAACCGTTGCTTCATCATCCTTGGATTAAGTCTTGATTTGCGAGCAGGTCTGCAGCTTTTGTAGCCCAAGTCTGCCAGTCTCCACCAAACTGTTCTGGTAGACACTGGAACTCCTGCATCGTTTAATTTCCTTCTTGTGTTGCTATTCGTTGCTGCTCTATCTTCTATTATTATTTTTCTCAAATTCGTTCACCGCGAGGTGACAGCATCTTTTTTCTGCCACATTTGACCTTACGATTAGATGCCAGAGTGTTGTTCTTTTCACGTAACCTACGACTGATATTAGCCACTGAAGTTTTTGAAACTCCAACTTTTTTGCTATTTCTCGCTGTGAAAGATTAGTTTCAGCCAAAAGACCTTGAATTACTCCCCTTCTGTTTGGTGGCAGGTCCTTTTCTAAGCCCATTTCTGAAAACATAACGATTTGAGGTTAGAATTGGAAAATTTTGTTAATTTTCTCCCAAAGGAGCATAAACTTATCGTGAACGGGCGTGAAATATATGTACATGCAAGCGGAAATGAAAATAATTGATTAGGTTTAAATTACCATTAGAATTTTACCTTTAAAAATCAACTTGTGTGCAGAGAAGATGAATACAAGAGCGACACGCATTTCCCTCCATAAGTATAAATTGGCGCCAACATGTAAACAGTGTGAGCAACATACAATATTTTTCACAACTCCCCCTTAAATGTTTCCTTGATATATAAATGCACTTACAGTCTTTCTAAAAACACTTTCCAGTGTCGAAAATGGTTAAATGAATCCATAAAGAGGGGTGGCAGCTAATCACACTAACCACTACACCACAGAGGAGGACGGTTGTTTAATTAATTAATTAATTAATTGTCCGCCTATGTGGTGTAGGGGTTAGTGTGATTAGCTGCCGGGTTCGATTCCCGGCTCTGCTACGAAATTTGAAAAGTGACACGAGGGCTTGAACGGGGTCCACTCAGCCTCGGGAGGTCAATTGAGTAGAGGTAGGTTCAGTTCCCACCTCAGCCATCCTGGAAGTGGTATTCTGTGGTTTCCCACTTCTCCTCCAGGCAAATGCCGGGATGGTACCTAACTTAAGGCCACAGCCGCTCTTCCTGTCTATTCCTTCCAATCTACCCGTCCCCCCCCCCCCGCAAGGCCCCTGTTCAGCATACGAGGTGAGGCCGCCTTGGCGAGGTACTGGTCATCCTCCCCAGTTGTATCCTCCGACCCAGAGTCTGAAGCTCCAGGACACTGCCCTTGAGGCGGTAGAGGTAGGATCCCTCGCTGAGTCCGAGGGAAGAACCGACCCTAGAGGGTAAACAGAAAAAAGAAGAAGAATTAAATAAGCCAGGACGTGAGGGCATTCGGATACATTGGCTCTGTGGATGATTCTCGAAACACAAAATGCGAATGAAATTTGCAGGCTCAAGTAGGATTCGAACCCACCTAACACACGCAGCTGTATTAACAGCAACACACTTTACCTATGACACCACCGCGACTCTATCTGCTCTGTTTCCCGAAAGCGTACTAGATGGACTACTACTTCCACTTCACAAATGCACACACGTTTTCTATCAATATGCCATCGCTTTTAGCGTTCATTTCATACCCTTCTGAAAGACCATAATTGTCACGTACTTTTTACATAACCGTATGGCAGTTTGATGCATTGTGTAAATGCCTGTCATATACGGTACATGTTTTTGCATTGGTAATGGTATACAAGGCTGGGACATAGCTACTAATTTGCCGCTGAAGAGACGGCCCGACCGTGTTCACGGTTTGGCCGCTAGATGTCAGGTTTCTGTTCTGTTCTTGGAGGACTTTAATATTGTGAGGTACGGAGTAATTGTGATGTTGTGTTGATTTTATGCAATTTATTGTGCGTATCGTTTCTGTCGGCCCTCCTCTGTGGTGTAGTGGCTAGTGTGATTAGCTGCCACCCCCGGAGGTCCGGGGTTCGATTCCCGGCTCTGCCACGAAATTTGAAAAGTGGTACGAGGGCTGGAACGGGGTCCACTCAGCCTCGGGAGGTCAACTGAGTAGAGGTGGGTTCGATTCCCACCTCAGTCATCCTGGAAGTGGTTTTCCGTGGTTTCCCACTTCTCCTCCAGGCAAATGCCGGGATGGTACTTAACTTAAGGCCACGAGCGCTTCCTTTCCTCTTCCTTGTCTATCCTTTCCAATCTTCCCATCCCCCTGCAAGGCCCCTGTTCAGTATAGCAGGTGAGGCTGCCTGGGCGAGGTACTGGTCATCCTCCCCATTTGTATCCCCCGACCCAGAGTCTGAAGCTCCAGGACACTGCCCTTGAGGCGGTAGAGGTGGGATCCCTCGCTGAGTCCGAGGGAAAAGCCAACCCTGAAGGGTAAGCAGATTATGAATGAATGAATGAATGAATGAATGAATGAATGAATGAATGAATGAATGAATGAATGAATGAATGAATGAATGAATGAATGAATTGTTTCTGTCGGTGAGTGTCCGTGAGGTTGAAAAGCATGGTGCACTGTTGTGTACCTCTATGTACTTCGGATACCGCTAAAAAGCAAGAAAATGTGACGTTCCATAATTTGCGGTTTAAAAGAGAAATTCAGGCAAGCTATTTCGAGGCACAAGTATGTAGGTAGCTTGCAGTTTAATACATCAGATTTCAGTGTGAACATATCAATCAAGCGAATTCTCCCCAACGAAGTTTCCTTCTTTAGTGTATATCCTGTTCACAACAGAAAAGTGTGAAACGCAGGAAGGCTCCAGCTCCATGAAATGGCGTATTGCCATTAAAATATAGTAAGGGTAAAATTTCTGATTCAGATAACGATGAACATACCATATCTTCAGCACATAACTGATCTACGTCACTCATAAACAAAAAAGAAGTACCTGCAAGTCTCGTTTCTTTGTCAAGGAGAGGCTACGAGAAGGCTATCTATGTTAAATCTAAATATATATTGATGAGATTTCAGATGCCAGATTACGGAAAACAGTCTTTATATTGAGAAGTAGGATACGGTAATGAAATCAGAAAAATGATTTAAGGTATCTGAAGTTGACCAAAATGAAAATAATGGTACAAATGATTATTTAGGAGCTTTATTCCTGTTAGAACAAACTGAATCTGACGGGAAGAAAGAGTGAAATACGGAGAAACGACGCTAAAAATTTGCGTCCTCTGGCATAGGAAAGCACCTACGGGCTAACAGATTTGAGATCCTGGCACTGCCTAACTGTACCACATCAGAAGATGCTGAAAATTTGTATAGGGTTTTCTAATGGCGAAACGGGCATAACATCGCTTTCCAAACAGCGGCTTCAATACGAATGTCGCAACATCAGATGTGTGAAGGAAAAGGCAGGATAGCTGATAATTTATAAGATGGTGATTAAACCCAAAGTCATTTATGACCGCAATCTCGATCAGTTTTTCGGATACACTGAGGCAGAATTAGGGAAAACGTGAAGAAGTGACAAACTCGCAAATAGACTGCTCTGCTTATGTCGTCAATTACTTATTTCGTTTAAGCAAAGTGTAAGTCATACAACTGCTCTTGGTCTATTTTTTTATCTCACATCTGTTTGGTGTCTTGTGAAATTGCTAGTTTTAATAAATTTTTATAGGTTTTCGTACTGGAACGTGTTGCAATGAATGGGCGAGACAATTCAGTAACGAGAACTCTAGCGGCGCTTGTCGGAAGTATCTCGAGGCCAAGTCCAAACCCAAACCCCATGGCACTACAGCCCTTGAAGGGCCTTGGCCTACCAAGCGACCGCTGCTCAGCCCTAAGGCCTGCAGATTACGAGGTGTCGTGTGGTCAGCACGAAACTTCCTCTCGGCCGTTATTCTTGGCTTTCTAGCCCGGAGCCGCCATCTCACCGTCAGATAGCTCCTCAATTCTCGAACCAGCCCTCAGGTCCAGGTAAAAATCCCTGGCCTGGCCGGGAATCGAACCTGGGGCCTCCGGGTAAGAGGCAGGCACGCTACCCCTACACCACGGGGTCGGCGATGCCGAGTCTAGTGTGCTGTATTTCCCGGCCTTATATATCTCGTAGACAATGGGCTGACTCACCCCGTATAGTACCTTCCACTTTTACATATTATATCAATCACTCAATACTGATCTGCATTTAGGACATATACCTAAGGTCACTAGAATGATGAGGCACAGTACCTGCTTTTCGCTGTTGGGAAAGAGATGTACACTTGTCCTCCTCACTTCCATTATCAGACAAAATTTCTTCAACATTGTTCTCCATTTCACATTCTTTGTCTGAAGAATCAAAAATATTTTGCTCCACATCATCTTCTTCCACAATTCCGTTTATTTCTTGAACACTAAATTTTCGACTCGTGTTGACTCACAGCGTATGCATCACTTAAGGAACAATTCTGTAACAGTACAAGCACACACTAACTGCTAATCTAACAAATACCAATCTTGTTGCTTCAATAATCTGTTTGCTGTCAGTCTTGATTTTATTACCATTGTTGTCATTTTTATGCATTATTGGAACCTACTTGGGCAAGGCTGATGCAAGAATCAATGGCATACATACACAGACAAATTGGTCTTCTCTTGGACCAAGGGAGGGCCTCGCAGGCCTATAGCGTTTATGATTACCATTTTTAGGCAAAAAGAAAGCTTCAAAATTATTTAGTTTACTATGATAGTTAACATAATATATGCCGACTCTGTGGTGTAGTGGTTAGTGTGATTAGCTGCCACCCCCGAAGGCCTGGGTTCGATTCCCGGCTCTGCCACGAAATTTGAAAAGTGATACGAGGGCTGGAACGGGGTCCACTCAGCCTCGGGAGGTCAACTGAGTAGAGTGGGTCCGATTTCCACCTCAGCCATTCTGGAAGTTGTTTTCTGTGGTTTCCCCACTCCTCCTCCAGGCAAATGCTGGGATGGTACCTAACTTAAGGCCACGGCGGCTTTCTTCCCTCTTCCCTGGCTATCCCTTCCAATATTCCCACCCCCCACCAAGGCCCCTGTTCAGTATGGCAGGTGAGGCCGCCTGGGTGAGGTACTGGTCCTCCTCCCCAGTTTTATCTCCGACCCAATATCTCACGCTCCAGGATACTGCCCCTGAGGCGGTAGAGGTGGGATCCCTCGCTGAGTCCGAGGGAAAAACAGACCCTGGAGGATAAACAGACTAAGAATGAAAGTTAACAAATGACTCAAACAGCAATATTATTTCTTTACAACCAATGCAGAGAGTATCTCTCATAATAAAAAGCAATTTATTCGCACTGTGGGCCTCGGAGCCTCCCCCAAGCTGACGTTGTAGGGTTAAATTTTGTTTCAAGGATTTTGATCCTTCGTTGCGTATTATTTCGCATAGCCCGCCTGGTGGGCATAACCGTGAATGCGAGTCTATATGGTCTGGCACCGAGGTTAGACATTTCGAGCCCCCTTGATGGAAAAAAAATCATCATCAGAATGTTGGTTGGCAGGGTAGGAGAGGAAGAGTTATACACTATTTTTTTTACTATTTCTTTAACATCACACGTACACAGACAGATCTTATGCCAACGATGGGATAGGAATGGGGTGGACTAGGATATAAGATATTTTTTACAAGTAGCTTTACGTCGCACCGACGCACATACGTCTTATAGGTTACGTCTCAAAACTCACGAGTTTCAAAACTCACGGGCTTAAATTAGTGACAAGTAGTATCAAAACTCATGACTACAAACTGGTATCTAAAGTAAACATGCTAATGAGTCTCAAAATTCACAACTCCGGACAGCAGGAGCTTGCGGTGACCGCAGGAGGGATGAGGTGCGCGGTGACTCACGCTTCCCTTTTTAGTCGCCCCTTACGACGGGCAGGGAATATTGTAGACGTTATTCTGCCACCCCAGCCCACAGGGAGGAAAAACGGCTGGTGAATGAAAGAGGTCCGCCTCTGTGATGTAGTGGTTAGTGTGATTAGCTGCCACCCCCGGAGGACCGAATTCGATTCCCGGCTCTGCCACGAAATTTGAAAAGTGGTACGAGGGCTGGAACGGGGTCAGCTCAGCCTCGGGAGGGCAACTGAGTAGAGGTGCTTTCGATTCCCACCTCAGCCATCCTGAAAGTGATTTTCTGTGGTTTTCCACTTCTCCCCCAGGCTAATGCCGGGATGGTACCTTACTTAAGGCCACGGCTGCTCCTTTCCCTCCTCCCTGTCTATCCCTTCCAAACTTCTCATCCCCTCGCAAGGCCCCTGTTCAGCATAGCAGGTGAGGCCGCCTGGGCGAGGTACTGGTCATCCTCCCCAGTTGTATCCTCCGACCCAGAGTCTGAAGCTCCAGGACACTGCCCTTGAGGCGGTAGAGGTGGGATTTCTCGCTGAGTTCGAGGGAAAAACCGACCCTGGAGGGTAAACAGATAAAGAAGAAGATGAATGAAAGAGACCGAGGTGTAATATTATTGTTTAAATATTTTGCTCTTGTCTTAAAGCTAATACAGGGCGCCAGGAAATGTTCTCCGCAGCGCCTACGCGCCGATCTGCGAGGCTGCATCAGCAGTTAAGTTGGCACCACGGCTGCTGCCGCTTGTATCAAAACAAACAAACAAACAACAAACAGTAAACTTTGTACTCACCACAGCAATTCATAACAGATGCTGGAAGTGCTGTCCTTGTGTTCGAAGACACACTTCAGCACGTCTAGACATATTGACCAAGACTTTCACTAAAGTTTCTTGTGTAATGGACTGATTTACTTGGACTTCGCAGCATTATATCGGAAATGTCATAAAGTTTATCGTCTGTTAAAAGCGTAGGCCTGCCTGTTCCCAGTACATCGTGGACTGAGCCGGTCACACGAAATTTACTTATCAAATCCCGAACGGTATCACGGTTTGGACACTGAATTAGAAGACCGTGCCTGAAATTATAGTTTAACATTTTCTGTAAACCGATTGCCTTCGCGAAAAATGCATTCCACCAAGAAACTTTCTCTTCAGTAGTAAACATAATAATAATATACCTGTCCGACTCGTTGGCTGAACGGTCAGCGTACTGGCCTTCGGTTCAGACGGTCCCGGGTTCGATTCCCGGCCGGGTCGGGGATTTTAACCTTAATTGGTTAATTCCAATGGCACGGGGGCTGGGTGTATGTGTTGTCTTCATTATCATTTCATCCGCATCATGACGCGCAGGTCGCCTACGGGAGTCAAATTGAAAGACCTGCACCTGGCGAGCCGAAACCGTCCTGGGATATCCCGGCACTAAAAGCCATGCGACATTTCATTTCAATAATCCATCTGAACGTTCGCTCACTGCAATACACACTGAAGATTTCGACAGCCCACGGCTAACACGTGTGGCTTTTCCTGTACTGCTACCCTGTTGACCTTGGCCTGTCGGCGAGCGAGCGAGCGTGGGTGACAGATGTGACACCGTGCTGCCAACTAAACTGCTCATGCTATCTTACCCAGCAGCACGCAGGCACTGCGGAGAACATTTCCTGGCGCCCGTTATAATGCATTTTTACCTTTCACATAAATTTATAATAATGAAATGTGGTGCAGGTCTTTAGAGTTGACGCCGTATAGGTGACCTGTACGTCTGTGAGGATGAGGCCCTACATAAGGTGAAGTATAATGCTGAAGATGGCACGAACACCCAGTCCCCAAGCCACATGAACTAACTAATGAAAGTTAAAACCTCCGACTCGACCGGGAATCGAACCCGGGACCCCCTAGACCCCTTGGACCAAAGGCCAGCATTCTAACAATTTACGCATGCAGCACGACGACACAAAATTAAAGTAGGCATATTGCCCGCTGCTAGTTAAAAGAAACTGTCAGTTGGTGGTGCTGGGGCTTATTTCCATTATGCAGCCAGAAGGCGACATTTACTTGAATAAGGATTTTTTTTTTTTTTTTTGCTACTGGCTTTACTTCGCACCGACACAGATAGGTCTTATGGCGACGATGGGATAGGAAAGGCCTAGGAGTTTGAGGGAAGCGGCCGTGGCCTTAATTTAGGTACAGCCCCAGCATTTGCCTAGTGGGAAACCACGGAAACCATCTTCAGGGCTGCCGACAGTGGGATTCGAACCCACTATCTCCCGGATGCAAGCTCACAGCCTCGCGCCCCTAACCGCACGGCCAACTCGCCCAGTGAATGTTATTTACAGATATTAAAGATCAAGTCATTTAATTCACTCATTTCGTTTCAGTACTTGGAGATTCATTTGAGAAAAAAACAGGCGTATTTCTATTTTTCGTAAGAGTTCATCTATTTGCTTATTTCAATAGATTGTCTACCCAATACACTTAAACCGAAAAAAAATTCATGACGCATCCGATTATTCTGTGCGATATTACTGAATGATATATGAAACTCATTCGATTATTTTTGGTGGACATTTATCCATTCAAAGAAGAACTGGCCCTGGTCGTGCGTTCTGAGACTCGTGAGTTTGAGACGACACGGTCTTATGGCGACAATGCGATAGGAAAGGGCTAGGAGTGGGAAGGAAGCGACCTTAGCCTCAATTAAGTACAGCCCCAGCATTTCCCTGGTGTGAAAATGGGAAACCACGGAAAACCATTTTCAGGGCTGCCGACAGTCGGATTCGAACCAACTATCTCCCGAATGCAAGCTCACAGCTGTGCGCTTCTAACCGCACAGCCAACTCGCTGGATGGGAAGGAAGAGACCGCGACCTTAATTAAAGTAAATCCCCAGCATTCCCATGGTGTGAAAATGGGAAACCGGGGAAAACATCATCAGATCTGCTGACAGTGTTGTTAAACCCCTCTATCCCCGTAATGCAAGCAGACAAATACATAAACCGAACCACGCAGCCACTCGCACGGTGCATATACACAATTTTGTAATCAGTAGATCGTGTGCCAAAAGCCTGGATTTATTTCCAAACCTCTCCGCAGTGTCCATATGGAATTACGGCATATGGTGACTCGTCTATCGGATGGAGACGTTAAGCCTTGAGCAGACTCCTTGGTGTTATTCGAAAGAATTGGGCTATGTGCCGACAGGGGATTTCAACGTTCCTTACTTCAACATCACCTCCGTCCCATCCGCCTCCGTAGCGTAACGGTTAGTGTTATTAGTTTCCGCACTCGGGGGCCCGGGTTCGATTCCCGGTACTGCTAGGTATTTAAGAATATAATTTTTTTCTCAAGCTGCTTTACGTCGCAACGACACAGACAGGTCTTATGGCTACGATAGGATAGAAAGGAGCTAGGAGTGGGAAGGAAGCGGCCGTGGCCTTAATTAGGTACAGCCCCAGCATTTGCCTGGTGTAAAAATGGGAAACTACGGAAAACCATCTTCAGGGCTGCCGACAGTGGGGCTCGAACCCACTATCTCCCGAATACTGGATACTGGCCGCAATTAAGCGGCTGCAGCTATCGAGGAGACCTGGCATGTGGTTGAAATGGTACATGCAGCTCACCTCCAATGGGGGTGTGCCTGAAAAGAGCTGCCGTCCTCGGGGGGGCCGGGTTCGATTCCCGGTTCAGCACGAAATTTAAGAATGGCAGGAGGGCTGGTATGTGGTTGAAATGGTACATGCAGCTTACCTCCATTGGGGGTGTTCTGTAAAGAGCTATACAACCTCGAGATGAGAACACGAGATTACTTTTCATCTCCACCCCGCCGCGCCGTTAGGACCTGCACTAGGCGAGAGGAATATGTTTTCGAACAATTCCGATACTAAAAGTCATACGATAAATAAAAGAATCCACCTTCATCCACTACGTTATATATATTTTCCACGTTTTTTTTTTGTTTTTTTTATTTTATTTTTTTTGCTACTTGCTTAATTTCGCACTAATACATCGAAGATTTCGGTGACGTAAGAATGGGAAAAGTCTAGGATTTGGAAGGTAGCGTTCGTGGCCTTAATTAAGATAGAGCCCCAGCATTTGCTTACTGTGAAAATGGGAAACCGCGAAAACCATTTTCAGAGCTCCCGACGGAAGGATTCGAACCCACTATATCCCGAATGCAAGCTCAAAGCTGCACGATCACAACCGCACCGCCACCTCACTCGGTATTACACGGTTGCTAACAATGTCAACAATATCACTATCATTCACTTTAAAGTGGTCATCATCAAGAGGTCTTCACCTGTCATATCTACATATTCAGAGTTTTGTCTCAACGTGTTTTCCGTGCTGATTTCTTCCTTTATCAGAATATTTCTCCGACTCTTCGCTTAACAAAATTGTCCATGGGTTTGCAATTGTGCCTGTACCAATATTTTCCCAATATTGTGCAACTAAGTAATCCACATCTTACAGCTTAAATTGACGCAATTTCGTAGTCATATCTTCTCCTTTATCAATAGTGTCAATCAAAGATGACAAAACACCTTGACGGTGATTTATTTTTACCACCTCCAACACCTCTTGGTCCATTGGCTGACAAATAGCTGAAGTATTTGGTGGCCGAAACGATGGTTTTATTTCTCCTTCTCGAAGTTTTTGTGTGGAATTTTAGCCGAATTATTTTTTTTTACAAACGTGTCGGATAAAACGGAATGTAGACTAAGCGAAGGTCGGTTAAGCGTGACTCTTCTGTGTAAGCAATTTCACTATTAAAATTGTATGAACTTAAAACATGAAAACAGTATCTTTACTGGAGACCCTGGAGACAATATCAATAAAAGACAAGAGCATATTGGAGTCAGGATTAAATTTAGATGTCAAATGCTGTATTTTATAATAGTCACATTGTCGGCATACCTGAAGATGGTATTCCTTTCCTTTTTTCACACCAGGCACATGCTGGTTCTGTACATTAATTAAGACCACGGCCGCTTCCTTCCCACTCCTAGCCCTTTCCTATCTATTTGTGTCGGTACGACGTAAACCCAAGTGTAAAAAAATCAAAATTTTTAAACTTGAGCATTAAGGCGTCAGTTTTACCTATTGCACACTGTTTTGTTAAAAACATATTTATGTGTTATTTTCTATTCATGTTTGTATCGCACTTGTACTACAAAACAGCAAAAAAAATGCCGATGGCTTTGCTGTGCTGAAGCAACAGATTAAAGGATAAGGTAAGCCTATTGGATATTATTATTACTTGGCTGGGTGACAAATTTGGATAAAACAGTGTAAAATGAGAGTGAAGGAAGAATAAGTGAAAAGAATAATTGAAGACCTCCCCGGAATAAGGATGTAACCAACAAATTAGTAATTTTTCAGGAGAGAGGAAAATAGTTTTGGGGTTTATTCCATGATATACACTGCTTGAACCAACTGCATATGTAAGTGCACAAGTAAAAATAATACTTCACTGTTATAACTTAAGGTTTAAAACGAATGTATGAATTAGAGGTGATTGAATGGAAAATATTCTGCAAGCATGTCTTCCGTTTGTATATAACAGAAGAGAATCGAATCACTACCACTAGTGTGGTAGGCGGGCCATCAGCCGTACAAGCGGCTCTTGCACCTTGTGAGAAGGAAAGTAAAATATTCATTAGATTGTTAATCTACATTGGAAGGATGTATTGCACATAGGTTGAGGATACATTTGTCGAATATCCTGGCTCAGGGAGCATCCACAAGCAGAGACGCGCATCGCAACCGCCCCCCATAGTCACCCCCGCTATCCCCCGTTTATCTCTTCAAAAAATCAAGATACATGAGTTGATTACATTAATACATCGTGGACAAAATAACTAAAAATAAACACGAGAGTATGTTGTGCTATTTGAAAATGAAAACCTACAACCTGTTTTCCAGTCATTGACCGGGTCAGGGATGGAATGAATGAAGCAGATATAGGCTATTAGTACGATGGGGTCGCCACTCCTAAAGTGATTTATTAATGACTGGTAGATGCTATGAAGTCCGCCTCTGTGGTGTAGTGGTTAGCGTGATTAGCTGCCACCCCCGGAGGTCCGGGTTCGATTCCCGGCTCTGCCACGAAATTTGAAAAGTGGTACGAGGGCTGGAACGGGGTCCACTCAGCCTCGGGAGGTCAACTGAGTAGAGGTGGGTTCGATTCCCACCTCAGCCATCCTGGAAGTGGTTTTCCGTGGTTTCCCACTTCTCCTCCAGGCGAATGCCGGGATGGTACCTAACTTAAGGCCACGGCCGCTTCCTTCCCTCTTCCTTGTCTATCCCTTCCAATCTTCCCCATCCCTCCACAAGGCCCCTGTTCAGCATAGCAGGTGAGGCCGCCTGGGCGAGGTACTGGTCATTCTCCCCAGTTGTATCCCCCGACCAAGAGTCTGAAGCTCCAGGACACTGCCCTTGAGGCGGTAGAGGTGGGATCCCTCGCTGAGTCCGAGGGAACATCCGAACCTGGAGGGTAAACAGATGATGATGATGATGAAATACACTTAACACACATAAAGAAAAGTACATTGATATTTAATAGTAAAATGAATGGAACTAAAAATAACACAAGAGAAATTACGACGGTGGAGAACGCGTAGTACACTTGCCTGGATCATGTCAGTTCCTCGCGCGATTGCACGGGAACTAACATACGGATCTGTACATCAACAGCAGCTGTGGCGTTACTTTCACCCTCTTCTCCAGTCATTCGTTTGTTTCTGTTACGTGTTATAGGTGTTACGCCGCCAGTTTCACGCAATTGGTGAAGAGGTTCACAAATAATTGTGAAATGAAATGAAATGGCGTATGGCTTTTAGTGTCGGGAGATCCCAGAACGGGTTCGACTCGCCAGGTGCAGGTCCTTTGATTTGACTCCCGAAGGCGACCTGCGCGTCATGATGAGGATGAAATGATGATGAAGACAACACATACACCCAGCCCCCGTGCCAGGGAAATTAACCAATGATGATTAAATTCCAGACCCTGCCGGGAATAGAACCCGGGACCCCTGTGACCAAAGGCCAGCACGCTAACCATTTAGCCATGGAGCCGGACACAAATAATTGTCGAGATGGGTGACGTCTTTTGGGTTATCGTTCCGCTTACAGAGCACAAGAACGAAAAGCATTCTTCCCACATTTTCCATACACCATTAACATGTCGGCTTTATTCAGCACAATCCATCACGTCCTACTTTTTGAATTAGCACAAAGTAATAGACAAGGAAGACGCAATGCAATCAGTGTACTGTTAAGGAAACAAACATAAGAACATCATAGCCTCGTAACTAAGCATTTTGATGCAGCAGACAACTATTCCGTCGGAAGATTCCATCACGTATCTATGCTGTGGTGTCATCTTATGTTTTGGCTGGTTTACAGCCAGCAGAACTTTGTCCTGCGTGGTGTGAGGATGGAGTATCAGTCACGATGGTGGACTGTGCTTGTGTTGGTTCATCATCAGGTGTAATTTATCGTTGAAATAAAGGCCAAAGACGTAATAACACCCTAATTCCACTGGAATCTCACTTTTCAAAATGTTATTGGTTGCATCCTTATTCCGGGGAGGTCTTCAATTGACGTCCTTACCACAAGTAGAGTTGGAATGTAGAAACCTTGTATCAGGGTTAGAAAACTTCCTCAACAGGCTGTAGAGCACATTAACCTATAATCTGTGACCTCGGCACTAAGTAAGATACAGTGGTCCATTGATATTCTAATTTACTCTAGTTTTGTTTTTGTTAAATCCCCCAAGCAACATTTGCAAATTACGGCCAAGTAAATCTCCGAAGCATGCACTACTGGTCCTCAAAAACTTCGTCTGGTGGAACGTCAGCGTGGTGTGGAATAGTGAACCATCAGCTCACAGACCTAGCAGGAACGGTATCTCTGCCTCCTAACAGACCCCACAGAAGTTAGAAAACATTCTACTGCAGACTAGGAGGAACATGTGGTATCAGCATAGGGCACGACCTACGACCGCTTGCCTTCACCGATTGTTTCCAATTGTTGGATTGGACCAAAGAGACATGTACCTAGTCCGGCCCGTTCACCAGATTTGACCCATTTAGACATTTTTCTGGGCAAAGCTAAGATACATTGCTTTATAAGGACATACCAACTACACCAGATGAAATGAAATGTCGTATGGCTTTTAGTGCCGGGATATCCCAGGACGGGTTCGGCTCGCCAGGTGCAGGTCTTTCTATTTGACTCCCGTAGGCGACCTGCGCGTCGTGATGAGGATGAAAGGATGAAATGAGAATGAAGACAACACATACACCCAGCCCCCGTGCCGTAGAAATCAACCAATTAAGGTTAAAATCCCCGACCCAGCCGGGAATCGAACCCGGGACCTCCTGAACCGAAGGCCAGTACGCTGACCGTTCAGCCAACGAGTCGGACACTACACCAGATGATACGAAACGACGTGTTACTGCTTTCTGCGCCGAAATTTCTGAAGAAATGCTATAAAGTATTCATCAATCTTTACATGGCAGACTGGAAGCTTGTATTGCTGCTGGTGGTCGTCATTTTGAATACAATCTGTAAAGGCCAATTCTCTTCCTTTTTCAGAACCCAAAGAATTTGTTTATTCACTTTTTTCTTAACTTAGTAAACTACTTGTACTAGAATTCTAAAGAAAAACCTCTGACATTCTGATTTACTATAGTTGTATGTTTTAATGCCAAAAGTCATTGTTCCATTCGAAAAATTTAAGTTTCTAAAATAAATACACATTCTAATAATTATTAAAAACTGTGTATGGGCTACTATTATGACCCGTCGGTTACACTTCATTTCTGTAAAAACAGCACGTTCTACTTCAGAAATATTTGGGGTGCAAGTTTTAGGTAGCCTAATTCATCCTGTATATTCCTACACGTAAAAAACGTGGGATATGAGGCTAAATATGTCCCAACATCAGGCGTAATGTCATAATCATTGTCACCACATATTACAGAGTTGAGCGAAACTTATAATATTAATTAATTCAGGAAAATATATTTATTAATTCGTGTTATGGGGTAGCTTGTTCAATAATATTTTTAAGATGTACTTGTCATACCTTTCAGGGGTATGGTAGATTCTGTAACATGGGTAAAATCTTTAAATCACAGGCTGACATCTGGTCATCAATCTCACATTTACTGTATGTGTGAAACTCGTCCGGTAATCATGTTGGTGTGTTACTGAACTAGTGTGTATCTATAGGATGTATCCGTGATCATGTTACAAACGTTTAGGGATGATGGAGGACGGCAAATAGATCAATTTGAGGTAAGGAACCATATTGCGGAAACGATGGTGTCAAACTGTATATTACCGAGCTGAATAGCTGCAGTCGCTTAAGTGCGGCCAGTATCCAGTAATCGGGAGATAGTGGGTTCGAACCCCACTGTCGGCAGACCTGAAGATGGTTTTCCGTGGTTTCCCATTTTCACACCAGGCAAATGCTGGGGCTGTACCTTAATTAAGGCCACGGCTGATTCCTTCCAATTCCTAGCCCATTCCTATCCCATCGTCGTCATAAGACATGTCTGTGTCGGTGCGACGTAAAACAAAATAGCAAAAAATATATTATATTTTAATATAATATTTTAATATTTTAATTTTGCTGAAAATTATTAAAACTGTAGTACACTTGTAATACATTCTTTAAATAATAAAAAAGAGGCCCGTGTAGATTTCATTCTGATTGTCTCGCCATCTTCCTTTACAGCTAATGCGATCGCTCATACCGAGCGAGTTGGCCGTGCGTGTAGAGGCGCGCGGCTGTGAGCTTGCATCCGGGAGATAGTAGGTTCGAATCCCACTATCAGCAGCCCTGAAAATGGTTTTCCGTGGTTTCCCATTTTCACACCAGGCAAATGCTGGGGCTGTACCTTAATTAAGGCCACGGCCGCTTCCTTCCAACTTCTAGGCCTTTCCTATCCCATCGTCGCCATAAGACCTATTTGTGTCGGTGCGACGTAAAGCCCCTAGCAAAAAAAAAAAAACGATCGCTCTTACCTATCAAGCGGTCGCAGTGTTTACGCTGTCTACCTCCGTAGTGTAAAGGTGAGCGCGAATGGCTTTCGTCCTCGGTGACCCTAGATCGATCTCCGGTACTGTAAGAAATTTGAGTTTGGCAGGAGGGTAGGTAGGTGGTTTAGAAGGTACATGCCGCACACCGCCATTGGAGGTACGCACGGAAAGAGCTACACCACCTCGCAACGAGGACATACATTAATTAATATTCGTTCTCTTTGTCTTACTGACGTCAATTAAATTCGTATCTGTAATCCTTACTCCTTACAGTTCTGATTGCGTACGTAATAGGTATAGAATTGAAGGTTTGCGCTTAGTGGTATTGGTTCTCTAAGTTATATTCTCCTGAGGGGGATATTGACACCTAAATTGACTTCTTAGCTGTAATTCTTACCCTTATATTTCTGATTACGTACATCACAAGACAAAATTGAATAATGTTGCTTTGTGGTTTTCATGCTATAACTACTAGGACATTGCGCCTTAAATTGAGTTCTCAGCCGTAATTCGTATATTTTGTGATTTTAAATGTAATTATTTTGTTATTGGTTAATACTGCAGTCTTGAAGTCAAAAGAATGGGTTTTCCAAATGGAGAGATCGCAGTTCGTGTAGGAATGCGTAAGTTCAAGCGCGATTTTCGAACAAATAAATTAACTTTCAAACAACCACATGAAAACTCCAAAAAAGTTCTGTGAACGCAGTCTGTCTCCCGCTTTGAAGAGGAAATCGTAGTGCCTTTAAAACGAAGCATGTCATTCATTCATTCATTCATTCATTCATTCATCATTCATTCATTTCACAGATATGTTTATAGTGTTATAATTTATTTGACATTTTTGCGTGTTTGACAAACTAAAAAGTTTTTATGTTACATTTTACTAAGTCTACACTGGAAAGTATGGCTTCCTTCTTAACAAATACTGATTTAGTCACTCTTCCAGACATGTTCGAGGTTCGCTGGACAGAACGCAATTGTGGAGACTGTACTTAACAAGAAAACGTGCCGATAGCTCGCCTGAAATGTATCTTTTTTTATTTTCCTAGATCGATCTTACAGCGACAATGGGATAGGAAAGGGCCAGAAGTGGGAATAAAGCGGCCGTGGCCTTGATTACAGTAGAGTCCCAGCATTTGCCGGTGTTAAAATGGGTAAACATGGAAAATCATCTTCAGGGTTGCCGACAGTTGAGTTTGAACCCGCTATCTCCCGAATGCAAGCTCACAGCTGCGCACCCTTAACCACACGGTCGACTCGCTTTGTCTGAAATATGTCTACGTGGAGGATAACTTGAGATGCTTATTAAGGGAAGGTATTTGGATATTCCGACGCTAAGGGGATAAAAAGGGGGATGAATTTTAAAAATGTGTGTATCTATATCTCAAAAAATTAACAGCCTAAAGACGTGAAAATTGGTATTTGGAATCTTCTTTAAAAATAAGGAAACACGTATCTTTTTTCGAAAAATCCTCTTACGGAGGATGAAAAAGAAGAAAAGGGGCTTGAATACCTTTCATGAGAATACTTAAATCTCAAAAACTGAAGATGTTACAGTCATGACAATTGGTATTTGAAATCTCCTATAAAAATAAAGAAACACGATTTTTTTGTTTTTAGACAATCTACTTAAGAAGGGTAAACAGGAGTGACAAAGGGGGTGATTTTTTAAAATGAGTACATCGACAATATATCTCAAAAACGCAACATGTTACAGACGTGATAATAAAATTGGTATTTGGAATCTCCTGTAAAAGTAAAGGAACACGCATAATTTATTTTCTTAAAATTCACTTAAAGGGAAGTGTTAAAGGGGATGAATTTTTAAAACGAGCTTATCTACAATAGCCTATATCACAAAAACTTAACATATAACAGACGTGGAAATTGATATTTTTAATCTCTTTTAAAATAAAGTAACATGCGTATGTTTGTTTTCGTAAAAACAATTGAGCTAAAGTGACTGAGAAAGTGGGTTGAATTATTTTTATTAGGATACTGATATCTCCAAAACAGAAGATTTTACGGACGTGAAAGATATTATGTGCAATATCCTTTAAAAATAAAGAATCACGTATTTTTGATTTCGGAAAATTCATTTAAGGGGGTTGTAAAAAGAACTGAATAAGGGGTTGAATTCTTATTATGTGGATACTTATAACTCAAAAACTGAAGATGTTACAGACATGAAAATTTGTATTTGGAATGTTATTTAAAAATAAAGAAAAACGTATTTTTTTCGGAAAATCCACTTAAGTATTGAATTATTTTTATGAGGATAGCCTACTTATATATCAAATACTGAAGATGTTAAAGACGTGAAAAGTGGTATTTGGAAACTCCTGTAAAGGTAAAGGAACACGCATAATTTGTTTTATGAAAATACACTAAAGGGGAAGTGTTAAAAGGGGCGAATTTTTAAAATGAGGGTATCTACATTAAATCTCAAAAACTTAACATATTACAGATGTGAAAACTGATATTTTAATATACTTTTAAAAATAAAGCAACACGTATTTTGCGGCAGGAGTAGAAGGGGGTGGGTGGAATAAACTTAAGGGTGTGTAAAAGTTGTTGCATTCTCTTTATAAGGATACAAATAAGAAGTTGGCTTAAAACAATAGACTTTTTTTGCTACTTGCTTCACGTCGCACCGACACAGATAGGTCTTATGGCGACGATGGACAGGAAAGGCCTAGGAGTGAAAAGGAAGCGGCCGTGGCCTTAATTAAGGTACAGCCCCAGCATTTGCCTGGTGTGAAAATGGGAAACCATGGAAAACCATTTTCAGGACTGCCGACAGTGGGGTTCGAACCTACTATCTCCCGAATACTGGATACTGGATACTGGTCGCACTGGTCCAAAACCGTTTGACGTACAAAGTTGTAATTTTATGAGAAGGGTCTTCTTTTATGTCCTAGGTGTAAAATATTGCATACTTAAAAATATTTCTCGCCTAAGGCGTTTAGGTGGTGGTTGGCAGTCAAAAACACAATATCCATTATTCCGAAACTGTTTCATGCACGATCTTATTTTTTATGAAGGTTGGCCTTCTCTACCCTAGATGTTAATAAATATTTGAAAACAGTCAACCCTTAATGAATTATTCATTCCTTCCATTACTGTTCGACGTACAAAATCAAAATTTCACAGGTTGGTCGCTTTTACACCGTAGAATTTAAATAAGATAGAGTTTTAAACAGTCAAATGAAGCTCTCAGCGATACACTGCAGAAGTTCTATGCACCCGTTGGGGCTAACATGGTGATAATTCACGTCAGTGCACTCATAAAGCACTGAAAGGAAAAGCGTGAGCTGTATTGTTTGTAAAGATGCGGGTGGGAAACGTGTTTGCAATTAGAGTGAGCATTTTTGCATCATAATATACAGGAATAATCAAGAATCCTAAGAAAGAGGTCTGTGGTAGTACTCGATCAAGCGCTGATTGGCTGTTACGCATGGGACGTCACAGCGCGGTGGGGGTTTGAAACCTGTGCGGTATTATTTTGTTTGACGTCACCCGACTGACGTTTTAAAAAGTGGGCTCCTGGCTACGTGTGCAAGCTTAACCTTACAGGCTTGGATTCGACCCCAACATTAACCTCACAGGGGCGCTCACCTTACAGATGTAAGTTAAATTACCGACATTGCCCCATATCTGAAAACCGCTATCTTTTATATGGGAGATAAGTATTATCAAGATTATTCTATGTGTCCTTATTTAATATTTTTCCCCTACACACACCATGGGTATTTGCTCCAGATACAGAAAATAATTATTAAATGGCAACCGTAGGCGGCTTCTATCCCAAATCCAAAAGCCCATATATCGTATATGTAAATAAGCATTATCAAGTATATTCTTTGTTTTTATCCTATATATTGTCCTCCCAACGTACACGAAAGTGAATGAATATATTAATCCTCTGTTTTATGGGGCAAAAATTAAATAAAAATAGATTTACATTAAATGGCAAGTCTTCACGACCTACCTGCGAACTATCACAAATATCCTGTGACGTCAGGAAGAAAATGTAGGCTTACGGGTATTTACTACCGCGCCAGAGGCCTACAGTAGACTTACGGGATTCCAATCCACCCCAGAAGTCTTTGTTGTTTGTTTTCTTTTTCTTGGACTTAAAGGAGATTTTACATCTCCACCAGAGGTTCATCACTGGGGAGCGAACTTTTATGAGCCAAAAAATATGAGAACTGTTCATTTTTATGTGCTACTAAACCTAAAATTATTTGATAGAAATTTAAAAATATTCTGCTTTAAATATCGCATAACCACTCGCGTTCAAGATGCAAATAAGGAAAACGTTTTGTATTAAAATATGGTGCGCGGCTGATGACCTAGATGTTAGGCCCCTTAAAACAACAAGCATCATCATCATCAAAATATGGTGCTACTAAACGTGCTCCTTAAGGCAAATAGATGTTTGAATATGGAAAAGTACAGTATGATATATTCATTTTTGATGTTGCAGAGTAGATATTATGGCATTTATAAGAACGGTTTGTTTAAATATCGCAGAAACAACCTATGATCTTTGAAAAATATTGTACCAGTTTGTACAACTCGCCAATCACACGCCGAATATTAGTTCGTAGAATTAGTCTCTGAACTGCAGTGAACAACAAAGGTCATCCCCAAACTGTCCATCACAAATACATGCCGGTGACTTCTAAAGAATGCCATACACTGCTAAAACGATCGCTCCACCTCACAGGACGTCAGATGTGCATAGAGGAATGTCACGACCACTAACGTCATCAATTTAACCAAGATGGCCACCCTCCAATATTTCAACAAATTCGCAAATTTTTTAAACCCACTGTTTTTAGAACAAGTTTGTTATTTGACCTTTAAAAGTCCCTTACATTATTTACAATGTTCTTTTAAGTCGCACCGACACTGATAGGTCTTATGGCGATGATGGGATAGGAAAGTGCTAGAAGTTCAAAGGAAGCGACCGTGGCGTTAATTAATTAAGATCCATCACCAGCATTTGCCTGGTATAAAAATGGGAAACCAGGAAAACCATCTTCAGGGCTGTCGACAGTGGGGCTCGAACACACTATCTCCCGAATGCAAGCTGATGGCAACGTGCTCCAAACTGCGCTACTTGCTCCCTGTACCTGCGAAGCCAAGAGTGAATCTAATTTATTTTCAACAGCTCGCACTTCCTTCACTGTTTCAGACAACAGGTTAGTGGATTTTTCAAGTATGTCTATGGCTTTACACAAGAAGCTTAGAATGTCAGGTATAAACGCGAAATCATTTTTCAAATAGCTGAAATTCTTGAAGAATCTCAATTTACGCGTCGTTTTTAAGCCAGGTACCCCACCGCGTGATAATAGGCAGAGGAGGAAGCGCAAGACCTGGGTTTTTCTCTTTAAACAGATCGATTCTTGGGGGTGTTTTTAACAAATAATTTTTTGCCATTAGACACTAATTTATCCACTTCAGGATACATAACCTGTGTGCTTCCTTTTTCATGCAAGCTAGACTACATCATCGTATTTTACACTTTTTGGCCAAAGTAACTGCATGGCTTCATTAAACAACCTAGTTACAGTGACATGGTTTGTAGCAGGCAGTTCTTTACACGCTAGCAAATAAGAATGTCCACAGGCAGTTTTGTCATTCTTCAACACTCCAATTACATTTCCTACTTTTCTGCGACCTAAATCAATGCTCACCCACACTATCTTCGTAACAAAATACACATTAAGGAAAAACTATTTTGGACGATAGTTTTTCCTTAATGGGCATTTTGTAATGAAATTTCTAAGTCCGGGAGTAATATCGGCGCAAACAAATGCTCTAGATATATGTAAACAATACTGGGAGTGTTTGGATGAGCCTACATTTGAAGTAGCTGGTTCATCTTTTAGTAATTGCCACGAACGCACCAACGAAGCAGCCGCAGTGTTTTTATTTTCAGACAAATGCTGGGTTACTTGAGAAAGTTGATCTATACTTACTGTGTTATTGCGCGGTTGGCAAAATAATACTCTCCCGTCGGTAGGGAAACTGTTTTTAAATTCCTCTACGTATTTTTGAAGACGCGATCTTGAACTCGACTTCACTTCCGGCATTGTTTGCAGGTTATGACACACGCATTTACGGTAAATCACAGTTTCGACAAAACAAAAAACAAAAGTATATCAGCAACACTGAAAGAAATGTTTCTTCTACCTTAGAAATTCAGACAAAATCACAGGACCACGAGAATGATACATGGTCCCGAACAACCAATTTACTCTTAGGAGTGACATAAACCCACTGCCTGCTGTCGGGGGAAAAATATCTTCCCAGTCCCCAGTGTGCAGTTTAATCCACGGCAGTGGCGGCCGGTGGACTGTTAGATCTGTGGGGGGGGGGGCATGTACTTTTTCACACACCTCTTTCTTGATGACAACTTTGACAGAAAGGAGAAGAGCAAATAGAGATCTTAAAGCTGCTCTTATCAGCTGTTTTTTTCCATTTGGATATACAATGGTGATTACACCATCACTAAGGATCTGATGGGAAAATTACGTATACAGGGTGAACCTAAATTCGCGCATTCGGGCGTCACATCGCGACTCCTCACATGCCAGTAATGAGAAAAAAGGCTCTCACAAAAGTTCGTCCTGCGAGTATATCCGGGAGAAAAAGGAAGTTGAAGAGTGCCAATCTGGCAACACCGTAACCACATGTAGGGTAATTACCTGTCAGCACTTAATAGCCGGCTGTACAGTTGGTGCAGTGAATGGAGTTTTGAGTTACCATGCAGGGAACAGACGGATTGGTTTGGATAAATTTGGGTAGAGACGTTCTGTCCACATTCCGTTCCGCAGGTTCAAAAGCCTTTGGTGTTCAATTGGAGGCATATGCATGAGCATTGGATAGGGTATATTATCAGGGCCTGGAGATGTATTTGAGTTTGTTTTGAGGACATTGAACTGTTCGTCCACGTTATAATAATTTCGTGTGGCTATTTCTAGCCGAGTGCAGCCCTTGTAAGGCAGACCCTCCGATGAGGGTGGGCGGCATCTGCCATGTGTAGGTAACTGCGTGTTATTGTGGTGGAGGATACTGTTATGTGTGGTGTGTGAGTTGCACGGATGTTGGGGACGGCACAAACACCCAGACCCCGGGCCATTGGAATTAACCAATGTAGGTTAAAATTCCCGACCCGGCCGGGAATGTAACCCGGGATCCTCTGAACCGAAGGCCAGTACGCTGAACATTCAGCCAACGAGTCGGACTTCGTCCACGTTGAACGGCTCTAAGAGGTCATTTTCAGATGTATCGTGAAAAACTGGAAATGCAGGATTGATTGAAAGAGGTGCCATCTTCTCTAGAAGTTCTTCCTTGAATGGTAATGAGCGTGCTGTTGAAGGATGTTATGAGGTGAGAGATCCTCGAAGTCGTTTGATATTGTTCCGCACGGTAGAAGCAGGTGTTGATGGAGAAATAGTTCTACAAAATTGTCTCCAGCTCTGACGTTTTTGGTACTTCAACAACTGCTTATCTAGCTTCTATTGCAGCACTTTTTTAAGTACGGAGAGTTTACGTCTCTCATTTACTACAGCCTGCCCTCTACATCCCACCGGGTAGTAGCCTTCAGTTTTCCAGGAATAGATGGTTTATTTTGTGGAATCTTAAGACTAGCAACAAGATTCAAACAGTCGAAAATGGAAATATACTCTTGGCCTAAGTCGTTGTTTTCGCTGGAAATTCCCATTATATCCAAAAGCACTCACGATAATCTTCCCAGTTTACCTTCCGGGCGATAGGCGGGAAATATTTTGAGCGATGGGAAAGGCGTGCTTTTAAAAGATAACAATGGAAAGTGATCAGAACCGAGAGTGTCATCTAGGACTTGCCAGCCCATATCCACTGAGAGTGGAGCGGAGACAAGACAGAGATCAACATCAGAAGGTGTCTGAGACGTGAGCGTCGCACGAGTGTGCCCTGAAAACGGTGAACTTCCAGAATATTAACATTAGATTTTATTTCTGATTTAGCTCGTTCTCAGAAATGGACGTGTCAACCCCACACAAAAGGCCACTTTTGACAGTTAAATGTTTAGGAATATCAAATTTTACAGACTGTGACTGACACTTGGCAAGTTCATTAGCACTATTAGTATTTGTAAATTCCATTTGCACACGGCTATGGCCTTTATTTAGTATATGTGATATATCTGAATGAATGTCTGGTAAGTTATTGAAGAACGAATTTTTCTCACAGGTATAAGATGTAATCGACTGAGGTTTCGAGGTGTCTCGCCTGATACAGAAGGTTGATGTGCAGCAAATACGGCAAAACGCCCGTTATCTTCAAGGCTGTAGTGAAAATAGCTGTCAGTAGAAAATGCTGAAGGCTGAATTTGTCCCGGTAGGGTTGGAGATGGAGACATGGCTGGCTGGGCAGCTTAATGCACGTTCAAAGTAGGTTCAATGGAGCCAGTGTGCTGCGTTGGGGAAGCACTTCGTGACAACCATACTTAGCTAATTGGGATGCCAGTTTCTTGGCGCTAACACTTCGTTGCATTAATCACCAGTCATATCAGGAAGGCAACACTCCCGCAAATCTGGATGTAGCGGCTGAGGTTCAATTGTATTCAATATGTCATTTCCACCTGAGTAACATACTTGAATTCAATCCAGAATTAAACCACTCGTACCCGATAACAAATACTAGAGCCATCTGAAGTGGCTGTCATAGTTCGGTTTAAAGGGATCTCTGTTGATCACAGTCAGACACTAAGTTTCAAACAAACTAGTATTAACGTAAGGTACGGCGTCTTTTACTGTTTATATTCAACTCCAAGTCAAGCAAGACATCACTCACTAGCAGCGCATCGTGTACACAGTCACTAGACAATCGCACAGGGTGAGAGCTAAGCGTTACAGACTGTTATTCCTTCCAGCGTTCAGTCTGCAGGCCTCTGTGAATTAATCACATTACACTCTAATTAATTTAAATCTTCCTCTATTTGTAGCAAGCTCTGTGGTGCCATTTAATTCCATAACTCTTGTTTTTAAATCGTTAAAAATTGAGCCTAGCCATCGTCGCCTTGGTCTACCTCTATTTCTCTTATCCTCCACTGCCGAGTCCATTATTCTCCAAGGTAACCCACCCTCCTCCATTCTCCTCACACGATCCCAGCATCGAAGTCTGCTTATGCGTACAGCCTCATCCATTCGTTCGCCGCTAACTAAGCCTTTATCTCCTCATTCCGACTACTCACCTGCCATCGTACCTTCCTGTTCGTTTTAGCAGTCATTCTCTCTACTTGCATCTCTGTTGCTTCTTTCTTTCTTTCTTTCTTTCTTTCTTTCTTTCTTTCTTAATCTGTTTACCCTCCAGGGTTGGTTTTTCCCTCGGACTCAGCGAGGGATCCCATCTCTCCCGCCTCAAGGGCAGTGTCCTGGAGCGTGAAACATGGGGTCGGGGGATGCAACTGGGAAGGATGACGAGTACCTCGCCCAGGCGGCCTCACCTGCTATGCTGAATAGCGACCTTCATGGGGGATGGAAATATTGGAATGGATAGACAAGGAAGAGGGAAGGAAGCGGCCGTGGCCTTAAGTTAGGTACCATCCCGGCATTTGCCTGGAGGAGAAGTGGAAAACCACGGGAAACCACTTCTAGGATGGCTGAGGTGGGAATCGAACCCATCTCTACTCAGTTGACGTCCCGAGGCTGAGTGGATCCCGTTCCAGCCCTCGGACCACTTTTCAAATTTCGTGGCAGAGCCGGGAATCGAACCCGGGCCTCCGGGGGTGGCAGATAATTACACTAACCACTACACCATAGAGGTGGACCTGTTGCTTCTTACTTATGAATAAGATGTCCTGAGTCCTCCCAGCCTTCACTCCCATGCAACAAAGTCGGTTTGAAAACAGAACAGTGTAAAAATAGTTTCGTCCGGCAGATGACTTATTTCTGACAGACTACAGTTGATCGCAACTGCGAGGTCACTGGTTTAGCTTTGCTGAACTTTGGTCCAGTCTCACTTACTACACTATCATCCTGGGAGAATACTCATCCTATAACCGAGCGAGTTGGCCGTGCGGTTAGGAGCGTGCAGCTGTGAGTTTGCGTTCGGGAAATAGTGGGTTCGAACCCCACTGTCGGCAGCCCTGAAGATCGTTTTCCGTGGTTTCCCATTTTACACCATCAAATGGTGGAGCTGTACCTTAATTAAGGCCACGGCCGCTTCCTTCCGATTCCTAACCCTTTTTTATCCCATCGTCGCCATCTGTGTCGGCGCGACGTAAAGCCAATTGTAGAAAACAAAAAAACATATCCTAAACACTTTTTGTGATCTACTTCCACTTTTGTATTCCCCTTAGATTTCTTCCCTACTGACTTCACCTTGGTCTTAGAAATGCTTATTTCAGTATCATACTCGCTGCACCTATTTTCAAGTTCCAAGATATTAGATTGCAGGCATTCAGCACAGTCGGCTATTAAGACCAAATCGTCGATATAGATCAAAATGCTTACTGCGTATCCTCCTAACTGAATCCCTTCCTGCCATTTTATATCTCTATGAACAACAAAGTGAAAGATTATAGCTTTATCTAACCCCTGTAACAACTTTAAACCAAGAACGCAATCTACCACCAATTCTCAGCGCGGTCCAATTGTCAACATGAATGTCTTTCAGGGGCGTATTCTCCTTGAATGCAAGGCATTCACTGCATGCGTTATGATAACACAAAGAACTGTTTGATGTACGATTTTAGGTTGTTTTAAGTCAAATACTAACGATTTCATCTCTCAGAAGTTCAAAAGGTCCGCGCAACTGTACTAGTTCCGTTGCTTGACTACGTGTGGTGCTGGTGTAGTCTCGCCGTCTACTCCTCTCTAGGAAGAAAGAGACAGCATGGCGGAGTTAAGGATGCAAGGCATTCAATCTTAAAATTGCATTCGGTGGCAGACGTAGTTCTGAAACCCTCCGAACGATGTCGCTGCAATTGAAACGTGGTCAGAATTTGTCACCCCACACCCGTGCTACCCTCTGCCATCTGTTAGCAACTTGGAGAAAGTCGACATGTTTACAGCGAACGGGACCCACAGATTATCCCCCAGCGAGAACCCAACGTGACGAAACTGACCAATGCCACTGAGGTGACTTTCCTCCAGTGCTTCAGTTGTGGCTAACTAGTGAGTTAATTCATTGTGTGTTTTGCTGATTAGTGAGTTCATTCTGTGTGTGCTGTTCCTGTGCTATTCGTCGTTTTCGGTCTTTTATTATATTTTGCGCTTATTGTGGTATTAACGATGGATGAGTCTAAAACGGATATAATTGTAAATCAGTTTACTGGCCGTTCGTTTGATGAAAAGATTCAAATTATTCAAGTCGGGAGACCTCTACCTTCCCTCGTATATTTCTTCTTTACCGGGCGAGTTGGCCGTGCGTGTAGAGGCGCGCGGCTGTGAACTTGCATCCGGGAGAGTAGGTTCGAATCCCACTATCGGCAGCCCTGAAGATGGTTTTCCGTGGTTTCCCATTTTCACACCAGGCAAATGCTGGGGCTGTACCTTAATTAAGGCCACGGCCGCTTCCTTCCAACTCCTAGGCCTTTCCTATCCCATCGTCGGTGCGACGTAAAGCCCGTAGCAAAAAAATTCTTCTTATTCTCCTTCTTCTTAATCTGCTTACCCTCCAGGGTTGGCTTTTCCGACTCGGCGAGGGATCCCACCTGTACCGCCTCAAGGGCAGTGTCCTGGAGCTTCAGACTCTGCGTCGGGGACAAAACTGGGGAGGATGACCAGTACCTCGCCCAGGCGGCCTCACCTGCTATGCTGAACAGGGGCCTTGCGGGGGATGGGAATATTGGAAGGGATAGACAAGGAAGAGGGAAGGAAGCGGCCGTGGCCTGAAGTTAGGTACCATCCCGGCATTTGCCTGGAGAAGTGGGAAACCACGGAAAACCACTTCCAGAATGGCTGAGGTGGGAATCGAACCCACCTCTACTCAGCTGACCTCCCGAGGCTGAGTGAACCCCGTTCCAGCCCTCGTACCACTTTTCAAATTTCGTGGCAGAGCCGAGAATCGAACCCGGACCTCCAGGGGTGGCAGCTAATCACACTAACCACTACACCACAGAGGCGGATTCTCGTAAATTTAAAAATAGAAAACAAGAATTGTGTACGCACGTTCAATCCAGGAACTTACAGTAAAACTGTTTGGCTCGAGTTCACTTACATGTAATTAGGGTGAGTAGAATTGAAATTTACTTAATACATTGTGTTAACTGCATGGTTACTAGTTGCATGCCTCAGTGGAGATTCCAGGATACGCCACTGATGTCTTTGATTGCCTGGAATGACTTATCACTAATCGCTCAATACGACTAACATCTTTTCCCTCGATACTCTGTCATATGCCTTCTCTATATCTACGAAACATTCTATTTCTCTCACATAATTTGTCAGTTACTTGGAGCAAACTGAAAAGTCTGGCCTTGACAGCCCCTCCGTGGTCTGAAACCACACGGGATTTAATCCAATTAACTTTCAACCATTAATCGCACTCTCCTTTCCAAAATGCCAGTGAACACCTCGCCTGGTACATTGGTCAATAATATACCTCGAGAGTTATTGTAATCCTTCCTGTTCCCTTGTTTATTGATAGGAGAAATGACTCCTTTCATCCAATCAGTAGATGCATAACTAACATTCCAAGCTAATCCTGTTACTTTTTGAAACCATTTCATTCCTGCCTTCCTAATATATTTCAATAGTTTAGGTCCAATTTAATTTATTCCTGCTGCTTCATGACACATTGACCAACCCGTCCCAGGTTACTACCGAAATCTTACTTCAATTCCTTCATGGACTCTACAACTACAATGATTTGTTACGCTCTGTTTCTACCGTTTACGCACGATTCCCTATCTGCGAATTGTTTGCAGCCATTTTTTATAGGCCTTCCTTTTACGTTTAAAAGCTGCCTTGAATTCATCTTTCTACCAAGATGTTAGTTTTTTCTTGTCTTTACACTCTGTCGTTCCTCGGCATTATCTTGCTTGTTCTACTGCAGCATCCCTGTGTGCCACCCATTCCCTTTCTTTATCATGAACCTGTAAGAAAAGCAACGGGCAACTACCTCACTCCTCATTTCCCAAGTACGCCTCTTCAGTGACACCTAGGCAATCTATGACAGCTAATGGTGGACCTGTTGAGGATCCAACCAGCCTTCGGGCTGAATACCCAACAAACAAAGAAACAAACAAACAAACATACATACATACATACATACATACATACATACATACATACATACATACATACATACATCCTGAACCTGATGACTTTCTATTCTTCGGAACTTTTCACTAATCCTATCCAAGAACTTCTGTCTTTTCCACCTTCCGGAGATTCTCTAACCCTATTCGTCAGCAGACAGATTTCACTTTCTACTATTCTAGGCCTGGTGACGTTTAGTTCACTCCAGATCAGATATTGGTCTGTACCCTCGAAAAATCCTCACATTACCCGTGCATTCCTAAATGATTTCCTGAATTCATAGTCGGTTATGCTATTATAGATCTGGTGCCCCTACCCTCCAATGAGTAGGGAATAGCCTTACGCTTGAATTAGTTTGCCAGGCTGAGTGGCTCAGACGGTTGAGGCGCTGGCCTTCTGACTCCAACTTGGAAGGTTCGACTCTGGCTCAGTCCGGTGGTGTTTGAAGGTGCTCAAATACGTCAGCCTTGTGTCGGTAGATTTACTGGTACGTAAATGAATTCCTTCGAGACTAAATTCCGGTACCACGGCGTCTCCGAAAACCGTAAAATAGTAGTTAGTGTGTCGTTAAAATCAAATAACATAATTATTATTTTAATTAATTTGTAACTACTAATCCCATATTAGCGCAGAAGTCCAGCAAATGTTTCCCATTTTCCATAAGCTATTTTCCCCATATTTACCCATCACCTTCTCATATCCGTCAGTTCTATTTCAAATTCTCGCATTGAAATCGTCCATTAGCATTATCCTATCCTTGCTGTTGACCCTGACAACTATGTCACTCAGTGCTTCATAAAACTTGTGAAATTAATTCTCATCTGCAACCCTACATGTTGAATGCATTGAGGCAATTCTCGTCCTACTTGCCCCAATTGCCAAATCTACCCTAATCATTCGCCCACTTACGTGTCAAACAGAAACTATGTTGCCTACTATGGTGCTTCTGATGAAAATTCCTACCGCACACGCAGTCCTTGCCTTTTTCATACCTATTAAAAAACTTTTAATTTCCTCTCTCTTCCTCAGCATCCCGCCCTTACCTGAATATCATTAATTCCTAACACCAGACACATTCTCCCTGCTGACTCTTTTTTCAACAAGCCCCGCTGATGTTGATAGCTCCCCAACGAATTCCTTTTCGTTCACCAAGTTGTTTCTAAAGAGTCCCTCGCCTGTCAAATGGAAGTGGGACACCGTCACTCCCATAGGTGTAAGGCTTGCTTAAATATTCTGAACTCAGTAATTACTGTAAAGTAGGATGCCACCCTACATACACATAGTCACAATGACAGTCTCTCCTGTAATTAGTTAGGGACCACCGAAGGGTTGTAAAGTCCTAGCCGCCGGAGCACAAGGACGGCCATTACTCAAAATACAGTGTATCCGAGATTGATTGATCAATCAGTCGATCAATTCATCAATCAATCAATCAATCAATCAATCAATCGATCGATCGATCAATCGTCAATGAATGATCTGCATTTAGGGCTGTCGCCCAGGTGGCAGATTCCCTATCATTTGTTTATCTCATATTTATATTTATTTGTAATTGTTTACCCAGCTTTTTCTGAAATATTTTCAAAGAACTTGTAAATATATCGAGCATTTCCCTTGATAATTTATTCCAATATCTTACTCATCGTTCTATAAATGATTATTTTCCCCAATCTTTCCTATTGAATTCCAGCTTTATCTTCATATTATGATCTTTCCGACTTTTAAAAGCTTCACTCGAGCTTATTCTTCTACGAGTGTCATTCCACGCCAACTCACTACTGACAGCTCGAATCATACCACATAGTCGAGCATCTCGTCTCCTTACTCCCATGTCTTCACAACCCAAAGTCTGCAACACTTCAGTAACACGACTCCTTTGTCGGAGATCACCCAGAACAAATAGTGCTGCTTTCCTTTGAATTTTTTCAGTTGCCCGCTCCTTCTCCATAGCAACTGGCATCCCGAATCTCAGGACTTGGCCACTCAGCTGTAGCCCATGGTTCACGAATTAGGACGTGACTACAGTGACCCACACCATGAACCATGGAGTTGTCAACTTGAGAGAATATATTGGTAAGCATCGTACTTATTCAAAGGGAAACGACTCTCAGCTCGTCTTATTCAACCTTCGCTACGTAACGCATAACGAGCCAGTATCTTCTCTCAGTTCAGGAAGTTGCCAATCCTTGATCTTAAGTAGCCTACACTCGCTGGTTACAGGGATTGGTCCAGTGTGTTCGGATGGCTATCTTGAGCTAACAAAATAAACTGAAACTTCGAATATAACTACTTCCACTAAATCATATTTTCTATGTGTTTACATAAAATGATCTGCCTGCTGTCATTTCTTGATGGATACAGTACTTTTGCATCCATCTCTTGGCACAGGCCAGAGTAAAGTGTAGCTTCCAACGAAGTCCCAGCCAACATCCATGGCTGTGACAATATGGAAGTTGCTGGGGTATGGGTAGTGCTGAGTAATGACATTCAGAGCATGACTAGTGCATCTGAGTGTTATAAAGGATGCTGCTCATAGGTGCTGCAATAGTACTTTCTGACCCAGTGAGGAAAGCAATGGCAAACTACCTCACTCCTCATCTTGCCCAGTACGCCTCATTTTGGTGCTGCCATTGGTTTTGGGGGTTTCCTTATAACCGCATAACCTTTGATGGTGCTATTTGAGGATCCAACCAGCCTCTGGGCTGATGACATAACAGACAGACAGACATAAAATGATATGTCCGTTTTTACTCACTACGAATTGCCTGTGCTCTGTTAAGAAAAAGAATGACAAGCAACTCCCGAGGAATAGCTACGGTGAGTGCGAATAGAACATGGGTAAGTAAAATACTATTTTTTTCATTCATGGGCTCATAGTATAATAAAAGCATACTAAAATTGCTGCTGCTGCTGCTGCTGCTGCTGCTGCTGGTGGTGGTGGTGGTGGTGGTGGTGGTGGTGGTGGTAGTGATAATGATCTATATGTGAACAGGATCATCGTATTAACATTGTCACAGTTTACAATTCAGTTCTAAGAAATAGTATTGCTTGGGGTTCTCTATGTTCATTAGCTTAGCTTAGTTATAGACGTTGCCGATCCTATTAGTGCACCCTTCCCCCGCGAAGCAGCATGTGCCCATCCGTACACGTATCGAAGTCGCTTAATCTTATTTTCGGAGATCTCGTAGGATTCGGTGGTTATGTTGCATGCTTACCGTTACAGAGCTCATAGACGACTGCCGCAGAACTAAATTAATAAACGTTTAACACTAATTTTGTGGTTGTCATTTTTTTAAAATATGTCACGTGTTATTTTGAATCTCCAATCTAGTGGCTTGATATCAATATTACTTTGTCTCTACGAGAAGAACAATCCCGGAGAAATTAAAAAAAAATCTAAATTTAATATATGCCCGAAGTTCCATTTGGTTCATGGTGTGGGTTACTGCAGTCACGTCCTTGTTCGTGAAACATGGGCAACGGCTGAGTGGCCTAGTATGTGGTCCTGAGAGTTGGGATACCAGTTGCTACGGAATGGGAGTGGGCATCTCTGACATATTCTGAGTCATGTCCTTAATCGTGCTCATTTTCACACCAGGAAAAACTGGGGCTGTACCTTAATTAAGGCCACGACCGCTTCCTTCCAATCCCTAGGCATTTCCTAACCGATCATCTCCATAAGACCCACCTGTGTCGATGCGACGTAAAGCCACTAGCGGTAATCGTGCTCAGGCGGCGAGGACTATACAATCCACCGATGGTCCCTAACAAGTTAGAGGAGAGATCCTCACTTGGACTATGTGTAAGTAGGGTAGCATCCCGCTTCATGAACTTACCGAGCTCAGAACATTTTAAACAAGCCTCGGGCCTACGGCAGTATGGAGAGTCCTACTCTCATTTGACAGGCGGGACTCCTTGGAAACAACCGAGATGGAATTCGATGGGGAGCTATCAGTATTAATGGGGCTTATAGAAGAAAGAAAGTAGAACTGGCTCAGTCAGCAAAGAGGATGCATCTGGATGTACTAGGAGTAAGTGACATTCGGGTAAGGGGAGATAACGAGGAACGTATAGATTATAAAATGTACTTGACGGGTGTTAAAAAGGGAAGGGCAGAGTATGAGATAGGTCTGTTTATCAGGAATATTATTGCACGCAACATAGTTTCTGTTAGGAACGTAAATGAGCGTATGATGTGGGTGGATTTGGTAGTTTGAGGAATTAGGACGAGAATTGTCTCAGTGTATTCACCATGTGAGGGCTGCAGATGAGGATGAAGTTGACAAGTTATATGAAGCATTGAGTGACATCGCAATCAGGGTGAATAGCAAGGATAGAATAGCGCCAATGGGCGATTTGAATGCGAGAGTTGGAAATATTGAAGGATACGAAAGGATCATTGGTAAATGTGGGTAAGATATGGAAGCTAATCAGAATGGTAAGCGTTTGCTTGACTTCTGTGCTAGTATAGATTTAGCAGTTAGGAAAACATTCTTCATGCATAAGGCTATTCACCGCTACACACTGGAGGGTAGGGGTACCAGATCCATAATAGACTATATCTTAACCGACTTCGAGTTCAGGAAATTCGTTAAGAATATACAGTTTTTTCGGGGATATTTCGGGGAAACAGACCACTATCTGATCTGTAGTGAACTAAGTATCTCTAGCCCTAGGATATAGAAAGTGAAATCTGTCTGAATATGTATAAGGGTAGAAAATCTGCAGGACGAGGAAATTAGACAGAAGTACATGGATATGATTTGTGAGAAGTTTCGAACAGTAGACAGTAAGCAGGTTCAGGACATAGAAAGAGAATGGGTTGCAAACAGGGATGCTGTAGTAGAAACAGCAAGGGAATGTCTAGGAACGACTGTATGTAAAGATGGGAAAAGGCAAACATCTTGGTGGAATGATGAAGTGAGAGCAGCTTGTAAACGTAAAAAGAAGGTTTATCAGAAATGGCTCCAAACGAGGGCAGATGCAGAGAGGGAACTGTACGTAGATCAAAGAAACAAAACGAAATAAATAGTTGTTGAATCCAAAAAGAAGTGGTGGGAAGATTTTGTTATTAACCTGGAAGGGCTAGGTCAAGCAGCAGAGAAAACTTTCTGGACAGTAATAAAGAATCTTAGGAAGGGGGGAAAAAAAGAAATGGACATTGTTTTGGGTAATTCGGGTGAACTCATAACAGATCCCAGGGAATCACTGGACATGTGGAGGGATTATGTTGAAAATCTTCTCAACGTAAAAGGAAATCTTCCTGGTGGTGTCGCAAACAATGAAGCTCATAGGGAGGAAGAAAATGATGTTGGTAAAATTACGCTTGAGGAAGTGGAAAGGATGGTATATAAACTCCATTTTCGTAGATCTGGAGAAAGCATATGACAGGGTACCGAGGGAAAAGTTTTTCACCATACTGGGAGACCATGGAATTAAGGGTAGATTATTAAAATCAATCAAAGGCATTTATTTTGACAATTGGGCTGCAGTGAGAATTGATGGAAGAATGAGTTCTTGGTACAGGGTACTTAAAGGGGTTAGACAAGGCTGTAATATTTCACCTTTGTTGTTCGTTGTTTACATCGTTCATCTGCTGTAAGGTTTAAAGTTTCAGTTAGGTGGAAATGTAGTAAGCAGTCTGACCTATACTGACGACTTGGTCTTAATAGCAGATTGTGCCCAAAGCCTGCAATATCTTGGAACTTGAAAATAGATGCAATGAGTGTGGTATGAAAATTTGCCTTACGTAGACTAAATTGATGTCAGCAGGTAAGAAATTCAACAGAATTGAATGTCAGATTGGTGATACAAATCTGGAACAGGTAGATAATTTTAAGTACTCAGGTTGTGTGTTCTCCCAGCAACGTAATATAGTGAGATTGAATATCATTAAAAAGCTAATGCAGTGAGCTGGCAGTTGCGATCAACAGTGTTCTGTAAGAAGGAGGTCACCTCCTGGACGAAACTATCTTTACATGGGTCTGTTTTCAGACTAACTTTGCTTTACGGGTGCGAAAGCTGGGTGGACTCAGGATATCGTATTCATAAGGTAGAAGTAACAGACACGAAAGTAGCGAGGATGATTGTTGGTATAAATAGACAGGAACAATGGCAGGGGGGTATTCGGAACGAGAAGGTAAAGGCTAAGTTAAGAATGAACTCGATTTATGAAGCTGTACGCGTAAACTAGCTTTGGTGGTGGGGTCATGTGAGACGGATGGAGGAAGATAGGTTACCTAGGAAAATAATGGACTCTGTTATGTAGGGTAAGAGAAGTAGAGGGAGACCAAAACGACGATGGTTATACTCAGTTTCTAACGACGTAAAGATAAGAGGTATAGAACTAAATGAGGCCACAGCACTAGTTGCAAATAGAGGATTGTGATGACGATTAGTAAATTCACAGAGGCTTGCAGACTGAACGCTGTAAGACATAACGGTCTATAATGATAGTGTACTGTATGTATGTATGTAGGCTTTGTATGTATGATTGTATGTTCCAAATATACATCTTACTGGAAGACATTTTCATCGAACACGGCCACACTGATGTGATCGTAGTAAAGTGAACACGTACAACAAAGCTGACGATAAAACCGATGAACGGAAGAATTCTGGCTTGCACGTAAATGAGAAGATCTCTCTCTCTCTCTCCCTCATGGTGGTGTAGACGCGAGTGTGAGCCTCACCAGTATTTATCTTTGTGAAGGTGTCATAAGACGGTGTTAGGCATATATCAAGTGTGCATTCAGTGGTGTTTTAACTTGTGCATGTGCAGAAGTACTTTACTTGGAAGAAGGTATCGTGATTCGTAAGTAATCTGTAAAAAGTTTTTTTTAAATTACAATGGGTAACTCACGTAAACAAGTGAAAGCTAAAGCTCGTATCGCCCAGCCCGCGAGCAGGAGTGCCACCCCACTCTCTAAAGGCAAGGAAATAAACAGTGACAGACCACGCTCTCATGTGGCAACTTCTGAAACTACGCGGGAACAAGTGAAGAACATCAACCGTCCTCTAAATTCACAGAACAGTGCTGCCAACATCTTGACCTGCGCTGATCAGTGCACCCCATCGGACACGTTGCGAACCAGCGTAAGCAGGGAGGTTATAGATACTACGGTGTCACTAACGGTGGATAACCTCATTAAGAACAGTTCACTCCTCGACGAACTTGTAGACAGAGTAGCCGATAAGGTCATACAGAAACTTAAAGGAAGTATTGATCTTAATACTGATGTAATAAGAGAATTAAAATGTGAACTCACCAAACGTGACGAGGCAATAGCTGATCTTCAACGGCAGTTAGACGATAGGACAGACGAGTTGGAAAGTTATCAACGTCGGAACAGTTTACGTATATTTGGAGTACCTGAAACTTCAGGAGAAGACACGGACAAGCGCATTCAGGAGATTGCCACCCGGATCAATGTTCCACTTAATCCCGCGATGAACGACCGTTCGCACAGAGTTGGTACCAGAAGTCACAACAAAACCAGGCCCATCATTGTGAAATTTGTTTCATACGCCTACCGAAATGCAGTCTTCAAATCAAAGAGGCTGTTAAAGAAAAGTGGTATAACCATACGGGAGGACCTAATTAAGACCCGTACTGACATTCTCAAACGTGCTGTAAGCCACTTCGGACTAAATTCAGTGTGGACTATGGATGGTGTCATAATGGTGCGCGTTGGTGACGTGAAAAATCGAGTGAAGACGGAACGACCTCGAGGAACTGAAGAAACGCTACCCAGCTCCACTGAAATGATGCGGCGTGATAATTCGTTTTCCTGTGCATCACTCGATTACTGGAATTACTTTGGACGAAAAGTAAAGATAATTCTAGTGAGGCTAACAATTCAAAAGTTTCTCTTTCGCAACCACTCTATTTAGTGTAGTATATTAGTTATAATTCCTTTTACATTTAGAAATAATTGCTAACGCGATTAATTTTATACACATTTTCTACTTATTTATTTATCTCACTTCATCACATAATTTATAAATCCTTAAATTATTCTTATATTGATATAGGCTACTAAAAACATCATACTTCTTGAACGATCTGTTACTTATCTATTGTATTTAACCTTTTGTACTATACAGTATTGTACTCATGACAAGTAATGAGTGTGTCTTATCTGACTTACTATACGGTGTTAGTGTGAGAAACACAAGAAATCTTCAGGTCATTCATATAAATTCTCAGTCTCTTGTTGACTCCTCCCATATATCTGAGTTCCGGCACATTTTTGGCAAAAGTTCGTTTGATATTATTGCAGTAAGTGAAACATTTCTTGAACCTTCAGTACCAGATTCTGCCCTCTGTCTCGATGGGTATAATATTTTCCGTAATGACAGAATAAACAGAGCTGCTGGTGGTGTTGCAGCTTACTTGAAGAACAGCATAAAATGTAGTGTACTTAGCAAATCTCCTGGAGAGTACAGTAAGAAACCTGAGTAAATAATCCTTGATATAGCCCTTTCAGACACTAAAATTATTTTCGCTTGTATATATCGTCCACCAAAAGTAGGGTTCATGGATACATTCTTGAACGATATGTATTCTCATGTTATGAATTATAAATATGTATTCGTTGTGGGCGATGTTAATGCTCGTTTCGGATCTGGGACATTTGAAAGCAAAAACATAAACGATGTGCTCAACGCTTGTAACCTTGACCGCCTTCCATTCAATCCAACCTTTCATACTGCCACTTCCGATAGCACTCTTGACATAATCTCATCCAACTGCAATGAGTTGGTAGTAGAATACGGACAGGAACCAGCTGCCGGTTTTTCTGGTCATGACTTGCTGTATGCTGTATTCTCTTTATCCACGCCAAAACAAATTCCTAAAACAATTCTTTTTTTTTTTTGCAAGGGGCTTTACATCGCACCGACACAGATAGGTCTTATGGCGACGATGGGATAGGAAAGGCCTAGGAGTTGGAAGGAAGCGGCCGTGGCCTTAATTAAGGTACAGCCCCAGCATTTGCCTGGTGTGAAAATGGGAAACCACGGAAAACCATCTTCAGGGCTGCCGATAGTGGGATTCGAACCTACTATCTCCCGGATGCAAGCTCACAGCCGCGCACCTCTACGCGCACGGCCAACTCGCCCGGTAAAACAATTCTTGTTCGAGACTTCAGTAAATTTGACGTGAACCAGTTTCGTGCTGACGCTGAATTACTACCCTGGAATGTGTTTTTGCAGTCTAATGACATAGATCAAAAAGTCTCTCTCTTCAACAGCTTTGTACTTTCTCTTTATGACAAGCATGCTCCCCCAAAAAGAATTCTCGTAAAACACCTGTCAACACCATGGTTCAATAAGCGTATTAAGGAATTGATAAGTAAACGGGACAGAGCTAGGAAGAAATTTATTAAATCAAAACTTCCAGATGATTACGAGCAATTCAGGGTCTTGCGTAATGAGACAAAACAAGTCATTAGAAACACTAAAGTGAAGTATACGTACAACATCTTCCGTAACTCTAAGAGCACCTCAGCTTCATTGCGTGCTACAAAATCACTTGGTATTGGAGTCAGTCACTCTCTAGATAGCCCGATGCCTGTTACTCCATCTGAATTAAGTGAATATTATATGGCATCAGTCTCTAACTTCAACTCTCCGAAATGATCAGAAAACCGGGCGAGTTGGCCGTGCGCGTAGAGGCGCGCGGCTGTGAGCTTGCATCCGGGAGATAGTAGGTTCGAATCCCATTATCGGCAGCCCTGAAGATGGTTTTCCGTGGTTTCCCATTTTCACACCAGGCAAATGCTGGGGCACGTCCGCTTCCTTCCAACTCCTAGGCCTTTCCTATCCCATCGTCGCCATAAGACCTATCTGTGTCGGTGCGAAGTAAAGCCCCTAGCAAAAAAAAGGATCAGAAACTGCCAAACATCTCTCACTCCAAATAACAGAGATAAATTCTATTTCATGCACGTACACCCTTCACAGGTAGAAAAAGCGGTCAGATCAATTCGAACTAAAGCTAAATGTTCAGATAATATCTCAATATCCATGATTTCTAATTGCATTGACATATTAATTCCTGCCCTTGTGCATTTATTTAACTTCTCTCTACAGAATGGAGTGTATCCTTCAGAATGGAAGCATGCCAATGTACGCCCTCTGCCCAAAAAGGAAATCTCAACAGTCTGTAGTGATTTTAGGCCTATCAACATCCTCTGGGGACTTATTAAGGACTAGAAAGAATTGTTCATGAGCAGATATGTGAATATCTGTCTAAATATCACATTCGAAATCCCTACCAATCTGGCTTCAAGAAGGGCCATAGTACTACTACGGCTCTGCTGAGAGTTACGGATGATATACGCGCGTCCATCGATAAGAGGCAGCTTACTATCTTGTGTCTCTTTGATTTCTCTAGGGCATTTTACTCTGTTAATCATGAGCTGTTTCTTGCAAAGTTGAGATTACTTGGTTCCTCGCAGAGTGCTCTGTCGTGGTTTGCATCATATCTATCAAGTATATCACAAAGAGTCACGTTTGTTGACGGACGATCCTCTATCTGGGAATCAGTAAACTGTGGAGTACCACAAGGATCAGTCTTCGGTCCTTTATGTTTTCCTATTTATATTAATGACATTTCTGAAGTCTTTAAAAGTAGTACCTTCCACATGTATTCTGATGACTTCCACTTCAGTCCCAATAACGCACCTTCTAGTATAATGCATTTTAACCATGATAACTCTCGATTGATCGAATGGAGCGCAAATCATAATCTCCAATTAAATGTGGCTAAGGCCCAGCTTATTTGCATAGGTTACTCAAAACTCTTGAAAACTTTCGACCTCAAGTCCATCCCAGGAATAAAAATTCTAGATACAGATATCCAATATAGTGACACCTTTAACAATCTAGGACTCATTTTCGACAGAACTCTATCCTGGTCTGATCATACGTCAAATGTGATCAAAACAGTTGTCTCATCCATGCATATTTTGAAACGTAACGTGTCATGTACACCACCTTTTATGCGAAAATTACTTGTTCAAAGTCTTATATTCCCCATAATTCACTATGTTCAGTCGTATACAACGACTTATCTGAAACTTTGAACATACAAAAAGCATGTGTTCGTTACGTGACAAATGCCAGGCGTGATGAACCCACAACACCCTATTACATACAGCTGCAATGGTCGAAACTCCATGAACGACGGGAAATCTCAGTAGCCGTTGCTACGCGGAAAATTCTGAAACTGAAGACCCCACCCTACCTTTATAATGCACTTAAACCTATGGAGTAAGTACATAACAGAGATAATAGGTTTACAAAAACTACCCTTTAAATTCCCCTTCATCGTACCACTAAATTTAACAAATCCTTTGTTTGCACTGCATCCCGTATCTTCAATGTCTTTAATCTTCACCGTTTCGCAAATGACAGGAACTGTACCAAACTAAAGCAGTCCTTAACATCTATCTTCCTGGAGGAGTACGCAAGGGGCTGAGATCAGGCATTCTTGTGTCAAACAATCAGAAATATGTATATTTCTAAGTAAATTGTTTATGTTTTTTATATTCTTTAGATTCTTGTAGTCTAAAGTATTAAATAAGTTGAATGAATACTTTATTACTTCTTATATAATTTATGTTTTAATTTTACTGGAATTGGTATCTGTATTTTAACTTTTAAATTTAATGTTTAATTTAATATTTTAATATTATAAAATTTAGTTAGTATATTCATAAACCTGTACTGTGTTATAAGGAGACGCTACATAAAGGGGCTTTTCAGCCTCAGTGGCATGTAAATCATCATCATCAGTAAATTCAATTCAATTCTCTCTCCCTCTGCCAGCTACTATCTTGCCTCGTTCGTTTAAACTTTCCCAGGACATTCCCCAAAAATTAACTATCGTAATCAATAGACATTTCCACCTCTATTAGGACAGGCAAGCAAGTACATGTCCATGGCCTAAGAGCTCCTCGTAAGGCTAACGACCCACTCCCATAAAGGGAGAATGAAACAATATATTGAAATGAAATGAAAATTGAACATACCCTTGTGCACTGTGGAGCGTTTGGCCACCACTATGTTAGGTCTCATGACACAGCAATGACCCTAGTATGGAATGAGAATAACGTATATATGTATGTACGTATGTACGATTCCTGCTGTCTCGTAGTCCGTAACCACACATCTCGTTACACCAGGTGTATGCATAAGTCTTTTCCGGTTTCACTAAGAGATGGCGCCATCGAACAGTACGCAGCGTATGAATTTGAAACATACGTCAGTTTGTTCGTCTGACATTAACCTACCAACACACACGAGTTGAGTCCACCAAACACTAGTGTCTGTATTGTATCGTTCAGTGATCATGTCGACGTTTGTGCCTGGAAAATAACATTTGCGGCAGGCATTGCTTTCCTTATTTAATCAAAAGAAAAAGGCTGTAGAAAGTCATCGATTAGAATATGTGAGACATGGTGTTGACAATTTTAACGTGTTAATTTCAATGTGAAAGACCGTCCGCGCTCTGGATGATACCCAACTCAAACTCAACAACAATTGGCACAAGCATTAAATGTGTCTCAAGAAACAATTAGTAGACGTTTGCGAGCAATGGGGAAGATCAGTAAACTCGGTAAATGGGTCCCACGCGATTTGAATGAACGGCAAATGGAAAATCGCAAAGTCATTTGTGAAATGCTGCTTCAACGCCACGAAAGAAAATCGTAGAGCAGCACTTCAGCAATTTTGAGGAACTTGGAAAATGGCTCGACGAATGGTTTGCCGCAAAAGACAAGCAGTTTTTCTGACATGGTATTCATAACTTACCTGAAAGATTGGCGCAGTGTGTAGAAGCCGATGGACAATATTTTGAATAAACAAAAAATGAATTTCCCTTGAAAATTACGCGTTTTCTTCACCACAAAAACCGGCAAAAACTTATGCATACACCTGGTATTATCCCTGTTTAGGGAGAGGGACCTATGTACGGTATTTCAGAATTGTAGTAAACGCAGTGGTTTGCATAAAACTAGATCACATGTGGCGGGTGGACCACCTGATATATTGAGTCCCAAGCCCGACAGGTGGTTGAATTCCCTAGAGTTCCACCATCAGCTGCCTGGAATGCCTGGGTATCACGGAAGAAGATATCTTCCTGTTGCTAACACAACTCAAACTACTCAGACTAGAAGAAGTCGTTATCAGTGTCTTGCAGATTCTAAAGTTGCATTCCTTAGCTAAGACAAACACACACCTTACATGGAGTTTATTTAGTTCGAAGGAGGCCATATTGTGCGATTACGAGAAGGCTATTGGTAAGTTCGAAACACTGCGAAGCACATTTTATAAGGGGTGTCGTCTTTTGTTCGATGTTACCAGTTATGATTAAAGGAAAGTTTTCATAAAACGTGTCCATTCCCACTGTTGTAATTCTAGATGGTAGAGACATACAATGCAAGTCGAACAGGACTAGACTGCAAAGGCATAGGGAGCACAAAGACGTGGGAGACAAAGGAAGACATGGAGGAGGTCCTTGGAAGAGGATATTGCGGACATGGAAAGAAATAGAGAGGCTGTCAGGCAACAGAAAGACATAGAGAGACTTCAGCACTAAGCACCAAGAGGAACAACAGGCCATGAATGAGAGTACGTGTTTCTTATGTAGACTTGGTGAGCTGCCTCTTCCTGTGTGAATGTGCTAGCGACCCACAGTTCAGTCTATTGGTATCGCGTTGACGGACACGCCTAGTTGCAATTCCTATGCACCTGTTTCTGGTATGCAACAAATAAATTGTGAGCTTCCTCACCAGAAAAATGTCCAGCCAAACAGGTGATGTACATTTCAGGTAGGAAAACATCAAACGTATTCAGAAGTATCATTTCTTCACGCTTCTCCGGGAGTTCCTCAACTCTTGTATTGGTACATCCCAAACTTCCTGCTTGTCAGCAGAGAGTAACGAATTTAGCATCTTTATTTTTTTGCTAGTGGCTTTACGTCGCACCGACACAGATGGGTCTTATGGTGACGATAGGACAGGAAAGGCCTAGGAGTTGGAAGGAAGCGGCCGTGGTCTTAATTAAGGTACAGTAATAGCATTTTTCTGGTGTGAAAATGGGAAACCACGGAAAACCATCTTCAGGGCTGCCGACAGTGGGATTCGAACCCACTATCTACCGGATGCAAGCTCACAGCCTCGCGCCTCTAACCGCACGGTCAACTCGCCTGGTAGCATCTACTTTTCTTCGAATTAATTGGCACAATGCGTTCAAATACGAGTACACAAAAATAGTTTTCAAATTTTCTCTTCGATACTTATGAAAATTTACTGACCAAACAAAAATATCGATAGCCTATATATATGTACGCATTTTTATACGTGCGTATGTATGTATTGTACCCATCCCGGGCGTATTAGGGCATCAATTAAATAATTCGGCTTCACAAATAAATATATAAATGGAGTTCCTGGATGAGAACCTTCGGAAATCACTTCCCGGGCTCGAAGTCCCATCCTCCTACTTTCATTGCATCAACGGCTAGAGCTCAAGAGCATACGGGTAATGGAATGTTCGTAAAAGAAAATGCGCACTACATTAAATATAACCAAAGTAGGATTCTCTATAATGTAAGAGGAATACACAAATATTAATAAATGAGAAGAGTTTTGTTCCCAATATTTACTAAGAATTTTATTAAACTGATAGAACCACATGATAAAATGCACGAGATAATGCCATTTATTACACATCAAAGTAAAATAATAACGAAGAAATCATTTGTATATAGTATGCCTCAAAGTCTTTGTCAGTTCATACACTGTTTTGGCTATCGATTGGCATACTTTGAATATGATACAGATGTTGATTCCCATAGGGAACCTGAAATATTTGTCTCAAATGAGTAAATTTGTAATACCAATATAAATGGTCCGTTATTGGACATTATAAAATGTCCAGCTAACTCATTCCTGTGCTAGGTACCAACTGATGAGCCCAACCTAGCACACGGGGGCGAAAAGCTAGCAACCAGGAATGAATTAGCTGGAAAATTTATAATGTCCAATAACGGACCCTTTATATTGGTATTATAAATTTACTCATTCGGGACAAATATTTCAGGTTCCCTATGGGAATCAACATCTATATCATCTGATGGCCAAGCAGGTATCAATTTTTTGGTAAAGAGACGAAGTCACTCTTAGTGCATTGGCACTGCCCGTGGCTCCAAGTGGCCTACACAGTGGCCTCCACGATATGCACTAGCCAGCGTCTTGGTGGGTGTGCTAGATACCAACTGATGAGCCCAACCTAGCACACGGGGGCGAAACGCTGGCAACCAGGAATGAGTTAGCTGGAAAATTTATAATGTCCAATAACGGACCATTTATATTGGTATTATACTTTGAATAACCTTATTAGCGCGCACTAATACCATGAACATTTTACACAAATGCAAGTTTATTTATCTCTGAGCAATGGTACTCGATTGTATCTAATATATGAATGGAATGACCACAAGGTCGATCCATGTCATTATCTCATTAAGCCATACTATTATTTGGCCATCATGGTTATGGAATTTAGGCAGATAAATTCGTACATTTTTTACGCACGAGAACACATCGCCGCATATCAAACACGTGGTCTATTTGACCACATCAATTAGATCTTATACTGAACACATACACGTATTCTGGGTTTATCTGACCCTGTTATATACGATGCGGATCAACACAGCGTTGGTTTCTTACCCATCACCATAAAAACTTATGAACAACAGAAGTACAGGAATACATCACACAAAGAAATATTAAACACATTAGCAAACAATACGTCTTGAAGATATGGCCTAGTCAAACCATATGATGTCAGCTCAAATCCATCGTCCTAACGCGGGTCGAACCCGCGTTCACCAGCTTCCGAGGTGCAAAAATCTGAAACTCCTATCACGAGCTAGTTTAATAAATAAAAAAGGAGGAATACGTCCTTCACAGAATCATAAAATTATCAACGCTAGTCATAATATACCATTAGCATGGGATTGATATTGCAGTGGTGAATAAAGGGGACTTACTAAGACTAAAATTCTGAAGGCTTTTAGACACAACTCCGTCCGCACATGGGACCAGACAAATCCCTTTCATCATAAATCTGTCTCTCTTGTTGTGGTCAGTGTTCTAACTTGCGACCACAAAGACACTTTCTATTTTCTTTCTTTCTTTCTTTCTTTCTTTCTTTCTTTCTTTCTTTCTTTCTTCTCATTTTGGCTCGTTTCCAAGTACACATTTATTTAAGGGCCACCAATTCTTATTTCTTATTATTCCGGCCATATACAGCCTAATTCAAAACGTCGCGATAGCCACCATTATTCTAATTCTTTGTCATTATGTCATCTCAAACATTTCACAGGTCTCATCTTCCCCATGGGCATGCTACTACATCTCAAACCCACCTTGTTCATTTATATAGAAGACTCTATTCTCACAGGTCATTTAACTAATTCATCTCTCTTGTGTATCTGTATAATTCACAAGTTGCACCTCGGGCTTGAACATCTTCAATGATCATATTCTTAATTATTATGGGATTCAAAAAATACATGCATTACCATGTGAAGCGAATACGTAATCTATATTCAAATTATTATGAAGATCTATACCAGTTAGAAGCATTAGGAAGAAATTATAAATTTAACTGAAGTGTAATTCTCCCTTAAAATATATGCTTCACACGCACTTAAATTTTTATTTGACCTTATATATTAATTCATGCAAATAAGCCCGCTGAAATATAAGTGATTACCCTTAAATCACAGAAGAAATCCTAATTCAATTAATAATATAACCTTTCCCACCCACACGCGTATAGTGTTCCCTACATTTAATATTATAAATTACATAAAATCAACAAACTGCTATTTACAAATATGTCGTTATGTAAACGAGTAGATCTCATGCTTTAGTATATTTTTACAAAGATGTACTCATCGATACGGGGTGTGGTTTTTGCTGTCATCTCGACGGTACACCTGGGGTTTTAGACCTTCATGACGATAGCTTCACTCTTAAATAGTCCATGGTTCCTTTCCCTTGTGGTACCGCCCATGCCTTGAATGTGGTCTTCTTCTGTTGAAATCTCTAGACGTTCCCTGAAGAGATGAATGCTGACACTAGGGGCGACTCTAGTTGATTCCAATCCTGGGTTCGACGATCACTCACGAACATAAGGCAAAAATAGGAAATTAGTTAATGAACACTGTTCATGTGTTTTCTAACAAGCATAACAAGTTGCTTTACATCGCACCGACACAGATATATCTTATGGCGACGATGGGGCAGGAAAAGGCTAGGAATGGAAGGAAGCAGCCGTGGCCTTAATTAAGGTACAGCCCCAGCATTTGCCTGGTGTGAAAATGGGAAACCACGAAAAACCATCTTCATGGCTGCCGACGGTGGGGCTCGAACCCACTATCTCCCGAATACTGGATACTGGCCGCACTTAAGCGACTGCAGCTATCAAGCTCGGTTTATGTGTTTTCAAAGAACCTACTGGTGATTAGATCCACTTATTGATTCAAATGGACTAACCTGAACAGCAGTAAATGTGTATAAATCACTATTAATTTTCCTTTTATCACACAGCCTGCCTAATAGTTACTGTTATTTAACAAAAGTGTCCATGGAGTACAAAAACATTTTCCTATCACCAACACCGTTCTTCTAATTTACTGAGCGTCACTTACTGTCCAAATGCCTTAAAATCGGCCACTATTAATTACTGAATGTAATCGGCTGTCCCACTAATTCTAAGCAACCTGGTGCGTTTGCCCGTTCTTTGATAATTGCATCATAAGCCGTCATTGAAGTCACAGATATTTAAAGGATTAAATGTTGAAATAACACCACTATTAATCACTACTGTACTTTGTCTCTACCACACGACTTATTTCGCGATATTTACACTGCACTGATCTGTTTTTCTTCGACACAGCACTTCACACACTGTTATCCATTTTTGCATAGTTCATCACTGACACGTGAGTACTGCGGCCGCACAAATTACAATGGGTTCCTGCATCTAGGTCCGGGTTTTATTTATAGTATTTTGGCTGAGTGATCGGAGAGGTGGTAAACCACGCCCCTAATGGAAATTCCGCTCCGCTAAACGTAATCTTTCAGCGACGTGAGAGTAATCAAATTATAGCTCTTGACCCCTGTTTTATACTGGTCTAGTTTTACGTCCATCCGAGCAGTGGGTCGTTCACAATCTCAAAAGCGTCCTTTTATAAATTCATGCGTCATGGTTTATCTCGTAACAACTCCCACCTTTTTCCTCATGTTGCCAAATCTTATTACTTGGCTTCACCACAGCTATATAACGTGCGTCATTACCGATCCACTATTAAAGTATTGCGTTTATGTGCATCAACAATTTGCATTAAATACGCCCGTTCGAATGAGTCCTGACTTATAAATTTCCATAGGTTATATTAAAAGTATTCTTCTTCTTATTAATTAGATACAGTTAATTGGCACCAATGAATGCGGTGTTGAATTAGTAAGCATTTTTATTTCTTAGGGGTTAACACACTTTAATTTACCCCACTCTCTGACAAAAAAACACTTTCACGCGTAACGTCATTTCTTCGCCTTTCTCGCACCGAGTGAGAGCGCATTTTCAAGGTTCCGCGGTATCCTTCTGTAGATACAGCACAGAAACCTGCTAACTTAGAGCTCGCGTATTCCAACTCGTGTCCCGGTTTTGGGCGTGAATTGCTAACTACGACACTATATGTCGCAGAATGTTGTGGAAAACTGCGTATATGGTTGATTAAACCTCCTAACATGCCTATGGCATGGTGATGAGCGGATACAGTATGTATGTATGTATGTATGTATGTATGTATGTATGTATGTATGTATGTATGTATGTATGTATGTATGTATGTATGTATAAACCCCATAGTTTTGTTCCTGATAGGAGTCGAGGAAGAGGTGAGATAAAATTTACGGCACGTTTTACGGTCGGATGCTCTTCCTGACGCCAATCTCAGGTGCGGAATTAATGGAGGTTAAATGAATGAGGGTGAACGGAATTTGGTAACGAGGTGGAAGGAATTTGCTGTGGCCTATGTATAAAAACGGTCCCCGAATTTGCCTGGAAGTGAAAATGGGAAACGACAGAAAATTATTCTTAGGACAACCGACGCTGGGATTCGAACCCACTCGTCTCCTGAATGCAGACTTTCACTCCGTAAGCCGTAGCGCGTTAACAAGCGCAGCCACTCTGTTGGGTAAAAGAAAACATCAAAGTAGTTCAGCATTGCTTTACCTTAAGTCCCATCTTCTGCCGTAACAATACATACATACATACATACATACATACATACATACATACATACATTATCATTATAGACCGTTATGCCTTTCAGCGTTCAATCTGCAAGCTTCTGTGAATTTACTAAACGTCGCCACAATACCCGATTTGCAACTAGTGTTGCGGTCTCATTTAGTTCTATACATCTTATCTTTAAATCGTTAGAAACCGAGTCTAACCATAGTCGTCTTGGTCTACCTCTACTTCTCTTACCCTCCATAGCAGAGTCCAATATTCTCTTGGTAAACTATCCTTCTCCATTCGGCTCACGTGACCCCACCACCGAAGCCGGTTTATGCGTACAGCTTCATTCATCGAGTTCATTCCTAAATTAGCCTTTATCTCCTCATTCTGAGTACCCTCCTGCCATTGTTCCCACCTGTTTGTACCAGCAATCATTCTTGCTAATTTCATGTCAGTTACTTCTAACTTATGAATACGATATCCTGAGTCCACACAGATTTCGCTCCCGTAAAGCAAAGTTGGTCTGAAAACAGACCGATGTAAAGATAGTTTCGTCTGGGAGCTGACTTCCTTCTTACAGAATACTGTTGATCGCAACTGCCAGCTCACTGCATTAGCTTTACGACACTTTGATTCAATCTACTTACTATATTCCCATCCTGGGAGAACACACAACCTAAATACTTGAAATTATCGACCTGTTCTAGCTTTGTATCACCAATCTGACATTCAATTCTGTTGAATTTCTTGCCTACTGACATCAATTTAGTCTTCGAGAGGCTAATTTTCATACCATACTCATTGCACCTATTTTCAAGTTCCAAGATATTAGACTGCATGCTTTCGACACAATCTGCCATTAACACCAAGTCGTCAGCATAGGTCAGACTGTTTACTACATTTCCACCTAACTGAATCCCTCCCTGCCATTTTATACCTTACAGCAGATGAACCATGTAAACTACGAACAGCAAAGGTGAAAGATTACAGCCTTGTCTAACCCTCGTAGGTACCCTGAACCAAGAACTCATTCTACCATCAATTCTTACTGAAGCCCAATTGTCAACATAAAAGCCTTTCATTGCTTTTAATAATCTACCTTTAATTCCATAGTCCTCGGTACCCTGTCATATGCTTTCCCTAGAACTACGAAACATAAACACAACTGCCTATTCCTCTCGTAGCATTTTTCAATTACCTGGCGCATACTGAAAATCTGATCCTGACAGCCCCTCTCTGGTCTGAAACCATACTGGTTTTCATCCAACTTCCTCTCAACGACTGATCGCACCGTCACTTCCAAGATGCCAGTGAATACTTTGCCTGGTATACTAATCAATGTGATACCTTGATAGTTGTTGCAATCCTTCCTGTTCCCTTGCTTGTAGATAGGTGCAATTACTGCTTTTGTCCAATCTGAAGGTACCTTACCAACACTCCATGCTAATTTTACTACTGTATGAAGCCATTTCACCCCTGCCTTCCCGCTATACTTCACCATTTCAGGTCTAATTTCATCTATTCCTGCTGCCTTATGACAATGGAGTTTATTTACCATCCTTTCCACTTCCTCAAGCATAATTTCACCAACATCATTTTCCTCCTCCCCATGAGCTTGGCTGTTCGCAACATCACCAGGATGATTTCCTTTTTTCATTGTGAAGATGTTCAAACCATAACCATAACCGTAACCATTGTAATATAATGGAATAAAATGCACTCGCTATTAACATAGTTTGTCGGGGTCCACAATAAATCAAAACAAGATTCGACAAGCACGTTCAACTTGGACTGGAGTTAATTCAGCATGAAGTCGCATTGTTCGTTTTCATACACCAGGTTTTGGATTTCATTCTTCAGGGGAACTACTGTAATTGAATTCTAGAGGGAACTGTAGCCGGATCAGAATTCCTGATTTGAAAGTTTACAGGCATCATAAGGTTTTTAAATCTTGTCTGTGTTTTCATTGTTAATTTAAGGTTACATTCATAGGATATCTTGAGATGATGCAACAATATCCTCGTTATTTGAGCCATGCAGATCCATGCCCTTCTTCTCCTTCTACAACTTCTACCAGAGGGTGCGATCTTTGTCGCACTTGTGGACCTGGCCCAGCTCTGCAGCCGGATACCCTTCTTGATGCCAACCCTATGTGGAGGGATTTATTCAGTATTGCGTGTTTCTGTGGTGGTCTGAAGTTTCGTATACAGTATTGTGCGTGTATGAAAAGTGCATGCAGCTTATTCTAAAGGAGTTAAGAGCCAATACATTATCAGTTGGTGTAGAATATTGCTATTCGTAAATACACTGGTGTGCAAAACTTAAGGACGAAAGTATCTTTTGCAGGTTGTGTCACTGTCGAGTAACATACCTCGATGAAACTTGAACCATACATAGGAAGAACTGCTACAATATGCGATGATACTGCGACTCAAGATGGTCCCCTGGACATCACAAAGGAAGGAACATCGTCATTAAAATGGTGTGTGATCACTACGGACAGCGCTGCATTCTCTGAAACGTGTTCCCATGCTGGCAAGAAGATTGGTAAGGAGTTCTTCTGGTACGACGGTCCATTCCTCCAACAGCGCGGTTAACAACTGCTGGATGGTCGTTGGTGCATGTGGACGTGCTGCAATACGAATGTCCAACATTCTCCACACGTGCTCGAAGGGATTTAAGTCGGGGGAACGGGCAGACCAGTCCGTTAGCCGAATATCCTTTCGTTCCTAGAGCTCCTCCACCTGCGCTGTTCGATGCGGTCGTGCATTGTCATCCATAAAACGAAGTCAGAGCCGAATGCACCCCTAAACGACGCACAAGGGGAATACGTACACTGTCACTGTCACTTTGACCGGTGAGTGTACCCCGTTCAAAGATTTAGACGTCAGTACGCCCAAGCAACATTATGCCTCCCCACACCGTAACACTTGGACCACCAAAGTGATCACGTCCGACAATGTTTCTGTGTGCATTACGTGTTCCCACCTCTCGCCAGATGAGAGTAGGTCTAGAATCACTACTCAGACGGAATCTGCTCTCCTCTGAGAAGAGCATGCGACCCCACTCCTAGTGGGCTCTTGGCACCATCGCAAAAGTTGCCGCCAATGTGCGGGTTCAACGGAACACAACATAATCGTCGTCGGGCAAACAAACCACCCCCATACAGTCTCCGTGCCACTATGAAGCGTGAGAATTGGTGCCTTGCAGTCCTGTGAAATGCGGTTGCAATTGCACCAGCTGATTGACGTGAGTCTCTTATTACCTGTTGCACAATGTAGCGGTATCTGCTACTATAGTTCACTGTGGTCGACCCCCTCCTCTCCTTCGGGCAGCTGTGCCTGTGTTTCGGAATACTTCCCATGCACGTGAAACAATGCTGTGAGCAATACCAAACTCCTGGGCTACACTCGTCGCACTTCGTCCTTCTTCCAGTTTCCCTATGATTCTTCCCCGTGTGAAGTCATCCAAATGTTGTCTCCGGAACATGTTGTAATGAATAATACCTCCATAGTGCACCGTAACAGCTCGCTGATTGGCTCACGCTGTCTCGTCCCGTTCCTGGGACACCCTCCTTTTGGGTTGCCAGACCCTATTGACCCTATAGTCGCGCTGACATCACGCCAGGTTTCTGTGCACGTGTGGGAGACCTCTGGGAACATATTACCTCACATTCATTCATTTCCACCGACTAGTTGATATGTTATGTTGCTTTAACTACCTCGTCCTTAAGTTTTGCACAGCAGTGTGGCAGGAAGAAGAACATCTAGACTTTCAAGTTTTAGATAGAGAAGGTCAGAGGTACGATACTGAAACCCTAAAAATAGAGTAAGGAGCTCAACTAGTATGATCCATCACGAAAATTTTGTAACTGAATTTTACTGATATCTCATTTGGTGAGGTCTCGTATCTAGGCTATATAGTAGCTAATCTTTCATATCCAGCAACTTGAAAATAAATATCTCCGCAACCGTTTCACAAATAGAAGTCAGCCCGAAACCAGCTATTCCATCGACTAAGAAAAGGTGACGGAAAATGGTTTGCTCTTGTTCAGTCTCCCTATTGCGACTATGAGAAACATTGATATTTACACTTCATAATATCCTAGAAAGCTGACTTCACCAGTCCCTTTACTTGATTTCAATTGGACGTTACCGTCCCCAACAATATTATCAATCAGGTTGAGTTCATGTGCTAGCAAGGTTATAATTTTATGTGACTGTAGATACCGTGTCCGAGGCGTAGCCGTGTTAAACATTGAATCCCGTGAAACCTCAGAAGTTAAGCATTACCGGGCAAGGTTACCACTTGGATGGTAGCTCACGTACTTTCAGCTAGAGGAGAGGTGCTCCCGTTGGGCATTCCGTCTCACGGGTGCCCTGCGCTGTAAGCGGGCGGGCAGGCAGGCGATGAGCCACAGTGACGTCGTGGTTACGTCACAAGCCGTGAAGGTTAGGCTAAGTTCTCCCAGTCACTCTCAAACACTGCGGCGATACACGAGTTTGAAATGTAGAAAATAATGAAAAGGAAAAGGCAGAAATCAACGTCATTTTCAATTTACGTTGTAAGAAATAAGTTATTTATGTTCATTCTCGTTTATGTACTTTGACCTATACAATAAAGAGGCCTACAACCTCAAATACTTTTGTAATGTACGTAATGAATTACAAATTTCACTATTAAATTTCAAGAGGTGCTTTAAAAGCATTTCTAATATAATACAGAATTAAGGTGGATAAGCTGTAGCTTGTGATTGCTTCGGTTTAAATTATCTGATAAACTCACCAACAGTACAATCATGCTTACAGGGAATAACATCAGTTAGGTTATTTATTTGAAGGCATACTGTATATCTACTCGGTAGGTACATTTACATTGTTGTTGAACTTCATTCTTATATTTCAAATTCAGTGAACAGGATGTTGTATACAAGGAACTCGATATACAAAGCACAACACAAAAGTTTATTATTTGTAAATCTTTATACATTATGTACTGAAACAGGAACGCCCGTACTTCAGTTTTTCGGAGAGCATGGATAACGCCAAGGCGTGTACGGTTCATGCTATAGAGAGTATGAGAGAAGGGTAGTGAAATAAGTTCATATTTAAAGTGGAACTTGCAGTTTATTCAAAAGAAATGCATAGAAATTATATCACCTTTTACAGACGAATAGTTTGAATACCCTTGAACATGTGGAGGAGGCGTCGTTATGCGGCGTCGGCGTCGTCCCACGTCGTCTAAGTCGTCCCACGTTGTCGGAGTTGACCCACGGCTGTTGTCAGCCCTTGATGTTGACGGAGACTCGAACCTGGGGCGGTCGTCTGATGATAGTGCAGCGTGAAATAGTTGTTAAGCTTTGTTTTCCACAAAGTCCTATGAAAGGAGCAGAGAAATGTAGAACTTTCGCACAGAATGTCAATGGAATCTGATACGACACTTCTCTACCGCACTGCACTGCGAATTAAGGCGAGACACTATTTGTTGGTCGAATAGGTTCCACCGTAAATGGTGTTGGACGCACTTTTGAAAAAAGATGAATTCAAAGTCACAGTTCTGTGAGAATGATTAATATTGTTCGTGCAATAGTCACTATCGAACTTGAAATGATAAGCAATGAAAATAATCTGGAACATTCTGAGATGCGATAGTTTAGCACTTCACTCAATCTCAAAAGAAAATAAATTAAGTTCTTTGGACACAGTCTCTGCACTGTTTGCTATGAGTACATGCAATGTCCTAACACACACACTCGTAGAAATAAATTAAAGCTTCTGCGAAGACAGAAAGAAGCAGTTTATGAAAGTCTTGTGAAAGAGAACCAAGTTCTGTTACGACTTACAGTAGTCTTAACAAAATTCACGTAATTTATCAGAGGCAAAGTTTTCACTGAGGCACAATATTACACGTAAATTTAGACCGTCTTTATGAGGGAAATTGACATAGTCCCTCGAAAAGAAATAAAGGTACCGTATTCCACGAATCAGCAGTGTCCTTGAAGGGAAATATCGGCACAGTTTTATGAAGTAAATATTAGCACAGTTCTGTGAAATGGATTGACACAGTCTTTTAGAAATGAAGATTGGCACAGTTTTATGCAAAGGAAATGTTGACACTGTTTTTCTCACGGAGTGATTGACACAGTCTTTGAAAGAAAAGTAGGCACTGTTCTTTACGAAATAAAGTGACACTGTCCATAAAAGAATTGTTCATTCACTAGGGCACAATTCTTACGAAATAGCCTAACACAGTCTCTTGTAGAGGAAACAACTAAATCACAGTCTTTATGCCCTAAGTCCTTTAAACACAGCTTCAAAATGTACAGTCTCTTCAATTACATAATTCACAAAACGAAATGAAGTTACACGGCTCGACAAACTGATATTAACGAGAATAAGCTTTCGCTTACACGCGAAGTTAGAGTCCACAGAGAAGGCTTTCAACACTAGTATTACGTACTTTCGAACCCCGGTCCTCAGCTGGACAAAGTAACGAACCGTATCACATAGCGAGGCGACTGGTTCACGACGATGTGCTCGCTCGAACACACACACTGAGACATCCAGTGACACACTGACTCACTCAAGGTGGTGACTTCCTTTTATTGCCGAAGGTCGGACGGCGTGACTGTAAATATGAGTACCTTAAAAAAAATCATATCTCGGCCATCCTTCCGCCGATTTTAATAAAATTTTGCTTAGCAGCATTTATTGTCCAGGCCTACAAGGTGACGTTCTCGAAATTATGATTTAACCTTCCGTTCGTGATGAAATGCCATAGAACAGAAGAGAACATTCAGTGCGACGTCACTTGGCCTTGGCTAGCACTCTGGAGCAGCGCTTGCTTGCCTGCTGTCCCCCACAATGCCTGCGCGCTCGGCGCTCGTTTTGAATGCATACAGCCGGGTGTTAGCGAGTTCCTCTCAAGAAATACGTGAACGCAAATGCTCGCAGGGCATTCCCGTTTCAATACAAAAAAGGAACGGAAACTGCCTTGATGCTTGAAGCACTGCACACGTTAAATAATGACATAAGCTAGTAGACTGATGGTCTGAGAAATACGTACAATCATACATATATATATGTACAATGCTGTCTATCTTGATAAGATAGGACGCTTGAAGGAACGAATGTCCGTGATAGCTGATGACTACCTGTAGTTTTTAGAATCATACAGGGAACTTGGATTAAAGTTCGTGGTAGCAGAATGCTAGGCATAAGTTGTAGAACTTGCAGGGAACTTGTGGTAAAGTTCATGAGTAGCAGAATGCTAGGAGAGGACGCATGTCGGTGATAGGGGAGGCAGGATACTTGAGGCGGAGATGTCCTGAGGTGTCCCGACCAGAATTAGTCCACCTGTTCAGAACACTTTTTAAGAGGTTACCTCCGTGTCTGACATACGGTGTAGTCTGATCGCTGGACACTGTGAAAGTGCCCGCAGTGGAGAAGACGTCGCCAAATTTATACCCGCTGACTGACGTTACACACGATTACGTCAGCGCGCTGCAGTCTATATCTCGTGGTATCTAGAAGCGTCGATGCTGGGCGGGTTGCGGAGCTTGCAGGCGTCGGAGGACACACACACACACAACACAGGGAAATTGAAACAACACAACAGCATTGTGCAAAATGAAGCAGTAAACTTGTTGAATTATGTAAATAACATCCATTTTTGCTGAATGAATAAAAGGAATTTTACTTTTTATGAAATGGAAATAATATTATTTCCATCCAATGAATTGTAAATCGTAGCTTGTACGCTTAAATTCTGTAAAGCAAAAGCAAAGTAAAGTCATCTCCGTACAGGCCATGAAGGCCCTTGGAGGGGTGGAAGGTGAAGGATTCCACAATTCGTAACCTCGGCGCGTGATAGGGTAGAGTGGTTAGCTCCACGCCCGGCCGCGTTTGCCCTCAGGAATTAACCTGGTACTCATTTTTAGTGTAGGCTGAGTGAACCTCAGGGCCATATGCACCTCCGGAAGTTGAAATCTCGTTTCTTAAATTTTTACGATTTCCTGACGGGGATTCGAACCCACGTCCTTCCCGGCGAACCGAGCACGCGTTTATCACCTCGGCCAGACAGCCCCTCTTAGATTCTGTACCTTTGTAAATTGTAATACAAAAATTATACCGTGTTAGTTTTCTGTTTTCTGACTCTTTATATCGAGCGCAGTATTAATCAGACCGGAATACCTTGGAAAGGTCGGTTTTCTTGCGAATATAAGGTTTCTTTTCATTTCGCTGAGTAGTGGAGAAGAGTTTCTTAATGACAAGGGAACGTCAGTGTTCCCTTCCTGCAAAGTGCGTTCTCTCTCTCGCTTCACTGTGACATATTGTGCCCTTCAGGACTCTGAAGTTCCGGCCAGGCGAAAGCCGGTCTCGAACCCAGAGTACAGAAGTGAAAGAACTCTCACAAACGTGAGCTGGTGCACATAGTCTTACCTGAACACATTTCTTCGCTCAGCCGGATAAGAGCGCTCTTCTCAGGGATAACATGGGGATAAGTGGGCAACAAAAGATTAAATACTAGGATATGTGACTAATCAGGTAAGAATTCGTTAAATTAAAATAAAAATATCTAACAGAAAACATCGCTGCATTCAAAGTTTAACAAACAGGGATTTATTACATAAAAATGAATTAATTTACAAAAATAAGAGCTTTTAAAATGCTTGGGTCAAGATAATGTTGAGCCGATGACAACCAGTTCACTGCCTTCACGAAAACAGCTGTGCTGTAACAAGCATGTTACAATTGTGTAAGAACGACATCTAGAAAAACGGATATCTGCTGAAATACACATCTAACAGTAATTCCCATAAAATTTACTACGCCTCGTACCATCGAACCCCGGTGCAAACAAAAATCAACACATAATGTACAGTGTCCTGACTCGGTCACGAACCCTAGTCCCATGAAGAGTAAGGCGTATAACATTCATAAACAAACAATATAAAAAGAACACAACCAACATATCAAAGGGTGTCATTATCAAATGGGCCAGTGTAAAAATTAACGTAGAGCAAATAGAACATTAAAAATATCTCTCTCTGCTTTCAAAACATCAAGGTCGTTCCTTCCTCTAAACACACTCGACAAGCTGCAGATGGCAATATGACCAATTCTCAAGACTGTGACGTCAGGCACCGCACCCTCACCCTCCGACCACTTCACCAGCGACAGTCCACATAATTTATGAGCTCAGCTGGGCTGCAGGCTAAAAAATCTCGCCTTTCAAAAACACCTCACGTAATCTGCTGCTAAAAGCCCTCTTTTAAATATACCTGGGCTATCCGCCCTCATCTCAATATCACCCGCAATATCACAAATCTTACTTCCGCCTCTCATGGGCTCAACCTTAGTGCTACAAAAACACAAATCACTAATCGATAGTCACATGGCCATAATACGGCATCTCCAATACATCAAATACACTTTCTAACTGTGCGGGGCTTTCTCATATCAATACATACAGTTGGCTATATGCTTAATGCTCATAGCTCTCACATATTCGGACTCGCTCGCTCTATCAGTGAAGCTAGGTGAATTACGGGTTACATCCTGGTCACAACTATACACGTCTACGTCTGCAGAGATAAATGCCTGAACGCGACACAATAAAAAGTGCCTGCCTGTAAGAATAATCTACTATGACCTGACCCATAAAGATAACACGTACGCTAATATAATACTATCAAAGAAAAAATAAACACACCAACAAGGAATCTACAAACAATCATCTACCCTAATGTACGGGGTTCGAGCTTGAGGCCTAGCTCTTTATTACCAAGAAATATTCCTACCCTAATTAATCTGTTGACTGACGGCTCCCCGATTCCTATCTAAATTTAAATGACATGCTTGAAACAGAATTCGAAAGCTCTGACCTTATGTTATTGATGACATGACGGAGCGGCCCTCCCTGTGGACCACTGAATTTACCACATCATGGCAGACTGCGGCGCTTGCATCAGATACTGTTGACCACTTGGAGACATTCTTTCTTGCGTGACTCCTTCGTACAGCTCCTTAGATAGTTGAAAGATGTCCCCTTCAACGTCGCGCTGATCAGGTGCTCCCAACGTTCCTGGATCGATGCCCGTTGTCGTGTTGGCTTCAGCTCCTGGTTGTGGCTTCCTCGCAATGATGATGTCAAAACTCGTTCTGACTTGATGCTGGGGTAACTGAAAACAAATTCATTCATTACAGACTGTCCAAACTCGATGCCTGTTTCCACTACTATCGTGTCTCACACGTTACATTGACCAAGTCTTGTTCAGAAATTTAAACCTGGTACACAATAGTTTCTTCACTACTCTAAGTCACTGTTATTTCATCCTTTCACTCGGACAACATGTAGTTCTTGAATTACTATCCTGAGCCAATATTAATTCTAGCCTTTCGTCAGTTATACCTTGACCTCAAAGAAATATGAAGCTACTAGTTCATCAGTCTCTTACAGACAATACCTCATCTCCCCATAGCATATCCTCACAGGTAAAATCAAGAGTTCAGCTGAATATTCAAGTTGATTACTTACTTCCTCGTAGTTACAGTAGTACTAGTAGTATGTGCAGCTCGAAGACAAAGCGTTGTTCTCAGTACCAACATGCAGTATGACGACTCGTTCTAACCGCCTTCTGGTCAAAGAATGAGACTGATATGCCAGGCGGCCTTATTTTTATAATCCAGTTTAGCGTCACCACGCCGCTTTATCGCGTGCAAGATACGCGCGCCCGCGACTCGAAGTTTTCCCGCACAAAGTACTTCCAGTGCTCTATTTAACGAATGCATTTATGGTTGCAGCCCTGATGCCTATCAAAATTAAGCAGAAATTATCCAGGTTGCAATTCTTGTCTCAAATCCAATGCAACTCTTCCGTAACCAAAGATATTAATTTAATTCTTTCTTCCCTCCTAATGTAGGTTTTGCCGGGATCTAGGAAGCGTCCCCAATCTTCATTAAGAGGCTTGGCTTGGGACATAACTCCCTTTAATGAGGTTCTGGAGATTTCTCATAATGACGCTCTAGCTCACTTCACACAAGAACGCTTCTTCTGGACTCTTTTATGAAATATACTATAAGACAATGACTTCGTGGGTGGTCTTATATAATCCCAATATCCAATACTAAAATCAATACTCTTGGCCCATGAACAGTACGGTTCAATATGCTTGCTACGTAAGCTGCCCACATTTTTGTCACCTCAGCCTGGCCGCACTGGGCTATACTCAACGGGCGCCCAGCTGAGCACCTCTGGGCTAGTGGGCTAGAGGAAGAGCGGAAATAAACTGACCATCCTACAGCAAGTAAACTTCGACTTGGAATGATCATTATCCCCTAGCCTAGCTGGGGGCAATGACAAGACCCCTGCCCAGGTCTGGATAAAAGAGTTGTTATTGTTGTTGTTGTTGTTGTTGTTGTTGTTGTTGGTGGTGGTGGTGGTGGTGGTGGTGGTGGTGGTGGTGGTGGTGGTTAATATAGCGGTCGTAGCCATTGGACCTCCAGTTTTACGTGGAGTACAAACTACAGCGCCGTGACTTTTAACTTTTAAAATCCCACGCGCATTGGCCGGGATTCGAACCACTGATAAGATGCCAGTGACCATGCCATTTGGCTGTCACGTCGTCATGTGCCCAGCACTGCACAACGTTTCGTAACGCAGGGACTTATATGGAGCACCGTCACCGACGCACAGCATCGTGTGACATATTGTAAAGAGTGCACAAGGTATTTGAGTACACATTAAAAGCAGTACGATAAACAACTATAACGAATCGTACTGTTACAAAATTTAGTACACAGATACAGTAATGGATGTAGTATATCTTTATTCGATGTGACCACCTTTAGCCACAATGACGGTTTCAGTGCGGAACCGGAAACGTTAATATGCACGAACCACGTGGTCTTTATTGATGCTGGACATCACTCGGATAATGGCGGCTCTTAGGGAATCGGTCTTATTGCGGAAATGTTGACTAGTCTCCCATTCAACAAAATCCCACACGTAATAATCTAGCGGTTTTAACTCAGGCGAGTTAGATGGTGACATGTTTGGTTAGATGTGATCGTGCAGATTGGCTGTCATCAAATCTTGTGTCGTCAAAGCTATATTTTCTTCTCGGTTAAAGCTTCTGTTGTCAGTCTTTGTAGAACAACATGTGCCTATCGCTATAATAAAGGAAACTCTAATATAATTTTCTCTTGCCTGATAAAGTTTCTCACATAGCGGTTTCGTGCATGGCAGATTGAAAAATCATAAATTTGTTATCGTAATTGTTGGTTTTCAAGCTTTTCCACTTGTTTGTTTGTAGTATGTAAACACCTCAGTTGCTTTCGAGAAATGGTATATATCTATTTTCCGTCACTGACAGCTCACAAGCTTTAACTGGCATATTTTCGAGCCGCTTCGTAAGCACATTTCGTCGGGCGTCCCGTAATACCACCAATTTCATTCAAAACACATTTACATTGCAGCTCATTCGCAGTGAGGTTCGGAAAAGGTAAAGAACGTAAAATCGAAAAATAAGTCGTCTCCCGCATCGTCTCGTTCTATTGGGAACAATGACCGTGGTACTAAATCATCTTCAAGGATACTGACGATGGTGATCGAATCCACCATCTACAGAATGCAAGCTTACAGTTACATGACACGTACCGCGCAGTCAACTCGCTCGGTCATCGGTTGCCTCATAAAGGAACTAGTGCGTGACTCACTCCCGGGGTTGAATGACGTAGTTAACGACACCACGAACTGGCGTAATTTAGTCGTATTGTTTCCTTTTGTGCAAGATTATGAATAGTAAGGGGCATTCAATACATCAATTCAAATGAAAGTAGAAGTCGCTATCCTCGAGTTTCAAATACATCTCAAATTACTGTGTTCAGGGACCTTATACGTAGTAATGTAGTAGAAAGCTACCATTCACAGTTACTCTCATTGATAAGGATCGGCCATTATGTGAACCGAAACAAATCTCCCGGGACATTTAATTTCGCGGTGAGTTAGTTTATCGCCTGTCAATATGCACGTTCCCGACCTTCAGCGGAAAGAAGCCGTATCGTCATTGCAGGCGTACGGCGAGAGATATAATATTAATAATAATAATAATAATAATAATAATAATAATAATAATAATAATAATAATAATAATAATAATAATGAAATGAAAAACGTATGGCTTTTAGGGCCGGGATGTCCGAGGACTTCGGCTCGCCAGGTGCAGGTCTTTTGATTTGACTTCCGTAGGCGACCTGCGCGTCGTTATTAGGATGAAATGATGATGAATAAGACACAGACACCCAGTCCCCGAGCCAGGCGACTTAACCAATTATGGTTAAAATTCCCGACCCTGCCGGGAATCGAACTCGGGACCCCTGTGACCAACGCCCAGCCATTTGGCCATGGAGGCGGATATAATAATAATAATAATAATAATAATAATAATAATAATAATAATAATAATAATAATGGGCCGATGACCTTCGATGTTAGGCCCCTTAAAACAACAAGCATCAATAATAATAATAAAACAATAATAATAATAATAATAATAATAATAATAATAATAATAATAATAATTTTTTTTGTGTGGCTATTTCTAGTCGAGTGCAGCCCTTGTAAGGCAGGCCCTCCAATGAGGGTGGGCGGAATCTGCCATGTGTAGGTAACTGCGTGTTAATGTGGTGGAGGATAGTGTATGTGTGGTGTGTGAGTTTCAGGGATGTTGAGGACAGCACAAATACCCAGCCCCCGGGCCACTGGAATTAACCAATGAAGGTTAAAATTCCCGACCCTGCCGGGAATCGAACTCGGGACCCCTGTGGCCAAAGGCCAGCACGCAAACCATTTGGCAATGGAGCCGGACATAATAATAATAATAATAATAATAATAATAATAATAATAATAATAATAATAATAATAATAATAATAATAATAATAATAACAGGTGTTAGCCAGGGAGATGGACTCTCAGCACTCTAGTTCAACTGCGTGCTGGAGAAAATAAGACCCGAGTGTTTTTCTTAATTCTTCTTCTCCCTCTTTTGTTGCCCTCCCCCCCCCCCACCCTCCCACCAAGGAGCGTTGCGGTTGCGAACTCTGTCCCACATAGTAACATGGTCCTGTTTTATGACCGGATGTCCTTCCTGACGACAACCCAATCGAACCCAGGTCACTGAGGACAGCAGATAAAAGGGCTAACCGTTACTCTACGCATGTGCAAATAATAATAATAATAATAATAATAATAATAATAATAATAATAATAATAATAATAAAGAAAGGCATCAGTGTGGCCTCAGATCATTATATGTCTCTTATCAAATTCAAACCAATTCCCGCAAGCACAAGGAAGAAAATCAAACAGATTACACGCTTCGACAATGATAAACTTCGGCAAAGGGTCGAGGAGTTCCAGGAGAAGGCTAGACCAAATGACTGTGACTTTAACAACGCCAAAAGTCTCCTTGTTGAGGCCGTCAAAGACGTTGCAGAAATCAAGAGAAGCAAAAAGCATGCCTGGTGGAATGGTACCTGCGAATCCAAGAGAGACTCAATGCGTGGAAACAGTACTACTCTACGAAATCAGAAAATGATTGGGAAACCTACAAAACCCAGCGTGCCCAAGCAGCTAGGGTGTTCAGAACTGAGAAACGTAAATACGAAAAATCTCTCAATGAAAAGATAGAACAAAACTTTAAGAAGAATGAAAGCAGAGAGTACTACAGAGCCTTCAAACGCAAACTCAGTGGCTATAAACCACCATCTCTATACTTTGAGCGAAAGGAAGGCACACTGGCGACGTCAAATGAAGAAAATTGCAGCATTCTGGCAGATTACTTCAAGAATTTACTTAATTGCTCTAAACCGCAAAGCGCCATTGAGACCAAGGAACCCTTACTCAGGTACCCAGATTCCAGACCACCCGACAGAGATGAAATCAAGCGCCACATTGCCTGTCTCAAAAATAACAAAGCGCCGGGTGAAGACTCAGTAGTAGTAGAACTATGGAAATATGCCCCAGAGGAATCACTTGATATCTTGCAAAAGCAAATAGAAGAAATTTGGAACAAGGAGACCCTACCCGAGGATTGGAAAATAGCTTTGATCCATCCATTACACAAAAAAGGCAGCATGAAGAACATCAACAACTACAGAGGAATATCTTTGCTACCCGTGACTTACAAAATTCTATCACTTGCCATCCTGGAGCGTTTGGAAGCACAAGTCGAATATCAAATAAGTGAATACCAAGGAGGGTTCAGAAAAGGTCGCTCAACAGCTGAACAGATCCAAAATCTCAAAACGATCATCAGATATTGTACACTAAGGTCCAAGCAGTATGTGTCTGTCTTTGTGGACTTTAAGAAAGCGTACGACTTCATTGACCGGGAAGTCCTGCTAAACATCTTAAATGAATCTGGAGTTGATTTGAAACTGCTGGCATTAATTAGAGCCACCCTGACCGATACAAAATCCAAGGTGAAGTTCCACGGATGTCTCTCGCATTCCTTTGACATCAAAACAGGAGTCCGACAAGGTGATGGGCTATCCCCGATACTCTTCAACTGTGTTCTTGAAAAGATCATCAGAACCTGGCTGGTGAGATTACAGGAAACCAACTACAGTCCATTGAGAATAGGAACCAAATCCAAGGGGATCGCAACAGACTGCTTAGCATTTGCCGATGATATTGCTGTTCTCTCAATCGACATAGAAACCGCTAGAGCTCAAGTTGAAATTTTAAAGGAAATTGCCGAACAAACTGGTTTGCAGATATCGTTTGAGAAAACAGAAGTAACGACTAACATCAAAGAGGCTCCACCAAAACTCCATACAAAATACGGGGACATCACCCGAGTAGACAAATTCAAATACCTGGGTGAGATCATCGTGAAAAATGGACTGGACAAAGAAGCTCTTCAGGAGCACAATCTACAACAAGAAATGCCTTTCCTAAAACAAAAAGATACGTCATTATGAAACAGTTCTGAAGCCAGTAGTTCTATATGCAGCCGAAACCCTGTCTCTAAATGCCAACAAAGGACTCCTTAAAGAACTGGAGAAAAGAGAACGCAAAATTGTGAGAGGAATCTTGGGATCAAAGTACAGAAATGGAATCCATCAAAAGAGATCCAACAAGGAAGTCTACAGCAAAACAGAGAAAATTACCGACACAATCAGAAAAAGACGGGCACGATTTTACGGTCATCTGAAAAGAATGGACAGAAGAAAGTTAACTAAAGAAATCTTTCACTTTTTTTATTCAAACCCCAAAACCACAATTCCCTGGTTTAGAAATACCAAAGAAGACTTGCAAATGCTACATATCTCAGCTGAAGACGCCCTTAACAGAGATCTCTTCCGCAAGAAAATATTGACGAACGGGCTAAACCGAGATGAGCAACCGAAGAGAAGACACGGTGCCCCTTGGACAGAGGAGTGTAAGCAGGCCCACTCACAAAGAATGAGGGAAATTTTGGCTCTAAAGAAGGCCAAGTTCAGTGTCAAATGCAACAAGACTTAAAGTGGTCCTTGATGGCCCCAGCGAATTATATATAAATAATAATAATAATAATATTAATAATAATAATAATAATAATAATAATAATAATAAGTTTGGGTAACTGTAGTCACGTCCTAGTTCGTGAACCATGGGCAACGGCTAACTGGCCTAGTAAGTGATCCCGACAGTCGGGATACCAGTTGCTACAGAATGGGAGTGGGCATCTTGGACATATTCTGAGTCATGGCCTTCCTTGTACTCGGGCGGCTAGGGCTATACAATCCACCAGTAGCCCCCAACCCGTTAGAGGAGAGATCCCTACTTGGACTAGGTGTAAGAAGGGTAGCATCCTGCTTCATGAATTTACCGAGCTCAGAACATTTTAAGCAAGCCTCGAACCTATGGGAGTAACGGAGGCCCACTCCCATTTGACAGGCGAGGGACTCCTTGGAAACAACTTGGCGAACGAAATGGAATTCGATGGGGAGCTATCAATATTAATGGGGCTTGTGGCAGAAAGAAAGAAGAACTGGCTGAGTCTGCAAAGAGGATGCATGTGGATGTGCTAGGAGTAAGTGATATTCGGGTAAGGGGAGATAATGAGGAAGAGATAGAAGATTATAAAGTGTACTTGACGGGTGTTAAGAAGGGAAGGGCAGAGTATGAGTGAGGGCTGTTCATCAGGAATACTATTGTACGCAACATAGTTTCTGTTGGGTACGAAAATGAGCGAATGATGTGGGTAGATATGGCAGTTAGAGGAATTAGGACGAGAATTGTCTCAGTGTATTAACTATGTGAGGGTACAAATGAGGATGAAGTTGACAAGTTTCATGAAGCATTGAGTGACATCGTAGTCAGGGTCAAGAGCAAGGACAGGATAGTGCCAATGGGCGATTTCAATGCGAGAGTTGGAAATAGAACTGAAGAATACGAAGGGGTCATCGATAAACATGGGGAAGATATGGAGGTTAATAGGAATGGTAAGCGTTAGCTGGACTTCTGTGCTAGTATGGGTTTAGCAGTTACAAATACATTCTTCAAGCATAAGGCTATTCACCGCTACACATGGGAGGCTAGGGGTACCAGATCCATAAGAGACTATACCTTAATCGACTTCAAATTCAGGAAATCTGATAGGAATATACGGGTGTTTCGGGGATTTTTCGATAATACAGGCCACTGTCTGATCTATAGTGAACTAAGTTTCTCTGGGTATATGAAATAAAAAGTGAAATCTGTCTGCAAACGAATAAGGGTAGAAAATCTGTAGGACGAGGAAATTAGACAGAAGTACATGGATATAATTAGTGAGAATTTCCGAACAGCGGACAGTAAGCAATTTCAGGATATAGAAAGAGAATGGGAGGCATACAGGGATGCTGTAGCAGAAACAGCAAGGGGACGCCTAGGAAAAACTGTGTGTAAAGATGGGAAAAAGCGAACATCTTGGTGGAATGATGAAGTGAAAGCAGCTTGTAAACGTAAAAAGGAGGCTTATCAGAAATGGTTCCAAACAAGGGCTGTTGCAGACAGGGAATTGTACATAGATGAAAGAAACAGAGCGAAACAAATAGTTGTTGAATCCAAAAAGAAGTCGTGGGAAGATTTTGGTAATCACCTGGAAAGGCCAGGTCAAAAAGCAGGGAAATCTTCCTGGACAGTAATAAAGAATCCTAGGAAGGGAAAAAGGAAACGAACAGTGCTTTGGGTAATTCAGGTGAACTCATAATAGATCTCAGGCAATCACTGAACAGGTGGAGGGAAAGTTTTGAAAATCATCTCAACGTAAAAGGAAATCTTCATTGTGGCGTCACGAACAACAGAGCTCATGATGTTGGTGAAAATATGCTTGAGGAAGTGGAAAGGATGATAAATAAATTCCATTGTCGTAGAGCAGCAGGAATAGATGAAATTAGACCTGAAATGGTGAAATATAGTGGGAAAGCAGGGATGAAATGGCTTTATAGAGGAGTAAGCGTAGCATGGAGTGTTGGTAAGGTACCTTCAGATTGGACAAAAGCAGTAATTGCACCTATCTATAAGCAAGGGAACAGGAAGGACTGCAGCAACTATCGAGGTATCTCATTGATTAGTATACCAGGCAAAGTATTCACTGGTATCTTAGAAGGGAGGGTGTGATCAGTGGTTGACAGGAAGTTGGATGAAAACCAGTGTAGTTTCAGACCACAGAGGGGCTGTTAGGATCAGATTTTCAGTATGCGCCAGGTAATTGAAAAATAGTACGAGAGGAATAGACAGTTGTGTTTATGTTTCGTAGACCTAGAGTAAGCATATGACAGGGTACCGAGGGAAAAGATGTTCTCCATACTGGGGGACTATGGGATCAAGGGTAGATTGTTAAAAACAATCAAAGGCATTTATGTTGACAATTGGGCTTCAGTGAGAATTGATGGTGGAATGAGTTCTTGGTTCAGGGCACGAACAACTCCCTTAATCCATATTGGGTGAAAGGGTCATTTGTTATGTAATCTTGATTAGGAGTATATGATAGTACTAATCAAGATTACATAAGGAATAATGAATGATTATCAATATTGTTTCTTTTTATATACAGTGGCTCAAAAAAGTATTGGTCTGTCCAGATATGCTACATATGAGGACGAGGAATCTAAGGGAATTATGATAAAAATTGACATATACTAGAATGCCTGATTATTTATCATCTTGTATAACATGTACATTGTAAGAAAAACATAATTCTTCCATGTCCATATAACTAAAATGCCATAACTTAAAACGATCATTTTCACTTGCCACCAAAAAATTACTGGTCTCAATTAACATAACACAATTTCTTGATCTTTATTGAACGTTTCAGTACTTGGTAGGTCCTCCTTTCCTCTTTATAATCTCAGCTAACCTATTTGGCATCGATCGTACCAAGGTTTCCGTAGTTTTCGCTGGTATGTCACTCCATTCGTTAAGTAAGGCTTACTTCAGGACAGCTTTGTTTGATATTGCATGCTTTCTCAGATTTTGCTTCAAATAGTGCCACAAATTCTCGATGGGGTTGATGTCGGGAGATTGTGGTGGAGTTTCCATCCAACGCGGTGTATTATATAACAGCCATAGCTTCGTATTCAGGCTGTGTGTTTGGGGTCGTTATCTTGCGTAAACGTATACTTTGCTGAGAGTCCCATCTTTTGTACACTTTATGGAAGATGTGTCTTGAGGATGGTATGCTTTGTTATCCATAGTCCCTTCAGTAAGGGCAAATTTACCTACACCATTCGCACTCATGTAATCCCACACCATCAGGGAACCACTTCCATGTTTCACAGTAGCTGTCAGGTTCTTCTCTTCAAGTTCAGAATTCATCTTCCTCCACACAGTCACTCGTCTGTCTGACCTGAAGAGGGTAAATTAACTCTCATCAGTAAAAACGACTGTCTTCCAATCCTCATAGCTGTCATTTCTGTGCTCTTTAGCGTACCTTCTTTCTGTTAGTCTTACTGATGTACGGCTTTCTATGGGCTGTTCTGCCCGCATATCCTCTTTCGCGTAGCGCATTTCGGATGGTTTCAGATGACACTTGCACTCCTACATCTTGTTGTAACGCAGCTGCTATGTTCGGCGCACTTAGCTGAGGTTTTTGGGCGAGTTTACGCACAATTTGTCGTTTGTCTTGTACTGATAACTTTGAGGGACAGCCAGTTCGTTGTCTATTTTCTATTGTCTTCGTTCGTTTGTACCTGTACACAATATTTTTAACAGTTGTAACAGCTCTTCCAATAATTTCACTTATGCCCTTGAAAGATTTATCTTCCTGAAATAGTCGCACTACAATCCTCCTTTCTTCCACGCTTGTTTATTTCATTTTCCTTCCCATTGCTAGCTGAACACGGAAAAAGTGCTGAATATTACCTTCCGTCGTGTCTACACAGACACACTGAGCCAGATGCGGCAGACAGCACGATGTCACTATGATATTTTGTACTAGACCAATACTTGTTTGGCGTGTAATGACGCACGCCGTTGTATTACTGGTCCGTTTGCAAACAGCGTGAATCTTCTTGGCTCTATATTCAACCTACTGATGTATTTGACTGTCTTACATATCTGCGTATGTATAATTACAGTATATGCACCATTATTTGTACCATACTGTTCCGTTCATACCACGGCTATGGGCAGACCAATACTCTTTTGAGCCACTGTATCTATATTTCACATAAGCAATTCACAAATCACACGAATCAGACTTTCTATGAACAATTTTAAAAAATGATTACAGCGAAATTCAAGCGATGTGCCAAGACCTAATTATCAAAATAACGCGAAAAAAATGTTTTATTTTCACGAAATCGTACATAAATGAATGCGAAAAAGTCATGCCTCTAGCTATCACTAATTCTTCTCGTACAAATTGGGAAAATTTGCAACTTGTATACGATTGATCGTAAGGCATATGTTAATAGGGACTGCTTGTGTTGTTTTGGGGTGTACTATCCCCCCCCCCCCACAAATATTACTTCCCAAGTGTTTGAGAACACTCTGTATAATAGTATAGACATATAACAATACAGACTAAAAATTTACAAATTGACATGTATCTTAGTACTAACCTACATATCATCCGGCTTTATGGCTAAATGGTTAGCATTCTGGCGTTTGGTTCAGATGGTCCCGGGTTCGATTCTCGTAGGGGTCGGGGATTTTAACCTTAATTTATAATTCGTCTGGCTGGATGTGTGTGTGTGTGTGTGTGTGTGTGCAGGGCCCAATCCTCACAGACATTCAGGCCGCCTTTAGGCCGTCTGCTAGAAAACAAAACCTCCACGGCAGAGTGTGAGAGTGTAAGAGAGTCAGGTCACGGCAGGAAGATGCTGTGCAACATCAGACCTTAATGCAGCAGCAGTGGTGGTTCGTTTGCCTTGTAGCAAAATACTGAGTTAGTTATTATTATTATTATTATTATTATTACCTACATATCTGCCTCCATAGTGTAACTGTTAGCACTATTAACTCCCTTCCTAAGAGGCCCGGGTTCGATTTCCGATACTGCCAGAAATTTAAATACGGCAGGAGGCTGGTATCTGGTTAAAATGGTACATGCAGCTCACGTCCACTGGTGTTGTGCTTGGAAAGAGCTGCACCACCTCGGGATGAGGACATGAGTTTACTTATTATTTCTCGACTGATGCTACAGAACTACTGTACGCGTTGTGACAAATTCAAAATCTCTTTATGATGATAACTGATTGCTACCATTAAGTCTGACGCAGTTAGTTCTAAGCTGCATTAATGTATTTAATCAGTACACTTGTTGCTCACCAGTTAAATAGCGTTTTACAGTGTTGGGATTTGAGATTGTGGTGCTTAGAATAAAGGTAGGATCTTACTAAGGTTTAGCATGTCAATTGTAAAATACTCGATAATAACGGCAGCAAGATCCTGTGCAACATCAGAATGCAACATCAGTGGTGGTTCGATTGCCCTGTAGAAGAATAGTGAGTTAGTTAATTGACAACGACACATCCGATTCAATTTTCGCACGTATTTTTTAAGTTCTTGTTATACGTTCTACTGCTATCCTTTAATACCCAAGTTCGGGTCGTGGTAGACCTGATTCTTTTGCAAGTAATAGGTCCTCGTAATTTAGCGTTCTAGTTTGTACATATCTCGGTGTTTTTCTTTTTTACTTTACGTCGCTCCGACACAGATAGGTCTTATTGCGACGATGGGATAGGAAAGGCCTAGGAATGGGAAGGAAGCGGCCGTGGCCTTAATTAAGGTACAACCGCAGCATTTGCCTGGTGTGAAAGTGGGGAAACCACGGAAACCATCTTCAGGGCTGCCGACAGTAGGGTTCGAACCCACTATCTCCCGGATGCAAGCTCACTGTACATATCGCATCTGATTAATTTAACTTACTCTAACTGGCAAATCACACACAACAACACGTTAATATTCACAAAAATCCTTCTCTAAAACGCATCGAAGAGCGACGTGCACAGTAACCGCACGTTAGGATAAACAGTAACTACTGTATGTGTTAACTTCCCGGTTATTACTAATCTTGTGTTTGGTTCAACCTGGCCAATACAATTATATGGAAACCCGAAAAGCACGAAAAGAAAATCTGCTAAATTCCTTTATCATAACTGAATAAAAAGCAGTTTCTATGGTGCTAGAAAAAGTTGAAATAACCACTAAATCCCTACATGAACGTGCATCTTATTTTAATTCTCCCTCCTAAAAACATCTCGAAATTACTAGGTTCAGTCAAAAAATTGCTACATCGGCACTCGAGGTCTGCAAACGAACCAGTTCGTTCGGTCACGTTCATTCGACCTTCATACGGTCGACTGTATCTCGGTCGACATTGAGTGGGTTGGCCAGCAGCATGTGGCCTAAGGTAAGGCGACCGATGCGCTTACGGACAGAATCAACGAAGTTACGACGAACGAACCTAAAAGGAGCGAGGAAAGGAGAGTGGCTGACTATAAAATGTTTGACACCATGCACATACTTTCTTATTATTGTTGTTGTTATTATTATTATTATTATTATTATTATTATTATTATTATTATTATTATTATTATTATTATTATTATTATTATTATTATTATTATTATTATTATTCTGAATCCTCCACTTTTTCCACATCTATAGGGTCGTGGGTGTGAACTGTGTCGCACATGTGGATTTAGCCATGTTTTACGGCCGGATGCGCTTCCTGACGCCAACCCTGTATGTAGGGATGAAATTACTATTTCGGGTTTTTCTGTAGTGGTTGGTAGTGTAATGTGTTGTCTGAATATGAGGAGGAAAGTGTTAGGACAAACACAAACACCCAGTCCCCGGTCCAGAGGAATTAATCAGAGGCGATTAAAATCCTCGACCCGCCCGGAAATTTAACCAGGGACCCTCTGAACCGAAGGCCTCAACGCCGATCATTCAGCCAATGAGTCGGACACCATGCACATACTTTCCCCCGTGGAATTTTTACAAAAGGAAAACACAAAACTAACAATAAAGTCAGTCGACTCAAAGGGCTCTTTTGAATATCCATAGTGGAAACATTGTAAAGCCAACAGGTCTCTTGAATCTGTTTCCTAAGAAGCCTCCAAAGTTGGATTTTGGATTGTAATCTGAACATACCGTTCGCCCTAAAACTATTCACTTTGATCATATTGTTCTCGTTTTGCATTTTAATACAAAAACCGGTACTGCAGTCTGAACATCAACATACACTGTGTGGCCAAAAGTCACCGGATGTGGTGTCCCATTAGAAAATGCTTTTTTTTTTTTTTTTTTTTGCTAGTTGCTGTACGTCGCACCGACACGGATAGGTCTTATGGCGACGATGGGACAGGAAAGGGCTAGGAGTGGGAAGTAAGCGACCGTGGCCTTAATTAAGGTACAGCCCCAGCATTTGCCTGGTGTGAAAATGGGAAACCACGGAAAACCATTTTCAGGGCTTCCGACAGTGGGGTTCGAATCTACTATCTCCCGAACACTGGATACTGGCCGCATTTAAGCGACTGCAGCTATCGAGCTCGGTCATTAGAAAATGTGCCATGTATGACCCCTGAGCATTGCGGCTAGCTGCGGTGTAGATGAGCAGTCTGTCACAGACACCAGTGTCGTGAGGATGAAAACACATTGCGAGTTAACCAACTTTGAAAGGGGATGATTATCGGTGCACAGCGCATGGATCATAACATTGCGGAGATTACACGCGAATTCGGGTTTCCGAGGTCAACAGTGTCGAGGGTGGATCTTCAATATCGCAGAGAGAATGTTAGCACCCTCGTAAACCGCCGCACGAGAAGACCACAAGTGTTTAACAAATGGACATCACGTCACCTCCGCAGAGCCATACTGGGTGCTCAACGGGCTACTGTGAGTCAGATCACCGCCCAATTGAATGTTGGGAGTCAGGAACCAATTTCTACCAGGACTGTAAAGAGGCAACTTGCACCGCACAGGCTTCACCAGCCGACGACCAACTCGTGTCCCTTTGCTGACACCTCGACACAGAGCTCAACGATGTGCATGGGCCCGCGAACATCCGCAATGGACCATGTAACAGTGGCCGCGTGTGGTATGGTCCGATGAATCCCGGTTCTAGTTGTATCGAACTGATGGGCGTGTGAGAGTGAGGCGTGTGCCCCATGAAGCTATAGATCCTACGAGTCAACAAGGTTGTGTCCAGGCGGGAGGTGGCTCAGTTCTGGTCTGGGCGGCGTTCTCATGGTCGCAATTAGGCCCCATTGTCCGGCTGCAGGGAGCGCTGATAGGTGCGCGTTATTTGAACCTTCTTTCACACCATCTGCATCCGTTTCTGACCCTAGAGCACCCTGATAGAGATGTCTTGTTTCAAAAGTACAATGCGCCATGTCACCGCTCTGTGGTGGTACGCAGGTGGTTGGAGGAGCACTTAAGTAAAGTTACGACCATGGATTGGCCCTACAGATCCCGAGATCTTAATCCAATCGAGCATTTATGGGATGCTGTCGATGCTGGTGTACGCTCCATGATCCCCGCACCAACTAAACAAGACCATTTGTGGCTAGCAGTGCAAGATGCGTGGGTCCAGATCCCTCCAGAACGATTCCAACACCTTGCAGAGTCGATGCCTCGCCGTATTGCTGCCATTTTGAGGGCTCGCGGAGGAGCAACTCGTTATTAACATCACATTCAGTGTCTTCCCATGACGTTGGGCCACTCAGTGTAATTTAGTTGTATCAGTGTCCTTATAATTAATGACACTCGTGCATGCGCGCACCACACACGGACAAGCACCTTCATTATGCTCTATCATCGTTTTGTAACTATAACCACCCCCCCCCCTCACAATCAATCGATCCTGGCTACACTACTGATGTAATTACCTACTTAGTATAAACAATGTGAAATCAACTTGTCACATTGGTAGACACGGAACAGTAACTTGCACTGTCTTTCACATCGTCTGAGTCATTAGTTATTGTGTTGTCTGTCTTAGCACAGAGTGAATCAAGAGAGCATCATTTACTGTAGCTTACCTTGGTTAAGTGATCTCGTTTTGTCACTAATAAAACTACCAGCAGAACTGAAATTCCTTTCACTTGGATACTCCGTGTTGTTATTTCTCCGCAGTGGGAGGAGATCGCCATCCTTTCTTAATTCAGTAATCCATATTGCTTCCTGTCAGGTATTACTTTCACCCTGCTTTTGGACTCCCGTTCTATGTTCGCAACGAACTTTCGTAGTGACCAAAGAGTATGAGTGATAGGGAGTGTGAATCAGTCGGCCGAACGTGGTGCGTTCGCTCGGACTGTCGCGCTCCAAGCGGTCGGCCAGGTCACTAGCCGAGTAGGACTTAACTACACGACCAGCCTCGTTCGACCGACCGTAAACGGGGAATGCAGACCTTCAATTGGCATCACTGGCTGTGTTGAGGAAGCTGTTCTTCGTTGAAGAAAGTGGATTGAAACTTTCTAGGAAAAGAAGATATTTCCTTCGACCTACCAGACTGTCCTAAAGAAAGTTAACAAAACTATTCCTGTCACCATCTCGTGGACAGAATGTCAATTATGCGGAAGATTTGTAATACAACGCCGAAGTGTCCAGTCTCAAAATCTTCGTGACCTCAGTCAGTGGATTTCACCGTAACCCACCTTCCTCCCCTCAGAGTTGTAAGTGAGGGTATGCTGCTGCCGAATGGGAGAGGAAGTTTTTCTCGTCGCACCGACACAGATAGGTTTTATGGAGACACTGGGATAGGAAAGGCCCAGGAGTGGTAAGGAAGCGACCATAGCCTTAATTAAGGTGCAGCCCCATAATTTACCTCGTGTGGAAACAGAAAACCACGGAAAACCATCTTCAGGGCTGCCGGGAGAGGAAGTCCACAACTAGTACGCAACCGCTGCCATGTTGCCAGGTTTCTTCCAATAGGTCTCTAAGAGAAAGCGTAGCGCATAAATGATACAAAAAGCATCATTTAAACAAAAAATAACGTCATAAATAGGTTTTCTCTTAAATGTTTCGTTGATGGTAGGGCAGCCATGTTCATTGTGCATTAAGGTCTGATATATTGTAGACGGTCTTGATATTGGAATGTGTTTGGTGGGAATAATATACAATCTGATTTTGTCCAGCACCTTTATTGAATCGCCAGTCTTCAGTTCAGAGGGCCCGGAGTTCGATTGCGAGACGGGATGGGATTTTAATCGCGCATGGTAAATTCCTCTAGCTCGGGGATCGGATGTTTTTGTTCGTCTTAACACACTTCATCTACACGTATTACCAACCAACACAGTAACATCAAATAGAGAATATGATACATCTTTTCATATAAGGTTGGCGACAGGAAGGGCTGCCTGTCGTTACCGTAGACAGTCGTAAAACAGGGCTAAATCGACATCCAGTGCTGAGCCCAATAAAATGGCAAAGGACCGTTAATAATAATAATAATAATAATAATAATAATAATAATAATAATAATAATAATAATAATAATAATAATAATAATTGTGACAGTAGTACGACCACTGCCTGAGTTTAGGCAAACATCTGCTGGTGTAAAAATCTCACGGAGACAACTTGAACTGGACTATGACCACTTAATTTACTGTTGTGTTTTCTAAGTTGAGTATTGTTTCTATATTAGGTAGCCCACATTGGGCGATTGTCTTTTGTTTCCAAGTTATCACTACTGTTATGATCAACCAACCAGCCAACCTTATGATGTCACTATCAACCAATCAAAAGATTAATTACGTCGTTTTCTAAACCCGCATCATTGAGTCTGTCCCTTTGTATAGAGACTGCCATGATCTGAACTTCGAGAGTGCAACATTGAGTGGGGTCTCCACCTGGAGGAAACGAACGAGGTTGCGGCTAGCGGCAAATGGGCGGCAGCTAGGTAAGGCAGACTTTTCTAACATGTAACTTCATCTGCGTGTGGCGAAGGGAAAATACCAGCGTTCCTCTTTAGCATGTAACAGTTAGGACGTGCTGCGATTACCTGCAGTTCTAATGTAGGTTTCTAGTCAGATTTATGTAGGTTTCCTAGGCTGTCTACGGACATGGTGTAAACCCCTTATGAGGACTTGGTAGATGTAAGGACGCAGGAGTGTGTACCCCCGTTTTCCATATTCACTTTACTTTCTGGTGACTAAGGTTCCTAACTCTAAATTTCTATCCTGTATTTCGTACTTTAACTTTTCTGTCTTAGGGCCGGTTCTACCACTACGGGTAAAGCAGTGCGTAAATTGCCCTCCGCGTAAAAGGATATTTCCGTTCGACCACTCCCGCGTTGCGCTATCGGCTACATAAATCGCAGGTAGCCGGCGCGTACTTTATCGGCCACCCACATCGAGGGTCCGAAAAGTCTACACCTGCCGGGCAAGTTTAGAAAGCTGAACATTATTAGTAGTAGAGCAAAGAGAGTTCTACGGCCACGGAGGGTCTGACCTTGAATTGGAAACTGCATTGCTCCCCTACTAGAGGTTATTGAGTCCTAGTAGTGTACCTAGGCCGGTTCCAACTCTGCGGTTATTGACCGCTAGTATAGTAGTAGGGCAATGACGATTTGCGGATTTATCATAAGAGAGCGAGCCTAACCTCACAGTCGCTACCTTGAGGGGCCTAACTACACTATGACGACTAGTAGCCCTTCCTGACACCTAAGAGAGCAAGCCTAACCTCATGGAGGGGCTTAACGTTAGTTTTACGGCTATATGCCTTTCTCGACGTGGACAGTCGTTATCGTGGAGGGGCTTAACCTTATAGGACGTAGTTTTACGGCGAGATGCCTTTCCCGATGCTATCTTGAATAGTAGAACAATGATGATTCCCTCTGGACGTTGTTTTATGTAGTAGGGCAATGGGGATTGACATAAGTAAGCACGCATGGAGGAGTCTAACTACACGGGGCCGTAGTTTTACGGCAAGATGCCCTTCTTGACGCTAATTGCACAAGGTGATGGCTATACACAGCCCTTTATGAGAAGGCTTAGGGGCGCTTGTGCAAGATGGCGCCTGCTTTTATAAGACGGCCTAGGGACACTTGCGCAAGATGGCGGCTATTTAATTGCACAAGATAACGGCAATACACAGCTTCTTATGAGACTGACTAGGGACGCTTGCGCAAGATGACGGCTATGGGTGATTACGAAAGATGGCGGCTATACATAGGCTCTTATGGTAAAGATCCCGGACATGGGCGATTGCACAAGATGGCGGCTATAAATGGGTTCTTATGGAGAAAGATGACGGCCATGGGCGCTTGCGCAAGATGGCGGCTATACACAGGCTTATATGGCGAAAACTAGCTTAGAAGTTACTGCGCAAATGGCGGCTGTTCTTCTGAGATGGCTTAAGGGCACTTGAGCAAGATGGCGCCTATACGCAGGCTCTTATGGAGAAAGCTGGCCCAGGGGCCTACTGAGCAAGATGACGGCTATACAGTCTATTATGGAGAAAGCTAGCCTAGAGGCTACTGCGCAAGATGGTGGCCATACACAGGCTCTTATGGAGAAAGCTGGCTCAGGGGCCTACTGCGCAAGATGGCGGCTATACATGGGCTCTTATGGAGAAAGCTGGTCTAGAGGAGACATAGGATTTAAGGAGACGGCTTAAGGGCGCTTGCGCAAGATAGCGGCTATACACAGGCTCTTATGGAGAAAGCTAGCCCCAGGGGCTACTGCGCATGATGGCCGCTATACATAGGCTTTTATAGCCTCCTCCTCTGACGGGACAGAGCCGCTCTCCTCCTCCTCCTCCTCATCCGTATAGCAAAAAGGCAAAAAGGCACGGGACAACGCCGTCCTCCTCGCCCTCCTTATCCGTATAGCAAAAGGGCAAAATGGCACGGGACACAGCCGCCCACCTCCTCATCTTTATCCGTATAGCAAAAGAGCGAAAGGGCTCCTCTTCCTGGCAAAAGGGAAAATGGGCAAAAAGGAAACCTCCTCCTCATCTGTACGGCAAAAAGTCATAAGTGCTCTTCTTCCTGGCAAAAGGGTAAAAGGGGTCCTCCTTATCCGTTTGACAAAAGGGCACCTCCTCCTACCGTGAAAGCATCAATGTTAACAAGGATGTACTATCTACGCACTTTTTAGCGATAGATTTGTGTTTGAGGAGTAAGGAGGGAGCCTTCCGGTTCCGTTAGTACTGCCAACTGAATGGAAATTACAACTGAATTGAATCGATAATATGATCGATCGATATGAATTTTCTAAACGTTTGTTATTTCAAGTCAACAACTGTGTCACACACACACATTATATAACATTATATAACATTTCTCGATGCGAATCTTATTCCTAGAGTGAATTCTATAGTTTGGCTTTGCTGTGTAAATAACAACAGTACTAGTACGTAAAGTGTACGCCAGATGTCACACAGCGATGCATACGCGATTCATAGTTTGTGTTTCAAAGATTGCCAGTACGAATCTCGAAGATTGCCGAGGTCCACTGCTTCAGCACTAGGGTGTAAATCTATCGCTAAAAAGTGCGCACCGGGCGAGTTGGCCGTGCGCGTAGAGGCGCGCGGCTGTGAGCTTGCATCCGGGAGATAGTAGGTTCGAATCCCACTATCGACAGCCCTGAAAATAGTTTTCCGTGGTTTCCCATTTTCACACCAGGCAAATGCTGGGGCTGTACCTTAATTAAGGCCATGGCCGCTTCCTTCCAACTCCTAGGCCTTTCCTATCCCATCGTCGCCATAAGACTTATCTGTATCGGTGCGACGTAAAGCCCCTAGCAAAAAAAAGTGCGCAGATAGTAGTTTGTCACCTGCACTTGTCAAAAAGTACATAGATGACCTGGTGAGGAAGCGGAAATAAAAAGACATGGATTGATCCCACATAGAGAATATAAACAAGCCTCCTCCCAAAATGTGCCCCCAGCATCAACCTAGAAGTAAGAGAGGATGCTTCGCCCCATAAATGATGACTAAATACGATGCCGGAACTGACTGAATGCCCTAGTCCATGAGGGAAGATGAAGTTTATAAGTTTATATAAGTGCTCATATCGAGGTAGGGATGGAAGAAATGTAACATGATGGTCCCCAAGGAATAATTTTTTGTTTTTTTGTTTTTGCTAGTGGTTTTACGTCGCACAGACACAGATAGGTCTTATGGCGACGATGGGATAGGAAAGGCCTAGGAGTTGGAAGGAAGCAGCCGTGGCCTTATTAAGGTACAGCCCCAGCATTTGCCTGGTGTGGAAATGGGAAATCACGGAAAACCATCTTCAGGGCTGCCGACGGTGGGATTCGAACACACTATCTCCCGGATGCAAGCTCACAGCCGCGCGCCTCTAACCGCACGGCCAACTCGCCCGGTCAAGGAATAATTGCCCTACGTTGCATTCCGCTTCATCTTGTTGGGAAGTCACGGGAAAGATGTCAAATATAGCTAGCCAAAACAGCTCAGAGATGAAAGTATGGCTGGTAAATACCTATAACAGGGATGCTTACCAAGTGCAAGTGGGATAGGAGTCAAATTGCTCGCCAGACACAGCTGTGGTCATATCTGCGCTGCAGACAGAAGCTGGATTAGTCGTGAAAGGGCGATAAGGCAATCAGCCTCCAATGCATGATGTAGACTACCAGGTACATTGCAGCTGCAGACGCCTATGCTGTCCTGATAAAAGTAGCGGAAGCAAATAGGATACTGGAAAAAAAATCCCTCTAAATGCTAGATGGCACGTTGCCCTCGCAGTTGGAGAGAGGGCACTGAAATTCATCAAGCAGCGTCTGTTCTCATTGCCAGGCTTGGCTGTAAAAGGCATATGTCTGCATATTACGAGCGACCTAAATAAAATCCGAAAGAAGACATGATGAATCTACGGTAATACTAGCCTATCTGAAAATCACTACAAACATGGTACCTCGGGGAATGCTAGATTGCCCATTGGAAGCGGCAAACAGCTCTGCGGATAGTGGGGATTTTTGAAAAGGGAGTGATCAATGCCAAATCTCACCCATATGCGAGGTCATTTAGCTGGTTAGAGTCAATTCATGACACTGTCACATAACACCGAAGAAAAAGCCGTCCTTAGGAGAAATGAGAGCAATTGGAAGAGTAGAGGAGAAAGGGCACTGAAAGACGGATACACCGGTTTAGAATGAAAGACTAGTAGCAAGAAATAAGGTGGGTACTATCTAGAGGAAAGATATACCAGAATGGGTGGAAGAGGTTAAGTATGGACATGACAACACACTTTGGATGGAAGATTGGACAAATGAATTGTTTCAAAAATATACACCATAAATTGGAGAAAAAGAAAAGGTTCAAGAAGTGGAGAAACGCATTCATGATAAGAAAACAATAATAATAACTGTGTAGGGCTAATACTTGCCCGGCGCAGCCCTTGTAAGGCAGACCCTCAGACGTGGATGGACGGCGTCTGCTGTGTATGGGAACTGTGTTATAATGTAGTGGAGGATAATGTTGTGTGTGATGTGTGATTTTGCAGAATATTGGGGACAGCACAAAAGCCCAGTCCCCAAGCCAATGGAATTAACCGTTTAAATCCCCCGACCCGGCTGGAAATCGAATCCGGGGCCTGAGGGCTGAACGCCACGACGCTGACTACTCATTTGTGGAGCCCAACAAGTAATTATAATTAGAGATAAGAGTGCGAAAGGTCGAACAGATGCAAGAAACAGCATTCTAGTAAAAAAGGCAATATGTTTCAAATTCTCTTCTCATTTGCTTTTACTTCTAGTGACTTGTTGATCGAACAGGCATGACAATGAAGACCCCGATATAAGCTCAATACGACAATAACCTATTTTGTGCTGAAATAATGCTACTTAATATCTTATTCAATGGACTTGTCCACCTGAGCTCAGAATCTTAAACCATTAAAGGCGATCCCAAGAGCAGTTGAAAGAAGAACGGGAGAAAATTAAGGCAACGGGATCTGGACCAGAATACGGTAACGGATGAGAATTTGATGAAAGATGTATAGAATGAACAGGAACTACATTTGCCTCGACACGTCTGCATCTAGACAAAGTCTTTATCAGTATCAGAAGAATCAAATATCATTCGGCCACGAAAGGTTGTACTTTTGTTCGGCTGTTTGAATAAATATCTTGAATACATAAACTGCATGTGTCATTCCTCATCCTTCCAGTCCAGTAAGATTCTCTGATTATGTAAAGAGCAATTTTAGGGCTTCTATATAATGGTAAAAAACAGTTGATTAGTATCATAATAGTCAAATACTGTCAGAATGCAAATAGTTAAATAAATACCATTTACGCTTCTTCAGACAGCAGAGTGAGATACAAAATTGATACGCACATTTCTCATCAGAGATAGCTCTTACCACACTGCGATTTCCTGGATCGTACAGATAATAAGTAAGGAATATCTTCTTAAGACACCGTAAGTTCCAGGGCTCCGGTAATTTTCATATGCATCTTAATATTATTATACAGGCTATGCCGAAAATTTTAGCAGCCCGAAAGCCGTAATTCTGAGGACAATGGGATTCTTTTCATTTGAAAGAGCGATGTTTCTCAACCTTGGAACATGCGCGCGGAACCCCTCAAAGCGGTGGCTCCTCCACAGCGCAGGAAGAAAGCACAGGCAGTGCTGAGTCAGAAACGGTGCAAGATGGATCTGTCGCGCCACGATTTCCGCGCAATGAATTTTTACATACATACATACATACATACATACATTATCATTATAGACTGTTATGCCTTTCAGCGTTCAGTCTGCAAGCCTCGGTGAATTTACTAAACGTCGCCACAATCCTCGATTTTCAACTAGTGTTGTGGCCTCATTTAGTTCTATACCTCTTATCTTTAAATCGTTAGAAACTGAGTCTAACCATCGTCGTCTTGGTCTCCCTCTACTTCTCTTACCCTCCATAGCAGAATCCATTATTCTCCTAGGGAACCTATCCTCCTCCATTCGCCTCACATGACCCCACCACCGAAGCCGGTTTATGCGTACAGCTTCATCCATCGAGTTCATTTCTAAATTAGCCTTTATCTCCTCATTCCGAGTACCATCCTGCCATTGTTCCCACCGGTTTGTACCAGCAATCATTCTTGCTACCTTCATGTCTGTTACTTCTAACTTATGAATAAGATATAATGAGTCCACCCAGCTTTCGCTCCCGTAAAGCAAAGTTGGTCTGAAAACAGACCGATGTAACGATAGTTTCGTCTGGGAGCTGACTTCCTTCTTACAGAATACTGTTGATCGCAACTGCGAGCTCACTGCATTCGCTTTAAGACATCTTGATTCAATCTCACTTACTATATTACCATCCTGGGAGAATACACAACCTAAATACTTGAAATTATCGACCTGTTCTAGCTTTGTACCACCAATCTGACATTCAATTCTGTTGAATTTCTTACCTACTGACATCAATTTAGTCTTCGAGAGGCTAATTTTCATACCGTACTCATTGCACCTATTTTCAAGTTCCAAGATATTACACTGCAGGCTTTCGGCACAGTCTGCCATTAAGACCAAGTCGTCAGCATAGGCCAGACTGCTTATTACATTTCCACCTAAATGAATCCCTCCCTGCCATTTTATACCTTTCAGCAGATGATCCATGTAAACTACGAACAGCAAAGGTGAAAGATTACAGCCTTGTCTAACCCCTGTAAGTACCCTGAACCAAGAACTCATTCTACCATCAATTCTCCCTGAAGCCCAATTGTCAACATAAATACATTTGATTGATTTTAATAATCTACCTTTAATTCCATAGTCCCGCAGTACGGCGAACATCTTCTCCCTCGGTACCCTGTCATATGCTTTCTCTAGATCTACGAAACATAAACACAACTGCCTATTCCTCTCGTAGCATTTTTCAATTACCTGGCGCATACTGAAAATCTGATCCTGACAGCCTCTCTGTGGTCTGCAACCACACTGGGTTTCATCCAACTTCCTCTCAACGACTGATTGCACCCTCCCTTCCAAGATGCCAGTGAATACTTTGCCTGGTATACTAATCAATGAGATACCTCGATAGTTGTTGCAATCCTTCCTGTTCCCTTGCTTATACATAGGTGCAATTACTGCTTTTGTCCAATCTGAAGGTACCTTACCAACACTCCATGCTAATTTTACTACTCTATGAAGCCATTTATCCCTGCCTTCCCACTATACTTCACCATTTCAGGTCTAATTTCATCTATTCCTGCTGCTTTATGACAATGGAGTTTATTGACCATCCTTTCCACTTCCTCAAGCATAATTTCACCAACATCATTTTCCTCCTCCTCATGAGCTTGGCTGTTCGCAACACCACCAGGATGATTTCCGTTTACATTGAGAAGATGTTCAAAATATTCTCTCTACCTCTCCAGTGATTCCCTGGGATCTATTATGAGTTCACCTGAATTACTCAAAACACTGTTCATTTCATTTTTCCGTCCCTTCCTAAGATTCTTTATTACTGTCCAGAAAGGTTTCCCTGCTGCTTGACCTAGCCTTTCCAGGTTGTTACCAAAATCTTTCCACGACTTCTTTTTGGATTCCACAACTATTTGTTTCGCTCTGTTTCTTTCATCTACATACAACTCCCTGTTTGCCTCGGCCCTTGTTTGGAGCCATTTCTGATAAGCCTTCTTTTTACGTTTACAAGCTGCTCTCACTTCATCATTCCACCAAGATGTTCGCCTTTTCCCATCTTTACACACAGTTGTTCCTAGGCATTCCCTTGCTGTTTCTACTACAGCAACCCTGTATGCCACCCATTCACTTTGTATATCCTGAACCTGCTTACTGTCTACTGTTTGAAACTTCTCACTAATCATATCCATGTACTTCTGTCTAATTTCCTCGTCCTGGGGATTTTCTACCCTTATTCGTTTGCAGACAGATTTCACTTTCTCTACCCTCGGCCTACAGATACTTAGTTCACTACAGATCAGATAGTGGTCTGTATCATCGAAAAATCCGCGAAAAACTCGTACATTCCTAACAGATTTCCTGAATTCGAAGTCCGTTAAGATATAGTCTATTATGGATCTGGTACCCCTAGCCTCCCATGTGTAGCTGTGAATAGCCTTATGCTTGAAGAATGTATTCGTAACAGCTAAACCCATACTAGCACAGAAGTCCAGCAAACGCTTCCCATTCCCATTACCTTCCATATCTTCCCCACATTTACCAATCACCCTTTCGTATCCTTCAGTTCTATTCCCAACTCTCGCATTGAAATCGCCCATTAGCACTATTCTATCCTTGCTGTTGACCCTGACCACGATGTCACTCAATGCTTCATAAAACTTGTCAACTTCATCCTCACCTGCACCCTCACATGGTGAATACACGGACACAATTCTAGTCCTAATTCCTGCAACTGACAAATCTACCCACATCATTCGCTCATTTACGTGCCTGACAGAAACTATGTTGCGTGCAATGGTATTCCTGATAAAGAGCCCTACGCCATACTCTGCCCTTCCCTTTCTAACACCCGTCAAGTACACTTTATAATCTCCTATCTCTTCCTCGTTCCTAGCACATCCAAATGCATCCTCTTTGCTGACTCAGCCAGTTCTACTTTCTTTCTTCCATAAGCCCCATTAATATTAATAGCTCCCCATCGAATTCCATTTTGTTCGCCAAGTTGTTTCCAAGGATTCCCTCGCCTGTTAAATGGGAGTGGGACTCCGATACTCCTATAGGTCCGAGGCTTGCTTAAAGTGTTCTGAGCTCGGTAGATTCATGAAGCAGGATGCTACCCTACTTGCACATAGTTCAAGTGAGGATCTCTCCTCTAACGGGTTATGGACCACCTGTGAATTGTATAGTCCTAGTCGCCTGAGCACAAGGAGGTCCGCGACTCAGAATATGTCCGAGATGCCCACTCCCATTCCATAGCAACTGGTATCCCGACTCTCAGGACCACTTACTAGGCCACTCAGCCGTTGCCCATGGTTAACGAACTAGGACGTGACTACAGTAATCCACAAACATGAACCATGTGAATTTTTTATGATTATAAAAATAATTTAAATGCCGAAGCATGTCATTCTTTCCTGCGTTTTTCTAGGGCCACAGTTGGAAATTGGTTTCGCGAGTTTTCAAGAGGTCGGCAATCAGTTGAGAATGAACCTCGTCCCGATACCCCAGCAACAGCTATGACTCAGGATAACATTGATGCTGTGAGGAAAATGATCAAAAAAGATCCACATCTTACATTTTGTGACATTGAAGGGACCCTAAATATTGGGTCAACAGCAGCGCAGACCATCGTTCACAGTTATTTAGGCCTTACCAAGAGATGTGCCCGTTGGGTGCCACATTCCCTGACAGAAAGCCAAAAGGAGGCGAGAGTGAACTGGTGCCGTTTTATGCTAAAGACATTCAATCGAGGGCAGTCCCAAGATACCTACAATATCGTCAAAGGTGATGAAACATGGGTCTACCATTATGACCCTGAAACGAAGAGACAGTCTTCTGTATGATGCTTTACAGGGGAGGAACCACCCACAAAAGTTCGACGAAGTCGGAGCTCTGGAAAGAAGATGGTGGTAACATTTTTTACGAATATGGGGTGTCGCACCTCTGTAACCTTAGACACACGTCGTACAATCAATGCTTAATGGTACGTGAATAATTGTCTTCCCAAAGTCCTCGCCACATGAAGGTCACAGCACCTTAATTCCAAGAGTATCTTCCTTTTTCAATCGCTTTTCCCACATCTGTGGGGTCGCCGGTGCGAACTATGTCGCACATGTGGATTTGGCCCTGTTTTACGGCCGAATGCCCTTCCTGACGCCAACCCTATATGAAGGGATGTAATCACTATTGTGTGTTTCTCTGGTGGTTGGTAGTGTAGTGTGTTGTGTTGTGTTGTGTTGTGTTGTGTGAATATGAAGAGGAAAGTGTTGGGACAAACACAAACACCCAGTCCCCGAGCCAGAAGAATTAATCAGAGGCAATTAAAATCCCCGACCCGGTCGGAAATCGAACCCGGGGCCCTCTGAACAGAAGGCTTCAGCGCTGACCATTCAGCCAATAAGTCGGACAAATTCCAAGAGTATATTATATATATACTAAGCATCGTAATATTTTTATATGAGTTTCAGACGTATGCAGTTCACATTTACATATTTCTAACGCATGTTCATTTTTATACGTTATACATTTTGTACATCGTTAGTCACATTTTACATTCATAGAAATACAAATATTCCTTACATCGAAGGTCTCCCCAGACAGCGATGAGGAATCTCGTCTTCTTCTATCTTGCTGTATGACTCAGTCCACATCAAGTCCCCTTCTGGGGACACTATGACCTTGACGTCGGAGTGGGACTTGTGTGCTCGTTGATCCCGAGGGCTGTGCAAGCTCAGGGTTACCCGTGCTGAATTGGCCTCGGAGTAGTGCCAGACTAACATAGTGTCGCCCCGAGTTGCCTGAGAGGTTCTGTGCTCTTTCTCTTCATTTCTGTTTCTTCCTTTTCTATCCTGACCTACTTCAATTTCGTTTCCCTAACTGTCTAGCCAACCTTTCTGCTCGGGTAGTAAGGCTGTCTGGAGGTTTCTTCCTCCCCCAATCACAAGTTTCGGGTCGTGACGAGGTAATGTGCGGCTACTAGGAGAGTTGACTCTAGCGGTTCACCTCCAGATACCGGGCGCTCTCTGGAGTATTAAGCCTTATCTCGAAATGCGGGGCTCTGCTGTGTGTTGACCGAATATTTCCCTGGAACTTGAGCATTTTAAATTTAATTGTAAGGCTACCGGCCTTTAAACGGCGTCCTTTAAAGTTTCTTCTAAGGAACGTAAGTGTTTCAATCGTGCTATTGATCTCTTCATTCAAGAAGTAGGTGAAAGTACTCTACCTCGATTCCTCGTTGCCTCCAGGAACGATGGACAGAGCTTCCTTCCAGAAAGCCCGTTTTTAAGTATTAAAGCTGTTGAAAATATTGTTCGCGGAGAGGCTGGTGAGATGCAGGAGCTACGCGACGGCTCCATACTTATCAAGACCACTACGGTTGGGCAGAGCAGAAGGTTACTGGAGGCTACAATATTCAGACAAGTGCCTGCTAATGTGGAAAAGCTTAAGTCCCTAAAATCCTGTAAAAGTAGTCATCCTTCACAAAGCCTCTGATGAAAATATCATCCAGAGCCTTGCTCGTCAGGGAGTTTCTGACGTCGGACGGCTCTTCACGACACGGGTGCCTTAATACTCGCCTTGGACTCAAACACTGCCTGAACGGATTAAGGTTTCTATGTACCGACTGACTGTTCGACCATATATACGAGCACCTATGCGGTGTTATAATTTCCAAAGATGTGGCCACTTTTCACCTCACTGCCAAGCCTCAGCAACATGTGGAATAAATGGAAAAAGTGGAGCATGCCGGTGAAGAATGCACACCACCACCCGTGTATGTAAACTGCAGTGGTGAACATGCCCCTCGCTCCAAGGATTGTCCCATATTCAAGGAGGAAAAAATCCTGGAGATAAAGACACTGGACACTGGATAGGCTCTCACTGAGCACGTTATTGCGGAAGTCAACTGGGAAGGCATCTTCCCATGAACATTAACCTCGTAAGTCATTGCCCACCAGGGAGGGGTTAAATTTTTCCCCAACTCCGGCTGAAAAATCTTCCTCCAGCCCTCGTACCAAAACTCAGAAAACAAAGGAGGAGATGGGGAAGCATCAGCGCTCCCTTAAAATTGGAGAAGAAGCCTTCTCCAGCCCGATCAGGTGTCACCGCATTCTTAAAAAGATCTGGCAAATCATCCTCCGGATCTCCTCCAAAGAGTACGAAAACGGTAAGAGCAAGAGGCTCCGGCACTCTCTTGCTTGATCCATTTCCGGGGAACCTAGTTCTCCCAGAAAGAAATTCTCACCATTCCAAATCGAGGAGTTCACCATCTACAGATTGCTCAGTCGCCAAGTCATCCTCTACTGAGAAGGCAATGGAGACTGACCTATTCATTTTCGCAAATGGTGACGACGACAAAAGGGCAGATAACTAGGCGAAAAGAGCTGAGCTGAATCAACTGAGATAATAATAATAATGTTATTTTCTTTACATACTATTAACCACTTTTACGGTTTTCGGAGACTCCGATTTGCTGGAATTTAGTCCACCAGGAGTTCTTTTACGTTCCAGTAAATCTACCGACACGAGGCTGACGTATTTTAGCACCTTCAAATACCTCCGGACAGAGCTAGGATCGAACCTGCCAAGTTGGATTCAGAAGGCCAGCACCTCAACCGTCTGAGCTACTCAGCCCAGCAGAGTCAACTGATATCCGTCTTTCGGCCACCATAATATGTCTACAACAATCTCGCCTGAAACCAGGACACGACATGACTATTCGAAGATATCTTTTTTATTCTAAGGACAGAGTGGCTGTGGATGGTGGACCGGCTAGGCGTTTGCGCCTAGTCCGTTCCGACATATTCAGTGAAAAGAGGTGTCGCTTTTAGCTGAACTGGACGCAGTTGCAGTTCGTACTTCGTTGCCAGTAATGACAACGGTGTATAACGTGCCGTTTCCACCAAACTACGATCTTAAGATACATGAACTCCAAGATCTGGTCGCTCAATTGCCTAATCGTTTCCTATTGCTAGGAGACGTGAACGTCTGTAATAACCTCCCCTACGCACTTCAGTAGCGAACATGGCACATTCTCCCACCTGGATAACTGGATAACACTGGGCAGCCGTGCACTAGTTCTCTGTTACGGTGACAAGTAAAAAATGGGCTCTGTGATAGTGACCATTTCCCGATAATTCTCACGCTCTTCAATCAAAGACAGTCCGAAATACCCAAGTGCTGGTTACTTCTTTGGGAAAATTGGCCGGAGGTCTCAACACGCGCAACGATGGCCAATGAGATGCTTGAGTCTGTCGATAACCACGTTAGTTCCATTACAATTGGAATTCTGGCTGCTGCAGAGGAACTAATACCTTCCTCGTCCGGCATCCCGCACTGGAAGTATGTCCCATGGTGGACCGACGTAATTGCAGCGGCCATACGTGATCGTCGGCGGTCTTCGCAGCATTATCGTCGTAATCCTACGTTAGCCGACCATATTACATTTAAGCGTCTGCGCTCTAAGGCCCGTTTATGACTCGAGAGAGTAAAAAATCTTAGGAAAAGTATGTAGGCCTACGGTACATACTCTGTCATCGCAAGTGTGCCGAATTTTCGGAGTAGAGAACGTACTTCAGCACCCTGAATCTCCATTAATGGAGATATAGTTACGATTTCTTCAGTGATTGCAGATCATATCGGGTCACATTTCACAGATACGTCCAGCTCTGGGGGAAATAACCCTGCATTTCTGCCCATAAAGCGTGAGGAAGACGCTCGCTACTTCTCCTTCGGCTCTAGTGCTTCATACTCCTATAACGTGTCTTTCACGGAGGGGAACTGCGGAGTGCACTCGCACTGTACAGAGACATGGCTCCTAGGCCGGACAAAATGTATAATCAAATGCTTAAGTATTTAAGTGGCAGATGTCTCAAGTGATGTCCTCACCCTATTCAATAGAATATGGAGTAAGGAAGAGTTTCCATCTCAATGGTGAGGGAGAATTTTAATACTATTTCCAAAACCAGGTAAAGATATAAAGCTTTTGGATAGTTATAGACCAATATGCCTTATAAATGGCCTCTGTAGGTTATTTGAAAGGATGGTGATCCGCCGACCTGCCTTGGAAGAGAGAGGTATGCTGATTAACTACCAGTGTGGAATTCGCTTTCATCGGACTACCTTCGATCATTTAGTCGGACTGGAGAGCGCCATTCAGGAGTACTTTCTTCGAAGGGAACTCCTCTACGCCGTGCTTTTTGACCTGGAATAGTCTTACGAAACTGCCTGGCGGTATGGGATTATGTCCACTCTACAAAATGGGAATTTGCCAAAGATTACTTTTTTTGCAAGTTGCTTTACGTCGCACCGATACAGATAGGTCTTGTGGCGACGATGGGACAGAAAAGGCCTAGGAGTGGGAAGGAAGCGGCCGTGGCCTTAATTAAGGTACAAGCCTGGTGTGAAAATGGGAAACCACGGAAAACCATCTTCAGGGCTGCCGACAAGTGGGGTTCTAACCTACTATCTCCCGAATACTGGATACTGGCCGCACTTAAACGACTGCAGCTATCGAGCTCGGTCCAAAGTTTACTGAGAACTTCATGTCCCTCCGTCTCTTTCGATACCGTGTGTGGAATACATATTCTCAGTATTACTTTCAAGAAAAAAGTGGAGTTCTGCAAGGATCTGTAGTAAGTGTCACAATATTCGCAATAGCCATCAACGGCATAGTTGCCCTACTGGGCAAGCAGTCATTCTGTTGCAGTATAGAGACGATTTAACTCTATATTTCAGCTCCGGAAGGATGGCGGTTGCTGAGGGACAGCTACAGCAAGCTATTAACTAAGTCGACAAACGGGCCTTACAACACGGTTTCCGATTTTCAGTGGCGAACACCTCAGCTATACACTTCTGTCGCCGGGCTGAGTGGCACAAACGGTTGAGGTGCTGGCCGTCTGACCCCAGCTTGGCAGGTTCGGGCTCAGTCCAGTGGTATTTGAAGGTGCTCAAAAACGTCAGCCTCGTGCCGGTAGATTTACTGGCTCGTAAGAGAACTCCTGTGGGACTAAATTCCGGCATCTCGGCGTCTCCGAAAACCGTAAAAGTAGTTAGTGGTAAGTAAAGCAATTATTATTATTATTATTATTATTATTATTATTATTATTATTATTATTATTATTATTATTATTATTATTATTAACAATTCTGTCGACGTCGGTTTGTCCATCCCGAGTCAGAGCTCCGCGTGCAAAACAGTTTCCTGTCAGTGGCAGACACCTACAAGTTTCTGGGTCTCCATATTGATAAGAGACTAACGTGGTGGCACCAGATAGGTCTGTTGAAGGAAAAAAAAAAAAGCAAAGTCACCTCCGTACAGGCCATGAAGGCCCTTGGAGGAGCGGAAGGTAAAGGCTTCCACCATTGTTAACCTCGGCATGTGATGGGGTAGAGTGGTTAGCTCTACGCCCGACCGCCTTTGCCCCCAGGAATTAACCTGGTACTCATTTTTGGTGTAGGCCGAGTGAACCTCAGGGCCAAATGCACCTCCTGAAGTGGAAATCTCGTTTCTTAAATTTCACGACTTCCCGACGGGGATTCGAACCCACGTCCTTCCGGGAGAACCAAGCACGCCTTTACCGCCTCGGCCAGGCAGCCCCTACGTCTGTTGAAGGTTGACCGAAAATACTTAAAATGCTTAAGTTTTTCAGCGGCACTTAGTGGGGGCTGACCGTATGGTCCTGCTATGTTTGAACACGGCAATGGTTCTATCCTGAAGGGGCAGTGGTAGTACGGCGTACAGTTCAGTGTCAAGGACTCTGTCGATTAATTTAGATAGTGTACACAATAGTTGAGTTAGGCTGGCAACCGGAGCAGTCCACACCAGCCCGATTCCCAGCCTACTCGATGAATCAAGAGTTCCGCCTTTACGAAGAAGGTGGCTTCAGAAACTGCTCACGTACGCTGCCTAAATTCGTGAAATGCCGCAATATCCAAACTATCAATGCCTCTTTAATATCTGATATCACCAGAGGTACGAAAACCGGCCGAATGTCACACAACCGGTTGGGATTCGAATTAAGAACTTGTGCCGTGAGTTGAATGTGCCTATTTGTGGTTGTCTTGAGAAGACCCCCTAGCGAGGTTCCTCCGTGGCTAGTTCCGCCACCGAATGTCTGGCTTGTTCTACTCCGTGGGTCTAAAGTGAACACGGATGCCTCTGTTCATCGGATGTATTTCCAGGACTTCGTTCACCAGTATCCGGGCGCACGATATGTCTTCGCGGACCGTTCTGAGACTGGAGAAAATGTTGGATGCTCTTCTATATCCGATAATGTTAGCACGAAGATCTCGCTTGCTTGTGTGTAGCGTGTATACTACGGTGCTCTTCGCTCTCCAGTTTGCGCTGAGTGACGAATGAGACCATTTTCTCGTGTACACCGACTAGTTTAAGTTATCTGCACCGGGCGAGTTGGCCGTGCGGTTAGGGTCGCGCAGCTGTGAGCTTGCATCCGGGAGACAGTGGGTTCGAACCCCACTGTCGGCAGCCCTGAAGATGGTTTTCCATGTTTTTCCATGTTCACACCTTAATTAAGGCCACGGCCGCTTCCTTCCCACTCCTAGGCCTTTCCTGTCCCATCGTCGCCATAAGACCTATCTGTGTCAGTGCAACGTAAAGCAAATAGCACAGTTATCTTCATATCGATTGATATTTGTTTCCCGCAGCATCCACCGGTGCAGCAGATATCATGACCGTCTCCTATCCTGGTTGTGCGATGGTGCCACCAGAATCACATTCACGTGGCTACCAAGCTACGTGGGCATTAGTGGGGAGCGGGGAACGAATTTGCGGATCAAGCTTAAAAAAAAGCGGTAATTTACCACCTACAGCTACGAACATACCTGCTAGGGATATTTGTTCTCAGCTACGTCGAACCATCTCGGTGTCTTGGGAATCCGAATGGAAGATCTACACACTCTCACCTACTAAGGAAGGAGAATCTGGCCTAAAGCGGAACCTTGGCCTTCAGGAGACACTCAAAGTCATACAAACCAATGACGAGAATACAGCTGATCTCGTCCTTCGCTTTATGTGTTAGAGTGCATCAGTCAAGGGCATATACATTCCAAGTGTTCTGTTACTAGGGAACTTACGATTACTTTTGAAATTTTTATGTCCTTTTTGGCTTAATGAAATAATCTTTGTTTTTTTAATTATTTTACAATTTCCTTCTTGAATAAATTATTTTATTTTATTTTATTTTATTTTATTTTATTTTATTTTTGTTTCCACCTAATTTTATTCAGAGAGGATGGTTACCTAGTTGTACTTCTTCTTAAACAAAAATTACGTCAAGTACGGTTCATAATTTATTTATTTTTTCCTAGTGGTTTAACTTCGCACTAGCACATGGTAGGTCTTCTTTGACGCAAGGATGAGAAAGAGTTTGAAATGGGAAGGCAGTGGCCGTTGCCTTAACTAAGGTACAGCTCCCGTATACATGGTGTAACAATAAGGTAGGCCAAACTTTCAGGACACATTTTTCACACGTAGAAGAAAATATAGCATATAGACATGGGTCCGGAAACGCTTTACTTCCATGTTAGAACTCATTTCCTACAACTCTACATTGTGCATTAATCACGGGAAACACACAGGAATACAACGTACCAGCATAGCACATGAAACTCTTCCTTACATGAAATGCTTAAAATGCCCTCTGTTAGCAATGATACATACACTGACTGACAGAGCAAATGCAACACCAAGAAGGAGTGGTCAGAACTTTATGCCAATTGCAGGGTAGACTGACGTCACTGAGGTATGCTCATGATGTGAAATGCGCCGCTGTGCTGCGCACGTAGCGAACGATAAATGGGACACGGCGTTGGCGAATGGCCCACTTCGTACCGTGATTTCTCAGCCGACAGTCATTGTAGAACGTGTTGTCGTGTGCCACAGGACACGTGTATAGCTAAGAATGCCAGGCCGCCGTCAACGGAGGCATTTCCAGCAGACAGACGACTTTACGAGGGGTATGGTGATCGGGCTGAGAAGGGCAGGTTGGTCGCTTCGTCAAATCGCAGCCGATACCCATAGGGATGTGTCCACGGTGCAGCGCCTGTGGCGAAGATGGTTGGCGCAGGGACATGTGGCACGTGCGAGGGGTCCAGGCGCAGCCCGAGTGACGTCAGCACGCGAGGATCGGCGCATCCGCCGCCAAGCGGTGGCAGCCCCGCACGCCACGTCAACCGCCATTCTTCAGCATGTGCAAGACACCCTGGCTGTTCCAATATCGACCAGAACAATTTCCCGTCGATTGGTTGAAGGAGGCCTGCACTCCCGGCGTCCGCTCAGAAGACTACCATTGACTCCACAGCATAGACGTGCACGCCTGGCATGGTGCCGGGCTAGAGCGACTTGGATGAGGGAATGGCGGAACGTCGTGTTCTCCGATGAGTCACGCTTCTGTTCTGTCAGTGATAGTCACCGCAGACGAGTGTGGCGTCGGCGTGGAGAAAGGTCAAATCCGGCAGTAACTGTGGAGCGCCCTACCGCTAGACAACGCGGCATCATGGTTTGGGGCGCTATTGCGTATGATTCCACGTCACCTCTAGTGCGTATTCAAGGCACGTTAAATGCCCACCGCTACGTGCAGCATGTGCTGCGGCCGGTGGCACTCCCGTACCTTCAGGGGCTGCCCAATGCTCTGTTTCAGCAGGATAATGCCCGCCCACACACTGCTCGCATCTCCCAACAGCCTCTAGGAGGTGTACAGATGCTTCCGTGGCCAGCGTACTCTCCGGATCTCTCACCAATCGAACATGTGTGGGATCTCATTGGACGCCGTTTGCAAACTCTGCCCCAGCCTCGTACGGACGACCAACTGTGGCAAATGGTTGACAGAGAATGGAGAACTATCCCTCAGGACACCATCCGCACTCTTATTGACTCTGTACCTCGACGTGTTTCTGCGTGCATCGCCGCTCGCGGTGGTCCTACATCCTACTGAGTCGATGCCGTGCGCATTGTGTAACCTGCATATCGGTTTGAAATAAACATCAATTATTCGTCCGTGCCGTCTCTGTTTTTTCCCCAACTTTCATCCCTTTCGAACCACTCCTTCTTGGTGTTGCATTTGCTCTGTCAGTCAGTGTACAAACAATCCACCGTCACATTGAATCCCGGATGCGCTGATGTATCCCTGTGATGGTAACTGATCTGTGGAAAAATGGGTTACCTCTGTGGACTGCGGCTGCAAGTGTTGGCCGAAATGCATTTAGGATAAAACGTGAGTAGCAGTAGTGGTTAAATGAAGGCACACATACTGGCATTGTACACCTCACATAGAACCAACCCGACGAAGAACAGTGTGAGGAGTTCACCGTATCTTGCGATGGTCCTGATGGAACTCTCAGTAACATCATCGCATATTCGAGTAACTGTTCCATTACACATTACGCGATAGACAATTGGTAATTATATGCGTGCAGCTGAATTACGAGCGTGTGTTTTGCAGAAAGTATACTATTGACCTCAAAACATCGTTGTGTAAGTCTGGCCTGGAGTAGGAAAAGATTACGCTGGTTCGACGAATGGTATATTGTCGTCTTGACAAATCATGCCTTAGTTTTGGCATCACTGTTTATTGGAATCGCGCTCGACGTCCTGCTGGGGAGTAAGTCCAAGTCCTTCTGGTTGCCGAGAGATAAACGGAGCCAACATCACGTATTATGAGTCTGGGAATTTATTGTTTAAAGCAATATAACTGCTGGACTGTGCACTGACAAGATACTCAATCCAGTAGTTCTCGCTTGGGTAGTGAACATTGCAAACGGGATGTTTCAGCTAGACGATGACCGTGTTCACACTGCACGCATCTCCGGGGAAGTTTTATATGGCATTACAACTTTAGAATGACCCGCAACTTTCCTGGTCCTAATCACTATTGAAAACGAGGCGGACATTTTGGGTAGACGATTGAACAACTCCGCCAGGAACTGCGGAATTCTTGACCTTCGTAGTGCAGCAAGAGTGAGCCACAATTCGCGTAGGAAATATTCCAAGTTGTTATTCACTCCATGCTTTGAAGAATTCATTCACATACTTCAGCTTGAGGAGATCACATCCTGTACTGACTTCTATCGAAACGTGATCACAAAGAAATCGGAAAGTATCACCATTGAAAGCCTAGCTCTTGCCCTCTATGCTCAATTGCAGCTTTGTGGTTCACACATTATGTGTTGCAATTTCTATTGAGTAACAGACTGATAATAATGGGTGTCTAATCAAACTCTCTAAAAAAGGGATGACGTCAACTGATGGAAAGGAAATTCATGAAAGAAAATGAACAAATAATATCGACCCAGCTCACCGAGTAAAATACCACAAAGTCCTCTCCCAAGGATTTGTAATAATTAAATGCCGGGCTGAGTAGCTCAGACGGTAGAGCGCTTGCCTTCTGACTCAAAGTTGGCAGGTTCGATCATGGCTCAGTTCGGTAGTATTTACAGGTACCTCGTGTCCGTAGATTTATCGGCACGTAAAAGAAATCCTGCGGGACAAAATTCCGAAATCTCGACGTCTCCAAAACCGGTAAAAGAAATTATTGTTACGTAAAACTTCAATGTTGTGTACATTGTGAAATAAATCCGTAGAATGGTTTGATGCAGCTCTCAATGCAACCCTATACTGTGGTAAACGTTTGATTTCTACGTAACTAACAATTCTACTAGCCTACTACATATACTCTATTCTGCTTATCACATCAATACCTTAGTAACGTTCTTACCGCCTAAAATTCCTTCAAAAACCAACTGAACAAGCCATGGGTGTCTTAGGATGTGCCCTATCATTTTATCTCTTCTTCTGGTCAAATTTCACCAAATCGTTCTCCTCTCGCCAATTCCATTCAGTATCTCTCTATTCGTGATTCGATTTACCCATCTACCCATCTCATCTTCAACATTCTTCTGTGCCACCACATTTCAGAAGCTTCTATTCTCTTTCTTTCTCAGCTAGGTATCGTCCGTGTTTCACTTCCATAGAATCCCATGCTCCAGATGAAAGTCATAAAAATAGCTTTCAAATTCCCATATCAATGTTCGAAGTGAGCAAAGGTATTTTCTTAAGAATGGCTTTCCTTGCTTGTGCTAGTCGGTATTTTATGTCCTCCTTACTTCTGACTTCATTAGTTATTCCACTACCAAAGTAAAAATATTCACCTAATAATTCCTCCGTCACTTGACTTCGTTTCACTGCACTCCAATACTTTATTCTTGGATTTATTTTAGTCTTGTATTCCTTCTCCAAGACTGTATTTATACCATTCAGCAATTTGTTTTCCAGATATTCTGCAAACTCAGATAAAATAACGATATCATCGGCAAATCGCAGAGTTTTGATTTCCTATCCTTGGATCGTGAATCCCTTCCCAGATTCCGCTTTGATTTCCTTTACCGCCTGTTCTACATCAACATCAAAAAGGAGAGGGAACAAACTGCAATCTTGTCTCGCTTATTTTTCACAGTCTTCGATTTTTATCACTGTACACTGATTTTTTTTTGTATAAATGGTAGATACTTCCTCTTTTTCGGTATCTCAAATACACTGACTGACAGAGCAAATGCAACACCAAGAAGGAGTGGTTCGAAAGGGATGAAAGTTGGGGAAAAACCAGAGACTGCACGGACGAATAATTGATGTTTATTTCAAACCGATATGCAGGTTACACAATGCGCACGGCATCGACTCAGTAGGATGTAGGACCACCGCGAGCAGCGATGCACGCAGAAACACGTCGAGGTACAGAGTCAATAAGAGTGCGGATGGTGTCCTGAGGGATGGTTCTCCATCCTCTGTCAACCATTTGCCACAGTTGGTCGTCCGTACGAGGCTGGGGCAGAGTTTGCAAACGGCGTCCAATGAGATCCCACACATGTTCGATTGGTGAGAGATCCGGAGAGTACGCTGGCCACGGAAGCATCTGTACACCTCGTAGAGCCTGTTGGGAGATGCGAGCAGTGTGTGGGCGGGCATTGTCCTTTTGAAACAGAGCATTGGGCAGCCCCTGAAGGTACGGGAGTGCCACCGGCCGCAGCACATGCTGCACGTAGTGGTGGGCATTTAACGTGCCTTGAATACGCACTAGAGGTGACGTGGAATCATACGCAATAGCGCCCCAAACCATGATGCCGCGTTGTCTAGCGGTAGGGCGCTCCACAGTTACTGCCGGATTTGACCTTTCTCCACGCCGACGCCACACTCGTCTGCGGTGACTATCACTGACAGAACAGAAGCGTGACTCATCGGAGAACACGACGTTCCGCCATTCCCTCATCCAAGTCGCTCTAGCCCGGCACCATGCCAGGCGTGCACGTCTATGCTGTGGAGTCAATGGTAGTCTTCTGAGCGGACGCCGGGAGTGCAGGCCTCCTTCAACCAATCGACGGGAAATTGTTCTGGTCGATATTGGAACAGCCAGGGTGTCTTGCACATGCTGAAGAATGGCGGTTGACGTGGCGTGCGGGGCTGCCACCGCTTGGCGGCGGATGCGCCGATCCTCGCGTGCTGACGTCACTCGAGCTGCGCCTGGACCCCTCGCACGTGCCACATGTCCCTGCGCCAACCATCTTCGCCACAGGCGCTGCACCGTGGACACATCCCTATGGGTATCGGCTGCGATTTGACGAAGCGACCAACCTGCCCTTCTCAGCCCGATCACCATACCCCTCGTAAAGTCGTCTGTCTGCTGGAAATGCCTCCGTTGACGGCGGCCTGGCATTCTTAGCTATACACGTGTCCTGTGGCACACGACAACACGTTCTACAATGACTGTCGGCTGAGAAATCACGGTACGAAGTGGGCCATTCGCCAACGCTGTGTCCCATTTATCGTTCGCTACGTGCGCAGCACAGCGGCGCATTTCACATCATGAGCATACCTCAGTGACGTCAGTCTACCCTGCAATTGGCATAAAGTTCTGACCACTCCTTCTTGGTGTTGCATTTGCTCTGTCAGTCAGTGTACATCGGTCCAATCAATATTATCGAATGTCTTTGTTAGATCTACGAATGCCATGTACGTGGGCTTGCCCTTCTTAATTCGATCCTCTAAGATCAAACGGAAAGTCAGGATTGTTTCATGTGTTCCTAAACTTCTTTCTAAGCAAATCTGGTCTTCTCTCAACGCAACTTGTCTTTCCATTCCTACGTAAGTAGTACGTGTTAAAATTTTGCAAGCTTGAGATATTAGACTAATGGTGCGGTAGTTTTCACACCTGTCAGCAATTGACTTCGTGGGGATAGTTATAACAACAATCTGTCTAAAATCGGATGGCAATTCTCCTGCATCATATATCTTAACACACTAAATGGAATAACCTCGCTATACTGGTTTGTCCTAAGGCAAGTCAGTAATTCTGCGCGTATGTTATGTTCCAGGTGCCTTGTCTCTTTAGGTCTGTCATATTCTGACCTCAAAATTGGGTCTCCCATTTCATCGACATCAACAGCCTCTCCTTGTTCCAGAACATTATCATCTACTTCTTCCCTTGGTACAGTTGTTGGGTATGTTCCTACCATCTTTCTGCCTTGTCTTCTTTCCCTAGAAGTGCTCTTCTCTTTGAGCTCTTAATATTACCGTCGAGTTGGCCGTGCGGTTCGGTGCACGCAGCTGTGAGTTTGCATCCGGGAGATAGTGGGTTCGAACCCCCCTGTCGGCAGCCCTGAAGATGGTTTTCCGTGGTTTCCCATTTTCACACCAGGCAAATGCTGGGGCTGTACCTTAATTAAGGCCACGGCAGCTTTCTTCTCACTCCTAGGCCTTTCCTATCCCATCGTCGCCATAAGACCTATCTGTGTCGGTGCGACGTAAAACAAATAGCAGAAAAATGCTCTTAATATTCATACACCTAGTTTTCCTTTCTCTAAGCGTTTCCTTGATTTTCCTGTATGCAGCGCATCAGCAACCATCCAACATTCAACGTCCTTGTACTTTTCTTTCAGCCACTATTCATTAGCTGTACGGCAATTTATATCTAATTCGTTCTTTAATCGCCTGCATTCTTTTCTGCCCACCTCATTTTTTTTTTGCATTCTTGTACTTTCACCGTACAACAATCAGATCTAGTATCTGCCGAATAATCCACTCATTCTTACTTGATCTTGCCTTTTCCCCTAACATTTTTCAGCAGCCGTACTGATCTCATACTCCACTACTGTCCGCTCTGCATTTATTGCGTTTCCTTCAGCCTTTTCATTTAGTCCTTGTTCAACCTGTTCCATGAAACAATCTCTCACAGTCTTTTCTTTCAACTAATCTAGATCCCATGTTCTTGCATTCCTTCCTATCTTCAATATCTTAAATTTCAGACGGCATTTCATGACCACCAATTTGTGGTCAGAATCCACGTGTGCTCCTGGGAAGGTCTTGCAATCCAACACCGAGTTTCTGAATCTCTGCCTAATCATAATATAGTCTATTTGATACCTTCCAGTGTCTCAAGGTCTCGATCTCGTATACAGCCGTCGTTTGCGGTGCTTGAACCAAGTATTAACAAGGACTTGGTGATGATCGGTGCAGCATTAAATCAGCCGACTTCCTTTTTCATTACTTTCTCCCAGTCCGAATTTTCCTACTAAATTATGCTCTCTCCCCCGGCTCACCACTGCACTCCACACAATTAGATTCTCGTCACCTTTTACGTATTGTTTTAAATATTATATCTCTTCATACGCTGAACCTGCACTATTGTGGTGGGCATTGGCTTGGTGTCTATCTTGACAACAATAATCCATTCACTACACTAGTTTTAGTAGCTTTCCCACTGGTCTATTGCTTATTAATTATTAAGCCAACTCCTGCATTACACATGTGTGACTTTGTGTTGATAATTCTGTAGTCGCCTGACCAATAACCGTGTTGTTCGTGCCAACGTACTTCACTTATAGCAAGTATATCTAATTTTAGTCTATCCATCTCCCTTTTCATATTCTCTAACCTACCACCTACTTACTTCTAACATTTCCCGCTCCAACACACAGAATGTCAGTATTCATCTCGTGTAGTCCCCACCCGGAAATCCGAATGGGGGACTACTTTATCTTCTTTATATTTTACCCTGGAGGACATCATTCATTCATTCATTCATTCATACAGAGAGAGTTGTGTGGCCTCAGGAGTTAGTTACGGCTGTAGTTTACCGTTGCATTCAGCCCTGTAGCAGTATCAACATAGATAAGCCATGTTAAACGTTATTACAAGGCCATATCAGTCAATCCCCCAGACTGCCGCCTGGCAACTTCCAAAAGGCTACTACCTCCTCTCTTTCTCCTCTTTCGATAAACCATTCGTTCGTCTAGTCTCTAGACATATACCCATCCGATATGGTTTTACTTACGGCTCAGCTATCTACTTCATTGGGACGCACAAGATTCTACACCGCGGCAAGGTCACATGGTTCACAGGGGAGGATGACATTGGTATTACTGTAATGTTTAAGGTTATTTTCAATACGTTGTTAAGTGGTATCTCCATGCTTTGAGAACCTGCATTCATAGAAATGTAATGCTGTTGAAACTTTGCCAGAATTTAAAGGTGAAAAATACCGATAAGTTGGTAATTAAACTAAATTGGATTGGAATGTTCGTTGCGTTGTAAAAATATAGATTTATAGGGCAAATGATCCATCATAGAGCTCCTATTCGCGGATACCATAGTAGAAGTATAAAAGTTTGGGAAATACAGATTCTGCTTACCTAACAAAAAAAGAAAATTGAGATCTTGGTGGCTCCCTTGGCATCCGTGAGACATGCAAAGTTTTATATACATCCAGCAATCTATGGTTGCCATGTATTTTTCTTGAGAAAATGACCAACTTGGTTGACATGGTTTCCTCTACTACAAGACCCACGAGCATTACTGCAACAACGTAAAAAATAATGCCTGGGAGGGAATAAGCAAGGCTATGAAAAAACAAACTTATTAGAATATTCAATTTTGTGATAGGTTACTGTAGTCTATATATAATTAACTTCATCATTTTTGTTGACTTGATCACAAAATCATGTTATGTTCGTTATTTATTTGAAGATATCTATTTGGTAGATATATTTACATTGTTGTTGTACTTTAATCTTGAATAGTAATATCCACTCGTGATAAAACTCCCTCACCATTTAGAAGCTAACTATTATCAACGGACGCCTGATAAGTTTTAAATACTATTTACAATAAACAGGCATACAACCTTAAATATTTTTGTGATGTACCGTACGTAATGATTTTCAATTTTCACTATTAAATTTTAAGAGATGCTTTAAAAGCATTTCTAATATAATACAGAGTTGAGGTGGATAAGCTGGTTGCTTGTGTTTAAATTATCCGATAAACTAACCAACAATCCATTCATGCTTACCGGGAATAATACCAGTTCGGTTATTTATTTGAAGGCACACTGTATATCTATTTGGTAGATGTTTTTACATTTTTGTTGTACTTTATCTTGGAGAGTAATCCACTCGTGATGAAACTCCCTCACCTTTAAGAGGCTAACTATTATCATCGGACGCTTGATAAATTTCAAATACTATTTTCAAATTCAGTGAACAGGGACATTGAAACATCACTGTAACTCTGTGCAAAATCAAGCAGTAAACTTCTTGAACTGGGCCGATGACCTAGATATCAGGCCCCTTTAAACAACAAGCAAGCATCATCAAACTTCTTGAATTATCTAAATATTTTAAATTAATATTTAAATTACAACATTTTAATTAATGGAACTAGTTTCAACGCTTTTTCTGCATCATCTTCAGCCAAAAAACGTAGAAAAACAGACATTGACATATATAAAATAAACATATAAAGCAATGCACAATACAATTGAACATATGACTAAACTGTAAATGAATTAACGTGATGATCACTTCTTACAACACTAAGTTACAGATTAATTAAAAGTATAACACCATTTCTTGAATCACTGCTTAACGTTTTTTTAAGATAGCTCTCTTTAAAATGACTGTTTCTGCTACTTTCTTATAGTAGTAGTAGTAGTAGTAGTAGTAGTAGTAGTAGTATTTATTCATTCATCATGTCGTTTACATATTTACAGGACTCTGTTTTATATATACATAACTCTTCTAATAATATTATTACTTGAGAAATGTTATAACTAAACCACATATATTACATAAGTAGTAGTATTATCAACGTATTAATACTTAAAATAAATTGAACTTCTAACTATCTCTTGCACACATTAAATAAATTATTATTATTATTATTATTATTATTATTATTATTATTATTATTATTATTATTATACAAAATCACACCAACCTCAACAGAGTCGAGTAGATATCAGTAAAATACCACGTAAGGTGAAACCTTGTGTGTGGTAATTTAGAATATTAATTACATAGTGAGAAATATATTTTAAATGATGCCCGAAATATGAGTATGGGTATGAGTGAATGACGGATATGATCAACAGCACATGGTGGAGCATTGAATAGAAATTAGATATGGTGACGTGATATTCTCATTTAGTTATTTCTTCCATAACAGTTTTATTATCCCTGACAAAGGATTTAAGACACTTCAGACTCATTTTCTGACCTAATAAAGTAGTTTGTAAAGAACCGGGAAGGACATTAAAGAATGTTGGAATGAAGTACAAGAAATTGCGCTTTGTTATGCTAAGTTTGGATCTGTATAACATACAGCGGTGGTTCATCTTACTGCGTGTTGAATATTCATGTTTAATGTTCTCAATTATATTTTTGTTTTTGTTAATATATTTGTATATTTCAAGGGCATAGAGCTGTTTTACATTAAATATATTTGCTTCAGCATATAATTGACTACTTGGGTATAATCTTCCTTTCTGGTACATTATTCGTAATATAAGGTTTTGAACAACCTGTATTTTATTGATTACATTTTTGTAGGCTCCTCCCCATGCCAAAATTCCGTAGCTAAGAATAGACTGAACTAAAGCGTAATAAACCTCTCTTAACAATTTTATACTGGATATGTATTTTAAATTATGAAATATATAAACATTTCTTCTGATTTTCTTTCTTAAATCGGTAATGTGACTTTTCCATTTCATGTTCGAATCAATTAATAATCCCAAATACTTAACATTATTTACTTTATAAATTTTGTAGCAGTTACAATTAAATTTACAGTTGATGTTTTGTACAATTAATTCATTAAAATCGTTTCGTGTATCTGTTACAGAAAAATTCATAAATTTTGTCTTTTTGATGTTTAGAAATAATTCATTATTATCTAACCATGCTTGAACTTTAAGCAGTGCTCGAGTTGCTCTCTGTCTGACGAGATTCCAGCTATCACCATCAACATAAATGACTGTATCATCTGCATATGTTACGACGTGCGTATGTTCGGCATTTGCTATTGTTTTCTCTAGATCATTAATAAGTATAATAAACAATAAAGGACCTAATACTGTGCCTTGTGGGACACCCTTTATTATCCTCATTGGTGTGCTTAGATGTTGATTAATTTTGACATACTGTACTCGATCTGTCAAGTAACTCTCAAGTAAATCCAGCACATTACCCCTAAAGCCGTATTTTTCCAATTTCTGGAGGAGCAAGCGGTGTGACACACTATCGAATGCCTTTTCAAGGTCGAGAAATATCCCTGTGGAGAGCAGAGAAGAATTAAGATTTTCGTATATTCTCTTTGTTAAGGCGGATATAGCATCAGTCGTTCCGAGATTTTTAATGAATCCAAACTGTCTGGGCGAAAGTATTTGGTGTTTTTCTAAAAATTGGTAAATATTGTTCTTTAAGCATTTCTCGAATATTTTTTATATTGTTGTAGTTATCGAAATGGGTCTGTAATTTCTCATGTCACAAATATTTCCAGACTTGTGAAGAGGTTTTACTATTGTTGTTTTAAGCTGTTTTGGAAAGTAACCTAAGGTGAAGGAATCATTGATAATATTCAGCAACGGTTCCTTTAATGACTCTATATTTTCTTTAATAATTCGAGCCGAAATATTGTCTATTCCTACAGCTTTGTTTTCATGTACTTCACTCAAACATCTCTTCAGATCGTATTCTGTTACCGGTGCAAGGAAGCAGGTATGAGGGTTGCGAGCGATATTTAATGTGGAGTCGGAAATCTGTCTGTGATGCTTTGCTTTCTCAGTGGTTTCGTTAATGAAATAATTGTTAAATTTATTAGAAATATTTATGTCATCTTTCCAGATTTCACCTTTATATCTGATTTCCTTGATCTCTTCTTTTCTAACTGACCTTTGTGTTATTTCATTGACTATGCCCCAGACCTTACCCCGGTTATTTGAATTGCGATTGATCAGATTCCTATAGTACTCAGTTTTCGTTTTCATAATTAGATCATTTAGTTTGTTCCTATATTTCCTGTACTGTTCTTTAATTTCCAAGTTATCCTTATTTTTTAAATATTGTTGATAAAGTCGGTCTCTTGTGTGAATAGATTTTACCAAACCGTAAGAAATCCATTCTGTTCTTTTGACTTCCTTTGATTTCAATTTAACAGTGGACAGGCTCATGCAGCTTTTAATTGTATTCACGAATTTATCAAGTTTGATATCTAAATCACTGCTGTTTAAGATGTCTCCCCAATTTATTTTACTTAAATGATTTTTAAGCTCAAAATGATCTATTTTAAAACAGTTACGTCGAAAATTTGGTATATTATTAGGGACCGAGGCATTTTGAATGTTGAGACTTACTATTATAGGATAATGATCTGAAATTTTACTTTGAGAGATGATAGACAGAATGTCGTCATTTCTCAACCTATTTTTAATCAAAGCATGATCAAAACAGGATTTACTTGTACCAGATACTCTAGTAGGATTGTTTATTAAAGACTGAAAATTTCTTTCTTGTACCATGTTGAGATATTCGTCACAGTCGTGTTCATTTAAAAGGTCTATATTTGTGTCCCCTATTATCAGTTCGGATTCAACATGGCATCTATCTTGGATATAATGATCTAACGCACTGAGAAACCACTGTTTGTGATATTCATGTGACCGATATACTCCTGTAATAGCTACTTTCTTGTTGTCATAGTTAATTACTACTCTGAGAAATTTAAAGTCATCGTACTCAATAATTTCCATTTCGTGCTCCAAACCATTTTTTACCATTAATACAACACCATCACATTTGTTAACTGAACCCTCATTGTAATAAGATTTATACAAGGCATGGTTACTTATATTTACATCATTTTTTGCTGAATGAATAAAAGGAATTCTACTTTTTAAGAAATGGAAATAATGTTATTCCCATCCAAGGAATTGTAAATCGTAGCTTGTACGCTTAAACTCTGTACCTTTGTAAATTGTAACATAAAAATTATAACGTGTTAGTTTTATTTGAACTTTTCTGTTAAATTCTACTATCTTAAATAGTTGTAGAAATTGCAATATAGTAATTCTGAAGTAGGTCTACCGTCGAGACTTAGCTTAATCGCGCAATAAACATTCAAATAAGATGGAATACTCTCCGTTTGGCTCTCTTCTTAATTTCATTCACCCACAAACTTCTCCGATCTCTCGTAATTTTCTGCCTCCTTACACCTTCTATCAGACCGTCCATTTTAAGCCTGAAGTTTCCCGTAGAATCCCGTTCGATTCTCTTCCGCCAGATGTCAGCGGTCGAGTGGAAATTTCGGCTGTTCGGTTCGATTCGATTCCACAAGGTGCGAGCGAGCCTTAAGCGGGCGGGCAGGCAGGCGATGAGAGTACTCTATTCAGCCAGTAACATGGTTACGTCAGCCATGAGGTTGGCCGAATTTCTTCCAGTCACTCTCGACCACTGCGGCGATACCCGGCTCCATGGCTAAATGGTTAGCGTGCTGGCCTTTGGTCACAGGGGTCCCAGGTTCGATTCCCGGTAGGGACGGGAATTTTAATCATCATTGGTTAATTTCGCTGGCACGGGGGCTGGGTGTATGTGTTGTCTTCATCATCATTTCATCCTCATCACAACGCGCAGGTTGCCTACTGGCGTCGAATCGAAAGACCTGCACCTGGCGAGCCGAACATGTCCTCGGACACTCCCGGCACTAAAAGCCATACGCCATTTCATTCAATCCATGGAGGCAGAAAATAATGTATGAAAGCGGGTAGATATCCACGTCATTTTCAATTTACGTTGTAAGAAATAAGCTCTTTATGTTCTCTGCAGTTTATGTATTTCAACAGAATACAGTAAAGAGGCATACAACCTCAAATATTTTTGTGATGTACCGTACGTAATGAATTCCAATTTTCACTATTCAATTTTAAGAGGTGCTTTAAAAGTATTTCTAATACAATACAGAGTTGAGGTGGATAAGTTGTGGCTTGTGGTTTCTTGGGTTTAAATTGTCCGAAAAATTCACCAACAATCCCATCATGCTTACCGGGAAAAACATCAGTTCGGTTATTTATTTGAAGGCAAACTGTATATCTATTTGGTAGATAATTTACATTGTTGTTGTACTTAAATCTTGGAGAGTGTGACTATCACTCACTGATTTAAAATATGAAACTGAATTAAAATGAAATACAATAAAATGCTCATGAAATAAAATACTCAATCGTCGGACTATGTACCGTACTCACACTTAGTAGGCCTACTTACCTGATTACTTACACATACATTTGTTGATGGGCACCAGCTACAAATAGATGTAACGATAATGGGATGAGAGTCTCGAATATCTCTAGGGTGTGATTTACAGTAATAAGCTTACTTTGACAACATAACATATCGGTTCTTGGAAAAGGAGATTGGCGTTTGGCTTCCCCATTAAAATGTGAGGTTATCTGATCTACTATAGAAATGAAACAATCAATTATCTTCGAGACTAAACAAAATGTATTCCTTAAAAATTGACTAGCGGGTGAGATTTACTGCGATATTACAACAGAAAATATAAAACTCTGACATTGTAGCTGAAGGAAACTGTAGGCATTAAATTTGAAATCTTCTTGATCGGACATTTAAAAGTTATACAAGAAATTTATCCCTCACTGTTCACTTGACTGTACTTCGAACACTTTGGGTGTTATTACAATGTATTCCTTTGAGTTGGTATCCGCTGTATGCATCTCAAGCCTAATTTGGTGATGTATCCTTTTAGTTTCACAAACGAGATATAGTATGGCTTGAAATTATATTTACACTTCACAATCAAAATTACAAGTAATTCACTGATAACTGTTAGTCTTCATTACGACGACTCAATATTCAGCTGTCACCGAGTAGACACAAAAACTCGAACGAACAGATGCACGAAACACACACCGCACATTTAATCCATTTGGTCACTGACGATTACGTATCCATATCACTGTTCTCAATTCGTCTCCTTTCAATTGATTCCAATTGATTTCATGGCAAGTCTCTCCATTCATCTCCTTTCAACCACCTGCTTCCATCCAGCTCAACTATCCAACTCACTTCTCCAACTGACTGACCGACTGAGGCATCTCCATCCAAATGACTGACATTATAATATGCTGGTCCTTGTATATATATATAGGCACTAGTTGTCACACCTACGTAATCTCTCAAATTAACTATGGTGTCATTCCCACCCGGCTACAAAAGTTACAGGCTGTTATGAAATAGCCTAAGGCGATATAAGTGTTCCCTGAATATGATCTCATCTCCAAAAGCATACAATGACAGAGCGATGGCTCGACAGTTACGGTAGCAGTATTGCACCATATGTTGCAATGTTTTAAAGTTATTTCACAAAATATACATCCATATCTGATATTAGGCAGTAATTCTCACTTTACAGTATTTTCATGCTAACATACACACATACACACACACACATATATATATAATAAATGAAATACCATAAGGCAAGCGATAATTAATTAATACATAGCGAAATCAGATTACAGAATTGAATCAAACACTAATAATAGTTACAATAATAGTAATAATACAGACACAACATTAATGAAAATCCACAACCTGTTTTCCAGTCAATGACCGGGTCATGGATGGGATTAATGAAGCCCCCAACTTACGGCGAGGATAGGAATTGTGCCGACTGCTGAGGCCTATCGCACACCTCTGGGGCAATGATTAATGACTGACAGATGAAATGAAATGATAGTGGAGAGTGTTGCTGGAATGACAGATGACAGGGAAAACCGGAGTACCCGGAGAAAAACCTATCCCGCCTCCGCTTTATCCAGCAAAATTCTCACATGGAGTGACCGGGATTTGAACCACGGTATCCAGCGGTAAGATGCCGGCGCGCTGCCGCCTGAGCCACGAAGGCTACATCTATTTAGGACGGCTCGGCTTGTGCCGATAACACAATGGGCTGACTCGGCCTAAGCAAGTAGTCCTCCTCTTGATTACGAAACTATACAGATATCTACAAATATTTACAAAAGATTATTATTATTATTATTATTATTATTATTATTATTATTATTATTATTATTATTATTATTATTATTATTATTATTATTATTATTATTATTACTGGGGTTTGGTGGTTCGCAGAGAGGTGAAAGAAGGTGCTGGGGTGAATGGGTCTATCTACAATATGAAAATTAATTTAAAACTTGAACTGAAGGTTGTATTTCTTCAAAACAACAATCGTATCGTAATCTATTTACCCTCCAGGGTCAGTTTTTCTCTCGGACACTGCGAGGGATCCCAACTCTACCGCCTCAAGGGCAGTGTCCTGGAGATTCAGACTCTGGGTCGTGGGCTACAACTGTTGAGGATGACCAGTACCTCGCCCAGGCGGCCTCAGCTGCTATGCTGAACAGGGGCCTTGTGGAGGGATGGGAAGATTGCAAGGGATAGACAAGGAAGAGGGAAGGAAGCGGCCGTGGCCTTAAGTTAGGTACCATTCCGGCATTTGCCTGGAAGAGAAGTGGGAAACCACAGAAAACCACTTCCAGGATGGCTGAGGTGGGAATCGAACCCACCTCTACTCAGTTGACCTCCCGAGGCTGAGTTGACACCGTTCCAGCCCTCGTACCACTTTTCAAATTTCGTGGCAGAGCCGGGAATCGAACCCGGGGCCTCCGGGGGTGGCAGCTAATCACACTAACCACTACAGCACAGAAGCGGACTCAAAACAACAAACTTAACAAATTTTCACTAGGTGACAATAACAATGATATCTCAGGTACAGTGCCAAACATGGCTGGAACACCTCAGAATAGGGAATTTAACAATTTTGGGCTTCAAGCCCTCGATTTACAATTTCTGAGCTACGAGCTCAAGTTTACGAGATTCACAAATGAGGAATAATTTAGGCAAGCGCTGAAATCCTCTAATTCAAGAGCACTTGCTCCCAAAATTACAATATCTAGCCTTCCAGAGGCACCCTTCACTATTACAAAACCTTGAAAAGCGCTTACATGCTCTCGATTTCTTACGGCCTACTCCAGGCAACATTACATCACAGTCTTACACACTCTGGCCTCATAAGGCACGAATTACAAATGGAAATAGTTTTACACAGGGGTATCTCGTACCCAGGGGCGAATGCTGGTCATGAAAGTCAGGCTTGCTCTTCCATTCGTGAAAGTTGGTAGGGTGGGACATGCATAGTTCTGAATGAATAAAATTTATAAACCCAATAATCGCTAAATCACATGAACATGCATTCAAACTGGTTACATCACACCTTCAAGAATGGCCAAAAGAATAACAAACAGACACATTTTATAATCATTAACAAATCATGACAAGCCAGTGATTATATAATTTAAACAAGTAAACGTCAAACTATGTACACAGAAAAATTGCAACTATTTATTACATCTTCCTACTTGAAAACAAACTCTACTCAGCGGCTTCTCTTTACAAAACCATCAATAACTTAATCATAGAAAGAGGACTGTAATCTATTTTTTCAAGCAATCCTTTTTCAATCGACAACATAGCTAATGATGATAGCCTCTCCTGACCTTGAGTCGATCTGCAATATGTATTAATGCATCTCAGTGTTGAAAAAGAACGTTCTGCAGAGGATGTAGTAGCAGGAATTGTTGCTACAAGTTTGATGAGCTTGAAAATTTCTGGCATACTCATGTACAATTTATTAATATGTATAAACTGCATTAAGTCTGAAACACTTTTCTCTTTAAAATCAGAAAATGAATACATCACACTTAATTCGGTTTTTAAGCGAACAATGTCGAAAAATGACCCATAGGTCTTTTCTAGGGCAGTAACATTAGTGTCTGAAAACCTATTTCTGTGCTTCTCAAACAAATCACAATCCAACAACGCGAGGAACACAAATTTCTTTATGCATTTAAAACGCTCTCCTATTTGGACAAGTACATTGTCAATAATTTCATTGAATAGATGTTTGTATTTTGATTTTTCTGGTTCATCACTAATTCTTCGATTTTTAGAGCACGGCTGTCCTCCATAAACGTCAATTTCAGTATCAACATGTCCATACAAACTATCAAAATCTTCATCTCTCACAGACTGGATATTTAAAAACAGCCCCTCAACCTTCTTGCCACAGTACTGAATATCCAGACTTTTTGTTTGTAAAATATTAACACAGTATCGGAGAATGAAAAAATCTTGGAGAACACTGCCAGCAGAAATCTAGTGTTGAACTGAAGTAAGAAGAAGAAAAATCCTTGTGCTTTAAATGTAGTGTCTTCATCCCAGTCGTCTGAAGTATCCTGTACATGTTGAAAGAATTTCACCAGCGTATCATAATATTCCTTCACAGTATTAATAAGATGTGAAGCAAAATTCCATCTCCTTGGTGCTACTGCTGGCAACTTCTTCTGAACAAAATCTCGAAGAGCAGCTGATCTCCTTGTAGACTTTGAGAAAAAAGCAACAAGTCCTGACATTGTTTGGAAGAAAATTGTACATTCTTTGATTTTTGAAGCAGACTGTTGTAGTGTTAAATTCAATAGGTGGCTATAACAATGCACAAATGTCGCATATGGATACTGGTCTTGAAGTAGTTTATTAAGCCCATTCACATGACCGGCTAAGATAGCAGCACAGTCATATGTTTGAGCCACAATCTTTTCCTCACAACTGAACTCTTTTAAAATAGCACGAACATGATTTAAGAGGGCTCCAGCAGTGCGATCTTTACTAACGTCAGCAAAACCAAGAAACCTCTTTTGAATTTCACCACCTTCGTCTACAAAACGGAGTAAAGTAGAGAGTTGTGACTTACTAATAATATCGGACGTTTCCTCCAACATCATTGCCACAAAAGTTGCTTGTTTAAGCTCCTCTTTTATTCTTCTCACAATTAGGCCTACTGAACTTATTTCTGCTATTAAATCATTTTGGATTGCAGACGACGTCCCTCTAAGAATGGTGGAGTCTTTCAAATGAGCTGCCAGAAGAGGATCATATTCACTTATAATTTGTGGAAGTTCGATGTAATTCCCTCTGTTTACGGAAGTTGCAGACTCGTCATGTCCGCGAAATGGTAGCTCCTGTTTTGCTAAAAAACACACTGCATCGATCAGTCGTTTAGGTATGTCATGATTTTTCTTTACCTTTTCATTATGAAGTTGGTCACTGATGCGTTTCTGTTCATCCAGCTCGTGGTCTATCCTTGAACGCCCAAAGCTATATTTAACTGCAAGAAACACTTCATATGGTTTGAAGATTTCTCATGTCTTGTAATGGACAGTGTCAAGGTTTTCAAATGGTCAAAGCCACTTTTACACCATACACCGTTATCAGCAGAAAATAGTGAACACGGCCAGCAAAACAGTCTATTCAGTTTCTTGGACCCTGTCAACCAGTGCGTATTATTATATTGAGATACAGAGAACGAACGTACATATTCTCTATTTTCCTCCCTGCGCTGTGTCTTTAAATCTAGCAGCGCCGGACAGGGCCTGCCATTCTTAATAATGTCTGTTTTCTCTTGGATAGTCCTCCGAGGAAATGGATTTGATAACAAGCTGTCAATAATGCTCGGTTCGGAACCCATTGCAGCACGTCAAATCATTCAGAATAGATGATCAGGAACTTACAGTACACTGCTCACCGACACAACACACTAGATCTGTAGCTCTCAGACCAGAGCTTCCAACTACACATTATAAACGTGACAGCTTGCAACCGGCCTTGGAGAGAAGAAACTTGCGCGCGCATACATTTCTCGCTGTGTCGACAGCTCCGTTGAAGCTCCTAAGACACGAGCAAGCCTCGCTGGACTCGCCAAGATATACCCAACATGCGATTTGTATAATGCAGATCTATTACAGATACGGTACATATTGTAATTTTTTAACTCGCCTGCTTTAGAAAAATATTGTGCTTGCGCAGCAAGCGTAGCATGCTCGGAGAAACCCTGCTCGTACCCAACCTACTGGGCCTTTGTGGAAAAAGAACAGGTTAAATAAATGGCCCGAACACAACCTGAATGGAGGCGTACACTGCGCTCCCAGATAATTAAATATTTTAAACCTACAGGGCTCTCGGCCGATGAAACTGGGACTAGTCCCAAACTACTGAGCAGGCTCGCATGGAAATAACTTTAATATATTACAGGAAAGAAAAGTTGCGAAATCGTAGTCACCTCAAACCAAGATGAAGGAGAGCTCGAGAGGGTAACTCACTCTCGGTGTCCGGTTGGCCATTTTTGTTCTGTACTTAACATCTCTTCAGCAAGTACTAAATGTACGGAACACGACCTAATAGGTTGAAAGTAGGTTTCGATTACAATGCGGTCGTGAAAATTCAATATTCTTTGAAAAGGAAGAAGTTTACATTAAAACGGTTACATAGTTAAAAATTCGGACCTTCCCCTCGGATAAGTATGTCGAAACAGCAAGAAAGATTGATTTACGTGGCCATTACCTGGTAGATGTTCTGCCGGCCGAAGAAAGAGGCGCCCCATCTCCTGCCTTAACACACACTCAGAAAGACGACGATCAATAGGCCAAGAAACTCGAAAAGCAGCAACTTATATATCCTCAGGGAAGGTTCGAGAGGATTCTGGGCTAATACGTACATACCCTCTCATTTTTATTGGTTGAACCCAAACGTTACACTCAAAACCGAACAAGAAGCCTGTGATAGGCTGAAAAATTAATTACAGAAAATTTTCATTGGCCAGATTCAAAACTGGCGGAATGAGGCAGAAGTGTTGCCAACCTAGAATGATAGATGAGAAAACCTATGAACACAAAATTTCTTTCAATAACACTTCCTTTAACTTGCACCAGAATGCATGACTATAGTTTTCTGGTAGTGACATCTGTGGAAAAACGTCCAAACTTCTTGATGTAAACAAACACACAGCAAATAAAACCAGTCAGTTTAGGAAACTGCAAAATAACACAATTACTTAATTCTTCGGTAGTGACATCTTCTGACTAAAGTCTCAACTTTATGTAGTAGCAATTTCACATTCTGGTCGATATAGGAGTTCATTAAGGCGCTTATTTTGAATGAACGGAGTTGAGGTGTACCTCCCGCTACAATTATTATTATTATTATTATTATTATTATTATTATTATTATTATTATTATTATTATTATTATTATTCCGCAGTCCATCACAAGCAGGCTAACGCCAACAAATACACATCGGAAGGAAGTTACCTCTGTATCATACATAAAAGAAATGTACATAAAAACAACAGGGGCGGCCCTACCGTATGTGCTGTAGTGCTGCAGCACATTGCCTATTTGAAAAATAAATTACTTTAAAAATATTATCTGCAATCAAATACAGTGCTTTGAAAAAGACGTCAGCAAAAGAATAGGAAATTATTCAACTCGTCTCACAACAGGTAACTAGTCGCGTGCTCCACGCCGGGTGGCTGTGCGATCACAGCTCAGCGAGAATTTCTAAGCTTTTTGCCAGAAAGCAGGAACTCTGCCTTTTACGCATGCGTGCCCAACTTTTCCGATAGGCTGTGGAAACAACAGCCAAGACCGGCAAGACATCACTTCACAGCGATTCTTTGTTCGACCACAGAGAGGCAGCACTAGTCACACTGTGACGTACCCTCTTGGCCCATAGATGTATGACAAAATTATAACGTGGCGGGTCACTTTAATATTAAAATAAATAAATGATATGTCATTGTTTCTCCATAAACAGTATCCCAAGGCCGCCAGTCTTCAAGCTTATGGCTTGAAAACAAAAGTAGATAATTAATAATAATAATAATAATAATAATAATAATAATACGTAATGAGACTCAAAAACTCCCAGGGGTGTGGTGAACGGAACACAAATCATTAAGTACACTAACTTGGAATTTAAGGATCATTAATAATCATTTCATAAAATACAAATTAAAACAGCTATTTATTAAGATGAAAAACGTGACGTAACGGCGTTTTAACGACATCTGAACTTACGGAAGCAAAAGAAAAATTGAATGAAATTAACTCTAAGAAAATGAACTGTTGCGCGAAGACTTGCAGTAACTTATAACATAAGCTCACCATATGTAGACTCTGTTGTCTTGAAGCTGAAGATGGGTGGATCTCTCATACAGGCTGCCTCATCTGTTGTTGGATTCCAGTCCTACTTCTACATTTCCTGTCCTTAACACTTCCTACTGTACTCCTTACATAAAGTCGTAATGAGTCCTAATTTTAAATGCAAAACCACCATGGGTTATGTTCATGGAGAGAATACACTTGTATTCTTCCGCATTACGGAACAGTAGCGTAGCTAAGTTCATAATAAAAGCTCTCCTCCCCTATACTAGTCAGAACCGGTCTCCCGTTGACTACCTCTCGTCATTGAGATAACAAGTCCCAATGAGAGTAACTTTTGAGTAGAATATACTCAGATGCGAAGTGAACTAAGTTAAAATCTTCTCCGATGTGCAGACGTAGAATCGTAGTAAGAGTGTCTTCCAAGAGTGAGAATCAGAATCAGAATGTCCGAATACAAGTGACAATCTGCTCACGAGTAAGAATAAGAGTATGAATGTCCTCTCCAGCTCTTGTCGGTGGTATATATCGGTTCAAAAGTCTCCTTCCAGCAGCCATATCACATGGTCCAGTAAGATTCGAGGTCTCATCCCTTCTATGTATTGCTGTGAATCCATCACGTTGCTTCATTACGTTCATTCACATAGGCTGAACTTTCCCGCTGAAATAAAGCGTCCCGAAGCGGAGTTTGAAAAGTGGGTGTTAATAATGTATCAACTGTCTCTTCATGAGGTAGAGAGGGTAAGGTCTCTCGTAACCTAGATGACGTACTTTTCCTGGAATTGGGCTGAAATTAGCCTGCTGACTCTGGTCACCTCACAACGGCTATTGGAAAATTTACTGCAAGTTATAAATATGCATGATGTTGAAATACTTTACCGAATAATTTGTTCGTTCAGAATACGTTATAGCCGCGATACAAAGAAATGAAATGATGATTGAAATGGATGATAAAAACCCTATATATATATACATATTAATTTAAACATGACCTATCAGTGATTAAATATGCACATCTTATCAATTAATTTCATAGTTCAATAATTAAAAACATGCAGTGATGTCCCAAACATCACATTCGCCCCTCTGAGCCTGAAACAAGTAGTACTTCCGTTGAGGGCTCACACTTACACTTTGCCACTTACGTTTCACTTGTTTTCAAAACAACTGTACATTCATTCATTCATTACTGTATACAACATAACACTATTTTACAAAATTACAACTTGATGATTCCACTTACAACTTAATAACAAATAATATATAACACTTCAAAATTTCCATTAAAACACAATATTACAACTTAGCGAGTTTCTGATGTCTCACTTTCTCAAATGTTCGTCATCTCTTGTTGATTTCATGAATCCAGTGTATGCAACACTTGACAATACAATTTATATCTGTACAAAATTTACACAAACAAAATGCAGCGTATTACTCTTTCAAGTGTTTATACGTTCTTGCTGTATGACTCACTTCACACACGCCAACACATTCACGTGGTTTTAGCCTAGGGTAAAATTATTGCAAGTCTTTATGATGACTTCATATAGTCTACGGGGAATTTACAAATCTTAAACTGCAATATTAATGATCCTCGTTATATAAGATCCAATTACTAGATAACCCATACATGGCATTACGTAAATAGAACAGACGTAACCTTGGTAATGAACTCGTGTCAATCGTAAACACACACATCGTGTAGCAAGCAAAACAAAACTTGGGAAACTCCACCTACCAGAGAGCAGTCACTCCACGCTGCGACAGGTGTATATTATATAAGAGATAAGCGTGGCCTGGCTCACTGACCTATATACGAGCTCTACGGGAAGTCCACCGGACTCGTAATATATTCGTAAACTCCGAATGTTGTATGAACCCAATAAAATGCAATCGCCCTCAGATAATTTATAAGCACAAGGTCCTAGTTTCTTATGTATACGATAAGGTCCTTGATATAAAAGGAAAAACTTTTTTGTGACTTTATCTTCACTGTTAGATAACATGGGGACTCTCAAAAGAACAAGGTCACCTACCTCAAATTCATCCAATTCCTTACGTTTTTGCTGCTTCTTTCGAAGGTTGCCAGCTTTTACTAGGTTTTCTCTGGCCAATCTAACATAAAATTCAACATTACGCTGCGGCACCTCAGTAATACCCAATACTCTCACCAATTCATTTTGTGGCTTAGTACCGAAATGAACTTGCAAAGGTGTCAATCTAGTGCTTTCGTGCTGTACGGCATTGATCCATGTCTCAATAAGGGATAATTTAGCTACCCAAGCGGAATGCCTCTCATGAACTAGTGACCTAAACATGCGCGCCAGTTCCTTCATCACCCGTTCACACATATTCCCCTGAGGATTTCTGATGGATGAATGGACCTGGGTAATACCTAATTCACTAATTACGGCTTTCCACTTCTTCGATGTAAATTGTGGTCCACTGTCTGACAATATTCTCTGAGGAGTACCTAATTCAGGGATATACTTCTCTTGGATTATACGACTACAGGATTTTCCTGTTGCTTTCCTCATAGGGTATACTCTGACCAATTTAGAAAAAGCGTCTATCAAAACAAAAATATATTGAAAGCCGTATTGTCCTTTTACAATAGGCCCGAAAAGGTCGATACACACCAAGTCACCAGATTTTTCTGCAATTACTGCCTGACGAGGTCCCTCTAAATAACGGTTCGGTATCTTACTTCTCTGACATAGATCACAAGTGGCAAGAACCTTTCTCATTTCTCTTCCCATCTTGTCCCAGTTAAAATTCTGTTGGATTTCAAACAGAACCTTGTTAGCACCATAATGCTCTAATTCCCTGTGGATGAACCAAATTAACTCCACACGTAGCGATTTGGGTACACATATAGCCCATTTATGTTCGCTACATTTTCTAGCTAGAAATCCGTCTAACAATTTAAAAACGTGTCTACCGCGAGTCACAGTAACCTGCTCACCTCCCTGAAGTACAGACAAAGGTTCCCTACATTCTTCGTCCACAGACTGTTCCACCAACAGGTTGCGTAATCTGTTTAGAGCAGGCTTATTGTCCTTACTAAGGCATGCACAAATTAAAATGCCTTCCTGTGTTTTCAGGACACTTCCTTCATCACACAATTTCTGATCTCTGGACAACAGATCAGCAAGGACATTGTCTTTTCCTTTTATATGCACTACAGAAAAATCGTACCCCTGTAAGGCCAGTATCCACCTACTAACCCTATTGGATGATAGCTTACATGTAGGTATAAATGAAAGAGCATGATGATCAGTCCTAATCTCAAATTTTACACCTAAAACATACATCCTAAATTTACTTAAGGAATACACAATAGTTAAGAATTCAAGCTCGGTAATAGAATACCGTTTCTCCGGTCCACTTAAACCTCTAGACGCTAATGACACAATTCCTAAGTCTCCGTTGTCGTCCTCTTGACATAATACTCCAGCCAGACCATAGTGAGATGCGTCAGTGAGTAACACATACTTCTTATTTGCCACGGATACTTAAGAACAACTGCTTGCCTGAAACCTTCCTTTAAATCATTAAAAGCTTTGTGGTGACCTTCTGTCCATTTCCACTTACTGCCGGCTTTTAACAAGTCTCTAAACGGCTCAAGTAAGTTTGCAAATCTTAGTACAAAGCGTCTAAAGAAATTGCATACTCCAATATACGACCTTAATTCCTTGATATTTCTAGGTGTACTGGTATTCAATATTTTCTCAATCCTTGTACTCTCAAGCGTAACCCCTATCGCAAATACACGGTGTCCCAAAAATGTGACCTCCTGTCTACCAAAAACACACTTATCTAACTTCAAAGTAAAACCAGCACGCTCTAACTTAGTAAACACCTTCTCTAAGTGACACAAATGCTCTTCAAAGGTCCTAGACGCAATCACCACATCAGCAATATAAACCGTGGCGAAATCACCTGTATCATCACCTAATGCAATATTTAATGCTCTAATTAAGGCTGCAGAACTTGTCTTCGTCCCGTAGGGAACGCGCTGAAACTGATACAAGCTGTACTTATGACTAAATGCTGTCAGAGGCCTGTCCTCTACTCTCAAAGGAATCTGCCAAGAACTACTTCTTAAATCAACAGATGAAAACCATTTTTACCCTCAAAGCCCTGAATTAACTCTTCAATAGTCTGCGATTTTAACTGGTCAGCACAAGTACGTCTATTCATATCTCTCCCATCAATGCAAAGTCTGACGCTCCCATCACTCTTAGGCACAGCGATTAAAGAATTTACATACTGGCTATTAGACACTTCAATTATCCCATCAGCTAACATAGCTTGTATCTGATCGTCAACTGCCTTGGCATATTTGTGTGGGATAGCATACCGTGGCCCGCTGAAAGGACTGCCATCCAGCACTGAAAAAGAATGTTCACAAACATGTGTTTTACCGGGTTTCTTAGAAAAAATCTCAGCGTGTTCACATAACACTGCCAACAATTCTTCCCTCTGTACTTCCTCTAATTTACTGTTACTCGCAGCTTCAAATAAGGCATCCTTCTGATCCTTTTTTAACCACAACTGGCATAAATTAAACCCCTCACTGGGTTTCTCCTCATATCTAGAAACCTCAATAACACTCCACATAGCACAAACATTCGTTTTTCTCTGAATTCCATTTCTCAGTTCGAGTTTGACATACTTGTTATCCCACTTCAGATTTACCATTGCATCATCGTAATCTAGCTGAGCCGATTTTAAAGTCAGCCAGTCACATCCCAAGATGAGATCAAATACAAGGTGAGGAATAACCAAACATACCTGTACTGAAATGAAACCCTCTATACAAATCGGCACCGCAACCTGCCTGCATATTTGTTTCGACTTTTTACCAACAGCTGTAATAATGAATGTAGACTTAACAGGCATCTCTTCTATCATAGTACCCTGTTTAACTAAAGAGTCATACCATTCTGAACTAATACATGATTTCTGACTTCCAGTATCAATTAACGCGTTAACATACGCCCCCCAAACTTCTAATTGAACCACAGGATTAATCACTTCATCACCCGAATCTAAATAATTATTATCTGGTTCACACATAAGATCTTCCTTAACATCTAGGTCATATGGCAATAGTTTCATAACACAATTCCTAACTACTTCCTGGTAAGGCTGGAATTCTGACCCATCATTACAGCCTGCATTTAGTTTAAAAGTTGCGATCGTGTACCTACACTTGGCTCGTTAGTAACTTGTCCTCTGACTTGTTGGGTATTTCCCGTTCTATTTTCAGGTGCGCCACTCCTACCGTTATGCCTTGGCTGAAACTGATTACGATTCTCGTAGTTTGGCTGTCTCCTATTGTCCCTTGGTTCACTATGAGGAACAAAATTATGTGAGTTTCCTGTTCTATGCCCAATGTTTCCTAGTGCATCAAAACTCCCTAATAACTGCTTCATTTCCTGAATAGTTTTAATACTTTGCATACACGCTGCTTCGCGTACCCTGTCTGGAAAATGTCGTAACAGTAATCTGACTACATCTGAATCAGCCGTGATTCCGTCTAAATTCTGGAAAATCATAACATGTGACAAAAAATACTCAGTCATAGAGACCCCTTCATTTTGTTTGAATTTCCCAAATACTACCCTTTCTCTTTCACGGCTTTGAACGTTTTCGTTCCAGTATTTGTCTGTGAACTTCGTCTTAAATTCCTTCAGACTTGTCATGTTACTTTTATAGACTGAAAACCAGGAACGCGTCTCTCCCACAAAAGCATGATCAATAATGTCGATCGCCTCTTCCCAGTCCATAAACCCTTCCTCAATCCGTTTCCCAAACCGTTTTTCTACTATTTTCAGAAATTCTAGTGGGTTAGTTTGTTAGTTTGTTTCCCATTGAACTTCGGTAATTCGATTTCCTTACTGTAAATCCCTCCATGACTTTGCCTCTCAGTGTTACCTTGCCTTTCTCTTACTTCTCGTCGTATGCGTGCTTCTGCCATCGCTATGCGGTTCTCTACATCTTTATCTCTTCTTTCAATTTCATTCACTAATTCACTACAGTGTTCTGTTTTTCTTTCAATGTCTTAATTTCCACTGTATTGCCTTCTACCATCGCAAACTTTTCTCTTTGTTCCCTAGTGTTGTCTTCTATTATACACTTAACCGTATCGATATTGCTTTGTACCTGATCTTTAAATTCGTTTATTTCTTCCGTTTGGGTATCAACTTTATTATTAATAATTGTCACCTGTGTCTCTAACTCCTTTCTGGTGTTGTTGCTTTCTTTTTCCATTAATCCCAACAATTCACTCCTTTGTTCTACAAATTTCTTTTCTACCTCTTGTTTATTTTGCTTAGTTGTCTCTTTCTGTTCCTCTATCTGCTTGTTAAATCTTTCATTTTGTTTAAATAATTCTTGTAACTGTTTGCTATGTTCGTCCATCCTTTTATTAGCTTCGACCTTGTGTTCATTCAATGCCTTACTTAATTCTCGTTTAGTTTGTTCTACTTCATTTTTAATTTCTGATTTAGTTTGTTCCAATTCCTTTTTTATTTCAGATTTATTTTGTTCCATTTCATTTTTTATTTCAGATTTATTTTGTTCCATTTCATATTTTATTTCAGATTTACTATCATCTATCTTACTTAACATTAACTGCATCATTTCAAGTAACTGATTATTATTACCCTCACTGTTAGGGCTAGCCTCGCCCCTCATCGTACTATCGTCTGAATCTAACGTAACTTCATCATTCCTACTCTTATTCCCTTCGCTATCTTCGCTCCTAATATCAGTTTCCTCCTCTACACATTTATCTAACTCTTCCTTAGAATTACTTAAAGTACTACCCTTCAGCACGTGTCCACTACGCAGCGTCATGTCTTTCTCATCTTGCTCAGCCATGTTACCCCCAAAATCAAACACACTAGAAAAATATAATGTGGATACACAACAGTTACCCCCAAACTACTGATTTTATCCTTCTATACCAGTACTTAATGATTTACGAGCCCCTCAGTTGTGGCGACAATATGTGACGTACCCACTTGGCCCACAGATGTACGACAAAATTATAACGTGGCGGGTCACTTTAATATTAAAATAAATAAATGATATGTCATTGTTTCTCCATAAACAGTATCCCAAGGCCGCCAGTCTTCAAGCTTATGGCTTGAAAACAAAAGTAGATAATTAATAATAATAATAATAATAATAATAATAATAATACGTAATGAGACTCAAAAAACTCCCAGGGGTGAGGTGAAAGGATCATTAATAATCATTTCATAAAATACAAATTAAAACAGCTATTTATTAAGATGAAAAACGTGACGTAACGGCGTTTTAACGACATCTGAACTTACGGAAGCAAAAGAAAAATTGAATGAAATTAACTATAAGAAAATGAACTGTTGCGCGAAGACTTGCAGTAACTTATAACATAAGCTCACCATATGTAGACTCTGTTGTCTTGAAGTTGAAGATGGGTGGATCTCTCGTACAGGCTGCCTCATCTGTTGTTGGATTCCAGTCCTACTTCTACATTTCCTGTCCTTAACACTTCCTATTGTACTCCTTACATAAAGTCGTAATGAGTCCTAATTTTAAATGCAAAACCACCATGGGTTATGTTCATGGAGAGAATACACTTGTATTCTTCCGTATTACGGAACAGTAGCGTAGCTAAATTCATAATAAAAGCTCTCCTCCCCTATACTAGTCAGAACCGGTCTCCCGTTGACTACCTCTCGTCATTGAGATAACAAGTCCCAATGAGAGTAACTTTTGAGTAGAATATACTCAGATGCGAAGTGAACTAAGTTAAAATCTTCTCCGATGTGCAGACGTAGAATCGTAGTAAGAGTGTCTTCCGAGAGTGAGAATCAGAATCAGAATGTCCGAATACAAGTGACAATCTGCTCACGAGTAAGAATAAAAGTATGAACGTCCTCTCCAGCTCTTGTCGGTGGTATATATCGGTTCAAACGTCTCCTTCCAGCAGCCATATCACATGGTCCAGTAATTTCGAGGTCTCATCCCTTCTCCTATGTATTGCTGTGAATCCATCACGTTGCTTCATTACGTTCATTCACATAGGCTGAACTTTCCCGCTGAAATAAAGCGTCCCGAAGCGGAGTTTGAAAAGTGGGTGTTAATAATGTATCAACTGTCTCTTCATGAGGTAGAGAGGGTAAAGTCTCTCGTAACCTAGATGACGTACTTTTCCTGGAATTGGGCTGAAATTAGCCTGCTGACTCTGGTCACCTCACAACGGCTATTGGAAAATTTACTGCAAGTTATAAATATGCATAATGTTGAAATACATTACCGAATAATTTGTTCGTTCAGAATACGTTATAGCCGCGATACAAAGAAATGAAATGATGATTGAAATGGATGATAAAAATCCTATATATATATATTGTACCAGGAAAAGTTTTTGGGTAAAGAGCATGAGTAGGACCTCAGGGAGTGGAACTTGGTTTTGGAGCCGATACAGAGTAGGATAGACTCGCAGAGCGAATAATAGATGGTTAAAAAAATTTTTCAAAACAATTTATTAATTCTTCACCCTGCAATATGATTATTGGACTCAAATCTGGCATTAAAAGTTTGAACGTAATCTTCCTGAATAAATATCACTGATTCCAAAGTCTTTCATATGTGAGAATATGAGGTATTGAATTTCCACCTAAAGTCTTTCCAAACCTAAGCACACACTTGTAATTGTAAGTTGATATGAGAAATTAAATTTCTGTTAAAAGTTTTCAGTTTTCAGTTTGTAAACCTTGATATATATATAGCACACTTGAAAAGCCTAAAGTCTTTCTGTGAGATATAAAAATGAAATTTGAAATTAAATTAATCACTTCTGAGAAATTATGAGAACTCTGAAATATTTGTTCACACGCGGCACTGAAGTTTCCACTGTTCAAAATTAATGAAAAAAATTTTAGTCAGTTTGTTCCTACTCACTTACGGGCAGAAATGTTGCTACAAAATGTCGAAGGATGGACATCTGGAATGTTCCGTGGAGAATCAGGATCGGCGATGTTCCCTTAACCCACCATGTTGACGTTCCCGATGAGGTGATGACGGCTGGAACTGGATCATGTAGAATTGCAGCTTGTTAGGGTGATTTTTCGCACACGAAAAATTCACTTAGTGCGAGTAGTTATCACTGACACTGTCATTCACTGTTGAACACTATTTATGGCGTAATTGAATTTCAAGACGTTAAATAAAGAATCACAGTCCTTCCTGTATGAAATACTATTTAAAATCGTTACTGAAACGTTCATAATTACACAGTTCACACTTGAAAAGGCAAATCATAGTCGATAATCACAGTCTTTGAACACAGTCATTAAGTCACTAAGGATTATTTTCTGCTTATCTTGTTATTATAACGTCATATTACCTCAGAAAAAGTTCTTAGTTTTCACTCAAATTACTACTGTAAGTCGTATACTGATGTGGCGTGAATAAAGAAATACAGTTCAATACTCGAAAAGAAATGAGTTCTGGTGATTCTACACATTAGTTTCTGTAGAAGTTCAATATCATTTGAAGTAACCTAAGTCTACACGTAATGACATATTCTGTGAACGTTAAATAGTTGATATTTGCACTTCAATAAGTTCACTCGTATTATATTCTTAAATGTCTTTAGGATTAGACTGTAGTCGCGACGCGATGTACTAAACACAGTGCGACGTCTTTTATAATTCTGTCGGCGATATAACTTCGTGTTCCGGAAATGCGACGGCAAGTACTTTCACCGTGACTGCGCGAACATACTGTACGCGGGTCGGTCTCTCCTCTGTCTCATTCACACACAGCTGTATACTCGTCCTTGTACTGGCCTGCTTGCTGGCTGGCCTTGACATATATAGATACCAGCGCTGGGAGGGGTAGCATCTCTTGGCCATGTGACCGTGAGTGCGTAATATCTTTTAGACTTTAAATTATTTTAACTCAACAACCATGGGATGAATTAATTCGAAATTCACAGGGATTAACTTTTATGACGTCGCTACGATTCAGCGTTTGTCCCGTTGAAATTGGTTAAGGCGTTGAAAAGCTGACAAAAGAAAATTCTTTTCGAGAAATATCTCTAGGGGAGGTGAGCTTCGAGCGACAGGTGACGTCACTTGACTCCGCCTAGTGCACTCGTGGGGTCTGGCACATACTGGAACATTCTTTACATAGATGTTCGTACGTCGGTCGGATCTTTTATGCTGGAATAACGTTTCTTTCGATTAATATGGACCGGGACCTAGGCTTTCCTGGTACATCTTCCCCTTGGTTGGACGAAAAGAAAATACGCAGGATTTTCTTTTCCAGGCTTTACTCTTCCTGTGGTACATATTGTTTTAAATTGGCTGAGTTATAAATACCCTCGAAAGTGCCGTCCAATTTTACAATTTCATAAGCCCCGTTTCTCAATACAGTGCGGACACGGTAAGGACCTACGAATAGTGGACAGAACTTAGCGTAAATCCTTCTCTCAGGGTTGGAAGTAGCTGGTCTCCGTATTAAAATAAGGTCTCCAGGATTCAATGATCTTCTGAACTTCCTATTACGCTGGCGTCGTTATCTGAGGGCGGCTGCATGTCTTAACCTGGTCAGCGCGTCGTTGATCTTAACTTGCTGCGGCACAATAGCATTTGGTAGAGCTGGTAAAATTCTGTCCCAAGGTCGCTCTGGTTTTGACCCATGATGTAGGCTGAGAGGAATGTCATTAGTAGATTCATGCACAATAGAGTTTATAATTTTTTGCATTACTGGCAAGACCTCGATCCACTTCCAGTGATGTTCACTACAATAAATTCGACAGAATTTGGCGAGTTCTCTCATTATTCTTTCAGCAGGGTTAGCTTCCGGATGCCTAATAGAATTCATGATATGTCGAATGTTGAGTTCTTCCAAAGCCTGTTGGAATTCTACGGAAGTGAATTGCGTTCCGTGATCCGTCAGTAAGTATTCAGGCTTTCCCATTTCAGGGATGATGTTCTTTTTCAGCCTCCTTAAGATGTTACCAGCGTTAGCTTTCTGGATAGGCAATAGCATAGTATATTTGGAAAAGACATCCACAACTACAATGACATGTCTGTTCCCCCTGGTCGCCTTTGGCAAAGGGCCGTACAGATCGATTGCCATTATTTCCCCGGGCTTTTCCGGGATCAGCGGTTTGGGAAATTCCTTGAGGAGATAATTATTCGACTTGATCCGCTGGCATAAATCACAGGACCGCAAAATTCTCCTAATGTCCCGCCTAAGATATTCCCATGTAAACCTTTCCTTAATAAGGTTGAGAACTTTATCCGTACCAGCATGACCTGAAATTGAGTGACAATGCCATATGATAGCCTTCCTGATTTTAACAGGTGCATAAATCCTGCATTGCGTCTTGGCTAAGTCAATGTATTTCATAAGAATCCCATCCCGTAAACAGAAGTTTGAAGAAAGTCGTTGGAGACATGGGAATTCATCATCATCGGCGGGAATCGAACCTGATAAAAATCGAATTAATTCCCTACAATTGGCGTCTCTTCGTTGCATCTGGGCAAGGTAACGAAGTTTGCGAAGACATTCTTCGTCATCATCAGTCATTATGTTAACCTCGTGAACTTCAATAACTTCAGCAGGGTTGCGGCTGAGGGCATCTGCTAATGCATTCTTCCGGCCAGGCCTATGTATTAGTGTGAGGTCAAATTGTTGAATAAAAAGAGCCCATCGGGAAACTCTCTCATTCGTCATGTCAGATGACAGTATGAATGTCAGAGCTTTATGGTCTGTGTAAATCGTAATGGGATAGCCGTAGATGATTTTCTTCCAATACTGGAGAGAAAAAACCACAGCCAGAGCTTCGAGTTCAGTTATGGTATAAGACTTTTCGTGAGGTCGTAGTTTTCTACTTAGAAACGAGATGAAAAGTCTGTAATCGGGATCTTCAGGTCTCGCTTGATACAGCACTGCGCCTATTCCTACAGAGCTGGCATCACACTCTATGAAGAATGGAAGAGAAAAATCCGGATAAACTAGTTTAACAGAGTTTTTCAACATGTCCTTGGTGGCAAGGAAAGCTCGTTCACATTCTTCGGTCCACTTCCATCTATTATTCTTAAGTAGTAGTTGCTGAAGAGGAGCTACCGTCTCAGTGTAATCTGGACAGTGTTGAGAAAAGAACTGACAAAGTCCTAGGAACTGTCTCACGTTTCTAATGCGCTGAGGTCTAGGAAAGTCAATGATACTCTTAATCTTGGCAGGGTTGGGTTGAATTCCATCACCACTAATTACATGTCCTAAGAATAATACTGATGTTTGGAAAAGTTGACTTTTCTGGGCATTTATCTTGAAATTCTTCTTCTCCAATTCCTGCAGGACCAGATTGACATCTCTCACGTGCTCTTCGAAAGTTCTCGAGGCAATCAAAATGTCGTCAACATAAATCGTAGTTATGTCCTTTACATCATCTGATAAGTGTTTTTCCAAGGCTCTGATCAGAACAGCTCCCGAGTTTTTAATACCAAAGGGCATTTTGTTGAAAACATAGGTCCTATTTTCAAATAAGAAGCCTGTGAATAGTCTACTTTCAGCATCCAATTTTATGTGATAATATGAAGAAGTTCCGTCAAGGCAACTAAAGAAATTCATGCCGTGGAATCTTCTGATGATATCCCTAAGTAGTGGAGGACGGTCATATTCTAAGGTCAGTCGGTCATTTAGGACCCTCGCGTCAAGGCAAATTCTGATACTGCCGTTAGGCTTACGCACTATGGCCAATGGATTCAAGTACTTAGTTACGCAAGGCGAAATTATCCCATCATCTGTCATTTTATGAATTAAGTTACGAACTTCTTCTCGATATTTCTCGGGGACGGGATATGGTTTCTTCTGATAAGGAGACAAGTCATTTACATCAAGATGATATTCGTAGCCAGCTATCTCTCCAGGCTTGTCATCGAATACACATGCAAATTTTTGTAGAACGTCATTTTTAGCCTCCTCCAAATTTAATTTAATTTCCGGGTCTTCAACCACACTGGCTATTGACATTATATAGTCCGGACCTATGATGGAGTTCTCATTGAATAGGGACTCTGCATCGTCCTCACTTTGGTCACCCTTTCTACTTTCTGCTACGGCTGGCGCAACCTCGCTTACAGCGGGCTTAATAATGTCACCACCGGCTTCTTCGAAACGGGCTCCCTTCTCTTGAACTTCCAGGTCACTTCGTCCTACCAGCTGTAGTCCTACGGAATTATTGTTTAATCTTACGAGGTTGGCATCATAGTCAATGGTTCCTTTGTATTTGATCATAAAATCTGATCCAAGTATTAAGTTGAAGTTAAGACGTGATACTACCAAAAATATGTGTTCGAATGTCTGACTGTTAATTTCAAACTCTAAAAATGCCTGGGATTTACATTTAACAATTTTATCAGGAACTATCCCTCTTACTTTAATCTGAGCTGCAGGCAATAACAAAACATTGTTCTGATTTTTAAGCGAGTCTACAAGACTATCAGAAATTAAAGAAGCTTGCGCTCCAGAATCGATGAGCGTAATCACCTGTAGGTTGCCTGTGCGTACTGTTATGACAGGTAATGAACGTGTAATAATTGGCCTTAGTGTTTGTGCGTCTTCGAATAGTAATTCGGAATCGTCAATATGCCAGTAATTGATAACAGCAGTACAATAATTTGAAATCTCGTCCTCATCGTGTTCTGTAGTTAATCTCCCTATTGCGAGATCGGCGTTTTTTTTATAGCGCCTGTTGGTTCAGGATCAGGGGATCTTTGTTCTCTTGGTCCGAATTGACGTTGGTATTCCAGGGATGTAGCTCCAAGCTCATCAGGATTACGATTTCTCTCCCTTATGTATTCTCGTGTATCCTTCCATCTACTTTCAAGTTCTCGTCGTCTGGACTCACGATTTTCTTCAGGAGTGCTTTCGCGCTGTCTCCATAAATTCCTAGGTTGGTAAGGGTGTCTATCCTGATTCCTCTGACGTCTAAAATTCCGGAATCTGGTTGGGTTGGTAGGGCTTAATCTGCCTTCTTCACGTGTCCTGGGTTCCTCTCTCTCCGGCGGTTTTATTTCCGCAGAGTTCGTATTTATTTCTCGACTCCTGTTAGTTTTCGGACTAGATTGGGTATTAGCCGTATCTAACCTACGCAAAGTAGCGTCAAAATGCTCCAATGTTTTAATGTTGGCAGCGACTAGTATCTCTTGAACATGAGGCGGATATTGAAGTGTCAGGATCTGAATAAGTTCGATATCTGGCAAAGGTGGATCTAAAAACTGTAGCTTCTTTAATTGCATTAGGCAATAATCGGAATATCGGGAAGTATTGACTGAAGTATTGTATTTACTAGAGTAGAGTTGCATCTTGACAAGGTGCTGTCTTTCTGAATCCCAAAAGCGTTTAAGAAGTGCCTTTTTAAAGTCGTCATAGTTTTTAAAGTTGCTCTTAAAAGCTATGAACCATGATAAGGCTCGTCCTTCTAGAAGTTTGGATACTACTCTAAGTTTCCTATCGTCATCTACCCTATTCTCTTCCAGGTAATCGTCGACATTTAACAAAAATTCTCGAGCAGTATACTCGTCACGTCCTGAAAATTTGACTGGTTTGTCATCTGGTATTTTAATAAGGGTTGTTGTGCTGTGTACTTCCCTCGACGAATCAGGAATTGTGACGTCAGTCGTATGTTCTTTGAGTTTAATTTGATTCATTTCTTCAGACAAACTTTGAATTTTAGAATTAATTGAGGTGTCTAAATTTGTTATTTCATTTCTCAAGTCAGTTTTAATGACTTGTACGTCTTTACAGAAAGCAGCTATCTGGGTATGCGTGCTATCTAGCTGTCCTGTAATACGCTTGTCGAGTTCTCCTTGCGTGCTCTTAATTAATCCTATCTCGCTTCGTAATTTACCCACATCGTTCTTTAATGCATCCCGCAAGGTTTCCTGCACCTGAGCTAGCTTTACTTGAGTTTGTGAGATGTTACCATGGGATTCTTGAAATTCAGTCCATAAATCTTTGAGTTCAGTGGAAAATGCTTGAACGGAAGGAAGAACATTTCTAAGATCTTTGTCTAAAGACTTGACGACCTCTGTCTTTATTTCTTCCTTAATAGACTCTAAGTTTTCAACAAACTGATCCCGCATGTTTTTCAATGTGGCTTCGACTTGTGCACTAGAATCAGTAAGTTTCTTTTCGAGGCGAGTTCCAGCTTCACGGAATCGTTGCTCGATAAGGGCACTAGATTCAGTGAGCCTTTTATTGATGACTTTATCCGCTTCAGCAAACTTAGTGTCCAAGGTCCTGTCAATTTTAGAAGTTAAGTCTTCAACCTTACTATTTGACTCAGTTAACTGCGCCTGTAGTTGAGAATTAGAATCAACTATCTGTGACTGTAGTGCGGTTATTTGTGTGTTTATTTGAGCCTGCAATTGGGAATTAGACTCTACCATTTGCGTATTAATTCGATCTATTTGCGTGTTCATTTGTTGTTGAAGTTGAGTATTTTGAGTCTGCAACTGGTTATTAGACCTATCAATCTTGGCATTCTGATCGTTAATGCTAAGCCTGAGAGCTTCGATTGCTGCAAGTAAGTTATCCATGTTTCCGGAATATTCGAATAAGTCAAATACAACAAGTTCTTCGTGTTCGTAATAGTTGCAGTCGGATCCTGTGCTCACAATACAATTTATTATGACTTGAATCGAACCCTGAATGTTGCGATTATTATTGGCGCATCATCTATTATTATGGCACGGCTCCAAATCGAGCCCTACGCTGGGCGCCATCTATTATTATACTATCCTCTCTGTACCAGGAAAAGTTTTTGGGTAAAGGGCATGAGTAGGACCTCAGGGAGTGGAACTTGGTTTTGGAGCCGATACAGAGTAGGATAGACTCGCAGAGCGAATAATAGATGGTTAAAAAAATTTTTTCAAAACAATTTATTAATTCTTCACCCTGCAATATGATTATTGGACTCAAATCTGGCATTAAAAGTTTGAACGTAACCTTCCTGAATAAATATCACTGATTCCAAAGTCTTTCATATGTGAGAATATGAGGTATTGAATTTCCACCTAAAGTCTTTCCAAACCTAAGCACACACTTGTAATTGTAAGTTGATATGAGAAATTAAATTTCTGTTAAAAGTTTTCAGTTTTCAGTTTGTAAACCTTGATATATATATAGCACACTTGAAAAGCCTAAAGTCTTTCTGTGAGATATAAAAATGAAATTTGAAATTAAATTAATCACTTCTGAGAAATTATGAGAACTCTGAAATATTTGTTCACACGCGGCACTGAAGTTTCCACTGTTCAAAATTAATGAAAAAAATTTTAGTCAGTTTGTTACTACTCACTTACGGGAAGAAATGTTGCTACAAAATGTCGAAGGATGGACATCTGGAATGTTCCGTGGAGAATCAGGATCGGCGATGTTCCCTTAACACACCATGTTGACGTTCCCGATGAGGTGATGACGGCTGGAACTGGATCATGTAGAATTGCAGCTTGTTAGGGTGATTTTTCGCACACGAAAAATTCACTTAGTGCGAGTAGTTATCACTGATACTGTCATTTACTGTTGAACACTATTTATGGCGTAATTGAATTTCAAGACGTTAAATAAAGAATCACAGTCCTTCCTGTATGAAATACTATTTAAAATCGTTACTGAAACGTTCATAATTACACAGTTCACAATTGAAAAGGCAAATCATAGTCGATAATCACAGTCTTTGAACACAGTCATTAAGTCACTAAGGATTATTTTCTGCTTATCTTGTTATTATAACGTCATATTACCTCAGAAAAAGTTCTTAGTTTTCACTCAAATTACTACTGTAAGTCGTATACTGATGTGGCGTGAATAAAGAAATACAGTTCAATACTCGAAAAGAAATGAGTTCTGGTGATTCTACACATTAGTTTCTGTAGAAGTTCAATATCATTTGAAGTAACCTAAGTCTACACGTAATGACATATTCTGTGAACGTTAAATAGTTGATATTTGCACTTCAATAAGTTCACTCGTATTATATTCTTAAATGTCTTTAGGATTAGACTGTAGTCGCGACGCGATGTACTAAACACAGTGCGACGTCTTTTATAATTCTGTCGGCGATATAACTTCGTATTCCGGAAATGCGACGGCAAGTACTTTCACCGTGACTGCGCGAACATACTGTACGCGGGTCGGTCTCTCCTCTGTCTCACTCACACACAGCTGTATACTCGTCCTTGTACTGGCCTGCTTGCTGGCTGGCCTTGACATATATAGATACCAGCGCTGGGAGGGGTAGCATCTCTTGGCCATGTGACCGTGAGTGCGTAATATCTTTTAGAATTTAAATTATTATAACTCAACAACCATGGGATGAATTAATTCGAAATTCACAGGGATTAACTTTTATGACGTCCGCTACGATTCAGCGTTTGTCCCGTTGAAATTGGTTAAGGCGTTGAAAAGCTGACAAAAGAAAATTGTTTTCGAGAAATATCTCTAGGGGAGGTGAGCTTCGAGCGACAGGTGATGTCACTTGACTCCGCCTAGTGCACTCGTGGGTTCTGGCACTTACTGGAACATTCTTTACATAGATGTTCGTACGTCGGTCGGATCTTTTATGCTGGAATAACGTTTCTTTCGATTAATATGGACCAGGACCTAGGCTTTCCTGGTACAATATATATATACATATTAATTTAAACATGACCTATCAGTGATTAAATATACACATCTTATCAATTAATTTCATAGTTCAATAATTAAAAACATGCAGTGATCTCCCAAACATCACAACACTTGCATTACCACATGGCAGGTGCCACCCTCTTGGCTCAGCGGTAGTATTTCAGAGGGGAACGCTCAAAGCAAACGGGAAAACAAAATACTGTAGGGATGTTCCTGCCAGGTCCTTTAATATCAAAAAGGATGTAATACTCCCAACTTGCCTATTCCATAGCCACCTTTGTAAATCGATGAACTATAAAAATTGTACATTTTATCTTGTCAAAATAAGGACATGATATTGTGACTTTCTTTAACAAAAATGTCTAGTTTATAAGTGACACTATAAAAACATAACATGTAATTTTGCATTACGATGTTGCTGGTTTTATTATGTCAATGATTTTGGTAACATTGGGAAATTCTGTTTTTGCGTGCTCACACCCAGTGTTTGAGTTCGTGAATATTTTGCCATTGCAGGTGTTCTTGTATGTTTAATTATATCGTTTTATTGTGAGGAATGTGTATATGTGTTGGGGTTGTTTGCGCGTGTGTTCAGTATAGAAAACTCAGTGGAGAGCCTCTTGAAAACCACGTACCGATATGTTTCTCAATGTTTTTAATTTTTGGAGGGGGGATGGGTTACAGCACACAACTGATTTTCTGCACCAGCCGCCACTGAAAAACAACATAAACCAAATTTGCTCGTAACACAGTAACATACATATTTACAGTGGATCTGTAGCGATGTAACATGGCGGCGGCCGCAAATTTCCGGCTTCACTAGCACCAATGCTACGAGATACAGCCCTGCCAGTCTATTTACTATATGTCTGGGCTTAATACGGGAAAGGCCATCACACGAGACTCGGCACCCTAAAATTCGTAAATTGAGATAGATTTCACAGGATTTCGAGTGTTCAAACCCGGCCGCGTTCCTTATAACTGCAAACGAAATACTTAAACAAACTTGTACCAAAGCGTCAATCACAATGTAAGTTAACCCTCGAAGTGGCGGTCATTTATCCTGTAATGGCAGCGATATTTTACCGGTGTTGCAGACTCTTAGTATAAATTGTGTTAAAAATCGTTGACTTGTTATACATACATAAACAGCACACCCTTTTATCCTCAAAAGTACAAGGAATAAGATGATGATGATACTAAAGCTGTTATTTATCATCCACAAAGTGTAAGACCAAAAATATGTTGAATTTGTTTATATTATTTATTTTTGCAAAAGTTTTGCTATATATAAAATGTTTATATTTAGGTAAATTTAAAAAAATGACATATACAAAAGAAGCACCAGTTCATAGTAAATAGGTGCGTACCAGTATATAGTTCATAATAATATTCTTAGGTGGAAAAATTATACAACAATGTATACAACGATTGTATGCTGCCACTTGTAGGCCTACATTTCACTCACAGTCACTTGGGTGGGTCTTTCTTTTTACTCCCTGATTGTGAGGCCTCCAGAAGTGCACTAGTTTGTAACACCCCTGGTGAATACCACCATTACATCCTCGACACCAGAATGTAGACTTCTTCTCCTTCTTCTTCTTTACTTTCAAGCACACAACACATAGGCGATTGTTATTCTGTGGCAATATTTCGAGAGCATGAGAGGGGCCTCCTGCATGACCTGTTGGCCTCACAACTGGAATTGGGAACTGTTCATTTAGCAATCTCCTAACTATAGTGATCATGAAGTCTCGTCTTGCTAAAGGCTTATCAGTGTTCTTTATGTACAGGACGTATGTGTCAAATAATGTTATATCTAGAAGATTTGAAAAAAACTACTTCCAGTACCTTCTAGTGGGTCTGGAACAAGTGGCGTGGAAAATGCACTTACCTTTATTATATACACCTCCCATGAAGTTATTGTACTTATGAATCAGTAGCGGTTTCAACCCCTCATTTCCCTCAGTGTAACATCCCGTTGTAAGACAATAGACTGGTTTCCTTGTTTTCGTCTCTTTATAAGCAACCAGTAGAACGTCACCTTGCCTAAAGTAAACGGTTTGCCTAGGTTCAAGTTTTGTACCTAAAACAATCTGAGACAGTCCCTTTGAAGATTTATTCACTGTTCCTGTGAGGAAATGATTCAGTATTGCTGAGATTAGTGCATATCAATACTTCAGATTGATATCAGAAGGAAAACTGGCGACTAAATATAGCTGGCTCAGCTGAGACATTCGTGTGGCTGGCCGCTGAGTATGTAGCAGCTAGCAAAAGATAGCGGAATTATGACGCTACGTTGGCAACGATTTACACTAGATTAGTGTAAGATGTTATTATACAAAATATTTCATGATTATGGCCGAACATTTCTCCTTCAATTTATTCGTAATTAGCACATTTCGATGGATAATAATAAGATTATCGAAATAAAATAAAGAGCATGTCAAAACGCCTAATATCAGGCGTTGCCACTGGGCAAACGCATAAAACGCCTGATATCAGGTGCTTGCCACTTGGAGGGTTAAAGACACCATCCAAACTTATTCATCTACTGATGTCCTCCCACGCCATCTCTCCACTGACAGCTAGGAACATACCACCTTTTAGCATTCTACACATACCACTTAGTCGACCAGCTCGTCTTATTTCTCCTAAGTCTTCCCAGCTCAAACTTTGCAACATTTTTGTAACGCCAGTCTTTTGTCAGAAATCACCCAGAACAAATCGAGCTGCTTTTCTTTGGATTTTTTCCAGTTCCTGAATCAAGTAATCCTGGTAAGGGTACTATACACTGGAACAATATTCTAGTTGGGGTCTCACCAGAGACAAATATGCTCTCTCCTTTACATCCTTACTACAACCCCTAAATACTCTCATAACCATGTGCAGAAATCTGTACCCTTTATTTACAATCCCATTTATGTGATTACCCCAATGAAGATCTTTCCTTATATTAATACCTAGGTATTTACAATGATCCCCAAAGGGAACTTTCACCCCATCAACGCAGTAATTAAAACTGAGAGGACTTTTCCTATTTGTGTAACTCACAACCTGACTTTTATCCCCGTTTATCATCATACCATTGCCTACTGTCCATCTCACAACATAATCGAGGTCATTTTGCAGTTGCTCACAATCTTGTAACTTATTTATTACTCTGTACAGAATAACATCATCTGCAAAAAGCCTTATCTCTGATTTCACTTCTTTACACATATCATTGATGTATATAAGAAAACATAAAAGTCCAATAATACTGCCTTGAGGAATTCCTCTCTTAATTTTTACAGGGACAGCTAAAGCTTCACCTACTCTAATTCTCTGAGTTCTGTTTTCTAGAAACAGAGCCACCCATTCAGTCACTCTTTTGTCAAGTCCAATTGCACTCATTTTTGCCAGTAGTCTCCCATGATCTACCCTATGAAATGCCTTAGACAGGTCAATCGTGATACAGTCCAATTGACCTCCTGAATCCAGGATATCTGCTATATCTTGCTGGAATCCTACAAGTTGGGCTTCAGTGGAATAAGCTTTCCTAAACCCAAACTGCCTTCTATCAAACCAGTTATTAATTTTGCAAACATGTCTTATATAATCAGAAAGAATGCTTTCCCAAAGCTTACATACAATCCATGTCAAACTGACTGGCCTGTAATTTTCAGCTTTATGTCTATCACCCTTTCCTTTATATACAGGGGCTACTATAGCAACTCTCAATTCATTTGGTGGAGTTCCTTCGTGCAAACAATAATCAAACAAGTACTTCAGATATGGTACTATATTCCAACCCATTGTCTTCAGTATATCCCCTGAAACCTTATCAATTCCAGCTGCTTTTCTAGTTTTCAAATTTTGTATCTTACTGGAAATGTCTTTGCTGTCATAGGTAAATTTTAATACTTCTTTAGTATTAGTCACCTCCTCTATCTGGACATTATCCTTGTAACCAACAATCTTTACATACTGCTGACTGAATACTTCTGCCTTTTGAAGATCCTTGCATACACACTCCCCTTGTTCATTAATGATTCCTGGAATGTCCTTTTTGGAACCTGTTTCTGCCTTAAAGTACCTATACATACTCTTCCATTTTTCACTAAAATTAGTGTGGCCACCAATTATGCTTGCCATCATGTTATCCTTAGCTGACTTCTTTGCCAGATTCAATTTCCTAGTAAGTTCCTTCAATTTCTCCTTACTTTTACAGCCATTTCTAACTCTATTTCTTTCCAACGTGCACCTCCTTCTTAGTCTCTTTACTTCTCTGTTATAATATAGTGGAACTTTACCATTCCTTACCACCTTTAAAGGTACAAGCCTATTTTCACATTCCTCAACAATTGCTTTAAACCCATCCCAGAGTCTGTTTACATTTTTATTTACCGTTTTCCACCAATCATAGTTACTTATTAAAAACTCCCTCATGCCTGTTTTATCAGCCATATGATACTACCTAACAGTCCTAATGTTAATCTCTTCCTTTCTTTCACATTTACTTTTAATTACAGTACCACAAAAACAGCTTCCTGATCACTAATACCATCTATTGCTTCGGTTTCTCTATAGAGCTCATCTGGTTTTACCAGCACCACATCCAAAATATTCTTCCCTCTAGTTGGTTCCATCACTTTCTCTATCAGGTATTATTACACAGTTATTATTACACTTTCCTCACTTACTTTTTGTTGAAATCTACCCTCTTGCCTTTATTGACATTCATAAGGAGCATAGAGATGATTTTGAGAGGTATTTCATCTTTTTGGGGGTTGGCAATCATGAATTTGTTGTGTTTTTGTTTGAAGTAGTTACTTAGATAACCTGTATCACTCTGGAACCTGGCCTTCTGGACATCTATATAGTTTGTCCTTGTTTTGTTGTTGGTGAAGCACTGTTATGTTATGTTATGTTATGTTATGTTATGTTATGTTATGTTATGTTATGTTATGTTATGTTATGTTATGTTATGTTATGTTATGTTATGTTATGTTATGTTATGTTATGTTATGTTATGTTATGTTATGTTATGTTATGTTATGTTATGTTATGTTATGTTATGTTATGTTATGTTATGTTATGTTATGTTATGTTATGTTATGTTATGTTATGTTATGTTATGTTATGTTATGTTATGTTATGTTATGTTATGTTATGTTATGTTATGTTATGTTATGTTATGTTATGTTATGTTATGTTATGTTATGTTATGTTATGTTATGTTATGTTATGTTATGTTATGTTATGTTATGTTATGTTATGTTATGTTATGTTATGTTATGTTATGTTATGTTATGTTATGTTATGTTATGTTATGTTATGTTATGTTATGTTATGTTATGTTATGTTATGTTATGTTATGTTATGTTATGTTATGTTATGTTATGTTATGTTATGTTATGTTATGTTATGTTATGTTATGTTATGTTATGTTATGTTATGTTATGTTATGTTATGTTATGTTATGTTATGTTATGTTATGTTATGTTATGTTATGTTATGTTATGTTATGTTATGTTATGTTATGTTATGTTATGTTATGTTATGTTATGTTATGTTATGTTATGTTATGTTATGTTATGTTATGTTATGTTATGTTATGTTATGTTATGTTATGTTATGTTATGTTATGTTATGTTATGTTATGTTATGTTATGTTATGTTATGTTATGTTATGTTATGTTATGTTATGTTATGTTATGTTATGTTATGTTATGTTATGTTATGTTATGTTATGTTATGTTATGTTATGTTATGTTATGTTATGTTATGTTATGTTATGTTATGTTATGTTATGTTATGTTATGTTATGTTATGTTATGTTATGGTCCTGGCTTACAAGACTAGAGTTGGCTGCTTTGATCAACAATAGATCATTAGTAGGTTGTCAGAAGATATGTTTATGTGTAATACAGTGGCCAGGTATTGTTTTGGAAGACTTCAGATCATAACCAATGCAAAATAAGTATAAATAAATAATACAATATTGCCCCTTTGTAAACACCTTTATATACCTGCATGCGAAAGTGCAGAATGATGGAATGTGGAAATAAAAGCATCTGTAAATCTCAGATTTCTTGATATATTGGCAATTAGAATAATGTAGTAATTTTTACGACCACCATGCTTTCTTGGAAGAGCAGTTTCATTCCTTTTATATATTCCCTGAGTTCGATTCTTACTATTACTGGCATTTACAAACGCAGTTATGAACCATAAAGGGATCTGGGATGACTTTGATCGAGAGTTGTAGCTTTCTTGGAAGTAATGGGCTTGCTAAAGAACATTCAGGCTTGTCGAGAATCAGTGAAATATGATTCAAGGACGTTGTGATATGAGCATTGTTCTAGGTCGTGGGTTACAAGACTAGAGTTGGATGACCAGACACACTGATTCAACTAAGGCTTGATATTTATATATCTTTTATGTTTTTTGTTATAATTATATTTCTTCCATTACAAGCTAGCAGGAGAACTCTGTAGAGCTATAGAAGAAATAAAGGTGTAGCCTACTTATAACTTGAAATGGGCTTTCTAACTTAATATTTACTTTATACGGACTTATTCAATAAAAATTTTGTCTTTTATAAGTAATGTATCCTTTTATACATAATAACATTTTTATAATCACTTAGTATCCAATTACCCTAGAAACAGTAACTGATTATTTATGTAACCACTATTTCCTTTTGTAGGTTACCGGCTGGGTACTTGAATGGATAGTGGTCACTCAAGTAACCACACATAATTTGATGATTTTTTGCCCAGAAATACTTGAGTGGACTAAAAATAGGTAACGACACTCGGAATTCGTTATTGTGGAAGCTATAAAATTAAAAAGAAACAAAAAGTTGAAAAAATAGCTTTGCGCCTTGAAAGGTAAAAGCTCCAACTTATTTGCGCTTATTTATCTACTAATATCTTCCACGCCATTTTTCCACTCACAGCTTGGAATATCCTGCTTTTAGTCGAACAGCTCGTCTCCTTATGCCCAGTTCTTCCCAGCTCTAAGTTTGCAACATTTTCATAATACTACCGTACTCTTTAATCGGAAATCACCCACAAAAAGTCATGCTGCTTTCCTTTGCACTTATGATAAACCATAGAATGTATTTTTGTTGTTAATAATATTTTATCATACTTCTTTTCTTGAACTCACTAAAATGTAAATAATCAAATTACAGTAAGTTCTTCAATGTTACAGTAAGACGGCCAATCAAAGTGCTCCAACGTCGTAGCACATTTACCTTAAAAAGCAGCAGTAAGGTTGTTATCATTCATTTTTAATAATCTTAAGCCCACAAAAATATTTTTTACAATGCCTAAAGCAGTGTAGACTACATCAAGTGTCTGAACGGATACACGACATTTCAGACACAACTCTATTAGTCAAAGTTCATCTTCCCAGAACTCGAATAAGACTAGGCCCTCTCTTTCTTGTCAGGAATAAGCACTTCTTTTAGTCTTTGTCAGGTGTGATCTTGCGTGAGTTTAATCAGCTCGCATCAGTGAAAATACTCCATCTTTCTAGCAATTGCTTCACTTTCTGGTCGGAAACTCCTATACTCGGTCCAGATCAAAACTTTTACTTGACGTTTGACGCTATGTTGGAAAAAGGAGCAATTCTATTGACTCAGACGACCCTCTGTTGTCGATTACGTTTATTGTTTACAGCACGTGACTTTATTTATGCTGCTGTTTGTGCTGCTGGCGCCTTAAAAGTAGAAAAGATCATAATATGAAGATAACGTTGGAATTCAAGAGGACAAATTGGGGCAAATATTAGTTTATAGGAATTTCGAATTTCCAATTTCTTTACAATCATTTAAGAAAAGGCTAGGAAAACAACAGATAGGGAATCTGCCACCTGGGCGACTGCCCTAAATGCAGATCAGAATTGATTGATTGATTGATTGATTGATTGATTGATTGATTGATTGATTGATTGATTGATTGATTGATTGATTGATTGATTGATTGATTGATTGATTGATTGATTGATTGATTGAAATAACCAGTAAGCCTTAAAGGGTTAAAATAATAAATATAATATGAAGACAAAGCTGGAATTCAAGAGGACAAATTTGGGCAAATATTAATTTAAAGGAAGAGGAATTATGAAATGGAATAATTTATCTGTGAAAATATTCAATAAATTTCCAAGGTATTTGAAATCATTTACAAAAATGTACAGTTTGCTTTACGTTGCACCAACACAGAAAGGTCCCATGATTCTTTATCAGTCCATCCAGTGATATCCAGGTCTTCTTATGAATGTCTTTGTGGAAGAAGCAGGTACTTTTGATTGTCATTCCTTTACTGAAGGCGAAGTCAATCAATTTCCATCAATTTTCATTTGTTTCTAGATGTTTGCTATGAAGACCTGCAACAGGCTGGGGGCCTCTTTGCCTACTTTAGCATTACTATCCCCGAGGACAATTTTTTTAACATCATACTTTGGTAAAGTGCTCCAACTTTTCATAAAATACGGTGTTTCTTTATATTGTTCAGTTGAGTCCCCAGTGGGTGCATGTACACTGATTAATGAGATTTTAGAAAAAGTCCCTCTCAGTCTTAAACAACGTATTCTGGGGTTTACTGTCTCATATTCCATCATGCTATGACTGATTGACTTCTTCACCATAAATTCTATTCCTAGTCTATGTTTTTTCCCCTACTGTTGATCAATAGATATTGTTGTAGTTCTACCAGCTCTGTTTCCTTCCATCTTATCTCCTGCAGTACTATTTTCTCCACACTCTACTTCAACAGCTCTTCCTCCAATTTTTTGCTGGCTCCATCCTGAAATATACTTCTCACATTCTATGTTCCCCCAGTACCAAAACATTTTCCACTTAACATGCACACATAATCATAGGTTTAAGACTGTCTGGTTCTCTCTGTGATTAGGTTTTTGAACAATATGCTTTTTACATTGTGGTGGGGATAGCCTGACACCCAACCTCCAATCTAGAGGACCAGGGTATCCCATTTAGTCTGAATTGACTAATTTAACCTGTCCAGTTTTGGAGACCCTATCAGAAACTAAGCAACCACCAGCATAGCTCTCAGAACCATTTGACCACACAACCAGGGGTACCAATGTGGGGGGGGGGAGTTGCCCAACAATCACCAACTGTTATTACACATTAAGCCTAGAGTATAATGCCTATAGTGTTGACCCTGTACACCTCAGACCAAGCAAAGTAGCTTTGGCTAACAGTGGCTTCACAGCTTTGCACTCAGGATGCAGTAGACTGCTTCCATTGTTGGCTGTCCTGATGATGGTTTTTCATGGTTTTATATTCTCCTCAGTAAGGCAAATGCCAGGACAGTTCCTATTAAAGGTGAGGGCCACTCCCCCTCGCCTTCTCTGCACCTCAAATCACTACAACACATCTCCCAGCCTGAGATAGAGCATCACCTCTAGGAGGCACCTGCCATACCCCAGCAGGATATGGAATGGAAACATTTTAGAAACAAGAAAAGTAAACTCGTGTCCTCACCCTGAGGTGGTGCAGCTCTTTTCAAGCACACCCCCAATTGAGGTGAGCTGCATGTCCATATACCAGCCCTCCTGCCATTCTTAAATCTCTGGCAGTACCAGGAATTGAACCCGGGCCAACAAGGATGGCAGCTAATAATGCTAACCGTTACACTACGGAGGTGGACATTTTAGTAATAGTAATACACGTCACTACAATAAGATTGGCTTGGCCTCCCTCCCTGGTAAACCATTGGACACAATTGTGACAACCAGTGTAGCCAAGGCAAAAAGTACAGCTGATCACTGAAGATGACAATATGCTGTTCATTGGCCTTGCATGATATTCCTGATGCAAGACTAGGTTTACACATCGATGTTGTGGGATCAATTAAGTTCTTGCTACAAGGACACAGGCTTGTAAGCCAACAGCACGCAAACGATTACTAATTGTTTGTTGTGTAACACAGTGGTGGTTCAGTTGTTGGAATATACAATGATGTGGATCAGGGCCCCTCAGGATCATCTGAATGTCATAACTGTCCATGGATGCCCAAGATTGGTGTAAAATGATGGTAAAGTTTGTCTTGTGAACAAAGATTCTCATTGCATGCAGTAATCTTAATTCAGTTCAAGTTTTCATTGCCAATCAAAGTCGAGTTCAGATGGGAATGCATTTCAGAATTTGCTCACCTGCAGCCTGTACTCAGTCCTACATGATGATACCAGTAATATAGATAATTGGTAAAATTTTATTGCCTGTGTTTCTCCTGTCTTCAGAATCCATACTAAAATATCCTACTTCGTCGCCATAAGACCTATCTGTGTCGGTGCGACGTAAAGCCCATAGCAAAAAAAAAAAAAAAAAAATCCTACTTGCAAGATGGGCTTGTTTGTATTGAATTCAAAGATATGGAAGATTGCTGTATAGGTAGCTACACACACTATATTAGTTTTACCACACCCAGGAAACTGGAGATGATTTAGGAAGATGATGATGACTATTAGTTTCAGGACAATTTGATATTTTTATGGCCCTCCCCTAGTGATTGGTTGTGGACAAACCAGCTCTAGTATGCAGCTTAGTTAACTTGCAGTCTATGAAGTGAAGTGATCACCTGCCAAACATGGCTTGATGACAGAGAAAAGCACAATATCAACTATTACTGTAGTGTGAGATGGCTCAGATAGTCTGTCTGTCTCGAAAGTGGGTATCTCTAGGTACTGTAGTTACGGTACATATACAGGTCAGAATACATCTACAGTACATCCATGGACAGTTAAGAAACAGTGTGGGCAATTTTTTGTGATGCAACATTACCATTTTCTTTCAATTTCCTTATCCATCATGGAGAAGTTTTGAAATGAAGAGTGTTATTTGGATCCAATTCGTTTGTTTTGTTTATTACCTACATTCTAAATATCCAGTCATGAATATCCATTCTGGATTTCTTTGAAAAGTTGTAACACTTCTCCATTTACACTAGGGAAAATAGAAATTGGAATACTGAACCATAAAACAGTATGACCTCAAGCCCCAAGTATGCATGATGGAGGGGTGTGAGGCAGCAATGTAGTGATAACATTTTCAGGAACCCCCATGCACATGTGTGAACACAAGTCAGAATAGGATATGCCCACCCTAAGCTGCAATACACTGTTTAATCCTGCGCTGTATGAAGTCAGTATGGCTCTCAATTACATTAATGGAATTGCAGCCCATTCCTGCTTCACTGTGAGAGTTTCTTTGTCCACAGTTTGGAGTTTAGCTTACGGTTTACACTACTGGACCTCAATGGTAATCTTATTTGTAAGGCAAGCACTGATTTCAGATGAAAAAATAAAACTTGTCCTTTGCATATGAGGTACTTAAGGTCAATCATGTAACTGTCTGCAGCTATTTAGAATCTGGTGTTAGAGAACTGTACTGGTACTTAATAACTTGGAGGCATTGGTTTGTTGGTTGATGAAGACCTTTTAAAGAATTGGCTATGCTAAAAGAAGATTCCTAGGTTTGCTCTGAGTCTCTTTATTATCAAGAATACATATAGGAGATCATTTATTGTCCCATTCCATTTCCCTACATCCCCTGATATATGTCCCCCATTGTTATTCTGACTTTATTGTTAATGAAAACTAATAATTTCCCTTTTTTTTTTTTTTTTTTTTGCTGCAATTTCAGGTATGTTTCTGTCCACCATTCTGGATGAAGGCCAAGGAAATTTGAGTCATCTGCATTAACATTGGCTCCCTTTGTATTACAGCCCTATGTATCAGTGTTACCGCATTCCATGTTAGGCTAAAGGAAAGACCTCCCCATCATGTAAACATGTTCAGTGTCTTGTGTGCGTACTGAGTGTTTCAGAGTCTACATGTTCAAGAGATATAGCTACAAAACATTTTATAGACCATGAGGGCAAAGTGTAACTAATATGTAGAAAAGTCTGTAATATATATGTCAATAATATTCATGAGGTCAGGTAGAGAAAAGTGCTTCTAGAGAATTAGTAAGAGAGGAAACCTGTAATTCCAAGCATTCAGGACTAGGGCCAAATAAAGAGACGATTGATAATAATTCATTACTAAGTCAGGGTACAATACAATGTGTGTGAGAGAGAAAAAGGAAGCTTATTTTAGAGTTGTATGACTACTTTAATTCACTGACACTCACAGATTTTAATGTATGGTATATCCAATGTAAGAGTTTCATTGTTCATTTTATGAAAATAAAAAAATCTTGGTATTTTTAATAAGTTCACTTAGAAGAATAAAAATCCACCAGAACTCCTTTCCTTCTCAAAAACATGTGTAATGTCAGTAATTTACAACAGATATCTGACAAAGAAAGACTTCCCAGTGATGTTAATGAGGGAATGTTATGTCCCTTCTTTCTAAAATGTTATTCATTTTCACCAGCAATTTCATCCATGGTGATGAAAAGTTAAAAATGTTGGGTACCAGATAAATTTATTAAAACCTTCCCATTTGAGCAAACAATTTTTTTCTTGTATTAATCTCTTCTCAAATATATGAAACTGTGGGCTAAAATGTAAATATGCATAAGGGAAATGAAAAAAAAAAAAAGTTTTTTCTGAAAACATTCATGCCACCATGGTTCCACTTACAAGGGACACCTTTGACCTCGAATGCTCGGAACCATACGCAACCATGCTTAGAATGACAAGCAATCATAAACAAAACAGTGGTGTGTGTCATTTCCATGCAAAACGTTGCATTCTACCTCAAGTAACATTTTAATAGAGGGAAACAAAGAACGGTAACAAGATACCAGTACCATAGGAAGAAAATTATATGTAATTTAATGGTGTCAGTGTATCATTACATTTTCAATCAGCAGCGCCAAAAACTCTCTGCTTAAAGTACTTATAATAGCGCAAAACACACATATACAGCAGTGCCACACACCTGAAAGTGTTTATATTAGTCCTCAAAGTGCAGATGCAGCATTTCGATGAAGTGGTTAAAACAAAGTGGGAGAGAACAATGTGCACACCTTACTAAAGCCATGTCCGACTCGTTGGCTGAATGGTCAGCGTACTGGCCTTCGGTTCAAAGGGTCCCGGGTTCGATTCCCGGCCGGGTCGGGGATTTTAACCTTCATTGGTTAATTCCAATGGCCCAGGGGCTGGGTGTTTGTGCTGTCCCCAACATCCCTGCAACTCACACACCACACACAACACTATCCTCCACCACAATAACACGCAGGTCCCTACACATGGCAGATGCCGCCCACCCTCATCGGAGGGTTTGCCTTACAAGGGCTGCACTCGGCTAGAAATAGCCACACGAAATTATTACTAAAGCCATGTTATCACATTCCAAATCACTTTTGCATTCACGCAGTCCAATATCAAAAGCCACACTAATTACATTTTCAAATGATGATGTTGGTATGTCAATGTAATAACCTGCATTTTGCAACATAGGCTTATATGTAGGTGCAGCAAATTGATTGTAAATCACAGAGTGAAGTTTCATGATGAAATAATGATCATGTACCTTCATTTGTGGTTTGGCACCTTGTAGTCTTACAAAATCAGTAATCCTTCTGATATAGAGTTTATATTGCTGAAAGAAGTAAACATCAAGGGATTGGCAATATTTTGTTGTTTTCGGTGGCAATATCTTCAGCGTAACATTTTTGTTTGGAAAACTTGTATCTAGAAGGGTATTATCTGTATGAGCTGCCCAGAAATCATAAAACAATAGGGTCTTTTCATTTGTTACATGTTCGCCAAGGACTGAAATTAGAAAACGTTTCATGTGTTCTTTAGTCATTTTTCCACTTTTGCTTGCCTCCACATGAATGTTTTGTGGACAGGTTGTTGCAAGTTGTTTAAAATATTTGGACCAAAAGTGCCTTGTGTCTCTTGAAAACAGATGTACAACTTGTTTGCTAGTTTGCCTGCCATTGATAAAGCCACATCAATTGTGTAGCTGTGGGTAGAGCTATATACAGACTGCAACACACTACCTGTAGTTTTCACTCCTCTGTAGGACAGTGTTGATGCTGAAGACATTTCATACTGGAACTGACTCTGATCACTGTTCCAAACATTACCTTTCTCCACACCCTCCTGTATAATAAACATGTTCACTTCTTCCACAAACTGTTGTGCCTTCTGACGTATAATATTATCGTCTTCCATGTCCTTACGCATGACAAATGTAGTAATATGCCTGGATGAAATGCATATTCAGCCTTGAGATGGTTGATAAAGGAAATGGAAGCTTTGAAATTGACCAAGCCAACCAGTTTAGCCCATTCTAGTGCCCACATCTGCAGATGCCAATAGTGAACTTTAGATCCATACCTCCTTGCACCATCAAATTGTGATATTACATACTCTTTTATAGTTTGTAATTGCCACAGTCTGTTTCCTTTGAAACGAGCACCTGCTCCCTGTTTCCTAGACACATAATTTAGAATTAATGTGCAATTTGATTTACTTTTGATGCACTTGTAGCGCTTCATTAGTTTGCTGTAGGAATTGAAGCCACGATTGTAATAGTCCTCATAAATGTTCTCTAGTACGCTGTCATCAATACCTTTTAATACTCTGGACCTCATCTTTTCGGGTGGAGAGAGTTCGTACTCACTTTGACTTAACTGTTCCTGTTGCTCTGGAGATGAATGTCATGTACTGCTTGAAGAGTCACCTTCAGGTTCAGGTTCCTCCTGTCCTTCAAAATTCGTATATCTATCCAGCATAACGTCATGTATTTCTGTGTCAGTGCCATTATATTTCTGAATTATTATGTTACATAATATATCCGCGAACTCCATATCCTTGGCCCCAATGTCATTTCCATATTCAGCACGTCGCAAGTTGGTCCCTAACATTTGGACCACATGCGTAGGATTAATTCTCTTCATGATATCACTGCACTGTACACAGTTTACATAGTAACTCGCTTGCAAACACTGCAGCTACACTATGCCACCATCTAGTGGCGCTAGCAGACAAGTGTGGAGTTTTGTATGGAAATGAAGCACACCACTGTTTTGTTTATGATTGGTTGTTATTCTAAGCATGGTTTTGTGCGGTTCCGAGCGTTCGAGGTCAGAAGTGTCCCTTGTTAGTGGTCAAGGAACATTTCTAGGAAATACTTCATTTTAGATACCTTTGGGGTCATCCATGCTTGAACACCTAGCAAGATCATTGTTGTTCTTTTATACAATATGCAATTGCGCACTTTTATGTAATCATTTTTGTAGAGTGGCATTTCTGTGTATGTCAGATATTTAGTGCTACTATGATCATAAAAATGTCTGAGTTCCAACAGAACAGTTGAAATGGTGAAGGAAATGACAAAGAAAATGATACCAGGTATGGATCAGGACCACCACGGTCCCTTCAAAAGAATGTTCCACTAGGACTAGTGGTTCCACATAGCAATCTGAGCAATATTCTTATTCCCACCCCAGTCATACCAAATATTCCGCAGGGACCATAGCAGTCTATAGCATAACTTATTTCCATTTGGCAGTGGTCCTCTGGTCTACAAGAAACAATAAGTTCAGTGATTACTCAGTGGTCCCTGCGGACTGCCGTGGCCTGACAGAAAATTTGGCCGGCAGTCTTAGTGCTATTATGATCGTAAAAATGTCTGAGCATTCCAAGAGAACAGTTGAAATGGCAAAGGAAATGTTGCCGCATATGGACAGGGACTGCCATGGACCCATCACAAAAATGTTCCACTGGGAAAACAGCCCCTTCTAGTGATGCTGGCAAATATTCTCATTCCCACCCCAGATGTATTGAACTTTCAGTAGGGACCACAGCACTCTATTGCTGAAGTCATTTCCATTTAGAAGCAGTCTTCTTGCCCCAAGGAAACAGTAAATTCAATGTGTTCACAGTGATCCCAATGGACTGCTCTAGCACTTAATGTGTTAACTGTCTATTGCATATGTTACGGTTTTAATTTAGTTCTTCAAATCTGGTTTCCAACAAGGTAAAATCATAGTGAACCAGATATTTATTCATTCTCCATATCATTCTAGGAATGATTTACAATTTTTTTTTAATGAATTATTGCTATAGAAGTGTTATATGAGGGAAATTAAATCAAGAGAAACCTGAGCTATTCACTTTGTTGAGTTGCTTACTGTCTCTTAAACAGCTTAAGTAGGGGAAATTGTGTAATATATTAAATAAATGAGTAACTGGCATTATAACTTATATACACCACTGAAGCACAACAGGAAGTTAGAACTTAGTCTTACAATCCCTTGGGGATTTCTTAACATCTTAACATACTTTCTGCAGGTATGATTCATTAAGAACAGAATAAATACTCCAAATCGATGGGAAAGAAGAAGGAAAGAACTCAATATTGATCTGTTGTTGAATTTACCACCTTGGATATTTCACTTTCCAGCATGTTTTCAGTTTTTACAAACGTATTTATTTCCTCTGAACCAGGCTATGACATATGGCATTTGTTGTGGTGTGATTTTTGAACTTGTGCCAGCTAAGAGCTTGAGCGCTGCATGGTGTGATGGTGCCGCCGGCATGATGCAATTGCAGCCTGGCAGAGTAGATTCCCCACCTGTGAGTGGTATAAAAGATGGTCCTCCAGCTCAGTTGAGGCCAGTTCACCTCTATGTGGCAAACTGCCATCGCTATTTTATCCTGCTACTTGACAGACTTCACGGACTGAATATAGACTAACTTGTGTTGGTGGGCAAAGGAGTCATCCGAACTGTGAATAAGTTATAAACTGGTGTGTTTTGATATAGTGAAAGCAGAATTTGCTGTTGTGAATTATGTAGACTTGTGTTTAAGTTGAAGTTTTGCTGTGAAAAAAAAACAGTTTTCTTTACTTTTGTTATCTAATTGTGTTAATAATAAAGATATGTTGTGTGAAAGCTGTCTATATTTATTCTGGACACAACAGAATCATCCTTTATGTTGGTGCTGGCTGGGTCACCATTCCCTGATCCAGCACTTCATAGGATTTGAGTCAAGTGCAGTAACTTCCTCCTACTGTGCCATGCCATAATATGCAATATCATACTAAGATGTTCATCAGGAATGTAAGAATTAAAAAGCTATTTTTAGAAACATTTCCAGAAATCTAACAATATACTGAAATTAATGAGCAATAAGTTCACCACTTATGCAGGCTTTTCAATAGGTTGCTCTAACTACACCTACATGTGTCTAAAAAGAAAATGATCATGTAGGCCTATGATAATTTTTCACGTATTTTGAATTCTCTGCTGCTTATTTATATAGCTGAATGTAGAGTCATAGAGCAAAACTGGGCGGGAAATCCTCGTTATGGTAGGCCCTTCAGACATTTGTAAGAAACATCTATTGCTCCACCCACACCATTCAATAAACTTATATCTGAATAATCCAAGAACTGCTGCACGTAACAGTTTTACATGCAGATAAATGAAAAGTGAGAATTTATCTCATGTCACATAAAAAATAAGAAAAACAAACCTCATGGTGCTACAGCCATCACAGGCCTTGGCTTACCAAGCGACTGCTGCTCAGCCCAAATCCCTGCATATAATGTGGTGTCACATGGTCAGAGCAACAAATACTCTCGACTGTCATTCTTGGCTTTCTAGACCGCAGCCACTATCCCATTGTCAGATAGTTCCTCAACTGTTCTCATGTAGGCTAAATGGACCTTGAATCAGCCCTCAGATCCAGGTAAAAAGTCCCTGACCTGGCCAGGAATCAAATCCCCTCATGCCATACCAGCTTCAATAAACTCAGAGACTGCCCTCAATTGCAGAGGTATCCATGTATGAAACAAGTATTCATATACCTGAGCCTAACTATAGAACCTCTGCTGAATTGTTGATTAAAGAGCTCAATCTTTTTATGGCAACTGAATATCATACTAAGATGTTCATCAGGAATGTAAGAATTAAAAAGCTATTTTTTGAAACATTTCCAGAAATCTAACAATATACTGAAATTAATGAGCAATAAGTTCACTACTTATGCAAGCTTTTCAATAGGTTGCCCTAACTACACCTACAGATGTCTAAAAAGAATATGGAAACATTCTGAACCAGGGATGACAAAGAATCTCACCTGGTTACATTACTGATATTTGGTATGCAACCATATGAGCTTGGCATATCAGCTCTGTATACCAAAAGGTATGACACATGCAAGCATTTTAAATATTGTTGCTTCTATGGGGATGAGAGAGTCACATTTGTTCTTAACCATAAACCGAAGCACTGAAATAAATAACAGATCTTCACTATGATCCGTAGAGCCTCTGTGGCTCAGGCGGCAGTGCACCGGCCTCTCACCGCTGGGTTCCGTGGTTCAAATCCCGGTCACTCCATGTGAAAATTGTGCTGAACAAAGTGGAGGCAGGACAGGTTTTTCTCCAGGTACTCCAGTTTTCCCTGTCATATTTCATTCCAGCAACACTCTCCAATATCATTTCATTTCATTTGTCATTAATTAATCATTGCCCCAGAGGAGTGTGACAGGCTTAGGCAGCCAGCACAATTCCTATCTTTGCCGCTAGATGGGCTTCATTCATTCCATTCCTGACCCGGTCCAATGACTGGAAACAGGCTGTGGATTTTCATTTTCACTATGATCCAAGTTCATTGGGGACTGTGTGTCATGAAGTGGTATAGATTCTCCTTTCTTTTTTTTTTCCCCTACTGGTTTAACGTCATACCAACCAGCATTGTAGTGGTAACAGATATAGGTTTCAGACTCACTGGAGAAATGATAAAATGGAATACGAACATGCATGTAACGGGTTGCTTAGAAGCAGTTTGGACCAATTAAAACAGGAGGATATTGTACAGTATTGCATTAAATTAGTTGTAAGTATTTACATTTCTTAAAATACCACTATTTCTTTTAAGAAAATGAAAAAACAGAAAGGCAAGAAAACTGCACAGCACAGGTATAGCACAATATTGTTGTGCTTTGTTAACTTAACTTGAGGGTTGATCATTTATTTAAAATAGTTGTGTAAGTTGTAACTGGTTTCTATATTAAGGCATAGTTACCACTAGTTTTATCAATTTGTTATTATATACCTTACTCATTTTCTAGGGGATGTTGTAAATAATAATAATAATAATAATAATAATAATAATAATAATAATAAATCATTAATGAAGAAAATTTTCAAATTCAAATGAAAGTTCTATTTCAACTTACATGACCTATACCGGTTGTGGGGTTCTGAGCTTGTGTTCGGGAGATGGTGGGTTCTAACTCCGCTGTCAGGAACCCTGAAGACAGTTTTCCATGGTTTCCCATTTTCACACAAGGCAAATGCTGTGGCTGTACCTTAATTAAGACCATGGCCATTTCCTTCCCACTCTGAGCCGTTTCCCATCCCATCATCACCATAAGACCTATCTGTGTCGGTGCAAGGTAAAGCAACTTGTAAAGAAAATATACATATCTGACCTATAATGCACATTTTTTCTCATGAAAATTTCATATGAAAAGTGATTTATGAACAGCCATAACATTCAAACTCTTACAAGTCAAAAGAGCTTCCAGAGAGTCTTGTATCTTTCATTTTCTTGAAACTGATGCTGCCTGATTTTTAATGTCATCAGCGTCCTACCATTCTTATACATAAGGTGTTGGATCCCACAAGTGAACTGGTGGCCTCAATACGTTGATGAATATCAAACTAGATATATTTTCAATGACAAGATTGTTCCTGGATGTTCTGATGATGACATTCAAAGTGATAAATCCCCTTTCAGAGTAAGCACTAGTGTAACGGTTCAAATCCCGTTACAAGGTAATATCTGTATTTTTTTATTATTATTATTATTGTATTCTCCGGCTCCACAGCTAAATGGTTAGCATGCTGGCCTTTGGTCACAGGGGTCCCGGGTTCGATTCCCGGCAGGGTCGGGAATTTTAACCATCATTGGTTAATTTCACTGGCACTGGGGCTGGGTGTATGTGTCGTCTTCATCATCATTTCCTCCTCATCACGACGCGCAGGTCACCTACGGGTGTCAAATCGAAAGACCTGCACCTGGCGAGCCGAACATGTCCTCGGACACTCCCGGCACTAAAAGCCATACGCCATTTCATTATTGTATTATTATTATTATTATTATTATTATTATTATTATTATTATTATTATTATTATTATTATTATTATTATTATGTCCGTATTATTATTCAATTGTCACTTGCGTATTTGTAATTGAGTGTACGCATATATACGTATATGTAGATTAACATTAAATACCTGTACAGTGAGAGTTTCGATGTATCAGATGTGGATGTGACGTTGTTATATTGCTATACTACTGGCGATTCTGCCAAGTCATTGCCACGCCATGGCTACGTCATAGTGAGCTTTTAGAAATTCGCTCAGAGACTCAGCCGCCCCAGGGGATTTCACCATTACATGCAACGGTTTGAGGCGTTGTGGGAGTATGTCATTGTTATTTCTGGAGATTGCGTAGCTGTGTCAACCAACGTCTATAAAAGGTGGATGCATATTGTAGCGTCAGTCATTATTTAAACGGAAGCTGAACAGTGAAGAAGTCTACTAGATGAAGAGGCCTCAGTCGGTCAGTCAACGAGTGTGAACGAGAGATGGAGAAGACTCAGTGAGCCATTAATCATTGGTCATTGAGAGAGTGAGGCCAAAGTTAGTTGGTCACTTAGTTGAAGACACGGACGCAAGGGCTTACCATGGAGTCAGAGAGGGATACCACCTACTATGAGGTAATACCATATTGACTTACAAAGAAGTCAGATGATATGGAGAAGAAGCAGTCACAAGGATGTATCACCAAGTTAGGCGTGACACATCTACAGTAAACACCAGGTCAAAGGATTACGTCGTAATTACACTCAAAGTGTTGAAGGTACAGTCAAGTGAATCAGTGAGGGAAATATTTCGTATAAATTGTTAAATGTCCGGTCGAGAAGAATTCAAATTCATGCCTAGTTTCTTTCAGTTGCAATGTCATAATTTCATATTTTCATCTGTTTTATCACAACAAGACTCACTATTTTTATATATTATTTAAAGAATATATTTTGTTCTATCAAACGAATTCATAGTTTTATTTCAATGACAGTAAAACATCTTAACCTCAAAATTAATGGGGAAACCGAACGCCAATCTCCTTTTCCCAGAACTTATATGGTATTTTGTCAAAAGTAAGCTTATTACCCCACACCCTAGAGATAGTCAAGATTCTCATTCTATTATTGCTGCACTGGGTGGCAGCTGGCGCCCTTCAAATAACGTATGTGTAAGTAAGCAGGTAACAAGTAAGTGTGAGTACAAGGTCCGACGAGTGTGTATTTTATTTAATGAATATTAATTTTCATAATTTTCATGTTAAATGCAGATATTCAGATTTTTCAAATTAAATGCAGATTTATATGTTTGTAAAGCTAGTCTAAGAGTCAGGAAAGTTTCTCATTTTGGCCCCGCAACGTGGTGCACGAATAAATTCAGAACTTGGTCTCAATGACAGCATATCATAGGTTCATTTTGGGAAGAGTAAGCACATTTAAGCCAACGGAATTATTACCGGTAAATGTCAGGAATGTGACTTTGTGATATATATTTGTATTTCGGGGATATGTCAAGGGATTTGAAGAAGGAAATTAATTTGAGATCGCGTACTATCACTAGTGAACCAAGGTTGGACAAGAAAGACAATAACAAGTCATGTGACGACGAGGTCATTGCTTCTGCGGACATCCAAGGTGAAATTCAGAGTAGGGAGCAGGTGAATACGATGGGAGCTTCTGAGGAAATTCAGGAAAGTGCAGAAATTGAAAAGCACACTGAAACTCAAAAGGAAATCGCGGGGGGAATGAACCAAGATTTTTTTTAATTTGTTCATGGCCAGAATGACCGACCTCAGTGAAAATAGCCAGAAAAGAATGGAGGAAAAGATTGATATTAGTAGTGAAAATAGTCAGAAACGTATGGAGGAAAAGATTGATAGTAGTAATTAAAATAATAAAAAAGAGATGAAAGAATTAATTAGTACTAATAATGAAAATTGTAATAAACAGATTCACTCCATAAGTAGTAAAATGGAAGAAATGATTGGTAGTTGTAAATAAAATTTTAATATGATCAATGGTAAAATAGATGGGTTAAGTGAATCATTAAATTCTAAAATAGATAGGTACTAAGATAGTAGAGGTAACTAATCAAATATCTACGTTAGAAAATAAGTTAAACAAAGAGTGTGTTGACCTTAGAGGAGAAATGGAGTCGAGTCGGAGCGATCTTCATACTCAAATTGAGCATGTCAAAGGAACTTGTACAGAGAATATCAAAGAGTTAGGTAATAAGATTTCTAGTAATCAGGAAGAAATTCACGAGATCATAGATAAAAGACTAGACAAGATCCATGTTGCAGTGGGGCAAGATATGAGGGAATGTGTCAGTAAGGTAGAAACGTTTGAAAAAGAGCTTGGGCAGGTCAGAGAACTAAAGAACAAACAAGAAACTTTGTCTCAGAAGGTTACAGAGAAAGAGGAAAAATTACAGGAAGAATTGAGAATAATGAAAGAGAATGCGGAGAAAGTGGCGGAAGAAAAAGTTTTGAATAGCAAGAGGGTACTACGGCAAGAAATGAGAGAAGGTCAGATTACAAGAGAAATAGTAGTAACGAGTGGTTTATACAATAGGGACCAAGATTTGTCTAAGTTTACTGGAAAACAATTTAATCCTATGGAATTTGTAACATTAGTTGAGAAAAGATTTGCAAATAAGTTGAGGGATAATATTATCGAATGGGAATACGTGTTAGAGATCTTGTCTAATTCCTTCATCGGTGAAAGTAAAACCTGGTTTCAAGTGTACCGTAATAATATGTCTAATTCGGAAGAATTTAAAGAGAAGTTCATTAATAAGTTTTGGGATGAGAATGTCCAGGGTCATGAGAGAGAACGGATTATGTTTGGTAAATATAGACACCAGGAGGGAGTGTCTATGACAGAATACTTTCTGGCACACGTGCTTATCTGGAAAAATCTTAATAGTATTGGTTCAGAGTAGTATAATAGGACAGTTCGGCGGCCTCCTCCTCCTCCCGCGGGAAATTTGAATTTTGGCGGGAAATTTGAATTTTGGCGCGAGATTTGAATTTGTAAACAAAGCCACGTGCTTTTTGACAGCTGTCATCGACAACAACGCATCGCTAACCTCACTGCTGCCATCTTGACGGGCCTAAACCTCAGTGGTAACAACTTAACCTAACTAGCGCGAGATTTGAATTTGTACACAAAGCCACGTGCTTCTTGACAGACAACAACGCATCGCTAACCTCACTGCTGCCATCTTGACGGGCCTAAACCTCAGTAGTACCAACTTAACCTCACAAGCGCGAGATTTGAATCGGTAAACAAATCCACGTGTTTTTTGACAGCTGTCATCCGCCATCTTTAAACTACAGAGCACCGTGCTGCCCTCTTTATCACAGTAGCTGCAAATTCGTCACCTGTCATCCGCAGTGCTGCCATCTTAACGGGCCTAAACCTTAGTGCTACCAACTTAACCTCACTAGCGTGAGATAAACAAATCCACATGCTTTTTTGACAGCTGTCATCCGCCATCTTCAATCTATAGAGCACAGTGCTGCCCTCTTTAGCTACTTACCTTTGAAATGTGGTGGCGGATAATTTGAAAAATGCTTTTTCACAGCAGCCATCTTTGAGCACCGTGCTGCCCTCTTTAGCTACTTACCTTTGGAATGTGGTGGCGGTAAATTCCACGTGCTTTACAAACCTATGTGCTTTTCTGACAGCTGTTATCCGCCATCTTTAATCCAGAGAGAACAGTGCTGCAATCTTTAGTTGAAATGTGGTGGCGGCAAATTCCACGTGCTCTTGTTTGGAAACAAATCAACATGCTTTTTTGACAGCTGTCATCCGCCATCTTTAATCAACAGAGCACCGTGCTGCACTCTTTAGTTGAAATGTGGTGGCGGCAATTTGAAAAATTCTATGTGCTCTTGTTTGGAAACAAAGCCACGTGCTTTTTTTGACAAGTGTCATCCGCCATCTTTAATCAAGAGAGCACTGTGCTGCTATCATGCGGGTAATTTCGTCAGCTGTCATCCGCCATCTTTAATCCACAGAGCACCGTGCTGCTCTCTGTAGTAGCGGGCAATTTGAAAAGTTATGTTAGCTGTCATCCGCCATCTTAAATCAGGAGAGCACCGTGCTGCCATCTTCAGCTAGATACCTTTGAAATGTGGTGGCGGCAAATTCCACGTGATCTTGTTTAGCAAACAAACTCACGCGCTTTTTGACAACTGTCATCCGCCATCTTACATCGCAAACCTCAGTGCTACACTCTTTACGTACATACCTTTGAAATATGGTGGCGGATAATTTAAAAGGAAAAATTCTACAGCAGCCATCTCTCGACGCTAATTGCACAAGATGGTGGCTATACATGATTCCTTAAAGGTGCTTATGCAAGATGGCTGCTATACATAGGTTCTTATGAGACGCCCTTGGGATGCTTGCGCAAGATGGCGGTTATACAAGGCTCCTTATGAGACACCCTAGGGATGCTTGCGCAAGATGGCGGTTGCTCTTATGAGGCGGCTTAAGGGTCCTTGCACAAGATGGCTAGAGACGCCCTAAGGATGCCTGCGCAAGATGGCGGACGCAAGATGGCGACTATACACGACTCCTTATGAGACGCTTTAAGGGTGATTGCGCAAGATGGCTGCCGCTCTTAGCTTAGAGGCTAACGTGTCGTGCTAGTTCGATTCATTAAATTTAGGGCTTAAACGCAAAATGTTAAATATCTCGAAAACGGTGCGCCGTAGAGCAAAACGGACAAAATTGTTCTGCCCAATACGTAGGTTCACAGTATGAGGAACAAGAAAAACATAGTCTAATGATGGGATCAACGGTTCGGTTCCTACTTAGGCCCTTTGGCATTTGCTCTGTTTTAGCTTGTATTGAAGCGAGTCTTCGTAACATGATCAGATCCAGCTATGGTAGAAAGTATAACGTACCATGCTGGTTCAATTCATTAAATTTGGGGCTTAAATGCAAAATGTTAAATATCTCGAAAACGGTGCATCATAGAGCAAAACGGACAAAATTTTTCCGCGTAATACCCAGGTTCGCAGTATCAGGAATAAGAAAAACATAGTCTAATGATGAGATCAACGGTTCGATTCCTACTTAAGCCCTTTGGCATTGGCAGGTATCTAATTCTACAAGATGGTGGCTGCTCTTATGAGACACAAGATGGCTTGAGACGTCCTAGGGATGCTTACGCAAGATGGCGGACATTTCACATAGTTGCACAAATTTGTTCTCTCCCTCAAGCCACCGAGTATCTACATCTGCTGGCCATGGGACAGCCTAGGGGTGCTCGCACAAGATGGCGGCTACTCTTATGAAGAAAGCTAGCTTAGAGGCTACTGCGCAAGATAACGGTTGCTGTTATGCATGCGGTGGAGAGCAATTTGAAATTCTATGTGCTTAATCAACAGAGCACCCTGCTACCCTCTTTAGCTGAAAAGTGGTGGCAGATAATTTGAAAAATTATTTTGACAGGTGTCATCTTATATGGTATGTTGTCAAAAGTAAGCTTATTACCCCACACCCTAGAGATAGTCAAGATTCTCATTCTATTATTGCTGCACTGAGTGGCAGCTGGCGCCCTTCAAATAACGTATGTGTAAGTAAGCAGGTAAGAAGTAAGTGTGAGTACAAGGTCCGACGAGTGTGTATTTTATTTAATGAATATTAATTTTCATAATTTTCATGTTAAATGCAGATATTCAGATTTTTCAAATTAAATGCAGATTTATATGTTTGTAAAGCTAGTCTACGAGTCAGAAACATTTCTCACTAGTTACTGACAAATTTCATATAGCCATTTTCGGTATACTCAACTTGTCTTTCACACATTAATCATTACTGTCTGTGAAAGCCCTGATGTCCTTACGAACCATGTCGAATGGTATGCAGAACCTTTCACATAGTTGCACAAATTTGTTCTCTCCCTCAAGCCACCGAGTATCTACATCTGCTGGCCATGTAGAAGGTTCCAGTACTTGGAATAGTTCAATCAGTGGTTTGAACTCGGATATGTTGGTAGCAACACCTTGAGAATTACAGTCTGAGGAAATTGTTGTCAGCAATCTAGATTTCAGTTTCTCAGACCATCTAGGGAGAAATTACTTTGATCTCTTGAACTCCGGTGGCAGGTGTCCTGTGCGTTGGATGGATGAAAAGAAGTCAGCAAGCCATTTCCTAGTGCTTTTACCACAGTGAACGAGGAACTCATTATTGATGTTGTCAAAGCCCGGTGCCTTTCCCATTTTGCAGCTTTGAGGGGCTACTGTGACTTCCTCTGTGGTGAATGGTGATGCTAGCTCCGGTATAGAGGAACATGATTTTCGTAGTTTTCACAGGTCTCTTCTGATTGTTTAGGAGTGTGCTTTGTCTGATTTATCCTGGACATCTGAATGATTTGGTCTGCTATTCTGTCTGGTTTGACTTCTTGAGGTGTTTGTGGTTTGTGCGAGTGGCCTCCTAGTTTCTTTAGAATGCTTCAGGCTTTTTTACTTCAGTGTTTAAAGTCTAGTTCCTCAACCATTTTAGTCCATCTTTCCCTTCTGTCCTTATCCAGATTGCTAATGAGATCGTCTGCAACTTCTGTCTGACCACTCTGTAGGAATTCTTGATACAGAAGCTCACTAGTGTCGCTCCAACATGGTATGTACTGTTTTTAATGCCTCTGGGTATGTGTTTTTGGCCATTGAGAGTACCATCCTGATGAACTTCTGGTAATTACCAGGGGTGCGAGCGATCCATCGGATATTGCTGTCTAGGTCTTGAGAAAATTGGTCTCAGTTGGCTTTGGAAAAATTCTATCACGGATATGGTGAATTTTCAATGATTGGTATCTGCATTCCTTCTTCTAGGATGATAGGCCGATGTTGACTATGTGGAAAGATATCTGGTGGTCCGCGCAGCATCTTTGTGACTGCTGGCGCCGGTTCACCGCCCTTGCCCCGTGACCAAGCTCGAAAGTGTGTGCTGTGTGTGTGCAGCGACCATACATTTTGTGCGACACGCACAAACCAAACACGACCTCAGAGCAGGCGAGACCACCCGCTGAATTTAAGCGTATTATTAAGCGGAGGAAAAGAACCTAACAAGGATTCCCTTAGTAGTGACGAGCGAACAGGTATATTTTCGTATCTAAAAGTTATTTTACCACCGAAAAGATGCATTAAATTCCTACAATTCTTCAAACACGCAATATTTCTGCCCATGTAGTATATTTTGCTACTGCAATGCATATAACTACAGCAAAAGCATAATGATAATAACAATAATAATAAGAAGAACAAATATGGTTTCTAAACGAAATCTATATATATAAAATAAGAGTTTTGTCTGTACATTGCTCAATATATAAAAAGGATGGTATTTCTGTATCAGTCATGTCCATAGTAACAAGGAATTGCATTTTTAATTTTCTGTCTGTCTGTCTGTCTGTCTGTCTGTCTGTCTGTCTGTCTGTCTGTCTGTCTGTCTGTCTGTCTGTCTGTCTGTCTGTCTGTCTGTCTGTCTGTCTGTCTGTCTGTCTGTCTGTCTGTCTGTCTGTCTGTACACGCATCACGAGAAAACGGCTGAAGAGAATTTAATGAAAATCGGTATGTAAAGTCCGGGAATATGTCGCTACACTCTAGGCCATAAATAATCTTTTTCACGCTGAGAGAAATGGTAGCTTAGGGGAAGGCCAAATATTTATGTTATTAACGGCCCTATCTTAATTAAAACCGGTATGTAAAGTTCTAAAATAAGTCGCTACAATATAAACTATAAATAATCTTATTCACTCTGAAAGAAATGGTAGTTCAGGGGAAGGCCTAAGATTTTATTCGCAAATATTTATGTTATCAGTCTTCCTATCTTAATTAAAATAGGTATGCAAAGTCGGCGAATAAGACGCTACAATCTACGCCATAAATAATCTTATTCACGGTGAGAGAAATGGTAGTTTAGGGGAAGGCCTAAAATTTAATTCTCAAATATTTGTTATTGGTTGTCCCATCGTAAACAAAATCGGTATGCAAAGTCGGGGAATAAGTCGTTACAATCTAGGCCATACATAATCTTATTCACGCTTAGCGAAATGGTAATTTAGGGGTAGGCCCAAAAGTTAATTCTCGAATATTTGTGTTATTAGTGGTCTTATTGACAATCCATATATATAAAATAAGAGTTTTGTCTGTACATTGCTCAGAATTTCAAAAGTTGTATTTCTGTATCGGTCATGTCCACAGTAACAAGAAAATGCACTTTTTACTTTTCCGTAATTTCTGTCTGTCTGTCTGTCTGTCTGTCTGTCTGTCTGTCTGTCTGTCTGTCTGTCTGTCTGTCTGTCTGTCTGTCTGTCTGTCTGTCTGTCTGTCTGTCTGTCTGTCTGTCTGTCTGTCTGTCTGTCTGTCTGTCTGTCTGTCTGTCTGTATGTACCCGCATCACTAGAAAACGGCTGAAGAGAATTTAATGAAAATCGGTATGCATGGTCGGAAAACAAGTCGCTACAATCTGAGCTTTAAATAATTTTATTCACGCTGATGAAAATGGTAGTTTAGAGGGAGACCTAAAACTTTATTCTCAAATATTTATGTTATTAATGGTCCTATCTTAATAAAAATCAGTACGCAAAGTCAGAAAATAAGTCGCTACAATCTAGGTTATAAATACTCTTATTCGTGCTGAAAGAAATGGTAGTTTAGGGGAAGGCCTAAACTTAAATTCTGGAATTTGTATGTTATTAGTGGCCCTATCTTAGTGAAAATCGGTATGCAAAGTCGAGAAATAAGTTGCTACAATATAGGCCATAAATATTTTATTCACGTTCAGTGAAATGGTAGTTTAGGGGAAGACCTAAAATTTTATTCTCAAATATTTGTGTTATTAGTGGTCCTATCTACAAATACTATATTACTAAAGTTATATAGTATTAAATTTCCGATCATTTATGTCTTATACATTTTTACCGTACCGGCTATGATAACAGAGATATTCATGAATGTGTATTTTTGTTGCTAGGTTCATATCAGCGCCAAGTCACGAGAAAATGGGTAAACAGAATTTAATGAAAATCTTCTTCTTGCTAGGGGCTTTACGTCGCACCGACACAGATAGGTTAATGAAAATCGTTATGTGAAGTCGGGGAGTAAGGAACTACAGTCTACATTATAAGTAATTTCGTAAGATGCCCTAATATCACAGTCGAAAGAAAACTAAATGTGAAGGCCTACAATACAGAAAGCTCATAACACTGAACAACAATAACATTACATTGACCATTGTTTGTTGTGATGTGCGTTGTGTCTTTTGTTGCCAGTTATGTCCGATAGATGGGATTACCGCTGTATACCGAGTATATTTTTAATATGCTTTACGTCGCACCGACACAGATAGGTATTATGGCGACGATGGGATAGGAAAAGGCTAGGAGAGGAAAGGAAGCGGCCCTGGCGTTAATTACGGTACAGCCGCAGCATTTTCCTGGTGTGAAAATGGGAGACCATGGAAAACTATCTTCAGGGCTGTCGACAGTGGTTTTCGAACCCACTACCTCCCGGATGCAAACTCACAGCTGCGCGCCCCTAACCGCACGGCCAACTCACCCGGTCGTACCGAGTATAACAGCCTGCCTGAATATTGGCGGGAAGTAGCTGGGGAGTTAGATAACTTTCCTCTTAAGCATGTCATTCCTCTGGTTCATAAATTTTCTGATACTGCAGGTACGTAACAAAATGGTTCATCATAGCAGTCAGTCCCTACCCTGAGGCACTGATTGGAATGCGCAATGTGTATATTTAACGGAACAATGGCAGAGTCGTGGCTGTCTGCGGCCTGGTCATTCCAGCATTGGAACTTTGGACTGTTAGATCGGCATCGTAGTACTGTTCGTTAAAAGTGAGAACATGTGCGGTTTTTCATTTGATCGAGTATTTTATATGATAACATTGCTTTTAAACCCTACATTCCTACTGGCCTAAGTTAACTGTAGTTAGGAAAACCACAAAGACAGTCTTTCTGAGAATCCCGTAGCGAAGCACGGGCACATCAGCTAGTAATAAAATAATTATCAAAACGTGTTAGGCAACGTGTAAGAATGTAAGCTTTTCATGTTTCTTCTTAAGTAAGATCGAAAACAAAGAAGATGGAATGGTGCAGGAAGGTCTTAACATACGCGCTCCTCCTCTCCTCTTCTTCTACCTTTTCGTTCACTTCTTCTCCTTGTTCCTCCTCTTCTTAAGGAAGATGGGAGAACAAGAAGAGAAAGGTGTAGGAGGGACCTAAAATACTCTTCATGACAACTCTTCTGTGGAACTCCGTTAGATTATGTTGTCAATTCGAAACTCTATGGCATGTTGTTAAAATGGGCAAGTTTCTAAAAATCTTAATATTTAGCAAATCTAACATGACAAGAGAAACGGAAGACTAGTATTTAAAATCTACGATGGCAAGTCTTCCAGCCATCGATGTTGTTATTGTCAAGTGAGATTGTCGTTTAATGGAGTGCGTGCTGTTGCTTGCCCTTAGCTGTTACTAGTGAGGGGAAGCATGTATGAAGGAGAAGTCGTTAACATCATGATATTACTTTTTAGGAAGATTGGAGAAGGAGAGAAAATATACACTAGGGTCTTAAAATTCTGCTTCACCTTGTCTTTTTCTCTTCTTCGTTATCTTCTTCTTAAAGAATATTGAAGAACAAGAAGAGATAATAGGGAGGAGGTCCAAAAGTATTCCTTCCTCCTTGTCTTATTCGTTAACTTTTTCTTATTATTATTATTATTATTATTATTATTATTATTATTATTATTATTATTATTATTATTATTATTATTATTATTATCTTCTTCTTCTACTTGAGGAAGGTTGGAGAACAAGAAGAGAAAAATATACAGGAGGGTCTCAAAATTCTGCTTCCTCCTTGTTTTTATCTCCTTCTCCTTCTTATGATGATTATTATTCGTTAACTTCTTCTCAGGAAAGATTGGAAAACCAGAAGAGAAAACATACAGGATGGTCTTTAAATTGTCCATCCCCTTCCCCCTCTTCTTATTCTTCTTCCCTTCTACTCCTTCGTTAACTTCTTTACTTTTCTCCTTAAGGAATACTGAAGAACAAGAAGAGAAAACATACAGGATGGTCTTTAAATTGCCCATCCCCTTCCCCCTGTTCTTATTCTTCTTCCCTTCTACTCCTTCGTTAACTTCTTTACTTTTCTCCTTAAGGAATACTGAAGAACAAGAAGAGAATGCTATACAGGAGGGTCATAAATTCTCCATCCTCCTCCTCTCTTACTCTGCTTATTCTTATTCCTTATCTACACCTACTCCATAGGGAAGATTAAATAATAAGAAGGAATTAGCGGGTCTTAAAAATTCCTTTCTCCCTCTTATCATCGTTTTTTTCCTTTTAATTCCTCTTAGCATGTATCCCGCGAGCGTGTAGTTTCCGCATTGCAGAGATAGTATTTACAGTGTTAATAACGATTCGTACGGTGATGATGAGATTTTTCGAGACGATAGTAAATGCAGAGAAGTACCAAGATGACATTTTGACGCCGTTCTTCTATCAGTTAACGGAAGAAGAAATATCATGTGGATGGTTTCAACAAGATTCAGTCGCATGTAAAAAAAAAAAAAAAAGAAAACAACCTCATCAATTAATGAAGTCAAAATTAAATACTTCAAGTAGACACAATTAAATTGTCCCCATCAGAAATGTATTAATGAGGTTTCACTGTAATTTAAAGGTGGCAACTCTCAATTAAAATATTAGGATGTAACATTCATAGCCCCATGTCTCATTTCTTCTTAGTTTTTCTCCAGGAATTCAGACCACTCTTTGTTCTTCTCACTTTACCTTTCTTAACAGGAGTAATATTCTTTGCCATTCTAATACACTGTATTCAGAGCACAAAACTGCATGAAATACTTCCATAGTTCAAGAACACCTGATATAAACTGCGGGTAACTTTCAGCATAAAGTCACTTGCTGAAAGTGTCCTTTTCTATTGCCTGATTGTGTAAAGGCGAGTTTTGGAATGACAGGTGCCATGGATAAGGTGAGTTATGGTGAGTTATGGAACAATAGCCTAACTTTGGTGACAGTTTTATGTGGGAAAATGGAAGTTTTGACCTAGAATTATCACAAACCTAACCAAGAAGGCACGGTGTTTGTACTCTGCTCTACAGCAGCTGCCTCAGCTGAATTTATGTTGTGCGTGGCCGCCCTGCTTTAAGCATGTATACAATCTTATAAAAGATGCTGGAAGTGTCGTCGTTCCTCGGTTATACAGGCATTGTGTCTGGTAACCACATTCTGGCTGACGCGCGTGAGTTCTGCCACGGTAATGTTTCTGATTTCATTCGTAACGTTTTCTTTCATTTCCTTCAATGTGTGATGAGTTGTTCAATACACTTATTCTTTGTTTATCCCACGAGTAAATATCATACACTGTTAGTTCTGGAGAACGAGGGGGAAATAGACCAGCACTGATCACTGATTCTGGCGCATGTCCATGTTTGATATTAGGCGCTTCACGTCTTCTTTTGTTTTCGAAAATCCACTTACGGGGGGATAGAATTGAAATATTCGTTGAATTATTTGTATGAGGATACTTATATCTCTAAAGGATAAAGATGTTACAGACGTGAAAGTTGGTATTTTGAACCTCCTTTAAAAGTAAAGAAAAGCATATTTTTTGTTTTTAGAAAAATCCACTTAAAGGGAGAGGGGGTTCAAAGAAGGGAAAAAGAAGTTGAATTAATTTTATGATAATACTTATATCTCAAACACTGAAGATGTTACAGACGTGAAAGTTAGTACTGTATTTTGGATGTCTTTTAAAAATAAAGAAACACGTACTTTTTTGTTTTTGGAAAATCCACTTAAGGGGTTGAAAAAATTGAAAAATTAGGTGAATTTTGGAAATGAGTACCGGTACATCTACAGTATATGTCAAAAACTTCACATGTTACAGACATGAAACTTGGTATTTGGGAAGTCCTTTAAAAATACAGGAACACGTACTTTTTGTTTTCGGAAAAGGCAGTTAACGGGGGGGGGGGGGTGAAAAGAAGTGAAAAAGAAGTGAATAATTTTTAATGAGGATGCTTATATCTCACTAACTGATGATGTTACAGACACGAAAATTAGTATTTGGAATCTCCTTTAAAAGTTAAGGAACATGTGTTTCTTTTCATTTTTTCGAAAATGGGTAGGGCTGATAAAGGGGTTAAATCCTTTTTATGGGGATTCTTATGGCCTATCTCAAAAACTGAAAATATTACTACGTGGAGATAGATATTTGGAATCTCCTTTAAAAATAAACTTTTTTTCGATTTGAGAGAAGACTGTTTCTCATATGTACAGTTCTATATTGCATGGTCATCTTAGCCCAAAAGGCAATAACACAAACATGGTTTACAAAGAGTTTCCAGGCTAAATGAAACTCAATTTGTCGGTGAATGTTTATATTTTAGGGATGTTCAGATAATGTCTTACTACAGTACCAACGAACGATTACTTGTATTATTTTACGAAATTCACGCGAGCGAAGCCGCGGGTAACTGCTAGTAAATAAATAAAATTGATTTTCTCACTGGATGATCCTAGTCTTATCCAAAATACAAATTTAAGATATTGATGTTATACTTAATTATATTTATAACTCCTCAATAAGATGACGCTCTGACCTTAAAATTGAATGCACGGTAATACAATTAAACCTTTTTGGCTTTTCCTGAAAAATGCACTTATGGTGGATAAGACTAGTTTTGTAACAAACCACCTCATATAGGAATAAGGTACTGTCTACAGTGATTTATTATAACCTCTTACTTAGGGAGCCAAATTGGTTGCTAGACACAGATAGGTCTTACGGCGACGATGGGACAGGAAAGGGCTAGGAGTGGGAAGGAAGCGGCCGTGGCCTTAATTAAGGTACAGCCCCAGCATTTGCCTGGTGTGAAAATGGGAAACCACGGAAAAACATTTTCAGGGCTGCCGACAGTTGGGTTCAAACCTACTATCTCCCGAATACTGGATACTAGCCGCACTTAAGCGACTGCAGCTATCGAGCTCAGTTCAAATTAGCATTCAAATGATTTTGGAGGATCTGGACAGTGTGAAGGTAGTTACTCTTCCAAGAGTCTAGGTCATCGACTCCTAATGGCACGAAATGAGACAAAATGGAATGACAATTTAAAAAGCCATAACCCTCCAATGACCAGAATTCTAAACGTGAGAACAAAGAATGAATGGATGGATTTGAAGTTAAAACAATCAGTGGTTCCGACCCACAATGCTCCACATTCCCAGAAACTAGCATTAAACAATAGTATTAATGACCAAGGGACTGTCAGAATTTCAGAGTTCTGAATCTGAAACTACAGTATTTTCTGAGACCAAAGAAAAATGTTTGTTGAAGTATATGAAAGCAGTTGCAAAATTACACTCTGGTTTAACCAAAAAAGGGTGTTAGGGAACTGGCAAAAAAGTTTGCCCTTGCCAGCAATAAGAACCACCCTCGATTTATGGAATGAACACGAAATAGCTGGAGAGGAACAGATGAGGATGTGCACAAAACATCACCCTGACCTGTCCAGAAGAACCCCAAGAGCTACAAGTTTAAGCAGGATAACCATTTTAACAGAAGAAATACAACATTGTTCTCCAACAAATTTTATCATAGCTTGAACCTGAACCTGAACAAATTTAGAAATGCAATGAGATTGGAGCATCAAAAGTGCAAACACCAGTAAAAATACTACTTCTAAAAGGAATAACATAGATTGGGGGTGCAACATCTGACAAAACTTGGGAGCCTTGTTGCAACTATTGTGGCAGTCTCTAAGTATAGGAAAAGAGCAAACAAATGTCAAATCAAATCACATGTAGAGAGACATGAGTAAGAAAAGGAACATATAACAGGACAAACACAATGGCAGGTCCGTGTGAGAAGAGGAAGCAACGGAAAAGGAAAAAAAAACACGAAAGGAAAGAACAAGGACAATCTCCACATCTTCATACACTGCCGTCTTCAAAGGGACAGACTCCATCCTCATCAAGTTCAGTTTTTACATCCATTTCATCAGCCCCCGATGAAGTTATTTCTTCTTCCCGGCTTCATCAGGAGGGTAGGAATCAACACTCATGGAGGAGCCACCTTGAAAGATGTGGGAAATGTAGGATAAGAAGAAAGTCAAGTCAAGTAAGTATAGGAAAAGGGAAGAAAAATGAGACAAAACTAAATGCTGGTGGGCAACATTAGGAATACAGGACAAATAAAAAAGGGGAAAAGAATCCTGATGGGATAATAAAGTATTGGAAAAGAACAATCAGGTCATATATTGAGAGATAGGAACAACAAAAGGAACATATAATAGGATGATGATGGTGATGATGATGCTTCTTGTTTAAAGAGGCCTAACATCTAGGTCATCGGCCCCTAATGGCATGAAATGAGACAAAATGAAATGACAATTTAAAAAGCCATAATCCTCCAATGACCAGAATTCTAAACGTGAGGACAAAGAATGAATGGATGGATATGAAGTTAAAACAATCAGTGGATCCGACCCACAATGCTCCACATTCCCAGAAACTAGCATTAAACAATAGTATTACTGACCAAGGGACTGCTTCTAAAGCACAATACTGAATCGAGGATGCTTGTAGTCTAAACGGGTCCATAATCCAGGTCATCGGCCCATCATAATGGTATTTATCGCTAGGAAAATAGAGCCACGGTATTTGTCACGTTGTGGTACTAATCAAAAGTAGCGTAGACTCGCGGTATTCCACACATTATGGTACTACTCACAGGTAATATAATGCACACATGCAACACAGACCTATGGTGTTTTGCACATTGTGTCGCTATTTACAGGCAAAGCAAACCTATGGTGTTCTTCACATAAGTTGACTAACCACAGTGATTCGCACTACCCCGTGGTGTTCCTCACATAGTGGGCACAAATCATAGGCAAGGCAGAACCATGGTTTCGCTCACCCATGGTGTCGCTCTTACAGTGGTACAAAACACAGGTACTGTAAAATGCATCCTGAGCATACACTGGCGCTACTAATCACAAACCTATTGTGTACCTAACATAGTGGTCCTAAAAGCGACCCATGGTGTCCCCTTTGTGGTGGTACTTCTAATTACAAGTAGTATTATGGTTCTAGTAGCTTCCGTGGCTAAGGCGGCAGCGAGTCAGCCTCTCACCGCTGGGTTCTGTGGTTCAAATCCCGGTCACTCCATGTGAGATTTGTGCTGGACAAAGTGGAGGCGCGATAGGTTTTTCTCCGGGTACTCTGGTTTTCCCTGTCATGTTTCATTCCAGCAACACTCTCCATTATCATTTCATTTCATCTGTCAGTCATTAATCATTGTCCCAGAGGAGTGTGACAGGCCTTGGCAGCCGGCACAATTCCTATCCTCGCCGCAAGGTTCATTCATTCTATCCCTGACCTGGTCAATGACTGGAAAACAGGTTGTAGGTTTTCATCATGGTTCTAATTTGATCATCCCTTCGTCGCCCCTTTTAGTCGCCTCTTACGACAGGCAGGGAATACCGTGGGTGTATTATTCATCTGTATCCCCCACCCACAGGGGGTTGTGTGTTTGGTCCGCGAGAGGTATTTTATTTCCCTCAAGTCCGCCGGAAAGATGGTTAGGACCCCCCTATCCGCCACGTGGGAGTATCACCTCTCCCCCTGCTATGCCAGCATGGTAGGTTCGTGGACATATAATAGGATGAACATAATGGAGAGCTGCTGTGGGAAGAGAGAGCAACAGAAAGAGGCCACAAGTACAAAACATGAAAACACAATAGGACAAGGACAACCTCTACATCTTCATACACTATCATCTTCAGATAGACAGAATATCATCTCATCAAACTCAATTCTTGTACACCCATCTCTTCTCAACTCCTGACAAGCTCATTTCTGTTTCCTAGCTTCATCAGGATGGCAGGCAACGACACATGTTGAGGGGCCATCTTGACAGTTCTATTTGGGAACTGTAAGGTAAGAAGAAAGCTGAATAAGTACAGGAAAAGGGAATTAACATAAGACAAAGATAAATGCAGAAGGAAAAGATCAGGAACACAGGACAAACAAAAACGAAGAAAAGGGCCCTGACAGGATAATATAAGTATTGAAAAGGAACAAACAAGTATCAAATTAAGTCAAATATAGAGTGTGGAACAAGAAAAGGAAGATACAATGTGACTGATACAATAGCAGGTCAGTGTGGGAAGAGGGAGCAAACTCTTGATTGTTCCTTTCCAATACTTATATTATCCCATCAGGATCCTTTTCTCCTTTCGAGTGTGTCCTGTGTTTCTAATCTTTTCCACCTGTACTTGTCTTTGTCATACGTTTCTTTCCTTTTCTGATACCTGTGTGGCTTCTTCCTATCCTACACTTCCCACATCTTTCAAGGGGGCCCCTCAATGAGTGTTGATGCCCACCCTCCTGATGAAGCAGGAAAGCAGAAACGAGCTTGTCAGGGGCTGAGAGGAGATGGATTTAGAAGAAAGGAGATTGATGAGGAGAGTGTCTACCTTTTGAAGATGGCAGTGTATGAAGACGTGGAAATTGTCCTTGTCCTTTTGCGTTTCAAGGTAGCCTTTGTTTTCTTTGTTTTGTTGCTTCCTCTTCCCATACCGACCTGCCATTGTGCTTTTCCTATTGTGTGTTCCTTTTCTTGTCTCTATCTCTGCGTATATGACTTAATTCTGTCATCCATTAGGGTCATTTCTAACTTTTAGTATAGCAAGGGGTCTGATGGCCTAGATGTTAGACCCCTTTAAACAACAAGCATCATCATCATCGTCGTACAACATGCTACATGTGTCTTGCACTGACTTTTATAAACTTGTGTGCAGTAAAAAATGTACCTTTACAAAGCACAGTCTTCTGAAAAATGCAATCGATATAATAACGAAGCTTGTAAATTCACGTACCACAGCATCATCAATTCATGTATTTAGTTTGAAAGATTTGTTTTTACCATTGCCATTTTATTATGTTTCTTTTAAGTAAATCCCTTTTGTTGGTAATCTACAGTTGTTTTTCTTTGTCATGTATACTTCTGTCCTGGTTTTGTGGACGAGAATTATTGCAACCCTGACATTGGCACATTGTAATCATATACATAGTTTCAAGGCACCCTGCAGAAAGTTCTGTTCATGATGGCTTTATAGCTTTCAAAGCTTCTATCATATCCACAGAACCATCTGAACACAGTTTTCAAAGCTTCCTTCAACTGATAGAATCATTCACTCTTTTTTTACATTCAGATGAAGATTCTTGATTTTATCAGTTTTGCTATCAATTCAGGATTGATTTCTTGTTGTAGGGGGTTCAAACAAAGATGTCTATTCCAATCTTGCTCTGCTGCGGTCAAAAGAAATCAGTGAACTCAGAATTTCAGAAGTTCACAAAGTAACCTGCATAAAAGTCAATTTTGCCACTGATGCTTTTGTGGCATCAGAGAGTACCCAGTCCGAAGAATGGTTGCATCCCCAATAGCTCTGTCATCAGATGTCATGGATGACCGAGGTATCAGTGAAGACACATACGAGAGAAATGAGCGAAAGCGTTTACCGTAGTCTTCCTCACTGAGCCAGCCATTGCTATCATGTACCAGCTCACCAAGCTCACTGAAATGCGTGCACCAAAGAATCCTATAAGCGATATTTTCATAATATTCATAACAGGGACTGGTTGTATAAGGAATGGCGTCGCTAGTAGTGTTCATACCTCAGTCACTTTCATATTCGCAAAGCAAATGTTAAGACTGAAAGTACCTAACAAATTTGTTCTAGCCCATACCAGAGGACAGTGCACTATAAACACTACTGGATAGGCATGCATCAGATATAAAAGCAAATTAATTGTGTTTTCAAAATATACATCATTTTGGATACGTCAAGGCTGTTCTTACAATACTTGAGGTTTTTTCTTAGAGGTATGTGAATTAGGAAAATATTAACTTGCAACTACACAAAAACAAAGAACTGAATACTTCAGTTCATGATGTTTTTTCACGTGGCATTGAAAGTGCACTTTCTAACCTAAGAGTATATATGGACTCATCACTTGTTGCACCAAAGAGTAAATATCATTCACGTTCAAGTTAGCGATGATAAGTAATGACAATATTCAGAATCCATCAGACCTATTTGGTGACATCTCCTCATTCAAAATGGTGCTTTCATTTCAAACATTCTCAAAATACTTCAAAAGCTCACAAAATATATAAAAATTTGCATTATTCATGCAAAAATGTAAAATTTGTCTTATATTAAAAGTGCAAAATTCACATAAAAATTTGCTTTAATCACAAACATAGAAATTGGAGGTCCACAATCATAATCCATAATGCATGTATATAATTGTGGACATCAAGTGTTTTAAAGCAAATTAGAAGAATAGCTGAGACAAAGACATTGTAATCATCTTCATATAACATACAGTTGACCTGGTATCTTCACTCTTCAACTTAAAGCCAAGAAGCCTGGAACTTATCACTGGAGATATGTCTCATGAGCTTCTTAAGAACACTGGATATGCTTCTTATCTCAAGTGGTACACTGAGAGCGATAACATGTTTTGACGTCTCAGTCAAGTGGACAAGTGGTTTGGTCGTCAATTTGTAGCAATAGCTTAGATGGCAAGAAAGGTGGAGGTCTTATTTATTCCCAATCAACCCATGAGGAGAATCTGCCATTTTGTTTGAGCCTGAGCCTCTTTGATTTATGGCGGGTGAGAGAGATCTGCTCATATGGATGAATGTAATACTTTTAGTGTATATTTTAGCTATCAGAAGAAAGTTATGCATCTGGATGTATTTCACAGAAGTCTCAGAAAAAACTGCAATGTACCACTTTTTTCGACCGTAAGACCCACTTTTTTACTCAGGAGATACAACCTGAAACATCTCTCCATCTTATGGTCTGAAGATATTTGTCGCTGATTATGCAGACATGCACTTGTTTTAATACCATGGCCTTGGAAAAGCTACAGTGGTAAATAGGGACAAGGGTAGTGACCGGCAAAAAGGATGGGGGAGAAAAGAATATGGAACGTGATAATTTTGTAAATTTTGTGAATTATTACGTGAATAGTCTATAGATAACATGTGAAGAATGAATACCGCGTAACTGACAAAACTCAAAGTTTACAGGAGAGACAAAAAACCATTTATTTCCAAAATAATACGAACTAATAGTTATTTTTAGATACTGTGATGTAAACGGGCCACTGGATACCGTACTCAGATAGTGCTTTTAAACGTTTATATTTTTTAATCTGTAGCATCAGTTATGTGGTATTGGATCAGTTAAATTTTCAAAAAACAGTGAGTTACGCGGTATTCGATTCCATAATAAAATTGATAAAATCTAATTGCTTAAATGATTTTATTCCAATTTTTACCATTAAATTTAAAATATAACCTTAAAATACAAAAGTCCAACATCACTGATTTTCATAACAACCAAATCGGGCCACATGAAATGAGTCGTTAACTGTGATTATGAATCACAATTAATACCTTGTATTCATTCTTGTGAGCGTGGAATGTTGTCGCAATAGGAGTGGCTTTAGGAATTACACTTTTGAGTTGTTGAAGATGATCCCATTTTGTATTCTTGATCTTTAAGTGCTCTTGGTAAACTTTTGTAAGCTCTTGTTCACTTACTGGTCTAGGTCTCCTGGGCATCTCCACAAAATCATCCTCAAAATCCAATTTGTACAAAATGACTCCTGTCGGATCGTATTTAGTAACTCTAAGATCCGTAACAGTTGGGTCATAAGCCTTTCGTCCGGGATGAATGTGAATGTTTGCGGGAAGATGTGAATCTTTTACGGCATAATCGGTGAAGAATGAGCAGTTAAGATAAACTGCACTGTATGGTTGGGGTTTTCCTCGTGCTTCTTTCGACACTGAAGCATATTGGCTAGGAAGTGTGATTTCACGGTTCTTTAACTTACATTCACTATGGACTGAGTCATATTCCATTTAGGTGTGACCCTTTTCTAGGAATTTCTGGAAAATCGCAACCCCAGTTTTCTTGGCTAGATTTAACAAAGCGTTAGGTGCATCCGCCGGAATACAAGATGATAGGAATTCGTGACGATTCCAGCTGCTTGCATATTATATCGATTATGCAACAGGCAAAGACTGCAGCCACCAGCTCAGCTTGACATTCATCGAACCAATAGCATGTTACATCATGGGTTCCTAAGTTATATACAGTAAAGTTACGTACTGCAAGCTTTGTCTTGTAATATAACGCACGAACCCTCAGAAACGGCTCTACCTTTACTGCCTGAAGGTCCACGGTGAATACTGCACATGTTCCGGCTTTTGCATCCTCTTCGTCTTTCATTTTATCATTTCTGGCTTTGGCCTTCATCACAGGTTGTGATTTTCATTTCCGTGTTGACGTATAACTAATATAATAGAGTTTGAGGGATTCCACCATTCAACACAATGTAATATGTTTGAAATTTATTAAGTGAAGACCGGTTTCGACTCCCTTGGAGTCATCATCAGTTCTTTTAGATAATTACATCAATGGGAATCTGATAACAATCATCATGGGGATTGCCTACATACATCTCTACAGGTTGACAAAAAATCATGACAAAATTATATACACAATGGCGATTGCCTAAATACTTATCAATAGGTTGTCCTGAAACATAATGACAAATTATGTACACAATGACATGAAACACTTGGCACTTTCAGAAAGATCTTGGATCTGGGTTTAGAATATACTGTCGTGTGTATGTAGAACACCGAGCAGACTTGTCAGTTTTTTTACAATCAACTTGAAAAACCTTTCTTAAAAAATGAAATAAAATGTCTACACAAAAAGAAAACTTAAATACACAATTATATTGGTCACATTTAAACGCTTCCCAACTATTAGCTCCCATAGAATGGAGCTCGTTTCAAAGGCACGTAACTAATAAATTAGAAACAATATTAAATAAGAAACAAAAACACTAGATGGGAAACTCATACGCCTCAAAAAAAAAACTAACTCGAAAACAGCAAACCAGAATACTAAAATTAAAAAATTCAACCCACCTTTAAACAACACTCCACTTACAGTAAATAAATAAAAATACATACGGTATATATAAATATATAAAATACATATAAAATATATAAAAATATAAATAAAAATGCAATCAAATACACAATTTTCAGAGGAGGAATTAAATTTACTCAATAAAGGACTAAAGTTTAACTGGCATAGTTTTCACAAAGAAAAAGATATTATTACAATAGCAGAAGTTGAATCCAACATATCCAAGCCTTCTGTCGAACAGCAAAATGATACTAGACATGAAATCAAGAAAAAACTCACCAACTTGGCAAATGAAATAAACACAAATTCCAAACTTACTAATCACAAATTAAACAAAGATCTACAAATTAAAATAAAACAGAATGATATCGGTCACTGAAGCCGACAAAGGAGGAACCACATTTATAATGAATAACAATGAATATATTAATAAAACTGAAGCTTTCTTTACAGATAAATCCTTTTCCATAATAAATAAAGATCCCATAGCCCGAGTTCAACGAAACTTCAAAACTTTACTTAAAAATTCAACTTTTTATTAAAAGAACAAAAATCACAAAAACTAATAAATATGAATCCAAACATACCTATGGCGAGAGCACTACCAAAAATTCATAAAACAGAAATTCCTATAGGCTCCGTGCGCTAAAGAGAGGAATGCACCGCTGCAATGTTAGTGGCAACAATTGTAAGTTAATGCGTCTCGCCGTGTGTTTCCATGGCCGACTAAATAATAAAAGCGGAATTTCAGAATTTTTTATGCAACAACAATCGGCCAAATTATTCCAAACTTGCAGAAAGTGGTCATGTATTAAATTTACAATAAAAAAACAGTTCGCAGGAAATAGCAACATAGAAATAACAGCAAATGTGATCCAAGAGAGAAAATTGGTTCAATAGATACCCTACCATTTCACGATTGAGGCTACGTGGTAATTTATCAGTTAATGGTGGTGATAAAGAGATTAATGCTCATGTACACATTCAACAATGCTGTCTTCAGAAAAAATATTTGGCGTATTTCTAATACAATATCATGTTAACAGAGGTTAATGCTGCTGGACAGAAGATTAATTTTAAATTTTAATTAATTTTAAACATAATCACATTTTCTAAGGAAGACCTTCGTAACAATTTAAATTATTTCTTAAAGGCAAATAACTGGTTCCGTGAAATGAAAGCATATTTCAGCAGTTATACACTGACTGACAGAGCAAATGCAACACCAAGAAGGAGTGGTTCGAAAGGGATGAAAGTTGGGGAAAGAACAGAGACGGCACGGACGAATAATTGATATTTATTTCAAACCGATATGCAGGTTACACAATGCGCACGGCATCGACTCAGTAGGATGTAGGACCACCGCGAGCGGCGATGCACGCAGAAACACGTCGAGGTACAGAGTCAATAAGAGTGCAGATGGTGTCCTGAGGGATGGTTCTCCATTCTCTGTCAACCATTTGCCACAGTTGGTCGTCCGTACGAGGCTGGGGCAGAGATTGCAAACGGCGTCCAATGAGATCCCACACGTGTTCGATTGGTGAGAGATCCGGAGAGTATGCTGGCCACGGAAGCATCTGTACACCTCGTAGAGCCTGTTGGGAGATGCGAGCAGTGTGTGGGCGGGCATTATCCTGCTGAAACAGAGCATTGGGCAGCCCCTGAAGGTACGGGAGTGCCACCGGCCGCAGCACATGCTGCACGTAGCGCTGGGCATTTAACGTGCCTTGAATACGCACTAGAGGTGACGTGGAATCATACGCAATAGCTCCCCAAACCATGATGCCGCGTTGTCTAGCGGTAGGGCGCTCCACAGTTACTGCCGGATTTGACCTTTCTCCACGCCGACGCCACACTCGTCTGCGGTGACTATCACTGAAAGAACAGAAGCGTGACTCATCGGAGAACACGACGTTCCGCCATTCCCTCATCCAAGTCGCTCTAGCCCGGCACCATGCCAGGCGTGCACGTCTATGCTGTGGAGTCAATGGTAGTCTTCTGAGCGGACGCCGGGAGTGCAGGCCTCCTTCAACCAATCGACGGGAAATTTTTCTGGTCGATATTGGAACAGCCAGGGTGTCTTGCACATGCTGAAGAATGGCGGATGACGTGGCGTGCGGGGCTGCCACCGCTTGGCGGCGGATGCGGCGATCCTCGCGTGCTGACGTCACTCGGGCTGCGCCTGGACCCCTCGCACGTGCCACATGTCCCTGCGCCAACCATCTTCGCCACAGGCGCTGCACCGTGGACACATCCCTACGGGTATCGGCTGCGATTTGACGAAGCGACCAACCTGCCCTTCTCAGCCCGATCACCATACCCCTCGTAAAGTCGTCTGTCTGCTGGAAATGCCTTCGTTGACGGCGGCCTGGCATTCTTAGCTATACACGTGTACCCGATGCATTTACTGGACGTATTAAAAATGGCGCCTACGGAAGGTAGAGGCTAGCCAAGGCAAAGAAATGTGTAATAGGGTATCGAAATTGATGTATGCTAGAAGGCCATGACTAACTTAAACCTACCACTATGAAGGCGGTGTACAATGGTGTAGAATCGATAGAATTGTTTTTAAAAAAATAAGAAGGATCAAACAGATTATTATAAAAAACTTACTTAAAAAATTGACGTGGTAAGGACAAGATATCCCGAACATCGCTCTCAAAAATAAGCAAGATTTGAAATATCTAACGTGAAATTTTAAGCTGAGAGGACGGAAATATTGAACGAAACGAAGAGATAAACGTTGAAATACCGTAAAGAGGGAATAAAATCCGGAAATTTTGAAAAGTCCTTCCAAATACTTAGACGCAAAATCGTTTGAAAACAAGAAGTTGATTGAGACGTGAGAGCTCGAGGTTGAGCTATATTAAGTGGAAATAATCGCAAGGACAGCCTAAATAAAGAAGCAATCACTATAAAAAATATATATATACTACGCAGAACCATGATGAATTCATATTTTCCAGAATCGACGCATATTGTCTACTGTGTTCCTGAACAGATGATGGCTTGCTAAATCGGCATAGACCAACCTGGAGGGAGATGTCATCCTGGCTGTTAAAACCACCCGACCCGTGTGGAGGAGGTCACTCTACCTGAGATACCAGTGGTGGAGATCCTGCCCAGTTCCCAATCCAAGGCCTGCGACCAGACCGAAGAGCAACTAAGGCCCGAGATATTGAATGGCGAGCTAAGTAATAGTATTAAGTAGTATAATTTCTTATGTAGAGTATTAGCAGTATATGCAATAGATCTGAATAGCCTAAGCGTGAGATAATTAAGTGTGCAGTGAATATAAGAAAGTGCAGTGTGAAATATTTAAGACGATATCTTGTTACAGAATGGTGACGAGTTTACTACATTATTTTATCCAAGGATGAAGGGATACGATTTAAAATGCGACATAGTGTAACAGCTGTTTTCAAGGAATCCCGGTTAGTTAGAAAGATCCATGAGTGATGTAATACCAGTCAAACCCAGTTACGTCACAGAGGGATGCATGTTTGAATTGGTTAAGTTAAATTACCATACTCTTTGCTGTGTGAATATATTGAAAGAATAGATACTGAATTTGGGGTTATATGTTGAATTGTATGACAAAATGCGTTTTGAGGAACGAATTCTGCGCTATTGAAGAGATACGTATCGTTGTGTTTAATTAATATTGGAGGTTAAACGCGGTAATTATAGATGTTAAATGAATTAAATATGGGTTGAATTGAAGGTTAATAATGAAATAATGGAAGTATATATGGTATTTTAAATGATATATTGCGCAGATTAACAGGAAGTAAAACGTATATGATTTATATAATGTGCGAGGTAGGAGCACATGTAAAGCGACTACGGAATATAAGTATGCCCCAGGGAGGAACTATAGCAAGGTATGGACAATAAAATTACGCATATTTTAATGAAGTGTGAAAGTGGTTTGACAATAATAACAACCGGTGATGGGTAAATGAATACATGATTGTATCATATTCTGAATGAATGGTAATTGCGTGGAAGATCAAACTTGTATGCAACTAGTATGATAGTGTAGTGTTGAAATATCTTTATGTAGGCATTTGCACATCTATATATGAAAAATGCTTATTGGCTATGTGTATATTGAACTGGAATACGTTACATAAGAAATTATCTAGCTAGAGTAGGGAAATTATTTGAGATTTACGTAGGATATCATCGATGTTTTGTTAATCTGAAATATTATTAGAGCGAATATTTAGTTGGGAGCCGTAATTTAAGTGGCAATCGGACCGAGAAACTTAGTGCGTCATTCAGTATTTCATTTTCTTCACTGTAGTCTGCACCAACGAACTCAGATAATTTTCAATGTAACTTAGGTCACTGATATTTGTATTCAGGACACTTTATTCAAATTCAGTTCATTTCCGCGATAACTTGAACAATGTTATGGTTGTATTTTAATGAGGGTGTATAATTAACACCGTGAGTGATGGAATAACTTATTGATATACCGAATTTTGACCGTGGTCTGAAGACTTTGATGTAATATATACTTAAGTGACCAGATGTAAATTTTAATAGGAAGATGAAACAAAGCAACAATTCATTTCAGGAATACGCGACCCAGAATGTTAAGATATGTAAACTTAGTTTAGGAGTAAGGCAGCGCTGACCTAGAATATTTGATTCAGTAATTAAAATATTTATTTATTAGGTTGGTAATTGGAAGATTATGAGCAATATTTGACATTAACCATTTCTTTTGCGAATCTTGATAGTTTAATAAATGTGTTTCTTGATTAATTTTTATATGATGGAATGAGTTTTCATTTATAATGGTAGTCAGTAGTTGTACTTAGTGAGTAAGGTTCTCGTTATGCGGATATGTTTTTCGAAAGATTGCCTGAAGTTTACGTTCGCAAAATCCACTACTGAGCGTTAAATTACGTAATTCTGAACCGCGTATGATACCGTTACTTTCTCTTTAAACGCACGTTAAACCAAAACATAGAAAAATTAACCATTTTTCTGGAGGCATGAATACCCTGAGATATGTAACTGACTAGTTGGGAAAATACTGTGGTTACCCTGACCCGTAGGGTGCAGTTATAAATTGTCGCCCAACAGTGAGGCAATTGAAGAGAAAGACACCGCGGGACCGATTATTTAATTGAGAGTTAGACCCGAGAAAATAGCCCGATAACTTACTGCTGAACCAACATGGGGGTCTGAAGAGAAAGGTAGTAGTTGATAAAGAGATAGATGGAGAAAGGTACCGAAGACTGCAATGTAATGGGCATCCAAAAACAAGCCAGTTATTTTTGACATTCTGAGCTGAGGTCAAAAGAGAATGATATTGCGGAAAGTTGTGGGAAGCAAAAGAGCCCAACATGCGGTTGGTGAAGGAGATACTTGGAGATTTGTCAAGAAAATAGGCTCGGGTGAGAAACTGATAATTAAGTATTGAGAAAATGATGTTTAAGTATGAATATTTTCCAGAAGTAGATTGTTAGATGGAGTGATAGGAGGATATTTTATCCTTTTTATTGAAATAATTGTAGGTCTTCACATTTCATTCTTTATTTTAAAATATGATTGAATTTATTCTTGATATTTGGATTAATAGTTAGTATGTAAGCAAATGACGAATACCACATGGTGGGTAATAATTTTTCTCTTTTTGGGAAACTATTTCTGAAATTAATTCAAAGGAAAATGATCTGATTTCGTTGGGAAGTTGCTCATACTTTAACTGGTAGGATGATATCGATCTTCAGGAAGGTCTATATTTTAAATAATTTGAGAAACTAAGTGAATATTTAGTATATAAGACTTGATTGCTAGCTTTAAGGGTATTTTAGATTTAGAAATTGAAAAATATTTCATATATTTATTGACACTGTGTGATATTAGAGAACTTGGAAAATTAGAGTTGGTTAGGAAATTAGAGAATTATTCGAAATATTACTGAAATTGACGAGATAATGGCAACTCAGGGAAGAGTGCAAACCAGAAGGGAACAAGAAGAAGAAATGAAAAGAGCACAGGAAAAGCATGAAGGAATGCCGTGGTGGTTCCTAGAATATATAAAGAAACAAGAAGAAGAGAGACACAAAAAAACCAAGAACGAGAGGACGAAAAGAGGGAAGAAAAACAAGAACGTGATGAGAAAGAAAAGAAACAAGAAGAAGAGAAGGATAGGAGACGGGCAGAGAAAGAACAAAAACAACGTGAAGAGAGGAAAAAGGAACAACAAGAACTCTTAAAGGAGTTCCGTAGAGAACAAGAAGAGAAACTGGAGGAGTGGCAACAAAAGCAACGTGAAGAAAGGAAAAAGGAACAGCAAGAATTGTTGCAAGAGCTGAATAGAAAACAAGAGGATAAACAGAGAGAGTTGACAGAAGAAATCAGAAAGAAACAGGAGGAAATAAAGGAAGACAACACAAGAACTCGATTGGAAATACAGAATAGGCTAGCCGAAATGACTCAGAGTATGGAGAATAGAAACAAGCAGATACACGAAGAAATGGACAGAATTAAAGGACAGGTTACAGAAAGCCAGAAAATCATCAAGAAGTTGAAGGATGAGGAGATTAGCAAACTGACCAGCGATCTCCGAGAACTAAAAGTCAGTAATGAGAAGAAATGGGACGAATTGAGTGAAATAACAAGCGGCATGGAAGGATTGAAGGTCAGACATCAAGAATTGGAGGAGAAATTCGATCAGGCTGCTGGCACGGTGGCCGGTAAAATTAATGAGTTAAAAGAGAAGATCGAGAGCGATAAGAATGAGGCGGACCAGAAGATGGAGAAGACGGAAGAGGAGTTAAGGCAGATTAGGAAGGAGATGCAAGAAATTAAGATAGAAAACCAGACAACGAAATCCGTTATTTCAAATTATAGTGAACGGCAAAAAGCGATAGGGATTCAGATTAATGAGAGGGAGACTACACCGTCAAGAACACTGGATCCAAGTAGGCAGAGCATAGATTTGGTAAATGGAAGCAGTCAAAATGAAAGTCCAACCATAATAAACGTCATAAAAACTTACGACGATCGCCCAAAGCATTTTGACAACACATCAAAAATCTCACCTAAGCAATTTCTCAGAGATATTGAGGAACATTTTCGCGAAGGTAGAATTCAAGAGGATAAGAAGCTGCGCGTGATAGAAAAACATCTAGACGGAAACCCGAACATCTGGTTCCAAGCTTTTAAATATACTTTCCACAGCTATGAGGAATTTAAGGCTGCGTTCCTAAGAAAGTTTTGGAGTCCAGAAATTCAACAACAACTAAGAATCGAACTTTACGCAAGAAACTTTTCGTCAATGGGTCAAACCCGATATAGTGACTACTTCTCTTTTCAGTTTCACAGATTTCAGGACATAGACTCAGCTCCAAGCGAGCTAGAGGCCATAAAAACTATTCAAAGACAATTCCCACCGGAGGTGCAGAGGTTATTAGCAGCCTCAGATGTTGAAACCGCAGTCGATATGGAGAGTAAGCTAAGGCAGATCGATATGACATCCTCATATCCATTGAATAGAAATATACTGAACCATACTGTTCATGGGACAATTGTATTAATTTTAGTATTGGATATTGGAATCACACAAGGCCACCCACGAAGCCATTGTCTTACAGTATATTTCATAAAGGAGTCCAGAAGAAGCGTTCTTGTGTGAAGTGAGCTAGAGCGTCATTATGAGAAATCTCCAGAACCTCATTAAAGGGAGTTATGTCCCAAGCCAAGACTCTTGATGAAGATTGGGGACGCTTCCTGGATCCCGGCAAAACTTATATTAGGAGGGAAGAAAGAATTAAATTAATATCTTTGGTTACGGAAGAGTTGAATTGGATTTGAGACAAGAATTGCAACCTGCATAATTTCTGCTTAATTTTGATATGCATTAGGGCTGCATTCATAAATGCATTCGTTAAATAGTGCACATGATGTACTTTGTGCGGGAAAACTTCGCGGGCGCGCGTCTCTTGCACGCGATCAAGCGGCGTGATGACGCTATACGGGATTATAGAAATAAGGCCGCCTGGCATGTCAGTCTCATTCTTGGACAAGAAGACCGCTTGAACGAGTCGTCATACTGCGTGTTGGTACTGAGAACAACGCTTTGTCTTCGAGCTGCACATACTACTAGTACTGCTGTATCTGCGAGGAAGTAAGTAATCAACTTGAATATTCAGCTGAATTTAAGATTTTACCTGTGAGAATATGCTATGGGGAGATGAGGTACTGCTTGTAAGAGACTAATGAACTAGTAGCTTCATATTTCTGTGAGGTCAAGGTTTTACTGACGAAATGCTAGAATTAATATTGGCTCAGGATAGTAATTCAAAACGACATGTTGTCCGAGTGAAGGGAGGATATAACAGTGACTAAAAGTAGTGAAGAAACTGTGTACCAGGTTTAAAACTCTGAACGAGACTTGGTCAATGTGACGTGTGAGACACGATAGTAGTGGAAACAGGCATCGAGTTTGGACAGTCTGTAATGAATGAATTTGTTTTCAGTTACCCCAGCATCAAGTCAGAACGAGTTTTTGACATCATCATTGCGAGGAAGCCACAACCAGGAGCTGAAGCCAACACGACAACGGGCATCGATCCAGGAACGTTGGGAGCACCTGATCAGCGCGACGTCGAAGGGGACATCTTCCAACTACCTAGGGAGCTGTACGAAGGAGCCACACAAGAAAGCATGTCGCCAAGTGGTCAACAGTGTTTGAAGCAAGCGCCGCAGGCTATCATGATGTGGTAAATTCAGTGGTCCACAGGGAGGGCCGCTCCGTAATGTCATCGATAACATAAGGCCAGAGCTTTCCAATTCTGTTTCAAGCATGTCATTTAAATTTAGATAGGAATATGGGGGGCCGTCAGTCAACAGATTAGTTATGGTAGGAAAATGTTCTTGGTAATAATGAGCTAGGCCTCAAGCTCGAACCCCGTACATCAGGGTAGATGATATTTTGTAGATTCCTTGTTAGCGTGTTTATATTTCATTTCGATTGTATTATTTTACGTACGTGTGATTTTTTATGGGTCTGATCGAACTCCTTTGGTCATAATAGGTTAGTCTAACAGACAGGCACTTTTTATTATATCGCATTTAGGCATTTGTTTCTGCAGACGTAGATACGTATAGTTGAGACCAGGATGAACCCGTAATTTACCCAGCTTCACTGACAGGGCGAGCGAGTCCGAATATTTGAGAGATATGAGCATTATGCAGATAGCTGACTGTATGTATTTGAGATGAGAAAGCCCAGCACAGTTTGAGAGTATATTGGCTGCATGAGAGAAGCCTGATTAGGGCCATGTGATTATCGCATATTGATTTGTGTCTTTGTCTTATCAAGGTTGAGCCCATGGGAGGCGGAAATAAGATTAGTTATATCGCTGGTGATATTGAGATGAGGGCGGATCGCCCAGGTGTATTTTAAAGAGTACTTTTTAGCAGCCAGGTTACGTGAGGTATTTTGAGAGGCGAGATGCTTTTGCTGGCAGTCAGCTGAGCTCATCAATTAGGTGGACTGTCGCTGGTGAAGTGGTTGCAGGGGTGAGGGTGCGGTGCTTGACGTCACAGTCTTGAGAATTGGTTTTTGCCGTCTGGAGCTTGTCAAGTGTGCGAAGGGGAGGAGGACCTTGATGTTTCGAAAGCAGGAAGAGATCTTTTTTATGTCCTATTCGTTCTACGTTAATTTTTATCACTGGCCCGTTTGATATTGACACCCGTGGATATGTTGGTTGTGTCCTTTTTATATTGTTTGCATATGAATATTATACGCCTTACTCGTCATGGGACTAGGGTTCGTGACCGAGTCAGGTCACTGTACATTCTGTGTTGATATTTGTTAGCACTGGGGTTCGATGGTACGAGGCATAGTAAAATTTATGGGAATCACTGTTTGATGTGTATTTCAGCAGATATCCATCTTTCTAGACTTCGTTACTTACACTATTGTAACATGCTTGTTATAGCACAGCTGTTTTTCGTGAAGGCAGTGAACTGCTTGTCATCGGCTCAGCATTATCTTGACCCAAGCATTCTGAAAGCTCTTATATTTGTAAATAATTCCATTCTATGTAATAAATCCCTATTTGTTAAACTTTGAATGCAGCGATGTTTTCGGTTAGATATTTTATTTTATTTTAATTTAGCGAATTCTTACCTGAGTAGTCACATATCCTAGTGTTTATCTTTTGTTGCTCCGTTATCCCCATGTTATCCCTGAGAAGAGCGCTTATCCGGCTGAGTGAAGAGGAATGTGTTCAGGTAAGACTATGTGCACCAGCTCACGTCTGTGAGAGTTCTTTCACTACTGTACTCTGGGTTCGAGACCGGCTTTCGCCTGGCCGGAACTTTAGAGTCCAGTAGGGCACATAGTATTTATGGCGCCGAGCAGCGTGTTGGCCGAAATTCCGTAAAGGGCTAACCATAGCGACATAGTATTTTTGTCGCCTAAGCAACTGTGGGGCTCGATATGTCTGTAAATGAGGGCTAACCATAGCGCCATGGTATTAATGACGTCGAGTAACGAGTGGCCCGATATTTCAGTAAAAGGGACCATAGCGCCATTGTCAACATTGTGAACTTGGTGTGGCTAACTGAGGACCCGATATTGCAGTAATGAGGGTCATACAGCTTGTTTTATTATGCCGTCAGGTGATGCTTGATATTTGTGTAAACGAGCTCACACAACCAAGTTGTATTTTGCTAATTTTCCCCATAGAATAGGGCTATAGGTCGTAACTTGTGTCTATAAATGCAGGACCTGATATTTCGGTAAGTAAAGGTCGTGCAAGGCTTGATTTCAGGCAGAGGTTATGACAGCTGCATTCAATTATGTGTAGTGCAGGTATACCAAGTTTGGTCTTTGATCTGTACTGTTAGCTTAGTGATATATTAGGAGTATTTTGTTGAGACTTGTGATGTTTTTATGACTGCCAGTTCAGTGAGGTATTTCGTGATTTATTTGTCCCTTGGTCGTACCATTAGAATAGGGATATTGCTGTTGAGGTTGATTAGCGAGGCTGTGCTGATTTTGTGGTTTCCGTGGAGTGATGATGATAGTCGTGTGGGGATTTGACCTGCAGGGTGTTGTGTTTCACAGGTGTATAATCAGCTTTGATTTTTGCATGTTGTAGTTTTTTGCTGTTTTTATGACATTTGTTGGAGGATTTTGTGTTTGTGTTGTATATATTTTGTATCATACTGTTGTGCTGACGGTTACCCTATGTTTGAATGACATGATGTTATAGTGAGGTAGCCAACTTAGGCTTTGGAAGTTCGAGAGTTTAGCAGTTAGGAACATTTTGATAAATTAGAATTGAGGGAAATTTATGGTAGATGAAATTTAATCGATGACATGCGGAGCGGTTTTTCCGCCGGACCTTATGACGAGTGAGTTGAATGTCGGTAGACATGGGTGAGGTGCTGAGGCACCTGAGCGATTAGCTAAAGGAGCTATTAAATGAACAGCTTGGGGCTCTTTGAGAGGATGTAGGAGTTATTAAAGGACAACAGACTAGGGATAGTGAGCGATTCAATGAACAGTTTGTGGCGCTTAAAGAGGAACTAGGAGAGGTTAAAGGACAAGCGGATAGGAACGGTGAACGTTTGAACGAGCAAGTCAGTAGAAACTTTAAAGAACAGGAAATTAGGAACTCGGAACAAGTGACGGGACTTAAAGAACACTTAACCGAGCAACTTACGGAAAAATTCGCGGAGTCCGAAGAAAAGGTTACACAAACCATGACCGAGAAACTCACGGAAAAATACGCGGAGTGCAAAGAAAAGGTGACCGAACAATTAGTACTCACAGAAACACGGGTAGCTAACCAAATAACTGAGCTAAAGGAACACCCTAGCATTCGTTTGGAGCAATTGGCCTCTGAAAATGAAGCGACTAGGGAAACCATAGCAGAATTAGATACGAAAATAGAGAATGTACGGCTGTGCTGTGTCACCACGACCGAGAAGTTGAGTCAACAGGTTGAAGAATCGCACAGAACGGTAGAGAAGCAAATTCGGGAAGTAAAGAACTGTATCGAGGGATTAGAACAGCGTATGGAAGAAAAAGATAAGGAAACCCAGTCCGAACTAGGAACATTTAGAGAAAATCTGGTGGCAGTAGTAGTTCGTATGGACCATACTCAAGAAGAGCTAATAAGAATAGAAGAGAAACTAGAGGCTAGGACTCAAGAAGTAGTAGACAAATATGAAGAGGTGACCGAAAAAAATAAGGCTAAGATTGCTGGACTAGAATTGGGTTTACAACAAACTAGGAAGGAAATCAGCGCTGAGGTCCAGGGTTTGAAGAAGTGCCGAGAGCAGGATCAACGGACAACTGAGAAGCGGATACAAGGGTTAGAGCATGAAATGGAGAATATGCGTGATAAGTTGGACCAATTAAAAATTGAGGAGGAAAACGGAGTAAAGAAGCGGAAGCTGCGTAGGACTCACAGCCCGATAGAACGCCAGTATGCAGATGACAGCCTGAATGAAAGTCAGGATGAGGGACATGAGATACTAGGAGAATCATTTAGGGCTAAGCCAAGAATAGGAAATTCAACCCTATTCAGTCAGGACAGTGTTTTACCGGGTTATCATTGGATTAGGGCACCCGAGGAGAAACCCAAGAAATTCGAGGGAAATGGAGAGGTCACGCCCCGTTCATTCCTTAAAGAGTTAGACATACATGGACGAAGGCCAGATACCACCAGAGCGCAGACTACGCACGGCAGAAAAGTATCTTGGAGGGATTGCTGGAGCCTGGTTCAAGGCGTTTGGGCAATCATTTAAGAATTATGATGAGTTTAAACGCGCATTCCTGAATAAATTCTGGAATCAAGGGCATCAGCTGGCGCTTAGAATGGAGCTCTACGCTCGTAGGTATGCAAATAGTACTCCCACAAGACTAAGCGAGTTCTTCATTTCCCAATACTTACGTTTGCAAGAGCTAGATCATCCGCCCGAAGAAATGGAGATCGTAACGACCATTATTAGGCAGTTGCCTGTAGAGGTACAAAGAGCTCTAATCGCTGCAAATGTTACGACGGCGGTAGCCGCTGGGGAAATGCTTAGGCTCTGGGACCAGACGTCTGCACTGCATCAGCCACGTATACGGGCCATAGAGACTGTCCATAATGTGAATGTCCAGGCGGAAGAGCAGATTGGAGAAAGAGGCCACAAGGAGTGTCAAAATCCCGGCACTCAAACGCCTACCCTAAGGGAACGAGATGAAGAAAATCCTAAACCCAGAGGAGATACGAACTGGCGACCTCGAAGATGGAGCACATGGCAGGAGGAACCGGACCGATGGAGAGGAGAAGAACGCCGAAGGAATTCATTTGAACAGCGGAGGAATGACCGGCCGTACTGGAGACGAGACGATGATCGTTACAACCCCAGAAGTAACAGCCAGCGGTGGAATGGGAACCGAACGAGATATAACAGGCCTAGGGAGAGTTCACTGCGCCCGAGAAATGGTGAGAGACAAGAGGGCGCCTACCACTCAAGAGTAAGAGAATCGGGGGATGTATCAACACGTGACACATGGCAGGAAGAATTACGAACTCACAGTGCTGCCAACTCTCCTGGAGCTACGAGCTTGGCTTACCAAGAATTTCACAACGGAGCCAGGCAGAAGAGTCTCAACCCAAATGCACCCAGTTTCGCTGAGATCGAGAGGGAGGATAAAAAAAACGAGAAATTTAGTGCGAGGAGATAGAATATTTCGCGAGGATGCCGGTTGGATGACTGTAGCTATTCATAATTGGGTTATCACTCCAGATGATCTACTAGAGGATCCTATTAAAAGTAACTTGCCCCGACCTAAAGAATTACCTGTAATTTATACGAGAATTCACGGTTTAAACGTATGCTCTCTGGCTGATACAGGAGCCACGGTCAGTGTGGTATCACAGGCCTTAGTATCGGAAATTCAAAGCCGAGTTCGTATCCCGTCCATACCAATTTCAAAGGTCAAAATTAAGGGTATTATACCAGACAAAGTAACGGCCTGTAAGGAGCAGGTATTACTTGACATCCAGATTGGAGACTTACTGGTGTCCCATCCATGTATTGTGCTTCCTAAAATGGAATACAATCTTATATTAGGAGCCGATTTCTTAAGGGAATACGAAGCTGTTATTGACATGGGTACAAACTCTATCCAGTTAAAATTAAATGGTAACCAGGAACGAATAGAGTTAAACAAGAACCAGGATTACCAACCCGGTGAACGTATTTGGACAATGGACATGCAGACGGAAGAATTGATTCAGAAGGGTGGCTACAGGGTCACGAAGAAATTATTCCGGAGTTCGAAATTATGGTATCCGAATTGGAAGAACAACGAGAGAGAGAAAAATTTTTGGATCTGTTGCCGAGTAAAATCGAAGAAGAGAAGATTAGTCCGGAAGACAAGGGGCGGCTGCAGGAGTTATTGAAGAGGCATGAGACGGTCTTTGGTTCGAGGCCTGGAAAGATCCCGAATTCACGGTTTAAACGTATGCTCTCTGGCTGATACAGGAGCCACGGTCAGTGTGGTATCACAGGCCTTAGTATCGGAAATTCAAAGCCGAGTTCGTATCCCGTCCATACCAATTTCAAAGGTCAAAATTTAGGGTATTATACCAGACAAAGTAACGGCCTGTAAGGAGCAGGTATTACTTGACATTCAAATTGGAGACTTACTAGTGTCCCATCCATGTATTGTGCTTCCTAAAATGGAATACAATCTTATATTAGGAGCCGATTTCTTAAGGGCATACGAAGCTGTTATTGACATGGGTACAAACTCTATCCAGTTAAAATTAAATGGTAACCAGGAACGAATAGAGTTAAACAAGAACCAGGATTACCAACCCGGTGAACGTATTTGGACAATGGACATGCAGACGGAAGAACTTGATTCAGAAGGGTGGCTACAGGGTCACGAAGAAATTATTCCGGAGTTCGAAATTATGGTATCCGAATTGGAAGAACAACGAGAGAGAGAAAATTTTTTGGATCTGTTGCCGAGGAAAATCAAAGAAGCGAAGATTAGTCCGGAAGACAAGGGGCGGCTGCAGGAGTTATTGAAGAGGCATGAGACGGTCTTTGGTTCGAGGCCTGGAAAGATCCCGAATTACCAATACAAATTATGTGTAAATAACTGGGAGCCTTTCAAACAGAGACCATATCCGATTCCAGAGAAAATGCTACCCCAGGTCCGGGAGGTAATCGAAGACATGGAGAGGAACGGGATAATCGCCAAGTCCCCGAGTCCGTTTTTAAACCCCTTGTGTGCAGTGCCCAAAGCAAATGGAACTGTGCGCGTGTGCCTAGACGCACGATCTTTGAACCAACGCCTAGTCCCCGAGTATGAGAGACCTCCAAACCTTAAGGATATTCTTAAGAAGTTCGGAGATATGGAATTCTTCAGCACGGTAGACATGACGTCAAGCTTTCACCATATCGTCTTGGATCCAAGTGCAAACATGCTAACCGGATTTTTATTTGATAATCAGACGTATATTTTCCTACGTCTTCCATTTGGCCTGGCCTCAAGTTGTGCCGCTTTGATCCGGGCACTGGAATCGAACCTCAGTCCCGAAGTAAAAGAGTTTACGATTCAGTACATCGACGATATACTAATTTGCACTAAAACCCTAGAAGAACACCTGGAAAAATTGAATTTACTCTTTCAGGACCTCGAGCGATGCAATTTCAAGGTTAATTTTGAGAAATCACACTTCTGTCAGCGCAGGGTACTGTTCCTGGGACATGTTGTCGACGGTCAAGGCATTCGGCCTAACCCAGCTAAAATTGCAGCATACAGAATTTTCCTAGGACAATCAAGATTAAACACGTTACACAGTTCTTGGGCCTAACGAACTTTTTCTCCAATCATTGTCCCGTTTACACGGATACCGTGGCGCCACTTCAAGACATGTTAAAGACCAATAACCGATGGAAATGGGGAGAAGAGCAAGAAAAAGCTTTCGTAAACACTAAAGTACTTTTAGAAAATTCCGTAAAATTGAGGTACCCTAGCTTCGATAGAAAGTTCATAATACAGACGGACGCTTCTGCAGTAGGAGTCGGAGCAGTGCTTTACCAGGAAACACCCGAGAAGGAGCATAAAATATCATATTTGGCTTTCATGAGTAGAAAATTACGAGGACACGAGTTGAAATACACTACCACCGAGTTGGAGATGTTAGCCATAGTTACTGCCTTAGCACACTGGAGAAAGTATGTATATGGGTTCCCAGTAGTGATTAGAACAGATCACAAAGCACTTACCTTCATTCTTAAGACGGACATGGCTAATGTACGGGTCAGTAGATGGGCACTTTACGTCCAGCAGTTCGACCTCACGGTAGAACATTGCCCAGGGAAATTGAACGTACTAGCTGACGCGTTGAGCAGAAATCCTAATCCGGAGGAGCTTACAATACAGTTAACTATGTTAGACCAAGAGGATCAGAATATACTGGAGAGACTTCGGAATATTCATGAGGAACAGGCAAATTACCCAGAGACCGGACGGCTGATCCAGTACTTTCGGAAAGAACTCCAACCCGGGACTCCACAGTACGCTGAAGCGGAGCGCAAAGCGGCAAATTATCACTACTTTAATAATATTTTACATAAATTTGTGGATGAGAATCACACGAAATTTAGAATTGTTGTACCTCCTCGATTACAGATTGACTTGGTGTGGATAGCTCATCACTCTACAGGACATTCAGGAATTGATAAAGTGGTAGCAATACTGCAGGAAACTTTTGTGTGGCCTAAAATGAGGACGATGGTACAGAAAATCCTGCGTACCTGCGACATCTGTCAGAGGGTGAAACCAAATACGTACCTTCTGAAGCAACCGCCACGACCACTGATACCTACGGGACCACGTAAATTATATGCAATAGACTTCATCGGTCCCTTACCCTCTGCTACTAGGGGCTTAAAGTACATCCTTGTCTGTATGGATGTGTTCAGTAAATTTGTTACATTATGCCCTATTCAGAAGGCGAATACTCGCTCAGCACTATCGCAGATCAAGAAGAAGATAATACCCATTATGGGTAAGCCAGAGAGTATTTTAAGTGATCATGGGAGCCAATTCACTTCTGCAGGATTTAAGCGTGAATTAGAACGACTGGGAATTAAGCATGTCTTATCCAGTATCAGACATCCGCAAGCTAACCCGAGTGAGCCTGTCATGAGGGAAATATCTAAGTATTGTAGGATATACTGCCCGAGAGAACATTATAAATGGAACACTGTAGTGGAACACAACCAGACACGAATCGACCGCTATGATTCCGGCATGGATTCACAATAATGAGCTGCCTAAACGTCCTTGGGAAAATGTAATTCCTTGCCCTAGGGATCCTCAACTAGCCCGAGAGATATATGTTAGTAACGTTGCGGAACACTTAAAAGCACAGGCTGAAAAACGGCTGCGGCGAACAAGGAACAAGAAATTTCATAGACCCCTACAAGTGGGCGAGTTGGTTTTAGTTAAGACACCCACTGTCTCCAACCCTACAGAGAGATACTACCACAAGTTTGCTGAGCTATATACTGGACCGTATAGAATAATTGGACGCTACGGTGACTAAGGTCTTTAACTCAGCAAATATTAAGCCCTTTTTCAGACCAGACCAATACCAATTAAACAATCAGGAAGAAGAAGAAGAAGGAGGCGAAGAAGAGGAAGAGGAACTTGGGGAGGAAGACTCCGAAGATATTGCAGGAGAGGAGGTTGTCATTCCGGAAGAAGATGAACATGACGGCGAAGAAGAACAACCAGAGGTACCCAGTGGTGAAGAAGAAGAAGAAGTAAATATGATTTCTTCAGGAAACCATCATAAACAGCTATCTGAGCAGCTAGAAGAAACGGAATGTCAAGGCTGCGAGAGTAACCACCGGAGATTTCTAGCTCTGCTTGATGCATATTACCAAGTTAGGAAGGATAGGGAGGCTATTATGTCGGTAGCTGAAGATAGTCCCGTGCCATGAAGTTTTGAAAATTTACAGCAGAAAGGATTGCAATGAGAAGATGATCTCGACATTGAGGAAAATAAAATTCTTGACAAAATTTTATTTTGTCGTTCACGGGGGGATGAACCATACTGTTCATGGGACAATTGTATTAATTTTAGTATTGGATATTGGAATCACACAAGGCCACCCACGAAGCCATTGTCTTACAGTATATTTCATAAAGGAGTCCAGAAGAAGCGTTCTTGTGTGAAGTGAGCTAGAGCGTCATTATGAGAAATCTCCAGAACCTCATTAAAGGGAGTTATGTCCCAAGCCAAGCCTCTTGATGAAGATTGGAGACGCTTCCTGGATCCCGGCAAAACTTATATTAGGAGGGAAGAAAGAATTAAATTAATATCTTTGGTTACGGAAGAGTTGCATTGGATTTGAGACAAGAATTGCAACCTGCATAATTTCTGCTTAATTTTGATATGCATTAGGGCTGCATTCATAAATGCATTCGTTAAATAGAGCACATGATGTACTTTGTGCGGGAAAACTTCGCGGGCGCGCGTCTCTTGCACGCGATCAAGCGGCGTGATGACGCTATACGGGATTATAAAAATAAGGCCGCCTGGCATATCAGTCTCATTCTTGGACAAGAGGACCGCTTGAACGAGTCGTCATACTGCATGTTGGTACTGAGAACAACGCTTTGTCTTCGAGCTGCACATACTACTAGTACTGCTGTATCTGCGAGGAACTAAGTAATCAACTTGAATATTCAGCTGAATTTAAGATTTTACCTGTGAGAATATGCTATGGGGAGATGAGGTACTGCTTGTAAGAGACTAATGAACTAGTAGCTTCATATTTCTGTGAGGTCAAGGTTTTACTGACGAAATGCTAGAATTAATATTGGCTCAGGATAGTAATTCAAAACGACATGTTGTCCGAGTGAAGGCAGGATATAACAGTGACTGAAAGTAGTGAAGAAACTCTGTACCAGGTTTAAAACTCTGAACGAGACTTGGTCAATGTGACGTGTGAGACACGATAGTAGTGGAAACAGGCATCGAGTTTGGACAGTCTGTAATGAATGAATTTGTTTTCAGTTACCCCAGCATCAAGTCAGAACGAGTTTTTGACATCATCATTGCGAGGAAGCCACAACCAGGAGCTGAAGCCAACACGACAACGGGCATCGATCCAGGAACGTTGGGAGCACCTGATCAGCGCGACGTCGAAGGGGACATCTTCCAACTACCTAGGGAGCTGTACGAAGGAGCCACACAAGAAAGCATGTCGCCAAGTGGTCAACAGTGTTTGAAGCAAGCGCCGCAGGCTATCATGATGTGGTAAATTCAGTGGTCCACAGGGAGGGCCGCTCCGTAATGTCATCGATAACATAAGGTCAGAGCTTTCCAATTCTGTTTCAAGCATGTCATTTAAATTTAGATAGGAATATGGGGGGCCGTCAGTCAACAGATTAGTTATGGTAGGAAAATTTTCTTGGTAATAATGAGCTAGGCCTCAAGCTCGAACCCCGTACATTAGGGTAGATGATATTTTGTAGATTCCTTGTTAGCGTGTTTATATTTCATTTCGATTGTATTATTTTACGTACGTGTGATTTTTTTATGGGTCTGATCGAACTCCTTTGGTCATAATAGGTTAGTCTAACAGACAGGCACTTTTTATTATATCGCATTTAGGCATTTGTTTCTGCAGATGTAGATACGTATAGTTGAGACCAGGATGGAACCCGTAATTTACCCAGCTTCACTGACAGGGCGAGCGAGTCCGAATATTTGAGAGATATGAGAATTATGCAGATAGCTGACTGTATGTATTTGAGATGAGAAAGCCCAGCACAGTTTGAGAGTATATTGGCTGCATGAGAGAAGCCTGATTAGGGCCATGTGATTATCGCATATTGATTTGTGTCTTTGTCTTATCAAGGTTGAGCCCATGGGAGGCGGAAATAAGATTAGTTATATCGCTGGTGATATTGAGATGAGGGCGGATCGCCCAGGTGTATTTTAAAGAGTACTTTTTAGCAGCCAGGTTACGTGAGGTATTTTGAGAGGCGAGATGTTTTTGCTGGCAGTCAGCTGAGCTCATCAATTAGGTGGACTGTCGCTGGTGAAGTGGTTGCAGGGGTGAGGGTGCGGTGCTTGACGTCACAGTCTTGAGAATTGGTTTTTGCCGTCTGCAGCTTGTCAAGTGTGCGAAGGGGAGGAGGACCTTGATGTTTTGAAAGCAGGAAGAGATCTTTTTTATGTCCTATTTGTTCTACGTTAATTTTTATCACTGGCCCGTTTGATATTGACACCCGTGGATATGTTGGTTGTGTCCTTTTTATATTGTTTGCATATGAATATTATACGCCTTACTCGTCATGGGACTAGGGTTCGTGACCGAGTCAGGTCACTGTACATTCTGTGTTGATATTTGTTAGCACCGGGGTTCGATGGTACGAGGCATAGTAAAATTTATGGGAATCACTGTTTGATGTGTATTTCAGCAGATATCCATCTTTCTAGACTTCGTTACTTACACTATTGTAACATGCTTGTTATAGCACAGCTGTTTTTCGTGAAGGCAGTGAACTGCTTGTCATCGGCATAGCATTATCTTGACCCAAGCATTCTGAAGCTCTTATATTTGTAAATAATTCCATTCTATGTAATAAATCCCTATTTGTTAAACTTTGAATGCAGCGATGTTTTCGGTTAGATATTTTATTTTATTTTAATTTAGCGAATTCTTACCTGAGTAGTCACATATCCTAGTGTTTATCTTTTGTTGCCCCGTTATCCCCATGTTATCCCTGAGAAGAGCGCTTATCCGGCTGAGTGAAGAGGAATGTGTTCAGGTAAGACTATGTGCACCAGCTCACGTCTGTGAGAGTTCTTTCACTACTGTACTCTGGGTTCGAGACCGGCTTTCGCCTGTCCGGAACTTTAGAGTCCAGTAGGGCACAATACGGAGTACGGCCCAAGAAGAAGTAATAAATACCATTAGTCCCGAGGAAACAAACCATAGGGAAAATCACAAGTCAAAGAATAGGCCAGAGGACCATGACGAACAAAGAGAGAAGGGCAGAAAGAGATGTTGTTGCCAATGCAGCGGAAATTCTAATGGGGAATATGGACAGAGTAATAGTAGACATAACCCATATTATACAAATAATCCAAGGTTTCGAGGCAGTAGGAACCAACAGCATTTTAGAAACAGAACATGGTTTAATAATCGGAAAGGACAGAATAATTATCGTAGGAACGAAAAAAACCGAAGGGTTATACAACAACTACGAGAGGAAAGACGAAATAAGAACAGATGGGAAGAAGCAATAAAAGATAAAGATATAAATGGAGACATCGAGGGAACGGAGAGCCTCGAATTGCAATCATATAAACGAAGGAAAGCAGAAGAGGGGAGACTCAATCCAAATACTCCTGAATTCGTAGGAAATTCGGAGCCACCTGAGAAAAAAACTCCGATTTCCAACTGAGAAGTGAGGAGATATCAAGTAGCGAAAGAAATGGTAAATTCGACAAAATTCGTAGTTGGATAATTGCGCAAGTAGACCACTGGGATATTCGACCTGATGACCTGCTTGACGAAAATGATCGTGGCAAGGAAAGAACAAAATTTAGTTTACCCGTAATTGTAGTAACAGTGGCCGACATAAAGTTGCATTGCTTGGTGGACTCTGGAGCAAGTATTAGTGTAATGGCATTAGCATTTTTCCAAGAGCTTACTAAAAGAGTCTACATACCGACAATCCCTGTATCAGGAATTAAAATAAGAGGAATAATCCCAGATAAAGCTGTTGACTGCAAGCTGCAAGCATATGTTACAGTCATGATAGGAAGGCGCAGATTTGAACATCCATTCATGATTATGAAGAGGATAAAATATAATATCATCTTTGGTATAGATTTCATGTTAACGACACGAATGACCATTGATATGGAAAGACGACAAGTCCGGTTCCCAGAAAGTGGTGGAACGCAATCTATAGAAACCATACATCTTAATAACCTTACGGACGAAAGGGAACACTTGAAGATTATGGTGGAGAAAATTGATCCTGAAATCATGGAAGGCCAAGGTCAAAATAAAGACGTATATGAACAAGAGATAGGTTTAGAACTAATTGAAAAGCTCGAAGAGATAATGGCTATCGAAGAGGAGGAGGAAGAGAAAACTGAAATTTGGAAAACTATGGCCGAAACTACAATATCATCCACAGAAAAGCGGAAGATCTATGAAATTTTGAAGAGACATATCGAAGTTTTCGACAATAAACCGGGTCAAATACCCAACTTTAAATACAAAATATTAGTCAACGACTGGACGCCATATAAGGGAAAGTTATACGATGTACCAGAAAGGTATTTAACAGAAGTAAGAAAAATTATTCAGGAAATGATGGCTGACGGAATAATAGTAAAGACAACCACACCTTACTTAAATCCGCTGGTAATAGTAAAGAAAAACAACTGAAAACTCAGGCCGTGTGTGGACGCCAGGGTCCTCAATGAAAGCCTTATCCCAGAGTACAATAAGGTCCCAAGGATTAAGGATATAATAAAAAAAATTAGAGGTCTGCAGTACTTCTCAAGCTTAGATTGTACATCGTCCTTCCATCACATCGTACTGGAAGAAAAGTCAAGGATACTAACAGGGTTTATGTTTGATAACCAAACGTACGCCTACTGCAGATTACCCTTTGGTTTGAAGAATAGTTCTGCTGTTTTGATAAGGGCCTTAGATAAGAACCTAACAGATGAAGTAAAAGGATTTGTCAACTGTTATGTCGATGATCTAGTATTTGGCAGTACAACTTTCGAAGAACACTGTGAAAAATTAGAAAAATTGTTGAGTAACCTGCAGAAAACCGGATTTAAAATTAACCTAGCGAAATCAAAAAACTGCCAAAATAAAGTGCTTTTCCTTGGACATATAATAGACGGCGAAGGAGTTAAGCCAAACCCGGTAAAAATTAAAGTAATTTGGAATTTCCCACGTCCTTCTAAAGTGAAGCACATAAGACAATTCCTAGGTATGACTGGATTCTTTTCAGACCACTGTAGAGGTTATACAGAGATAGCTGCACCGCTCCAGGAACACTTAAAGGCAAATAACCGCTGGAAATGGAACAAGGAAGCCGAAAACGCATTCATAAGAATGAAAGAATTGCTTAGGCAAAGCATCAAACTAGGGTACCCTGATTTCGAAAAAGATTTTATTGTCCAGGCAGACGCGTCAAATATTGGTGTTGGAGCATGTTTATACCAAGAGGAAGAGGAGAATAAGAAACGAACGTACTTAGCCTTTACGAGCAGAAAACTGCGAAAACACGAGCTACATTATACAACGACGGAGCTCGAACTCCTTGCCATAATACATGCACTGCAGCAATGGAGACGAATTATTTATGGATACCCCGTGATCATCAGAACGGATTATAAGGCATTAACCTTTGGGTTAAAAGCAATGATGACCAGCGAAAGAGTAGTTAGGTGGATGCTTTACACACAGCAATTTAACTTCAAAATTGAACACTGCAGCGGGAAAGAAAATGTATTAGCCGATGCATTAAGCAGGAATCCAGCAGACCATGAAGAGAATATTTTACAGTTAACGTTGGATAGTCAAGACGAGGAGTTGCTATCAAAACTGGAAGACCTTGCTGAATATCAGAAAATGGATGAAAAGTTAAAGATCATCATTGACAAGTTAATGGCTGATGAGAGGGAACCATTGATAGAAAATAAATATGAGATGTTGAGCGGCATATTAACGAAGGTCGTGGATAAGACCACGCACAAGAAAAGAATAATAGTACCACGAGCACTGCAATGTGAATTAATTTGGCAAGTGCATAAAGTAACAGGACATGCAGGAATTGATAAAGTCATTGGAACGCTATCAGAAAAATTCACATGGACAGGGCTGAGGAAATCAGTCAGAAGCACAATTAAAACCTGTGATATTTGTCAGCGGGTTAGACATAACAATTTTATCACTAGTAACCAACCTATCGCCATATTGCCATCTAAAGTAAGAGAAATATATGCAATTGATATTTTTGGAAAGTTACCGACAGCCAAAAAGGGAAACAAATACATATTGGTAGTAATTGACATCTTTTCAATGTATATATCGCTACAGCCAATACAACGGGCAAATACAAAGCAAGTTCTACACAGACTAGTGGAGAAGGTATTTCCTAAAATGGGCAAGCTCGAAAGAATATTGTCAGACAGGAGAACACAATTCACATCTATGCTGTTCCGAGAAAAGATGAAAAGTATGGGCATAAAACACACATTATGTTCAGTTCGGCATCCGTCGGCAAATCCAGTGGAGCGATACATGAAGGAAATAGCAAAATTCTGTAGGATATACTGCAATCATTGTCACTGGAAATGGATTGATGTAATAGAGATAATAGAGGAATGCCTAAATAACACCATAAATGAATCAATTGATCAGGTCCCAAACCTGGTACATCACAATAGAGAATCACGAAGAACATGGGACAATATAATAAACATATCACTTGAAGAGAAACCAGACATCCAGCAGATCAATAAAATGGTCCAAGAGAGGCTAAAACAACAGTCTGAGAAGAGACTAAGAAGATTACGAAAGACAAGATTTCGCGCACCATTTAAGAAAAACGACCTCGTTTTGATTAAAAAGGCACCAGTAACGAACGCACCAGCCAAAATATGCGCTACGTTTAATCGTTTATATGAAGGACCGTACGGAATTGAGCAAGCTTATGGAAATAACGCATATCTTATTATAAGCATGGACGGAAAATACAAAAACGTTCACAATGCATGTAACATGAAGCTATATTTCCCAGAAAACAAAGCTGGAGAAACGATAATATAAGTCCCACAGAAGTACGAATCAAGTTCAGAATAAATATATTCGTGAACCAGCTGATATGCAAAGAGATAGGCTTGTAGAAGCTAAGAAAACATCAGTTATAATAACAGAATAATCGATACGATTCCATAGAGAAATAAAATCCATTAATCGATCAAAGAACCATGGAGAAATAGCGGAAATGAATCGTCACATTTGTCAATCATAGTTCAAGAGAATAAATATATCGCAAGCAATATATTTAATCTGTACTGGGGGAATAAAATGTACCCGATGCATTTACTGGACGTATTAAAAATGGCGCCTAAGGAAGGTAGAGGCTAGCCAAGGCAAAGAAATGTGTAATAGGGTATCGAAATTGATGTATGCTAGAAGGCCATGACTAACTTAAACCTACCACTATGAAGGCGGTGTACAATGGTGTAGAATCGATAGAATTGTTTTTAAAAAATAAGAAGGATCAAACAGATTATTATAAAAAACTGACTTAAAAAAATTGACGCGGTAAGGACAAGATATCCCGAACATCGCTCTCAAAAATAAGCAAGATTTGCAATATCTAACGTGAAATTTTAAGCTGAGAGGACGGAAATATTGAACGAAACGAAGAGATAAACGTTGAAATACCGTAAAGAGGAATAAAATCCGGAAATTTTGAAAAGTCCGTCCAAATACTTAGACGCAAAATCGTTTGAAAACAAGAAGTTGATTGAGACGTGAGAGCTCGAGGTTGAGCTATATTAAGTGGAAATAATCGCAAGGACAGCCTAAATAAAGAAGCAATCACTATAAAAAATATATATATACTACGCAGAACCATGATGAATTCATATTTTCCAGAATCGACGCATATTGTCTACTGTGTTCCTGAACAGATGATGGCTTGCTAAATCGGTATAGACCAACCTGGAGGGAGATGTCATCCTGGCTGTTAAAACCACCCGACCCGTGTGGAGGAGGTCACTCTACCTGAGATACCAGTGGTGGAGATCCTGCCCAGTTCCCAATCCAAGGCCTGCGACCAGACCGAAGAGCAACTAAGGCCCGAGATATTGAATGGCGAGCTAAGTAATAGTATTAAGTAGTATAATTTCTTATGTAGAGTATTAGCAGTATATGCAATAGATCTGAATAGCCTAAGCGTGAGATAATTAAGTGTGCAGTGAATATAAGAAAGTGCAGTGTGAAATATTTAAGACGATATCTTGTTACAGAATGGTAACGAGTTTACTACATTATTTTATCCAAGGACTAGCAATATACCCGTGCTTCGCTACGGTATTATACTGAAATTTATAATTGAATGCTTATTGTTTTAGATATCTAATCCGCCGAAATTCGCGATTTGACACGTTTTCAGCGAGAATCCACCAAAATTCCTGATCTGACTCGTTTTCTATTAGATTACGGCTGGTTTCCTCCCATTTTTCAATCTTCCTTTCCAGCAATCGATTTCGTACTTCCCGGGCTAGGCTCAGGCATTCTTCCCGGTCAGTTGGGTCCGTAAATCTTTGCCATACCGTATTTTCCTATAATCATTTTTAATCTGGATAAAATCCTTCAGGAGATCCGGCGTAGTGTCATATTGGGCGCCTTGGCGGCAATGAACCCGCGGCCGGACTGCATTCTTAGTCATTACCCGTCCAGGAGCCGTTTCCAGCGCGGTCCGCATATTTGACGACGGTCCGGAACATTATTATTATTATTATTATTATTATTATTATTATTATTAATGTTATTCTTATTCTTATTATTATTATTACTATTATGTGTTGCTCGGATGAATGATGACAGGGAAAACCGGAGTATCCGGAGAAAAACCTGTCCCGCCTCCGTTTTGTCCAGCACGAATGTCACATGGAGTGACCGGGATTTGAACCACGGAACCCAGCTGTGAGAAGCCGGCGCGCTGCCGCCTGAGCAACGGAGGATCCGTATAAGTACATTAAGAACAGTAAAATCAATTGGCCTCACCTCCTTTTACACCCCACCGCCGTCAGTTTTTACTGCCAACCCCCCCCCCCCCCCCAAAAAAAATTAAAAGAAGGCGTGTTTCTTTATGTTTAAGGGAGATTCCAAACACCAATGTTCACGTCTATTACCTTCAGTTTTGAGATATAAGTATCCCCATAAATATAATTTACTTTTGTCACTTCATTTCAAACTACTCCCCCCCCCCTAAGTGAATTTTCCCGCAAAAAAATACTTGTTTCTTTAATAGTGAAGGATCTTCTAAATACCAATTATCACGACTCTAACTTCTTCACTTTTAGATTTATGTGTCCTCATGAAAGGAATTCAACTCCTTTACACTCCCGCCCCCCAAGATGCTTTCCCCCCCAAAACGCGTTTTTCTTTGTTTTTAAAGGAGAACCAAATACGAATTTTCACGTCTGTAACAACTTTAGTTTTTATTAGATGTATATATTCTCATACAATTAAAGTCAATTAATTTTTCAATTCTTTCACCCCCTCCCCCCGCTTCATTGGATTTTCCGAGAATACGTGTTTCTTTACTTTTAAAGCAGATTGCAAATATCAAATTTCACGTCTGTAACATCTTCATTTTTAAGATATCAGTAGCCTAATTAAAAGAATTCAACACCATTTTCAGTCACTTTCACCCCCCCTCCACCCAAGTGGTATTTCCGAAAATTAAAAATACACGTTTCTTTATGTTTAATTGAGATAAAAATACCATTTTTCACTTCTGTAACATGTTAAGTTTTTTAGATATACTGTAAAAATTCTCATTTTAAAATTTCACCCCTTTTGGGTTCCCCTTAAGTGGAGTTTCCAAAAACAAATCACCTATGTTCCTTTACATTTACAGGAGATTCCAAACACCCACTTTCTACGTCTGTAACATTTTACGTTTCCAAGATAATCTTTCAAAAAATTCACCCCAATTTGTCACTTCTGTTTAACCGCCATTAATAGGATTTTCCAAAAACTAAAAAAATACGTGTTTCTTTATTTTTAAAGGAGATCCCATATACAAATTTTCAGTTCTGTAATATCTTCCGTTTCTGAGATGTATGTATCCTCATTAAAGGCATTCAACCCATTTTTTAACCTTTTAATCCCCTCCTATTGGGATTTACAGGAAACAAAAAATACGTGTTCCTTTATTTTTAGAGGAGATTCTAACTACCAATTTTTACATCTGTAAATTTTAATGTTTTTCGATGTAGACACATTCATTTTAAAAAATTCACCCCCCTTTTCACCCCTCAATATTTGGATTTTCCAAAAACGAAAAAATACATGTTTCTTTACATTTAAAGTAGATCCCAAATACCAATTTTCAGGTCTGTAATATCTTCAGGTTCTGAAATATAAGTAGCCTCATTAAAGGCATTCAACCCATTATTCACCCTTTTACACCCTTCCTATTGGGATTTTCCGAAAACAAAACAATGCGTGTTTCTTTATTTTTAAAGGAGATTCTAAATACCAATTTTTACATCTATAAACTGTAACAGTTTTGAGATATAGATACACTCATTTTAAAAAATCACCCCCTTTTCACCCCCCCCCATTAATTGGATTTTCCAAAAACAAAAAATACGTGTTTCTTTATTTTTAAAGGAGATCCCAAACACCAATTTTCAGGTCTGTAATATCTTCAGTTTCTGAAATATATGTAGCCTCATCAAAGGCATTCAACCCATTTTTCACCCCTTTTCACCCCTCCTATTACGATTTTCCGAAAACAAAAAAATACGTGTTTCTTTATTTTTAAAGGAGATTCTAAATACCAATTTTTACATCTATAAACTGTAACAGTTTTGAGATATAGATACACTCATTTTAAAAAATCACCCCCTTTTCACCCCCCCATTAATTGGATTTTCCAAAAACAAAAAATACGTGTTTCTTTATTTTTAAAAGAGATCAAAAGTACCAATTTTCAGGTCTGTAATATCTTCAGTTTCTGAGATATAAGTACTGGTATACTGATTAAGGGCATTCAACCCATTTTCCTCATTTTCACCCCTTTTCACCCCTCCTATTGGGATTTTCTGAAAACAAAAAAATACGTGTTTCCTTATTTTTAAAGGAGATTCTAAATACAAATTTTCACATCTGTAAACTTTTAAAGTTTTGAGATATAGACACACTAATTTTAAAATTTCACCCCCCTTTTCACCCACTTAGCGACGGAATATCCAAAAAACCTCTCTTAGCGAGCACCTACATCTTAATATGAATATATCTCCAAAATTTCATTTCTTTATGTCCAGTAGTTTTGGCTCGGCGATGATGAATCAGTCAGTCAGTCAGTCAGGACAAGCTACTTTATATATATACTAGCAATATACCCGTGCTTCGCTACGGTATTATACTGAAATTTATAATTGAATGCTTATTGTTTTAGATATCTAATCCGCCGAAATTCGCGATTTGACACGTTTTCAGCTAGAATCCACCAAAATTCCTGATCTGACTCGTTTTCTATTAGATTACGGCTGGTTTCCTCCCATTTTTCAATCTTCCTTTCCAGCAATCGATTTCGTACTTCCCGGGCTAGGCTCAGGCATTCTTCCCGGTCAGTTGGGTCCGTAAATCTTTGCCATACCGTATTTTCCTATAATCATTTTTAATCTGGATAAAATCCTTCAGGAGATCCGGCGTAGTGTCATATTGGGCGCCTTGGCGGCAATGAACCCGCGGCCGGACTGCATTCTTAGTCATTACCCGTCCAGGAGCCGTTTCCAGCGCGGTCCGCATATTTGACGACGGTCCGGAACATTATTATTATTATTATTATTATTATTATTATTATTATTATTATTATTAATGTTATTCTTATTCTTATTATTATTATTACTATTATGTGTTGCTCGGATGAATGATGACAGGGAAAACCGGAGTATCCGGAGAAAAACCTGTCCCGCCTCCGTTTTGTCCAGCACGAATGTCACATGGAGTGACCGGGATTTGAACCACGGAACCCAGCTGTGAGAAGCCGGCGCGCTGCCGCCTGAGCAACGGAGGATCCGTATAAGTACATTAAGAACAGTAAAATCAATTGGCCTCACCTCCTTTTACACCGCACCGCCGTCAGTTTTTACTGCCAACCCCCCCCCCCCAAAAAAAATTAAAAGAAGGCGTGTTTCTTTATGTTTAAGGGAGATTCCAAACACCAATGTTCACGTCTATTACCTTCAGGTTTGAGATATAAGTATCCCCATAAATATAATTTACTTTTGTCACTTCATTTCAAACTACTCCCCCCCCCCCCCCCTAAGTGAATTTTCCCGCAAAAAAATACTTGTTTCTTTAATAGTGAAGGATCTTCTAAATACCAATTATCACGACTCTAACTTCTTCACTTTTAGATTTATGTGTCCTCATGAAAGGAATTCAACTCCTTTACACTCCCGCCCCCCAAGATGCTTTCCCCCCCAAAACGCGTTTTTCTTTGTTTTTAAAGGAGAACCAAATACGAATTTTCACGTCTGTAACAACTTTAGTTTTTATTAGATGTATATATTCTCATACAATTAAAGTCAATTAATTTTTCAATTCTTTCACCCCCTCCCCCCGCTTCATTGGATTTTCCGAGAATACGTGTTTCTTTACTTTTAAAGCAGATTGCAAATATCAAATTTCACGTCTGTAACATCTTCATTTTTAAGATATCAGTAGCCTAATTAAAAGAATTCAACACCATTTTCAGTCACTTTCACCCCCCCCTCCACCCAAGTGGTATTTCCGAAAATTAAAAATACACGTTTCTTTATGTTTAATAGAGATAAAAATACCATTTTTCACTTCTGTAACATGTTAAGTTTTTTAGATATACTGTAAAAATTCTCATTTTAAAATTTCACCCCTTTTGGGTTCCCCTTAAGTGGAGTTTCCACAAACAAATCACCTATGTTCCTTTACATTTACAGGAGATTCCAAACACCCACTTTTTACGTCTGTAACATTTTACGTTTCCAAGATAATCTTTCAAAAAATTCACCCCAATTTGTCACTTCTGTTTAACCGCCATTAATAGGATTTTCCAAAAACTAAAAAAATACGTGTTTCTTTATTTTTAAAGGAGATCCCATATACAAATTTTCAGTTCTGTAATATCTTCCGTTTCTGAGATATATGTATCCTCATTAAAGGCATTCAACCCATTTTTTAACCTTTTAATCCCCTCCTATTGGGATTTACAGGAAACAAAAAATACGTGTTCCTTTATTTTTAGAGGAGATTCTAACTACCAATTTTTACATCTGTAAATTTTAATGTTTTTCGATGTAGACACATTCATTTTAAAAAATTCACCCCCCTTTTCACCCCTCAATATTTGGATTTTCCAAAAACGAAAAAATACATGTTTCTTTACATTTAAAGTAGATCCCAAATACCAATTTTCAGGTCTGTAATATCTTCAGGTTCTGAAATATAAGTAGCCTCATTAAAGGCATTCAACCCATTATTCACCCTTTTACACCCTTCCTATTGGGATTTTCCGAAAACAAAACAATGCGTGTTTCTTTATTTTTAAAGGAGATTCTAAATACCAATTTTTACATCTATAAACTGTAACAGTTTTGAGATATAGATACACTCATTTTAAAAAATCACCCCCTTTTCACCCCCCCCCCCCATTAATTGGATTTTCCAAAAACAAAAAAATACGTGTTTCTTTATTTTTAAAGGAGATCCCAAACACCAATTTTCAGGTCTGTAATATCTTCAGTTTCTGAAATATATGTAGCCTCATCAAAGGCATTCAACCCCTTTTTCACCCCTTTTCACCCCTCCTATTACGATTTTCCGAAAACAAAAAAATACGTGTTTCTTTATTTTTAAAGGAGATTCTAAATACCAATTTTTACATCTATAAACTGTAACAGTTTTGAGATATAGATACACTCATTTTAAAAAATCACCCCCTTTTCACCCCCCCATTAATTGGATTTTCCAAAAACAAAAAAATACGTGTTTCTTTATTTTTAAAAGAGATCAAAAGTACCAATTTTCAGGTCTGTAATATCTTCAGTTTCTGAGATATAAGTACTGGTATACTGATTAAGGGTATTCAACCCATTTTCCTCATTTTCACCCCTTTTCACCCCTCCTATTGGGATTTTCTGAAAACAAAAAAATACGTGTTTCCTTATTTTTAAAGGAGATTCTAAATACAAATTTTCACATCTGTAAACTTTTAAAGTTTTGAGATATAGACACACTAATTTTAAAATTTCACCCCCCTTTTCACCCACTTAGCGACGGAATATCCAAAAATCCTCTCTTAGCGAGCACCTACATCTTAATATGAATATATCTCCAAAATTTCATTTCTTTATGTCCAGTAGTTTTGGCTCGGCGATGATGCATCAGTCAGTCAGTCAGGATAAGCTACTTTATATATATATAGATGAAGGAATACGATTTAAAATGCGACATAGTGTAACAGCTGTTTTCAAGGAATCCCGGTTAGTTAGAAAGATCCATGAGTGATGTAATACCAGTCAAACCCAGTTACGTCACAGAGGGATGCATGTTTGAATTGGTTAAGTTAAATTACCATACTCTTTGCTGTGTGAATATATTGAAAGAATAGATACTGAATTTGGGGTTATATGTTGAATTGTATGACAAAATGCGTTTTGAGGAACGAATTCTGCGCTATTGAAGAGATACGTATCGTTGTGTTTAATTAATATTGGAGGTTAAACGCGGTAATTATAGATGTTAAATGAATTAAATATGGGTTGAATTGAAGGTTAATAATGAAATAATGGAAGTATATATGGTATTTTAAATGATATATTGCGCAGATTAACAGGAAGTAAAACGTATATGATTTATATAATGTGCGAGGTAGGAGCACATGTAAAGCGACCACGGAATATAAGTATGCCCCAGGGAGGAACTATAGCAAGGTATGGACAATAAAATTACGCATATTTTAATGAAGTGTGAAAGTGGTTTGACAATAATAACAACCGGTGATGGGTAAATGAATACATGATTGTATCATATTCTGAATGAATGGTAATTGCGTGGAAGATCAAACTTGTATGCAACTAGTATGATAGTGTAGTGTTGAAATATCTTTATGTAGGCATTTGCACATCTATATATGAAAAATGCTTATTGGCTATGTGTATATTGAACTGGAATACGTTACATAAGAAATTATCTAGCTAGAGTAGGGAAATTATTTGAGATTTACGTAGGATATCATCGATGTTTTGTTAATCTGAAATATTATTAGAGCGAATATTTAGTTAGGAGCCGTAATTTAAGTGGCAATCGGACCGAGAAACTTAGTGCGTCATTCAGTATTTCATTTTCTTCACTGTAGTCTGCACCAACGAACTCAGATAATTTTCAATGTAACTTAGGTCACTGATATTTGTATTCAGGACACTTTATTCAAATTCAGTTCATTTCCGCGATAACTTGAACAATGTTATGGTTGTATTTTAATGAGGGTGTATAATTAACACCGTGAGTGATGGAATAACTTATTGATATACCGAATTTTGACCGTGGTCTGAAGACTTTGATGTAATATATACTTAAGTGACCAGATGTAAATTTTAATAGGAAGATGAAACAAAGCAACAATTCATTTCAGGAATACGCGACCCAGAATGTTAAGATATGTAAACTTAGTTTAGGAGTAAGGCAGCGCTGACCTAGAATATTTGATTCAGTAATTAAAATATTTATTTATTAGGTTGGTAATTGGAAGATTATGAGCAATATTTGGCATTAACCATTTCTTTTGCGAATCTTGATAGTTTAATAAATGTGTTTCTTGATTAATTATTATATAATGGAATGAGTTTTCATTTATAATGGTAGTCAGTAGTTGTACTTAGTGAGTAAGGTTCTCGTTATGCGGATATGTTTTTCGAAAGGTTGACTGAAGTTTACGTTCGCAAAATCCACTACTGAGCGTTAAATTACGTAATTCTGAACCGCGTATGATACCGTTACTTTCTCTTTGAACACACGTTAAACCAAAACATAGAAAAATTAACCATTTTTCTGGAGGCATGAATACCCTGAGATATGTAACTGACTAGTTGGGAAAATACTGTGGTTACCCTGACCCGTAGGGTGCACACGTGTCCTGTGGCACACGACAACACGTTCTACAATGACTGTCGGCTGAGAAATCACGGTACGAAGTGGGCCATTCGCCAACGCCGTGTCCCATTTATCGTTCGCTACGTGCGCAGCACAGCGGCGTATTTCACATCATGAGCATACCTCAGTGACGTCAGTCTACCCTGCAATTGGCATAAAGTTCTGACCACTCCTTCTTGGTGTTGCATTTGCTCTGTCAGTCAGTGTATATATGCAGATTACTAAGAACATGTCACCTCGCTTACTGATGAACCCCACGAATAGTCTCGACCTCGGATCTCAAACGCGGGGAAAGAGAAATACAACAAGGGTAAAAGATTAGAGGAACTTTTTCTAATAAAAAAGGCACAGGCTTGATGTCGGATCAATTGAAATTCCTGATTTTGAAACCGCATGCAAACTTTTAAAAAAAATGCATGAGAAAGAAATTTGGAATCACTTTAAAGTTGCCAATAAATGATTAATTATATTATGTGTCTGTATTTATAATATGAAGAATTCCACCGCTGTAACGTAACGGTTATGGAAGCGCTACTAGCTTCTTTCCTCGGAGGCCCAGGCTTCATTCCCGATACTGCCAGAAATTTATGATTGGCATAAGAACTGGTATCTGGTTAAAACAGTACATGTAGCTCATTTCCATTAGGGGTGCGCTTGAAATACATGCACCACCTCGAGACAAGGACATGAATTTATGTATGTAAACTTCGGTATTTCTGTGAACTATTGATGTTGTGCAATGGAGGCCTATTTCTGTAATTATTATTATCTTTTTCTACTGCATTTCCAAAACCCTTTCGTGAGGTTGTGACGGAATATTATAACATTTCACACTTTGGTCTATAGTACAGTACAGTATATTATTATTATTATTATTATTATTATTATTATTGTAGTTGTTGTTGTTGTTGTTGTTGTTGTTGTTGTTGTTGTTGTTGTTAATTTCCATAATGATCAATATTCAGGTTCAGGGATTTATAAGCTTGCGTGTGCTCAATGCTTCGTATCGTATATCGGACAGAGAGGACGTAGCTTTTCAACAAGATATTTGGGACATTTTAACGCAAATAAACACAATAAATTTTCCGCTATGAGCATACACAATACAGCAAGATAAAACAATTCTCAAAAATTTAAGAAAAGGCAAACTAATGAATATGAAAATATCTACAAATGTAGACCAGCATTTCAATATAAACCTCAATTTCAATGATACAATGAACACTAAAAACCTGCTATACGAACTAATTCCGATTTTTTTTTTGTATTTGCTTTACGCCGCACCGACACAGATATATCTTACGGCGATAATGGAACAGGAAAGGCCTAGTAATTGGAAGGAAGCGGCCGTGGCCTTACTTAAGGTACAACCCCGGCATTTGCCTGGTGTGAAAATGGGAAACCACAGAAAACCACCATCAGGGCTACCGTCAGTGGGGCTCAAACCCACTATCTCCCGATTACTGGATACTGGCCGCACTTAAGCGACTGCAGCTATCGAGCTCGGTACGAAATTATTACAAATATTAAAAATAAAATAGAGTACCTTTGAAAACATCAACAAAGCTCCCCTGATACAGGTTCCACCCCCAGTAAAACCTCCTCCAACACCAACCAATACATCGCCCACCCGCCCCTTCCCTACCCACACCCCTCCACAGACCGCACACAGATACAACACTAGGCGTACAGGTTCAGCGACAGTCAGTCTATCCGGTAGTGCCTCCAAGACAAGCCGGCCACAAGAGAGACGAGGGAGTAAGTAATAAAGCTAACACGATTCCCCATTGAATTTATAATACACACTTCAATATTCAGAAATACATTTTTATTTTCGTTACAGACAATCAACTTAATTCTTCAAATCAAAGCTACCGGTACTGAATTCCATCATTAACACAACAAACTGAGTAGTCCCCAATCGATCCTCGCTAACGACAAGCAGCCCGCCAGTACAACAGCTAAACAACAACAAGCAACTCAACAACTCGATAACATCCAATTAGTACGCTTGCTAAAATTTCAAAAGTGACACCGGATTTCACAACATGATAATAAAATCAAGAAATAATGACTTTTAAGGATTTCTATAAAAATCGACAGGCCTAGTGTTTAAACAATCTTTAAACACTAAAATTATTGTTCTGAACCTAGCCAGCATCTTTTAACAAGTTACAAACATAGCTATTAGTTTATTTAATGTTATTGGTGTTTGCGTACGTTTGTTAACAAAACTTGCTAGACATTTAGCTAATATAATAACTTTGCTATAGAATTTTCAAATCTATATATTGTGCCCGTTGCATTTTCTGACGTGTTTCAAAATGGCGTCAAGTAGAGGTATGGAGCGCACAGGCCGGAATTGTAAGGACAAGAATATTAAGATAGAAGTTTATAGGAGGCCATGACCAAGTTGGAACATACAGTTTTAAAAGTCAGAACAGTATCAAATGAATTGTTTCGAAAAACAAATAAAATATAATATATTATCACACTTACCAGACGTGTATTAATTCTGCTGCGACGAAAGAGGAGAATAATTGCCAGGATAGTTGAAATTACGAAGATATTACCTTAAGTAAAAGGGAAAATACAGCCTAATACCTGTTATTCGACATTGAAGAATGTAATCCAGGCGTGAAATACGAAAACTCATTTCAAATACGTTCACCAGTTGGACCGATTCCAAGTGAAACGATACGTCGGAGCTCATCCCAAACAGAGCTTAAAGAAGAGAAAAATATACAGAAATCATTTTCTGAGAAGAAGAATAGTGAAATAATTAAGCTTTCTAGAATAGAAATATCGTAAAATTACAGATACTTTTAAAAATAAGATCGGAGATACTGAACCCAGAATAAAATATTTGATTGTCCGAATTGATAAGAAAGACGTAAGAATATTGAGAAGAGATTATTATATTAAGAAGTCTTAAAAAAATTAACGATTACTCGTTAGATTTCTTGGAATTTATCATTAGCTCAAGAATGAAGAAGCAGATGTCTTGCTATCGTCGAGGTGGACCGACCTGGAGATGGATATGAACCGGCTAAGAGACCAGACCTGATGAAAGGAGAGATTTCAGCCGTTCCACAGACCGCAGCCAACCGAGGACCAAAGATGTGACGCGGAGAGCAGCAGAGGACGTCTTGCTTCCTGAATGACGAACTAAGTTTGCTAGATATTAGTTCTTAATTAAGCTAGATATAATTATCTAATGTAATTTACAATACATGTGAAATATTTAAGAAGTGAACTGACTCAGTGAAGTGATACATTTGAATGATATCATACTAAGTTAAGTTATGACAAGATTGATATCTCGAAAGAAGTGGCTATACATATGTCAAGTGGATTATGACAGCAAATTAGAATACGATTATTTGCGAGAAGGAATGTAGATTATACACAGCTGGATATGAGTATTTGCGTGCATAGATTTCATTAATGGGTTCTGTGAAGCCATTCGTTCTAGGTTAGAATCATTATGGGATGAAATAGAGAGGAATTATGATTGATACGAGTTATTCCTTGTCGATTCAATCAATCAATCAATCAATCAATCAATACCGATCTGCATTTAGGGCAGTCGCCCAGGTGGCAGATTCCCTATCTGTTGCTTTCCTAGCCTTTTCCTAAATGATTTCAAAGAAATTGGAAATTTATTGAACATCTCCCTTGGTAAGTTATTCCAATCCCTAACTCCCCTTCCTATAAATGAATATTTGCCCCAGTTTGTCCTCTTGAATTCCAAATTTATCTTCATATTGTGATCTTTCCTACTTTTATAAACGCCATTCATATTCGTCTACTAATGTCATTCCACGCCATCTCTCCGCTGACAGCTCGGAACATACCACTTAGTCGAGCAGCTCTTCTTCTTTCTCTCAGTTCTTCCCAACCCAAACATTGCAACATTTTTGTAACGCTACTCTTTTGTCGGAAATCACCCAGAACAAATCGAGCTGCTTTTCTTTGGATTTTTTCCAGTTCTTGAATCAGGTAATCCTGGTGAGGGTCCCATACACTGGAACCATACTCTAGTTGGGGTCTTACCAGAGACTTATATGCCCCCTCCTTTACATCCTTACTACAACCCCTAAACACCCTCATAACCATGTGCAGAGATCTGTACCCTTTATTTACAATCCCATTTATGTGATTACCCCAATGAAGATCTTTCCTTATATTAACACCTAGATACTTACAATGATCCCCAAAAGGAACTTTCACCCCATCAACGCAGTAATTAAAACTGAGAGGACTTTTCCTATTTGTGAAACTCACAACTTGACTTTTAACCCCGTTTATCAACATACCATTGCCTGCTGTCCATCTCACAACATTTTCGAGGTCACGTTGCAGTTGCTCACAATCTTGTAACTTATTTATCACTCTATAGAGAATAACATCATCCGCAAAAAGCCTTACCTCCGATTCCACTCCTTTACTGATATCATTTACATATACAAGAAAACATAAAGGTCCGATAATACTGCCTTGAGGAATTCCCCTCTTAATTATTACAGGGTCAGATAAAGATTCACCTACTCTAATTCTCTGAGATCTATTTTCTAGAAATATAGCAACCCCTTCAGTCACTCTTTTGTCTAGTCCAATTGCACTCATTTTTGCCAGTAGTCTCCCATGATCCACCCTATCAAATGCTTTAGACAGGTCAATCGCGATACAGTCCATTTGACCTCCAGAATCCAAGATATCTGCTACATCTTGCTGGAATCCTACAAGTTGAGCTTCAGTGGAATAACCTTTTCTAAAACCGAATTGCCTTCTATCGAACCAGTTATTAATTTCACATACATGTCTAATATAATCAGAAAGAATGCCTTCCCAAAGCTTACATACAATGCATGTCAAACTTACTGGCCTGTAATTTTCAGCTTTATGTCTATCACCCTTTCCTTTATACACAGGGGCTACTATAGCAACTCTCCATTCATCTGGTATAGCTCCTCCGATCAAACAATAATCAAATAAGTACTTCAGATATGATACTATATCCCAACCCATTGTCTTTAGTATATCCCCAGAAATCTCATCAATTCCAGCCGCTTTTCTAGTTTTCAACTTTTGTATCTTATTGTAAATGCCATTGTTATCATATGTAAATTTTATTACTTCTTTGGCCTTAGTCTCCTCCTCTATCTTGACATTATCCTTGTAACCAACAATCTTTACATACTGCTGACTGAATACTTCTGCCTTTTGAAGATCCTCACATACACACTCCCCTTGTTCATTAATTATTCCTGGAATGTCCTTCTTGGAACCTGTTTCTGCCTTAAAATACCTATACATACCCTTCCATTTTTCACTAAAATTCGTATGACTGCCAATTATGCTTGCCATCATGTTATCCTTAGCTGCCTTTTTATCCTTAGCTGCCTTCTTTGCTTCTTTGCTGGAATTACGAAGAGGTGCTAGGGGTTAAGCATAGTTCTATGAGAAGAAAGATGATCCAAATAAGCGAATATAACTGCAACGGAGTTTTATACGTCTTAATAGATGTGTTTATTTATGAAGAGGTTATGATATAAGAAAAATGGTTGTGTTGTTGGTTTAACTGAATTGATTGAGCAATAGAGAGACGAGAATGGATTTAAATGAAGCGACTGAAGTAAAGTAATAAGAAGATATGTTGCAATAAGACGTAAATAAGGATGTTAAATCTATACATATAAAATAACTTGTCCTGACTGACTGATTCATCATCGCCGAGCCAAAACTACTGGACATAAAGAAATGAAATTTTGAGGATACATTCATATTAAGATGTAGGTGCTCGCTAAGAGAAGATTTTCGTATATTCCGTCGCTAAGGGGGTGACAAAGGAGGAGAAATTTTACAATGAGTGTATCTTTATCTCAAAACTTCAAAAGTTTACACATGTTAAAATTGGTATTTAGAATCTTCTTTAAAAATAAGGAAACACGTAATTTTTGTTTTCGGAAAATCCCAATAAGAGGGGTGAAAAAGGGGGAAAAAGAGGTTGAATACCTTTAATCAGGACACCGGTACTGATATCTCAGCAACTGAAGATATTACAGACCTGAAAATTGGTACTTTTGATCTCTTTTAAAATAAAGAAATATGTAATTTTTTGTTTTGGAAAATCTAATTACTGAGAGGGTAAAAAGGGAAGTGAATTTTTAAAATGAGTGTATCTATAGCTCAAAACTTTGAAAGTTTATAGATGTAAAAATTGGTATTTATAATCTTCATTAAAAATACAGAAACACGTATTTTTTGTTTTCGGAAAATCCCAATAGGAAGGGTGAAAACGGGTTGAATGCCTTTAATGAGGATACTTATATCTCAGAAACTGAAGATATTACAGACCTGAAAAGCGGTGTTTGGGATCTGCTTTAAAAATAAAGAAACCTGTATTTTTTGTTTTTGGAAAATCCAATTAATGGAGGGATTAAAATGAGTGTATCTGTATCACAAACCTTTTATAGTTTATAGATGTAAAAATTGGTATTTAGAATCTCCTTTAAAAATAAACAAACACGTATTTTTTGTTTTCGGAAAATGCCAATAGGAAGGGTGGAAAAGGGTGAAAAAGGGGCTGTATGCCTTTAATGAGGATACTTACATCTCAGAAACTGAAAATATTACGGATCTGAAAATTGGTATTTGGGATCTCCTTTAAAAATAAAGAAAAACATATTTTTGTTTTTGGAAAATCCAATTAATGGGGGGGTTGAAAAAAGGGGTGAATTTATAAAATGAGTGTGTTTATGTCTCAAAACTTTTCAAGTGTAGAGATGTAAAAATTATTATTTAGAATCCCCTTTAAAAATAACGAAACACATTTTTTGTTTTCGGAAAATCCCGACAGGAGGGGTGAAAAAGGGTGAAAAAGGGGTTGAATGCCATAAATGAGGACACTTATATCTCAGAAACAGAAGATATTACAGACCTGAAAATTGATACTTGGGATCTCCTTTGAAAATAAAAAACACTTATTTTTTGGCCTTTGGAAAATCTAATTAAGGGGACTTAAACAGGAGTGACAAATTGGGGTGAATTTTTAGAAAGACTATATCTACAGTATATATCAGAAACGTTAAATGTTACAGACATAAAAATTGGTATTTGGAATCTCCTGTAAAAGTAAAGAAACATTGGTGATTTGTTTATGGAAACGCCACTTAATGGGAACTAAAAAGGGGGGTAAATTTTAAAATGAGCATTTCTACAGTATATCTCAAAAACTTAACATGTTACCGAAGTGAAAAATAGTATTTTTGTCTCTATCTATATTGTACCAGTAAAGCCTAGGTCCTGGTCCATAGTTATTAAAAGAAATGTTGTTCCAGCATATAAGATCCGTCCGACGTACGAACATCTAAGTAAAAGAATGTTCCAGTATGTACCAGACTCCACGAGTACGCTAGGCGGAGTCAAGTGACGTCACCTGTCGTTCAAAGCTCACCTCCCCTAGAGATATTTCTCGAAAATATCTTTCTTTTCGCAAGTTTTCAACGCCTGTACCAATTTTAATGGAACAAACGCTAAATTGTAGAGGACGTCATGAAAACTAATCTCTATAAATTCCAAATTAATCCATCCTATGGTTGCTGAGTTACAATGATTTAAAATCTGACAGAAATTACGCACTCACGGTCACATGGCCGAGAGAGAAACTACCCCTCCCAGCGCCAGCTATATATGCCACTGGGTCAAGGCTAACAGGTAGTTGTGTTGTGTGTTGAGTTGAGTTCAGTTCATTGCAAGCAGTCCAATCTAGCAGTGCAGTATGTGTATGAGTAAGAGAGAGGGGAGACTGGCCCTCACATAGTATGTTCGTGCAGTCTCGAAGACAGTACTTTTCGTCGTGTTTCGCGGAGACGAAATTACGGGCTAGTAACTCGCCATCGTACTTGAAAAAAAAAAGACGTCGCACCGTAAGTAGTCTATTGTGCCGCGACTACGATATAACTTACAGACATTTCGAAGTATAACACGTACGAAATCAGTGAAATTCGAAGTTATATATTGGACAGTCACAACATGACGTGTGGACTTAATTAATTGCACACAATATTAAATCACCAACAGAAACTGTCGTGTACAGTAACTTTAACTACTCTAGAACTTATTTTCTAACATAGCACATCCTTGGACTGTGTCTTTTTATTTATGTGCCATATTAGGACATGACGTGTTACAGTGATAAACTTAGTGAAAGTTAAGAACGTTTTCTAAAATAATATAGTTCTATCAACATTAGAGAATCAGTGTTATCTGTCAGGACAACGATTCAAAGACGGTAATGAGAAATATTACGTGTTTGCACTGTGTTGGACGTTCTCAGTGACAGCTTAAAATAGTTTTTTTTTTGCAACAAGGACTGTGATCACTCATTTGAGGTCCTAAAATTAACATAGCATCTGTAAATACTACTTGCATGTTCCGTGTGTTAAGATCATTTTCACGAGCAGCAGAAATCTTCAGAAAATTCTACAAGATCCAACTACCTTCAACATCATTTCATCTATGACGTCAACGTGGTTTCTTCGTGGAACTTCAAGTTCGAGTCATCATCCGCACCCGCGGAATGTTCCAGATTCTCATCAGTATTCGTAAGCCAAGTTTTTTAATAAGTGAGTAGTCACAAACTGACTTTCTTTTTTTTTTTCTCTTTCTTACCAATCGTGAACAGTGGTTTACCCAGTGCTGCGTGTGACGATGCTTTATAGTTTTTCACCATTACTCAAAATTCATCTTTTAATGATAAATCTATTTTCAAAATCTATTTCACATAAGAAAGACTCTAGGAGTTTCAAGTGTTCTATGTTTCAAGGCTCACAAACTGAGAAACTCTCAACAGAAGTTCAAATTCTTATTTTCAATTATAAGTGTGTTCATGTCATGTCATAATACTTAGAAAGACTTTAGGTGAAAACTGACACTTTATGTTTACGCAAAAGACTATTGGATCTGTGATATTTATTTATTTTCACAAATTGCATTCAAGAAGATTTACGTTAACCCTTTTGATTTCAACAAATTATTTGCATTCTATATCGACATTGCAGGGTGGTGAATTGATTTACATTATTAATAAATTGTTTGAAAAAAGGGTATAACCATCTATTATTCGCCCTGCGAGTCTATCCTGCTCTGTACCGGCTCCAAAAACCAACTTCCACTACCTGAGATCCTTCTCATGCCTTACGCCCCGAACTTTTACTGGTACAATATATAAAATAACTTGTCCTGACTGACCGATTCATCATCGCCGAGCCAAAACTACTGGACATAAAGAAAGGAAATTTTGGGATACTTACATATTAAGATGTAGGTGCTTGCTAAGAGAGGATTTTTGGATATTCCGTCGCTAAGGGGGTGACAAAGGGGGTGAAATTTTACAATGAGTGCATCTATATCTCAAAACTTTAAAAGTTTACACATGTTAAAATTGGTATAAAGAATCCTCTTTAAAAATAAGGAAACACGAATATTTTGTTTTCGGAAAATCCCAATAGGAGGGGTTAAAAAGGGGTTGAATGCCTTTAATCAGGATACCGGTACTTACATCTCAGAAACTGAAGATATTACAGACCTGAAAATTGGTACTTTTGATCTCTTTTAATAATAAAGAAACACGTATTTTTGTTTTTGGAAACTCCAATTAATGGGAGGATGAAAAGGGGGGAGAATTTTTAAAATTAGTATATATATGTCTCAAAACTTTTAAAGTGTAGAGATGTAAAACTAATTATTTAGAATCCCCTTTAAAATAAAGAAACACGTATTTTTTGATTTTGGAAAATCCCAATAGGAGGGGTGAAAAAGGGTGAAAAAAAGGTTACATGACTTAAATGAGGACATTTATATCTCAGAAACAGAAGATATTACAGACATGAAAATTGGTATTTGGGATCTCACTTGAAAATAAAGAAAGATGCATCTTTTTGATTTTTGGAAAATACAATTAATGGGGGGTGAAAGGGGTATGAATTTTTAAAATGAGTGTATCTATATCTCAAAACGTTTAAAGTTCATATATGTAAAAATTGGTATTTAGGATCTCCTTTAAAAATAAAGAAACACACATTTTTTGTTTTTGGAAAATCCAGTTAATTGGGGGTTGAAAAGGGGGTGAATTTTTAAAATTAGTGTATATATGTCTCAAAAATTTTAAAGTGTAGAGATGTAAAACTAATTATTTAGAATCCCCTTTAAAAATAAAGAAACACGTATTTTTTGATTTTGGAAAATCCCAATAGGAGGGGTGAAAAAGGGTGAAAAAAGGTTACATGACTTAAATGAGGACATTTATATCTCAGAAACAGAAGATATTACAGACCTGAAAATTGGTATTTGGGAGCTCACTTGAAAATAAAGAAACACGTATCCTTCTTCTTTAGGAAAATCCAATTAAAGTAGGGTTAAACAGGAATGATAAACTGGGGTGAATTTTTAGAAAGACTATATCTACAGTATATATCAGAAACGTAAAATGTTACAGACGTAAAAATTGGTATTTGAAATCTCCTGTAAAAGTAAAGAAACACTGGTGATTTGTTTAAAGAAACTCCACGTAAGGGGAACCAAAAAGGGGTAAATTTTAAAATGAGCATTTCTACAGTATATCTCAAAAACGTAACATGTTACCGAAGTGAAAAATAGTATTTTTATCTCTCTTGAACATAAAGAAACATGTACCTTTCGTTTTCTGAAAAACCACTTGGGTGGAGGGTTAAAAGTAACTGAAAATGTGGTTGAATTCTTTTAATTAGGATACTATTATCTCAAAAGCTGAAGATGTTACAGTCGTGAAATTTGGTATTTGGAATTATCTTTAAAAATAAAGGAATACGTATTTTTGTTTTCGAAAATCCACCTAAAGGGAGAAGAGAAATTGAAAAATTAGTTGAATTATTTCTATGAGGATAATATTATCTCAAAAACGACAGATTTTTCAGACGTGAAAATTGGTATTTGGAATCTGCTTTAAAATTAAAGAAACACGTATCCTCTGAAAATGCAATGAAGGGGGTGGGGGAAGTGAAAGAATTAAAAAAATAATTGAATTAATTGTATGAGGATACTTACATCTATTAAAAACTAAAGAGTTTACAGACGTAAAAAATGATATTTGGATCTCCTCTAAAAACAAATAAAAAAGCGTTTTTGGGCGAAATCATTTTGGGAGGCGGGGGTGAAAAGAGTTGAACTCCGTTTATGTGGACACATATCTCAAAAACTGAAGATGTTAGTGTCGTGATAATTGGTATTTAGAAGATCCTTTATTATTAAAGAGACAAGTATTTTTAACGGGAAATTCACTTAGGGGGGGGGAATTGTGAAAGGAAGTGAAAAAGTTCATTTTTATGGGGATACTTATATTTCAGAACTGAAGGTAACAGGCGTGAACATTGGTATTTGGAATCTCCTTTAAACATAAAGAAACACGCTTTCTTTATTCTTGGGGTGGTGGGGGGTGTAAATCAATTTAACGGCGGTGGGGTGGAAAAGGAGTTGAGATCAATTGATTTTACTGTTCATAATGTACTTATTCTGATCATAAACTGATCATTATTAATCTTTCCTGGGTTCGTTTTCAAGAACTATCTTTTCCTTTGGAGTACATAAAGTTAGATTACAGTAGATTCTCCTGGCATATAAATAAAAATTTAAACACATTTGAAATAAACGATATGAATAATATTGACCGTGCGATTGTTCACCTCTGTAATAAGGTCAATAATTCACGGAAGTATATCATTCGTGGCACCAGAAATTTCGCGCACTTGCCTATGCGCGACGATAGTGCTGGTCACATTGTCAGCAATGACAATTGCAGAGGATATAATTTGCCGCCAAGTAGCGGTCTTGCATCTTGCCGTGGGTTCCAGACCATCAATAATAATAATAATAATAATAATAATAATAATAATAATAATAATAATAATAATAATAATAATAATAATAATAATAATAATAACTACGATTGCAGTCCGGTCGTGGGTTCAGTACCGCCAAGGCACCCAAGACGACACCACGCCGGATCTCCTCAAGAATTTGATCCATATTAAAAATGCTTATAGGGAAAGATGGGAAAGATGGGAAAGATTTAGGGACCCAACTGACCGGGTGGAATACCTGGACTAGCCCGGAAAGTACGAAATCGATTGCTGGAAAGAAAGATTGCAAAACGGGAGGAAGTTTGCCGTAATCTCTCAGAAAACGAGTCAGTTTAAGAATTTTAGCGGATTCTCTCAGAAAACGAGTTAGATCGTGAATTTCGGCGGATTATATATAAAAGTTAAGCATTCAATTATAAATTTCAATATAATACCGTGGCGAAGCACGGGTATCTTGCTAGTCTATATGTATAAAATAACTTGTCCTGACTGACTGACTGACTGACTGACTGACTGACTGACTGACTGACTGACTGACTGACTGACTGACTCATTCATCATCGCCGAGCTAAAACTACAGGAAATAAAAAATGAAATTTTGGGGGTACATTTATATTAGGGTGCAGGTGCTCACTAAGGGAGGATTTTTCGATATTCTGTCCCTAAGGGGGTGAAAATAGGGTTGAATTGTAAAAAGAAGATATCTATATCTCAAAAACATAAAAGTTTTCAGATGTAAAAATTGGTATATGGAAACTACTTTAAAAATAAATACGTACTTTTTTGTTTGTGGAAAATCCCATAAATGGGGGATGAAAAAGGGGGAAAATGGTTGAACACCTTTTATGAGGAGACTTATATCTCAAAACGTAAGATGTTACAGGCATGAAAAATGGTATTCAGTACCATTCGGTATTCCTTTGAAAATAAAGGAACACGTAATTTTGTGTTTTTGGATAATCCGATTAATAGGAGGTGAAGATGTGTGACAAACGGCGTGAATTTTTAAAAGGATTATATCTGCAAATCACCTCAGGCACGTAACATATTACAGATCTGAAAACTGATATTTGGAATTTCATGTAAAAGTAAAGAAACAAATATTTTTTCGGAAAATAAACTTAAAGGGAACTGGAAAAACGGGTTAATTTAGTAAATTAGCATATCTACAGTATATCTCAAAAGCTAAACATATTGCAGACTTGAAAATTGGTATCTGGAATCTTCTTTAAAAATAAGGAAACACGTATTCTTTTGTTTTCGAAAAATCTTAACGGTTATGGGGGGCGAAAGAATTGAAAAAATACTTTAATTACTTGTATGAGAATATATATACCAAAAAATCTAAATCTGAACGTGAAAACTGGCATTTGAAATCTCCTTTAAAAATAAAGAAACTCGCATTTTGGGGGAAATCAACTTGGTAGCAGGGGGAGGGGGTTGAAAACGCAGATGAATTCCTTTTACGGGGATACATACATCTCAAAAACTGAAGATGTTACATTCGTGATAATTTGCATTTGGAAGCTCTTTTAAATAAACGGGTACTCTTTGATTTGGAAAAGTCACTTCAGTGGGGGATGTGAAAGGAAGTGAAAATAATTAAATTCTTTTTCTAGAGAAAATTATATCTCAAAACTGAAGGTTACAGACATGGAAATTGGTATTTGGAATCTCTTTTAAAAATAAAGAAACACGCATTTTTTTGGGTGGGGAGAGGGCAACTTAACGGGCGGTTGTGGATTGAAAAAGGATTTGAATTATTTTAATGAGGATACTTATATCTCAAAAATTGAAGATGTTACAGACACGAAAATTTGTATTTGGAATTTTCTTTCAACGCAAAGAAACAAGTAATCTTTTGTCTTTGGAAAATCCACTTAAGGGGGTGAATTAATTGAAAATAAGTTTTATTCTTTGTATGATAATACTTATATCTCAAAATCTAAAGATGTTACAGACGTTAAAACTAGTATTTGGAATCTCGTTTAAAAATAAAGAAACACACATTTTCGGAGGGGGAGGAATCAACTTGGGGCGGGGGCGGTGAAAAAAGGAGTTTAATTCATTTTTATGAGGACCTGGTATTTGGAAGTTCCTTTATATAAAGAAATAAGTATTTTTTGTTTTGGGAAAATTCATTTAAGCGGGGAGGGTGAAAGGAAGTGAAAGATTTAATTCTTTTTATGGAGAAACTTATATCTCAAAACCTTAAGGTTACACACGTGAACGTTTGTATTTGGAATCACCTTAAAAATAAACATGCATTTTGGGAGGGGCTAATCCACTTAACGGGTAGGAAGTGGGCTGAAAAAGGAGCTGAATTACTTTTATGAGTATACTTATTGTTCCAGAGTATCTGTGGAACGCAGAAGTAAAAGAAGGTGCGGGCTTGAATTGGTCTAACGACAATGCCAAGAATTGAATTAAAACTTTAACAAGGTTATATTTCTTTCATTATAAAAAACAAACTTAACGAATTTCCATAACAATGAAACATCAGTTACAATGACAATTTAGAAACAAGTCTAGGAAAATCCAAGATTAGAGAACTTTACAGATCCTGGGCTTCAAGCCCCACGCTTCACAATTTCTGAGCTCCCAGCTCAAATTTACAAAAGAGCACAAATTTATTCAAGGGCAGAAATCCCCTAATTCATGGAACACTTGCTCCGAAAATACAATTTCTAGCCTTCTAGAGGCACTCGTTAATCTTACAAAAGCTTTGAAAGAGAGCTAACAGGCTCTCAGTTTTCCAAGCCTACTCAAGGCAACATCAACTTACAATTTCTGGCCTCTCAAGGCACAGCTTACAATTGGAAAATGATTTATATAGGGGTATATATTACTCAACCTAAGGGGCCTTTATGACAAAAGAACAGCTTAAATAACTGGCCCAATCACAAAAGGAATGGAGGCGTACACAGCGCTCCAAGATAATGAAAAACCTAAAGGGCCCTAGGCCGAAGAAACAGGGGCTATTCCCAAACTACTGAGGTGACTCGTATAGGAATTACTTTATCACATTACAGAATGAAAAACAGTTATAAAACGTAGTCACCTCAAGCTAAGATGACGGGGAGCTCAAGAGGGTAATAAGCTCTCTATCCCCGATTTACAGTTAAAGATTTTACGAAGTTTTTACATTAGCCGAAAGAAGATTTACATTTTAGAAAATTTGGTTACATAGTTAAAGATTCGGACCTTTCCCTCGGGTTAAACTGCGGAGGTAGCAAGAAAGAATAAAATTATTTGGCCATTACCTTGTAGATGTTCTAGCTGCCGATGAAAGAGGCCGCCCGCCTCCTGCTTAACACACACACACACTCAGAAAGATGACGATGAATTGGCCAAGAAACGTGAAAAGCCGCAGTTTATAAACCCTCAGGGAAGGTTCGGGATCATTCAAGATGAATCAGGACACACCCTCTTAATTTTATTGGCGAATTTCAAAAGTAACACTCAAAATCAAACAAGAAGCCTGTGATGTTGGAAAATTAATTACAGAACATTTTCATTGGCCAGATTCATAACTGGCGGAAAGGAAAAGGAAACATTGCCAACCAAAAAATAAATTAACATCAGTCAGTAAAAAAAACTTAGAAATACAAAACTTCTTTAAATTATAAGTTCTTACACCTCGCACCAGGGTGCATGATCATAGTCTTTAGTAGTGTCATCTGTGGAAGAATGTCTAAACTTCTTGATGGATAGCAAACAAAACTAGTAGAAATTCGGTCAGTTCAGGAAAATTTACAATAACAAAATTACATCATATTTCTATGGTGACATCTCCTGAGTAAATTTCTAAGTTTTTGTGGTTTCAGTTTCACTGTTTACCAACAGAGGAGTTCATTTAAGCGCTCAATTTGAATGCGCAGTATTGGGGTGTACCTCCCGGTACAGACCTCCCCCTTCAAATGTCCTTCCTTGGGGTGACGCAGAAGAAACTTTGAGAAAACATATCCAGTTGAAAAATGTATAAGTTTCTTCTGAAAGTGGATTTGTAGGAAAAATACTTAAATCCAGTACCTGCCGCCACTGCCGATAGCCGGGTGAGGTCGCCCTGACCCCCGGAGTACTCTCAGATACACCTCTCCCGTTACTATGAGAGCGGTAGTCGTGGTGATGGTCGCCGCAGATTAGAAGTATATGTACAGTCCCCAGATGAGTTGGCGGTAGGGTCACCGCACTTCAGCCTTTGCCGGGAGATGGACTCCGGCGCGCCGTTCATAAGGCCTTACTGGAGCGAAGTGGGCCCTTTCTTCTCTCTTGCATCCCTCGCCAGATGTTACATTACGGCGGCAGACAGCTGAGGGGCACTGAAACAGTAAGATCTAGGCGACAGAGAAGTGTTGTTGGAGACTTGAGAGTACGATCTTTATTGGTGATGCTGAGGGTCGGGCGGCGTCGAAGGTTCTCGTGTGCCAATAGTGCGGAGATGAAGGAGACGGGGGTTGGTAATGGCCACTAAAGAATAGACAGCAGGAAAACCAGAGGGGAAGATCCTACATACAGATTATATATATAACTAAATAAAATAATTTGGGGCAGAAGGCCTCCAATAGGAAAAAAATATAACCTTCAAACTCCTGCTAAATTTTAGTGGCAAAGAAAGTACTGTAATTGTACTGGTTTCACTTGAAAGAGGTGCACTCTAAAGATCCTCTCTGTGGCTGGATTGCTTACCAATAATGTAAATGGCGTCAAAAATTCTAATACAATGCACGGCCCATGAAATCTGGGGGCAAGCTTGCCCGCGGGAATAAAATTCCTAACCATGAATTTATCTCCGACTTTTAAATTGGTGGGCTTTCGTCCACGATCATATCTTTCCCTAACGTTTCCATGGGACACTTTAAGATTGGCCTTAGCCTTCTTCCACAGAGCTCTAATATTATCGGGATCTATTGTCTCTGGTAAAACATAATTGAATGACCAAAGGTTAGAGAGCGGCGTGTTAGGCACAAATTTAAACATAAGAGAAGCTGGAGTAAACTTGTGGGACTCATGAACCGCCGAATTTAAAGCAAAGGCCAACCAATGCAGGGACGTATCCCACCTGGAATGATCTTCATGATGAAGGGCGATAAGAGCAGATCTAAGATTACGATTGACCCGCTCAGCCAGAGATGATTGAGGATAATACACCGAAGTAGTTACATGTTAAACAGACAGATCAAAACAGAATTTAAGGAAGAGGTTGGATGTAAATGCTTTAGCATTATCAGAAATAATATATTGACAGGGGCCAAAAGAAGCAAATATAGTATTTAAACAAGAAATGGTGGGCTGAGCGGTAGCCAGCTTAGTCGGAAATAACAAGGAACATCTTGTGAAACCATCTACACACACCAGAATGAATTTATTTGCGTTCCCCTGTGATTGGGGGAAGGGTCCGACGTAGTCTTTATAGAGGCGCTCCATGGGGCACGACGCTTTATGGGAAGATAATAGACCTAGCTTAGTGGACAAGGAGGGCTTACTAAGCAAGCAAGTTTTACAAGCTTTTACCAATTCACGAATTTCGCCGTCCATACCTTTCCAAATGAACATCTCTCGGATCTTTTCCCGAGTTTTGAAGATGCCTAAATGCCCCCCTAAAGGGGTCTCATGAGAGTACTTGAAGATCATAGGTACAAGTACGGCTGGAACTAATACCTTCATCTTTTGGTCATGCCTCGACGGACAGCACAAAACCCCGTTCCTCCATACATAAGGGACGACATGTTCCCCAGAAGAAAGGGTTTCAATAATAGGGGCCAGCACCGGATCTTCACGTTGATATTTCTCAATATCCCTAAACAACATGGGGGCATCAGTTAGAATTGCATTAATACCCGAAGGCATGGGCGTGGGAAGAGAAGAACTATATTCCTGTTCGGTGGTCTCCACATCCTGAGAAAACATGCGGCTTAGTCCATCCGCAACAACATTATCGGATCCTCTGATATGCCTCACATCAAACTGGAAGGCAGAAATCCTGATGGCCCAACGGGCTATACGGCCAGTACGACGCGGCCTAGCTAAGACCCAACTTAAGGCTTGATTATCCGTTTCTAGGTCGAACTTGACATGTTCCAGATAGAGTCGGAACTTCTCTAATGCAAATAAAACTGCCAAACCCTCAAGTTCATGGAGAGAATATTTGGCCTCTTGGGCCGATAATGTCCTAGACGCATAGGCGATGGGTCGCCTTCCGAGTTCAGTTTCTGAAGAAGCACAGTAGCCACCGACGATGACAATGCGTCGGTTTGAACGATGAATTTCTTCGAAAAATCGGGCATCACAAGGACAGGGGCGTTGCACAGAGCTAATTTCAAGTCTTGAAAAGCGGCTTGTTGGGAAAGTCCCCACTCAAATTTGACGCCTTTCCTACGAAGTAAGTTCAAGGGCGCCGCTCTGTTAGCGAAGTTAGGAATATATTTCCTGAAGAAATTTACCACGCCAATGAAATTGGCAATATCTTTGATGTCCTTAGGGGGTTTGAAATCACGGATGGCCTGTGTTCTGGAATGATCGATAGAAACGCCATCGGGCGACACAATATGCCCTAAGAATGACATAGAAGATTTAGCAAAAGCTACCTTAGATAACTTCGCAGTCAACCCGGCCTTACGAAGGCGATTGAGTACTTCCTCTAGATGCTGTAGATGTTCTTCAAAGGTCTCAGAAAATACGACGATTTCATCAAGATAGTGATACAAGTATTCAAACGTGATGTCGGGAAAGACCCTATCTAGCAGTATAGTGAGCACAGCTGCCCCCATGGGAAGCCCGAAAGGCACGCGGTTGTAATCATACAAGTTCCAATCCGTGGCAAAAGCTGTTAGCTGTTTCGATTCTTCAGCTAGAGGGATCTGATTGTACGCCTGATTGAGATCAAGGATGGTAAAGAACTTAGCTTTCCGAAACCATGAAAAGCAAGAGTGAAGGTCGGGAAGAGGCACAGATAGTAACACCACCTTCCGATTAAAGCCCTATAATCAATGACAGGCCTGAAGCCGCTTTGCTGTTTCGGGATCAGAAAATGGGCGAAGAATACGCCGACTTAGAAGGTCGAATAATACCGTCCTTCAACATTTGATCGGTAATCTCTTTGAGAGCCTTCATTTTAGGTGGAGACAGACTATAAGGCGGAAATGTAAATGGGATCGAGTCCGTAACCTCAATCTTGCATTCAATAAGGTCAGTAACACCAAGAGTATCGGAAAGTTCATCCGGAAACGACTGACACAACTTACGAATACATTCAGCCTGCTCCTCAGGTAGATATCTAAGGTCTAACAACATCTCATCTTGGGTAAGCGAAACAGATGAATATGACACAGAATTACATTTTAGCAAAGGAATTTTACAATTATTAGCAAATTTGAAGGTGCACGACTTGCTCTGAATGTCGAGCACCAGACCAGTGGAAGACATGAAATCCGCTTCTAATATTATGAGGCAAGACAAGTGTTTAGCCACAAACAATTTCATTTTCCAAGTAAATTTAGAAATACGAATTTTGGCGAAGATGAAACTTAAAATTTCTAATGGAGAAGAGTTAGCCGAAACGCATTGGACCAAAGACGAACAACAATCAGAAAATTTACAAACAGTATTTAATTTGGAATACCATTCAGCCAAAATTAGAGAACAAACACTCCCAGAATCTAATAGAGCCGTGACCGGTTCATTATTCAACTCAATTTTAAGAAATAGTACGGGTGCCGGGGGTAACCGCTGCAACTCTGAGGCATTCTTTAGGGCATTCAAATGCTTGATTAGAAGAACCTTTTCCCTTACCCGAGCTTTCGGTGGGTTTGACAGGGGCTGAGCCCTGGGAGAATGGACCTGCCGACTCAGCCAATGGCACTAGTCACATTCTATTATTGGGGTTCGCAAAAGTTGCACCAGAAGTTGAACAGGACGGGGTGCTAATAGCGTTAGGGAAATTCTTAGCCAAATGTGTAAAAGAGCCGCATTTGAAACATCCTTGTGATGAGCCTGCTCCATTCTTTGTCCCACTCGATTTTATCACTGTGCACTTGTTACGTAGATGATCCGTAGACCCATAAGCGTAGCACTTACGGGTGGTGAAAGCTCGGCGAGGTGAAGGCTGAAAATTACTAGAAGATGGAGGGGGTTCCTTAGGTTTGGGGACGAGACTCAAAACATAAATATGATCTTTAAGGTGGTGAGATCCCTTCAACAATAATTTGCACTATTTGGTCTTCGAAAAAAATGCAGGGCGAACACTCGGGTATAAAACTTGATATCTTGGATGTAATTCGCAAGATTTTCGTCCAGTCACTGCACTCTGAAATAGTACTTCTGTATGAGAGAGGACATTGCCCTAGCCGGAATGAAATTTGCCAAAAGGTGACCATGGAAGTCTTCTATGGAAGATTTATCAGCTATAGCCTTAACTATTTTGTCCGATAGGACGCCTACGGAATATGGGTACATAATTTGGAGAATTTGAGAGTTAGAAAGGGAAAACACTAGTGCATGATCCTGAAATTCAACTAAGAATCGTAGAAACGAAATGACATCATTAGTGGAGTTTACGGAAAATTTCGAAATTCCCCTAAGCAACATAGCAAATGGGTGAGGCAAACTACTAAAACAAGGTGACGAAATTGGTGACGGCCTAGATGGTTGAGAGGCTTCGGACACAGCATTGTTTAAAAAGAACGGTGGAATAGGTGTACGAAGATCAGACTCGTTTTCTAATGGGGCAGCAGTTTGTTGAGTTGCCACAGATGTTCTACTTTCTACACCCTTGGAAGAATCCTCCTCACTTACAATATTTATAGCAGGGACTTGGTCGATTTTGGGAGCCGCTGCCCCAGTTAACAATTGACTAACTTTATTTGATATTTTTGATAGATGATCAAGTAAATTACTCGCCTACTTAGCATGAACTTCTTTTAATTTTAGAGACAATAGGTCCCTAAACCTGTGATAAAAATGAAACAGTCTAGCCTGCACTCTTTTAAGTTGATGAGGAGATGGATCACTTACTTCAAAAAAACCAACTACCCCAAGGTCGGGATACAAATAGGTAACTCTAATGACCCTAAGTTTGGTGGTATCTGCCGCAACCGTGCCTCCAGATTGAACATTTCTAATTAGTAATTCATAAACTAATTCCTCCTTTCGCAAGTACCCGGGGTGGAGGACTTCACGAGGGCCAGATGTGACGAAAGAAAATTTACAATTTCAGAGGATGAGAAAAAATTCCAACGACTGAGAAAATTCTTAGAGTTCGAATCGTATTCAATGTTTAGCCGTCAAAAGGGGCTTAATTGAGACCCATTCAACCATGCTCTGCTACCACTTGTTCCGGGGTATCTGTGGAACGCAGAGGTGAAAGAAGGTGCGGGCTTGAATGGGTCTAACTACAATGCCAAGAATTGAATTAAAACTTTAACAAGGTTATATTTCTTTCATTATAAAAAACAAACTTAACGAATTTCCATAACAATGAAACATCAGGTACAATGGCAATTTAGAAACACGTCTAGGAAAATCCAAGATTAGAGAACTTTACAGATCCTGGGCTTCAAGGCCCACACTTTACAATTTCTGAGCTCCCAGCTCAAATTTAGAAAAGAGCACAAATTTATTCAAAGGCAGAAATCCCCTAATTCATGGAATACTTGCTTCGAAAATACAATTTCTAGCCTTCTAGAGGCACTCGTTAATCTTATAAAAGCTTTGAAAGAGAGCTAACAGGCTCTCAGTTTTCCAAGCCTACTCAAGGTAACATCAACTTACAATTTCTGGCCTTTCAACGCACAACTTACAATTGGAAAATGATTTATACAGGGGTATTTAATACCCAACCTAAGGGGCCTTTATGACAACAGAACAGCTTAAATAACTGGCCCAAACACAAAAGGAGTGGAGGCGTACACAGCGCTCCAAGATAATGAAAAACCTAAAGGGCCCTAGGCCGATGAAACGGGGGCTATTCCCAAACTACTGAGATGATTGGTATATGAATTCCTTTACCACATCACAGAATGAAAAAGTTATAAAACGTAGTCACCTCAAACCAAGATGACGGGGAGCTCAAGAGGGTAATTCACTCTCTATCCCCGATTTACAGTTAAAGATTTTACGAAGTTTTTCATTAGCCGAAAGAAGATTTACATACATACATACATACATACATACATACATACATACATAATCATTATAGACTGTTATGCCTTTCAGCGTTCAGTCTGCAAGCCTCTGAGAATTTACTAAACGTCGCCACAATCCTCGATTTGCAACTAGTGTTGTGGCTTCATTTAGTTCTATACCTCTTATCTTTAAATAGTTAGAAACAGAGTCTAACCATCGTCGTCTTGGTCTCCCTCTACTTCTCTTACCCTCCATAACAGAGTCCATTATTCTCCTAGGTAACCTATCCTCCTCCATTCGCCTCACATGACCCCACCACCGAAGCCGGTTTATGCGTACAGCTTCATCCATCGAGTTCATTCCTAAATTAGCCTTTATCTCCTCATTCCGAGTTCCCTCCTGCCATTGTTCCCACCTGTTTGTACCAGCAATCATTCTTGCTACTTTCATGTCTGTTACTTCTAACTTATGAGTAAGATATCCTGAGTCCACCCAGCTTTCGCTCCCATAAAGCAAAGTTGGTCTGAAAACAGACCGATGTAAAGATAGTTTCGTCTGGGAGCTGACTTCCTTCTTACAGAATACTGCTGATCGCAACTGCGAGCTCACTGCATTAGCTTTACTACACCTTGATTCAATCTCACTTACTATATTACCATCCTGGGAAAACACACAACCTAAATACTTGAAATTATCGACCTGTTCTAGCTTTGTATCACCAATCTGACATTCAATTCTGTTGAATTTCTTACCAACTGACATCAATTTAGTCTTCGAGAGGCTAATTTTCATACCATACTCATTGCACCTATTTTCAAGTTCCAAGATGTTAGACTGCAGGCTTTCGGCACAGTCTGCCATTAAGACCAAGTCGTCAGATTTACATTTTAGAAAATTTGGTTACATAGTTAAAGATTCGGACCTTTCCCTCGGGTTAAACTGCGGAGGTAGCTAGAAAGAATAAAGTTATTTGGCCATTACCTTGTAGATGTCCTAGCTGCCGATGAAAGAGGCCGCCCGCTTCCTGCATAACACACACACACTCTCAGAAAGATAACGATGAATTGGCCAAGAAACGTGAAAAGCCGCAGTTTATAAACCCTCAGGGAAAGTTCGAGATCATTCAAGATGAATCAGGACACACCCTCTTAATTTTATTGGTGAATTTCAAAAGTAACACTCAAAATCAAACAAGAAGCCTGTGATGTTGGAAAATTTAATTACAGAAAATCTGCACTGGCCAGATTCAAAACTGGCGGAAACGAAAAGGATATATTGCCAACCCAAAAATAAATGAACATCAATTAGTAAAAAATCTTAGAAATACAAAACTTCTTTAAATTATAAGTTCTTACACCTCGCACCAGGGTGCATGGTCAGAGTCTTTAGTAGTGTCATCTGTGGAAGAATGTCCAAACTTCTTGATGGATAGCAAACAAAACTAGTAGAAATTCAGTCAGTTCAGGAAAGTTCACAATAACAAAATTAGATCATATTTCTGTGGTGACGTCTTTTGAGTAAATTTCTAAATTGGTGTAGTTTCAGTTTCACTGTTTTGCCAATAGAGGAGCTCATTTAGGCGCTGAATTTGAATGCGCGGCGTTGGGGTGTACCTCCCGGTACACTTATATCTCAAAAACTGAAGATGTTAGATGCATGAACATTTGTATTTGTAATCTCCTTTAAAAATAAAGAAAACAACGTTTGTTTTTCTCGGAAAATCGACGTAAGGCTTGTGGGGTTGAAAATAAGTACAAGGAGTTGAAATTTGTTTAGGAGGATACTTCATCTTAAAAACTGAAGCTGTGACAGACGTGAAAGTTGGATTTTGAAATTCTTTTCAATATAAAGAATCGCGTATTTTTTTGTTTTCGTAAAGTCCACTTACGTTGGGAGAGGGGTGGAAGGAAGTGAAGAAGTGGAAGTTGAATTATTTTAATGAGTATACATTTATCTCAAAAATAGAAGGTGTTACAGACTTACAGACATGAAAACTGGTATTTGGAATATCCTTTAAAAATAATGAAACACGTATTTTTTTGTTTTCGGAAAATCCAATTAAGGGGCTGAAAAGAATTGGAAAAGCGGGTAATTTTTAAAATGAGTACCGGCACATCTACATTATATGTCAAAAACATAACATGTTAGATACAAGAAACTCGGTATTTGGACAGTCCTTTAAAAATACAGGAACATGTACCTTTTTGTTTTCGAAGAAGGCACTTAATGCGGGGTGAAAAGAAGTTACATGTTACAGACGTGAAAATTGGTATTTGGAATCTCCTTTAAAAATAAAGAAACATGTATTTTTGTTTACGGAAAATATACTTGGATGGGGGTGGGCGTGGGGTAAGGACTGAACAAGGGGTTGAATTCTTTTTATGGGGATACTTATGTATATCTCAAAAACTGAATATGTTACAGATGTGGGAACAGGTATTTGGAATCTCGTTTAGAAATAAAGAAACATGTATTTATTTTTTTATTTGATATGAAGACTTCTCACATGTGAAGTTCTATGTCACATAGTCGTCTTAGCCCCAAAAGGTACTACCACAAACATGGTTTACAAAGAATTTCTGGGTGAGTTTTTACACTTTAGGAATTTTCAGATAATGTATTAGTACAATGCTGAGGGACGATTACCCTGATCAAATTACGAAATCTACGCGAAGCCGCGGTTAATTGCTAGTGGGAACTAAAATTAGATCTTCAAGAGTCAAAAATAAATCAACAAAAAAGTGGACAATAAGACTGAGTGCGAAATCCTGCCAATGTTGTTTCAACAATTTTTAAATTATAGTGTTTTAGTGTTATTCCAATTTTTTATTAGGTTTAGTGTCACGCTTTATATAATTTATATATAATCCCACTGGGCATCATTATCTAGTCAAATGTTTACACTTACGTAATGCAATAAGCATATCTTAAAAAACTTTAATAATATTACCTTTTATAGAATACTACAAGATTAATATAAACAGGATACTGAATATACACTACGTGATCAAAAGTATCCGGACACCTGGCTGAACATGACGTGCAAGTTCGTGGCGCCCTCCATCGGTAATGCTGGAATTCAACATGGTGTTGGCCCACCCTTAGCCTTGATGACAGCTTCCACTCTCGCAGGCATACGTTCAATCAGGTGCTGGAAGTTTGCTTGGAGAATGGGAGCCCATTCTTCACGGACCGCTACACTGAGGAGAGGTAGCGATGTCTGTCGTTGATGCCTGGCACGAAGTCGGCGTTCCAAAACATCCCATAGGTGTTCTATAGCATTGAGGTCGGGACTCTGTGCAGGCCAGTCCATTAGAGGGATGTTATTTTTGTGTAACCACTCCACCACAGGCCGTGAATTATGAACACCTGCTCGATCGTGTTGAAAGATGCAATCGCCATCCCCGAAGTGCTCTTCAGCAGTGGGAAGCAAGAAGGTGCTTAAAACATCAATGTAGGCCTGTGCTGTGATAGTGCTACGCAAAACAACAAGGGGAGCATGAAGAGCTCCATGAAGAGCACGACTACACCATAACACCACCGCCTCCGAATTTTACTGTTGGCACTACACACGCTGGCAGATGACGTTCACCGGGCATTCGCCATACCCACACCCTGCCATCAGAAGGCCACATTGTGTACAGTGATTCGTCACTCCACACAACGTTTTTCCACTGTTCAATCGTCCAATGTTAACGCTCCTTACACCAAGCGAGGCGTCGTTTGCACTTGACCTGCGTGATGTGTGGCTTATGGGCAGCCACTCGACCATGCAATCCAAGTTTTCTCACCTCCCGCCGAACTTGATGCAGTATGGAATTCCTGTGTGATGGTCTGGATAGATGCCTGCCTATTACACTTAACGACCCTCTTCAACTGTCGGCGGTCTCTGTCAACAGACGAGGTCGGCCTGTACGCTTTCGTGCTGTACGTGTCCCTTCACGTTTCCACTTCACTATCACATCAGAAACAGTGAACCTAGGGATGTTTATTAGGAGTGTGGAAATCTCGCGTACAGACTTCTGACACAAGTGACACCCAATTACCTGACCATTCTCACGATGTCGAATGTCGAATGAATGCTAAGGTCGTTGTTATGGAGTACCTGGCAGTAGGTGGCAGCACAATGTACCTAAGATGAAAAACGAAAAACGAAAGTTTTTCGGGGTGTCCGGATACTTTTTATCACATAGAGTATTTTTATTTTTTAGAGGTAAGAAACATGGCTGATGATGCCCAAGAAATAAGGGCAAAACATGTCCCATTAATAGAATCAACAATAATATAAATGTTCTAATGTGGTAAGAAAATATTGTATTGAAAAGGTGGACAATTTTCTAATAAAAGTTAGATTTTAATGATACATACCACTTAGTCGAGCAGCTCGTCTCCGTTCTCCCAAGTCTTCCCAGCCCAAACTTTGCAACATTTTTGTAACACTACTCTTTTGTCGGAAATCACCCAGAATAAATTAAGCTGCTTTTCTTGGGATTGTTTCCAGTTCCTGAATCAAGTAATCCTGGTGAGAGCCCCATACACTGGAACCATGCTCTATTTGGCGTCTTACCGGAGACTTGTATGCCCTCTCCTTTACATCCTTACTACAACCCCGAAACACCCTCATAACCATGTGCAGAGATCTATACTATTTATTTACAATCCCGTATATGTGATTACTCCACCTAGGTACTTACAGTAATCCCCATAAGGAACTTTCATCCCATCAATGCAGTAATTAAAACTGAGAGAACTTTTCCCATTTGTGAAACACACAACCTTTTAACCCCGTTTATCAACAGACCATTGTCCGACTCGTTGGCTGAATGGTCAGCGTACTGGCCTTCTGTTCAGAGGGTCCCGGGTTCGATTCCCGGCCGGGTCGGGGATTTTAACCTTCATTGGTGTTTGTGCTGTCCTCAACATCCCTGCAACTCACACACCACACATAACACTGTCCACCACCACAATAACACGCAGTTACTTCCCCATGGCAGATGCCGCCCACCCTCATCGGAGGGTCTGCCTTACAAGGGCTGCATTCGGCTAGAAATAGCCACACGAAATTATTATTATTAACAGACCATTGCCTGCTGTCAACCTCACAACACAATTGAGGCCATTTGTGCAGTTCCTCACAATCTCGTAACTTATTTATTGCTCTATACAGAATAACATTACCCGTAAAAAAGCCTCATCTCTGATTCCACTTCTTTACTCATCTATACAGGGTGAAGCGTAATTCGCGCACTCGGGCGTCGCAGCGCGACTCCTTACATGCCAGCAATAAAAAAATGTATCTTACAAAATTTCATCTTGCGAGTATATCCGGCAGAAAAACGACGTTGAAGATTAGCAATCTGGCAACACTGTAACCACATGTACGGTAACTACCTATGTCAGCAGACATTACTCGTATTGTACAGTTGGTGCAATGAATAGAGTTTTGGGTTAGCATGCAGGAGGTCGAGGTGTCTTACTGTATCACAGTAGGTAATGTCAGATGGAAATTAGCAAATAAAAAATGCGCCTCAACCCAGGATCGAACCATCGACCTCCTGCATGCCAACCAAAAACTCTACCCACTACACCAACTGTACTGCACGACGTGGATGTGCTGACAGCGGTACTTACCCTACATATGGCTACAGTGTTGCCAGATTACTACTCTTTAACGTCCGTTTTCTACCGGATATACTTGCAAGACGAAATTTTGTAAGAGACATTTTTTTATTGCTGGCATGTGAGGAGTCGCGCTGCGACGCCCGAGTGCGCGAATTACGCTTCACCTGTATATATAAAATAACTTGTCCGGACTAACTGACTGACAGATTCATCATCGCCGAGCGAAAATTACTGGACATAGAGAAATGAAGCTAATTAGAATTTCTACAGTACATCTCAATTCAACACCATTTAGAGTCACTTTTACCCCCGTCCTCCACCCAAGTGGTATTTCCAAAAACGAAAAAATACGTGTTTCTTTATTTTTAAAGGAGATCCCATATACAGATCTTCAGTTCTGTAATATCTTCAGTTTCTGAGATATATGTATCCTCATTAAAGGCATTCAACCCATTATTCACCCTTTTACACCCCTCCTATTGGGATTTACAGGAAACATGTTACATGTTGAGGAAGTGAAAAATTGTATTTTATCTCTATTAAAAATAAAGAAACGTGTATTTTTAGTTTTCGGAAATACCACTTGGGTGGAGGACGGGGGTAAAAGTGACTCTAAATGGTGTTGAATTCTTTTAATTAGGCTACTGATATCTCAAAAATGAAGATGTTACAGACGTGAAATTTGATATTTGGAATCTGCTTTAAAAGTAAAGAAACACGTATTCTCGGAAAATCCAATGAAGGGGGAGGGGGGAACGAATTGAAAAATTAATTGACTTAAATGTATGAGAATAAGTACATCTAATAAAAACTAAAGTTGTTACGGACGTGCAATTGGTATTTTGATCTCCTTTAAAAACAAAGGAAAACGTGTTTTGGGGGGAAAACCATATTGGGGGGGGGGCGGGAGTAAAAAGGAGTTGAATGCCTTTCATGAGGACACATAAATCAAAAATTGAAGAAGTTAGAGTCGTGATAATTGCTGTTTAGAAGATCATTTACTATTAAAGAAACAAGTATTTTTTGCCGGAAAATTCACTTGGGGGAGGGGAGTGTAAAAGTGAAAAAAGTGAATTATTTTAATCTCAAAACTGAAGGTAATAGACGTAAACAATGGTGTTTGGAATCTCCCTTAAACAAAAAGAAACACGCCTTCTTTTAGTTTTCTTTGGGGGGGGGGGTAAATAAACTTACCGGCGGTGGGGTGTAAAAGGAGGTGAGACCAATTGATTTTACTGTTCATAATGTACTTACACTGACTGACAGTGACAATGCAACACCAAGAGGAGTGGTTCGAAAGGGATGAAAGTTGGGGGAAAAACAGAGACGGCACGGACGAATAATTGATGTTTATTTCAAACCGATATGCAGGTTACACAATGCGCACGGCATCGACTCAGTAGGATGTAGGACCACCGCGAGCGGCGATGCACGCAGAAACACGTCGAGGTACAGAGTCAATAAGAGTGCGGATGGTGTCCTGAGGGATGGTTCTCCATTCTCTGTCAACCATTTGCCACAGTAGGTCGTCCGTACGAGGCTGGGGCAGAGTTTGCAAACGGCGTCCAATGAGATCCCACACGTGTTCGATTGGTGAGAGATCCAGAGATTACGCTGGCCACGGAAGCATCTGTACACCTCGTAGAGCCTGTTGGGAGATGCGAGCAGTGTGTGGGCGGGCATTATCCTGCTGAAACAGAGCATTGGGCAGCCCCTGAAGGTACGGGAGTGCCACCGGCCGCAGCACATGCTGCACGTAGCGCTGGGCATTTAACGTGCCTTGAATACGCACTAGAGGTGACGTGGAATCATACGCAATAGCGCCCCAAACCATGATGCCGCGTTGTCTAGCGGTAGGGCGCTCCACAGTTACTGCCGGATTTGACCTTTCTCCACGCCGACGCCACACTCGTCTGCGGTGACTATCACTGACAGAACAGAAGCGTGACTCATCGGAGAACACGACGTTCCGCCATTCCCTCATCCAAGTCGCTCTAGCCCGGCACCATGCCAGGCGTGCACGTCTATGCTGTGGAGTCAATGGTAGTCTTCTGAGCGGACGCCGGGAGTGCAGGCCTCCTTCAACCAATCGACGGGAAATTTTTCTGGTCGATATTGGAACAGCCAGGGTGTCTTGCACATGCTGAAGAATGGCGGTTGACGTGGCGTGCGGGGCTGCCACCGCTTGGCGGCGGATGCGCCGATCCTCGCGTGCTGACGTCACTCGGGCTGCGCCTGGACCCCTCGCACGTGCCACATGACCCTGCGCCAACCATCTTCGCCACAGGCGCTGCACCGTGGACACATCCCTACGGGTATCGGCTGCGATTTGACGAAGCGACCAACCTGCCCTTCTCAGCCCGATCACCATAACCCTCGTAAAGTCGTCTGTCTGCTGGAAATGCCTCCGTTGACGGCGGCCTGGCATTCTTAGCTATACACGTGTCCTGTGGCACACGACAACACGTTCTACAATGACTGTCGGCTGAGAAATCACGGTACGAAGTGGGCCATTCGCCAACGCCGTGTCCAATTTATCGTTCGCTACATGCGCAGCACAGCGGCGCATTTCACATCATGAGCATACCTCAGTGACGTCAGTCTACCCTGCAATTGGCATAAAGTTCTGACCACTCCTTCTTGGTGTTGCATTTGCTCTGTAAGTCAGTGTATAAGGAGCCTCCGTTGCTCAGGCGGCAGCGCGCCGGCCTCTCACAGCTGGGTTCCGTGGTTCAAATCCCCGTCAATCCATGTGACATTCGTGCTGGACAAAACGGTGGCGGGGCAGGTTTTTCTCCGGATACTTCGGTTTTCCCTGTCATCATTCATTCCAGCAACACTGTTCAATATTTCACTTCATTTGTCATTCATCGATCATTGCCCCAGAGGAGTGCTTCGGCAGCCGACACAATTCCTATTGTCGCCGCTAGATTGGGCTTTATTCATTCCATTCCTGACCCTGTCGAATGACTGGAAACAGGCTGTAGATTTTCGATGTACTTATTCTGATCATAAACCGATCATTTTTAATCTTCCCTGGGTTTGATTTCAACAGCCATCTTTTCCTTCGGAGAACGTTCTTAGATTACAGTAGACTCTCCTGGCATATAAATAAAAATTCAAACACATTTGAAAAAAACGATAGGAATGAGATTGAACGTCAAATTGTTCACCTCTATAATAAGGTCAATAATGCACGGAAGTACGTCATTCGTATCGCCAGAAATCCCGCACACTTGCCTACGTGCGACAATGGGGCTGGTCACATTGTCAACGATGACAATGGCAGCAGATATAATTTACCGCCAAGTAGCGGATTTGCATCTTGCTGTGGGGTCCGGAACATCTAATAATAATAATAATAATAATAATAATAATAATAATAATAATAATAATAATAATGTTCTGGACCGTCGCCAAACGTGCAGACCGCGCTGGAAGCGGGTCCTGGACGGGTAATGACAAAGAATGCAGTTCGGCCGCGCGTTCAGTTCCACCAAGGCACCCAAGACGACACCACGCCGGATCTCCTGAAGGATTTGATCCATATAAAAAATGCTTATAGGAAAAGATGGCAAAGATTTAGGGACCCAATTGACCGGGTTGAATACCTGGACCTAGCCAGGGGAGTACGAAATCGATTGGTGGAAAAAGATTGAAAAATGGAAGGAAAATTGCCATAACCTCTCAGAAAACGAGTCTGATCGCGAATTTTGGCGGAATCTCTCAGAAAAAGAGTCAGATCGCGAATATCGGCGGTTTATGCATAAAACGTTAAGCATTCAATTATACATTTCAGTATAATACCGTAGCGAAGCACGGGTATCTTGCTAGTCTATATATATATGTATACAATAACTTGTTCTGACTGACTGACTGACTGACTGACTGACTGACTGACTCATCATCGCCGAGCCTAAACTACTGGACATAAAGAAATGAAATTTTGGATATAGATTCATATTAAGACGTAGGTGCTCGCTAAGAGAGGATTTTTGGATATGCCTTCGCTAAGGGGGTGTAAAGGGGGTTGAAATTTTAAAATGAGTGTGTCTACATCTTAAAACTTTAAAAGTTTACAGATGTAATAACTGGTATTTAGAATCTCCTTTAAAAATAAAGAAACACGTATTTTTTGTTTTCTTTAAATCCCAATAGGAGGGGTGTAAAAGGGTTGAATGCCTTTAATGAGATTACATATATCTCAGAAACAGAAGATATTAAAGAACTGAAAATTTGTATATGGGATCTCCTTTAAAAATAAAGAAACACGTATTTTTTGTTTTTGTTTTTGTTTAAACAGGAGTGACAAATTGGGGTGAATTTTTCGAAAGACAATATCTACAGAATATTTGAGAAAGGTAAAATGTTACAGACGTAAAAAGTGGGTATTTGGAATTTCCTGTAAATGTAAAGTAACATAGGTGATTTGTTTTTGGAAACTCTCCTTAAGGGGAATTAAAAAGGGGTGAAATCTTAAAATGAGAATTTCTACAGTATATATCAAAAAACTTAATATGATACAGAAGTGAAAAATGGTAATTTTTATCTGTATTAAAAATATAGAAACGTGTATTCTTAGTTTTCGGAAATACCACTTGGGTGGAGTGGGGGGAGGGTGAAAGTGACTGAAAAAGGTGTTGATTTCTTTTAATTAGGCTACAGATATCTCAAAAATGAAGATGTTACAAACGTGAAATTTGATATTTGGAATCTGCTTTAAAAGTAAAGAAAGACGTATTTTCGGAAAATCCCATGAAGCGGGGTGGGGGTGGGGGGTGAAAGAATTGAAAAATTAATTGACTTAATTGTGAGAATACGTACATCTAATAAAAATAAAGTTGTTACAGACGTGAAAATTGGTATTTGGATTTCCTTTAAAAACAAAGAAAAACGCGGTTTGGTGGGGGGAGGAACGATCTTGTGGGGTGGGAGTGAAAAAGAGTTGAATTCCTTTCACGGGGACACATAAATCAAAACTGAAGAACTTAGAGTCGTGATAATTGGTATTTAGAAAATCCTTTAGTATTAAAGAAACAAGTAAAGTGTGAATGGAAGTGAAAAAAGTGAATTATTCGTATGAGGTTTCTTATATCTCAAAACTGAGGGTAATAGACGTGAACATTTGTGTTTGGAATCTCCTTTTTAAAAAAAGGAAACACGCCTTCTTTTAATTTTTTTTGGGGGGGGGAGTAAATAAACTTGACGGCGGTGGGGTGTAAAAGGAGGTGAGACCAATTGATTTTACTGTTCATAATGTACTTAGAAGGAGCCTCCGTTGCTCAGGCGGCCCCTCACAGCTGGGTTCCGTGGTTGAAATCCCGGTCACTCCGTGTGACATTCGTGCTGGACAAAACGGAAGCGGGACAGGTTTTTCTCCGGATACTCCGGTTTTCCCTGTCATCATTCATTCCAACAACACTGTCCAATATTTCATTTTATTTGTCATTCATCGACCATTGCCCCAGAGGAGTGCTTCGGCAGCCGGCACAATTCGTATTGTCGCCGCTAGATGGGGCTTTATTCATTCCATTCCTGACCCCGCCGAATGACTGGAAACAGACTGTAGATTTTCGATGCACTTATTCTGATCACAAACCGATCATTTTTTTAATCTTTCCTTCGTTCGATTTCAGCAACCATCTTTTCCTTGGGAGAACGTTCTTAGATTACAGTAGACTCTCCTGGCATATAAATAATAATTTAAGCACATTTGAAATAAACGATAGGAATGAGATTGACCGTCAAATTGTTCACCTCTATAATAAGGTCAATAATGCACGTAAGTACAGTATGTCATTCGTATCGCCAGAAATCCCGCACACTTGCCTACGCGCGACATTGGTGCTGGTCACATTGTCAACAATGACAATGGCAGCAGATGTAATTTACCGCCAAGTAGCGGTCTTGCATCTTGCTGTGGGGTCCAGAACATCTAATAATAATAATAATAATAATAATAATAATAATAATAATAATAATAATAATAATAATAATAATTTTTTGGACCGTCATCAAATTGTGCGGATTGCGCTGGAAACGGGTCCTGGCCTGGTAATGACCACGAACACAGTCCTGCCGCGGGTTCAGTACCGCCAAGGCACCCAAGACGACACCACGCCGGATCTCCTTCAGGATTTGATCCATACTAAAAATGCTTATAGGAAAAGATGGCAAAGATTTAGGGACCGCGTGGAATACCTGGACCCAGCCCGGGAATTTCGAAATCGATTGCTGGAAAGAAAGATTGAAAAATGTGAAGAACTTTGCCGTAATCTCTCAGAAAACGAGTCAGATCGCGAATTTCGGAGGATTATTTATAAAACGTTAAGCATTCAATTATAAATTTCAGTATAATACCGTAGCGAAGCACGGGTATATTGCTAGTTATATATATATATATAGATAACTTGTCCTGATGTCCGACTCATTGGTTGAATGGTCAGCGCACAGGCCTTCTGGTCAGAGGGTCCCGGGTTCGATTCCCGGCCGGGTCGGGGATTTTAACCTCCATTGGTTAATTCCAATGACCCGGGGGCTGGGTGTTTGTGCTGTCCCCAACATTCCTGCAACTCACACACCACACATAACACTATCCTCCACCACAGCAACACGCAGTTACCTATACATGGCAGATGCCGCCCACCCTCATCGGAGGGTCTGCCTTACAAGGGCTGCACTCGGCTAGAAATAGCCACACGAAATTTAAAAAAAAACTTGTCCTGATTGACAGGTTCATCATCGCCGAGCCAAAACTACTGGACATAAAGAAATGAAATTTTGGGCATAGATTCATATTCAGATGTAGATGCCCGCTAAGAGAGGATTTTTGGATATTCCTTCGCTAAGGGGGTGAAAAAGGGGTTGAAATTTTAAACGAATGTATCTATGTTTCAAAACTTTAAAAGTTTACAGATGTAAAAATTGGTATTTAGAATCTTCTTTAAGGAAACACGTATTTTTTTTTATTTTCAGAAAATCTCAATAGGAGGGGGTGAAAACGGTGAAAAAGCGGTTGAATGCCTTTAATCAGGATACCGGTACTTATATCTCAGAAACGGAAGACATTACAGACCTGAAAATTGGTACTTTTGATCTCTTTTAAAAATAAAGGAACATGTTTTTGGAAAATCCAATTAATGGGAGGGTGAAAAGGGGAGTGAATTTTTAAAATGAATGCATCTACATCTCAAAACTTGGAAAGTTTACAGATTTAAAATTGGTATTTAGAATCTTCATTAAAAATAAAGAAACATGTTTTTCTTGTTTTCGGAAAATCCCAATAGGAGGGGTGAAAAGGGGTGAAAAATAGGTTGAATGCCTTTAATGAGGATACTTACATCTCAGAAACTGAATATATTATAGACCTGAAAATTGGTGTTTGGGATCTCCCTTAAAAATAAAGAAACATGAATTTTTTTGTTTTCGGAAAATTCCAATAGGAAGGGTGGAAAAGGGTGGAAAGTGGGTTGAATACCTTTAATGAGGCTACTTATATTTCAGAACCTGAAGATAGTACAGACTTGAAAATTGGTGTTTGGGACCTCATTTAAAAATAAAGAAACATGTAATTTTTGTTTTGGGAAAATCCAGTTATTGGGGGATGAAAAGGGGGTGAAATTTTAAAATGAGTGTATCTATATTTCAAACGTTTTAAAGTGTATAGATGTAAAAAATTGTTATTTAAAATCTCCTTTACAAATAAAGAAACACGTATTTTTTTTTTTTGTTTTCGGAAAATCCCAATGGGAAGGGTGGAAAAGGGTGAAAAATGGGTTGAATGCCTTTAATGCGGCTACTTATATTTCAGAACCTGAAGATATTACAGACCTGAAAATTGGTATTTGGGATCTACTTTATAAATAAAGAAGCAGGTATTTTTTCGTTTTTGGAAAATGAAATAAATTGGGGGTGAAAAGGGGGTGAATTTTTAAATTAAGTGTGTCTACATCTTAAAACTTTAAAAGTTTACAGATGTAAAAATTGGTATTTAGAATCTCCTTTAAAAATAAAGGAACACGTATTTTTTGTTTTCTGTAAATCCCAATAGGAGGGGTGTAAAAGTGTTGAATGCCTTTAATGAGGATACATATATATATATATCAGAAACTGAATATATTACAGAACTGAAAATTTGTATATGGGATCTCCTTTAAAAATAAAGAAACACGTATTTTTTGTTTTTGGAAAATCCAATTAATGGTCGTTAAATAGGAGTGAGAAATTGCTGTGAATTTTTCGAAAGACTATATCTACAGAATATTTGAGAAACGTAAAATGTTACAAACGTAAGAAGTGGGTATTTGGAATTTCATGTAAATTTAAATGTAAAGAAACATAGGTGATTTGTTTTTGGAAACTCCCCTTAAGGGGAAATAAAAAGGGGTGAAACTTTAAAATGAGAATTTCAATAGTATATATCAAAAAACTTAACATGTTACAGAAGTAAAAAATGGTATTTTTTATCTCTATTAAAGTAGAGAAACGTGTGATTTTAGTTTCCGGAAATACCACTTGGGTGGAGAGGGTGGGGGGGCGTAAAAGTGACTGAAAATGGTGTTGATTTCTTTCAGTCAGGCTACTGATATCTCAAAAATGAATATGATACAGACGTGAAATTTGATATTTGGAATCTGCTTTAAAAGTAAAGAAACACTTATTTTCGGAAAATCCAATGAAGTGGGGGGATGAAAGAGTTGAAAAATTAATTGACTTAATTGTATGAGAATACATACATCTAATAAAAATAAAGTTGTTACAGACGTGAAAATTGGTATTTGGATTTCCTTTAAAAACGAAGAAAAACGCGTTTTGGGGGGGGGGGGTTCCATCTTGCGGGGCGGGAGTGAAAAGGAGTTGAATTCCTTTCACGAGGACGCATAAATCAAAATGAAGAAGTTAGAGTCGTGATATTTGGTATTTAGAAGATCCTTTACTATTAAAGAAACAAGTAATATTTTGCCGGAAAATGCACCTAGGGTGTGGGGGAGGAGTGTGAAAGGAAGTGAAAAAAGTGAATTATTTTTATGGCGATACATATTGTAACGGTTCAAATCCCGTTACAAGATGATATCTGTATTTTTATTATTGTATGATTTTATCTGTATTTTATTATTATTATTATTATTATTATTATTATTATTATTATTATGTCAGTATTATTATTATTATGTTATCTGTGATATTGTACTATTATTGTAATTATCCGTTTTATTCAATTCGATTTTGCAATTGCCTGTTGCTTGCAAGATTGTACTTAGATGTATGCATATATACGTATGTGTAGAATCACACTCAATACCTGTACAGTGAGAATTGTTGTATATATCAGAGATTGGAAGTGACGTTGTTATATTGCTATATTGTTGGCGATTCTGCCAAGTCATCGCCAAGCCATGGCTACGGCATTGTATTTATTTAGAATATGCGCTCAGAGAGTCGGCCGCCTGCGGGCTATTTCACCACTGGATGTAATATCTGTCGCGTAGGTGGGAGTATGTCATTGTTATTTCTGGAGATTACGTAGCTGTGTCAACCAACGTCTATAAAAGGTGGGTGCATATTGTAGCGTCAGTCATTACTTATACGGATGCAGTACAGTGAAGTAGTCTACTAGATCAAGAGGCCTTAAGTGGTCAGCCAACCAGTGTGAACGAGAGATGGTGAAGACTCAGTGAGCCATTATTGGTCATTGAGAGAGTGAGACCAAATGGTTGGTCCGTCACTTAGTGGAAGACGCGGACGCAAGGCTTACCAAGGAGTCAGAGAGGGCAACCCTGGTCCTACCAAGAGGTCATACCATATTGACTTACAAAGAAGTCAGATGATATGGAGAAGAAGCAGTCTCAAGGATGTATCACCACGTTAGGCGTGACACATCTACAGTAAACACCAGAGCAATGGATTACGTCGTAATTACACTCAAAGTGTTAAAGGTACAGTCAAGTGAATCAGTGAGGGAAATATTTCGTATAAATTGTTAAATGTCCGGTCAAGAAGAATTCAAATTCATGCCTAGTTTCTTTCAGTTGCAATGTCATAATTTCATATTCTCATCTGTTTTATCGCAACAAGACTCACTATTTTTTGATATATTATTTAAAGAATATATATTGTTCTATCAAACGAATTCAGAGTTTCATTTCATTGACAGTAAAATATCTTAACCTCAAAATTAATGGGGAAACCGAACGCCAATCTCCTTTTCCCAGAACTTATATGGTATGTTGTCAAAAGTAAGCTTATTACCCCACACCCTAGAGATAGTCAAGAGTCTCATTCTATTATTGCTGTACTGAGTGACAGCTGGCGCCCTTCAAATAACGTATGTGTAAGTAAACAGGTAACAAGTAAGTGTGAGTACAAGGTCCGAAGTGTGTGTATTTTATTTAATGAATGTTAATTTCTATAATTTCCATTTTAAATGCAGATATTCAGATTTTCCAAGTTAAATGCAGATTTATGTGTTTGTAAAATTAGTCAGTCAGTTTAGGAAGTTCTCAATATATCTCAAAACTGAAGGTAACAGACGTGAACATTTGTGTTTGGAATCTCCTTTAAACATAAAGAAACACGCCTTCTTTTAATTTTCTTTGGGGGGGGGGGGGTAAATAAACTTAACGGCGGTGGGGTGTAAACGGAGGTAAGACCAATTGATTTTACTGTTCATAATGTACTTATAAGGAGCCTCCGTTGCTCAGGCGGCAGCGCGCCGGCCTCTCACAGCTGGGTTCCGTGGTTCAAATCCCGGTCTCTCCATGTGACATTCGTGCTGGACAAAACGGAGGCGGGAAAGGTTTTTCTCCGAATACTCCGGTTTTCCCTGTCATCATTCATTCCAGCAACACTGTCCAAAGTAAATTGATTTCATTTGTCATCCTTTAATCATTGCCCCAGAGGAGTGTGACAGATTTCGGCTGCCGGCACAATTCCTATTATCGCCGCTAGATTGGGGTTTTATTCATTCCATTTCTGACCCTGTCGAATGACTGGAAACAGGCTGTAGATTTTCGATGTACTTATTCTGATCATAAACCGATCATTTTTAATCTTTCCTGGGTTCGATTTCATCAGCCATCTTTTCCTTCGGAGAACGTTCTTAGATTACAGTAGACTCTCCTGGCATATAAATAAAAATTTAAACACATTTGAAATAAACGATAGAAATGAGATTGGCCGTCAAATTGTTCACCTCTATAATAAAGTCAATAATGCACGGAAGTATGTCATTCGTATCGCCAGAAATCCCGCACACTTGCCTACGCGCGACAATGGTGCTGGTAACATTGTCAACGATGACAATGGCAGCAGATATAATTTACCGCCAAGTAGCGGATTTGCATCTTGCTGTGGGGTCCGGAACATATAATAATAATAATAATAATAATAATAATAATAATAATAATAATAATAATAATAATAATAATAATAATGTTCTGGACCGTCGTCAAATTGTGCGGACCGCGCTGGAAACGGTTCCTGGCCTGGTAATGACTACAAATACAGTCCGGCCGCGGGTTCAGTACCGCCAAGGCACCCAAGACGACACCACGCCGGATCTCCTTCAGGATTTGATTCATACTAAAAATGCTTATAGGAAAAAATGGCAAAGATTTAGGCACCCAACTGACCGCTTGGAATACCTGGACCTAGCCCGGGAAGTACGAAACCGATTGCTGGAAAGAAAGATTGAAAAATGTGAGGAACTTTGCCGTAATCTCTCAGAAAACGAGTCAGATCGCGAATTTTGGCGGATTCTCTCCGAAAACGAATCACATCGCGAATTTCGGAGGATTATATATAAAACGTTAAGCATTCAATTATAATTTCAGTATAATACCGTAGCGAAGCACGGGTATTTTGCTAGTAAGTAAATAAAGAGTTCAAATATGTTTATGAGGATACCTTATCTTAAAAACTGATATCTTAAAAAGTGAAGCTGTTACAGACGTGAAGGTTGGTAGGTATTTTGAATTTACTTTCGAAACAAAGAAACACGTATTTTTTTGTTTTCTGAAATCCACTAACGGCGGCAGAGGTGCGGAAAGAAATCAAAAAGAAGAAGTTGAATTATTCTTATGAGTATACATTTATCTCAAAAACTGAAGGGGTTACAGACGTACAGACATGAAAAATGGTATTTGGAAACTCCTTTAAAAATAATGATTCGTATTTTTTGTTTTCGGAAAATCCAGTTAAGGAGCTGAAAAGAATTTGAAAAGCGGGTGAATTTTTAAAATGAGTACCGGAATATCTACATTATATGTCAAAAACTTAACATGTTAGACACAATAAACTTGGTATTTGGAAAGTCTTTTAAAAATACGGGAACATGCACCTTTTTGTTTTCGGAGAACGCACTTAACGGGGGGTGAAAAGAAGTGAAAAATAGTTGAGTTGCTTTTTGAGGATACTTATATCTTAAAAACTGAAGACGTTACAGACGGGAAAAATTGGTATTTGTCAATCAATCAATCAATCAATCAATCAATCAATCAATCAATCAATCAATCAATCAATCAATACCGATCTGCATTTAGGGCAGTCGCCCAGGTGGCAGATTCCCTATCTGTTGCTTTCCTAGCCTTTTCCTAAATGATTTCAAAGAAATTGGAAATTTATTGAACATCTCCCTTGGTAAGTTATTCCAATCCCTAACTCCCCTTCCTATAAATGAATATTTGCCCCAGTTTGTCCTCTTGAATTCCAACTTTATCTTCATATTGTGATCTTTCCTACTTTTATAAACGCCACTCAAACATATTCGTCTACTAATGTCATTTCACGCCATCTCTCCGCTGACAGCTCGGAACATACCACTTAGTCGAGCAGCTCTTCTTCTTTCTCTCAATTCTTCCCAACCCAAACATTGCAACATTTTTGTAACGCTACTCTTTTGTCGGAAATCACCCAGAACAAATCGAGCTGCTTTTCTTTGGATTTTTTCCAGTTCTTGAATCAGATAATCCTGGTGAGGGTCCCATACACTGGAACCATACTCTAGTTGGGGTCTTACCAGAGACTTATATGCCCTCTCCTTTACATCCTTACTACAACCCCTAAACACCCTCATAACCATGTGCAGAGATCTGTACCCTTTATTTACAATCCCATTTACACTGACTGACAGAGCAAATGCAACACCAAGAGGGAGTGGTCAGAACTTTATGCCAATTGCAGGGTAGACTGACGTCACTGAGGTATGCTCATGATGTGAAATGCGCCGCTGTGCTGCGCACGTAGCGAACGATAAATGGGACACGGCGTTGGCGAATGGCCCACTTCGTACCGTGATTTCTCAGCCGACAGTCATTGTAGAACGTGTTGTCGTGTGCCACAGGACACGTGTATAGCTAAGAATGCCAGGCCGCCGTCAACGGAGGCATTTCCAGCAGACAGACGACTTTACGAGGGTTATGGTGATCGGGCTGAGAAGGGCAGGTTGGTCGCTTCGTCAAATCGCAGCCGATACCCGTAGGGATGTGTACACGGTGCAGCGCCTGTGGCGAAGATGGTCGGCGCAGGGACATATGGCACGTGCGAGGGGTCCAGGCGCAGCCCGAGTGAAGTCAGCACGCGAGGATCGGCGCATCCGCCGCCAAGCGGTGGCAGCCCCGCACGCCACGTCAACCGCCATTCTTCAGCATGTGCAAGACACCCTGGCTGTTCCAATATCGACCAGAAAAATTTCCCGTCGATTGGTTGAAGGAGGCCTGCACTCCCGGCGTCCGCTCAGAAGACTACCATTGACTCCACAGCATAGACGTGCACGCCTGGCTTGGTGCCGAGCTAGAGTGACTTGGATGAGGGAATGGCGGAACGTCGTGTTCTCCGATGAGTCACGCTTCTGTTATGTCAGTGATAGTCACCGCAGACGAGTGTGGCGTCGGCGTGGAGAAAGGTCAAATCCGGCAGTAACTGTGGAGCGCCCTACCGCTAGACAACGCGGCATCATGGTTTGGGGCGCTATTGCGTATGATTCCACGTCACCTCTAGTGAGTATTCAAGGCACGTTGAATGCCCACCGCTACGTGCAGCATGTGCTGCGGCCGGTGGCACTCCCGTACCTTCAGGGGCTGCCCAATGCTCTGTTTCAGCAGGATAATGCCCGCCCACACACTGCTCGCATCTCCCAACAGGCTCTACGAGGTGTACAGATGCTTCCGTGGCCAGCGTAATCTCTGGATCTCTCACCAATCGAACACGTGTAGGATCTCATTGGACGCCGTTTGCAAACTCTGCCCCAGCCTCGTACGGACGACCAACTGTGGCAAATGGTTGACAGAGAATGGAGAACCATCCCTCAGGACACCATCCGCACTCTTATTGACTCTGTACCTCGACGTGTTTCTGCGTGCATCGCCGCTCGCGGTGGTCCTACATCCTACTGAGTCGATGCCGTGCGCATTGTGTAACCTGCATATCGGTTTGAAATAAACATCAATTATTCGTCCGTGCCGTCTCTGTTTTTTCCCCAACTTTCATCCCTTTCGAACCACTCCTTCTTGGTGTTGCATTTGCTCTGTCAGTCAGTGTATGTGATTACCCCAATGAAGATCTTTCCTTATATTAACACCTAGATACTTACAATGATCCCCAAAAGGAACTTTCACCCCATCAACGCAGTAATTAAAACTGAGAGGACTTTTCCTATTTGTGAAACTCACAACCTGACTTTTAACCCCGTTTATCAACATACCATTGCCTGCTGTCCATCTCACAACATTTTCGAGGTCACGTTGCAGTTGCTCACAATCTTGTAACTTATTTATCACCCTATAGAGAATAACATCATCCGCAAAAAGCCTTACCTCCGATTCCACTCCTTTACTCATATCATTTATATATATAAGAAAACATAAAGGTCCGATAATACTGCCTTGAGGAATTCCCCTCTTAATTATTACAGGGTCAGATAAAGCTTCACCTACTCTAATTCTCTGAGATCTATTTTCTAGAAATATAGCAACCCATTCAGTCACTCTTTTGTCTAGTCCAATTGCACTCATTTTTGCCAGTAGTCTCCCATGATCCACTCTATCAAATGCTTTAGACAGGTCAATCGCGATACAGTCCATTTGACCTCCAGAATCCAAGATATCTGCTATATCTTGCTGGAATCCTAGAAGTTGAACTTCAGTGGAATAACCTTTTCTAAAACCGAATTGCCTTCTATCGAACCAGTTATTAATTTCACAAACATGTCTAATATAATCAGAAAGAATGCCTTCCCAAAGCTTACATACAATGCATGTCAAACTTACTGGCCTGTAATTTTCAGCTTTATGTCTATCACCCTTTCCTTTATACACAGGGGCTACTATAGCAACTCTCCATTCATCTGGTATAGCTCCTCTGACCAAACAATAATCAAATAAGTACTTCAGATATGGTACTATATCCCAACCCATTGTCTTCAGTATATCCCCAGAAATCTCATCAATTCCAGCCGCTTTTCTAGTTTTCAACTTTTGTATCTTATTGTAAATGGCATTGTTATCATATGTAAATTTTATTACTTCTTTGGCCTTAGTCTCCTCCTCTATCTTGACATTATCCTTGTAACCAACAATCTTTACATACTGCTGACTGAATACTTCTGCCTTTTGAAGATCCTCACATACACACTCCCCTTGTTCATTAATTATTCCTGGAATGTCCTTCTTGGAACCTGTTTCTGCCTTAAAATACCTATACATGCCCTTCCATTTTTCACTAAAATTTGTATGACTGCCAATTATGCTTGCCATCATGTTATCCTTAGCTGCCTTCTTTGCTAGATTCAATTTTCTAGTAAGTTCCTTCAATTTCTCCTTACTTCCACAGCCATTTCTAACTCTATTTCTTTCCAGTCTGCACCTCCTTCTTAGTCTCTTTATTTCTCTATTATAATAAGGTGGGTCTCTACCATTCCTTACCACCCTTAATGGTACAAACTTGTTTCCGCATTCCTCAACAATTTCTTTAAACCCATCCCAGAGTCTGTTTACATTTTTATTTACCGTTTTCCACCGATCATAGTTACTTTTTAGAAACTGCCTCATGCCTGCTTTATCAGCCATATGGTACTGCCTAACAGTCCTACTTTTAAGACCTTCCTTTCTATCACATTTATTTTTAACTACCACAAAAACAGCTTCATGATCACTAATACCATCTATTACTTCAGTTTCCCTATAGAGCTCATCTGGTTTTATCAGCACGACATCCAGGTTATTTTTCCCTCTGGTTGGTTCCATCACTTTCTGAATCAGCTGTCCTTCCCATATTAACTTATTTGCCATTTGTTGGTCATGCTTCCTGTCGTTCGCATTTCCTTCCCAATTGACATCTGGCAAATTCAGATCTCCCGCTACAATCACATTTCTTTCCATGTCGTTTCCCACATAGCTGACTATCCTATCAAATAATTCCGAATCCGCGTCAGTGCTACCCTTCCCCGATCTGTACACTCCAAATATATCAAGTTGCCTATTATCTTTAGAAATGAGCCTTACACCTAGAATTTCATGTGTCTCATCTTTAACTTTTTCGTAGCTTACAAATTCTTCTTTCACCAGAATGAACACTCCCCCTCCCACCCTTCCTATCCTATCTCTACGATACACACTCCAGTGCCGTGAGAAAATTTCTGCATCCATTATATCATTTCTTAATAATAATAATAATAATGTTGTTTTACGTCCCACTAACTACTTTTTAAGGTCTTCGGAGACGCCGAGGTGCCGGAATTTAGTCCCGCAGGAGTTCTTTTACGTGCCAGTAAATCTACCGACACGGGGCTGTCGTATTTGAGCACCTTCAAATACCACCGGACTGAGCCAGGATCGAACCTGCCAAGTTGGGGTTAGAAGGCCAGCGCCTTAACCGTCTGAGCCACTCAGCCCGGCATATCATTTCTTAGCCAGATTCAACTCCTATTACAATATCTGGTAAATATATATCTATTAAATTACTTAATTCTATTCCTTTCCTTACAATACTTCTACAGTTCAACACTAACAATTTTATGTCATCCCTACTTGATTTCCAGTTCCCTGTTCCCTTATTCCCTTGGAATCTCTTTTTTTAAAAAAGAACACGTATGTTAGTTTTCATAAAGTACACTTAGATGGGGGTGGGGTGGAGGAAGGACTGATCAAGAGGTTGAATTCTTTTTATGGGGATACTTATGTATATCTCAAAAAACTGAAGATGTTACAGATGTGGGAACAGGTATTTGGAATCTCCTTTATAAATAAAGAAACAAGTATTTATTTTTTCGACTTGAGAGAAGTCTGTTTCTCACATGTACAGTTCTATGTCGCATGGTCGTCTTAGCCCCAAAAGGTAATACCACAAACATGCTTTACAAAGAATTTCTGGGTAATTGAAACTCTATTTCTGCGCGAGTTTTTATACTTAAGGAATTTTCAGATAATGTCTTAGTACAATGCCGAGGAAATATTACTTTGATCAAATTACGAAATCCATGCGAGCAAAGCCGTGGGTAGGTAATTGCTAGTTTATCTCTATATATTGAATTTCGGCGGATTATTTATGAAACGTTAAGCATTCAGTTATAAATTTCATTATAATACCGGTACCGTAGCGAAGCACGGGTATCTTGCTAGTATATATATAAGAAAACAAAGGTCCAATAATACTGCCTTCACCTACTCTAATTCTCTGAGATCCATTTTCTAGAAATATAACCACCAATTCAATCACTCTTTTGTCTAGTCCAATTGCACTCATTTTTGCCAGTAGTCTCCCATGATCTACCCTATCAAATGCCTTAGACCGGGCAATCGCTGTACAGTCCATTTGACCTCCTGAATCAAAGATATCTGCTATATCTTGCTGAAATCCTACAAGTTGAGCTTCAGAGGAATAACCTTTCCTAAACCCGAACTGCTTCTATCGAACCAGTTATTAATTTTGCAAACATGTCTAATATAATCAGAAAAAATGCTTTCCCTAACCTTACATGCAACAGATGTGAAATTGACTGGTCTGTAATTTTCAGCTTTATCTCTATCATCCTTTCCTTTGTACACAGGGGTTACTATAGCAACTCTCCATTCATTTGGTACAGCTCCTTCATGCAAACAATAATCAAATAAGTACTTCAGATATGGTACTATATCCCAACCCATTGTCTTTAGTATATCCCCAGAAATCTTTTCAATTCCAGCCACTTTTCTAGTTTTCAACTTTTGTCTCTTATTGTAAATGTCATTGCTGTCATAGGTGAATTTTAATACGTCTTTAGCATTAGTCGCCTCCTCTATCTGGACATTATCCTTGTAACCAACAATCTTTATACACTGCTGACTGAATACTTCTGCCTTTTGAAGATGCTCACATCCTTTGTTCAAGTCAGAGAGAATGGTATCGAAAGTGCACCTACTGACAGTCTCATTATTTGTTCCTTGTAACTATCTTTGTAGTCCGACTCGTTGGCTGAATGGTCAGCGTACTGGCCTTCGGTTCAGAGGGTTCCGGGTTCGATTCCCGGTCGGGTCGGGGATTTTAACCTTCATTGGTTAATTCCAGTGGCTCGGGGGCTGGGTGTTTGTGCTGTCCCCAACATCCCTGCAACTCGCACACCACACATAACACTATCTTCCACCACAATAACACGCAGTTACCTACACATGGCCAATGCCGCCCACCCTCATCGGAGGGTCTACCTTACAAGGGCTGCACTCGGCTAGAAATAGCCACACGAAATTATTATTATACTATCTTTGTACAGTTCATACAGATGACTTACTGACTGAATTACAGGCTGCAGATATACTTTTGTTGACTTGCTCCTGTAGTAGTGAGATGGTGATTTCGGCAATTATTTCAAAAATTCATGTACTCCACTCTTCTTGCTACGATTGCCTAATGGATGGTTTTCCCCAGCACGAGGAATGGTTTCACTCTCCGAATTTTGACTTTTCCAGTACCTTACAGTCCACTCAATAATTCCAAATATGTTTAAAAACATTTTTTGCAAACTGTTTCCTCTCGTGGTTGATGCAAATGTAATAGACCAATGTACCACTGCATCTTGATTCCCCTGCACATGGTCGTTTTTTGGGGATGAAATCCACGTCCCTGAGCCCAGTAATGTACAGCTTACGCTGATCCCAAGACATGGTCTCCCAAAATTCCTTAAACAGCTCTTTTCTTTCTTCATCTTTAATGTTGATGCACTCCCTCAGTTTGGACTTTTCACACATATTTGAAGTGAAAGTAGGTCCTTGCTTCCTTTCGTTTCTCTCGACATCGTGTATGACTTTCCCTTCTTCTGTCCTCTAACCTAGGTATGGTTTGCCTTCCATTCTTAGTTTCTTATTTTGATGTGGTTTCCATGTGTCTTTCAAACTTTTCTTCTTTCTTTTTCTTCATTCACTTAAATTCCCAAAGAATTCTTCATCTCGATCACAAATTTCATCTTCACCTTCTGGTGCACTGAATAGCTCAGCCGATGTTTTAGGAGTGTAATCAGAATCATTTTCTTCGGATTCCTTGTTGGAAGGAGGAAGGATGAGTGGACCTATAAAGCTAAATAATGCACATCTATAACATTTTGAAGTAATATTTGAAGTAACAGCATGCAATTAGATGATCTTGTACTGAAATTTTAGTGCAATGCAACGTGCACACTTTCATTATCTGTAGAGGTGCTTGAAGACCAAGGTGAAGATTTCTCATTTGGCTGAAATTTTGAAGGGCCATTCTCATAGCTACAATCAACAATACCTACCAAAATAATCAATAAATCAAAATGTAAGGAAATGAAATGGTTGTATGGCATACGATCATAAACTTAATCTAGAATCTGTGAAATAACAAATACTGACTTATGTTGATCATACGATGTGGAATTTGCATCTACAGTTTTTGGGGTAAATAACTGCAGAGTAGTGGGGTCTGGAATGTTAATAAGAATATTTAGTCTCTGTTATAATATAACAAATTGATTAATTTACATAACGAGCAGACCTAATAATAAATTAAATTATTTGAAACTACATTATGCAATATTTAACGTGCTGAAAACAAACTTACTTGATTTTACATTTCTTCTGAGAATTGAAGAATTTGCAAACGAGAATCCAAGTTATGATATTACTTATGTTTGGGGAACGTATTATCATCAACATCGTCCGAGTTCTCAAGTAGTATTTCCTTGTCAGCGAAACACGTCTCATAAAAGAGCAGAACAGTAATTTTCCTCTTTTTCTTCTGAAGCCATGTATATCAGTGGCTTTAACTCTTGATATTTCTGGATAATAACTACTGTACCACATTTTAACAAAAGTATTATTAATACTTTAACACAAGCACTGTAAGGAACTCAAGACAAACTTCTCCTCCCATCGAAGTACGACTAATGTAGACCTAGGCTACTCATTTACAATCACAGAGTTGGCCATAGGATGCATGAATCGGCAGGAGTTATAAAAATGCAAGGGAAATCCTGTTGATTCACACAACCCCACCAAATGAGACAATGCAGTTATGCGGTATTTCAAAAATATATGAGTCGCTGTACGTATGTGGTATTGTTTCACCTCAAAGTTTTGGACAACAATATGTAACTATGAAATTTCCACTGCTGAAACAGATGAGGGTCTCATTAAGGATGCCAACAGTGCCAAAAGGTAATTTTCACCAAAAATGTCAGTTACGTTGTATTCATTCTTAAGGGATGATACATCTATGTATCAATCAATCAATCAATCAATCAATCAATCAATCAATCAATCAATCAATCAATCAATCAATCAATCAATCAATCAATCAATCAATCAATCAATCAATCAATCAATCAATCAATCAATCAATCAATCAATCAATCACTATTGATCTGCATTTAGGGCAGTCGCCCAGGTGGCAGATTCCCCATCTGTTGTTTTCCTAGCCTTTTCTTAAATGATCGCATAGAAATTGGAAAATTTTTGAAAGTTTCCCTTGGTAAGTTATTCCAATCCCTAACTCCCATTCCTATAAATGAATATTTGCCCCAATTTGTCCTCTTGAATTCCAACTTTATCTTCAAATTGTGATCATTCCTACTTTTAAAGACACCACTCAAACTTATTTGTCTACTGATGTCCTCCCACGCCATCTCTCCACTGACAGCTCGGAACATACCACTTATTACATGTAATAAATATCATTTTTGGTCTGTATTGACGATATTTGATTAGAATAATAACAGTAAGTTATTTATTAAATTGACCACCTAATCAATACAGTAAGTTATTGTCTTGGATGATTTACATTGATCTTTTAACTAAAAATGGTACATGTTTCACCTAGTATGAAGGCATCATAAGCCATTGTCTTAACCTCAGAATAAAAATAAGCACTTGATTAACATATAATAAGATGAAATTAATTTTCTGCAGTTTCCAGCTGTTGGACAGGTCTGCTTGGAACATAAGCCTCTCCATCTCCTCTTGTCTACCCACCACTGCTCCCTAGTCAGTCTTGCCGAGTCCTCTCCTTTTCTCTGTACACACTCTTCCTCTCCTTTTATCCGCCTGTCTCTTGGTCTTCCTCTTGGTTGTTTTCCTGTTATCTCCATTTCGTGCATCCTCCTCGGTATCCTTTCCTCTGTCATTCTGCTTCTCAGAAATTTCATTTCACTTGCCTGTATTCTATTCACGACTCTCTGCCTCATTACCCAAGTCTCAGCTGCATACGTCAGAACAGGTATATAGTACATCCTCCATATCACCCTTTTGCTTCTCTGAGGGACATCCTTGCTCCAAACCAGGCTTCTGAAACCCTCTACCTTCTATTTTATAATATATTCTATCCTATAAAGAATCATAGGAAGGGAGGGGAATCGGAAATGAACAGTGTTCTGAGTAATTCAGGTGAACTCACGAGTATAATAGATCCCAGGGAATCAATGGACAGGTGAAGGGAATATTTTGAACATCTTCTCAACGTAAAAGGAAATCTTCCTGGTGGTGTTGCAAACAGTCAAGCTCATGGGGAGGAGGGAAATGATGTTGGTGAAATTACACTTGAGGAAGTGGAAAGGATGGTTAATAAACTCCATTGTCATAAAGCAGCAGGAATAGATGAAATTAGACCCGAAATGGTGAAGTATAGTGGTGAGGCAGGGATGAAATGGCTTCATAGAGTAGTAATATTAATATGGAGTGTTGGTAAGGTACCTTCAGATTGGACAAAAGCAGTAACTGCACGTATCTATAAGCAAGGGAACAGGAAGGATTGCAACAACTATCAAGATATTATTTAATTTAATTTCCGGGTTGAACCGTGTTGTACACACATCACGTACAGTTTGCCGACGTTTCGAATACATTGTAGTATTCGTTGTCAAGGCGACTGAAATACCCCTACTCAATCCGAGGTAATCAGTCTCCCAGGTAGAAATTACAATACTAGAGTGGCCTAGATCTTGGCCTTTTATATCCTAGCCTTTCTGGCTGACGTAAGCCAAGGCCAAGATCTAGGCCACTCTAGTAGTGTAATTTCTGCCTGAGAAGAGACTGATTACCTCGGATCGAGTAGGGGTATTTCAGTCGCCTTGACAAAGAATACTGCAATGTATTCGAAACGTCGGCAAACTGTACGTGATGTGCGTACAAGTACAACACGGTTCAACCCGGAAATTAAATTAAATAATTCTTCACACCGTGGATGCTTCACTTCTAAAACTATCAAGGTATCTCACTGATTAGTATACCAGGCAAAGTATTCATTGGCATCTTGGAAGGGAGGGTGCGATCAGTAGTTGAGAGGAAGTTGGATGAAAACCAGTGTGGTTTCAAACCACAGAGGTGCTGTCAGGATCAGATTTTCAGTATGCGCCAGGTAACAAAAAATGCTACGAGAGGAATAGACAGTTGTGTTTATCTTTCGCAGATCTAGAGAAGGCATATGACAGGGTACCGTGGGAAAAGATATTCACCATACTATGGGACTATGGGATTATTAAAATCAATCAAAAGCATTTATGTTGACAATTGGGCTGCCGTGAGAATTGATGGTAGAATGTGTTCTTGGTTCAGGGTACTTACAGGGGTTAGACAAGGATGTAATCTTTCACCTTTGATGTTCGTAGTTTACATGGATCATCTGCTGAAAGGTATAAAGTGGTAGGGAGGGATTCAGTTAGGTGGAAATGTAGTAAGCAGTCCAGCGTATGCTGACGACTTGGTCTTAATGGCAGATTTTGCCGAAAGCCTGCAGTCTAATATCTTGGAACTTGATAATAGGTACAATGAGTATGGTATGGAAATGAGCCTTTCGAAGCCTAAATTGATGTCAGTAGATAAGAAATTCAACAGAATTGAATGTCAGATTGGTCATACAAAGCTTGAACAGGTAGATAATTTCAAGTATTGAAGATGTGTGTTCTCCCAGGATGGTAATATAGTGAGATTGAATCAAGGTGCAGTAAAGCCACTAAAGTGAGCTTGCAGTTGCGATCAACAGTATTCTGTAAGAAGGAAGTCAGCTCCCAGATGAAACTATCTTTACATCGGTCTGTTTTCAGAACAACTTTGCTTTATGGGAGCGATAGCTGGATGGACTCAGGATATCTTATAAGTTAGAAGTAACAGACATGAAAGTAGTGAGAATGATTGCTGGTACAAACAGGTGGGAACAATGGCAGGAGGGTAGTCAGAATGAGGAGATAAAGGCTAATTTAGAATGAACTCTATGAATGAAATTGTACGCATAAACCGGCTTTGGTGGTGGGGTCATGTGAGGCGAATGGAGAAGGATAGGTTACGTAGGAGAATAAAGGACTCTGTTATGGAGGGTAAGAGAAGTAGAGGGAGACCGAGACGATGATGGTTAGACTCAAGTTTCTAATGATTTAAAGAAAGAGGTATAGAACTAAATGAGGCCACAGCACTAGTTGCAAACAGAGGATTGTGGTGACATTTAGTAAATTCACAGAGGCTTGCAGACTGAATGCTGAAAGGCGTAACAGTCTTTAATTATAATGGATGTATGTACTTCTTTTCAGCTATATTGCTGGGTCGAAGATGTGAACAGTCTTGTAATCTGTTTTGAAACATTATTCAATGCCATGTGTTAAGAGATTTTCGTATAGTGTACCACTTAAATTATTATTGCCTCAAAACTAATTGGCCCTCGAGCAAGTTTCAAAAGAAGCTGAAGAGAGAGTCTCCTTAATTACCTTAGTACGCTGTTGTGTGTCACCTGCTAACGTCCTTGATCGATGTCACCCGTCAGTTGTCAAAAGTACACTCAGTGTCCACAGCAACTCTCACCCACAAATTTATTCACAAGTTAAACACTAGGTACCATAATTAATTTTGCATATTAACTACTATGGATAACTAGAATACATATAGCGACAATGCCATAAATATACCAATGATATAGTTTAGTAATACTATATTAATCATTATTAATCTATTAATTAAGGTGGTCTCTTCCAAAACCCGTCTTATCCACTGTAACTGATTTTTCAGGGGAAAAAAACAAAAGTGTGTAATCTATATATATAAAATAAGAGTTTTGTCTGTACATTGCTCAAAATTTGAAAAGAATGGTATTTCTGTATCGGCCATGTCCACAGTAACAAGAAAATGCATTATTTACTTTTCCGTAATTTCTGTCTGTCTGTCTGTCTGTCTGTACACGCATCACGAGAAAACGGCTGAAGAGAATTTTATGAAAATCGGAATGTAAAGTCGGGTGATGAACCGCTACAATCTAGGCTATAAATTATTTTAATCACGCTGAGTGAAATGGTGGTTCAGGGGAAGGCCTGAAATTTTATTCTCAAATATTTATGTTATTAGTGGTCGTGTTTTAATGAAAATCACTAGACAAAGATGGCAAATAATTCGCTACAATATAGGCTATACACGCTGAGAAAAATGGTAGTTTAGAGGAAGGCCTAAAATTTAATTGTCAAATATTTATTTTATTAGTGGTCGTATCTTCTCGAAAATCGGTATGCAAATTCGGGGAATAGGTCCCTTTAATCTAGGCTATCAATAATGTTATTACACTGAGTGAAATGGTAGTTCAGGGGTAGGACTGAAATGTAATCTATATATAAAATAAGTGTTTTGCCAGTGCATTGCTGAGAATTTGAAATGAATGGTATTTCTGTATCTGTCATGTCCACAGTAAAAAGGAAATGCATTTTTTACTTTTCCGTAATGTCCGTCCGTCCGTCCGTCTCTCTGTCCGTCCGTCTGTATGTATGTACACGCATCAATAGAAAACGGCTGAAGAGAATTTAATGAAAATCAGTATGTAATGTCGGGTGATGAACCACAGCAATCTAGGCTACAAATTATTTTATGCACGTTGAGTGAAATGGTAGTTTAGGGGAAGGCCTGAAATGTAAATCTCAAATAAGTTATTTATGTTATTAGTGGTCGTATCGATAAATACTAACTTTAGTTATGTCGTAAGTTAGTAGTAGTTATGTAAGAAGTTATTAAATTTCCGATCTCTTATGTCTTATACATTGGTACCGTACCGCATATAATCAGAGATATTCATGAATTTGGATTTTTGCTACTAAGTCCATATCAGCGCCGAGTCACGAGAAAATGGGTAAACAGAATTTAGTGAAAATCGGTATGTAAATTCTGAGAATAAGGAACTACAGTCTACGATATAAATAATTTTGTAAGACACCCTAATATCACAGAGTCGAAAGAAAACTAATGTGAAGGCCTGCAATATAGAAAGCACATAAACTTTATCGACAATAACATTACATTGACCATTGTTTGTTGTGATGTGCTTTTTGTCTTCTGTTTCCTCTCATCCCCGATAGATAGGATTACTGCAGCATACCAAGGTTTTTTTTAATTTGCTTGACGTCGCACTGACACAGGTAGGTCTTATGGCGACGATGGGATAGGAAATGAATAGTGGTGTGAAGGAAGCGGCCTTGGCTTTAAGGTACAGCCTGGTGTGACTGGTATGAAAATAGGAAACCACGGAATACCATCTTCAGGGTTGCCAGCAGTGGGGTTTGAATCCACTATCTCCCGGATGCAAGCTCACAGCTGCACGCCCCTAACCACACAGGCAACTCGCCTGGTCGTACTGACTGTAACAGCCTGCCTGTATATTGGCGGGAAGTAGCTGGGGAGTAAGATAACTTTCTTCTTTAGCATGCCATTCCTCTGCTTCATACATTTTATGATATATCTGGTACGTAACACACTGGTTCATCATAGCATTCGAGCTATTCAATTCCTACTCTGAGGCACTGATTGGAATGATTAGTGTGCATATTTAACGGAATAATGACAGAGGAGTGTTCACGGCAGTCTGCGACCTGGTTAATCCAGCTATGGAACTTAGGACTCTTAGATCGGCACCGTAGTACTGTTCGTTGAAAGTGAAAAAGTGTGCGGTTTTTCATTTGATCGAATATTTTATATGATAACATTGCTTTTAATTGCTACATTCCTACTGACGTTTTTGTAATGACATATGTTGAATTCAGTTAGGAAAACCACCAATTCAGTCTTTCTGAGAATTCCATAGTGAAGCACGGGTACATCAGCTAGTTATTGTAATATATGTCTTAATTCAGAAAGGCCCTATGTCCACCGCCTCCCATACGTACAACCCCTCGTCCACGTTGTGGGAGGTGGGCAACGGCATGAAGTAGGGGATTGCCTGTAGGGGTGATGTACAGCAGGGACTGTGTGTGCTCCAGGACCGCTACGGTAGTCTGAAGGCCCTTCAGGAACCCTGAAAAGTGACAGCTAACGTGGCTCTGGTGAAGTCCTCAATGGCAGATACGGCGGAGAACGAGACCTTTGGAACGGCAAATCTGGCAGACGAGGCAACCCTTTTCCCTTGGGGTTGAAGAAATGCGGGAAACCACTGCCTTGTGGTGAAGAGGGATCTTCAAAGGTTAAGGGAGACAACCCCTACAGAAAACGGCAAGCTTGGAGGCTCAGGTGCTGTGGGCTAATAACTCGCACATCTTAAATCCACTTACTAAAGAAACTGAAGTGAAACGAAACTGGATGGATACCTCGATGACGAACTTTGGCCCAAAACGGAAAATGAGAATCGGTTGGTGGAATGTTAGAACTTTGACAGAAGAAGGTAAACTAAAGCAGGTTAGGAGGCTCTTGAAGCAGGGAAGACTTGGAAGGAAGTTAAAGCATTGGCAAGTCAACGACCACAATGGAGACGTTTCACGGATGCCCTATGTTCCAGTGGAAACAAGAGAAATTAAATCAAAGTCAAGTAAGTCTATGTCCACCTCAACTATGTTTGAGGAGAAAACCTGCTTATTAGGCTGCCATAATGATTTGTGCTTTGCTTACTGTAGGGATCCTTAATACCATTATTAGTTGATAGCATGTAAAATTTAAGGAATATAAATTCATAAACAACATCACAATATTAAATTAAAATGCTTGATCTTAAGGCTTTTCTGCAATAATTTTGTGTTTACAGGTGAAAATTTTCATTATTTCTTTTATACACATCATCATCATCTGTTTACCCTCCAGGTTCGGCTTTTCCCTCGGACTCAGCGAGGGATCCCACCTCTACCGCCTCAAGGGCAGTGTCCTTGAGCTTCTTTTATACACACTAAGTATTAATGTAAAAATATGAGCCAGGTACACATTTTTAGGTCAATTTGTACCAAAAAATATGAAAGTATGAATAACATCCTCAGAAATGAACTAAATTTACCATTTTCTTACACATTAGTGCCATTTTCTATAACCCTTTCAGTCATCCACACCCTTCTTCACTCTGTGCTTTTCATTCTGTTGACCACTGGAGAATCATTCCAAAAATCTAGAACAGGTTCCCCTAGTGTGATGTAGGAATCTGATTTCTTTTATATCTACCATCTTACTTTCTATCACTGGCATGTGGTCCTCACAATAAGCTTTTACGATAGGAAAACACACATGTTCACATTAAACCAGAATGTATGGAAAATTAAACCATTTGTCATGGTAGATGCTCTCAGAGTCAAAAATGCTCACCAAAGAAGATGTAGTGATGAAAGTTTGACACATGAAAAGGCACTCTTTGGTCCCTTGGCACTGAAGCAGTTTCCACTGGCTGAGCTGTATTCTTTTACAGTTGCTTCCACCAGGTCTTAAGTCAAAGATCCCAGACTCCTGTACTACATGTACCATGAACCTATTCTTAACCTGTAAGGGGTCACGTCAAAAGAGCTGTGTGATGGGTCGCGCACAGCCGATTTGACCGGGAGTATAAAATATCAGTCTTTGCAGAGAAATCCATTGTATTATTAAGGAAAAAAATCATGTCTATTAAAGAAAATACCAGTTTTTCTAGTAAAACACATTAACTTATATTAAAGAAGAAAAATATATCCATGAAACAAAATACCAGTTTTCATAGCAAAACAAGCTGTATTATTAAAGAAAAGCATATCCATGGAACTAAATACCATTTTAATGCAAAACACACTGTATCATTAAAGAAAAATATATCCATGGAACAAAATAAGAGCTTATCTAGCAAAACCATACTGTATTATTTAAGAAAAGCATATCCATGAAAAGAAATACCAGTTTTTGTAGCAAAACACATTGTATTTGTTACGGGGTTACCCGTGGACCAGCAGAGGTGAAAGAAGGTGCGGGCTGGAATGGGTCTAACTACAAGTCCAAAAAAAGAATTAAAATTTCAATAAAGGTTATATTTTCGAACATAGCAAGATTTAACAATTAACAATACCAAAACATTAACAATCTTTCACTAGGTGCGATTGCAATAACATATCAGGTACCATGACAAAGTTTTTACAAGGTCAGTACATCCAAAATTTAGTAATCCAAGCTTCCAGCCCCTCGCTTAGCATTTCTTGAGCTCACGGCTCCCAGTTACAAGAAGGTACAACGGTTCAGGGGCACTTGCTCCGACCAACAACATACCTAGCCTCCAAGAGGCACACCTTGTAAGTAAAACATTTTAAGGAAAGAGCTATCAGGCTCTCAAATTATCAAAAAAAATTACAACACTCTGGCCTTCTATGACCCAATTTTACAATTTGAAACAGGGGTAACTCGTACCCAATATACCGGGCCTTTGTGGAAAAAGAACAGATTAATAAAATGGACCAAAATAACAAGATGAATGGAGGCGTGTACTTGCACTCCTACATGAACACTTGTTAAAACCTAAGGGGCACTAGGCCGATTAAACAGGGGCTATTCCCACACTAGGGAGGTGACTCGTATAAGAAAATTTTAATACATTAAGAATAGAAAATCGGTTATGACAACATAGTCACCTCCAATCAAAAATGAAGGGGAACTTGATAGGGTAAAGCACTCTCTATCCCCGATTTACAGTTAAAGACCTTTGAAGTTTTTACATTAGACAGAAGAAGGTTACATTTAGAAACTAAAGTTACATGTTTAAAGATTCGGACCTTCCCCTCGGGCTAGACTGGCGAAGAAAGCAATAAAGAAAGATGTTATGTGGTCATTACCTTGACGGAGAACTGCTACCTGATGAAAGAGGTGCCAACCCGCCTCCTGCTTTAGACCTGCACTCTCAGAAATACGACGATGAAGTGGCCAAGAGGCGTGAAAAGCCACGGTATTTAAACCCTAAGGGAAGATTCGAGATCTTTCATGAATCATTAAGACACACCCACATAAATTTTATTGGCTGATACAAAATGGAGAAGAAACATGGGATAGGTTAGAAATTAATTACAAAAATTCGGGATTGGCTAAATTCAAAACTGGCGAAAAGGAGGGAAATATTGCCAACCCAGAAATAAATGAACATCACTTAGTTACCAGAAATCTAGAGATACAAAACTTCTTTAGAAAAGTTATTTCACCTCGCACCAGGGTGCAGGATCCTAGGTTTTAGTAGTGACACCTTGAGACAAAAGTTCAAATTTATTACATTATCAGTTGCACATTTTTATCAGTAGGAGAGTACTACTAGGCGCAGAATTAGAATGTGCGAGATAGGGGTGTACCTCCCGGTACAGGCCTCCCCCCCCCCCCAAAAAAAAGTTCGTCCTTGGGGTGACACAGAAGATTTAGAGAACTCATTTCCATAGTAAAAAATAAATTTCAAAGTCTTTACTTTGATTATTGATTTAAATTCCAATTTAGAGATAGATGAAAACACTACACGCTGCTAATGCTTGACGGCCAGACCTGCCGCTGCAGCCGATGTACATACGAGTCGCCCGGACTCCTCCCGTACCCTGAGATACCGCTCTCCCGCACTATGGGAGGGGTAGAGGTGAAGGACGCCGCAGATTAGAAGACCATGTACAGGCCCCAGACGAGTTGGCGGTAGGGGCACCGCACTTCAGCCTTTGCCGGGAGCTGGATTCCGGCTCGCAGTTCTCAGAGAGTCTTCACGGGAACGAAGGGGGCCCAGTTTCCGTTCAAGTTGCTGCGCGGCGGTTGATGGCTGAGGGGGCACTGAAACAGGAAGATCTTCGCGACAGACTTGTGTGCTTGAGAATATAGGGTACGATCTTTATTGGAGATGCAGGGGGACTGGCGGCATGGAGAGTGCTTAAGTACTTTGGGTGTGTGGATGCAGGAGACGGGGGCTTGGTAATGGCCACGGAGAATAGACAGCAGGAAAACCAGAGGGGAAGATCGTACATTCAATTTCTAGAAATAACAAAATACACTAATTTAGGGCAGAAGGCCTACCAGAAAATATAACATTCGTACTGCAGCAAAACGTTAAAGACTAAATTAGTAAAGACATTACACAGGCTTTGTCTGCGATATGTGAACCCTAAAGATCCTCTCCGTGGCTGGATTTCTCACTAAGAATATAACAAGTGTCTAAAAAACTAAAATGACACACGGTCCATGAAATCTGGGGGCAAGCTTGCCCGCGGGAATAAACCTTTTAAACATGAATAGATCTCCGACATTTAAATGGGTGTACATCCATCCATGCTCATATCTAGTTCATTATCAGGGTACCAATTCATTACCAGGGTACCAAAAAAGAAGAAAGAGCAACTCACTTTACGATATGAAAACTCCAAATCCAAAAATCGGGGGACACGGAAATTCAGTAACATTCTATGAGGGAAGACTGTTATGATACACTCCCGAAAGAATTTAACGGAAGATAATGGCACCTACTTCCCAGGAGGAATTCTTGAGATGGTAGAATAAAAAAATAACAAAAAATATCGAGAACTTCGTAGGGATGAACCTCGAATTAACGATCCACATGGTTCACTACCGTATAAGAGCCTGCCCCAAAGAAAAAGCACAACTCCCAGGAGTAAATAATGTGTAGAACCTCATCGATAAATCCAAAGGCCGAAACACGCCTCGTACCGATATAAACGTCCTACCGGGGATAATCACTCTGGGGCGACTTCGTTACACCCATGTTAAAAGACAAATTACCTTATACAAATTACACATGAAAAGGGGTAACACCATGACCTCACAATACAGACAAGAAATACCACGAGAAGATGCATCAATACCCAAAAGGAGCAACATACTCCCAATACATCCTCCCATTCTCTTACATCATAAATACCCTAATTCACAAAACAGAAAATGTATATCCAAAAGGAGCCTATAACTCCCATACCAGATCCCCTATTACACGAAAATATGACCCTACAAAGCATCAAAATACAAAGGACATCATGGGTGAACTTGAGCAGGAGGACCGGATAGTGGGTAGAAAGAGTAGAAACACATCTCAAATAAAAGCAAAATTCCTCAACTGAGTAGGCCCTGTCAAAAATAGAGAAGTGAGACCGAGAAATGAGTATGTCGTGAGGACGAAAACAGGGAAGATCAAAAATCATGACGGGGAACACTTTAAGTATGTAGGAAGCTTTACCCCATCTGACCCATAACCGATGGGAGGGACATATAAAGTGAAGAAACAACAGAATGTTGGCCGAAAGGAACACATACTTCGTTAGCACCTCTTGCAATCCAGCAAATTTTACCAACCAATACGTGCCGCAAAATTAGAGTACCCTACGATCAAGCCTACGGAATAGACGATATACAGATCCTGCCTAGAGAAGGCTACAGGTCCCGAGGAACTTAGATTCCACACAACATAGAAGGCTTCCATTACAGAGAACTAGGACGTAAGCGACACCTGAACGCCACAAAGCTCATTAGATACACGAGAAGAATTGGGCAGAGAAATGCCCGACCCAGGAAGAAAACTAACACATGCAAATAAAATATACACATTTTATCATAGCAGACAACCATTAGAAGTGACATCCAGCAAGGCTTAACAGGAGAGATAAGGAGAGGTTGGCCTGAAGGCATAGTGCCTATTGAATGAGAGTAGGTCTATCGCAAAGAATTTAACCCATGAACATACCCAACGACCTCGCCCAAAAACTACATCTAAAAGGGGCAACCGATAGGAAAAGTGCAGTTAAGAAGCACTCGAAACAAATGACAAGGTTGATGTCACACGACCAAACAATGATCATCACTCAAAAGAAACCACTTCAAAGGGGCAACCAGACGGAACCTTAAGTTTCACAATCCCTTAAACAAGCATGCCACCAGATTCGACCTTCGTAATGGGGAGATTATAGAAAAATTCCTCCTTGCGCAAGTGGCCGGGATGGAGGACTTTGCGAGGGCTAGACATGATAGAAAAGATTTTACAAATTAAAAAAAAATTCCAGCAACTGAGAAAATACTTGAGAGTTCGATAGACTATTTAGCCGTCAAAAGAGGCTTAATTGAGACCCATTCAACCACGCTCTGCTACCACTTGTTACGGGGTTACCCGTGGACCAGCAGAGGTGAAAGAAGGTGCGGGCTGGAATGGGTCTAACTACAAGTCCAAAAAAAGAATTAAAATTTCAATAAAGGTTATATATTCGAACATAGCAAGATTTAACAATTAACAATACCAAAACATTAACAATCTTTCACTAGGTGCGATTGCAATAACATATCAGATACCATGACAAAGTTTTTACAAGGTCAGTACATCCAAAATTTAGTAATCCAAGCTTCCAGCCCCTCGCTTAGCATTTCTTGAGCTCACGGCTCCCAGTTACAAGAAGGTACAACGGTTCAGGGGCACTTGCTCCGACCAACAACATACCTAGCCTCCAAGAGGCACACCTTGTAAGTAAAACATTTTAAGGAAAGAGCTATCAGGCTCTCAAATTCTCAAAAAAAATTACAACACTCTGGCCTTCTATGACCCAATTTTACAATTTGAAACAGGGGTATCTCGTACCCAATCTACCGGGCCTTTGTGGAAAAAGAACAGATTAATAAAATGGACCAAAATAACAAGATGAATGGAGGCGTGTACTTGCACTCCTACATGAACACTTGTTAAAACCTAAGGGGCACTAGGCCGATTAAACAGGGGCTATTCCCACACTAGGGAGGTGACTCATATAAGAAAATTTTAATACATTAAGAATAGAAAATCGGTTATGAAAACGTAGTCACCACCAATCAAAAATGAAGGGGAACTCGATACTGTAAAGCACTCTCTATCCCCGATTTACAGTTAAAGACTTTTGAAGTTTTTACATTAGACAGAAGAAGGTTACATTTAGAAACTAAAGTTACATGTTTAAAGATTCGGACCTTCCCCTCGGGCTAAACTGGCGAAGAAAGCAATAAAGAAAGATGTTATGTGGCCATTACCTTGACGGAGAACTGCTACCTGATGAATGAGGTGCCAACCCGCCTCCTGCTTTACACCCGCACTCTCAGAAATATGACGATGAAGTGGCCAAGAGGCGTGAAAAGCCACGGTATTTAAACCCTCAGGGAAGATTCGAGATCTTTCATGAATCATTAAGACACACCCACATAAATTTTATTGGCTGATACAAAATGGAGAAGAAACACAGGATAGGTTAGAAATTAATTACAAAATTTCGGGATTGGCTAAATTCAAAACTGGCGAAAAGGAGGGAAATATTGCCAACCCAGAAATAAATGAACATCACTTAGTTACCATAAACCTAGAGATACAAAACTTCTTTAGAAAAGTTCTTTCACCTCGCACCAGGGTGCAGGATCCTAGGTTTTAGTAGTGACACCTTGAGACAAAAGTTCAAATTTATTACATTATCAGTTGCACATTTTTATCAGTAGGAGAGTACTATTAGGCGCAGAATTAGAATGTGTGAGATAGGGGTATACCTCGCGGTACAGTATTAATGAATAAAAGTATACCCATGAAACTCGCAAAACACTTCTATACCGACAAAAAAAGACCACAGGTGGCGAACGCCAGGAGTCGCGCATGCTGTAAAGGACCAGGCAATAAGGCAATGCCAGGAGTCTCGCATGGTGGAAAAGACCAGGCTTACAGACAAAGCTTTCCACTGACTGAATGGTGATGGAAGGGAGAACAGTGAACATAAACACGTAAAAAGGACGAGTCTATTGAAAGGTACAGGAAGGGGGGAAGCTTTATATCGTGAAACTATTTCGATGATGCTTGATGATGCTTGTTGTTTTAAGGGGCCTAATATTGAAGGTCATCGACCCTTGAAACTATTTCAAAAGATTAAAAAATGCATGCGCCCGGTCTAGAAGACAGTGATGCAACCCCTCACGGGTTAATAGTAGAGGCTATGATTAGTTCTATACAGTCCTTTACAGTATAGATTCTGTCTGTTCTTTGAAGCTTCCGTTTTATGCAACCCAAGCATCAGTCACATGGCAAGAGGTGATAATCTATATATATATAAAATAACTTGTCCTGACTGACTGACTGACTGATTGATTCATCATCGCCGAGCCAAAACTACTGGACATAAAGAAATGAAATTTTGGGAATATATTCATATTAAGATGTAGGTGCTCGCTAAGAGAGGATTTTTGGATATTCCTTCGCTAAGAGGGTGAAAAGGGGGGTGAAGTTTTAAAATGAGTGCATCTATATCTCAAAACTTGAGAAGTTTACAGATGTAAAAATAGGTATTTAGAATCTTCTTTAAAAATAAGGAAACACGTATTTCTTTGTTTTCAGAAAATTCCAATTGGAGGGTGAAAAAGGGTGAAAAAGTGGTTGAATGCCTTAAATCAGGATACCGGTACTTATATCTCAGAAACTGAAGACATTACAGACCTGAAAATTGGTACTTTTGATCTTTTTTTAAAAATAAAGAAACACGTATTTTTTTGTTTTTGGAAAATCCAATTAATGGGAGGGTGAAAAGGGGGGTGAAATTTTAAAATGAGTGCATCTACATCACAAAACTTTTTAAGTTTACAGATGTAAAAATTAGTATTTAGAATCTTCATTAAAAATAAAGAAACACATATTTTTTGTTTTCGGAAAATCCCAATAGGAGGGGTGAAAAGGGTTGAAAGAGTGGTTGAATGCCTTTAATGAGGATACTTATATCTCAGAAACTGAAGATATTACAGACCTGAAAATTGGTGTTTGATATCTCCTTTAAAAATAAAGAAACACATATTATTTTGTTTTTGGAAAATTTATTTAATGGGGGGGGTGAAAAGGGGGTGAATTTTTAAAATGAATGTATCTAAATCTCAAAACTTTTTAAGTTTATAGATGTATAAATTGGTATTTAGAACCTCCTTTAATAATAAACAGACACGTATTTTTTGTTTTCGGAAAATCCCAATAGGAAGGATGGAAAAGGGTGAAAAAGTGGTTGAATGCCTTTAACAAGGGTACTTATATTTCAGAACCTGAAGATATTACAGACCTGAAAATTGGTATTTGGGAACTACTTTAAAAATAAAGAAACGGGTATTTTTTCGTTTTTTGAAAATCCAAATAATGGGGGGGGGGTGAAGAGGGGGGTGAATTTTTATAATGAGTGTGTGTACATCTTAAAACTTTAAAAGTTTACAAATGTAAAAATTGATATTTAGAATCTCCTTTAAAAATAAAGGAACACACATTTTTTTGTTTTCTCTAAATCCCAGTTGTAGGGGTGTAAAACGGTGAATAATGGGTTGAATGCCTTTAATGGGGATACATATATCTCAGAAACTGAAGATATTGCAGAACTGAAAATTTGTGTATGGGATCTCCTTTAAAAATAAAGAAACACGTATTTTTTGGTTTTTGGAAAATCCAATTAATGGCGGTTAAACAGGAGTGACAAATTGGGGTGAAATTTTTGAAAGACTATATCTACAGAATATCTGAGAAACGTAAAATGTTAGACGTAAAAAGTGGGTATTTGGAATTTCCTGTAAATGTAAAGAAACAGGTGATTTGTTTTTGGAAACTCCACTGAAGGGGAACTAAAAAGGGGTGAAATTTTAAAATGAGAATTTCTACAGTATCTCAAAAAACGCAACACGTTACAGAAGTAAAAAATGGTATTTTTTAATCTCTATTAAAAATAAAGAAACGTGTATTTTTAGTTTTCGGAAATACCACTTCGGTGGAGGGGGGGGGAGGGGGTAAAAGTAACTGAAAATGGTGTTGAATTATTTTAATTAGGCTACTGATATCTCAAAAATGAAGATGTTACAGACGTGAAATTTGGTATTTGGAATCTGCTTTAAAAGTAAAGAAACACGTATTCTCGGAAAATCCAATAAGAGGGGGGGGGGGTGAAAGAATTGGAAAAATTAATTGACTTAATTCTATGAGAATACATACATCTAATAAAAACTAAAGTTGTTACAGACGTGACCATTGGTATTTGGATCTCTTTTAAAAACAAAGAAAAACGCGTTTTGGGGGAAACCTATCTTGGGGGGCGGGAGTAAAAAAAAGTTGAATTCCTTTCATGAGGACACATAAATCCAGAACTGAAGAAGTTAGAGTAGTGATAATTGGTATTTAGAAGATCCTTTACTACTGTATTAAAGAAACAAGTATTTTTTTGCCGGAAAATTCACTTAGCGGGGAGGAGTGTGAAAGGAAGTGAAAAAAGTTAATTACTTTTATGGGGATACTTATATCTCAAAACTGAAGGTAATAGACGTGAACATTAGTGTTTGGAATCTCCTTTATACATAAAGAAACACTCCTCCTTTTAATTTTTGTTTGGGGTGGGGGAAACTTAACGGCGATGGGTGTAAAAGGAGGTGAGACCAATTGATTTTACTGTTCATAATGTACTTATAAGGAGCCTCCGTTACTCAGGCGGATGCGCGCCGGCCTCTCACAGCTGGGTTCCGTGGTTCAAATCCCGGTCACTCCATGTGATATTCGTGCTGGACAAAACGGAGGCGAGACAGGTTTTTCGCCGGATACTCCAGTTTTCCCTGTCATCATTCATTCCAGCAACACTGTCCAATATTTAATTTCATTTGTCCTTCATCGATCATTGCCCCAGAGGAGTGCTTCGGCAGCCGGCACAGTTCTTATTATCGCTGCTAGATGGGGTTTTATTCATTCCATTACTGGCCCTTTCGAATGAATGGAAACAGGCTGTAGATTTTCGATGTACTTATTCTGATCATAAACCACTCATTTTTAATCTTTCCTGGGTTCGTTTTCATCAGCCATCTTTTCCTTCGGAGAACGTTCTTAGATTACAGTAAATTCTCCTGGCATTTAAATAAAAATTTAAACACATTTGAAATAAACGATAGGAATGCGATTGACCGTCAAATTGTTCACCTCTATAATAAGATTAATAATGCACGGAAGTACGTCATTCGTATCGCCAGAAATCCCGCACACTTGCCTACGCGCGACAATGGTGCTGGTCACATTATCAACAATGAGAATGGCAGCAGATGTAATTTCCCGACAAGTAACGGTCTTACATCTTGCTGTGGGGTCCGGAAATAATAATAATAATAATGTTCTGGACCGTCGTCAAATGTGCGGACCGCGCTGGTAATGGGCCCTGGACGCGTAATGGCAAAGAATGCAGTCCAGCCTCGGGTTCAGTACCGCCAAGGCACCCAAGACGACACCACGCCGGATCTCCTGAAGGATTTGATCCATATTAAAAATACTTACAGGAAAAGATGGCAAAGATTTAGCGACCCAACTGACCGGGTGGAATACCTGGACCTAGCCCGAGAAGTACGAAATCGATTGCTGGAAAGAAAGATTGAAAAATGGGCGGAAACTTGCCGTAATCTATTAGAAAACCAGTCAGATCGCGAATTTTGGCGGATTATGTATCTAAAACAATAAGCATTCCATTATAAATGTCAGTATAATACCGTAGCGAAGCACGGGTATCTTGCTAGTTCCAATATAAATGAAACTATACAATTTCCAACCAATTAATTTTTGGTTGCCAGTGTTTCATCCCAGTGTGCCAATTTGGGCTCGTCAGTTGGTAACTAGCACACCTACTAAAATGCGTGGCTAGTGCTTATAGTGGAGGCCACTGTGTAGGCTTGGAGCCTACTTTTGTAATAGAAACTTTGTCTCTATTGCAAAAGTGGTTGCCAGCGTTGTGCCCCAGTGTACCAAGAATGAGTTAGCTGGAAAATTTATAATTTCACTTATATTGTAATTATGCATTCACTCATTCGGGACAAATATTTTAGGTTCCCTATGTGAATCAATATCTAGAATAAGAAGTGGAAAACACCAGTTCTCTTTTTCTGAACCACTCACTGTCCATTGAAGCTTGACAGTCTGATTAAACAATGATTTTTGTTTTGTGCAGGACAGTTGTCACAAAAGATGAAGTTCCTTAACATCATTAGAAACAAAGGTAGTTCAATAGTGTTGGATAAAACTAACCACCTTCTTTGTGCCTTTAAAGGCTATTCCTTCATGATAAACATAAAAAATGAGGTGTTTGTTTTCATGTTGTTAATTCCAAACACAATGAAAATCAGTTGCCGCAAGTAAAACAAATCTTGAACTGGAATTTTTGGAAGATGTATATTCTGCATGTAATCAACACTCATTTTTGGTTGCAAGTCTCTGGCTAACTTTCAAAGCAGCACAACATTTTTTAGCCTTTCTCTTATGTACCATCATTTCACACACACTGCAGCTCATCAAGATGTTTCACTCAAAACTTTGTTATTGATTTTCACAGATATCTCACATTCACAGCAAGTGTACTTGCAGCCTGCCAGAATGTAACTGAAAATCTTGGTTTAAAATGTTGACATAACACTTATCCTTGATTAGAGAATTGGGATGACTTTCAATGAAAAGATTGTACAGCAAAACTTGCTCAAAGCGGAATCGCAAGGGTCCGAGTTCCTTTTCTGATTAGACAAGTTTCCGGATTGAAAAAATTATACAAAAAGATTCACAAATTACTTACCCCTGATCCATTAGTCTAACTTTGGTGATACATATCTCAGTAACACAATATCTTTATGTACAGTAGGTTTTTATTACTCTCGCATAGACCAGCACTAAAACACACAACATATTATGTACAGTATGTACCGTACTCAATGAAAACCAGACAATTTCTGCCTTATTCCTCATGTTTAATTAACATGCAACACATTACACACAATACTGTATTTGCCGAATTATTCCTTCTTCCACATGTCTAACAAAGAAACCTGTTTCACCTTCCTTGATGTCACGTCTTTCTCAATGCAGTCTTTAGCGCTGTACAGTAGCTCAAATAGTCTTGGTGAATTCGACTTGACAGCAAATTTCATAATGTCCCGGACACACTCAATAGCTTGTTCATGAGTGCATATTTTTTCCTGACTTTCTCTTTCCTTCTCCTCCTCCTTTTCCTGGTCTTTGTCCCTCAGATTATCATCATCTTCATTCTCTGTACAGCAGATTTTCAGAAGCTGTACAGCAGACTGGAAAATGTAGTGAGTAGCAAGCTAGTTGTCGCTGCGAATGTATTAGTCTACATTACATGCGAAATTCTGTTGATGGCTCAGCGTAGATATCAGTGCAGCATTTTCAGTCACTTCCTCAGGTGTGCCGACATCATCATTTTCTGCTAATCCCGCTTTCGCAAAACACTTTACGATTGTTTGAGGTTTGATCTGCTTCATAACCAAACTGATCCACTCGACATCATCCATTATGGAAACTGAGCGTGCAAGGGAGGGGGTGTCAGCTGAATGAACATTCTTGATCAGTGACTGCATCAATAAATGCCTGTAGTGAGATTTAAAGGGGCAAATCACTCCTTGGTCCATAGGTTGAACAACACTGGTTGTGTTAGATACAAACCAGGCTAGCTTGACATTGGAAAGCAACACGTGTGTGCAAGTGGCATTGTTGAAATAAAAAATAACTTCTTCATCCTACAGTTAAATTCATTCTTCCATTAGAGCACTGGTCATCCAGGCTTTTCCATTGCTCCTCCAAGTTACTGGAAGCTTGCGCAAGTCCAAGTTTTTAAAACACCTTGGTTTTGCTGATTTCCCGATTACCAGGGACTTTACATGTAACTAATCTCATTATTAGACCCGTATTGAACTATGCTATGATATACTAACAATTTGTTGGTTATTTTGATCCACCTTTTCAATACAAATTACAGTTTGTGTTGCTAAGTTGTAATGTTACAACACTAATTTACCGGGACATGTTTCGCTTTTATTCACAAGCATCATCAGCCTATACAATTGCCTCAAGGTTTGTCATATTTGGGTTGTTGTTACAAATTTCATTACATTGAATGTAAATCTAATTTCAGTGATGATAATATTTAAAACAAGAATAATATACACATTAAAAATTATGACAATATGATTTGCAATGTTAAAATGGATAAACTCTTAATTCTAAAACACATTGACGACTAAAACACAGTTTTTACAATTTGAAAATTTGGCTGAAAATTGTTTGCAATGTTAAAATAAAATTGATTCAACTATAATTTGGCATTAAAATTTCAGTCATAAATATAAACATAAATATTGGATGTTAATATATAGGAGCCATAGTTTCTGAAGTGCGTTGGTTTCTAGAATACAGTAACATTTCTGTATTGAGAATTTTAGTTAAGAATTGTGCTCTCTGAATAATGTTATTTAAAAAGACTGTAATTTTGCATTATGCGTGATTAGTCATGATGATAATCTAGAATTGAAGTCTTGAGTTCGTTGGAAAATGGCTTCTAGATTTGATGAGGCTTGCTGCTGCTGCCTGAATCAGAGTCTATTGGTGACGTTTCATGAAAATTTTACATTTCTACCCCTTGAACTATTTATAAACAACATAACCAAAAATTGGTTGATGTGAGTGCTGTTTCAAAGGGCCAAACACTGAGGTCATCAGGCTAACCAAAAATTAATCTCCTCAAAGCCCATACGGTAACAGGTTTTTCAAGATTTTAGAATAGTGTGTCCAATGATGGAAGAAGTGAACACCATTCAGCCCACAATAAGGGCACAATGTCCACAGACTTCCACGGCAGAGATAAGATTAGTGGTCTGAAAGTCACTTAAGGGAGTGTGTTGCTGATCCTCAAACTGCCTGTGGATGGTGAATGCTCCTACTCACCAGTTTGTAGGAAACCCTGCAGATGTGGTTCACCATACGGAAGTTGCATATTCAGTAGTACGATTGCTAATGGCTTTACGTCGCACCAACAAAGATAGGTCTTATGGCAACGATGGGATAGGAAAGGCCAAGGAGTTGGAAGTGGCCTTAATTAAGGTACAGCCCAGCACTTGCTTGGTGTGAAAATGGGAAACCACGGAAAACCATCTTCAGGGCTGCCGACAGTGGGATTCGAACCCACTATCTCCCGGATGCAAGCTCACAGCCGCACACCCCTAACCGCACGGCCAACTCACCCAGTAGGAGTACGATTACATCTCATGGAGATACCTAGGAAGGTGCCAAATTTAACAGACGACGATGATTAAGAATACCGGTATGAATATCTGATTTGATTTTGGAAAAGAAATCTCTGGTTCCTAATTCATTCTGACATAAAATGACTATGGCACTATAAATAACCAGGTTTTTATTTAACAATAACATACATTACAATTAAAATATATATAAACACATTAACTTTCTACCAGGAATATGTTCCTTTGAAAAAAAAAAAGTGAGTAACAATGCTGCATCTAGAATATTAAATGGAAAATTTAAGTTCATTTCAGCAATTCAAGAAGAAGTTTTAACGAACCTTCCATCTAGAACCACTTCTTCTGAATCTGCACTTTGAGAATCAGTTTTCTCATCCACAGGTAGTATACTGAACATTTGAGGCGGCATTTTCTTTTCAATAGCAGACCTATAACTATTAACCAATAATATCCAAAACTCAAATGTAACAAATATTGTTCATAACTTACTAACAATATTCCATATTTTATGAAATATGATTACATTGTATCTTGCATGTTGATGCATGCTTGGTTAATGTTAGCTGCTTCCCAGCATATATCTTAACAGTACTTTCAGGAGCAAAACTAAGTACCAACACATCATTCCAAAATACTATGAACATTTATGGTACTTCAACATTGTAAACCAAACAGTCTAAATGCCTTGCAATACTAATGTAATGCATAAAATATCACAATATACCAACAAATGCAAAAACTGTCAATAACAGTTTTATTAAGCATGTTCAATATTACATAGAAGTATTTTGTTTCAAAAAGTTAACTTTCCAATTTGTAATTATGTGCCTATCAAGTATTTGTATCATGATTAGTAGTTACTTAAGGCAACAGCGGGGTGTTTAATTTGTGTGTCGACCAACTATAAAATTACATTTTATTTACGACTGTAGCCAAGTAACATTACAATTGAAAGTGGCTTCAAATATATAAGACAGAAAGAGAATAGGGTAGGCAGGTGGACAGAAGAATACACAAGTATAGTTTAATACTTAGACCAGAAGGAGACACAGAAAATATTGGGGCCCTAATAAAGGAACAGCTCCAGCATTTGCCTGATATGAAATTGGGACACCATGGAAAAATCACCTTCAGGGCTGCTTGTCAGTGGAACTTAAACCCATCATCTCCCAAATGCAACCTTACAGACAAATGACCTGCAATGCACAGCCAGTTAACTGCATCTTTGCCTGGTAAGTAAAACTTTCCTACCTGTTGCTTTTGCTTGTACCATATTTGTAGTAATATTTTAAAACCTTTTATATAAAAAGAAGGGCTACTTTCATCTACTATCTGGTTGTCATGGGTAACAATATGCAACACTCAAACAGTGTGAAGGTTTAAACAAACTTTACTAATATTAAGATTTACCTGAAAAGCAAAAAAATATTTTTATTTTTTCTATAGTACTTTTTATGAGTATTTCTTTAAAACACTGCTGTGTTCGCAAGACCTTAAATGTGCACAGACTGCAAACAGCAAGAGCTAATAGGTACTACAAATCATGTCAGTCTACGAATGATGCTGAAATGCAAACTTCTTAAAAAGTATTACATTTCTACTAGACTGAACAAATTCTTTGGTACACCATTAAAGAAATTAAGATGCAGTAACATAAGGATATTGAGGATGATAAGAAATTTGGGAATTAAGAAGTGTTTACACATGAAACTTAATCATGTGCTTTCAGTAAATTATTTTGTCACTGGTCTAAGATCAACCTTGTAAATGAAAGTTATGTCTTTACACACCTACTCCCTCGTTAAGTAAATCCTGAAGTTTGCAAATTATTATTGATGATCCTCAGTCAACTACTGTACAATCAGTGACAATTATGGCACATGTTTAATTCTTCACAGAACCAATTATTGCCTGCTGCCATTTCTTGATGGATACAGTACTTTCGTATCCATCTCTTGGCACAGGCCAGAGTAAAGTGTAGCTTCCACTGAAGTCCCAGTCAACATCCATGGCTGTGACAATATGGAAGCTGCTGGGGTATGCGCCGTGCTGAGTAATGACATTCAGAGCACGACTAGTGCATATGAGTGTTATGAAAGGTCATAGGGTCAGTCGTGCTGCAATAACACTTTCTGACCCAATGAGGAAAGCAATGGCAAACCTCACTCCTCATCTTGCCTAGTACGCCTCATTTTGGTGCTGCCATTGGCTTTTACAGTTTCCTTATAACCGCATAACCTTTGGTGGTGCTATTTGAGGATCCAACCAGCCTCTGGGCTGATGACCTAACAGACAGACAGAACCATTTAAATCAGCTTTGTAGCTTTAGCAATCCAGCAGTAATACTTGCATCTCAACTTTGGTTTAAGATTCTTTTGGTAAGCTGAACAGGTCTTACAATACTGAAGCAGTGAATAACAATGCTTCCCCACATTCCTGCAATGGATCTGGATTCCAAATTTTAGCTTTATATATTTACATAAGTTCTGTAATTGCAATAGCACACAGGATAATATCCTTAGCTGCAAGTTATCTAGATACTTTCTGAAATGAAAACTATTCAACAGGCAACATTCAAAACACTGTTACTGGGAGTAAAAATATTACATAAATACATTAATAATATTATAACAGGTGATCCTGATGACCAACTTAAGACATTCAAACATTCTGTAATATGTTACAACATTAACAACCGAAAGCAGCAACAAAGGTAAGTACTTGCAAAGTAAAAACTGCCATATGCAAAGTTCCAAGTTTCACCATATTTAATTTTTAAGCACCAGTACTACAGTATGTTATGACAGAAATTGAGTGAATATCGATCATTAAGTTTACATAAAAACAGGTCTGTTTTTTTTTTTGTTTTTTTTTTTCCTAGAGAGTACGTCTTTCATTATAAATGGTGTGCGTATATTTACATATATTATAGAATATCTGATCCTTGAAGCATAAATATCCTTGACAGTATTTTAGAATAATCAGGCGGGAAAATCACACGCTATTACTGAATTATTTTGCATTCACTATTGTTACAGTTAGCGGAGAGAGGTTCATTGCTAATATCCCTATTAAAAAGAAGTTGCTTTCTTGAAAATCGTACTTTATGAAAGTTACCAAACTTCATTCTTCAGCACCATTTATAAATCTTATTTTCTATAGGATGATTTCAAGGTACAAGTGCACAGTTGACAAAATTTTAATACTTGACTATAATACAAAATACCATGAAATGACCAAACTGTATAGTGCATATTTAGTCAACAATATGAATTTGAAACAGCATAAATAAAGAATTTTCATAAAGGTATGAATTATTACGAACGGTTAAGAGAATCTTAAGAATTTTCATAAAATGAATAGTGTTTGGCTGTATATGATAACTATTAATTTACCAGTATACTTTTTAAAATTGGTCTCATTTCACAAAACTGATGAATTGCAAATCCATGGTACTGTACCTATTTGTTCAGCAAGGAATTGAATCAATTTGTATATATTGTGGAAATGAATTAATACATTTCTTCTACTACAAAAAGAATTACAAGTTTCATTTGCTCACCATTTGAAGAACTATATTGCAGATACAGAATTTACTGTCATATGCCTTTTCTAAGTCTATGAAAGTCATTAATATATCCTTCCTATATTCCCAGATCTTTTCCTTGATCTGCCTCAGAATGAAAATAAGTTCCACTGTTGACCTTCCACTTCTGAATCCAAATTGTTCCTCCTCTGATGTTTTATATTCTTCCATCATCACCATATGCAGTTTCCAGCTGTTGGCCAGGTCTGCTTGATATTTTATATTATTAGTGACCCGTCGCAGCAATAGCTGCAAACTTATTTCTTGTTTCATTGCTTTGCCAGCATTATATGATATGATGTAACATGGGTTATTTAGCAAACTGTTTGAGTGTCCTTCAATGGTCTCTGGATTAAGAGAGAAATTTATAGAATGCTCACAACGAATTCTGTTCTCAAGACTTGAATCTACCACATAAAGCTGGCCGTATAATGCTAGGCAATTTTCATTAGGCAGTTTTGTCAGTTTTAGCGCTGAAGAGCACAAACACGCAGTTTTTTATTTTGGCTTCCTGTTAGGTACCAGGATATTCAGTCATGGAAGAACTAACCATGAAAAGAAAATGAGATCATATAGGACAAACACAGGATACCCAGTTATCCATAATACATCATCCTGTCACTGCATTCCAAATGTAAAGCAATGGCGCTTTTGCTACAAAGAAATGCTCAAATGTGCTATAAATATTGCTGTGGATAAAACGTGCCACAATGGCACTGTGGAATAAAACAACTAATACTCGACATGCTCTACAATCTGTTTACCCAATAACGGCAGTTCATTTGGTACGACCGAGCTCAATAGCTGCAGTCACTTAAGTGTGGCCAGTATCCAGTATTCGGGAGATAGTAGGTTCGAACCCCACTGTCAGCAGCCCTGAAGATGGTTTTCCGTGCTTTCCCATTTTCACATCAGGCAAATGCTGGGGCTGTACCTTAATTAAGGCCACGGCCGCTTCCTTCCCACTCCTAGCCCTTCCCTGTCCCATCGTCGCCATAAGACCCGAGTCGATGCGACGTAAAGCAACTAGCATTTGGTACAAAGAAGAAAATATGCAACCATATAAGTGTGCTCCTGACCACTAAAAATGACGAACAGAATCAATAATTAGGTTTCTGTTAGGTACGAATGAGATATACAAGCGAAGTAAGTTGTATGCACTGAAGGAATCGCAAACAAAACAGTCAGAGAATACTCATTTACTGGTACAATGGCGCTGTGTGTGCATGTAACAAAATAGCCAATACTGTGCATCAGGGGCGTATTTTCCTTGCATGCAAGGCATTCACTGCATGCGTTATAGTGCAAAGAACTATCTGAAGTACGATTTTAGGTTTTTTCAAATCAAGTATTAATTTCATCTCTCAGATGTTCAACAGTTCCACACAACTGCACTAGTTCCATTGCTTGACTACGTGTGGCGCTGGTGTAGTCTAGCCATCTAATCTACTGTACTAAGAAAGAGAGAACAAATTAAGAAGTTAAGGACGTAATTAATTGTATTCAATCTTAAAATTGCATTCAGTGGCAGACATTTCTAAAACACTCCGCATGATGTCACTGCACTTGAAACCTTGTCACCTTTCATATGCTACCCTCTGCCCACTGTTAGCAGCTTTGGAAAAAGTCGGAATATCCACAGTAACGTCAAGAGGGAAGCACAGATTACCCCCTGGAAAGATGAGCTCTCTTCATTACGAATCCCATACGGCATCTCCATTTTCAAAGACTGGCCTCAGGAGGATAGCGAGCCCAAAGCTGTGTGGAGTTTCTTTTTAATTTAGATTCTGGAGCTGAGACTTGGGTAATGAGGCAGAGAGCCGTGAATAGCACACAGGCAAGTAAAATGAAATTTCTGAGAAGCAGGATAGGAGTGACAAAATTGGATAAGATGAGAAATGAGAAGGTTAGAGATATCATAAAAGAAGAGCTGCTACAGAATAGGATAGAGGCATCTAGACTTAGATGGTATGGGCACATGAAAAAAATGACGGGGGAAAGGATAGAGGAGGATGCATGAAATGGAGATAACAGGTAAACAACCAAAAGGAAGACCAAGAGACAGGTGGATAAAAGGAGTGGAAGAGTGTGTACAGAGAAGAGGCGAGGACTGGGCAAGAATGACTAGGGAGAAGTGGTGGGAAGACGAGAGGAGATGGAGAGGCTAATGTTCCAAGCAGACCCAGCCAACAGCTGGAAACTGCAGATTATGATGATGATGATGATGATGCTATTAATCCATTCAAAGAGTTGCCAGTATTTCTCTACCTTGTTCTAATGCAGAGGTATAAGTCAGCTGAACTTGGTGAAAATAAAGATGCGTAACAGATTCCACGTCCGAACAGCTTCATGCTTCACGCCAAAAACGTTCTTAGAAGTGTTAAGAAGACCCGTTATATATAATTATAAATTATCTGAAAGTGCATTGCGTAAGAAAGGAACCTCAGCTGCATATTCGTATTCCAATTCGAACTACACCAGAAGAGGAACCTGAGTCTTCTAATTTATTAGGCATGTTTAGTTATCCATCCATTTAATGCTTCAATAATCCCCCCCCCCCCCCCACGTAGACCTAGTTCACAAAATTTCATGTAGTGACGTCTTAACCCAATTAGTGACTTTATGCTAGTTGGCAACACTAACTAGTAGCTGCCCAAGTTCAGTAAAGACTACCCAACATTTAAACTGAGCAAGGACTATTCAATTTACTGTAGCATTGGCTTTCTTTCATAAACGAATAAGAAAATAACACTAATATCAATATAGTTCTACTCTTAATATATGCGTGACGGACCCCGAGAAATCTCGTAGTACGCTCGCCAGCGGCAGGTATTGGGCCCCGAGAAATCTCGGTTTTATTCACGACATTGTTTTCGGTCTTCCTGTGACATCTCTTGACCATATATTGAACTATTTTGGACTTGCACATCAAGTAGAATAAATCGTAGATGTATATCTGCCACTTTTCTTTTATTCTTTGATTTAGTTTCGAAATGTCTACTTTCTTTCTGCAGGTTCAGTCAATCACAAGATAGAGCGCCCGCAGAATACGGTGTTAGCTGACGATATTTTAGAAGAATTATATGCCGATGATCGTTCAAATGGATATAGTGATAATGAATTAGTGGAAACTGAATGCGAGTGATAGTGGAAGTGATATTCAAGCCTCTACACGCTGTAATTTACCTAGTGTGCTTATTTATTCAAGTGACTGACGACGACAACGATGTAAATATTAATGATGTGTTAGGAATTGACGCTGAAGATGGTTTTGAAAAGGCAGATCCACCGAGATATTTAGAACTGTTTCAAGGCAGGCAAGGACTAACATGTCCCACAAGATAATGAAAGTGTCAGTGAAATTCTTGACAGGTTTTTTAGTAGCGAGTTCTTTACCTTGCTTGTAGAACAATCTAACCTCTACCATGATCAGAACACTCGCAAGTACAAGCAGTCACCCAAGTGTCTCAAATGGAAATCCATCACTGAACATGAGATGGTGTTTCTTGCAATGCTAATTCTGATGGGACAGTTAAAAAAAAGATAAACTTTGTGTTTACTGGAGTACAGATCCACTAATTGAGACTCCAATTTTCAGTAAACTGATGAGCAGAAATAGTTTTGAGCAGTTATGGTACTTCCTACATTTCAGTGATAATACTGACGCAGATAATGAAGGTGATAAATTGCACAAGATTAGACCAGTTTTGAATTACTTCACCGAGAAATTTCAGAAAATTTACAGACCCACACAATAGCTAGCACTAGATGAGGCCATGATTCCATATAGAGGTAGACTACGTTTCCGAACGTACAATCCAGGTAAATTGGTTAGGTATGGAATTCTTGTATGTGTAGTGTGTGAGGCAGTGTCAGGGTACATATGTAACATTGAGATTACTCTGCTGAAGGCAAAAAACTGGAGGAAACCTTGACCCTTTTCTCGACCTCTGGCATCATGTCTATCAAGACAATTTTTATAACAGTGTTAGAACGGCTAAGCACTTACTGGAAAGGAAGACAAGGGTTTGCAGTACCATAAGAGCTAATAGGGGACTGCCAAAATCTTTCAATGAGGCTTCAAAGAACCTGGAGACTGGCGAGAGTATTTTTACTCGGAAGAATGAAGTTTTATTGCAGACATGGAAAGATAAGAGAGAGGTGTGTATGATAAGCACACTTCACCAAGCCACACTGAATTCCGTAGAGACAAGGAGAGGAAAGCAGGTGAAGAAACCTAAGTGCATCCTGGAATACAACAAGTTCATGAAGGAAGCCGATCAGTACTTGTCTTATTACCCAATCCTCTGTAAGACGATTAAGTGGAGTAAGAAAGTGTTCCTGCGAGTCGTCAACAGTGTATTCTTTAATGCATTTAGGGTATATAACATGCAGAATCCTCAGAAGAAAATGAGCTACAAGAACTTTCTGATGAACACGGTAAGAATCTGGGCCACTGAAAATACTGGAGAACCATAGGATGAATACAACCATCAACCTCACAGACACCAACTGGTAGGACACCCAAGCTTGATCCTCCAGGACAATTAAATGGAGATGAAGACGCACAGACTAGAAGGTATTGTGGGGTCTGGAAAGAAGTAGTTCCCAACAAAACCATGCAAAGTCTGCAGTGCTCACAAGAAGCGCAGTGAAACACGCTACATCTGCTCATTCTGCAAGACGCCACTGCACAAGGGGTCATGCTTCCAAAGATACCATACTCTTAAGTACTACTAGGGGCATTGGTGAGTACTCACACCAACTTTAAAGATAAAATCTTGACTGGTTTAATATTTATGTACACTTTTATAATCAAGTGCACCCTAGTATGCTTAGTAGAAAAATGTCCGGTTCACAGGGTATGTGACAAGCTCAAGGATCCGGTCAGCAATGTGTTTAGTGTTCAAATGGAGAAAAAACATTCCATTTGACTGAACACAATTTATAGGCTAATCTAACAGAGGAGTTAGGGCATATAAGCTGGAATAAAGACATTAAGTGCAGGATGTCATTTCATCAAATACATAGGGCATTTTCATATTCCTTAAATCACACCAAATAAAAATAAAATCAATTTGAAAATATATGCAAGTACCACGCTATATCACCATTGCATCTGAAAATGTTGCTATGTGACAATGTTGTCAAAGAAGTACTGACACGCGGCACGTATATCATTAAGAACGATAATTCTTCGATAGAAATCCGCAAAATATTGTACCTCATATAACTGAACCTTGCTGGCCAGTTTTAAGCTGAAATATTTCAAACAATTTTTCTGGGCACCATACGATTGCAAGAAATGATCATTTTTCTGGTGATTTTCCTAAAGAGCAATTCAGTAAGTTGATCAAAGTGTATGGAAAACAGTTCAATACAGAACGACTTAAAACCGAATTGAGAGCAATAAACACTTCAAAGATAAGACTGGTTCAAGTCCAGAAGTTCCTATTGACCAGTGGTCTCCATAGTGGTCTTCCTGAGCTTTATAAATTGTGCACATTGGTTACAACTATTCCCGCTACATCATCGTGTAGATCGCACTTCCTCTGCCCTAAAGTGAATAGAATCCTTCGTCCGCAATTCTCCAAGTCGATCATCTGTCTGCATTAGGAATGATGTCTGTAGTGGGGCTGGAGCACATTCATGTATGAGGGGCTATGCACTTTCTCCATTCACCATCCCTGAATTGTATCTACAATTTGTGGAAAATAAATAAATAATACAGAAGGGTCATCTTGAGGAGTAGAAAGCAACGTGAGGACATGTACACTGATGTCATTGAGGAATTCTGAAAATAAAAATAAAATAAAAAAATAAAATTGCAGGGTCGACCTCGCCTACATGCAATTAGGGCGAGTAGAATTGGAATCGACTAAATAAAATGTGCTACTGAATGCCTCCGTGGGGAATCCAGGATACGCCACTGTTGTACGTGGACAGCACACTCCCGTGGCAGTCGATGAAACATGGCATTGAAAAATCAGCGAACCACACGAAAACACAGTCACAGACTCACACAGCCATCTACCGGCAAATGCAGGTAAATGAAACACCCACAGCATCGTATTTTGTGAATAAATGAGTATTTGAGTCAAAGGACATTTTAGAATACAGAATATCCTGAGTTGGATTCCTTTCCGTTTCTCGCATATTAATAATATTTCTTTTACGTCCCACTAACTGCTTTTACGGTCTTCAGAGACGCCGAGGTGCCGCAATTTAGTCCAGCAGGAGTTCTTTTACGTGCCAGTAAATCTACCGACACAAGGCTGTCGTATTTGAGCACCTTCAAATACCACTGGACTGAACCAGGATCGAACCTGCAAAGTTGGGTTTAGAAGGCCAGCGCCTTAACCGTCTCAGCCACTCAGCCTGGCTCGCTTATTAGAACCAAAATGGACAGCAACGTAATCTGGTGATAACATTATTTCACAGTGCCATCTATCAGACTAACATAGTGAAACCGTTCAATACCACGTTCGTAGACATGTCGGTAAGCCTAGTAAGATATATGGGCCATTTTCCACACCAATTTATGCAATATTTGAGTGTAAATAGTATTTTATTCCCTGTCCCGGACATGAATGACGCTGCCCAAGTTCGGAGGCAGGAGCCCTAATTACGCGCAAGGAGAGCGAGAAACTCCGAGTACCGCGTTACCTTGGTATTGCCCTTCTATAGTACAACGGAGCTAGCGATATGACACTAGACTTAAAATGCTGACTGTGTCAGAAGGCGTGGTTAATTTGCAGGGTTTCAACTCAAGAGCTGTATATTACAATCACTTCCCTGCCTATTTCTTAGATATCAACCCACAGATTTCACAGGATGAATAATAATAATAATAATAATAATAATAATAATAATAATAATCTGTCGCAAGCCTAGGGAAACTACATAAAAGGGTTCAGTGAACTCTGCATAATTTGCAATATTTAATGATGTAAAAATATGGTTTACCTCTCGATGCATTCTTAGTGACGCCACTTGAGACAGCATCGCAGTGACGAAGACCAGATGGCCTTTGGGGGTTTTCTTAACGCACAGCGAGGAGTCCTAATTACTCACACTCAGCACGCCAAAATACAAAGGATGCATTTGTAATTACCACGAAACCTGCGATCCAACCTGAATGAAAATAGTTCAGTAGATAAAGGGTGTAAAGAGCTACAAATTGAACATCCATTCGACTATGGAAGATGACTATTAACGGAGCGAATATGTCAAAAGGGGCATTCCCTCTCCATAGCGTAATCCACTAGTCGACCACATAAGGCGCTTCACCCTGCACATTGAAGCTTATTCCATATCATTCTTTATGTGGTTCAAGTCACAGTGCAGACTAAGTGTTTCTTTCTACAGTCATTGTGTGATATGTGTGTGTGATACATCAAGTACGGGTGATCAGCATTACTCTTGTGACAGAGTGAATACAATATATTATTGTGATATTCTATATGGGCTAAATAAATGATTTTCATTTAGAGACTGGGTAGATTTTTAAAAAATTTAAAAATTGCCACGCAGGCAATTATTTGGCATCTCGTGCGTGCCTACTTTATTTTCACCGGACAGAACCATGACCCATATGCTCTCGAGTGTAGCTGTTGCTCTGAATGTAAGTAGGGAGGATGGGACTTAGATGCCCGGGTTTGATTCTCCGAAGTTCTTCATCCGTATGATTTCCATCCGATGACATATTTGTGAAGCAGGATTTATGCTTAGTACTCTGTCCATGCCCGGGACAGGTACAACAGAAAGATCTGCATAGACAACTTTCACAGAGCCCTCTATCGTGCTGGCATAGAAAGATCAGCCGAGACAAATTTCATAGAGCCTACCGCGAGTACAGTGCAACGACCTAAGTATCGTATTATTTTAATACATTACTATTTTATGCAAATAAGGACTTAATGACATAAAATGTTTGTAGTAATCCTGAGATGGAGACCTTTCTTTTGATGTATAACACATAGGCGTTAGTATTGCAGTTTTCTCAAGATATCATGTTACACGTTCAAATTATATACAGTATATACAGATTTGTCATAAGTATGTATATATCTAGGCTTTTATTTATCCATAGCAATGTTGAAATGAGCAAATATGCTGTCTTCAGCTGGTCAGTTTGCGCTTGATTAAGAGCCATCACGAGTATGCCTGCATTTTATGCATTTGAGAATTGCTGTCGGGCTCTACAGGTGAAACAATAAGATGATTTATTACTATAGTCAATGGGATTGGAGCTTTGTCTGTGTAATTATATCAATATCTGGGAAAACCTCAGTTGACCACGCGGATTTTCTGGAGTGAGAACCTGGATGTAACGAATAGGCGGTTGAGGATCATTAATTTTATCATTAATTATCACTTTATTGTTGCAAATTTAATACGTATGTTTTATTCTTTTCCAGGAATGTTACAGAGTAGTAACTGGCAAGCATTTTGTTATGAAGTCAAAGAAATATAACCTTAATGTCCCCATTTGAGGGATGAATCGCCATGAACACCTTCACTCTATAAGTGCCACAAAAAGGTTTGGAACAAAACCCAGGCTTTTGGAATGCAATATAATGATTAGGAATTTTATACCATCACCTGCTGACTAACACTTGGACGGTAAAAAAAAAAAAAAAAAATTTCAACTGATGGAACTTGAACCAGTAAATAACGGTATGGCAGGATGGAGAGATGACACTGTAACAACCATAGCTACCAAGGAAGCTTGTTACTTCATCGCTTGCATGCAAATCATATAGTTAGTAGAAACTACTTGCAAGCTGGGGAAGTCGAAAACTATGTGATAGCTAAGTAGAAAGTGTGATGCTTTTTTATAAATATACAGATATATTCCATGACAATAACTTATTTTTCGTGTAGCATCATACACGCAGATTCATCATGATGTGCAGCCATGCTGATTCTTACAGCAGAGTCCCAGGAACGAGCTTTAACTGCAGCTCCATCTTCGGCATAGCTAAACTAGAGAATATTCCTCCAGATTGTATATAAACAAATGTTGTATGACTCATTTTCAACCCAACTTCCAGATAAATGTGCAATTGCCAGATAAATTTAAACTGCACATTTATCTGGCTGTCGTAGAACTGTGTGCTGGTATTCACAGGTACAAGTAGTCACGTGTACTGAACATATCAACCATCATCAAAGCAAAATTGTCAACTGGATGAGAAATGACAACCAAGCTGCAGGTCAATCTACTGTTCTGCCGGAACACACTTAACTTCAGGAATTTGAAAGGAGATTTCATATTATTGCTAAACTATCCAAACTTCTATAAATGACTGTACTGTCAATATTCGGCAATACCATTAATAAGACACAAGAATCCTAGAAGCATAGTCACCAATTTCTTTTAATGAGTAGTGTAGTTTTATTCATCATCATCATCATCCTTATCTCAGGTTTAGGTGAGGTAAGGTTTTCAAGTTATATTTGATTGGAAGTGTACCTTTCTAGCAAATAACATTTATTTCATGCTTTGTAGAATCACAAGATTCCCCTTCCTTGGGATATCAGAATATATGATAGTACCAGATGATGTTAAAGACTGATAATGTTATGACTGAGGAATGGGATTTTCTTTCAATTATAGTTAATATCTGTAGAACATAAGCTTCTTTCTATAACAAAATTACTGCACTACCAGTACCTTCCAACTGAGATGTACTCTTCTCAGAAGACCAGTCACCTCACAGGCAAAGGCGTAATTTCGTGACTGAGGCTTTTCAATGATGCTTCAATGGCTTTTATGACAGATTACAATTTTTGCTAAGAGTTTTCTCTATTCTTCATTGAATTATAAGTTATCATATAAGTCTCGTACATCTGGCATGACTAGTAAAAAAAACCTTCCACCATATTATGAAGTACTACAACATGCTACAATAAATCCTATTTCAAAGTCTCAATTCTGATAATTTGCATATCTGAACAAATTTCTGATTCAATACAAGCGAGCTAATGATAAAACAGTAAAATTCCCTGGTTATTATGCACCAGGGCAGGATATGAAGAAATAGTTTGCATCATGAAAACACTACTTAACCTCCAGATCTAGAAGTGCACGAGGTGTGCTCTTGTTTATTCCATTACAGTTTTTGAAAAAAGTCAGAAATTACAGCTGAATAATGTTCTCTGAAATATTATGCAAATGTAGCACAGTTCAGTCAGGAATACCGATCAGATATGACTAATTACAGATTTTTTTTGCAGTTGTGGTAACAATGTGATCCTGAAAGGAGGCTGATTTTCTCTGGTAAGAATTTTATTCAGTACCTTTTACCTAGAGACACTCAAGTGTAACAGCCATGATTATAGGAAGAGTACTAAATTATTCTTGAAGATTATTCTCATTTAATGGTAAGCAATTATATGAATTCAGCCTTTTCTAATGCAATTTCAATTTAACTGTGTTCTCAAATATGCCTATTATTATTATTATTATTATTATTATTATTATTATTCTGCTTTTACAGCCTCATTTGACCACTTCAGTCCATCATTTTCTGGTCATCATCTTCGACAGATTTTCTTTCCGAATTGCCCAGCAGCTTTTCATTCGTTCTGATCTCTTCTGTCGATCCTCGTCTGTAAATACACTTTTCATTGTATGTTTTTCTAGTTTTGGTTTAAATCTTATTTTTATGTTTTCCAGTTTCTTTAAATTTTCTGTTTTGTTTTGCAAATTGCCCAGAGTTATTATTATTATTATTATTATTATTATTATTATTATTATTATTATTATTATTATTTGGTGCAAACTCTACAAACTGTAATATTTCTTAACAATGACAGGGCTTGTTCAGCTGCGAACAGAAACCTATATTTAAGCCTCTTCCAATTGAGTTGATGTCGTAACACACACAATGAAACCTCGTTAGTGTGCTCCTCATTAAAATGCTTTCTCCCTTAGCATGTTGTAAATTCAATGTTTAATTTTCATCATATCAAATCTGTATAAAAAGTCCACACTTACCATGTCACAAATTTTTTCTATTGCCGCTTAGTACGATCACATTTTTCCCAGCCCTGATCGTGTTCTTTGTCATCCCTAGAGAATGGAACATGATTTTCAACATAGGTAAGAGCCATCACCACAGTAAACAGGTAGGGGAAAGTTGTGCAATAACAGGGAAAAGGCTTTGAATTCCTGAACTTCACAGGGTAAACTGCAATTTCAGGGAGGAAGCCATTAGGCTCAGGAAGTTCAGTTTTGCTTGCTGGTTAGAAGTGAGATTGCTGAGTAACACAGCGAGCCTGTTTGTGCTTGTATTTCGCATTCCAGCCAAAAGTTAGAAATATATTCTGTTGAGTGGTACATTGAAGGGTAGTGAATATTGGCCGCGTGATAGCCTACCTACGGATTAGGAACATAATCATGAAAAGTTTACTGGTATGGTGCATATTTGTCTTGTGATAGCCTAATTATGAATAAGAAAGAGATGTAAAATTGCTTACTAATGATACAAAAAAATCCTGCAGGAAGTGGACAGGCCTCCAGTGCGTTGAGTTGACATGAACGTTAAAACTCGCGCCTTCAACTCAAGTCGGTCCAAACGAATCCCAGGTATTGCCGACGTGGTGGTGTGTTCAAGATGCAAACCAAAATTATTTCTAGTCGAAGAGTGTGACCAGAAAACAATATTTAATAACCCACTAGTCCGAAACAGAAGGTTTCAACTAGCGGTTCAACATTACATTTGTTTTCGGAAGAGTGTGACCTTCAATAATACGTTTATATTTTCATAGGCTTCAGACCAAATATTTTCGTATTTGTTGTCTGGTACTCTTCACACCTTTTTAATACTCTCCCCTGATATTCAGAAACAGTAAATATAGCTTTTACTGTACCCATACAAATATGGCATAAAATGCACGCATGTTGAATAAAATTTATGTAATATTTTCCATATCTGGGGGATAGTTTTTATTTGCAAATTCAATAATGAGTTCTCTCATTTAATACGTTCTCTTTCCTTGTCCCCTGCAGAAATGTCTTAATGAGGTTTTACTGTACCAGTAATTCCTTCACTTAATGAAATGTACTATTGAACCAACCTGCATATTTACTAATCACCAATTAGGCTATGTAAATTCTACCTGCTGTGAAATCATAACAAAAGCTACAAAGTCTCAAATGGTAAAAAATGACAATACACAAAATAAATACAACCAAGTGAAATGTTGATGTAAATGAAGAAACTTTGTATATCCGTTCCTAATTTTAAAGAAAGAAACTTAAGTACAAAGTAGAAGAGTACCCGTATTACAATTTCATGAAAGATCTCATTTCATCCTGAGTGGGGAAATAATCCATACTGCTTCATTCTTACCAAGTTATCAGAGCAATACGAGTAAGGTCTAACACAATATTCAAAGGAAAAGAAAGCATTCCTGTACTTGTTAAAAAGATAATATACATAGAGGCAACATAACACACAAGAGTTTTCTCTTCTTTCAATCAGGGATGTTTCCTAATGATTCAGGTACAGGCAGGGGCGGATCCACAGCGGTTTTCCCCCCATCCTACACCCCAAAATGGTCAAATAAAAAAAAAAACAAAAAATGTAAAATTTACAGAAATTTTAAAAATAAAAGAAGGCATCATTGTCTAGGTTGATATGATAACATACAAGAAATCACTGAACTGTAATGAATGTACCCAATTTATATAGCAGCTGGACACATATTGTGGTCTGCTGCCAGGTCAGCATAGATGGCAAGAGTTATCCTCTTCTGGCAACAGCACTAACAACTTGACACTGAAGAGAGAGAGAAAGCAAATGTTCAAAGCCCCCAACCCGACCCTCTGGTGAGAAAGCACGGTGAATGACGGGAGAAATACCACCCCAACCAAAGAAACGTCGAGAGCAATAACAACTTGACATTGAAAAAAAAGGAAAAAGCAAATGCTCAAAGCCCCCACCCTCACACCGACCCTCTAGTGTTGACGGTACTCTCCTGAACACTGATTTGTGTCATCATTTGAGAAGTAATTAGCTGTGCTCCGTGATTATGCTTCTCCCGTTTGGGAGAAAATACATAAACTGAAGTGTACATTGTCTGTTTTTGAGCATTTGTGATATCATTAGCTGTTATTTCATTGACACATTGTAGCTCATAAAATTGTAAATTTAAATTGCCTGTATTAATATGGCGATGACATTATTTTCTAAGCAACTTTGTTCCTAAACTTAATGGGCATTTTTCTGTTTGTCCCGGGTTTTGCATAAGCATTAATAAAATAAAAGGTTACTTAAAAAATTCTTATTTTTCCAATAGCCTATCTACTGTATTGGAGGTGGTTACAAGCACATGGTCAATTGTGGTGTGTTTTTATACCAGGGCTGTTAAATTGGTTTGAAGCAAACCATGCACTGTTATTGATGGGGTATCAAGGCGATAACACTAATCACTACACCAGAAGGTAGTCAATTAATACCTAAACCAGTGTCAATTTAATTTTATGATCACAAATAGAGTTTTAAAAAATATCTGCTGAGAGGCCCTCTTAACGTGAAACAAATTTTCAAAAGCCGTCCCACTCAGAACATAACAGGCTATGGACCCATTATGCCACAAAGCTCATAGCATCTCCCTGTTCGTCCTTCCCTTGTGAAGGCCCTATGTTATTTCTTCTTTCTAGGGAGGGCAGCTTATTCCTACCGTGCTAGACTTCTTACCAATGCGACCACGGATTGAAGTGTATGCAAGATCATTTTTGCTACACGTTTAAGGTCACACTAACACCTGCAGTTTTCAACACCAATGGGAAGTGAGCGTGGCCTTAAGGTACATGGTATGAAAATGGAAAAGCATGGAAAACCATTTTTAGGGGTGTTGACGGCGAGACTCGAACCTACCTTTTCCTCAAAGCAGGTGTGTGCGAGACTTTTGAAACGGACACCTTGTCTCTTTGGTTCGGACTCCACATAAAACTATCTGTCCTGTGATGCCAAATTTTCATAACCACTACAGCCAACGGTTGAAATCGCACCCCCCTCAAAGAGCTGCTCCCTGGATCCGCCCCTAAGTACAGGTAAGTTACTGAACGACTGGCATATCTGCTCTTTTCAAACTATAACAACAAATGCAAGAACAAGCTGTCAAAGGGCTCATAGCCTTTATTTAACAGATACATATCAATGAGGGAAAAACACTTCAATATCCCTTGAAAAATTAACAATAAATGAGGGTTCATATTGAAATAAATGTTTCATTTTCAACCTGTTCACATTTTGCACCAACGTGAACAAATTAAGCTTAGCAGCTTTTACAACAACAGGAAAATTTCCATTTCAGCAGCTTCTGAAATATATATACATGTGAAGTCTACTCTAAAGAATAATTATAGTGGGAAAGTACCACCCTAACAATCTTACTCTAGAAAAACTATTGTAAATACTGTACAATATTATTTAAACAAAAATGTTTAGTATTATTTAATAGGAAATATTATTTGCTAAAATATTTTTTCTTTACATCAATGTACAAGAACATAAGAACAATGCCACTTCCAAAAGGCACAACTGAGTCATGTTTGTGGTTGTGAATGATGAATACTCAGCATGAAATTTCATGATGAAATATGTAAGATGGCACTGATCTTGTCAATGTGGTCATGTACAGAACATTATACACATAAGGCTTCGACAGTTCAAAACTAGAGTGATTCTACAGAGTATGCATGGCTGGAAAGTTTCATGTAAAGAGGAGATAAGGGAATGAAAATAAATTTTAGTGCATGAAAATTGATGATAAAACACACATCACAGTACAAAAGTTAACACTGTAATGAAAGTATGAAGAATATTTCATATGGTACATCACTCTCAATCAAAATCCAAATGCACATTCCACAGATCCTTTTTATAATGTTAAATGCAACTCTGTAGATTTTAGCACTTCTGCTGTGTTTTAAGTACCCTTCACATTTACATTCAGTGTGAAAGCTAAATGAGAAAATACACCAATCAGCTCTGAATCTCATTCTTGATATTAACCTGAAGAGGCATACATTTCAGTTTTTTTTTTTTTTTTTTTTGCTAGCTGCTTCAAGTCGCATCGAGAAAGATAAGTCTTATGGTGACGCATTTCAGCTTGTTATCCAATAAATCACCAGGGGCCTGTTCCATGAAGGAACTGTGCAACTTTTCATTTGCATTTTTCAGTTAAAATTTTGTTCCACCACCACTTTTCAAATTTAGCTTACAAAGTGAAAAGTTAGGAATCTATATTTTTCAAGTCTATTATGTTCCTCCATTGGTACAGAAATGCAAAATGCAAAGAAATGAAGTGAAAAGTTTTCATAAATCTTGCAAAGAGATGATTCCCTTTTCATCTGTTAATTAACAAGTATTTACACTAGTTTCTCGGCGTAGAATTCTGTTTAGTGATATAAACACGTTACGACGAGAGCTTTTGTTAGCATCAAGTGAGGACCGTGATGAAGAATCCAATAAGAGAACGTACACAGACAGGATTAATTTTCATAACCTCACTTCGATGGAATTTCGCGAGTGATTTCGTATTACCCCAACACAGGCTGACTATATTTTTGAAATGAACGGTCATTTATTGAAACATGCAACAAAAAGAAGGCAGTTCCTTCCAAAAAAAGAACAAATTCTTATATGCTTACATTGGTGAGTAAATGGTGCCCAGCTGCACGGTGTAGCAGCAAGGCATGGGACATGAAAATCAATTATTTGCAGAACTGTTACCTAAGTCGTAGATGTTATAGTAAATGTAATATTCCCTAACAGTACATTGGCCTAATAATCCACATAATATAGCGAGGGGATTTCTAATGAAGGGTGAATTTCCTTCTGTATGTATTAGGCTTATACAGTTTGCTCATGGAATAACCTCGATCGGATCTCTCATTCGCGAAGAGTTTTCACTTTGCGAAGATTGAAAAGTATAACCTAGATCATGCTGGAACACAAAGACTTTGCACTTTGCAAGAATTGAAAAGTGAAAAGTGCAAAGCTGAAAAGTTGCAAAGTTCGTTCGTGGAACAGGCCCCTGGTGCAATACCACAAATATTAGACTGTGGAGCTTCAACCACAACATAATCCTAAACTATTGCATATTACACATTACAAAAAAACTGCATTCGCGCTATGATCCATGACATACACTTTAATTTAAAACAATCCACAAAACGTCATGTCTTCACATTACGTTATATATATTCACTTTCTTTGCCTTACAGAATCCTTGCCATGGTCAGGAGTATTCTTCCTGTAACACAACATTAAAAATATTCAAAGTATTATTCTCTTATAAAATGGTATTCCGCAAGTTATCAGTTACTACTCTTTGATAATGATTCTAATGTTACATCAACTACTGAACACAAATACTATGAATGCAAAGAACTTACTGTTCAGGGCTATTGTCTGTATCACTTTCCTCAAGTTCAGCTTTGTTTCGCTTCTTCTCGTATATGAGGATAATTGCACACAGGACAAACACCTCCGCACAAATACCAAGGAATGGCCATAATGCAGCTAACTTATCTATAAAAAAAAAAGGAAACCAATTTAAACACTATTACATAATTCCTTTATGAGAAATACTATCTACCTTAAATAATGTGGACATATGTAGTAATTCATTCTATTATGGTGTGGGACATTTTTTTGTCTGCAGCATCAAAAGACCTGTCCAGGTGTGATACTACACCAATGCTCACCATATCATCATGAAATCTTGGATTTTAAGCAAAAAAAAATTTTTTTTTTTTTTTTGCTATTGGTTTATGTCGCACCGACACAGGTCTTATGGCAACGATGGGACAGGAAAGGGCTAGGACTGGGAAGGAAGTGGCCGTGGCCTTAATTAAGGTACAGCCCCAGCATTTGCCCGATGTGAAAATGGGAAACCACGGAAAACCATCCTCAGGGCTACCGACAGTGGGGTTCGAACCCACTATCTCCCGAATACTGGATACTGGCCGCACTTAAGCGACTGCAGCTATCGAGCTCGGCAAAAAAACTATTGTTTTTTAAGAGCGAACTTGTATTTACATGTTTAATAATATTTATGGTTATAAACGGTGGTTGTCTAGTACATAAAATTGCCTAAATTGACGACAGAACCTATATTCCTGTAATTCATATTTTTTTAAATCCTTAAATCGATTAACAATGCTTTTAATTTATTATGAGACACTAAAATATTTGCCAACTCATTTTAAGGATCTTGAACACTATATTCTTTAAGTACTTTTCAAACAAGAACATACTCCCCAGAAGTTCTTAAAGTTAATATTCCTCGACACAAGAAAGTGTAAGCATCCAAGTTGTCTTTAAAAGGTTATACGAGTTCCCCCCCCCCCACTTCACATCGGATGGTAAAATTATATTCTGCGACGTTTTTAGCAAAGACGTAAATGAAATTTGCTTTATATTTCCCCCGAAAGAGTTCTCAATTTAGCAAAATAAAAATGGTATTTTAACTGATAAAGGTCTATTAACATACATAAAAGTGAAGCTGCCTAAACTGCATGATTTCCTGCCTCATGTAATTTCCTACCCTTAATTTTGGAATGGAAATTTGAGGAAAAATAAAAATTTGCAAAATTATAATGACTATAATTAAAAGTGTTCCATGTGGTCAAGACGACGAAGGCAAGGTTATTTCCACTGAACCTCAACTTGTAGGATTCCAGCAAGATATATCAGATATCCTGGATTCAGGAGGTCAATTGGACTGTATTGAGACTGACCTGTCTAAGGCATTTCACAGGGTAAATCATGGGAGACTACTGGCAAAAATGATTGCAACTGGACTTGACAAAAGAATGAACGGGCCACCAGGGAGACTGCCCTAAATGCAGATCAGTAGTGACTGAATTAGAGTAGGTGAAGCTTTATCTGTCCCAGTAATAATTAAGAGGGGAATTCCTTAAGGCAGTATTATTGGACCTTTGTGTTTTCTTATATATATATCAATGATACGTGCAATGAAGAGGAATCAGAGATACGGCTTTTTGAAGATGATGTTATTCTGTACAGAGTAATAAATAACTTAGATGATTGTGAGCAACTGCAAAATGACCTCGATAATGATGTGAGATGGACAGTAGGTGATATGATGATAAACTGGGATAAAAGTCAGGTTGTGAGTTTCACAAATAGGGAAAGTCCTATCAGTTTTAATTACTGCATTGATGGGGTGAAAATTCCCTTTGGGGATCATTGTAAATACCTAAGTATTAATATAAGGAAAGATCTTCATTGGGGTAATCACATAAATATGATTGTGAATAAAGGGTACAGATCTCTGCACATAGTTATGAGGCTATTTAGGGGTTGTAGTAAGGATGTGAAGGAGATGGCGTGTAAGTCTCTGGTAAGACCCCAACTAGAGTATGGTTTCAGTGTATGGGACCCTCGCCAGGATTACCTGATTCAAGAACTGGAAAAAATCCAAAGAAAAGCAGCTCGATTTGTTCTGGGTGATTTCCAACAAAAGAGTAGCGTTACAAAAATGTTGCAAAGTTTGGGTTGGGAAGACTTGGGAGAAAGGAGACGAGCTGCTCGATTAAGTGGTATGGCGTGGGAGGACATCAGTAGACTAATAAGTTTGAATGGTGTCTTTAAAAGTAAAGATCGCAATATGAAGTTGGAATTCAAGAGGACAAATTGGGGCAAATATTAGTTTACAGGATTGGGAGTTAGGGATTGGAATAACTTACCAAGGGAGACGTTCAATAAATTTCCAATTTCTTTGCAATAATTTAAGAAAAGGCTAGGAAAACAACAGATAGGGAATCTGCCACCAGGGAGACTGCCCTAAATGCAGATCAGTAGTGATTGATTGATTGACATATATTGTTCAAATAGACAGTCATCAGTTTGTAGGCAGTAACTGAAAAGCATAAGCGGCAACACTGCATTATCAGGACTACTCAAAGCTATGCATGCATCATTAGTATGCTTGCAGTAAACACACAGTCTATAACATAATATAGCGGTCTCTGCGCTAATAATTTTTTCATACGTACATAATTAGTGGCTACCTAATGTACTTTAAATAAACAGTAATCACATTTGCAGAAAATAACAATCATGCTGCAACAAAAATAAGTTTCAAACTTACCCTTAACTCTGACAAGGGTTACAGCAGAAGCTTCTGTTCCATTCATATTGGTGGTAACAATGTTCGAAACAATACATTTGTATTCCCCACGGTCAGACATCATTGCTGAATTAATTCGTAATTTCCCATTTGGGACATCATTGCTTGGTAATTGTTGGATGTGGCTGCTGTCTGCACTGCTACCATTGAGGACAATATTTCCTGCTGGAAGACAAAAAAAGAGAGAGATTAAAATAGAACATAAAATATCCAGAAAAAGAAGACAGGGTCAAATTTAAATCCCTGAAATGTCAGAAAATATAGTAAAACGAAAGGAAAAATAGGTCCAGTAACTATTTTGGTCAAAAGTATTGTTTAAAAGCTTAAAAATATACCATAAAATGTTACACAAAGAACAAACCACTCTTTGTAACACAAGGAATCTGCAACAATGCTGCAGGTGAATTAGAGTGATTGGTAATTTGTCTGGAGTGTCGCAAGGACGTACTTAATGAGCAGTAATGTGTACTAAAATTGGAAGAGCAGCGAGGTAGTTATGGTCCTATTATACACAGTTACTACTTGGAATTTTAGTAGCAATAATAAACTGGACACTGAGATATTAAATTATTTTAACCAACCATGAATCAGGAGTGGACACTTCAGAAGCCAAGAAAATACAAATGAAATCCTATATTCATGGTTATAGGTTATGAATACTACAACAATGATTTCTCTAAAAAACGGCCAACGAATTGAAATATATATTTGTCCCCTTAAAACTGCAATCACGACTTAGAACTAAACTACCCTACTACCACTTAATAGAGGAAGGAACAGGCAATATGGAAGGAACCAAAAACGTAAAAACAGGGTTAGATTCCCTTTACTAAAATTAAGTCATAGCATCAATGTAACATCACAAAGAATTGAACAATACATATTGTTACGGGGTTACCCGTGGAACGCAGAGGTAAAAGAAGGTGCTGGGGTGAATGGGTCTAACTACAATGTCAAGAATTGAATTTAAAACAAACTGAAGATTATATTTTCAAAAACTTTAAACTTAACAATTTTTTACAGGTACAAGTAGCAATCATTAAACAAGAAGGGAAAAAATCCAAGATACAGAATCTTAACACTTTGGGCTTTAAGCCCCTAGCTTTACATTTGCTGAGCTACTAGCTCAAATTTACCAAAGAGCACAAATTTATACCAGGGCAGAAGTCCAAGTCAAAGAGCACTTGCTCCTAACATCACAACGTCTAGCCTTCAAGAGGCATTCATTAATCATACAAAAATTTTGAAAACGAGCTAACGGGCTCTCAGTTTCTCAAGCCTACTCAAGGCAACATTGCATGAAAATCTGATAATCTCTGGCCTTACGAGGCACTATTTACACACAGAAATATTATTACACAGAGGTATCTAGTACCCAACCTACAGGGCCTTATTGAAAAAAAAAAAAGTTAAATAAACGGCCCGAGTACAATCTGACTGGAGGCAAAGACCGAGCTCCAAAAATTTAAAAACCTATAGGGCGCTTGGCCGATAAAACGGGCTATTCCCAACCTACTGAGGTAGCACGCATGGAAATCACTTTTAATACATTGCAAAAACGAAAGGCTACAAAAACTTGGCACCTCAAACCAAGATGAAGGGGAGCTCGAGAGGGTACTTCTCTATCCCCGATTTACAGTTAAAGAGTTTACGAAGTTTTACATTAGCCGGCAGAAAGTTACATTTTTAGGAAAACTAGGTTACATAGTTACAGATTCGGACCTTTCCCTCAGGTTAAACTGTGGAGCTAGCAAGAAATAAAGATGTTATGTGGCCATTACCTTGTCGATGTACTGCTGCCTGATGAAAGAGGCTGCCCGCCTCCTGCTTTGACACACACACACTTAGTAAGATGACGATCAATTGGCCAAGAGACGTGAAAATCCGCAGTTTATAAACCCTCAGGGAAAGTTCGAGACCATTCAAGATTAAACTAGCCACACCCTCTCACTTTTATTGGCCACTGTAAAAGTTACACTCAAAATCGAAGAAGAAGAAGAAGAAGAAGAAGAAGAAGAAGAAGAAGAAGAAGAAGAAGAAGAAGAAGAAGAAGAAGACTGATGGGTAGAAAATTAATTACAGAAATTAGGGATTGGCTAGATTCAAAACTGGCAGAAATAAAAGGGAAATACTGCCAACCCAAAAATAAATGAACATCAGTAAAAAAACTTATGAATACAAAATTTATTTTAATTATAAGTTCTTATACCTCCCACCAGAGTGCATGATCATAGTTTTTTGGTAGTGTCATCTATGAGAGAATGTCCAAACTTCTTGATGAAAACAAAACAAGTAGAAATTCACAGAGTTCAGGAAACTTCACAATAACAAAATTACATCAGATTTTAGTGGTGACATCTTCAGAGTGAAGTTCTAAGTTGGTGTGGTTTCAATTTCACTGTTTCACCAATAGAGGAGCTCTTTTAGGCTCTAATTTTGAATGCGCAGCATAGAGGTGTACCTCCCAGTACACATATTAAGGAAAGAGACAAGTGAATTTTGTAGGATGAACATGACTGATAACTTGCAAAAAAGGAGAAACATGAGGCTGTGAAGTTTCCAAACAATATGAAAAAAAAAAAAAAAAGCAATGAATTTTATGTTTTAAAGAAAAATATCAATAAAAAGAAATGTACAGCACATGGCAAGCCCAGTAAGTAGGCAAAAATTCAGTTTCTCAGTGAAAAGATTAAAACTGGTGAGACTTCACCTGACAAGGTAGTAGAGGGTTTTCAAATTGCAATATTATTGCAATACACTTGACAGTAGGAAAAAAAAACCTCTGGGAATAATTTAATTGCATGTTACAATGCCAAAAATTAGTTTCATATGCAGGTACCATCTCCATTCCAAGTCCCCGCTAGTTACCTCGACTAAAACATACCTGTGGCATATACAACCTTGTGCTGCGAATATGACTGGTGTCCAGCTAAAAGCCAGCAGATACTGGAGTACGTGTGGTCAGGGCAGCAACATCCACAGTCATACTACACAGCTTTAATCTTTTTTCACTGAAAATCAGGAGTTTAATAGGAGTCCGCCTTGCCAATACTATACACTTAAACAAAACACAAATAAAACTTAAGCTGCTAGATATAAGTAAGAACTGTTTTCAATTTCACAATTTTTTTTTAACTGTCTCTTCCTTACTATTAACCTGACTTACATACACCTTGGCAAACCTTCCAGATACACAGAGTACTCAAAGTCCGTGGAAACCTCGAGATATGGAAGGCTCTAGTCATTTCTGCATCCCACGAGGCCTCCAGAAACGCAGCAGCTAATGACGATAACGGCAACAGCGTCTGGCCGATGCCCACCGGCTCTCACATCAGACTGGCTGTGTGGCGAGTAGCGAGTCTCCAGCGTGGTGACTTCACGAGGCGGGGCCATAATGGATCGCTCTCCCTCAAGTCTTGCTCCACAAAATAGCGAACATACCATAATACAAACGAGAAAGCCCAAATTAGCTCTGCAGTGCTGAATGTAAAGAAGATACTAATGAGAAAGTCCAAATTAGCTCTGCAGAACTGAATGACTGCTTGCTGACAAATCCAATACACATAGCTAACTGCAAGTCTCAGATGTGGCCTGGCCTACCTGTGTTGGTAGGGAAGGGAAAGAAGGGAGAGAAAACATAGGCCTGATGCAATAATTATTGCTTTAATATGACAAAGGAAAAGAGAAAACAGCAGCAGGTATGCAAGTGGGTTGGGGACTTAATACCTCAAACTGGGTGTAGAAATGGGTTATTTCTTTATTATGTAACTTTCTTTCCTCTCTTCTTCCTAATACATAAGCTTGACAATTCAAATAACGAATTCTCTTTAATCAATACATTCAGATTCAAATTTTTAAATAAATAATGTTTCCAGATTTCCATATACTTGCCTTTCTGAAATGCATACAAAATTTTCATCTCTTTCTATACCTGTACATTTATGACTATCATGTACATTGCCAAGTATCTTCTATGATTTATTGCATTCATGTGTGCCTAGTAACAAATTACTAAACTCCTTCCTGACTGCCCAATATACTGTTTTGTACATTCTTGATAAGTCACGCTGTAAGCCCCTGATTTGTGATATTAACCCTATTAACACTGTGTGACTTACACATCATCATCATCATAATCATCATCATCATCATGTTCTATAAGCTATTTCAATATCTTGATATTTAAAAATCGTAAGAAATAATTCATATGAATGTTTATTATAATGAGCGAAAACTGCAATTTTTTCATTCTTAATTAGGGTTGTTTTAGGTTTGTTAATTATTTTATTCCATGAACATAATATCCGCAATATCCATTACTCTTTGCAATTTCGTAAAATTTTCATTTTTTCATTAAAACATTGTTTCTTCAAGAGAATGGTTCATGGCGTGGGTTACTGTAGTCACCTCCCAGTTCGTGAACCATGGGCAACGGCTGAGTAGCCTATTAAGTGGTCCTGAGAGTCTGGATACCAGTTGCTACAGCATGGGAGTTGGCATCTTGGACATATTCTGAGACATGGCTTTCCTCGTGCTCAGGCGGCTAGGGCTATACAACCCACCAGTGGTCCCTAACCTGTTAAGAGGAGAGATCCTCACTTTGACTCTGTATAAGTAGGGTAGCATCCTGCTTCATGAATTTACCAAGCTCAGAACAATTTAAGCAAGCCTCGAACCTATAGGAGTAACGAAGTCCCACTCCCATTTGACTGGCGAGGGACTCCTTTAAAACAACTTGGCGAACAAAATGGAATTTGATGGGGAGCTATCAATATAATGGTGTTTATGGAAGAAAGAAGAACTAGCTGAGACAGTAAAGAGGATGCATCTGGATGTGCTACGAGTTAATGCTGTTCAGGTGAGGGGAGATAATGAGGAAGACATAGAATATGAAGTGTACTTGATGGGTGTTAAAAAGGGAAGGGCAGAGTGTGTGGTAGGGCTGTTCATCAGGAATACTATCGCACGCAACATAGTTTCTGTTAGGCACGTAAACGAGCTAATGATGCAAGTAGATTTGGCAGCAGGAGGAATGAGGACAAGAATTGTCTCAGTGTATTCACCATGTGAGGGTGCAAATGAGGATGAAGTTGACAAGTTTCATGAAGCACTGAGTGGCATCGCAGTCGGGGTCACAGGCAAGGATAGGATAGTGCTAATGGGCGATTTCAATGTGAGAGTTGGAAATAGAACTGAAGGATACGAAAGGCTGATTGGTAAATGTGGGGAAGATATGGAAGCTAATGGGAATGGGAAATGTCTGCTGGACTTCTGTGCTAGTATGGGTTCAGCAGTTATGAATACATTCTACATGCATAAGGCTATTCACCGCTACACATGGGAGGGTAGGGCTACCAGACCCATAATAGACTATATCTTAATCGACTTCGAGTTCAGGAAATCCGTTAGGAATGTACAGATTTTTCGTTTTTTTCTTCTTCTTCTTCGATGAAACAGACCACTATTTGATCTGTAGTGAACTAAGAAGGAAGTCAGCTCCCGGACAAAACTGTCTTTACATTGGTCTGTTTTCACACCAACTTTGCTTTATGGGAGCGAAAGCTGGGTGGACTCAGGATATCTTGATCCTAAGTTAGAAGTTGCAGACATGAAAGTAGCGAGAATGATTGCTGGTACAAACAGGTGGGAACAATGGCAGGAGGGTAGTCTGAATGAGGAGATAAAGGCTGTTAGGAATGAACTCTACGGATGAAGCTGTACGCATAAACCGGCTTCGGTGGTGGGGTCATGCGAGGCGAATGGAGGAGGATAGGTTACCTAGGAGAATAATGGACTCTTATGAACGGTGAGGGAAGAATAGGAAGACCAAGACAACGATGGTTAGACTCGGTTTCTAACAATTTAAAGATAAGACACATAGAACTAAATGAGGCCACAACACTAGTTTGCAAATTGAGGATTGTGGTGGCATTTAGTATATTCACAGAGGCTTGCAGAGTGAATACTGAAAGGCGTAACAGTCTATACTGATGATGTATAATGGATGTATGTTCAAGGGAATCTTAAGAGAGCTCTAATAGAATAGAATATTTATTACCTACAGAATGTGCCAGTAACAGATGATATGAAAAATATTAAATAAAAAATTAAATATTCTACACATAAACATTCAGATATTCATGTTCACTTGTTTCCTGCAGACAATTCACAGAGTAATTCACATAATTTACAAAATTATCACGTTCCACCCTTGTGAAGAGCTTTCCGAATTGCAGTGGAAGGATGGTGAAAAATATCAAGTGACCCAGCTGATTTATGGTCCTAAGGGCTTGCATGAACCAAGAATTTTCATGTGCAACCGTCCTACATTTGGGCAGGTGGAATGTGCAAGCCTTGTTTGCCTGCTTGGAATATGAAGTGGAATCAACCCCAGTATAGTCAGACAGTGCACTTTACTCTTCAAGCATTTAATTGCTACCACTGCATTTGCACATTTTCGCCGCGTTGCCAGCGTATTCATTCCAAGAATTTTTCACAAATACTTCATATCTGCTTGAAGAGTGCGGCATGCCCAGGAATCCAAAACTAATCCACTTCTTGAACCTTATCTGTACTCTTTCTAGGTGGTATACGTGGCCTTTTTGATATTGGAGCCACACCTCACAACCATAATCGAGAGAGTGAGTCCTCACCAGGGAACTAAACAGTGTTTTGGCACATGCAATATTACTGAACTCTTTACAATTCTCTTTGACAAACCCCAGTAGTCTGAAAGATTTCTTTATAATATTATTGATTTGTTTCTGAAAGGATAAGCCATTCCTGTTACTAAGAATTACGCATAGGTCATTAAGCTCCTCCACACAATTTAAAAATTCTCCACTGATTTTATATCTGTAAAATGTAGGTGTTAATTTTAGAGTAAATGACATGGCACCACACTTAACTTTATTTACTCTGAGGGACCACTTATCACACCACTTTCATATTTGTTTTAAATCATCTTGTAAATAATTCCCATCACTGTCTTTATGAATTTGTATAGTTCAAGTCGTCAGTGTACAAGAGACTTTCACTGCTCTGAACGACTGTAGTAATATCATTTTGAAACAAAAACAGAAGACGCCCTAACAGTGATCCCTGCGGGATGCCAGATAAAGTTTCGTAGGGGTTAGAGCTCAAACCGTCGAACTTGACAAAACATACTTGTTTTGTCAAGTAACTCTTCAGCCACTCGAAAATACTCCTGGACACTCCATACGCTGGCAACCTCTTCAACAAGGCCTCGTGCTGTAATGAGTCTAAGGCTTTGGAAAAATCAGTATACTTCACATCAGTCTGTTTACCTTTGTCCAATGCATCTGAAATTGAAGATAAACTGGCAGATTGGTAACAGTTTATCTGCCCTTAACGAATACATACTGCGATGGGTCATGTACTGACTAGAAGAGTCATACAGGCCACCTTCGATACAAGTGAAAGCAGGACTACAGGTCAATAATTATCGAGTAACACCTTAACTTTCTTGAACACTTTTTCCACTCTGCTGGAAAACACCCACACTTAAATATATTTATAATTTCACATAGTGGAATTGCCAGTTGGAAAGCACACTCACCAAGGATGATGCCAGGTATCTCCTTAGGCCCACATAATTTGTTGATATCTACCGATGACAGGATACCTGTCATTTTTGTCACAGAAGTTTGAACAGACACTGGATCTATTGAAAATGTAGGAGAAAAAGTTGCATTGCAGGGCTCTGAAGGAGAATGGTATTTCGTGAAAGTGTGCGCAAATGTGTTTAGAATGTTATCTTTTTCGTGGATTTCCATTCCGTTTATAAGCATAGTGGGAGGCAGATGGGAAGATTTTCTTTTATTATTAATGAAATTCCAAAAGTGCTTCGAGCATGTGATGACGCCATCTTCTACCGATCTAATGTAGTCCCTGTACTTAGCACGCTGCAGTTTTTTTTTTTTTTTTTTTTTTACATTCACCTCGTAATGTGGAAAACTGCACACAGTCGCACTCTTGGTGTGATCTTCACGTCCTTTCTTTTTCCTTCACTTCCTGAATTAGTTCTGAGTCTTAACAAGATGGATATTTTCTGGCATTAATTTTTCAAAATGGTATGCTGTCTTTTATGACCACACATATTAAGTCAAAAAAAGTGCTCATAGCTTCATTGACAGAGTGGGATTCTTTAACCATATCCCAGGGGTACAGGGATAAAAGGAAAATCAGCTTTCTTCCATGCAAATATGACTGTTTTGTGGTTTGAAGCAAAATGTCCTTGGTATAGGCAGGAAGATTTTGATGGCTTGGTGATCAGAGTGAATTACATTTGCAGTTTTGACGCACTCTTCCACTCCTAAGTAATTCATTTGAGACTAAAAGTCTAAAAATACGTTCATTCCTAGTAGGGAAATCACAAATCTGGCAAATCAAATTCATTAATAATTTCTAGAATTAAGAATACCTCCTCGCTTCTCTGTTTGATAATGTATGAAGACTTTTGACGACTCATCAGTTTTCCAAGCTAATTGGCTCAAGTTAAAATCATTACACACAATGACAGTGTCCCGTGTGCTGAGAATAGATGTAATGTTTCCCAATGTTCGATGTAGGTCATTAAGCCGGTCATTCACTTCATCTGAAGGCAGGTAGCAGCACACAATGACAGCAGAGAACGACTGGGTGGAGGGTTGACTTTCACTACTGACGCTCCTAATTCCCAGCAAGCTCAGACATTGACAATGGTCCAAGGTCAGGCTTCACAGGCAGTAAAACACCTCCCCCATCCAGTTTTGAAGTTTGCACAGAATTTCTGTCCTTGCAAAATACAATGTAACTGTCCGTTAATATTTCAGTATCAGCTACTGTTTCGTTAAGCCAACTTTTGCCGATACAGTCCTAGTTAGTTCCCTTCACTTAGTCCAGCACTGATGTCAGCAAGCGAGTTACACATACTCCTCACACTTTGATAGAAAAAATGTTGTAACTTCATTGCTTTATTTGGGTCCTGGGTTCAGTTGTACGTAACAAATTTGTTTCTTTGTACTATCATCAGATTGACAAACCTATGCCATTTGCAGATCCCACCTGAATAACTGTTGAAGGCTATGGATGATGATCCTCAGAACATGCACAGGGAATTGTGGTTCCTAGATGATTGATCATTATCTCAAATAGTACGCGAACCTTTTCTTGAGCCCTGAGCTCCATAGTGCTGAAAGGGAATTTGGGCTCAAGAAAAGGTTCGCGTACTGTACATCTTCATTATATACTGTTCAGCATTCAGTCTTCAAGCCTCTGAGAATTAACTAAATACTTCCATAATCCTGCATTTGTAACCAGCTCTGTAGCATCCTTTAGTTCCAAACCTTTGAAAACTGATGGCCGTTGTCTCCCTCTACATCTCTTAGTTGGTTAAGAAATAGTTTAAGGTCACTCTAAGACCTCTCTGTGTTGGTGCGATGTAAAGCAAAAAAAAAAGTTTTCAATGTTATTTAAGAACATGTTCACTATTATTCTTGATAATGGTGAGCCCATGGTTAACCCTTAATAGGGCCGTTTTCCCCAAATTAGTTTAAACTATGTTTATTTTAATCTGGTTTAAGTCTGAGTTTAAACTAACATTCATTTTCCCCATATTGGTTTAAACTTTGTATAAAGTTTAAACTTGGTTCAAAGTTAAACCTTCTATATTGTAGGTTTAAACTGCTGTTTATATTCAACCTTCGAGACATTTTATTAACGTATCTGTGATTTTTCTAGTACAAGGGTTAGTTTTGACTACCAGTACTGCAGCACTTGAATAGAAAACGTACTAAAATTAGAATGTAGTATTAGCATTAGAAAACTGGAAGAATTTATTGAAGTCTTTGGTCAAATAGGAAATAATTTTGATGTGCACGTGAGGTTAAGAAGCCGCATTCCAACGAAAGTTTACAATCTTGGAAAATCGGATGTAACATAGTTTTGATGGATTTATAATTCATAAGCGAACAGCAAGGATTGTCTAGTATCAAAGAAGGATTCATTTAAAACGTCAACTGCATGAAATAATTCTATTTCGCTAGAAGCAACGATCCTGGTTGCTTTAAGATATTATGCAGCAGGCATTTTCCTCATTAACAATGGTGACCACAGACCTTAAATTGCAGTCTCCTTATAATATTATATAAAATACTGTTGGTGGTATGAATACTGTAATGTGAAGCATAAAAATATTCACACGTAAGTGCTGTAAAATGTCTCCTCATCGTGTGATGTCTGGCGACTGTGGTCATTAAAGCGTTGGGTCAGCATCTTCCGAAGCCGTGATTAGATGGTTCGAATCCAGTTTGTCGAAAACATTTTTAACATAAGAATGTTGGCTGGCATGGTAGGAGAGGTGGTGGTATACAATTTCTAATCACTGGATTATATATTTATAAGATCAGAAAAATAATAAAATGTTTCATGCTTGCTAGTAAACTTGTAATAAAATCAATTATAGTTAAGAATGTTTTATCGCAACTATTGCCAGCATACAGTACAAGCAATAGAAATATTAATGCTATAGGAAGAAGAGTATTATGCATAGGCCTAGAGTACGACATACCACGAACTTCGTTATGTTATAAATGAATATAGAATCAAGTAATACATCTCCAAATAATACATCCTCACTGGTCTGACTGCTGGATCCGAGATTTGTGAGATTAATCCCGGCCGAGGGCGATGGATTTTAATAGGAGATAGATCACGAGCATGCTTGGAATTTGTTTACTTGAAATTCACAAATGTTGATTGTCTGAGGAAAGGAATAATGTATTGCTAAAAGACCAGGATTTTAATATTTTAACGTTCCCGTGTGTTCCGTAAGACAATACGGACATTAAAAGACACATATTAGGCCCACGGTACTTGTTCATGGTAAAGCATGATAGAGAAAAATAAGAAATAAAAGTGCGTTCCAAGAAATTGTAGACAGCAATGGGTAAAATTATACGACAACACTTCGCACAAATGTAAACAATTTATTTATCAGTAAAGCTAATATCCCACCAAATTTCTTCTTTATTCACTACGCACGATAGCATTAATTTGCCACAACAACCGGCTGATATTAATACAAAAGTGTCGGTCATTGAATTACTTGGCTCTGATTGGCCAATTCCAATCGATCATGCCTTAGACTATTCCTTCAGTGCAGCCAACGCTAGCGCAAACTTGACATTAGCTTAAACGGGCGAGCTGTCATTTTAAACTAAACGAGTGTCAGAAATTGGTGGAGAAAACGGACGCAAGTTTAAACTAGGTACTAAAGTTAAACGGGTTTAATTTATTCCAGGTTTAACTCGATTTGGAGAAAATGGTCATTAAACAGTAGATTTTGTCGAATGCAAAATTGTTTTGGTTTAAGGCTGTTATGTTATACCAGATTGTCCATAAAGTCTGAAAAGATATCACAATCCTACAAAAATATATTAAAATCAGTACAAAACAGCAAGCAGGTTGTTCAAACGTTTTCCCAGATATTTTCCATACAGCAGCTTACTTATTAGTACAATACTTTCCAATTCAGATACTCTGAATATGCATGTTCAATTTCATTCTTAAAATTGTATAGCATCACTCCAAAGGCTTCTGAGGCAAATGCTTCAATTTTCTTACTTCAAACAGTGTCCCTTAACCTAGGTCTACTGTGACGTATTACAAAAACATATTTCAAGCCCCTGCGGAGTAATTATAACCTTTTCACTTTAATATACATGAGAATAAACTTTCTGAAATTTTACAGCACAATAGTATATAACCTAACCTCTGAAAACAGTGATGCACACTTCTTGAGAAGTTTTTTTTTTTTTTTTCACAAGCTCGTTTTATGTCACACCGACACAGATAGGTCTTAAGGCGATGATGGGATAGGAGTGGAAAGGAAGTGGCCGTGGCCTTAAGGTACAGCCCCAGTATTTGCCTGGTGTGAAAATGGTAAAACACAGAAAACCATCTTTAAGAGCTGCCAACAGCAGGGTACGAACCCACTATCTCCCAAATGCAAGCTCAAAGCTGCATGCCCCTTAACCACAAAAGCCAACTCTCTTGGTAGGAGAAGTATCAAATTCCTACTTTATTTCAATATTACCTAGTAATTTTTTTTTTTTTTTTGCTAGTGGCTGTACGTCGCACCGACACAAATAGGTCTTATGGCGACGATGGGATAGGAAAGGCCTAGGAGTTGGAAGTGGCCGTGGCCTTAAGGTACCTGGTGCGAAAATGGGAAACCATGGAAAACCATCTTCAGGGCTGCCAACAATGGGATTCGAACCCACTATCTCCCGGATGCAAGCTCACAGCCGCGCGCCTTTAACTGCACAGCCAACTCGCCCGGTAGTATTAAAATTTAAGCCAGCGTTTATTTCTAAGGAGTTAACAACTGTTGTCAGTCATGTTATGCATTTATTGCGAAAACATGTTTGCCCAATGTTTGTTTACACCCGTCTCAAGAGTCTTGGGGTATTATTAATCGATATCGACACCACCTTCGAATGACTGGGACAGCTCACTCGTGCACATCGTGAGGAACCTATACGGAAGATTATCAATTGTATCCTATTATAAACTGTTAATAATAAACGAACCAGGGAAAGGATTCTTGTAACCAAAGGATATGATGTACGATTTCTTCCATTAAATGCAGATTTACGCCAAATCGAGGGTCACACAAAATCGGCATCGTACTACATAAAGAACTAACAACCCGTCCATTTCCATTCCCAGTTTCAGGTAACAAGTCCTCAACCCACTTTCTTCCCCCTCCTGTTTTTCTCTTTCATTTACCACCCGAAGCAATAGTTATTGCATCACTCTCCCCTTCTCCTTGCCTTCTTTCTCTTCCTCACCAACACAGGTAGGCCAGGCCACATCTGATCGAGACTTGCAGTTAGCTATGTACATCGAGTATGTTAACAAGTAGTCACATCGAAGTCTTGTGTTGCAGTCATTTTAAACTTTTGAAATCATCTTTTCATTCAATCTTGTTGCTGTGAGTCATCCGTCCATAGACTGGTTTGATGCAGCTCTCCATACCACCCTATCATGTGCTAAACTTTTCATTTCTATGTAACTATCGCATCCTACACCCAACATAGCATACATGGTTCAGTACAGTGGTTCATTGAAAGTGCTGTTGCAAACGCACTGAATTACAGAAAGCACATAAAAAGGAGAAGAGGCAAAATTTTGCATTATTCAAAAACGAACTGGGAATTGCAGTTCTTTTTCACGCTCGACGGAAACGGTTCAAAATTCTTATTATGCCATCGGGCTTTCGGCGGACACCAGAAATTTACTGTCGAGCGTCACGCTGTCCACAAAGAGAACAGGACACGTTAGTAGGCGAGGAACGAGAAGCAAGTCTCAGGGATCTGAAAACACGTGATCACAGTTCAACATGCAGATTCCAACATAAGTTAAGATCCAATCTTCCGTGGCTCACAACCGCAGTATGTTCAATGGTGTCCTTCCCTCCTACTTTCAGGAAGATGATGATGATGATGCTTGCTGTTTAAAGGGGTCTAACATCGAGGTCATCGGCCCCTAATGGTACGAAACGAGACGAAATGGAATGACAAAAGTCCAAAATTCTCCACTGACCAGAATTCAAAACGTGACGAAGAATGAATGGATGGATGGAGATGAACTTAAAACAATCAATGTATGTTACCCGCAATGCCTTACATTCACAGATTCTGACGTAAAACAATATGATTACTGACCAAGGGACTGCTGCTATAGCATAACATTGAATCGATGATGCTTGCAGTCTAAAGGGGGTCCAAAATCCAACTTGTCGGCCCCTCATAACGGTACTTATCGCTAGGAATGTAGAACCATGGTATTTGTCATGCTGCGGTACTAATCAAAAGTAGCAGAGACTCGTGGTATTCCACACATTATGGTACTACTCACAGGTTATGAAATTCGACATATACTACAGACCTATGGTTTTTCTCACATTGCGGCGCCATGTACAGGCAACGCAATCCTATGGTGTTCAGCACATACGAGTACTAACCACAGGGACCTTCCCCTATCCTGTGGTGTTCTCCATATAGTGGGTACTAATCATAGGCAAGGCAGAACAATGGTAGCTATCATCCCGTGGTCCCACTCATATGGTGGTACTAATCACAGGTACTGCAAAAGCCGACCGCACGGTGCTCCTGTGTGCTACTAATCATAAACCTATTTGGTACCTACAGTAATATAGTGGTACTACGCGCAAGTAAAAGCGACCCATGATGTTCTCCGTGTGGTGTACTAATTACAAGTAGTTTCATGGTTGCAAGACAATCATCCCTTGGTCGCCCCTTTTAGTCACCTCTTACGACAGGCAGGGAATACCGTGGGTGTATTCTTCGTCTGCGTCCCCCACCCACAGGGGGTTGTGTGTTTGGTCCACGAGAGGTATTTCATTTTCCTCAAGTCCGCCAGCAAGCCGGTTAGGACCCCTCTATCCGCCACCTGGGACGCGCCACATGAGAGTATCGTTCGTGGCAGGAAGATGATCTCAACACTCTGGCATTAAGAGCTAATTACAACACAGCACTAAAAATAGCGAGGCTGGAAATGGTGAAAGAGTGCTTGGTTGACACAGCAAAACTTCTCTGCACCACAGAAGCCAGCAAGTTTGAAAATGTCAGTTTTTCCAGACAAACAGTGCCACAAATGCAAAGAGGAGAAGAATTCCACCTATCAATACTTGTTTATTATTACAGTCGAACCTCCCTTCTGCGGACACCGTCGGTTCCGAGTAAAAGTGTCCGTTACGAGAGGTGTCCGCTAAACAAGTTTGTAAAAATAATCAATCATTTTAACGGCAAAGAACATCCACCTTAAATATAACCATACATATCTTTATTTTTATTATTCTAAGTCATTTCTGCGTTCGTATTTCATAGACAGTTATTATAAGCGATTTTACATCATTTATAAACATTACAGCTTCGTGAAGTAATCATGTAAATTTAGCACGTTTTCTTAACTGCGATATTCTCGAAAACGGAATAAAGTCTTAAAGGGTTCCATAGTGTTCTCGTCGTACTCGCGGCCCAGCATGACACACAAATTCTTTATCTGTTTAAGCATATTTAGTCCCTGCTTCATTGACAGAACTTCTTGTTCTTCCATCTCACAGTCATCATCACTTTTCGTTCGTGATTCGGGCTCTGTAAAACGATAAGTTTTATTCAAAATGGTCCTTTTTAAGACTAATGAAGGCTACTATGCATAGCTAGAAATATTTATGGAGTGCAGTGAATTAAATTAAAGCTGAAAATTTAGCTTAAAAGAATTAAAACCTGTCTATCACAAGAAGAAAATATGAATGAGGAGTTGAGGTGCAAACAAACATGGACCTTACGATTCGTGCAACACACAATTACTGTATAACTTGATAATGCAGAAAGCTTACCGTAAAGTGCGTCCTGGAGTCTGTACTGCCAGTCTCCCTCGAGATCATCAGAGCAAGAAATATTCTCTACTTCGGCTTCAATATCATACATCAATCCAGCTGTCGTTGCTGAAGTCTGAAGTTCGTCATATTAATTTCGAGCCTCTACCTCTGCTTGTTCTTGAACTGTAGAATTAGCGATGCCGCATTTTGCAAAGCATTTCCTGATTGTGGTTTCGCTGACTGCATTCCAGGCTGCCTTTGTCCACGAAACTGCATTGCCAACATTGATCTTCATCAAATCAAAAGTTGAGTGTGCTTCATTCATGTGTGCCACAAACGACCATAAAACCCTCTTACGATAGTCTAATTTGAATGCTTCAATGATTCCTTGATCCAATGGCTGAAGATGAGAAGTCATATTGGGTGGAAGGAACAAGAGTTTTACATTTGAAAGCCGTATTTCTGGATGACACGAAGCATTATCTAGCAATAACATCACGTTACGGTTTCTGGCCTTCATCTTGGAATCCAAAGCTAGGAGCCAATTCTCGAATATTGTTGATGTCATCCATGCCTTTTTATTCGTATGCCATTTGACACCAAGACAATTTAAGTCCATGTTTTTAAAGCACCTGGGTCTCAAGGATTCACAGTTTATTAGAGGATTTTCCTTTTCACCGAGTGCGTTACAACAAAACAAGCTGGTGATTCTTTCTTTTGACATTTTCCCAACCTTACAACTTTCATTCGGCGAAGTTAGCGACTTCTTTGGGATCGCCCTAAACAGACCAATTTCATCAACATTCAAAATGTCTCAGTTCATAACTATTCAAAATGTCTGGTAACCTACCTATCTTTCCAATTCGCTACTTCAGTCGCAGACACATCACCACCTTCTCCACAGACTGTTTTGAAACTAACGTTATGATGTTTTCTAAAACAATCTAACCAACCATTGCTAGCTACAAAATTCTCAACTTTCAGATTATTTGCGATTTCTCAAGCTTTTTCTAACATTGGTCCACTCACACAGTTTCTTCACTCAAGCACACTTGAACCACTCGTATACCGCAACGTTCACTTCTGGAAAAAAACGACTCCCGCTTTCTTTCCACTCTTTGATTCCTATTTTCCTCCCACTCCTTTAAAATTTCAGTTCTTTCCTTCACAATAGTGTTTGAGTTTTCCCGCAGTTGAATTTTTCGGCAAGCTTTCTCACTGAAAGTCCCTTGTCACTTTCTATAATCACATTTCTTCTTGCCTCGAAATCTAAATACGATCATCCCTTGTAACTCACGTTTAACAGACAACTGAAATGCTACAGTATTTCTGTCTCACTAATTAGCGCCCGTACTGTCTTTTCCTTCTCAAGTTGACTACTTGAGCTCGACCTTATCAGCGATAATCCAAGTTATGAATAGAATGATGCAAGAAGGGAAGAAAATCCCCAGTTAACTTGTGAGTCAACAGTCGGGCAGCATTTCTGGGCAATTAGAATTCTCAGAATAGGCCTATACACCACTAAGTAGAACTGCATTCCGATGTGCATTATCTTCTCTCCCCTTGTACTCAAAATAGAACAAACATTCAAAAGGGATTTCATTATATCTGAAGAATGGTTTGAAGAGAAAGGATGACATGTGGTCCGGTGTAATAAATTGTCTTGCAATGTGCGAAGTGTCTGCTTAAGTCAAGTGGACATGACAAATGGCGATGTCTGCTGACCGGAATTCTAGGTGTCCGCTTAAATGAGGCCAATTTAACACTTGTCTTATGTAAAATAAAATCTGTTCCGAGGAAAATTGATCATATAGGGAGGTGTCTGCTGAATAAGGGTGTCCGTTAGGGCAGGTTCAACTGTATTATTAAAAATTAAATAAACTGAATTCTTCTCCTCTTTGCATTTGTGTGATACATCAATACGGATATGAAGCTCAGATTACAAACAGTGACACATCGTATCTGTGCCAGGGGTAGTCAAGTATGTCGACAATGCGGTGAAGGATTTCATCACCTTTTCAATCACCTTGGATGAGTCCGCAGATATATCTGATACTGGACAGTTAATTACTTTTTCCCGAGGAGTGCACAGTAACCTCCGTGTTACAGAGGACCTTTTAGATATGATGTCCGTGAACACCACCACCTTACAGCTGTAGAAGAAGTAATCAATGCAGTCAGCCTGGATTGGAATAAATTGTATCGGTTACAATAGATGGTGCACCAGAAATATGAGGTAACAAAAAGGGATTCTTTGCCTGCTGCGAAATAAACGTGGGTGCAATGAGACTATGTTGCCTGGCGTTCATTGCATTTTTCACCACCAAGCGCTTTGTAAGAAGTCAGCCAAGTTAGGAGATGTCATGGAAGTTGTTGAAATTTCCGAGAGGAGGCGAAGAGTATGTTGAGCGATGACATTATATACTGCAGGGACGTCCATTGACTTAGCCCCAATAAGGTTTTAAACAGAGAAAAACAAACATGAGTCAAAATTAGAAGATCCTTGCGCTCCTAGTTGACATTACCAATCATTTGAATGCTCTTAATGTTGCTATGCAAGGAGAAAACAACGTAATAGCTGATATGATCGAGAAAGTGGAAGTGTTCAATACAAAACTTGTACTTTGGGAAAGTTTTACGGTTTTCGGAGATGCCTAGGTGCTGGGATTTTCTCCCGCATGTGTTCTTTCACGTGCCAGTAAATCTACTTACACGAGGCTGACGTATTTCAGCACTTTCAAATACCACCGGACTTAGCAAGAATCGAACATGCCAAGTTGGGGTCAGAAGGCCAGCGCCTCAACAGTCTGAGGAAAATAGTTTCTACAATACAATACAGTACATACTGTAATTTGAAATGTCCATCCTTTAGCAGTTATATTAATAAAATATTGTATAAAATTACAGTAGGGTAGTTAAGAACCCATAGAAGAGAAAACGACAATGAAAATGACATTAGCGAGTGGATGCAAGCCGAGTGTCATCAATTATACAAACAGACCAAGAAATTGTAGCTATGGTGGAGAAAGAATCTGGAGTTGATGAGGAACAGAGTGACGATGGAGAAGACTACACTGAACAACTAGTGTCACATTCAGATGCTGCGGCCGCCCTAAAACTTGCCGTACACTACGTCGAGCAACACTCCGCTGCTACGCCCAATGATGTGATGTTTATGAGACGCTAGTTTAATACTGCATCTTCAAGTAGGTTCCAATCACAACGGCAAAAGAAACTAACAGACTTTGTAAAGATAAAGTGCCAGTGATTGATGGTTTATAATGTGTAATTATGTTTACATTAAGTTATTCTAGTAAAATATGACTAATAAAATGCAAGTAAATCTTTATTCTATAATATGTTCTTTCATTTCAATAAGGAGATTTTTTTAAAAAAAACTGAATACATGTTTCAGTTCGGATTAACCGGACTTTCAGATAAACGGGACTCTAGTGTAGAACATGTTTCGTTCCAATTATGGAACATCTTTGGCTAAAAGATTTAACAAAAGTTGACAAGACAAATAACACTTGTGATGATTATGATGAGATAAAATGTTCATTCATGTTGGGTTAAAATTTTCCAACAAGTCAATGACCAAGTTATCATGGGCCTTCTTTTAAGCTGGAGAAGTATTTACTTGTTGAATCTTGAAGGTAAAATTAAGAATATAAAAGATTTTCTTAAAATATGATTGTTGGGGGAACTCTTGAAAACAACAGTAGTTGAAGTTGAATTTAAAATTAGCATGTTGAAATAAGTCTGAAACGAGAAAGAAATTAAGTAAGAAGGGTGGTATTTTAAAGGAGAAAACCTTGCAAGAATGTATATTGGTGAGGTGTATAAGGATATATGAAATTATTTACCTCAGTCTGTCATGTTGTGTTTATCGTCCTCCCTTACTCCGTGTCGCCAACCAAGTTTGTATGTGTGTGAGGAGCTTGTGGTAGGCGAGGGGAAATGGATGGAGAAGCAGGGGAAGTAGGGGGAATGCTGTGTAGGGTAAAGTTAACGGAGGGGAAACGTGTTGGATGTTTTTCTGGATCCTTTTTGATGGCTTTCCTAGCTAAATCCAATTTCAGTAGCCTCTTCTAACAATATATTAACGAAATAACAGAAAATCAATATATTGTTAGAAGAGGCTACCAAATCCAGAAAAAGCTTCCTGGACTAAAAATATCCATCTTCTCTGAAGAGACCACATCACAGTTTCAAGATCAAGTTTCCCTCTCCTCTTTGCGTTCAATGAAAACTGACAGATTGATGTGGAATGGTTATTCTTCGCAACATCAAATGGGAAAGGGGCAGTTGACGTAACTGGTGGTGCATTAAAGTGTACGGTGTGGAATGCTATACACTGAAGAAAGCAGCAAGTCAGTAATGCATGCGAGTCATCAGTGTGCCAAAGATGAAATCAAGGGGACAACACATTTTTATATTCCCACCTATTTTTTATCTAATGACTGTGAAAGCATTCTTGTTGCAACAACAGCCAGACCAGAAATGTCTAGACACAGCATCTACACAGAATTAACGATTACCCACTCAAAGAAGCCTATATTACAACATTTACTCTGATTTATCACTTACACGAAATTACCCAATCAGATGCTAGAGAGACAGGTAAGTCTTTAGATGGACGTGGAAATTGTCTTCTCCAGAAGCCAGGCCGAGTGGCTCAGACGGTTGAGGCACTGGCATTCTGACCCCAACTTGGCAGGTTCAATCCAGAATCAGTCCGGTGGTATTTGAAGATGCTCAGATATGTGAGCCTCATGTTGGTAGATTTGCTGGCACATAAAATAACTCCTGTGGGACTAAATTCTGGCACCTCAGCATCTCCAAAATCCATAAAAGTAGTTAGTGGAACGTAAAGCCAATAACATCATCATTATTATTATTATTATTATTATTATTATTATTATTATTATTATTAGAGTCCCAGAATTAATGGAAAGGTTGTACATGGCACACAAGGGTACCAGCATGTCCGCACAGCAGTGGAGAATCCAAGAAGGCATCAAGTCTGGGCCTATCGCAGAATGGGAGCGGGTTCTCTGCAGGCTATCTCGAACATCCTGTTCTGAAAAATTTATACTGATGATGCTTGTTGTTTAAAATGGCCTAACATCTAGATCATCAGCCCCTAAACATACGAAGCGAGACGAAACGGTACGACAATTTAAAAATCCATAATCCTCCAGTGACCAGAATTTGAAAACGTGAGGGTGAAGAATGAATGGATAGATATGAAGTTAAAACAATCAGTGGATACGATCCGCAATGTCTCACATTCCCAGGAACTTTCATTAAAAAATAGTATTACTGACCAAGGGACTGCTTCTAAAGCACAATACTCACTCAAAGATGCTTGTAGTCAAAACGGGTCCAAAATCCAGGTCATCGTACCCTCATAATGGTACTTATCGCTAGGAAAGTAGAACCATGCTATGGTACTAAGCATAGGCAAGGCAGAACCATGGTGTCACTAATCCCATGGTGTTGCTCATACAGGGGTATGAATCACAGGTACTGTAAAAGCCGGCTACACACTATTGCTACAAATCACAAACCTATTGTCTACCTAACATAGTAGTACTATGCGCAAGTATAAGCGACCCACGGTGTTCCTCGCATGGTGGTACTAATCACAAGTAGTGGCATGATTCTAAGACAATCATCCATTGGTTGCCTCTTTTGGTCGCCTCTTACGACAGGCAGGGGATACCTGTGTGTGTGGTCTGCGAGAGGTATTTTATTTCCCTCAAGTCCGCCGGCAAGATAGTAAGGACCCCCCACTACCCGCCACCTGGGAGTATCACCTCTCCCGCTGCTACGCCACCGTAGTAGGTTCGTGGAAAATTTAGACTAGGTAGGGGAGAGGGAGAGGAAGCTGTCCTTTGTAGGAACATACCTTCGGAGGTGTCAAGTGGAGAGAAGGTAGTTTTGAATTTAAAATGAGAAGATTTATTGTCTTGCACTTTGTAAAGGGAAAGTCCATTGTATTTAAAGTTCTGTGGGTAATGGAAGAATATGTTATTTGTAATGACAAACCTTATCAATGAACAACAAATACTTAGTGTACTAGGCAGTAAGGATTTTTATGACTGCAATGTTCAAAATTACAATCCACATTGCACAGCCATGTTTAGAGGGCAATGTCAGAGATAGTCTTCTAAGATGAAAACTCTCAGGAAATACAAACATAGGCAGTAGTATTGTCATGTAACGATATATAACCCTAACTAAACACCCTGATGATGATGATGGCGATGCTGCTTGTTGTTTAAACGGGCCTAACATCGAGGTCAGCGGCCCTAATGGTACGAAATGAGATGAAATGGTATGACAAATTAAAAGTCCAAAATCCTTCACTGACAAGAATTCAAAGCATGTGGACGAAGAATGAATGGATGGATGGATAGATATGAATTTAAAATGATCAGTGGCACCGACCCGCAGTGCCTCACATGCACAAAAGCTGGCACAAAACAATAGTATTACAGATCAAGGGACTGCTTCTAAAGCACGATGCTGAATCGATACTGCTCGTAGTTGAAACGGGTCCAAAATCCAGGTCATCGGCCCGTCATAATGGTACTTGGTCGCCCCTTTTAGTCGCCTCTTACAACAGGTAGGGGATACTGCGGATGTATTCTATATATGCGTCCACCACCTGCAGGGGGGGTAGTGTGTTTGGTCTGCGAGAGGTATTTTATTTCCCGCAAGTCCGCCAGCAAGCCAGTTAGGACCCCACTATCCGCCACCTGGGACTCGCCACGTGGTAGTATCACCTCCCCCCCTGCTGTGCCATCGTAGTAGGTTCATGGCATTAAACAATCTAATGGCGTGCATAGTTCATTCCCAATTATTATTATCTTGTCAATGTCTACTGTGGGCTATACTTCCAATGTGACCGGAAAGTAATTTCTGTCATTATATGCTATGCTCGCACTCAGACCAGAACGTGTCATATTGGTAAAAACAAGTACCTTCAGTTCCTATCATTTTAAAACTTTTAACTAAATAATTTTAATGGCATAGCTGGCAATGCACTGTAGTGCACAGTCAGTATCATTCTTACCTATTATCCATGTAACTTGAGGTGTAGGCTTTCCAGTGGGCTGACAATCTAACGTCAACTTCTCTTCTTCAACCACAATAGTATCAGCATTCATGGAAGCTGTTGGTTGGGCTGAAAATATAATGGCAAATTATACGTCTACACAAACATAAGATTTAAAGAACACAGTTTGTATATAGATGCTGTGAAATATGAGCAAGACAAAACCTTCAGTACCATAAATTAGCAGCACATCACGATACAGCTCTCCTCAGAGAGGCCGTGTGCAATGTGCTTCAAACAGTATGGCATTCCAGCTGGCGAATTCCTCGGTGTAATAGATTTGTCTCTCCCTGTATATTGGAGCACCTTAGCAAACTTTTTGCACTGCACAGGAAACAAGGAGGCAGGGGTGATAGCAAATGAGTCACTACTATTATATACAATACAAACTACAGCAAGAATTTAGTTCAATGCATTGTTACATAAACAGGTCTGCCTACAGTATGAATTCAGAAATGATAAAATTATCTTCAAAAGACGTATGAGAAAACTACCAAATGTTCCTGAGATGATCTTGGAGTTGGCATCCCTATCTGTTATAGACAAGCAACTTAATTTATAATTGTTCAATAACAATATGGGTAATGACTTATGTAGCTTGAAGGGGAACATTCGTAACTTGAATAGGTATTCCTTTCCATCAGATGTAGTTATCTATTGTTTACTTTGGTTTGAAGTGAATGTCCCTATGTTCTTCGTGAGTTGCGTGCACCTGGTATGGACACCAACACCACATTCTGTTGCTGTATGAGCGACGACATAGTTTGGCACTAACCACAGAAGTTTTGATGTGTCATTTGGTTTCAAGTTTGGATGTGTTGTTCAGACTTCTTCAGTCTTTTATAAGATTGTAAATTGTGACATACTAGATTGTTATAAGTTATATATGTGCATATAACGTGGCTGAAGATAACCCAATATATGTATGGGGTTGAAACTAGTCCTAGTTTTAGAAGACAATATACAAGCTAACGATACTGAATAGGTGGACCCTTCTCTACCCTTTGATAGTGATGAATTGTCAATACGGACCATAATGAAATTCATAACTTATGATTATTGTTTAGCTGTAAGAATTTAAAATTCAGTACTATCTGTATAGGGAATTAGCTTAGTTTTTGAGGGCCTTTAGCAACAAAAAATTATTTATCATTGTTGGTATAGGGATTTAGTTTTTTCATTTTTTTTTTTTTTCATTGCTGAGCAGACTCTTCCTCTTTTCAGAAGTTGACAACCCTGATGTGAATCACAGTGCGAGGGCTTCATGTGGCAAATTAGTCTTTCACAACAGTAGTGGTGTAGCTTAAGTAGTAGCTGATTGGATATTTTCTTTAGCCCAGACGTTTTAACATTGTTGATTGTGTTTCATGTGAGTTGAGGAATGTGGCTAAGTGTTAAGTGTGTGCATACATTGTTGTTTAATATTCACATAGTGTATATCATGCCAAAACTAAATTAAGGAGTGCAGGTAGGGATCAAGGCTACCAAGACTAGTTTTCTTCTGAATTTCTACAGGTTCTAGAATACTATACTGTAAGGCATGCGAGAAGAAAGTAGGTACCGAGCTCGATAGCTGCAGTCGCATAAGTGCGGCCAGTATCCAGTATTCAGGAGATAGTAGGTGGGGGTGGGGGTGGGGGTGGAGGGGGAGGGGTGGGTATGGATCTGTGCCCATGGTCAGTGGTACTTCCAGATCCTTTAATTATGCCGACTGAACTGTGCTCATAGTCAAGTCGGTTGTTAGCCCAAGGTCAGTTTAAGGGGAAGTGGCGGACTGTCTCCCACCAGTAGCTTCTGTACTGTTGAGAAAGGCAGTCCCGTTCTCGATAAGCAGCTGCACTACGGGAAACCCAACAGACAACATTCCAAGACAATATTCGTCCTGAAGGGTGAAGAAAATGTGTAGTATGATACTACTCTAAAATAAAGGATTAAATTAAAATTTCATAAATATCAAATATAAATTTAAAGTATCAACTGAGATACTATAGTATCATCCTAGCAAACCCTTTCTACAGTACATTTAAACATTTATTACTTGCGCACTATCAAGCGCTCCATGTTGGCATCACCATACTCTTCCTTTCTTTTGAGGTTTTTGGTTCTGTTCAGAGCGTCCCGGGTTTGATTCCTGTCCGGTTCAGAGATGTTAATCCTGTCTGATTAATTCTTCTGGGTGTTTGTCCCAACACTTTCATCTTCATATTCACTCAGCACACTACACTAACAATCACCACAGAAACACGCAATAATGATTAAATTCCTCTGTATATGGCTGGCGTGAGGAAGGGCATCCGGCCATGAAACATGGCCAAATACACTTGTGCGACAAAGGTCATGCGCGCGACCCTACAAACATGGAAAAAGCGGTAGAAGAAAAAGCAGATCCTTGCATTGAAACTATAAGACAAACAAAATGCACATCACTAAAAAGAGAGCATATATTTCTACAAGTTGCTTCACGTCACACCGACACAGATAGGTCTTATGGTGACGATGGGATAGGAAAAGGCTAGGAGTGGGAAGGAAGCGGCCGTGGCCTTAAGGTACAGCCCCAGCATTTGCCTGGTGTGAAAATGGGAAACCACGTAAAACCATTCAGGGCTGCCGACAGTGGGGTTCGAACCCACTATCTCCCGAATACTGGATACTGGCCGCACTTAAGCGACTGCAGCTATCGAGCTCGGTACATATATTTCTTATCCACTCACCAAGTAAGCTGGCCACACAGTTCGGATAGTGTAGTGGAGACCTTACATTCAGCAAATGGTAGGTTTGGGAATGAAAACGAAAAGCTATGCTAAACAAATCGAATAACAGCCAAAAATTGAATATTTTATAAACTGAAATACATTCCTTTTTTGGTTGGTTTGAATACATGTTGCTAAAAACTGCTGAAGCATAGTTATATATTAGGCATTATTTTCATAGATGGCACTGCTGAAGATTTTGTAAAGTTGATTTAGCAATGATGTTTCGTTTATGGATGTCCTGGTCATTTCATTTTCATATGTGACTTTTTTTGCTTCAATTGATACACTGTACACGAGCATGAGCAAATGAACAGAAGTATTCTTGTTCCTAGATTGTGGTATGTTGTTGACAACGAATTCCTGCATTTCATCTGTATCAACTGCAAGCTGACAGATTTGAAATGAGCCATTTAAAATTGACATCATTCAACAACATACAGTAATTCGGTAGAGGGGAGGACGGAGGAAGTACCCTGACCGCTAACCATGGGCGGACTTCCACTGCCACTTTTTGAAGGTTGATGCTAATGACCAGGATCATTAGTGAAACTTGGGCGCAGTTCCATACTGCCCTGGGTTCGAACCCCACTGTTGGCAGCCCTGAAGATGGTTTTCCGTGGTTTCCGATTTTCACATCAGGCAAATGCAATACGAATTCTGCTATGCAAAAACCCCTTGTGGCTGTACCTTATTTAAGGCCATGCCCACTCCCTTCCCACTAACAGCCTTTTCCTGTCCTATTGTCACCATAAGACCTATCTGAGTCAGTGCGACGTAAAGCAACTTGTAAAAAAGAAAAAAAGTAGGTAAAGAAAAACGGTATCGAGTATTGCAGCATATAATCACATCCAAATGTAATGAGTCAGTCGCTGGAAAACTCAACATGAGTTCTGCTATGCAAAAACAGCTTGTAGAGTATTTTGGAAGTAGGCTAATAGTTTTCCTCACATCTGTCAGGCCTTTCTAGCAACAGGTATTCCTCTGTTTAAGCTCAACAATTCAACAACCAGAAATTTCCTTCACAAATACACCAATGAACATATTCCAGATGAAAGCACTTTACGCAAAACTTATGTCAGGCGGTGTTATGATGAAGTCCAATATTAAAAAGTCTATAAGAAATCAATATGTGTGGGTTAGTGTTGATGAAATGACAAACTCTGATGGACCGAGCTCGATAGCTGTAGTTGTTTAAGAGCGGCCGGTATCCACCATTCAGGAGATAGTGGTTTCGAACTCCACTGTCGGCAGTCCTGAAGTTGGTTTTCAGTAGTTTCCCATTTTCACACCAGGCAAATGCTGGGGCTGTACCTTAATTAAGGCCATGGCCGCTTCCTTCCCACTCCTAGCCTTTTCCTGTCCCATCGTCGCAATAAGACCTATCTGTGTCGGTGCGACGTAAAGCAACTTGCAAAAAAAAAAAAAAAACTCTGAAAGTAGTTTTGTAACAAATATAGTAGTTGGAGCCCTTAGTAAAGAACGACCAACTACCCTATATCTTAAGGCGACACTCCTGAGATAAACATTTTTTCCAAATGCATGGATTTTAATAAAACTTTGTGGGAATGTCAACTACACAAAAGAGATATCACAAACATTTCTTTCATATACAATTAATAGTTTTTCGAAAATACTTTTAATTTTTTTTTTGAATTTTAATTCATTTTTTCATGAAATTTATTTAACATGTTAACAAAAATTTGTAATTAGGTACATATTATTTCTATAAAAAGCATTACATACCGATTTTTCTGTACGTAATTTATATAAGGAGATATATCATACTAAAGTTGGTGTAATTTTTATGTTCTAAAATTCTGGACTTAAAAATCCCTACTACCTGAAAAAATTCTGCAATAAAAAATTCCATATACAGGTTTCCTAACATAGCTGTGATACATATAAGACACAAATGATGTTACATCTGGCAGAATATTATGGGAGAAAAATGGGGTTTAAATGTAAAATTACAATTGGCAGGAAAATTAAGGCAAAGTTCAAGTGACATTTTCTTCCAGATTCATTACCTAAAAGTCACCAGAACCACGCTTTTCCTTCCTTTTTCTTTCTCAACAGCTTCTGTACGAATACTGGTAACTCTGGAAGCTTGTCTCTTCTTCTCCTTCTCCAAAGAACGGAAAATGATTCACCTGCACTTTGTTTTTCACAATGCAACTTTTCCCGAGTCAAAATTATGGGGATTGTAGTTTGTGATGTCATGATTGATGGCTATAGGTGCAGGACATACATGGCTTGAAGTTGATGCGACACTTTCCTGATGAGAATAATCTGGTTCCAATAACATTGTGACCTTTTGTCCCTGGTTTCTTCAATGGAGACTCCTGTTCGCTAATAGCCGCTCTCCACCTCTTTCCTATCAAAAGTTCAGCAATTCATCGCTTAGCTAAGGCTGATTTATGTTTACATATATCGTTTATTCCCTTGAATACAAGCAGGAAAATTATTACAGCACACACTCTTTCAATGGTAATAGTATCTTGATACGCCACTACAAAAGGTTACTTCACATAAGTCAGCAGACTATCTACCAAACCAGAACTCAAAAAAATGATTAAACATACAAGAATAACAAAACTTACAGTTGTCGGTACTATTGTAGTACCATCAGGAATACCAATACAAGCATACAATGTTGCTCAACAACAGTCTAGTACTGAAATATTAGTCCATAACAGGCTTTATAAATTCATTCAGAAATATGGTAGATCTTACAGCTGGATTCTGCATAAATACATCGGGATGGGGGGGGGAACTGTTGGCCCATTCCATGGATGCTCAATTGCAAAGAACAGGTATATTTGACTGGAAACATGAAAATGACATTACCTAACAAAGCAGTTCAGCAGATGCCACGCCAATTTCTGCTGTGTGCAGACTGGGAAACGAAGCATTATTAAAGTGATATATTGTTTGAATTCAACGAAATAACTGTGACAAGAAAGAAGAAACTCAATCCTTTCAATTACAGTGATATTTTTTTTGCCAAAATGACCAAAATATCAATGTTGATCTCCGGAGTATCTCCTCAATGTAGGATAGCTAAAGGTCACTAACACCACAGTATCTCAGTTTGTCATTGTTTCATTGAAATTATTGTGGCCTGATGGTATAAAATACAATAATGAACTCATGGTAACAGACGCAGCTAGTTACATTATTGAATCGGGGACAATGTTAAAAGGATTTTCCCTAATTTAATTTACTTAACATGTCTCACACACGGATTTCACTGCATAGGAGAGACTACTCATTCATGCTATCCATTAGCGGACAAGTTAGTATCGTCTGTTAAGAAAATATTCGTAAAAGTGAAGTAACAATTTACAAATTACTATCAATGTACTCTCATATTCTGCCACATACATTAGGGTTTAACATTCACAGTGCCCATTCAGAACACTCAAGAGACTAGACTCAAAATATGAACTACAGTAACAATCCTGGACATTTTTTTTTTTTTTTTTAACTGCTATTTGTTAGGTGCATCGACCTACAGAGATCTTTTGCCCCTACTTGCATCATGTGATATGAACCTGCAGGTAATAGTGAGACACCCACTGCACAAATTATTTCCTAGTGCAAATCTCTGTGCATTCAAAAGTACACACTATTTTCAACCCCAAATACAAGTCACTTTATTATTCATACACTAATGTAGAGGTATGTATTTGTTGATAACCTAGAGCACAGCATAAGCAATTGTGGAATGAGAATAGATACAGCTAGTTGTGTTCACCTGCAACCTGTGAGTGCTGGTAAAAATGGCCAATGGAAAGGAGCGTATTTCCAAACTGAAACAGACAACTACAGATCTAGCACTTCAAGGACTCCCACTAAGAAAAATAGGACTAACTGTAAAAAAAAGTCATGGCACAGTTCAATATGCTACGCATTAGTTTGAATACGAAGGGTCATTGAAGAATATACAAAGAAAACCCACTATCTCCCAAATGCAAACTCTCAACTGCGTGACTAACCGCACCGCCAACTCGCTTTGTAGCAAAGGATTATATCGTTAATTTAACTACTGACTTAAGATAAGGGGATGATATTACATCAGGATGTTATCAGGACATTGGAATGAAAGTTATGATTTCAATAAGTTAAGAGAAAATCAAAGAACAGCTAATGGAGACAGAGGAAGTCACCATGTCAAATATTTAATTTCTGACTACAGTAAGTACAAAGTCCCAATAGATAAATGCAAGTCAATACAATTATTACTGTAGATAAGCTTATCTCTTAATCTGGTGGTCCTGAAACTTGTGAACTTCCCTCATACAATGATCCAGCTGTTTACGTCTAATAAGCACTTTAATAAGATGAAAGTACCTTTTCGTTGGCAAGAATGGCAGCAACTCGCCAAGTTCGTACATCATGAAAACAGGAACAATCTCAAGTCAGAGAAAAATGTCAAAGAATGAGAGGGAGTAAATGTAAAAGATGAAATAGTAAGTAAAGCCAGCTTTCAGGAAGTTTAAAATTTGAAATCCAGACCAGGTTGCAGAGAGAAAATTGTTCATAAGGAAGGTAAAACTTCATAACCCACTACTACTATTACAAGGAAGGGTCACTGCAGTAGTTTTGGAGAACAGAACATTACTACTTTTGTTCTTCTGTTAATGATGGGTTGGTACAGTGGAAGCCATTTCTTTTCAGTTTTGGCTCAGTTAATTTATAACTGTTAGGTTCTTCAGTTTGTCGAAACGAACAACTCTGAATACAGACGACAAGTGTCTTACCAACTACGTAATTCAATCAGGATTTTGGAATAGAAGTTCGTGCTGCAAAAAGGTAAACTGGATTACTTTGTCATTTTGGAAATGCATATACAAGAGAAGAGAACAAACAGTTGTCAGAAGAAGCTGCTGAAACAGCAGAGGTACCTTTAATCGGTAAGGCATCAGATGAAGAAAGTGATCATTCGGCGACTGAGCGATGAAGCAATGTCACCAGAGGCAAACGTCCAGAGAAGCTACAGTTCATCTCATCAGCCATCAACTCAGAGGAGGAAAAAAAAAAGTTTCCAGAAGTATATCTGGCTGATGCACACAAGATTTGGAAATGACAATGGGAAAAAGATGGAAATCTTTATCCTATTTATGCTGCCCTGGATTAGCAATTTATATGATGCCTCATCTGAAACTTACAACAGCCTCGGCACAGAAAAAGAGAGTAGACTGTGTTACAAAACTCTAAGAAAAGTGCTCGCAAGATCCAAACAGCCAACAGGATATGATAAACTGTGAAGTGCATGACCATTTTTAAGCAAAGAGACAGGAAAAAATAATACATGACCGTACATTGCAACTCTGGGCAATGAAATCGGAATGATGTTATTGGCTTTACGTCCTACTAACTACTTTTACGGTTTTCAGAAACGCCGAGGTGCCAGAATTTAGTCCCGCAGGAGTTCTTTTATGTGCCAGTAAATCTACTGACACGAGGCTGATATATCTGAGCACCTTCCAATACCACCGGACTGAGCCAGGATCGAACCTGCCAAGTTGGGGTCAGAAGGCTAGTGCTTCAACCGTCTGAGCCACTCAGCCTGGCAAATTTGAAAGAGAACTGACTTTCACAATTCCCTGGTGTTCAAAGTTTCCAACTTGTGGGGGAAAAGGTTTTAACAAAATAATAAGAGCATTTGTTGGAAAATAACTAACAAAGTTAGGAAGTGATTGGTCCAAGGGCCTGCTGATATTAAACAAAGATCTCAAATTTGTGAGAGAAATCCAGTCTCTCGCTTAGGAAAAACGTCTGTCGCCAAATCAAGTAATTAATGCCGATCAATTGAGATTTGATGGAAAGTTGCGATCTGGACGAAGCCTTGCAGCAGAGGTGTCAATTAACTGAACACCAAGGACAAACCAAATCTGTTAATATGGGAAAATATGGATTTTATGTTCTTCCTAGAATAAGCAATATGGCCACATATACAAACAAGTACTAAAGTAGTTCTTTTGATTGCGTCCTGGGCAGTCAATAGAGGTGACTAATTATACAACTCTACAGTTCCTGAAGGCACTGAATTCATCAAGAAGCCAACTGGAGCACTGTACAGCCTACTGACATTTTCTTCCATCCATACAAAAATATTATGAAATTCATCATATAAAATTATAGTATCTTCTGACAAAGACATTAACATATGGCACAGAGACGACTAATTCTGCTTTCAATTGTTTGTGTGTTTCCAGTTCATGGCAGCAAGATTCTCTAACTTTAATTTGCTTCCCCCCCCCCCATATTCCTGCTACACCAAAGACTTTCCTGGTGTATTTCAAACACACTTGAAGTACTGCTTCAAAGGAGGATTAAGAGAAGTGTGTTTCAGTGAGAAATGTGACAATTCTGCTATCGTCAAATGTGCAGGCTACGAGGAATGTGTATGCATGGACCATGCTTTTACAGTTTACTTGCATATTCTTTTGTCTCCGATCATCTGGCCAGGTCAGAAAAAATCTCTTGTTGGGTGTTTAATGTCAATATGTATCACTGCATCAATAGTGTAAACTCCCTCCCTCTTTGGATGGATAGTTAGAGAAAACAGATCTGGAATATGTGTCAAACTGTAGTGAACTTTAATTTTGCCTTCGAACATCATCAGGTGCTTCTGGGAATTGGAGACCATCGCAATTACTGACAATAAAAAGTGATTTTTTAAAAACAGAAATTAGCCTCTCGAAGACTAAATTGATTACAAGTCATTAATCTCATTTTTGGTCCGTATTGACAATAGTGATTACATACAATTTACAAAATATACATTTAATGTTAACCTAGTCGATACTTACAATACCACATTTTGTGGTTAAATATTTATAAATAATAGAAAGGTTGTGAACATGTTTCGCCCTTGTTAATGGGCATCATCAGCACAATGGATAACCTTAAAACAAATAATTACAACTAAGAACGTTTACAATTATTGGTCATATAAAATTGGAATGAGATGTTGTGATGTTAAAAGTTATTTTCGATATCATGATTAGAAAGTTTGACGCGAATATTAAAAACACAAGTTAAAACTATTGTAGTACATTTTTACAATATTGTCTAAAAAAATATATATATATATATCGGCATTCGTCTGGAATTGAAGTGGATGCTCTTCTTTTAATTTTTGGTGAAAGTCAATGTTACTGCCGTGTTCACCACCAATCAGATTTGAAGAAAAAGATATGTATAAAACATATGTTCCTATTGTAGATATTAGGTCAGGAATGAACAATTGGTGTTATTTCTTGAGTTAAATTGGTTAAAACACTTCAGACAAGAATACGGTGAAATGGAATATACGTTGAAAATTTATCCAATGTACAAGTTGGAATGGTTAATGCTAAAACAGTAGTCTTCCAGATTGTTGTGTAAATCTCAACGGTTAGAATCGAATGCTGTGGAGTGTCTATCTTGTTCTGTTATTAGCGTTAGGTCATTCCTTATTAACCCAATATTGAGTCTTATCACAGCTGTCCTACTCACAAATGAAACAGGGTACTTTGTATATCTGCCTTGTTGACCCAGGAGCATGGAGATTACTTTCAAATCACTGCAGATGGTCCGCATATTTTATTTTGTTGCGGACGAGAGCCAAGGTTTTATAGCGTTCTTCTAAATGCACCGAGTGTCCAACTGGTACAGATGCATATTGGTATCCGTTACAAAGGAGACAGCTTTCGGGCTCCTTTTCGAAAAATCTATAAACTGTCTCCATTCATGATGATACTTCTTTAAACGGGCCTAACATCTAGGTCATCAGCCAATAACGGGACAAAATGAGATGAAATGTAATGACAATTTATAAGTCCAAAATCATCCACTGACCAGAATTCAAAGTGTGAGGATGAAGAATGAATGGATATGAATTTAAAACAATTAGTCGATCCGACCCGCAATGCCCCACATTCCCAGAAACTAGCGTTAAACAACAGGATTACTGACCAAGGAACTGCTTCTAAAGCACAATACTGAATCGACGATGCTTGTAGTCTAAAGGGGTCAAAAATCCAGGTCATCGGCCCTCATAACCGCTGGGAAAGTAGAACCATGTTATTTGTCATATTGCAATACTAATCAAAAGTAGCGTAGACTCGCGGTGTTCTACACATTATGGTACTACTTACATCGCGGCACCATTTACAGGTAACGCAAACCTATGGTATTCATCACGTAAGTGTACTAACCGCAGGGACTCTTACTATCCCGTTGTGTTCCTCGCATAGTGGGTACTAATCATAGGCAAGGCAAACCCACGGTGTCGCTCGTATAGTGGTAATAATCCCAGGCAATGCCCAGACCCGTGGTGTTCTCACATAATGTACTAATTACCGACAACGTAAGCCCATGGTGTTCTGTATGTAGAGGTCCCTTGGTCGCCCCTCTTAGTCGCCTCTTAAGACACAGGGGATATTGTGGGTGTATTCTTCGTCTGCATCCCCCACCCGTTCCTGTACTGCACGAGCTTTTAACAACGGAAGCCCTATCTCCCAGAATGTCGACATTACAGACCTTCATTATGGTGGTACAGATACGTACTAGGAGATATCCAATCAAAGCTATTTCCACCCATCTGTCATGCCTTGCATTTGTTCAATGTGGTTTGTGCAAATATGGTCTTAATGACTTCACCATATCACCACAATAAAAAAAATAAAAATTTTTTTAAAAAATTCTCAGGACAGCTGATGGTGGGGTCCGAACCTACTCGCATGCCGAGTGCAGAGCTTGGCTCCACAGGCGTAAGATGTTAATACGCGCGGCTACTCCGCTCAGTGATACTATTATTGAAATATAATATAATATTGTTGATCCAAGAACCGGTATTATCAAAATCTCTTTACATTTACATTCAACTCCAGAATCACTATTTATGAGGAAACATTCAATTTCTTCGTCAACAAGATATGAATTTATACTTCAAGGTGCAATTATGGCTAAACGAATGCATGAAGGATGTTCCACTCCAACGAAGCTGAAATAACACCAGTTCACTTTCAAAACACGCGAAATGGAGTGGTATATCTGCCGTACAGAATTTCCTAGAGCATTTCCAAAGGAATCTCAAAGCACTATATCGCGTACATTTGTAAGATCGGTGAAGTACACACTGCACCAAAACGTATATATACGGGTTTGGCGGGCGAGGCACGGCGTTCAATAATGTGATGTGACCGTTCATCACGTCACCAAGAGTGTACTACGGTGTCAAGTAGTTAATTAGCGCCCAAGTTAGCGCACGTTTACCCTCCACGGGATATGAGTGGCGAGCTGCCAGCCCCACGCACCCGACTCTTTGTGCGTACTTGCTGTAACGAGTCATACTTTCGCCTCTGGGCAGAATCGCTCTCAGTCAGGCGCGACAGAGAAGGAAATACTCAAGCTGCTAAGGTCACAAACACTGTGTCCAACCCTGGCAAATTATCACTTTTTCGCTCCCTCTCCCGCGGAAACACCACTACCAATGCCCTGTCTTCAACTGTTTTCAAGAATAAATCAACGTAGCACACATAATACAAGGCAGATTTTCATGACTCGAGGTTCATTAGAAGCGCCGAATTTTATAGTAACTTTTGACACCAGGAACATGTTGTTAAAAGGCTCATTTCCCTTCTCCGGTATCGATATTGCATACAATCTGTCAGAAATAAACACCGTTGGGTAGAACTATAATTCCAACAAATGAAAGAACTCCCCATTTCTTTACGTTAATAAAAACAACTAGGAATTTCAGGGTGGATGTCACACTTCACTATTGTCACAGGGCATGAGTTCGTGTCTCAGCAGCACCAGAGGCAGTTGTTCCCACTGCCACCAACTACGGGCGGATGCCACCGTCCATGAGTTATCTTGTGAATGTCAAGTATATTTACTGTCTTCTATTACAGGGGTGATATTTATTTGAATACTGCGTTGGCCTTTGGTTCGTTAAATATGATTAGTTACAGGGACCATCGTTGTACAAATGTACAAGTCGTGTGAATATTTAAGTGACCTCCCATTGGAACATACGATGGGTAGTGTTTGCTCATTTCACAAGATAGCGAGATAGATTTTTTAAAAATAAATTATACGGCTTTCAGATATTTTAAACAAGCTCATATATCGGAATATGTCTCACCTGGTTCATTCAACAGCTAATGTTAATTCTCACCGACAGAACGACAACTTGTTATACGAATAAATGATTTAATAGCGTAAATAAGGCGAGTAATACAAGATGCGCCATCATCCAATTATTTCTGTGTACGATACTAGTGCACAAAGTGTTTTAAATATTTTCAGAGTGAATTGCGAATGTAGAGAAAGGACTAGAGAGGACAGTTACATACTCAAGAAAGTTGGCAGTATCTAATTTATATTTTTAATATGGTGGCATATCCATGTATAAATTATCTACGTGCTTTCTCAGGCATTATGATTTTTAAAAAAAAAACATAACTCATTCTCATTTCATAGGTAAATAGCATTCCTCTCATAGTTAAGGTCCCCCTACTGTATAAATCGTTAACTGCCCTTTAGAACGTTCCACTGACCCTTATGCTCTACCGATGCAGCTAGCATATTATTCCAGTAGGGGAGGTGAGAATTCGGCGCCGGGCTTTGTTTGACGATCTCATCCTAGGTACTCCATTCCAGTGACATGTTGCAGGATTGTTCAAATCTGATGTACTTATACCTCGAAAAGGGTACATCAAGTTAGGCACCCGAAACATGGTGCAGTGTTGTTTATGGGCAGATTTATACCTATGTTTCGATATCCAGTTTGGTCTTCGAACGTGGACAAGCATATCGTCTTTTGGGGCAAATACTGTAACGCCCTTATGGCACTATAAATATGACCTAGCCAAATATTAGGCACAAGTTCGAATACCGCTACTACAGAAGAGAGAAGTAAAGTGACTAAGAAGGAGGTGCAGGTTGGAATGAAAGAGGATTAGAAATGGTTATGGAAGTAAGGAGAAATTGAAGGAACTTACTAGGAAATTGAATCAAGCAAAGAAGTCAGCTAAGGATAACATGATGGCAAGCATAATTGGTGCTCAAACAAATTTTAGTGGAAAATGGAAGGCTATGTATAAGTACTTTAAGGCAGAAACAGGTTCAAAGGAGGACATTCCAGGAATCATTAATGAACAAGGGGAGTGTGTAGAAAATAGAACTCAGAGAATTAGAGTAGGCGAAGCTTTATCTGACCCTGTAATAATTAAGAGGGGAATTCCTCAAGGCAGTATTATTGGACCTTTATGTTTTCTTATATATATCAATGATATGTGTAAAGAAGTGGAATCAGACATAAGGCTGTTTGCAGATGATGTTATTCTGTACAGAGTAATAAATAAGTTACAAGATTGTGAGCGGCTGCAGGGTGACCTCGATAGTGTTGTTAGATGGTCGGTGGGCAATGGTATGATAAACGGGGTTAAAAGTCAGGTTGTGAGGTTCACAAATAGGAAAAGTCCTCTCAGTTTTAATTACTGCATTGATGGGGTGAAAGTTCCTTTTGGGGATCATTGTAAGTACCTAGGTGTTAATATAAGAAAAGACCTTCATTGGGGTAATCACATAAATATGATTGTTAATAAAGGGTACAGATCTCTGCACATAAGTATGAGGGTATTTAGGGGTTGTAGTAGAGATGTAAAGGAGAGGGCGTATAAGTCTCTGGTAAGACCCCAACTAGAGTATGGTTTCAGTGTATGGGACCCTCACCAGGATTACCTGATTCAAGAACTGGAAAAAATCCAAAGAAAAGCAGCTTGATCTGTCTGGGTGATTTCCAACAAAGGAGTAGCGTTACAAAAATGTTGCAAAGTTTGGATTGGGAAGACTTGGGAGGAAGGAGACAAGCTGCTCGATTAAGTGGTGTGTTCTGAGCTGTCAGTGGAGAGATGGCGTGGGAGGACATCAGTAGACGAATATGTTTGAATGGTGTCTTTAAAAGTAGGAAAGATCACAATATGAAGATAAAGTTGGAATTCAAGAGGACAAATGGGGGCAAATATTCGTTTATAGGAAGGGGAGTTAGGGATTGGAATAACTTACCAAGGGAGATCTTCAATAATTTTCCAATTTCTTTGCAATCATTTAAGAAAAGTCTAAGAAAACAACAGATAGGGAATCTGCCACCTGGGCGACTGCCCTAAATGCAGATCAGTAGCGATTGATTGATTGATTGAAGATATTTAAATAAATGATATAGTAAATTAAATTTCAATAGTAAATGTAGGGAGAATGGAGAATCGTATATCCAGATCAAATGGAAAAATACACGAGAATCACTCAAATCATACCAGACCCGATAAATGAGGGAGTTGTGAAATTTCAGGGGGACAGTGAAATGATTCTCCCAGATTGAGGATAAAATGATCGGTGGGAATTCTTCAAATTTCACTGGTCACGGGTGTAGGCTTAAGGTGTTGCATTTGTAGCAGGCCTTTGTAGTTTAGGGGTGACATCCCATATATAAATTAGATAACGTGAATAAGATGGGAAGCCTCATCCCAAGACTCTCAATTTTCAAAATGAACAGTGCTATGTTGTCAGTTCGAGACAGGCGATTGTCTGCCAGAGCATCTCGCAAATCTCGAGGCTGAAAACATCCAATGTTTATCAGGTATACCATGTCTCAGGTATACGTAAATTATCGAGCCCATTACAGGTCGCAAGTTTGGTTATTATTATTATTTCATGAAAGGCTAAAATAGATTGTATCTGTTATATTTCGGGATAATATTCATGGATTACATATAGTATACTGAGAAAGCACGCTAATTATCAGGTGGTGTTACACAGCTGTTGTGAAGCTAGTTTCAGCATAAATTATCCAGTGTCTTTCAAAAACACACCTTCCTTGGTTAGGGAATAAATCTAATGAACCAAGGTATCACGAAGCAGCTCAAACTCGGGAGACACAGATTTCTCAAGAATAAGAATATTATGGAGTTGGAGGCATTGAAGGCGATGTTTGCCCAGCTGCTGGCCGAACAAAGGGAACAAACAGATGCAGACATTACGGAGCAGATAAAGGCCGACAACGAGAGACAGAGAACTTTTCCAGGAGCAGCTCAGTGAAATGACACAGGAAAATAAAGAACGTTTCGACAAAATAGAGCAGGGGAACGTGGAAAATCAGGAACAGTTTAATCAATTGAACGAACAATTAAATCAGCACAATAATCAAATGGGGCAGATTACTGCACGTTTAAGTGGTATGAAGCGTCATGCAAAGTCCACGCCGCGGAACTCAAGGAATATTTTACCTCTAGTGTTAAAGATATTACGAACCAAATAAACTAACAGTAAAATTAGACCATACTAGCATCCATTTAGATGCAAGAATAAATGAAGTTACCATTAAAATGAGAGCTCAGGAAACTAAAACTGGAGATTTAGAACTCAAAGTAAATACCGGAACGAAGGATATTTGTAATCTACAAGATAAATTTGAAGCCTTAACTTTATGGTCCCAGGAAATCGAAGAGCAATTAATACAGGTTGCGGATCAAACCGAAACGAAATGTAAAGAATACAATGACCAGCAGATGGACCAGGCCCAGGTCGAGCTGAGTATTTCTATGGATGAAAATCAACACAGGAAACCTAGGGGAGGATAAAGGATTTGTAAGAGAAAGTGGAGAAGTTTGAGCTAAAAGCTCATAAGGCTGCAATTAAAATCGATGTATATGAAAGGCTGATTATGGAACTACAGGACATGGTCAAGAGCCTTTAAGCACAAGAATCTCAAGGAGATGGACTTTTCAAGACAGTCCCAAGGAAGCCAGAGAAAGAAGGCCAGGAGACACTAGGAAATCGAATAGAGTCAGACTTGATAGAGGAGCCATCCCATATGAGTGAAGCGCACCCGACTCTTCTTCCGCTAGGGAGTACTTCCACGCCGCAGCATCTTGGTTCGATCCTGCTATATAACATTATACGGCTTAACCATGACGAACCGAAGGGCTTCAATCAGACATGGACCAATATTTCATAAACCACAACATCCCGGCAGGCAAGCGCTTGCATGTAGTCGAGCTTTACCTCTCAGAGCAACCGCTCATATGGTTCCAAGCATTCAAGTATTGCTTTGACAGTTATGAGGAATTCAGGAGGCGATTTCTTGAGAAATTTTGGGGCATTGATGCACAGCAATGTTTGCGTCTGGAACTGTACTCGAGGAAGTATTTGGCAACCGGCCAGACACGATTTTGTGATTACTTCGTCCAATTATGGATGAAGGAGCTAGATAGCCCGCCATCAGAGCTGGAGTAAATTTCAGCGATAAGAAAACAACTACCGCCCAAAGTCCAGAAGATACTGATTTGTGCGAACGTCCGGTCAGCTATCGATTATGTATAACAGGTCTTCGTAACACTTTTAACAGCGTTTTTGGCGTCTGTTATGCATCTCTATTTTTAGCAAGTTCAGGTGACTAAAAGGACCTACCTTTAAATGGATTAACAGCAACAGCATCTAAATCCAAAAAACCTCCACAGACTTTTGGGCTGGCTATCTTCGTCAAGGCCAGTCCTGGAAAATGGAGCAGCCATATCAGGTCCGTACCGATTTGAGAGCTCATCTCGCCAGGGGGTAATCTGTGCCTCCCGCTCGACACTACCTTGGACATTCCGTCTTTCTCCAAAGCTGATAAGAGTTGGCAGAGGGTAGCACATGAATGGTGACAACGATTCAAGTGCAGTGACATCATGCGGAGGGTTGCAAAACTACGTCTGCCACTGAATGCCATTTTAAGATTTAATACGTTATGCCCGTTAACCTCTCCATTTGCTCTCTCTTTCTTTCTACGGTGGATTAGATGGCAAGACTGCAGCAGCGCCACACGCAGTCAAGCAATGGAACTAGTGCAGTTGTGCAGAAGTTTTAAACTTATGAGAGATGAATAATAATACTTGACTTGAAACTACCTCAAATCGTACTTTAGACAGTTCTTCGCCCTATCATAACGCATGCAATCAAAGCCTTGCATGCAAGGAAAATATGCCCCTGGCCCATGTCCGATACAGCATTGTTTAACCTTGCTTGTACTCATTAAACATTTAATCACATTATTACCCTTAGATTTGTTCTCATTTTCGTGTAATCTAAGTCTTTTATAATTCAAAGTAGCATCTGTTTCAATTAGCTTGAATTACCAGGGAATTACTTCTATGTGTTATTTCTATTACATTATGTAGTTCATTGGACTACAAGCAATGTAAAAGATTAATGTAGTACAGGGATGAAGTGGTGAAGTATGTCCTCGTATCAGAGGAAGTCTCTTCTCGACCAGGGACATACTTCTAGGTAAGGATGCTAATTGCTTAATTTTCATTCAGTAGTTACCGAGTCTGACTCCATGGCTAAAGGGTAAGCGTGGTGGCCTTAGTCACAGGGGTCCCAGGTTCGATTCCCGGCAGGGTCGGGAATTTTAAACATCATTGGTTAATTTCGCTGGCACGGGGCATGGGTGTATGTGTCGTCTTCATCATAATTTCATCCTCATCACGACGTGCAGGTCGCCTACGCGCGTCAAATCGAAAACCTGCACCTGGCGAGCTGAATATGTCCTCTGACACTCCCGGCACAAAGCCATATGCCATTTCATTTCATTTTCAATGCTTACAGATCTTAAAGAGATGCCAGTGAGCCCTGCAGGCACTCCTTAAAATGTCAAAAGGTGATTACATGGGATTGTGGCATATAAATACCCTCAAACAATACTAGCCTCCGCACAGATTGAATCTGCTACAGTGGGAACAGATGGTCGACAACAAACCGACTGTGCTACTGAAATAGACATATTTCTAAATCCACTCCATTTTATTCCTACTACTTTACCTAGTCCAAAGCCTACTACTCATCTTGCAAGTTTCTCTAAAAATAACTAATTATATTGTAAAAATGTCAAATTAATTCAATGCGAAGTTCAGAATATATAGCTGTTTACAACTGATGCAAAAGATTTAGAAGGACACTAAAAACTCAAAACATACTTACATACTACAATTATCTCCTTAGTTTTCAATAAAGTTGTATTATGATACGCTTGACAAGTATAATTTCCAGTATGTTCATCTGTTGGCTTTTCTACAACCACTAGAAATGATGGTGGTTTATCCACAGTTGAGTAGCCATCCTTTGGGTTTAGTTCTTTACCATCTTTAGTCCTAAAACAATAAAAATAATTTCTGGAATAACAACAACAATTATCATGTATGTATAAAAATCACAAAAGAAAAAGTCTTACCACTTGATAGATGCCTGTGGAGCATCCACAATTGTACAATTAATACTGAACCTCTTTTTCAATTGAAGAATTTTATAGTTTTCATAATCATAGTCGACTTGCACATCCGTAGCTGAAATGAAAAGAACAGAACATTAGAAATATTATTTCAAATAAATGCTGTACTTTTGGACAGGAAATAGCATAAATGAATTCAGTAAGTTATGTGAAAAATTATTCAGATGTGAAAAATTAAAAAGGGGAAAAAACTGAACGAACTCAATCTGCTCAACTAGTAAAATAAGAACAGTGTTATATTGATTATATTCCCTTGAATAGAAACTTTGTGATTAATTATAACTTGTGGTCAGTTTCTGAATTATTGATGCTTGTTGTTGAAAGGGGCCTAACATCAAAGTCATCGGCCCCTGAACTGTTTTACTACGCATTCAGGACCTGTACAAAAGTTATACAAATGTTCAGAATGTGTCAAGCAAATAGTATTGAATGGCTTAAGAATATTAAATTAGTAAGCATACCACTTCGAATTTAATCAGCTTTTGTCAGTTAGAAAATCTATATTGAGATTTTACTGATACAACATACACAATCAATAAAGCAATTTTTAATTTACTGTCCATTAAGATCAGAAGAGTAAACACAAAAATCAACAGTAATTATAATACTAATGATGGGCTTGAAGTGGTAGCCATAATAAAAAGGAACTAAGATGACCGATTTAAAGGTGAGAATGATCAGAATAAGCATATTGTTCAACCAAGAAGCCTGATCGGTTATTAAATATGAATTACATGAATACAATAGGGAGATAAGCCAGTTGCGGTGCCAAATATTAAGAAAGAGGAACTAATGACATCAAAGTCAGTTAAAGAATTTCCTTCCTACAGAGACTCCACAAAAATAAAAATCACAGACATGCTCAATCTCTTACAACCTATTCCTCTGCTTCCTCAATCACTGATTATATCAGAATTCTTACAGTAGAATTCAGTATTAAGTATTTTAATTAGCTATAAGCTGATCTCCAAAACCCAAAATTTAAAATTTGATCCTAAGGAACAGAAGGAATTTAACAAGATCTACAAGTAATTTAATAGACTTAAGCTTTTTTTTCTTCTTGTTAGTGGTTTAACTTTATGCTAACACACTGAAGGTTTTCAGTGATGCAAGGATCAGAAAGGGCTAGGTAGAAGCTGTGGCCTTGACTCAAGTACAGCCCAGAAAATACTTTTGTAGAGGCATGATAAGTACTGTGGTTCACCAGCTGCTTAATTTCTAGCCTAACAACTGAGGTTCAAAACTCTCCTTTGGGGTGGAATTAATGCCTGAGAGATCACATGGTATCAGGGAGGGCATGCATCCCTGAAATCCTGGCCAAAACCCAAAATGAGCCAAGGTAACTAGCATACCTAGAAATAACTGTGATAAACTGAAAAGTTTGTATGACTCCTTGTGTTAAACTAATGGCCATATAAACAAAGCTCCTTTGACCAACCCCGAGCATTGGAAAACCAAAAAGATAAGATGTGAACCAGATGAGACTTGTGCAGCTGTTAAATTAAAAACGAGCAGAGAGAAACAAATCATTTGCACTATACAAGTTGAATCGTCAGGAGGAAAGGGAAGCATTTTAGGAGTTCCTGGTTTATGTCTCAGTGGTGTTTTCAGCAGCTGTATAAACAGTTTTGATTTAAAATGTTGGGCAAGTTTCTTCAGGAACTCAACTTTCTCTGATAGTCCACATCTGTCGCCAGGTGAATTGGCAAATTGAAAACTGCGTGTGACCACTGTAACATCCAGAGGTAGAGTTCTATCTGCTGGTTTAAAATACCTTTACTTTGGTATTTTTAGTGGTGTAATTTTATTTATTATTTAATTAACTGTACACATCTTTGTAGCGATAAGTAGGGTCCATTGTAGTCCCTGAATAGCAGAAACCCTAGATCTCCACCATCTCCCGCAGATGACAAAGGAGTGATCGGACTAATTCACTACTAGATCATCTCAGAGGCATCCGGCTTGACACACCACAGGTGTCTATGGTGGGTTGGACGAGTTCTTTGACATTGTCCATTTATACGTTGTTATTTTCATGTCCGCATTGATGAAACTCACAACTGTATAATGGGGATAAACCCACCTAATCAATACTACTTGTTACAAGTACAATGTACTGTATTTCCTTGCATTGATGTCATGGAATTTCCACACGCTGGTCGACTCCAGTTTGCTGAACAAGTAACAGGTTTCAAATTGTAGTCCAGGCAGCAAAAGATCACAAGAACTGGAAAGGGCAGTGTTGCAGGCAGTCACTACACCTCTGAGAAGATGTATGGAATGAGAACCATTTTGGTAAGTTTTATGTTTTCTCATAATGTTGGTAGGTTCTAAATATGTTTTCAAAGTATCTACATCTGAATGGTATGGCAATATTGCAATATGTACTTACATATATACATACTAGTTTGTCATGAATTTTAGTGATCAGTCTGCAAGTCTTAGAACAAAGAGTCCCTGGTCAGTCAAATCGAAGTGCGACTGTCAATCCCCGAGGCTAACAAAACACAAGAATGTTCAGTGAATATCCTAGAAGTAGGGAGCTGGACTTACTTCTATATAGTCCCAGGGAGAATTTTCCTTAATAGTTTAGGGAGCACCGGATGGTTGAATAGCCCTAGTTGCCAGTCCACATGCCTACTCCTATTCCATAGCAAATGGTACCCTGAATCTTATGATCACTGGACCATTCAGTGGCTGAGAATGGTTTACTAACCTAGGACATGACTACAGGAATCCTTACTACTACTACTAATAATAATAAAAATAATAATTTAGTGTGGCTATTTCAAGCTGGGTGAAGCCCTTATAAGGCAGACCCTCCGATGAAGGTGTGCGGCATCTGCCATGTGTAGGTAACCGTATGTTATTGTGCTGGACGATAGTGTTGTGTGTGATGTGAGAGTTGCAGGGATGTTGGGGACAGCACAAACACCCAGCCCCCAAGCCAATGGAATTAACCAATTAAGGCTAAAATCCCTGAACCCTCTGAACCGCAGACCAGTACGCTGACCATTCAGCCAACAAGTCTTGACTCCTCACCACTAGTAACCAATTTTGATAAACTACGAGGTAGTATTGGTACCAGTAACAGTTATTCTCCTAGGAAATGCATAATATGTTTGATCATGTTTTGTTTTCTTCAGATCACTAACAAAAATCCAGGCCATATCCACTGTGGAAGCAGTATCCATAATCATGTTCTCCTGTACTTCTGCATACTAGAACAATAACTATGATGAAGCAGAAGCCCTACATAATGCCAATATGATGCACTCCTTTTTTATATAACCCATGGGCACAATTAGTGCAATGAGTATCTTCTAACTTCACTTTCATTTATTCAGGAACTAGCAAATAACCACGGCTTCGCGCATGTGGATTTCAAATTTGATCTAAGTAATCGTTCCTCGGCATTATACTAACACATTATTTGAAAATTCCCTAAGTATAAAAACTCACCCAAAAAGTAGGTTTCACTTACCCCAGAAATTCTTTGTAAACCACGTTTGTGGTATTTTTGGGGCTAAGACGACCATGCGACATAGAACTGTACATGTGAGAAGCAGTCTTCCCTCAAGTCAAAAAAATGAATACGTTTCATTATTTTTAAAGGAGATTCCAAACAACTATTCCCACATCTGTAACATCTTCAGTTTTTGATATATACATAAGTAGCCACATAAAAAGAATTCAACCTCTTGATCAGTCCTTCCACCACGCCCACCCCCATCTAAGTATATTTTCTGAAAATAAAAATACACGTTTCTTTATTTTTAAAGGAGATTCCAAATACCAATTTTCACACCTGTAACATCTTCAGTTTTTAAGATAAAAGTATCCTCATAAAAAATACCTCAACTATTTATCACTTCTTTTCACCCCCCGTTAAGTGCCTCCTTCGAAAGCAAAGTTACATGTTCCTGTATTTTTAAAGGTTCATGTTTGTGGGTTACTGTAGTCACGTCCTAGTTCGTGAACCATGGGCAACGGCTGAATGGCCTAGTAAGTGGTCCTGAGAGTCGGGATACCAGTTGCTATGTAATGGGAGTGGGCATCTCGGACATATTTTGAGTCGTGGCCCTCCTTGTGCTCAGGCGGCTAGGACTATACAATTCACCGGTGGTCCATAACCCGTTAGAGGAAAGATCCTCACTTGGACTATGTGCAAGTAGGGCAGCATCATGCTTCATGAATTTACCGAGCTCAGAACACATTAAGCAAGCCTCGGACCTATGGGAGTAATGGAGTCCCACTCCCATTTGACAGGCGAGGGACTCCTGTGGAAACAACTTGGCGAACGAAATGGAATTCGGTGGGGAGCTATCAATATTAATGGGGCTTATGGAAGAAAGAAAGTAGAACTGGCTGAGTCAGCAAAAAGGATGCATCTGGATGTGCTAGGAGTAAGTGATATTTGGGTAAGGGGAGATAATGAGGAAGAGATAGATTATAAAGTGTACTTGACGGGTGTTAGAAAGAGAAGGGCAGAGTCAGGGGTAGGGCTCCTTATCAGGAATACCATTGCACGCAACATAGTTTCTGTTAGGCACGTAAATGAGCGAATGATGTGGGTAGATTTGTCAGTGGGAGGAATTAGGACAAGAATTGTGTCCGTGTATTCACCATGTGAGGGTGCAGATGAGGATGAAGTTGACAAGTTTTATGAAGCATTGAGTGACATCGTGGTCAGGGTCAACAGCAAGGATAGAGTAGTGCTAATGGGCGATTTCAATGCGAGAGTTGGAAATAGAACTGAAGGATACGAAAGGGTGATTGGTAAATGTGGGGAAGATATGGAAGCTAATGGGAATGGGAAGCGTTTGCTGGACTTCTGTGCTAGTATGGGTTTAGCTGTTACGAATACATTCTTCAAGCATAAGGCTATTCACCGCTACACATGGCAGGGTAGGGGTACCAGATCCATAATAGACTATATCTTAACAGACTTTGAATTCAGGAAATCTGTTAGGAATGTACGAGTTTTCCGCGGATTTTTCGATGATACAGACCACTATCTGATCTGTAGTGAACTAAGTATCTCTAGGCCTAGGGTAGAGAAAGTGAAATCTGTCTGCAAACGAATAAGGGTAGAAAATCTCCAGGACGAAGAAATTAGACAGAAGTACATGGATATGATTAGTGAGAAGTTTCGAACAGTAGACAGTAAGCAGGTTCAGGATATAGAAAGTGAATGGGTGGCATACAGGGATGCTGTAGTAGAAACAGCAAGGGAATGCCTAGGAACAACGGTGTGTAAAGATGGGAAAAGGCGAACATCTTGGTGGAATGATGAAGTGAGAGCAGCCTGTAAACGTAAAAAGAAGGCTTATCAGAAATGGCTCCAAACAAGGGCCGAGGCAGACAGGGATTTGTACGTAGATGAAAGAAACAGAGCGAAACAAATAGCTGTTGAATCCAAAAAGAAGTCATGGGAAGATTTTGGTAATAACCTGGAAAGGCCAGGTCAAGCAGCAGGGAAACCTTTCTGGACAGTAATAAAGAATCTTAGGAAGGGAGGGAAAAAGGAAATGAACAGTGTTTTGAGTAATTCAGGTGAACTCATAATAGATCCCAGGGAATCACTGGAGAGGTGGAGGGAATATTTTGAACATCTCAATGTAAAAGGAAATCATCATGGTGGTGTTGCAAACAGCCAAGCTCATGGGGAGGAGGAAAATGATGATGGTGAAATTATGCATGAGGAAGTGGAAAGGATGGTAAATAAACTCCATTGTCATAAGGCAGCAGGAATAGATGAAATTAGACCTGAAATGGTGAAGTATAGTGGGAAGGCAGGGATGAAATGGCTTCATAGAGTAGTAAAATTAGCGTGGAGTGTTGGTAAGGTACCTTCAGATTGGACAAAAGCAGTAATTGCACCTATCTATAAGCAAGGGAACAGGAAGGATTGCAACAACTACCGAGGTATCTCATTGATTAGTATACCAGGCAAAGTATTCGCTGGCATCTTGGAAGAGAGGGTGCGATCAGTCGTTCAGAGGAAATTGGATGAAAACCAGTGTGGTTTCAGACCACAGAGAGGCTGTCTGGATCAGATTTTCAGTATGCGCCAGGTAATTGAAAAATGGCTATGAGAGGAATAGGCGGTTGTGTTTATGTTTCATAGATCCAGAGAAAGCGTATGACAGGGTACCGAGGGAAGAGATGTTCGCCACACTGGGGGACTATGGAATTAAAGGTAGATTATTAAAATCAATCAAAGGCATTTATGTTGACAATTGGGCTTCAGTGAGAATTGATGGTAGAATGAGTTCTTGGTTCAGGGTACTTACAGGAGTTAGACAAGGCTGTAATCTTTCACCTTTGCTGTTCGTAGTTTACATGGATCATCTGCTGAAAGGTATAAAATGGCAGGGAGGGATTCAGTTAGGTGGAAATGTAGTAAGCAGTTTGGCCTATGCTGATGACTTGGTCTTAATGGCAGACTGTGCCGAAAGCCTACAGTCTAATATCTTGGAACTTGAAAATAGGTGCAATGAGTATGGTATGAAAATTAGCCTCTCAAAGACTAAATTGATGTCAGTAGGTAAGAAATTCAACAGAATTGAATGTCAGATTGGTGATACAAACCTAGAACAGGTCGATAAACTCAAGTATTTAGGTTGTGTGTTCTCCCAGGATGGTAATATACTGAGATTGAATCAAGGTGTAGTAAAGCTAATGCAGTGAGCTTGCAGTTGCGATCAACAGTATTCTGTAAGAAGGAAGTGAGCTCCCAGACGAAACTATCTTTACATCGGGCTGTTTTCAGACCAACTTTGCTTTACGGGAGCGAAAGCTGGGTGGACTCAGGATATCTTATTCATAAGTTAGAAGTAACAGACATGAAAGTAGCGAGAATGATTGCTGGAACAAACAGGTGGGAACAATGGCAGGAGGGTACTCGGAATGAGGAGATAAAGGCTCATTTAGGAATGAACTCGATGGACGAAGCTGTACGTATAAACCGGCTTCGGTGGTGGGGTCATGTGAGGCGAATGGAGGAGGATACGTTACCTAGGAAAATAATGGACTCTTATGAAGGGTAAGAGAAGTAGAGGGAGACCAAGACGACGGTGGTTAGACTCGGTTTCTAACGATTTAAAGAAAAGAGGTATAGAACTAAATGAGGCCACAACACTAGTTGCAAATCGAGGATTGTGGCGACGTTTAGTAAATTCTCAGAGGCTTGCAGACTGAACGCTGAAAGGCATAACAGTCTATAATGATAATGTATGTATGTATGTATGTATGTATGTATGTATGTATGTATGTATGTATGTTCCAAATACCAAGTTTCTTGTCTCTAACATGTCAAGTTTTTGACACAATGTATTTATATCGGTACTCATTTTTTATATATTCACCCAATTTCCCAGTTCTTTACAGCCCCTTAACTGGATTGTCCGAAAACAAAGTAAGTGTTCATTACTTTTAAGGAGATTCCAAATACCAGTTTTTATGTCTGTACGTCTCTGACACCTTCAGTTTTTGAGATAAATGTATACTCATAAAAATAATTCAACTTCTTCACTCACCTTAAGTGGACTTTACAAAAACCAAAAATACGTGTTTCTTTATTTTGAAATGAAATTCAAAATACTAACATTCACGTCTGTCAAGGCTTCAGTTCTTAAGATAAAGTATCCTCAAACATATTTCAACTCGTTTACTTATTTCCAACCCCACACCCTTTACGTCGATTTTCCAAAGAAAAAAAAAAAGCAAATGCTTGTTTCTTTATCTCTGAAGGGTATTCCAAATACTAATATTCACGCCTGTAACATCTTTAGCTTTTGAGATATAAGTATCCTCATACAAGAATTAAAATAATTTTTCAATTCATTCACCCCCTTAAGTGGATTTTCCAAAGACAAAAGATTACATGTTTCTTTACATTGAAAGAAAATTCCAAATACAAATTTTCATGTCTGTAACACCTTCAGTTTTTGAGATGTAAGTATCCTCATGAAAAGAATTCAAGTCCATTTCCACTCCACCCCTGCCCGTTAAGTTGCCCCCACCCCCAACCACCCAAAACATGAGTGTTTCTTTTTAAAGAAGATTCCAAATACCAATTTCCACATCTAACTTTCAGTTATGAGTTATATGTTTCTCCAGAAAAGGAATTTGAATTTTTTCACTTCCTTTCACACTCCGCACTTAAGTGAATTTTCCAAATACAATCAGTACCCGTTTTTTTAAAAGAGCTTCCAAATATGAATTATCAATACTAACATCTTCAGTTTTTGAGATACATGTATCCTCGTACAAGGAATTCACCTCCGTTTCCACACCCCCCCCCTCCATTTACCAAGTTCATTCCCCCCAAAAAAACGCGAATTTCCTTATTTTTAAAGGAGATTCCAAATCCCAATTTTCACATCTGCAACATGTTAATTTTTTGAGAGTACAGTAGATATCCTAATTTTAAAAATTCAGGTGCCCAAGCCCTTCCCTTCCCCCCCCCCCCCCTTAAATATTTTCTGAAAACAAAAAAATGTGTGTTTCTTTTTTTTTTAAGGATATTCCAAATACCAAATTTTACGTCTGCAAGTGTTTAAGTTTTGAGATATAGATATCCTCATTCTAAAAATTCACCCCCCTTAGCGACAATATCCAAAAATCCTCCCTCAGTGAGCACCTACACCCTAACAAATATATCCCCAAAATTTCATTTCTTTAGGTCCAGTAGTTTTGGCTTGGCAATGATGAATCAGTCAGGACATGTTATTTTATATAAATATTACATGTATCCAACGATAAAACCAATCGCCCCAAAACATTCCTACGTCCAGAAGAACAAACCGACAGAACAGGGCATTGAGTACAAAAGCACTGGAATTCTACTACATGGATGTCACCTCAATGATCAAGCAAAAGATGACGATAATATGACAATGTCAGGCTCATTAAGCACCATACTGGCTACAACTGGTTGTAGTTATATAACCAATTTAGCTCAACAAAAAGGGAAACCACGCCGTTCATTAGACAACTACATGAAAAGGAAAGGTCCAGTACCACCGAAGTCTGGCATCAATGGGATGAACAAGTACTTTCTTTTATAATGTTTATAGCACATATGATTTCAAATTCTGGCTTACTAGACTTAACTTGGATAAATTCAATAGCAATTGTAAATCGTTCCCTCACCGAGCAAGGCTTGTTTTGACACCATTCCTCACTCAAGAGTGTGAACTAGATATTAAATTAATTGGTTTTTTACTTGGTCGGTATACGACAAAGTTATAAATTATTTCTGGAAGATGTAATAAATTAAATAGTATAAACACTCGTCAAATTATTTACGAATTTCAAAGTCAGAAAAACTATGGGAAAAGACCTACTTTCAGAAGTGTACAGACAACAGCTGAAGAAGTAGGAGAAGACAGAAGAATGGGGCTAAACTACACCACAGGTAGTAGCAAGTAATGTTATGAGAAGGAAATTTAAACTGAAATATAAAAGAAAATGTTACAATGAACATCAAAGTTACTTAAGTCGGCATTGTAAATGCACAAGAAACCTGTCCATTCCTGATCAACAGATCAGAGTACTCTTGCTCTGCTTGTAGAAAATGTAAGCAATAAGTTAGATAGCAGATTTTTTGGAAGTGTTCAATACAATGCTGTGATACAGAAATGTGTTTAAAACTGGACACGGTCGTTGACCGGACATTTTTCCCAGCAACTCAATTTCTTCTCAGGGTATCCGAATGTCAAGTAAAATCTGGAGATCTTACATAAGGTTTCGCTTTACGTGAGGTCGAAGAGAATGCCGGTCCACGGTAAACTTATGTGTGGTCATTTGATATAGACATAATATCAATTATTTCTCCTAAGGTACCAACGAAGTGAGAACTCAATGTATTCAAATCAGGTATCTACCCAGTCGTTAGTTCGCTTATCTTACCAACTAACTCATCAACTATGTCAAGATGAAAGAATTCATAACACACCAAATTATAGAAAAGCACAATAATAGTATTTATTGAATAAACAGATGCCCTATGAAAATGTAATCTGATTCGGGGTAGTATTTACTCTGGTATTATTTACAGGTATAAGTTCAGAGTCAGCGCTGGCTCGTAGAAAAAGGAAATAAATATAATGTTAAGTTATGTACATCAGTTCCGTCATGAATTCAAAATCGGATACTAATATTTACCATTAATCACTGGACTTTTATGGTCCTCCTTGAAATCAAGTCCTTGAGACGACACCAATATCATTATGTTGTTAAGACTGCTCAGTTTCATTAAAAACCCAGGCTAAATAGATCTGAATAGACGTACAGTTAATCTGAAGTGAATGTAAGATCAACAAATAGATCTAAGCTTGAAAATAATTCTGAATTACAAATCTGAATTATAACTTCAAACTATATATCTCAATTATATTTGAATTATAAATTATATTTGAATTATACATTGCAAATTATAAATCTGAACTCATTTATTTGATCTTTCTTCTATGTTGCGCATGGGTAACGACTTACGGACTAAGGCATTTCTCCCTAGTGCCTGTTAAATCTGGCTCCTAGCCTATCATTTCCCTAACCATTACTCACTGAAAGAATGTAAATTCCAACAAACTCCGTGTCAGGATAAATAAGCTATCTATCTAACTCCAACATAAATTTTTAATCGACATATACACGTATTTAAGGCTCAATGTGCCCTCTCTGTTATATTCCATAACATTTCTCATTTAGGCAAGTTACTGAATTCATATGCGCAGTCGTAATGTAAATAATATGTATTTGTACTTGGAAATATATTACCGCATTTATAGGTATCATGAATGCATTTGGTCAAGATCACCGTCATAAAACATATCATAATATTCTCGTAATTAGAACAAAGCATCTACAATTGACATATGATCCCATCATATATTCAATTCTACTTCAATGAATTCCATCCATACCTTAGTTTAGCTCATCCCTGCGGTGTGGTCAATTTCACGTACCTGTGTCCTTTCACATAATTCCTTCCCTCTTATAAGTGTGGCATGGCATATTCTAAGCTGCAGGCAACTCCTTGGCCTCTACGTAATACATAAATAAACCTTCGCATTTCATATACAACAACATACTTCGTCGAGTTACCACTATTGTAACCATATTTCCACATTCACTTAACATCTTAATTATCATAGAACCGAGCTCGATAGCTGCAGTCGCTTAAGTGCGGCCAGTATCCAGTATTCGGGAGATAGTAGGTTCGAACCCCACTATCGGCAGCCCTGAAGATGGTTTTCCGTGGTTTCCCATTTTCACACCAGGCAAATGCTGGGGCTGGGGCTGTACCTTAATTAAGGCCACGGCCGCTTCCTTCCCACTCCTAGCCCTTTCCTGTCTCATCATCGCCATAAGACCTATCTGTGTTGGTGCGACGTAAAGCAAAAAAAAAAAAAAAAAAAATCAGCCTCCATAACAACATGTCGCGATTACATTCACTTTACCATGTCAAAATGCCACGATTCCTTTCTTATAAACTCATTTCAATATTGCTATTTATCATAACCCTAAAGCTGAGTTCAATGCACTTACTGCGAAGCAAGGATTACGTGATTCTATATGTTCATTACCACCGTGCGTACCAAACGTGACGTAGACATAGCATAACCAATACGTGTTCATTGCAATTCCTCAATGTGTCATTACTATCAGCTGTTATTAAAGACTCTTCTTTCAACTTCGTTACTCACGAGTTATTCTGACCAATATGCGGTGATGTATATATATATATAACATACAAGAATCTTATTCTACACTGCGTAATCGTGTTACTATGGACTTAAATATCTCACACTTCAGTTTCATTATTCACTTGCACTTTAAATTCCATGGTTTCTATAACCAACTTATCGGCACATGCCAAAAGCACATGTGTACGCGAACCAAAAACTATGTAATTAAATAATGTAAACGACTCAGCTCGCTTATCGTTACATCTGGTCCAGCTGTTCCGCCTCCACTTGGATGTAGTTGGCTCTGCGGTCAGGTCATGGGTTGGTCATCTGGTAGATCCTCGGCCTCCTCATCACGGGTTGGTCGTCTGGTTTCCCATTGCCTTCCTCATCATGGGTTGGACTTCTGGTCTCCCGTCGCCTTCCTCATCATGGGTTGGTCTTCTGGTAGATCCTCGGCCTCCTCATCATGGGTTGGTCGTCTGGTTTCCCATTGCCTTCCTCATCATGGGATGGTCTTCCGGTAAGGATGTACTGCTCCCCAGCTTGGTCCATCATGCGTATTTAGCAAGCCATCATCATGCTACTTCCGCTAGCAACAAAAATGCAGTTTTCAGAGCAGTAAATAGCCATGGTATGATCCATTCGACGATAATAATTCCTCAATTGTTATTTCTTTTTGTTGCTCTCAGAGATGTGAATTTAATCTCGTCGGGTTTAAGTTCTGCATATATATATATATCGGCTGCTTCTTGCAAATCTCGAAAATTTATTCTTCTCTCGAAACAAGACCAAGGTAGTCTTCTTCCCGTAAGAAAATTTTTCTCCTAGGTTTCACTTGGTTCTTCCTTGTAAAATGTAGCTCGCTTGCTGTTGAGATCCTCCCACGCGTATTTCGTCGTATCTTGCTTATTTTTATATTTTTAATCAGCTCTTCTTCGTCGACTGGTGAATTATGTCGTTTCTTTTACTATGGCGATCCCTTTTTCTTAAGTACCTCTTCTAAATCCTTCCGTCTTCTTCAAATTACGTAGCGCGTTCGCCAATTGAGTCTTCACTCTCCGATGAAAATTTTTAAGATGGGAGTTTTTTTTAACAATCCGTTGTCTATTTTTTTGTAAAACAATTCACTTGACAGTCCACTGTCCGTAGTGCCTTCAATATTTGACCGTTCCGTGACGTGTATGGCCTTCTATAATATCGCATTAAATATCTATTCCTTGTATCTTATAGATCAGATGGGCCATACCTTCACTCGGCGCCATTTTGAAAGCTGTCTACGAGATGTAAATGGGCACATTTTGTCCCCCGTCACGGACAAAATATATTGGTCACAATATATTTCCTCTTTCCAAACTCTAATTATAAATGTGCATTTGCATCTCGTATAAGTTCTTTGTCATACTTAGACTGGCTAATCGATTACCAAATATCAATGGATTATTATCGATCCTGTCATCGGTACCATTTGTTTTGCTTGCCAATACTGCGCACATAATTAGCTGATTCCCTTCTCATGTACAGTCCAAATGTAACTTTCTATCCTTTCCCATAGCGAATTTCATGATGGTATGTTCAGTATTCATTCTTCGACCTGTTATTCTTCCAGTTCGGATCTTACCGTCTCATTCTCTTGGTAGTAAGGCTTAATGTTACAGGCATTATGTACGTTACGATATTTTCCATTCATCTCGTATGCATTGTTTCCTAGCACACGCTCGACTTTGTATGGACCACTGTACAACGGTAGGAACTTCGCACATATTCCAGCTGGTGCATTGGATATTGGTACGGTCTTAATTAGTACGAGATCGCCTTGTTTGTATGGTGCATGGAATTTCTTGTTTCGTACCTTTCTTAGCCGTTTTTGCGACTGATCCTTTAGTCTCTCTTGGATCATTACTGTGATTTGTTGTGGATCTGGCTTCTTTTCTAAGGGCATAGTAAATATTCTGTCCCAAGTTCTTTCCAGGTGTATATTCTTGTGGGCTACGCTGGGAATCTGACCGATTGATTGGTTGATGGTGTTATTCACGCTCTTTTCTATGATACCTAATATGTCTACCCATTTCAGATGCTGTTGGTTGCAGTATATTCTGCCGAATTTGGCAATCTCTTTCTTGTATCTTTCTACGGGGTTCGCTTCCGGATGACGCACTGAACACAACGTATGTCTGATACCTTCATTTTTCATACGCTCACGGAACATCTCAGATGTAAATTGTGTCCCTCTGTCAGTGAGTATTCTTTCAGGTTTTCCCATCTCAGGGAATGCTTTTTCAACTAGGCCCCGTATGACTTGTTTAGTATTCGCTCTTTGGATAGCTTGGAGTGAGATATATTTTGAAAATATGTCAGTAACTACCAATATGTATCTTTTTCCTTTCCTTGCGGTCGGTAATTTTCCAAAGATATCTACTGCATATATTTCTTGTGCTCTTGATGGAATGATTGGAATTGGTTTATGGCCGCAGACGTAGTTATTGTGTTTGACTCGCTGGCATATGTCGCAAGTCTTGACTACGTTTCTGACAGATTTTCGCAATCCCATCCAAATGAATTTTTCCTTTAATGTACTGATGACCTTATCTATGCCTGCATGTCCCGTCATTTTGTGGGTGTGCCAGATTAGCTCTTTCTGTAATACTTGTGGTATGATCCTCTTCCTTTGGTTAGTTTTGTCCACTACTTTCAGCAATATTCCATCTACAATTTCATAGTTGTTCTTCCACTCTAGTATCGGTTCCTTGTCTGTCAACTTGTCAATGATAAGCCTTAATTAGCTGGCCGGCAAGGACTGGCCGCAAGGTTTCTTGACAAGAAACCCAGAACACAGTCTGCGGAAGCACGAAGCAACTAGTGTAAGCAGAATTTTATCATTTAATAAAGCAGTTGACTTGATCATAATCTCTTGACTGTCAGCGAAAAACGTAAGTTCCCTTCGTCACATTTATGTTGAAACCAGCATTTCGTTCGTCCAGAAGCCACCTCCAATAATTACCCGCAGAGGTCAAAAGCAAGTAAGGACAGCGACCAGCTTAGAACGAGGCCAAAATATTACTGTATATCCTGGTGTGAGGATGTCCACTGCAATAACACGTGGAGGCCCTCCAGGAAGCATTTACGTGTGCTGCAAGTCAGGATGGATGAATGAGGACTTGTTCCTGAAGTGGCTCAAGCATTTCGCTGCACACACGCAATAATCAGTGAAGAATCCAACTCTTCTTTTCAAGTCACACATCACTTACCTCCTTTAATTTCTGCAAAAAAAGAACTGATTTGTTGTTTCAATTTCTCTCCTATGCCTATCAAAGCATTAACATTTTGTGCGAAAACACAAAGGTCTAGGCCTAAGCAGCACTCAAATTTTGACAGCCACACCCAGAAAGTCAGTATTAGAGGAGTTGGAAAAGACAAGAAAGAAACGATTATACATATTGTCAAGACGACTCGAGTTGCAAATTCACGAACATGAAGAAGACAAAGAAGGTACTTTTCAAAGCCAACAACAGTTGGTCAGATGAAATATGTGATGATAATGATTATTACACGGAAGAAGTGGTGTCTGGGTTGTCACGGAAGAACACCAACGATGTTTGTCTCTCTGTGGTGAAAGAAGTACATGCGTGCCATTGGCCCACATGGGGTATATTTTGATAGAAGACTCGGGAACTTCACTATTTGTGTACTTGTATTCCACACTCCGTATTCTTAACTATATTTCCTATCATATTTTAGTATTGTACAAATTTTGGATCCAGCATAGTAGCTTATACAGGTGATCTGCCTTAGATGCGTGCAATTGCCCCTCTTTCCCCTATTCGTTTGCAAACAGATTTCACTTTACCCTAGGCCTAGAGGTACTTAGTTCACTACAGATCAGATAGTGGTCTCTATCATAGAAAAGATCCTGGAAAACCCGTACATTTCTAATGGATTTCCTGAATTCGAAGTAGGTTAAGATATAATGGATCTGGTACCCCTCTCCTTCCATATGAGGCGGTGAATAGCATTATGCTTGAGGAATATATTCGTTACTGCTAAACCCATACTAGCACAGAAGTCCAGCAAACACTTCCCATTTCTGTTAGCTTCCATATCTTCCCCACATTTACCCTTTTGTATCCTTCAGTTCTATTTCCAACTCACATTGAAATCGCCCACTAGCACTATCCTATCCTTGATGTTGACCCAGACTACGATGTCACTAAATGCTTCATAAAACTTGTAAACTTCATCCTCACAGGGTGAATACACTGAGACAATTCTCGTCCTGTTCCTCCACCTGCCAAATCTACCCACATCATTCGCTCATTAACGTGCTTAACAGAAACTATGTTGCATGCAATAATATCCTGATGAACAGCCCTACCCCACACTCTGCCCTTCCCTTTTTAACACCCATCAAGTACACTTTACAATCGCCTATCTCTTCTCGTTATCTCCCTTTACCCGAATATCGCTTACTCATAGCACATCCAGATGCATCCTCTTTGCTGACTCAGCCAGTTCTACTCTCTTCCAAAAGCCCCATTAATACTGACAGCTCCCATCGAATTCCATTCTGTTTGCCAAATTGTTTCCAACGGGTCCCTCGCCTGTCAAATGGGAATGGGACTCAGTTACTCCCATAGGTCCGAGGCTTGCTTAAAATGTTGTGAACTCCATAAGTTTGTGAAGCAGGATGCTACCCTACTTACACATAGTCCAAGTGAGGATCTCTTATCTAACGGGCTAGGGACCACCGGTGGATTGTATAGTCCTAGCCGCCTGAGCACTAGGATGGCCATGACTCAGAAAATATCCGAGATGCCCACTTTCATTCCGTAGTAACTGGTATCCTGACTCTCAGGACCACTTACTAGGCCACTCAGCCATTGCCCGCGGTTCACGAACTAGGACATGACTATAGTAACCTACACCATGAACCGTTGTTATACAGGCCTTTCAAAAAAAAAAAAAAAATTAAATGCAAAACGGTAAAGTATCCTCGCGGTCCAGAATATAGTATCTTGAACTCTTTTGTGTGTTTGTAATATTTATTTCAGGAGCAGCAGCAAAAATACTCGAAACATAACTTTATTCTAGGATATGGCAATGGGTACCGATTAATTGATTAATTTTACAGGAGTATGGGACACAGATTTACAGTCTCATGTTCAAAAAGTTCATATAGGCAGCTGAGCAGTCCCTTGTTAGAATAATAATAATAATAATAATAATAATAATAATAATAATAATAATAATAATAATAATACTTTTATTATAGAATTTTGTCCCACAGGAGTTCTTTTACTTACCGGTACCAGTAAAAGTGTACCAACACGACTTCACCTTTCATGGCCTCTGACCGAATTATCTGGGGTCAGTACTAATGTGGAAGTGGCAGATTTTAAAGTGGTTGCAAGGAGCACGTCTCAAATCGTAAGTTTCAAAACAGCAGGGACAACAAGAAATTGGGCACGTTTGTAGCTCAAAACATCTCCAACTCTATCAACTGTATCAAGACAGTTTTACTAGCATTCGGGTTCGTGCGAGAGACCGCCTGTTTCTGAGCTAGTCGGAGGAACATAGATTACGTAACTGATAGCCTAATTTCTGCAGATGTTCTGGTACCAGTACGTCTGAAGTACAATTTTTTTAAAAGTCATGTGCCAGGAAAATGAAACTTGCCAAACTGTAGTTTGAGGAAGATATTTTCGAACATGATATTCCACTAATTTGTATAATTTATTTTCTATTTGGCAGCTATGGAAAAACCACGCTCCGCCTATAACATAACCTAGTTCTGAGCGTAAACAACAGACTTCCCGTAAACAAATCGAGTGGTCTATTTAAACCACCAGATCAAAGCAAGGTAGCAACTTACTGTAAAAATTTTGGCACCTATAGCATAACATCTGATTTTGATTTTAGATAAACATTTAAAAATTCCTTGTCATTTGTTATTTTGAAGTGACAGAAGTTGCTGCATTTTGTTATCTGTAACTTTTGGATAATACGAGTGAAGTGGGGTACTATATTTCCAATTGGATCCAGTCAGTGATAACCATGCCATCTGCAGCATTTGGGAAAAAAATTTCTCGCACGGAGGAAAATTCTCGCTACACTAGCAAAGCTGAAGCAGCATGTCACCTCAGGTCTTAAAATTGCTTTTACTTAACATGAAAATCCCAACACAAAATTAGAACAGTGAAAAAATGGCAGAAGAGCAGCTCGTGCCTGTTCATTCCATTTTGAAGTAATTGTCCTAATCATCATCATCATCATCGTACCGTAAACCGGGGTTACTTTGCACCGTTTTCTTACCGGAAATTTGTTTTCAGCCAGTATATAATACTTACAATTTGAATTTTTTGATGATATTTTTTTAACACATTCTAGAAGGATGCAGGAAGGTGCTTAACCACTCATATCTTCAAAAATGAAATTATTATTTAATTTTATAATGTATAAAATTTTGGTGCAAAGTTACCCATAGGAAGGGGTTACTTTGCACCACTATTACATTGCTACTGATTTATGACAGATGGTGCAATGTTTGTCTCTCCAAGTATTACATTGCACCATAAACTTGTAAATATAATCAAAAGATACATTATCAGGGTCAGGAAAATGACAACATGAGACAAATATTGCTTTAAATTGTAAATCAGAAGATTTTTTATTGGAGAAATACAAAAAATATCAACATAAAGAGACACTGTTTGAAAATTAATTGGAGATCTGTTAATGACAATTTGAGACACAAATGAGTCTTGTCAAAAATCACACGAACCATTTCATGTCAAGTTCTGGAACGGAATATAAGCCTCTCCTCGATACTTGTTTGGGAGGATTTATTCCTCCAAGTACATCCTCCCATTTATATTCCATAATGTCATCCTTCACAGGCCATTTCCACGATTTGCATGATCTTTGCATAGCCTTGATAACTGCACTGTCATCTTTTATCTCCAGTATTTTTCCAGGAAATATTTCACTTTCATACTGAAACAGAACAAACTCCCCGCAAATCCTCTGGACCGACTTCCAAACTTCCTTATGGACATGGCCTTCCCCTTCACTCACACTAAAATTGATTTCAGAGTCTGATGGTTCTTGGATTGTAAGGTTGTTGTCAATATCTTCAGAATCGGACTCAAGTATTTCCTTCTTCCTACGCTTTGTATTGGATGCTGAAGATGATGGCAATGTTGAAGTAGTTGTGGAAGAAGTACAACAATCAGTCGCATGTGCAATGCTTTTTCCTGCTTCCACTTGTACTCGCTTCCTGCCTCGTTTTGGACCTGCACCTGCACTGGTAACTATCTGTCGCTTCTCTTCCAGGAATCTTGTGAAACTAGACTGAACATCCTCGGCATTGAAACCTGATGTTGGTAGTTGGTCTAGGAGGGGTACAAGACTGCATGGGTAAATTCCACACTTCAAGAAACCCGATTTTAGGTTTGCAGAAGCATTTGCTAATATGCTTTCATGCAGTTCCTTCAGGAGCATTGGGAAATCTTGCTTTTGAAGCACAGTATTTCTGATACCATTTGGACTTTCTTTGTACTGGGACAAAATGTGCCTCCATCTTCTCTTCAATGGACCAAAGAAAGCAACATCCAAGGGCTGCGTTAGGTGAGTGCTATTCGGAGGCAGGCACACAAAGTAGATGTCATTTTGCAGACATAAGTTTAGTACTTCTTGCGTGATATGCGAGGACAAATTGTCTTCTATTAGTACTTTCTTCCCCTCCAATTGTTTTAGCCTTGGAAGCAGCATCGACTGGAACCAATCAACAAATGTCACTGAGTCAAACCAACCACTTGGTGTGTTGTTGTACCTGGCTCCTTTGGGTCCATTTTCAGTCCATGTATTCCACATGTGGGCAGCCTTATATACAACATAAGGGGGGAGAAGTTCCCCTGCTGCACTTCCACAATACATCAAAGAAATGCTAGTTTTTGATGTGTTGCGTATCGTCTCTGGATATTTCATTCCTCTCTTGGTAAGCACTTTCTTCTGGCCGGGATTATCACTCAAGTTTGTCTCGTCATAATTCCAGATGTTCTCTTTTGGTACACCTTCCACAATCTCCCTTAAGTTGCTCACATAGCCTCGCAGTACCTGTTCATTGATTCCAGCTCTTGTCTTTTTGATGTTCGTGGCAAAGCGGGCTGTCAGAGTCTGATGCCGTTTCATAAATGATTTAACCCAATCATCGCCTGGCAAATTGTTCTTGAACTGGTGTATAGTCCTTCCCCTAACTTGCAAGTAATCCTTTACAATATGCTTCAGGTCGAATGTGTCAATTGGGAATACAAAATTACTCATTTGTATAACACAGTCGACAAATGCTTTCTCTTCTTCAAATGAAAACAATGTAGGTTTACCTGGCTTCTTGGAGTGTTTGCCCTTCAATTTGTGATTAATGGTCCTCCTGGGGATTTTGAAATAAGTTTCCGCTGCTCTCTGGGTCATCGTTCCACTTCTCACTGCCTGAAGACACTCTTGCATTACATCTTCCGAGTAGTTACGATACGGTCTGGCGCCTGTAGTGCGTTTGTACACCCTCGGCATGACTAAAATGAGTAAAAAACAAATTAAAGTAATTTATTTGCAATAAAATATATAAATGATACATTTTAATCCTTTAGAAAGTTTCTCTAAGGAAAATAATGCAATTTTAGTTAAGAAATTCTAATATTGGTCACTGGTGCAAAGTAACCCCGATTTAACCTCAAATCTCTCTTGGTTAATATAATGATTCTATTACCATTTACCTCTTATATCAGGTGTACAAACTAAATCAGAAAGTCTAAGTGGATAAATAAGGTGCAATTTGACATATAACTTACCTTCTTGTTGTGCACACTGACCGTGATGAAAGATAATTAAGTTCACTTATATTTTAATAACGTCTGCACACGTTCACTAGTTAAGACACAGGAGTACCATAAACACAAAGCATTACCGCGAAAAGGGACTAAAATAATGTATACGTCTGCCATCTATCGGCGTAAGCGAAGAACGAACCGATTTCATTCTCCCAAACGCCACTGGAGCGCCACCTAAAAGTTTTCCAAAGATGGTGCAAAGTTACACCTAAGGTGCAAAGTAACCCCGGTTTACGGTACTCAAATACTAGCCAGCCTGGACAGCAAATCCAAATTTAAACCGGGAGATAATCGATCTAAGGTAATCGCAAGGAAATTAGCTTACATGATACATTTAGCATAGTAGATGTTTTAGCCAAAGCATATTACGATTTCGTCTGACGTAGAGATCGGGCGTCTAAGCCCAATAACCTTGGTGTATTACAGCCAGTTGTATCCAGATTACGCCCGACACTTGGTTCGCCTTAAACCAGATAACAGCTGCGGCGACTAACGACTGCTGTGAAAAAGACGACAGGAAATTTTTGGTTACCACTAAGAAAGCCAACATAATAGGACTCGATCCCTTAAGCAATGAAATGAGCTGTGAATTACATGGAAAAAGAAACGTTTTTTTCATTCTTCAGGTAGAATTCACACAAAAATACATTTCAAGTTTTGCTCCGACAATATTTCGTTATATGAAATTTCTGAACAAGTGCCAGTTAATATATTGTTATTGCTTTTACATCCCACTAACTACTTATATGGTTTCTGGAGACACAAAATGCTAATATTTTGTCCTGCAGGGTTTATTTTACATGCTAGTAAATCTACAGACGAGGTTAGCGTATTTGAGCACCTTTAAATGTCACTGAACTGAGATGCGATGGAAACTGCCAACTTGCGCTCAGAAGTTCAGCGCTTCTACAGCCTAAGCAACTCAATCCGGCAATTGTGAGGAAGAACTCAAATTATCTGGGTTTACATAGAAGTACTGTATTGTAGGGAAAGCCCTTGCATTTTGGACCGATGAGTAATTTGGGCCGCTATGAAAATTGCCATTTGCAAGTTTGGTCACCCCTTGTCCTGCATATGATCAAGATACCCGAAGAAGCTCTCATCCTGCAAGTAGTTTCGCTCCAGCATCGAAGAAAAAAGGAGTAAAGAAAAAAAGGATGTTTATTCCTCTCTTTCCTTAAAATTCATTCTACGGTCCGATTGTATGCTATGAAATTGCGATGGAAAACTGGAGGGCGTTTAAAGAACTAAATAACTACACTTATAAAATATTAAGGTTCGCGACAAGTTTGGTATAACTTATATTATTCATATGTGATTACCGAGCGGGGTGGCTGAGCGTGTCAACGTGGTACGGCTACCGAGAAAAGCTCTGCATTCACGAGAGGCAAAGGTTCGAACCCCACCGTCAGCTGTCCTCAAAATAGTTTCCTGTGTTTTTCCATATTTACTGCCAGGCAAATGATAGGACAGTTCCTATTCATAGGTCTCGCCCGATTCCTTACACCTCACCCAATTTCAATCATCATAAACTCAACTGTGAGGTTGGCGTCAGGAAGAACTTCCGGTCGTAAAACGTGACAAATTCAGCTCATCCCCAACCCCGTATCAAGAAACGGAACTAACGGAGCAGAGATGTGTAGCAGTGTACTTGGCATGGTGTGTAATTTCGACTGCTCGAGTGTGTCCATTTTGGAAGGTTGAAAATAATTCCTTGTTGAAATTTTTTTTACAGCTGGCTTTACGACGCACCAACACAGATAGGTCTTATGGCGACTATGGGATGTTAAAGGGCTAAGACTGGAAAGGAAGCGGCCATGGCCTTTGCCTGGTGTGAAAATGGGAACCACGATAAACCATCTTCAGGACTGCCGATAGTGGTGTTTGAACTCACTATCTCCCGGATGCAAGCACAAACCTGCGCGCCCATAACCGCACGGCAGTAGAAGGGCAATAGGGTTCGAAAGACGTGGAGTCAGCACTTCTTTGCTGACACAGCACCCGAGGTCATTGACCCTATAGTGTACCTATACGAGTTCTGACCCAGAGGTCATTGATCCTAGTAGAGTAGAAGGGCCAGGCCGATTTGCGGATTTTACGTTAAGAGAGCGAGCCTAACCTCACAGTCGCTATATTGAGGGGCGAAACCTCACTTTAACGACTAGTTGCCCTTCCCGACGCCTAAGAGAGCGAGCCTAACCTCATACCCACAATCTTTAAGGGGGCTATCCTTAGTTTTACGGCAAGATGCCCTTTCCCGACACCAACTGCACAAGATGGTGGCTATACACAGCTCCTTATGAGACGGCCTAGGGGTGCTTGCGAGAGATGGCTGCTATCAAATTGCACAAGATGGCAGCTATACATAGCCTCTTATGAGAAGGCTTAAGGGCACTTGCGCAAGATGGCGGCTATTCACAGGCTCTTATGAGACGGCCTAGGGACGCTTGCGCAAGATGGCGGCTACACACAGGCTTATATGGAGAAAGCTTAGAAGCTACGGCACAAGATGGCGGCTGCTCTTATGAGACGAATTAAGGGCGCTTGCGTAAGATGGCGGCTATACATAGGCCCTTAGGAGACGGTCATGGGCGATTGCACAAGATGGCACTATACATGGGCTCGTATGGAGAAAGATGATGGCCATGGACGCTTGCGCAAGATGGCGGCTATACACAGGCTCTTATGAGGCAAACTCCTAGAACCTGGGTCAAAGATTACTGTGCAAGATGGTAGCTGCTCTTAGGAGAGAGCGTAAAGGCGCTTGCACAAAATGCGGCTATACACAGGCTCTTATGCAGAAAGCTAGCCCAGGGGGCTACTGCACAAGATGGCGGCTATACATAGGCTCTCATGGCCTCTTACTCCTCCGAAGGGGCACAGCCGCCCTCCTCTTCCTGCTTATCCGTTTAGCAAAAGGGCACCACCTCCTAGCAAAAGGGCAAAAAGAACACCTCATATGTAGGGCGAAAGACCAATCTTCCTGGCAAAGGGTAAAAGGGCTCCTTAGCATAAGGGCACTTCCTACTAGCAAAAGGGCTCGTCCTTATCTGTATGGCAAAAGAGCTCTTCCTCCTGGCAAAAAGGGCTCCTTATCCGTTTGGCAAAAGGGCTCTTTCTTAGTTACTGAGGTTAGCTGTATCCCTCTTCTTACAGACAGATGCTTTCCTCAAACGTTACATTACAAACAAATGTACTTACGTTATGCAGCGTTGTCCTCGTCGCATAAGTTTTTCGATATTTTCAGCATGCAAAAATATTGTGGGATAAGCAAATGCTGTATCCGACAAGACAAAACAGGTTCAATCTAGTTACAGGATGCAATTGCAAAAATATAGAAATGACATGCTCATGTCTTTATCCAACAAGACAAAACATCTTGACTATTAAACAGAAAACTTATCACAACTGTGCTATATGTTTCTATTTGTCAAGACAAGTTACAATTAGCACACACTAAAATTGATTGTAGAACAAGATAAAACATGTTGGCTATTAGTGTTCAGAACAGAAAAACTTACACCGCAAAACATAAAAATGAATCTCTGTTGATACATTCGCACTCCTATGCAATTAACGCGCACATAGAATTTCAAATGTTGTATATCCCTATCCGACATACTACTTCTTAATCACTATAGAAAAAAATGACTTTACTACTTTGCAGGCGATACCTTTAGCCTAAGGAGATTTTTTTTTTTTTTTTTTTTTGCGGGATTCGAACACATGCAACAGAAAATTCTGTATAGATTTCGAACTCTGATTTAGTTAGAATAGAAAAAATAGATTCAAACCCTGTTCTCTTATCGTAAACACCAAAGAGGAAGAAAAAGATGTATAGGATTTGAACTTAGATCCCAGGGGGAGACGAACTGATGTACTTCCTCTTACCCCCAGCTATATAGGACGGTATCGACACTTACATCAGATGTTTAGAACACACTATGTTTAAATCGATCAACGAAATATAGAATTAAACGTTACATTTCTCTTAAAACAATCACTACTACTACTACGATTAACATTACAGTTTGAACCGACTATCTTACGATCCGGAGGCTAACACGTCGCCAACCCTACAGTTTGAAGTTGATTACAGCTAAGACAACGTCTATTATTTGCCTGGTGTGAAAATGAGAAACTACGGAAACGCATCTTCAGAGTGCGGTTCGAACCTGCCCGCTCTAAGCTGATAGCTACATGCAGTAGCATGTGAATAAACGGTATCGCAATAATTACTGCCTACTATTACTCTGCATCGTAAAACTACACACGCATAAACAAGATGCATCCAGTTTTCGAAGGTGTTGACGTAAATTATTAGCACTGCACAGTATAAACGCACACACTTGCCTGAAATTAACAATACTTACATACTGAAAGGGAAAAAAAACAGATCTGCACTTACACACACAACATTCAAAGTAAATATTTTCATGCAGCGAGCTGGCTGACTCGCGACCGTAAATAAGCGTTAAATTACTAATGACACAGCAGTGTGCGTCGACTGCATGACGTGGCTCACAGAGGAACATTTTACCGAGTTAAGATTACGAGGATTTTAAGTTGCCCGCCACCACATGCATACGGTGGCAACAGTGAGGTTTAGCCCCGTCAAAATGGCAGCAGTGAGGTTTGCGATGTTCTGCTGTCTAAAATTCCGCGCTCACGTGGTTAAAGATGGCAGCTGACAGCTGCTAAAAATGCACGTGGATTTTAAACTCCGCGCCACGACGTGCATAAGGTGGCAGCAATGAGGTTTAGCGCCGTGAAGATGACAGCAGTGAGGTTAGCGATGCCCTACTGTCCTTAAAAGTGCGGTTAGGGTCCGTCAACATGAAAGCTGTCACCTTGACAGCTGTCAAAAAGCACGTGGCTTTCTTTACAAACAAGAATACGTGGACGTGACGTCACGGTCACATGGTATGCTGCGTCAGCACACGAAGTGTAACATCTACGCCTACGTAATTACAACTCGTCAAAAAGCACACAGATTTTAAATTCAGCACCTACGTCGTTAAGTTAATGCACATAGGTCATGCTAAGATAGCTGCGCACACATGCGATTGTTGTACACGATCTAGCGGTAGAAACTAAAAAACTTACTGCTGCTATATTCACAAGATTTAAAAATCCTTACTGCTGCTATGTTCACAAGATTTTAAAGCATGGCTATTCTTAACGACGTAGAGCAATGAATTTAAAATCTTCATGCTTTCGACGAGTTCTAACTACGTGGACGTAGACGTTAAATTTCGTATGCTTACCCAACATACCACGCGACCACGTGCTCTTGAATGTAAACAAAGCCACGTGCTTTTTTGACAGCTTTCATGTTGACGGACCCTAACTTCACTGTTAAGGACAATAGAGCATCGCTAACCTCACTGCTGTCATCTTCACGGCGCTAAACCTCATTGCTGCCACCTTATGCACGTCGTGGCGCGGAATTTAAAATGCACGTGCATTTTTAGCAGCTGTCAGCTGCCATCTTTAACCACGTGAGCGCGGAATTTTAGACAGCAGAACATCGCAAACCTCACTGCTGCCATCCTGACGGGGCTAAACCTCACTGTTACCACCTTATGCATGTGGTGGCGGGCAACTTAAAATCCTCGTAATCTTAACTCGGTAAAATGTTCCTCTGTGAGCCACGTCATGCAGTCGACGCACACTGCTGTGTCATTAGTAATTTAACGCTTATTTACGGTCGCGAGTCAGCCAGCTTGCTGCATGAAAATATTTACTTTGAATGTTGTGTGTGTAAGTGCAGATCTGTTTTTTTTTCCCCTTTCAGTATGTAAGTATTGTTAATTTCAGGCAAGTGTGTGCGTTTATACTGTGCAGTGCTAATAATTTACGTCAACACCTTCGAAAACTGGATGCATCTTGTTTATGCGTGTGTAGTTTTACGATGCAGAGTAATAGTAGGCAGTGATTATTGCGTTTCCGTTTATTCACATGCTACTGCATGTAGCTATCAGCTTGGAGCGGGCAGGTTCGAACCGCACTCTGAAGATGCGTTTCCGTAGTTTCTCATTTTCACACCAGGCAAATAATAGACGTTGTCTTAGCTGTAATCAACTTCAAACTGTAAGGTTGGCGACGTGTTAGCCTCCGGATCGTAAGATAGTCGGTTCAAACTGTAATGTTAATCGTAGTAGTAGTAGTAGTAGTAGTAGTAGTAGTAGTAGTGATTGTTTTAAGAGAAATGTAACGTTTAATTCTATATTTCGTAGATCGATTTAAACATAGTGTGTTCTAAACATCTGATGTAAGTGTCGATACCGTCCTATATAGCTGGGGGTAAGAGGAAGTACATCAGTTCGTCTCCCCCTGGGATCTCCACATCTACTGTAAGAAAGAGTCCTTTTGCCCTTTTGCGAAAAGGAAGAGCTCTTTTTCCGTTTGCTAGGAGGAGGTGTCACGGAGCCCTTTTGCCAGGAAGAGGGAAGAGTAGCCCTTTTGCCCTACAGATGAGGAGGAAGTGTTCTTTTTGGCACTTTACACTTTTGCTACGAGGATGTGCCCTTTTGCCAAGGAGGATGTGCCCTTTTGCGAGGAAGATTGGTCTTTTGCCCTACAGATGTGGAGGTGGTGTTCTTTGTGCCCATTTGCTAGGAAGAGGTGCCCTTTTACTATGAGGAGGTGCCATTTTGCCAGGAAGAGTAGCCCTTTTGCCCCTCTGACTTACAGATGAGGTGCTCTTTTTCCCATTTTCCCTACAGATGAGGATGAGGTGTTATTTTTGCCCATTTGCCCTTTTGCTAGGAGGTGCACTATTACTAAACGGATGAGGAGGAAGAGGAGTGTGGCTGTGTCCCTTCGGAGGAGGAAGAGGCCGTAAGAGCCTATGTATAGCCGCCATCTTTACAATAGCCCCCTGGGCTAGCATTCTCCATAAGAGCCTGTGTACATATAGTCACCATCTTGCGCAAGCGCCCTTAAGCCGTCTCCTAAGAGCAGCCCCCATCTTGCACAGTAACCTCTGACCCAGGTACTAGGAGTTAGCCTCGTAAGAGCCTGTTTATAGCCGCCATCTTGCGCAATAGCCTCTAGGCTAGCTTTCTCCATATATGGCTGTGTAAAGCCGCCATCTTGCGCAAGAGTCCATGGCCATCATCTTTCTCCATAATAGCCCATGTATAGCCGCCATCTTGTGCAACCACCCATGGCCGTCTCAAAGAGCCTATGTATAGCAGCTATCTTGCGCAAGCGCCCGTAAGCCGTCCCATAAAAGCCTGTGTATAGCTGCTATCTTACGCACGCGCCCTTAAGCCGTCTCATAAAAGCCGTGTATAGCTGCCATCTGCGCAAGCGCCCCTAAGCCGTCTCATAAGGAGCTGTGTATTGTGACCGTTCACCATCATGCCATGGACATGTTAGGAGGTCTGGCTAATTATATATGCCGTTTTCCGCAACATCCTGTGACAATTAATGCAGTAGTTAGCATTCTGTATGTCGAACCGGGGTATGATTCGCGATACGCCAGCCCGAAGGGAGCAGTTTTCTGCGCTGCAACAAGAGAAGGATAGCGCAGTATTGCTAAACCTTGAAACCGCGCTCTCTTTCCGACCGAGCGAGAAGGGAAGATAACGCTACGCATGGAGATGTAGGTTATTGGAGACTGGGCCGAATTAAGGTCTGTTAACCTTTGAAAAAGAAATGCCCACTATAAATTCAACACCGCATTCATTAGTACTACTTCACCATAAATTACTAAAAAAGAGGAAGAAGAATACTTCTACATGAAATAATTTTTCTAAATTTTTGAGTCAGGTTTCATTCGAACCAATGTATTTTATGCTGGCTGTCAATGCATATAAATACAACACTTTAATAATGGATCAGTAATGACGCCTATCATACAGTAGTACGCAGATGAAAGGTGACTACTGAAATCTGATAACATGTGGGAAAAAGTGGGAGATATTGCATGATGAAACATGACGCATGATTTTCCAAAAGGACGCTTTGGAAATTATGAATGACCTACTGATCGCTTTGGTTTCACATATGTTTAGTAGAAAGTAGAGGTCATAAGCTTTAATTCGACTGTTATCACGTCGTTCAAAGACTCCGATTACCGGACCGTTATTTTCAACAGGGACATAATTCATCTCCCCCCTGACCATTTGTCCGGAGGCTATAAGTATAGCTAGGACCCAGATACTGTATCTCATTCTCATCCGTGTAGCTGCAGTGGTAACACGTTCCCTTATTGTCGTCTGTGTAGTTGCAGCTCAACACATTAGAAGTGGACCTGGATATGAGTGACTTGGATATCAGTGTACCAAGTGTTGTGCCATTGAAGAAACACATCCATGTGATGTAAATATTTTTACGGAATAAGCCGTGTGGTACAAGTTAATGTACATAATTGCCGAATAGAAGCCTTAATTTGGCATTTTAACACCACAATCGTTGAAGACAGTCAGTTATGACTTATGATGCAATCACCAACGGAGGGCAAAAACTTCAGGTTATTTGGCGTGGTGAGACAGTTAATATATACAAGTGTTAATTATCACCGCTCCTGAGCATTTAAGAACGAGTGACATTTAGTAAAAATTAAATAACTGTCCTTGACAAAATTAATATCGCATCCTCCAGGGACATTCGTTGTGATAGTCTGTGTGACGGTCAGAGAATGAACAGTGATTTTTACAAACTTATCACTACTTGCGTTAATCTATTTCAACTTAAGAGTGGATCTTGTTACAAGTAGGCCCCCTTTTGAAAGTGCATAAACAGTATTTAATAACTCATTCCCCATTTTTCTGTGTGTTCGTGAGTGGTCGTCGAACCCAAGACTCGGAGCCTACAAGAGTCGCGCCTGAGTGCCTGCGATCAGCTTTACAGGGAACGTCCAGAAATTCAACTGAGAAGACAACAGTTCGAGTTATGGATCGTCGTATGAAGAGGAACCGAGGACTACCAGGAACAAGAATATTCGTCATGTTCGTGTAAAGATCTAAGATGTACCCCAGATGACAGCAAGCCTTACTCACCATGTGTTAAGTACATGCTTTTATATACCTTAAACACGAGAGATTCATGCCAGTAATAATTTTATTTTGTGAATATTATGTCATAATTAAACATTAAAAATGTAGGGAACATTATGCGCGTATGACTGGGAAAGTTTTTTTATTATTATTATTATTAGTCAGGATCATCAAGTGATTTTCAAGATAATCATTGATATTTAACAAAATTCATTTGCATGAATTATTATATAGACTCCAAAGTTCTTAGCTTATATGAACTATCTTTGGGAAGAACGGCAAGTTAGCTACACTTATATTTCTTCGTCTGGTAAAGATCTTCAGAGTAGTTTGGATATAAATTATACGTTTGTGATTCAGGTATTTGTAATCCCGGATAATATTAGATAATCATTGGAGCTGATCCAAACCGAGGTATAATTAATTTATAATTATATATATGAAAATGTGAGAAGAATTAAATAGCCTGAAAAAAATGAAGTCTTCTCTGTGAATTAAATGAACGGATTGAGATACGATGGCATGATATGAGAGGGCGAAGCAGTAACATGTTATGTTGTTGGAGTGGTAAGGAATAATAAATGATTATAGCTGTTGTGAGATATTGAATTGCGCTGAATATATAGCCAAATAACGAGTAATAAGAAATAATGGCTTTCAAGTGAGTGCATACTTGACAATAAGCCGAGATGATATGCAAGGAAAATGAAAGAAAGAGTGAAGGACGATTTATGGTGTCCGCAGCCTAGGGCTAGTTACGCAGCTTTTATAGTGATTGACAAGTTTATGGCCGGTCGACTGTAGGCCGAGCGAACCTTTTCAGTTTCTAGCAAAGCGATGTTAACGGGCCAAGCTATTTTCATTCGCCAAAATTGTCTCAATCCCATTCTAATTATACGTTGCGAGTAACACGGATAATTTTTCTGATTTTGTGAATGATAGATCCCTTCTCATGCTTAGGCTTTAAATTAGCCTCTGATTGGAGTTCAAAAATGTTTACCTTGGAAGCCGAAGCCTGTTGGTTCGAATGATGCTGGAGCGAAGATTTAACCAGATATTATGGCTTAGTTAAGCCATATCTTCAAGATGTGTTGTGTAAATATATTTGATATTTTTATATGTATGTTTCTGTGTGTTTTATTATTTCCCAAAGTGTTCTATGGTGATGGGTTCGATTCCAGCTTTGGCTGATTTTCTTTGAATATATAATTTGTTAGGTAAACCCAGGATACGCACGTATATGTTCAGCGTGTATGTTCATCGTAAGTGTTCAATGTAAATATACATTGGTCGTGGTCAAATGGATCACATGTTTGATACTCGGCAATGCAATCTCGTGTGTATAACATATGTGCTTATATTGTGTTATAATTTTTTTTCTCTTTCTCTATCCAAATCATGACCAGTAAACAAAGGATACTATTTAATATCCATTTGTGACGAGAGTTTAATAAATAAAGGATACCATTCAATATCCATTTATAAATAAACTCATATCAGTGTATGTTGATCGAGTGAATTGATGTACGACAAGAACTAATTATGCCAGGACAATTTCCAGAAAAGAAGGCATACAATGTATATAATTGTGTCAGTTTAATTGTTTTCTTTTGCTCATATGTTGAGATAGAACATTATTTGTGTGGTTCACATCAGAATAATAAAAATGTTTAGAATATATACTTGAACGGAGATTCTTCTCATTTAACAAATATTAGCATATTCCTCTCATATTATAGAATCCTACTTTCATTATTTTAGATAGTGCCTATTTTATTTCTTTATCGAACATTCCATAACCCGTATTGCTCTCCGAATTCAGCCGGTGATGCTATGAAAGTAGGGAGGATGAGACTTCAAGCCTGGTAAGTGACTTCTGGCGGTTCTCATCCAAATGTTCCATCTGTACATCTGTTTGTAAAACCAAATTAAGAATTATTGCCCTAATTATACCCAAGGTATACCCCAACTAATGGGGGCAGTTTCATTTTTTTTCGCCCGATGTGCTCAGGGCTGGTTCATACTTAGTTTTGGTGCGACGACATATGCCCTAACAGTTACAGTATAGACACCATCTTGTGCGATTGGCGTCGGGAAGGACATCTTGCCGTAAAACTAAGGATAGCCGGGAAGGGCAACTAGTCGTTAAAGTGAGGTTGCGCCCCTCAAGATAGCGACTGTGAGGTTAGGCTCGCTCTCTCACGTAAAATCCGCAAATCGGCCTAGCCCTTCTATTATACTAGGGATCAATGACCTCCGGTGCTGACTCCACGTCTTGGGAACTCTATTGCCCTACTACTCACGACCAATTCGCTCGTTGCTGAATTTCTAACTTCTAATTATTTTTACTGTAACTGATTTATATTTCAGTTCTTTTTTACACTCACAGGAAGTCCATGCCTTAGAATGCACAATGCGATCAGAACAAAAAATGTATGTATGTCACGATTCTGTACGTCTGGTGCGGATAAAATAATTGACTGAAGGAAAGTTGCTTTGATATACTTTCCTTAGATTTTGGTGGGGATGGCAGATGAAAGGGTTTTAGAATGCCAAGAATAACGGCCAGGAGGGTTCGTCGCGCTGACCACGCGTAACCTCATAATCTGCAGGCCTCCAGGCTGAGTAGCCCACGTCCATCATGGCTTTAATGCCTTGGGACTTGTTTTGGTCTGGTCTGATTTAAAGTAGACTAGCTACAGTACCATTCTTCGTACGGGCTTCTGAGAAATAATTAAAGTAGTTAAATTAAGGTCGGCCGCAATTGTGTGTCTTACAACACGCTCTTGTAGACAATTACAATCTTCCCATCGGGTAAATATAGAGGCTATGCCCAATCGACACTCGAGAGGGAGGTCGCACAAGAAGGATTACAGGAGCCTGGTAAGGTGGCACGAATGTGGGACTGTTCGTGTTCGTCGCACAATGCATCGAAGTGTAATATTTCAGAAGATTAGACTATGAATAAAACCGAGAGACTGTAAAGAATATAATAATAAAAAGCTGAATGTGAATGACTAAACATGACTGCTAAACTTACACAATATTAAGACAAACACAATAAGATGACTATGATAATGAAAATGGCAGAATAAATAAACTACAGACCACAGCAGTTCCTAAACAAGGATACACACGCTTTGCACTTAACAATACAAATTTAGACTCCAAATGCTTTCCGCGGAATGGCGCGCTCATTCTTCAGCCGACTTGTTGAAAAACGAACAATACTTTACACGAATTATGACAAACTTGGTTTTACGTCACCCCTACTTACACACGAAATGAGTAGCCTATTCATTCGTGAAGGCGACTGCGGCGAAGAATGCGAGAAAGCTTAATTGTCTCGAAAACCGTTATGAAGAAAATGAATATGTTTCTCGTAGGAAATGTAATTTTAAGGCCACATGGTGCACCTCATTTTTCGATAGGGATAACAGTTTACCGATTATTTAAGTTGATGTAGGGTCGTAGTCTAAATGCAGTATTGTTGTTTCTTATAGGTCCCAGTATTTTTCTCAAAATTCTTCTTTCAACTTTTGCTAATTTTTCAAAATCCCCAATTCTTGTAAGTTTAAGAGTTTCTGCTGCATGGAAAATTTCTGGCCGGGCCAGTGTTTCAAAATGTTTTTATTTTAAGCTCCAGGATACAGATTTGTTATTGTATATATTATAACCTTTCAATGGATTTGAGGTTAAGTGCGAAGGAGCCATTGAAAGTTATAAGTAAATAAATCAACAGAAGCGGTAAATAAATACATAACCAGCCGGAATGCGTCCAGTTTGTATGTTCAACCACGTACGGAAAACGTGACAACTCGCTCATAAAAACAGAATTTAATAGAATGAAATCAACGAATTCACAAGCTCAGAACTCCGTGGTATTCGGAGGATTGAATTAAGAACATAAGTTGGGATTCAATAAAGACCAGTAGATAAAAGATCGTATTAACAGCTGTGAAGGAGAAATGTCATAAGTAACATTCAGGTCCAGATTCAGGTCCGGAAACGCCATGCGGCAAATTGCCTTGGAATAGTCAGGTGCAGTGCAAGTTCTAACATCAAGAAGGCGTATGCGAAATGACGTATCATATGCATTGAGGAAATAAATTAATAGCAGAATGTGTTCCTTTGTGCAGTCCCGTGAATGAAAAGAGTAGTTGTGTTAGGCAAAGTTCCTCAAATGTTAAAAACATATGTAACGGAGATTGCGACATAGCAATTTCATGTGAATCAGAAAATGCGAACCAAGTATTATTGTGATGTTCTAAAGATGGGATTTTGTTTATGACAATGAGGGAAAAAAAACAGCGAAGAAGAATGATCTCGAGAATAGCTCTGATACCTACTGAAAGAATTAGTTTAAGATATTATAAAGATTTAAAGAGTTTATTAACTAATTATATAGTGCCGATATACGAAGGCGAGTTAGTAAACAAAATTGTGAATTTCAAAACTCCGTTTAGCATTGTTTTAATTTGGTCTCCAAGTTTCAGGATGGAAGAACAACGGATCTGGTTATTTGCGAAGGATCTAACTAATACGGAGATGGATTACTAAGTCGAACTGGGGATCCTGATGGATCCGAATTCTGCTGGAGTGGCCACAATTACATGAGAACAGATGTCCGTAACTACCACAACCGAAGGATGGGATGAATATCAGAGACTGTAAACGTTAAGTACCAAGTTTGTCTTCAGTTATTCTATTTTGTAGAAGCTTATAGTAGTGTTAGATTTGTCATCATATGGGTGACTTTTTTAAATACGACTTGAGTAACCTAACGTGTCGATCATCACGGATCGGGGTGAAGTGTGGATCTAATCCTTGGTAATAGTAAAATTCGGTCTATCGTCAGTGACATGTAGTAAATGTATACGGGTGCGATTATATTTCATCTAATGTCTTGATATTGTCTGAATAATCGTGATCTAGTTGCGGTGAGATAATATCGAGTGAGGTGTAGATAAGTTTCAGTGAGCGGTTGTACGTAATTCTATGTTAATGTCGAGATCCTTTTAGAATAATTTGTGCCGCGGAATGAGTTCATGAAGTGCGTTCATGTTATAAGTGATTATGTTTGCATGTGTATGGTGAGGTTCTTCGATACTTACGCTTGTATATTTGAGTAATGATGTAGACATGGTGCATACTCATAAGTGGTAAATAATTAGGGCCGTCGAATATGTTATGGTAAGTAGTGTGTTGATTATAAGAATCTGGTTTGTTGAAATCGACTACGGTAATGTGCTTAAATCTTCGAAATGTCAATGAACTTAAGGTAGTAAGGTGATCGAGATGTTCATGATCTGATTTTTAAGATTTGAATATGCAAGCGGAATAAGATGCTAGTGTTTTAAAAGGGTATTTCGGAGAGGTTGAGTGCTAAACATGTAGGAATCATCGGAATACGAATTTTCGGCACAGTACAGAGATGAGGTGGATATAGTAGCAGATGATTTGTTAGGATCTTCGATAAACGGCATACTTAAATAGTAAAAATGAGTTAAGAGGTAATGTCACCTGATGAAGTGCGTAGGCATTCAACGTAATGCTTGCTGTAGTTATTTGGCAGCAGCATTATTTCCAGGAACTGGATGAGAGCAGAGGCAGCACAGACCTTCGATTATTGTTTCATTGAACATGACAGTAGTTAGATGTTGATTTTCAGGTACGGCAAAGCTGGTGATCCTGATGAGCACCATGATTGTTCATTTAATGATTTATTTGTGTCTGATGGATGATCGACAGATGACATTTTGCCTTGCAACGTTAGGGAGGCTAACCGTCAGGATAGTCAAGTTGTATATCAGATAGCCAGACATTTAATTACTTAAACAGAACTGGGGAAGGCAAACTATGGGCAAATATCGACTAATATGAATGAAGTGAATTTATGATTGGCGGATTTTCAGGACTGTTAATAACTTCAGTGTTTGCGGAGAATATTTTAGACATTGTGATTATTTCGAGTTTTAAAGTTAACGTCAGATAATATTTTGGTCCTTTTAAGGTGTTAGCGAACCAACAAAGATTGATAATGAGGGCTAATGGTATTACCCCGTCATGTTGTTTGATCAGATGATCATCATTATTATATTTTCTTCATGATTATTTAATTACATGGAATATCCTTCCAAAATTTTATTGCGATCTTTCATTTCAAAGTTAATTTAAGAGCCTTGTCATATTTAGGTAGGACGTACAAATTACTTTGTCAGAGCAAACGTTGACGAGATGACCGGTACTCGCCGAATGGTCATGCCCGTGAGTGGAGTTTCTTGCGAACCGTTGAATTCTAGCCGAGGTCCGATTAAAGAAAATACATGACATCGAACCACTCACATCCACGAACAGTCACAATATATATATATTTTTTTTTTTTCATATGAAACATCCTTTCCATTTTGTTTACTCTTATATCAATAGCTACATTTTCTTTTGTGTTTGTTATCGATTCTCCCAGGTATTTAAAGCAATCTGCCCGAGATATGTTATTGTTAATTGTGATATTTTGAGGGGCATTAATGATGTTTGAAATGAACTTTACGTTTTTTCAAATGATAATTTGCAATTGTATTTTGGCTGCTTGCTTCTGTAATTCTCGTATTCTTTAGCATTATCTGACGAGTTTGTATTTAGCACCATGTCAACTGCGAAAGCTAAACAATCTATGATTATTTGATTTGGACTTCTTCCTAGTGGAACATCTTTAGTATTGATGGCTTTCCTCCATTTTCGAACTACCTTCTCTAATGCACAATTGAAGAGCACAGGTGACAAACCATCTCCCTGTCGTACACCTGATCTTATTTCGAATGGTTTTGAGAGTTCTCCCAAAAATTTCACTTTGGATGTTGTGTTTGTTACTGTTGCTTTAATTATTTAATTTGTTTTATTATCAAGTCCGAATTCCTTTAAAATATCACATTGAATATTTGTATAAATTGAATCAGACTTTTGAAAGTCTACAAAAGTAATTACAAATTTAGAGTTTCTGACTTCCGTCATAGCTAATTATGTTCTTTAGATTTAAAACTTCTTCTGAACATGACCTTCCCTTTCTAAATCCTGTTCGATATTCTCCTAATTGTGGGTCTAGTATTTCTTCAACTCTCTTTATGAGTGCCTTGGACAAAGTCTTATATGTAATTAGCAAAAGGGAAAATTCACCTGTAGTTGTTAGGGTCTGATTTTTCCATCTTTTTGTGTAGTGGACGTATTAATGTTGATGTCCATCCTGCTGGTAAAGTGCCTGTTCAGATTTCTTCGATAATTTCTGTTAAAAATTTCATCATATTGTCACTAGAGTACGCTCGTGTATTATTCCATCTTCCTTTTACAGTTGTCACTGAAAATAATATTAGAAATGAATAAAATTAATATCCTCAGCTTGTTTGCACTCATTCCACAAGGTCATGAATGGAATAAAGACCCCCATCCAGCGGCGAGTATAAGAACTGTCCCGACTGCCGAAGCCTGTCGCACTCCTCTGGGGCGATGGTTTATGACGGACAGATGAAATGAAATGATATCCACGAGACAGGCAACTTCGAATACTGTCGACCCTCCTTGAAATGGCTCACCGTGTTTTGAGCTGACCAAGAGAGGGCAGACAGGAGCACCCTAGCACAAGTACGTGTAAACAAGCTCAAAAGACAGGCAACATCTGGTCCACTGCCGTGGGCCCATGCGCAGAGGGAAGGGATGGGGTAAGACGGATATGTCATTGAAAAGGACGCGAGAGTGAGCAAGACCTGCCGTAATTGTATATTTAGTCGAAACATCTTACTTTAATATCCTACGATAATTAAAGAACATGTGACCGACGGTTTGGAAAACCTTCGATGATGTCAAGTTTTTTTTTTTTTTTTTTTTTGCGACCGCTTCCTTCCAACTCCTACACCTTTCCTATCCCATCGTCGCCATAAGTGGCCTTAAGGTTCAGCCCCGGCATTTGCCTGGTGTTGTCAAGGAAGTGCCATGTTACCAAAAACATGTGCATTTCATTTTCACGAGACAAGTGTTTCCGTGACCCAAGATTATAATTAACTCCCACGCATGTTTTTGTTTCAATTATGCAATACATTACGACTGTATATTTTTATTTCCGTAGCGTTACAGGTTTTCTGTTAAGAAAATGAGAATACGAATCTTCCTCCCCTATTAATTTCCCTTCCCCAACTCGCAGTTCTTTCTGGAAATACCGAAACAAGATTCTTAAGGAATATCTAGCCTTTCCCCTAGCAACCATTCTCTGTGGTCCCAGATACAGAACTGAACTGCTGGACTGTACCTGTGTTGTTTTAAGGGGCAGTACAACTATGCAGCTTTCCCTTAGTACCTGCGTTACTGTGATGAAAGGAAGCTTTAACACCTTCAACTGCAACGGGTGTTAAAGAAATACCACAGAGTGCCGATAGTTTGCTCTGTAAGAGGGTCATGAAATTATTGATACACGTGAAAGGCAATGGACTCGATCACGATTCGAACTCAGAATCTTCACTACCGAAAACAAATGTAACCAATTATGTGTGTGCGAGCATGTTATTCAAACGGCCTGCATGTCAAGTTTTTCATGGAACATGTTTCAGTGCACACAGCTCTGATGGCGATTAAGCACCATATATAGCCAAGATAACCTTATCGAAACTTTTATCTACTTGTTCCATTAACTGAAGTACTCTGCCCTAGTCAACGCTTATCACCTTAATCGACAAACTTCAATGCAAACCTTAAATACCGAAATCCACACAGGGCCGTCGCAGAATTTGATAGGTCAAAGTAATAATTATAGTTTATGTCCCATCAACTACTTTTTAGAGTTTTGTAGTTGCTAACGGCTTTACATCAGACCCACACTGATAGGTCTTGTGGCGACGATGGGATAGGAAAAGGCTAGGAGTTGGAAGGAAGCGGCCGTGGCCTTAATTAAGGTACAGCCCCAGCATTTGCCTGGTGTTAAAATGGTAAACCACGGAAAACCATCTTCAGGGATCCCGACAGTGGGAATCGAACCCACTATCTCCCGGATGCAAGCTCACGGCGGCTGCGCGCCCCTAACCGCACGGCCAACTCACCCGGTTTGTACAGTTTTCGGAGACGCCAAGGTGCCGGAATCTTGCCCCACCGCAGGTGTTTTACATGCCAGTGAACTATCGACACGAGACGGACCTATTTGAGCACCTTGAAATACCACCGGAGAGAGCCAGGAGCGAACCTGCCAACTCGAGCTCAGTAGGCCAGTGCTCTACTATCTCAGCTACTGAGCACGGCGTATAGGTCTACGTATGTGTTCAAATTGTTCAGTGTACTGAATATGATACGTCGAACTCCACACAAAATACTCGAGTGAACCATTTACGTACTAGAACCTTGGATAACAAAACATGAAACACCCGACATTTGCGATGCGGACAATTGAACACAATGTTCACAAACTAAAACCCATTATTACTGTTATTACTAGTATTGTAATATGTAGCAGTCATTACCACGCCATTCGACAAGGGACTTGAATTCTGGAGATGTTATATTTCCCTCTTCCATGATATTAGAAAGGCGTGTACTGAGAATGATCTTGGAAGTGAGTTGTACTAGGAAAGAAACCACCGTAACATAGTTAAGACATGAAGCAATGAAACGTCTGAACGCACTGTTCCACGGTGGCTTGTGAAATTCAGCTTCAGAGACAAACTGATGAGACACAAAGAAAAATCCATGCCCCATGGACGGTCTTGGGCGTACTAAGAGACCGCTGTTCAGCCCCAAGGCACATGCTGGATGAAAATCCGCGCTCAACCATCTGAGAACTCTTTTACAATTTGCTTTACATCACACCGACTCAAGATAGGTTTTATGGCGACGATAGGATATGAAAGGGCTGGGAGTAGGAAGGAAGCGACCGTGGCCTTGATCAGGGAACAACCCCAGCATGTGCCTGGTGTGTACATGGGAAACCACTGAGAACCATATTCAGTGATGCCGACAGTGGGGCAGTGCCGACGTGACACAAACCGCGCAACCACTTGCCCGATTACGAGAACTCGACAATGGAAGAGTCTCTATAACGCATGCCAACAACCTCCCAGTATGTTCACAAATTAGTACCGAGATCAGACATAAGGACCCCGCGTGAAGTAACAAAAGGAACTACACCCATCTGGAATTTGTAGTTTTCTCCTTCCTACAAAGCAGGGCCATATTTGCATGCAGTGAGACCAATAGATAAGCGAGTCGTCGTTGTTTGAGTCATCAGTCCATAGACTGGTTTGATGCAGCTCTCCATGCCACCCTATCATGTGCTAACCTTTTCATTTCTACGTAACTATTGCATCCTACATCTGCTCTAATCTGCTTGATAAGCGAGTCATGCTATACCAAAGTAAGCTCCCTGAATACTAGCTGGACTACGAAGAATATCCGTGATTCCACAGAACGTTTAAACAGCACGAAGACCAGTGGTATTCAACCACTGTATGCTAAAGCATAATTAGGCGGTATGCATTCTCTTTAGATATACAGAATGTACCAAAACTCGACGGCAAAAATTTAGGAGTGGATTCTTCACATAAAAGAGAAGAAAAAAAGGTTCTGACAACATGGGTCCGGAAACGCATACATACGGATTTATTCAAACTTTTTGACACAAATTAATTTTAATAATAATAATAATAATTTACATGTCCTCATGCAATCATCCACTCCGCTCATCGACAGAGGTTCCCCATTAACATCTAGGCAGGCATTGTTGGCGATTCCTTGTTGGGACCCTACGTTCTTCCGAATAGGCTTACTGGACAGAATTACACGAATTTCATGGGTACTGCATTGTCTGGTTACTTGGAAGACATGCGACTTGCAACACGTCGACAAATGTTCATGCGTGATGGTGCTCCCGCACATTTCAGTCTGCTGCCCGCAGGTACCTGAATATCCATTTTCCTGAGCGCTGGATTGAGGACCGATTGCTTGGCCACCATCACGCTCTCCTGACTTGAACCCCGTGGACTTTTACCTGTGAGGACACGTTAAGTCTCTCGTGTATGCGAATCCTGTTCCTGATAAAGCAACTTTAAGCGAGCGCATTGTGACAACATCTCAAGCAGTACGCACTACACCAGGTATTTTTGATCGCTTGTGTAACTCCATGCGACAACGAGCGGAGGCTTGTATTCAAGCTGAAGGTCGTCACTTTGAACATTTCCTCCGATACATGCTCAAAGTGTTTCAGCTGCCGTTACAGACGTACGGAGTAAATGTACAAAAGTTTGAATAAAACTTTAGGTATACGTTTCCGGACCCACATTGTCAACCTTTTTTTTCTTCTTCTCTCTATGTTGGGAATCCATTCCTAAATTTTTGCCGTCGAGTTTTGGTACACTCTGTATATCATTCCGTGTGGAATACGGAATGACCGGGCGAAAATATAAGTTTAGGTACAATTCCGCCGAACATTAGGAATAATTTACAGGTACCAGTTTCTTCCCCTCCGTTCCTTTTTCGATTGCAAGAATCTTATCGTGGGATCGGGGCAGCTACTTTCATTCAATACCAACTATGCCCTTAAAGTGACTTATGGGCAACCACGGAAAACCAGATTCACGGCTGGCGAAAGGAAGTTTTGACACTTGCACGGAGATGGAATGTATTGACACTTGCACGGAAAGCTAAAAATTCTGGGAAATTACTAAGCATGGTTATTTCTAACAGTGACACTTGCACGGAGGCCCAAGGAGGGTTGGAAAACCAGAAACAGGAGAGCGGAAGACCCACCCGGTAAGTGGAATTCATTGCTACAGTTGATACCTGTGTGACAACTAGTGTTCCGTGTTGAACTGGTGATAATTGCTCTGCAGCTATGGAGTTCACTGAGACCGCCTTTACTGATTTTTTTTGCTAGGGGCTTTACGTCGCACCGACACAGATAGGTCTTATGGCGACGATGGGATAGGAAAGGCCTAGGAGTTGGAAGGAAGCGGCCGTGGCCTTAAGGTACAGCCCCAGCATTTGCCTGGTGTGAAAATGGGAAACCACGGAAAACCATCTTCAGGGCTGCCGATAGTGGGATTCGAACCTACTATCTCCCGGATTCAAGCTCACAGCCGCGCGCCTCTACGCGCACGGCCAACTCACCCGGTACTTTATTGATTTACGACGGACATCAGTATATTGTGGACTATACCAATAACGATCAAATGACTGATTGGCGGTGCGTATATTTCAAGAAAAGTTAATGTAAAGGAAGAATAACAACTAAAGATAATACAGTTTTAGGCGAGACAAGTCATGTTTGCATTCCGGACGACGCGGCGAATGAAGTGAAAAAAAAAAACGTGCAAGGGAAACAGTATGATTTCAACAATTTACACCGGAGAATTAGGCCAGCTCTTCAATAGAGGCTATGACCTTGTGACATCGCTGCCATCATATAGAAGTTCCAAACAATCATTACATCGCATCCGACGGAAAAGAATGGGACCTACAAAAGACCCCATCGATTCTGAAGGAAAGACACAGGAATGAACGACGGTGGAAAATTTTTACTTGAAGACAACAGGGGGCTTAAAGAGGATATTAGTGTTTGCCAGCGAGAAAGGAAAATCTGGTTTATCAGTTCTTCCTTCTTTGCCGACGAGACCTTCAAAAGTTCAAGCAAGCAGTTTGGGCAGTTATTTAACATCCACGCCGATCTTGGAAGTTCTTGGGAAGAAGCCAACACGATACCAGCTGTCTACGCGCTGCTACCAAACAAGAAACGGGAAACATGCTCGTTTCTTCGAAGCTGTTAAAAACAACGTACCAGGATGGAATCTTGTGACATCCTGTAAAACGCTGTTTCCTCAAGCTGAGATTTTCGGTTGCAACTATTATTTTAATCAATGTCTATGGAGTAAAGTACTAGGGCCTTGTTGCTGCGTACAGGAAAAATGAAGAAATTAGACTTCATATTCGAATGTGGTCAGCATGTGATGATGGTTGGCTATGTATTCAGGAGAGCTCGCATGAAAATCAGAATCTACAGGTGTTTTACGACTACGTCGTCGATCAATGGCTGGATAAGTAGCACATGCCAAGGAAATTGTGGAAGGCGGCATCGGACCAATAACGTTTCTGAAGGCTGGAACCAGAGAATAAACAGTTTAATTTCGAGAGCGCACCCGAATGTATATTCGCTGATCAAGACTCTTCGAGATGACGCAGAGTAGTACGGTCACCATTTTGACAGGATGGTTCTGAATATCGCTGGGAAGAGAAGAAAAATCAGCAGTGAAGATCGACGAGTATATTTCAAAGGTCTTAAAAATACTTGAAGTTGATGGCAAACGAAGATCATTCCTAGTGTGTTGCTTACGCTCAGAAACTGCAGTGAAACTTCCCTGGAATATCACAGGATTTGTAAATCATGTAAGTATTGTAAATATATAAATATTCTAAATCATAATTAATAAAGAGAAAACGTGACAGTGGAATATCACTGCATAGATATGCAGATATCTTGAATCAGCACTTAAAAAATTTAAAAAAAACTTGAACTTGCATAAAGTGAAAAAATATATCTATTAGGAACGCAAGGAGACTACCTCCCATTGGTGTTCCCTGGAAACGGCCCCAAATCGGCTAAATGTCTCTTGCAATGTATAAAATTAACCAGAAAAACAAACCCCATGGCGCAACAGCCCTTGAAGGGCCTTGGTCTACCAAGTGACCGCTGCTCAGCCCGAAGGCCTGCAGATTACGAGGTGACGTGTGGTCAGCACGACGAATCCTCACGGTAGTTATTCTTGGCTCTACACCAGCGCTGCTATCTCGCCATCAGATAGCTCCTCAACTCTAGTCTAATCACCTCGAACCAGCCCTCAGATTCGGGTAAAAATTCCTGACCTGGCCGGGAATCGAACCCGGGTCTTCCGGGTAAGAGGCAGGCACGCTACTCCTACATCATGGGGCCGGCATTTATAAAATTAACAGTTATTTATAAATTGCATCTAAATTCACTACCGTGATTACCAGAGCTAGGATTTTTGATGACATGTAATCTTTTAATTGGTTCTAAATAGACATTGCTAACTTGAATCGAAATCCTTATCATAGTTCCCACATTGTAGAAATGCTAATTACCGAGCAAGTGGCCGTGCGGTTAGGGTCGCGCAGCTGTGAGCTTGCATTCGGGAGATAGTGGGTTCGAACCCCACTGTCGGCAGCCCTGAAGATGGTTTTCCGTGGTTTCCCATTTTCACCCAGGCAAATGCTGGGGCTCTACCTTAATGAAGGCCACGGCCACTACCTTCCCAATCTCCCACCCTTCCGTCGCCGAAAACCTTCGATGTGTTAGTGCGATGTCAAACAAATAGCAAAGAATGCCAGTTTATTAGGTCATTTGTCATTTTTTCCCATTTACTATTATATAAGTCATTTTATAAAGTTGTAAGTCATTATGCGGTCATTTTGTGGAATTTATTATCACTCCATGGCTAAATGGTTAGCGTGCTGGCATCTGGTCACAGGGGTCCCGGGTTCGATTCCGGCAGGGTCGGGAAGTTTAACCATAATGGGTTTTGGGTTCATTCCACTGGCATGGGGGCTGGGTGTACGACCCGCAGGTCGCCTACGGGAGTCAAATCAAAAAGACCTGGCGAGCCGAAGACTATACTTTTTGAGTCATTTTCTTACATGTTGAAGCATTTATGCGTGTGGTATTGGATTTCCAGGAGAGGCCAGTATTTATGTGCATCTTCGTCAAAGTACCCATCAAATTAGATTAGGTATCCAAAATTTATGTTAGTATGACCTACTTCTGACTCATCAGGCAGAGTGAAAGCTCCGTGCAAGTGTCACTCCGTTCAAGTGTCACCATCCTACTTTAGACTCATCAAGTAGAGTGAAAGGCTCCGTGCAAGTGTTCCAACCCCTGGCGAAAGTGGGGCTCGAAGCTGATAGCTTCGTGACCCAAACCGCTTACTCAAATTTCTAAAGGGCCCTTTACACGCTCAGACATTTACACAGATCTGTCTGTACAGACCGTATTTGTGCAGACAAGTCGTTGCGTGTAAATGAATCGCCGACCGTAATTTTGGTCTGTACTGCGGTCTGTGTTCGGCCTGTGCAAAGTCTGGCGGAGTTTGAATTAACACAGACTGTCTGAGCGTGTAAAGCTTACGCAGACAACGCTGCAGACAGATAGCACAGTCCGTCTGGGAGCGTGTATGTACTGTTGGTACTGTAGCGTAGTGTTTGCTCTCGATACAGAAACAGCTATGAGTGAGTTTACTCAAGATTCGCGTAATTGAATTCATAGAACTCTATAAATCATTGCCAAGTGTTTGGAAGATCAAGAGCAAAGAATACAGTGTTCGGAATGAAGAAAACGCGGCATATGATGTATTAGTTTCTAAACTAACATTTCCTTACCACAACTTGGCAATCCATCAGGATATTAAACATTAAAATTAAGCCTACTAACTATTTACACCCAATCTTGAAATTGTATTTTAATTAATGAATTAATTCATTCATTCATTCTGTCCTAGATGTTAACAGTGTTATATGATCTAGGACAACATGCAGGCCTATCTTAACACTTCGTGAGTTCAATTAGTGCTTCATGTCACAATTCTATACCTGATCCAGTTATACTACAATTACAACACACATTGTGAATGACTGCATGAACAGATAAATGAATGAATGCACGATTGAATTGTATTCATGCATATTTGCATGACCCAATAAATACCGCTACTGTTCTCTCCCTGTCACGGATAACCACCAGATGAAAAGAGAGCCCTTATTATTGATGGATGGATGAATGAATGCATCAACTTACAGCTACGGAACTCCAGCAGCTGAGGAAGGAACACGCGATCTATTTTACCTAAGTAAAGTAATGCTTTTTAATTCTCACCTTTAAATATTCCTCTCTTAGAACGTCATATATAGCACGGCATGTTTCCGGAATGATGTGGCTTAAAGCTGAAGGAGACACTAGAGCAGAAATTTAAGGTCCGCATAGCTTTTTCCCGTGGCCAGAAACCTCAATGTTACTACGAGTCTTTCTAAAGTGCTTATCGAATTCTCTCATTACACTGTCTTCTCTCCTTATATACGGTGTGACATACTGCAACAGCACTAAGAATTTCTCTTCGTCCATTCTCAAGTAGTTAAATCAGTCATCTTTTTCCAATGTTAACTCCTTCAAAAGATCAACGTGCGAAAGCGAAACGTGTTGTAGAAGCCAGTCTTTTGTCCACATTCTACGTTGTGATTTCTTCCTCTTTTTAACTTCCGAAATAACACTAGGCAGAAGTACCACTTTGTAAGTTAATTGACTTAATGTGGCCATGTTCAGGAAATACTACCTGCGCTCGTCTCGATTAGAAATACAGGACTGTGCGAAAGCTGTACAAATGGTCGGAACGTGTAAACGCAGCGTGAACAGTGCAGACCAGATGTGCAGACGGTCGTTGCAAACGTGGTCTGTGCAGACAAGTCTGAACGTGTAAAGGGCCCTTAACTTTCACTTCCTTAAAAAAGGACAAGCTTAAAAGAAGTAAACACATGGCCTTTCCCATATTCTGTTCCACACTAAAACTATAGCCAAAACAAGGAAACGGTTCCTTCGGGCACTCTTAATTTAAATCGAATCCACTTATAAATCCACATTTTCAGCTCAGCAGAGTGGAAGCGGTGTGTCAGCTTTTCAATCCATGTAAGTTCTTACTTCCAGGACTGAATCATCATCTTCCCCTTCTTAATATTGAAGAGTTTCCTAACTGTGACTAATTTTACAAATATTATAAATCTGCATTTTACTTTAACAATATGAAATAACTGCATTTAAAATGGAAATTTAAAAAATTAATATTCATTAAATAAAATACACACTCGTCGGACCTTGTACTCACACTTACTTGTTACCTGCTTACTTACACATACGTTATTTGAAGGGCGCCAGCTGTCACTCAGTACAGCAATAATAGAATGAGACTCTTGACCATCTCTGGGGTGTGGGGTAATAAGCTTACTTTTGACAACATACCATATCAGTTCTGGGAAAAGGAGATTGGCGTTCGGTTTCCCCATTAATTTTGAGGTTAAGATATTTTACTGTCAATGAAATGAAACTCTGAATTCGTTTGATAGAACAATATATATTCTTTAAATAATATATCAAAAAATAGTGAGTCTTGTTGCGATAAAACAGATGAGAATATGAAATTATGACATTGCAACTGAAAGAAACTAGGCATGAATTTGAATTCTTCTTGACCGGACATTTAACAATTTATACGAAATATTTCCCTCACTGATTCACTTGACTGTACCTTTAACACTTTGAGTGTAATTACGACGTAATCCATTGCTCTGGTGTTTACTGTAGATGTGTCACGCCTAACGTGGTGATACATCCTTGAGACTGCTTCTTCTCCATATCATCTGACTTCTTTGTAAGTCAATATGGTATGACCTCTTGGCAGGTCCAGGGTTGCCCTCTCTGACTCCTTGGTAAGCCTTGCGTCCGCGTCTTCCACTAAGTGACGGACCAACCATTTGGTCTCACTCTCTCAATGACCAATAATGGCTCACTGAGTCTTCACCATCTCTCGTTCACACTGGTTGACTGACCAACTAAGGCCTCTTGATCTAGTAGACTACTTCACTGTACTGCATCCGTATAAGTAATGACTGACGCTACAATGTGCATCCACCTTATATAGACGTTGGTTGACACAACTACGTAATCTCCAGAAATAACAATGACATACTCCCACCTACGCGACAAATATTACATACAGTGGTGAAATAGCCCCGCGGCGACTGAGTCCGTGCGCGCATTGCTAAATAAATACGATGACGTAGCCATGGAGTGGCGATGACTTGGCAGAATCGCCACTAGTATAGCAATATAACAACGTCACTTCCAATCTCTGATATATACAACAATTCTCACTGTACAGGTATTGAGTGCTATTCTACACATACGTATATATGCATACATCTAAGTACAATCTTGCAAGCAACAGGCAATTGCAAAATCGAATTGAATAAAACGGATAATTACAATAATAGTAACAATATCACAGATAACATAATAAGGACATAATAATAATAATAATAATAATAATAATAATAATAATAATAATACAGATAAAATAATAAAATACAGATATCATCTTGTAACGGGATTTGAACCGTTACAATATTAATGAATTTTGTTGAGCAATTGGCTTCCCGGTGGCCATGGATAATTTCGTGGAACAATATTTACAGACACACTGTCACATATACAGTATATTGTTATACTGGGATGTAATTTGTTTACTTTAGATGCAGATTGATAAGCTAAATTATGTACTAAGAACGGTGGAGGTAAAATTTTAACAAGAAGTTTAAACATAGTGTTACCACATCAGTATTGAAACAGTCACCAGGAGTTAACAATGGTCATAATTCTAGATGCATGAGTAAGTCGTCAGCATGATAGTTAACCCGCGCGAGTGTTGGAGGGTTAACCAACTATTGCCTCGTATACTTAGAATGGAGTGCAACTTACAAAGTATGGGACAATGATTCAAATAATATCAAAGTTACACGTCCGTGCAGAGTACAAGAACACAAAATAAGTTGTTTCCATATGCATGAAACGTATTTACGGATACCACATATGCTCAACAAATACTATACATGCAACTATCCGTACTAGAAAAGCATACTTTGCCGATTTACTTTCAAAAGGCATACTTAAATATTATATGCAATACGATTTTTATCAAAAATACATCTGTATAGCAGAATTTTATTTTTTTAAAGCCGTCTGATTTGTTAAAAGCAAGTAATCAAGCGAACATCCTCAGATGTCTCGCTAAATTTCACTTTAAAAGGCCGGCTGTGTTATCGTCCCAATGAAGCAGCTTGTAGAAATTTGCAAGTAACCCTCTTTATCAAGAACCATCCATGTATACACACACACACACACACACACACACACACAGTATTCAATCCAGAGACTGACCAGGTTAATTACTTGTTTACAGTGACAAAACAAGCTTGAGGGCTCCGTTCTTGGTTCACGGCGACTTTCACTAGCTCTCCTTTACATCAGCCTTACCATAACCTCTAGACTTGGCAGTAAGGAGACGAGCTGCTCGACTACCGCCGACCAAACTTTCATTTGAATGTTTTTCTACACCACCGATATACTTTGGTAAAGTTACAGCCGCAATTAACACTCTCACAAAAATTTCGATTTCGAGAATATTTTTTTGCACTGTCAGTGGAAACAGCGACAACTTTGTCTTCCAGCAACCACTCACGAACTATATCTTCAAAGTCTTCTGTTTCCTTTAACATGTTTAAGGTGTAATGCTGAATTACGATACTCTCCATTTGAATCAATCCAATGAGCTGCAACCCCCAAGCAGCTACTGTTATGTATGAAAGACCAAAAATCCCCCGTGATCTAATAATTTGGCCTCTCTACGTCATATAACTTGCCATTTACGTGCGTGTTTTTTTAACGTGTATCTAGAGGAAGATAGTGAGAAATGACAGCTTCCCGTAAAACCTCTTCAGTACCACGACCAAAGACAACGCGGCCTGCTCCACAATCCACTGCACTAGTTTATTCGTAATTTTAGTTTCCGTACGAGAGGTCACAGGCTATCAGGTGCCCCAAGCTGACTGAGAAGATGAACCAGTAGATACAGTGATAGGTGCAAATACACTGTGGAAGGGATGAATATGTTTAAGATGATACTGAAGACTACTACTGAAGACTATTTTTCGCATTTCCTACAAAACACTTTTTTCTGCCTGTCACCTTACAAGAATCCGGAAATTTCTCCAAGTTTTCCTCGCATCGGTTCATAAGCCATGTAGTTCACAAACACGATATCTTTCGAATAAAACCACACACGAACTGAGGTTTAAATTGTCACATATTCTACTGTGCCTTTCTAGCAATTGGTATTTGTTCATTCGCACATTATCTACTAATTCCTGGAAATTCCTTAATGATCTCTTCAAGGGTGTCTTCCCATTTGCGATCACTCATCGGTGTGAACATAATGACTTAAAAACTGTGTCTGGACAGTTCCCCACAGCCCTTGGACGCGGCTACCTGACAAATGACTCAGAAATAATCTCGACTGACAATTCTACACACATCTTCGCCCCCCCCCCCCCCCCCCTCGTTACAAAAATGCTACCATCCACTTCCCGTACATCTATTATACATTATTTTATGCGTCTATTTAATACTCCTCAACTATATATTATGTGTAGTAGTACATTCAAATTTAGAAATTTCCAAGGGTTCCTCCCGATACTAACCTTTGAAGTAAAAATAATTTCGTGTGGCTATTTCTAGCCGAGTGCAGCCCTTGTAAGGCAGACCCTCCGATGAGGGTGGGCGGCATCTGCCATTTGTAGGTAACTGCGTGTTATTGTGGTGGAGGATAGTGTTATGTGTGAGTTGCAGGGATGTTGGGGACAGCACAAGCCCCCAGGCCATTGGAATTAACCAATTAAGGTTAAAATCCCCGATCCGGCCGGGAATCGAACCCGGAACCCTCTGAACCGAAGGCCAGTACGCTGACCATTCAGCCAACGAGTCGGACACCTTTGAAGTGTTGTAAGTGTAGCGCATTTTGTACGCCACCACTGTATGCCGCTCTGGTTATTCTTGAAGACGGAAGCTAAGACAAACTGCGCATTTCTAAAGGCCGAGTTCAACATAGAAGGGATTTAAAAAACGAGAATACGTCAAACTAGACGGACGGATTGAGAAAATCCAGAAAAAATTCGAAAATTACAAAAAAAGTTGTCTGAAGGAAGTTGCCTATTCACAGAAAATGAAGTTGGTTAAGAATTATTATTGTTGAGAAAATTGGACCGAAACAAAAAATAGAAATACACAAAATTGACGAAGCCGGAAAAGCTGATTTTAAACACGCCAAATTGATCGTTTCTGTTATTTTGCCAGTCCACAGCCTGGCATCAATGATATTTTCGAGACCGTATTAGTAATGAATAGAGACGGGAATTTGCCTATTTTATTCCTGTGTTCAGAAACGTAGGCTTCTGATATATAAATCCGTTTTAGGGTCAGTTAAGCTAGATTTCGTTGGTTTTATTGTGCCTATAAATGCCTATTTCAGGGGTTTGTGCCTATTTTGAGTATATTTGCCTACTTGATGCCTTTTTAATCTATTTTAAAGAAGCCGATTTTCTTCCAGTAACTGATGTGCTCGACAGAATTATCTTCTCATTTCTCAAGATCTGTTTGCCCCGTTAACAAAAATGGGAATTCTCGGAAGTCACCAGAAATAGTTCTTGGGAAATTTCCGTCAGGAGAAACAAGGAACAATTTGACAACGTCGAACTACGATGCACAACCCATATCCCTTATACTTCCTTCTCGATGTGAACTGTTGTACGCGTACGCTTTACCTTCAGAACGTGTTGTGATTTATTGTGAAGAAGTGTGTCTGTGGCAATGCCCAAAGAAAAATCACCAAGCGAGTTGGCTGTGCGCTAAGGGCCGCGCAGCTGTGAGCTCGCATCCGGGAGGTAGTGGGTTCGAGCCCCACTGTCGGCAGCCCTAACGATGTTTTTCCGTGGTTCCCCATTTTCACACCAGGAAAATGCAGGGGATGTACCTTAATGCCACGGTCGCTTCCTTCCCACTATTAGGCATTTCCCATCCCATTGTCATCATAAGACCTATCTGTGTCGGCGTGACGCAAAAAAATTGTAATTTGCAAAGAAAAATCGTCGAAGACCTACAGGCTGAAGCGGTGGACCACAGGTGATCCCAATTTCACTATGGATGAAAGGGTAGTCTTCTGCCAAGCTTGCTGTAGTAAGTTCGTTTGTTCCTTTTATCCTTTTTTTTTTTTTTTTTTGTGACTGAACTATGATCGCATTTTATTGTAGCATTTATAGGAATATTAAATTACGTATTTTGGAAAGTTGTTTTGTTGCAATGCTATATTAGTCGCGAACTTTCAATAATTTATATTGCTAAAATTTAAATAATTTAATTACTGAACTAGGAGTTAGAACGTCGGTGGTCTTTTGTCACAGAGTGTATGAAAATTAAAAATCGGTATTTTGAACACTGATTCATTTCCTGTGAAAATAGATATTTACAACAAATATTTTCTTTATTTTTCTTTCTTTCTTTCTTAATCTGTTTATCCTCCAGAGTAGGGTTTCCCTCGGACTCAGCCATGGATCCCACCTCTAGTCTCAAGGGCAGTGTCCTGGAGCGTGAGACTTTGGGTGGGGGATACAACTGGGGAGAAGGACTAGTACGTCGAACAGACAGTCTCACCTATGCTGAACACGGACCTTGTGAATGCATGGGAAGATTGGAAGGGACAGCAAAGAAGAGGGAAGGAAGTGGCCGCGTCCTTAAGTTATCGTAGGTAACATCCCGGCATTTCTCGGGAGGAGAAGTGGGAAACCACGGAAAACCACTTTGAGGATGGCTGAGGTAGGAATCGAACCCACCTGTACACAGTTGACCTCCCAAGGCCGAGTGGACTCCGTTCCAGCATACGTGCCACTTTTCAAATTTCGTGGCAGGGGCGGGAATAGAACCCGGGCCTCCGTGGGTGGCGATTAACCACGCTAACTACTACACCACAGAAGCGGACTACAACTGAAATTTAATTCTTTTAAATCGTGAGTAACTTTCACCGGCGCTATGCGTAGGTTATAGTGAACACTATTGCGCTTCCGGTAAGCCTTAGCGATACATAGGGTGAAGATCGAATGTGGTGCCGCTGGGACGATGTCGCAGCATGTTTTACAAAACTGCAAAGACTATCTTTACAAGATCAGGCCAGTGAAAAGACCGTTCGTCTGGATTGGTGAGGTCCGGTTAGTAACCGCTGTGCTGGATTGGTGGAGGGGGAGGGGGGGTGGTGCAAGCAAAGAGTCTGGGGTGCGTAAGCTCTAGCATCCCATCGAGAGTCTTGCTAAATTGTGACAAAAAGTAAGATTATGGGCGGATGCCACGACAATTTCAAATCACGCAGTTTTCTAATTTTCAACGAAGGTGGCAGCCTTGTGGGCACAAATGATGCAGGATCTATTGCAGGCAACAGAAAATAGTCTTCATGACAGCTGACCCGGCTGACCTAAGTCGGCAAATAGCAACATGTAATATGTTCACAAATCTGAGATTTATAGTGCCTCCGTTTTAATTCTTCTCTGGGTAAGAATACTGCTAGGGGCAGCTTGGCGAGTCCCTGGCAATCAGATAGGAAGCATCTCTCCTCTACGCTACTCAGGTATAGTTTCACGTCATTTTTATTATTTTTTCACCCGGTGAACTCGACAGGAAACTGTCAAATTATAACTAAACATTTGAGGACATATTTCCACGTAAATTACGAATTCTCTTGATCCTACTTTAAAGTTTTGTACTTCTAGAAACATCACCTCTAATAGTCTTTTTTTTTCTTACGAAACAAATGCATGATTATACTAAGCATTATTGCCAATTAGCCCACCTGGAGAGATTTAAGATATAGGAACATTGTAATTTAAATCAATTTCATTATTTCTCAGATCAAATGTGAAAAAATACCATATTGATGAACATAGAAATACTGCGATGCATTTGACACGAGTACTGAAAGCTGTGTCATCGCAGCTTTCCTACCTGTCCACTGTAAACAGCGACCAACAACAATTTTTTATAGACCTGTGCACTGCAATGGTGGGAGCTAATATCCCTCTGCATAAACGGGAGCATCTTCAAACTTCAACAAGCTGCCGGGAGCAATCACCGAGTTGAAGAAGTGTGGCTTTCTCCTGGTGGTGTCATTTAGGGTTGTGGAAGAAAGCAGGAGAAGTTTTGACCGAACCTCTGGGAAGGTAGCCGCTGTCAGCAAAAAGTTCCACAATAGTCCTGCAGCAGAATCCATGATGGAAAGCGACGGTAAAGTAGTCAGGGTGCTATGAGGTGAGGTAGATGAAGCAGTTGAACTAAAAGCAGATGAAGTGGCTTCATTGAGTTTCGTCCAATCACTTCCTGTGTATTGAGAGATCTTTCTCTCAGTACAAAACAATCTGTCCGACAGGAGAACAAGATTGTTACTGAAAAACATTGAAAAGTTGCTTGTCGTAAATTCCTTTTATAGTAATTGAGTGTGTTATTAAATTATTAAGTATTTTTCGTGCCTATTTTGTTGCCTATTTTACACGTTAGTGCCTATTTACATGCCTATTTTGGCTAATTTTAGAGCCTATATGCCTGCCTATTTGAACTGTTTTTGGTGCCTATAATTCTCGTGTCTATTAATGAAGTACCTAGACCGAGCGCCTTTCTTCACTCTAAAACAAGATAAGTTTAAAGGTCAGTGGAGGCGAGCCTTGATACAGGCGAGCGAATCGCTTCGCCAACTCGCCAGGGTGCAGTCGCTGCGCTCGTTCACATCAGTTAAATAAAATATGCATTTGGTTTAAACATTATATATTTTAAGGTGTAGTTATAGGGCGCAGGTATGAGTAGCAGTTTTCAAGATAAGCCGGACACACGCGCACGCATAACTGCTTTATTAGTACAGTATACACTTATTAGAATCTATTATTCATCTTTTTTTATATTTGGGCGCCGGGAGGTAGTTTGGGGGGGGGGGGTCGGGGGGAGTCGCGCTGTAGCCTTGGGGAGGGAATTTGTGTAGAATTGTCCGTCGAGATTATTTCTTAGTCATTAATCAGGTAGCCGCGTAAAAGGGCTGTGGGGAAATGTCAGTATTTTTAGCAGTGTGTGGAATTGTCCGTATGGGGAACTGTAATGTAATCCTTAAAAACACTCAGGTTGCTGTGAAGGAATTCCCTACTGAAGGACTGGTTCAAGGAGACAGCCCTCAAATAACTGGCGAAAACTACGTGCCAGGATTTTGATGCTGAAAGTCATTAAATTACCTATGTTTACAGTTCAAGTCCGACGTGTTATTACTGGGACAGAGACAAAATAGGTCTCAAATGTATCTTTTATTTAGGTTTACCGGATTACTGTGGGTGTAAAGGCGGTCAAATGAGTTATAAAAAGCAAGACAAAAGGAGGGCGTTTTAAAACTGAATTTCACACTTTTCGAATTCAAAACAAAGATCTTTTCTGTAACACTTGTAACAATTGTAGCTCATCTCCAACTTAGCAGTAAACTTGCACTTTCTTTTCCCCATTACTACGGGGACCTTATTCACTATTAAAAGAATGATTAAATAATGCTTAAACCGTTCAAATATCCAAATTGATACGTCAAGTGAACAACTGCTCGAAATATAATTAGCTTACTTTCATTTATGTGTGTCTACCCGTTAGTCCCGTTTCTTGATACGGGGTTAGGGATGAGATCAATTTCTCAGGACAGCCGACGGTTGGGTTCAAACTCACGCGTCTCCCGAATGCAGAGCTTTGTTCTGATAATTTTGTCTGCACGCCCGGATTAGATGTACAAAATTCCAAACGTAATCTTAAGAAAATGTTTAGATTAAAAGAAGTTTAAGAAATGAATTTCTAAATGAAAGGTCTTGATTTGACTCCCGTAGGGGACCTGCGCGTCATGATGATGAACTGATGAGACGACACATACACCCAGTCCCCGTGCCAGGGGAATTAACGAATAACTTAAAATTCCCGACTCTGTCGGGAATCGAACCCGGGACCCCTGTGACCAAAGGCCAGCATGGTAACCATTTAGTGATGAAACCGGACAATTTCTATAATGATAGTGCGAAAAGGTTCATTGTTAGCGCCAGTCAGAACTGCGTGCATTCGTAAATGGGCTCCCCAACTCTTTTGAGGCGAGTCTGTCTTGAAGCTGGTGCGAGGCGACAAGACAGGGAGTCTAGTGACCCACGCACCCGTACTCGAGCTTCAATTACTGAAGACATTGTTGCCCTTTTGACTTTAGTCAAGTTTCAGAACACAAGAAATCGTCGCAGTCAACTTTCCAACATTCTTCGTACTTTCCAGCAATCCTTGCTATTCTCCCATACAACTCCCTATTCAGCTTTTTCCTTTTCACTCCTACTAAATTCACGTCCGCCTTAAAATTAAATTTCTCAGCTTCAGATTTCAAGTACTTGAAATCGTTCACTCTGGGGTGTAGTCTTCCAATCCGACTGTTCAGTTTATGATTTCATCCTCATCCCGAATTATTCATCCTATCATGCCAAGTTTCTTTTTACGTCGCACCGACACAGATCTTATGGCGATGATGGGACAGGAAAGGGCTAGGAGTGGGAAGGAAGCGGCGTGGCCTTAGTTAAGGTACATCCCCAGCATTTGCCTGGTGAGAAAATGGGAAACCACGGAAAACTATCTTCAGGGCTGCTGACAGCGGGGTTCGAACCCACTACCTCCCGAATATTGGATACCGACCGTGATATGTCGCCGGTAGCAGATCCATAATTCAGGTGGCACTTCAGGATTTTGAAGCCATTGGTCCACGAAGCAGTCAAGGAATTCGACGGGCTTTTCTTCTGGTGCTTGCCCGTGGATATATAGGCAGTCTTGATCAACATCTTCAGGCTTGAGAAGAGCAAGGGCAGCAAACATTCGTACATAGTCCGAAGTCTTAATTTTCCTTGTATAGTGTATAATTCGCGCAACTTTTAGTGATACATAGACGCCCTAGTGCTGAATCTGTAGACCTCGGTTATCTTTGAGATTCGTATTGGCAACAACCTTCGAAACACAAACTATGAATTGCTTACGCATCGCAGCGAGACATCTGGCGTACACAGCAAAGCCTAACTATGGAATTCACGCTAGGAACAAGATTCGAATCGAGAAATGTTATTTTATGTTATATAATGTGTGTGACAGTTGTCGGCTGAAGATAATGAAGGTCTAGAAAATTCATATCGACCGATCATACTATCGATTCAATTGATATGTCATTTCCATTCAGTTGGCAGTATTACCGGAACCGAGATTGCTCCCTCCTTAATCCTCACACGCGTAACAACGGCTATCACTAAAAGTTGCGCGTACAATAGTCATACCAATATGCCGAACCCTCCTCCACAGACACTGCGTAAAATTAAAAAAGAATATTAACTGAGGCTGAGATAGCCAACGTTTCAAAATCAGTATATAACGTCTCAGGCTGTCAATCAAAGAATTCTCGTAGAAGCTGATAATGCTTGTTTTAAGATTAAGTAAGACTGATGATACCCAATAAAAGAAGGGCAAAACATGTCCCCTTAAAATTTAGAATGTCTATATTTATTTAACCACATAACGTGGTATTAATTGTATTGAATAGGTGGGGTAATGAATATACTCCTTTTGTAAACTAAGTGAGATCGCTGTTTCCCCAATACGGAAGAAAAATGAGAGTGATGGTTTGTAACTGTGTACCGTAACAGATTCAAGAACAGTTGCCATGAACAAGGCCAACAATGAAACATACTGTAACTCATACATTAATCTTGATTATAGACTTATGCATTCGGGAGATAGTGGGTTCGAATCCCACAGTCGGCAGCCCTGAAGAGGGTTTCCCGTGGTTTTCTATTTTCACATCAGGCAAATGCTGGGGCTGTACCGTAATTAAAGCCGCTTCCTTCCAACTCCTACGCCTTTCCTACCCCATCTTCGCCATAAGACCTATCTGTGTTGGTGTGACGTAAAGTACCATTTCATTGATCCCGTTTGTTGTGCCTTCTAGTTTGTTCGTAGAGTGCAAACATTTGCTTTTGGCGCTGTTTTATTATATATATTTTGAGTTATTTTTGTGATTTTATATCATGTTAGTAGCCTGCTTGATGCTTGTGCAAGATGAATTTCTTTCATTCCAGGTTTAGCTTTTTCTAGTTTTACTTGTTTTTTGAGAGTATGGAGTGAAATTAGAATAATACACGTTCGTAGTGTGAAGAAATATGATAATGAACTTCTCGCACATTGAACTAGCAGTTGCGAGTAAACGTACATGTGTGTGCGTATGTTTATGTGCTCCTTACCTCTTGTTTTCTGAATAAATAAATTCAAAATATAAACGGTGCACATTATGCTGTGTTTTACTTCTTCCTTCCTTTCCTTCTCCTGTTTTCCAGTCCCATACATAAAAGTCGTGGGAAGGATTCAACGAACGAACGAGGTATTGAGAGATCTGATTTAGGTAAGTATGGGCGTTTTGGGGTATTATATGAATTGTATTAACATTTTTAGTAATCAATGATGCATTTCTTATTTAATAGGTGTAAATTTACATTAAAATGCGAATGCTAAAACGATACAGGCTAGCATAATAAAAGGAATGCCAACATAAAAATATGGTAATTGAAATGTACTCTCCAAGTAAAAGACAGGAGAAGCTTGTGATAATGATTTCCTACCGAAATGCAATCATTATCTCTATCACAATTACAATTTTAACAAAGTAACTGTCATTATCCACTTTATTTCGAGGTACTACCGTGGTATTTATTTTCTTATGTTGGCAAAGAAAAAGGTGTTTCTATAGCTTCCATGACCTGTTTTCGCAGCGATCTTTATTATACAGTAGTGGCGGATCTATTTTCCTTAAATGATCCTTGCAGAAATTCATTCTGCAATAAAACGAAGTGTAACAAGTTTTTTACTTTGCATCTTTCTGCCGATCTGGGATGATCACTCATTTCAGCTTTTTAGAAGGCTTTCAGTCAATATACAGTATAGTATTTTGGAGAATTTACAGGTCATTTTAAAATGTGGTATATATTTTCAATGTTTGCATGTGTTCTTTGGCAGACTGATAACAGTCCACAAGTGACAACATAAATATACTTTTTTTCTTACATGTGGTTCAATTTCCTAAATATATTTCATAACCAAGCAAGCTGTCCAGCAGTTGTTGGTCACTTAAGAAAGGGCAAGGAAAGGATTTATACCTGTGAGTGTTGTGTTTCCAGGATATGCGCACAACACAATACAGAGATCTGATAATTAGGAGAAAGTTTTTCCTACTGTGTCTCAAGCACAAGAAATGAACCAGCCTCCATACCCGCCCCTACAGCCAGTCATTCACACCGCATACCTCAAGCCAAGGGCAAGTGGAAACAAGAAGGGACTGGAAACAATTACACAACTTTCCGCTTCAGTACAGAATTATCCTCCCAAGTAGTTCTATGCAATAAGCCAAACGTTTTTAGAAATGGTTGAAATTGGAGATCAAATCAAGCTGTGAATATTTAAGAATAACTTAAATACAATATTATTCTTTACTGTAGCCTCCATGGCTCAGGTGGCGCCTCTCACCGCTGGGTTCCATGGTTCAAATCCCAGTCGCTCCAAGTGAGATTTGTGCTGGACAAAGCAGAGGCGGGACAGGGTTTTCTCCGGGTACTCCGGTTTTCCCTGTCAGCTTTCATTCCAGCAACACTCTCCACTATCATTTCATTTCATCTGTCTGTCATTAATCATTGCCCCAGAGGACTCCGACACGCTTTGGCAGCTGGCACAATTCCTATCCTCACCGCAAGATGGGGACTTCATTCATTCCATCCCTAACCTGGTCACTGACTGGAAAAGAGGTTGAAGGGTTTTTTTTTTTTCAGAATATTATTCTTTATTATGTCCGTTGGCTGAATGGCCAGCGTACTGGCCTTCGGTTCAGAGGGTCCCGGGTTCGATTCCAGGCCGGGTCGGAGATTTTAACCTTAATTGGTTAATTCCATTGGCTCGGGGGCTGGGTTGCGTGGCGTATTCAGCATTAGAAATCATCCTAGGTAGGGCCCTCATCTTCAGACATGCAGGTCGCCTAACAGGCCATCTACTAGAAAAAGACCTGCACCAGGCCTCTCCGGAGGCCATACGCCATTTTTATTATTATTCTTTATTATACAATACTACAATCTTAAAGGAGCCTCCGTGGCTCAGACGGCAGCGCGTCGGCCTCTCACCGCTGGATACCGTGGTTCAAATCCCGGTCACTCCATGTGAGATTTGTGCTGGACAAAGCGGAGGCGGGACAGGTTTTTCTCCGGGTACTCCGGTTTTCCCTGCCATCTTTCATTCCAGCAACACTCTCCATTCTCATTTCATACCATCTATCATTCATTAATAAATCACTTTGGGAGTGGCGACCCCATCGTATTAACAGCCTATATCTGCTTCATTCATTACATCCCTGACCCGGTCAATGACTGGAAAACAGGTTGTAGGTTTTCATTTTTTCAGAACAATCTTAAACATTCACTACTCGATTTTATAGCCAATACAGGTTTTCATAAAAAATGAAGCTCTTAAAGCTTGTTACATGTAATATTGATCAAAATTCTCAATCTTTTTTAACTTTTAGTGTTTTTTACAATCTAGGCCTATTTCTTTTTAATCAATATTCACTGTATTGTGCATCCTTTGTCTTCAGGCAACCACTAGGGGGAACAAGAATTTAAAATAACTCTGCTAGTGAATGGATTTGGAAAAGACATGTTTATAACAGATGGGCATGTTTTATTTTGTAAATATTGCAGCGTGAAAGGTGTGAGGAAAGGAAGTTATTTGCAGAACAGCACATTAACAGAGAAAAACATCTGAAAGCTGTAACGAGCACGAAGAGTAAGTGTTCCCTGGTTCTTCAAGGCAAAGGTCTAGTACTACATCCAGTACGATAAGTCATTATATCCACATTAATATACACTTCCAAGTAAATTATTATTTCTGTAAAAAAAAGGCTGAGCAGTGAATAAAACAGGGATATATTACTTGTAAAACCTTTGTTACTCTAACCGGAATTCAGTTTGGTAAAATATTTTAATATCATTTTTTACCTATTGCTTATTTTACCATAAATTTAAAGAGTTATTATTGATCATTCTCAGTGATTTTCAAGGTCATCAACATCCAACTCCTGCTAACAAGTCAGGAAGTGACAAGCACATTATCAAAGAGAACATATTGATCTTTCATACCATAAATCAGGCCTTTCCTGCACTGAGGGCCCAGGCTGGCCATGGCAGCAGCACCGGTGAGGTGGGGGGAAGGTGGGAAAGTGGCAGAGGCAGTACTACAGGTAAAGGTCAGCGGAGGTTTTGGCAATTCTGACTTTAATTGAGCAATTCGTTCATTTCTTGCTTCCGCAACAATGTCATTGTAGAATGAAGCATGTTTATTGTGGTAGTGTCGAACAGTTGAACATTTTATGCTTAATATGACAAGGCAAATTTTTTTCCTATTTTGCTTTACTTCGCACCGACAGATAGGTCTTATGGCGACAATGGGACAGGAAAGGCCTAGGAATGGAAGGAAGCAGCCGTGGCCTTATTTAAGGTACAGCCCCGGCATTTGCCTGGTGTGTAAAATGGGAAATCATGGAAAACCATCTTCAGGGCTGCCGACAGTAGGATTCGAACCACTATCTCCAGGATGAGAGCTCACAACAGCGCGCCCCTAACCGCACGGCCAACTCGCCCGGTACAAGGCAAATTAAACACTGGGCTGGATTTAACCGTCTGTACTGACAACAAAATCTGCATCCTCCCATGAAGGATTAAACAACCTTCTTAACGAAGGAGAAACCAACTGCTCTGCTATCGGCTGTATGGAATAGATTCAAAGCGCGCGCGACGGACTCAATTTGTTACTTATTAGGGTTAGGGCTTGGAATTTGAGGAAAAGTCCTCTTTTATCTCGAGTGTCCAAAAATGAGGCACAATATAATATGTTCATTCTGGGTCATTGCAGGCCAGAAAATGGTAGGTTTTATTTGTCCTACCTTTTTTGGCATTATTGGTATTTTTTAGGTCTTAGCATTCTTTGCAACTTAACCTTATTTCCACTATATTTTTTAGCCATTTTTTAGGTCTTAGCGTTTTTTGCAACTTTACCTTATTTCCACTACATTTTTACTGTCCAATCTAAATTCGAATCATTAGTTCATCCCATCACCTCTAAAATATATTTTCTGTAATAAAAACTGTACATATGTTGGAACCAAATATAAAAAGAGAAAATTAAATGAGATGAACTGAAAAAATGAAACTAGTGCTTGAAAAAAACAACAACAACAACAACAACAACAACAGGGGTATCCAATTATGTGCAAGTTAAGTGAAACATTGCAAGGAGAAAATTAGATGAGTGGTTTTGAAGAGAAAGGTCTCACTTGACTGAAGTATAAACCCTTAACATCTGCTGATAAGGGAAGTCTCATTTTTCACAACGTGCTGCCTGAAAACAGACGACCCTTTACACCTAAGAACCTGGAGATGACTATTGTGATACACTGCAATGCCAACTGAGGTAACGTTTCCGAATTCCAATTTCCGTAACCCTAGTGTGGGAAAGTCTGATATTATTCCAGATGTAATAATTTCAATTTCTTTCTCCAGGATGTCCATTGCGGGTTCGCTGAATTCATTCTAGGTGAAGAAAATATTTCATTCTGAATTCTGCAAGTACTTTTTTAACAAATGTGGAATTCCTTTTTTATTACCGGTATATTAGTCTAAAAATATACGCCACATGAAAGACAAAGTATTTCGCTCATTTCTGCAATGTTGCATACCACCAGAATTTTAGTTTTAAACATTATATTCCTCCATTAGATATGTAATTAAAACTAAAGTTATGAATGTATTTGGATCGCAATTTTACGTCCTTTTTGTTTTTGGATTTTTTAGACAATTTATAGATCTTCAACTTCTGAGCCCACACATACAGCCGCACTGGCCGCTATGTGGGGAAGGAAGGGAACTGTGCTGCTGAGTGCAGCGCTGGTGCACCCAGCACCAAGTGCTCGGGTTGAAAAGGCTTGCCATAAACTAAAGCATTGGAGAGCTTTTAACTTCTATGACCAATAAGAATACTGGATAAGGTACTGTTCTCTATTAACCTTGTGATACAGTATATAGAATGGATGCTGAAATACAGTGTTATTTAGTATATACATCATATCAACACCTCCTCGTCTGATGTCCCATACAGTGTGAAATACAGTAAGAGAATCAATTGAAGTCTTACATCTCAAGATTCTGTGCTTCCTCTCAACCAGTAAGAACCGCTGCCCTATACTGGGACTATAAAATAAAGCACATCCAACAAATTATCTGGCAAAACATCCTCTAAGGCTGAATTCCAAAGTTCATCATTTCTTATGCAATGGAAGTTATGAAGGTAATATTCCAGTTGTAACTTGCGCCTGGATTAACAACTGCACAATGGAATAGGCTAGAACGAAAGCAGTTGAGAAGAGATGCTGAAACTAGGATCTTCTCGGGTACAACAGTCAGACAAGGAAATCAGTGTTTTCTGGCTCTAACCCAGTCCACAACATGGTTTAATATTGGAATATCCTGTTTAGTCCTAACTTCAAAACACTCACAAACGGGCTGCAGACCCCATAATTCCTTGCCGAACAATGGAACTACAAAGCCAATAAATCTTAATGGTAATATTACTATTAAAATCATTAGAATTTAGCTGTGAAAGCACAATGATCCGGGTTTAAATTTAGTTTCCACATGCTCCATCTTAAAATAACTATAAATCATCTGGTCTTGCACCATTAAAATGGTTTTTAATATCAGCATTTTCAAAAATTCTGGCAGCTATACCATAATGAGCATTCTCATTCTTAAAACCCTTGCGAAGCGATTCTAACCCTGCATCAGCTGCGCGCGGAATTTTGCTCCACAAAGTAATCAAAGCATAACCAGGGGCCTGCAACGCAGGCAGGCCCGGGCCATTAAGTGGGCCCACGGTCTCCTCGCAAAAAAATAAAAATGATATATCTAGTCCATTGTCAATCTGAACGGAAATGATCAGGGCGATTTTGAACAATCAGTTGAAATATTATTTTCTTTTCCTTTTATTTGCAATTTGTTCCTAGAGGAGCTGCCACGTGATTGCATCTAGCAGCAGTTCTTTGTGTAAAGTTAGTAATAAGCTTGTATGGTTTGATATTTTTCAAACTGTTTTTGAACAGTTTTTTAATTTAATTTTGTTTGTACATTTTTTCGTGTTGTAATCGAATAAATGATTATAACCGAGACTTGGGCATCGGTTATTGCGTATGGATCTAGTTACTGAAAAAAAAATTAAACCAATTAAAGTACGAACATCTAAGTGATTCATGGCTGGCAGTTCAGGAACCGTTAAACTACAGAAGCAGTCAAATAAAAACCTATTATACATTTAATAATAATCTTACAATAATGATTAATCGCTTTGTTCAAATAATTTGAAAATATATCGCATTAAGACTACTTACTGTAATTAAATTTGAGGGGGGCCTGAATTTTTATTTTGGCAGGCGGGCCCGAATCTCATTCATTATGCCCCTGAGCTTAACTGATGTTTAACTTACGCAAATTTATAAGTTTAAAATGCAGCGTTTATATATGCTACTTAAAGGAACATAATTTTTATTGCAGCCAATGTCCAAAAGAAATTTACATTAATAACACAACATTAGCCATCTTTGCGGAAGGCTGTTAGAGATTCGTGCCGACAAGTACAAATCATGGCATGATAATGTTCACGGCTCTTACCACAAGGTTCACAGACACAGTCCGCGTCTGGTTGATGGAATTTCTTAGTTTTGCACAACTTATAATGAAATCCATGTACTGCAAAGCATGTGATCAAGTGCCCGGACAAACACAGCCATCAGAGCCATCAACAACATATAGAATTTGGATAAGTTGTCTATCAAAACAGCCCTGAAATTATTTGACCTCAAAGTCTCACAAGTGATCACCTATGGTTTAGAAATTGTATGGCCATATCTAAAAATGAAGCAGTTCGAGCAACTAGAAAAGATGAAAGCCACGTTTCTGAAAAAGACACCAAGTGTCTCGAAGTATACACCTTCAAGGCTTGTGTACGAGTTAACTTGTGAAACTTTCTACGTAGAGGATCTCCGTTATCACCTACCGCTACCAACTCCAACTTATCTACAGTTCATAAATAAATTAAGAGCAAAGAAGAGAGACATATGGAGCAAATTTTACTCGACGGATGCAATGATTTACAAAGACTGGAAAGGAGGAGGATGTGAGCTTAAAGGAATATATGAAAATACACGAGGATTACAAGCATGACGACGACGTGACATTCTGTGTGTGATATTTTTTTCTCATGGTGACAAACGCTTGGAACACCATTGAATATTAGTCAGCATATTCTTTGCTTTCAAAATTGTGTTAATTTACTCCTAGTTCATTGGCATCGCTTACCACCACCTCTTTGTAGTTATCATTAGAATGCACTTCGGGTGGTAATTTCGAAATTCTTCCCACTCCTCTACTTTTCATTTTCCAATCTTCTTACGTTATGGAAGTTAAATAATTTTCAATTAAGTTTCTAACACGAGAGTACAACAGTTATCTGCCCACCACACAAATAAAATTAAATGACTCCGGTAGTTGCAATTGAAAGAATTAGCTGTAGCGTACATTACCGCGCGCGGAGTTCTGCTCGTGTCAATGCACCTTTCAAATAAATCAACAAATACTGTACTCTCAACTAGACCTTCCATGAATGAAAACTTCAAGAAAGCCGCTATACGAGAGCCAAGTGCGTCCAATAAAAGCAGATAATATATATGAAAGAAAATATTTCAATGCGGAACAAAAAACCCGCGTGTGGCTAATGAAGGGTTAAATGTATGCCTGTAATATTGTTACAGAAATTGCCCACCATAACCCACTGATACATAAAGAGTACCATAAGATAAACAAGTGAGTATTTATAATAGTAAAAGAAAAGAAAAAACATTAAACCCATGCACATGCAACAATACCGAAAAAAAAAAAACAGAAGGCAATTTGTATTATAATTTAAACAAAAACTGCAAAGAACAAAGGTAAAGGAGATTCAAAAGATTAATATTTCATATGGAATTGCCTATGAGGTACATCAAATTAAGCAGCATGTTACATTAATGAGTGTTTCACAATTAAAAAGGGGTAAAACTTCCATACAAGGTATCCAACAAGGCAATGTACGAGCATTCTTGATACACTGAATTGCTTAGCAATGATCATCCCAGCAAGCAAATACTGGTGCCAAAAAAATCAAGAGAACGTTATCAAGAGCCTCTCGAGTGGAGTGGACGCAGACAATTTTGGTAATAACATTTACACACCTACAAAGACTTGCTTCGCTTGGCATACATGCTGCAAAGTAGACCAACAAATCATTCTAACCCCTTATGCATCAACACGCATTCAGCATCAACCAACTAAAGCGGCATATCCAGCTTAAACCCGTACCGGGATGAAATTTAGTTTATATTAAAATCTTCAATATTATGTGTATGTCGAGTATCCAGCCCGAAGCCTGGTTCGATCCTCAAAAGATTCCATCATCAGCTGCCGTAGAAGGCTTGGGCATCATTACGAATCCCTATTTAGATTTCAGCAAAAAATTGAGGGGGGAGGGGGCGGCGTTACTGACAGTTTCAATGTAATACAATGTCCTCGGTCTATTGAGAGCTGCTTTCCTCCAAATGTCTAAATATTTTGGTTTATCTTCATGCTAGCTTAACTTTTATGTTTCTGAAAGTTGTATGGATTTCCATTACATATAATTCTTTCATATGACAATTATTTTAAATTCTTATGGTTAGGTACTGAATGCACTTTGAATCTTGAGAATTCACTGCTTGGAAGCAATACAGTCCAAACCTTCCAAGAACTTCAATTCTGTCCTGCATACTTCCACAGAGAGTAATAACCGTTTCATTTATAGTTATTACTACTGTTTTATGTCCTGCAAAACCTGTTATGGGGCATAATTTTCTAAATCTGAATTAAAGCTTAATTATTATTTTCTCAGATGGCACCTCAAGCGCCATATGGACAAAACTGCCTCCATCATGGAATTGACATTTGCTCTTATTACATATGTATTAGGATATTTCAGGTTGTAACTCCGACTATATGAGATAGCAAAATTATTCTTCCACAGAGTTCCAAAAATACATGGTTAAATAAAACAATTCTGATGACCTACAGTAAGCTAGATAAAGGAAAATCTTGAAACAAAAGCATTCCACTGGCACTGTGCAAATGACCAATTACTATGCGCAGATATAGAATATGTATGTTAAAATGTATTACGTGTCTAAAGTACGATAACACTCGCCCATGTCAGAACTACTGTTTGTTTACGTCCGGTGCTGTCCTCCGACACTATCATCAGGTAAGAGTAGCGCGCTATCTGACTGCTTAGTCTGCCTGCCTTGGTAATACAGTGTTTTCTCTTACTATAACGTTGCTAGCTCCTAAATTATCATTCTGAATTCACCCTATTGGTTTGACATTCGTAGCACTCTCAAATTCATCTTGCCCTGGCGGTAATGCGATATTCATGTGATTATGATGCTTGTTTTAAGGGGCCTAACATCGAAGGTCATCGGCCCCTAGACATTCATGTGAAGAGAGAGTACTCTGTCCACTGATGTGCCCCCTGCTCGTCCTCTACTCACGGTGATAAACACTAGCACTGACCTGCCAAAGTGCAACCGTATTTTGGATAAGTAATGCATCCTCCAGATTATGAATGATGTTTGCTGTAGTGTCATCCTCCATTTCATATTTAACAAAAATACCACAAATGAGAAGAGTCCCCAGGATTCAAACGAGATATGTTCTCCTTCCCGAGTATCCTAAGACTTAGCATTATTTATCCAAAAGTGTTTGGATACCTTATATGAAGATTTACCTAAGAGGTTACACATGTTACTCAACTAACAAATTGTGCATGAAAGAAGTGACCAAGTACATTTGAACATTCTATCTACTGTAGTGTTAATATCAAATAACTGTCTACAGGACTAAGAGACACACTCCCTTATTCTGAAGATCCAGTGACTAGACAAGTACATGAAGGCTCAGAAGTCTAATGGATTATCAAATGAATACCTTACATTGCCTAATATTAAGGAGGACAAACCAAGGGCAATGAAAAAAACTTGCTATCTAAAGTTGCTAATCTTTCAACTGAAAATTCTGAATAACTGACTTATGTTTGAAAATTCATTAAAAAGGACTGGAATATACAGCCAGCCAGATGTGTACCAAAAAATTGGCATTTCAATCACAGCATTGTCACTCCAGATGACAATGCCGTTCAAACATAGCTATGGACTTAATGGAACTCAACAAGAAAATAATAATGTAATCAAACAGGATTTTGAAAGAGAGAAAGTGAAATCTGAGAAACTTATCTCCCACTTGATGTGATCAGAGTACAACCTGAGAAGTCTGACTTATCCATGTATCATATTCTATTAACCTACAGGCCAATTCATTAAACAAAACAACCAACTCGCAAACAATACTAATTCCTGACCAACTCCCAGAAACAAAATTCCTATACAGTAATAGCTACATTCCCCTCAAACACGAACAAGCAAGTTGATCTTTGTGTACATGGTCATACTTTTCCCTGGCAGAATTAAAGCTCCCAAAGAGAAGCAGGTGAATTTGGACACTGCAATATTGCCACTTTCAGCCTGCTGTATCCATACTCAACTACATTCATGTCTGGAATATCCTAACCAGTCCATATCATATCCCTCAAAGTATCGATGGAGGTCACAGTACAGAATCTTTCTTTTTATCAACTTGAAGTCTGCCATGTCTGGACACAAGGAATGTGGCCATATTACTGTTTTTGTTCACACTCTCTCATGTCCAGCATCAGGCTTCAAAGAGCCCTGGTCTCAATACTGAACGTCATATTCCTCCATTCATGAAGTGTCTCACGCTGATGAGAAAATGCCCAGTATCTTTGACTAGCTTGCTTCTTGTGACAATGTGATGTGTTTAATAGGCCTTCTGGAGCAGACACCAACTACATACAGACAGTTTGACTTGAGAAACGAAACCTAAGAGACGTGGCTGTAGATGTTGGTTGCTTGCAAGCTACACTTATGAAATACTGATCCCGGAGTTCCATGATAGAGTACTATCTGCGCACTTTTTAGCGATAGATTTGTGGACGGGTTTGAGGAGTAAGGAGGGAGCACTTCCGGTTCCATTAGCACTGCCAACTGAATGGAAATGAAATCTGAACTGAATCGATAATATGATCGATCGATATGAATTTTCTGAACCTTTGCTATTTTAAGCCAACAACTGTGTCACACACATTATATAACATTTCTCGATGCGAATCTTATTCTTAGAGGGAATTCTATAGTTTGGCTTTGCTGTGTAAATAACAACAGTACTAGTACGTAAAGTGTACGCCAGATGTCGGACAGCAATTCATAGTTTGTGTTTCAAAGATTGCCAGTACGAATCTCGAAGATTACCGAGGTCGACCGCATCAGCACTAGGATGTAAATCTATCGCTAAAAAGTGCACAGATAGTACAATACAGTGGATAAAGATGAACACCAATGAAACAAAACTGTATTTAAGGCATGTCGATTCTTCAGTAATTGGCCAAGATTTTTCTATAGAGTTAGGTATAGACCTGAACCTTGCAAATATGAAACCTAGCAGTATATCTCAAGTCAACCAAATGCACAAGTCTGTCAGTGTAAAAAATATCATGACATTCTGCACACTGTAATTTTAACAATTTCATTCAGAAACTAGTAATTAGGGCCTATCTCTACAACACAAAGTTACCATAAAAATATCTTTCCTAAAAGAAAGACAAAAACCTAATGTATTTTTCCTCTCCATTGTGATATGAAAAATGTTTCCCCTGATCAGATACCATAACCCAACTACCAGTCATGCCTGTCTTAAAAAAATCAATGATTACAACTCTGATAATCAAGATGATAAAATTCAAAAGTTAACAGAAAAGCATCTTAATCCATAAAATGTAGAATGACTAAACTCAGACTTTGAAGTCTGAATAGAACAAATTGCTCTTAAATATGTTAAAACAAAAATTTGTTAACAAACGCACAATTCACTCAAATCTGTGCTCATACTGGTTAAATGTTTTCAGCATAACATCGGTTAGAAGAATTGTAAAGCTAAACCATACGCAGTTAAATGAAGTATTCATCTTACCACTGACAACAAAAAGGTGATGACTTTCACTGCTTAATGTATCACATCGATAGCTTCCAGAATGGAAAGTGCGAGCATAAGGGACAGAAAGTAAAGAGGAGATTGCACCATCATCTGTACTGTCATACCAAATATAACTGTTGGAACCATTGTAGAGGTTACGTCCATCCTTCTGCCACTTGACTGTACCATACTGACTGACTCTGCAGGAAATTATAAATGGATCTCCTTCTACCACCATACTATCCCCCTTATACTCAGTTTTTATTTGGCCTGAACAAGATAATAGAGTAGTACTACAATGGACTTTCAAAGAGCTCTGATCAATATGTTTTCTAGTGCATTACTACACAACCAAAGAATGAAAGTTTCAAAATTCAATTTACACATAAGACAAAACAATACGTGTTAAAAAACTGAAATGTAATCAACATATAAGCAAGAAGGGAATTTATAAATTTCACCACAATTTTAAGTCGAACAACTGAAAACAGAAAAAAAAAAAAAAGAGAGAGGAAGTAAACATCAAACTTGCATTTTAATTAACAATGTGGTGTTATATAATGAGTCCATAAATGCCTAAATATAACTGTGTAATGGGAAGATACTCAAATTCTTAACACATTTGCTCCATTATCCGACCATGGTCGGATTAGGCTACATGTGTGTAAAATACCATATCCGACCTTAGTCGGATCTGAATTCACGCCAACTTTGTACATTCAAAAGTACTTTAGATAACGCAGTATATCAGTTTTCCAGCAGATAGCAGGCAGATGAACATTTTTACTACAGCTTATGGGTAATTTCCTGCATTGTGGGCTTTGTGTTCTAAGTAAACATGTGCTAGTCTCAAGCTCTTATCTGCACAGTTGAAAATCAAGTGGCATTGAGTGATGTAACGAGTGGATATGGCTAGTAAAGAATTTATATCTCGCGAGCAAGTGACCGAATTATTGAAAGCTGAAGATTTGGGTGATCTCATTCTAGAATTAGATTCAAGTGATAGTGAAAATGAAAAGGCAGAGACTTCTTTATTTCGCGCTGTCAGTGACATACCAACCATGTCTGACGAGTCGCCAAATCAACGCCCCCCCCCCCCCTTTACTAAAGCTTGAGGCCAATGCAGGTTTAAATAGTGACGATGTGATGTGTTTCGTCAATAAAATTTTATCAGAGGATTTTATAATGTATGTTTGTGATCAGACAAATCTGTGCGCAGAGCAGGTAATTAGTACCGCGCCATGCCCATTCATGAAGTATTCAGTAATGCTGACATGGAAACCAATTTCAGTGCCAGAAATGAGGCAATTTTTTAGGGCTAATGTTCATTACTGGTATTATTAGGAAGCCAGATATAAAAATGTCCTAGGCAGAGGATACCACTTTTGAAAGTCCAATTTTATAAAACAATGCCTAGGAACTGCTTCGAAAGTATAATGTCCTTCCTTCATTTCAATGAGAACAGGCAAGACAACATTGCAGATAGGCTCTACAAAATTAGGCCGATACTAGAACAGCTAAGTGACCAGTTTCCTTTAGTGTACACCACAGAGCAAAACCTGTCACTAGATGAAGGAATGCTGGCTTCGAGTCAGTGCGTTACCTAAAAATCGCTGGGCTGCGAGACACAGTGCCCATAGACTGAGCTGGGAGCGAATGTGTTAAAATACAAACTGAATCATTTCAATTCAAATTTGTAAACTGGACTACAACCAAGCACAAAGTCTGTGAATTCACCATCTGAAACTAAAATACAGTGGAAGTGCATTATATACATTGCAGGCAGAAGAGCACACATTTTACAGAAACTACTAAGACAAACAGAACTTGGATCAAGCAAAAAGCAGTGAGTATTTCTGATAGGTGTACAAGCATTCTATATGAAGTCATGTGCTTTGAAAACCTTATGTAATTATTGATAGCACAATATGCAATAGATCATCTTGTCAATTAAGTTTGGACTGATAAAATTTATGTGGTCATGTCGATCTTTTAAAAGAAATAGCCCACGATTATACTTCCTGAATGGAAAGTTACATTTTCATAAAAGAGGAAAACCTGTAAAGAACTTGAGAAAACTGTCTGAAAGGTGCTGTTTGCAAACCACACAACAGTGAATATATCCCTCCATACAGGACTGGCATTAAGAAGGGCATCTGGCTGTAAAAATGGGCTTAATCCACGTGTAGTGCCGACCCCAACTAACTGTGAAAAGGACAGGAAAGAAAGAATTCAAGAGCTTTTAGAGAAAAAAAAGTCTGTTTTTTAGTTACAAGTTCCATCCAACCTACATGGATCATTACTCCATATGTAGTGTATTCCTAAAACATAATAATAATAATAATAATAATTGTACCGGGCGGTACACCTCCACGCCCCGAATTCAAATATTGCGCCAGTTGAAACCTCTCTACAGGAGAAACTCTGAACTTTAAAATCTGTATTAAATCAAAGGTTTCTCGGAAGATGTCTCTACTGTAAATTTTGAAGTGTTCTGAACTATGTCTATTTCGATTTGTATTTGTTTGCTCTGTAGCAAGAAGTGTGGACATTCTCTTCTAGATGGCACTACTTAAGAACTATAATTGTGCACCCTAGTGCGAAGTGAAGGAACTGGTTTTTTTTTTTGTTTTTTTTTTTTTGTTGAAGAAATTTGGTATTCATAAGTTTGTTCTTCGTTAAATTCTTTCATTCATTTTTTGGGTTGGCAGTATAACCCCTCTCTTTCCGCCAGTTTTGAATCTAACCAATCAGTAATTTCTGTAAGTAATTTTCCTCCAATCATAGCTTTCTTCCTCTGGTTTCCATGTGTAATTCCTAGTCTACCAATAAAGTTGAAGGGGTGTGTCTTTTCATTCATGAAAGGTCTCGAATTTTCCACGAGGGTATAAAAACTGCTGATTTTCTTGTCTCCGGGCCACTTCAGTAACATCTTTTGCAGTGTGTGAATATATATAGCAGGGGGCAGGAAGCGCCTCTTTCTCCAAGCAGCAGTTCATCTACAAGGTAATGGCCTGTTAACATCTTCATTTCTTGCTAGCTCAGCAGTTTAACTCTCGGGGAGGGTTCGAAACCTTTTGTATGTAAACTACCCTTTTAAAATGTAAATTCTTTTCTGTCTATCTATAAATTACAAATCTGTAAAGCGGGGATAGAGAGTGCTTCACCCTCTCGAACTCCCCTTCATTTTGAATTTGAGGTGACTATGTTTTCGCAACCGTTTTTCTCTTCCTTCTTAAAGTCTTAAACTTATTTGCCGACTAGTAACCTCCCTAGTATGGGATTAGCCCCTGTATAACTGGCCGAGTGCCACCTAGGTTTTAAGAAGTTTCATGTAGGAGTGCAAGCTATGCCTCCAGTCAATTTGGTTTTTTGGGCCATTTAATTAACCCAGAGTTTGTTTCCTTCATGTGAAGGCCCTGTAGGTTGGGTACAAGATACCCCTGTTTCACTGTATGTGTGCCTTAAGGGCAGTTAGGAATGAAGGTTGTTGTAGCCTTTGATAGGCTTGTAAAATTGAGAGCGGGTCTGCTCTTTTCCTCTTAACTTGGTAATTAGGAGCAAGTGCTCCTCGTACTTGGTGGTTTTCTGCCCTTCAGCTATGGTGGTTGTGAGCTGAGAGCTCAGGAATTAAACTTGGGGCTCTGTAAATTCTTAAATTGTTGATCTGCTACTTGGTACCTGTTACATCTTTGTTATTTGTCATCATTTGTTGATTTTGGAAAAGAAAATATAACCTTTGTTAAAGTTTTATATTAACTTTAATTCTGTAGTTGAGACCTATTCCTGCCTGCACCTTCTTTCACCTCTAACTACCACGGATAACTCTGTAACAATAATAATAATACCGTAATAATAATAATAATAATAATAGTAATATATTTTTTACAAAAGAAAATATTTATAAAATCCTCCTATCAATACAAGTCAAGTAATCTGTTACATGAAGCAAAGTCTATACATGTTTCAGCCTAATCTCAAGGCCATCTTCAGTAGTAAAACAGTGAATACATAATATACAAACAAATTAAAAATCGTAATGATGTAAAGTGACTGATCATGATTAGTGAGTTAAAAACACATTGAGGTACAATGTCCTCTCGTCTAATAGATCTTGCTGACTGTTAAAATGAAAACACTATGCTGAGGAGTGTAGTGAGGCCGTCAATACTACGAATAAAACGTGTATAACATTTGTAAATAAAAGTTGTCTCGAATGGAGATGACCTGGTCGGTCTCAAGTCACATTTTCTTTTTAACAGTCAGCAAGATCTATTAGACGAGAGGACTTTGTACCTCAATGTGTTTTTAACTCACTAATCATGATCACTGTCACTTTACATCATTACGATTTTTAATTTGTTTGTATATTATGTAATCACTGTTTTACTACTGAAGATGGCCTTGAGATTAGGCTGAAACATGTATAGACTGCTTCATCTAACAGATGACTTGATTTGTATTGATAGGAGGATTTTATAAATATTTTCTTTTGTAAAGTGATAACCGTCAATACGGAAAGAGATTCATAACTTGCAATAATAATAATAATAATAATAATAATAATAATAATAATAATAATAGTAATAAAAATCTGAAGCAGAATATTCTAGTGGAGATCATGTTCTGCTGCAGGATTTCAAGGACATTCTTATATTAGCTACAACGACCAGTTGATAAAGAGCAACAACAGATGGGAGGAATGACGAACATTAACCTTTAATTAGTTGCTCACGGACATTTCCTCTGGGCAGATTACATTTTGCACGGTACTGAACTTCCCAATTGAACTGTGGGTCTCCCCATCCCTATACCTTTCTCCTTGTTCATTTGGACTCATCCTGTCAGCACTTCGGCGCGATTGTGCATCCAGTGTGCGAGTGTGGGATCATTGTTGTGACGAGTGACATCGCCTGGACGTTTTCTCCGTATGCGATTAAGTAAATTACCTTTAGTGCACTTTTTATTTATTTTGCAGGTCGATGATCTTGTTTTGTCCTTCTAAACTTATTTTAGAAAAATATTATTTCATATTTTATATGATTTGACCATCGTAGGTAATGGCGAGTCTCACGAATTTAATATCATAAGATCATTTGACGTAGTTAAGGTCTACAGTATTCTGCTTTTAGATCAAACAAAGTGTGTAAAATAACCTACAAGTACTTAAAAGGGTTTCTTTTAATTATACCGAAGGATACTGCAAACGAACATGCCAAAACAACATCTCAAGGACGAAAATGACGCGCATTTTTAATCCCGAAGGTTACCTCCGTGCACGACTAGTAACGTAATAATTTTTGCGTGACTAGAAAAGGGTTAAGTACAAGCGGCAAGAACTAGAACAGAAATCTAAGTTACAACCCAACACATTAACCGGACTTGATATGGTAACTGATTCATTCAAAGCATGGTAAATCATTTGGCGATTTTAAACACATTCACAAAAAAAGCACTGGACGACTACTTAACCACCTACAAGCTAGCCCAGTTTTTTATTTAGACAGAATTATAAAACTGCTAAGAGATGTACAAATGTAAGGGGTAGATATGGAAGATAATTTTTATAAAATGATTCAGTACTTTCAGAAACATGAAAATTTGTTTCATTTTCACCTACCAAAATGCTCCCTCCTGACTTTGTGGGGAACACATTATTTCACATTGTCTTTACATCAAACAACATGAATGATGAAAAATTTGGAAATCATAAACATCAACCAAAACAGATAGGATTACAATAATGAATGAATTTCTACAACAGCTCAGAATGAGTGTGTATACCTATAAATATATGCACCAAACAGGAAAAATTCAAGTTCAACTTTAATATGACCTCAACACCAATCGAAGAGTGAAAGTAGTTCCAAAAATTAAGATGTTTAAAGACAGTGAATACAGACATCTTTCAAATGAAGCAAATTCCATGAACTAAGAAAACAACAGTTTCCACAAAACCAACACCGCACTGACCCCTTGAGAAGACATGTCAAATATCCACACCTCACTCACCCCATCCCATGATATTTAACACTATATGTGACAGTGTCCACAGAAATGTTTTCTCTTTAAAGTTTCCCTGGCCTACAAAGGAAAAATTTCCCTGACTCACGAAAACTGAGTGGTAAGTTAATTCGCCGAACAGCATGTTTTACAAGGAATGAAAAAGGAAATTCCAGCCTCCGCCATCCCCATAGCTGGCCTAATTCTCTCTCCACTTCTTTTTCTTTTTAAATTATTTATGGAAAAACAATTACACTGATGGCACTTTACATATAAACAAATAATTTAATGGTAATGTGTACCTTTATTTCCAATGAACGAAGTACAACTAACTTATTAATAGAGAAATTCAAATATGAAAATAAAGTTATTTTACCATAGAAATCTAATACTATTTTATGTGGATTTAAAGCACTCTTGAGATCGAAAGCAATTAACTTGTGCTTGTAGTCAGAAAAAAAGAAAGGAATGAAAGAAGAAAAGTTTGCACTTATCGAAAAGATTAGTTTTTTTAGCACATCAAGCAGGGCAATCCTTAAAAAAGATTGTACAGAGACCTGAAAAATTGAAAAAGGTCCCAGTCAATTTTGGTGATCCCAGTTTTCATGGCCCAATTCACTGTATGCAAACTGCATATGCCTATATCAAGAAGAGATTTGCCCTTGGGGTTTAGCACTTGCAAATGATTTTCAAATTTTTTATTAAAATAAATAAAATAAAGTTAACATTCGGTCCATCCATTGAGACTTGCAAAATATTTCCTAAAAATAAGGAGAGTCCATGCATAAACTACTTTCTTAACTGATCCGCAGTTGCTGTGCCTAAAAATACTGTTCCAATTCCTTGTTGCAACTTTTTGAAGATTTAGATCCCAAAACTCCATTTGACTTCTTTGAACAAATCTGTTTAATGACTCATCAAAACAATGTAGTCAGAGCACTGCCTTGCCTTAGTCATTTCGCAAACCTTCCTTAAAATTTGAGGCTAATCCATGATTTATAACATAGGAAGCCTTAGTCTTGCCATAGTAAAGTTTTGAGCAATTTTATTGTCTGGGAATATTGTTTTACATACTGTGGAGGTTTCATCATAAGAGTTGAGAAACATCTTTCCAGTGACAACCTTGGAGAGCCCACATGGCTTCAGCAGATGTAACATCCTCATTCACACTGAAAGTCTTTAAACTCATTGAACTTGTTCCTGGCACTGCTAATTCGTTTGTAGCTGTGGACGTAGTGCTAACTCGTCGCTGCATACCTTCAAGTGGAGATGGGGTACAGGTATTCTTTGCAAAGAAAGAGACTGTTGGCTGGGAAGACTTAGCTTTCATGTATTTTATATGAGTAGGTCCTTTCGCATGGGTAACATAACTAAGTTTCAACAATATACTGAAGTTGCATCATTTACCAATATGTCCAACCAACCACTCAGTCCAAGAAACACTTTACTGTCTAGCCAGAGTTTAATGAATGTACAATGCTTGTTAGCCACTGTCATGAGTTTCAAGCAAGTACAATTGTTGTACACTTCTTGTAAAAAGATACGTGAAAAATAAATGCTACAATAGCCTGGGTTACGCAGACTAGAGTATAAAAGTATCCCCTCAAATCCATCATTGGGGAAGATTTCCTTGACTTTCCAGGTTTTCCATTTCCCTGACCAAAATATTTTCCCCTGACTTTCCAGAATGTGGACACTATGATGTGACCCATTGCGTGGGAAGAGACCTTAAGACCGATTTTTCCTTTTTGGGTTCTAAAATTGGAATAAGATACTGAGCATTTTGAAAAAAAGTTCATGATATAGGTGCAATACTTCAGAAGATATTAACAATTAACTGTTGCTATTAAGAAAACTGTATTTTGAGAAAAAACACAATTCCAACTTTCACTAATTTTCTTACCAATCGTATGTTTTCATGATGAGTGGTGCATGCTCAAACTGCTGATTTTAAGAAGACCCATAGGTAGTATAAGAACTCAAAACAAAGAAATGCAATTCTCACACCCCAGACATTTTTTCAGCTCTGCTGTAAAATATCCATTGCAGACTTTGGATCCCTTTCTCCGCAATGAGTCACATATAAAGAAGCTGTGTGCTTGTCCTAGTCAGTGAAAACTGTGTAACCTCTAAAACAAAAGTATAATTCACAGGAAGAATAATATTAAAATCTTCCCTAATTATTGCCAAGTTAAAAAATGGAACGTTATTACAGAAAGGGGAGCAGAGAAGACTTTCAATGAACCAAAATCTGTTTTACTTTTTTCTTTATAAATTTAGAGTAAATATTAGTATTAGTGCTTTAGTTTACCACAAAAAAAGACACCAGTGTGCCATACTGTCTCCTGAAATCTTCACAGTATACTTGTTGAAGAGGTTAGGTTCACAAACAGTAAATAAAAAACCATTGAAAAGACTCATTCAATGTGATATTTGCTCGGCAGTAACATCTTCATTCTTATCTATGTTGATGATAAGAGCAAAATCCAGTGGGCCTTTCACAGGTTCGCCAGCTGATCAACTACAAGAACGAACGAACAAGCGAAAGAAGGAAAGAACGAACGAACTTTTGAATATGGTAGAATTTGGTGCATATATCATTCACTGATCACATTGCACAAGAGCAGGTAGGGCCATTTTACTTCAGATTCTTTCATATACCTTCGTATATGCAATTTCTCTCCACTTCCCATTTCCTGCATGCAGTATCATCTGTAACCTTCCCTTCAAAGGCTACATATGGGCATATGGAGCTGGAACGAAAATAGGTAAAAGGTGGCCCAACACAGGAAATTAGTAGATTGTTGGCTCTTCCAATTTGAAGATGGTTCATCTTCATCATTACTTCTTTCAGTGCACTGAACAACTTCTCACATTCTGATGTAGAAACAGGAATTGGATATATAATACGAAGTAATATCTCCAAGTCTTCATTTCTGTTTGTGTCAGTGAATTTCCTAAAAGTGCTAATGCAGCTGTTCTGCAATGTGACCAGTGAATATTTGCATTGCTAAAGTTAATAAGCAAAATTCAACCCATATTCAAACCAGTTAGTTCTCACAATTCATTATCAGCTGGCAAGTCTGTGAAAGGCCGACTGAATTTTTCTCGCCGTTCATCAACACATAAGAATGAAGATGGTGCAGGTGTTTCGAGTTTACGCCCAACAGGGGACGTGCACATCAATTTTTTGTTGGTGATGGCACAAATACACAGCCACCCCATACAGAGGTATTAAGACAAACACAAACATTCAGCCAAGGAGCCAGACAACAAATTGTAACAAAATGCCCATAGTTAGGCTGTGTTATAAACATATGATGGCAGTATTCTCAAAGATATCCAGTCAAGGTGTATTTTTAAAATAATTCTTTAGGGGTCTTAGCTCCAATCCATCTATCCAAATTATCCTTCCAATCTTCAGTTTTCAGACAGACTATGCTCTATAAGGTAACAGCTAAGCAAATTCTGAATACGTTATTCATTAGCAAATGGTAAAAGACCAGAATGCAACATGAATGATTGTTGGAACAAGCAGCAAACAATGGCACAAAAGCATTTCTGATTAGGACTATATAATGGTATGATTTTCATCTTTGAATTTCCACATAATGAAGCTTTTTTAAGGTCTTTCACAAACTGTCACCTAAAATTTATCAATGATTTATACCCTTATATGGTCACAATACAAAATAATTGCTAGTAACAGCCTGGCCTTGAACTAATCTAATGCATCATATATTTCCTTATTTTGAATCATGCTGGCGTTAGTTGTACAATTTTCAATGGCTTTAATTTCATCACAAAATCCTGATGCTCATCTTGCATATCAAATATGCATTATGGCATGTCAAGAAATACCCTCCCCCCCCCCCCTCTCTCGCTCCCTCAAACACATCACTGATCCTTATTTAGGGCCGTACCCAGGTGGTAGATTCCCTGTCAGTTGTTTACCTAGTCTTTTTTTTTTTAAATGATTTCAAAGAAGTTGGAAATTTGTCAAATATCTCCCTTCGTAAATTATTCAATCCCCAATTCCCCTTCCTATAAACAAATATTCGTACCAAATTTTCCTCTTGAATTAGAATTTTATCTTCATAACTATAATCCTTAACATTTTTAAGAGATTCATTCAAGCTTATTAGTCTACTAATGTCACTGGATGCCATATCTCTGCTGACAGCATGGTACATACCACTCAGTTGAGTTGTTCATCTCTCCCATACACCTGAACCAGACTAACTGGGGTGTTACCAGTGATTTATACACCCTCTCCTTCACATCGTTACTATAACCCCAAACCATATAAGATTTGTAACCTTTATTCACAATTGAATTCATATTACCCAAATGATGCCTTTGCTGGCAAGACCTAGCGTTTACAGTGCACTACGTCTTCTGATATAGGTTAGAATAAGTTTGTAACGTTCATTGACCTGTCTCAGACTCATCCTTGACTTTGAAAATATGAAAGTGACCAAGGTATGAGTGATGCTAGTAATACCATTCCTTATGCAGGCAGTCCCTGTTATGAATGGTGTGAAAATATTACTCATAGGGTTGGCTGGTGCATGCATTTCAGTGGGCTTGGCAGACTGATGTGTTAAAGCAACTTCTGGCTCACAGAAGAAATTACCGCACTCACTTCCCTAGTATACCCCTCCAGTGACGCCTAGGCTATCTATGACGGCTGTTGACGGAACAGTGGAGGTTCAAACCAGTCTTCAGGCTGCATACCCAACATACATACGGTACCCAAATGAAGATCTTTCCTGATTTAATAACCATCAGTAACACAAAGAAACAGACACCATAAAACATACAATATTTAAGAACATGTGACTTCCAAGGGATTCAAGTTAAAACCCGACATCGTATATTAAAATGAAACTGTACATCAGAAGATTAACATTCTCAACCTAATATCACCGATCAACCCTAAGAGTAGTACTATTTGGTTTCATGAAAAACTTAAAACAGGAAATGAGCCATTCAACACAGCAGATCCAAATGTAGGAGGAAAAAGAACAGATTGTTCAAATAGTATGAGACTGAACCAGGTCTAAACTTCCCATCAGGAGCAACAAAATAAAAAAAATGTTCCAAATAGGGCTATATAAACAATCTGAATATGAAAGAACCGTAGAAGCTACACCTATGAAATGGCTGTATACCAAAGGCTGAAAAAATTTTCCCATGAGATCAATCAATATTTCACAACAGTTTCAGTTCAACTAGTCCCCTCTTAAGGATATCAGTCAGCCAGAGAATATGGTTTTGCCAACATGTTCAACCAATCATCATCAGTTATGTACTCCAGCAAGCTGGGTGTGGGAATGAACAATCCACCTACCTCCCAAGGCTCGTTCTACTATTGTTAAAAATAAACCCTTGTTTTTGTCTTCTGCTGACTTGCTATGCCTAATACAGTTGAGGGTCTTTACAGGGGTTACTCCTCTATCATTCGTCCTTCATCGTGGCCTGTAACAGGCAGAGCCTGGCCTCATACAGGCTATAGTGAGCCCAGGCAAGGAAAATTCCAGTACATAGGACCACTAGAATTATAGATGTTTGAAATATAATTATTAAAACCTTTCATGACATCCTAGCTTGAGCAAGGAATTCTTCCATTACTACACATTCACAATATCCAAACATAAGTTATTCACTCATGAGAACCTCTTCCTACAACATCATACATTGTATCATGTGTACTATGATAGGAAAACATAACTGTATTCACTAAACCACCATTAAAGATTATCGAATGTTTGGCTTGGGAGACAGCTTAGAAATTTCAAAAAATACCACATATGTACGGCCTAAACAAAGAGTACATTTTAAAAAATCAGACAGAGAGCAAAGCCCTACCAGCTATGCTGACAGTGGTTACATGTTTTTTAAAAATATCACACTCGTCCAACATTTTCGGTTTAAAAAACATTACTGATGAATAACAGGGCATGGAAGAACTTCAATACTGCGTCGTGCATGGAAAAGTCTGGCAAGGGCCTATCTCAGATCTGTCTGTATCAAGATGGCATTACAGATATACTGAGAGGTAACCAGGAATAATATGGAGTAATAACTACAATGAAAGGAATTCTCACCAACAATAACTGAGCCAGAACCACAGATTTCTTATAATGTACACAGCAATTCCTATTGATAAATATTCCTTCTTCATATATATAATATCTGTAGTGAATAAGTAGCAAAATCAAAACGCACACAAAAGTTCCATCAAGTTATCCTAGAATAAGCAGTATGCACATTAGTCTAAATTCACTGCTTTCATAAAATCATCCCATGATGGCAATAAAGGCTTTAACACAAAACTATATCCAACACGTTTCAACTTCAATTAGGACAAAATGTCCATTTTAAATCACCACGAATGGTAGCAGTGGTGCTGTGAGACCTGAACAATTATACATTTATGTAATGAAAGTTTTTTGATGTTGTAGGCATATTCACTAACACATTACAATATAGGTCTCATAAATATTGTGCTCAGCCTTAAACTAATTTTCAAGACACGGTTTCCAGTTTACAAAATGTAGTCTCCGTCCTAAGCAATAAAGAAGTCAGTGGAATGAATATACAATCCTGGATCATTGATCATCATCGTCTACATCTCGTCGAACAAATACTCTCCATACCACTCGTCTATATGTCAAACATAATTCGAAACTGAATATCGGGATTGTTGGACGAAATACCGTAATCAGAAATCAAAGTGGACACTGAACATAGGATTCCACAGCATAGGTGATAAACAACGGTGTCGTTCTTTGCAAGACATTTTAAGAATATGATGTAATCTTAGAGGTTAGCAACACCCTTTAATCATTATTGACTCCAAAATAATACTAATCTTACCTGCAGTTTCAGCGAATAAGACGCTTAAAAATAGGACGAAACAACACAATATATCAAAACGCAGCACTGAAATTTCCATGTTTTTCTTTACGAGAAAACTTTACCATTCACTCCAAGCAACACACCATCAACCCTCACAGCCCAGCCCACTAATCTGAATAACAAAGTACAATATGGCGAATTAGTTCACGACCTATGATCAAAAGTAGGGATGAAGGACAAAAGCTAGGAACCCAAAAGAAGATCAACTAGTTTAAATAATGTCCTATAGGAGCGCCACAATCATTCAAAGTCCATCTACATAGGTCAAGACACGAAAGTTACAATGAAAACGCCATTTTGAGACTCAATGAGGTCGTTTCTCACAACATTGCCATTTGCATATAGGCAAGTTACGGGTTTGAAAAAGGATTTAAGAACACAACAGCTGTTTAAAAAACTTGTATTTGCCTCGGAATATATGTCATTAATAATTTTACTATAACCTTCTAATTGTGATATAATGCTATAGGTTTTATCATGTATAAGAACACAGGTTTCATATATTACGATGAGTTGCAATGAAATTAACTAAGAGCCAAAATGATCGTAATAGTCTTTTTAGTCAGGGTACCTAAGCAAGAAAAAAGTAATGTAATGTTCAAAGAAGTATGGACGCTTAAAATAATAATTATGCCTAGGTTAAGGTCTAAATGAACGTTGTTAAAATATTGCAACGTGTTGGCGGGGTAAATAAGTAAATAAATACGAACAGAACCTGGTAGCGTCCTATTTCTAAGATTTATTAGTTACGCACTACAATTACAAATTCAGACACACAGACGATAGCCGAGCTTACAACTTACACAAGTACACGGTTATACACTTATACGGTTCGCGCGCTCTCTCTCTTATTTTCTCTTATGTTCCATCTACAATGACACACACAAAGAGTCACCGATTATTTACAGTACGCTCCCTCAGCCACTCAGTCACACACGCTAGCGCTGTCATGGTCCACAGCCTACACGTCAGTCTCGCAGGTCGGGGTATATCCGCTGTTCACTCCATCCGTCGAATCCCGATCGCATTCCGCACACGTCGGCATCCAGTCTTCCCTTCGCGCTGCTCCAGAACACTTCAGGTCCTCCTCCAGCAGCCAGCCTCAAGGGACACACACAAACGACATCAGGGAAACAGGAACGAGCCCTCGGCTGCAACAGGCAGATGCTCCATCAGGCTGCACTCTCCCAGACCATCACTGACTGCGCTCCAGCGAACTCAGTCTCGCTCTCACTCACTCTTACTCACTAACTCCGTCTCTCACTGACTGACTCCTTTTTTTTTTTTTTTTTTTTTTTTTACGGGGGGCCCCCGTAGCCCGCTCCCCCGCCGTGACCATCGACTCAATCTAGATGGCCTCCGACATGCTATTAATTTCTAAGAAGAAAGAGATAGCAGGGAAGTGATACAAGGTGTATCTGCCGGTTACCGAGTTAGACTCGCTACCACGGCAAGAGTTTGTGTTTGGTAAGGTGGTATTGAAGGGTCAGGGAAAAACCACATAGGCAGAAAGGAGAGAGAGCCTACGTGTAAAACCTGACAGCTTTTGATAGCACATGCAAGGATGTGGGCTGGAAAGTCCAGAGGTTGTGTTAGTTAGGAAGATGTGTCATGCAATCATAACCATTTCCTTGCCATTGTTTGTTATTATGGGGATCAGTCCATCTTGTCACTGCCGGGATGGCTCGGGTCCACTAGCGTCTACGCTCTGGGCCACAGGATCATCCCTTTGCCCAGCAGCCAATGGTCCCTGGTGCCAAGTCTCCGTTTGGAGAGGGGGATTGAGAGCCAAGCCTTACTTGGTGCAAGGGGCTGTCTTCTTCTTCCGCCTGGCGATGTCCCTCTGTGCGGTGTTGTTGGAACACACTTGTCACTGCAGATCTGCAACTATCCTAGGGTTATTAGAACAACAAATATATATATACAGGTGCTCCTTGGAGTGCCGGCTTGCTTGCCTGCGCTCACGTCCAGTGCTCTACCTAAGTAATAGAAAAATGACACGAAATAGTAACTATGTTATTACTGCTGTCTTCGTTATAGGGCGCGGGCTGATGTTCCGCTCCCGTGTCTCTTTCGGGGGGCGGAGGTGGTTGATTCGTCCTTGGCCGTCTGGCTGAGTTGCCATCGTCTTCTTCTCGTGTTGTGTTGCTTATCAGTCTTTCCTCGCCTGGTCCCTGGGTTAAAGACTGCTGTAATCATGGGAGCATATTTACATATTTACATAGGTACATGTTGTCTGCAGTGTGTGGTTTAAGTGGTGTCTAGGTGTCAGCTTGGGGAGGAGCCAGCTATCGGCTATTCGTCCCCCCAACCCTGTGGCTGAACAGAATGTGTTTCGGTGTGGGATATTTTTTGTAAAGGTCGACGTCGTAGCGTCCGATCCCATTTATTAACGGGTTGATCTTATTACCCCATGACTTTGTGTACATTCTTAGTGTTTGTTTTCGTATATGGCGCCTAATCGAGCTGACTTTAGCAATATCGCGTAGTTGGCGTATTGGTGTGTCGAAAGGGAGTCTGGCCGCTGCTCGAATGCATTTATTTTGTATTCGTTCTAGCGCATCCAGGTTCGTCTTTGCAGTGAACCCCCATGCAGGGGCTGCGTACATGATTATTGGTCTAATTAAGGCCTTATACATATTTATGGCTACGTTTGTGTTTATACTGGACTTTTTGTTCAGTATAGGGTATAGCTGGCTGAGTCTAATCTGAGCTTTTCTTTGGATATCTTTGATGTGGTATAGCATGGTGAGCTTTCGGTCTAGGACTACTCCTAGGTATTTGGCTTTATCATGCCATGTTATATCCTGATTGTAAAGCTTTAGCGGTTTAATGTTGGCTGGTCTGCGTGTGCGTCTGTTCTTCCTAGTGAACAGCACAGCTTGGAACTTGTCAACATTGACTTTGATGCGCCATTTCGTTAGCCATGGCTCGAGAGTTCTTAGCGCTACTTGGAGCCTCTTCCGAGCGCACGCTAGTTGAGGGTGTTGGACTGTGATATCAGTGTCATCAGCGTAGAGGTATGTGGTAGTGAGTTCCGTAGTGGGCATGTCATTTGTATATAGGACGAAGAGAATTGGGCCGATAAGTGACCCTTGGGCTACGCCCGCTCTAATCCTTCGCGTGCTGGACAGCGTGTTGTGCACGTCTACTTGGAACTCTCGGCCCTCCAGATAGGATTTTATTAGCCTTATATAGCCTGGGTGGAATTCGAGGTCAATTAGCTTCGCTAGTAGGCCTTCGTGCCAGACTTTGTCAAATGCTTTCTGGATATCAAGGAAAACCGAACCTGTGTCCCTTCGTTTATTGAAACCTATGGTCGCTTTTTCTATGAATCGCGTGAGCAGTTGTGGGGCTGAGTGCCCGTTCCTGAAGCCAAATTGCTCGTTGCGAATTATTCCTCTTTCCTTGATATGCCCTATTAACCTTTTTAGTAGTATTTTCTCAAATACTTTACTGAGGGCGTCTAGGAGGCTGATAGGCCTATAATTATTTGGGTCTGACTTGTCTTTGCCTGGTTTTCCAAATACGAGTATTCTAGCCCTTTTCCATTGTTCAGGGTAGTATTGGAGTCTGAACATTGCATTGAAGATGCTGGTAAGTAGTGTTAGGGCTTTGTGTGTTAATTTCTTAATTATAATATTCTGTATCTCGTCTGGGCCAGGCGCCTTCTTGGGGTTAAGATGACTTATAATCCATTTAATTTCGTGTATATTTGCCCTCTTAACCTCCGGCTTAGGTGCGTTTTCGAGGAACTCAGCTACCTTTGCCTCGGTTTGCCTGGTGAAGGCAGGGTCAGATGGTATTTCGTTCGGAGTGAATGCCGCTTCGATCGAGTCCGCTATGACTTCCGCTTTATCACTGTTCTCATATACCGGGCCATTTGGTCCCTTAATAGCAGGGATGCTGTGTGTTTCACGAGTGAAGTGTCTCGCTAGGTTCCACACAGGCCTGGTGTTTGTGTCGAATAGACGGAGTTTATTGTTCCATTCTCGCGACCTACATTCCTGTAGTTTGGTTTGTATTTCGGTATTGAGTTCATAATTCTGTCGTAGCCTCTATGGTGTCGTGCCCAGTGGCGTCTGTGGCTGTTGCGCTTGCGTATTAATTCCTTAATGTGGGCTGGAATTTCGAATTGTGGGTATTCTTTGTGTTTGCTTTCTGGTATGCTCGTTGCTGCGGCTGCCTGGATTGCTTCTACTAGGGTTTTGACTGCTTCGTCGATTTGGGCTGTGCTGTCTAATAGCATACCCTCACTTCCCTGTAGGAGTGTGTCTAGCTTGTGTTCGAATTTGCCCCACTTGGCTGATTTATAGTTGAGCCTACGCTTGGGGTTGTTTTCATATTCCTCTGGGTTCGCATCTAGTGTAAATATCACTGGTTGCTGCCTCGACCCAAGGTCGTTCACTACAGTTATGCTATGCCTTTGAGGAATATGTCGCAGTAGGGCTATGTCTAGTATATCGTCGACCTGATCGTTTGGCGCTAGGAACGTGGGTTCGCTGGGGGCTGTTACCACATAGTCCTGGGATAGCATGTGGGTGTACAGCTTTGTGCCTTCTGAGTTAGGTTTCAGGCATCCCCAGCTGGCGTGTTTCGAATTTAGGTCACCGCCTAGGATCGTGTTTCGATTTAGCCTTAGTACTGCGTCTATATCTTGTGTGTTCAGGCTTTTCGGTCTGGAGTATGCCGCTATGACATTTATGAGTGTTCCTCGGACTGGCATGGCAATTCCACATGCCTCCAGTTCGACCAGCTCTGGTATGTCCCCCTCCATATGTTTGATGTCGTTTCTTACCAGAACTGCCACCCCTCCAACTCCGTTGGCCTTATCGCTTCTGTGTATTTTGTAGCCTCTTATGTTGAACTTCTTCCCCGGTGGGAGGAACGTTTCTGTTAGGAGTGCTACATGAATAGTGTTCGCGACTAGGAAGGCTTCGAGTTCGTATTTCCTGGACCTAACGCCCTGGCAGTTCCATATTAGTACTCGAAGCCCTTGCGTGTTATTGTTATCGTTGTTATTATTGTTATTATTCTCGTTGAGTTGTTCAGCCATCTTGGGTTAGAAGTTCGTAAATTGTATTCGCCAGGTCCTTCAGCCAGGGAAAGGGCAGCAGGTTGGCTATCATAACTGCAGAGGTTATGATTGCAGTGAGGTTCAAGTTCGGGAAGGTGGTTTTCAGGATTTTCTCTATCCTTTCCTTGAATGTTCTCCCTGCCGTGTCCCCTTCGGGCTGTTGTACCTGGCTTGGTGATTTGTGTGTATGTGGTGAGATGGGTCTGTTCGTTGTGGTGTTGGGGGCGGGCAATGGGGGCGGTGCCTCGGATGCTAGTCTTTTTCCGGCAGGTTGTCTGCTGGGGGTGGAGCTGGCCCGGGGGGACCCTGGGGCAGCTCGGGGGCAGCGTGCGTGGGCTTAACCTGCCTTGTAGTTATTGGGGGTAGGGCCTTCTTCTTTGAGTAGTTCCTGGAGGTCTTACTTTGGACGGAGGTGGGGGGGTGCTTGGGCTGAGGGCCCAGGGTTGTGTGTACCCTCCGTCCTTGGGGGTTGCAAGTTAATTTTGCCTCCACCTGAAGGGTCTAATTTGCCTGAGTGGCCTTGTTTACGGCCCTTTGAGCCTGAAGGGCCTGGAGGACCTGAAGGGTCTTTTTTACCTGAGGGGCCCGTTTTCTGCTTGCGTGAAGCGCCTGTGCCTGGTGGGCCTGCTTAGGCTTTAGGGTTGCCACGCTTGTCTCCCTTTGGCCCTTTGCCTTGATAAGCGACTTCGTAGTCCCTGCGGCTGGGACATTCTCTATAATTAGCCGCGTGTTTCCCCCCGCAGTTTGCGCACTGAGAGTACGCGGGGTCGCTGCCGTGGGGGCAGTCGCGAGACAGGTGGGAGGCGGCGCATCTGCGGCATCTGGGATCTAGCCGGCAGGCCGCTCCTGAGTGCCCATGCCTCTGACACACTCCACATTGGGGGCCAGTGGCTGGGGGGCGGTACGGCTCGACTGTCACCAGCATATTCGCCAGCATCCGCATTCTCCTCAGACTGTCTGCTCCTGGGGTGTCCGCCACGGCAACTAGGAAGAGACAGCCTTTGGCTGGTCTGTTTCCTGTTCGCATCCGGTGCACTGTAAGAGCGTTGATACCCTGGGCTTTGATGGCTAGCCCGATATCTCCTGGCTCGTATGTGTTGTTGGGCGTTCTCACTACGAATCGTTTTACTGTAGCGTTGGGCAATATCTTCACAAATGTGATATTAAGCCTCCTCAGCACCTGTATAGCGATTTCATAGCTTTCGAAGCTAGACATGTGTAGCCGGACTGCTTCGTGCGTATTAAATCTCGGCTTAGAGAAATAGTAGTTTCTCTGCTCATGTTTCAGCTCTTTGAGAAGCTCCATTTCAATCTGCTTGATGTTGTTTGTGTATACCGTAAGGGGTGGGGTTTAGACCCCTTACGGGTGGCTGGTTGAGGTGATTCCTGATATGTCTGCCTCGTGTTTGTGTTTGGTGGTGGCATAGACGTGTCATTTGTAGTGTCCGTGGAGCTATCGGCCTGGGTTCTCGGGTTTCGACCCCCGCCTTTCTGAGCCTTGCGGCTCCGGGGCTGCGGTTCTTTCCCTTTCCCCTTCCCCCCCTTCCACCCTTTGGCCTCCTTAAAACCGTCACCCTGATTTCCAGGCCGGGTGGCTGGGACCTCGGGTTCGGTCGCCCCTAGTTCGCGCTGCTCCTCTCCTTCCGAACTTTCAGATTCGGCCTCCTGGGATGAACTTGATAGGTCCATCACCAGTTTAGCCTCATCCGAGTCGGAGTCTGAGTTGCTGGCTTGCTTGGGGGAGGGTTGGACTTTAGTTGGCGCCTTCCGCCGAGTCCGGTTCTTTTCCCCAACCTCCCTTCCCTGGGCGGCCGCCTCCTCGCTCGGGTCTGCAGGACTGGGTCCCTCTTTCCCGGCGTCTGGCAGTGCGACCACTAGGTTAGGTAGGAGGGGGTGGATTGCATTGGGGGAGAGGTGCCCTCCGTGTTGTGTTTGGCCCCTTGGGCAACCAGGCCGGTCGGCGCGCCGCCCCCAGGTTTCGCCAGGCCGGTCGCTGGCTCTGCTATACAGCGTTCCGCGCGGGTAGGCACTGGTTGGACTGGTAGGTGCGAGCTTAAGCTCCGGTTAGCTGTCAAGGGGGTGTTAGTGTTAGTGTCAGTGCTATGTATGCCTGTCATGTGTAGAATGTAGTGTTTCGTGAGTGAAACACTATCTGTCACGTTAATTCCCTGCTCTACGGGGTCAGTGTCCGGAGCTAGGGTCGTTTGTGACCGGTTTGGGCCGCGCGTGACAAGGCTACCTGTGCCAGCCTTAAGAAAGGCTGGCTTAACATTCCTGCCAGTGGCCGTTGCTGTGGGGCTGCCCTCAAACTGTAGCCACGGATATGTGTTGTTGAAGTTGAGGCGCTGTGAGTACAGCGTCGCCACAGTCGAGTAGAGACGTAGGGGGTCTCATTCTCCGCCGTAGGTTTGGAGCCAGCCGGTTGGTCAGAGCGCTGTGATAACAGCGTCTCTTCCCTCTCGGTCTCCTCTGGACATTCTAGTTGCTCGGCGATTGTGTCTGTAAGGGTCCCAGGCTCGTCGACAAATTGCTCTTTCCGATGCGATTTATTGCTCTTTTGGGAATTACGAGCCTGGTTCCGTGTGTTTTGGTGTGGGGACATTCTAATACGAACTAGTGGGCGCAGGATTATCCGTTGTTAAGCGGGTCCCTGGTCCACAGATTCCCTATCTAACCCTAGGTACCGAGAAGCGGTAACCGGTTGGGGCAGGTAGTGTAGTCTCTCGAAGTCTGGACGGTCTCGGTGAGAGGAGAGGGACAGCGGAGCGATAGGCACGTATGTCCTCTCGCTAGCGCAGTCGAACTCGTCCTCTGACTGACTCCAAGTTACTCCTCTCCTTATATACCTGCTCTGGGCCTTCCAGAACAATCCGGATGCTAGATGTATCCAGGAACCTCGCGAGATAGAAGACTCCAGATTAATCTTCCAGTCGTTTCCGTAGTCCTCTGCTGCGGGACAACGGGCGGAGGCGAGAGTGGCTGGCCTAGCACTAAAGTGCTGCACGTGATTGGCGCGGCTGAAGTAAGGGGGTGGGCCGAATACGGTGACGCGGCGGACCCGTAGCAAGTTGGCATGGCGGACACTATAACCATTACAATAAATATTACAGAGAGCAACTTTTTTTTACAACTTCACACAGATAGGTCTTATGGCGACGACGGGAGAGGGAAGGATAGGAGTGGAAAGGAAGCGGCCGTGGCTTTAATAACGGTACAGCCCAGACATGTGCCCGGTGTGGAAATGGGAAGCCACGAAAAACCATCCTCAGGGCTGCCGACAGTGCAAATTTAGCCATATTCGTAGTAACAAGAAAGAATGCAAATATTAGAAAATTGCTACACAGATGGTGCCCGTCTCCGTAGCGTAACGTTTAATATTATTAGCTTCCGTCCTCGAGGACTACATTAGATTCACTTTACATGGTTCAAATGGAACATGCAGTTCACTACATTCGATGTGTGCCTTGAAAAATACTTCACAAATTCGGGATGGGGTAATGAGTTTACTATTATACTAGAGGAATATATATTTCATCATCATTCTCTAACGGCTAAGCCTTGTCGCTGCATCCATTCTCATCTCAATCCTGCTGTTCTCTTCTCTTCCTTGTAGTCTTTACATCTCATCAAGTTCCTCACATCCTCAAAATATATCTTCCTTGGAAACCCTCTTACTTTCTTTCTCAGTATTTTTTCCTTCAAAGCCGTTTACTACGAAGTCATTATGTCTAAGGAGATGGCCGACAAGTTTTATCTTCCCTTTTTCCAAAATCTTTATCAGTCTTCGTTGCTCAATGATTTCTCTTAGAACACCTCGATTCGTCTATTTTTTCAGTGCAGCGTGTCCTCGTCATTCACATCACAATCCACATTTCAGTTGCTCCCAATAAAACTCCTTCCGTTTCTCCAATATTCCAGCACCCACAACCGTAAAGCAGTATACTCCACACACAGGATTTTAGAAAAGACTTTCTTGTTTCTAAACTTATATGACTATTTGTTAAAATATTTATATTGATTTGAAAGGCCTATTTAGCAAAAGAGCTACTCCCCTTTTGATTTCCTTGGTGCATCTATTGTCTTCCGTTATCACGAATCTTAAATAACAGAAAGATGCACTTGTTCTATATTGGAATTTCCTATTCTTATGTTTGTATTAACTTCCCTGGCATCTTTAATCAGAAATGAATATTGGTTTCTTTACTAGTTTCTTTACTATTGGTTTTAAGTTTATTATGTATCAATATATCACACAGAACAGTCAATATTCTATTTAATTACTTCTCAGTGTCTGCTACTATGAAATTATCATCAGCAAATCTAATACTATGGATTCTTTTCCTATTTATTTATATTCCTGCAGTCTTTCCCTTTAAAACACATATTGCTTCTGCAATAAACAAATTGATCAGTTCTTCGAGTGTTCTGAAAGAGTAAAGGCCGGTCTCCACTGATTAACATTTAACAACAACATGTTAAATGTTAAAAGTGTTAAATGTTAACTGGTGACACCATCAACATGTTCAATGTTAATGTTGAATACTGTTTCATTTAGCATTGTGTCCACACTTAATAAACATGTTAAACTTGACTTTCTTTGTTTATATATAGGCCCTAAGTAGTTCATCATATCAATTTGTGGTAATACATTCAGGCGTGTCTAGTATTTTCAAATAAGGACAACGGACTCAGATGAAGAGGATTTGGCACTTTGTTATTGCCACTGTTGCTTCTTATTATGGATTAGAAATGCAGTTTCATTAGACTTATTTCCTCCCCTCATCTTGCTCATTGCTTCCAAAGCAAACCACTTTGAAGTATAAATTTTGTCTGCTCCCGCACCCGACTTCTGATTTTCTTGCAATACTCGACTGTACTCCGAGCGGAAGGACGCTACGTTTTTATCAATGCACTCGCGGGAACAATTATAGATAATTTAGAGTTCCTGGAAACAGTCCGCTTTCTTCGCTTTATCTCTGTATTCCTTTGACGAGGCATCCCACAAACAAGGCCTTTCTATTATATCATTAATTAAGTCCGAAGTAATCTTGCTCCACTATATTTCTGACTATTAATTTTAGTATAGTGCAGAGAGAACGAGATACGTGCACGTGCGTGCCCCTACTGTATTTGTAGCTGATAACAAAGAGGATGAGTGTTGCGAAGTGTTGTAACTATAATCCTACTTCACGAGAAGCACGTCGTTTGCGTCGTTTGCGTCATTTAGGCTATCTGTTGGCATGGAAACAGCTGAAGTTGTGCCGACATCTCCAAACAACGAATTGACTTGACATGTTTTCTACTTGGAGCGGAAAACACGCTAACATGTTAAACGTGTTAACCTCAACATTCTGAGTTAACATGCGAAGTCAATTGGAACACACAATCACACTATACATGTCAATTCTGGGTGATTTCCGACAAAAGAGTAGCGTTACAAAAATGTTGCAAAGTTTGGGCTGGGAAGAATTGAGAGAAAGAAGGAGAGCTGCTCGACTAAGTGGTATGTTCCGAGCTGTCAGCGGAGAGATGGCGTGGAATGACATTAGTAGACGAATAAGTTTTAGTGGCGTTTATAAAAGTAGGAAAGATCACAATATGAAGATAAAGTTGGAATTCAAGAGGACAAACTGGGGCAAATACTCATTTATAGGAAGGGGAGTTAGGGATTGGAATAACTTACCAGGGGAGATGTTCAATAAATTTCCAATTTCTTTGAAATCATTTAGGAAAAGGCTAGGAAAACAACAGATAGGGAATCTGCCACCTGGGCGACTGCCCTAAATGCAGATCAGTATTGACTGATTGAATTGTAACATGTTAAATTTAACATGTTAGTGTTAAATGTTAATCAGTGGAGACCTAACAACATGTTAAATTTAACATGTTACAATTGACATGTATATTGTGACTTTGTCTTCCAATTGACTTTGCATGTTCACTCAGAATGTTGAGGTTAACACTTTTAACATGTTGGCTTGTTTTCCGCTCCAAGTGGAAAACATGTCAAGTCAATTCGTTGTTCGTGAGGTGCTGGCACAACTTCGGCAACTTCCTTTCCGTTTCCATGTCAACAGATAGCCAAACGATGCAAACGACGTGCTCCTCGTGAAGTAGGATTATATTTACAACACTCCGCAACACTCATTCTCTTTGTTATAAACTACAAATACAGTACTGGTACCGATACGCGCACGTGTGTCGTTCTCTCTGCACTATACTAAAATTCATAGTCATAAATGGAGTGGAGCAACATTACTTTGGACTTAATTAATTATATAATAGAAAGGCCTTGTTTGTGGGATGTCTCATCACGGGAATGCAGGGATAAAGCGAAGAAAGCCGACATTTTCCAGGAACTCTGTATGATCTATAATTGTTCCCGCGAGTGCATCGGGAAAAACCTAGCGTCCCTCCGCTCCCAGTACAGTTGAGTATTGCGGGGCGGACAAAATTTATACTAAGTGGTTTGCTTTTGAAGCAATGAGCAGGATGAGGGGAGGAAGTATATCAATCAATCAATCAATCAATCAATCAATCAATCAATCAATCAATCAATCAATCAATCAATCAATCAATCAATCAATCAATCAATCAATCAATCAATCAATCAATATTGATCTGCATTTAGGGCAGTCGCCCAGGTGGCAGATTCCCTATCTGTTGCTTTCCTAGCCTTTTTCTAAATAATTTCAAAGAAATTGGAAATTTATTGAACGTCTCCCTTGGTAAGTTATTCCAACCCCTAACTCCCCTTCCTATAAATTAATATTTGCCCCAGTTTCTCCTCTTGAATTCCAAGCTGGAATGATAAAAGCTGCAGATAGCTGTGATCTGTGAACACTCCGTCCTTTTTCGGCAGGGAGCGGGTCAAATAGTGAAGACTCCCAGGGCAAAAACTATGCCCTTTAACTAATATGTTCCCTAGGAGTACCCGATGTGTCTGAAAATCTTCACTACACTGGCGGCGGAAGAATCTATCTGACTTGGAGGCAAATTTTTACTCCAAGCCAGAGGAGAAACCCCCTCTTCACTGCTAATTTGGAATAAAATGAATGTAGAATTTTATAAAAGTGAAGAGGAAGAAGCTTTTCTTAAGAAACGGATCTTTTCAGTGTTGAATTTTGAGCTAATAGAACTGCATTTCTAAATCATAACAAGAAGAAACAATGCAATAACACAGGCCAAATCCTCTTCATCTGAGTCCATTGTCCTTGTTTGAAAATACCAGACACCACCTAAATGTATTACCACAAATTGATATGAACTACCTATAAATGAACAAAGAGAGTCAAGTTTAGCATGTTTATTAAGTGTGGACACAATGTTAAATGAAACAGTATTCAACATTTAACATGTTGTTGTTAAATGTCAATCAGTGGAGACCGGCCTTTAAGGAATGTGCCGATATTTTGTTGACACTTGTTTTAATATGATGATACAATGCTTTTAAATGAGAACAAAGAAAAATGTAGCCGTGAACGTTCAGGCAGGAATACTAAAGCTAAAAAGGTAAAGGCCGGTCTCCACTGATTAACATTTAACACCAACATGTTAAATTAACATGTTACAATTGACATGTATATTGTGATTGTGTCTCCCAATTGACTTTGCATGTTCACTCAGTATGTTGAGGTTAACACTTTTAACATGTTGGCTTGTTTTCCGCTCCAAGTGGAAAACATGTCAAGTCAATTCGTTGTTCGTGAGATGTTGGCACAGCTGCGGCAACTTCCTTTCCGTTTCCATGTCAACAGATAGCCAAACGATGCAAACGACGTGCTTCTCGTGAAGTAGGATTACATTTACAACACTCCGCAACACTCATTCTCTTTGTTATAAGCTACAAATACAGTACTGGTACCGATACGTGCACGTGTGTTGTTCTCTCTGCACTATACTAAAATTTATAGTCATAAATGGAGTGGAGCAACATTACTTTGGACTTAATTAATTATATAATAGAAATTCCTTGTTTGTGGGATGTCTCTTCAAAGGAATGCAGGGATAAAGTGAAGAAAGCCGACATTTTCCAGGAACTCTGTATGATCTATAATTGTTCCCGCGAGAGCATCCGGAAAAAACCTAGCGTCCCACCGCTCCCAGTACAGTCGAGTATTGCAAAGAAATCAGAAAAGTCGGGGTCGGGAGCAGACAAAATTTATACTTCAAAGTGGTTTGCTTTTGAAGCAATGAGCAGGATGAGGGGAGGAAATATGTCTAATAGGACTGCATTTCTAAATCATAACAAGAAGCAACAATGGCAATGACAGAGGCCAAATCCTCTTCGTCTGAGTACATTGTCCTTGTTTGAAAATACCAGACACCACCTAAATGTATCACCACAAACTGATATGATGAACTACCTATATGTAAACAAAGAAAGTCAAGTTTAACATGTTTATTTAGTGTGGACACAATGTTAAATGAAACCGTATTCAACATTTAACAATGTTGATGGTGTCACCAGTTAACATTTAACACTTTTAACATTTAACATGTTGTTGTAAATGTTAATCAGTGGAGACCGTGCTTATTGCATACATGAAAGATCAAGCCCTTTCACAGCAGTCCATTTCACATCTTGATTATATGTCTAAAATCAGTCTTTAAATAATAAACTTCATTCATTTATCCAGAACTGCTTTTGCAACTTTGAAGTTAATATCTTAGTAACACTTTCTTTCTAGACGTAATTTATTTATCCATTTCCGTACATACATTTCCATTGATATTTGAATTTAGCGCGAATTTTCAGGTCAAGCCATTAGGAGCGCCACTTGCTACATGTCTCCCATTTTAACAAGGCTAAATTCGAAAGTGTCGCGTATTGTCGCTACTGTATTTAGAAGAGTCACGTTACCTCGTGAGAACAATTGGCGCTCGATAAGCTCATACCGTGTACTACTTGGCCAGTCTCATTCGCGACATCGTCCTGTAGGGTTGGTAGTGTTCGAGGTTTCGTGTTCTGTATCTTGAAGTTTCTAGAACTTACTCCTGAATTCGCGTCCTAGGTTGAGTGTGATTTGTGAAGTGGTGGCATGAGTTCTGATAGTGGAGGTACTGGGGACTTTCATCCCGCAGCAAATAGCAATGTTGAACGGGAAGAGGAGGTGAAAATGGATACAAACGTGACTGATAGTTCTCCTAATACCCCTTCGTTGCAAACTTCGACCCAATGCAATAATAACCCTCCTCCCTCCTGCCCACCCTCCAAGCAATATGTAATGTAATTTATACCCATTAAACCACCCAGGCCCGTATATTGGTGTTGTTTCATCCAAAAATGGTAATAACATTGGCAACCTGCACCCCATGGTTATTGGGCGTTTACTTCATGAAAGAAACTTTTCTGTTAAATCCATTCAGTACAAAGGCCGTAATCGAATTCAGGTAAACTTTCACTCTCCTAATCATGCTAATGATTTTTTGCAGAATGAGTTCCTTGATACACACAAGTTACATGCCTTTATTCCTCACTCAAATATCTTCCGGGTTGGCATTATACGCGGTGTTGAGAAAGATTTAACTGAATCAGATATTCTTGCCTTACTTAAGACTGACGTAAAAGTACACTCTGTTCATCGCCTACGTCGCAAAACTCTCCGAGATGGTCAGGCAGTATACCTACCTACAGGCTCCGTAAAAATTGTTTTTTGCTCCAAATCATTGCCCAAATATGTTTCAATCTATCGTGTAATATTGGAAGTCAATCCCTTTATATTCTAGCCCATTATTTGTTCCAAATGCCAGAGTTATGGTCACACCATTCGCAATTGCTAGTCCACTAACTTCCGTTGTCGCAACTGTGGTTTGAATCATGCTACCTCCGATTGCCTTGCTAATGTCAAACTATGTCTACATTGCAATCGGGAGCATGAAACGGGCTCATCTGATTATGCTGTTCATCAGAGGCAAATAGAGATTAAAAAACTAATGTGCACTGATAACATCTTTTTTTCAGAAGCTTCTGCTCGACTATTTCCACCTACTTATTCTGATTACAATAACATTCAACAATTTCCTCCCCTACCCTTGCAACATTCTTCTCCAATACAAGGAATGCAGCGTAAACGCAAATTCACGCAAGTGATTGTCAAGGATTTGCCACCTAAGCCTTCTCCCGGCTATGATAGAGCTGGATATCTCCAGATAGTGCAACCCACTACATCCCCTCGCCCCTCTCAATCTCCGTGTTATCCATACCCCATTCAACCCAGTCAGCCAACTCCATCAACATCGATCCAACAATCCCAATGCAACCCGCACAGCATCAACAACAAACAGGTCCCACACTAACACAGCGAGAACATGTCCAACAGTGTGTTCTCAACCTTCTAATGCAGCTAACACAACTAATTGGAGATCACCCCAATATTTTACCAGTTATTAGTCAACTTCGAAAAAGTTTACACCTTATATTTAATAATGGTAGTACGCATTCTTCAATGGAATGCTAGGAGTCTAAAAAATAAACAATACGAATTAAAAATTCTAATGCACGAAGCATCTCCTCATATAGTCGCTCTGCAAGAAATATGGCTTTCTCATAACACTAACTTTAATTTTCCAAGTTATTCTATTGAACGCCATGATGGATCAGGATTTGATGGTGTCGCACTTATGATACATAATTCGTTATCGAACACTCCATTACATCTGCAATACATAATACCAAACACCTATTCCCTGGGCATTATGTATCATAACACATATGTTATAAACTTATATAATCCTCCCGATAATTACATCTCATTCGCACAATGGTACAAATTTTTTAATCAATTTCCATCTGATACCCAACTACTTTTTTCCGAGATGTCATTATACATCATACTCAGTTCATACAGTTCTTACATGCTGTAAATCAACATAATCTCCTGATTATTAATGATGGTTTCCCTACCAGGCTCACTCCTCCTGGTTCATTACCTAGCGCAGTCGATTTATCACTTTGCCGCAACACTCTTGCCTCTATAACCACGTGGAGAGTACTAAGAGACACTCATACAAGTGATCACTTTCCTAACATCATTACTTATGGACATGGGTATATTACTAAACACCCTCTTAACCACCATTACACCGGTCAATTTCGTTCCATGAAACATTTCAGTCCTTCGTACTTTAAGTCCTTCATGGTAGCTCAATTAGAGAAATCACCTGCAACAGAATTATCCTATCAATCAATTCTCAAAATCATAACACAGTATCTGGACCTATACCATCCTTTTAAAACACTATCAAACTCCATAACAACTGGTACCTCTAAATTAAAGTGGTGGGACGCTGAGTGCCACCAATTAATCCTCAAACGCAAGAGACTTTTCCAAATATATCGTAAAACTTTAACCCCTTCACACTACTTTCACCTCAAACATCATATTGCTCATATCCGACGTGTATTCAATCAAAAACAACGACAAGCCTGGAAAACTTTTATATCCTCCTTCCATACTCATATTTCTGCATCTCAGTTGTGGAATGCTATCCGTGCTCTCACTCGGCCTTCCAATCATGTCCCTCGCCCTCATATCACGTCGAATATTCTGAATGAATTTCTAATATCCCTCACTCCAGATTATGTACTTCCACCTTATACCCGAGCTATGTCTGCTTCCACTAATCGGTCTACCGTCCTTTCTCGTCCCATCACTCTCCCAGAGCTCACGTCCATACTTAACCCTGCAAATCGTCCACCCCGGTCCTGATTATATCTCTTACGCTATTTTACAACAATTGCCGATCAAAGCCATACAAGTGATTGTTCAGTACTTTAATTTTGTGTTAACGACTACGACTCCTCCTCCGGAATGGAACACTTTTTTCCTAATCCCGGTTCCAAAGCCTCGTCGTCCAATGACCACCCCTCACAATATTAGAGGAATAATCTTGCCATCTTGCCTACGCAAACTATTTCTTAAAATCCTGCTCAAAAGGTTTCTGTGGTACTTAGAGTATTATTCCCTCCTTCCAAAGTATCAGTATGCTTACTGTAAAGGTAGAAGTGCTCAAGATGCGATCAATATGCTTATTATTGACATATTATTACCTAAATCTAGGAAACAGCACACTCTTGCTGTCTTCCTAGATATACGACGTGCCTTTGATTCAGTCCCCCTGAATATGTTATGGGATGTGTTATTACAGAAAGGAATCCCGACCACTTTCATAACTCTTCTGCGCCATCTATTAATATATCGCACTCTTATCTTCAAACCTCCTCTCACTACACAATCCCCTCGACAAGCTACTGTCGGCATCCCTCAAGGTGATATATTCAGTGGGATAGTGTTTGCTTTGTATTTATCTGACCTTGAGCAACTTGCCCTCCAATCTGCCAGAATTCTTATGTATGCTGACGACATATTTATCTATTTTTCCCATCAAGATGTAGATGTTGCTCGGAAATGCATAACACAGCTCCTGATTAAAGTCCAGTCTTGGCTACACACTCATGGGTTATCCTTATCTCCTGATAAATGCCCTGCGGTAATTTTTACTAACAAGCGTGTTTATAATTCAGAGCCCTTACTGTTCGATACATATGAAATTCCCATACGTTCGCACCATAAATATCTTGGCATTATACTTGATCGTAAATTACACTTACCCCAACATATACAACACCTACGAAACTGTACTGCCACATATATTAACCTACTAAAAGCTATTACGTTTCGTTCCTGGGGAGCTGATCCTGTTACAGCAACATTAGTATACTGCTCTACTATCCGTGCTCGTGTCGACTACTGTGCACATATCATTGATCTTGCATCACCATCCTCCCTTCAATCCCTCAACACGACACAATATCAAGCGCTACCAGTTTGTTTTGGTGCATTATATACCACTCCTACTAACGCCTTACTAGTAGAAACTGGTGACCCTCCTCTTCTACTTCGACGCAGAAATCTAGTACGTAAGTATCTTCTCAAGCGACTTCTAGTGATCTCCAATAACCTTATACCCAGAATACAACTTCTCGCTCAATCATTCCCATCACCTCTCCCACAAAATTGCTGAGCCCCTGCCTTAATTTGGGCATTAGAGTCCGTCACCCCATTTAAACCTAATATTATTCGTAGTCATGTGTTACAATACTATTCTGTGTAATATGACGTGATTCAGTATACTCCTGCTATTAGTTATTCTAAAGAATCGTCCTTTGCTATGCTCCCTTACCGGCTTTCGTATTTCCCTCTATATTCTAAAAAATCGTATTTCATCCACTAATGCATGTGCCAACTTTTATACTGATGGATCCAAACATTCTTGTGGTGTTGGAGCTGCTTTTTACTACGAACAAACTCAATATGCTGAATTGTTTCATTTATCGTCATTTTTTCTTTTTTTTCTGCAGAACTCCTTGCCATACGACAAACGTTATTGTACATAAAAAATTCATCCATACAATCTGCTAATATATTTACTGACTCTCTCTCCGTGCTCCAAACACTAAAATCTAACAAGTGTACGCTGAACTGGTATGTATATAACGTAAAGCACATCCTATTTACATTAAACCAATTAGGTGTCCAAGTTACACTCATTTGGATACCGGCACATAAAAACATACCAGGTAATGAAAAGGCTGATCGATTAGCGAAAGAGGCTTCACTCTTATCTACAAACCCAGCTACATTTTCTGTTCCAGCCACAGATTTCATATCTCTGTTAAAATCACAACACAAACAATCATGGCAACACATATGGACAACATCTGCACGTGAGAAGGACAATTTCTATCATAATCTACAACCACTATTACCTACTAGTTTCTGGTATCAACACGCAACCTACACTCATCGGCATATCATCAATATCTTACGCTTTCGCTTTAATCATGCTCTTACACCTCTATATAAATTTCGATTTCGTTTACAACAGCATCCCCTATGTCATTGTGGATCCGTACATGCCGATATCAATCATCTCTTTTACAATGTCCGTTGTGTAACTCCTCTCGACGCTGCCTGTACACAAGCTTAGTACATTTCAATTATCCTCTCCCCACGTCAATTGCATGTCTGGTATACAAGCCCTCTCACACAATAATAAGTATATTAAATCAGTTCTTACATCACTCTAATTCACAACTCTAATCCCTCATTACCAACATAAATTAACATCCATCACTTGTTTCATAATATTTTCCCTCAAGCTCGTACATTTCATACTGTATATTCTCATTTGACTCACGTCCTCCCTACCGCGTCCTTTTAAAACACCCCACATAGGTACCGTATATTCTCATCTGTCCCCCTCACCCGATCGCTTGTACACTGTCATTGCCATCATATCATTACACTGTCAGCGCCCCTTAGTTTTTTCGTTGTTTACGATCTCAATAACACTTTCCGCTCACTAAATTGATGAGATATTAATTTCCCTTGGTCCAACGTCCCACACTCTCACATGTATTAACCCCTCAATCGTTCTACCCCCAGCTCCTACTTATCCCTTATATGTCGATCCGGTGTTGTTTGTTTTGTTTTGTAGAAGTCGCTGAGATCGGCCACTCTAGCGTGAAGATTAGTATACCTTGTGTCCCATACATAATTTAATCACTCTCATTTGTCTAGGTGCTACGTCTTCTAATGAACTATTTCAAGTACTTTGAAACCATTTTGTGCGTCCACTGCACGGTCTACTTTACTCAATCTTCAAGTACTTCTCAATCAGAGAACATTGCGAACTGCATTGGTGTCCTACTTTATCGGAATGTGTGCGAGTGTCGAACTAGTGCAAATATAATAAAGTATTGTGTCTGGGTGAAATAACGAGCCCACATCAACTTCAGGAACAAGAACAAGAACATCCCTATTCGTGGAGTGTGGTGGGTAGGGATGGGCATGAGCGCAGCTCGAGCGGCTCGAGCTGATAACGTCACTGCTCGATCTAGGTCGAGCAGTACTCGAGCAGGAGTATGGCCTGCCATCTATGCGTGATTACCTTGTACTAAATCAGATGAGTGGCAATCTTCTTTGCTCTTTTAATACTAATGAAATGAAACCAGTGTGTGTACAGGAACACAACTGAACAAACTATATCCTCACCCGGCAATTTCAGAAATAGCTTGTTACATTTCGTACCATGAAAATAATATTTATAATGATAACGCCTTAACATTATTAACGGAATACATTGAATCTCTTACACAACATAGGAGTATATGGATTATATGGTTGTTATCCTAGAGTAATATTATCGCCTGAGAAATGATACGGCGTAATATGTAAGTAAGTCCGCCTCTGTGGTGTAGTGGTTAGCGTGATTAGCCGCCACCCCCGGAGGTCCGGGTTCGATTCCCGGCTCTGCCACGAAATTTGAAAAGTGGTACGTGGGCTGGAACGGGGTCCACTCAGCCTCGGGAGGTCAACTGAGTAGAGGTGGGTTCGATTCCTACCTCAGCCATCCTCGAAGTGGTTTCCCACTTCTCCTCCAGTCTAATGCCGGGATAGTACCTAACTTAAGGCCACGGCCGCTTCCTTCCCACTCCTAACACCTTTCCTATCCCATCGCCGCCATAACACCTATCTGTGTCGGTGTGACGTAAAACCAATAGCAAAAAACCCAGTTATATTCAGGTCTGTTCACATTTTTTTATTATGTAGGAGAAATAGTAAATATAGCATTATAATAAAACTGAACAGAATATATTATTAAAATGATACATACAATGTTCAGAAGAACCAAAAATGGAAGTAGCGACCAAGTAACGAAAGGAAAACCACACAAATACTATCACTATACAGAGCTCATCGCCATGTCGAGCAGTCACTTCCATTTGATAAAAAAAAAAAAAAAAAAAAGTAATTCTGGGCATATATGGATTTAATAAACTGATGCGTCCACTATGACTTACGGTACGTACTATGTATTTCTGTTGAATGGACGCTATCGCTAATGACTCTACTTCTACTCTACGCGTAGTGCCGGAAGGTGAATATCAACGTGAATGAGTGCAGACGGAATTGTGGCTCGAGCCCTAATACACACTCCTGCTTAGCGCACATGCAAGCCTACGTCACGAGGGAATTCCGTGTTGCTCGATCTGGCTCGACCACGCTCGACACACCAGTTCGTGACGTCAGCACTCGAGCCTGCTCGAGCAGGCGATCGAGTGGCCCAAAGAGGATAGAATCCCTAGTGGTGGGAAATTTCCTTGCTATTGGCTGCTCTGTATGCGTGTTAAGCGCGGCAATTGACGTGCATGTTTGTGTTGTCTGTGCAAAAAATTAATGTAATAATGGACGTAGGACGTTTATCGCGGTTTCAATCTTTGTCTGATGTCGAGTCATATTTTAAAACAAATGATAACTCAAGGAACATAGTTATTTCTTCAGAAACGCCCGAGGTTTGTAAGGGTGAGCCATGCATTCTTGGTGTCGATGAAGCTGGAAGAGGGCCCGTCCTAGGTTGAGTATTTCCTTATTTTCTTATGGTCAGTTTTCTGGTGATGTGAAGTTGTATGCGGGGTGAAGCAAGGATATTTCCTTGGAGATGTTTCAATTCTGAAATTTGTTATATGTTGTGGGGCGAATCCAGTGTACTGTAGGTCATCGTTTGCTTAGATTCTCCTCCATTATGATCATCGTTGAGATTACTTTGACTGCATTGTGTATTTCTTTCCTTCGTTGTTAGTCTTGTGATACTTAAGGTTCATTGTTTATGTGATAGAGGAGTTTATTGAAGAATACGATGTAGATACACACTAGTGCAGAGAAAGAACTATCTACTTTTGTGATGAATTTGTTCTAAAGCATTACTTGTGTTACTTACAAAATTGATTTGTGACAGTGCTTTATTACAGAAGAAAATGGCATTATAATATTTGTATTTGCTTCAACAGAGCTAAAAATGATGTTGATCTAACCTCTTATTTTTGTGCCCTCATACTCTACCTTGGGTTATTTTCTTCCTGTTCCTGTCTTTGTTGTTCATTGCTGATTCTGGAAATCGAAGATTGCCGATTCAATTTGTGCTTGAGCCAGTTGCAGAGGACAAGTGCAGTTGTTCTTGAATATGACATCCTTATGAAAAATAATAAACACAGCTTTTAAAGCAAGGAAGTCTAACTGTATGTTGTCTCAGAAGGTGTTTGGAGATTGTGGTGTATTAGTCACCTGTCATTTATAACGATTTGTACTCTTTAACTATTTCATTGTAATAACAAGAATTCTTCATCTTTATTGCCCCTGTGGACAGCTGTGAATGTTGAGAGGTGCATAGGGTAGAGGTTCTGTAACATGCCGTTAAATACACTGACATGGGTGTTGTACATGTAAGCATCCTTAAACGTCCGTTGACTGTTTGCATGGTATTGATTACACAACCGTGGATGATGTCAGTTGACTGTTTGCAGGGATTTGATTACACCACCGTGAATGTACATGTCGAGCATCTGTTTGAATTCGCCGTACACCCTAACACACCTTTCCAAAGTAATATGCAAAGTCTATATAACCTTTTTCTTTGTTGCACAGTAAAATACATGCATACATAAAACCCGCCTGGTGGTCATGATCGTCAATCTAAATGATCTGACATTGTGGTTAGCCGGTTGGTTGAAAAATTTTCACCATCAGAATGTTGGCCGGCAAGGTAGGAGAGTTGGTGGTGTACAATTTCTGACCACTAGATTGTGTGCCTATAGCCTGGATTCAATTCCAAACCTCTCTGCAGTGTTCATGTGTTGATGATAATTCGTCTGTCAGATGGCGACATAAAGCTTTGCACAGACACCTTGGTATTATTCGGCAGGAGTAGGGTACGTGCCAATACTGGATTTCACCCTCTTCCTACCTCAGTTTCATAACCGTCCCATATCCAGATGTGCAGGTCGCCCACGGGAGTCAAATAAAGACCTGCATCAGGCGTGCCAATCATGTACTTGGACACTCCGGACATGGAAAGCCCTATGATACATACACAAAACATTATAGACCTCCATCATTCAGTCCGCAAAATCCACAGATTCTTATATCGTAAAGAACTTAATTGAGTTTGGTTTACACTGAGTAATGTTTAAAATTGACATAACGCCAGCTGTAATTTTAACAGATCCTCAGTGTAATGTTCTGCATCTAATTTTATTTTTTTTTGCTAGTGGCTGTCGCACCAACACAGATAGGTCTAATGGGGACGATGGGAGAGGAAAGGCCTAAGAGTTGGAAGGAAGCGGCCATGGCCTTAATTAAGGTACAGCCCCAGCATTTGCCTGAATCTTTGAGAGGTTGCTTAGCTCTTGGAATAAATATTGTTGTACCTATGTAACATGGTTTAAATGGTTGCAGAACCAATTCCTAAGACATGTTTAATCAAATCAAAATCTCTTTATTTGCAAATGAGGTGTCTACCTCGGTGGCAAATGGTACACTAAAATACATTGTCAAGCACTAAATTTTAAATTAAAAAGAGAATAAATTTTTTTTTTCTAGAATACAATAATATACAATTTATGCTAACAATTTTTTTCTATTAAACAGATCATCCTTAATAAATTTATATTGTTTACAAAATTCTACTTATAATATCTCCTATACTTACAGACATGGTCAACTCATATACAGTATGTGGAATTACTTCAAATAACACTATGCAACTGGTATAAGATTGAAATTTACATTGCATTTATTTACTTTTTTTAAAACCCATTTTGGAACCTAAGTAGCATAACAACCTGCTGCGTCTTAACTAGAGCCCCCTTTTGCCACCACTTTTCAGAGTTCCTGAAGGGCCTTCACAGCTACCGTAGCGGTCCCAGGGCCCTAAAGTCCCCACTGTACTTCACCCCTACAGGCAGTCCCCTACTTTGGCTGTCCAAACTCCATGGACCAGGGCCCTGTTTCATAAAACATCTTTCACTAATATTATTAGTAAGAATCCAATAATAGTATTATGTTTCATAAAATTGTTAGGTAATAATATTAGTTATTAGTTTACGAGTCAAAATTATTAGTAGATGTTCCTAATAATATTAGTAAATTGTTTCATAGACAACATGACTAATAAAAGTTACTGATATTATTAGGATTATTTCCATGAGTGTATTTTGACTCATAATTCATATTATTAGTGAAACCAAAGTGAGCGGTATTTTAATATTTTGGCATAAAATCATGAAGATCACTGAAATGGTCGACTCTGATTCAAATAGTGATAAGGAACGAGTGTAGGTATTCACCGTTCAATAAATGTTACGTCAAACATGTGAATACCGGTACAGTGGGAGATTTAGGTTACATTACATAACTTTTGAGTATTTGCTTGATAGGATTTATGTGTAATAGAACGTTCCACTGCAAGGAATGAAGCATAACCTTAAAATAGCAGCTTTGCATTGCACTCTACCAGTTGGTAGTGATACACAGTATCATTGTGTTTCTCTAGTGCAGTTCTGTTCGGACACTCCAAATATCTTTTAAAATCTTGCCTTATATCACCAGTAAACCAAGATGATGCTGGTGACGATTATTGTTTTAAGTGGAAGTAGGCTACAACTAGGCAACCATCATCTATAACAACACTAATCAGATAAAAAATGGAAAGGATCCGACATTTTGAAAAATGAAGGTATTGGCTAAAGAAAGAGAAGGGCCACGAAGGGCGTGAAAATGAAAGACTCTCGGCCTCCCAACCTAATACTGTCAGGGTCGGAAAAGAACAAGAGTTGAACAAGGGAGGTCAGAAGGGTAGATGAAAATGAGCCTGGCAGAAGTAAGTTGAAGCAATGGCAGGACTCAACTCAGTGCCCCATGTTCGCCAACACACGCTCCCAAGTTGAGAGCCCTGGGACCCCTTTTAGTCGCCTCTTACGACAGGCAGGGGATACAGTGGCTGTTATTCTACTGCCCCTAACAACAGGGGTAGTAAACAAAGATTTTGCTAGTCCATCTCAGATTTTTAAGAGCACATGAAATAGAAAAGTAAAAGGAACAAGGAGGGTTATAGTGTGCAAAAGGCTGCGAATAGTTGACGCTTTAACTCAATCACTTTCTGCAAAGAAATTTTCTTCTCTCACATTATTTTCACTTTTATCCATTTTCTTATGTATTGAAGTCATAACGAAAATATCAAGTGAGCCTTTTGAACATGTGGATTAGTAGTCGGTTGTAGTCAAGCATTAGCCTACTGCTAGGAATAAACCCAAACCAAGAACATATGCAACAGACCGATTCTAACCTCCATTTGTATCAGCTGACTAATGAACTAATATTATTAGTGAAGATATTTTATTAGTCATGTGTAAACCTTGATGAAACAGAATTTGGTTAACTAATAATTATTTTCATGAGTTCTAATATTATTAGTTAGTTTTATGAAACACTGCCCAGGGGATGGAATTAATTTTTTTTAAACACATTTTTTGTTTACAATAGCCTGCACTGGTCGAATGCCCTCTAACATTTCATTTATTTTCCCTGTTGCTGTTTATTCTCTTCTTGAATACCTGTACAGATTTTGGAAAAGGATCAAATACTACCCCTGGTAAACTGTTCCACTCCTTCACGCCCTTCCCAATGAATGAAAATTTACCCCAGTCGCTTCTGCTAAAATTCCTTCTAATTTTATACTTGTGGTCAGTTCTGCCAATATAATTATTTTCCAACTGAAGCCTCTCACGGATTTCTCTCCATGCTGCTTCTCCTGTATAGGCTCTATATAATCCTATAAGTATAGTTTTCTCCCTTCTCTTACTTAAAGTTTCCCACCCAAGTTCCTCTAACATTTCTGATACACTACTGTTTCTCCTGAAATCCCCTGTTACAAATCTTGCTGCTTTCCTCTGCACACTATCTATTTCTTTTATTAGGTATTCCTGGTGAGGATCCCAAACACTGTTTGCATATTCCAATAATGAACGAACCATACTTGAGTAATATGAAATATCTGCATTTAAAATGGAAAATATGAAAATTAATATTCATTAAATAAAATACACAATCGTCGAACCTTGTACTCACACTTACTTCTTACCTGCTTACTTACACATACGTTATTTGATGGGCGCCATCTACCACTCAGTGCAGCAATAATAGAATGAGAATCTTGACTATCTCTAGGGTGTGGGGTAATAAGCTTACTTTTGACAACATACCATATAAGTTCTGGGAAAAGGAGATTTGCGTTCGGTTTCCCCATTAAATTTGAAGTTATGTTATTGAAACGCTAAATTAATTTGATAGAACAAAATATATTCTTGAAATAATTTCAATAAAATAGTGAGAACTGCTGCAATTAAAACAGATGAGAATATGAGATTATGACATAGCAACTGAAAGAAACTTTTTTTTTTTGCTAGGGGCTTTACGTCGCACCGACACAGATAGGTCTTATGGCGACGATGGGATAGGAAAGGCCTAGGAGTTGGAAGGAAGCGGCCGTGGCCTTAATTAAGGTACAGCCCCAGCATTTGCCTGGTGTGAAAATGGGAAACCACGGAAAACCATTTTCAGGGCTGCCGATAGTGGGATTCGAACCTACTATCTCCCGGATGCAAGCTCACAGCCGCGCGCCTCTACACGCACGGCCAACTCGCCCGGTCTGAAAGAAACTAGGCATGAATTTGAATTCTTCTTGACTGAACATTTAACAATTTATACGCAAAGGTTAATTTGACTGTACCTTCAACACTTTGAGTGTAATTACGACGTATTCCTTAGATCTGATGTTTACTGTAGATGTGTCAAGCATAATTTGGTGATGTATCCATGTGACTGCTTCTTCTGCATCCTGATGACTACTTGGTAAGTCTATCCTTCTATGACTTCGTGGTAAGCCTTCCCGTGCGTATCTTCAACTAAGAGACCGACCAACTGTAGCCTCGTTCTCTCAATGACCAATGAGTAATGAATCATTGAGTCCTCTCCTTCCCATAGACTCCCGTTGACTTAATGACCGACTGGGGCCTCTCCATCTCATTCACACTCCGACCAACTGTCGCCTCTCCTTCCAATTGAATGACTGACGCTACAAGAAACAGCCACCTTTTATAGACATTGGTTGACACACCTACGTAACTTCCAGAAATAACTATGATCTACTCCCACCTCGTGACAAATATTACACCCTATGGCAAAATTCCCCGCGGCTCGCAGTGGGTATCTCCAAGAACGTGAGCTCAGCGCTAAATACGCACGATGACGTAGCAATGACTTAGCAGTAACGCCAGCAGTATTGCACAATGAAACAATGTCATATCCACATCTGATATACATCAACTCTCACTGTACATGTTTTTAGTGTTAATCTACACACACACATATATATGCATACATTTAACTACATTCACGCAAGTGACAAACATTGTAGAATGAAATTGAATAATAATTATAATACAATAATAGTAATCTCACGATAAAATAATAGTAGGGACATAATAATAATAATATGACAGATAAAATAATAATAATAAAAATAAAGATTTCACCTTGTAACGGGATTTGAACCGTTACAATAGATTGGAAAGACAAATTAAGAACACTTTATGCAAGGACATTTAAAATAAAGTATTAGCAAACTTTGTTAAAGTTGCAAGTCATATAGTAATCTATATATATATAAAATAAGAGTTTTGTCTGTACATTGCTCAGAATTTAAATAAAAAGAATGGTATTTCAGTATCGGTCATGTCCCCAGTAACAAGGAAATGCACTTTTTACTTTTCCGTAATTTCTGTCTGTCTGTATGTATGTACACGCATCACTAGAAAACGGCTAAAGAGAATTTCATGAAAATTGGTATACAAAGTCGGGGAATAAGTCGCTACAATATAGGCCATAAATAATTTTATTCACGCTGATAGAAATGGTAGTTTAGGGGAAGACCTAAAATTTAATTCTAAACTATTTATTTTATTAGTGGTCGTATCGATAAATACTACACAACCAAAGTTATATAGAATTAAATTTCCAACCATTTATGTCTTATACATTTTTACCGTACCGGCTATGATAACACAGATATTCATGAATTTGTAATTTTGTTGCTAAGTCCATATCAACGCTGAGCCACGAGAAAATAGGTTAACAGAGTTTAATGAAAATCGGTATATAGAGTCGGGGAATAAGAAACAACAGTCTAAGCTAGAAACAAGTTTTTTTCACCCTGGATGAAATTGTAGATTAGGGGAAGGCACCTAAAATGTAATTTTTAAATACCTGTGTTATTGGTCCTATCATAAAGTATTACATAACAAAAGTTATAGCGAATACAATTTCCGATCATTTATATTTTGTTCAGTTTTACCGTACCGACTACGGTAAAAGTGGTATTTCAGAGTCGGAAGGAAACTAGATGTGAAGGCCTACAGTATCGAAAGCACATAACATTGACCAACAATAACATTACATTGACCATTGTTTGTTGTGATGTTCTTTGTCTCTTATTCTGCCTCTCAACTCCGATACATGGGATTACTGCTGTGTACCGAGTATAACAGTCTGACTGAATACTGGCGGGCTGCCGGGAAATAGGTGGGGAGTTAGAAACCTTTCTTCTTTAGCATGCCATTCCTCTGGTTCATACATTTTCTGATACAGCCGGTATGTAACACCCTGGTTCGTCATAGTATTCCAGCTATTCGATCCCTACTCTGACGTGCTGTTTTGAATGTGCAGTGTGCACACGTAGGCAGAGGCTCACGTAGTAGTAGTAGTAGTAGTATGACCTGGTCTAGAATTACAATTTAGGCCGATTCCAAATTATAGCACCACAATTCACTAAATAGCTCAAAATTCAACACTGAAAAGATCCGTTTCTTAAGAAAAGCTTCTTCCTCTTCACTTTTATAAAATTCTACATTCATTTTATTCCAAATTAGCAGTGAAGAGGGGGTTTCTCCTCTGGCTTGGAGTAAAAATTTGCCTCCAAGTCAGATAGATTCTTCCGCCGCCAGTGTAGTGAAGATTTTCAGACACATCGGGTACTCCTAGGGAACATATTAGTTAAAGGGCATAGTTTTTGCCCTGGGAGTCTTCACTATTTGACCCGCTCCCTGCCGAAAAAGGACGGAGTGTTCACAGATCACAGCTATCTGCAGCTTTTATCATTCCAGCTTGGAATTCAAGAGGAGAAACTGGGGCAAATATTAATTTATAGGAAGGGGAGTTAGGGGTTGGAATAACTTGCCAAGGGAGACGTTCAATAAATTTCCAATTTCTTTGAAATCATTTAGGAAAAGGCTAGGAAAGCAACAGATAGGGAATCTGCCACCTGGGCGACTGCCCTAAATGCAGATCAATATTGATTGATTGATTGATTGATTGATTGATTGATTGATTGATTGATTGATTGATTGATTGATAGAACTTTGGACTGTTAGATCGGCAGCGTAGTCCTGTTCGTTAAAAATGAGAAAATGTGAGTTTTTCATTTGATAGAGTATTTCACATGAAAGCATTGCATTTAATCGTGCCATTCCTACTGACGTCATTGTAATGACATGTTCTTTTCAATTGGGTAAACCACTGAGACAGTCTTTCTGAGGATGTCAAAAATGCAGGTGAAGAGTGAGTGTCTACCATAATAATGAAAACTCCCCAACCTGATTGTGACTGATGGTAGGCAAACGGACCTACCATTACAATGAAAATTCCCCAACCCAGTCTTCAACTGAAAAAAGACGTTTGGTGACTTCCCCGTCGCGTTTCTAGGATAACGTGACGAGCTATGCAATTTAATACAGTCTTGCTCACAGCATGTACTCTACATAACCTAGAATTCTGTATACAATGTAAAATTCCGTAGCAAAGCACGGGTACATCAGCTAGTAGTAATTAAAATTGGTTGAATTGTTCATGAAACACTTGATGATAAAGTTCATGGGTACTAGCGGATGTATTCATAAAATTGTAAAATGATCATTGTTAGATCACCAGACTTAACTTTGCCTCTTTGCTTCCACTCTAATTTAGCAAGCCCTCACCAGGGGTCAGATTTGGACAGTGCTACTTTTTATTACCACTAGGAGGGGGTAGACTACCTGCTACTTCCAGCCACGACACTCTGTGGGAGTCCGTGAGATGAAGCGGACAGTCTGTCACGTGAAGCAAGGACTATGGCATAGTCAGTCAGTGCGACTAGCTCATTCAGAGTTTTATGTGAATGTAAATATATGTAGCGAGTGTTCTTGTATTGTGTATCACGTGTGTTTTAAGTGTGTAAGTATATCTATGTTAATAATTCCACAGGAATCCAGTGGTATGAACCGGCTACCTACCTCGTGTCCGATACCTACAGTCCACTACTTTCCTCATGCTATCCTTAGCTAAACCTTGTACATATCCTAACTCAATTCAAGTTCGTCTACATCCCTATCCCACCTCAATTCATGGTCCGCTGGTCCGGATCATGAATTGAAATGGGATAGGTTTGCCATACGTCCCGGAAAACTAGTGTTGTTCCGGATTAGAGTGGTATAAATAATGTCCCGTCCGGCTGACTAAAAGTCCCGATTTTAAAAAAGTAATCCTTTTACTTCGAAAGGAAATACAATTTAAACACCCGCCCAATCTCTTAAAACTTCGAGTAAATTGAATAGTGGAGACTCAAGGAGTATCCATTAAATTTTACCTTACCTTATCGATCTTATCCATGGAGTAGTCAAAGTAAACTAACGAATTATCGCTTCTTTCTACGTACCGCCGGTGTTACAAATTGTTTTCAATTAGAATACTGGAAAGAATCTTGTTTTGTTCTATGTTCGAAGAAAAAGAAGAAGAAGAATCTGTAGGAATCGATTAAATTCATGTGATATTCTGAGTTAATATTTAACATTTTGAAGCATGGCAACGAAATGGAAAAAAAAAATTAAAGATGAATACACCAAAGATTTACCTTCAATAAATCACATGAAGAATTCAGTGATTTCTTAGCTAGCAAGAAGTGGGTACTGTTCTGTAAAAGCTGTATATCAGAAGAGCAATGCTCCAAATTGCTGAAAATAGTCCAGTTTTACTTCTCTCTTCCTGCACACAATGCTAATGTAGAGAGAGTGTTCTCACTAATGAATGCTCACTGGACTGAAGAAAGAAATAGGTTACATTTGTTATCAATTAGGGCCATTCTTGACATACAATATAATAGGCAAATGTAAGTTGTTCTGAATTCTATACATTAATTACCAGTGTCAAAATGTTCAAATACCTTGACTGTGTACAGTCTTCACAAAAGTACAACTGCCATAATAAAACATAACTTGTAATATATTGTAAAGAGTTTCACATTAAAATTAAGCCAAATACTAGCCTACATTTGAACTTATTTGCTAATGTGTATTTGTCTTGATTTTGTGGCAGACAATTATGGCAACCCTAGATAGGAATGTAGACAAATTTTAATTGAGTGGGTTAGGATATGTACAAGGTTTAGCTAAGGATAGCACGAGGAAAGTAGTGGACTGTAGGTATCGGACGCGAGGTAGGTATAGATATAGATATTCAATGATGGACCATTTATATTGGTATTATAAATTTACTCATTTGGGACAAATATTTCAGATTTCAGAATCAACATCTAAATCATCTGATAGCCAAGCAGGCATCAAGTTTTGGTAAAGCGACCAAATCTCTCATAGTGCATTGGCACTGCCGGTGGCTCCAAGTAGCCTACGCAGTGGCCTCCATGTTATGCACTAGCCAGCATCTTGGTAGGTGTTCTAGGTACCAACTGATGAGCCCAACCTACCATATGAGGGCGAAACGCTGGCAGCCAAGAATGAGTTAGCTGGAAAATTTATAATGTCCAATAACGGACCATTTACATTGGTATTACGAGGTAGGTAGCCGGTTCGTATAACTGGATTCCTGTGGAATTCTTAACTTAGATATATTTACTCACTTAAAACACATGTGATACACAATACAAGAACACTCGCTACACATATTTATATTCACATAAAACTCCTAATGTGTTAGTCGCACCGACTATGCCATCGTCCTTACTTCACGCGACCGATTGTCCGCTTCATCTCACAGACTCCCACAGAGTGTCGTGGCCGGAAGTAGCAGGTAGTCTACCCCCTCCTACTGGTAATACAAAGTAGCCCTGTCCAAATCTGACCTCTGGTGAAGGCTTGCTAAACTAGAGTGGAAGCAAAGAGGTAAAGTTAAGTCCGGTGATCAAACAATCATTGTTGTGAATAAAAACCTTTGATTTAAAATATTTCTTGATAAAAGATCCTTAAGATCTCTGATAGACATTCCTTAAACTGTATTTAAGATTGAACGCTTCAGGAGCTGAAGCAGTAAAGTTATTCGTAGAACTAAATAATGTTCTGTTTGATCTGTCTGCTATTCTAAAATATTCGCTACTTGGGTCATGCAAGTTGTGGACGAACTGTCAAAATAAGAACTATGCTACCCTTAGTGTTAATCCCAATTGCAAAGGTGATTATGCAGAAAATAAACACGGAGTGGCTTAATGTTTTCAAAGAATGAGATACTGTCATAAGATTGGGTTCTCCCTTTTATTCATGTTGTAGAATCTTTTAGGGCAAATCTCTTTAACAGTGAATGAAAATCGCTTTAAAGAATGGATTAACAACATTAATAAGAAACAAGGCAACTTAATAATCTAGCACCAAAGAGGAGGAAATGAACAAACACGCGTACAACGTCTTGTAAAATTCTTACGACCAGTGCATATTTCTAAGAAAAGGAAGCACTGCTCAATTTCACAGCAACCCCCTGTGGGTGGGGGACACAAATGAAGAGTACAACCACGGTAACTCTGCCTGTCATAAAAGGAGACTGAAAGGGGGCCCAGAGGCTCTCATTTTGGGAGCATGGGTTGGCGCCCACAGGGCCCTTAGCTGAGTCCTGGCATTGCTTCCAGTTACTTGTGCCAGGCTCCTCACTTTCATCCATCCTGTCCGACCTCCCTTGGTCAACTCTTGTTCTATTCCGACCCCAACGGTATTAGAGCATTCGAGGCCTAAGGAGTCTTTAATTTTCACGCCCGTTGTGGCCCTTGCCTTTCTTCACCCGTTATTTCATTTTTGAAGTGATGGATCCCTTCTTTTTCTTCTTTTCTCTCTCTAACCCCTGTGGGTTGGGGATGCGGACGAATAATAACCCCACGGTATCCCTTGCCTGTGTTTAAGAGGCGACTTGAAGGGGCGACCAAGGGATGATTGAATTAGAATCACAAAGCTACTTGTAAATAGTACCATCATGCGGGGAAAGCCATGGGTCGCCTTTACTTGCTAGTAGTACCATTATGTTAGGTACACAATAGGTTTGTGATTAGTAGCAGCAGAGAGTGGTTCACTTTGGGTTTCCAGTACCTGTGATTAGTACCACTATATGCGGAACATCACGGGCTTTTGTTGCCAGTGATTTGTACCATTAAGTTTGAAACACCACGGTTTCTGGGCGTTACTTGTGATTAGTACCACTTTATGAGTGACACTGTTGGCCTGCATTGCCTACGAATGGCGCCATTACGTGAGAAATATAATGATGTTTGGAACACCATGAGTTTACGCTACCTTTCATTAGTAACGCAACTCGAGAAATACCATGGTTCTACTTTACTAGCGATAAGTACTATTATGAGGGGCTGTTGACCTGGAATTTGAACCCCTTCAGACAATAAATACCATCAAGTCGAGATTGTGCTTTGGAAGCAATCCCTTGGTCAGTATAACTATTGTTTTAATATAGTTTCTGGGAAGGTGAGGCATTGCAGGTCGGATCCACTGATTGTTTTATCATCCATTCATTCTTCATCATCGTGTTTTGAATTCTGTTCAACCGGGCGAGTTGGCCGTGCGCGTAGAGGCGCGCGGCTGTGAGCTTGCATCCGGGAGATAGTAGGTTCGAATCCCACTATCGGCAGCCCTGAAGATGGTTTTCCGTGGTTTCCCATTTTCACACCAGGCAAATGCTGGGGCTGTACCTTAATTAAGGCCACGGCCGCTTCCTTCCAACTCCCAGGCCTTTCCTATCCCATCGTCGCCATAAGACCTATCTGTGTCGGTGCGACGTAAAGCCCCTAGCAAAAAAAAAAAAAAAAAAATTCTGTTCAGTGGATTAATTTCGGACTTTTAAATTGTCATTGCATTTCATCTCATTTTGTACCATTAGAGGCCCATGACCTAGATGTTAGGCCCTTTTCAACAACAATCATCATCACCAATTTTACAGCAAAACCCGAGAATGGAAAAGGGATAGGAAAAGTATCCATGAAGAAGGGTGTAGTGTGCGTGGCTAGACACAAATATCAAATTAGGGCATATAACTCTAATATTACAAAACTTGAAATAGAAAGTTAAAGGGGAGATCACAGTCCAAGAAAAGATAGAATAAGAGAGAACGTGCTTTAAACCAGTACATTTTCAGAATCAGATTTCAGCATAAAGAAATCTGTTTCTTTTGTTCAGAACATGCTTGGACGTGATGTCCAAACTAAAATAACTAACACCAGCTGTTTGTTTTCAAAGTCTTTTCCAAAGTCTATCAAGTCCTGATGCAAAGCGCCATGAAACCAAATGAAAATGAACAATACAATTTTCTTAGTTATCATTCATGAGGATGTCCATAGCTTATGCACAGCACATGTAATACATGCTCCCATTAATGTTCCTTTCCAGTCAATGCTCCCCGTATCGCTGTACTGTCCCACCCAACAACCCAAGTCCGTAATAAAGTTACTGTAATGCGAGGAGAAACTCACCTGCAAAGAATAAGTCTCGTAGAGAGTTCTTAAGCCTTGAGATATTGCAAACAATAAAGGCTGCCATCATCAGCAGTGTCCCTGCTCACCTTGTTCATGAAGTAATGACAGGTCAGCTTGAACCAGCGTGCTGTTCTTCTCCCTTCACCAAACCACACGAAAGATGCTGAACCAAATTCAAACAATTTTGTGGAATTATATATACCAATATGTGGGAGGGGTGATGAGACAAGCCAGAAGGTTCCAGAGTAAAGATGGTGTTATCCAGTAAGAAGGTTTGTAGTGTGAAGGTCACATGACTTACGGAGGGGAAACGGCGAGGTAACGAGTGAGGTATCCAGTAAGAAGGTTTGTAGTGTGAAGGTCACATGACTTACGGAGGGGAAACGGCGAGGTAACGAGTGAGGTAGCCAAGAGATATTGCAGCTAATTGAGCATGGACCGGCATTGACTGTGAAAGATCTTCATATGTTGCGTTACAGCCTGCAGAAACAGGATTTCTTGCTTGGCGTGTAATAGAGATGTGCAGTGTCCTCTGCCGAGCATGATAAGATTAGACTATGACAGCCGCGGGTGAGTAAGCATTATAAGTTGTGATCAGCTGTACAGTATTGTGGAAGATGTCAGCTCCCGGATGAAACTGTCTTTACATCGGTCTGTTTACAGACCAACTTCCTGGGCTCACAATATCTTTTTCGTAGGTTAGAAGTAACAGATATGAAAGTAGTGAGAATGTTTGCTGGTACAAACGGGTGGGAACAACAGCAGGAGGGTACTCGGAATGAGAAGATCATGACTAAGTTAGGTATGAACTCTATTGATGAAGCTGTATGCATAAACCAACTGCGCTGTTGGGGTCATGTAAGGTGAATGGAGGAGGATAGGTTGCCTAGGAGAATATTAAGCTCATCATGGAGGGTGAGAGAAGTAGAGGGAGACCAGGATGGCGATGGTTACACTCAGTTTCTGTAGTTTTATAGATAAAAGGTATGCAACAAAATGAGGCCACTGTGGTAATATCAAATAGGGGATGGTGGAGGCATTTAGTAAATTCACAGAGGCTTGGCAGACTTAACTTTGAAAGGCATAACAGTTTATAATGAGGATTTTTGTGTGTATGTATCTATTTACTTCACATTGTGTGAGAGAGTTGAATCATGGATGCAGAAATTTTCTCTAGTTATTCTAGTGTTTATCGTAGAGACAGGATAGGAACAGTAGGATGGGTAATATTCATACTGGTAACTTATAAGAATAATTAGTAAACTCTGAAAAAGTTAAGGATGAGAAACATGTAGTTTTAGGTGTAAGGCTTATCTCTAAATAGGCAACGTGATGTTTTTGGGGTGCGCAGACCTGGAAGGGGTGACTCTGATGCAGAATAAATTGATACAACCTCTTTGGAAACCAATCCTCTCTCCTGACACAGGTCGTAATTTAGATATTGATGGAGTTGTTTCCTGAAGAATGTAAAATTCATGGATTGCGTGTCAAAATCTTTAAAATCTGTTACACACTTTTTTGCTTTCTGGTTTTTTTTTCCCTGTGTACCAAATTAAGTTTCTTCAGTCTCATGCTGTCTCTTCTACTAATAAATAAATATATATATATTTTATGCTACTTGTTTAACCACACATAAACACATTGAAGGTTTTTGGCAAGGGAAGGATGGGAAAAGGCTAGGATTGGGAAGATAGCAGTTGTAGCCTTAAGATACAGCTCCAGCGTTGCCTGGTGTGAAAATGGGAAACCACGGAAAACCATCTTCTGGGTTGCCGGCGGTCTGCTTCGAACCCACTACCTCCCGAATGCAAGCTCACAGCTGAGCTACTATAATCGCATGGCCAACTTGCTCAGTTAAAATTGTCTTGACCATCCTGTATAACACTTTTGTTGCATATGCTATTTTTTGTTGTACTTTCAACAACTCACTTCTAAACTGTTCTTGTGTTTTATCCTTTCTGTCCTCAGCTTCCTTATTCATAAAACTATGAACAACGAACAATCGTTTACTTTTCTGCTCTTGTTGTTGCAAACTTCAGTTTAGAATTTCACTGGCATAATCTACTTCGCACACGAATGGTAGGAATATGTACTGACAATGAACAGATTTGTTTAGCTACTGATGATACTTGGTCAGTGAAGTCTGTCACAAGAAGCAACCCGTTCTCTTCCCTTTCTGCGTTCCTCTAGTTTGCCTTATGTTTCAAGTGCCGAATTGATTTGTGGCAGGTATAAAATGTGTACTACAGCAATGACCAACAGCAGTCACAAACAATGAAACTGACGCATCTCACGTTCCCTCCAGAATTAAAACTTGTTGCAACATTCAAACTCAGGTGCTTACGATGACCTGGTGTTCTGTATATTACTGATGGTGGTTACGATAATTTCTTTTTATGTTGTTTTTACCTGTAGATTCATTTGACACTTACTATACTTCACCAGCATGTGCAGTTGAGTCCAATTGATGTATAAACATTGTAACCTCAATTTTGAAAAAAAAAAATTCTCTTACGATATTTTGCCTTTCCAGGGACGATATGGTTGGTATGACTGGCATTGGGGAGTTCATCAAAATTATGATCAGTGGAATGTGGAAAATGAAACTGTAAACAGCTTATGGGATGGGTTAAAAGCAGTTGAGGAGTGTGAAAACAGGCATGTATGTGCCTTTAAAGGTGACGAGGAATAGTGAAGGCCTACTATATTATAACAGAAGTAGAGAGATTAAGAAAGCAGTGCAGGCTAGATAGAAATAGTTAGGAATGGTTGTGAAAGTAAGGGGAGATTGATGGAACTTATTAGTAAATTGAATTTTACAAAAGTCAGTTAAGGATAACATGATGGCAAACATAATTGGCAGTCATATGAATTTTAGGTAAAAGTGGAAGGAAGGACATGTGAAGGTAGTTTAAGGCAGAAACAGGGTCCAGAAAGAACATTCCAGGAATCATTAATGAAGATGGGGAGTGTTTATGTGAATACTTAAAGGAGGCAGTCAATTGTATATAAAGATAGTTGAATATAAGGATAGTGCCAAGATTGAGATGGTGACTAATACTGGCGAAGTACTGAAATCTACCTATGATAATAAAGACTTTTACAAGAAGGTACAAAAGTTGAAAGCTATACGAAATGAATTGAGAGTTGTTATTGCAGCCCTAATGTACAAAGGAAAGGGTGATAAACATAAGGCAGATAATTACTGGGTAGTCAGCTTGACATTTTTGTTGCTTCTAAGCTCTGGGAAAGCATTCTTTCTGATAATATTAGACATGTTAGCAAAATTACTAACTGGTGTTCTAGAAGGCAGTTCGGGTTTAAGGAAGTTTATTCCAGTGAGGGTCAAGATATAGCAGATAATTATTAAGGAGGTTAAATGGACTGTATAACTGTTGACTTATCCAAGGCCTTTGATAGGTTAGATCATGGGAGACTACTAACGAAAAGGAGATCTATTGGACTTGACAAAAGTATGTTTGAGTGGGTGAATAAATTTCTAGAAATTAGAACTCAGAGAATTAGAGTAGGTGCAGCATTATCTGATCCTGTAATGATTAAGAACATGGTTCTTAAGGCAATACCTTCAATAAAAAGAACATGGCCAATACTGAAAGTTTATGAAAGGCATGGGGGGGGGAATTGTTACACTGTCAGGAATCTGAAGGGAAGTAAGGTACTTCACATAAGAATAATAATAATAATTGTTCCGGGGTATCTGTGGAACACAGAGATGGTGAAAGAAGGTGCCGGGGTGAATGGGTCTATCTACGATATCAAGAATTGATTTAAAACTTCAAAAAAGTTATATTTCTTGTAGAACTTCAAACTTAACATTTTTTCATAATGATATTACAGGTACAAATAGCAATCATTAAACAAGATTGGGAAAAATCCAAGATTCAGAACCTTAACCCTTTGGGCTTTAAGCCCCTAGTTTTACAACTTTATAAAAGGTTATTTAATAAGGGGCAGAAATCCCCTAATTCAAGAGCACTTGCTCCCTAAATCACAACATCTAGCCTTCAAGAGATGTTTGTTACTCTTACAACATTTTGGAAAAGACCTAATAGGCTCTCAATTTCTCAAGGCAACATCAGCTTGCAATCTCTGACCTTTCAAGGCACCACTTACAATTTGAAAAAATAATTATACAGGGGTATTAAATACCCACCTTACTGGGCCTTCGTGGGATAAGAATAACAGGTTAAATTAATGGCCCGAACACAAAATGAATGGAGGCGTATACTTGCACTCCTTGATATGAACACTTACAAACCTAAAGGGCACTAGGCCGATGGAACAGGGGCTATTCCCAAACTACTGAGGTGACTCGTATAGAAATTACCTTAACACATTGTAGAAGGAAAAACCGTTACAAAACGTAGTCACCTCAAACCAAGATGAAGGGGTGCTCGAGAGGGTACATCACTCTCTATCCCCGATTTACACTTAAAGTTTTATGAAACCTTTTACATTAGCCGGAAGAAGTTACGATTTAGAAAGGTAGGTTACATAGTTATAGATTCGGAACTTTCCCTTGGGTTAAACTGTGGAGGTATCAAGAAAGAATAAAGTTATGTGGCCATTACCTTGTAGATGTTCTGGTTGCCGTCGAAAGAGGCCTCCCGCTTAACACCCACACACTCAGACGTCGATCAATTGGCCAAGAAATGTGAAAAGCCGCAATTTATAAACCCTCAGGGAAGGTTCGAGATCATTCAAGACTACACCGGCCACACCCTCTCAATTTAATTGGTAAATTCAAAAGTAACATTCAAAATTGAACAAGAAGCCTGTGATAGGTTGAAAATTAATTACAGAAATTATTGATTGGCTAGATCCAAAACTGGCAGAAAGAAAAAGGAACTATTGCCAACCAAAAAATAAATGAACATCAGTCAGTTAAAAAAACCTAGAAATACAAAACTTCTTTGAATTACAAGTTCTTACACCTTGCACCAGGGTGCATAATCATAGTCTTTAGTAGTGTCATCTTTGGAAAAATGTCCAAACTTCTTGATGGATAGCAAACAAAACTAGTAGAAATTCAGTTAGTTCAGGAAACTTCACAATAACAAAATTACATCATATTTCTATGGTGACATCTTCTGAGTAAATTCTAAGTTGGTGTAGTTTCAGTTTCACTGTTTTACCAGTAGAGGAGTTCATTTAGGCGCTGAATTTGAATGCGCGGCGTTGGGTGTACCGCTCGGTACAATAACAATAATCTTCTTAGTCATCAATGACCAGGTGATGAATAGTTTTTTTAATTCTTTTTTTTCTTTTTATTGCTTTATTCATAACCATGATTCCCTTTATGATTAAGACTCCAGTTTGTTCTTGGAAGTGTATGGAGTAAAGAAATGATAGGGTAAATGTTTCAGTATATATTCATTTCTTTTCATTAGGTCCAATGGTGTATGGCGTCTCTTACTGTCCACTTTCAAAAGTTGATGTTTTCAAAGACCTGGGCTGTGCAGATTCAAAGAGCTTAACAGAAACTAAGAGAGAAGATATATTTGAAAATATTTTTAAGTATAGTGATTCCATCGGATGGATGGTCGAGGCTATAGCTGCTAACACCATATGTAACAACATGTTGCGCAGGTATGTATCCAAACAAGCAACCAATTTTAAACATTGAATGTGACAATTGTACCTCACTTGGTAGAATTGTATTTAGAGAATGTAATGCTCAAGGCGTGTACATCTGCTGTGGACAAAAATGGGAATTCTAAATATTTCCTAGCTGCGCATAAATTATTAGGCACATTGCTGCCCTTTTTTCCGTTCATATTATAGATTTTCATTGTATGAAATTATGTACTTCAGTTTAAACTTCAACTTGTATTATGCATAAATGTTAGTGACTGTTCAGCTGCTTATGATATGCTCACTAATACATCAGGGATTCTGATAAAATTCTTTGCCAGATACAAAGCAGGACCAACTAGCCTATAGTTCCTCTTCATTTTATCGCTCCACCAGTCTTCGTCCGTCGCTGTGTTCTAGTCTATATTCTGTTCTATACTGTCCATCATAATCTGAGTCTTGTATCTTTCTGCTAATTTTCCAAATCTATTCTTTTATTCTCCATTAATTCTCTAAGTACTTGAAATTTGCTACTGTTTCAAAACCTTCCTTTCTGATTTTTATGTCCTCTTTTCCTTGTCTCTTTTGTCTTATGCTGGGCTGAGTGGCTCAGACGGTTAAGGCGCTGGCCTTCTGACCCCAACTTGGCAGGTTCGATCCTGGCTCAGTCCGGTGGTATTTGAAGGTGTTCAAATACGTCAGCCTCGTGTCGGTAGATTTACTGCCACGTAAAAGAACTCCTGCAGGACTAAATTCCCGCACCTCGGCGTCTCCGAAAACCGTAAAAGAGTAGTTAGTGGGACGTAAAACAAATAACCTTATTATTATTACTTTTGTCTTATCACTGTTTTGTAATTTTTCTCCACACTAATTTTAATTCCTCATTCTTTAATTGTCCTTAAACGGCATGAAGCTGGTCTTGGACTGCTCTCTCTACTCTTCATACCAAATCACATCACCTGCTATGTACATGGGTCAAAAAAATATCGGGTGCCTGAAAATATTTACCTGGTGCCTGAATTTTCAAATTCGTTTTTAAAAATTTACTTTCTGAAATCCGGAGTTCCCTTACATGTACGTTTCCACCATTTTATAAAGTAACAAGTCGTATGGTGTTCTGCGTGTTTTCTGTAGCTCATATTCTAATATGTGCAATAAACATTTTCACTGCTTTTGGCAGTTTTTAATTCTGTAATTCACGCTTCATACCTTGGAACTTGACATTTCACTTCTGCCCGAGAGCTACGTAGCGGTCATGAGGGACATCGATGCAACCCGTCAAACAAGTAGCCTTTCATGTGGACATACAATAACAAATACAGTTCCATTACAGATGATCAGTTATCGGTAGCAGAGTACAAGGATCAGACTAGAGTTGTGGAGAAATGCAGAGAACTACTGTCGAACCCCGGTATCTCAAACCTCCATTACTCGAATTTTCAGTATCTCAAAATAACTTAAACTTCCCGTCCGTTTGCCCTATTCTTACAAGTAATGAACTTCATTCCGGTTCCGTATTGACTTTAAATAGCCGTTCATAAACTATTGCCACCAAAGCAGTGCTGATAAATTCCCGTGAAATTTATTCTTTTTCATTTAAAACATACGGAATGATGCGTTTTATCAGTTCTTGTGTTTTCACTGAACATTATTTATACTTTCAATTTAATTACAACATCTTGGTATTGAACAGTTTGCACTTCAGAAATATGGTTGTTTTCATTCCTTTGCAATTATGGAAAATTGGCAACACTGCATCAGACATCAAAGCCCACGAATTTGGAAGTCATTTAACGCTAGTGATATATTGTAGTATATGATATAGATGTTGATTCCCATAGGGAATTTGAAATATTTGTCCCACACGAGGTCGAAACGCTGGCAACCAGGAATGAGTTAGTTGGAAAATTTATAATGTCCAATAACGGACCCTTTATTGTAGTATATTATTGTAGTGTATTATTGTAGTATATTACGTGTTTTATGTTTCTGTGTTATACTTGCAAAAATTGGCAAAATGAAATGAACAATGTGGCACAAATTGGCTGATGCGAGTAAAAAATAGTGTAATCTTTCAGATTTCTTCGTAAGTAGGCCTGGAAATGTAACACAGTGATAGAGAAGTGAGTGAGTGTAAAAAAAAACACTTGATGGAAGTGCCGATTGTAGTGTTCAGGATGGCAGTGACCAGTGTAAAATTTATGGTGTTCAGAATAATAAGTCAAACATTAAAAATACGTCGAAATTTCAGTTATCGGGCAAACAATATTTCAGCAATCGTGGCTTGAATTACTACCGTGGCTGCATTATGAAGAAGGAATTGTGAAGTGTAAATTGTGCAGTAACTTTACTAATATTAAAAAACTAATCCCATGGCACTACAGCCCTGAAGGGCCTTGGGCTCCAAGCGACCCCTGCTCAGCCCGAAGGCCTGCAGATTTCGAGGTATCATGTGGTCAGCACAGCGAAGCATCTCGGAACTTTCCTAATATTGCAGACTAAAATTCTAAAGTTTTATCCAGATTTTCAGGACCATTTAAACTGGAAACTTTTAAAATACTTGTAAAATCCTATTCTCACTCGTAGTGTCAGGAGGATTAAAGTTTCAAGAAAAATGCCAAATGTGCACCTTTAGCTAAACGCGTCAAGAAAATGGATGCTAATATGTTACAGCATATGAATGCATTGTTCATGGCATGTTGTTGCAAAAAATAACTGACCCTACACTGATTTTGGTTTGGTTGCATTGGTAATCATATTGAATGTTACTGATTCAGAAAAGTATGTGAATGATAAACAATGCAGAGAAATCTTACTCGATGGATGAAATAAATCTGACGATGAGGAGCTGATACTTTACATTCGCTTTTTAAAAGAAAATAAGTTGAATGAGGCATTTCTTTCTATTTTGTCATTGGAGGATGCAACAAGTGATGGCTATATGGAAACTAGAAACAGAAGTGCTTCAGTTAGGGCTTGGAGAACTCTTCACGGGTACGAAACTGTTAAGTATAGGGACTGATGGAGCACCCTGTATGACTGGTGTCTATAATGGTTTGGTAACAAAAATATGTGAAAAAATTGAGAATTTGGTAAAACGTTCATTGTGTTGCACTTCAACTCCAACTGATCGTTCTTCACTCACTGAAAAATGTGAATCTTAATTGATGACATTGATTCTATACTCGGTTTTATCGCCATTCATCAAAACGACTTTGCCAACTGATTTCAGAGTTGTAGGAATGTGAAATACAGTAGAACCCGTTTATCCGAAATAAATGGGGCGGAGCCACTTCGGTTGAGGCGTGTTAAATATGATAAATATTTTCGGAAGTTAAATATCGAAATGAAAATGTATAAACTTTGTTAAGCAAAGGTGCGTACTGTATATTAACATTAAAATGTTTACATAATGTCACTCATTGTATAAAATCAGTGACTTTCTTCTGAATTTTCTTGGTGCAGTTATGTCGCGCCACCGTTTAATCAACAATACATCAGCTGGTGTAGGTTCATCGCTTTGTTCAACAAAGCGCAAAGCAATCTGAAATAATTAAACATTTTTTTTTGTTACTACTGAACTGAATACTGTATACAGTAATTTTATTATGATACGGTACTGTAATTAAAGCATGTGGTACTGTATTTTAATAAAAATTCGAAATCAATGTTACCTCCAATGCATTAAATCCATCATCTAATGTAACTCGATTGTCAGAACTGCTGTTGTCAAGGTTGGAGTCGTCTGCATGATCTTCATGGCTAATAATAATAATAATAATAATAATAATAATAACAATAATAATAATAATAATAATAATAATTGCTGCTTGTTGAAGAAAAAAATGTATCTTGGAACTAACTAGAAGGTAAGAAACTGTTTTGTTTTATGCTACACGTACATTCTGGCATAAGTCATAATATAAAAATAGGGTTCGTCTAGTAGCTCTCAGCACATATAGCAAGAGAATTACTAATATCGACGGCTAAGAACGAGAGGGTAAAGACAAAATATTAAAATACAATTGGATTCCGTTATGCATCGGTAGACTAAGCGCCATTTGACGAAAATTGAGATTTTAGTGCCATCTTGTAGAGGAAGTCTTGAACTATTTATAAAAAATTTCCCACTGCATTACAAGAGGCCGTTAGTTGTCAGTAAACAGAAAACCTAAGCGACAAAGCGGGAATCGGTAAAAATATAAATTGCATCAGTAGACTATGCGACATTCCAGTTTGCAACATTAGACCAAGCGCCACATTCCTCACATTGTGCGCAGATGACAGCGAGGGAGCCCGCCTTTTCGACAGTGCTAACATATTTACGTGGTGACACATTGAGTGGTCGCATTTTCGATAGTGCTAACATATTTACGTGGTGATTCATTGAGTGGTTTGTCAAGTGACGTTCAGCGATGTATCAAGTACTTCCAAAGGTAAGGAGAAGACAGTGCTACTAAAGCAGCTTGCTAAGAAGGTTGCGTCTGAGAATCATTGTCTAGAAGAACTTTCTAAGGTTAGTATCAAAATGAGATTGTTGTATGGTATCTAATACGGTATTCTGCAATGAAAGCAATATTTCTGGATCGATATATTTATTTCAAGAAGCTGCGAAAGCTTCACTGTAACAGTGTTTTGAGATGTTATGCTAGGTAATACGCACCAAATCAATGAATTCCAGATCAGAATAATGAAAGCAGGGCCATTTCTGTAGACATATCATTGTTTATGCGTCAGTAATATTGATCATTATTATTATCAGTATTAGAACCATAAAGATACTCACAATATATTGTAATCGTATTTCTATCATTTTGTTACTGTTCTAGAATCCAAATAATAACGTAATGCCAGTTACAAGTAATAAGCAAGACATTCCTGTGGTGGGACTACATGATGTAAATACAGGTGCCTAAGGAGAGATTTGGGAGTCATCTGATGGGGCTGTATATAAAAATCTATACTAGACTTAACTAAAGTTGGCGTCTGACAGGTAAGGTTGGAGGGAGGAGCATTGCACGTGCCATTTCATGATGTTGCCACATTCCAGCATTCCTTTCTACATTCTCTTACCCCTTGCTTCCGGCTCACTTGTTCCCTCCTTGATTCTGACCGCTGTGACATGAACAGGTCTTTCTTCACATTCTTGTTTTCCACTGTAATGGGAGTGATTGCAAATGGGACAAATTTTGCTGTGACTGTGTCTGACTTGGTCTCATGTTGCGTTATTTTTAACAGGGACCGGCCTAATAAGCTCAGAGAGTAGAGCGCTGGCCTTCTGATCCCAACTTAGCACGTTCGATCCTGGCTCAGTCAGATGGTATTTGAAAGTGCTACAGAACGTAAAATCAATAACATTATTATTCTTTAACAGGGGGTGGTACCTATAGCCTGACAAATCCTTCAACATGCACTTTGTTCTATACTTGTCTCTGTACACCTTATTGGCATAAGTACAGGACATAAAACTAATACGAAAAGGTGAGTTCAAGGGGAAAAAGGGTGCACGGGTAGGACGGGGGGGGTCATAAATCATGTGTACTCTTTTCCACATCACCCAGTGGTAGAGTACCTGACGCGTTTCATCGTACTCGAAATATAAATTAAAATACAATGATTGTACGTACATACGTACGTAAATAGTATTTAAAATACAATTAGAAACTTACTATCGGCCACAAAACAGAAATAGAATGCCACTCACACTGAACTGCTTGTGACAATATCTAACTCACAAGTGAAGTGAGAGGTTTGGCAACTCCCAGCAAGACGAGCTGCCCAGAAATTTTATCTCCATGGCAACCGCAGTCGCCCCACCCTCATTTCCATGGCAACCATACTGCCACTCCTTTTATCCCGCCCCGGCAGTCAGTAAACGGACCTCCCTCTAAGAAATGCCAAACGCCAACTTTCATTATTACCAGTTTAGAGCCACTTGAAGTAGACAACTTTCTGCTTGTGTTACCGAACTTGTTGGAGGTGCGTATGTGTACTGTACTTCAAACCCCTTGTGTGTAATTCGAATTTTAAAATTACGGGTGAATTTATTCAATGCTATACAAAGTGTCTGAACATAGGTTATAGGTGGGCCGGCACAAGGTTGCACTTGACAGTTGTAAGTCATGTTGGCACCACTACAAAAATGAAATGAAGAACGTCACCCGTCAATCAGAATCACCAATCTACTACTATTTATATGTCAGATACAGTTACGCATTTTATTCATGTTAATTCGTATTTAATTCCGTATAGTGCTTATAATCTTTTATTTGCTTACACAAATATGAGCATTTAATAAATGTTATAAGGTTTAAGCGAGTCACAAAATAAATACGAACTATTTTCAGTTGATTGTTGTTGGCAATATGGGTAGTATAGTGGTGCCATCTATAACTAGCTTGACTACCGCATTGAAGTGTTGCCGTTATGTCTGTCGTCGCTAGCACGTGGTCAGGTGTGATTTGCGCATTTATGAAAGTTTTGTTTTCATTGTGAGGTAATTGTGAAGTTTCATTTTGACGAATGCAGTGCGATGTCTTGGAAACGACAACATAGTCATGAAACGCGAAGTGATAATTCTTTGCGCCGTGGCGGTGTGTCCCTTAATAGTCAGGCATTAGAATTAGTGCGGAGAACTCGCGATTTTTATGAGAGGGAGAGGAAATTCGTACGCTTGTACAGCCGTCTCTCTGTTCCTGCAGATCATGTTGTGGAACGCATACGTCAAACATTAGGGCTTTCAAAGCGTACTGTTATTCAGAGAGGTGTTCGCTTCCAAGAATAGAAGTAAAAAGGACATAGCAGTAGCGGAAACGGGGCTGAGAGTAGGGACTTATTTCACAGCACTTCAGGAAGAAACGAATTAAGCTATCTCCTGTAACAGGAATTATTTCCAGGCTGATGCAATAGGAAAAGACGGTACCGTACGATGATTACAGCTCAAAGTCCCCTCTGTCATTGTTATGGTCAATGTAGGCTACCTCACCACTCCGTAATAATGAACAAGACCCCTACTTCGAGCATGAGTAAAGAACTGTTAGTGGAATGGCTGCAGTAGAGAAATATCCCAGCGCATATGTGTATGACTAAATTAGTCGACGAGGTAGCGAAGGAACAAGGGCACGAGGTTATTAGGTTGTTGCCATACCACTGTCACTTCAACCTCAATGAATTGGTACGGTATGGGGTGAAGTAAAACATTACGTACGCACTAATAACAAGTCCTTCACAATTACTGAAGTGGAAGGACGGTTTCAGGAGGGTATTGCTCGAATGGATGCGGCTTTGTGGATCAAGAAAGTTAGCCATGTCGCAACATTAATTAACTCGACAATGGCAATACATGGCATCATCAGTGACTGTCAGGAGTTGATGATCTGCCTAGACGATGATGACAATGACAACGAAGGCGACGGTAGTGATAGTGTTTTGGAGGGTATCGAGCCTCTACGTGTATGAATCAGGTATGAAAATAAGGATTCTGAATTTTCATAAATTTTATAGATTTTACTTGAAATCTTTTGTGTTAGTACCGGTGTATATTATTCTAACATTTATTGGTGTATTTAAAGTGAGATTCGTGTCGGCCGATTTCTTCAGTATTTTCTAACATCGCGATAATAAGAACTTCGTAGTATATTTATCTCGTATCATTTTGTGTGATAAATAATCGGTGAGTTGAAAGTTCGATTTTTGTCGGCGGATTTCATTTGTTTTGTGTATCATCGCGATGATATTAAAAACATTTCTTCCATGTTTTTAAAAACTCACGTGTCTTGCAATCAGCTGTTGTTGCGGCGGCAACATCGCTTCGTGCGCCATTGCAGTGTGACCAACATTGTGCGCAGCTGTCATGTGCAACCTTACGCCGGCCCACCTATAGTGTTTTATTATCCTCCATTAATTTTCTTTTTCTTTGTTTAGGATTCCCAAGATGAGCAAGTTGAAGTTGTGAATACAGGGAATGAAATTCTTAATACCAGTACAGAAGCCACTGAGAAGAACTACGCAAACAATGAGGACTGGTGCGGCAATGAAGCACAAGACCTTTCTGACAACAATGGACTTTATAAAGAAAGCAGCGTTACTAACAATGCGAAAAATGGCAACCAAGGACGACTTAGTAAAGGTAGGAATAGGAAATATCCAGTGCAGAACTGCGATGTCCGGAAGAAAAGATGCATACAGAATAAGTCCTACATTACCCAATGTGGAAGGAAAAAAGAAGAGAAGACATTTAGAAATTTTTTTTTGTAAATGCAAGTGCGGTGAGAAAGTCTCTTTAGATGTTCGTGAACGCGAATTCAAGAAATTTTATAGTGTTGAATCCCATAATGCCCAAACTGCCTTCATAACTAGTATGGTGACTGAAGTGCCCATCGGGAGGAAGAGGAATAAATCTTCAGAAAGGAAGTCTTTCACCAGGGAATACAAGATTGCCGGTATTCAAGTTTGTAAATCTATGTTTCTGCAGACATTGAGGATTTCCAGCTGTAAGGTTGATCAAGCTCTAAAGAAACTGAAGAGTAGCGACTGAGTTAGAGATCTTCGTGGAATTGGTGGTGGGAGCAATAAAATATCTGAGAGAATTCAAGGTGTTATTGAACACATCAACAAATTACCATGGTACAAATTGCATTATTGCTGGAAAGAAACCGAAAGGGAGTTTCTCAATAGTGATACGACCCTTCTGTTGAAGTATGACATGTACAAGGGGGAAAATGAAAATCCAGTTTAGTTTTCAATGTACTAGAAACTCTTTCTAACGAAATTCAATTTGCAAATAAAGAAACTCAATAAGGACACATGCAATTTGTGATTCTCTTGATGCTGAAATTAAAGGTGTCAAGAATGATCATGATGGAGATATTCTGTCAGATAAGAAGGCAAACCATTTAGCAGAAGCAGCGCAGAATTTAAAGAGAAATGATTTACTGCGTGCCAAGGAAACTGAAGGACTGGAAACAATTACTTTTGACATGGAAAAAACATTACCATTGCCACGAATACCAACGAACATTGTGTTTTACAAACGTCAGCTATGGTTATACAACTGCGGAGTACATGAGGGAAGTAATAATAAGTCACTGTTACGTTTGGCTGGAAGGTGTGGCAGGTCGCGGGGCACAAGAAGTCGGCTCATGCTTAATGAAACACCTACTGGAAGAAGCATCCCCTATTTCTGAGCTAATATTATGGTTAGATTCTTGCGGTGATCAGAACTGTAATATTAAAACGGTTTTGATGATGAAGGCAGTATTGGATCATCACCCTACTCTTCAGAAGATAACTGCGATTTTTAGTACCTGGTCATAGTTTTCTTCCCAACGACAGTGACTTCGCAGATATTGAGCGTGCCCTCAAATTTCAACAGCGTTTATACACTGCAGAGGACTACTTAAACGTAATGAGAAACTGCAGGTGGAAAATACCCATTGTTGTTCACCAGATGGAAAAAACTTCATTCTTCAGTTCAGTAGAACTTGAGAAAATGATTGTGAATCGGAAAACTGATGTTCATGGTTGCAAGATGAACTGGCTAAAACTGAAAGAAATCCAGCTCTTGAAATCACAGCCGTTTGCTATGTACGTCAAAACTGAATTTGATGGTGACTCTCAGAAAGTAAATCTAAATAAGTCAAGACAGGGACGACCACGGGAAACTAGAGTTCCGTTTCATCAAGCATTAATACATTTGTGGCCAAATGGAAAACCTATCTCTGAAGCCAAACTTGGAGACCTTGGTTCGCTGATGCACCTAATACCTGTAGATGCCAAACAATTTTACCAGAATCTTCAAGCAGATTCTGACATCGTGGATGACATAGATGGATTTAATGGAAATCTTGATTTCGAGATTGAATGAACTGAGAGCAACATTCTTATTACCTGTCCAGTGATTTGTGTGTATTTGTGGGAGAAAACATCTTTAATCACATTTTCTGTTCCTATTATGTTTGACTGAGATAAGTAATTAAAATTCAATATTTTCTTTCGGAATCGCTTTATTTTTCTAGGAATAAGGTAATCATAACCACGTATAACAACCTTTATATACTTTACTTAGTTAAGGGACTGCCATTCTGATGATGATGATGTTTGTTTAAAGGGGCCTAACATCTAGGTCATTGGTCCCTAATGGTATGAGTGAATGCCATTCTACTTAGCAACTAATGGGTGTCTCAAGCAGAACAAAACTTACCCATAGGCTTAAAAATATCATGTCAAAAGTGTACTCTCAGAATATAATCGGACAATCGTCAAGGAAAATCCATTAAAAAAAATATGCATTGTATAGACTACAGTGGCTCATGCCTTACCATTTGTATTTGACTCAGATAAGTTGAAATTCCTCACATCAGTAAGTGGTTATAGCAATAACTTTAGGGAATAGCGTCCCTTCTAGAATTTCTCCATCTAAAACTTGAATAATGTACCGGAGTTGTGGCACGGCTCGCGGTGGATCAAGCACTTAGCGGGCCTTACCAGACAGTAGGAGATTCAAGTTTTAATCATGGCTGCTGCCACGTTATATTTTTTGAAGTTTTACTCAGTAGATACTCAAAAGATAGGGGTTATTGGTGTAGCATTGTGATGCATTATTCGCAAGTGAGAAAAACCGTAAATTGCATCAGTAGACTAAGCGCCATTTCTTCAAGAAAATCTATGTAGTGTGAGTATAAAAATGTTGAAATTTGGTGAGAAGGTACAATCGATTATCCTACAACACCAGCAATACCATGTTTAGCAAAATTATGTTCGCTCGAATTTACACATAGACCCAAATTTAAACGCGATTATCTCTAAACCAACTTTTGGCGCTTGGTCTAGTGATGCATAACGGTATCCAATTTTGCCAGAGCATTTTGGTTAAGCGGGGTTCTACTGTATCTAAGTTGCAGTACTTACACCAAGTTAGATGGGTTGGAAGCAAATTAAATGCTTTGCATGCAGTTGCCAAAGACTGGGAATGCCTATTGATGCATTTAGAGAATATTTCTGAAAGGAAAGGTGAAGAAGGAATCACGACTAAAGGTCTTGTAAAGAAGATTAAGAACTTGAAATTTGTCATCACAATTCACTTCTTGTATGACTATCTGAGTATATTCAGAAGACTTTCACTTGTATTTTAGAGGCGTGATCTGATATTAAGTAAGGTAAGAGTACATGTAAATAATGCAGTTAATTCATTGCAGCAACTTCAGAACACCAAGGGCCCAGTAGAACAAAATTTTGTTTCTGCTACAACACTTTCTGGAGTTTTCAGTGGAATACACTTATCAGGTGTGTCTGATAAGAATTTCGTGAGCGACAAGGAACATATTTTGGCAAGTGGAATTAACTTTCTGAAAGACACATTTCTTCAAAATGATGATATTCAAAGTGCCACTGGTGTTTTTGACACACATCCCTGGCCATCAGGAAAACAATTTGAAAATTATGGCAACAGTGAAATACAGCTTCTTGCCACTCATTTTTCAAAACACCTTCAAAATGAGGAGAACAGCGTAGAAGGCATACTGTGCGAGTGGTACGAGTTCAAAGCAGATGGGAAAAGTCTTCCACTGAATGATCTATTTGAAAAATCATGGATTGTGAAAGGGCAATGTTCGATTTTAGGAAAGCTCCTTAATATAGTGGTAACAATTCCTGTATCGACCTCATCATGTGAGCGATGTTTCAACACAATATTATTAAACACAAACTGCGAACCAAGCTTGCCATGAAGAACATAAGTGTTCTCATGATGATATCTTTGAATGGACCATCTGTAAAGGACAAAATGTATTGATCATTGTTAGTGTTTTGGTGAGAAATCAGACAGACATAGAATGTAATTTCAAAAGATGCTGACATTGAAGACGACTTGTGACTATTTGGGATAGTATGTCTTAAAATATAAATTGTTTCTATTCTGTCTTATATGAACTGATAGACTAGACTACTTAAGGGCACATTTCAAAAGCAATACGTAGCTTTATCCTAGTCTAATCTGTGGTTTTCATAATCTTTATTTGCAAAAATGTGCTGGCTCCTGATAAAAAGGGGGTGGCTACTGAATTATTTCTATTTTTTTTCTATCCCTGCGTATGTATAAAAATTACTGCACAGTAGTTATGAAAAACCATGCAATTTGCCTTACACTAAAAGAAATTGTCAAGTGTCCTTTGAAAATAAACAACTTAAGTTAAACATTTCAGTAGTGATGAAAACAAAATTGCACGTTTCATTGTATGTGAAAGAAATTGTCAAATATCTTCTTTTTTAACTTACTGCACTTTTTCGTCACATCACCATCTAAGCAGCAGGTTCTGCATTGCAGCCACCTCAGTCTGTTGTTTGACATAACGCATAGTTGCCTCAAGTGCGAGGGGTAGGGGAATTTTCAGACTCCATTCAAGGTGTGTTGGGTTCAGCCTTTGTCTTGTATAAGGCATTCGCACACTGAAAGCTGACAGTTTATTATTTTTGTTATTCAAATAACAATTTTTTAGTGCGGATATATTGGAACATTGAGCTATCAAGCTATCGAGGGTTATAATACCAATATTCAAGAAAGGAGATAAGATCTGTGGTAACTACAGAGAAATAATCATCATCATCTCCCATGTTGCCAACATAATGGAAAGGATATTGGAAAGAAGAATTAGAGAAAAGGTGGATAGCCAGTTGCAAGAGGAGCAATTTGGATTCAGAAGTTGAAGGTCAATTTTCATTTTCATTATGAGATAGATTATGGAAAATAGCTAGGAGTATGGGAAGGATATAGTAATGACATTTATAGACTTAGAAAAGGTATACAACAGCATCCCTAGAAGAAAGTTCGGGAAAGCCTGCCACACAGGGGGCATTGGCAAGGAGCTAATAACAATGATGAAAGCAATATATCGTCGCTGCTCTGTCAAACTAGCGAAAGTGAAAAAATAGCGAATCTGCATTTAAGGTCTAAATTTTACTATTGGTGTATGATCTACCCTCTAGCAAAGTATTGTATCTGTATCTTATTCCATATGGCCGCAATCAACTGTGTTCAATTCACTAATCTGCATTGTTAGTATTTTCCACTATGCAGAAGTAGCGAATCTGCATTGTTGTTAGTTTGCCGTAGTCACCATAGTTGAGGTTTGGAACATTTACTGCTTCAAACTAAACTGCCAGGTGTGCTGTGGAACTATACGCTGCTTCCCGAATTTTATTTCTGGATGTGTGAGGATTGCTAACATGTTTAGGTTATATATAGTTTATTTAGAATTAAAAGCGTTTTGTGTTCTACATAGCAGAATGTTTGATTACTAGTACCAGATTTAACATTGCTGCTTTGTTCACTTGAATTTAGCAAGCCCTCACCAGAGTACAGATTAGGACAGTGATCCTTTATAGTAGCACTGTGCACTTGGTAGGAGACGAAAACCACCTGCTACTTCTTGCCGCCACCTTCAACGAGACAGTCTGTAACACAGAGCGGTGACAGCCCATCGCGTGACGAAAGGCAGACAATGCACAAAAGGATAGGTTTCCAAACATGAGGGGACGAACACTTCTATAACTTGCTTTATGTAAAAATCCGTCAAATACCTTCAGCAGTAGTAACGCATCAAATGATTACGTTCAGTCACCAGGAAGTAGACAATGTCCAAGTTCATCAAACTTAATTCTGGTAAGTTTCTATAATTATACTTATTTATTTAATTTCCTAGTTCTGTTACAAAGATCCAACTTCCAAAACATTGTATTTCTACCCTACATCAGATGGTGTCAGAAGCTATAAAATTAAAAATGCATGTATATAAATACAGGGTGTTTACAAATGAATATCGGAGTTTTAACGCCTTATAATATTGAATACGTTAAACTTACAGTTATACATTATATGTCAAATGAAAGAGCAAGTCAAACAGTTTTGTTTGTTGCCACCAGTGCGCATGTACGTGCAGTGGTTTCGCCGCAGTCCACTAGACAGCGGTAGTAGCAAAGATGGCGACTAGTGAACAGAAAGCTTTTTGTGTTTTGCAGTTTGCAAAGACAGAATCTGTAGTTGCTGTGCAACGTGCGTTCCGCATTAAGTTCGGTTGTGATCCTCCAAGTGATAATAACATTCGCAGATGGTATCATAAGTTTGAAGACACCGGTTGCCTTTGTAAAGGGAAGAGCAAGGGGTGACCAAGATTAAGTGAAGAGACTGTTGAGCGAGTAGCCCAAAGAAATCAGTCCGGAAGGCTAGTCGTAAATTACAACTTCCTGCGTCGACCGTTTGGAAAGTTGTAAGAAAACGCTTACAGCTACGTCCTTACCGTTAACAGTTATTACAGGCTCTAAAGCCGGCAGACCACAGATTACGAGCCAACTTCGCAAACGACATGTTGTTACATGATTATGAGTTTATGAATCATGTTGTTTTCAGTGATGAATCGGTCTTTCACCTTAGTGGACATGTAAACACTCGTAATGTGCGCATCTGGGGCTCAGAAAATCCTCATGAGTTGGTACAAATGCAACGAGGTTCCCCTAAAGTGAATGTTTTTTGTGCCGTATCCCGGCGAAAGGTTTATGGGCCTTTCTTTTATGGTGAACGTACTGTAACTGGTACTTCTTACCTCGATACACTAGAGCAATGGCTCTTCCCTCAGTTGGAAGAAAATGAGCCAGAGAACTTCATTTTCCATCAAGATGTTGCGCCACCTCACTGGCATAAGGACGTACTACTACCGCTGTCTAGCGGATTGCGGCGAAACCATTTCACGTACATGCGCACTGGTGCCAACAAACAAAACTGTTTGAGTTGCTCTTTCATTTGACATATAATGTATAACTGTAAGTTTAACGTATTCAGTATTATAAGGCGTTAAAACTCCGATATTCATTTGTCAACACCCTGTATTTCAGGAACATGGAAGTTACAATATCGAGGATCTAGTGACAGATATGCCTCTTAGAACAAATAATGATAATTATGAAGGTGACAAACTTTTACCTGTATTCGGAGATGACTCGGATAAGGATCCATATGCTGGCCATGCGTCAGAATTTCACGGAACTGAATCTACAACCGCAATGTCTTCACTAGTCAGTCCTATACCGGTTTTTATTGTAGGTAAGTAAACATATTTTTTCACTTAATGAAATACATGGGTAACCTTCCCGTTTTAAGAAACCATTTTATAAATGGTTTTTTTCCTCTTTTAACCCCCAAAATTTACAACTTTATTTATGCTTCATTAATATTCATGTATATAAAATATTAAAGCCAATTTCTATTCATTTCTGGCCAGTTGAGACACACTTGTGAAAATTACTGTTACAGACACAACCAAATTCAACTGACTTTTTGGTTTGGTTTTTGTATGCCTTAGTGTTATATTTTCTATTTTTAGGTGATGACAAAGAACCTGTCGGTACTGAAAATATTTTTATTGCTCATAGTCATGGGATTTCACCTCGTCCAGTACCCACCCAGAGAAACAATGAATGTGGAGAGGAGACAAATCCTACCTCTGCCACAGCTCTATCCAGAGAAAGTTCTCAACAGTCACCACCCAAGAAACGTAAGACATCCGATCCAGCCAACTGGAAGAGAAATATTCAAAAGAAAAATTGTCTCAAGGGAGGAAGCTATGAAACTCTAAAAGGAAAACAAGTAGCAAATTCTGCGGCGTATCACAAAGACAATCATACCGTTCGAGTAATTTTTCAGAAGAACAGTAAAAATCTACAAACATTTCCGGAACCACACTTTTTGAACAACGCCTCATCATGTCACTGAACAGTCAAAAAAAAAAAAAAAAAGAAGGGAAACAACTGATCGACCTTCAAGACGTCATTTCTCCAAAACTTACACTCTTTCCAAGGAAGGAAGTTACTGTATGCCGCGAGTTTTTCCTGGATGTTTTAAACCTTTCTGAAGGTTTAGTCAGGGGAGCACTACGTAAAGTCAATGAACAAGGAATTTTACTTCCTGAGATGCGAGGTAAACACGAACCCATGAACAAACTTAAGATGGAAGATGAATCATTCATCAGGGAGCACATACTGTCTTTTCCGAGTGTAGAATCACACAACTGTCGGAAGAAAAGTGAGTATAGATTTCTAGAACCTAATCTGAACCTTACAAAAATGTATGACCTATACAAAGAGAGATGCATTGAATCGAAAGAAGATGCGCATCATTTGAAAAGTACAGAAGAATTTTCCGTGAATACAAAATTGCCTTCCATGTTCCTAAGAAGGATCACTGCAAAACTTGTTCAAAATATGAAGAAAAAAGAAAAACAGCCAAATTAACTGAAGATGAGAATCATACAAGGAACATGGGGGTAGGAAAGAAGCTGCCCGAAATTTGGAATATATTATTAAAGAGAAAGCGAAGAGTGACAAGACAATGTTGGCATTTCAATTTGATTTGCAAGCTATGTTGAGTACCCCCAAAGGAGCTCATGGCCCTTTTTCTACGTACGGAAACTGGCTGTTTATAATTTAACAGTTTACAATTTAGGTGATGCCTCAGTGTAATGTTTTATTTGGGATGAAATTTCAAGTAGCATTTAAGCTTACCTCATGAAATATCCTAATGCGGAGACAGTAATTATCAGACAGCTGTGGAGGACAGCAAAAGAACAGTAATTTTGTGTGTATGTATATATAAGCAGTACAAAAACACCCAAAACTTCAGCAAATTGATCATATTTATTTTGAATCGGGGCATAGTTTGATAGAATGTGACTCCATCCACCAAAAAAATATTCGTGTCTGCAAAAAAAAAAAAAAAACTAAAAATCACCCAGTATACACTCCAGAAGGGTGGGTTCAACAGATTAGAAATGCACGCAAAAATCCAGCACCCTACAACGTTTCTGCATTTGTGCATGACGACTTCATTGATTTCAACCCAAAGAAGGCTAATTTTACAGCTGAGGAAGATAATACTTCTTTGCCTTTCTGACAAACGGTGTGGTTTCGTTACACGAAGCACGAACCATGTACAGTTCAGATAAAGACTGGGTATGAAGAAAGTAATTTCAAAAAGTTCACTTTCAAGCGTCGAAAGGGCCGCCCATCAAAGTCTGAACCAGTGAAACCTTACCCTTCAAGATTCCCCATTTCTGATCCCAAACGGAAGGATCTTCTATAACTTTGTGATGACCTGCAAATCCCAAAGGTATACCATGGGTTTTATGTAAATCTTCCCTCATCAGCAACAGCGAGAGATGCTCTACCTGAGCCAAACATTTCAGGAGAGTCCGACTTTGAATAGATTGGAAAAGTGTGTTTTTATCGTAGTAGAACAATAATTGTCAAATATTTACTTTAATTATTTTGTTACTACTTGAAAGTGCCTTCAATTCCATGTGTAAAAAGTGTTCTAATAAAAATATTAGTCACACGTTTTATTTTCTTCAAATTTGTCTAATTCTTAAGTACATTTGCATCTACCTAATAGATCATTAGTAAAACAGGAACAGTTTTAATGCAGAATGAACGCCTTACTACATGATAATCAACGAGAAGTTCAATTAACTCGCTCAGGCAAAGGAATGAAACTGCTTTTCCTGCTCTAAAAGCTAAGAGAAGCACAAAATGCAAAACTATCCTTAAACATGAGTAAAACAAGAACAAATGTAGTGCAGAATCAGAGCTTTTCTACACTGATCATCAGCGGGAAGTTTAGTAAACTCACTCAGGCAAACTAACGAAGCTGCTTTTTCTGCCCTGAAAATTAAGAAAAGCACATAATTCATAACTGCCCTTAAGGATGATGGTAAATAAGATTCTTTTCACAAGTAAACAAAATTGTAAATACAAAAATGGATTTTACGCGAGCAGTCAAAGTTTCTTTTAGCTCTCCTGAAAAATGAACAAATTGCACATTCGCTAGTCTGCCAGAGTGGGGACGATACGATAACCGTTGCAGCTGTGTGAAGACATCAGAAGGTAGATTACAGTGGTTTGGGATTGACAACGGACTAAAAGAAGGGAGTGTGTTGTCACCTGTACTGTTCGTGATGTTGATGAATGACATTGTAAAAGCAGCAAGAGAAGATTATAGAGAGGAAAGAATGAACGTGGTGGTGATTTGTGAATGATGTGATCTGGGGAGAAGTTGAGGAGGTACAACAACTGAATGTACTCAATACTGTAGAAGGATTGAATAATGGGGATTGAGGATCAATGTGGAGAAGAGCAGGATGCGATGGTGATGAGGAGAGGAAGTAAAGAAAGGAAAGGGAGCTATCACAATTTGAGACAAGGAACTGGAAGTAGATCACTTCAATGCTTGGGAAGTGAACTGACAGAAAACGGGAGACTGGATAAGGATATTATTAAATGGATACAACTGTGGAGTGCCTTCTACCATCAGGTACATTTTTTAATATGGAAAAAAGATGTACCAGTGAAGGCTAAAGACGTAATGTATAACCTACTTACCTATAATGACGTAGTAGAAGCCTGGACAATGACTCGGAGAAATAAGAGTAGAGTACAGGCTTACTTGCTGGTCAGCACTACAGTCCTTGGCCTCCTTAACCAGCTGCCTCATACCATCTCGGTCCTCAGCTTTCCTTCTAAAGCATTTCACTCCCATCTTTCGAAGGTCATCTTCAACATTGTCGCTCCATCTTTTCCTGGGCCTTCCTCTCCTGCTTCCTTCAAGTTTTCCTATATAGACCTTTCTGACAGTAAAGGTTCTTCCATTCTCTGGGCGTGACCAGCCCACCTAATTCTTCATTGCTTTATTTTAACATCAATATCTGGCTGGTTACATGTAATTTTAATCTCATATTACAACCCTATTGAAGATGATATATTAAAATTATAAATTCTTTTATTTATAACCACCTATTCAATACACTCATTGAATTATAATGTAATATATAATATTGATATATACATTATAATTCAATGAGTGTATTGTAATGTATTGAATAGGTGGTTATAAATAAAATAATTTCATAATTTTAATATCTGGCTGGACAAACGGTCCTTGCAAGTCTACATTTTTCCTCTTTCGCCATACATCCTGATCTCTAACTGATCCAAATATCTTTCTCAACATCTTCCTCTACCACCGTAGCAGCCACTGTCCTTCACTTTGCAAGGCGTAAAAGCATCAGTTCCCACTTGTTGTCCTTTATTTTTTTTGCAATTTATTTTACGTCGCACCAACACAGATAGGTCTTACGGTGACGATGGGATATGAAAGGCCTAGGAATGGGAAGGAAGCGACCGTGGCCTTAATGAAGGTACAGCTCCAGCATTTGCCTGGTGTGAAAATGGGAAACCATGGAAAACCATATTCAGGTCTGCCGACATTGCGGTTAGAACCCACTATCTCCTGGGTGCAAGCTCACAGCTGCGCACCCCTAACCGCACAGCCAACTCGCTTTATTATTCCTTCCCACATTCAGGTAGACCTCGTTATACGCCATAGTTACTTTCCGCGGAACTGCCACACATACCAAATTCGCTTAAAGTCGAGAGTCATTTTATATGTAAAATACAGGGTTAGGTGTCTGTTTACTCACGTAGTAAGTTTTAAATAGCAGAGATTCGTAGTATTTTTACAAAAAATAACCATTATCGTGTTTATGGAACGCATTTTAATGCAAACTTTTGATGTAACCACAAAGACAACACACAACTTTATTATATTGCTTACACTGTATTATTTACAAGTTATTTACACACATTCTACACACACAAACTAAAAAACTGCCATCATAAACAAAACACTACTACGAAGAATATGAAGACTGCTCCATTAGCACGTCACAACAAGAGTTCACAACTTCCACACAAGTCTCACTAAAACAACTCAACTCTACCATCAAGACTGCCTCTTTATATACGTTGCCTGGCCAGGCTTATAGAAGAATATGACACGTGTTTCCTCGTAATTTCGAGAGAATCCAACAACCTATTTTAATTAATGGATTTTTCTATAACTTTCTAATGCCAAAGATACATTGTTCTGGACATTACAGTGTGTTGCACAATATTGCATTGGATTTATACATTATATGTACAGGTAATAATAAGTTATGTACTATTAATTAAGTGTTCTTACATTAAATAAACTCATATTAATATAGATGTTTCATGACATGACCTCACAAATAATACGATTGTCTGTACATAACTGTGTAAGTAATAATAATACTAATAGATGTAAACCAGGGGGGTGCGTTCAGCCGTGCGCAGAAGGTGTTGCATTTTCCTCGCTTAGCGCATGACGTCACGGTGGAACAGCTAGCCACGCGGGACCAGGGTAGATCGAGGCAAATTCTTCAGTTATCACATGTATCAGATGTATTTGTTTACCTTTAAAATGTGTGGGTGTTTAAAAGAGTGTCAGAGGACCTAGTTTCTTTTTTCGTTTGTGCTGTTCAAATACATGGAATCTTTCGGCGTTAAATACATTCTCCCCCAACTTGGCAGGTTCGATCCTGGCTCAGTCCGGTGGTATTTGAAGGTGCTGAAATACGTGTCGGTAGATTTACTGGCACGTAGAAGAACTCCTGCGGGACTAAATTCCGGCACCTCGGCGTCTCCGAAAACCGTAAAAGTGTAGTTAGTGGGACGTAAAACAAATAACATTAATTATATTAAATACATTCTCACAGCAAGTTTGAATCAAGATTGCCTGGAAAATTTCTTTTCGCGCCTAAGAGGTCTTGGGCATTTTTACGAACATCCATCTCCACCTGATGTGAAAAATAGGATCAGACTGTTGTTGTTAGGAGCCAATTCCAGCGATATTCCTCATTCCAATGAGTCACCTGTAGCTCCTGCCGAAGGAGGAGAATTTGTTATATCGGCTATGTTTGGCAACATCCTCCCGGATATGACAAGCTCTGGCGATGACTGAGGGTGACAAGGATATTAATGACATTTAATTGCCAGCTGGTGATGATCTATCCTCACAGGAAAATACTGACTGTAGTGTGGAGGGATTCAAATACGTTGCAGGGTTCATCGCATATCGCTGCCGAAAATTTCACAGGTCCCTGGGCACGCCTGCAGGAGAGTTGTTGATACCACCTGATGACCCAAGTCTGGGGTGGGTACACGTGCTGTTTCGGGGAGTTTGCTCGTCCCTTCCGATAGTGTTATGGAAATTATCACTAAATTCGAACTGATATTTGCTGAAGTTCACGGACGAACAGATTTGAACAGAGAACTAGAAGTTGTGAACAATATGTTTGTGAAGTTGATAAGCCGTTTTCCTGACGTCCATCCATAAGTCTTGAAATCATGTGCTAAGATCCGAACCTTATTCCGTTTGCGTTGGTTGGCTGCAAAACAGAAATTAAAAAATAGAGGCTTCCCGTAATAATTAATTAATGTTATTTGCCTTACGTCCCACTAACTACTTTTATGGTTTTCGGAGACGCCGAGGTGCCGGAATTTTGTCCCGCAGGAGTTCTTTTACGTGCCAGTAAATCTGCCGACACGAGGCTAACGTATTTGAACACCTTCAAATACCACCGGACTGAGCCAGGATCGAACCTGCCAAGTTGGGGTCAGAAGGCCAGTGCCTCAACCGTCTGAGCCACTCGGCCGGCAAAGAGGCTGCCCGTAAGCGAAAAACGAGAATGTGGCATTTATCAACAAAGTAAATGTCAAGAAATGTTCGTTACCGTTGTATTTGTTGTTTTAAACTTCGTGTGCAAAGCCACGGGACCTTTGCCTTATGTGCAGAACTCGGAAAAGAACTTATTTCACACCCTGTCTCGCTTTCATTGACTACGATTCGAACTGTAGCCCTTTTGATGAAAATCGGATAGATAGTGAATATACTAGACTGTGATACTCTTCTAGACTTATGTTAACGGAAAGAAAGACAAACCGTTTATTTGGTGCTAATGTTCCAAGACTTGAAGTTGTTACATATCGCAATGTATCCTGTAAGTTTTCACCGTGAAGTGTTGAACAAATTAACAGTGTTTGTGATATAAAACAAAACCCATCTGTCAGTCAGAGTGAGGTGCAGATTCCATGCATTTCGTCAACATCATCTTCACTGAGGTAAGAGTGAATAACAGTCCCGAATCTGTTGATTTAAACCTAACATATCGTGCACTTCTAAGTACCTCTTATTTTGTAGCGCTACGATGTTATACGTACTTTATCTTGTACAGAATGCATGTTTCTATAGAATATATTGTATGACGTTCAAAAATTCTAAAATATCACTTCGGTATATTATTAAAATGTGAAACATTAACCGCGCGCTAATACAGTCTGCCATCAGCGGCTACCAGCGATGTTCCATGGTGACGTCACAGTGACAGCCAATGGCAGCCCGTAACGCGGAATGACTAACCTTACTGTTCTCTATTAACCTTGGATGTAAACAACTTCATAGCCACACCTTGCAAGTCATAATAATAATAATAATAATAATAATAATAATAATAATAAAAAATCATTGCCATCGAGCTTGATATTTCCATTATTTACCCATGGTTTAGAGAATTGTTTCCAAGTTACACTGGTCTCTTAAACCTGCATCACTTTATACAATTAAAAATGTAACACTGAAACACACAATAATAAACTAAACTCTGCACACAAACTCTTGGCTTCAGCTTAAATAGCAGCTCCAGAGACAGGCATGTGTTGGTTGTAATTCTCAATCCAATCCATTCTTTCCATCGCTTCCGAGTGAGATTTGGTCACTCTAGTCACACTAAAGTTAGTAGAAGATGGAGCAAATTTTAGAATTGATTCCGCATTGCCACGATTAGTTCTCTCAATGCTGAATGTCAACAATGTGCTCACCTTTCTCATAGCAATCCAAAACTTCTGAATTTGATTCTAATGAATACGTTTTTGGTACACACTTCTTTCCTTTGACAGGCACACTTTCTTTCCTTTTACACGACATTTTAAATACAAAACCTGTCAAGTGCAACTTCACAGCTCTACTGACTGGAACTGACGATTCACGTCTCGACAAACACGATAGAAGATGAATGTAGAGATGCACTTGCCATGTTTAACCTTGGTGCATGATGCAGTGTACATACCTGCCAACCCTTCCGATTTACCCGGAAACTTTCCGGTTTTTAACTCGTCTTCCGATTTTCCGATTTATATTTACTTCTTCCGATTTTCGACTAATATAACCTCTAGTACGACCAATACTCTTCTCCTACGATACGTGCTTCTGTAATTTACGAAACCTCATTTTCAAGCGTATTTATTTGATACTTTATTTCGTGAGTGTTTCGTCCGTCGCCTTCATGTATCGTGTTTCCCGCTCACCACTGCTGCGTGTGCGCTTGATACAGCTGGGGATTCGGGGCGGCGATCGTCCTGTAAGCAAGAGGCTAGCGCGCGCTAACGACTCAGTTAATCGGGACGAAAGAATGAGTTTGTTATTGTGTTGTTCGCGCGTTGTTAACATCGTTTCTGTGCGTAGTTTTGTCGGAGTTATAGGCCATGCGTTTTTTCTTGCATTTTTATGCTTTCCCCCCTCTGTCAAAGTCGTACCGGTGTGTTAATAATGTATGGGACACATTGAATTGTTTTGTATGTTGTAGTTTCGCGTTTTTAAGTGCATAATTTTAATGAGTTGAATGTTTTTAAAGGGGTTCGTGTTGGTGACAGTTTCTGGCATTTTCTTTTCTCGTTATGGCCAAAAAATGTAACAAACGTTATCTCCAAGTGTTCAGAGATACCTATAAATTTCCGTTCATTTTACCGTCTGATAAAGGAAACTACCGTATTTTCTCGCGTAATTAACGTCCTTGCATAATTTATGCATCCCAGTAATTTTGGGTCCCAAGTGGAGAAAAAGAAATGTTCACGTATTTGACGCACCCACAACTTCGAACATCCATCACTCAGCTCCGGATGCGTTTCGAAATAAAGGTGTCAACTACTCAAGTAGCAGGCTTCCTATCGCGAAGCGGGCATTCCAAACGCAGGGCAACGTGCTGTTATTAGCCGTCAGGAAATCCCACTGGACTAGTTTTACGAGTGTTTCGGGTACGGGACATTCTGTGATCTCAAAATTGTTTGTCAGTCCACAGTATTGGAGTAATACTGCATCATACAAACTCGCGGTGATCAGTTACGTCAAAACATACGGGAATAGAGCAGCGGGCAGCAAGTATTCAGTGTCCAAATGAAACGTGTACTACCGCGGTAACAGCGGCCAACAAGTCTCGCAAAGCATTTTGCGGACGAAAAAGCGGCAAGTTTCCGCAAGTAGAGGATTATCTGCTTAAATATATGATTTTGTTACGTAATGTTGGATAAGCCGTTTCTCACGAAATGCTGTATTTTAAAGAATGAGAAATAGCCGCGGCACGTGGAATCAATGTCTCGGATTTGAAGGTTAGCCGAAACTTGATTAATTTTATGAAGAGAAATGGACTCTCTCTTCGACGAACAACATTATGTCAAAAAATGACGAATGATTTCAACCATTTTCATCGCTTTGTGATTGAGAAGCGTGAAGTGAAGGAATATTTGATCTCCCTTATAGGAACCGCAGGTCAGACGCCAATCAGTTTCCATATGCCACAAAGTCGATAAGAAAGGAACATACAGTGTTATCGTACGCGCTATCGGAAGCAAAAAACAACGATGTACCGGTACTGCAATGCTTGCTGTAACAGTTGATGGCAGAAAGCTTGCACCTTAAATTGTTATAAAACGAAAAACAATGCCTAAAGCAAAATTTCCGCGAGTGATCCACGTTCGTATTCAAGAGAAAGGGTGGATGGAAACGTCACTCGTACAAGATTAGATACGAACGGTTTGGGGTAATGTAGCAGGGTCCCTCCTTCGATGCCCGGCCCTTCTCATGTGGGATAGTTTTCTTTTCCTGCCGGTATGCCATTCAGGTCGTATTTTCAGCTCTTAATAAGAAGAATATTTTCTAGTACTTCAAACCCACGTGTCTAACTTACCTGATGTACCCTATTTTGACTATTCAGAAAAAAATCTCACGCCGGAATTTTACGCTATATGACGATAACCGCAAATGAGTTGAACCAATTGTGTTTATATTATATTTAATGTATCTTTTAAATGTAAATGAATTGTAAATAATTTGTAAAGATCTGAATTCCTTGAATAATTTACGCATCCGAAGTTTTCGCCTGTATTTTTCGTCAAAAAATGCGTTAATTACGCGAGAAAATACGGTATTATGCATTTTGTTTTGTGTGTGTGTGTGTGTGACAAATATTATTTGTATGTGTCATAAATGAGAGTGATTAGGTACATTTTCGTGTAACCAGTTTGTTTTCTTAGTTCAAGATTTTAAAATTTAGTGGTCAATTCGCATTTTAACTGTAGATATGTATGCCTTTTATCCTGACCTATTTTCACGTAGACTGTGGTGAAATATATGTGATAAAATACAATAATTAAAAATCTTCCTATTTTTTGTTTCTAAAAGTTGGCAGGTATGAGTGTACGTTACAGAATTCGGCACGCATGTCAGTATCCACCTTAAGGCGTTACAGCTTCCATGTACTGTTAACAGATGGCAGCACTATACTTAAAAAGAAATCGTGTATGTGAGAAATCGCGGATAACGAGTCCGCGTATAACTGTGTTTACCTGTAATCTTACTTGGCTTTTTCTTGCTCCCTCTGTATCTCCCGTCTTCATATATTTTGTTTTATTTATATTCATTTCTAGTCCTAGGTCCCTTGCTTTCTCTTCTAACAAAGCGTAATTCTCTTCAAGAGCTCATTAATTTCTTGCAGTAATTGCCACATCATCAGCACATGCTGTCATTTGTACTAATCTGTTCAGAATGGTTCATCCTGGGTTGATGGGTAGTTGGCAAATGACTTTTTCTTGTGCTAAATTGAAGAGCAGTATGGAGAACAAATCTCCCTGTCTCAGCCCTCTCTCCACTAAAATCTTCTCTGACAGATCCTGTTCCACTCTCACCTTGCATAATGTTTTCAAGGTTATTTCTGTCAACCTAATCAATTTCCTCAGGATTCCAAACTCTCTCATAATTTTGTAAATTTTACCTCTATCTAAACTGTCATATGGCTCTTTAAAATCGATATACAGCTGATGAAGCTGCTTGTCATACTCATAAAACTTCTCCAGTAATTGTCGTAATATAAATATTTCGTCCAGTGTAGTGCGGTTTTTCCTAAGGCCTGCTTGGTGATCCCCTAGTATTCTTTCCATCCAGAATTACAGTCGTGAGGCTAATATCTTACTAAAAGCCTTGTAAGTTCCATCCAACAAATTGATCCCTTGGTGGTTTCCACATACTGCCTTATCTCCTTTCTTATGTATTTTAACCATAAATGCCGTACTTGTGTTAGAGAAGCATAAGATTCAACGCAGGGCGTGTACGGTACAGAAATGGAGTGCTACAGAGGGAGGGAGGTTTGTTGAAATAATGTCTGATTCAAAGAAAACTGAGTTTATTTACAAAAGTTCAAATTATATATCACCTCTGTACAGAAGAAATACTGGGAAGTGTCCTTTCCTTGTCGTACGGCTGGCGACATGCCTTGAAGTCCGGCTATTACTCTCGTACTACCATGGGTCTCCCCTCTGCACCATGGAACCACGATTCCTTCCTCGATGGAAATTCTAGACATTCTGTAATTTCTAGTAGATCGAGACCGTCTAGAAATTCTAGTAGAATGGGTGTTGATATTGTTCATGAACATGACACGCTAATGCTCTGGACGTGTTACTTTGAAAAGCAGCTTCTGCACAGATGAGGGATATAATAATGATCTCAAACAAGGTTTATAGCATGTAAAAATTGTGTACTAAAAAAATGAATTAATAACTATTACATGGTAGAATGTCGCTAGAATTTACTCTGTGTTCTAACACTAATTATTTAATGCAGCCGATTGTCAATAAAATTGTACACGGAGTTAAATCTTAACACTTGAGAGATAAGTAATCGGAGTTGAATATCAATGAAATCGAACTCTCAAAATAAATAGCCACTTAAAATTATATGATATAATTTCACATCGTCGAATGTCAATGAAATCGACCTAGTAAGTTCAAAGAATGTGACACTTGGCATAAGTTGAAGTTTTCGCTTGATAAATATTTCGTAAGTTTTACACGGGCTGGCTGGCCGAGGCAGTAAAGGCGTGCTCGGTTCGCCCGGAAGAACGTGAGTTTGAATCCCCGTCAGGAAGTCGTAAAATTTGAGAAATGAGATTTCCACTTCCAGAGCTGCATTTGGCCCTGAGGTTCGCTCAGCCAATACCAAAAATGAGTACCAGGTTAATTCCTGGGGAAAAAGGCGGCCGGGCGTAGTGCTAACCACTCTACCCCATCACATGCCGAGGTTACGAATGGTGGAAGCCTTTACCTTCCACCCCTCCAAGGGCCCCCATGGCCTGTACGGAGATGACTTTACTTTGCTTTGACTTACGTTTTACACAGTTTTGAAGGTAATTACTTTCATCGGTTGAAAAAGAAAATATTGTACTTGTGAAATTATTCCTGTTCACACGTGTTAATTGAAAATAAATTGAAACTTGACTCTGTTTATTAACAGTCTTTGGTTCGATCACACGTAAGGTTGCTAAATACAAGTTCAGATATACAGTTCTCAGTCTATCACCTATGAAAATATTCCCAAGTGTGAGAATTATTTATACACGGAAAAATTGCAGGTCTGGTGACGTAGATACTGAGTTTAAGTTAACATTATGTTCAATCGCTTGTCAATGTTCGACACTTGTGAAATTCTAAGTCTTATAGCACTATTATGTCTATAAAAATTTTCCAAATATTTCAATCATTTGACGAAATATAAGCACCGTTCAATAATCTATCACTGTTCAGAATGTTTCATTCACTTCGAAATATGAACACATGGAAAATAAACACGTTTTAAAACACTCATCCTAAATAATCAATCACTTGTAAATGCTAATGTCAGTGAAGCACAAGTTGTATTCTATCACTCACGAACTGAAGAAAATTTATAAGTTCTATTTTCAACACCAGAGAACTTACACTATCACTCGATGCTCCATCGCAACAGCCACAAGCCGACCGACCGAGTTTGACCGTGGTAATTAACACACTGATCTGCCGTGGGAATTAGCCCTCCTTATATACGCAAATCGTGAAGATAGCAGTAATTGTACTTCATTCAATATCTCCTTTAGCTTTCGTAGGATTTGCGCCAAACTTGGTGGAAATGGAGACAAAAAAATTTGGCAACATGATGATGATGATGATCCCATAATTTAATTATCATCCTAAAGAAAGTTATTTGGCATAGAACATTTTGAATGTTCTCTGGCTGATGCAATCTCTCTGTCACAAGGAGAGGCAGGCTGTGACGTCATAAGCGCCGCGTCGCATACGAACTTCATGCTGTAGCTAGCTGTTGAGTCAGCATGCAGCGCGTAATACAAGTTCGAAGTGTGGGGACTTTATCTTGGACCAGCGTTCCTGGTGCATTATTGAATAAATTATGCCCACTGTGCAATCCAAACCTCCTTTATCAGCTCATAATCAGCCTTCTTTATTCCTTCTCCCCCATATAACAACAATTTTGACTCCATTCCATCTTAACCTGGGGCTTTATTGTTCTTTAATGCTTTAATTGCAATCATGACCACCTTTAAATCTGGCTGCTCTACTGACTCCTCATTCAATTCTCTTTCTTTCCCATCGTCATTGATGTTTTCCTCTTTATCATCCTCATTATTTTCATTGAGTAACTTGTAAAAATACTCCTGCCATCTATCAAGCACTTTGTTTTTGTTGCTGTTGAGGTTTCCATCCTTGTCCTTAAAGAAAACTGCTCTTGGATGAAATCCTCCCTTAAGGTCTTTTCTTCTCTCTTAGAGCAAAAGTGGGTAGAGGCGAGATAGCCTAATGAAAAATTTAAAGTCCAAATAACAAGTTCGTAGCTCTTGCTCACCAAGCAGTCGACAGGTATTAGCACAGATGATCGGTACTCCACCACTCTGATACAAAGACACTCATTTGTGAGAGGTGAAGCCCGAGATTATAAAGCACTATGGAAAAGTCTAGATGTATACGGAAAAAAGAAACCAGCATGTTCCAGAAACACGAACGTCACAATCATGTGTCCGTAGATGTTGCACAGGCACACGCCGCATAGGAGGCGAAGATCGCTGCGTCTTGAAGGAGATGACGTCATAGTCACATGTTCAGCAGAGTAGATGACAGCGGGTGAGCAGCGGGTCGAAGAAAATGCGGCAGCCGAAGGTAGGAATAATACAGAACATGTAGTGGAGGGATCGTAACAGAATTGAATGTCAGATTGGGATACAAAGCTGGACGAGGTAGATAATATAGAATAGGTTACCTAGGAGAATAATGGACTCTGTTATGGAGGTTAAGAGAAGTAGAGGGAAATCAAGACAACGATGGTTAAAATAGAGGATTATGGCAGCGGTTAGTAATTTTACAGAGGCTTGCAGACTGAACACTGACAGGCATAACGGTCTATAATGAAGTGGGCGGATGGACAAGGCAGGCGATGAATTGATTTTTGCACTGTAGTGCAAGTAGCATTTCTTTCATTTCTACAAGTTGAAAAATGTTGGCGTTCAGAATGGCTGTCATCTAGTTCTAGTAAGTTAATTGGCATTTCTACTCATTGTGCAGCAAGTATGATTGGTTTTGGTAATGGTCTTGTACAGAAAATCGGACAGAATGGGAGTCGTATCATTAGCTGTACATTGTATAGCAGAGAGATTAAACTTCTAAGTTCTCTGAAGAACAGAAAGTACATCAGTGATCTTAATTCATTTTTAATGAGACCATACATTTTATCACCATTCTCCCAAGAGACTGTGAGAGCTGAAACGAAGAGCAGAGTCTTCATTGCAGTGTACAGTAGTTTCAGTACCTAAACACTGAAAAATGGGTGGCTAGCAAAGTTCATGCTGTTTCTGCTGTTGTGAAAGACTGGAAATATGCTGCAGTGCATCTAGAAAGCACTGCTGCTGAAAAAGACAATGCTTCTGTGGCCAGGATTTTATTGAAACAGCTTACCAACTTTACGTTTGTGCAGATCATCCACTTTTTGTCTACCTGTGCATTCTTAAAAACTTATCTCTCCTGTTTCAAAGGGAGCAATATTTCCTGAGCACAGTGGAATGCCATGTGAAAAGTTCAGGAAGATTGTTAAAATCATTAAGACTGAACCCGATAGCTGCAGTCGCTTAAGTGCGGCCAGTATCCATTATTTCGGAGATAGTGGGTTCGAACCCCACCATCGGCAGCCCTGAGGACGGTTTTCAATGGTTTCCCACGTCTGCTTCCTTCCCGCTCCTAGCCTTTTACTGTCCCATCGTCACCATAGGACCTATCTGTGTCTGTGCAACGTAAAGCAACGTGAAAAGAAATCATTAAAGAATATTCCAGGAGAAAATGAGTTGAGATTCATTTCAAATACGCCTTCAAATGGCATTATTCGGGAAGTTCAGCTGCATGGGCTCAATGCCACTACAAGAGCTCTGGTTGAAACTGAAAGGGACCACCTTATCCATCTTGCAGTGAAGTATTTAGAGGAGAAATTTTTAAAACAGGAAGTCATTGAAAGGTTCACGTCAGTATCTCACACTTTTGCTTGGCCAGCTGGAAGCGCTCTAGAAGATTTTTGGATCCGGTGAAGTAGCATCTCTATAGTTCTATTAACCCTTTGCAGTCCAATTTTCTGTCACATGTTACAACAGTCTGGTCCAAATTAATTTTGGACTTTTTTTACCTAGTCAGCTCAGAACTTTTATTAGTAACTATATTTGTAATGTTGTTATGATTATTATCACCTAAGCATGAGTCTACTGAGTTACTTACAGGTTTATGCAAAAGTCATCAGTGCAGGAGTGAAAAATAACAAAAAACTGAAGTGGAGTGATGCAGCTAGGAGGAACCTATGGTCCTCTAGTTTCCTGACCTGATGAATAACTTAGTCTAGGGGGCTCACTATCATGAAATGTCACATTCCAGTAAACAGTATTGTTGTTTGCATTCCCATTTGTATGTGCAAAAGTATTAAAATAGTATCTATGATCAATGTGGCAGTGAAGGCTACAGTAAACTAAAACTTATTCAGTGTACATTAGACATATTGAGCACATTAAACATATTAAAATACATAAAGCACAGTACAAAACACTTGATAAGTTTAAACACACTAAAATATAGGGTACATGTATGTTAATACACTTGTTAAAATTTGAGAGTTCGTGTTGTGTGGAGTTCCTTCTTCAAGCTTCCTTATAGTTCGTGCACTTCTGTGTCTATGTTAATTTAGTTGCATAAAGTGATCTTCGAGAATATTCTATTTGGCTGATATATGTCATGTTAATTCGTGGTGAAAACCCTTGTCGTAATATTATTATTATTATTATTATTATTATTATTATTATTATTATTATTCTTTTTCTTCAAGTACTGTTGTGATTCAACCGTTCATATACTTCAGTAAGTTTTGTGACAAACTGCAAAGTCTTGAGTTTAAAAATTTTGATTAAAGGAGCTGTTGGTAGCGACACCTCTCTTGTCTGTATTCGTGTTGTGTACTACTGAGTACACAGCAAGCTTTCAAACACAACACTACACGATCTCCACAACAACAACAGCAATATCTACAACACGAATACAGACAAGAGAGGTGTCGCTACCAACACCTCCTTTAATCAAAATTTAAAACACAAGACTTTGCAGTCTGTCACAAAACTTACTGAAGTATGTCAACGGTTGAATCACAACAGTACTTGGGGAAAAAAAAAAAAAAAAAAAGAAATAATAATAATATTATAACAAGGGTTTTCACCACGAATTAACATGACATATATCAGCCAAATAGAATATTCTCGAAGATCACTTTATGCAACTAAATTAACATAGACATAGAAGTACAAGAACTATAAGGAAGCTTGAAGAAGGATCTCCACACAACACGAGCTCTCAAATTTTAACCAGTGTTTTAACATACATGTACCCTATATTTTAGTGTGTTTAAACTTATCAAGTGTTTTATACTGTGCTTTATGTATTTTAATATGTTTAATGTACTCAATATGTCTAATGTACACTGAATAAGTTTTAGTTTACTGTAGCCTTCACTGCCACATTGATCATAGATACTATTTTAACTCCACGTAGACAAAATATTACTACAATATATTTTATTTGTAACCCCATTAGACATCCAGATGATCTAATCATAATAACATCTTTGTGATATATGTCTAATGGCTACGATATTGTAATATACTAGCTGATGATGGTTGTGGAAGGCGGAAACCGGTACTGATGTAAATCCATTCATAATAAATAAAGTATTGAGAGGTGGAACACATTTCTTGTCTGTAAAGTACATCCAATCAATATGGAATATGAAACTTATAAATAATAAAATGGTGTTACTACAATCAAAATCAAAGCCTCTCGCTCTGCACTAGGCGCTGTGGAAAATACTGTAATATCCCTGTGCTGAAATTATGAGAGTGTTAGAATAACATTAAATATTGTTGATAATATTCCAAGGTGGCTCAGGAGTAATTTTATCAGCTCAAATATCATAAGACATACTCCTCATTCCCCTCTGTCACAGGCTTTTATCAGTCTACCTTTGTATGATTGATTTCACTTTGAGGTACAGTGTTCACCACGTAAGGCCATTGCAAGTTATGAATCTCATTCCGTATTGACGGTTATCACTTTACAAAAGAAAATATTTATAAAATCCTCCTATCAATACAATCCTCCTATCAATACAATTCTTGTATTGATAGGAGGATTTTATAAATATTTTCTTTTGTAAACGTAAGGCCATACTTAACTTAATTCCTCTCGTTCCCACTGGAACATAGGGCATCCGTGAAACATCCCCATTGTGGTCGTCGACTTGCCAATGCTGTAACTTCCTTTCAGGTCTTCCCTGCTTCAAGAGCCTCCTCCTTTACAGTCCTCTTCCATGTCTTCCTAGGATTACCTCTCCTCTGTGCCCCTTGTGGGTTCCATTCCAATGCTGTGCGTTCTATAGATCCCAGTGGCTTTCTCAAAGTATGACCTATCCATTTCCATTTCCTCCTTGATTTCCACTGCGACTGGAACTTGGTTTGTTGTTCTCCATACCTCGTCATTGGATATTATAATTTCGGGCTATCTGATGTTTGATGCGCCGTAAGCAGCGGTTTATAAATGTCTGCAAGAGATTAGTGATAGTTCGTGTAACCTTCCAAGTTTCACAAGCATATAGGACTAATTTAACATTTGTATTGAAAATTTTAATTTGCGTTTTCCTTGAAATGTTATTCTTCCATATTGTATACAGCTGCATGAAGGCTCCATTTGCTTTCCTTATTCTGGCTCACACATCCTCTTCTGCCCCTCCTTCTCTTGTCACTACCCTTCCCAAGTAGGTAAATGTTATCTCTTCTCCTGCCACAATCTTTCATCAATTTTAGCATTTGCTCTCATTTCCTTGGTCTTAACAACATTTATATTGAGTCCTGCAGCCTCAGCTTCCTTTCATAATCCTTCTAACTTGTGTTTCATATCACTAATTCTTGAAGACAAAAGACAAATATCATCTGCAAATTCTAAATCTTCCAGTCTTTCCCCCATTCCCCATTGCATTCCTCTTTTCCTTCCACCCAACATATTTCTCATAACATTATCGAATACAACTAAAAATATTGTTGGTGAAAGAACGCATCCCTGGCGAACTCCACTTGTGACATTCACATAATCTGAGAGTTTTCCCTCATGTACTACTTTACATCTATACCCTTCATACATTGCCTTCATGAGATTCAAGATTTTATCCGGTACTCCATATTTCACCAAGGTTTTGCACATTACGGTCCTATTTACTGAATCAAACGCTCTCTCAAAGTCTATGAATGTCAAGTACAGTGTGGCCTGCCATTCATTACTTTGCTCTAGAATTATTCTTAACGCATTTATTAGATCAACGCAGCTGCGTTGTCTACGGAAACCAGCTTGTTCTTTTCGAAGACGCTGCTCAATTGAGTCTTTTACTCTGTTTAGAATTATTCTAGAGAGAATTTTACTTCGTATGTTCAGTAGTGTTATTCCTCTCCAATTCTTACACACTGCAGTGTCACCTTTTTTGGGGAGTTTCACGATCAAACCCTCTTTCCAAACAGCTGGAATTTTCTCTTCTTTCCGTATTTTCCCCAGTAATGGTAGCAGCAAATTAATGGTGGCCTCTTCATCCTCTTTTAGTATTTCTGGATCTATATTATGTATACCTGCTGCTGTACCATTCTTTGTTTAATTTCATGCCTTTTTGGGGGATCTGGGTTTATTCTTGAGTCTTCACTATCTAAGCCTTCATTTACTTCTTGCATTTCCTGCTCATTTCCATCATCTTTGTTTAAAATTTCTGAAAAATACTCTTGCCATCTTCTCAATTGTTCTGCTTGTGATAACAGAATATTTCCTTGCTTATCCCTCAGTGGTTTACTCTTCCTATAACCCCTTCTTGACAACTTCCTTGTAATAGTATAGAGTTGTTTCATATCACCCTTCTTCTCAGCTTCCTCTGCAATTTGTGCCTGCTGGTCAATCCATCTTCTTTTATCGCTTCTCACACTCCTTTTAACCATTTTGCTAATTTCCGAATGTTTCCTTTGGGCTTCTGACTTCTGCTGGCTTGTTCTGTTTTGGTTTACTATAGCTTTTGCCTCTTTTTGATTTTCAATTAAGTCCCATGTTTCTTCAGACATCCAGTCTTTCTGTTGATAGCTCCTATAGCCAATTACTTTTTCACACGTTTGTATATAAGTGTTCTTAACATTTTCCCAAGTTCTTTCCGCACTTAACTCTTCCTCTTTTTCGAGATTTGAAAGGACTTCAAACTGATTTTTCAACTCCAGACTAAATTCTTTCCTCTTCTTTTCACTGTTCAACCTTTGTATGTTGAACCTCTTTTTTCTTGTTGCAAACTTCTTCGATGCAGCCTTTATTTTCAATTTAAACTCAGCTACTACTAGATGATGATCACTACCAACATCAGCTCCTCTTCTATTCCTCACATCTGTCAATGATCTTCGAAATTTCTTGCTAATAGCTACATGGTCGATCTTATTTTCTATTTTGTAATCTGGCGATACCCATGTAACCTTATGACACGTTTTGTGAGGAAAGATTGTCCCTCCAATCACCATTTCCTGGCTGACACACAAATTAACAAATCTCTCTCCATTATCATTCATTTCATCTAATCCATGTTTCCCTGTCACATGCTCTAGTCCCTCATTATTTGATCCAATCTTCGCATTCATATCACCCATAATAATAGCAATATCTCTTTTATTTATATTCTTCATAGTTTCATTCAACTGATGATAAAATTGATCCTTCATGTTGGCATCAGATACTTCTGTTGGTGCATAACAAACTACTATTGTTACATTTAGAATTTTACCTTGAAATCTAGCTGTCATCATTCTGTCTGATATGGGACTCCATTCATTTAAACTGTTCTTGGATGTCCTATTTAGCAACATACCCACTTCATTTCTCCGTTCAGCATCCTCCCCAGACTGTCCAGAATAAATAAATGTATTCCCATTTTGCGTCACGATCTCTCCAAAATCGCACCACCTCACTTCACTTAAACCAAGAATTTCCAAGCCATAATTTTGCATCTCTTTCTCAACCTGCTTTAGTTTACCATCTTCTGTCAAAGTTCTAACATTCCAACAACCAATTCTCATTTTCTGTTTTGGGCCAAAGTTTGTCATCGAGGTATCCACCCGGTTTAGTTTCACTTCAGTTTCTTTAATAAGTAGATTTAAGATGTATGAGTTATTAGCCCACAGCACCCAAGCTTGGTGGTGGGGCTGACACCTGAGCCTCCAAGCCTGCCATTTTCTGTAGGGGTTGTCTCCCTTAGCCTTTGAAGATCCCTCTTCACCACAAGGCAGTGGTTTCCCCCATTTCTTCAACCCCGAGGGAAAAGGGTTGCTGCCAGATTGAGGACTTCACCAGAGCCCCGTTAGCCGTCACTTTTCAGGGTTCCTGAAGGGCCTTCACAGCTACCGTAGCAATCCTGGGGAACACACAGTCCCCGCTGTATATCACCCCTACAGGCAATACCCTACTTCATGCCGTTGCCCACCTTCCACGACGTGGATGAGGGGTTGGACTTATGGGAGGCTAAGACCATACACTAGAAGGTAAATATCACTGCCCTATTCTCATGTTTTTTTTTTTTTAAATGGCTCATCACTGCTGCTAGCTTGAATAGCTGCATATTAAAATCACCAGACATAACGATACCAAACTAACCTCAATGTAAGAATCGATAATGAACGTTCCCTTACCCAAGTAAATGATAAAAGTTAAGATGAAATAAATCAAGATATTCATAATTAAGTCGGTTTCCGTGCTCATTGAGGAATTAAGTAAATAAATACACATTCTCACCTTCACTCACATTAATATTATATATTTCTGCCTTTATTTTGATATATGCATTACTATAACCGTATTCTTGATAAGAGGGATGTATTAAATGATGCAATTTATTTAACAAGTCTTTGCAGTGTGATTTTTGAGAGTTCCAGAAAATACTTAATATCTTTCTTTCCTTTGCGGGAACGTTTTCTTCTCTCTTCAATAACCAGTAAAGGAGAGAGATTATTGGGCAAATTTTCATCTTACAGGGTGGTTATATCTTCAAGCTTATCCAGGAAATATACAGCAGCACTAATGTGCCAAGCTATGTGAACAGAAATTAGTTCAGTTTTCAAGCTCACTGTGGAATTGCGTTCTTGTTTAAACGTTCTACCGACTACTTGTATGGTTTTCATGGACTCAAAGGTGCCAGAATTTCATCCTGCAAGAATTCTTTCACGTACCAGTAGATCTACAGACATGAGGGGGGGGGGGTGTTGTGGAAGAAAGGGGTAACGAGAAAAAGTATTACGCATAGCACGAAAAACCGAACTATTGCCTGGAACTTGTACGTTAAAAAAAATGCAATGTGGAAATCGAATAGCACTTTTGGTTTTTTTGGAAATCTCATTTAAGTAAAGGTTTGAATTGAAATATTGATCCAAGTGTATATAACAACATTCTGTAGCATCAAGCAAAGATCCCTTACCTGAAGTCTCCAGTATCTCAATGTCTTGCTCTATAGTTATGAATTTATGTATGGTTTTCGGTGGTTTCCCATTTTCTCACCAGGCAAATGCTGGGGCTGTACCTTAATTAAGGCCACGGCCGCTTCCTTCCAACTCCTAGGCCTTTCCTATCCCATCGTCGCCATAAGACCTATCTGTGTCGGTGCGACGTAAAGCCCATAGCAAAAAATGAATTTATGTTTTAGTTCATGTTCATGCTGGCCCACAGCAGAAAACTTGTTATACTTTACAGCATTAACATGTTCTGCATGTCTGATCTTGAAGTTGCATCCAGTCATTACATCGAAACCTATATACACCTGATTTGGAATAAGGATTGGATCTGTTGAGATTGAATTATGCAATACTTCAGTGTTTCTGTTATTAATACGAAATGAAACCTTGACATTATGCTTTTTGAAAATACTAGTGAACCTATATATATCTTTTTTTAAAGTAAATGTTGCAAAAGCCTTTTGACTAGGTTTATCTTTAAGTAACGTGGTACGTGAGCGATGCCTAAACTTGTTGATTATACGTTCGATAAAGTCTTCTTTAAAGCCATTAGACATAGATATTGAGCGGATGGTGTTCAACTCCTTCTTCAAATTAGCCTTTGTCATGGGGATCCCAAAGGCTCGTTCTACCAGGCTGTTGTAGGTGGCGCTTTTTTGGTTCTCTGGGTGCACCAAATAATGCCTTATAGTAACATCTGTTTGCGTAGGCTTTCTAAAAATACTGCATGTGAAAGAGGAATTAAGCCTGTTAATTGTTACTAATGAGACTATCGAGAGTAGCAGTCGCGTCTGTGACACGTTCGTCCAGAATTACGAACGTATCGTCCACATACCTAGACCAAAATTGTATGTTACCAAATTTGTAGCCGTTCTCTATTACGGTGTCCTCTAAAAAATCCAAATAAATTTTGGCCAATATCCCTGAGGCCGGAGACCCCATTGCTAACCCATCCTGTTTATAAATGACCAAGTCAAAGACAAAGGACAAGGTCAAGTTCTACAGATGAAAAAAAACATATTAGAACAGGTAAACAGACTGGACCTATACATAAAATTCACAATGGAAACCGAAAGAGATCATACTTTAAATTTCTTAGACATATCTATCACCAAGCACGAAGATCACCTAACGTACAGAATATACAGGAAACCTACCCAAACATCTAACACAATAAAGCAAGACTCTATGCATTCCAATGCCCATAAAAAAAAGCAGCCTACTATAGCATGGTATATAGAGCATTTAACATACCATTATCTCATGAAGATCTAGAAAATTGAAAATAAACCTAATACATCACATAGGTAAGCAAAAGGGATAATAGACATGATCAAAAGCATCCAAAAAATAAAACACCAGCCAAAATCAAAACTAATCAAATAAAACAAATCAAGGAGAGACTACGTGATTTTCACCTTTAATAACGCCAATATTTACCCCATAACTAACATTTTTAAAAGGCGAAATTTAAGAATAGCATATATAACCTCACGCGACAATGCCACAATCCTGCTCAACACTTAATCTGTTAACGAAAATAACAAATACAGTAATTCGGGTGTATACCGAATAAAATGTAATAATTGCAAAGCGAGTTAATTGGGCGTACTGGCAGGAGCTGTTTTATCTGATACAATGAACATGTTAACACAATAAAACACAACCATTTTTCATCTATAAGACAACACATAGAAGATTATAATCATAAATTTTCCAATATTGAAAACGATATGGAAATTAAGTATGAATTTCAAAGCCCCGTTGCTCAATATATTGGAGGAATTCTATATCAATATGGATCAGTAAGCTAACCCAAATTTCAATCTGAACTAAATTACAGAAAAAGCAAACATCCTTTTTAATGCCACCATCCCACCTCTAAAGAACATTTATTTAATGAGAATCGACAAACAAAAGCGAAAACGCACAAATGAACTTCCAATAGGCACGCCCTATCTTACCTCAACTCCTCCCCAGGTTGTCTCCTTGACCCCACTTCCTCTCCCCTCCAATGCTACAATAGCTAGTCCTCGGTGCACGCGAAGCAGTGCACAGTGTGCTTCCGACTGGCGCACAAGAACAGACCAACCCAGCAGTAAGTAACACTCATATTGATTCTTAAAACACACTCCATGGACATTCTCTATTAGTAAAATTCTTTTCTCTTTTTCTACCAGATCTTTAGACACAATACAATGGACACGAGTATAAAGAGGGGAGCTTTTGCACAGTAATTAACAGAACTTCAAAGTCCAACAAATAGACTCTGAGATGAGCTTATGAAGACTTTGTACAAGCTCATCAACATAACATCATCATTCAATAATAAATCTCCTACTGATGCAGAACAGCACAGCTCGATAGTGCAACTGCTTGTTATGAATAAGTGTTTTTGCAAGTGTATTATGTGTGCGTCTGTGTGTGTGTCAGTGGTAGTCAGTGTAAGCATTTATCAGGATGTCGAGGTAAGTTGCATGATATTACTGTTATACTATTTGGTCAACATTCCGTTATTCAGCTGATCCAGAGCTCTGCACCTGACACTGACCTTGCCAACATCCCCCCCTCTCACCCCGTCACCTCTCACCACCGGGTTGCTCCTCAAACAGGCATTATCTCCCTCTACCAACTGTTTACAGTGCTGCCATGTCAACGCACTCTCCTTGGTAGCGCACTTCGACGAAGTTCAAGCCATAGTGAGGGAAAATAATATCCATATTTTTGCTATTAGCAAAAGCTGGCTTACACCGAGCATACCCTCTGGTATGGTACAACTTGACCCGTATTCCCTCTTACGGCATGATAGATCCGATGGCAGAAGAGGAGGTGGGGTGGCCTTGTACTGCAGAAACGACTTAAAAAGCCGGGTGATATGTGTATCTAAGAATGCACAGCTAGGGCCAGAATTCATGTTTGTTGAAGTCATTATTAAGCAACAGAAACTCCTCATAGTTATTGTATACAAGCCGCCCAAAATAACAAATATGACTGAATTCGAAGTTCGTTTACTTGACCTACTGCCTAGTTACGAGCATATTATTGCCATAGGTGACTTCAACATTAACCTACTTACTAAAACGCATGAAACTAAACAATTTATTGACATGTTTTCTTCCTGTGATATGACCATCCTCCATTTAGAGCTTACTAATCACATTTACACAGAAAACTACAAAACACACACGCTCATTGACCACATTGTGACAAATAACCCAAACAAAGTTATAACTCATGGCCAGTTACCAGTCCCAGCCATCTCCACTCATGGCCTTATCTACTGTACCTATCCTACTCCCTTCGAATGCCAAAATATAAATCTAAGTATGTTATTTACAGAAACACAAAAGACATTGATATGGACGAGTTAAGACATGACGCTTACAATCTACCCTGGAATGACATACTCTTATTGGACGATATAGACGCGAAAGTAGACAAGTTTAACTCCCTTGTAATCACTCTGTACGATAAACACGCCCCTAAGCGACAGATAAGTTACTCGCCCATCTTGTCCCTGGCTAAATAATGAAATTAAAAACATGATGGCCCACCGCGATGCACTTTACCGCTGCTTTAAACGAACTCGTGACCAAAGTGACTTCGAAAATTATCGGGTCCTTAGAAATAGAGTTAAACAGTTCGTTAGAAACCGTAAATTTACTTACTTGCAAAACATGACTGCAAACATGAATTCTACCAGTGCTTGGAACACGCTTCGTTCCCTAGGCATAGGGAAACCTCAGCAACAACCTCATGTGCCAGACATACCACTCGATAAGTTAAATGAATTTTTTACTGAAGAAAGAACACCACCTAATGTACTAAATTCCCCAAACTCAGTACCCGACTCCGTTATGAACCCTTTACCTGACCAAGAACATTTTACATTTCGCCCCGTTACTGCTAATAAAGTTAAAAAGGTATTATATTCTATCAAATCAAAAGCTAGAGGAGTGGATGATATCCCTATAACTTTCTTACACAACATTATTGGTGCTGTTTTACCAATTATTACCCACATTTTTAACTACTGCCTTAAAAATGGAACCTTTCCTTCACTATGGAAACTAGCCAATGTTATCCCTGTGCCTAGGAAGCCTAACCCCTCCCTACATCCGACTACAGACTAATTTCTATCTTACCTGCGATTTCCAAAGCACTCGAGCGTCTGGTTCATGAGCAGGTGTTGGAATACCTAAACAACCATTCTCTGCTAGACCAATTGCAATCTGGCTTCAAGAAGGGACACAGCACAGCAACTGCTCTGCTTAAAGTGACTGATGACATACGACACGCAATGGACCAAAGACTGCTGACAGTACTTACTCTCCTCGATTTCAGTAGCGCATTTGATACTATAAACATCCAGACTCTACTAAATAAGATGCAATCTTACTACTTCGATCAACGAACTATTAATTTATTTTCATCGTACCTCAAAAATCGCGCGCAACGAATCATAACCCTTGATCAAACCTCTCACTGGCTAACCAGGAAGGAAGGCACGCCGCAGGGTAGTGTTTTAGGCCCATTGCTCTTTATTTTGTACATAAACGACATTTCATCTAATTTAAAGAATTGTAGCTACCATCCTTATGCGGACGACTTACAAATTTGTCACTGTAAGACCTCTGACTTGCCTCATGCCATAACAGGCATCAAGGCTGACCTTCAGCAACTTAATGCTTACTCCTTGAAAAATTCCCTCCTTCGTAACCCCTCCAAGACAAGCAATCATTATTGGCTCTCAAAAATTGTTGGCCACGCTACGGTACGAAACTATTCCTCCAGTTATACTGAATGGTAGAGTTATTCCATTCAGCCAAACCGTGAGAAATTTTGGAGTGATAATGAACGAATCATTAAATTGGACTGAATATATTAAGAATGTGTGTAAAAAAAAAAAAAAAAAAAAAAAAAAAAAATTTCGATACTCCATTCGGTTAAAAGAAACAGCGATATTCTACCTTGTAATGTGAGAGTCAAACTCATGCAAACACTAGTGCTTCCCGTCCTCGACTACTGTGACGTCATTCTGGTAGACGCAACAAAAGAGCAGACTTTGAAACTTCAGCGAGCGCTTAATTGTTGCCTTAGATTTATATACAGTCTGAGTTATGATACGCATGTCACCCCATACTATCACACTATTTCATGGCTGAAACCTGACAAACGACGAACGTATCACATACTGATACAGATATACAGACTGCTCTCTGAAGATAGACCACTATACATTTCGTCCCAGCTTAAGTATTTGTCCTCCTTTCACAGCAGTAATACCCGCTCTGGTTCCTCCCTTTCTATTCCTGTCCACCGATCCTCTATGTACAACAATTCCTTTGTTGTGGCGGGTTCTAGACTTTGGAATTCCCTGCCAGTCAGTGTCAGAAATTCCACCTCATTACCTAAATTCAAGTCTGCTTGCCGAGACTACCTGCTAAATGCAGCTGACTAACTTGTATGACTGGAAGATCGAATGAATGTGAGTTCGAAAATTGTAACGTATTTTTGTGTAGGTTATTATTTACTGTATAATATGATGTACTCAAACTGTATCACTACAGTGGTTAAGTGTAAGAGAGGGCTAAGAGCCCTAACCTCGCCACCTACAAAGGCATAATAAATAAATAAATAAATAAATAAATAAATAAATAAATAAATAAATAAATAAATAAATAAAAAACAAGAGATTTTATATTCTTAAAACAAGCACATAACTTTAAAACAATGGATTGAATGAGTGAGAATATGTACAAACGTCAAGAGCAGTGTTACTGGACTGGTGAACTTTCTAGACTGTCACAGTTACTCCTTCAAGCATGTTTAATTATCATAACATATCATTATTTTAACATTAGCCATTCACAATCATTAATATTTTACCAACTCAGCATTAAAATGTTTTTAAATAAGTGTGCCAACAAAGCAAAACTCACTAAATGAGTGAACTTCAAGGTTCAGTATCATAATGAACTTGTGAACTTTGCAAGAATTTTAAAACTATTTTTCCTAACATATTTTATTTCCACAATACATTACCTCAATGTTAGCATTAGTCATTCATATTTAGGACAAGCTGTGTTGTCTTTTTTTGCTACTGGTTTTACATCGCACTGACACAGAGAGGTCTTATGGCGACGATGGGGTAGGAAAGGCCTAGGAGTTAGAAGGAAGCGGCCGTGGCCTTAATTAAGGTACAGCCCCAGCATTTGCCTGGTGTGAAAATGGGAAACCACGGAAAACCATCTTCAGGGCTGCCGACAGTGGGATTCGAACCCACAATCTCCCGGATGCAAGCTCACAGCTGCACGCCTTTAACCGCACGTCCAACTCGCCCGGTAAGCTGTGTTTTAGCATTATAAGTTTTATTATTAAGACAATAGGTTCTTCAGTAGCAGCTGAAGATGACCTATTAGAAGGGTCGAAACCAATACTGTATTAGAATGTTTTAAGTACTTTATAAAGAATAAATTTATTGATTAAGTGGAAAGTTCCTATCTTTATATTTGTGAATAAGTGGGGTTGGATGGATTCTCCAATGTGTGAATGCAGTGAAGAGGAGCAGACCTTGGACCATGTCGTTCTTTGCTGCCCTCTTGATGCCTACTCTGGAAGCCTCAGCAAACTGTTTCATCTTTTAGAAAGTGCTGAAGAGTGGCTGAAAAACCTGGACTTCTGAATTTGTTGTTATAATCATCATACTCACTAAATGAGTGAACTTCAAGGTTCAAGGTTGGTTCAAAATCGCTAGCGGGCTGAGACAGGGAAGTGTTCTATCACCAATCCTGTTTACAATAGTAATGGATGACATCATGAGAACGGCAAAAGCAGCATATGGAGGAAGAGAAATGAACATGATGTTATTTGCAGATGATATTGTGATTTGGGGAGAAAACGACAGGAAGGTTCAAGAACAGTTGAATGTGGTGAATGGGAAGAATGTGGATTGAAAATAAGTGTAGAAAAGAGTAAAACTCTTGTTATGACTAGAGGGGAGAAAGAAGGGGAAGGTCAGATTAGACTTGCAGACAAGCCCGTGGAAGTAGTGGAAACGTTTAAATACCTGGGGAGTGAATTAATGGAGAATGCTCGACTGGATGCTGAGATTAGTAAAAGGATTCAAGCTGGAAGTTGTTTCTATCATAGTGTAAGAAATATGTTATGGGACAAAGATGTGCCAATGGAAGCAAAGGATACTATGTACAAGATGTATTATGTACCCATAACAACTTACGGAGCAGAAACTTGGACAATGACAAAGAAGGATGAGAGTCGAATACAGGGAGCCGAAATGAAATTCTTGAGGAGTATGATACAGAAGAGTAGAAGAGACAAAATAAGGAATGAGAAAATCCGGGAAGAAATTGGAGTGGAAAAAATGAATGATAGAATAGAGAAGAGCCGACTAAGATGGTTTGGGCACATAAAGCGAATGAGCGACGAAAGAATGCCAAAAAAGGTGATGGAAATGCAAATCCAAGGAAGGAGAGGCCGTGGACGACCATGATTGAGATGGAAGGATACCATCCAACGCAGCATTATAGAAAGAAACCTGGACTGGGACACAGTGTTGGAGGAGGAGTGGTGGAAAGACCGAAGAAAGTGGAGAGGAACCATATTTGCCCCTACCCGGCTACAGCTGGATAAAGGGAAATGATGATGATGATGAATCATCATACGATTAAATAAGTAACTTTCTACCTCTGTGCAGGTCATACTGTTAATAAGGCCAGACATTTTATTTAAAATTCAGTCTTTTTTTAACTGAAGACCATACACACTTTTGCTAGGGACTTTAGAAATAGCCAGACTGTAAGAATTCATGAGATCGTACCAATTCAATGCATTCACTGGTGCTTTCAGCAATAATTGCATCATCTCCTAATTTGAAATGATATAATGTTGTAGCTACACTGTGTGTTGTTAATTCTGCAGCTTTTCTTACGTTCACCCTTGTAGTGTCGTTACGATTTAGATGACAAATAGATTTAGTGGCGTGCTTTAATTTGGTGTTTGTCATTCCTAATCAGAGTTTCCACAGGTTCTTTTGAGACCACTCTACCATCAGAAAATTCGAAGCCGGTCTCGAGAAACCAGTTCCTAATTAGTTTTAAGAGGTGAGAGGTATCCGCAAAGTGGTATACTTTTCCACACATTTATGGTTTCAAAAATGATGTTGTCCATGTGATTTCCACAAGCTTTGATTTGCTGTACGCGTATTACAGTCACACACTGTCACTCTGTACCCTGTTTTTGAAAGACATGTAACCAAATTGTTCAGTATGTCTTTTGTCATCCTTGTATCAAAATCAGCGTAAATTACTTGCTTCCAGTTCTTGAACAGTCCTCTCACCATCGCAGCTTGCAGTTGCGTGCAGGTGCCTATTATTTTTTCCCTCAGGGTTCATATTTTAAAGCACTTTTGGTGTGCATTTCTTCTAACTGGAGGACTGCAATTTTCTCATGGTCTTTATATGAGACAGCATCTTTTTTCTTCATACGTAAAATATCTTCCAGAATTCCACTTCCGTTTTGCATGTCAGTTTTTGAAGCCCATTTTTCCAGCATTGAAATTCCAGACAGAGAGATATGTAGTTGTCCTACTTAATTGTAAGTTTTCTTCCCTAGATACTGTAAAGCAAAAACCGCTGATATATCTTCATCAGTCCAATTCATGTGTTTTTGCTTGTTTTTATTTTTATTTGATTTTCAGTAAAAATCCCTTCGTCTCTCCACCAGTTTTATGTGGATGCTGTGAACAAAATGTTTTAAGCTCGTACATTTAATTAACTCCTTACGCAAATAACTTATGGATATGCGGTTCAGATGTAATTTGCTTTCCGCTGCTCCTAATTTTTGTTTGAGGACATTGTTAGTTTTCTCCCATCATCTTTTTTTTACCTTTCAATTTCTTGTGTCAGGGCAAGGGTATTATGACAGACATGTGGAGGTGGAGTGGCTGGAGGAAGTAGTGAACTTGCAATAGTCATGTTAATTTCTGAATGTTGTGTGATTCATCAGCCATTTTTTTTAAATTGTCCCACTTTTCTTTCCATCCTTCTTACTCGATCATGTGACACTTGCTCTATGTTATGCAAAATGTCCAAATTTATAAGGGGTGTCTTTTTTAGGCATACGTTTGTGAGGAAGCCCTAACAATTCACCCTTTAGATCCTGTGCAGAATCACTATCAGAAAAATTTTCGGAACACATCCAGCGCAAATCTGCGTTCCACTTTGCATCACGTACATCTTTGGATCCACTGTTTTCTTAGCTCCTGATTTTTTAGGAAACTGAAGTATTTTTTACTTTTGGAAGAATCTTTCCTGGTTTTTGCCCTGCTGTTAGTGCACTCGGCAATTGTACACTTCATACCAAGAATGTTTATATGAAATCCGAAACTTAAATCAAGTCATGTCGAACTCAGAATAACACTGGAATAAGAAAGGACAAGTCTCTAACTCATAGCCACGAACCTGCTACGCTGGCGTAGCAGGGGGAGAGGTGATACTCCCACGTGGCGCGTCCCAGGTGGCGGATAGGGGGGTCCTAACCGGCTTGCCGGCGGACTTGAGGGAAATAAAATACCTCTCGCGGACCAAACACACTACCCCCTGTGGGTGGGGGACGCACATGTAAAATACGCCCGTGGTATCCCCTGCCTGTCGTAAGTGGCGACTACAAGGGGCGACCAAGGGATGCTGGTATTAGAACCATGAAACTACTATTGATTAGTACCATCACGCGGGGAATACCATGGGTCGCCTTTACTTACGAGTAGTACCACTATATTTGGTACACAATAGGTTTGTGATTAGTAGCAGCAGAGAGTGGTTCCCCTGTGGGTTTCCAGTACCCGTGCGTCGTACCCATGTGAGCAACACCGCGGGTCTGGACGTAGCCTGTGAGTTGTACCACTATATGAGCGACACCGTGGGTCTGCGTTGCCTTTGATTAGTATCCACTATGTGAGGAACACCACGGGGCCTGTGGGACCGGCACCCATGCCTAGTACACCTAGGTGAGGAAACTCATTGGTTTGTGTTGGCTATGAGTGGCGCCATTGTGTGAGAAACACCATAGGCCTGCGTTACCTGTACGAAGTACAATACTTGTGAGTAGTATCATCTTGAGTGGAACACCGTGAGTTTCGCTACTTTTGATTAGTACCCCAACATGACAAATACCATGGTTCTACTTAACTTGCGACATGTACCATTCTGTGGGGCCTTAGACGTGGATTTTGCACCCTTAGACATCAGGCATCGTTGTGCTTTCTGAGTGGTCCTTTGGTCAGTAATCCATAATTTATGATCTTTGTTTGAGTTTGATCTGCTGTATTTTGTTTGTTTTTTTGTTTTTGTTTTTTTGTTGGGTTCATGTCCATCTATTCATTCTTCATGACATTTTTCATTTTTTAAATTTTGGTCAGTGGATGAATTTGAAATTTTTGTTCTTTCATTTCGTACCATTAGGGGCCGATGACCTCAATGTTAGGCCCCTTTAAACAACAAGCATCATCATCATCATCATCATCATCATCATCATCATCATCATCTAACTCATAGTAAGCACCATGAATCTATACAAGCAAAACTACAACTTGCTTGCACATGCCGTTAAATACACTGACATGGGTGTTGTACATTTAAGCATCCTTAAACGTCCGTTGACTGTTTGCTTGGTATTGATTACACAACCGTGGATGATGTCACCTGACTGTTTGCAGGGATTTGATTACACAACCGTGAATGTACATGTCGAGCATCTGTTTGAATGCGCCGTACACCCTAACATACCTTTCCAAAGTAATATGCACAGTCTATGTAACCTTTTTCTTTGTTGCATACATGAATACATAAAACCCGCCTGGTGGTCATGATCGTCAATCTAAATGATCTGACATTGTGGTTAGCCGGTTGGTTGAAAAATTTTCACCATCAGAATGTTGGCCGGCAGGGTAGGAGAGTTAGTGGTGTACAATTTCTGACCACTAGATTGTGTGCCTATAGCCTGGATTCAATTCCAAACCTCTCTGCAGTGTTCATGTGTTGATTATTCGTCTGTCAGATGGCGACATAAAGCTTCGCACAGACACCTTGGTATTATTCGGCAGGAGTAGGGTACGTGCCAATACTGGATTTCACCCTCTTCCTACCTCAGTTTCATAATCGTCCCATATCCAGACGTGCAGGTCGCCCACGGGAGTCAAATAAAGACCTGCATCAGGCGTGCAAATCATGTACTTGGACACTCCGGACATGGAAAGCCATAAGATACATACACAAAACATTATAGACCTCCATCATTCAGTCCGCAAAATCCACAGATTCTTATATTGTAAAGAACTTAATTGAGTTTGGTTTACACTGAGTAATGTTTAAAATTGACATAACGCCAGCTGTAATCTTAACAGATCCTCAGTGTAATGTTCTGCATCTAATTTTATTTTTTTTTGCTAGTGGCTGTCGCACCAACACAGATAGGTCTAATGGGGACGATGGGAGAGGAAAGGCCTAAGAGTTGAAAGGAAGCGGCCATGGCCTTAATTAAGGTACAGCCGGGCTGAGTGGCTCAGACGGTTAAGGCACTGGCCTTCTAACCCCAACTTGGCAGGTTCGATCCTGGCTCAGTCCGGTGGTATTTGAAGGTGCTCAAATACGACAGCCCCGTGTCGGTAGATTTACTGGCACGTAAAAGAACTCCTGCGGACCAAATTCCGGCACCTCGGCGTCTCCGAAGACCTTAAATAGTAGTTAGTGGGACGTAAAACAAATAACATTATTATTAATTAAGGTACAGCCCCAGCATTTGCCTGAATCTTTGAGAGGTTGCTTAGCTCTTGGAATAAATATTGTTGTACCTATGTAACATGGTTTAAATGGTTGCAGAACCAATTCCTATGACATGTTTAATGCTATGGTGTTTGGTTTTATTCACTTCCATGGATCACTTTTAATATCATATTGCACTATTTACTAACTACATTTAGAGCAACAAGTATTGAATACAGACCCATAATATTAGTTCTCTCTATGTATCAGTGGTAGTGTCAGCCTCTGGATCCCATGATTATGGGTTCAAACTCAGCCGAAGTAGTCAGAATTTAGGAGGATTGCAAAAAATCCATTTGAAACTTCATGTTGTGTGATGTTGGTGTGTAAAAGCTCTCTGAGTCTTCATTTGGTGTTTGACAACATTAATTAAAACTCTGTCTCCCACAAGTCCAACCCCTCGTCCATGTCGTGGGAGATGGGCGTCATCAAGTGGGGGATAACCTGTGGGGGTGAAGTACAGTGGGGACTGTGTGGGCCCGGAGACCGCTACGGTAGCTGTGAAGGCCCTACAGGAATCCTGAAAAAGATGGCGGCTAATGGGGCTTTGGTGAAGTCACGACAGGCCTAGCAAGCCGGTGATGGATATTAACTTGCTTTCAAGGAAACAAGGAACGATAAGCCAGATGGATGTAACAGACGACGACCCTGGTGAGGAGCAGGATGACGAATTGGCACACTGAATATACAAACATTGACTGGAAAAGTAGAAGAGGTTGTAGACATGATGGAAAGAAGAAACCTGGATGTACTAGGGCTGGGAATGGAGGGGTGAGGGTAGGAGAGAGCTGCGGAATGGTTTTTGGTTGTACTGGATGGGAAATGATAAGGGAAAGCAAAATGGAGTAGGAATGGTAGTAAGAGATGGATTGAAGGAGGAAATAAAAGGGATAAGTGACAGGTTGATAAAAGTCAAAATAACAGTCAAAGGAAATACCTGGGAAATTGTACAAGTGTATGCTCCACAAGCAGGATGCACGCAACAAGATAAGATTGCTTTGAGGAAGAATTGGAGAGACAATTGAATGGACAAAATAATGTGGTAATGGGGGACTTGAATGCCCATGTAGGCAGGGAAAGGAAGGGTTATGAGAACGTGCTTGGAGCGGAAGGATGGGGAAATAGGAATAAGGAAGGAGAAAGACTACTGGATTTGTGCAAAATAAATGAGATGATGGTCGGGAACTCGTGGTTCAGAAAGAGAGAAAGCCATAAGATAATGTGGTATAGCAGTGACTGGTCTAGGAAATCCATTGTAGATTACATGATCTACGTCTGGGAAATGAAGAGGAATGTTATAGATATAAGGGTAATACCATCAGAGGCCTTAGATAGTGAATACAGACTACTGAGAACGATGATGGAAAGGAAGAGAACAGAGAAGCAAGAAAGATGCATAAAAATATGGAAACTGAAGGAAAAGGAAACCAAGAAAGAATACCAGGAAAAAATAAGATTGAACTTACCAACAGATACAAAAACAGGAGAGGAGTAACGGGAAAGGTTCAAGAGGACACTAGTAAAAACTTCAGAGGAAGTTTGTGGGAGAACTAGTGCCAGGAAAAGATGCAAGGAGACCCCATGGTGGGGACAAGAATAAAGCTTTCAGAGTGTGGTTTCAACAGAGGACGATGGAGACAAGACAAGAATATAAGATGAAAAAGAAAGAAGCTAAAAAGGTTGTAACAGAGGAAAAGAAAAAAATCGATGGATAAGTGGACAAACATGATGGAAGAGGATAGCAAAGGAAATAAAAAAGTACTGTATGAAATGGTCAAGAGTAAGAGGAAAGGCATGAGGGAAGATGTTATAATGATAGAAAAAAATGGAAATGAAGTGCAGGAAATGGAGAAACTCAAAGGAATGTGGAAGGAGTATTTTGAAAATTTACAAAACCCAGAAGGATGCACTGAGGAGGAAAGTAGAAGCAGGGAGGAAGTAAGAAATATGGAAGAAGAAAAAGACTTAACATGGGCAGAAGTGGAGCTAGCACTGGACAAGATGAAAGGAGGGAAAGCTCCAGGGTTAGATGTAGTGAGTATTGAGATGGTGAAGGCAGCAGGAGAGATAGGGAAACAGTGGCTTTATCTTGTGTTGAAAGTAGTATGGAAGGAAAGGAAGACCCCTGAAGATTGGAAGAAGGCAGTAATCATACCCATTTTCAAGAAGGGGAATAAAAAGAATTTAAGAACTATAGGGGAGTCGCATTAATATGCCACTGTGCAAAGGTGTTTGAAAAGATTCTGGAGAATAGAAAGAGGGTGGAAGAAAAGTTAAGAGAAGAGCAGTATGGTTTCAGATCAGGAAGGTTCACAGTAGACCTTATATTCACAGTACGTTAACTACAAGAGCGTCATTATGAATGGGGTAAGGATATTGTGATGGCCTTTGTGGGCTTATGACCATGTGTGTAGAAACAAGGTATGGGAAGCCTTGCAGAGAAAAGGTGTCGAGGAACAGACCGTAGAAAGAATGAAGGAGATGTACAATGGTCAGTTGTGTGAAAATGGGGGGAGAGAGAGAGAACAGGCTGGTTTGAGCAAAAAGGTGGATTAAAACAAGGAAGTGTTCTGTCACCTTTGCTCTTCATAGTAACAATGGATGAGATGACAAAAGTGGCAAGGAAAATTGGAGAAGGAAAAATGAAAATGATGATGTTTGCAGATGACCTGTTAGTCTGGGGAGAAAAGGAAAAGGATATCCAGGAACAGTTCGATGCTTGGGTAGGTGAGGTGGAGCAATATGGAATGAAATTTAATGCCCAAAAGAGCGAGATAGTGATCACAACTAGAAAGGAGGAGAGACCTACGAGAGGGATAATGCTTGGAGGGGAATGGCGTAGGAAGGTAGAATGTTTCAGAAGCCTGGTTTGGAGCAAGGATGTCCCTCAGAGAAGCAAAAGGGTGATATGCAGGATGTACTATATACCTATTCTGACGTATGCAGCTGAGACTTGGGTAATGAGGCAGAGAGTCGTGAATAGAATACAGGCAAGTGAAATGAAATTTTTGAGAAGTAGAATGACAGAGGAAAGGATACGAGGAGGATACGCGAAATGGAGATAACAGGAAAACAACCAAGAGGAAGACCAAGAGACAGGTGTATAAAAGGAGTGGAAGAGTGTGTACAGAGAAAAGGAGAGGAATGGGCAAGAGTGACTAGGGAGAAGTGGTGGGAAGACAAGAGGAGATGGAGAGGCTTATGTTCCAAGCAGACCCGTCCAACAGCTGGAAACCGCAGATAATGAAGATAATGAATTAAAACTGTGCCATAGATAGCCCAAGAGAGGTCAGGTTTACTCTGTTATTTGGTAGAGTACAACAAAATGTCAAAGTTGATGGCCTAAATGATGTCAACTCAAAAATGCCTGTGCCTTCTAGCTGAGGTTGTATTATTATTATTATTATTATTATTATTATTATTATTATTATTATTATTATTATTATTATTATTATTATTATAAAATATTAAACACACTTGGTGGGCTGAAGACATGTTTGGCATGTTGGATTTTGGAAATGAAAAATTACATTTCTATGGTCCCTTGATTGATTGATCGATTTGATTTATTTAGCTTCTTTCAAATGGAGAATTTAGGATACCTGACACTCTCTTACACTTAACTGCATGTACAACACTTATCTTTGCATACATTAGTCTGTAATCTAGTGGAGATGCAATATACTAACATACTCACTCCTCTCACATGTATAAAAGAAAATATTATTCTGTACATTAACCAATATGAATAATGATGCTAAAAAAGCCCACACAGAAACACACACATTCCCCTATACACCACCTCTTTCCAATTAGGTCTGCATGTGCAAGAGAAACACTGTCCGACTCATTGGCTGAATGGTCAGCGTTGAGGCCTTCGGTTCAGAGGGCCTGGGTTCGATTCCCGGACGGGTCAGGAGTTTGAATCGCTTCTGATTAATTCATCTGGCCCGGGGATTGGGTGTTTGTGTTTGTCTCAACACTCTCCTCTTCATATTCAAGCAACACACACTACACTACCAACTACCACAGAAACAGATTATGTCCCCCCATATAGGGTTGGCATCAGCGGCTTCAGGGTGACCTCGATAATGTTGTGAGATGGGCGGTGGGCAATGGTATGATGATAAACGGAGTTAAGTCAGGTTGTGAGTTTCACAAATAGGAAAAACCCTCTCAGTTTTAATTACTGCATTGATGGGGTGAAAGTTCCTTTTGGGGATCATTGTAAGTACCTAGGTGTTAATATAAGAAAAGACCTTCATTGGGGTAATCACATAAATATGATTGTTAATAAAGGGTACAGATCTCTGCACGTGGTTATGAGGGTATTTAGGGGTTGTAGTAAGGATGTAAAGGAGAGGGCATATAAGTCTCTGGTAAGACCCCAACTAGAGTATGGTTCCAGTGTATGGGACCCTCGCCAGGATTACTTGATTCAAGAACTGGAAAAATCCAAAGAAAAGTAGCTCGATTCGTTCTGGATGATTTCTGACAAAAGAGTAGCGTTACAAAAATGTTGCAAAGTTTGAGCTGGGAAGAACTGGGAGAAACGAGACGAGCTGCTCGATTAAGTGGTATGTGATTGGAATAATGGCGGTGAGTTGTTTGTTGGATTGACCACCTAGTCGGTGGAGTGAGTCGTTGTCTTGGATGATTTGCATTGATCTGTTAGCTAGGAGTGCTGCATGTTTCGCGTAGTATGATGGCGTCATCGGCCATTGTCTTGGCCTCGGAATGAAAATAAGCACTTGATTATGTATCTTCAAGATTTTAAAAATTAATTTCATCTTATTATATGTTAATCAAGTGCTTATTTTTATTCCGAGGTTGGGACAATGGCATGATAGTTCCTTCATGCTGGGCGAAGCGTGTGCCATTTTTGGTTGGTGGATCAATGTGGGTCGTCCGGGACAGTGGCTTGCTGTGTTGATTGGGTGGTCGATTTGATAAGTAGCTTACTGTTATTATTCTAATCAAATATCATCAATATGAACCAAAAATGATACTTATTACATGTAATAAGTGGTATGTTCCGAGCTGTCAGTGGAGAGATGGCGTGGGAGGACATCAGTAGACGAATAAGTTTGATTGGTGTCTTTAAAAAAGTAGGAAAGATCACAATATGAAGATAAAGTTGGAATTCAGGAGTACAAATTGGGGCAAATATTCATTTATAGGGATGGGAGTTAGGGATTGGAATAACTTACCAAGGGAAACTTTCAAAAATTTTCCAATTTCTTTGCGATCATTTAAGAAAAGGCTTGGAAAACAACAGATGGGTAATCTGCCACCTGAGCGTCTGCCCTAAATGCAGATCAGTAGTGATTGATTGATTGATTGATTGATTGATTGATTAAAGAAACTAGCACGTTACTTGCATTTTACTGCACAGACTAGTAGCAAGACTGGTGGCGGATGGGGTTTCTCAGCGAGGCATGTCTCTCTCTGATGTCGTAAACTGAGCATAGCCGAAGCGTTCTGAATACAGAAATCCCTGTTGTAGGCAACCTCTTCTACCAACCTTGTGTCTAGATGGCCCCTCAATGAATGTCAAAGCCTGCCTTCCCAAGCTGGCAAGCAGTAATAAGCTCTTCAGGGGTTTAGTTGGCATGAATATAGGAGAGGGGCTGGTGAAGAGAAAGCCGATCTATTAGAAGACAGCAGTGTATGAAGATATTCTTGTCCTTTTGTGTTTTCTTTCAATTTTTTTTTTTCTTTTTCTCACACTGATCTGTCATTGTGTTTTTCCTATTATATGTTCCTTTTGATATTCTGTCACACTATATATTGTTTGAACCTGTTTGTTCCTTTCCATTACTTACATTTCGTGACGTAGATATTCATCTCCTTTTAATTCTTGTTTAATTGCAGACAGAAGTACACTTTAAATCAGCTTGCGCAGGATTCAACCGTTAACTTGATTAAGAAAGTCCTAGAACAACGGGTATATATTGCTGAGGTGTATGTTGATACTGTAGGACCACCTGAAAAATACCAAGTAAGTGTGATTTTCCATCTGTGTGGTAAAGTTTTAATCAACATGAGTGCAATGTTTAAAGTTTGCTCACAAATATAATTTCAAGTTCAATTCTGCAATTGTCATCCATCATTTAAAGCAGATAATTTATTTTAGCTTGTATTTGCTTCATATTTAATACAATTAGTGTACTGTTATTCACTGCAAACCTCTCCATTTTGAGGAAGCAGGCATTTGTGTTATTAGATCATACTCTACCTTAATCACTTGTAACAGCTATAATTATATTCACTGGGCGAGTTGGCCGTGCGGTTAGGGGCGCACGGCTGTGAGCTTGCATCCAGGAGATAGTGGGTTCGAATGCCACTATCGGCAGCCCTGAAGATGGTTTTCCATGGTTTCCCATTTTCATACAAGGCAAATGCTGAGGATATACCTTAATTAAAGCCACGGCCACTTCCTTCCAACTCCCAGGCCTTTCCTATCCCATCGCCGCCATAAGACCTATCTGTGTCGGTACGTCGTAAAGCCACTAGCAAAAAATATATATATTCATAATTTGCACCAGGAAAAATATGGGGCTGTACTTTATTCAAGGTCATGGCCGCTTCCTTCCCAATCTCAACCCTTTTCTATCCTTGAGTTGCCGAAAGCCTTCAGTTTGTTAGTGCAACTACGTTAAACCACTAGCAAATAAAACAAAAAACTCAGTAAAAACTCATTAAGACGTTTCTGCAAAGGACAACAAAAATGAAAGTGTTAAGCGAGAAAACGTACTACTGAATGTACAAATAAAAACTATCCAACAGGGATATGGAAACACTAGCTATGATTTTTTCCGACATGAAGGCATTTTACGTCGTATACCTGTGGGTACGGGGAAACTATATCCACCATTTCTGAGGATGAGAGGAAAGTATTAAAAGGTGTGAAAAACACGAGAACAAATATCAAAACCTTTTCTGCTGGGGCTTATAAAATAAGTGCACTGAACGGTGTGAGAAACACCAAACAATCAAATATGAAAACATATGCATGGGGGCAAATAAAAATATCCAAGTATTATTGCAGATGACACTCTTTCTATAAGGAATGTTAGTAGAAACCTTTCATTTTGGAGCAATGGGTTATAAAACATTATTTTCTGATCACACTCTTAAATGAATTGGATGCTACATTTGGCCATGTGCGACTGCAACAGTACAGAATGACTTTGGCTGCCATTTTGAGAAACTTTGACCAATTCGAATCGATTGATTCAAAACTCAAAAGGTGCGAGTTCAGCATTCGCAACCTCTGTGCACTTGATGACGCAGATGCCAGTACACTTTCTGAAAGACTTTAATGTTGTCTTCATTAGAAAGGAATTTCAATTCTTCGGTATGCATACCTAGGCTATCACAAAACAAATATGCACCATGCTAGTAAATTTCACACGATTATGTTCCTAAGCCAGATGTAGGCTACAGTATCACGCGAAAAACTTCACTGTACCATTCAACACTAAATTAATATCTAATGTCTGAATGGAGTACAAGCACAAATAGGCTCACTTTTTCCGTAATCACGCAATTGTGGCGACGACTCTTACTTGAGTTGTAAATCACGTTTCTTTCACAAGGGATGACAAATACTATTTTCAGGGCTAGGAAAGGTGTGATCGTACTCATAGTAAGCGGTAATAGTGAAAATTTGTGATGTGATGTGTGTGTTTATATGTTCCTAATCCTGATTAAGGCTACCGTATCGCACAACAAACATTCGCTACACTTCACTGTACCACTCGGTGCAAAAGAAATTTCTAACTTCTGAATGGAATCTGAAATATAAGCACAAGTTGACGCACTGTGTTATTCAGCAAAATAGAACATTCCTGAGGCCAACAGCTTGCTCCCTGAACGTGGAACCTATCCTGTGAAGTTCAGGAATTTAAGGCCTTTTCCGTAATCACGCAACTGTAGTGACGGATTTTACCTGAGTTCGAAATCACGTTTGTTTCACAGGGGATGATGGATAAAATTTTCAGGGCTAGGAAAAATGTGATAGTACTAAGCAGTAATCACGAAAATTCATGACATGATAAGTGAGGTATTTTTATATAGATTTAATATTATAAAAATCGGGACTACAAACTTAAGACGCGCTAAGCGGGAAAACATGTTAATGAGGAACGCACTAACGAGGTTTGTCTGTATATTCATAAAACAAATATTAATGCTTTTGCTTAGCACTTCGGAACTGATAATCTCGCAGTGCTCGTATCACCCTGCACAGAATGGCCAATAAGCTGTTGTCCCTAGAATACTGTGTGTGACTTGGATCATATAGATGCTAGATTACAGTACAGTTTTTGTAAATACTTCTACTACCAGTGGAAAGGTTGTTGCATGAGGTTAATAGATATTTTGGTTACAAATCTGAACATAGAATAATACAAGTTAAAAGAAACGGAAGCACCAACCTGCCAAATAAGAATGCTTTCCATATGCTAGATGAAATGTTTTCTTGCTTGTTAAAATTAATAGTGAACTAAATACATTACCCTCTTTCCTATATACCATATAATCCTGAGTACCACTCACCACCAAATAAAACCTGCACACAGAATTTCTAATGACAAAATTTGGTGAAGAAAAATCGCATGTTTACTGATCAGTTTTACTAAATATAGAAAAATGGGTCACAAAATTGCCAATTTCAAACTCTTTGCATACATTGCAAACTCTGGATCACAAACACTCGTATTAGCACACCTTTAAATCCAAAACCGGTTTTTGGACTCTTAAGGTCAATCATCAGTGTTAAAATTTTAACAATATTTAAGTCCACATGAGTATGTCGTCAAGATGTTTTAAATAAGTTTAAAAAAAGTTAAAGTGGAGCCCTGTTGAGATCATCTCTACTCAATCAACAGCATGAACACAAGGATAAGCCAGCCCTTCCTATGGTATGTCACATCTTATAAGTTGTAAATTTATACGATTTGCATGCTCTTACTCTTTTTTTTTTTCTTTTTTTAAAAGTTGATCTCAACAGGGCTCCGTTTTAACTTTCTTAAACATTTTAAAACTCATTTTGATGACACACTCATATGGACTTGAATGTTGTAAACAATTTGAACACTGATGATGGTCCTTAGAGTCCAAACACCGGCTTTAGATTTATAATAGTGTACCGATACAACTGAATAATAATTATAATTATAATTATAATAATAATAATAATAATAAATGCACATTCATGTAGCAATGGAATTAGAAAATAACTAATATATTGGCCACAGTAGGGAAAACATCCACAAAAACTTTCATTTTTTAACAAAATGATTGCCGCTTCACTCTGATTTTAATGCCTTTGTTAAAAATCTTTTCCTACTTTTTCAAAAAAAATCATCTGGCACACTACTAGGTTTCACTAACACAGAAGTGAGCAAGTTTCCTGGCTGCTTACAAGTCGTGGTCGACATAAAACTGCTGTTGCCACATGGACACGCATACTGAACAGTGGATTATGAGACCATGAAATGAAAGTCTTGAATATGACCGAACCAAGTGAGTTGGCCGTGCGGTTAGGGCCGCGCAGCTGTGAGCTTGCATTCAAGAGACGGTGGGATCAAACCACACTGTTTGCTGTCCTGATGATGGTTTTCCATTGTTTCCCATTTTCACACCATGCAAATGCTGTTACAAGTGACTGCGGCTTTTGCAGAAATAAAAAAAGTTGGTAAGTAAATGTGTTTTTTTTTCTTTTTAGAATTTTGTCTTTAGAAATTCAAGTGTGTGGGTCTCATTTGGTGGTGGGTGGTATTCGGTATTACACAGTAAGTGAAAAATTGCTCATTTAAACCACTTTACAAGTAATGAAATATTGGTATCACTGAAAACGTCTGAGATATAAAACTACAGTAGAAGTCCGTTATAGCGAGAAATCATAATGGCGAATACTTCACTCACTATAACGGATTGTCGTTATCTTATTTTTCGTAAAAGTTGGGAAAAACCTCATACACAGTGAAATCTGTATGAAACGGCAATCGGTTTGTTCAAAACTTGTGTTTTCGCGGATGGTATCTACACTGCGGCTTACTCGTTTGTTATTTTTCGAAATCTCATAGTGCGTGAAGGTTTGTTTAATTTAATTCTGTAAAAAGTTATAGTACCACTACAGAGGCAAACGTTTCAGATTTCTTCTTCAAACAACGTCACCGGATGCAGCACGGGTGAAGTTTAAGAAAGCGGAGATTGTTATTAGTGGAATACTGTGTAGAAGGGGGATACTGACTGGAGGGTGATTGGGGATTTAAATGAGACTATGGAGTGGGTATGTGGGAAACTGGGAGTGAAATTTCTAGATCCAAATGGGTGGGTAGGAGAAAGGGATCTGCGCTCAGATGGCCTTCATTTAAACCGCAGTGGTACGTATAAGTTAGGAAATTTGTTTGGAAGGGTAATAGGGAGGTACATTCAGGGAAACGGGATGGCCTAGGGAGCGGTGATAAGGGAACAGGGAACTGGAAATCAAGTAGGGATGACATAAAATTGTTAGTGTTGAACTGTAGAAGTATTGTAAGGAAAGGAATAGAATTAAGTAATTTAATAGATATATATTCATCAGATATTGTAATAGGAGTTGAATCATGGCTGAGAAATGATATAATGGATGCAGAAATTTTCTCACGGCACTGGAGTGTGTATCGTAGAGATAGGATAGGAAGGGTGGGAGGTGGAGTGTTCATTCTGGTGAAAGAAGAATTTGTAAGCTACGAAAAAGTTAAAGATGAGACACATGAAATTCTAGGTGTAAGGCTCATTTCTAAAGATAATAGGCAACTTGATATATTTGGAGTGTACAGATCGGGAAAGGGTAGCACTGACGCGGATTCAGAATTATTTGATAGGATAGTCAGCTATGTGGGAAACGACATGGAAAGAAATGTGATTGTAGCGGGAGATCTGAATTTGCCAGATGTCAATTGGGAAGGAAATGCGAACGACAGGAAGCATGACCAACAAATGGCAAATAAGTTAATATGGGAAGGACAGCTGATTCAGAAAGTGATGGAACCAACCAGAGGGAAAAATATCCTGGATGTCGTGCTAACAAAACCAGATGAGCTCTATAGGGAAACTGAAGTAATAGATGGTATTAGTGATCATGAAGCTGTTTTTGTGGTAGTTAAAAATAAATGTGATAGAAAGGAAGGTCTTAAAAGTAGGACTGTTAGGCAGTACCACATGGCTGATAAAGCAGGCATGAGGCAGTTTCTAAAAAGTAGCTATGATCGGTGGAAAACGGTAAATATAAATGTAAACAGACTTTGGGATGGGTTTAAAGAAATTGTTGAGGAATGCGAAAACAGGTTTGTACCATTAAGGGTGGTAAGGAATGGTAAAGACCCACCTTATTATAATAGAGAAATAAAGAGACTAAGAAGGAGGTGCAGACTGGAAAGAAATAGAGTTAGAAATGGCTGTGGAAGTAAGGAGAAATTGAAGGAACTTACTAGAAAATTGAATCTAGCAAAGAAGGCAGCTAAGGATAATATGATGGCAAGCATAATTGGCAGTCATACGAATTTTAGTGAAAAATGGAAGGGTATGTATAGGTATTTTAAGGCGGAAACAGGTTCCAAGAAGGACATTCCAGGAATAATTAATGAACAAGGGGAGTGTGTATGTGAGGATCTTCAAAAGGCAGAAGTATTCAGTCAGCAGTATGTAAAGATTGTTGGTTACAAGGATAATGTCGCGATAGAGGAGGAGACTAAGGCCAAAGAAGTAATAAAATTTACATATGATAACAATGACATTTACAATAAGATACAAAAGTTGAAAACTAGAAAAGCGACTGGAATTGATCAGATTTCTGGGGATATACTAAAGACAATGGGTTGGGATATAGTACCATATCTGAAGTACTTATTTGATTATTGTTTGGTCGGAGGAGCTATACCAGATGAATGGAGAGTTGCTATAGTTGCCCCTGTGTATAAAGGAAAGGGTGATAGACATAAAGCTGAAAATTACAGGCCAGTAAGTTTGACATGCATTGTATGTAAGCTTTGGGAAGGCATTCTTTCTGATTATATTAGAAATGTTTGTGAAATTAATAACTTGTTCGATAGAAGGCAATTCGGTTTTAGGAAAGGTTATTCCACTGAAGCTCAACTTGTAGGATTCCAGCAAGATATAGCAGATACCTTGGATTCAGGAGGTCAAATGGACTGTATCGCGATTGACCTGTCTAAAGCATTTGATAGGGTGGATCATGGGAGACTACTGGCAAAAATGAGTGCAATTGGACTAGACAAAAGAGTGACTGAATGGGTTGCTATATTTCTAGAAAATAGATCTCAGAGAATTAGAGTAGGTGAAGCTTTATCCGACCCTGTAATAATTAAGAGGGGAATTCCTCAAGGCAGTATTATCGGACCTTTATGTTTTCTTATATATATAAATGATATGAGTAAAGGAGTGGAATCGGAGGTAAGGCTTTTTGCGGATGATGTTATTCTCTATAGAGTGATAAATAAGTTACAAGACTGTGAGCAACTGCAACGTGACCTCGAAAATGTTGTGAGATGGACAGCAGGCAATGGTATGTTGATAAACGGGGTTAAAAGTCAGGTTGTGAGTTTTACAAGTAGGAAAAGTCCTCTCAGTTTTAATTACTGTGTTGATGGGGTGAAAGTTCCTTTTGGGGATCATTGTAAGTATCTAGGTGTTAATATAAGGAAAGATCTTCATTGGGGTAATCACATAAATGGGATTGTAAATAAAGGGTACAGATCTCTGCACATGGTTATGAGGGTGTTTAGGGGTTGTAGTAAGGATGTAAAGGAGAGGGCATATAAGTCTCTGGTAAGACCCCAACTAGAGTATGGTTCCAGTGTATGGGACCCTCACCAGGATTACCTGATTCAAGAACTGGAAAAAATCCAAAGAAAAGCAGCTCGATTTGTTCTGGGCGATTTCCGACAAAAGAGTAGCGTTACAAAAATGTTGCAATGTTTGGGTTGGGAAGAATTGAGAGAAAGAAGAAGAGATGCTCGACTAAGTGGTATGTTCCGGGCTGTCAGCGGAGAGATGGCGTGGAATGACATTAGTAGACGAATAAGTTTGAATGGCGTTTATAAAAGTAGGAAAGATCACAATATGAAGATAAAGTTGGAATTCAAGAGGACAAACTGGGGCAAATATTCATTTATAGGAAGGGGAGTTAGGGATTGGAATAACTTACCAAGAGAGATGTTCAATAAATTTCCAATTTCTTTGAAATCATTTAGGAAAAGGCTAGGAAAACAACAAATAGGGAATCTGCCACCTGGGCGACTGCCCTAAATGCAGATCAGTATTGATTGATTGATATTGATTGATTGAACCTAACTGTATATACATCATGAAAACATATTTCAAACGCGCGTAGAGAAATAATTCCTTGCTACAAATTTACTTGGGAATGGCCGTTCCAAAATATGACTAGACACAAGAAATTATAAACTATCCTGTGAAATCAGTGATGTACCTTGCCATACCTTGAGGTGTATCACATTCTTACTTAATTTCAGTATGTAGTAAAATTAAACCATAGTTTACTTCAGCCTTTATTTCCAACGAGTTAACAACTGCTTTCGGCCACATCATTTATGCATTTATTATCCTCTTTCGTTTTGAATTTTCTTTACAGAACAGTAGTCGACGGGTATTACTTACCGACTCTGACATCGCATTTGAATGTCAACGAGAAAGCTTGGAAGTGCACATAATGCGAAAACGATACCTAAGGTTGCATTTTGTGGCAAACGCTTCAGTTTTCTTATTCAGACAATGTCACATACCCTAACTTAACCGTACTATATGTACCAAGTAAGGGTGTACTCTGCCCGAAGGCAGGTCCGAACCTCTGCAGAGGTGTGCCTGTGCCAGTTTACGTACGGTAGGGTGGCCAGTTCCCTTTCGCTCCTCCATTCCCTTACCATCCACCAACAGCACGTGGCAACGCATCCAAATCTTAACCATGCCCAATTTTGCTTAACTTTGGGGATCTTACGGGATCCAGGGTATCAACACGCATGCGGCCGTTGGCCTATATGTACCATGAAAACATATATCAAGCACTAGTAGAAAAGTGATAACCTTCTCGGTATAAATTTACATGGCAATAGCCTTAACGAAATTTAACCAGACGCGAGAAAATATAATCTAACCTTTGAAATCAGTGATGCGCTCTGCCATATCTTGAGGTGTATCGCATTCTTATTTAATTTCAGAGTAGTGTATTAAAATTAACCAATCATTTACTTAGTCTTTATTTCTAACGAGTTAACAACTGCCATCGACTACGTTATTTACGTGTTTATTATGAAAACGTTCTCTTCCATTTCTGATTTTCTTTACGGAATGGCAGTTAACAGGTGTCACTAATTGATTCAAACATTGCCTTCAAATCTCGATGAGAGAGCTCGCTATGTCACAAGTGCACATAGCGAGAAAACGATACTGTTCCGAAAATGATAGATCGCATTGTGTAACAAATGTTTCAGTTGTCTTTTACAAACAGTGTCACCTAACTTAACTGTACTATATGTATCATAAAAACATAATTCAAGCACCAGTAGGGAAATGATAACCTTCTCGCTATAAATTTACATGATATTAGACTTTCTGAAATTTAACCAGGCACGAGAAAATATAAACTAACCTCTGAATTCAGTGATGCACTTTGTCATATCTTGAGGTGTATCCCAAACTTAATTGCAGTATTTAGCATGAAATTTAAGCGATCGTTTATTTTAGCCTTTATTTTTAACAAGTTAACTGCTATCGGAAATGTTATTTACGCATTTATTACAAAAAAATTTTCTCTTTCATTTCCATTTTTCTTTATGGAACAGCATTCGATGGGTTTTACTAATCAACTCAGACATCGCCTTCGAATGTCGATGAGAGAGCTCGCTAGTGGACATAGCGAGGAAACGATACCAAAGATGATTGATCGCATGCAGAACGATGGCTGGGTGCATAAATATCAGTAACAGAAAAAAATCCTGCACACTTAATCGCTCGTAATAACGGATGCGTCACTAATAGGGCTCTCGCTTTAACCGACGGATAATACACAATTTAGTATAGAAATTTTGAAGGGGCAGCACAATACTGACATTATAACTGGGTTCTCGTTATATCCCATACTCGCTATAGTCAAATTCTACTGTAGTTCAATGTACAAATCAATCACAAATCGTCATCATCATCATCATCATCATCATCAGAACTACCACCATTGGAACTTCGATAACTTGTCACCTTCCCATACATTGTCGTCCATACTACCATCCATAGAATTTGAAATTCCACATTTCTTGAATCTTTTCCTCACCAAGTTGTTGAAAATGCGATCCAATGCAGTCTTTATCCTTTTTCATGGAAGTTCCACTTCAGGTCGTTTCATTCGCCCACTTGGTGTCAGTGCGTGAGCACTGGTAGACACCATCCACTCAGTGAAGAGCTGTTTCAATGCAGCTTTGAAAGGCCAGTTCACACAAGCATCCAATGGCTGTAGCATAGAGGTCAGCCCACCTGGAATTATTGCCAGATCAGTTTTCCTTTTCTTATAAATTCCTTTACAGTGTCTGTAGTATGCCCGTGATAACTGTAGAGCACAAGCAGGCCCTTCTTCTGCAATAAAGCTCCCGGGCGACGTTGGCAAATACACTTCACCCAGTCCTCAATTAGCTCACTGTCCATCCAGCCGGATTCTTGTGTTCGAACGAAAATACCAGATGGCAAATTTCTTTGTAGAAGTGTTTTTCTTTTCAGAAGCTTGTATGGAGGAAATTTGGTTCCGTCAGCTAACATGCATAATATTACCGTTAAGCGTTGCTTTTATTTACCACCTGTCCTGATAGTAACGATTTTAGAGCCCTTAATGTGAACCATATTGTCTAGTGGCTTTTCAAAATAATGGGCGTCTGGTCAGCATTCCTAATTTGAGAAAGCAAACGGAAATTTTGCTTCCACAAACAAATAATGTGGAAATGAAAGGCCATCGACTTTTCTTAGTAGACAACAGGGATACGACGTGAAATAGGTGTACATCTTCGCATACACACTGTTTCTTCAATAAAAGTTCCTTATCTACCCACGGCTTGCAATCAAACCCTTCTTTTTAAGTCCCTTTGCGATCTCTAATGATTTTAGTTGACGCATTTCAGTCGATGCACCATAACCTAGTTCATGCCTTTGTCACATTTTTATAAACCCCCTCTTCAGTTTTAGGAAACTGTGCCTTTTGCCCTCAGGAAGCTCTACGATCACTGTTACTTTTTAATAAAATTTCCTTATTCCTGAAATCTTGAATACATGATTTATCAATTACATATTTTCTGCCAGCGGCACGATTTTGGACAGTTTCAGCTTCCATTACAACTTTTAAGTTTCTCACTCACAGTGAATGACCGTAAATGCTTTTTTGAATTCATCCCTTGTTACCGCCGATGCTTCATCACTCAAAACACAAAGTATTAATCAACTGCCACACCATGTAGGCCCAACTGTCTTTCCATCCTTCATTTGGCTTAGTGCTGCTGGGAGCTTTGTTGCAACATGCTCATGTTTCTCCCATTCCTCTATATACCCTTACATTTTCCTCATTTAGAAAATTCCTGAAGTATTCCATTTATTGGTTCAAAATCTGCTCTGTCTTTGTACAGCACCTTACCGTCTATGCTCTTTATTGTTTTTTCTTGATACACATTCCTGCTCTTCCTTTCCTGCTGTTTTGCTATCCTGGATGTCTTCATTATACCCTCTTTTGACTCCAGGCTCTCGAACCAGTCGAAAATCCATAGTGTTTAGCCTTCTACTACTTTCCTTGCTTGTTTCTATTAGCCTCTTTGTAGAGTCTCTTGCCATTTTCATCCCTACTGTACTTTTGTCCAGTGGCGGTTCGTGCATGAAGGGCTTTTGGGCGCCGCCCCACCGCCTTTTCAAAAACATTAATCGTTATTTCACTCTATAATTGATTACATAAAGAGATGGGCAAATGTAGCGAAGTCGAACTTGTAGTGGTGTGTTATTCAGTTATACAGTGTTATCTTTATTATTTCAGTTGTAAACATTTTGCTTTCCTATTTTCAAGAAAATGGTAACGGTTTTCAGACCGTGGCCGCTGTCCAGCACGCTTGATGCTTTCTCTTTAGTCATGAGGCGTTTGGACTGTGGCAGCAGCGCCCTGAACAGGTCTGAGCACTTTGCAAATGTGTGGGGTGCGGGAGGAGCCTGGAAGAATGACATGGGCTTGTCAGGGGAAGGAAGAGTGCAGGCGGGTGTATGGCAAGTTAGCTAGGTGTATGGTCTGTCCGGCAGAGCCCTCAGTAGGTTCGTAGAGTTCAGCAAGGGTGCGGGAGCGGGAGGAGCCTGGAGAGATGATACCGACTTGTCAGGGGAAGGAAGAGCGCAGGCAGGTGTATAAAAAAAAAGGGGGGGGGGGGGGGTGCTGAACGGTGGAATAAATTCCATTATAGTGACTATTTAAACAATAATGTTCAGTTCTATAAAGAAGCTAAAATAAAGATTCAAAATGTAATCATAACGTGACTGCACTATTTGTAGTGTGATCAAATTGTTAAATATGTTGTCATGCTTTGAAATTTGAGCAAAGAGAGAGAAATTCGGGAGTGCACTGCTTATTTGTTTTCGTGAATATTGTTATGATGGCTTGTGATTGTGATCAGTGGAACAGTGCAGTTCCATAATAGTTCGGATTGCGTTAGCCGTTAGCCTATTAATGTGTGTGCATAAATGCCATTGTAGTGTAGTTAACTCATTAATTAATATTGTAATGCAAGAAGATTTCTATTCAGCTAGTGCCATCGTATTATTATTATTATTATTATTATTATTATTATTATTATTATTATTATTATTATTATTATTATTATTATTATTATTATTATTACTCTAAGTGCTGGTCAGTGAAAACTCGACCAATTGGGGAGGTGAAAGAGATGGCAGCACAGCCTTGCCAGAGTAAAATGTCACAAACCGCCACTGCTTTTGTCCCACCTAATTTTAGCCACCTTCTTTTGCTTAACCCTTCCAAGTGCCAAGTATTTTTCAATAAATATCAGGCCATTTGCTCAAGTATTTCTAGGTGCTTGGAATTCCAAGAAACAGGCTTGTAAGGTAACAAGGGGTGTCCATCTTTTTACCGAAGATGCTAGTGGTAATTATGCAGCACGCAAAAAAATGCAAGAAGAATCAGATTCAGAGAATATCTCCTAAAAATCTTGAGGGGGAAAGAAAGTGCATGGGGAAGGTCTTTAGTGAGTAAATACAATAGGTCTAAAATAGGATGAGTAACATACAGTAGCAATAATTGTCAAAAAGTGGTTAGCGATAATACAGCAGGCACATTTATTCATGCAAACTGACAAGTGGGATATTTTGACACACATTTTGACCCTTAGAATGTGTGATGAGCACGCAGCTCGTTGACCTCGTAGCCTGTGCACACTCCTCAGTCAGATGCAGACCCATGAATACTCGGATCGGAGCTAGGCATAACTGTGGTGAGTAGAGAAGGAAAAATCATAGTTTGTTAAGTCAAAAGGTATTTTAACACTGATTGTCGCTCCGTACATTTGGTTTACTTTGTGTTTTGATTTGTTTATTCAGACAGCTGCCAACATGTCAAAGACAAAGGAATATTCAGCAGACCTAAAAAATGCTGTGATATTTGCCCCACAGCAGGGAAAATCGCAGGCACAGGTGGCAAAAGATTTGGGTCTGTCCAGACAAATAGATAACATTTTGTAGGAAAAAGAAGCAGACAAAAGGGACTACAGACAAAAACAGGGAACGGGTAGATCCAGTAAAATTATGCCCCGAGTCAAAAATCTCATTCAAAGATTGTTAAAAGCTGATCTGAGGAGGACTGGTGTAGGCATAAACAAAGGGCTTTGTCAATACCACATTGTCAACATATCCAGTATAGCTTCAAATCGATCCTCGGATAGTCCTTTTTGCAAGGACGACACCCCAGCAAATAGTCGTTCATGTCACCGAAGAAGAGGAAGGTGCATTTTGCCTTTGTCACATCGCATAGAAATGGGAACAGTCGACATTGGTATCTCGTGCTTTGGAGTGATGAGAGTAAATTTAATTTGTTTCCTTCCGATAGAATTTGATTTGTATGCAGATCTGTAAATTAAAAGAACAATGTCTGGTACCAAGTACCCACTGCAAAGCATGGTGGTGGCCACATGATGGTGTGGGGATGTTTCTCCCATTCAGGTGTTGGTCCATTTGTACCAACTGAAGGTACTATGGATGCCTTAAAGAAAGCATGTTGACCCATACTAAAAAGACAGTGGACTGAAATTGGACATTTCAGTGGGACAGTGATCCCTAGCGTGCCTTTCATCACGTCGGAGTCTTTCTCAAGAAGAATAAGATTAGGGTTCCTGAGTAACCGAGCCAGAGCCCAGATTGAAATCTGATAGGGCATTTGTGGGAAGAATTGGATCAAAGACTGAGGCAGTGGCCGTTCAACATAAGGGCTGGACATCTACAGTGTCTGAGCAAAGATGTTAGAAAATATCCCAGTGGGCATAATGTTGTTCTGTCCAGTATAGTCGAAAACTACCCAAGACTGTATGATGACCTGGTCTGAGACTGGCTTCTTGAATACAGACTATACTTGCCGCAAACTGACTAATTAACTAGCGCACTTCAGTAAGATGTCTGTCATAACCGTTACAATTCACTGTAACTGTGCCATCGTGTGGACTTCTGAGCTTTAGGTTAGAAGCAGCGAGACGGTACTTAACCTACACTCAATCCCCATCCAAAGATGGAGATTAGTGTCCCATGTGCATCACCTCGTGACCATGGCTTTAACGTATTCTGGGAGCGGGGTTTCACCTTACGAGGGGAGCGCACAGATTTTCCACGGAGACTCATACCCTCCGGGGTGAGGGCTTGAGACCTCATTCGTATGAGAGGTGGAAGAAGCCTTGTAAGGACGTTAGTCTTTCCCACAGTCTATTCTTGTTTAGACCGGTCTTGTTTAGATGAGATACCATGTGGTCGATGATCCTGCCTCCGCCGGCTTAGGCGCGCCTTTCACCGACCTCTTGAGGGGAGGATACGTTGTCTTCTTCCCCTGCTGTGTCGGCGTAGGTTTCTTAGCCGGTACAGACTTGTTTGTGGTCGAAGGATGGGATAAACCCGCCTTCGATCTTTTTCTCTTTGCGGCATTGCTCACCGCAGCAACTGCCGCCTTGGGCGCAGCGATCGTCTGGGAGGGTGTTGCAGTTGTGAATGATGAACCTGGGAGAGACTGTGCTATCATGCTGAAGTCTAGTGTCTTGGCCAGAGCATTCAGAGAATTGAACTTGCCGCACGCTTCCTGGTAGGAAAGAACATCCAGGGTCCTGTTCTCCTGGATCTTCTCACTCAGGAATACCGGACAGTTTCGATCCCGAGGAGAATGAAGACCAGCACATTTAGCGCACCTACCAGTATATGGAGTTGTGCACTCTTTTGCGCCATGAGCTTCTCCTCCACACGTACCAAACATAGCTGGATTCGAACAACGAGATACCATGTGTCTGAACCTCTTGACCTCACTAGTTGACTCCATGCTCTCCTGCTGTGTCACAGTCATTAAGTGCCGGGCTGAGTGGCTCAGACGGTTGAGGCGCTGTCCTTCTGACCCCAACTTGGCAGGTTTGATCCTGGCTCAGTCTGGTGGTATTTGAAGGTGCTCAAATACGTCAGTCTCGTGTCGGTAGATTTACTGGCACGTAAAAGAACTCCTGCGCGACAAAATTCCGGCACCTCGGCGTCTCCAAAAACCGTAAAAGAGTAGTTAGTGGGACGTAAAACAAATAACATTATTATTAGTCATTAAGTGAAAAGGCTATGCAACCAAGTACTGATGAGCTCTAAACCATCTAGGAAGATACATTTTCTGTTTTATGTTACAAATACGCTGTTTGTCTAAATATTCTTTATGTAGCGTTCTACAATAAATACACTGTAATATCTGGGGTATAATTTATTTTCTTTGTACTAGAGCATGTAGTACTGTTAATTTAGTTTCATAACAAATGCAACGAATTTCACCAAATAAAGTCTAAGAGAAGCCTTTTTCGTGGACAGACGAGATTTTCTTCTGATGACGCAGAGCAAAGTTCTCTGTGAAATGTAAAGAATTTCCCCTTATTTTCTTGACACGGCATAAGCCCAAAAGCCTATATGATGTATATATTGTCTCATCAAAGTACATCTGTCAAAATACTTATTGTTGCTACTGTATAAAACCTTCTTGCATGTCATTGGCACATCCTTGTTCCATACAATATCTCTCCACTGGTAGAAGCTTAAGGATTGCTGTGTTCTTAAATTAATTTCCACTGTCGGCAGCCCTGGGGATGTTTGTGCGTGGTTTCAAGTTTTCATACCAGGCAAATGCTGGGGCTGTAGCTTAATTAAGGCCATGGCTGCTTCCTTCCCACTCATAGCCTATTCCTACCTCATTGTCGCTGTAAGACCTATCTCTATCTGTGCGACATAAAGCCAATTGTAAAAAATATCTAAAAAATTTCTCCATCCATATTACCAACCTGTGACATGCTGCCAAATATTTAAAAATATTTCACTACTTCAAGTGGTTAATATCGTATTCTTATCACTCCCCTGGCTGTTCTGTTACCTCTTGTCCTGATCAAGGTCTTGCTTTTCACAGCACTGATCTGCATTTCAGAATTTATCTGTTCATTCCATAAATTAACTTGTGTCTCTGCTTCCTGTTCATTATCTCCCCAGATTACAATCTCGTCAGCAAAGAGCATAGATTTTACATGCTCTCCCATCATCTTCTCTTTGACATGGAGAATAATTCTATTATTATTCTAGAATGATTCTATACATGGTGAAAATGAAGAGTAGCTGGGGGCAAAACACTTCCCTGTCTTAAGCTTGTCTTAACTATGAACCATTCAGTTTGACCTACTTTAGTTCGGATACAGCTTTCACAGTTTTGATATAATGCATCTGCATTGTTTCATTCCCAGTCTGTCTTGGTCAATGCTTTTCATACCAAATACCTTTTGACACTGTCATATGCCTTTTCTATATCTAGAAAAGTCATTATCATGCCCTTTCCTTATACCCAGTATTTTCCATCATTTGATGTAATGTAAATATTGGGTCAAATGTGGACTTGCCTCTTTTGAATCCATTTTGCTGTTCTGCAAATTTTCCCACTACTCTCTCTTAAAACAATGGTGAGGCCTATACATGCGTAAATCTGTGGCTTGGTTCTAAAAGGGCCAGTGTCAAAAAACCTGTTTTTGAACTATGGGCATTTGAAATTTTGCTTATAGTTTTCCAGTTATTTTTTTCAACAACTAACTTTAAATAACTATACTTTCTTTGTGGAAGTCACCTTACTAAACGCTAATTTTTTCTATCGTATTCTTTAAAAATTGCCAGATCTCTAATCCTGATTGGTATTCTAACATTATTGACAAGGGCTTATTTAATTAAACGTTAACTGTTTGTTTAGTACTTAACAGAGACATTGGCCCTTTTAACATGTTGTGAGCCAGGATAAAAAGCGTTTGTATCAGTTAATATCTCAATTTCGGTAAAAAATGGCATCGGCCCTTTTAGAACCAAACCACAGAAATATGGTATTTTTGAGGACCTTAGCTGTACATGCGTAAATATGAGTTTTTTGAGGGCCTTAGCTCTATGAGGGATCACTGTCATTCCTGTGTAGTTTCCATACTGCTTCTTGTCTCCTTTCTTAAAGAGTGGTATAATGACCTCTTTTGCCCACTCCTTTGGAACAGTCTTTTCCTTCCCTATCACTGCAGACCAATTGCTCCTGCTGCTATTAACATTTCCTTAGTGACCTCATCAATTCCAGCTGCTTTTGCCTCATCTCATCCTTTAAATGGCCCACTCAATCTTTGTCATGGACACCTCATTTCCCTTATCTTTTGTTAGGACACTTGTACTTAGACTTCTCCAACGTGTACTGGGGTCATTTGTGTGTTGTAAAGCTGCTTGAAGTATCTTTTTCCATCCTTGCAGTACATCCTGGTGCTATATCACTTGCTCCACTTCATTTTTAATAAAGTTAGCACTTTCATTTTCACTTGAGTGTTTCTTGTGTTTTACCCACTGGAATAAGATCTTTTAGCTTCGTGTTAACGTGTTCTTGTTGAGAATCGGTGAATTTTTGCCAGCATCTATTTTTTCCTTTTTGAACCACTTTGGAGCATTCCCTCTGGCTATTCCTGCATTCTGTTGTTCTGTTTCTCAGCCATTTTTTCTATGTTAATTTCTTTCATTGGACTGCAACTTTTACCCTGTCATTCCATCAGTGCGTTTCTTGATCTTCCTTACCGATACTATTCCACAGGTATTTTCTGCAGATCCTACCATGACTATTTTAAAGTATGCCCATTCTTCTTTCACCCTTCTGTTGTCTTCCTTACGTAATCTTGCTTTAACATGTGCATAAAACTCTTTTTATTTCCTTCTTGTGTAATTTCCACACCTTAACTTTGTCTTATCTTGGTCATCTTCTGTATTTAACCCATCTTTAACTACCACAACTGTGTAATCTTCAAAAGATTCACTTGGGAGGGCTGATACACCCACCAACATTTTGCTTTTCTCTTTATGAACGCTGACAATCAACTCTGAATATGGCAAACTTAATGTAATCTATCAGGATTTTGATTTTGTTATCCAAAATATACATTGTCTTCTGTTGCAACGTATCAAGCATAATGTATATTTCTCAGAATGCAAGTAATTTAGTCTTCCCTATTTAGCAGCAATTTACGGTGATAAAATATATAATGCTTTTATCATCAGTTTACATATTCACTTTTTCAATTGAGATGCATGTGTATACAGTAGGTAAGGGTTATTCTGCCCGAAGGGAGGTCCGAACCTCCGCAGAGGTGTTCCTGAGCCGGAGTTTACGTGCGGTAGGGTGGTCAGTTCCTTTCTGCTCCTCCATTCCCTTATCCCCCACCAACAGCGCGTTGCAACCCATCCAACTCCTGACCAAGCCCAATGTTGCTTAACTTCGGAGATCTCACGGGATCCGGTGTTGCAACACGGCTACGGCCGTTGGCATGTGTATACAGCTGGGAATAAATATATGTTATTTATCATTTATGGTGTTATATGTAATTCTTTCTGTAGTAGAGGGAGTGGAATTGTGCCTTTGAAGTTCATGAGAATATCGTCCATTAAACAAAATCGACTATATTGTTTGTGTTCTAATTTTTGCTGCCTGAAGCGAGCTTGTCTCTCAACATGCTCCCTTTACATTGACCTTCAGGCGGGTAGATTACTCATGACTAGCATTCGGGAGTTGAACTCCTGCCCGATGCAAATCTTTCTTCAGGTACTGGTGGTCAGGAGTATCAGCTGCTTTTGACATTCTCTGGTACAGACTCTGCTGTTGACATGGGGTTACAGTGGCATTTCCTCCACTGATGGCCCATTTCCCTTCTATAAGTGCGCCTCCACATGTAATCATTGGTCCTTTTCGTGGGTTAGGTTATTTACGCCACCCAAAATTTGACGTGCAGATTTATCTGGCCAGACAATATGTTAGGCATAGAATCTCAAGGATGTAATATGTTCTCCAATAATATAACATGACTAACTGGTCTCCTACAGTCTCACATTATAGCCTGTTTGGGGTGCATAATTGCATGTATATTTTAAGCTCTGGTTGTATTATACCACGTTAATATTTTCTACTGACTGATGTGGTTGCTACACAACTTGCTCTGTGAATTAAAATTACAATTTATGTTAATGTCAGAATGATCTTTGCTCCAAAATGTTATTGATTGATCACCAAGCTTAACTTTGCCGCCTTGCTGTCACTTTAATTTTTGCAAGCCCTCACCAGAGGTCGGATTAGGACAGTGCTCTTTCGTAATACCACTGCCCACTAGGAGGGGGTAGACTACCTGCTACTTCCTGCCGCCACCCTTAATGAGTCTGAGATGAAGCGGTGACAGTCAGTCGTGTGAAGTAAGGACGATGATATAGTCAGTGCAACTAGCACATTCGGAGTTTTATGTGAGTGTAAATATGTGCGGGAAGTGTTCTTGTATTGTGTATCACGTGTGTATTTAAGTGTGTAAATATATCTATGTCAATAATTCTACAGGAATCTAGTGATACGAACCAGCTACCTCCCTCGTGTCCTGTACCTACAGTCCACTACTTTCCTTGTGCTATCTTTAGCTAAATCTTCCCACATATCCTAACTCACTCAGTTCAAACTTGTCTATATCCCTACCCCACCTCATTTCAGTTACGATCATCATCATCATCATCATCATCATCATCATCATCATAACAATCATCAACACAATTCTTTGTTCTCTGTCCATTTCTTCCTACTAGCAGGGCTTGAATCAGTTGCCCAGTCATTCTTTGTCCTGTTTGCTGGGTGGCAGGTTCAATCCTGGCTTAAATCTGTGCCATTCAAGGGTGTTGGATGTGTGACAACTCACTGCCTTTGTGATGTCCAGGCCGTACTGTAGCTCTCAGGATGTCACACTTGGGTGGTTACATACTATCCACTTCATATCCGTATCGACTATATGATCCAATTGATTGAAGGAACAAGAATCCACCTGATCGATACTTTCACTTTTATTTTTAGCCTTAGTCATTTCAATAGACATTAAATTAAAAGTTCAGAACATGTTTCGAATGCATTGCATTCATCATCAGCTGCTTACATTTGGCAAAAGTAAAATTAGCTAAGAACAGTCTCACAATTTTCTTAAAACCTTAAAAACAAGTGTTAGTAGTGCATGTGTGAATGGATGTGCGGGGGGATGCATTGAAGGCGATTGTTAGTTAAACTATGACTTATTATTAAAAATCTTAATGTTAAAAATACTGATGGACTAAAATATAGTTCACTATAAGTCTTGTGAATTTTCCATAAGTTCGTTGATTACTGAAGAACTTGTATGCACTATGTGAAGTATTTCTGTTGAGCTATTGGTAAAAAGTTTCCTTAAGAAGGCATCCGGTGTTTTCACGTCTCTTATCTCCTGTTGGGTGGAGAGGTGTGGCTTGTTTCGAATATGAAGTTTGCTATTTGTAGTTTGAATTGAAAAAAGTTGGATCGTCTGTATCACGACCTGTAACCGGCAGGAAAAATGCGGCTATTAGTTGGAGTTTGAAAACGTAACGGATAATAAGTCTTTGAGTGTTGTAAGTATGGAAGTATGAATTTACCCTTGTCTTGCGTGTTTGTTTAACTTCCCGTACTACGGGAGTGGGTTTAATCCGGCTGCCTTCAACCTTGTATTGTAACTGTGCAATTACCAATTTATTCAAGAAGCATGACATCAAAATAGCGTTCTCAACGAATAACAATATAAGACATAAGTTTTTCAACCACAATATGGTCAATCGAAATAGCGAGCAGCGGTTCCAGGATTCAGGTGTTTATAAACTAACATGCAATCAGTGCAAGGCCACATACATAGGGCAATCTGGACGTAACTTCACAATAAGGTACTTAGAACACGTCAATGCGGAGAAACATAAAAGATTCTCTGCAATGGGAGTACACATGAGTGAAACAGGCCATAGATTCACAGACATTAAACAAGACCTGTCAATTCTCAATAGGCTAAACAAGGGAAGGTTAATGAACAGTCTAGAAAATATTCATATACTTCTAGACAAGTCATTTAATAAGGACAAGAATTTGAATGAAGTAAACGAACAGAGAAACTCCTTATTTGAATGCATATTGAGATATATTGAGTTATTACGAAGGAAGCAAACACGCCCAGCGCACACTTCAAGCAATCACAAGGCCAACACGTCACAAGCAGAAACCTCCTCCCCGCCCGATATAGCAAATGACGACACGGCCGCATATCCCCTCCCTCCTAACTAGGCTAACTCACGAACTACAGCACACAGTTACAATACAAGGTTGAAGGCAGCCGGATTAAACCCACTCCCGTAGTACGGGAAGTTAAACAAACACGCAAGACAAGGGTAAGTTCATACTTCCATACTTCCAACACTCAAAGACTTATTATCCGTTACGTTTTTCAAACTCCAACTAATAGCCGCATTTTTCCTGCCAGTTACAGGTCGTGATACAGACAATCCAACTTTTTTCAATTCAAACTACAAATAGCAAACTTCATATTCGAAACAAGCCACACCTCTCCACCCTACAGGAGATAAGAGACGTGAAAACACCGGATGCCTTCTTAAGGAAACTTTTTACCAATAGCTCAACAGAAATACTTCACATAGTGCATACAAGTTCTTCAGTAATCAACGAACTTATGGAAAATTCACAAGACTTATAGTGAACTACAGTATATTTTAGTCCATCAGTGTATTTAACATTAAGATTTTTAATAAGTCATCGTTTAACTAACAATCGGCCCCCCCCCCATTCACACATGCACTACTAACACTTGTTTTTAAGGTTTTAAGAAAATTGTGAGACTGTTCTTAGCTAATTTTACTTTTGCCAAATGTAAGCAGCTGATGATGAATGCAATGCATTCGAAACATGTTCTGAACTTTTAATTTAATGTCTATTGAAATAGCCTAAGGCTAAAAATAAAAGTGAAAGTATCGATCAGGTGGATTCTTGTTCCTTCAATCAATTGGAACACTTGGGTGGGACATGGAGGTGGTATGCATTCACTCCGCTTGAATAACATACTCCTTTAAATTACTTAAACTGTCAACACCTTATAAAACAAAGAAATATCCACAACTATTTGTTAATTCTGACAGACAGTGCATATCCTTCCCCGGAATGTTCTATTTCTCACGTATATCAATTTGTTTCCATGAGTATTGGCTTACACTTCGCCGACATATTCTTGTGATTTCTATCCATTATCTATTCAACTGGAGCTGCCACAGCATACACACTGATAGAAAACATGCAACTGATTACAAATGTTGCTACATGAATCTTCTGCTAACAACCCAGGTGTGGAGGTTAGGTATTGTTCTGACAGAGGGTTTTTCAACCTAGCAAGACTTTGCTCCCAGAGCCTCACCCAGCTTGCAAAGGTAACCAAAATGCTGTGTGCAGATGATGCTGCTGCATCACCTACTGTCACACCAGAGGAATTGCGACAGTCTGTTAACTGCTACAAGAGTGCATGTGATCATTTTGGTCTTACCGTTAATGTTCAAAAGACCAAGGTCCTCGCCCAACCTTTACGTGGCACAAACCTTCCACATTTATACGTCTCCATTTCAGCCTTCGCCTGGCACAACCCTTCCACATTTCAACATCTCCATCTCAAATACTCCACTGGAGCAGGTAGACCACTTTTCGTTCGTGGGTAGTATCCCTTTTGTACGCTGTAACTGTGAGCAAATTGTGTAGAAGAGAATTGGTGCTGCCCCTGCAGCATTTGGACGACTATCACACCGGGTGTACATGAATCAAGACCTAACCGCAAAGACGAAACTCATGGTATACCATGCTGTTGTCATTACAACATTGCTATATGGTTGTGAAACCTGGACCCTTTACCGACGCGACTTGAAAAAGCTTGAGCGCTTCCACCAACGAAAACTTCAGTCTGTCCTTAGGATCAAAAGGGAAGACCATGTTACCAGCATTGCTGTTCTTGAGAAATCGTGTGTCAAGAGCATAGAATCAACCATCATTGATCATCAGCTTAGATGGATTGGTCATGTCTGTCGGGTGAGGGATACCAGATTTCCACGCCAAATCCCGTATGGTGAATTTTGTTCCAGCACTAGACCTCGTAGAGCCCACACGAGGCGCTGCAAGGACCAGCTTAAGCTCACTATGAAGATGACAGGTCTCAATCCACAGAACCAGGGACATGCTTGCTCAAGACTGTACAATTTGGCGCCAGACCATCCCTGTTCCTGTCATTCTGTTTGAAGGGGAAGGACGCAGATGTGAAGAGGCCTGGAGCGAAGCAGGAAAACTCTGTGCAGCACAACCACACACTCCTCCAACAATTCTGTACAATATGTGTGGATGTTTATTCCATGCTAGAATTGGTCTCTTCAACAATCAAAAGTACATCCACAGACAGAAGTGAATTATTGGAAGAAGTTAATTATGATATACATGTTGATTCCCATAGGGAATCTGAAATATTTGTTCCGAATGAGTAAATTTATAATATCAGTATAAATGGTCCGTTATTGGACATTATAAATTTTTCAGCTAACTCATTCCTGGTTGCCAGCGTTTCGCCCCCGTGTGCTAGGCTGGGCTCAATAGTTGGTACCTAGCACACCTACCAAGACGCTGGCTAGTGCATACCGTGGAGGTAGTGAGACAGTCTCTCATAGTGCATTGGCACTGCCGGTGGCTTCAAGTAGCCTACGCAGTGGCCTCCACGGTATGCACTAGCCATGCGTCTTGGTAGGTGTGCTAGGTACCAACTGATGAGCCCAACCTAGCACACGGGTGCGAAACGCTGGCAACCAGGAATGAGTTAGCTGGAAAATTTATAATGTCCAATAATGGACCATTTATATTGATATTATAAATTTACTCATTCGGGACAAATATTTCGGATTCCCTATGGGAATCAACATCTATAAACAAGAATAGACGGTGGGAAAGACGAACTCCCTTACAAGGCTTCTTCCACCTCATACGAATGGGGTCTCACGCCTTCCCCTCGGAGGGTCTGAGTCTCCGTGGAAAATCTACGTGCTCCCCTCGTAAGGTGAAACCCCGCTCCCAGAATACGTTAAAGTTCAAAGCGTGCATCACCTTGTTGACGAGGTGATGCACATGGAACACTAATCTCCATCTTTGGATGGGGATGCGAGTGTAGTTTAAGTAGCGTCTCGCTGCATCTAGCCTAAAGCTCAGAAGCCGACACAATGGCACTGTTACAAGTGGAATTGTAACGGTTATGACAGGCATCTTACTGTGCTGCGCCAGTTAATTAGTCAGTTCGCGGCAAGTATACTCTGTATTCAGGAAGCCAATCTCAGACCAGGTCATCGTATGGTCTTGGGTAGTTTTCGACTATACTCGACAGAACAACATTATGCCCACCGGGCTTCCGGTGGAGTTTGTATTTTTGTTCTCTTTGACACCTACAGCTAAGAGGTTCCCGTAAGAACCCCACTGGAAGCAGTTGTGGTACGTGTACCGCTGCCTGTCGTAGCAACAGTGTGTAATGTGTGTTTTCCTCCAGGTGAGCCCACTTCACATCAATGACGTAATTGATCTTATAGATCACCTCCCATCTCCATTCCTTTTATTGGGTGATTTTAACGCCCACAATCCATTATGGGGCTCTACAATTCCTTGCCTCAGAGGAAGGGAATTGGAGAGGTTAATACAAGAGCTGGGTTTATGCATCTTGAATACAGGGAAAGCAACACATTTCAGTGCAGCGCAGGTTCCTCCCCGATGGATTCTTAAACGTGCTGATTGGCCGAAGTTTACGTCATTAGCTGTCTTTATTGATGCGAATAACCGGAGGGTAGACGGCGATATAACTTACATAACACAAGTTATTCTTGCTGCTGCTGAGGAGTACATTCCATTCTTTTCAGGAACTCCTCGATGGAAGCTCGCTCCCTGGTGGAACGAAGAAATTGCAGCAGCTGTTAGAGAACCACGTCGTGCTCGTAAACGGTACCATACGCAACCTACTATGGCCAACATGGTAACATTTCAAAAACTCCCCTCTAAGGCGCGAGTTCTTATTCGGCAGAGTAAGAAAATTTCCTGGGAAAGGTATGGGTCGTCTATGACGATACATACACTGTCATCTCAAGTGTTGACTAAACTTCGACGTAATCCCGGAGTACAAGGACTATCCTTAGTACCGGGAATTTCCATTGCAGGGTGCATCGTGACAGATGCACCCTCGGTTGCTAACCATCTTGCAAGTGATTTTGCAGATGTTTCCGGTTCCGGGAATTACCATTGTGATTTCTTACCCCTGAAGCGGGTGACAGAATGTCATCATTTTAGTTTTGCCACTCAAGCTACAGAGGACTATAACGTGCCCTTTACAGAGTGGGAACTCTGCAGCGCTTTGGCGCTTTGCAGGGGCACGTCTCCTGGACCAGATAATGTCCGTAACCAGATGTTGAAACAGCTCTGTGAGAATAGTCTTTTCTGTCTCCTTGGGGTGTTCAACCGAATCTGGATATAGGGTGAGTTTCCGTCACGGGTGGTGAGAGGGTAATTCCTCTCGTCAACCCTGAGAAAAATCCTAAATATGAAGAAAGTTACAGACCTATTTGCCCAACAAATTGTCTGTGTAAGCTGTTTGAGTGGGTGGTGAATTGCCGGCTAGTGTGGTGCCTGGAGAAAAGGGAACTTTTGTCCGAGTACCAATGTGGTTTTCGAGCCGCTTGCTCTACTACTGACCAGTTGGTATGCCTGGAGAGTTCTATCCAGGATGCTTTTCTCCAAAAAACAGCATTTGGTGGCTCTTTTCTTTGACTTAGAAAAGGCCCATGACACCACATGGCGATACGGCATCCTATCAGTCCTGCATCAATGGAATTTCCAAGGTAACTTGCCGGTATTGCAAATTTTTTGTCCCTCCGTCTATTCTGTGTTCGAATAGGGAGTGTGTATTGCAAGCTGTCACTTCATGACCGTATCGATGGATTAAATCAACAAATTATTAAACAAATTAATTTAAAACACCATCTAATTGATACTTTTTTCTTGCCTTTGGCCAGAATTATAAAAACATTATCATATACAGGACATATTTCGACCACTTAATGGTCAATTTCAGTTGTCTTTAAAATAGCTTAGATGAAACAATCTTAAATTACTTTCCCATGGGAACTTATAACTATTGCTTAAAGCGCTTGGAATTTGGGAGGGGAATAAGTGGGGTGGGGGGATTTTAGTAATATGGTGTGTAAAAAGGTACTTAAATTACAATTCGCATCTACAGTAAAAAAACTTTAAGGAAGATAATTAACACAACAATCAATAAGAAACTTGAAGACTGTTACACACATCGATTTTAACATAAAGATGAAGCCACCTAGTGTTTTTACCAGAAGTGTCCAATTACAAACGTTTCAGACTTTTTAAAATATGTTCATATGTTTCTCTTTTACCGTAGACGCAAATTGTAATTTAAGTACCTTTTTACACACCTTATCAATAAAATCCCCCCCTACTTATGCCCTGTTCCCCCTTCCAAATTTCAAGCGCTTTAAGCAATAGTTATAAATTAACATGGAAAAGTAATTTAAGATTTTAATGTACTTACTAATCAAATTGTTTCATCTGAGCTATTTTAAAGACAGCTGAAGATGACCACTAAGTGGTCGAAACATGTCCTGTATGTGATAATGTTTTTATAATTCTGCCCAAAGGCAAGAAATAAAGTATTGATTAGATGGTGTTTAAAATTAATTTGTTTAACAATTTGTTGATAGGGAGGGTGTATTTGCAATAACATGTTCAGCAAAATGTAGTCCCACAGGGATCGGTTCTTAGTGTCACTCTGTTCGCGATTGCCATAAACAGTATTGTCGCTGCTGCTGGTTCAGCAGTAATACTGTCGCCATATCTAGACTTTTTCACTGCATTATAGCTCGCAAAATATGGCCGTTGCCGAGCGACAATTACAGCAAGCTATTAGGAGAGTGGAACAGTGGACTTTAGAATATGGCTATTGGTTTTCAACCGCAAAGACCTCTGTTTTCCATAGCTCGCAAAATATGGCCGTTGCCGAGCGACAATTACAGCAAGCTATTAGGAGAGTGGAACAGTGGACTTTAGAATATGGCTATTGGTTTTCAACCGCAAAGACCTCTGTTTTCCACTTTTGCTGGAAGCGCACTCTTCACTCTCATCCTGAGCTTTATTTACGGAATGTCTCTCTTTCGATTTCTTGTGCTCCTTTCCAATAGCAAATTATCGTGGGAGCCACACGTGCGGCAGTTAAAAGCGAAATGCGTTATGAAGCTAAATATCTTGAAGTTTCTTAGGGGCACAACTTGGGGGCAGATCACACGGTGCTCCTGTGATTTTATAGGGCACATATTTTACCCAGATTAGACTACAGCAGTACAGCATATGGATCAGCAAGGCAAAGCGTCTTGGCCAAATTGAATAGTATTCACCACAGCGGAGTTAGGTTGGCAACGGGAGTTTTCGTACCAGCCCCATTGCTAGCCTGCTCGCTGAATCTTATGTGTCGCCTTTACACCTATGGTGCCAGCAAATGCTTCTGTCCTATGCTGCAAATTTGCGACAGATGCCACTTCACCCAAGGTATCCTTACGTATTCCACAATGGAAACCGTCGGCTGGACGCTGCTTACCCTTGAGCAATGCAGCCGGTTGGAATTCGCTTGGATAGCAGTCACAGATTATTTGATGTACCTTCAGTTCCTGGTCTTGTCAGGCGACCAAGTAGGGTACCTCCTTGGATAATACAGCGACCTGAAATCATTCTAGATTTGCACACCAGCCCGAAGGAAAACGCGGACCCCCTCCATTTATCGAAGACTTTTCCTGTCCATTGTTGGCAGGTACCCTGATTTGGTCGTTTCGAGGGCAGAAGCGGGAGTAGGCTGTGCGTTCGTTGTTGACAATAAGTTTTTATTTTCCTCTACTGAAAATCTGTAGTGTGTACACAGCAGAGCTCTTATGCCATTTGTGAAGCTCTTGCGGTATACACTGTCCGACGAGAGCCGGCAATTTCTGCTGTGTACCGACTTCTTGAGTGCACAACAATCTATAGATACATGTTTCCCTCGGTACCCTCTGGTGCAGCGGATCCAGGACCTGCTGGTCGGGTGTTCGAATGCCGGTACCAGAATGATGTTTATTTATCTCCCAAGCCACGTGGGTGTAGAGGGAAACAAGTTAGCTGATAAGGCTACCAAGGAGGCTGTTACCTTGCCCTCATTGCCTTACAGGGTTCCAGCCAGTCACATTCACTCTCAGCAGGAACATCTGGTTATGTCCCATTGGGAGATGGAATGGCAGGCCCCCCTTCTCCCAAATAAGCTGAGAGCAATAGGAGGTACGAAGGTATGGAAGACTTTGCTTCAGGCTTCTCGGAGAGAAGCAGTGGTATTATGTTGTCTTTGGATTGGCCATTGCATAGTAACGCACTCCTACCTACTGAAGGGTGAACGCCCCCCAGTGTGTACTTGCGGCAGTCATCTAACTGTGGTGCACATGCTTACAGAGTGCGTGGACCTGGCCGATCTGCGCCAAAGTCAAACTCCTGAGTGCCATTTACCTCATCCTACAAATTGACGTGCAGTCACCAGGCCTCGTCATCCATTTTATGAGGGATAGTGGTCTTTTTTATCGTGTGTAATAATGTCCTTTGTATTAGTGTATTTTTGTTAACTACGCTTTTATCCCATTGACTCTTATTTTAATTCGTGTATGCGAATTTTATTGTGTTATCTTAACTTCTAATTTGAATGATATATTTCTCTGTAATTCAAGGCAATGCCTTATTCCATTGTAACCTATATTGTCTATAATTTTATTAGAAAATAAGGCATTGCAAATTAGATCCACTGATTGTTTTAATCTCATAATTTTTTTCATCGTCAGTTATTTTAACTTCTTGTCAGAGGATATATTTTAAAATTTTAATTATCCTGTCCTTTTGTTCCATCTCGTACCATTAGGGGCCGATGACCTAGCTGTTAGGCCCCTTTAAACTGATCATCATCATCACTGTCATGATAATAAGCTATTGTTAAAAATGTAGATTTTGAAACAGAAAATTATGCCTATACAATAATTTTCATCTTCAGTTTTCATGGAATAACCCGGTGCCATACTGTAGGATATGAAGTTTTGTAGGAAATATGTCAGCAGTTTTATTCCGCAATACATTTCAGAATTGTATGAATTGGACTTAAATGTTCAAATACATTGAACTCGGATAAACCTAAGCCTGATTACATAAAAACTATATCTGACGTTACTTATGCTTATGATATAATACCTTTTAACTTGCCATCTGGACAAGATACTTGTATTTCTGTCAGGATTTGGTCTTCCAGAAAGTGGTTGTTACATACAGCTGTGTTGTGATTAACTATTAAATTCTCCCTAGGAATGGCAAACTACCTCACTCCTCATCTTGCCTAGTACGCCTCATTTTGGTGCTGCCATTGGTTTTTGGGGTTTCCTTATAACCGCATAACCTTTGGTGGTGCTATTTGAGGATCCAACCAGCCTCTCGGCTGATGACCTAATAGACATAGAGACTAGGAATAGCATTCTTCTATAATCTCTTTCTTCATGAGAAAACACAAATACTGGAGTATACACTCCTCATTTATAATTAGCTTTGCTGTCGGGCACACAACAGCATTTCGGCATGGTGATTTCACTCGCTGATCACCGCAACTCAATGATATATACATCATGATTGATAATAAAACACCAAATGCACTATCTCAGTTAATTTTATATAATTTGATTATAACACTGCACAAGTAAACTACAAAATTAAAGCACTGAAGAGCAATCTTCTTAACCTATAGGCTCATACGAATACATACTCGCATATAAGTTTTCTTCGCTAATTAAGCACTTTTCACTTAAAAATACAGTCGATGATGACTCAGTCTTGTATGATTCTGAGTAAATATGCAGCCAACATTACAAATTTCAATAAAACAGCAAAAAGTTCACAACCAACTCAACTAATCCATGGCCAACCTTCCACCCTAGTGATCAGCTGATTGCTTTCCTGTGCTCGCTACAATGTGGCCTGGACATAACAAAGGCAGTGGACAACTCTGTTATTGGCTTCTAGCTCATTAAAAACTCACCTGCAGGAGAGAATTGACATCCCTGCTCTCTTAAAATCTATAACAATTGAAAGGATGTTCAGCAAGCATTATCATCACTATTATTATTCTTATTACTGAAAATTCATATTCTTGTGGTTTGGATTCCACATAAAACTGGAAGTCTTGTGGCTGTGATCATGATATTAACAGTCACGAAAAACTACAAGGTTGTTTTCCTCTGTATGTAAATGTAATTGTCATTTGAAAACTTCACTGTGCTGTATGTTTTGTTACCTTTAGAGCTATAAAATTTGTCTCAGCCATGCATTGTTATTGTAAGGGTTATTCTATTTTTTAAAATCTTCTCCCAAAGGAAAGATTGTCCCAAATATTTCCTGATTTGAAGATCACTGTTGCAAAGAAAGCTGATGCTACATATCCTGTTGTGAGTGCAGCCAGTATCTGTGCCAAAGTGTGCAGGGATACAGCTTTGAAAGTATGGGCTTTTCGAGAAGGTCTTGCTCTTACTGCTGAAGAATTTGGAAGTGGATATCCAAATGGTATGTGTACAGCAAAATTACTACAGTATTGTTATTTATATGTTTCATTTCCGTATTGATTGGATACACGTATATGGACAAGAAAGATATTCCACCTATCAATACTATTTATTATGAAGCAGACTTACATCAGTACCAGTTTCGACTTATACAGTCATCATCAGCTGGTAGATCACAATATTACATCCATTAGGCATTGGTATGTGTTACAAAGATGTCATCCATTAGCGCATCCGGATGTCTAATGGGGTTGTGGGTTAGATGTTATCGTCATATCATTTGTGATTACCTGGGGTTAGAGTTGTTTCTTTTCTTTTCTTTTTTTTTTTTTTTTCTACCAGGCGAGTTGGCCGTGCGCGTAGAGGCGCGCGGCTGAGAGCTTGCATCCGGGAGATAGTAGGTTCGAATCCCACTATCGGTAGCCCTGAAAATGGTTTTCCGTGGTTTCCCATTTTCACACCAGGCAAATGCTGGGGCTGTACCTTAATTAAGGCCACGGCCGCTTTCTTCCAACTCCAATGCCTTTCCTATCCCATCATCGCCATAAGACCTATCTGTGTCGGTGCGACGTAAAGCCCCTAGCAAAAAAAAAAAAAATTGTTTCTGGGATGAAATATGTTAGTAAAAAAGCTTAACTAGACTTAAAATGAATTGTACATATACATTAAGCACATTAAAAACACATGAAACATATATAAAACACTTGTTGAATTTAAAAGTTAATGTCTTGCAATGTTCTTTCTTCAGGCTTCCTCGTTGGGGTCTTGTGCGCCTATGTTTATGTTGATTGATTTTGAGCTCGTAAACAGTTCTTGAGGATGTTCTATTTGACTAAGTAATGTATTCATGTATGCTTGTAACAAAACCCAAGCCATTGGATGGTCAAGTATTGTGGGTAAAGATTATATGTAGTTCAGCTGTTGATGTGTTTTGATGAATTTTAAAGCGGATTATAAAGTCTTTATTTTCAAATTTGGTGAATATAAGTTTTTGGTGGTGACCTCCCTCTTGTCTGTATCCGTGTATAGGAGCTGTTATCTGTGAAAGATAAACAACAGTGTGAGTTCGAAGGAATGCCTGAAGTTGTGTGTGGAAGTAGATAGTTACTTACTGTTGTTGTTGAGCGACCTTCTGTTTAGGAGCTCGGTGCACACCGCTACGTGTATGTCTGGGACTTATGTTTGCTGTAGTGAGGGGTATGGATGGAGGGGAAGGGGAGTGGCTATTGTGGGGGTAGGGGTGGAGCTGGGCTTGTCATTCGTCGGTCTTCTGGGGCGTGCTGTGTTCTGTTTATTTACTATTTTGAGGTAATCATTTTTTAGGGCGGGAATAGCTTTATTGAAAATGATACTGGTTTTCTCCGTAATGTCATTAATATTGTAATTAGGATTGGCGTATTGGTGTAGGAAAATGTAGAAATCTTCAGTTATGTTAAGCGGGGGGGGCCCTTAGAATTTATGTTTAATATTTTCATATCGTTTTCGATGTCCGCGAACCTGTGTTTGAATTCTTCGATATTCTGACCTATTGAAAAGGGGTTATGTTTTACTGCGTTTAAATGTTCGTTGTAGCGGATTATGAATTTTCTGCCTGTACGTTCAATATAACTTGTCTCGCAATTGTTGCTTTTAATACGGTAAACTCCTGATTGGTTGTATTTATTGTTGTTGTTAATTGTCCTGGCGTTGGTGCTGTTGTGCGTGGTTTTAAATGCTATTTTCAGGTTGTACTTCTTAAAAACATTAGTTATGGTGTATAAGTGTGTGTTGTTAATGGTAAATAAGGCGTAATCTTTCTTGGGTTTGTCTATTTTTGTTAATTTGGTTTTGGGTTGGAATATAATATTATGAATGATTTTGTTGACCATTTCTTTACTATATCCCTTGTGTTTGGCTATATCGTAGATTAATTGTAGTTCATTATTTAGATCTTCTGTTGTCATTGGTATGTTGAAAGTTCTGTATACCATGCTATAGTAAGCTGCTCTTTTATGTGTGTTGGGGTGGATGGAATAGATTTTTATGGTATTTGAAGTATGTGTGGGTTTCCTGTAGATATTGTAAGATAAAATGGTTAACATATGAATAATAACACAGTAAAGGTTTCCACCTGTTCAATACTAATATGTATTTACAATATTATAAATTACATGGAACTAGTTTCGACCCACCTAGGGGTCATCATCAGCCATATTAAAGCATAGATGAGGTTTGTCGAATCCTAAAACATGTTATTTTTAACTGTAATAATCTTATGGATTTATAATTTATAAAGTGAAGTGTGGTAATGAGATGAGAAATGTAAGTATGGTGCAGGTGAGTAGTAAATACATATTAGTATTGAATAGGTGGAAACCTTTACTGTGTTATTATTCATATGTTATTCTCAGTTCAATACGGACCAACAACATGAAATTCATAACCCTTGGAGAAATGGTTGTCATGTCTGGTTATTGTTAGATCCATGTAATTTAAGGTGGTTATTTTCAGTCTCTTGAGTGAATTTTATGTGGGGGTCCAATGTGTTGAGTTTGTCTAATATCTTACAAAATCTACAGGAAACCCGCACATACTTCAAATACCATAAAAATCGATTCCATCCACCCTAACACACATAAAAGAGCAGCTTAATATAGCATGGTATACAGAGCCTTCAACATACCAATGACAACTGAAGATCTAAATAATGAACTGCAATAATAATCTATGATATAGCCAAACACAAGGGATATAGTAAAGAAATGGTCAAGAAAATCATTCATAAGATTATATTCCAACCCAAAACCAAATTAACAAAAATAGACAAACCCAAGAAAGATTACACCTCATTTACCTTTAACAATACACACTTATACACCTTTACTAACGTTTTTAAGAAGTACAACCTGAAATTAGCGTTTAAAACCATGCACAACAGCACCAACATTATACATAATACCAGGACAGTTAACAACAACAATAAATACAACCAATCAGGAGTTCACCGTATTAAATGAAACAATTCCGAGAGAAGTTACATTGGACGTACAGGCAGAAACTTCATAATCAGCTACAACGAACATTTAAACGCAGTAAAACATAACCACTTTTCATCAATAGGTCAGCATATTGGAAGAATTCAAACACAGGTTCACGGACATTGAAAACTATATGAAAATATTAAACATAAATTCTAAGGGTCCCCTGCTTAACATAACTGAAGTTTTCTACATTTTCCTACACCAATACGCCAATCCTAATTACAATATTAATGACATAGTGGAGATAACCAGTATCATTTTCAAAAAAGCTATTCCCGCCCTAAAAAATGATTACCTCAAAATAGTAAATAAACAGAACACAGCACGCCCCAGAAGACCGACGAATGACAAGCCCAGCTCCACCCCTACCCCCACAATAGCCACTCCCCCTACCCCTCCACCCATACCCCTCACTACAGCGAACATAAGTCCCAGACGTACACGCAGCAGTGCGCACCGAGCTCCTAAACAGAAGGTCGCTCAACAACAGTAAGTAACTATCTACTTCCACACACAACTTCAGGCATTCCTTCGAACCCACACTGTTGTTTATCTTTCACAGATAACAGCTCCTATACACGGATACAGACAAGAGGGAGGTCACCACCAAAAACTTATATTCACCAAATTTGAAAATAAAGACTTTATAATCCGCTTTAAAATTCATCAAAACACATCAACAGCTGAACTACATATAATCTTTACCCACAATACTTGACCATCCAATGACTTGGGTTTCGTTACAAGCATATATGAATACATTACTTAGTCAAATAGAACATCCTCAAGAACTGTTTATGAGCTCAAAATCAATCAACATAAACATAGGCGCACAAGACCCCAACGAGGAAGCCTGAAGAAAGAACATTGCACGACATTAACTTTTAAATTCAACAAGTGTTTTTTACATGCATGTTTCCAATGTTTTAATGTGTTTAATTTCACCAAGTGTTTTATATATATGTTTCATGTGTTTTTAATATGTTTAATGTATATGTACAATTTATTGTAAGTCTAGTTGAGCTTTATACTACCATATTTAATCTTGGAAACAATTTTAACCCCACGTAATCACAAATGATATGACAATAACATCTAACCCACAACCCCATTAGACATCCGGATGCGCTACTGGATGACAACATCCTTGTGACACATACCAATGCATAATGGATGTAATATTGTGATCTATCAGCTGATGATGACTGTATACAGTTGAAACTGGTACTGATATAAGTCTGCTTCATAATAAATAATATTGATAGGTGTAATATCTTTCTTGTCCATATAAATTACTACAGTGCATTAGAAATGACTCTCCAGCAAGCAGTGCAGCTGTGGCCCATCAGAAATGACTCTCTCCAGCAAGCAGTGCAGCTGCGGCCTATCCGAGTGCACAGGTTGGGTGGCAGCAATGTCTGCTCAAGGTCAGATGTTAGTGGACAGCTCAAGACATTGCACAACAGAGTGAATTGAGAGGTTAAAAACACAACGGTCATGTAATAATGTATTACACAAAGGTAGACTGTTAACAAAGCCAGTAGCAAAGCAAAGAGGACTGAATATATTGTAAGCCTAATGATTGATGTACACTTACCATGTTCATTGCAGATGTTGAAAATGTTTACCACGATGTTCCAAACATAGGGCAAGATGTTGGCACTTATTATCAGAAACTTTACTGATGTTTCCCTATGCCGAAGTTCTCAAAATTAGTGATGGTTACTTTTAATTTCTCTGTTGTTCTGGGAGTAGAGTGGTAAACTGAGGACTTGGCAGCATACCACAAAAGAAAAAAGTCAGGCTTTGACAAATTGGTACTAAGTAGTGACCAGACCCTTTGTGAAATTATTCGCTCCTTGAATATGTCGCTTAAAAATTGCATTAAGCTTCGTCTTCTTGGAAAAATCAGTTCATAATTTCTGTTTCATTCAGTTCTGCAGTGAATGAATACAGTAAACTTCTGAATCTACTGTTCTGTTAAAAAGTATCGGCCCAGTAATTTGTTCACGTGAGATTGCAGTCCAGATGCCAATCCTTTGAGAATGAAGCTGTGTTTCATGATTTGCATCTGCAGTTTCAGATGTCCAGAGTCAGGTATTTTGACTGTTAGTGTATCCAGTTAAATGAAACAAAACTTCATAAGGGAATTTTTTTTTTTCTAAAACTTCCTTTCCATGATGATCAACCACTGAAACCACTTCCAATGAGAAATGAAGAAGAAAAGATTTAACTTCTTTTACTGCTTTATGCACTGTGAAAATATACCCCAGTCTGCTCTGCCAATATTTGCATGTATTTAGGACAGACTTTTAGGAGCCTGTTTGAAATATCCAAAAGTTTCTCTTCCATAGAATTGGTGGTTTACTGCTTTTTGGAGCATTGAACATGGCACCACAGCTACGAAGTTGATTAAATCTCACACAGTATCATGATGTGGTGGAACTAAGTCAGGAAACCGTTTGCAAAATCTTCTTTTCACTGTGACCATATGTTTGTCACCTTCCCAGAAAACCCACTCCACTAAAAACGTTTGCTGCTCTGTAGTAAGCACCTTAAGTTTTGCAATCTACTGACCACCTCCCCCGACCTTCACTTTAAGAGCATTGCATCCCGCTTGGGTAGGCTGGAGCATTGCCAACATATGCAGTGCCACTGCAAGCCAAGGTCACAACGGAGACTTTTCTAACGCACTGTATTATCTTTTATGATTGGCACGACAATTGGAATTGAATGTATGTAATTCATTTTGCCCTTAAAATTCTGTTCTTCAAATGCTCTCTTTGCCTACTACAATCTTAAAACCCCTTTCCAGTGTTTTTTTTTTTTTTTTTAATATAATCAGTAATTTTTGTTGCTGACCTTTCTATATTTGTGCACTATCGAAAGTGGCACATGCATACAGTCCTTTTTGAAACTCATTTTGTCTATTTTTTACCCAAGAAATGAGTATAACACTAAATTCCATAGTGCTGGGCTGAGTGGCTCAGACGGTTGAGGCGCTGGCCTTCTGACACCAACTTGGCAGTTTTGATCCTGGAGTCCAGTGGTATTTCGGTGCTTAGATACATCAGTTTTGAGATTGTAGATTTACTGGCATATAAAAGAACTCCTGCGGGACTAAATTCTGGCACCTCGGCATCTCCAAAAACAACCGTAGAAGTGGTTAGTGGAACTTAAAAGTAAATAACACTATTAAATTCCATAATATATAAAGCCAGATCAACAAGAATTGCCTATTTAGAACCTGAATTTGTGTTCATATTGCAATTTTTTTCTACTTACAGTTTGGGGGCAAGAAAATTCTTAGTAAATTAACCCCTTCTGCTGGTTCTACGTACATTATACATCCAACTCTGGCTCATTAGGAAGTAGGAAAGGGGGCCTGCCTTTGTAATGAAAACTCCTCTAATTGATTGCAATTGGCAGTAGGCAATGGTTCTGCCATTATAATCTAAACTTACGAACTCGACTCTGACTGGCAGTGGGAAATTGGACCTGCCACTGTAATAAAAACCATCCAACTCGGACTTTACAAGAGAAACTACATGTGGCGTTCTCTATGGTGTTTCTTGGGTAAAGCTAAGAGCAATGCAAACTAATAAAATTTTACTCACAATGTGAATAGTATTTTACCTAGAATTCCGTATAGGCATACGGTGTAGAATTCCGTTGTGCTAAGTTATACAATTATGAAACAACTAGTCACACTGTACTCTTTGGTAGTACAGTCCAACAGCATTTCAAAATATACTGGTGATTGGTGCATATTACTAATTGTGAGAGTAAATAAGAATTTCTGTTGTAAATCAATAACAGATTGTAGAAATTCATAATTATTTCTTCATAATTGGCTGAAAGATGTTGCACAATGCTAGTAGTCCTATGAACATTGAATGAATATAATTGAAAAGCACATGTAAGCCATCCACGGCTGGCCGTACAACCCATAATATTGAACTCTTTGGCCATTGCTATAGCTTCCAGCAGAGATATTTTGGAAATATGTAAATTAAAAGTCCACCGTAGTCAATACACAGATATTAAATAGAAAACAAAATTAGCAATACATGTTCTGGGCCTTTTGGGTCTTCTTCAGTCTTGAAAAGAATATAAAGTTTGTAGAAAAGGACCTGGAAAAAACACCACATTAAAAGTCTATATAAGAAAATAATCTTTAAGGGTCACGCTGTGTTTTATTGTAAGAAACAAAAAATATAAATATAAAAATACAAGAGGCAGGCAAATAAAAACAGAACACTTGCCATAACACACATTCCTTGCAAAAGGTGGCAACGCTGTTGTTACGTATCGATACTGCCCTCGCTGTGGTAGGAGAACTGCATAATGATAACTCGCAGGTGCACGCTGTTGTTGGGTTACGTTTTTTGTTGGTGCACGGACTTATCTACTGTGTTTGTCCAGCTATAGAAGTAGAGGCAAGCAAAGAAGAGCAGAGAAGTGTCATTTGTTTTCTGGTGGCTGAGGGTGCTGGAGTATGCGAAGCTCATTGTCGCATGTCTGCTGTGTGTAGCGAACACTGCATGTCCAAGATGAGCGTGCAAAAGTGGCATAGGAGATTCCGAGAAGGGCAGATATCACTGCCCCCATACTTCCAATCTGGCGAAGGCTATGCTTCAGCGATTTGGTTTGGAAACACTTCAACATCCTCCGTACAGCCTGGATCTTTCACCTTGTGATTTTCAAATTTTGGCTACCTGAAGACATTCGTAAACGTCTGTTTCATTCGGACGAGGAAGTGCAAAAGTTGGTGCAGTTATGGATCCGTCAGCGACCTACCTATTTCTACAAAACTGGAATTGATTGTCTCATCTTCCAGTGGGATAAATTTGTTACTGGTTTTGGTAATTACTTTTGAATAAAACCATTCCCTGGTCACATCGTAGTGGACGTTTGGTTTTCAGTTGACTGCCTTTCTTGCAGTCTTAAATATGTATTGAATAAGGTGGACTTTTACACATTTCTGAACTGTGAAGTCAATACGGATCAGTTATGAGATTCTTAAATTGCAAGACACATTTCACTCATGACTAGGGATGAGATTTTGCCTATTTTATTCCTGTGTACAGAAACATACACTTTTCAGGCAGGTTTGAGGCTCTTTTTTTAAAATTTTTTTTAGTGAGTATCTGTTGGTTTTACTGTGTCTAATGCCTCTTTCAGAGATTCATGCCTATTTTGAGTATAATTGCATATTTAAGGCCTGTTGACAGTCTTTTAAAGAAGGCGGTTTTCTTCCAATTCTAGCCTGTGTGGTCGACGGAAGTATTTTTTTCTTTCATTCCTCAACATCTGTTTATCGCACTAACAATAAGGAAAATTCACAGAAGTCTCCAGAAATTGCATTTGGAAGATTTCCTTCAGAACAAACGAGGAACAGTTTGACCTTGAATGCTTCCAACCCCTCCCATCTCCTAAGATGTTATGCGAGAACCAATTACAGTCGAGCTGTGCTGTACACGCCCATATCCCTACCTCCCTCTCATTCCAAAGTGATGGACGCTGTGTACTGAGATTGTTTTGAAATCTACTTTGAAGAAATGTGTTCGGCAATGCCTGAAGAAAAATCTCCCAATTCCTATTGCTGGAAAGAGATCACTGGAGATCCCAACTTCAGTACCGATGGAAGGTTAGACTCCTGCCCAGTTTACAGTAAGAAGGTAAGTTCATTTGACCCTTTTATCCTTTCGTAATTGAAACTGCGATCGCATTTCGTTGTAGCATTTATAGGGCTACTAATTTATGCATTGTGACAAGTTGTTGCAGCACTATTTATATCACTAAAATTTAAATTATCATTTAATTTCTGAATGAGCAGCTAGAACTTCACCTTGGGACCACCACGGTGGTTTCTTTTCAGAGTAGGTGAAAATTAAAAACTGTATTTTGAACTGTGGTTGATTTCCTGTGAAAGATATTTATATAATGCAGTTTTTAAAACTTCCTTTAAATAATTCCTAAGTAACTTTCAGCAGCGTTATGTCCGGGCTGTAGCGAACTCCACATAGTACTGCCAAATTATAACTGAAGAATCTTTAAAGACAATTTCAAGTGGGCCGATTATTGATGGGAACGGTAGGAGCGGAGTGGAGCAGTTGTTTTTGCTCTTTCTCCGGAGAACTCCGGTAGTCCTCTGATTGAATTTACTGGCGGATAATTCAAATGTGTTAATGTGGGTACTGTTGTAATGGTGATCTTGGGAGGAATTACAGTTTAGGTTCCAGTAGTAATTCCATACATGCATGCGTCTTACGTATGTCATTCAAATGCTGTACCCGTATTAAGCTGGGAGGTGAGAAGGGTAATGGAGTGGCCCTTAGCCAGGTTAAACGGGACCACTCCTTGAAAGCGGCAGCCATATTGTTCGGCACCACAACCGGCTGGGGAGCAGTGTGAGCTAGTTGCTAGTCGTAAGTTTGTATTCACCCAGTAAGTTACCTGTGACAAGTTGCCTAATGGAACTGTTGTTTATCATAGGTCTTTGTGTGTATGGTTGCAACAATAAAAGTGACAGGAACAGAAAACCCGACGTTGTTTTCCATCGGTAAGCTTTTATTTTCATAGGCTACTACGTATCAAACGCGGACACATTTTTTCTTTCTTTTCATGGAGAGAACTTCATTGTTTTAAAATATGGATTGATGTAGATTTCCTAAGAACCCAGACTGCTGGGCCACATGGATGAAGGCAGTTAAGAGGAAGAACTCGACACCTGGTGTTTATAGCGTTATTAATTTGTGTGGAACACCTTAGCCCTGACCAGGTGAATAATACATACATATTGGGGCAGAGACTGACAGAAAATGCCTTCCCAAAAGTATTCCCTGCCTACCCCAGCTACTTACAACCATCAGCGCAGAAGATGAGGACTTAATTATTATTAATAATAATAATAATAATATTTGCTTTACGTCCCACTAAATACATTTGCAGTTTTTGGAGACAGCAAGCTGCCGGAATTTAGTCCCGCAGGAGTTCCGTTACGTGTCAGTAAATCTGACATGAGGCTGACGTATTTGAGTACTTTCAAATACCACTGGACTGAGCCAGGATCGAACCTGCCAAGTTGGTTTCAGAAGGCCAGCGCCTCAATCGTGTGAGCCACTCAGCCCGGCAGGTCTTGAATTAAGATGGTGACTGATATGCTGTATTGGTCCATTTGGATGACATTCTAAATAATAATACTTTGCAGAAAAGGAAGGAACCACAATCCAGGGATGTTGACACACTCGAGCCAAGTAATTTCGTATTGAAGTGGGCTACCAGTGTCATTAATACTGCTCAGGTGCAAAAGGTGATAAAAAAGAAAAATGAAAATCCACAGCCTGAACATGCAGTGCCAAAAGAAAGAAGAGAAATTTAAATTGATAAATAGAACAATGAGGGCTTTATTGAGACGTACGAGATTGATCATTAAAAATTTACGAAGAAGGAATGCTAGACCAAAAAAAAAAAGTGACAGTTTTGGAAACTTTATTTCACGATTTTAAATCAAAATGTTTAATTACAAATGAGTGCTCTATTCAGGCGTTCAACTAAGACACTTATTCAGAGTGCAAAATGAAAAGATCCTGGGAACAAAAATTAAACATTTCACCAAAGTTCAAAGGGCAGTCATACTCACAGTTGAACTGTGATTTCTATGCTGGTTCTTGTCAATTTGTGGTCTGTGAGCAGCTTCGGTTTGATCAAAAGTACTGTTTTATATGTTACAATTTTGTGTACAGTGTGGTATATTATAATTAGGTGCCTTGACCGGGCGAGTTGGCTGTGTGGTTGGGGGCACGCCGCTGTGAGCTTGCATCCGGGAGATAATGGGTTCGAAGCCCACTGTCGGCAGCCCTGAAAATGTTTTTCCGTGGTTTCCCATTTTCACACCAGGCAGATGCTGGAGCTGTACCTTAATTAAGGCCATGGCCGCTTCCTTCCCACTTCTAGGCCTTCCCTGTCCCATAGTTGCCATAAGACCTATCTGCGTTGGTGCGATGTAAAGCACATAGCCCAAAAAAATAGGTTCTTTGTGCTTGAATAGGAAGGAAACACGGTTTTAATTGCATTCTCTGTCATTCTGTAGCGCTTGGTTGTGCCAAATGGGCGTGGCCTCAAGGGCTTCCCCATCCTGCAACGTGGGCCCACTTTCTCCACAGGCTAGCAGTGGTGAGGGGCCACTCCCTTAGTCTTCTCACCTATCTGGTATTAAGTTTGCTGCATTATTTGTTACTCGATGAATAAAATATTTTGATCTGCTGAAATACAGTTTTCAATAGATTCAGGTGGAAAGAATAATGTAGATTTAATATTTCTGTATATTATACCCTTGCAAATGCATTTCTAATAATAGTGATAGCAACAAAGTAGAGCTGGGAGCGGAGCGGTTGTACTGGTACAGCCCACCACCGATCCCCTCCTCTTACAACTGTAAGTACTTGCGGAGGACCAGAGCATAGTGTAGCACACGACACATGTTTAACAAGGAGAGGCTATGATGTTTGGATCACGGATTATCAGTTTTTTGTAACCATATTAGTGTAAATTACAACAAAATGAATTACTTAGATTCAGGAATCTATAAACTTAAGTGCGATCAATGTTTTGTCATGTACGTGGGGCTAACAGGTAGGAGTTTTCAAATTAGATATCTGGAACATGTCAATGCTAATAGACACAAGTATTCTGCTGTGAGTGTCCATATGGGAGATACTGGTCACCGATATACTGACATAAATAGAGGCTTGATCATTTTAAGAAAAGTGAGCAAAGGGAATCAATCACAAGAATCACAATCACAAAAGGACCAGAGTATTAACGCAAACAAAAATTCAAATGACGTACAAGAGAACAAAAATCCATTATATGAACAGATACTGTTGCTCTTATCACAAAAAATGAATTTGAAGTTACTTCCTCTAAAACAAACATCTCACCCTTCCGTTCTACCTATAGATGGAGCTGTTTCCTCTTCCCCTACTAATAGCACTGCTCCCCCACCTACCGCCCCTAACGAAGTTCCGCCAGGTGAGAGGAAACATAATTATTACACATGCAGTAGCGTGGTGAGAAGCATGTCAGAGCGAGGCTCAGATGGGAACCAGTTATAGGAAGTTTCTCCAGCTTTGATGGTGAGCTTCTACGTCACGCGTTCGTGACGGAAACTAATTTCTTAAATTTCCGAGGGTTTTAAATCTATTATATATATCTTTCTTTCCCGACCTTGCCATTTGAAAGGAATATTCATAAGAATTAAGTGGTGGTCATGCAGCGCAAATCTTTACCATACGACAGGCTATCTCAGAAGCATTAGATTCCTTCTACCAGAAATAGCTTATTTTTTGAAAGAAATTATCATAAGAATTAAAGCTTTTAAATATTTGGATGTGGATATGGTCCCATTTTCCTATTCTGAGACCAGAATTCAAATCTCCCTCAGATAGTACACTGAAGCTTACCAGCTGCCAGCACTGCATGTCATATTTTCAAGAAATGTCACTCAAATTTTAACATTGAAGAATTTTTTTTTACAAGAAGTGATGGACAATTTTATGTAAATATTATTGTCTTTAGTGTATTCTCAAACAGTTTTCAAAGGACATGGGTTCTTCCATTTTTAAAATTATTAGACAGCAACAATGAGTATCTTAATCTGTTAAGAGATTTTATGGCTGAAGAAGTATTAAAATAAGACCAAGCATGTTCTAAAGTGTGTTTAATATGTTTTAATATTAAATAGTTTTCACTTGTAAAGTGAAGTGTATTGATTGGGCGGACCATTAAACCTAACACTAGTTGGTAGTTTTTCAAGGATTATCTTCGAACTTTGTACACTTTTAGTAGTCCATTAGGAAAGCATAATGTGCAAGTAGTAAGGCATACTTCTTAGGCACCAGGCAAGTTGGCCGTGCGGTTAGGAGTGCGTAGCTGTGAGCTCGCATCCGGGAGATAGTGGGTTCGAACCCCACTGTCGGCAGCCCTGAACATGGTTTTCCGTGGTTTCCCATTTTCACAGCAGGTAAATGCTGAGGCTATACCTTAATTAAGGCCACGGTTGCTTCCTTCCTATTCGTAGGCCTTTCCTCTCCCATTGTCACCATAAGACCTATCTGTGTCAGTGCGACGTAAATTAACTAGTAAAAAAAAAAAAAAAAAACTTCTTAGGCGTTCTCAAGAAAATTGCACTAGACTATTTTGCGTCAAATATGCACTGGTGTATTGTAATCACCAACACGACGGTTGAGTGGTTAGCGTTCAAGCTCCGTAATCGCTGGATCGAATGCTGCTCATCTCTCTCTCTTTTTTTTTTTTTTTTTCAACACTGGTCAAAATCTTTCCTGTATAATTACATATACACTGACTTAGCAAATGTCATACTGAGCTCGATAGTTGCAGTCGCTTAAGTGCGGCCAGTATCCAGTATTTGGGAGATAATAGGTTCGAACCCCACTGTCGGCAGCCCTGAAAATGTTTTTCCTTGGTTTTCCATTTTCACACCAGGCAAATGCTGGGGCTGTACCTTAAGGCCACGGCCGCTTCCTTCCCACTCCCGGCCCGTTCCTGTCCCATCGTCGCCATTAGACCTATCTGTGTCGGTGCGACGTAAAGCGACTAGCAAAAAAAAAAAGCAAATGTCATGGGATAGTCGCCTAATAGCATGTGGGGCCTCCTCTGGCCCTGCGAACTGCAGTGAGACACCGTCGAAATGAGTTGACAAGTCCCTGGTATTATTTGCAGAGCGGCCGCCTATGCTGGTCTGTTTGTGGGTGCAGGATCCGTGGCACAGAGCCTGTGTTCCAGGACATCCCAGATATGCTCGATAGGGTTCATATCGGGGCTCCTGGGTGGCCATGGAAGTCGTTGGAACTCAGCTGCATGTTCCTGGAACCATTCCCGGGCGACGTGGGAGCGCGTTATCTTGAAACACCGCAGAACCGTCTGGGAGCTGGAAGGCCCAAACTGGGTGGAGATGGTCTCCGAGCAGCTCAACATACCGCGTACCATTCAGTGTCTCTTCCAGAACAATTAGGGGGCCCATTCCATACCAGGAAAATGCACCCCAGACCATAACAGAGACACCAGCGCCTTGGACCACACCTTCAAGGCAGGCGGGACCCATCGCTTCATATGGTTTGCGCCATACACGGTGCCTCCCATCGGCATGGTGCAGTTCAAATCGTGATTCGTCCGACTATATCACTTGACGCAATTGTTCCAATGTCCATTCCTCTTGACTGGCGACAAATGCACGTCGTAGTACCCGATGACGTTGGGTTAACAGTGGCACCCGTGTGCGGCGCTGGCTCCCATAACCCATAGAACCCATGTTCCTATGGATTGTCCACAGGGAGACGTGTCTAGCACGGCCTGTGTTGAATTAAGCCGTGATTTGTTGCACAGTTGCCCGTCTGTCGCTATTGACAATCAGTCTCAGATGTTGCCGGTCACGGTCATCGAGGGTGGCTGCATGGCCAGTCATTCATCTGTTGTGGATGGTGACACCTGCATTCAACCATTCACGATACACCCTGGACACGGTTGATCGTGTGAAGCCGAATTCCCGCACCACTTCCGAAATCGCACTTCCCATCCGCTGGGCACCGACCACCATACCCCGTTCAAACGGTGTCGGCTCACGACGACGTTCCATGTTACACCTGTCACATGCACAGCCACTGCTCACAAGGTCTCCTATACAACTGTCGCTGGCACAGGGGGCATGTGGTGCGCAGACAACACACCTGTGTATCAGTGCTCCGCTATCCTATGACATTTGCTCAGTCAGTGCAAAGCAGTTCCGTGTACCTTACCCGATTTCATCGTCAGGTATGAGGGGTGGTGGTGGTGGTGGTGGTGGTGGTGATTGGAATTTTGCAAATCACGACAGGCATACTGTACCAGTAAAGCCTAGGTCCTGGTCCATAGTTATTAAAAGAAATGTTGTTCCAGCATATAAGATCCGTCCGACGTACGAACATCTAAGTAAAAGAATGTTCCAGTATGTACCAGACTCCACGAGTACGCTAGGCGGAGTCAAGTGACGTCACCTGTCGTTCAAAGCTCACCTCCCCTAGAGATATTTCTCGAAAATATCTTTCTTTTCGCAAGTTTTCAACGCCTGTACCAATTTTAATGGAACAAACGCTAAATTGTAGAGGACGTCATGAAAACTAATCTCTATAAATTCCAAATTAATCCATCCTATGGTTGCTGAGTTACTATGATTTAAAATCTGACAGAAATTACGCACTCACGGTCACATGGCCGAGAGAGAAACTACCCCTCCCAGCGCCAGCTATATATGCCACTGGGTCAAGGCTAACAGGTAGTTGTGTTGAGTTCAGTTCATTGCAAGCAGTCCAGTCTAGCAGTGCAGTATGTGTTATGAGTAAGAGAGAGGGGAGACTGGCCCTCACATAGTATGTTCGTGCAGTCTCGAAGACAGTACTTTTCGTCGTGTTTCGCGGAGACGAAATTACGGGCTAGTAACTCGCCATCGTACTTGAAAAAAAAAAAAAGACGTCGCACCGTAAGTAGTCTATTGTGCCGCGACTACGATATAACTTACAGACATTTCGAAGTATAACACGTACGAAATCAGTGAAATTCGAAGTTATATATTGGACATTCACAACATGACGTGTGGACTTAATTAATTGCACACAACATTAAATTACCAACAGAAACTGTCGTGTACAGTAACTTTCACTACTCTAGAACTTATTTTCTAACATAGTACATCCTTGGACTGTGTCTTTTTATTTATGTGCCATATTAGGACATGACGTGTTACAGTGATAAACTTAGTGAAAGTTAAGAACTTTTTCTAAAATAATATAGTTCTATCAACATTAGAGAATCAGTGTTATCTGTCAGGACAACGATTCAAAGACGGTAATGAGAAATATTACGTGTTTGCACTGTGTTGGACGTTCTCAGTGACAGTTTAAAATAGTTTTTTTTTTGCAACAAAGACTGTGATCACTCATTTGAGGTCCTAAAATTAACATAGCATCTGTAAATACTACTTGCATGTTCCGTGTGTTAAGATCATTTTCACGAGCAGCAGAAATCTTCAGAAAATTCTACAAGATCCAACTACCTTCAACATCATTTCATCTATGACGTCAACGTGGTTTCTTCGTGGAACTTCAAGTTCGAGTCATCATCCGCACCCGCGGAATGTTCCAGATTCTCATCAGTATTCGTAAGCCAAGTTTTTTAATAAGTGAGTAGTCACAAACTGACTTTCTTTTTTTTTTTCTCTTTCTTACCAATCGTGAACAGTGGTTTACCCAGTGCTGCGTGTGACGATGCTTCATAGTTTTTCACCATTACTCAAAATTCATCTTTTAATGATAAATCTATTTTCAAAATCTATTTCACATAAGAAAGACTCTAGGAGTTTCAAGTGTTCTATGTTTCAAGGCTCACAAACTGAGAAACTCTCAACAGAAGTTCAAATTCTTATTTTCAATTATAAGTGTGTTCATGTCATGTCATAATACTTAGAAAGACTTTAGGTGAAAACTGACACTTTATGTTTACGCAAAAGACTATTGGATCTGTGAGATTTATTTATTTTCACAAATTGCATTCAAGAAGATTTACGTTAACCCTTTTGATTTCAACAAATTATTTGCATTCTATATCGACATTGCAGGGTGGTGAATTGATTTACATTATTAATAAATTGTTTGAAAAAGGGTATAACCATCTATTATTCGCCCTGCGAGTCTATCCTGCTCTGTACCGGCTCCAAAAACCAACTTCCACTACCTGAGATCCTTCTCATGCCTTACGCCCCGAACTTTTACTGGTACAATACATTGTCAGGAAACTTTACGCATTTAGTCGTTTACTTGTCAAATATATGATGTAATGATAAAAATTACCATCCGCCTCTGTGGTGTAGTGGTTAGTGTGATTAGCTGCCACCGGGTTCGATTCCAGTTTCTGCCACAAAATTTGAAAAGTGGTATGATTACTGGAACAGGTCCCCTCAGCCTCGGGAGGTCGCTATCCTCGAAGTGATTTTCATGGTGTCCCACTTCTCCTCCAAACAAATGCCCTGCCGGGCGAGTTGGCTGTGGGGTTAGGAGCGTGCAGTTGTGTGCTTGCATCCGGGAGATAGTGGTTTCAAATCCCACTGTCGGCAGCCCTGAAGATGGTTTTCCGTTATTTCCCATTTTCACACCGGGCAAATGCTGGGGCTGTATCTTAATTAAGGCCACGGCCGCTTCCTTCCAACTCCTAGCCCTTTCCTATCCCATCGTTGCGACAAGACCTATCTGTGTCGGTGCGATATAAAGCCATTAGCAAAAAAAAAAAAAAAAAAAAGACTAATGCCCTAATGGTACCTAACTTAAGGCCATTGCCACATCCTTCCCCCTTCCTTGTCTATCTCTTCCTGGTCTATCCCTTCTAACCTTCCCATCCCCAGCAAAGGTCCCTGTTCAACATAGCAGGTGAGACCGCCTGGCTGAGATACTTGTCCTCCTTCCTGTTGTATCCCCTCAACCCAAAGTCTCACGCTCCAGGACACTGCAGTAGAGGTGGGATGCCTCGCTGAGTCTGAGGGAAAAACCAACCTGGAGGGTAAACAGATTAAGGAAGCAAGTAAAAATTATTAAACAGCCAAATACATTGGAAAGTCAATAAAAGTTCCTGCAAATACACATATTTTTTCAATAACTTTGAATTGTAATAAATATGGAATATGACCAGTGTTAAAGAAAACTATGATCGGGACTTGATCCAGCGATTACGGAGCTTGGAATGCTGGGCTAACCATTCGATCGCTGCTTTCTCGTGCTGATGAACGCAACGCACTGGTACATTTTCGACGTGAAAACTTCTCTTGGCAATTTTCTAGAGAAGGCCTAAGTAGTACGCCTTACTACTTGCACATTATGTTGTCCTAATGGACTACTAAAGGTGTACAAAGTTTGAAGATATTCCGTGATCCGAATGTCGTGGCCTCCCTTTATAAGGGTATTGTACCTGTATTCAGTCTGTGCTTATCAAATTTGTGTCTATATTTCCTCTGCTTGTTGTGTTTTGTAGATAATGCAAAGTATATTTGATAATAATTGTGGTATTAGTTTGATATTTAATCCCATTTTTAGATGGTATTCATGTTTTAGAATATTTAAAGAAATTTAAGTAAAATTTTACAGAAAAATGTATCACAAATGCCACAAAAACTGTCTGATGCATGGCAGTTTTTTGAAAAATTGCTGATAATAAAAACCAGCAAAATGCAAATTTTGCGGCCGCATTTACGCTACGGGTGGTGGCGTATCAAATTTGTGGGATTATATTGAGGCATCACAAGGATGAAATGAACATGTCGGCTTCTCCAGCAGAAAAGAATATTGCTGTACTAAGCGAAACAGTTGTGTTGTGAGAAAAGGGCATTGGGTAGACGGGTGAAATACCTTTACTCGGTTCAACCGGCTGATGATGGCACAACTGCTCACTCTGTATCGCTCCATCCCTAGCATTACAACAAAGTTTAAGTTATAATTTTATTCCGTTCCATGTGAACATGTATTATACTCTTACATGAATTATAGCTCATTTATTACTGAAGAGTAAGTACTGATTGGAAGTTAGTTATATGCTGTATCGAGCTGACGCATTTGTGTCTCTTACATCTGACAAAGTGCGATGTGGTGGAAATTCGTATTGAGGGTTTAACTTACGTACGACGTTTTAAACACTTCGTCCTCCACATTTCACAAGGTTTGCTTATCAGTTGCCACAAATAGAGGCAAAGAGTGGCCTAATTCTTTATTTTCCCCAGTGTTACAATCGTACACTTCAAGATCGTGAAGTCACTTCATCAATATTCTCCTTGTGGGCCCTTTTCACATGGTCCATTAGTTTAGATATTTCACCACTGTGGAATATACCTTACCACTTAGCTTACATTTTGCGGATATTTTCTTCAGATATGTCAAGAAATGGCAGGCAGTGGCTGCGCGGTTTGGGTCACGCAGCTGTCAGCTTGCGTTCAGGAGATAGTGTGTTTGAACCCCACTGTCGGCAGCCCTGAAGATAGTTTTTTGTGGTTTTCTATTGTCATGCCAGAAAAATGCTGGGACTCTATCTTAATCAAGGCCATGGTCACTTTCTTCCCACTCCTAGGCCGATCGTATTGTTAAAAAAAATCGACAATTTAAACACTAATTATAAATAAGAATGTACATATTTCATATATTCACATTCTTCATATGTATAAAGCAGTATTTACCACGTCTCGAGCACTTATCGCTCCACACCACTGCTGCAACTGCAAGTGAGCACTCGCGCAGTACTGTTCCTCCGTCCTCCGCTCGCCCTCCGGAGCATTGATTGGTTCATGAGCAACAGTTTACTACCGGAGAATACCAGATGTAGCGCTGCACTCGCACTACCGATTGCATTCATAGGAGTAACCGCTCCATTCCCAGCTCTAGGGCCAATGACCTCGATGTCAGGCCCCTTTAAAGAATAATCATCATTATATTTTCATGTAAATTACGAATTGATACCCTTACTCCCTCTTTATAGCTTAATACATCTGGAAACATCCTCTTTGATCGTTTTTCTTTTTGTATTAAATAGTTCCATCATCATCAATGTCCCACTCCAAACACCTGGGTGTGTTTTAAATAGTTGCATGATGCATGACAATTATTGCCAATTAGCCAAAAACTACAGCGATACATCTGAATGAGTGCAGAAAACTGTATCAACGGAGCCTTTCTACCACACCTCTGCGAACAGCGATCAACAACAATTTACTTCAGATCTGTGTACTGCGATAGTGGGAGACAATATCCCACTGCAAAACTGGAGCACCCAGCATTTAAAGAATTTTTAAGATAATATACAAACAAAATCATGTTGTGCTTCAGCACTGCAGAAGACCATGTCGTGCCTATTGGTTCAGTCAGATTTGGCGTTCCTGAAGGCACGCTTCAATAAGCTGCTGGGAGCCATCATGGAGTTAAGGAAGAGTGACGTACCCCATGTGGAGTCCATTAGGATTGTGGAAGAAGTTTGAGGAAGTCTTGTCCAAATTATCTGGGAAGGCAGCTGCTTTTAGGGAAATAGGGTCTTGAAATTAAATCCAGGTTTGAAAGAGATAGTAATAGTAGCCACTGTGCTATGAGTTGAGGTAGGTGTAGCAGTGGACCTAAAACTTGATGAACAGGCCTCTTTGAAGTTTTGTCCCATCACTGCATGCGATGTTGAGAGATCCTTCTCACAATACAGAAACATGATTGCAACCTGAACAAATAAAAACTTCTTACTTGTAAATTCCTTCCATAGCCATTATGTGTACTATTAAATTATTACTATTTTTAAATGCCTATTTGGTTGCCTGTTTTACACAATGGTGCCTATTTTAGCTATTTTGAGTACCTATACACCTGCCTGTTTTAACTGTTTTTAGTGCCTATAAATCCTGACCCTACTTATAACCATACATCCAAACTGTCTCTTTTCAGTCACATATTCACTTATCCTGTTTTCGATTTCTAAAAAGTTCGCCTTTTGTCTGCGAAATGTTCAGTGATTACAGTTAGTTTGTTTGTTCATTCAAGACAAGCTTTGTTATTCCTCCAATCACATACTGCAACTCTCATCCACCTCTTACTTTCTTCCCACAGTGCAATTACTCTGCCTCTTCAGAAATGTGGAGCTCTTCTTTAGCCATGAACGACCTGTAATGAGAATCAACAAATTAATCTAAAAAGCCACCTAATCGATACTTTATTTCTTTTGCCTTTGGCAAACTTAAAAATACATTAACAAACACAGTACATGTTTCGACCACTTAGTGGTCATCTTCAGCTGTATATAAAAAATCTTAGATGATAACATTTAAAAGCAAGCACATTGGATCTTAAAACTATATCCCATGGGAATCCAAAAACTATTGTTCTAGATGCTTTAAATGAAATGGAAGATGGGGGGTGGGGGGTTGGGGGTAAGGAGATTTATGTGAATGATACTTAAATTACAGTATCATTTACAATTGTGTTTAAAAACTTAAATGATGAAAAACATATTTAAAATATTTAAAAGCGTCTATGGTAAAATTCTTTTTGATAACATTAGGTGGCGTGAATAAAAAGTTTGTGTTTGTAATGATCTTCAGGCATTTGTGAGAAAATAATAACTTAATTAAAATTCGCGTCTGTGGTGATGTTAAACACTTTGTTTTTAATAAACATACTTTAAAATATTCTAAAGTGTCTATGGTAAGGCACTTATTCAAAAACACTTGTGCTTGAATGAAAGTTTGTCATATGCACCAGTCTTCAGGTGTTTATTGTTTATATTTAATAACTTCCTTGAGTTATATTCTTGTGGTTAAAAGGCCGTGTTGACTGTTTAACTTCCGAGAATTGCTCTTCGGAATGTGATAAAAGAAATTGTGTTAGTCGTTTAACTTGCTAAAACCCTGTGGTGGCTTCTGTTCTATAAAATGGCGATCTGATTCGGGCAGCTTGCCTCGCGATCTTATCTGGCAAATGTTTAATCCGCGTTGCCTTGGAGAACTGCCTTCGTGCACGACCTAGTGTGATAGCGGTAGTTTTTCATTGCCCCGGTTATGGCTATACATGCCATTCTCTGAAGGCTGTTTAGTTTGCTACTGACATTTCCTTGACTTACTTTCACCCACCAAATGATTGCTGCATAGGTCATCAGTGGTCTAATGATCACTGTGTATATCCACATTATCATTGCCAGCTTTAGACCCCATGTTGTCCCGACAGCCCTCTTGCATGCATACAGTAGATTCTTAGCTCGGGTTATGTTTCTTTCTGTGTGAGGATTCCAGGTTAACTTTTTGTCTAATATTACACCTAAGTGTAACACCTGTTCTTCCATATAGATTTCTTGCCCAAAGAGCTTCAGTGTTCTCGTCGCCTCTAATTTCTTCCTTCTTGTGGGTTAACTGTGAGATGTTCTTCCCAACACCAGTTCACAAGGTTAAAGACCTTTTCATGAGGTCACGGATGACACTCATCACCTTACCTCTTACCACAATAACTAGATTATCTGTGTATCCTTGTGTATAAAATCCCTGTTCATTGAGCATTACTATGATTTTGTTCACCACAAGGTTCCACAGGAGAGGGAAAAGACACCTCCTTGCGCACAACCTCAGGTGGCTCTAACCATTAGCGTCTCTTCAAACAGAGTTGCCTTTATTTTCCTCCCATCTAACATCGATCTAAATCCATTTTACGACAGTCTTACTCACCCTACTCTCTCCAACAAATTTAATCATTGAGTTGTAGGTTATATGCATATTAGTGAAGGCCCCTTCTGTGTCTAAAAATGCTGCCAGAGCTATTTCTTTGTATTGTAGGCTTTCCTCTAGATTGCAAACCAAATGATGAAGTGCTGTCTCAGTGGATCTGCCAGGTTTGTATGCAAACTGATTTTCATATAAGATTCAGTTCAGTTGCACAGTTTTCCGGATGTATTTATCCAGTATCTCCTCCATTGCTTTTAGCATGAAGGAGTTTAAGCATAATGGTCTATAGGCTTTGGCTTGGGCATAATTTGCCGTTCCAGGCTTTGGTATAAATACCGCTTTAGCCGTAGACCATGATTTCGGCATGTACCCCAGAGGTAGACTTGCTCTAAAAAGGTCTGTCAGGACCTTGATGATTATCTCCCATCCTTCCTGCAGAAGTATTGGGAGTATCTCATCTGGCCTCGGAGCCTTTATGGGTTGAAACGTGTTAATTGCCCACCTCACATGGTTGGGCTTAATTGGTTGGCACAGTTCCAATCCACTCTTCGTGGTCTGGCCTCTGTTTCAACCATTTATTCTCCTACTTCCTCAGCCTCAGGAAAATGACAAGCTAGCAGCACCTCCAGCGTCTCCTTTCCCGTCTGAGTGTTTGTTCCATGGGTTTTTTTCCAGAGTTCCCACTTGATTTATATGCACCTTTTTACGAACCTTCTGGAGCATTGCTGCTTCAGTGTTTGATTCCACTTTTTCACAAAACAGTCTCCAAGAGTTTTTTTGCTCTCTGTATCTCTAGGTTATACTCAGTGAGTTTCCTATGATATACGTCCCAAATGCCATCTCTTGCTGATTTTTTAAATACAATGTTCTAACCTCTTTCTTCATTTTGGCTAGGTTGTTTTTCCACCACCTAACATTTTTGGCAGTTTTCTTTTCTCTAAGGGGACAGTTGCATGGTATGGGGCTAAAATTGCCTCTTCTAATTGTTCCACTGCTTCATCCTATTCCCTCCATCCCTTGGATCTTTTGTACAGCCTGCCTAGAACTTCTCTGTATCCATCCCAGTTCGTTCTTTTAGGATCTCTGTACTATTCAATACCACATTGCCTCGCGTCTATCACAAATTGGATATGCTGGTGGTCTGCCAAGTATGGCTCCTCCAGCATCTTCCAATCCTTAATGAAGTTTACCATATGCATGGTGTTCAATGCAATATCTATTACCTCTCGACGATTCTTATTTATGAATGTCAATTTATTTTGTAGGTTTAGTATTATCAAATCTGATCTAATAATAAACTCTCTGAGCTCGATAACTGCAGTCGCTTAAGTGCGGCCAGTATCCAGTATTTGAGTGGGTTCGAACCCCACTGTCAGCAGCCCTGAAGATGGTTTTCCGTGGTTTCCCATTTTCACACCAGGTAAATGCTGGGGCTGTACCTTAATTAAGGCCACGGACGCTTCCTTCCCATTCCTAAGCCTTTCCTGTCCCATCGTCGCCGCAAGACCTATCTGTGTCGGTGCGACGTAAAGCCAAAAAAAAAAAAAACTCTAGTAAAGCCTCACCCCTCGCATTGCAATTGGTACTGCCCCGTGCAGTGTGATGTGTTTTCATCTGCTCCGAGTACTAGGTGTTCACCTTTCCTCTTTGCTTTGCAAGTCAATTCAACGTCTTCCGATGGAGGCGGATCCGTTGAGTCGTATGGAAGATACGCAGAACCTATTGTTATTTCTCTGGGACCTTCCCAATTTCCAAGTTTTATCTCTTTTTTTTTCTTTTTTCTTTTTTTTTGCTAGGGGAAACTACGGAAAGCCATCTTCAGGGCTGCCGATAGTGGGATTCGAACCTACTATCTCCCGGATGCAAGCTCACAGCCGCGCGCCTCTACGCGCACGGCCAACTCGCCCGGTAGTTTTAACTTGGCTGCAACTAAATTCCCTGCTCAGTGTTCCTGTAACATAAGACACTTTAATTTTCTCCTCACAAGTAAAACATGTTCAGGGCATATTCGATGTAGTATCGTACATTAGCTTACCTCCAAATTCCGCCAGTCCTGCTACTCTGCCCTTAACTACCCATGGCTCTTGTACATGAGCCACGTCAATAGCTTTGGACTTGAACTTCCTGATGAAATTGGCAACAGCTGCTTTTTTATGTTGAAGGTTGGCCTGAAGAACTTACAGCACCATCCTTACCAAAGCTAGGTTTTGTTTTTCCCTTATTTACTTGAAATTTGATCTGCCTAAGTTCAAGCTTGGCCTTAAGGCCTCTCTTCTTGAGCTCTTCAAAATCTCTTTCATTAAGGGCCAAAACAGTTGTCCTTCCTGTGTCATCAGTAGTTGTCACATTCTGCACTCTCCACTCTTTCTTCGGAAGTTTGGTGTCGTGCTGATGTATTCTGACAGGAACATCTTCAACCTTGATCTTGTCAAATGGAGGTGGAAACTTGGTGATGACCTGTGTAATATTCAGCACCTTCTGTGCTTCTGCCACCTTTAAATTCTCCCCTTTCCAAGGATTGCATTTGGCTACTGTCTGTTCCAGCCAACTTTTGGTTTCTGGATTTGCACAGATCAGTACCATTTCCCAACTTCCCAGTCTTCGAGACTCGAGGAAGCCTGGAAGACACCCGTCCAACAGCGGTTTCATCTGCGCTATCAGAACAGATGAGAGCTCTTTCACGTCTTCCTCCTTCAGTTTCCCATCTGGAAAGGTTTTAGGTTTTACGACTACCTTGATTGAAGTAAGTTTTTCCGAAAAGGGCATGACCATTTCTTTCTGTTTCTTGGCGGACGGTTTTGTAGCTAAACTTGTATTGCATACTATCCTCCAACCTTAACATTTTTGGCTTTGTCGGAGGGATAGCTCCTCGCCGAACCCTGTTCCTTGGCTTCTCCGTCCAAGTTCCAGCCACTATTTTGGCTTCTTTCCTACCTCTCTTCCTTTCCTTATAGTATGCGCTGTTGCGAGATGGCCTGTCGATATGTAATCTGTTTATTTTCGATACAGAAATCTACAGTTCTGTCTCTACGGATGTTCCTGATTTGCTTGTGGTAGCAGTCTGCTCTACTGGAGCTTCTGTTGCTGTTTCTTGATTTGTTTTGGCAACAGCCTGTCCTATTGGGACTTCTGTCTTCATTTTTCCAACTTGGGCTTGCTCCTGGATCTGCTCTGCTGGAGCTTCCATGGCTTCCCTTGATGTCTGAGTTTTTGAAAAGGGTTGTTTTTGAGCATCCATGTTTCAATCATAGGGTTTTTGGCCCTTCTAGGGTCCTGAGTGTTGTTCTCACCATCCGTGGTGAGGCATACAGCCAGAGATTGTCCTCCCGCAATTCAGGTTTTCCGTAGCAGAATCCACGCCCTTCAGTCGTCCATCCAGCCAGGTTTGTTCTCCCTTCAGTAGGCCTACTCACGTGGTTTCCACTTGGCATTCCCATATCTGAGTTCACAGACATGAGTTTCCCCCTAGGTTTGGTTCGCCCCTTTCCCAACCCGCGGCTCGTCCAGGCTGCGTAGAGCAAAGTGATGTGTTGGTTCCAGCACCCCACAGTGAACCTTCACCGCAATCTCCTGCACTCCTTCACCTGAACCACCGTATCACCTATGTGGAAGAACCATGGATGCCTCTCTAGCATGTGTGGGCGAGGCTTCCACCAAGCCTTGGCTTGGGCTAGTAACAATCATAATGCTTCAAGACTTTTCTGACAATACCTGTTTTTGGTCCTTGAGAGGGTATTTTATTTCCCTCAGACCCTCCAGACAAGGACTTAATCACAATAAAAATCTTCCACCTTTTTGATACATATATTTGCATTTTAGCAAATTAATTACACACAGTACATGTTTTGTTCCTTTTTAGAACATCTTCAGCTGTTCACATTGCTTAGGTGATTCACTAAGTGTTTATCTTTTTAAGTACATCATAATCAGGTACCTTGTTCTTCTTAAATACTACGTAAATATAAATTAAATTAAAATGACTTAAAAACAATGTGTTGGTTAAATGGGTTAGTGAAATGAGATGGAATTAAGTCTTTGTAAATAGGATTTGATACAGAAAATGAAGCTGATTTCTTACAACCTCCAGACAAGTCCAGAGGGGGTCCCGGTAGGGGAACAGGTAAGAAAACCCCCATGGGTAATTTTTTTTTTTTTTTGTTTCCATGTGAAATTAATACAATTAGTGTGCATAAATATGATACACAGTGAATCCTCTCAGGTGACGAGAACCCCCGCCCTTTCCCTCAACTATTTTCCTCCAAAATGGAATTATCATTCCATTATCTCTATAAGACATGTTTCAATCATAGGGTTTTTCCGACCAACGACCCCTAATTTTAGACTTAAAATGTCTTGCATAGCCCTTTGAAGATGACCCCCTTTGACTCACAACCCCAAGTTGCAAACCACTTGTATAGCATCAATTCTATTTTCTCAGAAATACCGGAAACTTCATGTACAAGTAAACGATGGTGATAACAGAGGTGTCAACTATTACGGATTTCACCTCACAAGTACGGCATTACGCTCAAAGGGGATATTATTACGAAAAAGCGACAATATCACAAAAACAAATTTCTACGGGGAGAAAAAGAAAAGGGAAAAAATGAATCCTTTTGAGCATTACTGCTGAACCCTCCTCTTTTCAGCATTTGTGAGTTGGCAACGATACTTCGACCGTCACTTCCGTTTGCTACCCGTGAGCGTTGAAAATTCATTTTGATTGAAAGAGCTCTTCTCCTTTATAAAACCTTAGGCAGTATTGTATTTACAGCATTAAGTGTATCTGACAGTAACTCTCCCGCAGAAACATTTTCAGTGTTGATAGGAAAAATCTGAGGGAATTCAGGTCTACATTGAGCACATCTACACTGGAAACTCTTATAGTTCAGAAGGCGAAAATTCCATCACAGGGGGAAGGATGCTTCAAGGAAATCCACACTGAAAAGCAGCTGCTGGGTGCGAAACAAGCTACAAAGAATATTTTATGACAGAACTAACTGGTATTGTGCAAATTTTGCTGTGTAATATGAAATACTTCAGAACAGATTGCTGTCGGGAAGGGCAAAGGGGATGTCATTATTGAGAAGGTAGATGATACTTTGGATTTGACTCGGAAATTTTGGGGGTGAAAGGGGGATTAGTGAAAACCCACTTCAAAGTTTGGCAACTCCGTGATAATGTTTTTTTGTGCACCACACAGTAATTCCATTCATTCATCCTACAGTACTATACTTTTCTCCCCTCATGTACTGTGTACAGATTCAAGGCCTCTGGAAAACATCTCTGTTGCAAGAGCTGGATCTGCAGTTGCTTTGAGTTAAACCCTTAGCTGTAAGTCATTGACCATTGATTAACCTGCTCCTCTCTTGTAACAGTGTGGGAGTAGGTAATAAGCTACTGTAATTTGTGTTAAAATATTAAGAAAAGCACTAGTGATTCTGTCCTCAAATTGAGAACAAGTTTTGATGTCAAAGAGAAAAATGCATCTTTTTCTAGAAGAAACAAATTCTGTGAGTAAAGAAAGTGAAAAAGGACAGTTGCTGCGTGGTTTACCGAATAGTTTAATTGTGGGGTGAAAGCCAAATTCAAAATACAGGTGCAAATTATGATCATTTCATGAAAGAGTGGGAGGAAAATACAAGTAAGGATGCAAAGAAAAGACACTGGTAATCATATGAAATTGTAAATGACTCAGTTTTCAAGTGTTTTAACCACGCTTATGCCAAGGGATTTCAATAATGGAATACGTGAGGAAGGAGAATTGTTGAGGTACTGACTCTGTAGATTACATCTGATATAATTAGTAAATAAAGTTCTAAATACTTTACTGTATTGTTCATTAAAGTACTGTACAGTGCTGTAGTTGTAATAATGTTGATTGCTGTACGCCCCACTAACTACTTTTATGGTTTTAAGATACTCCGAGGTGCCGGCATTTAGTCCCGCAGGTGTTCTTTAATGTGCCAGTAAATGTACCGACACAAGGCTGATATATTTGCACACCTTCAAACACTACCAGACTGAGCCAGTATCGAACCTGCCAAACCTGGCACTGTAGTTGTAATTATGCACAATGCTTGAGTTCACATTGAGACCATAATTAATTACAACATGTTGCTATGTTCATTGTACTGCAGTTGGTGGTAGTAATAGTAGTAGTAGTGGTAGTTTGATATTACCCTTTGTGAAGACTACTCTGCTAAAAGACCAATTTTGTAGTTTGTCTGGTTGGCTTAAAGGGGTTTCACTCTACTTGCTTTTCTACTCTTAAATGTTGACATACAAATTTTCTTACCAGAAACTTATTCTCTCAATTTTAACATTGTTTATAAATTATCAAAGATAATTTTAACTTGTGAAGAGAATTGCTTATTTCATTTTAAAATGAAATTTGAATTTCAGATCCTGTGACAAAGAAGTTTCTTCTTGAAAACATGGATCCTGTGTTTGGTTTCCCACAACTTGTGAGATTCAGCTGGTCGACTGCTAGTAGATTGTTGGAGGATAATGCTGTGAATGTTGAATGGTAAGAATATTTCAAAGGAGAGAAAATCCAAAATAGATCCTTGTTGTTCAACAAGGAATACCATACAGATGCAGCCTCATAATAACCTATAAAAAGGGCAATAACTCAGTTGATTTTTATGTAATACATTCAGTTATTTACTGTTATGTTGAATTCACTTGGTGCCTTTTAATGACAGCTGTCTGCATAGTGAAGTGTTTGTTGCATGTTGAGGTAGCTACACAATATGGTGGTTAAATAAATTTACAGTGAATTTGTCACTCAACAGTGTGATGTTTTCTCTTAATATCAAATCCAAGGGCGCATTACAGATAATTTTACCACCTGAGGCTAAGTGTTGCACAAATACGAAAGCTGATTAATGGAATAAGTGAATATATTATAAATTTAAATTATGCATTTCCACAGTCAAACTGAAATCCCTTATCAAAAGGAATGTTATAAAGTTGAGTGTATAGCACTCATAAATACAAAGGAACCGTGTCCAGATATATTCTACTTCGGAGCAAAGTTAAACCTGCCCTGGTTTCATACATGAGGCATAAATAATAGTCTCCTTAACTCACAATATTTTGGAGTTTGCAAACGAAGTTCCCAGGTATACGGAGAAAGAACAAGTGAGAAGTAGGGTCCTCCAACTACACACAGACGATGAAGGCGGACTACTGTCTTGCCAGGTGGTTGATTGGACATTTATACCAATGTTCATGGAACTCACTAGAACACGGATGCAAGGTTACATCTTCTGAAAGGTTGGGGAAGAGCTTGACGTCACAGATGACGTAAATGGTAAGATCGTGGAGCAATAGTGATGTTTATTATGTGATCCTCCTCAAACTCTGGTACTGTTGGGGAGTGTTGTGCTCGCACAAAGGTGCGGCGATGAAAGTTTCTAAAGTAAGCTGCAATCGTTATACTATAGAGTAATAAATAAGTTACAAGATTGTGAGCGACTGCAGAAAGACCTAGACAGTTGTGAGATGTACAGCAGGAAATAGCATGATGATAAACGGAGTAAAAGGTCAGGTTGTGAGTTTCAGAAAAAGGAAATGTCCTCTCAGTTTTAATTGATTGCTGGAATGAAAGTTCCTCTTTAGGATCACGGTAAATACCTAGGTGTTAATATAAGGAAAAACTTTCATTGGGGTAATCACTTAAAAAAGATTGTGAATAATGGTTACAAACCTCTTCACATGATTTTGAGGTTGTTACTGTTAAAGGGTCGTAGTAAGGATGTAAAGGAGAGGGCATATACACTGAGTGGCCAGGTGTCACCAGATCGGGTGTCTCGTTAGAAAATGTGCCGTGTATGATCCCTGATCATTGCGGCTAGCTGCGGCATAGCTGAGCAGTCTGTCACAGACACCATTGTCATGAACATGGCAACACGTTGCAAGTTAACCGACTGTGAACTTGGGATAATCATCAGCGCACGACGTGTGGGTCACAGCATTGCAGAAATTACATGTGAATACAGGTTTCAGAGGTCAACAGTGTCGAGGATGGATCGGCAATATCGCAGCGAGTATGTTACCTCCTGCGTAAACCGCTGCACAGGAAGACCACAGGTGTTTAACGAATGGCCATCATGTCACTTCACCATACTGGGCACTCAGCGGGCTACTGAGAGTCAGATCACCGTCATTTGAATGTTGGGAGTCAAGAACCTATTTCTACCAGACTACTGTTAGGAGGCAACTGCACCGCATAGGCTTCACCTGCTGATGATCAACTTGTGTCCCTTTGCTGACACCTCGACACAGAGCTCAACAACGTGCATGGGCCCGCAATCATCGACAATGGACCATGGAACAGTGGCGGCCTGTTGTATGGTCCGATGAATCCCGGTTCCAATTGTATCGAGCTGATGGGTGTGTTGAGAGTATGGTGTATGCCTCATGAAGCAATGGATCCTGCGTGTCAACAAAGTTGTCCAGGCGGGAGGTTGCTCAGTTCTGGTCTGGGTGGCGTTGTCACGGTTGCAATTAGGCCCCATTGTCTGGCTGCTGGGAGCGCCGACAGGTGCACGTTATGTGTATATTCTTTCAGACCATCTGCGTCTCTTTCTGGCCCTGGAGGACCCTCGTGCAGATGCCATGTTTCAACAGGAAAATGTGCCATATCATCACTCTGTGGTGGCATGCAGGTGGTTGGGGGAGCACTCCAGTGAATTTACAACCGTGGATTGGCCCTCCAGATCCCCCGATCTTAAACTAGTCGAGCATTTATGGGATGCTGTCGACTCTGGTGTGCGCTCCTCGAAGCCCACACTAACTACACAAGACCAGTTGTGGGTGGCAGTGCAAGATGTGTAGGTCCAGATCCTTCCAGAACGATTCCAACACCTTGTAGAGTAGATGCCTCACCGTAATGCTGCCATTTTGAGGGCTCGCGGAGGAGCAACTTGTTATTAACATCACATTCAGTGTCTTCCCGTGACGTTTGGCCACTCAGTGTACAGTTAGTCTCTGGTAAGACCACAGTTAGTGTTGTTCCAGTGTATGGGACACTCACTAGGATTACCGGTACTTGATTCGAGAACTGGAAAGAAAAATACAGATCTCTTTCTTGTGGGCAATTTCCGATAAATGAGTAGAATTACGAAAATGTTGCAACGTTTGGGCTGGGAAGATGTGGGAGCAAGGATTTCAGTTGCTTGACTAAGTGCTATGTTGTCCTGACCCGCGGTGTAGGGGACAACGCGTCTGCCTGTCACCCGTTGGCCCCAGGTTCGATTCCCGGCCGGGTCAGGGATTTTTAATTGTAAATGATTAACCCTCTTAGTGCCAAGCCCGGTCCAATAACGGACCATTTCTATTGCTCACAGTATGCCAAGAGTGCCAGACAGATTTAGAGAATTTTGCAGGTTCTCACTCTCTGGACTATATAGTTCACAAATATTATAACTATGACTTGAAATTTTTATTAAATGTTAACAAGACGACATTCTTTGTGATGAACTAAATTACAGCACAAAAATCCTCTTGGGTATTTTGAAAAAAATATTTTCCAAACAATTTTAAAACACAAAAAATTAAAAATCAGAAACCAAACAGAAAAAAGACAGAAAATTCTACTCAACGGTAAATATTGATGACTTCTTTGAAATTTCCTATTTTAGATGAATAAACATGTAAAGTTTTACATTTTTAACTTCAGTAGTTTAAGAGTTATGTACAATGGTATCGTGATATACAATTGGCATGTTCAACAATGGGATCGAACCTGGCACATGGGTTGTAGTTAGGGTGACCAGATGGTGATAAATTATCATTGTTCACAAGATGAAAGATTCTCAAGATCAATTGGAATCTGTTTCTGGAGAACATATTTCCAAACCATGGGATATAACAGGAGTTCTTGACCTATTAAGAAAATATGCTCGGCCTTCTAGCTATACCCATTTCCAACAAAACAGCAATGAAAGCCTTCATTTCAGTCAATGTAACTGGGCGCCACTGCTGTGCTCTGGCATATGGTGACAAGACATGATTTCTCATATCTGCCTGTCTCTGTAGTTATAAGATTCAATAATTGAGCCATGAAAAATAAAATAAAAATACGCTATAGGTTTGCGTCTGACGAAGGGGCGTGTCTCGGACCAGGAGTATCATAATAATCAGGTTAGGGTTGGTATTTTTCATCTTGACCTAATTGAATTTCACAGAAAACAGGAAATTGTTGCTGCTGGATATTGTTACAGCCGTCATCATCATCGGTACTGTCACTCAGACGGTCATTACCACTTTCAATGTTTACACTCGGACAATGAGCATGTGGTTGAGTGTTTACAGAAAACTCGCCGTTATCACTCCCAATAACACTTTCACTTCCCCCTTCCTCACTTGTTGGAGGAATGAATTCCTCATCAGAGTCTTCATCATCCTCTTCATCACTAAAAATTATTAAGATATACAGCCAATTCGTCATCGTTAGCAAAATAACTTCTCCCGCTAGTCGCCATTTTACTCATGCGGCATGGAGATCATACGTCATAGCTGAACACGGATTTTAGAAATTCAATGCATGATAGCGAATGAATTTACGCACTATCTGACGGATTTTAGAAATTCAATGCATGATAGTGAATGAATTTACGCACTCTCTGGCGGCGTAGTTAAAATCTAATGACATTTCTCTATGGACTCGACACATAGGAAGTTGCAATCTGATGGTCCAAGTTGTACTAACTCGTATAGAATTGCGCGCTATCCAAACGATATATTGTGGTTGGCACTTTACGCGTATATACGAAACAACGATATATCGTTGTCTGGCTCTCTACGGGTTAATATCCCTGGCCTGGGTACTGGGTGTTTGTGTCATCCTTAACATTTCTTTCCTCACATTCAACACTTTCCACAATATCCAAATGCATGCAGGTTCATAACATATGGTGCAAGTAGGGGCAAAAGATCTTTCTAGGCGACGCCCCGAACAAAAAAAAAAAAAAAAAAAAAAAAAAAAAGCTATGTTACAGATGTTGATTCCCGCAGGAACCTGAAATAATTGTCCCGAATGAGTCAATTTATAATACAATATAATTGGTCCGTTATTGGACATTATAAATTTTCCAGCTAACTTATTCGTGGTTGCCAGCGTTTCGCTCCATTGTGCTAATTGGGCTCATCAGTTGGTAAATAGCACACCTACCAAGACGCATTGCTAGTGCACACATTGGAGGCCACTGCGTAGGCTACTTGGAGCCACCGGCAATGCCAATGCACTATGAGAGACTTTGTATCATTTCCAAAAATTGATGCCTGCCAGGTCATCAGATGATATAGATGTTGATTCCCATAGGAAACCTACGCAGTGGCCTCCACGGTGTGCACTAGCCATGTGTCTTGGTAGGTGTGCTATTTACCAACTGATGAGCCCAATTAGCACACTGGGTCGAAACGCTGACAACCATGAATGAGTTAGCTGGAAAATTTATAATGTCCGATATCGGACCAATTACATTTGTTTTAAGTGCTATGATCCGAGCTTTCAGTGGAGAGATGGCTTAGAATGACCTTAGTTGACAAAGAAATTGGAGTGGTGTTTTTAGAAGATGGAAAGATCGTAATATATACGAGGCTAATTCCAAAAATAAGGTCTCCTATTTTTTGTATAAATACAGAACTCTGTTCGTGTAGCTGTCGGTCACATTGTGAAGAGTGTTTTCTGCGCTCACATATAAACATACGTACGCCGCGCTGAGGCACTCGGTCTTGGCTTGGCAGCCGTTGAGAATGGAGCTCCCGTTGGATGTTACCGCCAAGTGCGAAGTGCACGCGGTTATTCGGCTTTTGAACGCAAAAGGTACTGAACCGATTGAAATCCATTGCCAATTGACGAAAGTGTGTGGTGAGTTGTGCATGGATGTCAAAAATGTTTGTGAGTGATGTAGAGAGTTTGCAGCCGGCCGGACTGAAATTCACGATGAACAAAGGAGCTGGAGACCGTCAATTTCTGTAGAGACGGTTGTGAATGTTGAGCAAATCATGCGTGAAGATCGACGGATCACCCTGGATGATCTCAGCACTTTGGTTCCTGAGGATTCCCGAAGCGCCGCTCGCAGAATTTTAACGGAAAAGTTGAAATACCGGAAGGTGTGCGCAAGATGGGTGCCACGCATGCTGACTGAAGACCACATGCGGCAACGAGTTGATTCCTCCTGCGCATTTCTTTAACACTTCTCAGCCGAACAGGACAACTTTTTGGACTCAATTGTCAATGGTGACGAAACCTGGGCATTCCACTTTACACCTGAGACGAAGCAACAATCACGCCAGTGGCGGCATCTCTCTTCTCCGAAGCCGCAGAAATTCAAGTAAACATAGTCTGCCGGTAAAGTCATGACTACTGTGTTTTGGGATCAAAAAGGAGTATTCTTGGTCGACTTTATGCCTGCTGGGACCACAATTAACGCTGACAGGTACTGTGAGACCCTGAAAAATCTCAGATGGGCAATTCAGAACCGGAGGACAGGAATGTTGAGCAAGGGCGTAAACATTTTCCATGACAACACTCACCCGCACGTCGCCTGGCAAACCGTTGCTCACCTGCAACAGTTTCAGTGGAGCATCACCACCCACCCATCCACCCACCCTATAGTCCCGACTTGGCATCCAGTGAGTATCACTTGTTCCTTAAGTTGAAAGAGCATTTGGCTGGAAGGTAATTCAGCACCGACGATGAGGTTTACAACTTCCTGAACAGCATGGCAGTGAGCTGGTATGATATGGGCATACAGAAACTCACAGCGTCTACAAAAATGCGTCGACCGAAATTGTGATTATGTAGAAAAATAGCTAAATATTCAAGCTGTAAAACGATGTAAACCATTGTAGAATTAAACAGGTCTATGTACTTATAAAAAAAACAGGAGACCTTGTTTTTGGGATTACCTTCGTGTGTGTCTATATATATAATATGTCCTGACTGATTCATCATCGCCGACTGAAAACTACTGGACATAAAGAAATGAAATTTTGGGGATAAATTTATATTACAATGTAGATGGTCAATAAGGGAGGATTTTTGGATACTCAGTCCCTAAGGGGTAAAGTGAGTGTATTTATATCTCAAAAACCTAACCATTTAATGAAGTGAAGATTGGTATTTGGAATCTTCTTTAATAATAAGGAAACATGTATTTTTTTGTTTTCAGAAAACCCTCTTAAGGGAGGGGTAAAAAGGGGTTGAGTACCTTTCATGATGATACTTATATCTCAAAAGCTGAAGATGTTGGTCATGAAAACTGGTATTTGGAATCTCCTTTAAAAATAAAGGAATACATATATTTTTATTTTGTTTTTGAAAAATCCAATTATTCGGGGATGTACAGGAGTGAAAAGGGGGTGAAGTTGTTTAAAGACTGTATCTATAGTATCTCTCACAAACGTAAATTGTTACAGACATGAAAATTGGTATTTGGAATCTCCTTTAAAAATAAAGAAACAGGCATTTTGTGGCGGGGGAATCAACTTGGGGGGTGGGGGTGTGAGAAAGGGGTTGAATTCTTTTTACGAGGATACAAGTAAGAAGTGGACTTAAAACAATACTCCCCTAAGGGGTTTTGACTGAGGAGTGAGAAACTGTTTCATTTACGAAGTTAAAATTTCAAATAATATCCTAGGTGTTAAACAAATTTAACCGGTCAGAGAATTAAATGGGGTTTAAGATCTGAAAACAAATGCAATCATTCCTTCCTCCAAAACTATTTAACATACGAAGACAAAATTCCAAATAACGGTATATATTTTAAATCCAAGGCGTGAAAAGTAAATATTTTTAAACATTCGACCCCTAAAGTGTTTAATGAGGTTAGCTCTGTAAACGAAATTATTCATCCCTCAAAAACCATTTGACGTACAAAGTTTTAATTTTACGAGAAGTGTCTTCTTTTGTGTCCTAGGTGTAAAATATTGTATACTTCAAAATATTTCTCCCTTAAGAGGTTTAGTTGGTGGTTGACTCTCAAAAACGCAATATCAATTTTTTCGATAATGTTTCAGCCACAAACTTAAATTTTTACGAAGTGTGGTTTCTTTAAAAACATTCACCCCTAAAATAAGCATTTATTCCTCTATTTTTGTTCGACATACAAAATCAAAATTTCACAGCTTGGTCACTTTTACACCCTAGATGTTAAATAATATAGGGTTTAAGACATTAAAATTCTTCCGTATGGGGTTCAAATGACTGTTAAATTAGGAAATAGATAATCGTTCCCCCAGAACCATTTGACGCACTAATTAAGAGCGTATTTTACAGGCTCAGCTGACAGTGGGCTCTCCAAAATGTAAAACATTGAATAAAACTTTCAGTTTATAACCGTAGCGAAGCACGGGTATCTTGCTAGTATGAAGATAAATTTGGAATTCAAGAGGGGAAATTGGGGCAATTATTAGTTTACAGGAAGAGAAGTTAGGGATTGGAATAATTTACCAAGGGAGATGTTTGATAAATTTCCAAATTCTTTGAAATTAATGAAGATTAGGTAAACAAGCAATAGGGAATCTGTCACCTCGGCGACTTCACTGTATGCAAATCAGTGGCGATTGATTGATTGATTGATTGATTGATTGATTGATTGATTGATTGATTGATTGATTGATTGATTGATTGATTGATTGAATTGTGTACTTTCAGATAAAATCCATATAATGTTCCTCTTAGAAACAAATCCCATCAGAATATATAACGCCAGTATTATTCTGATTTCATTCGCATCGGTAGTTGCCCATTTCTTCTTATATAGCAATAATATGTTTAAGGCCTTCTTGGTTAAAAGTACACTCACCATAATATATGTTGGTCTGCTTTAGAGTTAAATCTCTACCTCTGTCAAAAATCAATTCCTTGCCAATTTCAGGAGCAAATGGTTGGGACTGATGTTTGAAACTTCCTTCACTATCTCAAGGTTTACCTGACAAAATTCATGAAGCCTTTCTTGCATTTCTTATGGAAATAACTCTGCCGACTTCAGATACACATATGCAAATTCAAAAGAAATTGTTGAATACCTTTGTTTGCAGCGTGTCATTTTTATGGAAGTTAAACACAGACAATGAGTAGAAAGCAGGAAAATAAAATCTTTTGAAATGTTGTGCTGCAGGAGAAAGCTGAAGGTGATAAGGGTAGAGTGGATAACAAATAAAGATATATTAATTCAAGTTGAGAGAATGATTTGGCAGTATTTAACCAGAAAAAGAGATAGATTGATAGGACACATCTTGATACTCCCATGACGCCTTCAGTTAGTTTTTGAGGGAATTGTAGCAGGTAAGAAAGCTGATGGTAGACCAAGATATATGACAGAGTATGTAAGATGCATTAATTAAGTAGAAAAAGGTAACCCAAGATAGGGTGTTATGGAGTGGTGCTTTGAACCAGTCTACCGAGCTCGATAGCTGCAGTCGCTTAAGTGCGGTCGGTATCCAGTAATCGGGAGATAGTGGGTTCGAGCCCCACCGTCGGCAGCCCTGAAGATGGTTTTTCCGTGGTTTCCCATTTTCACACCAGACAAATGCCGGGGCTGTACCTTAATTAAGGCACGGCTGCTTCCTTCCAATTCCTAGGCCTTTCCTATCCCACCGTCGCTATAAGACCTATCTGTGTCGGTGCAACGTAAAGCAAATAGCAGAAAGAAAAAAAAAATGGTACCAGTCTATGGACACACTTTCGTGTCCGTTGATGAAATTCTGGTATGGCTAACAGCAGATGAACTGGACCAATGAAATATACCATGTCACCATTTTGGATAATCTTCTTTCCACCATTTACAGATGAAGGTCTATTGGCATGTTGAATACTGTACTTATTATCAGTGACATAAGCTACTCTTGAGCTAAATATTGTTTAATATCTCTGTGCCATGATGGCAGTCAAGGGCAGATTTAGAAAATAAGTTTGTAGATTGTAGTGTATGATGGAAAATACAGTATTCATATGAAAGTTCTCTCGGTTTAAATCCCTGTTATTTTAACCTGTGAGGGATGTTGAAAGGAAAGTGCCAAAATCAGCTACACTGCTGCACCGTGGGAAGAAATCTGAATGGCCTGTAGAGCAGTCCCTGTGACCACTTTAATCACCATTGCTCGTGAAGTGCTTTGCCAAAATCAGAAGTGTTTGGATGCTAATAGTTGCCATTTTGAGTACCTAAAGTGATTGCAATAGTAAAACATATCGTCGCTGCTGGGAGGACAAAACCTCCTGTGTGAAATATTTTAGCTTAGAACTTTGGCCGGTAAGGTTATGTCACGTAAGGTGCAATATTGTGTGCATATTGTCAAGGCATTCTCACTCTTTGTAATGTATGTGCTGCGGGTCAGTATATCTCCAAAAATATCACATGGGAGGTTTTGTCCAGGCAATGACGATATCTTGAATATAAAAAAAAAATGAAACATTAAAATCATCATTGATCTGCATTTAGGGTTGTCCAGATGGCAGATTCCCTATCAGTTGTTTACTTAGACTTGTCGTAAATGATTTCAAAGAATGTGGAAAATTATTTAGTAAATGATTTCAAAGAATGTGGAAAATTATTTAATATTTCCCTTCATGAATTATTCCAATCCCTAATTCATCTTCTTATAAATGAATATTTGCCTAATTATTCGTCTTGTAATGTAATTCAACGCTATAATTTCATTGACAGCTTAGACCATCGAGCTTTGTCAAACTAAAATTAATACCACTCTTTTGTAAGAAATTGCCCAGGACAAATTGTGGTGCTTTCCTTTGGATCTTTTCCAGTACTTGTGTCAAGAAATCTTGGTGTGGGTCCCGTACACTGGAACCATACTCTTTTTGGGGTCTAACCAGAGACTTGTATGCCCTCTCCTGTACATCCTTTCTTCAGCCTCTAAATACCCTAAAAACCATATGAAGAGATCTGTAAACTTCATTTACATCCTTGTTAATGTGATTACCCCAATGAAGATCTTACCCGCTTGGTACGTTCACTTTATCAACACAGTAATTAAAACAGAGATTTTACCTCTTGATGAACCTTACACGACCTTTCATCCTGTTTACCATCGTGTGACTGTCTGACACTTCATGCTATCATACTAGAGATCACAATCCATTATATGCATTATTCAGTAGAATAGATATAATGTATTCAAGAACAGTGCAAATGAACTTTTAGACATAATTTTAGACCCAAAACTTTACAACTCTAATCTGATGCTAGTTTATTACAAACTGTATTATATAGACATAGATATAAGTAGTGTTTTTAATATTGTTTTATGTTGTTTTACCAAATAAGATTCACCTACTCTAATACTTAAGATCTGTTTTCTAGAAATTTGGCCACCCATTCAACCACTCCAATGGCCCTAATTTTCATCAGCAGTTTCCCATGATCTGACCTAGCCTATAACAAGCCTTGGGTAGGTCAATAGCGCTGCAGTCCATTTGACCTCCTGAATAAACCCACAAGACAAATTTGATGTCGACAAGCACTCCATTATAGTGATACGAAGATTTTAACTCATTTTACCAAAGTTTGGATCATTTAAAACGGGCATCGTCAGTCAAGAGCGAAATGCCTTCAGAGCCTGTTTGCTCCTCGCTCTTGAGGAACGAGAGCAGCTTAGCGAGCAAGTGGGGGAAGAAGTAGGGAATGTCCATGACGTATGTACTGAAGGCCAGTGGCGCAAAGGTATAGTACATGTTTCTGGACAGGTTAGATTGCAACACGATACGTGTGAACTCTGTGAGGTGACAGTAGTGCATTTTCGCCTTTATCCTCATACCACACGGCGTTCAGATCTAGTCTGTAAATGTTGCATTTACTATGGAAGAGTTCTGCACAGCGTAGGCCATCGACGTCAACAAGTTTAAATTCTTCCTGGAGAGAAGAGTATTTAATAGTTAAAGAAAACAACACAGCAAAATATTTAATATGTAATAAAATATTGAATCACGTTAAAAAACATTAGAAGCATATAAAGAGGTTTTAAGGACACTTATGACTATTTTGAGAGTAGGTTTCACGAGATTCAGGCATTAGAAAAGGATCTGCAGGTGTTCGCTACGCCCTTCTCTGTGGATGTGCGAACTTTTAGCCCATAACTACAGCTAGAATCGATTGTCTTACAGTGCGACACTTAAATGAAAGATAGGTTTGCAAACACATTCACTTTGATTGAATTTTACTGTATGTTTGTTTTCCATGGGAGAGATTTCCTAGATTGTACTCATTTAATGCTCATATTGTAAGTTTATTCAGATCAACTTATTTATGTGATCAGAAGTTTTCATTAATGAAGTTTTGTAAATCTACACACAGAAGTGCCGGGCTGAGTGGCTCAGTCCGGTGGTATTTGAAGGTGCTCAAATACGACGGCCTCGTGTCGGTAGATTTACTGGCACGTAAAAGAACTCCTGCGGGACTAAATTCCGGCACCTCAGCGTCTCCGAAGACCGTAAAAGTAGTTAGTGGGACGTAAAACAAATAACATTAAACACACAGAAGTAGGCTCACCGATGAAAACCTGAAATGTGTTTTGCGATTTGCCAATACACAAACGATAGTAACAAACATTGATGCAATACTATCTAAATGAGCCCTAAGGTCCCGTGAAGGAGGAGTACGCCAGTGATATGTTTCAGTATGCGTGTTTGAATTTGTAGTCATAGTCATAAATGCCATACAAATATTGAAATGTATGTTAATGAGAGTGCAAAGGATATGTACAAATCACACAAATTGTATTTTTTTTTCGGTAAATGTACATGACCCAAAGCTTCAATTAATCGTGAAAATGTATTTGTTCAGGAAATATTGCATAGTGCTGTATACGGGGTGGCCCACTTAAACATTTCACTGCAGATGTATCTGGAACAACAAGAAGTATTGAAAAATGACTTTCACAGGCATGGAGGCAGGGAAGGGGCTAATTAAAGCAAATAATATGAGCCAGTCAAAAACGTAGGAAAATAGTATTTTCAACGTACGCTTACGTTTTTAAAAATGAACACCCTGTATTATTTCTTGCGCAATCGTTAACATGAAAAATGACATAAGTAATGGCGTTTGTTTCATCGCAATAGGTCAATTACATCCCGAGATATTGCAGCGCGAAGTTGACACTTGAGATAAGCGAAACGCCCAGTAGTTGCATATCCCGAGAGTCCAGCGCGAACCTCACAGTCCTCTTACTCATGATATGCTTGCCGTACTACGATGCGACCTGCGCTGTACTTAATATTATTTGCACTGTTATGAAGAGGCTTGGAACAATACCTATTTCCAGTCACACACAATGGAATTATAAAGAAAGGAGTTGCTCCTTGGTGTTCTATTGATCTCTGCTACTGTACAGTACTGGAATGGACATAACGGTAACAAAATTGAATATCACAGGCCGGGGTATTACAAAATCAGTCGCTGACCGAGGATCTAGCAGAGGAGAAAATGCTGATTTACTGTACGTAGTTGAACGTCAATTACATAATGTTACATGACAAGTACAGGACATGTTACTGAACATTTTTAATTACATTACACATGAAATTTTGCACATGGTGAAGTGATGACATAAACGTATGTTTGTACAGTAGTACGTAAAAACGAACAAAATTCTCAGAAACACACAAACATGTACTCTGGTATGCAACCGGATTTCTCACAACAGAAACTCTACCGAGCATGTTCGAAGAAATCGCCATTTACATGGCAACACCGCTCTGCAAGCTCCAACACTGATAGACTCACTGCAACCGGTGTTTCTGTTGTTATTGCAGCACATGCAGCGGTAATACGGTCTTTCATGTTGTCCCTTGTTGGAACCTGCTGATACACCACATTTTTCACATGTCCCCAGAGAAAAAAATCTAAGGGGGGTGAGGTCCGGCGATCGTGCTGGAAATCGCTGAACAGGACTGCCTCGTCCTATCCATCGATTTGGGAACTGTTGATTTAGTGCATTTCTTGCCACTATGGCATTGTGCGCAGGGCATCCATCATGCTGGTACCACATTATTTGACGCAAACTCAGAGGTAGGTCTTCCAGTAGTACAGGTAAGGTAAATCTCAAGAACTGCCTGTACTTTCGCACAGTCAAAGTGCCATCAATGAAAAACGGGCCAATGATGTGCTGTCCTACAGTACCACACCATACATTGATGCACCACTGACGTTGATGGTCTACCTGACGAAGCCAATGTGGGTTTTCCGTTGCCCAGTAATGCATATTGTGTAAGTTGACGTTCCCATGGTTAGTAAACGTGGCTTCATCGGCAAACAGTACCCTAAGCATAACGTAATGGCCTTTCTGCAGAACCCACTGGCAGTATTCCAGACGAATTTGAAAGTCATTGCCGTGAAGCACTTGATGTAGTGACAAGTGGTATGGATGGTATTTATGCCTGTGAAGAATGCGTAGCACGCTTGTTCGAAGGATTCCAATCTGTCTTTCTATTTCACTAGAACTGGCATGAGGATATGTTGCAACGGTTGCCAGAACAGCAACTTCTGCTGCTTCATGTGTTACTCTCTTGTTTCGGACCCGTGGCCGTGGTGTCAAGCTTCCTGTCGCATGAAGTCTTCTAACAATATTACAGTAATGAAGGTAGGACGGGTTGGGTGATGTCTGTTCGGGTAACGCTGTGCATACAGTTGTGCTGCTCATGTGCCATTTTGATGACATTCTCCGTAAAGTAATAATATGTCAACCATTTCTTCCTTAGTGAAACCCATGTTAAATGCCTAGAAAGGATGGACAGTTACATTAATGCCATGTTTAAAACATTGATACCAATTACTGTGTACAGTACACCACTGTCATCTATCCGAACCTACCTTAAACAAGTCAACCTTATTCGTAGAGAACTTTTCGCACACTGCACAGCGGTGATGTCATATCGTTCCGTTCCAGTACAGACCTTCAGAGGCGAGGGGTGTATTGGGTAGTGTAATGGGTCGGATTACACTGACCGGTGACATTCAATTTCATTACATTAACTTTGCTGTACGAATTATGTATATTCTGAAGTAGTACAATACAGAGTACTGCACTGTACTGTGTAGGTAAATAAAACATGCAAGAAAGAAACCGTTATTTACATATCCTTTTTCTGTGGCAGGAAACCCTTCTCTTATTTTCATCCTACTTGATAACAGTGCAAATAGCATTAAGCACAGCGCTTGTCGCATCATAGTATGTTAATCCCATCGCGATTAGAGGCACATGAGGTTCGCGCTTAACTCTCGGGATGTGCAACTGCTGGGCGTTTCGTTTATCTTGAGCGTCAACTTCACGTTGCAATATCTCGGGATGTAATTGACCTATTGCAATGAAACAAACGCCATTACTTACATGATTTTTCACGTTAATGATTGTGCAAGAAATAATACAGGCTGTCCAAAAAAAAAAAAGTAAGTTCATGTTGAAAATACTATTTCCCTATTTTTTTGACTGGCTAATAGTATTTACTTTAATTAGCCCCTTCCTTGCCTTCATGCCCGTGAAAGTCATTTTTCAATATCTCTTGTTGTTCCAGATATATCTGCAGTGAAAGGTTTAAGTGGGCCACCCTGTATTTCCTTTGTCAATGAATACTTTTCTTGTCCTGTTATACTCTTTAATCTGTGTCCTGTTCGTCTCACTTGATCCATGCTCCAAATTATTATTATTATTATTATTATTATTATTATTATTATTATTATTATTATTATTATTATTATTATTATAGCTGTTCATATGGTAACATCGAGCGAGTTGGCCATGCGATTAGGGGCACGCGGCCGTGAGCTTGCATCCGGGAGATAGTGGGTTCGAACCCCACTGTCAGCAGCCTTGAAGATAGTTTTGTGGCTTCCCATTTTCACACCAGGCAAATGATGGGGCTGTACATTAATTAAGGCCATAGCCGCTTCCTTCCCATTCCTAGCCCTTTCCCATCCCTTCATCGCCTTAAGACCTATCTATGTTGGTGCGACGTAAAGCTAATTGCATATGGTAACATTTCCGAGTGGCAAGTACATTACGGCCAAGGTATGCAACCCGCCTGTCCGGTGCTCTCTTGTCGCGTGACAAACAGCCTTCCCGAGTGGAGCAAGTAACACCAGCTCCCTAGAGCAACTACGTGATGACATCTGATTTAAAACAGGTAAAAAACATGCACCTGTTTTATTATAGAACTGTATACAGTCGAACCTCGATATCTCGAATCTCCATTACTCGAATTTTCAGTATCTCGAAGTAATTTGAATATCCCGGCGGTTTCTCTTATTACTCGAAATTCGGTTACACTAATTTCTCGATTTCTCAAAGCAAACGTTTCCTCCCTTGAGGAAAAAAATACTCCAGCTCGAATTTTGTACAACACTGACTGTGCAGTACGGCATTTTTGGTTTGTGCGGAACAGTTAACAAGTAAAGAAAGGGTTACAGTGATGCTGGGAGCTAATATGACTAGAACCGAAAAACGAAAACTTCTAGTGATCAGAAAATCGGCAAAGCCTTGCTGTTTCTAGGGTGTGAACTAATTGCCGGCTACGTATGAAAGAAACCCCCAAAGTCGCAGATGACAGGCTCCATTTATGAATATCGGCTGCGTGATATTGACAGGAAGTTTCGACGTGAAGGTAGGAAAATCCTCCTTTTCATAGACAACTGCCTGCTCATCCCAAGGTGCTCGTTAAGAAGTTAAAGGCAGTGCGCATGGTCTTCTTGTCGCTGAACTTTACATCCAGACTACAGCCAATGGACCAAGGTGTGATTAAAAACTTGAAGCTATTCAATAGGAGGAGGGCTGTTCAAAGAATTCTGAGAGGAATTGAATCCTAGAAGTCATTAACGGACATTGATTTACTAGAGTTGATAACAATGCTGAGTAAATTGTGGGCTGATGTGAAGCAGGAAACAGTTGTAGACTGCTTCCGCAAAGCAGTATTTTTGGAAGGTGACTCGGGAGTTTCAGAACTTGAAGAGGGGGGAGTAACTCCTATTCCTGAAGAATGGGTGGTGTATCAGCAGCTTGTTAACTCGAGGTGATTCGAGATATTGAGGTTCCACTGTAATTCATCAAGTGTTTGTAAATAGAGCATCAAGGTTATACCAGTGACATGTCATGCTATCATACTAGAGATCATGATCCAATATACATATTACTTAATAGAATAGGTAGGTCTAATGTATTCAAGAGCAGTGCAAATGAGCTTTTAGACATCATTTTAGACCCGAAACTTCACAACACTAATCTGATGCAAGTTTTTTACCAACTGTCTTATACAGACTTAGAAATAAGTAGCGTTTTTAATATTGTATATGTTGTTTTACCAAATAAGGTTCTTCAGCAGCTGAAGATGGCCCCTAATAGAGACTGAAACTGGTACTGCTAAATGTATTTGTAATGTAAATACATCAGAAATAAATAGAGTAATGATTAGCTGGGAAATCGAAGTTCATAATTGTGATTGCTCTACATTTCACTACATTGTCTAGATCTCTTTACAGTTACTCACAATCCTGTAACTTATTTATTCTATATGCAGTATTAATATCATCTGCAAAAATCCCTATCTGCGATTCCATGTCTTTACTCCTAACGTTTTTACTTAAAAACACACCTCGTATAAATGTACTGTCGAACTATTGAGTAACTCATAATTTTACTGTGGACTTCAAATCATCTGATTATATGGACGTATTGAACTACCTTACGAATTACTGAGCATATGTTTTACAAATATTACTGGCAAGAATTGCATCATGCTTAAAGTTCAATGTAGTATGGAGGTGAGTAATTATTTTAGTGCATTAAGCAGTAGATTAGGAAAACTGGTACTGCAATTCATAATTAGGTAGTGTACCATTACGTTACAGTTGAGATGGCCGTTGACATGGAGAAGTAGCGAATAAAAATGGCGCGGAACAGCTTCAGGCGGCATAAATATATACGGAATGTAATCATGTAGCAAGTCGATCGTAATTAGTAGGCGGAGACTCGTATAGACCGGCGAGAAAGGAAAAGAGTTTCTTACATAGAACAACTATGGTTCGTAGAAATAATTGAAATCATTCGATTCTTAACTACCTTGAAAGAAGAAAAATCGCACTAAGAAAGGATAGCAATTTTCACTACGAAATAGGAAGAATAATCAACGCGTCAGAGAAAGCTGAAGTAAAATATACACTCGAATGTGGGATTCAGCTACTTACATCCGTGAAATAATTCAGAAACTAAAGGAAAATGCACGTACTTCGTTTCCAAATACCGAAGTAAAGAAAGGCTACAGTCCAGGGAAACGTTGACGAGAAAAGGCCCAGTATTATTACAATAAGTGGCCATATACTATCAAAAACTGCAGAAATAAGTCAGAAGCTCTAATCAGCTTATATTAGGAGATATATTTGACAAAAAACAAGCATATTTTGGAGATTTATAATATCTTAGGACACTGTCTTTCAGTAATAAGGAATACAAATAGATAAACATACGTATTGGAAAGCTGAGAATGAAAGGAATTGAGATGTATTCTACCCGATTTATGCTGTTCTCTCATTGCATGGACACTGGAGTCATGATGGAGATCGCTTAAACTGATGGCGGAAGACTGCTCAAGATGCCATAGCTCAAGCCAGACTGCCTAACCGATGCCTGGCTGTGACGTAATCCAGGACCATGGCTGATTACTCGGAGATGTCGTGAGGAGCAAGCAGAAGCCAGCAGATGATCAGCCGACATGAGATGAGTAATACGTTTCAAGGTTTTCATTCTAAAGTTAACGGTAAATGATGAAAGATATTAGTAAGAGTGCAGAAGTGCCAACAGACACATTATATGTGCCGATAAGTGAATACTAGTGTTACATTGTATGATATTAACCGCAGACATGTGCTAATGAGAGTAGTAGTTATACCGTGCTCGTAAGATGATTTTAGGTTATTGTAAACAGAAACGGAATGTGAATATCAATGTTTAAGAGCAAATCTACTTGGAAAGATCATTTAATGTCGAACTAGATGAGGTTAAGAAGAGAGCCTGTGAAGTATAGAATGAAACCTAGATATTACAAAGACCAGATCGGCAGACATGGCCAATATGATTCTGATATTAGAAGAAGTTGATTAAATATTAGGAACTTGTCATTAATAAATAGTAACTGCAGACGATGGACTGTTTTAACCGTAACAAAGAGGTTGTTAAGAAGAGATGAGGATTTTTATATGCAGGTGAAACGTTAAGAAGAGATATATGAGAATTACGTAATGATAATAGTGTTAGGAAATATTAATTGTTCCTTGTATAAGCAATGGTTGGATGATGTTATTTCGGAGTTCTGTGTTAGTTACGATTATGATATGGTAGAAAATACTGCAAGCAATGGAGTTAGGTCATGTCCAAATGTATATAAGACTAGCTGATGTACCCGTGCTTCACTACGGAATTCTACATGTAATTCTAGAGAGGTCATACTACTACTACTACTGCTACTACTAAGTGAGCCTCTGCATTAAGTATGCACACTGCTCATTCAAAACAGCGTGTCAGTGTAGGGATCGAATAGCTGGAATACTATGATGAACCAGTGTGTTGCATACCAGCAGTATCAGAAAATGTATGAACCAGAGGAATGTCATGCTAAAGAAGAAAGTTTTCTAACTCCCCAGCTATTTCCCGCCAATATACAGCCGTGCTGTTATACTCGGTACGCGGCAGTAATCCCACCTATCAGAGTTGAGCGGCGACATAAGAGGCAAAGAATATCACAACAAACAATGGTCAGTGTAATGTTATTGTTGATCATTGTTATGCGCTTTTGATATTGTAGTTTCATTTTAGTTTTCTTCCGACTTGAAATACCACTCTTATCATAGTTGGTACGGTACAAATGAATAAAATATGAATGACCGGAAATTGTATTCTCTATAACTTTTGTTATGTAGTACTTTTCGATGGGACAAATAAAATAGGTATTTAAAAATTAAATTTCAGGCACCTTCCCTTAAACTACAATTTAATCCAGGGTGAATGAAATTGTTTATAACTTAGACTGTAGTTTCTTATTCCCCGACTCTATATCTTCTTCTTCATGTGCCATGCCCTCGCAGAACGTTGGCGATCAGTAGCATGATCTGTTGTTTGTTCATAGTTGTTCTGAACAGAGTAAGCTTTGTCACCCCAAACCACTGGCTCAAGTTGCCGAGCCATGATGTTCTACTTCTCCCCGGACCACGTTTTCCATTAATTTTCCCTTGGAGTATTACTTGCAGAAGGTGGTATTTAGAGTTCCGCATCATATGACCAAAGTATTCTAGTTTCCTTCTCTTGATGGTAGTGAGAATTTCTGGTTCTTTGTTCATACGGTGTAAAACGTCTATATTGGTCATTTTAGCTGTCCAAGGTATCTTCAGCATCCTTTGGTACGTCCACATTTCAAATGCTTGCAATCTCTTGCACATGGTTTCAGTTAGTGTCCATGCCTCAACGCCGTATAACAGAATGCTGAAAACGTAGCACCGGAGTCCGACTCTATATACCGATTTTCATTCAATTCTGTCCACCCATTTTCTTATGGCTCGGCGTTGATATGGACTTAGCAACAAAAATACAAATTCTTGAATATCTGTGTTATCATAGCCGGTACGCTAACAATGTATGACACAAATGATCGGAAATTTAATTCTATATAACTTTAGTGATGCAATATTTATCGATAGGACCACTAATAATATAAATATTTGAGAGTTAAATTTTAGGCCTTCCCCTAAACTACCATTTCACTCGGCGTGAATAAAATTATTTATAGCCTAGATTGTAGCGGCTCATCCTCCGACTTCACATACCGATTTTCATTAAATTCTCTTCAGCCGTTTTCTCGTGATGCGTGTACATACATACATACAGCCAGACACACAGACAGAAATTACGGAAAAGTAAAAAGTGCATTTCCTTGTTACTGTGGACATGACCGATACAGAAATACCATTCTTTTCCAATTCTGAGCAATGTACAGACAAAACACTTATTTTATATATATATATATAGATATATAGATAGATACAGTCCAAGTGGTAAATGGTCGATTGGTAGTATTTATATCAAAGATTATGCTAGGGTAATTGAAATTCACATGCGTTATAGAATAAATATAGGAATATGAAGGAACATCGCCTAGCAGGACAAGCGTTTCAAAATATGAATGTAGATTGGTAAATCAGTTTATAACCTAATGATGGCGAAGCGGTAAATGATATGAGAGTTGATGTGGCACTTACTAGTGAAAATATTTGATTTCTTCTGGCACATATGAAAGAATTTGGTAATAATATACTTGGTATTAGTATAGACAGAATTATTTAATGTGAGTTGATATTTTAGAACCATTCTTGGGAAACTTATTGCTTATCTCATGTTAAGAAAAGGTCACTACGAAAATCCAAACAAATCCAAACAAGCCAAACATGAAGAAATACCACTCCCTCTTAAAATAAAGTTTCAACCCTCTCTTACCCATGATATATTTATGGAATGATGAACTGAGGTCATACAACAAGATGATAATGACAAGTATTGAATTGAAAGACTATAATTTACCCAATTTCAATTGTGTTTACGGAGATGATTAATGAATTCAAAGATAATAATGTAACGTAACTACATTTTCTTTTCTATACTGCCCATAATTAGATTTATATTTTTATTAATACCGCATTAGCATGCTAATAAATTAGATATAGGATTATTTCTGCGTTTTCTTTATAAGAATAAGTTAAAATGCGTAGTCATAAGGTAGCATAAGTGCTAATAGAATATATTTATGATACGATATGAGCGTAATCACAGATGATTACTTAGTTTTGGGGGAATTGAATGATTAATTGTGGATATTGTCACTCTTCAACGGAACCTGCGATTGCAGTAACATGATTTGAGGACCGAATTGATATATATTTTACCCTGAGTAGCTAGCTGAACATATACTTCCAACCACCGTACATGAATAACGCAATTAATCCCCCGAACTTGAGAAGATGATTGAAATTATTGATAGGTGGAAGGGTGTAGTAGCAAGCAGTGAGCCAATGTCAGAATAGTGTATTTCTCCAAATCCAAGGCAATGTTTTTTTCTCAGAATCTCATAAAAATCAAGGGTTGCCTTGCATTTGGTACCTAACAGTAGTGAACACCACTGGCAGCTACCATGGTAGCCATGCTGCTTCCTTTCACCCCCACCCCACTGCGTGCATGCACAAAACTCGTTGACCATCAACGTCAGTGTCTTTATTATACATCGCTAACCGCTGCAACCGGTTGTACAGTGCCTCTGTGTAACTAGTTCTCGGGAAATAGTGAAGAGAGAATGACGTTCTATTAGCCTCTACAAAACTTTTCTGAAATCTGCAGAATGGCATCAAAACGTGCAAGCCTTCAAATTATTAGAAAGGCCATGGCTACTCAGTGGCAGAGTTATAACTCGTCTACTGTAGGCTTACCTCATGCTTAATAAAATGACGTGTTTTTTTTTTGCTAGTTTTTTTACGTCGCACCGACACAGATAGGTCTTATGGCGACGATGGGACAGGGAAGGGCTAGGAGTGGGAAGGAAGCGGCCATAGCCTTAATTAAGGTACAGCCCCAGCATTTGCCTGGTGTGAAAATGGGAAACCACGGAAAACCATTTTCAGGGCTGCCGACAGTGGGGTTTGAACCTACTATCTCCTACTATCTCCCGAATGCTGGATACTGGCTGCACTCAAGCGGCTGCAGCTATCGAGTTTGGTTATAACAGGTAGCAGGTATTGCCAGCAAATTTTCAACAGGTATTCTTCAATATTATGTTGCCAATTTTAAGTTAATGGTTATTAAACTCACTGAAATAAAGAATAATTGTGCAACCGCAGGAAAATACGGCATAACTAAAGCAAATGTTCGGCGTTGGAGTGAAGACAGAGATAGGTAGTCTTAAAAATGTGTGCTGTACAAGAATACCGTTCATATATCGCAAAACACTTTTTAAGCCTGATTTAATTTTCTGTGAAGGAAAAAGTGGGGGTCTTCTTGCATTCAGGGTCGTCTTGTAGTCAGTGAACTACGGTATGTGAATGAAGTTCTCTAATGACAATTTTTGTGCTCCTGATCTGAGCTCTTTTTTCAGTTGCCAAACTTGATCTGTGTTGATGAAAGAGAAGGGAAGAAGTGTTTTGTTGGAGTTCTGAATCATATGCTTTTGTATTATAAAAGTCTCGTGTGTACTTTCAGGGAAGACATTGAAGAAGACGCACCTGCTGAATCTCCTCGTGCATCGCTACTCCCTTTCTTAAAGAGAATTCCATCCAGCAGCGGAAAAGAAAATAGAACTAAACATCCATTTTTCACAGAGAGGAATCTGAAAAGTACTGTCACACTATAAATGTGCAGTTCTCCCATGAGAATTGTTCTGTGATTCGCCTATCCTGTAACCTCTTTGCCCTTATAAAACCTTTGTTTCATGATTTAATTTTGTAAAATCTGCAAGTTTTCTTGCTGAAAATGCATTGTACAAAAATGTTAATGCACTTAGCCCACTTGTCTTCTGCTACCCTTTTGGCTGAGTTTTATCTTTCCTCAGTCAAAACTGTGTGTTCAGTTTGTGTATTAATATATGTTTATAGGAGTAGTTTTGTTATTCCTAAAACGTTAAGCCATTATTAATTCTAAATTAGTACTGTTAAGTGAGGTAAGTTTGGGAGATTTTTATATCGACAGTAGTATCTCAAAGAGCTAATGATAAACATATTTGAAGTATAGAAATCCATGTAGATGAATCCTTCAAAATGGCAGATATATTGACAAACACAGTGTCTTATTAAAGTTCAGTGATTTGAGAAGAAATCAGGACGACTTGGTCTATGCATTACAGTAAGAGTAGACACTTATTTCATTCCACAGCTGATTTCATGCCTTTTATGTATACTGTTGGAACAGGAAATGGTATTTCTTAACTTAATAATAAATCAACTAATGTGTACATAATATTTAATACACTTGGGTTAACACAGATTAAAATAGTATTTTAATGATACAATTTTACGACAGAAGACGACAATCAAGTTATTGAAAAATATTCTAAATTGTCTAAAAATTTCTTTACTGTACATCAGGACAGAAAGCTCATGCCAGTTATTGTTTTAATTCGACTGGTGATGTTTTTATACCTTTTGTTTTAGGTCTTACCTATGATCTATGTCAGAAATGAAGAGAATGCATATTTTGATATTGTGTACTTGAATTGTTTCACATTATTCAAAAAGTACAAGTCTGTGGAAGTATGTACCTGTTTAGGGGAAGTTAATTGAATTTGACGTATCACTCACATTTTTGAAATATATTAATGGTCAGTGGCTTCAGTGATTATTTCCTGTAAAGACCTTATTTCCTTTATAATGTTTACTTTGATGACCTAAAAGAATCTTTGAATAATGTTTCTCTACACAACATTGTTAATTACAGTGAAACTTTCCTTAGTGGCGATCCTGACCCTGTTCCGGTTTGGTAGATTATCTTTACCCTCTATAGTGATTTCGCTTCAAAGTCAGTAGTAGAAACCAATCATCATTAATAAGAAGTCACATGATTTACTTTCACTTCTGTTGTACCCTATTCCCTGTGGTTGATTAAGTTTCCGTATGCTGTGAAAATTCTGTCTTGTACATTGCGTGAAGTGGCAGTAAATTTTTATCTGCTGCTGCTGCTGCTATCATTGTAAATTTGCTTGTCTTTGACTCCATGACTCTTCCAGCATGGGAAAAACTGTGATGAATTCCAGGAATTGAAGTTATCTAGAAAAAAAGTTAAGCAGTCGACCAGCAAAGATTAACTTCTTTACTAGACAAATGATGAAATATACAAAATTTAATATTAAAAAGGTAAAAAGATGAATAGTTTGCTGAACAGAGGAATACTTGAAGTGAAAGAATCTCACAAACCATCATTGATTAAATTGATTAAATAGAAAATACAGATCTGAAGTACAAATGTATAAATATTGGTACAGTAAAAAGGGAGTCAAAGTATCATTGTCCAAAACTTTACTTGAGATGCCTGAAGCATACCTGCCAACTTTCCCAATTTAGGCGAGCGACTCCCGATTTTCGACAGCTTTTCCCACCTCACGATCACTATTCTTTTTCCTGATTTTAGCTTTTATTGGTGAACTTCAAAAAATTTGTTTTAAATTCACGCCATTTCAGCTTTCTACGCAAGTGGCCGGAAGTCCTTCGTTCATTGCCACTTACGAAGTATCAACATTAATGTGAGAAATGCGCGCTAATGTGCAATGTTTATTGAAACCGGTATATTGCGCTGCGTATATCGATTGTCAGTCTCTCGTTCTCGCGTGCTACGTTCGTGTTCGTTCACATCAATCTAGTTGATTCTAGAGACTATCGCTAGGTTTGGACTTTTAAAAATAATTTAGTGACAGAATTTCAAAGATAGCGACTAGTGACTTTTCTAGAAATTTTAGAAGCCATTCGGAGACAATTCTGGCAAATTTTAATGTACTACTTGTTAAAAGTAACATTGTGCTTTGCATAATCGCGCGGGTGCGTGATGCAATATATTCTATGCATTTGCTAAGTAATGGCATCTAAGTGCATGACTGATTCACACGTGTAGAGCATGAGTTCATACTATTTTCGGAAGACTTATCAAAGACCGATCGTTTCACTCGCATACTTCCTGCGAGGGAATAGAGATGTGTAATTTCTAACCTGGTAGCCTCGTATAGCAACAGTCGGGTTTTGAGACAATAACTGTTATAATATACCATAGTACTGCTGTATTGCGCAAGACATGTAGAACAAGCAGTTTTGACCAATTGTATCTCCTGATTCCTCCCAATTTTTTCTGATTTTCATATTTAAATCTCCTGACTTTTGGTTTGATAAAGTTGGCAGGTATGCTGAAGTGAAAAAATATTACAGGACACAGTGATGGATTAAATAGATACACTGAAGTTTCTTGAATTGATTATTGTAGCACTAGTTGTTGCAAGGAAGGAAAAATATTTGAACTTTAGATGTCACAATATCGACACAAAAATCAGTTTGTACAATTTGGTTACTTATCTTCATTCTCTTCCTTTAACATACATCATGATGTTGAATGAATTAAAAGAATACCACACAAAAGTGCAATCGAAATTTTCAAGTAGCAGTCCATAGGAAAGCAAAGATCTTGCAAGTAGTAGAAGTTAAATGTCTGCTCCCAGCAGTGTTAAGAGCAATGTAAATATTCAATCAGCCATTAAAGAAAAGGAGTGGCACTATAAAACCACTTGTGATGCAAGGTTAGCTGGAAAATTTATATTGGTATTACAGCTGACTTGGCGTAAAAGTCTCTTGTGAGTCATCAGATTGTTGCATGTGTGTGTTCAGGAAGCTTGGAGAAGAGAGTTGCAGTTGTTCACATTGTGGACTTCTTTGGCTAGACAGCGAGCAGAGTTCTAGCTCAGGCCAGCTTGATGTTAACAGATGGAAAATGCCAACTCGGCATGTCAGCTGTGAACAATTTAGAGCTCCAGCATGACCAGCTACTTGAAGAGCAGAGACGCAGGCTTGCATGGCCGGGTGTAAATGGCAAGTGACGTAGGTTGGCGTGGCCAGCGTGTAGATAAGTGATGTGGGGTACTGGCGAGGCCAGGTACTTGCACACAAGCAACAACTGAAGAGAGTGGAGTGCCCATTTTATACCGAGAGTAACGGGCAGAGCTAAGACAGTAAATGAGATTTTGCGGATTAAGCTGAAAAATTATAAATAGTAATAATGTTATTGGCTTAACGTCTCACTAACTACTTTTATGGTTTTTGGAGACAGATGTGCCGGGATTTAATTCCATAGGAGTTCTTTTACGTGCCAGTGAATGTACCGACATGAAGCTGGCGTATTTGTGCACCTTTAAATACTACCGGACTGAGCCAGGACCGAATCTGCCAAGTTGGGGTCAGAAGGCCAGTGCTTCAACCGTCTGAGCCACTCAGCCTGGCGTAAAGAATTATGAATTGAAATTACTACATAAATACACTCCAATACAAGAAATACAATAAGGTTACAGTGGTAATCAAAACCTAAAGAAGACTGAACTAGAAAACAGGGAAAAGGCAAAATGATGACACAATTACTTAATGAGAAACGTCACAGTACACAGGACTATAGAGCAATAAAAAGTAAAGAATAAAAAGCTTGAGAACAGAACAATTTTCGAGCGAAAAGGCTGATCTGTACGTTAAATGCTACACTGAAGTGCAGAAGCAAGATGATATATAGGCAAAATAGTATATAAATTGAAAGAATAAAGTTACAACAAGAGAGAACATCAAATGGAAAAGTACTGTGACATTAATTTAACCCCAAAAGTAGGGAATAGAAAACAAAAATTAAAAACTAATAACTAGAAACTAGGAGCCTCCGTGGCTCAGACGGCAGAGCGTCGGCCTCTCACCGCTGGATACCGTAGTTCAATTCCCGGTCACTCGTGAGATTTGTGCTGGACAAAGCGGAGGAGGGACAGGTTTTTCTCTGGTGACTCCGGTCTTCCCTGTCTTCTTTCATTCCAGCAACACTCTCCATTCTCATTTCATAGCATCTACCAGTCATTAATAAATCACTTTGGGAGTGGCGAACCCATCGTACTAATAGCCTATATCTGCATCATTCATTCCATCCCTGACCCGGTCAATGACTGGAAAACAGGTTGTAGGTTTTTCATTTTCAACTAGAAACTAAATTTTCGTGAATATGCGAGCACAGCATATTTACAACTTATTTTCCCAAGAACCAGAATACAACTACTACCATCAATTATGTAAGTCTCATTGTAATTTGCAGTAATGATAGTTGGTATATTACCTGAGATTCTTTATGGTTATCAAGGCTTTTTTTTTTTTCTCCTCCAAGACTGAAGCTTCGTTACACTTAATTGTCCTTGGGTCATCTACCGTGTTATTCTGTGTCATTTCTTCTGTTATGATTTGTCTCATCTTCAAGATTAATTGTTTGGTACCGTAATAAGTTGGACATTCGCATGTTATTGTAAAAGAAATGGTGTTCATGATTTAGACTTCTAGTTTAAAGTTAATAAATACGTGTGTATAATTTTTGTAGGTGCAGTTTACCTGCCATGGTTATTGCTGTTATTTCATTGTTATTAAAGATGCATAATATGAGCTCTCCTGCTACTTTCTTGTTTTTTCCTTTCACCTTTTACGAATGTCAAACGTTATAAAATGAAAGCTCCTAGAATGAATGAATTGTAAGTGGGACCATAAAGGTAAAACAGTAATTTAATTCAGAATTCAGTGTATGAATGTATTTCTTTCTCCATTTATTTTGACTTCCATTGCATTCATATACTGAAAGTAAAATCTCTTTTCGTCTTTGCCTTTTTTTTTTTAGAAACGCTAATGGCAACTAAATAAAGTGAAGATTATTGACATTTTACAGTTGCAACTCTTTATACCAGTGAGTTGCGTTGAGTGAGCATTGTCAAGACTGCAGGTGTGCTTCTGAAATAATTTACTCCATTTAATTTTGTCATTACTACCAGGAAAGATTTACAAGCAAAAGTGAATCTGTAATGGCACCAAAAGTTTCTTCACTCACTGCAAAATTAAATGCATGGGTTGTGATAGATAAAAGGCTTACAACGTATGGCAAAATCATAGTGTGTCAAGTATGTGAAAAGAAAATAGTATATTCTATGAACTCGCAAATACGAAGTGCATTACACTCACATAATTCAATGTGTCATTTATCAAAACAGCAAGTTCTCTGACTCATATGCAGCATAAAGCGTACTACCTCAATAAATGTGTTCTTTAAAGACGTGTAATGCGATGGTAACTGCAGATATACTGTGGTACAAACTCTTAAGTATTTGAATATTGCTCTTCCATAGAGAAACTCTGTTAGCGACTAGTTACAGACATGTCTACACTACATAAGAACTATTTTGATGTATGCCATCAAGAAATGATGGAAAGAATAAAGAGCGAAGTAGATTCCTGCATATGGATTGCTGTGGATGAGACTACACACGCAATGGGTCCTTCAATAGCAAATCTCGGTGTGTGAAATTAGACTCGGAAGCTCCCACCAAAGTATTTGATTGCCTCCAGACCTTTGGGACATATGAATCATTTGATAGTAGTCAGTTCATTAACAATACTTGTAGCCCAGTGAAGTCAAAGATGACAAAGTGGTGGTTTTATTCTGTGATGCTGCAGCGTACATGTTTAAAGTTCTCTCAAAACCTAGTACACTAGTGCTCTACAGCATGTAACCGAAGGAGGAAGAACCAACTTCCCTGTAGTTAATAAACTCGCTATCCGCAAAAATGTTTGTTTTTGAATGCACCTGAAAGAGTTTAATGCTACAAAGAGCAGCTGCCCAACCTTGCTCTGCCTCTGTAGCCAGTACTTACAAGGCCGTGAACATTGTTTTTATTTTGTCCTAATTTATTGGAAAACATTGTTACATGCTTGACTTCTGCCTTCACATGAATCATTACGAAATCACAGAGACAGGAACTCGTATGGAGAGGGTTATAACTCTATAATCACCCATAAAATGCCATTTAGAGTGGTGAAAATCATTATAATCACAACCTGCTAGACATTCTTTACACACCCACAACCATGATTCTAGCAATTCAACTCAGAAAACATGTCGTATCTTCAATTATATTTGAGATTGGAGTTGGTGAGGACTCGCATTCTTCCACAAGGTTTACTTGAGAACTCAATTTCAGCCAAATGTGGAGTTAATGCAAGTTACCCATCAATCCACCAAATTTTTCGTCTACACTAACTGGAATATAATGCATTGAAGAAAACAATTCTTAAAACTGTCAAAAGGCATTAAATAGGCAGTTATACAACAAATAGGCATGAACACCTTAATTGGCCATTTATAGGCACAAAAAAAATTAATGGACTATTGCTAAAAAAGAGCCTAAAACAGATTTATATCTTAAAAAGCGTACGTTTCTGTACACAGGAATGAAATAGGCAAATTTTCATCCCTAGTCATGGTGGAATGAATGCAGACGTATTTGAAAACTTGTTTATAAATACATTACTGAAAAATCTGCAAGACAAGAAATGCGTAATAATTCTTGACACCGGGCGAGTTGGCCGTGCGTGTAGAGGCGCGCAGCTGTGAGCTTGCATCCGGGAGATAGTAGGTTCGAATCCCACTATCGGCAGCCCTGAAGATGGTTTTCCGTGGTTTCCCATTTTCACACCAGGCAAATGCTGGGGCTGTACCTTAATTAAGGCCACGGCCGCTTCCTTCCACCTCCTAGGCCTTTCCTATCCCATCGTCGCCATAAGTCCTATCTGTGTCGGTGCGACATAAAGCCCCTAACAAAAAAAAAAACAAAAAAAAATTCTTGACAACGCAAGATATCACTCCAGATCAAAATTCTGAATTCCTATCATCTGCCAAAAAAAATATGATATTTTCAACTTCACGATTGAACATAGAGGTAGTACTTGTATGCTCACTACACACACACTTTTGCTTAGGTGGTGTGCATGCTAAGCTCCCTTGCTTGTTGCAACCTGAAGTAGAATTTGTACACCTTTGATTCCTGTGCAGCCAGTATTTGGATAAATCTTGTGAACGTTCGATCCCCACTGTCGACAGCCATGAACATGGTTTATCATGGTTTCCCATTTTCACTTCAGGCAAATGCTGGGACTGTACTTTAAGGCCATAATCTCTTCCTTCCCACTCTTCGCCCTTTCCTATTCCATCATTGCCATAGGACCTATCTGTTTCAGTGCAACATAAAACAAATAGAAAAAAAATCTTGTTAAAGAATGAAAATAGAAGAAGTAGGAATAATATAAAATCCGTCCCTCATTTTTGTGGAAAAGAGGGAAAAGAAAAAGCAGTAAAGTACTTGTTGGAGAAAGCCAAAGAGCAATTTGTGAAACACCATGTTTTATAGTACTAAGTTGAATGTTTGAAAATCTGTCGCGGCAGCTTAATGAAGAAGCATAGAAAAAATTAATCTAAAAGTTGGTATAAACAAACCTCCCTATTCTCTGTAGTCAGTTGTGCACTTCTTGATTCCTTTATCACTTGCAGTGATAGACCTTGTCTGGAAGATATTCGTGTAGACAAGACCATTAAACTTCCCCAAATTCTGCCCTGTACTACTGGAAAAATCCAGTCATTTAACAAGTTTCCCTTTTGGAAGCGGAGAGATTTTTTCCTACTTGTTCGATATCACACTAACACATCTAAGATTCTCAGCTTTGGCAGGGTGGGGAAGGGTTAGGATTGAAAAGGTAGCAGCCGTGGCCTTAAATGGCCACTCCTAGCCCTTTCCTATCCCATCATCGCCATGTTTTTGCAGAGATGTGGAAATATGCTGGCAGTGCGACTCAGACATTCCTCCATATAACACTACAAAAGATTTGGATATCGGCAAAAATTCCCAGAAAAATGGACAACGCCTATAATTAATCCATAAGAAAGGTGAAAGAAATAATCCAGACAACTATAGAGGTATTTCCATCCTCACAACATTGTTCAAGTCCCCCTGCAGTTGCTCACTCTCTCAAAAGCCTGGGACCCCTTGTAGCGGGGGGGGGGGGGGGGGGGGGGGGTGATGCAGACAAAGAATACACCCACAGTATCCCCTGCTTGTCTTAAGAGGCAACCAAGGGATGATCGTATTAGAACCATGAAACTACTTGTGCTTAGTACCATTACGCAGGGAACACCATGGGTTGCTTTCACTTGCGCGTAGTACCACTATGTTAGGTACCAAATAGGTTTGTGGTTAGTAGCACCGTGCGTCAGGCTTTTACAGTACCTGTAATTAGTACCACTATATTAGCGACACCATGGTTCTGGCTTGCCACTATATAAGGAACACCACGGGATAGTAAGAGTCCCTGTGGTTAGTACACTTATTTGCTGAAAACCATAGGTTTGCGTTGCGTGTAAATGGCTTCGCAATGTGCGAAACACCATAGATCTGTATTACATGTGCAAATTTCATTACCTGTGAGTAGTACCATAATGTGTGAATACCGCGAGTCTAAGCTACTTATGATTAGTACCGCACCATGAGAAATACCATGGTTGTACTTTCGTAGCGGTAAGTACCATTATGAGGGGCCGATGACTTGGATTCTGGACCACTTTAGACTGCAAGCATCATCGATTCAGTATTGTGCTATAGAAGCATTCCCTTGGCCAGTAATACTATTGTTTTACATCAGTTTTTGTGACTGAGGCATTGCAGGTCGGCTCTTCTGATTGTTTTAAATTCAAATCCATCCATTCATTCTTTGTCCTCATGTTTTGAATTTTGGTCAGTGGAGGATTTTGGACTTTTATCTTGTCATTGCATTTCGTACCATTACGGGCCGATGACCTAGATGTTAGGCCCCTGTAAGCAACAAGCATCATCATCAAAAGCCAAAAGGTCAATAAAGATACAGTCCATTTGACTTCCTGAATCTAAAATATCTGCTATATCTTGCTGGAATCCTACAAGTTGAGCATCACTGGAATAATCTTTCCTAAACCCAAATTGTCTTCTATCAAACTAGTTGGTAATTTTGCAAACATGTCTAATATAATTAAAAAGAATGCTTTTCCAGATCTTACAACACGTCAAGTTTACTGCCCTGTACTTATCCGCTTCATGTTTGTCCCTTTCCCTTGTACACTGGGGCTACTAATGCAACTCCCCATTGATTTGGTATCACTCCTTCATGCAAACAGTAATCAAATAAGTACTTTAAATCATCATCAGTGTCCCACTCAATTCGCCCGGGTGTGGTTAACAAGCCGCCTCCATTCCTTTCTGTCCTTCCACTTTTTCTGCCACATCCAATCCAGCTTCTCTAATGTCCTTCCAAATCTGATCCATCTACATTCTTCTCGGTCTTCCAACTGGTCTCTTTCCAATTCCCTTCTTGCTACCCATTCCTTTCCCATTATTTTTACATGTCCGAACCATCTCAGTCTTGCTTTCTGTATCTGCTCTACTAACGGTTCTATATTTAGCTCTTCTCTGATTTTAATATTTTGAATTCTATCTTTTGTCTTTTTAACCGATGTTCTTAAAAATTTCATTTCTACTGCTTGGATCTTGCTATCTTGTCTCTTATTAGTTACCAGTGTTTCTGTATATTAATCGAGGAACGCAGAAATACGAAACCGTAAGTAAAGTGACAAGTCGAGAAGAAAGATAGCAAGAAAGGCTTATATCGCATCTTCAAATCGGCAAGGGATAACCATTGATACTGTTACCAAGAAGGAAATCTTTCAGATACGTGAAATAACTAAATTAATATAACTTAACAAATATCTGAAACAAAGGCAGACATTTTGTTAGTCTACAAGCGCTATTAGAATTAAAGTGAAAAGGACGGACTTGATATTGAAGTTACCATGTTAGAAGGCTATGGAATCCGTATCATGACGCAATTGACTTCATCTGTATTTATTTCCGTTGCATTTGCGCAAGAAATGTCTTTCAAGATGTTCCAAGAAAACGATGGCCCGATGTCCGGAAGAGACTGACCTGAGGTGACGGCAAAGGAACCTTCCCTATCCCAGAGCATCCTAATGACCAGCGAGAGGATGTAAATGCCGTGCCCGAACTACAGATGTCTTGGAGCATCTAATGCAATCCCGTTGGAGCGGATGGAAAAAGATGTCTTCTTTATTAGCGCAGTAAGTTAGATAAGTCTTGCAGATTTTAATACAATCTTTAATTTGTTGGTGAATAAATGGTGAGGCGTTGTGATCATCCAATTGGCTCAGATATGTTAGATTCTGGCGAATTAATGATATATTTGTGTCGAAATGCAGGGATAATAGGTAGTCATCTATATAAAATAATCAATCCTTGGCTAGGATATGTGTGAAGTGAATAACATGTAAGTGCTATCGCAGTGACATTTAATCAAATGATGAGGTTATTATGTATGAATTATGAGATCTATAACAATATAATAGTTAAGATTATAAGTGAGTAAGGGTTAATATCTTGTAACATGGAGATCGTACAGTGCCGTATAAAGATCAGAATTGGTTTATGTGAGGATATGAGAGTAATGTGAAGTGAAACGGAGATTGGTTGAGAAGAAATGGATTAATCAAGTGGATAAATGATGGTTAGAGAATTCTGTGCGTCATGTTAAGGTATATATATGTATATATGAAGGTTATATGCAAGAGAAATTAGAAATACGACATTGAGATGTGAAGAAAGTGGTATATGAATATTGAATGAATGTGAAGTAGAATAAAGAATGTGACATGTATTGTTTCGTCGATAACGATGAAAATAATTTGTTATGAAGACAACAATAAGAAGGTTGACGCAATCCAGGGTTAGTAATGTACCTGATACCATGATGTGTGATAGTTAATAGATATTCCATATCCAACATATATGAAGTCGTATTATGACGTTTATAAGGAGTTAAGGCACTAGTAAAACATCGAGATAATTAATTGTAGTGAAAGTTGAGTAGGATAATGATCAGAAATTAACACATACCTCTACTATAAGTTGAATATTTGCTGAACAAGTACATGGCACTTATTTAATCCTATGCTCAAGTACGATAAGTTTTTCATATAATTCCAGAAGGTAATGATTGATAGTTTTCGTGAATACTCTTTAACTATTTTAATAAATAACGGTATGTGAGGTGTTGGGATTTAATTAATTACCTGACGATAGATTTAATGTGACACATTAAGATAATTGAACTAATATGTGATATTTATGAGATGAATGATATCTATTTGAGCTGATAAGTGATAGTAGATATTAATATAGAAAATAGGGCATAATATTGTTGACTTAATACTTACCTACCGTATCTTTTTCCTGATGCATCCATGAAGCAGAATACCTGAATAATAAATTTAATCCTCGTCCTAAATAACTAAAAGAATATAATTGCAAGAAGAAAAGTAATTGATGCTGAAATGTATTATTTTCCAAGAAGATTTGTAAATATTTTGAGAAACTTTAACTGAAGTTAGGGACATTTTCTTTCACACAGATAACTAATGATACAAAGATAATGATGTGATTTCATTTACATGAGTTGAGCCTTCCAGAATTCTTCCAATTTTCTATTGTACAGTATTATTATTTCAACTTAATCGAAGATCTTTGGTACAACGATGGAAGTTAATTAATATGAATTTTCAATGAAGATAATTATTCTTTTCAACAATATTTCATTCCTTTCCTTAATTTTCTAGATTTTAAATAAATAGATGTAACAAAGGTGTTGGCATTTATGTTCATACTTTAGCATAAGCATCGTAGTCATACAGTCATCCTTAAATTAAAATATTGTCCGAATTATTTGACATAAGTGATAGTTGGTGCGGTGGAGACATCCATCGGCATTAGTGATAGATGAGAAATCCGTAGGTCAGATTACCCTTCGCAAATTTCTCTGAATCCACGAGAAGGAGATAAACTTTGATTGGACCGGGCGAGTTGGCCGTGCGCGTAGAGGCGCGCGGCTGTGAGCTTGCATCCGGGAGATAGTAGGTTCGAATCCCACTATCGGCAGCCCTGAAAATGGTTTTACGTGGTTTCCCATTTTCACACCAGGCAAATGCTGGGGCTGTACCTTAATTAAGGCCACGGCCGCTTCCTTCCAACTCCTAGGTCTTTCCCATCCCATCGTCGCCATAAGACCTATCTGTGTCGGTGCGACGTAAAGCCCCTAGCAAAAAAAACTTTGATTGGAAATTGAACCTGAGCGAGCTAGCCTGGATTTCTTCGGGACCCGCCCTGAACGCAAGATAGGCGCAAAGAAAAATTGGTGCTCCAACGTGGGACTAAAAAGAGAGAAAAGAAGGATGGCCAAAGAACAAAGAAATATTGAAGTCCAAAGTTGGAAGTAAAACGAGAGAAAAGAAGGGTGACCAAAGAAAAATGTATACCTCAACCTGAAGACTTGAAAAGAAGGAAAGCCAAGAGACAAAGGAAAATTGGCAAGAAAGAAAAAGCAAGAAAAAGATGCAAAGAGACAAATAAAAATGGATGTAGAACAAGGAAGAGTCTAAGAATAAGAAGGCAAGTAAGAGAAAGCAAGAAATAGAAGGTAAGAGAGATGGCAAACAAGGAAAACCCAAAAATATGCCTAACATGAAAATGGCGTGGAAGATAAAAGAAGATTTGGAAATAAATGTTGGAGTAGGAAAAATAAGAAAATGGTAGAGCCAATATATACAAATAAATTGCGAAGCCCAATGCAAGAGAAATAAGAGAACGGGGCAGGTATGAGGGGAAAACTTTATTCAGCAGTAAAAATAATGGCTGAATATAATAAAAAATTATTGCTATGATAATTTTTCTTGCTAGTGGCTTTACGTGACACCGACACAGATAGGTCTTATGGCGACGATGCTATGATAATAGTTATGGTTGTTGAAGGATATATTTACCAGAAATATGTAGATATAGAATTTAGATATTAAGAAATCATAGGATTAATTTTGAGAAAATAATGGTATGAAATTTTAATGACCATGTTGAAATGAAATCACATCATGTAATATATTTCGGATGAGTGTTATCATTATAAAACCGGGATAAGGAATATCACTCAGGAAGGACGATTCCGGACAATCGATCTACCTATTGAAAATATGTATACAAGCAGGTTGTAGCTTGTAAGTTGAAGTTTTTTTTTGCTATTTGTTTTACGTTGCATCGACACTGATATGTCTTATGGCGAAGATGGAACAGGAAAGGCCTAGGAATGGGAAGGGAGCGTCCGTGGCATTAGTTGAGGCACAGCCCCAGCATTTGCCTGGCGTGAAAATGGGAAACCACTGACAACGATCTTCAGGGCTGCCGACAGTGGGGTTCGAACCCACTATCTTCCGAATACTGGATACTGGTCGCACTTAAGCGACTGCAGTTATCGAGCTCGGTAAGTTGAAGAATAAGGGATATTTTCTTTGTATTGAAGTAAAGATAGGAATATTAAGGCCGGTCTCCACTGTTTAACATTTAACACCAACATGTTAAATTTAACATGTTACAGTTGACATGTATATTGTGATTGTGTCTTCCAATTGACTTTGCATGTTAACTCAGAATGTTGAGTTACCACTTTTAACATGTTGGCGTGTTTTCCGCTCCAAGTGGAAAACATGTCAAGTCAATTCGTTGTTCGTGCGATGTTGGCACAGCTTCGGCAACTTCCATGCTGATTCCATGCCAACACATAGCCTAAACGACGCAAACGACGTGCTCCTCATGAAATAGGTTTATAATTACAACAATCTGCAACACTGATTCTCTTTGTTATAAGCTACAAATACAGTACGCACACGTGTGTCGTTCTCTCTGCATTATACTAAAATGTACCGGTATAGTCAGAAATGGAGTAGAGCGAGGAGATTACTCTGGACTTAATTAATGATATGCCTTTTAGAAAGGCCTTATTTGTGGGATGTCTCATCAGAGGAATACAGACATAAAGCGAAGAAAGCCGACAGTTTCCAGGAACTCGAAAATATCTATAATTGTTCCCGCGAGTAAATCGAAAAAAAAACTAGCGTCCCTCCTCTCCCAGTACAGTCGAGAATTGCAGAAAGTTCAGAAAATTGGGTAATCGGGAGCGGACGAATTTTATACTTCAAAGTGGTTTGCTTTGGAAGCAATGAGCAGAGTGAGGGGAAGAAATGTGCCTAATAAGACTGCATTTCTAAATCATAACAAGAAGAAACAGTGGCAAGAACAAAGGCCAATTCCTCTTCATCTGAGTCCATTGTCCTTATTTAAAAATACTAAGACACCACCTAAATGTATTACCATAAATTGATATGATGAACTACCTGTATATAAACAAAGGATGTCAAGTTTAACATGTTTATTAAGTGTGGACACAATGTTAAATGAAACAGTATTTGACATTTAACATTTAACATGCTGATGGTGTCACCAGTTAACATTTAACACTTTTAACATTTAACATGTTGTTGTTAAATGTTAATCAGTGGAGACCGGCCTTTAGAGAAACAAAGCGAATGTGGTCTGATCGTTGTGTAGCTCAGAATAACAAGTAAGGTTAAGAAGTATTACTAAGAAGGCGGGAAATAAGCAAGTATATGCGTGTGGTTCGTGCATGAAATCAATTACTGCCGAGGACGACTACATCATCTGTGACGGTAAGTGCCATAGGAAACATCACAGAGCGTGGGTTAAATAAACGGGAATTCTAGACTCTAATTGGGGACAAATCAAAGAAGTGGTACTGCGGCAAGTGTGATAGTGTGAATGGTGATCTGGCCACGGGGCCGAGTGAACATGAACTTGGGGATATGGAATCTGTAGTTAGGGACATCCATAAAAGGCTATGTAAACTAGAGGGAATCGAAGCTGAACAAGCGGAAATTAAAAAGTTGGTAACCTGTGTTGAGAATTTTGACAATATTAAGCGTCAGCTGCACAAAATAACTGATGACTTTAAAAACTCTATGTTAGAAGCAGCGGCATTGAAGTGTAAGGTTGCTGTCCTCGAAAGGGAAAAGACAAGAACAGTTGAAGAAATCTCTAAGCTTAGAAAGGAAAATTAAGACCTCCAACAGCACGTCCGGAGGAAGAAAGTAGAAATTCATGGGTTGCCTCAGCTTGGTGACGAGAATCCAATCGCAGTTGTGAAAGCACTTTGCAATGCGCTCGGTGTCGAAGTGACCGACTGTGATATTGATGCGTGTCATTGTCTACCCCAAAAGAAGCAGGAACCCCCTCCTCCTCTCCTTGTAAAATTTTGTAGCCGGCTAAAAAGGATGAACTGCTCGCAGCAAAAGATTTAGGTATCCAAGGAGCTAACCGAGCTGTATATATCAATGAACATCTGACATCGGGGAATAAATATATTCACAAGATGGCCAGGAATCTACGGCAAAATTGATATAAATATATTTGAACAAGGGACTGCAAAATCTACGTAAGAAGGACTGAAAACCATCGATCAGTGCGAATCAGGAGCATTGATGATATTAGAAATTTGCAGAACGAAGACAAAAGTGTAACGGCACAGTCAAAATATTATACCAACACTCGTTAATGGCAGTACCTAAGTGTTATAACAAATATTCCATTTTTCCATTAGGCCGTTATGAAATGCAATACGATTCGGTAAATGATTTTGTTTTACATAACCTCAGTTCATGTACAGTTGCTTCACACCTGGACGGAAACAGCTCTACTGGTCCGTCAGAGTCTTACAGTGCGGTTAGGTGCCTGTACTTAAACAGCAGGAGTATCCGAAACAAACCTTAGGAAATAGAAATTCTGTTGCACATTATAGGTCAGGTAGATATATTGGTTGTGACAGAAACCTGGGTAAAAACTGAGGAGGCGAAATACTATAATATACCAAATTATAGAAGCGTCTTTTCAGACAGAGACGGCAAAGCTGGAGGTGGCTTTGGTGTTTACATTTCGCACTGTTGGAAAGTAAATGTGAAAATGAATTGTGAACTTGATCATAGCTTGATATGGGTTGTAATTATCGGGATAAATTTAATAATATTAAATATAAAAGTATTGATTTAATTGCAGGATATAACCCAAATAGGAATAATGCCACACCATTTCTAACATCCCTCGAACATTTTCTTTGTAAATCAACTAAGAATTTATGCCTATTTTTGGGTGACAAGAATATTGATATCTTAACTAGTGACCAACTAAAAAGAAAATATATGAACCTGCTTTCTTGCTATAATTTCAAGCAATGCAATAATGCATATACAACACGAGTGTGTAATACTACAAGCACTCTAATAGATCATGTGTCTATAAATAATTGTGGGATATATTATTATCTATCAAATGTCTGTAGCTTTATAAGTGACCATAATATATTAATATTTGATATTCTTTTGCCAAGTTCTAAATCTCCATCACGATCGTTCGAACTGAAAAGGTTGAAAGCAACTAATACCGAAAAGATGATAGACCTGAAAGTAGTAATATCACTGAACACAACACAAAAGTCATAAACAACACTGCTAGTAGGATTTACATAATATATAATTCCTTTATTGAGCAACTACCCGTTAGTCACAAAGACAGAAAGCACAAAGTGATCGAATTCATAGAACCGGTAGCTCACCATAGATATCTTCTGAACTTCTCATTCTTATTAAGCGAAGTGACATTTTATATTCGAAACTTAAAAATCCCACCCTAAAGAATAACATCAGTCTCAACCAGGAATATCGCAAGTGTAGAAACAATGTAACACATTTAAAAAGGAGGTTAAAAACAAATATTACTCTTAAAAATTTAGAATTCATAACAAGAACACAAAGGGAATGTGGAAAATGATGAATAAAACATACATAACAGAAAAACAACAACAAGCGATAATTGTACATCTGTAGAAATAGATAACAAGATAATTACAGTCAGTCAGGAAATATTAAATTTATATTTTTCAAATATTGCTAAAACGCTGGCTTCAGCAATCCCTCCCCGGAGCACTGAAACACTTCGGTTCCTAATTGAACTCATTTTACTTATATCCAACAGATGAAACAGAAGTAAGATCTGTAATATCAAATCTAAAAAACAAGAGTAGCTGTGCGCAGGGTGGTATAACTGCCAAGTTTCTAAAATAATTCCAGGATTCTTTAAGCGGAATGCTAACGGAGATCATTAATGGATCCTTGGCATCTGGTACATTACATAGTGAGCTAAATGTAGCTAAAGGAGTTCCTGTCTTCAAGGGTGGGGATGTAGGAATCCTAGTAAGTAGAGGACTATCTGTATTCTATCCATGATCTCCAGATTATTAGAAACTATTATTAAAAAGAGACTTCTCACTTTTCAAACAAAATAATTTATTTTATAATCTACAATATGGCTTTCGTGAGAATTCTAACACTGAAATAGCAACCTAAATCTCATAAATCTGCTACAAGAGTCAATAGATTTTAATAGTTTTGCTGGTGGGTTATTTATAGACCTAAAGAAGACCTTCGATACAGTGTACCATAAAATACTGTTAGCTAAATTAGAGAGAGCAGGAGTTCGTGGTGTTACTTTGAAGTGTATTGATAACTATTTTTCTGATAAAAAACAGTATGTAGTGCTGAATAAATGTAGGAGCTCAGCAATTAGAGTAACCCATGCCGTTCCACAGGGGTCGGTATTAGGGCCGATACTCCTAGTCTTCATCAACGACATTGCAACTTCCCGTTTGAAAGGACGTATCACACTATATGCCGACGGCACAAACTTGTTCTATACTGATTGCAATATAGACTCGATTGTTAAAGATATGCAGGAAGACCTCAGTACTCTGTGGTTTTTGGTTTCACGAAAATAAATTAACAATTAATGTGCTAAAGACTAATGATGTGATAATGTCAAAATAAGGTCAGAATGAAATCCCACACAGTAAAATATATATGCACAATACTGAAATAAATCTAGTGAGTACTGTCAAATATCTTGGGTTGGTAATTGATAGGAACTTGAACCGGACAGACCATGTTGAATATATTACTTAAAAGATCACACCTGTCGCAATAATTTTTAAAAAAACTTTGTTATCTTATCCCACAACATCTTCTAAAACAGATCTACTACTCTTTAGTTCATAGTCACCCACAACATTTCAATGTAATCTGGATGCGCTGTAAGAAGTCTGACTTGAATGAGCAAATGGTAGTACAGAATAGAGCTGTTAGAAATATACTTAATCTTCCCTACTTAACGCCAATAAAATATCTATGTCTAAGTGCCAAAATACCACCCCTCAGCATGAGTACAGAATTCAGTGAAGTTGTATTCATGTATAAAATAAAACATAAACCTTTGCATCATCACACTACATATACTCTGAATTCTGTCAACCATCCATATAGTACTAGGCACGCAAATGACTGCATTATACATTGTTGGTTCTTACAAGTATGGTATAAATAGCTTGAAGTTCTCTGTAATCTAAATATTTAATAACATCGCTATGGAGGTAAAAACAGCACCAACTTTGGCAAAATGCAAACAAAGAGTCAAGCGTTATTTTTGGGAATGGTACAGTGCTGTTTAAATAAAAATATCGGTTGTCAGTTAAGTCACTCTCCCAAACAATCTTGCAAACTGTCCTGATCTATTCTTGTACCTCTGCAACTTTGATGTTATGTAAATGTAAATACTCTGAAATCTATTCTTGTACCTCTGCAGTTCTTTTGTTATGTGTATGTACTGTAAATATTCTGTAATCAATTCTTGTACCTCTGAAACTATTATGTTATGTAATTGTAAATACTCTATAACCTTTTCTTATACTTCTGCAACTCTTTATGTTATTTAATTGAAAGTACTCCGTAATCTATTCTTGTACCTCTGTAACTTTCATGTTATGTAAATATAAATACTCTGTAATCTATTCCTGTACCTCTTCAACTTTTATCTTATGTAAAGGTAAATAATCTGTAATCTATTCCTGTACCACTGCAACTTTTATGTTATGTAAACGTAAATACAGTTAGAAATAATTCTCTGTAATCCTCATATTGACGATGTACACATCTTTTATATTGTATGTGTTTAAATGTTCAACCATTTACTAATAAACTTATATACACAAACTATATTTTGATATGTAAGTGCCCGCCACTATGTAATGTCCTGTACAATTCTTATGTATGAGCCTGCAGGCTCGTTGGAATTAATTGAAATAAATAAATTGAAGATTATCAGAAGGAGCAGGAGAAATCACAGAAAATGTAGGAAGCGGCAAGAAATAACCAAGAAGAAATAGAGAAAGCAAAGGAGGAACAAAGAGGAATGTTGGAAATTCTAAGAGAAATGATGGGCAACAAAGAGAAATGATGGAAGAAATGAGCAGAAAACTGGAAGAGAAACAACAAGAAATCATTAAGGAGATGAAAGAAGAGCAACAGAAATAGTTGAAAAAATGAGTAGAAGACGGGAGGAGAAACAGGAAGAAATTATGGAAGAAATGGTCAGATATATACAAGGAGGACACCAAGAATAAATAGAAGAGATTAGAAATATGGAAGAAAGACAGAATGAAGTAATGAAAATAGAAGTTGGAAAAAATGGATCAGAAATAGTCAAAATCAAGAATGATATAATAAATTTGAGAGGAGAAATGATCGAGATAATGGAAAATAAAAGTAGAGAAGTACATGAAGCAGTTAGTAGAATTAGGAAAGAATTGTCAGAGAATAGAAATTGTCTCAAAATATAAAAATAGACGAAATTAAGAAGTTAGCTGAAAACATAGAAACTTTGAACATTGATTCACAAGAAAAATGGGAGCAATGTCAAGAGAAAGTAAATAAGATGAATCAGGGAATAGAGATGGCGAATAAAACCATGGAAGTAAATTTTATAGTAGCTAGAGATCAGAACGGAGATAGATATCATGAAGTAGGATATAGAACGGAATAAGGTAGAGGCTAATGGCAGGATAAATAGAGCAGATGAAGGGTTTAGGCAAATCCCGAAGGAGATACAGGAAATACGAAACGAAACACAAATGACCAAATCGGTGATGTCTAGCTTTAGTGAAGGGAAAAGGGCAATGGAATTGCAAATAAATGAAAGAGAAGCAACACCTACGATGACAGCCTAAACTAACCAGAGTAATGGAAAGGTAATAATCAGTGGCGGCTCGTGAAAAAATCGTCCTACGTGCTACAAAAAACGCTAAATACGCTGTTTTCACTCTTCAGTGCAAACAGGATCTTGGAAATATAGATCCTCACTAAGAACACTAGTTTAATTTCACTTGATATACACTGTAGTGGATAAGTAATTGGATAAATCTCCGTATGAACTTTAACACTAACACAGTGATAGAAAAACACGCACCAACAATATAACCGCGAGATCAAACACCGCAGAAAGCAACTGAAAGTGCTGCCATCCAACTGAATCATTGAGACCTCTATTGCCGGCATAATTTACCTTCTAATGCGGGATAACATTTAGGGTCAGACCAAGATTCTTTGACTCACGTACGAATTAATTATTTGAGACACAAAAGGAAGATGGATATTGGTTGGTTACCTTAATAACAACGTTATTTTTGCGATAGATTGCCCGCAGTTACGCTGTATATTTGAGCCCAGACGATGCTGCTCTCTAGTGGCAGAATCGCTTATCACGTTCAACATCACTGTAGCAGGAGGCATCGAGCACTTCTACCCCCTTGCGGGAGGACAGGTAACTATAGACGGGATCAGTGAAAGTTGATCCCGATTGATGGTATACTCCACCGGCTACGGGGAGTGTTGCAAGCTTGGCTGCGCCTGCGTATTGCTTCCTCCAGGCTACAGGCCAGAGCTCATTTCACATGAGCACGAGAGGAGTTCCCCGAGAGAACAGAGCTAGGTGTTCGACAGATCTCGTCCTGATTTTCACAAAACAGAAGTTCATACCGTACTCAAAACAAAGAAACAAAGAAAAGGCACCAGGATAATTGTACTGATAACAATTAATTCCTTACAGTTCCAAGCACGTACTGACCGGCCGACACTGGTAATAATAGGAAATAGTAATGGAAGTCCATCTATAATATATGTTATTAAAAGCTACTATGACAGACCAAAATACTAATAATTCAGCAAGTATATCTCCAAAAAGTTTTGTAAGAAAGATGAAAGATTATTTCAAGGAGAATAAAATTCCCGAGGAAAAGAAGTTAAGAGTAGTAGAGAAACATTTAGATTCGAACCCGAATCTATGGTTTCAGGCATTCAAATACAGTTTTCATGAATATGATGATTTTAAAACAGCATTTTTAAGATTTTGAAATTCGGAGGTGCTTAAAAATCTGAGACTAGAATTGTATTCTGAAGGATATGCACCCAACGGACAAACTAGGTTCAGTGACTATTTTGCACATCATTTTTATCGTTTCCAAGATTTGGATACAGCTCATAGTGAGTTAAAGCAATTAAAACCATCCAGAAACAATTTCCACCAGAAGGTTACTGGCAGCTGCGAACGTAGAAACGGCAATTGAAATGGAAATTATTGTAAGACAACTAGATATGACCACTGTACATCATACAAACAGGACTGGAGCGAAGCATAAATAATGAAGCGATAAATATTTTAACTCAGGAGAACTTGGATAAAAATATATCAAGTGAGTAGAGAGGAAATGAAAGAAACTATGGAAGAAGAGAGTGGACTGAACGAAAAGAAAGAAGGAAAGAAGAAGAAGAAGATGTAAACGTAGAAGAGGTAGGTTGTGATATGATAGAAGAGAAAATGGAAATGATCAGGATAAAGAATACAGGAATAAAATATATATTCAGGATCTGAAAGAAGCAACTCAAGATAAAAATAAATGGGAAAGAACAATCAAGGATCAAGACGTGAATGGAGATATCTAAGGAGCAGAGATTGTTGAATTGCAGAGGTACAAAAGCAAAGAACAGGAAGGACAAAGATTAAACCCGACTGCCCGATCTTTTGATTATAGATTAGAGGCAGACAAGGATAATAAAAATGCCAATTTCTGGATAGAAGGAAAAGTTGAAAGTGTTGGCGAAGAAAACAAAATTTCAAGTTGGATTATAAAACAAATCGATTCTTGGGAAACAGAATCAGATGAGTTAGTAGAGGACGTAACAGCATATCCAGGAAAGCATCGATGCAATTTACCCATAATAATAGTGAGGATGAACGGCATGAGAACACATTGTCTCATAGATTCTGGGGCGAGCATTAGTGTAATATCAAGAGAATTATTTCACGAAGTTGATCAAAAGAAGAAATTACTGATAATTCCAGTATCAAGAGTTAAAAATTAGAAGAAGAATACCAGATAAGTCTGTCGAGTGTAAAATCCAGACATATTAGAAAATCAGTACAGGAAGGATAAATTTCGAACTCCCCTTTATTGACATGAACAAGATAAAATACAATGTCATACTGGGAATAGATTTCATGATGAGAACAGGAATGACAATAGACATGGAAAACAAGAAATAAAGTTTCCTATTCATAAACCTGATACGGGTGAGACACAAGAGAGAATTAAATTAAAAGAAGAGGCAGATAATAGTGAGAATAGAGTGACGGGAGATAAGTACCAAATCGGGGACTATTCTAGACATGAGATAGAACAGGAAGAGATGGATGGAATGGAGAAAGAGATATTCAAGAGTATTGAAAGAATAATGAAGTTCGAAGAAGAAAAGGAAATTCCAAAACAGGAGAAACTATTGCCAATACAAAAATTTCGTCGCTGGAAAAATCAAAATTATATGAAATCCTCAAACAATATTCCGAAATAAATTCGGACAGATTCCGAATTTCAAATATAAGCTATTAGTAAACGATTGGGCACCATATCGGGGGAAATAATATGCCATACCAGACAAAACATTTTCGGGGAGTTAAGAAGCAAATAAAAGAAATGGTAGATGATGGCATTATAATTAAAACGTCTACAGCGTATTTAAATCCACTCGTAATCCTAAAGAAAAGCAAAGGAAATTTAAGGATATGTCTAGACGCAAGGCCGATGCATGAAAAGTGAATATCGGAATATAACCAAGTTCCAAAAATGAAGGACATCATAAAGAAATTTAAAGACATGAGATACTTCACGAGTATGGGTTTTACGTCTTACTTTCATCATGGTGTTTTGGGGGAAGAGACGAAATTATTAACTGTATTTATGTTTGATAATCAAACATGCGTACTGTAGACTTCCATTTGAACCGAAATATAGCTGTGCAGTTTTAATAAGGGCTTTGGATAGATACCTGGCACCGGAAGTAATGGAATTCTTAACTTATTATGTACATGATTTGGTCTTGGCAACGACAGCATTTGACGAACACTAGGATAAATTGTTAAAGCTGTTAGGGAATTTGAAAAAATACTGGTTTTAAAATAAACCTAGCGAAATCCAAGGACATGTTATAGATGTTGAAGGAATACGACCCAATCCTGTCAAGATAAAGGCAATATGTGATTTCCCACGTCCGAACAAGATTATAACAAGTGAGACAATTCCTCGGAATGATTCAATTTTTCGCAGACCATTGTGAAGGCTATAAAAATGTTGCAGCACAATTTCGAGACCTGTTAAAAACAAATAATCGTTGGATATGGAACAAAGAAGCAGAAAAAACATTCCAGGAAATGAAGGATCTAATGGCGAAAAGTATAACATTAGGTTACCCAGCCTATGAAAAGGAATTTATAATACAGTCGGATGCTTCAAGCATAGGTATAGGTGCATGCCTATACCAGGAGAAAAAAGGAAATCCTCTGAAACGTATTTATTTGGCCTTTGCCACGAAATAAGCTACACTACAACAGAGCAAAAGCTGTTGGCAATCGTTTCTGCTTTACAGCAGTGGAAAAAGATCATCTATGGATACCCTACTGTAATAAGATCGGATCATAAGGCTTTGATATTCGGATTAAACGCCGCAGTGACAAACGAAAGGATAACTAGGTGGATGCTATTTACGCAGCAATTCCAAATTAAAAATAGAATATTGTAGCGGAAAAAGTAACGTACTGGCAGATGCACGCATCCATAATCCAGTTGAAAAAGAAAAAGAAATTCAAAATATAGAGTTGAAACCACAGGATGAAGAACTCTTAGAGCAATTAAATGATTTAAGAAACTTACAGTACACAGATGTGAAATTATTTCAAATTATAAGCGAGTTAGAAAGGAATAATCCTAGCGACAGTAAAGATACAAGCTTAACACGATCATATACATTGCAGGATGGAATGCTGATGACTTCAGTAGGCAAGAATAAAAATATAATGCGTATTGTGCTACCTCAGGCTACACAAAGGAAAGTTATTTGGCACGTGCACAGGATTACTGGACACGGTGTATCGAGAAAGTCACACAGACAACTCTTGAAGGATTCACTTGGAAAGGGTTGATAAGGATGGTGAAAAGTTTGATAAAAACATGTGATATATGCCAGAGAGCAAAGCATAATACTTACTTGACAAAACATCAACCTATATCGATACTGCCAAAGAAAGCAAAAGAAATATATGCAATAGATATTTTCGAAAAATTACCAACCACAATGAAAGGGCACAAATTTTTAGTAGTTATTACAGATATATATTTCAAGTAGGTTTCATTACAGCCAATTCAACGGGCTAATTCTAAACAAGTACCCCAATGTTTAAGAAAAAGTGTGTTACCGAGCATGGGAAAGCCAGATAAGATATTATCAGACAGGGGAACAGAATTTACCTCAGTATAATTCCGCGAAGCGATGAATGAACTAGGAATTAATCATACCTTATGTTCCATAAGACATCCAGCATCTAATCCAGTTGAGAGGCGTATGAAGGATTATTTCAAAATCCTGTCGGATATATTGTTCTGATGGCCACTGGAAATGGATCGATGTAATCCAGATAATTGAGAATAGCATCAGTTATACACTTCATGAGTCAACAGGTCAGATACCAAGTGTTGAACGTCACGGCGGATATCCAAAAGACTATGGGATTCAACATTTGGGCAAGGAAATAAAGAGAGACCGAATATTGAAGTAATAAATCAGTTGGTTAGAGAACGGATGCACAGGCAATTTCAGAGAAGGATTAGAAGAGTCCAACATAAAAAAATTCCATTCCCCACTGAAGGAAGGGGATCTCGCGCTGATCAGGAGACCGATGATGTCCAACACGTCAGCTAAAATATTTTCAAAATTTATACATCTATTTGATGGGCTATTTATTATAAAAAAGCTTTAGGCAATAATGCACATGAAAGTTAAAAACATGAATTGTGCATATAAAAGTGTACATAATGCAACAAATTGGAAGCTATACATAAGGGGGACTAAGAAAATATATATGAGACAATTTAGTAGTGCGTAGGAGATGAATAAAAATATGCTACAATAGGTAAAATATGGCTTATATATGAAGAAGCATTTATCTAAGAAAATGATATGAGGAGGCACACACACTTCGGTAAAGATGAATAAAGAATAGCAATTTACGATAGCGAAATGAGTCATTTAAATAGATATAAAACATGTAAATATATCGCAAGCAATGTATTTAAATCAATGCAGGAAAAATAATGTGCCATTTCATTGTACGAAATTGGTAGTTTATTGGAACTCAAATGGACGCACTTGCAATGATATAAGTAAATACGATGCATAACCTCAGTCATCTACGTCAATAAAATACAATATATGGCATGATCGAGGTAGAAAAGATCAAGGCGGCAGTGACTAAGGCAAGTAAAAGTTCAGAATTCTTAAAACACTACCATTGAGAAAAACCTGCTAATTGAAAGAGCAAACCTGAGCAACGATCGCATTGAGCTAGAGATAAATATCGCAAGCTGCAAGTTACGACATGAAAATAAACTCAAGGGATTTAAGAAAGAGAATTTGCGACATATATATATTAATCGAGGAACGCAGAAATACGAAACCGTAAATAAAGTGGCAAGTCGAGAAGAAAGATAGCAAGAAAGGCTTATATTGCATCTTCAAATCGGCAAGGGATAACCTTTGAATGCGTTACCAAGAAAGAAATCTTTAGGATACGGGAAATAACTAAACTAACATATAAAAGTAGCAATTATAACACACATATCTGAAACAAAGGCAGACATTTTGGTTGTCTACAAGCGCAGTTAGAATTAAAGTGAAAACGACGGACTTAATATTAAAGTTACCATGTTAGAAGGCTATGGAATCCGTATTATGGCGCAGTTGACTTCATCTGTATTTATTTCTGTTGCATTTGCGCAAGACATTCCTTTTAAGATGTTATAAGAAGACGATGGCCCGATGTCCGAAGAAGACTGACCTGAGGTGACGGCAAAGGAACCTTACCTATCCCAGAGCAATCTAATGACCAGCGAGAGGATGTAATTGCCGTACCTGGACTACAGATGTCCTGGAGCACCTAATGCAATCCCGTTGGAGCGGATGGAAAAATATGTCTTCTTTATTAGCGCAGTAAGTTAGATAAGTCTTGCAGATTTTAATACAATCTTTAATTTGTTGGTGAATAAGTGGTGAGACGTTGTGATCATCCAATTAGCTCAGATATGTTAAATTTTCGCGAATTAATTATATATTTGTGTCGAAATGTAGGGTAGTCATCTGAATAACATAATCAATCCTTGGCTAGGATATGTGTGAAGTGAATAACATGTAAGTGCTATCGCAGTGACATTTAATCAAATGATGAGGTTATTATATATGAATTATGAGATCCGTAACGATATAATAGTGAAGATCATAAGTGAGTAAGGGTTAATATCTTGTAATATGGAGATCGTACAGTGCCGTATAAAGATCGGAATTGGTTTATATGAGGATATGAGAGTTATGTGAAGTGAAACGGAGATTGGTTGAGAAGAAATGGATTAATCAAGTGGATAAATGATGGTTAGAGAATTCTGTGCGTCATGTTAAGGTATATGTATATATGAAGGTTATATGCAAGAGAAAGAAGAAATACGACATTGAGATGTGAAGAAAGTGGTATATGAATATTGAATGAATGTGAAGTGGAATAAAGAATGTGACATGTATTGTTTCGTCGATAAAGATGAAAATAATTTGTTATGAAGACAACAATAAGAAGGTTGGCGCAATCCAGGGTTAGTAAAGTACCTGATTCCAGGATGTGTGATAGTTAATAGGTATTCCATATCTAACATGTATGAAAACGTATTATGACGTTTATAAGGAGTTAAGGCACTAGTAAAACATCGAGATAATTAATTGTAGGGAACATTGAGTAGGATAATGATCAGAAATTAACACATACCTCTACTATAAGTTGAATATTTGCTGAACAAGTACATGGCACTTATTTAATCCTATGCTCAACTATGATAAGTTTCCATGATTATATAATTCCAGAAGGTAATGATTGATAGAGTCTTCGTGAATAATACTCTATACCTGTCCGACTCGTTGGCTGAATGGTCAGCGTACTGGCCTTCGGTTCAGAGGGTCCCGGGTTCGATTCCCGGCCGGTTCGGGGATTTTAACCTCAATTGGTTAATTCCTACGGCACGGGGGCTGGATGTGTTGTCTTCATCATCATTTCATCCTCATCACGACGTGCAGGTTGCCCACTGGTGTCAAATAGAAAGACCTGCAACTGGCGAGCCGAACTCGTTCTGGGATATCCCGGCACTAAAAGCCATACGACATTTTATTTCATTACTCTATACCTATTTTAATAAATAACAGTAAGTGAGGTGTTGGAATTTAATTAATTACCTGGCGATAGATTTCATGAGACACATTTAGATTATTAAAATAATTTGGAAGATTTATGAGATGAATGATATCCATTTGAGCTGATATGTGATAGTAGATATTGATATAGAAAATAGCGCATAATGTGGTTGACTTAATACTTATCTTTTCCTGATATATCCGTGAAGCAGGATAGCTGATAATAAATTTTATCCTCATCCTAAATAACTAAAAGAGTAGGTATATAATTACAAGAAGAAAAGTAATTGATGTGAAATGTATTATTTCCCAAGAAGATTTGTAAATATTTTGAGATACTTTAATTGAAGTTAGGGACATTTTCTTTCACACAGATAACTAATGATACAAAGATAATGATGTGAATTCATTTACATGAGTTGAGCCTTCCAGAATTATTCCAATTTTCTATTGTACATCATTATTATTCCAACTTAATTAAAGATCTTTGATACAACGATGGAAGTTAATTAATATGAATTTTCAATGAAGATAATCATTCTTTTCAACAATATTTCATTCCTTTTCTTAATTTTCTAGATTTTAAATAAATAGATGTAACAAAGATATTGGCATTTATGTTCATACTCTAGCATGAGCATCGTTGTCATATAGTCATCCATAATTAAGATATGGTCGGAATTATTTGACATAAGTGATAGTTGGTGCGGTGGAGACGTCCATTGGCATTGGCGATAGATGGAAAATCCGTAGGTCAGATAACCCTTCGCAAATTTCTCCGAATCCACGAGACGAATATATACTTTTTTGGAAATTGAACCTGAGCGAGCAAGAGTGGATTTCTTCGTGACCCTCCCTGGACCCAGGATAGGCGTAATACTTATACAACGCTTATTCTGGTGTACAGATCCAGTATACAGGATGTGTCCCAAAAAAGCACCGACAACGTTTAGTATGTTGTGCGTGAAGGTAAACTGATTGGTTTTCAAGAAGGAACCCATATCCACGAACGCACGGCTTGGACTCTGTAACGCATCGAACTGTGCGATGGGTGTGCGTTCTACACGTCGTCAATAAAACTAACATGAGTAGCACTTCGGGCTCATTACGAACGAGGTTCGAACTGTGTACCTTCTACGTCATTGCATTGCATCGTCGGTACTGAGCCTCAAGCTCACAGCCCAGTCGTGCGGTTGTCTCTGAAGAATTTCTGTCGCTCCGTGGACTCGAGCAATAAGGTCCTTCGCTGACGTTACAGGAGTGTCATACATTATACTCTTAATGTTATTCCACAGAAAGTAGTCGAGAGGTGTCAAATTTGTTGAATCTGGCGACCATGCTGGCAATGGAACTGGTTCATCTCTACCAATTCATCGATTTGGATATGCGACGTTGAGGTGATTCCTCACATTTACATCAAAGTGTGCTGGAGCTCCGTCGTGTTGCAGACACATTACCTGCCGAACACTTAGTGACACTTCATCCAATAGGGTAGGCAAAACATCTCTATTAAATATGAGGTAGATCTGTCCTATCAGTCTGTTTGGCAGTAGATATGGCCCAATGATATGGTCACCAATTTTCCCAGCCCAGATGTTAATACCGAACATGTGTTGGTGATTTCGAACCTTCTGTGCACGCGGATTTTCGTCCGCCCAACATGGATGTTGTGCAAGTTTAAAACTCCGTCTGTCGTAAAAGTGCATTCATCCGTGAATAGCACAAAGCTTGGAATTGTGGTTAGAGTTTGCATTGTTGTAAGTACCACTGCGGAAACTGTACTCGTCATGGGTAGTCCTCCTCCCGTAATGCCTGGACTTTTTGCAGATAGTATGGATGGAGCTGCTGTTCATGGACAACACGCCACACGGCACTTTTATCTGTATGCAGCGCCTGTGCCACTTGCCTAGTATGAGTAATGGGTCCCCTTCGAATATTGTCAACACGTTCTCCTCAAACGGTAGTCTTCGAGCCGAGCGTGGACGGCCCTCATCACGTTTTGGCACCTAACATAGGACAAACAGTAGAATGGGGATAGTGCGTATTAGCAAGTAACAAGCACAAAGTGCTACTACTTTACTTTACAATGGACACACCTCAGGCAGAGAGTACCTACGTTGAACTATCCAGCTTCTTTTAGTCGTTTCTTGATGGCCGTGAACGTGGAATGATGTGGGGTACGTCTGTTTGGAAAACGTTCCGCATACAATTTTGCAGCAGTTCTACCGTTGTAATCCGCTTCGCCGTATGTAAGCACCATAGCGGTCATTTTCGCAGCTGTGTACTTGTACATGTCGCAATGGTGTTAACAACGTAACTGCTTTGGCAGAGTACCGTACACAACTAACGCAGTAGGATACGCACCAAGGACTGTGTGGAGGAATGTAGCGCATGCGCAGGACTTTTATTAGGCTGAGGTCATCCATCCGCAGTGCACAGGTGGCTAAGGGGTTGCATACCTTCCGTATTAAGACTGCTGTACCAAATCGGAACAAATTGTCACAATTGTTCTCGGAATTCGACGTTCTCGAGCGCCCAAACCGTGCATTTCCGGACAGGGGCTCCTTTAAACCGACCAGTCCGCCATCCCGCACAACATATTGAGCCTTGTCGGTGTTTCTTAGGGACCCCCTGTATGTACTTGGTTTTCTATATCTCATGGGAACTTTCATTAATCTATGGTCTGGTTTCAAGGCATAGACCAACAGCGTGTGTTTGTGCAAACGAATATGTCTCTAAAACCAAGTGTTAGTGTCATTGCTCGAAGAGGTACAGTATCAAAGGGAATAATACTCATGTTATTTGTTTTTACGTCCCCCTAACTACATTTATGGTTTTCGGATACGCCGAGGTGCCGGAATTTTATTTCCACAGAAGTTCTTTTACGTGCACGTAAATCTAACGACATGAGGATGGCGTATTTGAGCACCTTCAAATACCACCGGACTGAGCCTGGATGGAACCTTCCATGTCGGGGCGAGAAGGACAGCACCTCAACCGTCTGAACCACTCAGTCCGACGTATCAAAGTGATATACCATGTGTTGATGGTGAGGGCCGGCAATTTGTATTGATACACAAAACAGTGAAGGGCGATATAGCATAAATGCATTGCAACTAATGGTCGTCAGGCTCACTACTAATGGTAGTGCTGTCCTCGCCGTCGTTTCACATTGCTTTTTGTTCTAGGATTATTGAATGTATATATGGAGTCTTCCTGCAGTTGTCAATATTTATTGTATTATTATTTTATATTTGTTGTGTGTTGAAGTGCTAATGTACATACTATGGTTAGGTCCGTATATATTTACACTAGCAAGATACCCGTGCTTCGCTACGGTATTACACTGAAATTTATAATTAAATGCTTATTGTTTTCGATACATAATCCGTCGAAATTCGCGATCCGACTCGTTTTCTGCGAGAATCCGCCAACATTCGCGATCTGACTTTTCTTCTAATAGATTACGGCAAGTTTCCTCCCATTTTTCAATCTTTCTTTGCAGCAATCGATTTCGTACTTCACGGAGTAGGTCCAGGTATTCCACCCGGTCAGTTGGGTCCCTAAATCTTTGCCATCTTTTCCTATAAGCATTTTTAATATGGATCAAATCCTTCAGGAGATCCGGCTTGGTGTCATCTTGGGTGTCTTGGCGGTACTGAACCCGCCGCCGGACTGCATTCTTAGTCTTTACCCATCCAGGACCAATTTCAAGCGCGGTCCGCACATTTGATGACGGTCCAGAACATTATTATTATTATTATTATTATTATTATTATTATTATTATTATTATTAGATGTTCTGGACCCCACAGCAAGATCCAATACCGCTACGTGGCGGTAAATTACATCTGCTGCCATTGTCATTGTTGACAATGTGACCAGCACCATTGTCGCGGGTAGGCAAGTGTGCGGGTTTTCTGACGATACGAATGACTGACTTCCGAGCATTATTGACCTTATTATAGAGGTGAACAATTTGACGGTCAATCGCATCCCTATCCTTTATTTCAAATGTGTTTAAATTTTTATTTATATGCCAGGAGAATCTACTGTAATCTAAGAACGTTCTCCGAAGGAAAAGATGCCTGTTGAGAATAAACCCAGGAAAGATTAAAAATGATCGATTAATGATCAGAATAAGTACATCGAAAATCTACAGCCTGTTTCCAGTCATTCGACAGGGTCAGGAATGGAATGAATAAAGCCCCATCTAGCGGCGACAATAGGAATTGTGCCGGCTGCCGTTGCACACCTCTGGGGCAATGATCGATGAATGACAAATGAAATGAAATACTGGACAGTGTTGCTGGAATGAATTATGACAGGAAAAATCGGAGTAAACGGAGAAAATCCTGTCCCGCCTTCGCTTTGCCCAACACGAACGTCACATGGAGTGACCGGGGTTTGAACCGCGGAACCCAGCTGTGAGAGGCCGGCGCGCTGCCGCCTGACCAACGGAGGCTCCTCATAAGTACATTATGAGCAGTAAAATCAATTGGTCTCACCTCCTTTTACACCCCACCGCCGTTAAGTTTATTAATACCCCCCAAAGAAACAAATTAAAAGAAGGCGTGTTTCTTTATGTTTAAAGGAGATTCCAAACACCAATGTTCTCGTCTATTACCTTCCGTTTTGAGATATAAGTATCCCCATAAAAATAATTCACTTTCTTTCACTTCCTTTCACACTCCTCCCATCCCCCAAGTGAATCATCCGGCAAAAAATACTGTTTCTTTAATAGTAAAGGATGTTCTAAATACCAATTATCACGACTCTAACTTCTTCAGTTTTTGATTTATGTGTCCTCATGAAAGGAATTCAACTTTTTTTTCACTCCCGCCCCCCAAGATGGTTTCCCCCCAAAACGCGTTTTTCTTTGTTTTTAAAGGAGATCCAAATACCAATGGTCACGTCTGTAACAACTTTAGTTTTTATTAGATGTATGTATTCTCGTACAATTAAGTCAATTAATTTTTCAATTCTTTCATTGGATTTTCCGAAAATACGTTTTTTAAACTTTTAAAACAGATTCCAAACATCAAATTTCACGTCTGTAACATCGTCAGTTTTGAGATATCAGTAGCCTAATTAAAAGAATTCAACACCATTTTCAGTCACTTTTACCCCCTCCACCCAAGTGTTATTTCCAAAAACTAAAAATACACGTTTCTTTATTTTTAATAGAGATTCAAAATACCATTTTTTACTTCTGTAACGTGTTGAGGTTTTTGAGATACTGTAGAAATTCTCATTTTAAAATTTCACCCCTTTTTAGTTCGCCTTAAAAGGTGTTTCCAAAAACAAATCACCTATGTTTCTTTACATTTACAGGAGATTCCAAATACACACTTTTTACGTCTGTAACATTTTACGTTTCTCAGATATTCTGTAGATATAGTCTTTCAAAAAATTCACCCCAATTTCTCACTCCTGTTTAACCGCCATTAATTGGATTTTCCAAAAACAAAAAATATGTGTTTATTTTTAAAGGAGATCCCATATACAAATTTTCAGTTCTGTAATTTCTTCAGTTTCTGAGATGTATGTATCCTCATTAAAGGCATTCAACCCATTATTCACACTTTTACACCCCTCAGGTTGCGATTTACGGAAAACAAAAAATACGTGTTCCTTTATTTTTAAAGGAGATTCTAAATATCAATTTTTTACATCTGTAAACTTTTAAAGTTTTAAGATGTAGACACACTCATTTTAAAAATTCACCCCCCTTTTCACCCCCATTATTTGGATTTTACAAAAACGAAAAATTACCTGTTCCTTTATTTTTAAAGTAGATTCCAAATACCAATTTTCAGGTCTCTGATATCTTCAGGTTCTGAAAGATAAGTAGCCTCATTAAAAGCATTCAACCCATTTTCACCCTTTTCCACCCTTCCTATTGGGATTTTCTGAAAACAAAAAATACGCGTTTCTTTATTTTTAGGGGAGGTTCTAAATACCAATTTTTACATCTATAATCTTTAAAAGTTTTGAGATATAGATACACTCATTTTAAAATGTCACCCCCTTTTCACCCCCCATTAATTGGATTTTCCAAAAACAAAAATACGTGTTTATTTATTCATAAAGGAGATCCCAAACACCAATTTTCAGGTCTGTAATATCTTCAGGTTCTGAAATATAAGTAGCCTCATTAAAGGCATTCAACACCTTTTTCACCCTTTTCCACCCTTCCTATTGGGATTTTCCGAAAACAAAAAATACGTGTTTCTTTATTTTTAAAGGAGATTCTAAATACCAATTTTTACATCTATAAACTTTAAAAGTTTTGACATATAGATACACTCATTTAAAAAATTCACAACCTTTTTCATCCCAATTAATTGGATTTTCCAAAAACAAAAAAATAAGTGTTTCTTTATTTTTAAAGGAGATCCCGAACACCAATTTTCAGGTCTGTAATATCTTCAGTTTCTGAGATATAAGTAGCCTCATTGAAGGCATTCAACCCCTTCTTCACCCCTTTTCACGTCTTCTATTGGGATTTTCCGAAAAAAATACGTGTTTCTTAATTTTTAATGATGATTCTAAATACCAATTTTTACATCTGTAAACTTTAAAAGTTTTGAGATATCGATGCACTCATTTTAAAAATTTAACCCGCTTTTCACCCTCTCATTAATTGTTTTTTCCAAAAACAAAAAATACGTGTTTCTTTCTTTTAAAAGAGATCAAAAGTACCAATTTTCAGGTCTGTAATATCTTCTGTTTCTGAAATATAAGAACCGGAATCCTGATTAAAGGCATTCATCCGATTTTTCACCCTTTTTCACCCCTCCTATTGGGATTTTCTGAAAACAAAAAAATACGTTTTTCCTTTTTTTTTAATGAAGATTCTAAATACCAATTTTTACATCTGTAAACTTTTAAGGTTTTGAGATATAGATACACTCATTTTAAAATGTAACCCCCTCTTTTCACCCCCTTAGCAACGGGATATCCAAAAACCCTCTCTTAGCGAGCACCTACATCTTAATATGAATATATCCTCAAAATTTCATTTCTTTATATCCAGTAGTTTTGGCTCGGCGATGATTAATCAGTCAGTCAGTCAGTCAGTCAGTCAGTCAGTCAGTCAGTCAGTCAGTCAGTCAGTCAGTCAGTCAGTCAGTCAGTCAGTCAGTCAGTCAGTCAGTCAGTCAGGCCAAGCTATTTTATATATTTAGATATATATGTATATAGTTTATTTTAAATTAGTGTAAAGCAATTGGAGAATCTAATTGCAGTTCCTATCTGTTTATTGGTTTTCAGAGGGTATTGGTAAGGCCTGAAGCAGATGTACCAGTACGCAATTTTATGTGCACGCCCACGGGGAGAGAATTATCACGCTCTTTCAAAATTAGAGATATCCATTTTGGTGAACTCGGGACACTTCAGTTACGGTACTTACTTCGTTTATTTTATTTCGTGAGGCATGTATTTATTCACATACTTTAAATTACATATCATCTTGATGCCGGTGCCAGTATAGTATCTCCTGAATGCGTTTGTTGCAGTTTTTGCTTTCTCGTATGTTGGTGCGTTCATTGTGTTTTAGAAATGTCTCAGGAAAATATACTAGAACTTAGTGGATCTCCAGAGAGCTGGGCTGAGTGGTTGAGACGGCTGAGACGCTGGCCATCTGACCCAAACTTGACAGGTTCGATCCTGGCCCAGTGCGTTGGTATTTGAAGGTGTTCAGATACTCCAGCCTCGTGTCTTTAGATTCACTGACACGTGAAACAACTCCTGCAGGAAACGGTTCCGGCACCTTGGCGTCTCCGAGAACCGTCAAAAAGTGGTTATTTGAACGTAAAAGCAATAATATTGTTTATTAATCTACAGAGTGTCCATCAGGTTAGGTGTTTGAAAACTCTTTTAATAGACTCTTCAAGCATAGTTCTTAATTTTATGTTCATACCTGTATTCTCCTGCTTGTCTTTTAGACCAACATATTGTCAACTTCTACAACAATATTTTTTCTTCAGATAAAAGGAACATTGCTGCGAATGATAGGTCTTTACATATTATGTTAAAAGGACAATTCCTGAACATACATAATACGAGGGTTGGGGCAGAAGTCATGGCAACTATTTTTTTCTTGAAGATACCAGTCCGGTTGGAAAATGTGATATATCCAGACGAAAGGACAAGGTGTTAACTACATGTGTAGACAATGAATAGCACTGAAATATTGTAACATACTACTTTATTACGGTAGTATACAGGGCAATATGGCCTTCCCGGTGCAAAAGAATGACAACATAGTACACATAAAGTTAACATGACAAACCTGGGCCTAAAGACCCTCAAAATAGTCCCCTGCTACTGACACCACACGCTGCCAACAATATGGGGGGCGCTGAATACCATCTGCCTCAGCATTTGCCAAACCATGTGTTAATCGGGTCACCTGTTGGCGCACAGCACTAGCAATGTCCTCTCGTGTTGCAAACCGCCTACTACGTAGTGGTTCCTTAATCTTTCGAAATAAGATCAAAGTCACAGGGCGAAATGTCGGGAGAGTACGGTGGGTGCTCCAATTCCTCCCATCCCCAACGTCGCAGTAGCTGCCCTACACACTTTGCTTTATGTGATTTTGCATTGTCGTGCAGGATTATTGCACTGTCCACAAGATCCGAACGTTTCTCCGGAACGCCACGTCGTACCTGTCGCATCAGGAGTCCCTGTAGTACTGTGCGGTCTGCCATGTGGAACAAAGTTGCAAACAATGACACCCCTGACGTCATACGCGAGAATCACCATCAATTTGACTGGGGAAGGATTTTGACGGACCTTCTGCCTCCTTGGTGATCCAGCATGTCGCAACTCCGCGGACTGACGTTTCAGATCTGGTTCGTATGCCCTGGCCCAAAATTCATCGATGGCGATCTTTCGTGACAAGAATTGATCACCGTCCTGTTGCCAGCATGCAAGGTGGTAGGAACATATTGCATAGCGCACCCACCTTTGAATTTCCGTCAGTGCATGCGGTACCCACCGCGATGCGATATTGCGCAGTTGCAGCTCATTACGCAATATCCTGTGGACGATGCGTTTCTCGATACCACTTGCCCTCTCTAACTCCAGTAGCGTCCATCGTCTGTCTTCATCCAGGAGCTGCTCGATGACGGTACGTGCCACGTCGGTCCGCACACTGACATGTCGCCCCGAACGTTGCTCATCACTGGTTGACACACGTCCTTGCTGAAACTTTCCTACCCACCGTGTTACTGTACGGTATGGTAGGGCGTTATTCCCAAGGGCTTCCACTAATTCACTGTGACATTCCATCACATTTCTCCGTCGCAGAACTGCTATGTAGATGTAAGCGCGCTGCTCAACACAGGTCACTTCCATCTCGCACGACACTCACCAACTGACTGATTCCACAGCCCTCGCTGCGATACTACCAGCTATCACAGAACCATCTGTTGTTCTGCATTCACAATATGCCTGCAGAACTTCTACACGACACATACGTTTGTGATCCGTTCACATATCTACAAGAAAAAATAGTTGCCTTGACTTTTCCCCCAATCCTTGCACATTTTCATTATAGTCTGTTATGCCTTTAAGCGTTCAGTCTGCAAGCCTCTATTAATTTACTATACGTCGCCACAATCCTCTATTTGCAGCTAGTGCTGTGGCCTCATTTAGTTCTATACCTCGTATCTTTAAATCGTTAGAAACTGAGTCTAACCATCGTCGTCTTGGTCTCCCTCTACTTCTCTTAGTCTCCATAACAGAGTCCATTATTCTCGATTCGCCTCGCATGACCCCAACACCGAAGCCGGTTTAAGCGTACAGCTTCATCCATCGAGTTCATTCCTAAATTAGCCTTTATCTCCGATTTCCGAGTTCCCTCTTGCCATTGTTCCCACCTGTTTGTACCAGCAATCATTCTCGCTATGTTCATGTCTGTTACTTCTTACTTATGAATAAGATATCATGAGTCCACCCAGCTTTGATTCCCGTAAAGCAAAGTTGGTCTGAAAACAGACCGATATAAAGATAGTTTCATGTTGGAGCTGACTTTCTTCTTACAGAATACTGTTGATCGCAACTGCGAGCTCACTGCATTAGCTTTACTACACCTTGATTCAATCTCACTTACTAGATTACCATCCGGGGAGAACACCCAACCTAAATACTTGAAATTATCTACCTGTTCTAGCTTTGTATCACCAATCTGACATTAAATTGTGTTGAATTTCTTACCTACTGACATCAATTCAGTCTTCGAAAGGCTAATTTTCATACCATACTCATTGAACATATTTTCAGGTTCCAACTGCATGCTTTCGGCACAATCTACCATTAAGACCAAGTCGTCAGCATAGGCCAGACTGCTTATTAAATTTCCCCCTTACTGAGTCCCTCCCTGCCATTTTATACCTTTCAGCAGATGATCCTTGTAAACTACGAAGAGCAAAGGTGAAAGATTACAGCCTTGTCTAACTCTTGTAAGTACCCTGAACCAAGAACGCATTCTACCATCAATTCTCACTGAAGCCCAATTGTCAACATAAATGCCTTTGATTGATTTTAATAATCTACCTTTAATTAAATAGTCTTCCAGTATGGCGAAAATACTTTCCCACGGTACCCTGTCATATGCTTTCTCTAGATCTGCGAAACATAAACACAAGTGCCTATTCCTCTCGTAGCATTCTTCACTTACCTGGCGCATACTGAAAATCTGATCCTGACAGCCCCTCTGTGATCTGAATCCACACAGATTTTCATCCAACTTCCTCTGAACTACCGATCGCACCCTCCCTTCTTAGATGCCAGTGAATACTTTGCCTGGTATACTAATCAATGAGATATCTCGATAGTTGTTGCCATCCTTCCTGTTCCCTTGCTTATTGATAGGTGCACTTACTGCTTTTGTCCAATCCGTAGGTACCTTACCAATACTCCATGCTAATTTTACTACTCTATGAAGCAATTTCATCCCTGCCTTCCCACTATACTTCGCCATTTCAGGTCAAATTTCATCTATTCCTGCTTCTTTATGACAATGGAGTTTATTTACCATCCGTTCCACTTCCTCAAGCGTAATTTCACCAACACCATCTTCCTCTTCACCATAAGCTTGGCTGTTCGCAACACCACCAGGAAGATTTCCTTTTACGTTGAGAAGTTGTTCGAAATATTCTCTGCACCTCTCCAGTGATTCCCTGGGATCTATTATCAGTTCACCTGAATTACTCAAAACACAGTTCATTTCCTTTTCCCTCCCTTCCAAAATTCTTTATTACTGTCCAAAATGGTTTCCCTGCCGCTTGACCTAGCCTTTCCAGTTTATTACCAAAATCATCCCAGGACTTCTTTTTGGATTCAACAACTATTTGTTTCGCTCTGTTTCTTTAATCTACGTACAAATCCCTGTCTGCCTCGGCCCTTGTGTAGAGCCATTTCTGATAAGCCTTCTTTTTACGTTTACAGGCTGCTCTCACTTCATCATTCCACCAAGATGTTCTCCTTTTCCCATCTTTACAAACAGTTGTTTCTAGATATTCCCTTTCTGTTTCTACTACAGCATCTCTGTATGCCACCCATTCTCTTTCTATATCCTGAACCTGCTTACTGTCTATTGTTCGAAACTTCTCATTAATCATATCCATGTACTTCTGTCTAATTTCCTCGTCCTGGATATTTTATAACCTTATTCGATAGCAGACCGATTTCACTTTCTCTACCCTAGGCCTAGAGATACGTAATTCACTACAGATCAGATAGTGGGCTGTATCATTGAAAAAAACCAGAAAACTCGCACATTCCTAACAGATTTCCTGAATTCGAAGTCGGTTAGGATATAGTCTATTATGGATCTGGTACCCCTAACCTCCCATGTGTAGCGGTGAATAGCCTTATGCTTGAAAATTGTATTCGTAACTGCTAAACACATACTAGCACAGAAGTCCAGCAAACGCTCCCCATTCCCATTAGCTTCCATATCTTCCCCATATTTACCAATCACCCTTTCGTATCCTTCAGTTCTATTTCCAACTCTCGCATTGAAATCACCCATTAGCATTATTAGATCCTTGTTGTTGACCCTGACCACGATGCCACTCTCTGCTTCATAAAACTTGTCAACTTCAGCCTCATCTGCACCCTCACATGGTGAATACACTGAGACAATTCTCGTCCTAATTCCCCTGATTACCAAATCTACCCACATCATTCGCTCATTTACGTGCCTTACAGAAACTATGTTGCGTGCAATGGTATTCCTGATAAAGAGCCCTACCCCAGACTCTGCCCTTCCCTTTCTAACACCCGTCAAGTACACTTTATAATCTCGTATCTTTTCCTCGTTATCTCCCCTTACCCGAACAGCACTTACTCCTAGCACATTCAGATGCATCCTCCTTGCTGACTCAGCCAGTTCTACTTTCTTTCTTCCATAAGCCCTATTAATATTGATAGCTCCCCATCGAATTCCATTTTGTTCGCCAGGTTGTTTCCAAGGAGTCCCTCGCCTGTCAAATGGGAGTGGGACTCCGTTACTCCCATAGGTCCTAGGCTTGCCTAAAATGTTCTGAGCTCGGTAAATTCATGAAGCAGGATGCTACCCTACTTACACTTAGTCCATGTGAGGATCTCTCCTCTAACGGGTTATGGACCACCGGTGGATTGTATAGTCCTAGCCGCCTGAGCACAAGGAGGGCCATGACTCAGAATATGTCCGAGGTGCCCACACCCATTCCATAGCAACTGGTATCCCGACTCCCAGGACCACTTACCAGGCCACTCAGTCGTTGCCCATGGTTCACGAACCTGGACGTGGCTACAATAACCCACACCATGAACCATCAATTCCTGAAATTCAAAAATACTATTCCAAAGAAATATATTATTGTAATACGTACAGTTTTCATTTACAGAACTTAAACAGGCTTCCAATGAAAGAAATAATGTTTTTAATCATTCTACTTGCGGAAACAATCTTAGCCACCTAATCTTGCGATGACACAAAAGCTGTTGATGACTGATTTCTACAACATCACAGAAGTCTTCAAGTTCTTCAGTGCGAATTCTGTACTAAGTGAATCAGCTACCCCTACCAATACTGTTTTATGCAAACCACAGTTTTATATACTTCCGGAAAACATCTGTCCTTCAGGCACGCACAGTAAACACAGTAACGCGGATGCATTTATATTTACGGCCTACAAAAGAGATTAAAGAAAGAAAGGAAGTAGTTATACCACAACATTATTAAACAATAAAAATCTGGAGTAGTCCACCTGGTGGCATTGATCGTTAAGGCTCTGTGGTCTTACACCACAGTTAAACGGTTCGTGTCGCGTTGGTCGATAAATTTTTCATCATCCGGATGTTGGCTGGCAGGGAGGAGAGGTGGTGGTATACAATTTCTAATTACTAGATTGGGTTCTAAAAGCCTGGAATCAGTCCCAAACCTTTCCTGAGTGTTCATATGGGGGTGAGGACATATGACGCTTTTGATTGTGATTCGTCCGTCGGATGGAAAAGTTAAGCCTTGAGCAGATCCCTCGGTGCTATTCGACGGAAGTAGGCTATATACCGGCATCGGGTTTCACTTTGTCCTTTTCTATTATCATATATCACGTCATTCGTTTCATCTAGGAAGTTGACGTCAGGAAGGGCGTCCGGTCTATAAACTCGCTACGAATATTCATCTAACTTCATACGCGACCCCAAAAGAGAAACGATACAAATGTGGGAGAACAACAAATAGAAATCACGGGTGCGCTGTCTAAACAATCTGTTATGTGAATGATACATCTGTGAAAGACAAAGTGGACGTTGTGACTGAGTTAAAACTTGCATCGGCTGTAATCTACACGTATTGAGCCGCAGTACAGTATAGCGTAGATAAAAGCAAAGTCACCTCCGTACTGGCCATGAAGGCCCTTGTAGGAGTGGAAGGTAAAGGCTTCCACCATTGTTAACCTCGGCACGTGATGGGGTAGAGTGGTTGGCTCTACGCCCGGCCGCGTTTGGCCCCAGGAATTAATCTGGTACTCATTTTGGTGCAGGCTGAGTGAACCTCAGGGCTATATGCACCTCCGGAAGTGGAAATCTCGTTTCTTAAATTCTACGACTTCCTGACGGGGATTCGTACCCACGTCCTGCCGGGCGAAGCGAGCACGGCTTTACCGCCTCGGCCAGGCAGCCCCTAGTATAGCGAAGATGGTAAGAGAAATCCGAACGCTACGATGCACCCGTCTTCCATGTGATACGTACGTGTCCGGGGCTGGGATATTTTGTTCGATTTATTTAGAATTTTACTATCTCTTAATATTCGTGAAATATCCTCCTTTATGCAGATTTTAAGTGAATGAATTTGATGTGGCAATATGTCATCACGTTCGGACGACGAAATGATAGGTAGTGTGTGTGTGTGTGTGTGTGTGTGTGTGTGTGTGTGTGTGTGTGTGAAAGAGAGAGAGACAATACTACTAACCAGTTCCTCTCCGCCTGCATTGAACTTTTTTACGCGATATAGCACGATACATAGTACGCTTCGTCTGTTCTCTAGCGCGATCTGTCTCCACTGAGTGTTGCGATCTTATTGCTGCTCTGCCTAATGTCTCAGCTGCTGACGTAATTGCTCTACGTTTTATCATATTCTAGATTCTTCTGTGCCCCCACGTGCCCCTCGTTTCTCTTAAGCTTCATCAATATAAAAATGACAAGCTCATCTCCTTTCCTCTTTTTTCATTCCGTGTTCATCATGGTTTGTTCGAGGTGTAGGGGATATCGGGCTATGATGTTGGAGCTGCTTCTTCCTGATGTTATGACTGCCTACTGAAAAATGAAAACCTACAACCTGTTTTCGAGTCATTGACCGGATCAGGGATGGATGAATGAAGCAAATATAGGCTATTAGTACGATGGTATGACTGCCTACTATCAAGTGAAAGAATAAGAGACAAAATTATATATTTTAAATAATTCTGTGGGTCAGAATTCAAAGGGGTGGCCTGCTTGATTTATACACATCTGGGCAAGCCGCTGAATGGATATTCTAGTACGATGAAGCAAAGCCAGTCTTATTATCTACGGGTTTCAGTGACGAGTTGTTGAAGTCGAGTAGATGAGCAATATATGTTCTAAAAGAATGGGTGCTGAGTCGGCATTTTTGCACGAGGTCATTGACCCCTAGTTGAGTAGTAAGGCTATGTAGGTTCTACACCATTGAACGCGGAATAACGTCATAACCTTGCATACTAGAGCAAACCTAAGCTCACAGACTCCATAGGAGGGGCCTAATTGCTCAGGGTATGATCTGGGGTGCTTCTGACCCCCATCGGAGGTTATGACGTCTTACGCATACATACGAAGGCAATGCTAACCTCACTGGCTAATCTGGAGTGTTTTTGACCGCTAGGTAAGTTTATGACGTCATATTCTAACGTACGAGGGCAATGCTGACACGACATTATGAAGTCTTAACCTAAACTTGCGCACGAACGCTAACCTAACCTCACACACAGGCTCCCCTCGGAGGAGTCCAATCGGTTAGGTGACTGGTAGTTGAGGTTATGACGTGTTATCCTAACCTCGCTACGAGGAACGCCAAACTAACATCAGTGGGGTTCCCCTTGGAGGAGCCGAACTGTTGAGGTGACTTGTAGGTGTGGTTAACACGTGTGTTATCATATTTTTGGCCACGAACTGTAACCTAACCTCACACACGCACTATGTCGTCTCTTCCCTTGGATTAGCGACGGAGCTGTGACATAATAAGCGCGGACGGTGAAGAAAGGTGCTGGAAGAAATATGAGGAAGCATGCTGGGCATGGACTAATCAATAAGGTGATTGTTCTTCTTCCTTTTGAACTTCATCTTCCTAGTTACCAGTACTGTGGCCCTGGAACTCGACTTGACGTCCGCTTGGCACGTGGTGACCCTGGTTTTAATATGTTAGATGCTGCCTGCAAAGAGCATGACATTGCTTGTGGTCAAAATAAACCTGAACTAAGACGTGTAGCTGATGAAAATCTGCTTCGTAAAGCTATGCAGCGTGTGACGTCACCTAATGCTACAGTTCCTGAGAAGATTGCTGCACTTGTCGTTGCCGGTGCAATGGAAGGAAAACTGTTACTGGGTGATGGTATTAAACAGCGAAGACAGTAGAATAATCTTTATACGAAAGGACAGAACAGATTTACTCGGAGAAAGAAAAGTGTATATATACTAAAATAAGTACGATATTGTGAAACATAATGCTGGTGATGTTTGTATTTTTAATATTAATACTACCGTACAGCATGTCCGAAATTAACTAGTAGTATTAATGTTGACTTGCAGGTTTACACTTACCTTAATCAGTAGAAGAACGAGAGGTAGAAGTACTAGAAATTTAAAAAACAAAGTTTTAGAGTACATCATTTTTATTAATCCATGAACTGAATTTTTTATGAAAACCAAGCAATTTGACGTACAGTTTATTTCCACGACGACGAATAGTACGTTCGATTAAATAGTGATAGGGATATTTTGTTTTCTGCAGTTCTTCGATGTAGAATCCTCCTTCAATAGGCTGTCCTGAGAGATCGCGATGTAGTAAGTACACACCTAACTGGAGCACAGAAATTTTTCAGATCGGGAGTGTTAAGCTTACAAATCCAGTTACATCTACATACGCCAATAAAGGCTTTTAGATAACATTAAGACCACCTGCAGTCGCTTGATGTGACGGAAACAGCTTGGAAATAAACTCTCGTTACTTGCAGCTCTTACTTGCATTTACAGCTTTTGTTCTCCTGTCCTCTTGTAATTACGTCGTGTTGCGTCAGTAACAAAACGTATTGCTTTATATTGTCCCCTTTTCCGGGGTCGCTCAGTCGGCGGAGCGAGAGTCCCAAAGGGTGGAACGCTCGCAGGGCCAACTTTACTGTTTCGGAACAGACTTTCTGAATATTTTTTGCAGGTCTATAGGTGACTGGATAGGTGACACAGCATGAAAAAATCGGAACAAACTAACAATAACATTTATTAAATCAACAACAGTCTGGACAATGCAGATGAGAAAAGGAAAAAAACTATTTACACAAATACAACTCAAATTAACTGCTTCCAATCTGTAACATGAATATATGTACAGTGCATGCTTATGGGTTCCATTTGATTCAACCTGTCTTCATTTAAACACCATCCGAAATCATGCTTCAGGTCAAATCCTCGATTTGTGGAGCTGTAACATTGGACCAATCATAATGTTAGCGACAATGTCATTATGAGAAGTAGTGCTACATTAGATCAGTAAATTATACAATATTCCCTTAAGACATAAATTTTTACCAATTTTACTACCCCTTCATGTAATTTCTGGGTAAATCCCCATCAATTAATTCTCAATAAATTACCACGTTCCTTGGCTGGCTTAGGAACAATAACTATGGCATTTAAGTAGGGAGTTCTGGCTTCCTCAATAATGCCACCCCTTTCCATTTCATCAATTACTCTCCCTACTCTATCGTAGTATTTCTCCGGAATACGGTATATCTTTTTCTTATACGGAGACCAATCATTCATTAACAAGGCATATTTAATCTGGCATTACACCCGGTTTATCAGCAAACACTGACCGATATTTCTTTAGTAATGTCTCTACCATTAACTTTTGTTCAAATGTTCCTTCAATTTCTTGGGCCTTCATTCTTATCTTCTCCAGAAAATTTTCTTCTTCATCTGGGTCTGAAGAGCTAAGATGGGTTAGATCGAAATTACCACTTCGCTCTCGACTTTGGATATCGTCCCGCGATGATAATTGGTTAGAAACCAAGTCTTCATGTGAGGTATAGCCATCTTCCCCTAAGGATACAATCTCTGAAAAATCGTTCCTTTTTAATATGACATGATTAGTTTCAAACTTGATTTGAGCCTGGTAATATTCCAAGAAATCGACTCCCAGAATAATTTTATACTGGATCCGTGACATTACCGTAAGGATATGGGAAAAATCAGAAGTTCCTATCCGTAGGGTAAGGAAAACTTGCATTTTACATTCCACGGACTTATCCGGTATACACCCTTAATCTTCGTATTAGACACTGGAATTGACGGGATATCAACTTTCTCTTGTAGCTCCTTTAATAAATTTTTAGAGATGATGCTGACAGTAGCTCCTGTGTCAATCGAGCAAGATATTCTCCTGTCGAATATTCGCGCTGTAATGACGGGTAATTTTTCTTTATCCGGGATGTTGTCTTGACTTCTTTCCTCCAGTAATTCCTGAGGTTGTGTGATCCATATGTCCAACTGAATAAATTCAAATCTCTTCTCTTGTTCACCTCTCGCCAATACATCAATCATATCTGCAATTAAAATTTGACGTTTTTTCACGCCCGGACTCATTTCGGATTTGTCGGCTTTCTCCTCCTCTTCTTTCTGCCTCCTTCTTTCTTCCTGGAAAGCAAGTGATTCCGCGCCCGTCACATCAGGATCTGTATTACGATTTTGGATGACTCGTCTCCATCTTTCCTCTTCTTCTGCTTTCCTTCTCAGTTCCTCAATGTATTCTTTGTTCTCTTCATCGTTTTATTGATTCGTCCCCCTTGGTTGATGGAACCGGTAATAATTCCTCCAGTTCTCAGCGGAATATCTCGTTCCTCGAGAATTTCGGTCGGAATAATGACCTTTTCCTCTTGTTCTTGCCGAATATGGCTTGTATCCACGGAAATTCCTCTGTACTTTTCGCTCTTCCCTCTTTTCGTTCCTTTCTTGTCTTTCATGATTCTGGACTTCCTTATTTTTCTGCGGAATGACCGTTCTTTCCTTTTCGGCATGTGGCATGCGCCGTATGAACTTCGTGACTTAAAGCTCGAGAACTTCGGGCATGATCTTTGGATGTCATATCCAACTGTCTCAGTATCCTTTCAAGTTCGATAGCTGTCCGAATATTAGACGCTACCAGTATTCCTGGACGTCTGGAGGTAGTTGACGAATAATAACTCGGCATAATTCCTCCTCTGGGAGTGGATCATCTCGTTCTCGGATCTTCCGAAGCTGATTCAAAAACTCCGAGAATTTCGTCGGCAGAGACGATGCATATTTCTGAGCGTACCATTCTGTCTTCTAATTATGTTGAATATCAGAATTCCAATACTTATCCAAAAATGCGGCTTTAAATCCGTCAAAATCGTCAAAACTATACCTGAACACTATAAACCAAGTATGAGCTGAAGAATCTAAATGTTCCTATGTTGCTTGTAGTTGACGTTCTGGTGGTATTTCATTATCCCTGAAATATTCCTGCAGATCTTTTATAAATGTTTTAGGGGTCGGTCCGTTCTGATTATTAAACTTCCGAGGTTGATTTTCTGTAAGCGTATGATGTTTACGATCTTTGGGCTATTCCCCCTGTTGTCCGTCTGAATTGGACACACAGTGTTACTTCCGGCTTTACCTTGAACTTCTCTCTCCTCTACGGTTTTAGGAGTGGAACAAACTAACCCAGCATTAATTTGCTCTTCCATTCTTGATTGTCTTGCTATCACGGAAACAGTTACGACTCGTGTACCATCATTGTGCATCCGTAACGTTTCTATTTTTTTCGTCATGTTCGATATTTCGTCCGATATCTCCTTCACCTTGTCTTCCATTTGTCCTACAAGTCCACGGGATGTAAGAAGTTCGTGGTCGACCTTGGTCACTACTACTTCGATTGATTTCTTATTTTTATTAACAATTGTTTTTAGACCGTCCATTTCGCTATTAATGGTTTCCTGACTCATTTGAATTTCTTGCCGGACTCCTTTATCCACTTGAATTGTGCTATCGCACATTTCTTTGAATCGCGTTGTCCATCTTAATTGAGCGTCGGTCATGTGCTCTTTGTGCGTTTTTATCTGGTCACTAAGTCCCGTAATTTTCGCGTCGACTTCATTCTCATGTTATCAACTATCGTTTTCTTGAATGTACCTAGCCTTTCATTATACTCTTGAGCTATGCTAGCTACTGAATTGGTAAACTGATTGTCCTTAAACTCACGAGACAACACTTTCACTTCTTACGCTAACTTAGTCTGATTTTCTTTGCACTCAGCTCTCATTGAGTCTATATTAGTTTTAGTTTCAGCCTTCATCTCCGTCAACATCTTAGCTAGAGTTTCTAAATCCATAACAACTCATAAATATTGTGCTCACCAGCAACGATGAACCTGTACATCTTTGCCCCATTCGCACGGATTTACATCGGAAATTGCCAAAGAATTTGCCTTAAAAATATGAAATAAATAAGCATGCTTTCCTTAACACAACAAACAGACCTATGCCAAAGCAATGTTCAGCTGTGCTATGTTATCACCGAACTTGGTATCTCTATCCATTCAATCGTCACCAGTGAATTAAATGCAAATCACAATCTTCTTGCCTTTGCGCCACGATAGTGATCGCCTAAGCGACAGGATCGTAGGTATTAAACGAAAAAGCCCTGAAAATAACTTACCAAAAAGATCAATGCCTAAGCAATGAGGTTTTTGGTATAGCCCTGAAAGTTGGGCGCCACCGAGGTCGTATGTCTCCTTTTCCGGCGTCGCTTAGTCGGCGGAGCGTGAATCCCAAATAGTGGAACGTTCGCAGGGCCAACTTTACTGTTTCGGGACAGACCTTCTGAATATGTTTTATTTTGCAGGGCTATAGGTGACTGGATAGTTGACACAGCATGAAAAAATCGGAACAAACTTACAATAACATTTATTAAATCAACAACAGTCTGGACAATGCAGATGAGAAAAGGAAAAAGAACTATTTACACAAATACAACTCAAATTGACTGCTTCCGATCTGTAACATGAATATATGTGCACAGCATGTTTATGGGTTCCATTTGATTCAACCTGTCTTCATTTAAACACCATCCGAAATCATTCTTCAGGTCAAATCCTCGATTTCTGGAGCTGTAACTTTGGACCAATCATAATGTTAGCGACAATGTCATTATGACCAATAGTGCTACATTAGATCAGTAAGTTATACAATATTCGTTTGACGGATACATTTTACCAATTTTAGTACCCCTTCATATAATTTCTGGGTAAATCCCCATCAGTTAATTCTCACTAAATTACCACGTCTTTTTTCTGGAAAATAATTTTTTAAACTTTCTAGAAATTTCCTTTACCTTGTTTTGGAGAATTCAGCAATAATTTTATTCCTAAAATTCTTTCACAATACTCAAAAAATCCGCTTACAAAATACTTGGAAAATCTCTGAACATTATCGTAAGAAAATCCTTTCAATATCACATGGAAAATTCTTTACAATTTCAAATTAATTTAACGTTTAATTTGGAAATTTATTAACATTTAATTTGGAAATTATTTTATTAACATTTAGTTTGGAAATTCTTTGGCAAGTCCTTCACTGATTACGTTCGACTGTATTCTTTGATTGACAATTTTAAACGATTACTCACTTACTAATACACTGTGGATAAATAGCAGAGTATCACGTAGCGAAACGCGCAACCAACGTAAACTAAAACTCCATTTGGCAATAAACCACATGAAAAATCACCAAAAATATAACACTTGTTGAAACACAGGGATAAGCTATCAGACAATTACACAATCTCCCGCAATTGTTTACCAGCAGATTATATCATTGTATCAAGGTTATCATTATTATTATTATTTTATTATTATTATATCTCCCTTCAGAATTAGGTTGAAGACCCTCGCATTATTAGCAGGTAATAGCAATGAATTACCATGACCTGTGATGAATGCCCAAAATAGGGTGAATAAAAATAGAAGAAACAATCATCACCACCATCAGTTAGGGATACATCGAAGAATGCACTCATAACCTCAGGGAAAGGAAAAAACAAATTATTGAGTCATTATTTTACACAATATAAGTTGTTGAGCGAAAGTTTATTATTATTCCCTGAATAATTAACCATATCACCACAAATCACAATATCCTTACGACTGACATGTACCCTAGCGGTCATCATGTTGTCTAATATCATCAAATTTTCTCATCGCAATCGTCGCTCACCTTTATTTCTCAACAAAACGTTTAAATTGTTCTGACTCATTATTATTATATCCCTGATTATTATTCCTACCCGCATCATCTCGATGAGCTGCCTACTGTCCACAGCTATCACCTTCCCTTCTAAGATTAGACTTACTTCACAAAACATTTCTTCCAAAGTTTCGATTTAATTATTGCTTTAATATAATCCGATAATTCATTATTATCGTCATGATTTTTAATGAAGTCACACATGATCCTTATTAATATTATTATTATTATTATTATTATTATTATTATTATTATTATTATTATTATTATTATTATTATTATTATTGTTACCGTGTTTTTGTGGTAGTTATGCGTGAAAGAAGGTGCGGGGTGGTGAACGGGTCTCAAGCTACTAAAGTAAAATTAATTTAAAATTTAATCAGGTTATATTTTCTTTTCAAAAACAAAGAAATAACAAGCATGGCAGGTACAAAGTAGCAAGTCAAAGGGTAGTTACAATATTTACAGGATTTGGGCTTCGAGCCCTGAAAACACAATGCTTGGGCAATCAGCTCAGTTTTACCTCCAAACACAAGTTTCAACAGAGGGGCAGAAAACCCCATTCATGCCTAGGAGCCCTAGCTCCAAATTACACTGAAAAGCCTCCACGAGGCATACAACACTCAATTTTCAAAAGAGCCACTCGCTCTCAAATTTAAGCCTCTCTCAGGCCACACCAAACTCCACCTTCAAGTTGTCCTCAACGGACATAAACACAGGGGTAAAATGCCCAATCTACTGAGGTCTATTAAATGAAAAGCGGTTTAATTAAATGACCTCTAAAACAATTTGAGAGGAGGCGAACTTGCACTCCTAATACACTTTGATTAAGACCTACTTGGCACTAGGCCGTTAATACAAGGGCTAATCCCATACTAAAGAGGTGACTTAAGAAGAGAACAATTTGTTTTACATTAACGAAGAATAGGTTGAGAAAAATAAGTTCACCTCAAAACAATATGAGTGGGAGCTCGAGAGGGTTAGCAATCTCTATCCCAGTATGTAGCTTTAAAAGAGAATATATAAAAGGAGTAGTTACATTTAGGAAAAGGTTACATGGTGGAACGCTTAGAACCCGCCCCGAGAGTTAAACTGCTGAGCAAGCAAAGAAAGAAGTTATTAATCGGCCATTACCTTGTTGTTGACCGCTGCCGAGGAAAGAGGCGCTTCCCGCCTCCTGCTATGTACTTAATACACTGAAAGATGGAACAGAAGTGGCCCGGAGACCCTAAAATCAGCAGTTTATATCCTCTCGCGGAAGGTTCTAGGGGTTAGGGGAATGAAAACACCCTCCCACAAACTTTTTATTGGGTAGGATACAGCAACATATTCAAGATGGGGGAAGATACCTACGATTGGTCAGAAATTAATAACAGAAATTCGGGATTGGTTAAATGCAAAACAAGGGGAAAGAGAGGGGTATACAGCCAACTTAACCAATGACTGAAAAAAAATTTAGCAAGGAACAAACATTTGAAATAAAAATTTCTCCAACAAAATAGTTCTTTGACTCCGCACTAGGGTGCACTATTGTTGCTCTTCAGTAGTGTCCTCTAGAAGAGAAAGTTCACACTTCTTACTTCAAGCAAAACAAAAACACATCAAAAATGACACAGTTCAAAAACTCAAAATTTTCCACGTGGTGACATCTTTTGAGAAGGTAGCGAATTAATAGCGTATATAAAGTTCAGACTTCCTCCAGCAGAGGAGTTTCAACTGGCGCAAATTTTAAATTAGCGGCGTGGAGGTGTACCGCCCGGTACAATTATTATTATTATTATTATTATTATTATTATTATTATTATTATTATTATTATTATTATTATTATTATTATTATTATTATTATTATTATTATTATTATTATTAGCCTTCATTCCCCCGTAATTCATTTCGAAGACCTTAATTACACGTAACCTTGTGAAATTCAACACAACTGGGGTTACCAATCACTGGATCAACACAGCAATATTCCAAGAAATGTACAAAATGAAATCAATGAATCAATGAATCAATGACTACTCCACCATCACCACAAACTTAAATACTACATCTCTAACTAATCTACGTTTCATTATATAAGAATACAATCCAACTAGCAATCTACTGAAAGCGAAGAAAATGTGACAAGAATACTCATTATTCCGATGTAAATCTCCGGCGTCTTGAATATAGGTGTAGATATCAGTTCCTCCTCCGGATTATGGCGGATTTAGATGAACAAATTCATCGTGCTGGCTCACACACCTCGGCTTAACACATCAGGATTCCTGTGCAGTCAAATAGCGTTGAATCATTCCAGCGGTGTTTTAGAGTTCCCCAGGATTTCTTTCTTGGTCGGTCCATGATGACGACTCGCCTTCGTTGATGTTGCTGAAACTAAAATTTATTATTAAAATTTGATCCACACTCGTTGTAGACTAATAGTTTGCCTTACAGTACTTAACTGGCGCAATGATGTACACTATGGTTCAACCTTACAGAAATCTTCAAATCTTGACCTCATTTATCAATTTACAGCACTTCGTTGAGTTGTCAGAATCTCGAATAGTCTATTATATTACGGTTGAAACGATGTAACTCGGCCAGGTTTATTCTCGAAAATTCCGTTTCAATGATAATCTTCCCTCGTAATTCCTACTAGAACATTCCATAAATTTCTGCGGCAAAAGTTGACGTAACGTCGTGTACTGACTGTCCGTGGTTTGGAAACTTCCACCCAGGAAAATATGCGGCAATAATATATCGCACTAGGCTGATCCGTCCAAACAGAAAATTAAATTAGCACACACGAATACCATAATCGTCGTGCAGTACTATCTTGTAATCAACTAGTTCCTTGCGACTTTAGCAGTAACCATCAATCAATCAATACTGATCTGCATTTAGGGCAGTCGCCCAGGTGGCAGATTCCCTATCTGTTGCTTTCCTAGCCTTTTCCGAAATGATTTCAAAGAAATTGGAAATTTATTGAACATCTCCCTTGGTAAGTTATTCCAATCCCTAACTCCCCTTCCTATAAATGAATATTTGCCCCAGTTTGTCCTCTTGAATTCCAACTTTATCTTCATATTGTGATCTTTCCTACTTTTATAGACGCCATTCAAACCTATTCGTCTACTAATGTCATTCCACGCCATCTCTCCGCTGACAGCTCGGAACATACCACTTAGTCGAGCAGCTCGTCTTCTTTCTCTCAATTCTTCCCAACCCAAACATTGCAACATTTTTGTAACGCTACTCTTTTGTCGGAAATCACCCAGAACAAATCGAGCTGCTTTTCTTTGGATTCTTTCCAGTTCTTGAATCAGGTAATCCTGGTGAGGGTCCCATATACTGGAACCATACTCTAGTTGGGGTCTTACCAGAGACTTATATGCACTCTCCTTTACATCCTTACTACAACCCCTAAACACCCTCATAACCATGTGCAGAGATCGGTACCCTTTATTTACAATCCCATTTATGTGATTACCCCAGTGAAGATCTTTCCTTATATTAACACCTAGATACTTACAATGATCCCCGAAAGGAACTTTCACCCCATCAACGCAGTAATTAAAACTGAGAGGACTTTTCCTATTTGTGAAACTCACAACCTGACTTTTAGCCCCGTTTATCAACATACCATTGTCTGCTGTCCATCTCACAATATTTTCGAGGTCACGTTGCAGTTGCTCACAATCTTGTAACTTATTTATCACTCTATAGAGAATAACATCATCCGCAAAAAGCCTTACATCCGATTCCACTCCTTTACTCATATCATTTATATATATAAGAAAACATAAAGGTCCGATAACACTGCCCTGAGGAACTCCCCTCTCAACTATTACAGGGTCAGACAAAGCTTCACCTACTCTAACTCTCTGAGATCTATTTTCTAGAAATATAGCAACCCATTCAGTCACACTTTTGTCTAGTCCAATTGCACTCATTTTTGCCAGTAGTCTCCCATGATCCACCCTATCAAATGCTTTAGACATGTCAATCGCGATACAGTCCATTTGACCTCCAGAATCCAAGATATCTGCTATATCTTGCTGGAATCCTACAAGTTGAGCTTCAGTGGAATAACCTTTCCTAAAACCGAATTGCCTTCTATCGAACCAGTTATTAATTTCACAAACATGTCTAATATAATCAGAAAGAATGCCTTCCCAAAGCTTACATACAATGCATGTCAAACTTACTGGCCTGTAATTTTCAGCTTTATGTCTATCACCCTTTCCTTTATACACAGGGGCTACTATAGCAACTCTCCATTCATCTGGTATAGCTCCTTCGGCCAAAATATAATCAAATAAGTACTTCAGATATGGTACTATATCCCAACCCATTGTCTTTAGTATATCCCCAGAAATCTGATCAATTCCAGCCGCTTTTCTAGTTTTCAACTTTTGTATCTTATTGTAAATGTCATTGTTATCATATGTAAATTTTATTACTTCTTTGGCCTTAGTCTCTTCCTCTATCTCAACATTATCCTTGTAACCAACAATCTTTACATACTGCTGACTGAATACTTCTGCCTTTTGAAGATCCTCACATACACACTCCCCTTGTTCATTAATTATTCCTGGAATGTCTTTCTTGGAACCTGTTTCTGCCTTAAAATACCTATACATACCCTTCCATTTTTCACTAAAATTTGTATGACTGCCAATTATGCTTGCCATCATGTTATCCTTAGCTGCCTTCTTTGCTAGATTCAATTTTCTAGTAAGTTCCTTCAATTTCTCCTTACTTCCACAGCCATTTCTAACTCTATTTCTTTCCAGTCTGCACCTCCTTCTTAGTCTCTTTATTTCTCTATTATAATAAGGTGGGTCTTTACCATTCCTTACCACCCTTAAAGGTACAAACCTGTTTTCGCATTCCTCAACAATTTCTTTAAACCCATCCCAGAGTCTGTTTACATTTTTATTTACCGTTTTCCACCGATCATAGTTACTTTTTAGAAACTGCCTCATACCTGCTTTATCAGCCATATGGTACTGCCTAACAGTCCTACTTTTAAGACCTTCCTTTCTATCACATTTATTTTTAACTACCACAAAAACAGCTTCATGATCACTAATACCATCTATTACTTCAGTTTCCCTATAGAGGTCATCTGGTTTTATCAGCACCACATCCAAAATATTTTTCCCTCTGGTTGGTTCCATCACTTTCTGAATCAGCTGTCCTTCCCATATTAACTTATTTGCCATTTGTTGGTCATGCTTCCTGTCGTTCGCATTTCCTTCCCAATTGACATCTGGCAAATTCAGATCTCCTGCTACAATCACATTTCTTTCCATGTCGTTTCCCACATAGCTGACTATCCTATCAAATAATTCCGAATCCGCATCAGTGCTACCCTTTCCCGATCTGTACACTCCAAATATATCAAGTTGCCTATTATCTTTAGAAATGAGCCTTACACCTAGAATTTCATGTGTCTCATCTTTAACTTTTTCGTAGCTTACAAATTCTTCTTTCACCAGAATGAAAACTCCCCCCTCCCACCTTTCCTATCCTATCTCTACGATACACACTCCAGTGCCGTGAGAAAATTTCTGCATCCGTTATATCATTTCTCAGCCATGATTCAACTCCTATTACAATATCTGGTAAATATATATCTATTAAATTACTTAATTCTATTCCTTTCTTTACAATACTTCTACAGTTCAACACTAACAATTTTATGTCATCCCTACTTGATTTCCAGTTCCCTGTTCCCTTATCACCGCTCCCTAGGCCAACCCGTTTCCCTGAATGTACCTCCCTATTACCCTTCCAAACAAATTTCCTAACTTATACGTACCACTGCGGTTTAAATGAAGGCCATCCGAGCGCAGATCCCTATCTCCTACCCACCCATTAGGATCTAGAAATTTCACTCCCAGTTTCCCACATACCCACTCCATAGTCTCATTTAAATCCCCAATCACCCTCCAGTCAGTATCCCTTCTACACAGTATTCCACTAATAACAATCTCCGCTTTCTTAAACTTCACCCGTGCTGCATTTACCAGATCCCACACATCTCCAACTATGTTGGTACTTATATCAGCTTGCCTTACGTTGTTGGTACCAACGTGAAACACTACCACCTTCTCCTTCCCCTCCTCCCTCTCTTCTACTTTCCTCAACATCTGCCTCAACCTAATTCCTGGATAACATTCTACCCTGGTTCCCTTTCCTCCACACACTTTCCCCACGTGTCTAACGATAGAATCCCCCATGACCAGAGCCTCAACCCTACCCACCTCATTTGATCCCCTCCCCTCCTGGTCAGCCCTATCTTTCCTGAAAGCTGCAGAAGCTACTTCCTCCTCTCTTTTCTCCTTCCCATGACCCTGTTCCACCTGTCTTTTCCTATCCTCTACTCTACCTTTCCCTTTCCTACCGTTTCCCTTCCTCCTACTTCCATGCATCTCAGCAACAGTTCCCTGTCCCTCATCTTCCGTCTGTTGTTCTACCTGGAGTGACTCGTACCGATTTTGCACAGACACCTGTCCTGAATTCTGATCCTGAATAGAGCCCTTGGCCTGCAATCTCCTTCCCCTTAGAACCTTAGACCACCTGTCTTCTACAAATCCTCCCTTTCCTTCCCCTCCCTCTTGTACACCTACTGTAACCTGTACATTGTTTGAGGGAGTCCTATCTTCCTTCCTGTCTTCTGTGAGAATCCTACTTATCTCCCTCAAACTTTCCAACTCCTCCCTCATACCCCTCAATGCCTCACCACACCCACAATAAGTACACTCGCGCTCCTTAGCCATTCTTTACGGGGGGAAATTTTTAAATTAAAAAATAAAATAACTTATTTGCAAAAAATAAATGAACGGAGGGATATATTGTCTGGGATAGTACACAACAATAAGGTAATTAATATACGACTACACTACAATACTACTTAGTCGTGCTCTATTTTTTTATCCTACAACCCCTAACAGGATAAAAGCTGCTGTTAATTACTGAATATCGGAAGTAATACACAAGAACTACACAATTCCAAACTGCAATTAAGCCTATCCTAATTTCAACAATATTTTAGTAAGAGTTTCTACGGATACCTCTACTACACCAGTACTACACAAATATTTTACAATAATAAAATAAGCACACTAAATTCTAATAGGATATTACTCGTATACTACTGTACAGTACACTACAGTAATTTTTAAACTACTTTCAGACGTATCCTAATTACGATACCGGTACCGTACGGTATGTCACTACTAAGCACTACAGAAATGAAATTTGCAAGAACTACTGTACTCAAAGATTACCAACGAAGCTAAATGCTTAGACAAATTATTATTAGTATTACGGTCTAATAGATATACACGAAAGATAACACACGAATATAGCAGGCAAGAATACGGCACTATCTAAATGTACTGTATCTATACTACAATGTATCTACACTACACTACACTGCGTTTGGTTGAATGCTTAAGTATCAAAAGGATTGCCGTACACGAAGAAAAACACGAATATAACTGGCAAGATACTATCTAATATATTATACCTTATCTTCACTACAATTCTACTGAAATGTGGTTATGTGATTATTGCAGCTGGTGGATTACTATTATTTTCCCTACTCCACGGGACGGAGAAAAAAAAGTGTCCTTAATTAGGCCTACTGAAAAATACGAGGTTGTCTACAATAATTTCTCAAATATTTCTATCAAAACTACTACTACTACTACTACTACTCCAGGGGCTTGAACTGCAATTACTGGGATATATGAACTTTATTATTATTAGCTAACCGCTCATAAATGCTGAAAGATCGAGGGAGCGAAATATAAATTACGGATACTAACTACCTACTCAGAAGTACAAATGAATGGAATACAAAGTCAGCTGATTTTTATTTATATTTACTTGACTACACTACACCCTTTGTTCACGACTGTAGCCAACAATGCAATATTTGAATATGAGGAGCGACAATAATCAATAACAATACGACTGTTAATTATTACCGTGTAATCTATTTAACTTCTTTTTAAATGGAAGTTTACAGGCGTATCGTGTTTTTTAATGTAGTAAATTATTACCTTCGCGATAGTTTGAACGTATATCTATACGAAATACCGGAGAAGTTGCTGCAGAAGTTACGGTACTATTCCTTATGATAATCTGCCTTTGTAAGTACAGCCAACGAACCTACAGATACCGGTATTTACAAATATTTTTAAAGTTAATATTGTTACCTAAAGTATTACCTAAACCTAAATTCGAAACAAGGTGCACCTAGCTAGCCTACTTAACCTAGAAAACGTAATTTACTGAAGACCAACTGAATTACTTGTTACAAAATTTAAATAATTATTACTACTCCCAATTTCTACCAACAAGCACTAAACACCACTATATAAACAGCACTAAATGAATCAGATATACACAAAATTAAGCTATTTCAATAGGTTTTCACTACTTTATCACTACAATAATGCAAGAGCTCTCTCAACAGCCAACCGTTCTCAAGCGCATCCAACTCTATCTATCTCTTAGCCTTACTAAAACCGCACTGTTCGTCTTCTCTTCTAAAACCACACTGTTCGTCTTCCTTCTAAAACCACACTGTTCCTCTTTTTCCAGAATGATTCTCTCTGACTATAGAACAGCTTCTCTAATTCTCATTGGTCGTCAACTATTCTGCGACGTGATTCGTTATTCCAAATTTGTGGCACATCTTTCTGGAATCTCACTCCGCTTTGCCTCCGGCTCGCTATGAGAGGTGAACCCTGTGACGTACGGTGACCTTCACCGCCTGAAAAAGTTTCCTCTCGCCCGCAACGGAACGGCACGGTAATCAGCTGGTGCTTGCTCGCGCTTAGCCCCGTGTTACATTACGAGAATTGAACCAACTTCTCTAAATCCAATAAAATATCATTTGGACGGGAACAATATAAATTTAAAGATCATCTTGTGAAATTTTATCCTTGTCAGGTAATCTTGAGAAAATAATTTCTAAGTGACATTTTGCAGGTCTATAGGTAACATCTTTTACGACGAGACTGCTGCAACTAATCTTTACATTTGCATTACCTATCCAGAAAGAGTCGTCTTCATAGCGAATGCCGTAGGTTGTGTCAGTTTGTCCTGTGAAGTGTTTTTCTACACTGACTGACAGAGCAAATGCAACACCAAGAAGGAGTGGTCAGAACTTTATGCCAATTGCAGGTTAGACTGACGTCACTGAGGTATGCTCATGATGTGAAATGCGCCGCTGTGCTGCGCACGTAGCGAACGATAAATGGGACACGGCGTTGGCGAATGGCCCACTTCGTACCGTGATTTCTCAGCCGACAGTCATTGTAGAACGTGTTGTCGTGTGCCACAGGACACGTGTATAGCTAAGAATGCCAGGCCGCCATGAACGGAGGCATTTCCAGCAGACAGACGACTTTACGAGGGGTATGGTGATCGGGCTGAGAAGGGCAGGTTGGTCGCTTCGTCAAATCGCAGCCGATACCCATAGGGATGTGTCCACGGTGCAGCGCCTGTGGCGAAGATGGTTGGCGCAGGGACATGTGGCACGTGCGAGGGGTCCAGGCGCAGCCCGAGTGACGTCAGCACGCGAGGATCGGCGCATCCGCCGCCAAGCGGTGGCAGCCCCGCACGCCACGTCAACCGCCATTCTTCAGCATGTGCAAGACACCCTGGCTGTTCCAATATCGACCAGAACAATTTCCCGTCGATTGGTTGAAGGAGGCCTGCACTCCCGGCGTCCGCTCAGAAGACTACCATTGACTCCACAGCATAGACGTGCACGCCTGGCATGGTGCCTGGCTAGAGCGACTTGGATGAGGGAATGGCGGAACGTCGTGTTCTCCGATGAGTCACGCTTCTGTTCTGTCAGTGATAGTCACCGCAGACGAGTGTAGCGTCGGCGTGGAGAAAGGTCAAATCCGGCAGTAACCGTGGAGCGCCCTGCCGCTAGACAACGCGGCATCATGGTTTGGGGCGCTATTGCGTATGATTCCACGTCACCTCTAGTGCGTATTCAAGGCACGTTAAATGCCCACCGCTATGTGCAGCATGTGCTGCGGCCGGTGGCACTTCCGTACCTTCAGGGGCTGCCCAATGCTCTGTTTCAGCAGGATAATGCCCGCCCACACACTGCTCGCATCTCCCAACAGGCTCTATGAGGTGTACAGATGCTTCCGTGGCCAGCGTACTCTCCGGATCTCTCACCAATCGAACACGTGTGGGATCTCATTGGACGCCGTTTGCAAACTCTGCCCCAGCCTCGTACGGACGACCAACTGTGGCAAATGGTTGACAGAGAATGGAGAACCATCCCTCAGGACACCATCCGCACTCTTATTGACTCTGTACCTCGACGTGTTTCTGCGTGCATTGCCGCTCGCGGTGGTCCTACATCCTACTGAGTCGATGCCGTGCGCATTGTGTAACCTGCATATCGGTTTGAAATAAACATCAATTATTCGTCCGTGCCGTCTCTGTTTTTTCCCCAACTTTCATCCCTTTCGAACCATTCCTTCTTGTAACGGCTGCACGAAAAGTTACTCGTGGGAAATACAGTCCGTGAGTATCCATTATTAAGGCACTACGCGCAGGAAAAGCAACAATTTCTCCATAGTGTAGAGGAATGTTTTTAACGTATACGAGTTATTCCTGTACCAAACCGATGAGGAGTTCTTCCTGCGGTGTTTGCTGGGTGCTGCTAGTGCTGTAGCAAGGACTGTTAAGCGAAGCAACAGGTGAAACAGGGTGAACCTCACAACAAGAAATTGTAGGCAATTGCATTACGAGGCAAAGGCATACACATGAAGCTAGCGCCATAAAAAAAGGTTTCGCATTTACATGTCACCAAAACACGTCTACTGAATGCACCTCCACATCGAGCTCTAACACACACACAGATTTTACGTTTGCTAAACAACTAGGAATACATTATTTTCGCGGTATGTATATGCGCGATCAACTAGCAGCATGCCCACGTGAACGTGAGAGTGCTGTAATTATTTTAGACAACACGCGCCGATCTGAAACTCATTACGTTGCCTGCGTAAAACATAAATCTAAGGTACGGTATTTCGATAGCTCTGGAGACTTACCTCCTCCATTTGAGCTCATACCTTATTTCGGAAGCAGTGCAGACATCGTTTAAAATAAAAATCGTGTGCAAACATTCAATACACGAATGTGCGGTCGATTATGTCTTATGTTCTTATATCAAACCCAGACAGTAGACAAAGAGCATCAGTGTGCACGTGATGACCAACGGTGTAAGAACCTTCGATGTACGCCGAGCAGGACCTGAAACAACCGTTTACTTTAATCAACCGATCGAACTCGGTCATCAGCCACATAGTCTTTGACTTGTGTCGTTTGAAAGCTACAATAAAGTCTACAATGTGCGTGATGACCTAAACAAATTCTATTACGATGAGTATGCGCTAACGCTACCGCCAGGCAGTTATTCAGTAGACGATATTCACGACTACATTGAAAGTACTTTAATTGAACAGTTTAGTGATGAGAGTTTCAGTAATAATGTTTACAATTTCTCAATTAATGTGAGCAACATCACACATACATGTGTTATTGAGTCTTCATTCAAAATTGATTTCAATTCAGAACCTGATTCGATTGGACCATTGGTTGGATTTTCAACATGAGAGCTAATACCGAAGGTACGTTATGAGTCTGATCAACGTATAACACTCTTCGATTATCATCATGTAAGCATCACTTGTAATGTTATTACAGACTTGAATAGTAATCAACAACCTTCACATGCCCTGCACGTCTTTATTATTACGGAGGAAAGTGTTTATACTATTCGTGAGAAACCGTCAGTAGTTCTTTATCATCGTGTGTCTGTAAAACACATTAATAACATCACTATTAGGCTTGTGAATAAATATAATTAGCTTATTCATTTAGATCTGCACACGTACGTGGGTTACAAACTTCATCTTAAGCCAGTATGAAAAACTATGTAAAACTCGGTGTACATTCCGGAGACATACTACATTCTTACGAAGACTCAAGGAGTTAACAGATGACCATATATTGATTCTCCTAGACTTAGGTTATGCGCTACTACAACAAAATAGAAGAAATGCTAGACGTTATGTACACAGTAGAGTAGGAACTCATGAAGATGTAGTACGAAGTGAGCTTCATTCTAACAACCTTTTACGTTTGACTCAATAACAAAGATGAAATTCGCTTTATCATTAATGAGCAAGATGTATAGAACCTACGCCACGGAAGCTACCATTATATTGAAGGACGCTTAGATTGGCAGATGGAAGTGGACCGAGCACATCTCAACTAAACAACCATGGTCTAGCTTTTCTCTTTTCTGAAGCGCGTTGTGAAGTAAATAATGTGGAAATAGATAGATGGAAGAATGCTGGTATTACAAGTGCAATGAAACTCTACCCTTCTTATATTGATGAAAAAGTTATATTTTACGGATGGCATTACGGTGTCCGAATGCTAATAACAACTGGATGATTAATGAGGGCGGTATTTTTTCTGGTATGTTACCATTAGAACATATTCTCGGCTTTGCTGATAACTTTAGACGTATTATAATCAACGCAAAACAAGAGCTAATTCTGATCCGTTATCGAAGTGATTACAATTCTCTTAAAGCAGCAGAATCACCAGTAGACTCGAAAATTACACTTCATCGGATATTGTGGAGGGTTCCATATGTAACTTTATCTGATCGAGAAAAACTTCAATTGCTCAAGATTTTAGATAATGGGCTGTTAAAACGTCACGTTTTACTGAAAAGCCTTTGTATATTATTTGTGGATTTCAAACCCATAGTAAATTCAACCATGAAAAAGATAGCTCAAAGTTTGATCACTGTAAATTTAGAAATATTAGACTATATCTCAACAGAATGACGTATCCATACGAAAACATGGACATTAATTTTGAGAAAAATCAATTTGGGTTTCTCTATGACATGTTTTGTAAATTCCAATCATTGTATTATCCGAAAGAATATCGTCCGCTATTTTCGCCTGAAGAATTTAAAAATAAAGCACCGATTGTATTTATAAACTGTTCTTATCGTGAAGAATCTATAAAAGAATATCTTGTCAATATTCCTTTAGAATTTGGAACATATGAAAATATTTCTGCTAACACAACAGCCTATTGTCTTATAATTCGTATGAGTGATGTCTCCATCCACTAACGAACTATAAATAAGGATAGCCCTTCATCATGATCATTAGTGTGTTCTTCTACACCGTACACTATGGAATCGAAAGAGGAGAAAGACTACACTGTTACAGACAATCGTCTTGATAACTGTTAAGCTGTGAATGTGCATCCTGTTCGCCTACCAGCTTAAACTAATACGATACATCTTATTTACCTCACTCAAGTAAGTGAGGTTATTAAGATGTTCTATAAATATCTGATTCAGTGTTTACCATCGGGATTTTTATCTACGTAAGCTTCTCCCTTCGTAGATGCTTTTTCGGACATCCTACCTCTCCACAGTAAGTTGTCAATCGATGTAGCTTCATGGAGACGTTGTCGACTACAAGCATCGAATTGAAAATCACATCGAATGCGACTGCGATGGGCCTAATCCGAAGATTGTAAACTGTAGACAGTGCATGGATGAAATTTTTCCCCTTCTTTACAGTACCTGATAATGATTCAGAAAGAAACTAAACACATGGATGACATTAAGGTAAGAAATGCATCAACTTCCTTGCGAAGCGTAACATGGATTAATATATTTCGAAAACTTAATTTCATAAACAGTAATTGTTTTGTTTAATTTGAATGTTGCAGGGGGCATTAAAATTTTGGAAGCATGCTACCTCTTCACAGTAAGATGTTAAGGAGTACAGCAACCTTGTCGGCAGAATAACAAAGACTGTATTATCGAGATGGGGGATTCTGAACGAGTGATTCATAATGAACGAATCATTGCCCTGAACGATTGAATCATGATTCAGTGAACGAAATGAATCGACTCGTTTTTGAATCGAAATCTGAATCGAGAGATGGCAGCCGCAAATTTTTCCTTGGTGCCTGGTTCGTTCTGATTCATATTGCCAAATCGGGTATCCACCATTTTTGAATCAATGACAAAATGTGAAGAACGAACCTGAACTAAAAGTCTGGTTCACAAGTCAAACACTCCTCACCTAATCTTACAGGAAAGAATATTATTTTTAATACGAAATTATCACGTCGTTTCACGTCACACACTTCGCGAAACTGTAATATACACTCAAATTCCAGCTCGTTGCGAAATGTTCCAAGGTTCCCGTTCCCGTCCTCGCTCTCGTAAACTACTGTGAACTAACTTGTGGAACATGGAAGCCTCACCGTTCTCGTTCTCAGACCTTAGTAAGAATCGATATTTTTTGAAAATCTTGTCATATCATGAAGTGTATATGCAAGTGGAAGTGAAACACCTAACCATTATTTCTTTGTAGTGTACAGGCAATACAAGACTGGTAAGGTATATTACTTATAGGATATTCATCAAGGGAGAAAGTAACGAGAGGCATAATCCTCCAAGTGATACATTCTTGTTAATGTGATATGTACACCAGTTACTATCTGACACATAACCTCAATTATTTCTTAAGCATTTTCGTAAATTGTTCCATACTTCCCCCTTTGGTGTTCGACTTTCTGGTTTCTAGGGTTAGTCGGAGGAGCGGCAGTATGTTAAGGGGCAACCGTACAAAAAATACAAGTCACCGAGCGAGTGGCTGCGCGGTTAGTTTCACGTACCTGTCAGCTTGCACTCGGCAGATAGTTTTAATTCCACTAACGGCAGCCCTGCTTCCTTCCTACTCCTATCTTTTAATTTCCCATTGTCGCCATAAGACCTATCTGTTGTGCTTACTCACTAATTTGAAATGAAACAGAATTAAGATATTCATGAAATAAAATACTCAATCGTCGATGTGGTCTCTCCGTGTACTTACCTGATTACTTACACATACGATTTTTGATGGACGTTAGCTACAAATAAATGTAACGATAATAGAATGAGAATCTTGGATATCTCTAGGCTGTAGGGTAATAAGCTTACTTCGGCAGCATAACATATAGGTTCCGGGAAAACGACATTGCCGTCTGGTTTCCCAACTAAAATTTGAGGTTATCTGATCTACCATTGAAATAAATCAATTAATTGTATTTGATACTAAAAAAAATATATTCCTTGAATTTATAATTTAAATGGCGATATTTGGTGCGATAATTTAAATGATAATATAAAACTCTGAAATGACAACCGAAATAAATTCTAGTCATTAATTTTGAAATCCCCTTGACCGGACATTTAAAAGTTGTACAAAAATTCATCCCTCACTGTTTCACTTAACAGTGCCTTGAACACTTTGAGTGTTATTACGACGTATTCCTCTGAGTTGGTATCATATGTAGGTATTGAACGGGAATGCACTGTCAGCATTCGCCGTCCATATATTTCTTGTGGAAAAAACGCTAACACCCGTCTGTGAAGATCTGAAACGAGCGCCGAGTGCGCAGGCATCATGTGTAACAACGCAGACAGGTGATCGCTCGCTGCAGGGTACCAGCCAATCCCGAGTGACGTCACGATCGAACATTCCATTTCTTCGACCTCGCTATATCCAGAACCTGATGATCGATCGTAATTTGAAGCACGTTATCTTGTAGGCCTAAATAACAAATATCACTGTACAAAATTTCAAGCAAATCGGCGGAAGGATAGCCGAGTTATGGAAGGTTAAAGAATCTCGTATTTTCAGCCTTGCCAGCCGACCTGTGGGTATAAAAGGAGCCCGCTAGTTCCGTAGAATTCAGAGTGTGTTTCGTCGTGTCCCAGCTGCCACGCCGTGTGGGCCAGCTGTGGGATTATAGACTGTTATTCTGTCCGGCTGAGGGCCGATGGTAGAAGGTACGCGAGACGGTTCGACTGTCTAAGTGTCGAACGTATACTCATGGAACTTTAACTTCGCGTAAAGGAAATAAGTTGCCTCAGAAGACTTGCTCAATAGTAATACAAGTGATAGAATCGGTTTAGGTGATCAACATTTTTCTTACTTGTGAATTTCGTCATGCAGAGACTGTACGATAATTGCTGTCACATAGACCTTTTTGAAAAACTGTGTTTTTATAAAGAGTGTGATTAACTTAGTGCATAAAGAATGCGCCTTAATGAAAATTTATTTCATCTCGTAAAAGTTTGTACGTTAAGGTTTAATTTAGTTCGTAAAGACTGTGCCTACATATCTTTTCTAGGGACTGTTGATTCATTTCGTAAAGACTGTGTCTCAGTGGAAAATTAATTTCTTTTGAAAGTCTGTGTTTAATTTAGTTCGTTAAGAATCTGTCTCAGTGGAAAATTAATTTCTTTTGAAAGACTGTGTTTTATGTATTCCATAAAGACTGTGCCTACTTTTCTTCTCGAGAGACTGTGTAACTTACTTCGTCAAGACTGTGTCTTCGTGTAACTTAGTTTTCTTTTCACAAGACTGCGTGTTACAGTTCATAAACTGTTCCTCTGTGAAAACTTGTTTCAGGTCACGAGACTGTACTGTGTTCAATTAAAACTGTCTTCTTAGAAACCTTAATGAATTTCAAAGTTTGTGTGTGCTAAAACGTTGCATTCACTTCATCGTATTCATTACGAACATTACGAAAGACTGTGTCCGCGGGACTTGATTTATTTCTTTTCTTTGAACCGTGATTAAGTGAAGTTGCACATGGTTGAAACTCAAAGTCACAGAAGGTTCCAGATTTTGTGTTACCTATAATTTCAAGTTCGTCAGTGACTATTTCATTTACTGAACATTGCTAACTTTCATCATCATGATGGAACTGTGATTCTGAATTTAATTTTTCGAAGTACACTGACTGACAGAGCAAATGCAACACCAAGAAGGAATGGTTCGAAAGGGATGAAAGTTGGGGAAAAAACAGAGACGGCACGGACGAATAATTGATGTTTATTTCAAACCGATATGCAGGTTACACAATGCGCACGGCATCGACTCAGTAGGATGTAGGACCACCGCGAGCGGCAATGCACGCAGAAACACGTCGAGGTACAGAGTCAATAAGAGTGCGGATGGTGTCCTGAGGGATGGTTCTCCATTCTCTGTCAACCATTTGCCACAGTTGGTCGTCCGTACGAGGCTGGGGCAGAGTTTGCAAACGGCGTCCAATGAGATCCCACACGTGTTCGATTGGTGAGAGATCCGGAGAGTACGCTGGCCACGGAAGCATCTGTACACCTCGTAGAGCCTGTTGGGAGATGCGAGCAGTGTGTGGGCGGGCATTATCCTGCTGAAACAGAGCATTGGGCAGCCCCTGAAGGTACGGAAGTGCCACCGGCCGCAGCACATGCTGCACATAGCGGTGGGCATTTAACGTGCCTTGAATACGCACTAGAGGTGACGTGGAATCATACGCAATAGCGCCCCAAACCATGATGCCGCGTTGTCTAGCGGCAGGGCGCTCCACGGTTACTGCCGGATTTGACCTTTCTCCACGCCGACGCTACACTCGTCTGCGGTGACTATCACTGACAGAACAGAAGCGTGACTCATCGGAGAACACGACGTTCCGCCATTCCCTCATCCAAGTCGCTCTAGCCAGGCACCATGCCAGGCGTGCACGTCTATGCTGTGGAGTCAATGGTAGTCTTCTGAGCGGACGCCGGGAGTGCAGGCCTCCTTCAACCAATCGACGGGAAATTGTTCTGGTCGATATTGGAACAGCCAGGGTGTCTTGCACATGCTGAAGAATGGCGGTTGACGTGGCGTGCGGGGCTGCCACCGCTTGGCGGCGGATGCGCCGATCCTCGCGTGCTGACGTCACTCGGGCTGCGCCTGGACCCCTCGCACGTGCCACATGTTCCTGCGCCAACCATCTTCGCCACAGGCGCTGCACCGTGGACACATCCCTATGGGTATCGGCTGCGATTTGACGAAGCGACCAACCTGCCCTTCTCAGCCCGATCACCATACCCCTCGTAAAGTCGTCTGTCTGCTGGAAATGCCTCCGTTCATGGCGGCCTGGCATTCTTAGCTATACACGTGTCCTGTGGCACACGACAACACGTTCTACAATGACTGTCGGCTGAGAAATCACGGTACGAAGTGGGCCATTTGCCAACGCCGTGTCCCATTTATCGTTCGCTAGGTGCGCAGCACAGCGGCGCATTTCACATCATGAGCATACCTCAGTGACGTCAGTCTAACCTGCAATTGGCATAAAGTTCTGACCACTCCTTCTTGGTGTTGCATTTGCTCTGTCAGTCAGTGTATTTTGCGTCGAACGCAGTTGACAGTGGAACTCGTGCATTTAACAAACAGTGTTGTGCCACAACCTTCAGTACAGTGCTGAGAGGAGCTCTATGGTGAGGGGAGGAGTTCAGCGACGTGGGACGACGCCGACGCTGAGGGACGACGACCGACGCTGACCCCGAGGGACGACGCCCTTCTCTACATCTTTCTGGTCACTCAAACTCCAAATATTCATCTGTAAAGGTGATATGATTTATCTGTTTTTCTTGAATACATTTCAAGCTCCACTTAATAAGAACTTATTGCACTAACCTTCTCTCTCCGACTCTGAGCATGGGCCGTACACGCCCTGGAGTCAGTCCATGTTCTCCACTAAGCTAAAGTACGGGCGTTCCCGTTTCAGAGAGAAGGTAGTGTAAGTTCACGGAGGTAAATGAAAGATTAACACGTGCCGTAGAAACCATCAAAGAAGACATCAAATCACAAGTAGCAGAGGACTTAAAACTGCTTTCCCTTCTTCTCAGGAAGTCATTAAGGAGGTAAAGGTTTTAAATGCAGAATTTCAAGAGTCCCATGCACAACTGTCACTTGCACAAGCCAAAATGGCTTCTATTCAAGACAACCTTCATGAATCTGTTGAGAATAATTTCATGAACTTAGGAAACGAAATTAATCTTTTGAAAACTCAGCGAGAGGAGGCTGATAAACGGGTCAAGGCACAACTAGATAACACTCACACGCAGATTACTCGTATCTGTCGCGATGTGGCAGAAGTTAAGCTGACTTAGAGAGGGAAGTCGAAGAGGTTGAGAATTCCATACATGGGAAAGTTAAAACCCTAAAACTTGAACTCCAAGAAAATATGGAATCCCTTAGCAGTAAAGTCCCCCAAATCGAACAGGACGTCTTATCATCTAGCCTTCATAATACTAGTGGAGAAATCCTGAATGTTTCCACAGTTTTCATAATGACTGAGGAAAAATCAGCCAAATTCTCAGGGAAGGAGGAGTATACAACTAAAGAGTTTCTCCTTAACCTTGAAGAATATTTCCAGGAGAACCGCATTAAGACAGACCGTCATTTACGTATAGTATCTCGATTGTTAGAAAGCAGGGTGTTAATGTGGTACACTGCTTTCAAATTCAGTATCAGGATTTACCGAGGATTTAAGGGAGCCTTACTTAAAAGGTTTTGGAGTTCTGAAACCCAGTACTTAATAAAGCTCCAATTATATTCCAGAAAGTACAATTCTTCCAAAAATTCTTCACGATGCTCAGATTTTCTCAAATCTCATTTTAAAAAGATGCAGTTTCTTGACCCTCCTTTCCCAGAGCAAGAACTTATTCAGGTGATAACACTGCAATTCCCTCCAAACGTCCAGGAGATGTTGGTAGCGGCAAACGTCCAGGACTTAGAGCAGCTCGATGACGTCCTGAGAAAACTCGATACTGCTCATACTCAGAACGTAACGAAGTCTAGTAGAACTAAAGGAACTACGGCTAATCCCATGAAAGTAAAGACTCTCTTCGAGTAAACCCAGAACCACAAGAAGAGAGAGGAACTCTTCGAGACGTACTGTTCCGGTACAGAAAATTTAGAAAGCGTCCCTACGAAGAGAGGGCTACGTTCCAACAAGGACCTTCGTGGAGGCAGACAGCTAGCCAACCTAATGATAACAGGTACTCCTAGCGGGAAGAGTTAGAGAAACGTTGGGGAGAGACAAGAGAATACGTGAGAAATAAGAACAGAGAAGAAGATCTACCTGGAGCAGCTTCTTTGGAATACCAGGAAGAGGTACCGAGAAGAAATGAGAGAACGGAAATGAATTCCGAAACCACGGGTGGAAAAAATTTCTGACGAAGCAATAAGGAGATTGCCTGAAAACCCGGAGGAAGGAGAAATAATCTGTAGTACAGCCATCAGCTATTGGTACTTAGAGGATACTGATTTACTGTATGAAGATTCGACACCACGACAGCCTCAGATACAGCGCAGTCTACCAATTATAAGCATCAAGCTAGGCACTATGACTGTCAATTCTTTAGTGGACTCAGGGTCACAAGCCTCACCAATCTCACAAAAATTGATAGATGTGGCGCAAGAGACGACCAACATTTCCACCCTACATGTTGCTCAAGTCAAGGTTAAAGGCATAGTCCCCGATAAGGCTATTAAATGAAAATTCCAGGCGTTTCTTGAGTTAGAAATTGGTGGTGTTAAGTTCCAACATCCATTTTTATACTGACTCAAATGAAGTTTGATTTGATCCTTGGATCAGATTTCCAAATAGGGCATGGGGGAATTATTGATTATCCTGCTAGCTTTATTAAATTTTTTGACGTCAAATCTGTAGAGTTACAGCTGGTTGCCAGTAATGAAGTGAAGCATCCAGGATGCGAAACCCCGGTGGACTTAGTAGAAGGCAAGACGAGCGAGGCTCCGCCTGTCGAAGAATGCGTCCACGAAGAGGGAGACCCGAGGAAGTGGGACCCGTAGAGGAGCAGGTAGCGTCCATCTCGACGATGAGTTTTACGAGGACCACTACAACTTCACAATTTATGCCAGTGTATCTGAAAGTCCAGATTATGATGATGGAGCGGCAGAGGCGGTCCAAGAGCTTTTTAAGAAATTTCCAGATGTGTTTTCTGATAAACCTGGAGTCATCGAATGTTTTAAACACCTCTTAGATGTTACTGACACTTTACCTTATAAGAAACGGCCTTACTCCTGATAGACCATGGGATCAAACTTTGCCTGTTCCACCTAATGCGGCAGTGAGCCAACAAACTCGCATTACTAAGGAACTCCAGCAACTCTGGCATGGTGTTCAAATCCGGGAGAGAAAGCAAAGACATCGCAAATTTCGTCAAATCTTACAAGTAGGCGACCTAGTGTTGAAACGCAAGCCTGCAGTTTCGCATCCTGAACAGGGAATCTACGCTAAATTCTGTTCCCAGTTTGTAGGATCCTTCAGGCTACTTGCCGCATTAGATAACGGTGACTATGAAGTAGGAAAATGGATGGTAACGTCGAAGGAATTTTCAACGCTGGCAACCTCAAGAAATACTTTGTAAGGAGATAAATAAAAATAAAATCGTACACCAATTTTCTTTTTTTCCATGAGCAGGGGGGAGATGAAACGGGAATGCCCTGTCAATATTCGCCGTCCATATATTTCTTGTGGGAAACGCGCTAGCACCCGTCTGTTAAGATTTGAAACGAGCGCTGAGCGCGCAGGCATCATGTGTGACAGCGCAGGCAGGTGATCGCTCGCTGCAGGGTACCAGCCATGGCCGAGTGACGTCACGATCGAACATTCCATTCCTTCGATCTTAGTATATCCAGAACGGGACGTCCGATCGTAACTTGAAGCACGTCATCTTGTAGGCCTAAACAACAAATATCACTCAAAGTCACAGAAGGTTCCAGATTTTGTGTTGCCTATAATTTCAAGTTCGTCAATGACTATTTCATTTACTGAACAATGCTAACTTTAACCATCATCATGGAACTGTGATTCTGAATTTAATACTTCGAAGTATTTTGCGTCCAACGCCATTGACAGTGGAAACAGTGTCGTTCCAAAACCTTCAGTACAGTGCTGAGAGGAGTGCCATGGTGAGGAGAAGGAGTTCAGCGACGTTGAACGACGACGCCAACGCTAAGGGGCGACGACCAACCGACGCCCACGCCGAGGGACGACGCCCTTCTCTACATCTTTCTGGACACCCAAAACTCTAACTATTCATCTGTAAAGGTGATATGACTTATCTGTTTTTCTTGAATGAACTTCAAGTTCCTCTTAATAAGAACTTGTAAGTGAAGAAGAGAGACGAAAAGATGTGAATTAGAGAGGGAGTGGGGAATATAAGGAGAAGGATGGGATAAGACCGACCCATCCTAAAGTGAGATAAACAAACATGTCCGTACATAAAGAAAATGGAGGTTCAAGATGGGAGAAGCAATGTGTAACAAGACGACCGGATTACATTAGTAGGTGGGACAATAGATAAGAACGTGACGAATCGCTGGACGGTCCGGTTTCCACGTCGGCGATTCGTCACACAAAGAAGGGGAGGGAATCACATTGTCATAGAGGTTTAGGTGGGGACGATATCTGACCCACGGTTGTGGCTGAGAGTGGTATGACAGCAGGAAGGCGTTCCCTCATCACCAAGGATACCGCGATCAGCCAAGTGTGTCTTTTCTTTTTGTTAGATAGTTGTAGAGAGTAGAAATTTAAGTTTTAGTGAAGCGAGGTGCAGTTGATGGTCTGGAGATCCGCCTCAGCAGCATCTTCAAATTAGTTTTAGTGTGTTTTTTTAGTTTTGTCTTTTTTCTCCCTGCTTTATTTTGTTGAAAGATAGAATAGATTTTGTTGGTTTATGCAGCCTAGTGGGTGCCCTAACATGTGGACAGGTCATCCGCCCTTGTTAAGAGCATCGTAGTAGATTTAGTAAGTGTGTTTTTGTGTTTTTTCTTTTCTTTTTTGCTTTGTTTTGTTGAAAAATAGAATGGATTTTGTTTGTGTATGTAGCCTAGTGGGTGCCCTAACATATGGACAGGTCATCCGCCCTTGTTAAGAGCATCGTAGTAGATTTAGTGAGGTAGTTAGGTAGTTTTAGGAGAGTTATAATAGATATTATATGTTTGTATGTTTGCCTTTGTTGTCTTTATTGCCTGTAAACCGAAGGTGTAAACTAGGGTAGGCAATAAAGAAATGTTTAATACTTAATACTTAATAAGAACTTATTGCACTGCCCTTCTCTCTCCGACTCTCTCAGCATGGACCGTACACGCCTGGCGTCAATCCATGTTCTCCACTAAGCTAAAGTACGGGCGTTCCTGTCATTTTTGTTATCGAAAAGAATGCAGGAGAGCAGAAACTTCAATCTACGCTGAGATATAACACATCGAAATATATCTATTCCGGTTCCATCATCAGCCCATACATCGTTATTATTTACGTGAAAGACTTCAAAGGCGATAGAAAAAAAGACCAATTTATGACTGCCTTCATCTCCATGGGATCTGTGTATTTTGCATCACGTTCTCATTGATAATCTTGCTTCGCTTTTTGAATGTACTTGTTTGTGTACTCCGCTATCATAACTACCATCTCCTCCGTAGAAAACTGCACCCAAGCTTTATAGGGAGAATCGTATTGTTTGGCACTTCCTCTTACTCCGTGTTCGAACCTTCTTATGTGGTTCATCTGTACACCTTTCATACAAACCGTCCTTTCCCACAAGATGATTATGTCTTGTAGTAAGCAGCACGTTATCGTTATCGTCATCAGTTTCTTCTTCATGCTCTGCTTCAGAAGCTCTTTGTTCCATGTTGCTGACCTCTTCTATGACCTCTGTTTCATTGGTTTCTTCTTCCAAATCACTCTCATTTCCTCCTAGCACCGCATAATCATCATCATACTCTTTATTTAGCTCGGACTCCAGCATTTGGCGAATTCTTTCCTCTTCAGTGTTGTCCATTGTCAGGACTAGCATACAATGAGATCACTTCTCAAGCACAAACACATGAAGTTTTAACAGAAGCAATAGTAAATGAAACTAAACTTACCAGCGATAGAGCAAATAAGAGTGGTAGTCAACAAAGAAGTCAGATAATTTTAAATTACGTATCTAGTCGCACGGAGCCCAGAGAACCTCATTAACACTGTACACTGTGAATGAATAAGCGTAACTGGTGAGTAGTTGCCGCGCTGCACTAGAAAGAAATACCGAGCTCAATAGCTGCAGTCCCTTAAGTGCGGTCAGTATCCAGTATTCGGGATATAGTGGGTTCGAACCCCACTGTCGGCAGCCCTGAAGATGGTTTTCCGTGGTTTCCCATTTTCACACCAGGCAAATGCTGGGGCTGTACCTTAATTAAGGCCACGGCCGCTTCCTTCCCACTCCTAGGCTATTCCTGTCCCGTCGTCGCCGTAAGACCTATCTGTGTCGGTGAGACTAAAACAACTTCAAGAAATATAGAAAGAACTTCAGGCAGCTACCGGGAAAGGGCACTCCGATATTTAACTTGCGAAGGAAGTAAGAACGAGCCGCATCTGTGGTGTAGTGGTTAGTGTGATTAGCTGCCACACCCGGAGGGCCGGGTTCGATTCCCGGCTCTGCCACGAAATTTGAAAAGTGGTACGAGGGCTGGAACGGGGTCCACTCAGCCTCGGTAGGTCATCTGAGTAGAGGTGGGTTCGATTCCCACCTCAGCCATCCTGGAAGTGGCTGTCCGTGGTTTCCCACTTCTCCTCTACGCAAATGCCGGGATGATACCTAACTAAAGGCCACGGCCGCTTCCTTCCCTCTTCCTTGTCTACCCTTCCGATCTTCCCATCCCTCCACAGGGCCCCTGTTCGGCATAGTAGGTGAGGCCGCCTGGGCGAGGTACTGGTCATCCTCCCTGGTTGTATCCCCAGACCTAGAGTCTGAAGCTCCAGGACACTGCTCTTGAGGCGGTAGAGGTGGGATCCCTCGCTAAGTCTGAGGGAAAATCCAACCCTGGAGGGTAAACAGATTAAGAAGAAGAACTGTTTATCCACACTTACCAGGTCACATCACAGCACGCATTCATTCACTCACGATGTATTCCAGTGACGAGTACGTTGATATGTTGCTCATTTATGGGGAAACAAGGCGGAATGCAGTCCAGTCGCAGCGTCTCTATCACGTGCGTTTTTCTGAGAGAAGATTACCGACTACCAATACGTTCCGAAACCTTGAACGAAGATTGCGGTCAACTGGGACGCTTGGAAGGGTACCTTCCGTTAGAGATGTTCCTATAACGTCTGGTCCAAATGAAGAGGCTGTTTTGGACGCTGTCCATAATAACCCTCGGACACTTGCACACCAGACTCACATCAGCTGGTCATCAGTCATGCGTATACTGCATAACAATAAATTTCACCCATACCATCTGCAGTTACACCAGCACCTCCACGGACGTGATTTCGATGCTAGAGTAACATTTTGTCAATGGACATTACTCAGAGTGACCAATAATGCTGTCTTTTTGTCGAGAGTCCTGTTTTCAGGCGAATCAGGATTTCAGAACAATGGCATCGTGAATCGGCACAATTTGCACTATTGGAGAGCGGAGAATCCCTATTGGGTAAGACAGGGCCCATTACAAGTGCAGTGGGGAGTAAAATGTCTGGTGATGGATCTTGGATGACTGTCTCATCGGACCATACTTCTTCGACGGACATCTAACGGTAGCACGCTACCTTCATTTTCTTCAAAATGAACTTTTCTTCAAAATGAACTCCCACAGATGCTGGAGAACGTGCAACTGCGCGAGCGATTACGTATGTTGTTTGAACAGTTCGGGGATCCAATAAAGATGGGAGTTACCTACCGTAACATGATACTGTATCCTAATCCATAACAGTAAGTTGTTCAGAAATATTATGTTCCTCCGGAGACACTAATACAAAAGTAACTCTCTCAGCGAAACCAAGGGAACGGTAGGGAGTTTCTGATTGGCTAACGGGTATTAGGAAGCATAGCAGCTCGCTTTAGCGTGCAATCCTCCGCAGATGCGAGCGGTACTTTTGTAACAGTTTAGTGGCAGTACTGATATTCCTATCCTGTTACTTGCTGGTCGGGTACAGATATTCTTTAGTTATTCGAAGTGCTTTGTATTAGGCTTACTGGTGGTAATAAATACAGTAGCGTAGTTCCTCGGCATAGTTACACGTGGTCTTCCCACCTTGCATCTCGAATTTCACTCCGTATTATATACAGTGAGTGAGTGGATGAACATCTGATACGATTTATGTGACCAAAAACTCTATTACTGGAAAACGATTTCTTAGAAACGCGTTGAAATATGGTACCCAATAATAATAATAATAATAATAATAATAATAATAATAATAATAATAATAATAATAATAATAATAATAATAATAATAATAATAATAATAATAATAATAATAATAATAAATTTAAAACTTTAAAATTGTACCGGTTCATATAATGTAGTTCTGACAATGTACATGGTATTCAAATAATATCAGGTCCTGAAAGCTATCCCAAGTCCCATCACGTGAATCTGTGCGTCCTGAAATTTCGTCATCGACTGCAACCTGTGAGGCAGTGCAGCAAAATCTATCATAATTTTTACCAGTACAAAAGAGGAGTGATATACAGAAAAAAAAGAAACGCTGGAAAAGCCACATACACTGTTGTTTACAACATATCCACAACTTTCTATAAATGACAAAATACGTTTTTGGAGCCTTTTATACTGGATTTACAGAGCGAGTTGGCTACGTGGTTTGTGTCACGTAGCTGTTAGCTTGTATTCAGGAGATGGTGGATTCGAACTCAACTGCCGGCAGTCCTCAGGATAGTTTTCGGTGGTTTCCCATTTTCACATCAAGCAAATGCTGGGACTGTTTCTCAGTTAACGCGACGGTTGCTCCCGACCTAGTCCTGTCCTATCCTATCCCATCGTCACCGTAACATCAGTCTGTGTCGGTGCAACGTAAACAAACTAATAACAAAAAGGTACTGGATTAAATTCTGCTTACGTCTTGCCTGGTAGGGCTATTTTCTCATGACTTATTCCGGCGACATCTGAAGTATATATGGCACTCGTTCATCGACATATTTTATAATCTCTGGTCCTAATGTCTGTTTAACTACACATCCTTGGATATCTACGAATGCAAATAGCAGCCACGGCGCTTATTATACATGAAGGTTTCGAAGTATTGTTTCTCGGAATGTAAATGGGTCATTGCAAACATTTTTCTAGGAACAGTTAAGAATGTGGGTGACGAGCTAGCGAAAGGGACAGTGCGAGAGAAGAAAGCGAGATAAAGATACAGTATTGATATTTATAAGTATTTACAAAGGTGTGGTTAGGGGCTACAAGAGACAGCAGGTATAAGGAATGTTCCTTCCAAAAGTTGACCTGCAACTTGTATTATGTTACTTGTATATCCTAACACTCCAGTGTAACGGATACACAGGAACGTGATACTGGAAAGTAACAATTTGTCACATCCCTAGGATCCACCTCATGGATCAGTAGTCGGCCGGAACCATCTTCATGCTTCATATCCAAATAAATGGATAGGAAGGGGCGGATCCGTCCACTGGCCCACCAGATCACCCGATCTAACGCCACTTGACTTCTTCCTGTGGGTCACTTAAAGCAGGTAGTGTATGCACAGGAGCCTGAAGAGCCTGTTCACCTTCGTTATCTGATCACCGAGGTATGCCAAGGTGTTACACCTGATATGTTACAACGTGCAAGAATGTCTTTAAAACGCCGAGCTGAAATCTGCATAAACCAAGGTGGTCAACATTTCGATCACTTATTACACTGAATATGCAGGGTACCCTACTTCCTACCTACAGATCATCATTTCGTAGTCCAACCTGGCTACGTAACATCGAATAAATATGGTCCTTTTCAGGACCAAATAAAAATTCACTCTTTGGAACAGGATGACATGTGGCCATATTACAGCCAGAGTAAACGGTTTTCATCGAAAAAGGTGTACCAGCCTGCGAAAAGGACTTACTACCATACAGCTTGACTGATACAATAGCAGAGATGCGTGGTTTAGCCACCTTATCTTCCGCGAGCCGTGGTGCATAGCTAGCACGTTGTAGTCTTTATAGACACTTTCTGTCGAAACGTAAGATAATGTTATTCGCAGCTGTGATCGTTTTACACGTTCATTATAGTTTAAATAATAGAAATAACACTGCCGCTAATGATTTCTAACATATTTGCGACCATTATATAAAAAGTACAGTTTTACTAAGCCCATAAATGAGCAGGTACTAATGTTTTTCGGATTACTATAGTATACGCGTTAGTTGGGTTACCTACCTCCGAAAAAATGAGGGGCTGGTGAACCAGCCGCTATAACACAACACAGTGCTTGCAGTTCGTGTTAGAAATAGTTTTTGCCATAAAATTTAATAGGATGTATACAATTACAGATAGATCGTTATTCTCACGACGCGTTTCCCTTGATCTTAATGTTATTTGATTTTGTCAAATGTCATTACGTGTTGATTGATTTTAACATGTCTTATGTTATATGATTAGCGTGAAATCTCCCTTCTTCACTTTGTGTTGTTAGACGTATTTGTATTGTTGTTGTTGACTCTTGGTGTGTACTATTCGGGAGCACGGCAGTAGTATAATTGGATGGTTCGGCCGCCACCACCTCCTCCGGGCTCCCAGGGCTCCCTCCACCACACGCGGGAAATTTGAATTTTGGCGGGAAATTTGAATTTTGGCGGGAAATTTGAATTTTGGCGGGAGATTTGAATTTGTAAACAAAGCCACGTGCTTTTTGACAGCTGTCATCGACAACAACGCATCGCTAACCTCACTGCTGCCATCTTGACGGGCCTAAACCTCAGTAGTACCAACTTAACCTAACTAGCGCGAGGTAAACAAATCCACGTGTTTTTGACAGCCACGTGCTTTTTTGACAGACAACAACGCATCGCTAACCTCAGTACTGCCATCTTGACGGACCTAAACCTCAGTAGTACCAACTTAACCTAACTAGCGCGTGGTAAACAAAGCCACGTGCTTTTTTGACAGATGTCATCCGCCATCTTTAAACCACAGAGCACTGTGCTGCCCTCTTTATCGTAGTAGATGTAAATTCGTCACCTGTCATCGGCAGTGCTGCCATCTTGGCGGGCCTAAACCTTAGTGCTACCAACTTAACCTCACTACCTTGAGATAAACAAAGCCACGAAATTATTTTGACAGCTGTCACCCGCCATCTTTAAACTACAGAGCACAGTGCTGCCCTCTTCAGCTACTTACCTTTGAAATGTGGTACGTCACAGCTGTCATCCGCCATCTTGCATCGCAAACCTCAGTGCTGCACTCTTTAGCTAGATACCTTTGAAATGTAGTGGCGGTAATTTGAGAAATTCTTTATGCTCTTGTTTGTAAACAAATCCACGTGCAGCTGCCATCCGCCATCTTTAATCCATAGAGCACCGTGCTGCCCTCTTTAGCTACTTACCTTTGAAATGTGGTACGTCACAGCTGTCATCCGCCATCTTGCATCGCAAACCTCAGTGCTGCACTCTTTAGCTAGATACCTTTGAAATGTAGTGGCGGCAATTTGAAAAATTCTTTATGCTCTTGTTTGGAAACAAAGCCACGTGCTTATTTGACAGCTGTCATCCGCCATCTTTAATCCAGAGAGCACCGTGCTGCCCTCTTTAGCTACTTACCTTTGAAATGTGGTACGTCACAGCTGTCATCCGCCATCTTGCATCGCAAACCTCAGTGCTGCACTCTTTAGCTAGATACCTTTGAAATGTAGTGAAGGCAATTTGAAAAATTCTTTATGCTCTTGTTTGGAAACAAACCTATGCGCTTTTTTTTGACAGCTATCATCCGCCATCTTTAATCCAGAGAGCACCATGCTGCCCTCTATGTGGGGGTGGTAAATTCTACGCGCTCTTGTTTGGAAACAAACCCATGTGCTTTTCTGACAGCTGTCAACCGCCAGAGAGCACCGTGCTGCCCTCTTTGTGCCGTTGGCAAATTCCACGTGCTTTTTGACAGCTGTCATCCGCCATCTTGCATCACAAACCTCAGTGCTGTTCTCTTGAGCTAGATACCTTTGAAATGTGGTGGCGGCAAATTCCACGTGCTCTTGTTTGGAAACAAAGCCACGTGCTTTTTTGACAGCTGTCGTCCGCCATCTTTAATCAATAGAGCACTGTGCTGTTATCATGCGGGTAATTTCGTCAGCTGTCATCCGCCATCTTTAATCCACAGAGCACCGTGCTGCTCTCTGTAGTAGCGGGTAATTTGAAAAGTTCTGTTAGCTGTCATCCCTTCTTTAATCAAGAGAGCACCGTGCTGCCATCTTTAGCTAGATACCTTTGAACTGTGGTGGCGGCAAATTCCACGTGCTCTTGTTTAGTAAACAAACTCACGCGCTTTTTGTCAGCTGTCATCCGCCATCTTACATCGCAAACCTCAGTGCTACACTCTTTAGTTGAAAAATGGTGGCGGATAATTTAAAAAGAAAAATTCTACAGCAGCCATCTCTCGACGCTAATTGCACAAGATGGTGGCTATACATGACTCCTTAAAGGTGCTTATGCAAGATGATCGCTATACATAGTTTCTTATGAGACTCCCTTGGGATGCTTGCGCAAGATGGCGGTTATACAAGGCTCCTTATGAGACACCCTAGGGATGCTTGCGCAAGATGGTGGTTGCTCTCATGAGGCGGCTTAAGGATCCTTGCACAAGATGGCTAGAGACCCCCCCTAAGGATGCTTGTGCAAGATGGCGGCTATACATAGCTCCTTATGAGACAGCCTAGGGGGTGCTCGCACAAGATGGCGGCTACTCTTATGAAGAAAGCTAGCTTAGAGGCTACTGTGCAAGATAACGGTTGCTGTTATGCATGCGGTGGAGAGCAAATTGAAATTCTATGTGCTTAATCAACAGAGCACCCTGCTACCCTCTTTAGCTGAAATGTGGTGGTGGATAATTTGAAAAATTCTTTTGACAGGTGTCATCTTTAAACAATGACGACTATACATAGGCTGTTAAGACCTTATCATTCTCCTCCTCCTCCTTCTCTACCTCCGCCTCTTATGTCAAGGCATAGCTTTATATCGAACAAGTTTAAACCTGCATCGCGAAGGCAAGCGTGTGCAGCGATAACATTATTGTACATGTTTAGACTTGCGAAACATAAGAAGAGTAGAATCAAACGCTGTACTCGATACATGTGATCAGAACATTGATTGATGTGTTCAGAACACAAAATAAGTGATCAAGACTAGAATCGAACACTGTACTCGATGTCGTTAACTTCAACATGTGATTAAAACATTGTTTGAAGTGTTCAGAACACTACATAAGTAGAATCGAACGCTGTACTTAATACAACATGTTAGGGGATACCTTTGTTCTAAGAAGATCAGATTGAAACATAACAAGACTAGAATCGAACACTGCACTCGATGTCCTTAACCTTAACATGTGATCAGAACATTGATTGATGTGTTCAGATCACTAAACAAGTAGAACCGAACACTGTACAACATGTCAGGGGATACCTTTGTTCTAAGAAAATTAGATTGACACATAACAAGACTAGAATCGAACACTGCACTCGATGTCCTTAACCTTAACATGTGATCAGAACATTGATTGATGTGTTCAGATCACTAAACAAGTAGAACCGAACACTGTACAACATGACAGGTGATACCTTTGTTCTAAGAAAATTAGATTGAAACATAACAAGACTAGAATCGAACGCTGCACTCGATGTCGTTAACCTTAACATGTGATCAGAACATTGATTGATGTGTTCAGATCACTAAACAAGTAGAACCGAACACTGTACATCATGTCAGGGGATAACTTTGTTCTAAGAAAATTAGATTGAAACATAACAAGACTAGAACCGAACACTGTACTCGATACAACATGTTAGGGGATACCTATGTTCTAAGAAAATTAGATTGAAACATAACAAGACTAGAATTGAACACTGCACTCGATGTCGTTAACCTTAACATGTGATCAGAACATTGATTGATGTGTTCAGATCACTAAACAAGTAGAACCGAACACTGTACAACATGTTAGGGGATACCTTTGTTCTAAGAAAATTAGATTGAAACATAACAAGACTAGAATCGAACACTACACTCGATGTCGTTAACCTTAACATGTGATCCGATACAACATGTTAGGGGATACCTTTGTTCTAAGAAAATTAGATTGAAACATAGCAAGACTAGAATCGAACACTGTAAGAACATTGTTTGATGTGTTCAGAGCAAAAGTACAACTTCAATGATTTACCCAGTGTAAAAATCAAAAACACACACTGTGCACAAATCGCATAGCTATCTCGCCTATCACTTGCCTAGTATGAAAATCAAAAACACACTGTGCACATATCGCATAGCTAACTCGGCAACACTTCAAATGATTTGCATAGTACGAAAATAAAAAATAAAAATCTATACCGCGTAGCTAACTCGTTCATCGCACTGCTAAGACGCTTAGTAATTGCGAATACACAGATATATCTCATACGAAAATCAAGAAAGCACACTGCGTAGCCAACTCGCTCGGTCACTCGCTTAGTAATTGCAACACGACTAGAACACTGATACACGTTACTCTTTTTTCTCGAAACACACACACACGGATAAGAATGTTGCGAGATACTACATACTTACATGTTTTTTAAAAAAATAGGGGGTGAAAGATCATAAATAATATGTACACATGTTGTCTCCTACGAGTTGTAAGACGAAATAGACGCAGTACTGCGAGTTTCCGCTATAGCTGGCGAACGGAAGTAGCATGATATCTCAGCAAAAAAATACGCGCGAGCTTGCATACACGCAAGTCAGACACAATGATGGATACCGCGATTCAAATCCTGGCAACTTATGCCGTCAGGAAGGGCATCCGGCGAGCATCTAGCTGTAAATCCCCGATTCTCATGTTAGAAAGGGCAACTTGTTGTAAAACATTCTTAATCCAAGTTCTTTGACGTCAGGAAGGGCAACCGGTCGAAAACAATACTGTATGATGTAAGAGGCTAGATACTGCCAGTTTTGCGTCAGGAAGGGCAACTAGTCTTAAAACAAATTCTTCTGATTTAAAATCTTAGTTTTGCGTCAGGAAGGGCATCCGGCTGTAAAACAATAGTTCATGATACAGTGATTTAAAGTCTTAGTTCCTGCACTAAGAAGAGCATCTAGCTGTAAATCCCCGATTCTCGTGTTAGAAAGGGCAAGTAGTTTTAAAACAGATTCTTAATCCGAGTTCATTGACGTCAGGAAGGGCAATCGGTCGAAAACAATAGTGTATGATGTAAGAGGCTAGATACTGCCAGTTTTGCGTCAGGAAGGGCAACTAGTCTTAAAACAAATTCTTGCGATTTAAAATCTTAGTTTTGCGTCAGGAAGGGCATCCGGCTATAAAACAAGAGTTCGTGATACAGCGATTTATAATCTAAGAAGTGCATCTAGCTGTAAAACCCCGATTCTCGTGTTAAAAAGAGCATCTAGTTGTAAAACAGATTCTTAATCCCAGTTCTTTGACGTCAGGAAGGGCAACCAGTCGAAAACAATAGTGTATGATGTAAGAGGTTAGATGCTGCCAGTTTTGCGTCAGAAAGTGCAACTAGTCTTAAAACAAATTCTTGCGATTTAAAATCTTAGTTTTGCGTCAGGAAGGGCATTCGGCTGTAAAACAATAGTTCGTGATACAGCGATTTAAAATCTTAGTTCCTGCACTAAGAAGAGCATCTAGCTGTAAATCCCCGATTCTCGTGTTAGAAAGGGTAACTAGTTTTAAAACTGATTCTTAATCCTAGTTCTTTTACGTCAGGAAAGGCAACCGGTCGAAAACCATAGTGTATGATGTAAGAGGCTAGATACTGCCAGTTTTGCGTCAGGAAGGGCAACTAGTCTTAAAACAAATTCTTGCGATTTAAAATCTTAGTTTTGCGTCAGGAAGGGCATCCGGTTGTAAAACGATAGTTCGTGATACAGCGATTTAAAATCTTAGTTCCTGCACTAAGAAGAGCATCTAGCTGTAAATACCCTATTCTCGTGTTAGAAAGGGCAACTAGTTGTAAAACAGATTCTTAATCCGAGTTCATTGACGTCAGGAAGGGCAACCGGTCGAAAACAATAGTGTATGGTGTAAGAGGCTAGATACTGCCAGTTTTGCGTCAGGAAGGGCAACCAATCTTAAAACAAATTCTTGCGATTTAAAATCTTAGTTTTGCGTCAGGAATGGCATCCGGCTGTAAAACAATAGTTCATGATACAGCGATTTAAAATCTAAGAAGTGCATCTAGCTGTAAAACCCCGATTCTCGTGTTAAAAAGAGCATCTAGTTAAAACAGATTCTTAATCCCAGTTCTTTGACGTCAGGAAGGGCAACCGGTCGAAAACAATAGTGTATGATGTAACAGGTTAGATACTGCCAGTTTTGCGTCAGGAAGGGCAACTAGTCTTAAACAAATTCTTGCGATTTAAAATCTTAGTTTTGCGTCAGGAAGGGCATCCGTCTGTAAAAAAATAGTTCGTGGTACAGCGATTTAAAATCTTAGTTCCTGCACTAAGAAGAGCATCTAGCTGTAAATCCCCGATTCTCGTGTTAGAAAGGGTAACTAGTTGTAAAACAGATTCTTAATCCTAGTTCTTTTACGTCAGGAAGGGCAACCGTTCGAAAACCATAGTGTATGATGTAAGAGGCTAGATACTGCCAGTTTTGCGTCAGGAAGGGCAACTAGTCTTAAAACAAATTCTTGCGATTTAAAATCTTAGTTTTGCGTCAGGAAGGGCATCCGGCTGTAAAACAATAGTTCATGATACAGCGATTTAAAATCTTAGTTCCTGCACTAAGAAGAGCATCTAGCTGTAAATCCCCGATTCTCGTGTTAGAAAGGGTAACTAGTTGTAAAACAGATTCTTAATCCCAGTTCTTTGACGTCAGGAAGGCCAACCGGTCGAAAACAATAGTGTATGATGTAAGAGGCTAGATACTGCCAGTTTTACGTCAGGAAGGGCAACTAGTCTTACAACAAATTCTTGTGATTTAAAATCTTAGTTTTGCGTCAGGAAGGGCATCCGGCTGTAAAACAATAGTTCGTGATACAGCGATTTAAAATCTTAGTTCCTGCACTAAGAAGAGCATCTAGCTGTAAATCCCCGATTCTCGTGCTAGAAAGGGCAACTAGTTGTAAAACAGATTCTTAATCCCAGTTCTTTGACGTCAGGAAGCGCAACCGGTCGAAAACAATAGTGTATGATGTAAGAGGCTAGATACTGCCAGTTTTGCGTCAGGAAGGGCAACTAGTCTTAAAACAAATTCTTGCGATTTATAATCTTAGTTTTGCGTCAGGAAGGGCATCCGGCTGTAAAACAATAGTTCGTGATATAGCGATTTAAAACCTTAGTTCCTGCACTAAGAAGAGCATCTAGCTGTAAAACCCCGATTCTCGTGTTAGAAAGGGTAACTAGTTGTAAAACAGATTCTTAATCCCAGTTCTTTGACGTTAGGAAGGGCAACCGGTCGAAAACAATAGTGTATGATGTAAGAGGCTAGATACTGCTAGTTTTGTGTCAGGAAGGGCAACCAGTCGTAAAAGAGATTCTTGTGATTTAAAATCTCGCGTCAGGAAGGGCAACCGGCCGTACTGTAAAACAACAGTGTATGATGTAAGAGGCTAGATACTGCTTTTTAAAATCCTAGAAGGGTATCTAGTTGTAAAACAGATTCTTGTGATTTAAAATCTCGCGTCTGGAAGGGCAATCGGCTGTAAAACAGATTCTTATGATTTAAACTCTTGCGTCAGGAGGGGGGCACTCGGCTGTAAAACATATTTTTAATCCAAGAGAATCGAACCCGAGACTGCCGGGTGAGAGGCAAGCACACTAAACCAAACTGTAGGCTATCGGTTACATTTTTTTGTTCCACAGTCTTTGAAGTTGTATCGGCGCAGTCATTCAGAGCGAGGTGCGGAATGCATGTGTTGACTGAAATTGTACACGCATCTTCCGGCTGCACTAACCTTGAACGGGGACACTGCGTGCTGATAAGCCACTTGTAACTCACGGAACGTCTTCTTAGCTGTGTGTAGCATTTAGCTGGTGTAAGTTCCTAACATAAAATATTATAATTGTACGGAGAGGTTAAAACACAGTACCAGCATATAGCCTACCCCTATCGAAAGAGCCTGCACGGCGCCGGCATATAGACTACTCCTGTTGGAGGAGTCTACACAAGGTTTAACGCCCCCATCAACAGCCTTTACTTAATACTGGCTTTTTTGCACACCCTCGAAACTACCTAAGAATGTAATATACAACAGTAGGGAGAGGGTAAAACCCAGTACAGGCCCATAGCCTACTCCTACTGAAGAAGCCTGCACAAGGCTTAACGCCTCCATCCTACAGATGAATCGCCATCAACATCTTATACTCATAATCATTTTCGAAGGAGTCTGCACAAGGTTTAACGCCCCCATCAACAGCCCTTACTTAAGGCTGGCTTTTTGCACGCCCTCAGCCTGCACACAGCTTATCGCCTCCATCCGACAGAAGAATCACTATCAAGATCTTGTACTCACACTCATTTTCGAAGGAGCCTGCACAAGGTTTAACGTCCCCATCAACAGCCCTTACTTAATGCTGGCTCTTTGCACGCCCTCGAAACTACCTGAGAATGTAATTTGCAACAGTAGGATCACCCCATCCGACAAATGAATCACCCTCAACAATCTTGTACCCGCAATCATTCTCGCTACTTCGGGAGATAGCAGGTTCGAACTCCTACTGTCGGAAGCCGTAAAAAATAGCAAATGCTAAGCGAGGGACCTGCGCGATCGTCATAACATGATCTAGACGGATGCCCTTCCTGACGGCATAAGTTGCCATGATTTGAATCGCGGTATCCATCATTGTGTCTGACTTGCGTGTATGCAAGCTCACGCGTATTTTTTTGCTGAGATATCATGCTACTTCCGTTCGCCAGCTATAGCGGAAACTCGCAGTACTGCGTCTATTTCGTCTTACAACTCGTAGGAGACAACATGTGTACATATTATTTATGATCTTTCACCCCCTATTTTTTTAAAAAACATGTAAGTATGTAGTATCTCGCAACATTCTTATCCGTGTGTGTGTGTTTCGAGAAAAAAGAGTAACGTGTATCAGTGTTCTAGTCGTGTTGCAATTACTAAGCGAGTGACCGAGCGAGTTGGCTACGCAGTGTGCTTTCTTGATTTTCGTATGAGATATATCTGTGTATTCGCAATTACTAAGCGTCTTAGCAGTGCGATGAACGAGTTAGCTACGCGGTATAGATTTTTATTTTTTATTTTCGTACTATGCAAATCATTTGAAGTGTTGCCGAGTTAGCTATGCGATATGTGCACAGTGTGTTTTTGATTTTCATACTAGGCAAGTGATAGGCGAGATAGCTATGCGATTTGTGCACAGTGTGTGTTTTTGATTTTTACACTGGGTAAATCATTGAAGTTGTACTTTTGCTCTGAACACATCAAACAATGTTCTTACAGTGTTCGATTCTAGTCTTGCTATGTTTCAATCTAATTTTCTTAGAACAAAGGTATCCCCTAACATGTTGTATCGGATCACATGTTAAGGTTAACGACATCGAGTGTAGTGTTCGATTCTAGTCTTGTTATGTTTCAATCTAATTTTCTTAGAACAAAGGTATCCCCTAACATGTTGTACAGTGTTCGGTTCTACTTGTTTAGTGATCTGAACACATCAATCAATGTTCTGATCACATGTTAAGGTTAACGACATCGAGTGCAGTGTTCAATTCTAGTCTTGTTATGTTTCAATCTAATTTTCTTAGAACATAGGTATCCCCTAACATGTTGTATCGAGTACAGTGTTCGGTTCTAGTCTTGTTATGTTTCAATCTAATTTTCTTAGAACAAAGTTATCCCCTGACATGATGTACAGTGTTCGGTTCTACTTGTTTAGTGATCTGAACACATCAATCAATGTTCTGATCACATGTTAAGGTTAACGACATCGAGTGCAGCGTTCGATTCTAGTCTTGTTATGTTTCAATCTAATTTTCTTAGAACAAAGGTATCACCTGTCATGTTGTACAGTGTTCGGTTCTACTTGTTTAGTGATCTGAACACATCAATCAATGTTCTGATCACATGTTAAGGTTAAGGACATCGAGTGCAGTGCTCGATTCTAGTCTTGTTATGTTTCAATCTAATTTTCTTAGAACAAAGGTATCCCCTAACATGTTGTATCGAGTACAGTGTTCGGTTCTACTTGTTTAGTGATCTGAACACATCAATCATTGTTCTGATCACATGTTAAGGTTAAGGACATCGAGTGCAGTGTTCGATTCTAGTCTTGTTATGTGTCAATCTAATTTTCTTAGAACAAAGGTATCCCCTGACATGTTGTACAGTGTTCGGTTCTACTTGTTTAGTGATCTGAACACATCAATCAATGTTCTGATCACATGTTAAGGTTAAGGACATCGAGTGCAGTGTTCTATTCTAGTCTTGTTATGTTTCAATCTGATCTTCTTAGAACAAAGGTATCCCCTAACATGTTGTATTAAGTACAGCGTTCGATTCTACTTATGTAGTGTTCTGAACACACCAAACAATGTTTTAATCACATGTTGAAGTTAACGACATCGAGTACAGTGTTCGATTCTAGTCTTGATCACTTATTTCGTGTTCTGAACACATCAATCAATGTTCTGATCACATGTTGTATCGAGTACAGCGTTTGATTCTACTCTTCTTATGTTTCGCAAGTCTAAACATGTACAATAATGTTATCGCTGCACACGCTTGCCTTCGCGATGCAGGTTTAAAATTGTTCGATATAAAGCTATGCCTTGACATAAGAGGCGGAGGTAGAGAAGGAGGAGGAGGAGGAGAATGATAAGGTCTTAACAGCCTATGTATAGTCGTCATTGTTTAAAGATGACACCTGTCAAAAGAATTTTTCAAATTATCCACCACCACATTTCAGCTAAAGAGGGTAGCAGGGTGCTCTGTTGATTAAGCACATAGAATTTCAATTTGCTCTCCACCGCATGCATAACAGCAACCGTTATCTTGCGCAGTAGCCTCTAAGCTAGCTTTCTTCATAAGAGTAGCCGCCATCTTGTGCGAGCACCCCCTAGGCTGTCTCATAAGGAGCTATGTATAGCCGCCATCTTGCACAAGCATCCTTAGGGGGGCGTCTCTGGCCATCTTGTGCAAGGATCCTTAAGCCGCCTCATAAGAGCAACCACCATCTTGCGCAAGCATCCCTAGGGTGTCTCATAAGGAGCCTTGTATAACCGCCATCTTGCGCAAGCATTCCAAGGGAGTCTCATAAGAAACTATGTATAGCGATCATCTTGCATAAGCACCTTTAAGGAGTCATGTATAGCCACCATCTTGTGCAATTAGCGTCGAGAGATGGCTGCTGTAGAATTTTTCTTTTTAAATTATCCGCCACCATTTTTCAACTAAAGAGTGTAGCACTGAGGTTTGCGATGTAAGATGGCGGATGACAGCTGACAAAAAGCGCGTGAGTTTATTTACTAAACAAGAGCACGTGGAATTTGCCGCCACCACAGTTCAAAGGTATCTAGCTAAAGATGGCAGCACGGTGCTCTCTTGATTAAAGATGGCGGATGACAGCTAACAGAACTTTTCAAATTGCCCGCTACTACAGAGAGCAGCACGGTGCTCTGTAGATTAAATATGGCGGATGACAGCTGACGAAATTGCCCGCATGATAGCAGCACAGTGCTCTACTGATTAAAGGTGGCGGACGACAGCTGTCAAAAAAGCACGTGGCTTTGTTTACTAAACAAGAGCACATAGAATTTGCCGCCACCACATTTCAGAGGTATCTAGCTAAAGAGAACAGCACTGAGTTTTGTGATGCAAGATGGCGGATGACAGCTGTCAAAAAGCACGTGGAATTTGCCACCGTCACATAGAGGGCAGCACGGTGCTCTCTGGCGGTTGACAGCTGTCAGAAAAGCACATGGGTTTGTTTCCAAACAAGAGCGCGTAGAATTTACCACCCCCACATAGAGGGCAGCACGGTGCTCTCTGGATTAAAGATGGCGGATGATAGCTGTCAAAAAAAGCGCATATGTTTGTTTCCAAACAAGAGCATAAAGAATTTTTCAAATTGCCTTCACTACATTTCAAAAGTATCTAGCTAAAGAGTGCAGCACTGAGGTTTGCGATGCAAGATGGCGGATGACAGCTGTGACGTACCACATTTCAAAGGTAAGTAGCTAAAGAGGGCAGCACGGTGCTCTATGGATTAAAGATGGCGGATGGCAGCTGCACGTGGATTTGTTTACAAACAAGAGCATAAAGAATTTCTCAAATTACCGCCACTACATTTCAAAGGTATCTAGCTAAAGAGTGCAGCACTGAGGTTTGCGATGCAAGATGGCGGATGACAGCTGTGACGTACCACATTTCAAAGGTAAGTAGCTAAAGAGGGCAGCACTGTGCTCTGTAGTTTAAAGATGGCTAGTGACAGCTGTCAAAGGAATTCACGTGGCTTTGTTTATCTCACGCTAGTGAGGTTAAGTTTGTAGCACTAAGGTTTAGGCCCGCCAAGATGGCAGCACTGCCGATGACAGGTGACGAATTTACATCTACTACGATAAAGAGGGCAGCACAGTGCTCTGTGGTTTAAAGATGGCGGATGACAGCTGTCAAAAAGCACGTGGATGTCAAAAAGCACGTGGATGTCAAAAAGCACGTGGCTTTGTTTACCACGCGCTAGTTAGGTTAAGTTGGTACTACTGAGGTTTAGGCCCGTCAAGATGGCAGTACTGAGGTTAGCGATGCGTTGTTGTCTGTCAAAAAGCACGTGGCTGTCAAAAACACGTGGATTTGTTTACCTCGCGCTAGTTAGGTTAAGTTGGTACTACTGAGGTTTAGGCCCGTCAAGATGGCAGCAGTGAGGTTAGCGATGCGTTGTTGTCGATGACAGCTTTCAAAAAGCACGTGGCTTTGTTTACAAATTCAATTCTCCCGCCAAAATTCAAATTTCCCGCCAAAATTCAAATTCTCCGCCAAAATTCAAATTTCCCGCGTGTGGTGGAGGGAGCCCTGGGAGCCCGGAGGAGGTGGTGGCGGCCGAACCATCCAATTATACTACTCACGGCGTGCACTGTTCCGTTTCACACACACGGATGAGCGCAAAATTCGACACGTGTATTACTATCATGTTAACATTGATGTGACATTCAATGACCTTAAATGTTTGTATGCTACATGTTGGTCATCGCAACATTATGGCTACATAGTTATTGATAAAGAAAGTGATGTTCATTTAGGACGGTATCTCATGGGCTTTGATCATTGTATAAGCTTCAGTACAGCAGTTACCGACTGCATTTGATCTAAAACCAAATTCATGTCAACATCAAGTATTACGTGATTGCGTGCTCGAAACCATATTCGAAGTAAATTTACAGAGCTCAGTCGTATTCAAGCAGATACTGATTTTTTGGAAACGCAACTGGGTGCACCACTAAAATAATTTGTTGATTCTACTTCTTCTTGCGAGTCTACTACAAGTTCTGTTACCATGTAAACATCTCGAGATAAAGAGAAGCAAGAAAAGGAAAAGCCTGAAGGAGAAGAAAAAGAAACGCAGGATGAGGAAGAGGAGAAGCAGAATAAGGATGAAGAAGACGAGGACGACGAATAAGTTTTCAACTTCTCTTTACCATCCAAGTGAGTTAAGTTTTCAACAGAGGCGTTATTGCTGAAACACCTACTGCATCAAAACAAGGTCTACCTTCCTTGAGTGAAGTTATGATTACACCAGAGTATCGTAATCAGTTAAACACACTTATTCAAAATACCTACGATTCACACTTTGCTCCTTATATAAAAAACTTTTTTTCAGGACAAACCGACATAACCTACGGTATTAGCTATGGAGGCGACTGTTTTAGATAAGTAATGCAAATGTTAAGAATAATGCCAACAACCTCATCGTAAAAGGTATAACTTATAAATTTAGTAAAGTTCTCTTGGAATTCCTCTTCTCTCGGATAACCAACAAAGGTATAATTTCGCAAGATGACCTTAAAAAATAGAGAAATAACTTTTGCTACTGGTGCTACTCGACGTAATTACAAGAGAACAGAAGCGGAAAGTACAAATAAGAGTCGCAAGTATCGAGAGTTTATTTCTAAGCTGTTTCCTTCACATCAACTGTCTGCACGTGATATCAATGTTATCTGCAAGCCTTTGTTGCCCTATGTAGATGTGAGATACTGTGAATGATCCCAACTTACTCATAGAATGCTTGCAACGGCTAAGAGCTAGCAAGATGCTGTCCTCGCATGTCACAAATCAGAAATTCTAGAAATAAAGAGAGAATTACGTCGTGCGGGAACAACTGAGTAATGGCCTCGGCTGTAAAGATAAACTTCGCACACGGGTTACATAAACCAGCTCGTCGCCCCTACCGTCGCGTACGCATTATCACACGTGGAAAAGATCATATCTGGCAAACTGCCTTAGTAGAAATGATTTCTTATGCCTCTAGCATAAAGGGTATAAGCATCTACTTACTGTCATCGACGTGTACTCTAAGTTTTCTCTTGCAGGACCCATGCGTTCTAAGACTGAACCTCATGTCAAAGATGCCTTCAAACGTATTGTTCAACAATGAAAACGCTGCCACAGCTTCTTCCGACTGATCAAAGTAAAGAGTTTTAAAACCAAGTTTCTTCTTATTTCAACCCACTCGTTATTCATCACTATTCTACATACAGCAATCTCAAGGCAAGCATTCTGGCGCTTTAATCGTACCCTCAAAACAATGACGTGCTGTGAATGTACAGCTTGGTTCTTATCGCTGGATTGATCTTCTACCTACACTTGTGTCTACCTACAACTATACGCCTCATCGCACCATTGGCACAAAGCCACGTCTTGTTACCAAGGAAAAACCCCACTTAGATGCTATTCATCTTGTAATCAAAACAGCTGATCCACGCCGCCATCGCTTTCAGAAAGGTAATTTTGTTCGTACCACCAAACAGAAGTCTGTCTTCGCAAAAGAATACACTCTAACTGGAGCACAAATCAACAGTGTTAAGCTTACTAATCCAGTCACCTATTTACCGCACGAACTTTCAGGACAGCTTATCGAAGGAGTATTCTACATCGAAGAACTGCAGAAAACAAAATATCCTGATCACTATTTAATCGAACTTGTTAATCGTCATCGTGGTAATAAACTGTACGTAAAATGGCTTGGTTTTAATAACTACTTCAATTCATGGATTCATAAAGAGGATGTACATTAAAACGTTGGATGCGTTTTATTCTAGAACCTCTACCTTTCCTCCCTTCTATTGCTTAAAACAAATTTAAACTTGTTTGTCGACAAGTTAGAACTTGCAGTAGAGTAGGATTAACGTAAAAATATCATGCAACAACCGCATTATGCTTCACAAATCGTTTTTCTTTTAGCATGTGCACATTTTTCTTTTATCAAGTAAATCTGTTTAGTCCAATCTTACATAGATTTTCTCTGCTGCCTTCGCCTTATATTGCCTACATCCAACAAAAGTTTCCCTTTCATTGGGCCGGCAACGATAAACACTGCTATCTTCTCAGAAACTGTAGCATTAGGTGACTTCACACGCTGCATAGCTTTACGAAGCAGACTTTTATCAGCTACACGTCTTAATTCAGGTTTGTTTCACGTTTACTAGCACGGTAAGCAAGGTCATGTTCTTTGCAAGCAGCACCTAACATATTAATACCAGGATCACCACGCGCCAAGCGAACATCGAGCTGAGTGCCAGGACACAGTATTGGTATCTAGAAAGATGAAGCTCAAAAGGAAGAAGATCAATTGCTTTATTGATGATCCCTGCCCAGCATGCACCCTCACCTTTCTCCCAGCACGTCTCTTCATTTTTTTTTTCTGCGTGTGCTTGTCCGCTCTCTTGGCAGCTATCGTAAGTGTTCATAAGCGAAGACAACTCCTTAGCTTTAGGTCCGTATTACAGTTTATTCATTTGACATGTACGACACTGTATCACTGAGGGTCTTTTAGATAAACGTACACCTTTGAAGCTCGGACAGAATGGGTACTTGACTCCATCCATGAGTCACTTTCTCCCAAATATTCTTTAGAGCATTCGCAGGTACATTCTATAGAAATGCCTTTGGTAATACCTTCAACTCTTCTTCAGTAAAAGTATTCAGTTTCTTATTGTAAGTGAAAGAAGGTGCGGGTGTTGAATGGGTCTAACTACGATATCAGAAAATTGAATTAAGACTTGGTTATATTTCTTGCAAAAAAAAAAAAACTTAACAAATTTTCACTAGGTGAAATAACAATGAAATCTCCGGTCCAAAATAGCAATCTTGAAACAAGACGTGGACAATCCAAGATTAGTGAATATTCACAGATCTGGGGCTTCAAGCCCTTAGTTTACAAATTCTGGGATACCGTATCCAGTTTACAAGGTTGCGAAATAGCAATGTTCAGACAAGGACAGAAATATCCCAATTTAAGAGCACATGCTCCAAAAATATACAATATTTAGCCTTCCAGAGCCCCTCACTATAACAAAAACTTAGAAAAGAGCTTACATGCTCTCAATTTCTTACAGCCTACTCAAGGCAATATTGCATCAATATTTTACAATCTCTGGCCTCTCAAGGCACGATATACAATGGAAATAGTTTTTTTTGCTATTTGATTTACGTCGCACCGACACAGATATGTCTTATGGCGACGATGGGATAGGAAAGGCCCAGGAAGTGGAAGGAAGCGGCCGTGGCCTTAATTAAGGTACAGCACCGGCATTTGCCTGGTGTGAAAATGGGAAACCACGGAAAACCATCTTCAGGGCTGCCGACAGTGGGGCTCGAACCCACTATCTCCCGATTACTGGATACTGGCCGCACTTAAGCGACTGCAGCTATCGAGCTCGGTGGGAAATAGTTTTACACAGGGGTATATAGTACCCAACCTACTGGGCCTTCGTGGAAAAGGAATAACAGGTTAAATTAATGGCCCGAACACAAAATGGATGGAGGCGTATCCTTGCACTCCTCAATGAAAAATAAAATCCTAACAGAGCTCTCGGCCCAGTGATACAGGGGCTAATCCCAAGCTACTGAGGTGACTCGAATGAAAGTTACTTTAAGGCATTACAGAAAAGAAGAAAAACAGTTACGAAATCGTAGTCACCTCGAACTAAGTTGAAGGGCAACTCGAGAGGGTAACGCAGTCTCTATCCCCGAATTACAGTTAAAAATTTTGTGACATTTTTACATTAGCCGAACGAAAATTTACATTTTAGAAAAGGTTAATCACATAGTTAGAAATTCGGACCTTCCCCTCGGATAAGTTGCGGAGACAGCTACAGAAAACTAAGTCTGGTGGTCATTATCTTGCTGATGTTCTGCCTGCCGAAGAATGAGGCGCCCCGCCAAAACACACACACACACACACACACACACACACACACACACACACACACACACACACACACACACACACACACACACACACACACACACACACACACACACACACACACACACACACACACTCTCAGAAAGACGACGATCAATGAGACAAGGTAGCAAGAGCAGCCGCAGTTTATATACCCTCAGGGAAGGTTCGAGAGGATTCTGGACTAGTCCGGACACACCCTCTCAATTTTATTGGCAGACACAAAAATTACACCCAAAGAACCAAAAAGAAGCCTGTGATAGGATGAAAAATAATTACAGAAAATTCCAATTGGCTAACTTCAAAACTGGCGGACTGAGAAATAAGTGTTACAAACCTTGAAATATATCAGAAAAACAAATGAAAGTTAATTTACCAAAGAAAACCCGTGAAAAAAATCTTTCAATAACAACATCCTTTACCTTGCACCAGAGTGCATGCCCATACTTTTTTGGTAGTGACATCTGTGGAAAAGTGTCCAAACTTCTTGATGTACAGAAAAACTAAACCAAAAGAAATCCAATCAGTTTAGGAAACTTCACAATAACACAATTACTTAAAACTTCAATAGTGACATCTTCTGTTTAATGTTACAACTTCCTGTAGTAGCAATTTCACGTTGTGGTCGATAGAGGAGTTCGTAAGGCGCTTCTTTTGAATGTGCGGGGTTGAGGTGTACAGTAAGCATAAAACATTACCATAGCCTTTTCAACTGCGTTACACTTAGTATCGGAATAGAAATTACATCATGTTCTTACTCTATAAATGTTTCATTCCCACTGTCGACATTCAAACACTGCAATTTACATATGTTGCTCACCTCCGGGCATGCATTGCGACACAACCAGTCAAAGAGCTTCCTTTTTCGTTTCCGCACTAAGCTCCTTGATGGACATCCTAATTCATTCAGATCGATAACTTCGCATGTTGATAGTAGATACTCACACAAACATTCCTTATTTCTACAACACTTAATAAACACTGGATCTGCTCTTGACAAATGAGCGTTCATAATCATAGCTAGAAAGCGATATGGAATACATTTTCCTTCTCATCATAATCTTAAAATTTTAAATAAAGTTCGTCTGCCTTTTATCTTCATCTCTTTTAAAGCAGTAAGGGAAAAGCGTTCTAAATACTAAACTGACGATTTTGGTGCCCACAACACAGTGCAATCCAACATAGCTACCTCTTTGAACACAAATATGTTACCGTTAACTTTAAAGCCTTGAACATCAACTATCAATGTTCTTGGCACGAAGAAATAAAAAACACACAAATCTCTATCACAGTATCTTCTCGACTAAAAATATGCTCACGGTATTACGAGATAGAGTGAAGTTGACAACGTACAAGTCTAAAAATACATAATCATATCCACGTGATCAATGCGTCTCAAAACAGCATGACCTTAGTATGACAAATGCTCAGTCCCGCAATCCTGGCCCACGCGTTGGACATGGCTGTCCTAGTAAATGAGAGTTTCGAGTGTGTTCTGAACACAAGGGTTTGCTCTTTGAGTGATGTAAACAATATTGTAGGCTACTATAAGTCTCTAGAGTTCAAATATATAAGCTCTAAAGTTAAAATAAGACATCGAGTGTTCCAGAAACTATCTTGTCTAGTTAGGTTAAGGCTGATAGGTTAAGCTTGCACTCTTGGGTATCGAACCTGGGTCAGTAAGGTTAACGCCCTTGTACGTTTAAGCCTGGGGGTGGAACCCGGGCCATGTAAGGTTAACCATGCACATGTAGCCTACGTTAGGTTATGGCGTCATATAAGCTTAAGCATGCACTCTTAGCCAGCAATCTGAATTTCAAATTACCCACGCCGCAGCGTCACTGCTCCTTCAAGTGCAGGCCTGCGCGTTTGGTTATGACGCTTTGCTTGGTTAATCATTCATTCTTAGCCAGCAGCCTTAATTTCAAATCGCCCGCGCTGTGACGTCACCGCTCTGTCGGAAGCAGGCCTGCTGCGGCTGATGTCTTCAAAATAAACTACCGTACCTATTCGTGGGCAAGGTTAGGTTAACACGCCATAATGACGTCCTAATCTCAACTACAGGTCACCTAACCGATTCGGTTCCTCCAAGGGGACCCTACAAAGAACACGTGTGAGGTTAGGCAAGCGTTAGTGGTAGCAGGGTTAGGTTAACACGCCATGAAGACGTTCTAACCTCACCTACAGTTAACTTGACCGACTGGGCTCCCCTGAGGGGAGCCAGTAAAGAGCCTGTGTGAGGTTAAGTTAACGATCGGGGTCAAGGTTAAGTTAACACGTCATAATGACGTCTTAACCTCACCTACAGGTCTCCTTACCGACTGGGCTCCCCCAAGGGTGCCCAAGATATTAGTATTGCCCACGTCTTAACCTCACCTAGGGTTCAAAAGACCCCAGGTCATTGCCCTGACCGATTGGGCTCCGCCAGGGTTAAGATTGCTCTCGTAAGGTTATGACATTATTTCACGTCTTAACCTCACCTAAAGGTCATTGACCCCGCCGTTGTCTTACGACACTTACTACTTACCACACGCATTGTCTTACTACTAGGAAAAAAGTGCTGACTCGGCACCCATTCTTTCAGAAAATACTTTGCTTCTACTACTTGTGATCAATAAGACCTTTCTTAAAATGCTATTTTTTCGGGGTGTCGACCCATATGGATCTTTTTCCCCTGCTGGGACCATATTGTATGAACCTGCGTGTAATTGGAATGGCGGTAGTGTGGAATGTTGTATGTGAGGAAAGGAAGATTAAGGACGTCACAAACACCCACTCCCCAGACCAGGGACATTAATCATTACAATTAAAATCCCATGAACCGTCCGGGAATCGAACCTGGGGCCGCCGGGTGACAGGCGGACGCGTTGCCCCCTACACCGCGGGGCCGGACTCAATAAGACCTACTCTGTCCAATTCCAGCGCGCTGCAGCTGAGGCAGAGTAATTTGAAGGCAAAAACAGCATTAAATTGTGTCATTTTAAACTGGTGTGTTAAGCGACATGTGCTGACTGGCTTAAGGATTGTTTAGATCTTACGAAAGGACGTGGGTTGTTATCCACATAGAAATGGAACTCCCACATTTAAGGAGTACAATCAGTCACGTTATGATAGAAATGAACACCAGATTAAATTCTGGGCAATGGTAGCCATGAATCCCCTCCTCGACTTACAAGGGAATATCAGCAAGTGTGACACTCCGTTTAGCTTCGAGGTATGCAGATATAGTGCCTCTCCTAATTATGCTAACAGAATACTAGGTGCGGACACGCTGCTGTTTCCCATTGTTGGATGTTTATATTCGGTGCGCATCGAATGTGTACTATACCACAAAGTAAGAGGGAAACGCAAATGAGTCTGCATGCCGTAGTCGGGTAGTCGGGAGGGTGTTGGACTTCTAATAAATGCCCGCTGCCGGTAAGGACTATTACTTTTTGAGTTTGTAATTTAGCACTCTTTTCCTATTCATGCTCTCTGACATTTAGTTTGGTTCGTAACTTCGAATCTGATTTTAGTTATATTTGTAATATATTTCTTGATCAATTTAAATGTAATAGACTGAAAAAGGAAATCAAATTGAAACTACGAAACAAAGCACCATGACATAAATATTATTATTATTATTATTATTATTATTATTATTATTATTATTATTATTATTATTATTATTATTATTATTATTTCTGGCCCTTCTCCCAATTCATTGGAGTGATAACTTGATGTTGATTTGACCCAGTTTTACGGTCGGTTGCCTTTCCCCAAACGCCAACACTATGTGGAGGGACGTATTTACTTTTGTATGTTTCTGTGGTAGCGTGGTGTGAGTGTATGAAGAGGAGTGTATTGACGACCACCTATCCCCTAAACCAGAGGGATTAACCACATGGAGTTAAAATCCCTTGGCCCGGCCGGGAATCGAACCCGCGAACACTGACTATTGAGCTAACGAGCCAAACATCAATAAATTAGAACAGGGTGCATGCTGGGGTTGTGCCACGGCCGCTATCTTCCCAATCCTAGCCCTTTTACATCCTCCCGTCACCGAAAATCTTCGCTGTGTTGGTGCGACGTTAAACAAGTTGCAAAAAATGCTAAATTTCAAAACATAAGTCTTCACTGAGACTCGGATCACAAATAACTAAGGACAGGAATTGTGTTTACATCCACTTACCAACGACATCATACCGACTGACTTGTAGGCCTAATTCTATCTTACTTTGCGCACATCCTATGTCCACCGAAAAAATACTCAAGCACTGCATATAGATCGACGAAATTCCACATTCAGTACCAGACTACAACCTTGACTCCAACATCAGTGTTCATATTACTTCAAGAAACTTATACCATTATAGCATCAGCAGACGAACACGGCTAATCACATGTCATAACATGGTCACATAAGTACAATACGCCGCATAAATTTAGTTGTGTTTTAAATGTTTTATTCACCTAGCTATAAGTTTTAATGTGGAAAATTGGACGTTAATAATTTAAAAACATTGTATATTTAACATACACCATCCATGCACATAATAGCAATGTTAAGTTTTAATTCTCATATCATTTAACGTATACGATTTTTTAAGATAAGACGAAGAACATTCGCAAATTGATAATGTTTTACTCATACTATGTGATACGTTTATAATTTAAGAATATTGTACATTTAACATACATCATCCATGTACATAATTGTAAGTTAAGTTTTAATTCTCATATCATTCAACGTAGACGATTGCTTAAGCCAGTACAAAGAACATTCGTAAATTTGACAATGTTTTACCCATACTATGTGACATTCTCACAGTGATGTTCTCGGCTTCGCTGAAGAATTCAGACGTATTATAATCAACGCAAAACAAGAGCTAATTCTTATCCGTAATCGAAGTGATTACAATGAACTTACAGCAGCAGAAACGCCAGTAGATTCTACCCTTCAACGTATATTGTGGACGATTTCACATGTAACAATATCTGATCGAGAAAAATTCGATTGCTCAAGGTTGAGAAAATGATACACCATTACATATACGTTTTCGAAGTTGGGAGCTGCATGAGTATCCTGTGCTACCGCCTAGAAACAAGCATAATTGGGCTGTTAAAACGTCACGTTTTACCAGAAAGCCACTGTACTTTATTTACGGATTTCAAACTCACCGTAAATTCAACCATAAGAGAGGTAGCGTTGAGTTTGATCACTGCAAATTACAAAATATTGGACTATAACTCAACGGATTTTCTTATCCCTACGGAAACATGGACATTAATTTCAAGGAACATAAATTTGGCTTGCTCTATAACATGTTTTGTAAATTCAAATCCTCGTGTTATCAGAAAGAAAGATCGTCCGCTATTTTCTTCTGAAGAATTCAAAAATAAAGCAACGATTGTAGTTATCCTGCTGTTATCGTGAAGAATATATAAAAGAATCTCCTGTCAAAATTTATTTAGAATTTGAAATATCTGAAAATATTCCTCCTGACATTACTACCTATTATCTTATTATTCACATGACTGATGTCACTTACCATCCACTATCGAGTATAGTTACAAGACTATTAATATTGGTATGTCGGAACAAGGCTGGAATCCGCTGGCACAGCTATGACGACATACATACGAGACCTCTTGTGTAGTAGGGGTTTCGGGTGGGCAGAAACTAAAAGTTATTAAAGAATTTTCCCCTTTTACTTTCCATCTCTTCACTTTCCTTCTCCTCTCGCTTTTACTTCACCGGTATCCACTTATCCCATTTTGTACGTATTTATATCACTTACATATTTGCATATTATACTAATTTTACTTACCTCTTATACATTCCTGCTACAAACAGTTGTCTTGATAACAAACCAAACTGTGAATATGCAAACTGTTTGCCTAGCAGCGAGACTGATATGCTACATCTTATTTAGCTCTCTCAAGCAAGTGAGGCTATTAAGATGTTCTATAAACATGGAACCTTACATCGAATGACAAAGCATCTGGCTCAGTGTTTACCGCCAGGCTTTTTGTCTACGTACGCTGTTCCTTTCGTAGATGATTTTTGGGACATCCTACCACTCCACAGTAAGATGTCAAGCTACGTAGCTACATGCAGATGCTGTCGATTACATTAGAAGCACAGATGTGTAAAATGTAATAGATTTCGATGGACCTAATCCTAAGATTTTAAACTGCAGACAGTGTAAGTGTGAACTTGCAACCATAATTCCTGTTGTTGATGACTCTAAAGGAAACAAGACACGCGTATCTCACCATAAGTAGGATTCATGGTAAGAAAATCAACAGTTTCTTTGCAAAGCATAACATTCATAGTAAAGGATATTTTTAAAACTAATTCGTAAACAATAAATGTTATGTTAAATTTTAATGTTGCAGGGGCTATACAATTTTTTGGGCGTTGTAGCTCTTCGCAGTAAGTTTTCAAGGAGTATAGCAACATTTTCAACGACATTACAAGGATACTAGTTAATATAATCACGATTGTGAAGAGGAAAGGGAGATTGACGTTTTATGAGCATATCAAAAGAATGAACCCTGAGAGATTAGCCAACAGGATACTTCTTCTGCAGGAAAAGTGGAAAAAACAACCGGGATGGCTTACGCAGGTGCACAATGACTTGGCAGAAATAGGTATCAAGGAGGAGGATATAAATGAAAGGACAGCATTTAGGAATAAGTTTGCGGGAATGAGGGATGCGTCCGAAGAGCAACATGCGAAGCCAGGGAACATCTCAGTGAAAGAGCGAGCAAGAAGAAGTCAAAGACTCAAGAGAAGGCTATCAGTCTGCGTTACAGAAGGAAGATTGTATAAACGTGGCCCACAGGTGGCCGTATCGATAAATAAAATAAATTTTGTAAATAATTACACAATAAATATTTCGTTACATTTGAAATGTTGTACTTATTTCATTCCCCTCGCCTCCTTTCCCCTAATAGAGTGCATGTTTTCCTAGACGTCGCCATTTTATTTCTAAGATGTAGGCTAAATATCTTCTAGTCCTTTTCTCATCACCGCCTGCTTGGCTCAAGTGGATACGAGGCAGTAATTAGTTACATCAGGCACTTTGCATAAGATTCGAATCCCGAACCCAGGAAGCGAATATTGTATTCCTCCAAACACAATATAAAACCTTGCACAAGGTAGTCTAGAAAGAACCATGTCCACGTGATCACTGCATATCAAAACAGCGTGACCGTAGTATGGCACATGCTCAGCCCTGCTATCTTGTCCCACGCGTTAGACACAGCTCTTCTAGTAAATTAGACTTTCGAGTGTGTTCTGAACACATCTTTGAGTGATGTAAGCAATACTGTAGACTACTATAAGTCTGTAGATTACAAATCTATAAGCTCTAAAGTTAAAATTTAAAAAATGAGCGTTCCAGACACTAAAAACAGAGCGTTGCGCATCAGCTCAAACGCAAGTGTATTTAACTCCGCGTTCGCTCACATAAGAGGCCCTCAGGTACCTCCCGTAATGTCGCCATCTTGTCTAGTTAGGTTAAGCTTGCACTCTTGGGTATCGAACTTGGGTCAGAAAGGTCAACGCCCTTGTAAGGTTAAGCCTGGGGTGTTGAACACGGGGCCTGTAAGGTTAAGCTTGCACATGTAGCCATCGTTAGATTATGGCATCATGTAAGGTTAAGCAAGCACTCATAGCCAGCAATCCGCATTTCAAATCGCCCGCGCTGTGACGTCACAGCTCCTACAGGTAGAGGTCTGCGTGTTAAGTTATGACGTTTTGTTGGGTTAAGCATTCACTCTTAGCCAGCAGTCTGCATTTCCAATCGCCCGCGCTGTGACGTCACAGCTCCGTCAGGAGCAGACCTGCTGCTCAGGCGTGAGGAGTGAGGATGCGGCTGATGTCCTCAAAATACACTACTCATTTGTGGTCAAGATTAGGTAAACACTTCATAATGCCGTCCTAACATCAACTACAGGTCACCTAACCGATTCGCCTCCTCCAAGGGGACCCGACAAGGAGCCCGTGCGAGGTTATGCAAGCGTTCGTGGTAGCAGGGTTAGGTTAACACGTCATCATGATGTCCTTACCTCAACTTCAGGTCACCTAACCGATTCGGCTCCTCCAAGGGTAGGCGACGAAGAACCTGTGCGAGTTTAGGTTAGCGTTCGTGATAGCAAAGTTAGGTTAACACGTCATAATAACGTTCTAACCACACCTACAGGTCACCTGACAGATTGGACTCTTCCAAAGGGAGCCAGTGAAGAGCCTGTGTGAGGTTAGGTTAGCAATCCTGGGCGAGGTAATGTTAACAAGTCATAATGACGTCTTAACCTCACGTACAGGTTTCCTGACCAATTGGGCTCCACCAAGGGAGCATATGAGGTTAGGATTGCTCTCGTACGTAAGGTTATGACGTTATTTCACGCCTTAACCTCACCCAAAGGTCATTGACCCCGCCGTTGTCTTACTAATAAGCCAATGACTTACCACACGTATTGTCTTACTGCTAGAATAAGTGCTGACTAGGCGTGCGAAATTGTGATTTGGTACCCATTATTCCGGACATGCTTTGTTCCTTTTCACTGCTAAGTCGAAGAGATGATGCTTGGCCGCTATTTCCCAGGATGTAATCTGGTGCTCATTTCTATCATAAGCTGATTGTACTCCATAAAAGAGGAGTGTCTGTTCAGAAGGTGCTACTTCCACTTCCAAAAATAAGTCAGTATTTCGTCCACACGCATTACAGTAGTTGAATATTATCGACTGTCGTGAGCAATCCAGACCACGATGATACAATTCGTTAAATTTTGCGCCACATTCTATCATGGGTACGTTCCATGTGCCTTTTATTTTACGTTTCTTGCGCTTTTCACACAATTTTCTTAAGGTTGCTTTTGAACAGATACTCCTCAAATGTGGTAGTGCCATTTCGATGGGGATAAGGGCCCATGTCCTTCCGTAGGAACTAAATAATCCTTAAGCTAGGTACAACGTGCCACTTAACAGGTCGGTTTAAAATGATAGAATTTAATGCTGTTCTTGCCGTCAAATGTCTCTGCCAATGAAGAAGGCTGCAGCGCGCTGGAATTGCACAGAGTAGGTCTTATTGATCACATAAAATATGCTGTTGCGTGATGACCTCGAGGAGACGTGGCGGCGACTCTTTCCTTACTCTCACGTCAACATGTGTAATGTTTGTTTTACGTGGGGTATGTGAGCTTTCTCAGTGAGAAATGATGAAGATGATGAGGAGCAGGTTGACGACGACGACGACGACGACGACGACCACGACGATGTTAGAAGGGATCTCGCATGTTATTTATAAGCCCAAATTATGACAAGTTATGAATACTCTCATTTTCCCACGCCCCCAGCCTTTCAGCCCCCGGAGAGGATTTCAAAATTGACGATAAAACAGTGAGTAATTTTAACGAAAACTAGAATTTGAGACAGAGAAAATGTAAATTATCCGCCTCTGTGGTGTAGTGGTTAGTGTGATTTGCTGCCACCCCCGGAGGCCCGGGATCGATTCCCGGCTCTGCCACGAAATTTGCAAAGTGGTACGAGGGCTGCAACGGGGTCCACTCATCCTCGGGAGGTCAACTGAGTAGAGGTGGGTTCGATTCCCACCTCAGCCATCTTGAAGTGGTTTTCCGTGGTTTCCCACTTCTCCTCCAGTCAAATGCCGGGATGGTACCTAACTTAAGGCCACGGCCGCTTCCTTCCCTCTTCCTTGTCTATCTCTTTCAATCTTCCCACCCCCCCGCAATGCTCCTGATCAGCATAGCAGGTGAGGCCGCCTGGGCGATATACTGGTCATCCTCCCCCATTGTATCCCCCGACCCAGTGTCTGAAGCTCCAGGACATTGCCCTTGAGGCTGTAGAGGTGGGATCCCTCGCTGAGTCGTAGGGGAAAACCAACCCGTGAAGCTAAGCAGATTAAGAAAGAAAGAAAGAAAAAAGAAAGAAAGAAAGAAAGAAAGGGAGGGAGAAAGAAAGAAAGAAAAAATGTAAAATGACATATAGAAAAATAATTATTGAGAACAAAGTGTCAATATCAAGGCGCCGCTTCACATCCAGAGTGTCAATTAATCAAACATCAATGATCTGCATTTCGGGCTGTCATCCAGATGCCAGATTTCCTATCAATTGTTTACCTGCTTTTTCTTAAACTTTTTCAAAGAACTTGGAAATTTATCAAACATTTCCCCGGATGATTTACTCTAGTTCCTTACTCCTCGTCCTAAGAATGAATATTTGCCCCCATTTATCCTTTTGAATTCCAACTTTATCTTCATATTACGATCTTTCGTACTTACAGTATAAAAGCTCCGTTCAAGCTTATTCGTCTACTAATGTCATTCTACGCCATCTCTCCACTGCCAGCTTGAAACATACCCCTTAGTCGAGCATCTCGTCCCTTACTCCCAAATATTTCCAGCCCAATGTTTGCAATGTTTCCATAACACTACTCCTTTGTCAGAAATCTTCTTATTCTTCTTCTTAATCTGTTTACCCTCCAGGGCCGGTTTTTCACTCGAACTCAGCGAAGGATCCCACTTCTACCGCCTCAAGGGCAGTGTCCTGGAGCTTCAGACTCTGGGTCGGGGGATACAACTGAGGAGAATGACCAGTACCTCGCCCAGGCGGCCTCACCTGCTATGCTGAACAGGGGCCTTGTGGGGGGATGGGAAGATTGGAAGGGGTAGACAAGGAAGAGGGAAGGAAGCGGCCGTAGCCTTAAGTTAGGCACCATCCCGGCATTTGCCTGGAGGAGAAGTGGAAACCACGGAAAACCACTTCCAGGATGGCTGAGGTGGGAATCGAATCCTCCTCTACTCAGTTGACCTCCCGAGGCTGAATGGACCCAGGTCCAGCCCTCGTACCACTTTTCAAATTTCGTGGCAGAGCCGGGAATCGAACCCCGGCCTCCGGGGGTGGCAGCTAATCACACTAACCACTACACCACAGAGGCGGACCTTTGTCAGAAATCACCGAGAACAAACCGTGCTGCTTTCGTCTGCATCTTCTCCAGTTCTCATATCAAGTAATCCTGGTGTGGGTCCCATTCACACGAACTGTACTCTAATTGGGGTCTTACGAGAGACTTGTCGGCCTCCATGGCTAAATGGTTAGCGTACTGGTCTTTGGTTCGAAAGGTCCCAGGTTCGATTCCCAGTATGGCCGGGTACTTTAACCTTCATTGGTTTTATCCGTTAGTTCGGGGGCTGGGTGTGCCGTCTTCATCTTTAGAATTCATCATAGATAGCTCTCCATACACAGACGTGCAGGTCGCCTATACGGCGTCAACTCGAAAGACCTGCACCAGGCCTCTTCAAAGGCCACATGCAATCAATTACCAAAGACTTCTCCTTTACATCCTTACTACAATCCATAAATACTCTCATAACCATGTGAAGAGATCTGTAACTTCTCTTAACAGCAGGAAATATGGCGGCAGTAGGTGTGTGATGTATTAAGTGTAGTGACGAACAAAAACAAACTTATGTGAATAATATTCACAGTTCTTCTGGAATATACTGGAGGTCAGTAACATAGTAACTCAGGAAACCATTACAACCAAATCTAATCAGCACTCAAACAATTAGAACTAAGTAAATATGATAAATAACATCATGGTGTTCGTGTCCTCCCCGTGTGGCAAGAAAACAGAAAACAATCAACAGGCTGTAGGCTGTGATGGTAAATGCAAACGTTGGTTCCACGTAACATGTGTAAAAATAAACAAAGAAACTCTCCAAAATTTCTTTTAAGGAAGAACAATTCCAATGGTCGTCTAAACGTGAAGACTGCATTGCACAACCTTTCATAAATGAGGTTATGGCGAACTTTTCTAAACAACTTGAAGAGTCCCTCAAAATGCTAGCGGAAGAAAACAAAGAATTACAGAAATTAGCAGCCTTTCTTTCCGAAAAATATGATGACCTTAAGAATAAACTAGACACTTTGGGGAAAGATAAGAAAAATTCGGAAATCGCGACAACGGAGGCCATGGACGAGCTAGAAGACTTGAAAGCAGTATCAACGCAAAAACAACTTACTAGTGTATGGAGTGCCTCCTGAAAAGGTTGAAAAAGTGTTCCAGAAAGTGACTGAAGTTGGCAAGGCTCTGGGAGTCGATATAAAGCCCGAAAATATTGACGCTACACACAGACTTCCATCCACGAAACCTGGACCACAACTGATCATCGTGAAGTTTGTTAATCGATGGAAGAAAGAAGAAATCCTCAGTAGCAGACGACAAAAGAAAGACACTAAAACGAACGAAATCGGATATAGTTCGGTAAATAACATCTATCTCAACGAGCACGTAACGTCTAGGAATGAGAACCTCGCCAAAAATGCCCCGACTTACGGCAACAGGGGAAAATATGTGTGACGGTGTTTAGTGTACCAGAACCTCTCTGTAAACCTTTTGGACTTGGTTCTACACCGCTAGAAATTCGTGTCAATGGACCTTATGAACGAACATTGTTGCATCACATTTATTGTGTAATATCTTGCCCTTCTGGTTTGAATTTGTTTATCATGCCGTGTCGTGGTATGATGTGCTACGCTCTGGTGGCTGGGATTGGAAGTTTCGAACGAGCCTGAAGGATTCTGCGCGCGTGCTAACAAGAACAAAGCCACGCTTGCTTGCAGTTGAGAAGCGTGCAGTTTGAGCGTGGACGCCATGGGAAGCAGTTGTGCGTGTATGTCTGGCAACATGCATGGAGGCAGTACCTTCGACAACGGCTGAAACCAGTTCCTTGTGGGCCTTTAGGTGCCCTATAAATTGATAGTTGGCCTCGTTATATTTAATTTCGTGCACAAGGAGTTATACTGCATTTAAACTGGACTTCAAGCCCAGTTGGCGTGAGGTAACATTATGTAGCCCTTCGGCGTCACTTCGTTTCACATGGACCGAAAACTGTAAGCTCCTTTATTAAATACTAATAATGTGGAATACTGTCTTCGAGGAACCTGGAAATTTCCAAGAAATTTCGTCGTCTGATGTCGGAGAAATGATCCCTAGCCGTAATAATAAACATAACTATCATCTCCAAATAATTGAATGACTGAATGTTCGTTACTTTGCAATGCATCTCAGCAAGAAGCTTCATCTTTGTGTTTTTAGTAAGAAAGTACGGTGCGGACTAAAATCAAAATTAATTTTAAGTTTAACTATGATTTTAACTGGTAAATTTTCCCAGAAACTTATGTAAATGGAAAGCCACCGCAAGTTTCTGTTTGAAATTTTGGTTAACCTTCCTAAATTGTTTACTTTGGGGCTGGGTTTCGAGTTAATTATTGTTTCCGTTCTGCTTTTTCCGGGTTTCTCTTTTGCGGGCTATTTCGGTGTTTGGATTTGTCGCCTTGGAGATGCCTTGTTGTTGTTGCCTTAGCATCGGGGGTTGTTTTTGCATTGTTGGGCTAACTTGTTTATTCCTCGGGGCGTGGTATCTTAATTGAACCTTTTTTATTGTGGATATTTTTGATTTTCGTGTGTTTAAGTGTAACGTTATCTCTGATTTATTTTGCCTTTAATTTTTCTCGGTTTGGTAAATTTAAAATTTGGTTTCGCGGTTCATTGTGGTATAATATACTATCCCTTGCGAAGGCTCACCGTCCAGCTAAGATGTTTTCTTGGGGTGAACGTTACTGCAACCTAGGGCTAACTATTTACTAGATTTAAGTTTAATCAATTTTAGGTAGGTGAGCGGTCAAGTAGGTAAACTTCATCCTTGTGTTACTCTAATTTTCTTTTTAAAATCGAGGTCAGCTTTTATTTTTCTTTTATCAATTTATTTAATTGGATTCATATTTGTTGTTCTCTTAAAATGATGTCAATTTAAATAACTACTAATTTTTTATTAATTCAGTTCATTGATTTTCCACTCGTTGATTTTACTCATTCCACATCGGAATGTTTTCTCAGAGGTTATTAGAGATATCCAGAGAGTATTTAAGTTATGTTTCAGTTGAATTTCTATTTTCTCCGTTAATTGATTACTACATATATTTTTGAAAGGTTAATTAAAGTCATTTATTTATTTTGCAAATTGTGGATTTTCATTTCGCTGAAACAATAGAACACTGTCACTGTTTCTTATTCGATTTCGACCGCGGCCTTTTCTGCTTCCCTCCGCCTCCCCAGGTAAGTGTACTTACTCTCGTTTAATCTGTTTGGCGCGCTGTTGTTTTGCTTGTCCTTTTTTGGGCCTCATTTGGTGTTCGCTTTAACTCCCTGTTTTGGGGCGAACACGCTACCAACCTTCCTTCCTGGGAGCTTTCCTCTTAGGAGTGTAAGGTTTTTCTACCCATTATCCAAAAGGCTGGCTCGGTGGCCTGGAGGATGATGTCGGTTAGATATGTGGTACATGGACCAGGGGCTGAAAAATCTATATCCGTAACTTCCAGGACGGTCTTTCGAGGTTAGTGGCAAACTCTGAAGTTCTGCATGAACTTGCTCACTTCAGCTGATCTGGAAACAACGAGGTAATCTTTCCTTGTGTTGTATCCAATTCAATTCCAAGCTTTCTTCTCTTAATTTCAAATTTTGTCCTTACATAACCAAACATGGATCCTGAAAACAAATTTCTTAAAGTAGAGGAATTTAAATGTGAAACCCTACATAAGTATATAAATGGTAGAGTTTTAGAACGTAGATCATGTGAATTGAAAGGCTTACACATAAAAGCACGAAGCATGAAAAATAAATTTGATGATATCGAAATCATCTTAGATCAGATTAAAGGAGTAGATATTCCTTCAATCTCCAAAAATTGGTAAACCAACAAACTAACTCAGACTTTTGAAATAAAAACTACATTTCTCATCATGTGGTAAGAGAGCAATTGGGTGGAATTGTTTCGCTTTGTATTTTAAACAATTGGAAAAGCAATGCCATAAATGAAGTAAATAAATCCCATAGCATACTGCAAGTCACGATTACAAAAGGAAATCTAAGATATGAAATCATTACCATCCATAAACCACTGGAAAGTAACTCTCCAAGTTTTATGTCGATCTAGAAAATATCCTAAAAAGTAGTTCAAGGCATACTTCAATAATACACTGACTGACAGAGCAAATGCAACACCAAGAAGGAGTGGTCAGAACTTTATGCCAATTGCAGGGTAGACTGACGTCACTGAGGTATGCTCATGATGTGAAATGCGCCGCTGTGCTGCGCACGTAGCGAACGATAAATGGGACACGGCGTTGGCGAATGGCCCACTTCGTACCGTGATTTCTCAGCCGACAGTCATTGTAGAACGTGTTGTCGTGTGCCACAGGACACGTGTATAGCTAAGAATGCCAGGCCGCCGTCAACGGAGGCATTTCCAGCAGACAGACGACTTTACGAGGGGTATGGTGATCGGGCTGAGAAGGGCAGGTTGGTCGCTTCGTCAAATCGCAGCCGATACCCATGGGGATGTGTCCACGGTGCAGCGCCTGTGGCGAAGATGGTTGGCGCAGGGACATGTGGCACGTGCGAGGGGTCCAGGCGCAGCCCGAGTGACGTCAGCACGCGAGGATCGGCGCATCCGCCGCCAAGCGGTGGCAGCCCCGCACGCCACGTCAACCGCCATTCTTCAGCATGTGCAAGACACCCTGGCTGTTCCAATATCGACCAGAACAATTTCCCGTCGATTGGTTGAAGGAGGCCTGCACTCCCGGCGTCCGCTCAGAAGACTACCATTGACTCCACAGCATAGACGTGCACGCCTGGCATGGTGCCGGGCTAGAGCGACTTGGATGAGGGAATGGCGGAACGTCGTGTTCTCCGATGAGTCACGCTTCTGTTCTGTCAGTGATAGTCACCGCAGACGCGTGTGGCGTCGGCGTGGAGAAAGGTCAAATCCGACCGTAACTGTGGAGCGCCCTACCGCTAGACAACGCGGCATCGTGGTTTGGGGCGCTATTGCGTATGATTCCACGTCACCTCTAGTGCGTATTCAAGGCACGTTAAATGCCCACCGCTACGTGCAGCATGTGCTGCGGCCGGTGGCACTCCCGTACCTTCAGGGGCTGCCCAATGCTCTGTTTCAGCAGGATAATGCCCGCCCACACACTGCTCGCATCTCCCAACAGGCTCTACGAGGTGTACAGATGCTTCCGTGGTCAGCGTACTCTCCGGATCTCTCACCAATCGAACACGTGTGGGATCTCATTGGACGCCGTTTGCAAACTCTGCCCCAGCCTCGTACGGACGACCAACTGTGGCAAATGGTTGACAGAGAATGGAGAACCATCCCTCAGGACACCATCCGCACTCTTATTGACTCTGTACCTCGACGTGTTTCTGCGTCCATCGCCGCTCGCGGTGATCCTACATCCTACTGAGTCGATGCCATGCGCATTGTGTAACCTGCATATCGCTTTGAAATAAACATCAATTATTCGTCCGTGCCGTCTCTGTTTTTTTCCCCAACTTTCATCCCTTTCGAACCACTCCTCCTTGGTGTTGCATTTGCTCTGTCAGTCAGTGTACTTGGAGATACAAGTATCGAATTGCTCTCAGCCTCCAGAAAGAGAACGTTGTATGGCAATTTAATAACAGCTTATGGCTATATAACATGTAATAACAAATGTCCAGCTAGAGTATAGATAAAACTTCCACATTAATTGGTCACATACTGGTCACAAACAGTAGTAAAATGTAATGTATTCAATATAACAAATAACTTAAGTGATCATTACCTACTGGTACGTGAAAAATCAGTTTCAGAAGTACCTATATTCAAAGATAGTGGCAAGCAATTTGTAAAATACAGCAAATTAAATCAGCATATCCTACAAAATAAATTTAACTGTGAGGAAACGGACATAAACACCTATTATAATAAATTTATCGAGTATATTAGCAAGGGAATTGAAACCAGCTTAATTTCAATAAAAAGAAAGAACCCCAAAGACATTCCCCTAAAACCTTGGTTTACCCAAGAATTACTAACATTTATTCATATCAAAGACTCACTATTTTCGAAAACTAAAGTAAAAAGTCCCTCTGCAGAAGTAATAGAAGAATACAAAAGAATCAGTAATAAAATAACCAAATTAGAAAGAGAGTTACGAGAAAGGTATTATGAACATAGATTAGAGTATTGCAAAAACCAAAAACGAAATATGGTATGTAGTCAATGAAGTGTTAAATAGGAAGTCTGGGCATAAACATGAAATCAGCCATCTGGTGGTAAATGGTGTCAGGATTACAAACACGGAGGACATGTGCAATACGCTAAATGAACTATATCTTAACGTAACTGAAAATATAATAAAAGGCCTTTCTGAAGATGAGCAAGTTCATAGCAGCACAAAAGCTGAAAGTCAAACTAATAGTATTTTCATGTCTCCAACTAATGAATGTGAAGTGCTGGAAATTATCACTTCCCTAAAGAATAAAAATAATTCAACAGAAGGTAAAATAACCAATGTCATGTTAAAAACCTGCGTTGAAAGTTTAGTGCCATATATTGTGGAAATTATTAACCGTTCAATTCTCAGTGGAGAAATACCCCAATTACTCAATTGTGCCAGAATTGTACCTATCGTTAAATCAGGAGACAATACAAATCCATCCAATTACAGACCAATTAGTATATTATCTGCGAATGGAAAGCTCATAGAAATGATAGTAAAGATTAGATTGATGTGCACTTAATTACTTTTCCGATCATCAATGTGTGTTTCTCCCAAACAGAGGAACTGATAATGCCATATTTGATACAGTAATAGATTTTCAAAAGATCTTAGATGAAAATAAATTAGCAGCAGGGCTACTCACATATCTTAAAAAAGCATTTGACCTGGTTGACTACAAAATACTTCTGGACAAGTAAACAAATGGCAGAAGTTAGGGGTTTAGCACACAAATGGTTCCAAAATTATTTATTAAACCAAACAAATTATGTGATGATTAATGATACTAAACGTTCTAAGCAACAAACAAAAACGGGTGTACCGCAGAGCTCGGTACTATTTAGTCTGTCTCACCATGTTTGAGGGGACGCTGTACACAATATTTTCGAGGTTTGGTTTTAGTAACGCACTTCCTATATGAACAAATGTACAAAATTTAACGTTGCTCAACTGGAATAGTTTAGAAGTAATGTTACAAACCTAGCATATGATGCTCTTGCTTATTATTAACAATATAATTTGAGTATTCCTTATTCTTCTCACGTGTAAATACAAATATTTCACGTCTTCCAGACAAGGGAGACAAGTCACTTGACGGAAGAGTTTGCGGGAAACGACGATATGATCCGCAGTGCATTGAAGTTGAACCACCGGCACTAATACCATAGCATATTCGTAATGCTTGTAACGAGTACCGAGTTGACAAGGCCGCAGAGGAGTCGGGACGACACGTATTAAGAATACCTCCGTATCATTGCTCCTTAACCCCAGTAGAGCTTGCATGGAGCCAGGTTAATGGACACCGAGCTCGATAGCTGCAGTCGCTTAAGTGCGGCCAGTATCCAGTATTCGGGAGATCGTGGGTTCGAACCCCACTGTCGGCAACCCTGAAGATGGTGTTCCGTGGTTTCCCATTTTCACACCCGGCAAATGCTGGGGCTGTACCTTAATTTAAGGCCACGGCCGCTTCCTTCCCACTCCTAGCCCCTTCCTCCCTCATCGTCGCCATAAGACCTATCCGTGTCGGTGCGACGTAAAGCAAATAAAAAAAAGGTTAAGGGACATGTCAATTTCACCATTAAGGAAGTGCGAGAACTATTGATAGAATGACTTGATACTGTCACTGCTGACCGTATTCAACACGTTATCGATGAGGAGGAAGCTAATATGTGAAATTTGGATGGGATTGCGGAGGAAGTACTTGAACGGTTTGTTATCAACTTGGCTGATGACACGGATACCGATGACAAAACCGATGTGGAAGGAATAGAACAACTGCAGAACAGCGAGTAAACTGTGAGTCTTGCTACCCATTAATGCATGATTAATTTTCTTTTGTGGATTTATTGTTGTATGTTTCTGTTTAAACAATCAGTTGTTATTTCAATGAGTTTGTGTATCTAATAGAGGCGCATTTTGGCTGGCGTAATATTTATGTATATATGACTAAACGTTAGGTTGTCCTTACCTTCAATCTCTCTACTACAAACCTCACAGCGGAAAATAGAATTGTTCTAACTCCTCTGTGATCTTAAAAAAATCTTAATAATGAGTGTTTTTGCTCAGGCGAAATAGTCTAATGAACGAAAAATAATGTTTTTTTTTTGAAACAGGTAGTATTTCAGAATAGCCTACACGTGCTTGCGGTTGTTTTCTTCGACTCTCAAACATGGTGAGACAGATTGTAGGTCCTATTCTATTTTTGATTTATATTAATGACATGCAATCTTTAACACTAAAGGGAAAACGTATATTATTTGCCTATGATATCTTAATAACTTATAATAAAGGACTGAGCGAAACATAAATTATGGAAGATATAAATTGTGACTTGAACAAGTTATCGGACTGAGCATTATCTCAAAAAATGATCATAAATGTGACTAAAAATACTTAATCTTTCATAAAACAGCCCATAAGATTACAGCGGCTAACACTGTTACCCTCCGGCGGCCCCGATTTCAATTCCCGGCCGAGTCAGGAGTTTTTAATTGTAAATGATTAACATCGCTGGCCTGGGGACTGGGTGTTTGTGTCGTCCTTAACGTTCCTTTCCTCACATTAAACACACTACACTTCCGCAATTACAATTACACGCAGGTTCATATCATATGGTGCAACAAGAGGCCCCGAGTTCGATTCACGGCCGGGTCGGGGATTTTAACCTTAATTGGTTATTTCCATTGGGCCTGGGACTGGGTGTTTGTGTCGCACTTAAAACAGAAAATACAAGACAAACAAAGAGATAATTAGAACAATGAGAAAATATATCAGAAAAAAAGTCTAAAAAGGGTAGTGGCAAAAGATCTACAGAGGTTGACGCCACGAACAAATATCATTATAAAATACACTTACCCTAAAGAACCAAGTAATAGAGAGTCAACTCAGCTATGTATCTTGGTATAATATTAGACTCAACACTTTCCTGGAAAAACCATATTGATTATGTAATATGTAATCAGCAAAAGTATACCTTTGATAGGAATAATGCACAGATTAAGATACAGTAATTTCTCTCGCCAACAATTGAAGTGTATATATTATGCAATGATCCACCCATATCTAACATACATAAGCTTCATTTGGGGAAGATGTAGGAAATATTATGTTAATAATTTGGAAATCCTACAAAAAAGAGCCATCAAAATCATGTATGGATTCCCCTTCTTCAATCCGTCACAAGAAGTTTTTTCAGAGTCAAATATTCTGCCATTCCATAAGCAAATTGTATTTTCATAATCAGTCTTTATGTATAAGCTAGACAGGAGTCCGACTCGTTGGCTGAACCAATTGAGCTATGGTGGCCTAGGCCATCTTTGTTCTGTTTGAAAGGATCTGAGCTACAGGTCTGGCACTGCTGCTAGCACACTGTAGAGTGCGTTTAAGTCGCCCGTTGTGGGGCATGTCAATGAATATTGAATTTTCACGACCGCATTGTAATCGAAACAGACTTTCAACGTATTAGGTCGTGTTACGTACATGTAGTACGTGTTGAAGAGATAGCTCAATTGGTAGAGCAACCGACGCGAAATCGGGAGGTTGTGGGTTCGGATCCCACTGGTGTCCGGCTGGCCATTTTTGTTCTGTACTTAACATCTCTTCAACACGTACTATATGTACGTAACACGACCTAATACGTTGAAAGTCTGTTTCGATTACAATGCGGTCGTGAAAATTCATTATTCATTCATATGTGCTTGCTTAATTGAGCTATTTTGAGGTCTTAAACATCCGAGCCCTAATGATGATGAAATTCAAATTAACAGAAGCACCCTTTTTCATTCTTAGCAGTAATTGTTTAAATCTCCCAAGAACACAGAACATCAATGGGTTGCATGGTATTGTTTTCTTTAATGACCTTAATATTCGGTGTATAGATGGTTAAAATACCTAAGGACACTTAACACGTTAAATCATTGCCAACTGTACCAAAACTCTCATTATGTTCTATTAAAGTAAGCTTTCCGTGTAAACATCCGTGTAAACATCTTATTCTCAATCTGTTCCTTCTGATTGAGGATTTCCTACCTGTCAAAAGACATCCTAACTCGGTGTTGTGCATCTTATCCAACGATAAAAGGATTAAACAGACAGGATAATTTCGAGAATGAATTATATTGATAGATTCCTGAGTTGTCGAAGTTATCTCGAACGAATCGTCAATTTCCCTCTTTGTATTCTTTCTTTTTGGCAAATGAGACTATATGCACTCAGCTAATTATCTACATTTTATTTTCCATCTATTTTTATTCATATTAATAGTTTCGTATAGAGAAGACACCAATTATATCCATACCCTAGGCCGGGTTCGAACAACAGTCAACTTCTGTTACGAGGCCAATGTCATAGCACCTGACCTACGTTGTCCGGCTAATTTTGCCTTGCTTGAGCAGCTGGCCTAGTAAGGTGTCGGCCAGGAACGTAGCCAAGAGGGTGTTACTGGAAATCAGACCCCTTCCCATTCCACCATGTAATTTTTACAAAAGAAAATAAACAGAAACTGACAATAAATAAGTGAAAGTCGACTCAATGGGTTGGGTCTTTTGAATGTTCATAGAGAAAAAAATTGTGAAACAAACAGATTTCTGGAAATTATTTTCTAAGAAGCCTCGAAAGTTGGATTTTAGATTGTAATCTGAACATATCCGCCTCTGTGGTGTAATGGTTAGTGTGATTAGCTGCCGCCCCCGGAGGCCCGGGTTTGATTCCCGGCTTGCCACGAAATTTGAAAAGTGGAACGAGGGCTGGAACAGGGTTCACTCAGCCTCGGGAGGTCAAATGAGTAGAGGTGGGTTCGATTCCCACCTCAGCCATCCTGGAAGTTGTTTTCCGTGGTTTCCCACTTCTCCTCCAGGCAAATGCCGGGATGGTATCTAACTTAAGGCCACGGCCGCTTCCTTGTCTATCACTTCCAATCTTCCCCCCCCCCCCCAAGGCCCCTGTTTAGCATAACAGGTGAGGCCGCCTGGGCGAGGTACTGCTCATACTCCCCAGTTGTATCCCCCGACCCAGTGTCTCACGCTCCACAACACTGCCCTTGAGGCGGCAGAGGTGGGATCCCTCGCTGAGTCCGAGAGAACAACCAACCCTGGAGGGTAAACAGATTAAGAAAAAGAAGATTCTGAACATACCATTCACCTTAAAACTAGTTACTTTGATCATAGTGTTCTTGTTCTGTATTTTAATGTAAGAGTTTGTAATGTACCGGTACTGCAATCTGAATATCAGCATCATTTACTTGTATCAGTGTTGTTATGGCGCGGACCATGCACGCACAAGCACCTTCATAATTTTCTGTCATCATTTTGTAAGAATTATAATCCCCCGCATCGGTCGCTACTGTTGTTGGCCCAGTTCTCTGCTAACTTGACAAACTTGACGAGGATAGTAGAGAGGAGTGTAAACTCCTCAGTGAATACAGCTGAGCAAAATGGTGATGAAAATCACACGACAGAATATATTGCTAGTACTATTGAACAAAAAGCAACAGATATCAAGAGCTTATGAAATTCATCAGTAGCTAGAAGACGTGCCAAATATATGTGATGGTACTGATGTTTAGGGAACGGAATTTTAAGAGCAAACATTTTTGAAATATGTCGTGAAACGCTGAAAAAATGTATAAAATATTTACATTCAATTATAATACTTATTGTTTAAAGGGGCCTAACATCTAGGTCATCGGCCCATATTTAAATTCAATATTACGCATGTCATGCTAAGCGGATGAAAGAAGAAAAACTGCCAAGACAAGAGCGGACGACGAAGACCAAGATTACTATGGGTGGACTCTGTGAAGAAGAGCATAGGACAGCGGAACGTGGACTGGAACTAGAGATGAGCTTAAGTGATATTTCGGAATATCTGTGACAGGCGTATCTGTGACACAAAAATATATGTGACTTTTATCTGTGATTTAGTCACAGGAAGCACGAGCATATGATTATCGTCACGGCTCACGGTTAGAGATGAGCTTAAGTAATATTTCAGAATATCTGTGACAGGCGTATCTGTGACACAAAAATATCCGACTTTTATCTGTGATTCAGTCACAGGCGGCCAGTGTGGAAATACTTCTAGTTGATATGATGACAATGTTGGGAAGTATTTTTCGAAAGATTCAGGACATTAGAAGTGGGAAAAATGGTGTTCACATTTATAATTTGAAGTTTTAATCATGCATAAGGAAAAGGTTGTTAACATGATGCGCAATCAATTTTCAAACGGAATGTGATTACCCGTGTCGTGTCTCCGGGATACCAATTATTTACAGTACGTAATGTAGGTTTAAAATAACATGACTGAAAATAATAAATTTATAAATTTAATACACAGATTTCTCCCATATACAGGGTTAATCAACAAAGTTGCCCACCTCAAATAACTCGTGAACGGTTAAAGATATTGACATTTTGTTTTCTCTACTTCAGTAATGGTACCGTAGCAAAGGGCTAATAATCGGACCTAAAGTAGTGTACTGTGTCACGAGGTTAATATTTTCTGAGATAATGGTACTAACTTTTCTTATTTTAAACAGTACCACACTATTTTGTACACATAGCTTTAATTCTACAAACATTACAAATTCAACACCGTGATTATTTTGAAAATCGGACAAGTACTTCTCGAAAAAAATATTATGTATTTAAACATGCCTCATTTTCCAGCTGAGGACTGATCTGTTCGATTCGCGCTACGTATGAAACATGAGCTACCTGTTGACATATAGAGTTACTCGATACTTATTCTCTCTACTGTGCTCATAAACACACTACAATAAAATCGATGATTTAACACCTTTAATATCGCCGTAGGTAACTGGTTAATGAAAAACGGATATAGACCTTGAGCTACAGCAGAACGTGTACTTGAACGTGATCCCAGTACACAACTTCAACGATATTTTGTCACAGATAGTTCCGTGACAGCGTATCTGATATATCGGTGACAGAAAAAATTCGGTGACGAAGTAACTGGCTGTGATTTATCGACCGTCTCTAACTGGAACACAGTGTTGGATGAGAAGTGGTGAAATGAAATGGCGTATGGCTTTTAGTGCCGGGAGTGTCCGAGGACAAGTTCGGCTCGCCAGATGAAGGCCTTTCGATTTGACACCCGTAGGCGACCTGCACGTCGGTATGAGGATAAAATGATGAAGACGACACATACATCCAGCCCCCGTGCCAGCGAAATTAACCAATTAAGGTTAAAATTCCCGACCCTGCTGGGAATCGAACCCTGTGACCAAAGACCAGCACGCTAACCATTTAGCCATGGAGCCGGACGTGAGAAGTGGTGGAGAGACAGGACGAAGTGGAGAGTAACCGGTTTTGCCCCAACCGGTGTCAGCTTGGAAAGGGGAGATGATGATGGTGATGATGATGATCGTGATTCTTCTTCTTATTATTATTATTACTACGTGTCAGTGAGACTCCGTGGCTCAGGCGGCAGCGCGCCTGCCTCTCACAGCTGGGTTCCGCGGTTTAAACCCCGGTCACTTCATGTGAGATTTGTACTGGACAAAGCGGAGGCGGGACAGGATCTTATCCGTGTAAGTTACGCTCGGTATTTCTTGTCATCTTTCATTCCAGCAACACTCTTCAATATCATTTCCTCTGTCAGTCATTAATCACTGGCCCAGAGCATTGCGACAGGCTTCAGCAGCCGGCACAATTCCTATCCTCGCCGCTAGATGGGAGCTTCATTCATTCCATTCTTAACCCGGTCGAATGACTGGAAACAGGCTGTGGATTTTCATTCATTACACATGTCACGTCATTAGTCATGATGAGATGGTGGTGGGTTAAAACACCTCGATGTTGCATTGAACAATGAAGATGTCTCCAAGCTTTCCATCACAAACCGATGTCGGTTTCTCAGAAATATCCACAGTACCAGGAGAAGGATCGTTCAATGTCACAAGAAGATAGTCCTGCAAATTTCATTAAAGGAATGTCACTGATGCTTAAATTCTCAATTTCACCAGTATCTTCTTGCAGAGATGTACAATCATCTTAATCTTGATTCTACTAGTGTTTCAAAATGTATGTATTTTATGATGATGATGCTGATGATGCTTGTTGTTTTAAGGGGCCTAACATGTATTTTATGAGAAACATTCTAATCCCTGGGCTTTTCGGCTTAAAAAAGTATCACACGCAGGGGCGTCTCGTCTTAAGGATCACACGAGCACGTGAACACCCTGGTAATACCTATTTGTCTGGTTTTTATGATAATTCTAAGTCATCACGTGTCAACCATAAGAAATTATATATATGTTGCGAAGTGTCAAGTAAAATAAAAAAAGTGATAGACGTATACAATTGCATCACAGAGAAAATATTTTGTTTCATTTGTAATAATATATATATATATATATATATATATATATATATATATATTAGTAAGCTGTAAAATACAAGTGTCAATTATTGGTGCGTTTTAAATTAAGAGGAAATTTTGTGATATGTCGTCCATGTGCTGTGATATGATTCGGTAAGTGTCATAAGCACAGGCGAACTGCCTCTCTTGATGGCGTCCACCGATCAACAAACAAGGTTAGTAAAATGAGCAATGTATGTTCTAAAACAATGGGTGCTGAGTCAGCATTTTCCTACCTCTAGTTGAGTAGAAAGGCTATGCAGATTACAAAACGAGGTCATTGACCCCTAGTTGAGTAGTAAGGCTGGAATAACGTCATAACCTACACACGAGAACAAGCCTAACCTCACAGACTCTATTGGAGGGACCTAATTGGTCAGGGAATGATCTGGGGTGCTTTCGACCCCTAGGTGAGGTTATGAATTCATGCGCATACGTACGAGGGCAATGCTAACTTCATGAGCCAACCTGGAGTGATTTGGACCGCTAGGTGAGGTTATGACGCCATACCCTTACGTACGAGGTCAATTCTAACTTCACGGGCCACTTTGGAGGAGCCGAATCAGACGGGTCCCCTTGGAAGACCCGAGTCGGAAATGTCGCGGACACCTTCGGAGGAGCCAAATCGATCGGGTGCCCATACATGAGCCACAAATCGGTTAGGTGAACTGCAGATGAGCTTAAGACGTCATTATGACGTGCTAACCTAACCTTGCGCACGAACGCTAACCTAACCTCACACACAGGCTCCCCATGGAGAAGTCCAAACGGTTACGTGAATGGGAGTTGAGGTTATGATGCCATGTTGACGTGTTAACCTAACCTCGCTACGAGGAACGCCAACCTAACCTCAGACAGCCTATTTACGGGATTCCCTTAGAGGAACCGAACTGATGAGATGACTTGTAGGTGTGGTTGACTTGTATGTTAACCTAACCTTGGGCACGAACGGTAATCTAACCTCACACACAGGCTCTTTGCCCGTCTCCCCTTGGAGGAGTGATGGAGCTGAGACGTAATAAGCGCGGGCGATTTAAAATGCATGCTCATCTTTACATAACCGAACGCGCAGATCTTCTCCTGACAGAGCTGTGACGTCACAGCGTTGGTGATTTGAAATGCAGAGTGCTGGCATAGGATGTATGACGTTATAACCTAATGTGTGTCCAGTCCTTGTTCCGTTTCTCTACGTTGTCGGGTTTATGGTGAGATGCATCTGTCAAGATCGATTTTTATAACCAAATGCCCTTTCTGACGTCAACCTCATCTGGCAAGATAATAATGTGACATAAATGATATGATATATGATAGTAGGAAGGGAGAGGGTAAAACCCGGTAATGGCACGTAGACTTTTCCTGTCGAATAGCATCGAGAGATCTGCTCAAGGATTTACATCTCCATCCGACGGACAAATAACCATCAATAGAGTTATAAGCCCTCACTCCATATGAGCACTGCGGAGAGGACTTGAATTCATTCAAGGCTTTTTTGGGCACAAAATCTGGTAATTAGAAATTGTATACCACCTACCTTACCCTGCCAGGCTGAATGGCTCAGACGGCTGGCACACAATCTAGTAATTAGAAATTGTATACCACCACCTACCTTACCCATCCAGGGTGAACGGCTCAGACAGTTGAGACGCTGGCTTTCCGTCGCAAACTTTCCAGGTTCGATCCTGGCTCAGCTGTGTGAGAGGGGAGACTTATCAGCGCACTCTCGCGCCGCCTTCGTGAGTTACTGTAAACAAATATCCCGCTAGAGACATAAAAGTGCGCTCTTACGACGACTTACTGAGGCAGCAGTATAATAACAACTGATCCTCTGTTAAAAGTAGAACTGATTGTCACGGGAATACGTGTGTTAACGCATTTCCTTTAAAACCTATCTTTCTTATGCAAGGTATAGCATGTTGCAAGTAACCTTTGTACTTAACGCTCTTTATACTATGTATTTCCTTTTAGTTCCTTATCTTATCTATCTGAATTCCCTCCCCCTAACAGAGAGAGTTCTATCCTCCTTATGGAACTAGTAGCTTATATCTACCTCCTCATCCTCCTCCTCACAGACGTTGACTTCGCCTTTATCCTCCTCCTAAAACGCATCTCTACTTGGTTGTGCACCTGTGCCAGTGTTGACTCCGTTTCGGGCCTTGTACCACTTTTCAAATTTCGTAACAGAGTTACGAATCAAACACATTGTGCATACTTTATGTGTAGTTCAATAATAGCGGGACTAAGCATGTGCCATACTCAGGTTTTAACATGCAGCGATCATGTCGACATGGTTATGCATGTTTAGACTTGTTCGTTATCAAGGTCACTCGTTAGTAACCTCAAGCCTTTATATATGCTATAAGTGATCATATTTTCTTTAGTCTCTAAGATACTGTGATAGAGAGCAGAGCGCTTTATACCATCATGACAAGAACATTAACAGTTTATGTACAAGGCTTTGAAGTGAACGGCAACAAATTTGCGTTTAATGAGGTGGCTGTGTTGGATTGCACTGTCTTGTGGGCGCCAAAACTCGTCATTTTAGTATATAGTCCACCTAACCCTTACTGTTTCTAAACAGATGAAGACAAAAAGCAGACAAAATGAATAGAAAAAAATAGGTCTGCAGTGGGAAGAAAAAGGAATACTTTACGCTTTCTAGCTATGATCATGAACGCTCATTTGCCAAGAGCAAATCTTGTTTTTTTAAAGGGGTTTGGAAAGAAGGAATGTCTGCGTGAGTATCTACCATCAACGTGTGAAATTATCGACATGCATGAATTAGGATGCCCACCATTTAAAACTCTTCTCAAGGAGCATAGTGGAAAAGCAATTAAACCGTCTTCAAGCCATGTGTGCATGCTCTTTGACTGGCTGTGTTGCAGTTCATGCCGGGAGGTGAACAATATACGTAAATTGGAGTGGCGAATGACAAAAGTGTGAAAGAAACATTTTTAGAGTCAATACATCATTCCATTTCTATCTGGTACTAAGTGTAACGCAGTTGAAAAGGCAATCGTAATGTTTTATGCTTGCAAAAAGAAACTAAACACTTTTACTGAAGTAGAGTTGAATGCGTTGTCAAAGGCATTTTTGGTCAATGTAGCTGCGAATGCTGTAAAGAAGATTTGGGAAAAGGTGCCTCGTGAAGGACTCATGATCCTGTTTTTTTCAGAGCTTCATACGTGTAGTTTACATCATGAACAAGTAGGTTTAACTAGGAGAACTTCAGTGAGACAGTGCCGTACATGTCAACTCATTAAACATTATCACGGACCTAAAACTAACGAGTTGTCTTCGCTTACAAACACTTATCATGGCTGCGAAAAGAGTAAGCAAGCTGTCGCAGAACAAGGTGAAGAAACGTGCTGGGAGAAAGGTGATGAAGCATGCTGGGCATGGACTAATCAATAAGGTGATTGATCTTCTTCCTTTTGAGCTTCTTCTTCCTAGTCACCAGTATTGTAGCCCTGGAACTCGACTTGACGTCCGCTTGGCACGTGGTGATTCTGGTATTAATATGTTAAATGCTGCCTGCCAAGAGAATGATATTGCTTATCGTCAAGATAATCCTGAACTAAGACGTGTAGCTGATGAAAATCTGCATCGCAAAGCTATGCAGTGTGTGTCGTCACATAATGCTACAGTTGCTGAGAAGATAGCAGCACTTGTCGTTGCCGGTGCAATGAAAGGAGAAGTGTTACTGGGTGATGGCATTAACCAGCCAAAACAGTATAATAATAATAATAATAATAATAATAATAATAATAATAATAATAATAATAATAATAATAATAATAATAATAATAATAATAATAATAATAATAATAATAATAATAATAATAATAATAATAATAATGGCGTATGGTCTTCGGAGAGGCCTGGTGCGGGTCTTTTTCTCGTAGACGGCCTATTAGAAGACCTGCGTGTCTGTGAAGATGAGGGCCCTACCTAGGATGATTTATAATGCTGAATACGTCACACACACTCAGCCCCGAGCCATTGGAATCAACCAATTAAGGTTAAAATCCCCGACCCTGCCGGGAATCGAACCCGGGACCCTCTGAACCGAAGGCCAGTACGCTGACCATTCAGCCAACGAGTCGGACGACAGTAGAATTAATCTATGCAAGAAAGGACAGAACAGATTTACTTGAAGAGAGGAAATAAATACTGTCCATTATAAAATAAATACGAATTTTGAAACATATTGCAGGTGTTGTTTAATTTTTTAATATTAATCCTACCCTATAGCATGTCCTAAATTAACTAGTAGTAATAATGTTCACTTGCAAGTTTAATCTTGTCTATATGACATAAAAGAAAGGAGAGGTAGAGGTTCGATGATTAAAAAATTCAAGTTTTACAGTACATCCTTTTTATTAATCCATGAATTGAAGTTGTTATCAAAACCAAGCCATTTGACATACGGTTTATTTCCACAACGTCAAATAACACGTTCGATTAAATAGTGATCAGGATATTTTGTTTTCTGCAGTTCTTCGATGTAGAATCCTCCTTTAATAGGCTGTCCTGTGAGATCGCGAAGTAAATATGTAACTGGATTATTAAGCTTAACACTCCTGATTTGAAAATTGTCTGTGCTCCAGTTAGGGGTGTATCCCTTTGGAAAGATAGCCTTGTGTTCTGCTGATGCGAACGAAATCACCTTTTTAAAGCTATGGCGGCGCGAATCAGCCGTTTTGATTACAAGACGATTAGCGTCTAAACGTGGTGTATTCGTAGTAACAAGACGTGGCTTTGTGCCGATAGTGCGATGAGCTGTATCGTTGTAGGTAGACACGAGTCTAAGTAGCAGTTCAGTCCAACGATAAGAACCTTGCTCAGTAAATTCTCGCAACATCATTGTTTTGAGTGTACGATTAAAGCGTTCTACAACACTTGCCTTGAAATTGCTGTACGTAGAGTAGTGATGAATGCTAAGTAACTTGAGGTAAGAAGAAAAATCCTTGTTGTCAATCTCTTTACCTTGATCGGTTTGAGGAAGTCTTGGGCAGCGTTTTGATTGTTCAACGGTATGTTTAAATGCGTTATGGACTTGAGCTGCTGTCTTAGAACGCGCAGATTGTGCAAAAGCTAACTTAGAGTACACATCGATGACAGTGAGTAGGTAGGCCCTACTTATACTTCTTATTGCTAGAGGCATATGGAATCATTTCTATTAAGTCTGTTTGCCTGAGATCATCTTTTCCGCGTGAAATAACACGTCTGCGATAGTAGGTGCGACGAGCTGGTTTATGTAGCTCGTGTGCGATGCTTACCTTCATGGGTGATGTCTTAATTTGACGAGCCATTACTGAATATTATCCGAATGACGTAATTCTCTCTCCATTTCTAGAAATTTATATTCGTGACCTGTGTGACCAGTATCTTGCGTAGCTCTTAGAAGTTGCAATCATTCAACGAGTAAGTTAGGGTCATTGCAGTATCATACGTCTACATACGTCAACAAAGGCTTGTAGATAACATTAAGACCACGTGCAGTCGGTTGATGTGACGGAAACAGCTTAGAAATAAACTCTAGATACTTGTGACTCTTATTTGCATTTACAGCTTCTGTCCTCTTGTAATTACGTCGTGTTGCTATAGTAACAAAACGTATTGCTTTATATTTTTAAGACCATCTTGTGAAATTATATATATCCTTGTCAGACATTCGTGAGAAAAGAAGTTCTAGAATACGTTTAGTAGGTTTATAGGTAGCACATTTTGCGATGAGACTGTTGCCATTAATCTTAACATTTGCATTACCTATCCAGAAACAGTCGTCTTCATAGCGAATACCGTAGGTTGTGTCAGTTTTTCCTGTAAGGAATTTTTCTACACAAGGAACAAAGAGAGAACCATAGGTATTTCGAATAAGTCTTAAACTGGCTACGACACTCTGGCGTGTTCATAACCTCAGACAAAGAAGGTAGATCTTGTATTGATGTAGTAGGAGTTTCAGCAATAATATCTGTAGCTAAAGACTTAACTCGCTTAGGTGGTGAAGAACCGTTAAGTCATTCTTCCTCATTCTCTTCTTCATCCCTATGCTGCTGCTCCTCTTCCTCATCCTGCTTCTCTTCTTCTTCCTTTTTTCTTCTTCAGGTGTTTCATGTTCTTGCTTCCCTTTATGATGAGATGTTTGCATAGAATCAGAACTTGTAGTAGACTTGTAGTAGACTAATCCGAAGATTGTAAACTGTACATAGCGTATGAATGAACTTTCCCCCTTCATTACAGTACCTGATAATAATTCAGAAAGGGATAAAACATGTGAATAACAACAAGGTATTAACTGCATTAACGTCCTTGTAAAGCATAACATACATAGTATAATATATTTAAAAAACTTAATTTCATAAACATTAAAAATTTTGTAAATTTAAATGTTGCAGGGGGGCGTTGTAATTTTGGGAAATTGATAAGAACTGCATTAAAGTCTTTGTACAGCATAACATACGTAGTATAATATATTTTAAAATCTTAATTTCAAAAACATTAAATGTTTTGTTAATTTAAATTTTGCAGGCGGGCATTAAAATTTTGGAAGCATGCTACCTCTTCGCAGTACGCTGTTAAGGAGTACAGCAAATTTGTCGACAGCATAACCAAGACTTTTGTATAACCGGTAGTAATTTGTTTAATTTTGTAAATAATTACACAATAAATATTTCATTAAATTCAAAATGTTCTACTTATTGCGTTCCCTTTGCCTCCTTACACATTTCGAAAATATTCACACTTATAGAATCTATAAAAACTTGAGTTTACTAGTGAGTAACCTTGATAACGATCAAGTCTGAACATGCATAACCATGTCGAAGTAATCGCTGCATGTTAAAACGGAATGACCTTAGTATCGCACGTGCTCACTCCCGTCGGAGACAACTCTGGCACAGGTAGTCAACTAAGTAGAAATGCGGTTTAGGAGGAGGAATAAGATGGTTGTGTATGAGGTAAGGCAAAAGATTGCGACGGTATAAAATTTCTAATTATTAGATTGTGTTCCCAAAAAGCCTTCTAATCCTCTACGCAATAGGGCATGTTACGTTGTTGTGTTTGGTTATTTGTCCGTCCGATGGGGACGTAAAACCTTAAGCAGACCTCTCGATACCATTCGACAGGAGAAGGCTATATGCCACTACCGGGTCTTACCCACTCCCCATATATCATGGCATTCATTTCATCTTCTCTGACGTTAGGAAGGGCATCCGGTGATCGATCTGAACAGATTCATCTCGTTACAAAAAACTGACACCGTAGAGAAACGAGACAAGGAATGGACACACGACATGCACCCTTGGCAATCAGTCCGCATTTAAATCACTCACGCTGTGACGTCACAGCTGTCAGAAGAAGGCCTGCGCGTTCGGTTGTGTGCATTCTTAAATCGCCCGCGCTTATTACGTCACAGCTCTGTCACTATTCCAAGGGGGCTAGGCCAGATGAGGATTTGGGAAGGGCATTCGACCGTCAAACTGGGTCAAAGATCGCGACTGTATTGTTAGGCCCCCAAAATGGCGTCTGTAAGGAGGGAAAGGCATCTGTCCGTAAAACTGGGCCCAGGATGGCGACTGTAGTTAGGCCCTCCAAAAATCGCGTCTGTGTGGAGGGGTGGCCATCTATTCGTAAAACTGGGCCCAAGATTGCGACTGTGTAGTTAGGCCCTTCTAAAATGACGCCTGTGAGGAGAGAAGGGCATCTGACTCTAAAAATTAGCCCAACAGGGTGAATGCGTAGTTAGGCCCCTCCAAAATGGCGACGGGAAGGACATCTGTCCATCAAACTGAGCCCAAGATGGCGACTGTATAGTTAGACCCCTCCAAAATGGCGATGGAATATTGCGATGGTGTAGTTACACCCCTCCAAAATGGCGACGGGGAAGGCATCTGACTTTTAAACTTGGCCAAGATAGCGACATTGTAGTTAGGCCAGTCAAAAATGGTGACGGGAAGGGCATCTGACCGTACAACTAGGTCACGATGGCGACGGTGTAGCTTGGCTCCTCCAAAATGTCGTAGGAAAGGGCATCTGTTCATAAAACTAGGTTTTGCCATATGTGCCCCCTCTGGTGGGAGAACCAAAATGGCGACGGGAATGTCATATGACCGTAAAACTGGGCCCTGTGTAATTAGGCCCCTCCAAAATGGCGTCGTGAAGGGCATCTGGTCATAAAACTAGGTTAGGCCATATATGCCCCCTCTGGATGGAGCATCAAAATAGCTACGGGAATGGCATCTGACCGTAAAACTGGGGCCTCGTGTAGTTAGGCCCCTCCAGATGGCGTAGGAATTGGCATCAGCCCGTAAAACTAGGTCATGTATAGTTAGGCCCTCCATGAGGTTAGGCGTGCTCTCTTATGCGAATCCCCATTGCCCTACTACTAGAGATGGCTTTGGTAAAATCCTCGTCGGGAAGGGCATCTGGCCATAAAAGAGAGGTTAGGACCCTCAAGATGGCGCCGGGAAAGGCATCTGCCCGTAAAACTAGGCCCTGTGAGGTTAGGCCCCTCCAAGATGGCGTTGGGAAAGTCATCTGTTCGTAAAAGTGAGGTTAGGCTCCTCCAAGATGGTGACTGTGAGGTTAGGCTTGCTCTCTTATGCAAAATATGACGTCGGGATGGGCATCTGGCCGTAAAGGTGAGGTTAGGCCTCTCGAAGATCGCGACTGTGAGGTTAGGCTTGCTCTGTTACGCGAATCCGCATTGCACTACTACGATACTAGGGGTCAATAACCTTGGGATCAGAACCCGCACAGGTACACTACTAGGGGCCAATTACCTCGGGTGCTGACTCACCACAGAAATGCTGACACAGTGTTTTAGAACATACATTGCCCTGCTACTCTGGTTGTGACACAACATGGTGCGAACATGTAGTTTACAGAGAGATCAGGGATTGATTATGTTGAATTTTGGAGCACCATGCCTTGCCAAGGTGCAAATTTACCTTTGACGTAAATTACATTTTTGTGTATAATTAATCGGTTCAAGTATAACCAGAGGTTGTTTCGGTTCGATTAAGGGTCCATTCCATGTCTAATGATGTCCTCGTGGTATTTTATAATCGGTAGATAACATTAATCCGATAGTAAATTTCGGGTTTTTCTCTTTTAATTTTTTAATTTTTTGAATTCTATTCCAGCAATGGAAATTTACGTTAACATAATTCAATAACAATAAAACCAGTTCTTCTGAGGTCTTCATTTTATCCATATTTAGATCAAATTTCTGTCAGCTGTTTTATTAATGTCAATTTTTTATTTGATGTCTCACATCTGTTGAACTTACTATTGATTTTTTCTTGTTATCAATCCATTTTAGCCCACTTCTTGAATGTTATTTCAAGTATTAATTAGATTTCCTTATGTCACCCGCCGATTCATGTCAACAAGTGACTGAAAAGCCCAAAAACCCCTGGGAAGAGAAGAGTCTACATTTACAAGAGCCAGAGGCAAGTGTTGACAATTGTTAGGCAAGAGTGGTAGATAGATTCAAATCTTGCGAAGAGAATTCGTTGTGAAAATTATATAAATTGCCTGTGTTCAAAAATTCCATATGCATAGTCACAGCGAACATGTAAGTTAAAGGCAAATATTTGATCTTCCGGAGTTCAGTATATTTTTAGTTACTTTTCTCACGCATCCTATATCATCAGTTTCATTTTTAGTCTGTTCGCAGCTATTGCTGCGACAGACCACTAGTAGTAATATACACTGACTGACAGAGCAAATGCAACACCAAGAAGGAGTGGTCAGAACTTTATGCCAATTGCAGGGTAGACTGACGTCACTGAGGTATGCTCATGATGTGAAATGCGCCGCTGTGCTGCGCACGTAGCGAACGATAAATGGGACACGGCGTTGGCTAATGGCCCACTTCGTACCGTGATTTCTCAGCCGACAGTCATTGTAGAACGTGTTGTCGTGTGCCACAGGACACGTGTATAGCTAAGAATGCCAGGCCGCCGTCAACGGAGGCATTTCCAGCAGACAGACGACTTTACGAGGGGTATGGTGATCGGGCTGAGAAGGGCAGGTTGGTCGCTTCGTCAAATCGCAGCCGATACCCATAGGGATGTGTCCACGGTGCAGCGCCTGTGGCGAAGATGGTTGGCGCAGGGACATGTGGCACGTGCGAGGGGTCCAGGCGCAGCCCGAGTGACGTCAGCACGCGAGGATCGGCGCATCCGCCGCCAAGCGGTGGCAGCCCCGCACGCCACGTCAACCGCCATTCTTCAGCATGTGCAAGACACCCTGGCTGTTCCAATATCGACCAGAACAATTTCCCGTCGATTGGTTGAAGGAGGCCTGCACTCCCGGCGTCCGCTCAGAAGACTACCATTGACTCCACAGCATAGACGTGCACGCCTGGCATGGTGCCGGGCTAGAGCGACTTGGATGAGGGAATGGCGGAACGTCGTGTTCTCCGATGAGTCACGCTTCTGTTCTGTCAGTGATAGTCACCGCAGACGAGTGTGGCGTCGGCGTGGAGAAAGGTCAAATCCGGCAGTAACTGTGGAGCGCCCTACCGCTAGACAACGCGGCATCATGGTTTGGGGCGCTATTGCGTATGATTCCACGTCACCTCTAGTGCGTATTCAAGGCACGTTAAATGCCCACCGCTACGTGCAGCATGTGCTGCGGCCGGTGGCACTCCCGTACCTTCAGGGGCTGCCCAATGCTCTGTTTCAGCAGGATAATGCCCGTCCACACACTGCTCGCATCTCCCAACAGGCTCTACGAGGTGTACAGATGCTTCCGTGGCCAGCGTACTCTCCGGATCTCTCACCAATCGAACACGTGTGGGATCTCATTGGACGCCGTTTGCAAACTCTGCCCCAGCCTCGTACGGACGACCAAGTGTGGCAAATGGTTGACAGAGAATGGAGAACCATCCCTCAGGACACCATCCGAACTCTTATTGACTCTGTACCTCGACGTGTTTCTGCGTCCATCGCCGCTCGCGGTGGTCCTACATCCTACTGAGTCGATGCCGTGCGCATTGTGTAACCTGCATATCGGTTTGAAATAAACATCAATTATTCTTCCGTGCCGACTCTGTTTTTCCCCAACTTTCATCCCTTTCGAACCACTCCTCCTTGGTGTTGCATTTGCTCTGTCAGTCAGTGTATGTCAGGAAAATCCCTAAGTTGCTCATCATTAAATACTCCCTGAGCTACCAACATCAATTTTTCAACTTCATTATTTTGTTGATATAAGACATTATTGTGACTTCATATGTATTCAAGGCCCCACCAATAACCAGCAAAAAAACCTACCTGTGTCGGTGCGACGTGGAGCCATTTTTACTTGTCTCCCAAACAGCCTGTATTCAAGATATCCCTTACATGACCAGCACTGTTTTGCTTGCGCAACTGCTTCTTATGTCCATAGCGACTGCCCCACTAACGACAGTGGTACTTGTACTCAGATCAGGTTTACAGTGAACAATCCTTGACAGTCCACAATCATAATATACAGAGAAGCAGATCTCATTAATGTAAACAAACTATCAATTACATAGGAGAGTCTAGAGCAGAGTTGCTCACGCTGGACATTTCGTTCCGCGGACACACAGCACTCTAAGCGGGCGGGCAGGCAGGCAATGGGCGTACTGTATGCTATTCGGACCAAATGACGTTGTGGTTACGTCACAGGCTGCGAAAGTTGAGCGAAGTTCTCCCAGTCACTTTCGATCACTGCGGCGATACCAGAGTTTGAAATGGAGGCAGAAAATAATGAAAGAAAGAGGGCTGAATCAATGATATTGTACCGTACCCAGGGGTAGTTACCCTCTAGGACGATGCATCCATTCCTGTATAAACATCCGACTAACTCAGGTTTGGGCAGAGAAGTGGGTTGGTTGTCGATGGGCAAGTCTAAAAGTCGAAGTTTCTCACTTATTTATAAGTAAATGACAGGAAAATGGAGGTATAACTCGAATGAGAAAAAATATGGGGTAGGATGAGTTTATTCACAAAATAACCCCGAATCATGTTAACATAAAACAAGAAAATCAAATAATAAAGATGATAATGACATTATCTCAAAAATTGAAAAGAACTGGACATTAAAGCGTGAATTATTCAAAGAATTAAATATAAAATGAAAGTTCAAGCACAACATTGATTACTTGTGAACTTTAAAAAAATATTCTTCATCTGATTGTCCAAAGTTCATATTTATAATAGTATACGTGTGTGTGTATACAAGTACGTATTCGAATCGCATGGAGTAATACGATGTTAAGTATCACATTTATACGGGTTTTAATTTTAGAGAGTCGTCGCAAAAATTAACATAAAAAAGAAAATTAAGACGCAATGGGACACGGTATGAATTATGAAAAATACTAGTGACATTTCCCTACGCTCTATTTACAATGAACACAAAATAAGCAAAGTATCTCATATATCTACATCGGATAAAGAAAGGGAAATCTTACATACTACACTGACTAGACGTGAAACACGGTTCACCAAAGGATCTAGTGAGAACTAAATTGATCATCAATATTCAATCAGAACTCGGTCTGTTCCCCATTAAACAACAAGACAACATATCCAAACAACATAAATATCACAAAACACCATCCTGTAAGAGAAAACATATTATTATCCTTTATTAAACATATGGAAAGCAATGGGCAACATTGTATTCTTCTGCTGCATTTGCGCACCCAAAAGCGCGTTCATCCGTCACATATTTCCTGCTGTGCTGTGGGCTGAAAGGAAATGTTAGAACTCAATACTGCACTGAGGCTTGGTTGCTGTTCATCAAGATTGTATCACGGAAATAACATCTCATTCACTCTGTCTATGTAAACACGGTGATAAGTAAACCTGTAAGTCGATCTCATATTTCCTCAACTGCACGGAAACTCACATACAATCGTGCTTCTTACTAGCATGCTACAATAATTTATCACACACATCAGACTCACTGGCCTGGCATCAATTTCCGTCAATTCTGATTCTCAACACGCTCTCAGAATACAATAGCAGGGACATATTCACTGCACATCATTCTTTTCACTTCATCAGGTATACAATCGGCCTGCATAATCAACTTCATAAATCAGCATGCATTCAAACCTCTGATATTTCTTACAATCTCATCAGCCTTTCCAGGTTCGATTCCCATACAAATCATTGTGCGAAACAGTTTCCAACCTACATTGGAAGATCCCTTTCTCATTCAACGTTGCGATACAGCTCCACACGTGTCAGCTCCTGAAATTCCATGCGTCATGCAATCTAACTGTTACTAACTTTCTAAATGATCAAAATTAAATTGAATTTACTCTCAACGTAGCAAGTGTTTAACTCAGAAAATGGATGATCTTGTCAATCTAATCCTCCTATCACTAATATACAAGAAAATCGGAATAATACTAAGCTAATTATCACGCATAATGTAACAACAAAATAAATCCTTAACAACTCCCTCAGTATCCCATCTAACTAATCGTAAAGTAAAATAAAAATATAGAAATCATGCATTCCTCTCTTATCCGTATTTACAACATTACAAATGTGAAATAAACACATGCCGTCAGGCTAAATTTACGTTAAGGAAAAATCCCTACACTAAACTGCACTAGTATTTAAACATAATTCATATAACATGCCATCTAAAAAAACATGCGTCTTATCTTGGACGACTCTCTGGACATTGGCAACGGCTCACATCCTTGCCAGGGTATGCTGATACTCCATGTTGATCACTGCTTTAACACATAGAAACAATCTTCTTTTTTCTATGGGCGGTGCCATCTTCTTGATGAAAGTTCCTGTACACTGCAACACAGAAGGCTTTAGGTTATGTTTCTTCACCGCTCGATTCTGCACGTGCCGAACAAACCCTTGTTAGCTGTGAACTAAGCCAACACACTGACAAACAAACACACTTGAAATTCAAAAATTAGGGTTTCTTTATACAGTTAGTTAGAGCGGCTCGCGGTACGGTTCGAAAGTTCTTCGCGAAACGTGACCGACACGAAAATGCAATACAGCTGAGCGTTTCTTCTTCACTTTCCAGTCTGTCGCTATTATTACCGTCTATTTATCTGGAATAAACTTTGTGCCGTAATATAATAGGTAATTTAGCACTGCACCAGTTAATTCAGTAAACTTGACGACGGAAAGCACTGTTTCTCGGTCATATAACTATACACTGTTATATATCTCTCCACGTGGGAACATTTATGCACAAGTATCAGAGCAATACCGAATAACGTTCACTTCCGGCGATTCACTTAATCAGGGTGACGCTCTCCAAAGATTGGGACGCTAAGGAAGCGTGGCTAACGCCGTTGTAGCTATGAGATTCCCGCATGTTTAAAAGAGCAACCAATCAACGTGCTTGCCATTCATAATGACTTAATATTAATTATAACACACCATAAAACACACTTCAAATGACATCAAATTTACTCAGATTATTTCTATAGCGTACTCCTGATTATATTTCACTTTCCAACCTGTGGAAATCCGTCAACTAACAGAACTGATTCCTTTATAGCCATATCTTCTTCATGCAATTGTCCATGTTGGTTAACATGGGATTTTGATTTCGCGCGATTCAGACTCCATATTTACCACACCCACGCGTTCTCATTGGCTAAATATTCCTCTTGGCCAACATCTTCTACACGTGCTGAGATGTGCTAACGTCTGGTAACGCTAAGCCTTTCTCACGGTCCCGAGGAAGTAACACGCAATATCCAGTGACTTGCTATCTCCATGGACTTCCGGTCTCAGCTATCCTGCGATTCAGTACTTTTAACCATACCTGACTGAAATTTATTTCATTAAAATTATATAATATGGCAAATAATAATCTGAGTGTCTCTTATGGGCCGTCAGGATACGCCTCAATATCGATCTGAATCATATCAATTTCCGTTGTAAGAAATTTATTCATGTTCATTGTAGTTTATGTATTTTGACCGTATACAATAAACAGTTAGGCTAACAACCACACATATTTTTGTACTGTACATAATGAACTACATTTTTCAATATTATATTTTAAGAGGTGCCTAAGAAATATTTCTAATATAATACTGAATTAAGGTGGATAAGCTGTGGCTTGTGCTTGCTTGGGTTTACATTATCTGATAAACTCACCAACAATGCAATCATGGTTACCGGGAATAACATCAGTTAGGTTATTTATTCGAAGGGATACTATATATATATATATATATATATATATATCGTAAATGCATTTACATTGTTGTTGTTGTTGTTGTTGTTGTTGTTGTTGTACTTTAAGGGGATACGGAATGGGTATTTTGCCAAAAATTTGTCATTTTTATATTATTGTTATTTTTTAATATGTCAAATATCCTCTTTAAAATGGTGTATGAATTATGATGATATATTAACTAAAAGTGTGCTTTTTAAAATAATTTATATGATGATGCAGCTAGATTTCTGCTGTATGTAGACATGACGGTCTCTTGCAAGTCACTTGGACGAATTTTTCAAATAGACCTCTTTTTCACTTGCTTTGGAGGACAAGCCTGTCCGTTGGCCAACTTGTAGTGTGTGCTTCATGTGCATATTGATCTTCGTTTGTTTATTGTTTACAGTTTGGTTGGTTTCCATGTAAACGAGTGCACCTAACTTTGTACGAGTGGTACGTCTGTGTTCGTGTGTTTACTGGCCCCTATAAAGTGGGTAGGTGTACTGGAAAAATATTTAAAGAAGCGTACTAATAGGCAAAAGAAACGTAAAGTTAATTTGCACTTGTCGGAAAATACACAATCATCACCAACATCAACACAACCGCATGTTCCTGTTATTAACCTCAACATACAATCAACAGGTGCACATACTACTAACTGCAAGCTGGAAAGTTCCTCACATAAGGAACTCAGCGGTATTAAGGAAAAATATGAAGAGCTACCAAAAGAGAACGAGAGTTTTGAAATTGTAGATGTGTCTTTATTATCAGAAGTAATTAAAATAATTCCATTTGTAAAAAGTGTGCAAAAGAAGGCATGTCTCTGAGAGTGAATACCAATGTTCGTCTTGCTGCAAAATTTGAATTGTTTTGTGAATATTGTGTACACAGTGTCAAGTTCTTCAATTCATCATCAGTCACTGTAAGTACCAAAGCAAAAGAAACTGAATTGTATAGTGTAAATAGTAGGTTAGTGTATGGCCTTCGTGCAATCGGCAAGGGAAAAGCAGCATGTTATGTGGAATAATGAACCTTCCCAAGAAACCATCAAAGTTTGATTGTTATAATTTTGTACTGGGCTCAGCTGCTAAAGATGTGGCACACAAATGCATGCAAGAAGCTGTTGAATAGGCTATTTCATTAAATAATGACATTCGTGACCTAACAGTAGCCCCTGATGGAACTTTGGCATAAAATGGGTCATGCATCTCAAAATGGTGTTCTCACAGCCACGTGTTGAGATTGGGAAGGTATTATATGTGGCTGTAATGTCTAAGTATTGCAGATGTGTTGGCAAAATGAAGAACTGGCACGAGGAAGGCTGCATAGCCAATTATCAGGGGTCTAGTGGAGGGATGTAGGTTGCAGGTGTGAAAAAAATTTTTGAACGTCCTATTCAGTGCTACAATGCTAGGTATTTACACTGAAGAAAATGGAACTTGCAACACCCAGAAGGAGTGGTGCTACATTGCTGCAATTGAACATGCAGGACGAGTGTTCGGTTGTGATTCGATGATTACACTTTCGGATCCCTCTGACCGCAAGTTTGGACAACAATCAATACAGGATGTGCCCACCACGAGCTGCAATACATTGATGAATTCGTCAAGGCATGGAGTCAATAAGGCCCTGGATCGCTTCCTGAGGAATTGTGGCCCATGCTTGCTGCACTGCACGGGTCAGTTGTTCCAGAGTTGTGGGTGGCTGAGCACGGTTGGCCAGTTATCGACCCATCATGTCCCACACATGCGCAATAGGACTGAGGTCCGGGGATCTGGCGGGCCATTCTAAGGTTGTGATGTCGTGGAGAGCTTCTCGGGAGATGCGTGCAGTGTGAAACCGGGCATTGTCCTGCTGAAACATCCCATTAGCAATGTTCGCCATCATAGGGACAACCACTGGATTGAGTATCCTATCAACGTACTGTCGAGCAGTCATAGTGCCCTCAACAAGCACTAATTGTGATTTCACATTAAAGCCAATAGCTCACCAGACCATAATGCTTGGTGTTGGCCCTGTGTGCCTCCCGACAATAAGATCTGGGCGGCCCGTCTCCCCGGTACGTCGGCGCACACGATTGCAGCGATCACTGCGGGCAAGGCAGAAGCACGATTCATCACTAAAGACAACTCTATGCCATTCGTCGACCCACAACGATCGTTCTCGATACCAGGCCAGCCTTACACGTCGCTGTTGTGGGGTCAAAAGAGACACGGGCTCGTAAGCCAGCTGCACGCAGGCGATTACCAACTGTTTGTTGTTTAACGTGGGGTGCCACAGCTGCGCGAATTTGCGCTGCTGTTGCATGGGGTTCCATCCGGGCCATCCGAATGATGCGGCGATCCTCTCTCACAGTTGTCTGTCGCGCTGGGCCTGTGCCAGGTCTACGAGTGTGGGTACCTTCACCGGGCGAGTTGGCCGTGCGCGTAGAGGCGCGCGGCTGTGAGCTTGCATCCGGGAGATAGTAGGTTCGAATCCCACTGTCGGCAGCCCTGAAAATGGTTTTCCGTGGTTTCCCATTTTCACACCAGGCAAATGCTGGGGCTGTACCTTAATTAAGGCCACGGCCGCTTCCTTCCAACTCCTAGGCCTTCCCTATCCCATCGTCGCCATAAGACCTATCTGTGTCGGCGCGACGTAAAGCCCCTAGCAAAAAAAAAGTGGGTACCTTCATTTGACCACTGCTGCCATACACGTTGTACCGTAGATGCCTGTCGGCCAACACGTGCAGCGACAGTCCTTAGCGATAATCCAGCCTCACACAGCCCAATTATCCGAGCCCTCTCAAACGGCGACTGTTGTTGATAGCGTGTTATTCTCTGTCGTCGAGGCATGTTTGACTGGGAACACTTCACTGCACAGACTGCAAGTCAACTACGCTACGCCAGAGTTCGTATACTGGAGTTGATTCCTCCGCGACCAATCACGTGGGGAGACCTGTAGCAACAATCCAATGGGTTTGAAACTTTGATCGTTTACATACCTACATGGCATCGTTCCATATCTTGAAAATCAACACAAACGACCAATGCCTTCATGGTGTTGCAATTTCGATTTTCTTAAGTGTATATTATTTAGGATATGGTGACTCTAAGGCTTTCAAAGTGGTTCAGGTTTCTAAACCCTATATGAATGATGTAAATATACCCAAACTGGAATGTGGTCACGTTCAGAAAGGTATGGGGACAAGATTGAGACGACTAAAATCAAGCATGAAGTGAAAGAAAGTGATGGTCGAACATTGGAGGGTAAGAACAGATTGACTGATTCAGTCATTGATACTTTCCAGAATTACTATGGTCTGGTCATCAGGTAAAATGCTGATAATATGGAAGCAATGAGAAAAGCTGTCTGGGCATCATACTTCCACATTTACTGTATTCCAGTACTGAAAATCCTGTACATGGCTTGTGTCCTTCAGGGACAGACAGCTGGTGCAAATATGACAGGAGTAAAGAAGCAGGGGAGAAATACAGCTATCCTCATAGTTTTCCACCAGCCATTACGGATGAAATCAAACCAATCGTCAGGAATCTTTTTGGCAAAAATCTCCTGAAAAGAATGCCTGCACAGTAGGACACAAAATCCAAACGAATGTGTCAATAGTATCATCTGGAACCGCCTACCCAAAACAGTGTTTGTGGGTATCAGCACACTTCATTTTGGTGTGTATGATGCTGTTTCAAGTTTTAACCAGGGAAACATCACAAAGTGCAAAGTTATGCAAGTGTTAGGGTTGAATGTTGGGTGTCGTACTGGTGATGCAATGTTGCGTAGTGACCTGGTAAGAGAAAGGTCTGCTGAAAATGTCATTAAAAATAGCCCTTCAAGCAAGAAAGGACAGGTGAGGTGCCAAGAAGAGATTACAAGAGGAATTTGAATAAGATCCAGATAATCCAAGCTATGGACCTGGCAGGCATTGATGTTTTAACTTTGAAGCCTGTTTCCCGTAAGTTTACTTTTTTAATACTTAAGGTTTATTTTCTCAGCCAATTTTGAATGTATGAACTTGAAATTTGTAGGACATACTTATAAATACCTCTTTCAACTACTGAAATAACAGTTTTTAATTTGTCTGTACATTACAAATTTTATTATCAAAAATATATTCTAAAATACCCGACATTTCTAGTTTCAAAATAAAAAATAATATCTTCCTTAAGTAGGTCCTTATAAAAATTATGCTTATTTCAGTAGAAGACCAAGATATTCAACTATGAGCTGTAAAAATTTGAAGTGTCTACCTTCAGTGGTTTCAGAGAATAAGTAAAATATAAACAGCCGATTATATCATTGGAAGCACAGGGCATTCCGTACCCGCTTAATCTTGGATAATAAATATCTGTCTCCTCACTCGTGATGAAACTCGCTCACCATTTAGAGGCTAGCTATTATCATCGGACGCTTGATAAGTTTTAAATACTCTTTTCAGAAATTCAGTAAACAGGGAAGTCACGTAACACTACAACACCGTGCAAAATCAAGCATTAAACTTATTGAATTATGTAAATATATTACGTTTTGCTGAATGGCTAACGGAAATTTTACATTTTGAATGGAAATACTGTCATTCCCATCCAAGGAATTGTAAATCATAGCTTGTATGTATAAAGTAAGAGATTTGTCTGTACATTGCTCAGAATTTGAAAAGAATGGTATCTGTATCGGTCATGTCCACAGTAACAAGAACATGCATTTTTTACTTTTCCGTAAATGCGATTTGTAGAGTTTGATATTTTATGGATTTAAGTTCTCCTACTGATCCTCTTCCTATGTTGCAGGGTCGCTGGAAATGACCAACGAGCATGAACGATCTTAGGCTGAGGCTGAATCATATCTCTTACGGCAATACGATCCCATGTGAATGAAAGGTGAGATGACAATGAAATGTAATATCAACATGTTGTTCTTCCCTCGAGAGTGGAAGTGAATAACGAAGTGCTACTGTGGATTGATACTTTCTTGTTGTATGGGGCCAATGATCTTGTTACTGCGATTTCAGTGAGAAAGTCGTCTTTAATTGGGTACCTCTTATACGTTTCACTTGAAATAAACATTCCCCCCATCCTGTCCACTTTGCACCTCCTTGAAGCAGTATAGACATCTTAGCAATCCAGAGACCGTCTGCATAGCGCTCGCCGTCTATGCTCCAGGTTACGGATCGATTCCTGGTGCAGTAAACGGTACATAAGCCTGCTTAAGGAGTGAGTAGATTTACTGGGACGTTAAATAAATTCTTTCAAGGACAAAATTCTGGTCCGCTAGAGTCCCTAACGACTGACTCTGATTGAAATAACAATAAGCACATTGCATTTGTTTGGCTCCTTGGCTGAATGATCAGCGTCGTCATCTTCCGTCCAGAAGGTCCTGGTTTCGATTCCCAACTGGGTCGGGAATTTTAGCCGAGTGTGGTTAAATTCTTTGGCTCGGGGACTGAGATTGTGTGTGTCTTATTGTCATTTTACACCTCTTCATACATACACAGACAATATACCAACCACTACAGAAATGCTTAATTGTCAATACATCCCTCCTCATAGCGTTGGCGTCAGGAAGGGCATCCGATAGCAAAACGGAGACAGTCCACATGTGTTACACAGTTCACACCTGTGATCCATCAGGGGGGTGGGAAATGTGCTGGAGGAAGAAGAAGAAGAAGGAGAAGAAGAAAACATAAACTCATACAGCATTGTTACTAATAAACTTCATGGTAAAGAGAGAAAATGTCAGGTTGGGTAGCACAGTCGGTAGAGCGCTGGAATTTTGAACTCAATTTGGCGGATTCGATCCCTGCTCAGTCCGGTAGTATTTGAAGGTGCTTAAATACGCCAGCCTCGTGTCGGTAGCTTTACTGGCATATAAAACGACTCCTACGGGAACAAATTCCAGCACCTCGGCCACTCTAAAATCGTAAGAGTAATTAGAGGGATGCAAAACCAATAATATATATGTAGACATACTAGCAATTACCCGCGGCTTCGCTCGCGTGGATATCGTAATTCGTAAAGTAATCTTTCCTCGGCATTGTAATAAGACATTATCTGAAAATTCCTAAAGTATAAAAACTCACCCAAAAATAGAGTTTCAATTACCCCAGAAATTCTTTGTAAACCATGTTTGTGGTATTACCTCTTGGGGCTAAGACGACCATGCGACATAGAACAGTGCATGTGAGAAACAGTCTTCTCTGAAGTCAAAAAAAATAAATACATGTTTCTTTATTTTTAAAGGAGATTCCAAATACCTATTCATACGTCACATCTGTAACATCTTTGATTTTTGAGATATACATACTGTAAGTATCCCCATAGAAAGAATTCAACCCCTTGATCAGTCCTTCCTCCACCCCCACCCCCATCTAAGTTTATTTTCCGAAAACAAAATACGTGTTCTTTTATTTTTAAAGGAGGTTCCAAATACCAATTTTCCCGTCTGTAACGTCTTCAGTTTTAAGATATAAGTATCCTCATAAAAAAACAATTCAACTATTTTCACTTCTTTTCACCCCCCGTTAAGTGCGTTCTCCGAAAACAAAAAAGTGCATGTTCCCGTATTTTTAAAAGACTTTCCAAATACCAAGTTTATTGTGTCTAACATGTTAAGTTTTTGACGTATAATGTGGTACTCATTTTAAAAATTCAACTGCTTTTCAAATTCTTTTCAGCTCCTTAACTGGATTTTCCGGAAACAAAAAATACGTGTTTCATTATTTTTAAAGGAGATTCCAAACACCAGTTTTTATGTCTGTACGTCTGTAACCCCTTCAGTTTTTGAGATAAATGTGTACTCATAAGAATAATTCAACATCTTCTTTTTGACTTCTTTCCACCCGTCTCCCGCCTTAAATGGATTTCGGAAAACAAAAAATACGTGTTTCTTTATTTTGAAATGAAATTAAAAACACCAACTTTCACGTCTGTATCAGCTTCACTTTTTAAGATATCAGTTTTTAAGATAAAGTATCCTCGTAAATATATTTCAACTCTTTATTTACTTATTTTCAACCCCACACCCCTTACGTCGATTTTCCGAAAACAAATGCGTGTTTCTTTATTTTCAAAGGAGATTCCAAACACTAATTTTCACGTCTGTAACATCTTTAGTTTTGAGATATAAGTATCCTCATAAAAGTAATTCAACTCCTTCTTCACCCCCTCCCCATTTCCTACCCGTTAAGTTGATTCCCCTCCCAAAAAGTGCGTGTTTTCTTATTTTTAAAGGAGATTCAAATACAAATTTTCACATCTTTAATATCTTTACCTTGTGAGATATAAGTATCGTCATACAAATAATTCAGCTAATTTTTCAATTCATTCACTCCCTTAAGTGGACTTTCCGAAGACAAAAGAACACGTGTTTCTTTACTTTGAAAGAAGATTCCAAATACACAGGTTCATGCCTCCTAACGTCTTCAGTTTTTGAGATATAAGTATCCTCATAAAAAGAATTAAACTCCTTTTTCACCCCAGCCCGTTAAATTGATTCCCCACCTCCTCCAAACAAAGCGTGTTTCTTTTTTAAAGGAGATTCCATATACAAATTTTCACGTATGTAAGCTTAAGTTTTTGAGATATAAGTTTCTTAATGAAAATAATTTAAATTTTCACTTCCTCCCCTTTAAGTGAATTTTCCAAAAACCAAAAAACTTGTTTATTTATAAAGGAGCTTCCAAATGCCAATTTTCACGACTGTAACATCTTCAGTTTTGAGATACATGCATCCTCATAAAAAGGAATTAAACTCCTTTTTCACCACCCTAGCCCCCAAGTTGATTCCCCTCCCCCTACCGGGCGAGTTGGCCGTGCGCGTAGAGGCGCGCGGCTGTGAGCTTGCATCCGCGAAATAGTAGGTTCGAATCCCACTATCGGCAGCCCTGAAGATGGTTTTCCGTGGTTTCCCATTTTCACACCAGGCAAATGCTGGGGCTGTACCTTAATTAATGCCACGGCCGCTTCCTTCCAACTCCTAGGCCTTTCCTATCTCATCGTCGCCATAAGACCTATCTGTGTCGGTGCGACGTAAAGCCGCTAGCAAAAAAAAAGTTGATTCCCCCCCACCAAAATGCGTGTTTCTTTATTTTTAAAGGAGATTCCAAATACGAATTTTCATGTCTGTAACATCTTCATTTTTTGAGATATGTTTCTCCAGAAAAAGAATTCAATTTTTTTACTTCCTTTCACACTCCCCAATCAAGTGAATTTTCCAAAAACAAACAATAGGCTACCCGTTTCTTAACAGAGCTTCCAAATACCAATTATCACGACTGTAACATCTTCAGTTTTTGAGATATATATATATCCTCGTAAGAGGAATTCATCTCCGATTTCATCCCCCCTCTACCAAGTTCATCCCCCCAAATGCGTGTTTCTTTATTTTTAAAGGAGATTCCAAATACCAGTTTTCATGTTTGTAACACATTTAGATTTTTTGGTATATATATACACATTCTCATACAAATAATTCAACTAATGTTTCAATTCTTTCAAACGCCCCCTGTTAAGGGTTTTTTTCCGAAAACCAAGGAATACGTGCTTCCTTATTTTTAAAGGAGATGCCATATACCAATTTTCACGTCTGCAACATGCTAAGTTTTTGAGACATACTGTAGATACGCTAATTTTAAGAATTCACCCCCTTTTTCAGTTCCCCTTAAGTGGATTTTCCAAAAAAATATTTATGTTTCTTTACTTTTACAGGAAGTTCCAAACACTAGTTTTCAAATCTGTAATATGTTACCTGTCTGAGATAATTTGCAGATATAGTCTTCTTAAAAACTCACTCCGATTTTCATTCCTGTTCACCCCCTATTCATCGGATTATCCAAAAACACAAACATACGTGTTGGTTTATTTTGAAAGGAGATTCCAAATTTCAATGTTCATGTCTGTAACATCTTCGGTTTTTGAGATATAAGTCTCCTCATAAAAGGTGTTCAACCCCCTTTTCCCCTTTTTAACCCCCCTTAATGGGATTTTCCGAAAACAAAAAAATACGTGTTTCTTTATTTTTAAAAGTGATTCCAAATACCAATTTTTATGTCTGTAAACTTTTAAGTTTTTGAGATATAGATATCCTTATTTTTAAAATTCACCCCCCTTTTCATTCCCTTAGCGACGGAATATCCAAAAATCCTCCCTTAGCGAGCACTTACATGTTAATATGAATGTATCCCCAAAATTTCGTTCCTTTCTGTCCAGTAGTTTTGGCTCGGCGATGATGAGTCAGTCAGTCAGTCAGTCAGTCAGTCAGTCAGTCAGTCAGTCAGTCAGTCAGGACAAGTTATTTTTATATATAGATAAAATAAGAGCTTTGTCTGTACATTGCTTAGAATTAGAAAAAGAATGGCATTTCTGAATCGGTCGTGTCCACAGTAAAAAGAAAATGCAATTATTAATTTTCCGTCATCTCTGTCTGTCTGTCTGTCTGTCTGTCTGTCTGTCTGTCTGTCTGTCTGTCTGTCTGTCTGTCTGTCTGTCTATATTATGTACACGCATCACGAGAAAATGGTCCAACAGAATTTAATGAAAAATGGTATGTAAGGTTGGGGAATGAGGCACTTCAATCTAGGCTATAAATAATTGTATTTACGCTGGTTGAAATAATAGTTTAGGGGAAGACCTAAAATGTAATTCTCAAATATCTATGCTACAAAGTCTTAGTGGTCCTATCGATAAATACTACTTAAGGAAAGTTATAGATAATATAATTTCCGATCATTTATGTCTTGTACAGTTTTTTTTTTTTTTTTTTTTTTTTTACAATTTGCATTACGTCGCACCAACAGAGATAGGTCTTATGGAGACGATTTGTACCGACTATGATAACAGAGATATTCATTAATTTAAATTTTTGTTTAGATTTTGATTTCAGAGATATTCGTAAGTTAGTCTTTTGTTGCTTAGTCCATATCAACGGCGAGCATCGCTGACATGGAAATATTGTTCAATCTTGTTAACCGGTGATGGTGGGATCTTTTATAATGATTGTCGTGGTCAGCCCAATTCGGGAAGGACAATAAAGATGACTAACAAAATGAGAAAATAAATCGTAAATGAACGGCTTGAAAGGAGGCCCTAATATCACAGAGTCGGAAGAAAAACTACAATATCAAAAGCCCATATAACTGATTAACAGTAACGTTACATTGATGATTGTTTATTGTGATGTGCTTTGTCTCTTCTGCAGCCAGTCACTTCCGATAGATGGCAATGCTGCTTCTTGCCCACTAGAACAGCCTGTCTGAACATTGGCGGGAAGTACATGGGGGAGTTAGATAATGTGCAGGTAGAGGAGGTGACTAATACTAAAGAAGTATTACAATTTACCTATGACAACAATGACATTTACAGTAAGATACAGAAGTTGAAAATAGAAAGGCAGCCGGAATTGGTAAGGTTTCTGGGGATATACTAAAGCCAATGTGTTGGGATATAGTCCCATATCTGAAGTACTTATTTGATTATTTGATTATTGTTTGCATGAAGGAGCTGTACCAAATGAATGGAGAGTTGTTATAGTTGCCCCTGTGTATAAAGGAAAGGGTGATAGACATAAAGCTGAAAATTACAGGCCAGTAAGTTTGACATGCATTGCATGTAAGCTTTGGGAAAACATTCTTTCTGATTAAATTAGACATATTTGTGAGATTAATAACTGGTTTGAAAGAAGGCAGTTTGGGTTTAGGAAAGGTTATTCCGTTGACGCTCAACTTGTAGGGTTCCAGCAAGATACAGGAGATATCCTGGATTCAGGAGGTCAAATGGACTGTATCGCGATTGACCTGTTTAAGGCATTTGATAGGGTATGACATGGGAGACTACTGGCAAAACTGAGTGCAGCTGGGCTTGACAAAAGAGTGACTGAATGGGTGGCTGTTTCTAGAAAATAGAACTCAGAAAATTAGAGTACGCGAAGCTTTATCTGTCCCTGGAATCATGAAGAGGGGAATTCCTCAATGCAGTATTATTCGACCTTTATGTTTTCTTACATATATATATCAATGATATGTGAAAAGAAATGAAATCAGAGATAAGGCCTTTTGCAGATGATGTTATCCTGTACAGAGTACCTCGATAATGTTGTGAGATGGACAGTAGGCAATGGTATGATGATAAACGGGGTTAAAAGGCAGGTTGTGAGTTTCACAAATAGGAAAAGTCCTCTCAGTGTTAATTACTGCGTTGATGGGGTGAAAGTTCCTTTTGGGTATCATTGTGAGTGCCTAGGTGTTAATATAAGCAAAGATCTTCATTGGGGTAATCACATAAATATGATTGTAAAGAAAGGGTACAGATCTATTCACATGGTTATGAGGGTATTTAGGGGTTGTAGTAAGGATGTAAAGGAAAATGTATATAAGTCTCTGGTAAGTCCCGAACTAGAGTATGATTCCAGTATATGGGACCCTCACCAGGATTACTTGATTCAAGAACTGGAAAAAATCAAAAGAATAGCAGCTCGATTTGTTCTGGGTGATTTCCGACAAAAGAGTAGCGTTACAAAAATGTTGCAAAATTTGGGCTGGGAAGACTTGGGAGAAAGGGGACGAGCTGCTCGATTAAGTGGTATGTTCCGAGCTGTCAGTGGAGAGATGGTGTGGGAGGACATCAGTAGACGAATAAGTTTGAGTGGTGTCTTTAAAAGTAGGAAATATCAGAATATAAAGATAAAGTTGGAATTCAAGAGGACAAATTGGGTCAAATATTCGTCTATAGGAAGGGGAGTTCTGTGGTGTAGTGGTTAGTGTGATTAGCTGCCACCCCCAGAGGCCCGGGTTCGATTCCCGGCTCTGCCACGAAATTTGAAAAGTGGTACGAGGGCTGGAACCGGGTCAACTCAGCCTCGGGAGGTAAACCGAGTAGAGGTGGGTTCGATTCCCAACTCAGCTATCCTGGAAGTGGTTTTCCGTGGTTTCCCACTTCTCCTCCAGGCAAAAGCCGGGATGGTACCTAAGTTAAGGCCACGGCCGTTTCCTTCCCTCCTCCTTGTCTATCCCTTCCAATCTTCCCTTCCCCCGCAAGGCTCCTGCTCAGCATAGCACGTGAGGCCGGCTGGGCATGGTACTGGTCATCCTTCCCAGTTGTATCTTCCGACCCAGAGTCTGAAGCTCCAGGACACTGCCCTTGAGGCGGTAGAGGTAGTATCTCTCGCTGAGTCCGAGGGAAAAACCGACCCTGGAGGATAAACAGATAAAGAAGAAGAGGAAAAGGAAGGGGAGTTAGGGATTGGAATAACTTATCAGAGGAGATGTTCAATAAATTTCCAGTTTCTTTGCAATCATTTAAGAAAAGACTAGGAAAACAACAGATAGGGAATCTGCCATCTGGGCGACTGCCCTAAATGCAGATCAGTAGTGATTGATTGATTGGTTGATAATTACCCAAAACAACAACAACAACAACAACAACAACAACAAATGAAAAAAACAACACGAGTGCAACAAGCAATTCCATGGAAAGAAAATCCAGCATCATCATGCTAATCTTCTTCTTCTTCTGCCTCTTCGATGCAGTGTTTTTTTCAAGATAGCAGTTCATCAGTGTGTGTGTGTATAAAGTGTATATAATTTGTAAATAAAGCAATATACACAATTGGTAGCATCTACCGTATGCCTCTCTGTAGTTACGACAATTTAGCACCTTCAAATACCACTGGACTGAGCCAGGATCGAACCTACCAAGTTGGGGTCGGAAGGCCAGTGCCTCAGCCGTCTGAGCCACTCAACGCGGTGGTTGTAAGTTTCAATAAGTTTTTATGACTCTGTTGACAGTTTGAAAGTACCTCACAGAGTACTTACGTGTTAGTATAAGGAAGGACCTTCAATGGAGAAATCGTATTAACGAGATTGTACAGATAGATCTCTTCGTATGCATATGAGGGTATTTAGGGTTTTATTGCAAGGATGTACGGGAGACTGTGCATAAGTCACTGGTAAGAACATATTTAGAGTATGGTTCCTGTGTATGGGGCACACGTTAAGGTTGCTTGATATCATCATCATCATCATCTGTTTACCCTCCAGGTTCGGTTTTTCCCTCGGACTTAGCGAGGGATCCCACCTATACCGTCTCAAGGGCAGTGTCCTGGAGCTTCAGACTCTTGGTCGATGGATACAACTGGGGAGTATGACCAGTACCTCGCCCAGGCGGCCTCACCTGCTATGCTGAACAGGGGCCTTGTGGAGGGATGGGAAGATTGGAAGGGATAGGCAAGGAAGAGGGAAGGAAGCGGCCGTGGCCTTAAGTTAGGTACCATCCCGGCATTCGCCTGGAGGAGAAGTGGGAAACCACGGAAAACCACTTCCAGGATGGCTGAGGTGAAAATCGAACCCACCTCTACTCAGTTGACCTCCCGAGGCTGAGTGGACCACGTTCCAGCCCTCGTACCACTTTTCAAATTTCGTGGCAGAGCCGGGAATCGAACGCGGGCCTCCGGGGGTGGCAGCTAATCACGCTGGTATCCCTCGCTGAGTCCGAGGGAAAGACCGAACCTGGAGGGTAAACAGATGATGATGATGATGATGATGATGATGATGATGAAGTATATGATAGGGAATCTACCACCTGGGCGACAGCCCCAAATGCTGGTCAATGATGATTGATTGATTGATTGATTGATTGATTGATTGATTGATTGATTGATTGATTGATTGATTGATTGATTGATTCATTCATTCATTCATTCATTCATTCATTCATTACTTTTCTTCGGCGTGTCACTCTATCACAACTGTCATTGGTTCCACGGTCACTACTAATTGCTCTTACCAGGTGTATGTATAAGTTTTTGCCGGTTCTTGTGGTAAAGTAAACACGTAATTTTCAAGGAAAATTCATTTTTTTGTTTAATCAAAATATTGGCAATCGGCTTTCTACATACTTCGCCCATCTTTCAGGTAAGTTATGAATACCATTCCAGAAAAACAGCTCGTCTTTTGCGGCAAACCATTCGTCGAGCCATTTTCCAACTTCCTTGAAATTGTTGAAGTGCTGCTCTGCGAGCGCGTGCCCCATTGATGCGAAGAGGCGAGAGTCAGATGGCGCCAGGTCGGGGCAGTACGGCGGGTGCGGAAGGATGTCCCATCCAGGCGATTACAAGGTGTCTCTCACTGGTTTTGCTGTGTGAGACGGCGCATTGTCGTGTAACAAAATCACTTTGCCATGTCTTCTGGCCCATTCCGGTCGTCGTTCGATCAATGTGTGATTTAAATTAATCAATTGTTAGCGATAGCGTTGTGCATTAACTGTTTCGCCGGGCTTCAAGAGTTCATAATACACAATACCGCTACCAGACCGCGCACTGCTTATCACATTGAAATCACCACGTTTAAATTGCCTCACATGTTCTAATCGATGGAGCGTGTTCACCATATATTTCTAACAAAAAACTATGATTTTCCACAGCCTTTTTCTTTTGATTAAATAAAAAAAGCAATGCGAGTCACAAATGTTCTTTTTCAGGCGCAAACGTTGACATGATCACTGAACGATACAACACAGACGCTAGTGTTTGGCGGACTCAACTTTGTGTTGGTAGGTTGATATCAGTCGAACGAACTGACGAACGTGTCGAAGTTATACGCTGCGTACTGTTCTCTGGGTCATCTCTTAGTGAAACCAGAAAAGACTTATGCATACACCTGGTAATTTACTCATTATTGCAGATATTCGGGCTGAGTGGCTCAGACGGTTGAGGCACTGGCCTTCTGACCGCAACTTGGAAGGTTCGCCCCTGGCTTAGTCCGGTGGTATGTGAATGTGCTCAAATACGTCAGCCCCGTGTCAGTAGATTTACTGGCACATACATGAATATATGCAGGACTGAATTCCGGCACCTCGACGTCTCCGAAAACCGTAAAAGTAGTTACTGAGACGTAAAGATAATAACATTATTATTACTTCTCTTCTTTTGGCACTGCTAACTGCATATCCAACTCATCTCCAGTGGATAAATATTCAACGAAATCCTCATCGCTTAATGTTTTTACGTATTTATTAATTAAGTATTAATTATTATTAGTCATTACTTCTTCTTTCTTTCTTTCTTTCTTTCTTTCTTTCTTTCTTTCTTAATCCGTTTACACTCCAGGGTTGGTTTTCCCTTCAATCAGTGTCCAGGAAAATGAGACTTTGGGTCGGGGGATACAACTGTAAGGAGGACCAGTACATCGCTCGGGTGGCCTCACCTGCTATGCTGAACAGGGACCTAGTAGGGGGATGGGAAGATTGGAAGGGACAGACAATGAAGAGGGAAGGAAGCGGCCGTGGACTTAAGTTAGGTAATTGGGAAACCACGGAAACCACTTCGAGGAAGGCTGAGGAGCGAATCGAACCCCCTCCACTCAGTTACCTCCCGAGGCTGAGTGGATCCCGTTCCAGCCCTCGTACCACTTTTCAAATTTCGCGGCAGAGGCGGGAATCGAACCAGGGCCACCAGGGATGACAGCTAATCGCAGTAACCAGTACACTACAGAGGCGATCTGGTTATTATTTATTTACTAATTATTACTAACTTATATTATTACTAGAAAGATACCCGTGCTTCGCTACGGTATTATACTGACATTTATAATTGAATGCATATTGTTTTAGATACATAATCCGCCAAAATTCGCGATCTGACTGGTTTTCTAATAGATTACGGCAAGTTTCCACCCATTTTTCAATCTTTCTTTCCAGCAATCGATTTCGTACTTCTCGGGTAAGGTCCAGGTATTCCACCCGGTCAGTTGGGTTGCTAAATCTTTGCCATCTTTTCCTATAAGCATTTTTAATATGGATCAAATCCTTCAGGAGATCCGGCGTGGTGTCGTCTTGGGCGCCTTGGCGGTACTGAACGCGCGGCTGCACTGCATTCTTTGCCATTACGCGTCCAGGGCCCATTTCCAGCGCGGTCCGGAACATTATTATTATTATTATTATTATTATTATTATTATTATTATTATTATTATTATTATTATTATTATTAGATGTTCCGGACCCCACAGCAAGATGTAAGACCGTTACTTGTCGGGAAATTACATCTGCTGCCATTGTCATTGTTGATAATGTGACCAGCACCATTGTCGCGCGTAGGCAAGTGTGCGGGATTTCTGGCGATACGAATGACATACTTCCGTGCATTATTAACCTTATTATAGAGGTGAACAATTTGACGGTCAATCGCATTCCTATAGTTTATTTCAAATGTGTTTAAATTTTTATTTATATGCCAGGAGAATTTACTGTAATCTAAGAACGTTCTCCCAAGGAAAAGATGGCTGATGAAAACGAACCCAGGAAAGATAAAAATGAGCGGTTTATGTTCAGAATAAGTACATCGAAAATCTACAGCCTGTTTCCAGTCATTCGAAAGGGTCAGTAATGGAATGAATAAAACCCCATCTAGCAGCGACAATAAGAACTGTGCCGGCTGCCGAAGCACTCCTCTGGGGCAATGATCGATGAATGACAAATGAAATTAAATATTGGACAGTGTTGCTGGAATGAATGATGACAGGGAAAACTGGAGCATCCGGCGAAAAACCTGTCTCGCCTCCGTTTTGTCCAGCACGAATATCACATGGAGTGACCGGGATTTGAACCACGGAGCCCAGCTGTGAAAGGCCGGCGCGCATCCGCCTGAGCAACGGAGGCTCCTTATAAGTACATTATGAACAGAAAAATCAATTGGTCTCACCTCCTTTTACACCCATCGCCGTTAAGTTTATTCCCCCCCCCCCCCCCAAACAAAAATTAAAAGAAGGAGTGTTTCTTTATGTTTAAAGGAGATTCCAAACACTAATGTTTACGTCTATTACCTTCAGTTTTGAGATATAAGTATCCCCATAAAAGTAATTAACTTTTTTCACTTCCTTTTACACTCCTCCCCGCTAAGTGAATTTTCCGGCAAAAAAATACTTGTTTCTTTAATACAGTAGTAAAGGATCTTCTAAATACCAATTATCACTACTCTAACTTCTTCAGTTCTGGATTTATGTGTCCTCATGAAAGGAATTCAACTCCTCTTCACTCCCGCTCCCCCTCCACCAAGATGGTTTCCCCTCCCCCCAAACGCGTTTTTTTGTTTTTAAAGGAAATCCAAATACCAATTTCCACGTCTGTAATAACTTTAGTTTTTATTAGATGTATGTATTCTCATACAATTAAGTCAATTAATTTTTCAATTCTTTCACCCCCCCCCCCTTTAATTGGATTTTCCGAGAATATGTGTTTCTTTACTTTTAAAGCAGATTCCAAATATCAAATTTTACGTCTGTAACATCTTCATTTTTGAGATATCTGTAGCCTAATTCAAATAATTCAATACCATTTTCAGTCACGTTTACACACCCCCCCCCCCCCTCCGTCCGCCCAAGTGGTATTTCCGAAAACTAAAAATACATGTCCCCTTATTTTTAATAGAGATAAAAAATACCATTTTTCACTTCTGTAACATGTTAAGTTTTTTGAGATATACTGTAGAAATTCTCATTTTAAAATTTCACCCCTTTTTAGTTCCCCTTAAGTGGAGTTTCCAAAAACAAATCACCTATGTTTCTTTACATTTACAGGAAATTCCAAATACCCACTTTTTACGTCTAACATTTTACGTTTCTCAGATATTCTGTAGATATAGTCTTTCAAAAATTTCACCCCAATTTGTCACTCCTGTTTAACCGCCATTAATTGGATTTTCCAAAAACCAAAAAAATACGTGTTTCTTTATTTTTAAAGGAGATCCCATACACAAATTTTCAGTTCTGCAATATCTTCAGTTTCTGAGATATATGTATCCTCATTAAAGGCATTCAACCCATTATTCACCGTTTTACACCCCTACTACTGGGATTTAGAGAGAAAAAAATGCGTGTTCCTTTATTTTTAAAGGAGATTCTAAATATCAATTTTTACATCTGTAAACTTTTAAAGTTTTAAGATGTACACACACTCATTATAAAAATTCACCCCCCTCTTCACCCCCCATTATTTGGATTTTCAAAAAACGAAAAAATACCCGTTTCTTTATTCTTAAAGTAGTTCCCAAATACCAATTTTCAGGTCTGTAATATCTTCAGGTTCTGAAATATAAGTACCCTTGTTAAAGGCATTCAACCACTTTTTCACCCTTTTCCATCCTTCCTATTGGGATTTTCCGAAAACAAAAAAATACGTGTCTGTTTATTATTAAAGGAGGTTCTAAATACCAATTTATACATCTATAAACTTTAAAAGTTTTGAGATATAGATACATTTATTTTAAAAATTCACCCCCTTTTCACCCCCCATTAAATGGATTTTCCAAAAACAAAATAATATGTGTTTCTTTCTTTTTAAAGGAGATCTCAAACACCAATTTTCAGGTCTGTAATATCTTCAGTTTCTGAGATATAAGTATCCTCATTAAAGGCATTCAACCACTCTTTCAACCCTTTTCACCCCTCCTATTGGGATTTTCCGAAAACAAAAAATATGTGTTTCTTTATTTTTAATGAAGATTCTAAATACTAATTTTTACATCTGTAAACTTTAAAAGTTTTGAGATATAGATACACTCATTTTAAAATTTCACCCCCCTTTTCACCCTCCCATTAATTGGATTTTCCAAAAACAAAAAAATACGTGTTTCTTTATTTTTGAAAAAGATCAAAAGTACCAATTTTCAGGTCTGTAATGTCTTCAGTTTCTGAGATATAAGTACCGGTATCCTGATTAAAGGCATTCAACCACTTTTTCACCCTTTTTCACCCTTCCTATTGGAATTTTCTGAAAACAAAAAAAATACGTGTTTCCTTATTTTTAAAGAAGATTCTAAATGCCTATTTTTACATCTGTAAACTTTTAAAGTTTTGAGATATAGATGCACTCATTTTAAAACTTCACCCCCCTTTTCACCCTCTTAGCGACGGAATATCCAAAAATCCTCTCTTAGCGAGCACCTACATCTTAATATGAATATATTCCCAAAATTTCATTTCTTTATGTCCAGTAGTTTTGGCTCGGCGATGATGAATCAGTCAGTCAGTCAGTCAGTCAGTCAGTCAGTCAATCAGTCAGTCAGGACAAGTTATTTTATATATATAGATTGTTGCAAGTTACTTTACGTTGCACCGGCACAGTAGGTCTTATGGCGACGATGGGACAGGAAGGGGCTAGGAATGGGAAGGAAGCGGCCGTGGCCTTAATTAAGGTACAGCCCCAGCATTTGCCTAGTGTGGAAACGGGAAACCATGGAAAAACATCTTCAGGGCTGTCGGCAGTGGGGTTCGAACCTACTATCTCCCAAATACTGGATACTGGCCGCACTTAAGCGACTGCAGGTATCAAGCTCGGTATTATTATTATTATTATTAATATTATTATTATTATTATTATTATTATTACTATTATTATTATTATTATTATTCCTAAATTCAAAAGTACCAACCCTAGAACGGTAGAGATCGCCTCCGCGACGACCACGTGATGCACTTAAGCTTCCCCCAATTCTCCCTTTTATTCTATCCCCACTTAGGTCTGGCAGGCTCGTTCCTGCTAGCAGAGAGAGCGGGCAGAAAGTTGAGGTAAGTGTTGTTTAGAATCAGTTTCTAAAATCGTAATCGTCGCCGATACGGAGCGCTACATTTACTACTTCTTTCGTCTCCAGGACGAACTGCTTCTAATGATCGCCGTGTAGTGTATATTTAATTACATAAAGTAGAATATTTCACTTAGTAGTTGTGTGGAAATATACAACGGGACTCTGTATCTATATTTTTTTAGGTTTTTCGTATATGGTCTTCTTCTTCTTAATCTGTTTACCCGCCAGGGTTGGTTTTTCCCTCGGACTCAGCGAGGGATCCCACCTCTACCGCCTCAAGGGCAGTGTCCTGGAGCTTCAGACTCTGGGTCGGGGGATACAACTGGGGAGAATGACCAGTACCTCGCCCAGGCGGCCTCACCTGCCATGCTGAACAGGGGCCTTGTGGGGGGATGGGGACATTGGAAGGGATAGACAAGGGAGAGGGAAGGAAGCGGCCGTGGCCTTAAGTTAGGTACCATCCCGGCATTTGCCTGGAGGAGAAGTGGTAAACCACGGAAAACCACTTCCAGGATGGCTGAGGAGTGAATCGAACCCACCTCTACTCAGTTGACCTCCCGAGGCAGAGTGGACCCCGTTCCAGCCCTCGTACCACTGTTCAAATTTCGTGGCAGAGCGGGGAATTGAACCCGGACCTCCGGGGGTGGCAGCTAATCACACTAACCACTACACCACAGAGGCGGACTCGTATATGGTCATCAGTCTGAAATGGATGGAGATCTCACGGAAGAAGAAATCCGGAATATTCTCGTTGAATCTTCCGATGACGAAGGAGAAATCGACTATGTTGAACAAGATGACGATTTTGAAGAAGATGACAGTGACCTAGATCCAGACTTTATACCCGATGGACAGTAGTTTGATACAGAGAAAGATGAAAATGAAATGGCGTATGGCTTTTCGTGCTAGGAGTGCCAGAGGACAAGTTCGGCTCCCGTAGGCGACCTGCAAGTCTTGATGAGGATGAAATGACGACGACACACACACCCAGACTCCGTGCCAGCGGAATTAACCAATTATAGTTAAAATCGAACCTGGCACCCCTGTACCAAAGGCTAACCATTTAGCCACGGAGCCGGACACAGAGTAATATGAAGTGTATCACTGTCTATTATAAATGTTTTCTGTAACTGTTATATTGCTCCTCCGATCCTACTCGTGTGCTTCACTAAATCTGAGATGTACAGTACTTGTAATTATAATTTAGTAATATCAAATGATAAAATAAAACATACCATTGATATTACCATTACAGTACCTACGGATTTTAACAACTATTTAAACCACCCCCATGTGGGTGGAGGACGGAGGCGAAGAATACACCCACGGTATCCTCTTCCTGTCGTAAGAGGCGACTAAAAGGGGCGACCAAGGGATGATCAAATTAGAACCATGAAACTACTTGTGATTAGTACCACCACGCGGGGAACACCTTGGGTCGCCTTCACATGCGCTTAGTCCCACTATGTTGGGTACCAAATAGGTTTGTGATTAGTAGCACTATATGAGCGACACCATGGGATGAAGGAACTCATGGTTCTGGCTTGCCTATGATTAGTACCCACTATATGAGGAACACCACGGGATAGTACAAGTCCCTGTGGTTAGTACACTTAGGTGATGAACACCATAGGTTTGCGTTGCCGGTCAAGGGCGCCGCAATGTACGAAACTCATTAGGTCTGTAATACATGTGCGAATTTCATTACCTGTGAATCGTACCATAATGTATGGCATACCGCGAGTCTACGCTACTCTTGATTAGTACCGCAACATGGCTAATACCATGGTTCTACTTTTCTAGCGATAAATACCATTATGAGGGCCTATGACCTGGATTTTGAACCCGTTTCGACAACGAGCATATTCTAATCGATTCAGCATCGTGCTAGAGAAGCTGTCCCTTGGTCCGTCCTACTATTGTTTTGTGCCAGCTTCTGTGCATGTGAGGCACTGTGGGTCGCTAGTTGCTTTACGTCGCACCGACACAGATAGGTCTTATGGCGACGATGGGACAGGAAAGGGCTAGGAGTGGGAAGGAAGCGGCCGTGGCCTTAATTAAGGTACAGCCCCAGCATTTGCCAGGGTCGGATCCACTGATAGTTTTAACTCCATATCAATCTATCCATTCATTCTTCGTTCTCACGCTTTGAATTCCGGTCAGTGGAGGATTTTGGACTATTAACTTGTCGTCTCATTTAATCTCATTTCGTACCATTAGGGGCCGATGACCTCGATGTTAGGCCCTTTAAACAACAAACATCAATCAATCAACTATTTAAACCCTCTTAAATCAACAATGAAAAATAACAATTCATAAAAACTAGCAAAAGTGTACGAGTCGTCGCCCCGATAACATTGCGAGTAGCACTACCGTTCTAGGGTTAACAGAATTAAATAAGAGATTTAGAAATAATTGTTGCTCCTTAGAAGTTATGGCAATGTAAACAACTTACATGTGACAAGAACAAGGAACAGAGGGGAAGTGAAAATGCACGTGGTCTGTCCAGTGAGTTTCCTCTCTCACGCATGTACTCCATTGCGCACGTCTCGTACTACCGGTGCATGACACAGGCCGCGGAAGTGTTCTGACGTCCTGTAACTGCAGTTTGAGGTGTGTTGGAACATGCAGTTTGAGTACAGTACGTAATTCAGCCCGGGAACGATTTGGTGTGTGTTGGAACTACGCTTGCGTCGGACGATCTCGGACTCTTGCTGGAACGAACCTTGTACATACTCTTCGGCACTGACCAAGGCAATGACTGTGCAGCGTGAGACGTTGAAGGGAACGTCTCATTCATGGTGTCTTCCTCGAATTGCTTCCGCTGTTGCGCATGCGCTTGCTACTAATTCTCCCTGAGAAGCGCAGTGCTGCAAACCTATGGCAGAGTGGTTGAAGCAAACGTTTCAACAGTTAGAGATGAGTTAAAGCGATATTTCAGAATATCGGTAACAGGCGTATCTGTGTCACACAAATATACTTACTTCCTCTTCATGGATTAGGCTAGTAGCCTGTTCCGACCTCAGATTTCATTCCATCTCTTCATGGGACGACCAATATCTCTTCTTCCCGTAGGATGGTATTCCAGGGCAAGTTTCGGGAGTCTGTTGTTGTCCATCCTTGGAACGTGTTTTTTATACTGTTTTGGAATATTCTTTCATTCACTGAGAATATATTTGATTGTTGTCTTATATTTTCATTTCGTATTTTATCTTTTAGGGAGTATCCTTTCACTGATCGTAGGAATCTCATTTCAGATGATTGTATTTTATTCCTATAGCTTGTTTTATCCACACAAGTCTCACTTCCATATAACAAAGTTGATACAGCCATAGTCTTATAGAATTTAAGTTGAGTATCTTCTCTTACTATTCCTTTCAGTGTTCGGCGAATTGTCCCACACATATATTGAAATCGATGAAACTTCTTCTTCACCTCGTCATTATCATGAAAAGATATTTCACAACCAAGGTACTTAAAATTTGAGACTTGTTCTACTGGTTGATGTCAATTACTATCTTCGCTCTGATAGGATACTTCACTAGCCATGCCATAACTTTGGTTTTCGTTCTCGATAGCTGAAGATCATAATTTTACAAATGGTGTTTAACTGATGTATTTATTTCTGGAGTTTATCTTCATGATCCTGGAGGATAAATTGATCACCTGCAAAGAGTATAGTATTTACGCATGTGTCTGTATTCAATTTTATTCCAGAGTGCACAGTTCGTTTCCAGTTTCTGATTACTTCATCTGTGCTATATATTGAATAGTGTTGGGGAGAGGCTGCATCCCAAACGTACACCTTGATTAATTAATATTTCTTCCGTTAGTTTGTATCCTAGATCTAACAAAATTCTCGTCCTTTTGTAAAGGCTTTGGATAACTTGAATAAGATGCTTAGGGTATCCATTTTTTACCATTATATTCCATAAATGTTCTCTATATATCCTATCAAAAGCATTTTCATAGTCGAAAAAGCGACATAAGTATTCAAGTTAAATTCTCTTCTCTTCTCCAGTACCCGTTTGAGGATAAATACATTATCTGTACCGGATTTACCTTTTCTAAGTCCACATTGTTCTTCCAGTAAGAGATTGTGAGCAATAATCTTTATTTTTTGAATATATTTTACAGCTGTAACTTTTCGACTAAAATCACTTAATTTGAAATAATATCAAGTAGCATCATAATGAATAATATGAAAATATTCATGAAATATTCATTAAATAAAATACTCAATCGTTGGACCTTGTACTCACACTTAGTTCTTACCTGATTATTTACACATACAATATTTGGTGGGCGCCAGCTACAACTCAATGCAGCAATAAGAGAATGAGAGCCTTGAATATCTCTAGCGTGTGGGGGTAATAAGCTTACTTAGACAACATACCATATAGGTTCTGGGAAAAGGATATTGGCGTTCGGTTTCGCCATTGAATTTGGGGTTATCTAATTCTACCATTGAAATAAAACGATAAATTAATTTGATAGAACAAAATATGTTCTTTAAATTATTTCGATAAAAATAGTAAGATTGGCTGAGATAAAACAGATGAGAATATAAAAGTATGACATTACAACTGAAAGAAACTAGGCTTTAATTTGAATTCCTCTTGACCGGACATTAAAAATTGTACAAGAAATGTATCCCTCACTGGTTCATTTGCCTGTACCTTCAACACTTTGAGTGTAATTACGCCGTATTCCTTTGAGGTGGTGTCTGCTGTAGGTGTATATGGTCCAATTTGATGATGTATCCTTTTTGTTTCACAAACGAGATATAGTTTGGCTTGAAATTAAATTCACACTCCGAACATTTAATCCATATGGTGACTGGCGACTAAGTATCCATGTGACTGCTGCTTCTCCATCCAGATGACTGACTACTACCATCTCAGTAGTACTCCGTATGGCAAGGCTCGGTATTCCACTGACTTCATGGCAAGTCTCTCCGTTCATATGACTTCATGGTAAGCCTCTCCCTCCAACTGAACTGACCGACTGAGGTCTCACCTTCCAATTGACTCCAACTAACTAACCAACCGACTGAGGCCTCTCCATCCATTTGACTTCATGGCAAGCCTTTCTCTCCAACTGAACTGACTGAGTGAGGACTCACCTTTCAATTGACTGAAGCTATGAGACGCTGGTCCTAGTATTTATAGCCTTTAGCTGACACACCTACGCAGTCTCCACAAATAACTATAATATTACTACCACGCGGCGACAAATGTTACATACTATGGTGAAATTGCCCGGGGCACTCAAGGTGTTCCCAAAAAATGAGCTCATCGCTAAATGCACACGATGACAGAGCGATGACTTGGCAGTTACGCTAGCAGTATTGCACAGTGTTGTAATGTCACAAGTTATTTCACACAACACATCCACATCTGATATCATACAGCGACTCTTACTGTACATGTCTCAATGCTAATCTACACACACATATGTATATACAAAATTGACTACAATCAAGCAAGCGATAATCATTACAGAGTTGAATTGAACAATAATAATAGTGACAATAATGGTAGTTATATTCATAATATCACAGATAATAATAATAATAATAATAATAATAATAATAATAATAATAATAATAATAATAATAATAATAATAATAATAATAATAATAATAATAATAATAATAATAATAATAATAATAATACAGATGTCATCTTGTAACGGGATTTGAACCGTTACAATTCGCCTCCCTCATAAATAAATCCAAGAACAAAAAATCGATTCATTTATGAACAGCGTTATACGAGGGTTGGGGCAAAAGTCATGGCAACTATTTTTTCCTTGAAGATACCAGTCCGGTTGTAAAATGTGACATATACAGACGAAAGGACAAGGTTTTAACTGTATGTGTGGACAATGAATAGCTCTGAAATATCATAACACACTAATTTATTACGGTAGTATACAGGACAATATGGCCTTCCCGGTCCAATAGAATGACAACACAGTACACATAAAGTTGACATGACAAACCTGGGTCTAAAGACCCTCAAAGTAGTCCCCTGCCACTGACGCCACACGCTGCCAACTATGTGGGAGGCGCTGAATACCATCTGTCTCAGCATTTGCCGCACGGTGTGTGAATAAGGTCACGTGTTGGCGCACAGCTTTAGCAATGTCCTCTCGTGTTGCAAACCACCTACCACGTAGTGGTTCCTTAATCTTTCGAATGAGATCAAAGTCAAAGGGCGAAATATCGGGAGAGTACGGTGGGTGCTCCAATTCTTCCCATCCCCAACGTCGCAGTAGCTGCCCTACACACTCTGCTTTATGTGGTTTTGCGTTGTCGTGCAGGATTATTGCGCTGTCCACAAGATCCGGACGTTTCTCCCGAACGCCACGTCGTGCATATAGTACTGTGCGGTCACTGTTCTGCCATGTGGAACAAAGTGGCAAACAATAACACCCCTGACGTCATACGCGACGATCACCATCAATTTGACTGGAGAAGGATTCTGACGGCCCTACTACCTGCTTGGTGATCCAGCATGTCGCCACTCCGCGGACTGACGTTTCAGTTTTGGTTCGTATGCCCTGGTCCAAAATTCATCGATGGCGATTATTCGTGACATGAATTGATCGCTGTTCTGTTGCTAGTGTGCAAGGTGGTCGGAGCATATTGCATAGCGCACCCACTTTTGAACTTCCGTCGGTGCATGTGGTACCCACCGCGATGCGATTTTGCGCAGTTGCAGCTCATTACGCAATATCCTGTGGACGGTGCGTTTCTCGATGCCACTTGCCCTCTCTAACTCCAGTAGCGTCCATCGTCTGTCTTCATCCAGGAGCTGCTCGATGACGGTACGTGCCACGTCGGTCCGTACACTGGCAGGTCGTCCCGAACGTTGCTCATCACTGGTTGACACACTTCCTTGCTGAAACTTTCTTACACACCGTGCTACTGTACGGTATGGTAGGGCATTATTCCCAAGGGCTTTCACTAATTCTCTGTGAAATTCCATCGCATATCTCCCTCGGAGAACGGCTATTTTGACGTAAGCGCGCTGCTCAACATGGGTTACGTCCATCTCGCACGACACCTACCAACTGACTGATTTCACAGCCCTCGCTGCGTTACTACCAGCTAACACAGAGCCATCTGTTGTTCTGCATACACACTATGCTTGCAGAACTTCTACACGACACATACGTTTGTGATCCGTTCACATATCAACAAGAAAAAAATATTTGCCATGACTTTGCCCCAATCCTCGTATATATAACACTAAAATTGGCACATGTAAACACTTTAAGTGAGTAAACAACATTATTTTTTTAACACATCAATACATTTCATACAATATCACAAATATGAGATTTATTCTTGCACATTGTCATCATAGATAACTGTCCAGTGTCCCGTTCTCTCCTTCTCATACAATTCACAAGAGTATAGCAGTTAATTTAACACATACAAATAATTTTAAATGAATATGCAACATTCCTTTTTTTTAACATATCAAAACATTTTATGAAATATCACTTATATGAGAACTTTTCTCGCATATTGTCATCATAGATAACTGTCCAATGTCCCATTCTCTCTTCGTCGTACAATTCATGACAATATAGCACTTATTTTTCCATGTACTTGATTTCAATGCACCGATACAACTCTTGGTTCACACGCAAATCACAGATGTTACATTTATTTTGCCAGCTTCTTACGAAAATCACAACAAATCCCACGTGAAGTACTTCTTTACATTTTTGATGTTAAAAGTACCGACAATATTCCCTTCCTGATCTTTTAGGGAATATGCACACTTTCCGACACGGCTCACAATCGTGAAATACCCCTGATACAAAAGAAGGAATTTAGAATACTTCCCGCCTCTGCAGATGATGGGGATGGAACTCTGAGTAGCACCTTGTCGCCCAAACTGAATCAATTTTGCCCTTATTAACTTACATATCTCAATAGATCCATCCTTCTTGGCAACAATACTTAAAGGATCAAGACCATGGATACAAGATGGTTCAATTATTCCGTAATCCAGCATAATGCTTATTTGTTTTTCGACGACACTAGCATATTTAATTGGAATGGAGTACTTAGGTCCCACAAATGATGAATGGTCATGTTCAACAAATTTGTGTTCACATACATTTGTTCTCCCTGGCTTATCACTAAATACATCCCGATGCTCAACTAACATCAAACACAATTGCTCCTCCTGTAATTCACTCAAATTACTTTTCGCCCCTGCCTCATACAGACTATCCCTCGGATCTTGTCGTATAGACACGTGACACACATCAAACAATTTCCTCTCACTAGGAACACTTTCACTCACCTCTCTAATATCTTTAACAGAACGCGCGTTACCAACACTTACCTCAGACCCATCATAATTTACACATACTTCTTTGCTAGTTTTCCCCCAAGACAAACACACACTATCCGAATGAAAGTCTAATCTAGCTGCATGATTTGTAAGCCAGTCAGCCACTAGAATAATCGAATAACCGATTTGGCACAAGGCATGGTTGAAAGTTAATTTTCAATAGTAATTGGTACCGCTATCATCTTATCTGCTCTTTGCGACTCACTGCCAACAGTTGATATAATGAAGGTTTGTCTAACAGGAATTTCCGTCATATTCTGACTTTCCTTCAGAACTTCCTCGTAAAGCTTGGAGATAATACATGACCTTTCACTACCAGAATCTAATAATACCTTCACTTTTCTTCTCCATATCACAATTTCCATCGTCGGAGTTACTACCTCACTACTTATATCCTCAGTACTATAACTACTTAGATCACTTAACAGATCACTCCTTATATCTATTTTTTGCTAGTGGCTTTACGTCGCACCAGCACAGATAGGTCTTACGGCGACGATGGGATAGGAAAGGCCTAGGAATTGGAACGAAGCGGCAGTGGACTTAATTAAGGTACAGCCCCAGCATTTGCCTGGTGTGAAAATGGGAATCCACGGAAAACCATCTTCAGGGCTGCCAACAGGGGGATTCGAAACCCCTATCTCTCGGATGCAAGCTCACAGCCGCGCGCCCCTAACCACAAGGCCAACTCGCCCAGTATATGTCTAAATTTATACTACTATTAATTACTTTATTATCTATGACTACGTCATTACTTAAATAATGGACTTATCACTACTTACGTCACAATCACGTTGTTCTCTTAAATCTACTTTCACTACTCAATTATCTGCACTACCTACCTGCTTCTGACAACTTACGCCTTCGGACTGCCCACGTGACCTACTTATCCAATCCACTGTGAGTTTAAAGTGCTCTGGCTCGATGATGACTCCTAAATAATATTCGTGTTAGGCAGATTATTATCTCTATGACTTTCTCCAGAATTTCTCACATAAGTTACATGTTCACGCCTCCCATTCTCGGACTGCCTCTGCTGACCCCTATCATTATAGAAATTTCTATTAGCCTTCGGCTGATCATAATTGTTACCTCTTCTCTGATAATTATCTGACCTGTTTCCCGCTCCCTCTACAGTTCTGCTTTGCGGTCGATTACCACCTACGCTACTATTCAGAGCCTCGAAACTACCTAACAATACCTCCATTTCTTTGATAGTACTAACTTTTTGAATACAGGCAGCTTCCTTGATCCTATTAGAATAATGTTTTAACATGATCCTTACGATATAAAATTCTGAACCAATGCTATTAAGATTTTCCATATGAGCACGTGTGCCAGAAAATATGCTATCATACACACTCCCTCCTGTTTTTCTCTATTTACCAAACATAATCCGTTCTCTCTCACGACCTTGCACATTCTCATCCCAGAACTTGTCAATGAACTTCTCTTTAAATTCTCCTAAATTAAACATATTATTACGGTACACTTGAAACCAGATTTTACTTTCACCGATGAAGGCATTAGACAAGATTTCCATTACGTATTCCCATTCGTTAATATTATCCTTCAACTTACTTGCAAATCTTTTCTCGACTATTTTTACAAATCCTATAGGATTAAACTGTTTTCCAGAAAACTTAGGCAAATCTTTGTCCCTATTATATAAACCACTTGTTACTACTATTTCTCTTGTAATGTGACCTTCCCTAATTTCTTGCCGTAGTATTCTCTGGCAATTCAAAACTTTTTCTTCCGCTATTCTCTCCGCATTCCCTTTCATTATTCTCGAATCATCCTGTATTTTTTCCTCTTCCTCTGTAGCCTTCTGTGACAAAGTTTCCTGTTTGTTCTATTGTTCACCGACCTGCCCAAGCTTCGTTTCCATCTGTTCAACTCCACTGACACATTCTTTCGTATCTTGTACCACTGCATTATGGATCTTGTCTAATATTTTCTCTACGAACTCGTGAATTTATTCCCGAGTACTAGAAATCTTATTGCTTAACTGGACGATTTTGTTACTATTCTCGGTACATGTTCCCTTGACTTCCTCAATCTGAGTATGAAGATTGCTCCGACTCAACTCTATTTCACCTCTAATTTCAACGCACCCTTTGTCTAACTTATTTTCTAACTTAGATATTTGATCATTTACTTCTAATATCTTAATATCTATTTTATCGTTTAGTGATTCACATAACCTATCTATTTTATTATTGGTCGTACAGTCACTACTAAAAATCAATTCTTCCACTTTTCTATTACTATTGTCGCAACTACTACTATTTAATTCTTCATTCTGTTTCTTATTATTTTCATTACAAGTATCAATCTGCTTTTTACAATTTTCATTACTAGTCTCAATCACTTTCTTACAGTTTTCATTATTGAGCTCGGTCATTCTGCCCATTCGTTTATTACTATTTTCGTTTAACTCTTTCATTCTGGCCACCAGCACATTAAAAAGTTGTAGTTCTTCCCCCCCCCCCCTAGGACTACCTTTTGAGTTTCAGTGTGCTTCTCGACTTCTGCACTTTCGTGAATTACCTCAGAACCTTCCATCGTGTTCATCAGCTCCCTATTCTCAATTTCAGCTTGGATGTTCGCAAAAGCAGTAAACTCCTTATCCCCGGACTTGCTGCTACTGCCTTCCTCGTCCATCTTTGGTTCACTAGTAATAGTACGCGATCTCAAATTAATTTCCCTTTTCAAATCCCTTGACATACACCCAAAATACAAATATATATCACAAAATTACACTCCTCACATTTACCGGTTATAATTCCGTTGGCTTAAATGTGCATACTCTTCGCAAAATGAACCTATGATATGCTGTCATTCAGAAGATGTTCTGAATATATTCGAGCCTCACGTTTCGGCGACACTTTGTAATATATACACTATTACTCACTAATTTGAAATAATATCAAGTAGCATTATAATGAATAATATGAAAATATTCATGAAATATTCATTAAATAAAATACTCAATCGTTGGACCTTGTACTCACACTTAGTTCTTACCTGATTATTTACACATACAATATTTGGTGGGCGCCAGCTACAACTCAATGCAGCAATAAGAGAATGAGAGCCTTGAATATCTCTAGGGTGTGGGGGTAATAAGCTTACTTAGACAACATACCATATAGGTTCTGGGAAAAGGATATTGGCGTTCGGTTTCACCATTGAATTTGGGGTTATCTAATTCTACCATTGAAATAAAACGATAAATTAATTTGATAGAACAAAATATGTTCTTTAAATTATTTCGATAAAAATAGTAAGATTGGCTGCGATGAAACAGATGAGAATATAAAAGTATGACATTACAACTGAAAGAAACTAGGCTTTAATTTGAATTCCTCTTGACCGGACATTTAAAAATTGTACAAGAAATGTATCCCTCACTGGTTCATTTGCCTGTACCTTCAACACTTTGAGTGTAATTACGCCGTATTCCTTTGAGCTGGTGTCTGCTGTAGGTGTATATGGTCCAATTTGATGATGTATCCTTTTTGTTTCACAAACGAGATATAGTTTGGCTTGAAATTAAATTCACACTCCGAACATTTAATCCATATGGTGACTGGCGACTAAGTATACATGTGACTGCTGCTTCTCCATCCAGATGACTGACTACTACCATCTCAGTAGTACTCCGTATGGCAAGGCTCGGTATTCCACTGACTTCATGGCAAGTCTCTCCGTTCATATGACTTCATGGTAAGCCTCTCCCTCCAACTGAACTGACCGACTGAGGTCTCACCTTCCAATTGACTCCAACTAACTAACCGACTGAGGCCTCTCCATCCATTTGACTTCATGGCAAGCCTTTCCCTCCAACTGAACTGACCGAGTGAGGACTCACCTTTCAATTGACTGAAGCTATGAGACGCTGGTCCTAGTATTTATAGCCTTTAGCTGATACACCTACGCAATCTCCACAAATAACTTTAAAATTACTACCACGCGGCGACAAATGTTACACCCTATGGTAAAATTGCCCGGGGCACTCAAGGTGTTCCCAAAAAATGAGCTCATCGCTAAATGCACACGATGACAGAGCGATGACCCTGCATTTACGCTAGCAGTATTGCACAATGTTGCAATATCACAAGTTATTTCACACAATACATCCACATCTGATATCATACAGCAACTCTTACTGTACATGCCTCAATGCTAATATACACAGACATATAGGCCTAGATATAGCAAATTGACTTACAACCAAGCAAACGATAACCATTACAGAATTGAATTGAACAATAATAATTGTTATAATTGTGCCGGGTGGTACACCCCCACGCCGCTAATTCAAACTTTGCGCCAGTTGAAATTCCTCTACTGGAGGAAGTCTGAACCTTATCTACTGTGTTAATTTTCAAGTTTCTCAGAAGATGTCACTACTTGGAAATTTTGAAGTTTCTGAACTGGGTCGTTTTCGATGTATTTTTGTTTTGCCTGTAGTAAGAAGTGTGGACATTCTCTTCCCGATGGCACTACTGAAGAACTACAATTGTGCACTCTAGTGCGAAGTGAAAGAACTATGTTTTTGGAGAAATTTTGAATTCATAAGTTTGTTCTTTGTTAAATTTCTTTCAGTTATTGTTTAAGTTGGCAATATTAACCCTTTCTTTCTGCCAGTTTTGAAACTGGCCAATCATAATTTTCTGTAATTAATTTTCCACCAATAAGGTGTTTCTTCCTCATCTAGTGTAGGGGTTTTCGTCGTTAACCAGTAAAATTTTTGTGGGAGGGTGTTCTCATTCCTGAAACGCCTCGAACCTTCCACGAGGGTATATAAACTGCTGATTTTCGGGTCTCCTGGCCACTTCAGTAACATCATTCAGTGCGTAATGTACGTAGCAGGGGCCGGGAAGCGCCTCTTTCTTCGGGCAGCAGTTCAGCCACCAGGTAATGGCCGTTTAATAACTTCTTTTCTTGTCAGCTCAGCAGTTTAACTCTCGGGGCAGGTCCGAAGCCTTTCCACCATGTAACTTTTCCCCTAAAATGTAAAGACACCGAGTATCAATTCTATCTTTTAAACTACATATTGGGATAGAGAGTGCTTAACCCTCTCGAGCTCCCACTCATATTGCTTTGAGGTGAACTTATTTTCACAACCGTTTCTTCCTTAACGTAATGTAAATTGTTTCCTTCTAAAAATCACCTCTTTAGTATGGGATTAGCCCTTGCAGTAACGGCCTAGTGCCAAGTAGGTTTTATATAAAATGTATTAGGAGTGCAAGAACGCCTCCTCTCAAGTTGGTATTTTAGAGGCCATGTAATTTACCTGTTTCTTTACTTAATAGGCCTCAGTAGGTTGGGTATTTTTACCCCTGTTTTCATGTCCTTGGAGGACAACTTGAATGTGGAGTTTGGTGTGGCCTTTGATGGGCTTAAATTTTGAGAGCGAGTGGCTCTTTCTTGAAAATTGAGTTGTTGTATGCCTCGAGGAGGCTTTACCGTGTAAAGAGGAGCAAGTGCTCCTAGGCATGATTGGGGTCTTCTGCCCCTTTGTTGAATTCTGAATATCGTAAGGTTGGGCTTATAGCTCAAGAATTGTGTGTCTGGCCCTCGGAGCCCAAATCCTGTAATCACTGTAATTGTACATTTTCGAATTGTGTTTCGGCTACTGAGTACCTGGTCTTTTTGTTATTTCTTAATCTTGAAAAGAAAATATAACCTTGTTAAATTTTATCTTAACTTTAATTTCGTATTTTGAGACCTGTTCACCCCCGCACCTTCTTTCACCTCTGCTAACCCACCAAACCACGGTAACAAGTGGTAGCAGAGCGTGGTTGAATGGGTCTCAATTTAGCCCCTTTTGACGGCTAAACATTGCCTTATTTTCGAACTCTTAACAATTTTCTCAGTTGCTGGAATTTTTTGATTTTTCCGTTTGTTTTCAAAATTGCTTTGTCATCATGCCCGGCCCTCGCGATGTTCTCCATCTTAACTATTTGCGCAAGGAGGAGTTGATCAATGAATTAACTATTAGAAACGTGCAATCTGAAGGCACGGTTGCGGTAGACACAAATAAGCTTAGAGCGTCCCTTGATTTGCCCATTTCCATCCCCACTTTGGGAGAGAAAGAAATTGACGACTCTCTCTCCACGATCACGGACAATACTACTGAGCTGGCATCTGTAATTACCTTTTTTGAAGAAAATGATCCTTCTCCTAATCAAATTAAACGTGTGCAAGCCAGGTTATTTCATTTTTCTAATAGAGTTAACGATCTGTTGTCTCTGAAGTTGAATGACGTTCAGAGGAAGGAAGCTAGTGTGGTTCTTGAAAATCTGTCTGAATTGTCCAGTAAGGTTACCCAATTGTTAACTGGTGAACTTCCTCCCAAAACGGATCAACCCACTACGGTGAACGTAGGTAGCGAGGAAGAGCCTCCTAAGGGAGAAGTCAATAGGAAAACCGTTGGAGCTCAAACAATCTCTGCCCCATTGGACAACGAGTCTGAACGCCGTACCTCGTTGAATAATGTACGTTCTGAATTAACTTATTTGCCATTTAAGTCTTTACCTACTATGTCACCCGGGTTCAGCAGCTTGCCTCATCCATTAGCAATGTTGCTCAGAGGTATCTCTAAGTTTTCTGTTAATACCACCAGTGAAGTAATTTCATTCTTAAGGTTTTTAGTTGAGTTTCAGGACCATGCTCTTGTTTTTTCTCTTTCTCCATGTCAAATTTTGCAGATAATTTATCCTTATGCAATTGGTGTTCTCTCAGACAAAATAGTAAGAGCCATTGCCGAAAAATCATCTATTGAAGACTTCCACGCCCACTTGCTATCTAACTTCATTCCGGCTAGGGCAAGGTCCTCACTTATTCAGAAGTACTATTATCGTGTACAGCGGTTGGATGAAAACTTGGCAGATTTCATCCAAGATATTAAGTTCTATACTAGGGTGTTTGCTCTTCACTTCCCTGAAGATCAGATTGTACAGGCTATTGTGGAAGGTATTTCACCATCTTATAGGTCATATTTGTGTTTCGCGGCGTGCCCGCAAACCTTCTCTGAACTTGAAGCATTGGCCGCCTCAGCGAAAGGAGTTAGATACGCCGATTCCTTGCGTGTCGCGAAAGAACCCCCTCCTTCTTTTAGTAATCCTCGGCCTCCACCTCGCCGACAAGTCACACCCCGTAAATGTTATGCTTGCGGGTCGCCTGATCATCTTCGCAATAAATGTCCATTGGTCAAATCTAGTAGGGCAAATAATGGAGCTGGTTCATCACAAGGTTGTTTTAAATGTGGGGCTTTCTCACATATCGCCAAGAATTGCCCAAATTCGAATAGCACCCCCTCCTGCTCAACTTCTGGTGCAACTTCCACCAATGTCACTAATAATAAGTGGATAGCGGCTTCGGCTGAGTCGACTAATTCAGCTTCCCAAGGCTCAGACCCTGGTAAACAGGTCAAAAATTCAGGGAAAATTCAGTCTTCAAATTCATCTTTTTAATGCCCCAAAGAATGTCTTAGGATTGCGGCGGACTCCCCCGCACCCGTACCTTTTCTCAAAATTGAGTTAAATAATGAACCTGTAACAGCTCTTTTAGATTCAGGCAGTGTTTGTTCAATTATTTCGGCTCAATGGTATTCGAAATTGAAATCTATTTGTGAACTTCCTGACTATGGTTCATCGTCTGTTCAATATGTTTCGGCTAATTCTTCTCCATTAGAAATTTTAGGTTCCTTATATGTCAAAATTCGTATTTTTAAATTTACTTGGAAAATTAAATTGTTTGTGTCCAAGCACTTGTCTTGCCCCATTATATTGGGAGCTGACTTCATTTCTCACACCGGTCTAGTGCTCGACCTTCAGAGTAAGTCGTGCACATTCAAATTTGCTTCCAATTGTAAAATCCCCTTGTTAAAGCGTAATTCTGTATCATGTTCCTCTATTTCGCCTACCCAGGATGAGATGTTGTTAGACCTTAGACATCTACCTGAGGAGCAGGCTGATAGTATTCGTAAGTTGTGTCAGTCGTTTCCAGAGGTGTTCTCTGATACTCTTGGTGTTACTGACCTTATTGAATACAAAATTGAGGTCACGGATTCGATTCCGGTCCGTTTTCCACCATATAGGCTATCTCCACCTAAAATGAAGGCTCTGAAAGAAATCATTGATCAAATGTTGAAGGATGGTATTATTAGGCCCTCTAAGTCGGCGTATTCTTCACCTATTTTTCTAGTCCCGAAACCCCAAGGGGGCTTCAGGCCGGTCATTGATTATAGGGCTCTCAATCGGAAGGTGGTGTTACAATCTGTGCCCCTTCCTGACCTTCATTCTTGTTTTTCATGGTTTCGTAAAGCTAAATTCTTCACCATCTTGGATTTGAATCAGGCCTATAATCAAATTCCCCTAGCTGAAGAGTCTAAACACCTTACAGCGTTTGCCACGGATTGGAATTTGTATGAATACAACCGCGTGCCTTTCGGGCTCCCCGCGGGAGCAGCTGTACTCACTAGACTGCTAGATAGGGTCTTCTCCGACATCAAATTCGAGTACTTGTATCACAATCTTGATGATGTCGTCGTGTTTTCGGAGACTTTTGAAGAACATCTAGATCATCTGCGTGAAGTTCTCAATCGCCTTCGTAAGGCTGGGTTAAATGTGAAGTTGTCCAAAGTTGCCTTCGCTAAACCTTCAATGTCATTCCTAGGGCATATTGTTTCGCCCGATGGTGTTGCGGTCGATCATTCTAGAACACAGGCCATCCGTGATTTTAAACCTCCCAAGGACATCAAAGGGATCGCCAGGTTCATTGGTATGGTGAATTTCTTCAGGAAGTTTATCCCTAACTTCGCTAATAGAGCGGCGCCCTTGAACCTTCTCCGTAGGAAAGGCTTCAAATTTGAGTGGGGACCTTCTCAACAAGCCGCTTTTGAAGATCTTAAATTAGCTCTGTGTAATGCCCCTGTCCTGGCTATGCCCGATTTCTCCAAAAAATTCATCGTCCAAACCGACGCGTCGTCGTCGGCGGTAGCTGCAGTCCTTCTTCAAGAGACTGAACTAGGGAGGCGACCCATCGCCTATGCCTCTAGGACTCTATCGGCTCAAGAAGCCAAGTATTCCATCTATGAGCTCGAAGGTTTGGCAGTATTATTTGCCTTAGAAAAGTTCTGTCTCTACCTGGAACATGTCAAATTCGACCTGGAGACGGATAATCAAGCCTTAAGCTGGGTATTAGGTAGGCCGCGTCGTACTGGTCGTATAGCCCGTTGGGCCATCCGAATTTCGGCATTCCAATTTGACGTCAGGCATATCAGAGGTACTGAAAATGTTGTCGCAGACGGACTCAGCCGTATGTTTTCCAACGACGCCGAGACCCATGAACCGGTCGATAGTTCATCACCTCCCGAGTCCATACTATCTGAGGTTAATGCCATCTTAACAGATGCTCCCATGCTCTTTATGGACATTGAGAAATACCAACGGGAAGATCCGACGCTGGCTCCGATAATGGAAACCCTTTCTTCTGGGGAACACGTCGTCCCTTATGTCTTGTGGAATGGTGTTCTATGTTGCCCTTCGAGGCATGATAAGATGATGAAAGTTGTCGTTCCAGCTGTTCTTGTACCTATGATCTTTAAGTACTATCATGAGACCCCATTAGGGGGGCATCTACGCATCTTTAAAACTCGTGAAAAGATTCGTGAAAGGTTCATCTGGAAGGGTATGGACGGTGAAATCCGTGAACTAGTAAAGGCTTGTAAATCCTGTTTGCTTAGTAAACCAACCATGTCCACCAAGGTAGGCCTTTTGTCTTCTCATCAGGCTTCGCGCCCAATGGAACGCCTGTATATTGATTATGTAGGACCCTTCCCCCAGTCAAAGGGAAATGCCAACAAGTTCATCTTTGTATGCGTAGATGGTTTTACAAGATTTTCCTGGTTATTTCCGACTAAGCTGGCCACCGCTCAGTCCACCATTACTTGTCTAAATTCAATCTTTGCTTCTTTTGGTCCGTGTCAATATATTGTGTCTGATAATGCTAAGGCTTTTACATCTAATCTATTTCGTAAATTCTGCTTTGACCTGTCCATCTCTCATGTGACAACTTCTGCTTATTACCCTCAACCATCTCTGGCTGAACGGTTTAATCGTAATCTCAGGTCCGCGCTTACTGCCTATCATCATGAAGATCATTCTAGGTGGGACACGTTCCTGCATTGGTTAGCTTTTGCCTTGAACTCGGCTGTTCATGAATGACATAAATTTACTCCAGCTTCGTTGATGTTCAAGTTTGTTCCCAACACGCCGCTCTCTAACCTCTGGTCTCTGAGTGACATTCTACCTAAGACAATAGATCCCGATAACATTAAAGATCTTTGGAAGAAGGCTAAAGCCAATCTTAAAGTGTCTCATGAAAAGGTTAGGGAAAGATATGATCGTGGACGGAGACCCACCAATTTGAAGGTAGGCGACCAGGTGATGGTCAAGAATTTTGTTCCCGCGGGCAATCTTGCCCCCCAGATTTCATGGGCCGTGTACGATTCTCGATTTCATTACTCACGTTACTTTATTTCTAAGCAATCCAGCCACAGAGAGGATATTTAGGGTTCACCTGTCACAGGTGAAACCGGTGTAATTTCTGTGTTAACTTGCTTCATATAATTTTGAAAGAAATATGAACGTTATATTTTTGTTCGAGGGGTTTCACTTTTAAGGCCTTCTGCCCTTGGAATCTGTTTCCTTTGTGGGTAACCATTTATTGTAAACCTTCCCCGACCAGTTAAACTGCCATCCTGTCCTTACCACGGCCATTACCACGCTCCCGTCTCCTGCCCAACTACACACGGTGGCTTTCAAATGAAATAAATATTTCTACGCCGCTGGCCCCTCAGTTCCACCACAATGAATGTACCCTAAAATCATTCTGGTCCAACACAAATTCTGCCGCCGAGCTTTAATGTTTCAGTGCCCCCGCAGCAGCGCGGCGCCGTACCGCCACTGAGGTGGGGTACGGGCCCACTCCACTCCAGCGACGCCAACCAGTGTACGGCGAGCCGGAGTCCTCATGTCCTTGGAGGACAACTTGAATGTGGAGTTTGGTGTGGCCTTTGATAGGCTTAAATTTTGAGAGCGAGTGGCTCTTTCTTGAAAATTGAGTTGTTGTATGCCTCGAGGAGGCTTTACCGTGTAAAGAGGAGCAAGTGCTCCTAGGCATGATTGGGGTCTTCTGTCCCTTTGTTGAATTCTGAATATCGTAAGGTTGGGCTTATAGCTCAAGAATTGTGTGTCTGGCTCTCGGAGCCCAAATCCTGTAATCACACTGTAATTGTACATTTTCGAATTGTGTTTCGGCTACTGAGTACCTGTTCTTTTTGTTATTTCTTAATCTTGAAAAGAAAATATAACCTTGTTAAATTTTATCTAAACTTTAATTTCGTATTTTGAGACCTGTTCACCCCCGCACCTTCTTTCACATCTGCTAACCCACCAAACCACGGTAACAATAATAATAGTAACAATAATCATAATATCACAGATATTATAATAATAATAATAATAATAATAATAATAATAATAATAATAATAATAATAATAATAATAATAATAATAATAATAATAATAATACAGATATCGTCTTGTAACGGGATTAGAACCGTTACACTGCCAACATTTAATAAACTTATTCCTCGAGATTTAATGCAAAACCTTCGATTTCCTTTCTTGATAAGAGATATTATTTTAGCTTACCTCCATTCTTCGTGTGTATTTCTTCTTTTCCAACAAATATTAATTAAACGTAACAATCTAAATTTAAGAATGATCCCACCATATTTGAACAACTCCATATTTATTTTGTATATCTCTGGTACTTTTCTATTTTTGAAGGATTTCAGAACAGTATTAAGTTCTTCTGTATCTATCAGGTCAATTCCTTCAACGTCGTTATCTATATCTTGATCTTCCTGACTCTCTTCATACTGTCTGTTAAGCCACAATTCTTTGTATTGTTGTATCCATGATTCTTCTTCGATTACATTTGTACTGACAGTTCCTCTTTCATCACTGTTGAGGTGCTTCATTAACTTACACGCCTTCTGTTTCCTATCATGGATATCATCTTCTATTGAGTTTATTAACCTATCCCACGATTATTGCTTGAGTTTTCTCGTTAGTGACTTCACCTTGTTTCTGCTGTTGTTATATTGTTTCTCATTTTGTGGGGTGCGATTCTGTATTTTCAAGTATAATATATTTTTTTATTGACAGCTTCTGAAATATCTTTATTCCATATTTTAAGTCCAGTTTTCTCCTACATTTCTTCTTCCTTCCAATGGCTTCATCTGCTGCCCTCTGAATTGTTGAGGTTATGATTTCCCTTTCTTTGTTAATATCAGTATTTGGCGGAATCTGAGCTAAATACTGTTGCAGCCGATTTTGATATAAGTATTTTATTCCATGATCCTGTAGTAAATATACCTTATAGATCTCTTGGTTTCTCTGTATACTTCTATTCAGCCTGTTCCTCCATTTAGCAGGAATTCTGATTTTTGCAATGACCAGATAAGGATGTGTGTATAAATCTCTGCTTCTATGTACTCTGACATCTGTTACATCTGGGCCTAACTCTTTATTGACCATTATATAGTTAATAATTGATCGCTGTCCTCTTGAAGTCCATGTAAATTTATGTATGTCTTTCTATTCAAAGAAGGCGTTAGTAATTTTTAATTGATTATAGAATGCAAATTCTATCAATAATTTAACATTTTCATTTAAAGTTGGTTTTCACCTTTATTTCCCAATATTTCTGCAATTGGTTTGTTACCTACTCGAGCATTGAGATCACCAGCCAGAATATCAAAGTCACTTTTACATACGTTATCTAACACTGATTGAAGAACTCCATAAACCTGTTCAGATTCTTCCTTTTTCTTTTCTTCAGGAGCATACACGGCTACCAAGGTTAAGTACCCTCTCTCTACCTTCAACCTCAGCACTAAAATCCTTTCATTTGTAATGGTGTAGCTTTCTATTTTGTTTTTCCACTTCCTGTCTATTAATATTGCGACCTCTGCTGCAGCTCCTTTATCCTGTATAACTCCGCTATAAATCATAGTGTATTTATCAATTTCCTTTGTCCCTTGTAATTTCTTTTTTGTCTCAGTAATTACAGAAACATTGATTTCTTTCCTTGCCAGCTCTCTATCCAGTTCTTCTTCTTTGCCTTTTATGCCTCTCATGTTCCAAGTTCCCAACTTTAATGTATCTCTAATTCCAAATCGTTTGTCCTTTGATCTTGCCTTTGTCGTTATCATAGAATCCGTCCGGTTATTCGTCTGAGATTTATGAGTGACGTAAGCTTTTAAGTGGAAGAGTTACCAGCCCTTCGCACAACCCCCAACCTGGAGGACCAGGGACTCTTCTGTAGGGGTTACCATACCTTAGCCGAGGGACCCAGCGGAAAATTGTTGTCCGATGTGGAGAGTCTTTCCCCAGCACAGGAGTCATTTCCTCCAGGCACTGATCAACACTTAATCCACGAGCAAAATTGTAGCGGATAATTGCGCGATATTCACCTTTAGACCACACTGACATCTTAACTTGCTTTCAATCCCACTGCTTGGTAACAACTGGTATGAAGGTCGCGCCTTGGTGACTTATAGACCGGTTAACACCCCTCTCTTCATCCCTCACCATAACAGGGATGTCCAGCCAACCGTTTTAGCGTATTGCAAAACTTTCCTAACGCCCTTTGTACATTTGAACAAACCGATCGCGACGCTATTTTAGCTAATATCGATAGCTGCATTAAGGTCTGATATATTTAGGAAAGGATATTCCCCTGAAGGCCAACTTGTAGGATTCCAGCAAGATATAGCAGATATCCTGGATTCAGGAGGTCAATTGGACTGTATCGCGACTGACTTATCTAAGGCATTTGATAGGGTAAATCATGGGAGACTACTGGCAAAAATGAGTGCAATTGAACTTGACAAAAGAGTGACTGAATGGGTGGCTCTGTTTCTAGAAAATAGAACTCAGAAAATTAGAGTAGGTGAAGCTTTATCTGTCCCTGTAAAAATTAAAAAGGGAGTTCCTCAAGGCAGTATTATTGGACCTTTATGTTTTCTTATATATATATATATATCAATGATATGTGTAAAGAAGTGGAATCAGAGATAAGGCTTTTCGCAGATGATGTTATTCTGTACAGAGTAATAAATAAGTTACAAGATTGTGAGCAACTGCAAAATGACCTGGATAATGTTGTGAGATGGACAGTAGGCAATGGTATGATGATAAACGGGGATAAAAGTCAGGTTGTGAGTTTCACAAATAGGAAAAGTCCTCTCAGTTTTAATTACTGCGTTGATGGGAGTGAAAATGCTCTTTGGGTATCATTGTACACTGACTGACAGAGCAAATACAACACCAAGAAGGAGTGGTCAGAACTTTATGCCAATTGCAGGGTAGACTGACGTCACTGAGGTATGCTCATGATGTGAAATGCACCGCTGTGCTGCGCACGTAGCGAACGATAAATGGGACACGGCGTTGGCGAATGGCCCACTTCGTACCGTGATTTCTCAGCCGACAGTCATTGTAGAACGTGTTGTCGTGTGCCACAGGACACGTGTATAGCTAAGAATGCCAGGCCGCCGTCAACGGAGGCATTTCCAGCAGACAGACGACTTGACGAGGGGTATGGTGATCGGGCTGAGAAGGGCAGGTTGGTCGCTTCGTCAAATCGCAGCCGATACCCATAGGGATGTGTCCACGGTGCAGCGCCTGTGGCGAAGATGGTTGGCGCAGGGATATGTGGCACGTGCGAGGGGTCCAGGCGCAGCCCGAGTGACGTCAGCACGCGAGGATCGGCGCATCCGCCGCCAAGCGGTGGCAGCCCCGCACGCCACGTCAACCGCCATTCTTCAGCATGTGCAAGACACCCTGGCTGTTCCAATATCGACCAGAACAATTTCCCGTCGATTGGTTGAAGGAGGCCTGCACTCCCGGCGTCCGCTCAGAAGACTACCATTGACTCCACAGCATAGACGTGCACGCCTGGCATGGGCATGGTGCCGGGCTAGAGCGACTTGGATGAGGGAATGGCGGAACGTCGTGTTCTCCGATGAGTCACGCTTCTGTTCTGTCAGTGATAGTCACCGCAGACGAGTGTGGCGTCGGCGTGGAGAAAGGTCAAATTCGGCAGTAACTGTGGAGCGCCCTACCGCTAGACAACGCGGCATCATGGTTTGGGGCGCTATTGCGTATGATTCCACGTCACCTCTAGTGCGTATTCAAGGCACGTTAAATGCCCACCGCTACGTGCAGCATGTGCTGCGGCCGGTGGCACTCCCGTACCTTCAGGGGCTGCCCAATGCTCTGTTTCAGCAGGATAATGCCCGCCCACACACTGCTCGCATCTCCCAACAGGCTCTACGAGGTGTACAGATGCTTCCGTGGCCAGCGTACTCTCCGGATCTCTCACCAATCGAACACGTGTTGGATCTCATTGGACGCCGTTTGCAAACTCTGCCCCAGCCTCGTACGGACGACCAACTGTGGCAAATGGTTGACAGAGAATGGAGAACCATCCCTCAGGACACCATCCGCACTCTTATTGACTCTGTACCTCGACGTGTTTCTGCGTGCATCGCCGCTCGCGGTGGTCCTACATCCTACTGAGTCGATGCCGTGCGCATTGTGTAACCTGCATATCGGTTTGAAATAAACATCAATTATTCGTCCGTGCCGTCTCTGTTTTTTCCCCAACTTTCATTCCTTTCGAACCACTCCTTCTTGGTGTTGCATTTGCTCTGTCAGTCAGTGTAAATACCTAGGTATAAATATAAGGAAAGATCTTCATTGGGGTAATCACATAAATATGATTGTAGTAAGGATGTAAAGGAGAGAGAGCATATTTGTCTCTGGTGAGACCTCAACTTGAGTATGGTTCCAGTGTATGGGACCCTTACCAGGATTACTTGATTCAGGAACTGGAAAAAATCCTAAGAAAAGCAGCTCGATTTGTTCTGGGCGATTTCCGACAAAAGAGTAGCGTTACAAAAATGTTGGAGAGTTTGGACTGGGAAGACTTGGGAGAAAGGAGACGAGCTGCTCGACTAAGTGGTATGTTCCGAGCTGTCAGTGGAGAGATGGCGTGGGAGGACATCAGTAGACGAATAAGTTTGGATGGTGTCTTTAAAAGTAGGAAAGATCACAATATTAAAATAACGTTGGAATTCAAGAGGACAAATTGGGGCAAAAATTCGTTTATAGGAAGGGGAGTTGGGATTAGAATAACTTACCAAGGGAGATGTTCAATAAATTTCCAATATCTTTGCAATCATTTAAGAAAAGGCTAGGAAAACAACCGATAGGGAATCTGCCACCTGGGCGACTGCCCTGAATGCAGATCAGTAGTGATTGATTGATTGATTGATTGATTGATTGATTGATTGATTGATTGATTGATTGATTGATTGATTGATTGATTGATTGATTGATTGATTGATTGATTGATTGATTGATTGATTGATTGATTGATTGATTGTAGTTGGTCTTGGTTGCGCGTTGGAAATTTACCGGGCGAGGATAGGAACGTGGTGCGGGCGAGTGAGGCTCTTCTTCCCGCGACAGTGCGATCTTTCCGGACCTAGTAACTTGTGGTTCCTGGCAGTAGTTATAGCGGCCTTATTGGTTATTGCTGGTGTTGAGTTGAACCCAGGACCTGCAGTGGAGTGTGATGTTCAGGCCCCCATAGAAGAGATGGCAATTAAGTGTTCAACATGCAGCAAGAACATAAAGAATGGGATCAAGTGTGTGATGGGTTTGAAGTGGTTCCACTTCGGCTGTGGTAAGGTGAAGAAAGACGATCGACCAGACAAATTTTGGTTTCTGTAAAATTTGTGATTCTGTGGAATATATGAGGGAAGCAATGAAGGCGAGCGACTTGAAAATAGATCATCTAGAGCGGAAGGTAGCAGAATTCGAGGAACCGGTGAGAGCACAGATAGAAAATATCACAAGAAAGGAACAAGGAAGAAGATTCTGATTATATTCCTACAGTTCACTCAGGGGTAGGAAAGTGATTTGACTGTGATGTAATCATCATGGGTGACTCGATGGTACGCTGTAGTGGTGATATTTCAAGATCGACTGGCAAAAATGTACAATGTTATATGGGAATAAAAATTGAACAGCTGTCTCAGCTGGTTGAAAGTGTGCAAGATAGCGACGATGTGCAAGTGTTAGTGCTTCATGTAGGGATCAATGATCTTATAAGATAGGTGTCAGTAGACTATTTAACCCATTTGTTCCCAAATTATTTTATTTTTTATTTGTTTGAAAATTTATTACGCTTTTGCACATAGAGGGTCCCAAAACTACAGTAATGTAGTTAAAATTATCTTACGAATATTCGTAGTACGTTTTTCGGAATGTTCCAAAAATGGAACGTGACATTATAGCAGCTCAGGAAGGTTATTATTAACTCGAGTAATAGAGTTTTAATGCTATGTTCGGTTAACTACAACTCTAGTCTTTCCATTTCCATAACTACGTTGATGAGAATGCATTTCATGTTTATGAAACAAACAAAAAACTTACCCTTTGCATGCTGCTGATGGGGAAGCCATGTTTAAAAGCACACATCTGTAAACAAACAGCTGAAAAACAATTGATTATCACTATAAGCAACACAGTCTTGCCAACTCTAAACGATGTGAAGTAAATATTCCCTCAAAATTATGAAATATACCTACACAACAGCTTTTAAGAAATGTTCCATTTTTGGAACAGCGGGAACAAATGGGTTAATGGGAGAGGTGTATGAACTGGCGATTGCAACTCTGAAAAAGTTTAAGAATGCGAAGATCTCACTTAGTGGCGCAGTGCGAAGGAAGGACGTAACTCTACACGGCGGGTGAAGGCTTTGAACGACCCGATGGACTGGCTGTGTCAGCAGATGGACTTGGTGTATTTGGGGACGGTTTGCTGGATAGGAAATTTGGACTTCGCGCGGGACGCACTGCACTGAATAAGTGAGGCTCTTTCGAGTTAGGAAACCTGCACGAGAGAGTAATTGGGCGTACCGGCCAAGATGAAGAAGACTGGAGTCGGAGGAGGTCTGCCAACTGGAGATGACGACGGGCAATGAGCAGCCGCGGATTATAGAATATAGAGGTAAGACCATAAGACTACTGTAGGCGAATTGCCAAAGCGTGCAAAATAACACTTCTGAGTTTTGGAATATTACTTAATCATATCATGTAGATATTGTCATTTGTACGGAGTCATGGCTGAATGGGAATGTAAATAGTAGCGAAGTCAGTCAGGGTTATTTCATTATATATAGAAGGGACAGAGAGTCGAGAAGTGGCGGAGTATTTATCTGTGTAAGAGCCGATGACATATACATTATTAGCTGTATGGCAGTACGAGCGATTCGCGACCACTCTGGTGAAGAATTAGAGTGGATCGGGGGGAGATGCCTATAGCTTCGTAGTTCCGTCGGGAACCACCAGATCGCAACAACAACTTATCTCGCGCTTGTTGGCCTCAGTTAGCCGTTGAATCCAATACGTATGACTCTGTGTGAACTGTTTTCCCGCTCTGTTATCAAGAAATTCAAGGTAAGAACTTAAGGCGGTGCCTTGTTAATAATGCACAGTTGTTTTAAAGTGCTTAGCAGCCTATATAATAAGGAGGATTTGCAAATATTAGTATATGTTGGGCAAGGTACATACTTTGCAGTGTACGTTTTTAAATTCACTAGCTCCGAAGCTGCCATACTGTGCACGTTGCGGGAAGTGGCATCTCACCCCGACTCTCGGTAGAGATGCCACTTTTTCTTCGGGGTAAGATGCCGAAGTTGATTCTTCTGATATAACAGTTTCTTTTCGTAGGAACATGCCAAGAACGTATATCAGGACATCAAACAGGGGTCAGTGGTCCGAAGAGAGCCTGCAAATGGCCATGGAACACGTCCGAACCGGGGGGATGAATTGTTTTAGAGCTTCCCAAGATTATGGAATCCCATACAGAACACTTAAACGACGTCTGGAGAAGAACGACGAAAAGAAGCATGCCATGGGCCCACAAAGTAAGTAGTTACTGATTAATTTTGATGTTTTCTCTCCTTCGGGAGTAAAATGACAACTGGTTCCTAACCGTGAAATTTAATTTAAATTTAAAAAATGCTCTTCTCAGGTAAACTTATACCATATTAAGTATCCATACGCGAACTGTACTCTCCCATTTGCTCCGAAATGTCTTCACTTATTTATTATTATTATTATTATTATTATTATTATTATTATTATTATTGTTACCGTGTTTTGATGGTAGGTAGAGGTGTAAGAAGGTGCGGGCGTGAATGGGTCTCAAACTACGGAATCAAAGTTAACGTAAAATTTAACAAGGTTATATTTTCTTTTCAATATTAAGTAATAACAAAGAACAGGTACTTAGTAGCCGAAACACAATTTGAAATGTACAATTGCAGGGGTTACAGAGTTTGGGCTTCGAGCCCTGAGTTCACAATTTTTGAGCAACTAGCCCAACTTTCCGATATACAAATTTTAACAAAGGGGCAGAAGACCCCAATCAAACCCTGGAGCACTTGCTCCAAATTACACAGTAAAGCCTCCTCGAGGCACACAACACTCCGTTTCCAAAAGAGCCACTCGCTCTTTCATTTAAGCCTTTCCCAGGCCACACCAAACTCCACCTTCAAGTTGTCCGTCAACGGACATAAACACAGGGGTAAAATACCCAATCTACTGAGGTCTATTAAATGAAAAGCAGGTTAATTAAATGACCTCTAAAACAATTTGGGAGGAGGCGAGCTTGCACTCCTAATACACTTTGATTTTAAGACCTCCTTTGGCTCTTAGGCCACTGATGCAAGGGCTAATCCCATACTACAGAGGTGACTTAGAAAAGAACAATTTGTTTTACATTATCGAAGAATAGGTTGAGAAAAATAAGTTCACCTCAAAACAATATGAGTGGGAGCTCGAGAGGGTTAGCACTCTCTATCCCAGAATGTAGCTTTACAAGAGAATCGAAGAAAAGAGTAGTTACATTTTAGGAAAAGGTTACATGGTAGAACGCTTCGCACCCGCCCCGAGAGTTAAACTGCTGAGCAAGAAAAGAAAGAATTTATTAATCGGCCATTACCTTATTGTGGACCGCTGCAGAAGAAAGAGGCGCTACCCGCCTCCTGCGATGTACTTAATACACTGAAAGATGGAACAGAAGTGGCACGGAGACCCAAAAATCAGCAGTTTATAACCTCTCGTGGAAGGTTCTAGGCGTTAGGGGAATGAAAACACCCGCCCACAATTATTTTATTGGCTAGGACCCCGCAATCGATTCAAGTTGGGGGAAGATACATCTGATTGGATAGAAATTAATTTAAGAAATTCGGGATTGGCTACATGCAAAACAAGGGGAAAGAGAGGGGTATACAGCCAACTTAAACAATAACAGAAAGAAATTTAGCAAAGAACAAACATTTGAAATAAAAATTTCTTCAACAAAATAGTTCTTTGACTCCGCACTAGGTTGCACTATTGTTGATCTTCAGTAGTGTCCTCTAGAAGAGAAAGTTCACACTTCTTACTTCAAGCTAAACAAAAACACATCAAAAGTGACACAGTTCAAAAACTCAAAATTTTCCACGTGGTGACATCTTCTGAGAAAGTAGAGAATTAATAGAGTAGATAAAGTTCAACCTTCCTCCAGAAGAGGAGTTTCAACTGGCGCAACTTTTAAATAAACGGTGTAGAGGTGTACCGCCCGGTACAATTATTATTATTATTATTATTATTATTATTATTATTATTATTATTATTATTATTATTATTATTATTATTATTATTATTATTATTAATTTTTATAATTTTACAGGTTACCTTGGCGAAGAGAACGAGAGAACGAGAAGAAGTTGGTCACCTACATAAGACAACTGCAGATTTCTGGATTCCCCCCAACTGGAGAAAATCTACGGAAGCTGGCATTTCAGTTTGCAGAACGAAATGGAATTCCTCACCGTTTTCGTCGAGAAAATGGTATGGCAGGCTGGGATTGGCTACAGTCCTTTCTGAAACGTTTCCCAACGTTAGTTACGAAAAAGCCACAAGCAATGAATAGGGAAGCAATTGCAGAATATTTTTCTTTAATTCTGGATGTGTTGTCAGCAAACAATTTACTGGATAAGCCCGGACACTTGTATAATATGAATGAAACCGGTTTTCAGATGAATCCTAGGCTAGACACTGTGATAGCAGAGAAAGAAAACATGTGCAATAACTGTGCTAAAGAACTCTGATACAAGAGTCATCCTTACAGCTGATTTAATGTGGTTACACTATAATTTTGTGTGTTTATTTTTTGATAATCATAATAAATATGCTTTAAGAATTGAATTTAGACGATTTTTCTCCAGAATAACATAAAACTAGTAGTCGAAACTCATCCAGATTTAATTGCCATCTTACCCCGATGCTCGGGGTGAGATGACTAAATACATGCCTTCATAAATAAATGTTTAAAACGTACAATTACTAATGATTGGCATAGCTAACTGGCCTATATATAGAAAAAACTCGGCAAAATATTACTGTTTTATGTCTAATTCGAACTCTCAATTTTTATGTACATTTTTGTCCTCAAAACACTAAGTATGGCATCTTCCCCCGATCTACTCTAAATATCCCTTAAACACTGAAGTAGATAATGAGGAGAAAATAAAAATATACCAGTATTGTAAAGCTGACCCTTTTAAATACCAAGAGTTTCTATGGCAAATATTTCCCAGCTGGGCATCACAAGGCGGGCACATAAACGTAATGTGGGATAATTTCGTTAATATTATTAATAGGTCTATTGAGCAGCTTGTGCCCCTTAAATTACTAAAACGGAACCGAGATCCGGAATAGTACAATAGGAAAATTAGGAGCTTTAAAAGGAAAGTGAGGAAAGCGTACAACAGACGGCAACTATATTTCGGAGCATATGAACAGGTTTCACAAGCTGTCCAAAGAACTCGCTTCTGAAATGAAAACTGCTCATGATAAATATATGAAAGGTATACTATCCTCCAATGAAAAAGGGTGGAAAAATCTCTATAATTATGTTAGAAGAAGGAAAGGAGTCATCCATAATGATGATAATGTCCATAGAAGGTGAGGTAATTACTGACAATCTACTAATAGCTAATGAATTAAATCATTGGTATGGGAACGCATACAATGAACAGAATAGCCTGGTGATACACATTATCGATAAAACTAATTGTTCTCTCTTCCAAATCTGCCGTACACAATTTCAGAAAATAATTAAGAACACAAGGAAAAATAAGTCGACAGGGCCTAATAATATTGTTGGGGAGGTTCTGAAACTGGGAGGTATAGCTATTCTACGCTATTTGCAAATGCTGTTTACTGTGTCTCTCAACAATACGAAAATTCCAGATGACTGGAAGAAAGCTACTGAAGTCCCGATTTTAAAGGGGGCAACAGGCTGCTAATGGACAACTATAGACCCATTAACTTTACGTTCATTGTGTGCAAACAAATGGAATAACTCTTTTCAGAATATCTGAGGGTACAACGGAAGAAACATTCGTGGATTAATGGCCGTCAACATGGTTTTAGAAAAGGTTTCTCCTGCGAGAGCCAGATGTTGTAGCTCTTTCAAGATATTAGAGAGTCATTAGACAAAGGTGTGCAAGTTGGTGCTATTGTAGTTGGTTTTTCTTAAGCATTTGATGTAGTACCACATGATATTCGGATCCGAAAACTGGTGGAAACAAACAGATAAAAGAGTGGTTCTGTGGAACCGAGAACTTTTGACAGACCGCACGCACAGGGTGGAAAGTAAATACTCCGACGAAGTTTCTATAACTTCTGGAGTAGTATAGGGTAGTGTTTTAGGGCCACTCCTATTTACGGCCTTTATCAACGATCTGTCAAACGAAATTCGAAGTGAATGCAGGTTGCTTGCGGACGACTGCGTAATATACAGAAAAACAGAGAATGCTGGAGTTAATAGGTTATTATAAGCCGATACAAATATACCCCATAAGTAGGCACTCGAAAACAAAATGAAAATAAATTTTTAAAAAATGCAGTCTCATAAGAAAGGGAAATAAACATAGGCTAGGGGACTTTATCGTCTTGAATCAGACGCTTTGGTAGAGAGTGACGCGTGTAAGTACCTAGGAATCCATGTAAAGAGAGATCCAAACTGGGACACTCACGTAGGAAGTGTAATTTATAAAGCGTACAAATCCTTACACTTCGTGATGAGGGTGCTAAAGGGCAGCAGTTCTCAGGCGAAGGCGCAGGGCTATACACCGCTCATTAAGCCAGTTCTTTAATATGGGGCAGCCTTATTGGATCCGTACCAAGCAGGACGCATTAAGGAACTTGAGGTGGTACAACGAAAGGCTGCACGATTCGTGCTGGACGATTTAAATCCTAGAAGTAGTGTAGCAAGTATTATAGAAAAACTTGGGTGGGAAACACTGGGGACTAGAAGGAAACGAACACGGTTATGTGCCATGTATAATGCCTGTACGGATAAGACAGCTTGGGGGGAGTGGAACAGTCGACTAGAAAAGCCCTGTTACGTAAGCAGGACAGATCATCCACATAAAGTAAAAGGTAGATCGCAGAAAAATAAGTATGGTAAATATTCCTTTGTAAATCGAGAAATTGATGATTGGAATGCTTTACCTGCAGCTGTCTTAGAGCCTTTTCCAAAAAAATGTAACATGCTTCAAGAATAGACTCCAGCATTCTGTAAATTGTGTGTAAATTTCTATGTGATGGTGTTATATTTTAATGCAAAGCTCAACCCACTGTAAACTGTAATATTAATGCATCTGAATTATTTAAGGTATGAGTGAATTTTTACACGAACGTGCTGTCTTCACAGTGCTAAGGTAATAGTTAGTAATTGGACTGCTCACTCTACCGTAAGTCATAGTGTAACATTTTGAAATACTTAAGGTACGTGTGAATTTGTATATGACAGTGTTGTAATGTTAAGCTAGTAGTAAGCTCAATCTATGGTATTTTAAGCCGTAGTGTTAAGTACTGGAAATACTTAAGCTGTGTGTGAATTTGTATATAATGATGCTGGATTTAGGATGTTAAAGTAGCAGGATTTCTTGCAATATTTTCTTTCCATGGAATTGCTTGTTCTACTTCTGTTGTTGTAGTTGTTGGGTGATTATGTTTTAACGTTATTATCACATTACTGTAAGTGACCATTGCCACCGGGATATTTTCCAATTGTGATGTATTGTTAATAATAATAACAACTTAACGCAATAGTAACTTCTGGGAGCTGTGGCCAACAGTTAAAGGGGAGGTGGCGGACTCTTGTGGTCAACTCTAATACTATCTCTGGCTTGAGGGCGGTTTTAGACGGAAAGGCACCTACCTTACCGTGCTCCTCGCTTATGGAGATATCTGTGCATAAACCTTGACGTCATCTTCATGCGCATGCGTATAGCCTTCAAGCTCGTAACAAAATCTCCAGTATGCTCCCTGCATTGTCAGTCGAAACGAACAGCTGTCAGTGTAATGGAGCTTCGATATAAGACTAATGCTTTCGATCGATTGATGAAATCAGCTTGAAACAAAAGGAACAATTTTTAACTATCTATGAATGCGTGAATATGCATTAGAACTAGGTGTTCACGTGCTCATGTGCTCATGCGCTCCTGAGAGCCCGCAGCCACTGGTAGGCACTGTCTCAGTGTCTCATAGCACGCTTTCTCACTGGCTTCTATGGTTGAGATATGATTCGGTTGAGATGAAAGTTCGCATGCTTAGTTCTTTCTCGACAAAACGCCTCTCAGTCAACGAGGCGAGATTGTTATCTTGTTGCACATAACAACATTAACGTTAACCACTGGCATAAGAATGAAACAGGTTGTATTTCCTGGTTTGGTGTTTTCACGGATTGAATGCGATAACGGACAGAAGAAAGTCGTCAATACTTCTCATTCAGTGCAGTGAGACTTTCATTGTGGAGAAAATAGCAAATGTAACATCATCTAATGGCATTAAACAGTATCAAGTCCTGCTGCCTGCTTTGATGTGTTCTCATTACAGAGAGCGATATTAGAAAATGATAATAATTAAGTATTCAATACAACCTGTGACAATAAAGTTCGGTGAATAGTCCTGTACTCTCTTCATAGAGGAACAATGCACGACAGTGACCTTACTGCCCTTTGAAATAGTCCCCTCCCATAGCATAGATCGGCGATACATATCCTGGAAACTTTGCAAGAAGCCTTCCTTTGGGAAGGTGTTCAAAAGCCTCGTCACGTTTCGTTGGATGTCAGAAATATCGTCAAATCTCTTTCCTTTCAAAGCGAGTTTGATGCGTGACTTTTCGGCTCTGACCTTTTCCCGACGAGGGGATCCCGGAGAACGCCATTCCATGCTTTGCCGTTTCGTTTCAGGGTCGTACCTGAGACACCAGGTTTCATCCTCGGTGACAATGCAGTTCAAGAAATTTGGTGTCGCATCCGCCGTTCCGACAAAATCCTGTGACGCCTCTAAACGTGCCTGCGTCTGATCGTCAAGTCAAGTGATGTGGCACAAGATGAGAACACGTTTTCCTCTTCCTTAACTTGTGGGTAACGATTTGTCGCACTGATTCACAGTTAATCTGCAGTTTATGCGCTATCATGCCCACAGTTAATCGCCGATCGCTCGTGATTAATGTCCTCACATTCTCAATGATTTCGTCACTGACGGCGGTCGCCGGTCATCCGCTACAGGGGTTGTCAGAAACACTTTCCCGGCCTCCTCGAAAACGGGCGAACCACTCGTACACACACTTCAAGGACAGTGCTTGATCTTCATAAACACGTACCAGCATCGCATGCGTATCGTTCGGTGTCTTACCAAGCTTAAAACAAAACTGTACATGATCTTTTGGTCGTTCATGTTCCTATTCGCAGTTCAGAACCAACGCACTAAACACGCACTGTGTCAAACAGGTCTTACACGGCACACACACGATGCTCAACTGAACAACGTTGGGAGCAGGTGGTCAAAATGTGTTGCTACGTAGGTGGAGCGTTGTGTGTCGTCAGTGTTGCCGGATCGATCGTTCTGACTTCATTCACCGAACTTTATTGTCACAGGTTGTATATTTGTGTTCTGTGCTTTTAATTGTCTGGGTAGTAGACATCTCCATTTGCTCACACGATAATGACAGATTTAATGAGTCAATTAGAAGCTGGTGATTATTTATCGGGAGATTATGTTAATTAATTGTGGTGTAGTGGTTAGTGTGATCGGGTGCCACCCCCAGAGGCCCGGGTTCGATTCCCGGATCTGCCACGAAATTTGACTTGAACGGCGTCCTCTCAGCCTCGGGAGGTCAACTGAGTAGAGGATGGTTCAATTACCACCTCAGCCATCCTCGAAGTAGTTTTCCGTGGTTTTCTATTTCTCCTTCTAGCAAATGCCGGGATGGTACCTAACTTAAGGCCACGGCCGTTTCCTTCCCTCTTCCTTGTCTGTCACTTCCAATATTCCCATTTCCCCGCATGGCTCCTGTTCGGCACAGGAGGTGAGGCCACCTGGGCAAGGTGTTGGTCCTTCTCCCCAGTTGTATTCCCGACCTGAAATTTCACGATCAAAGACACTGCTGTTTAACCGGTAGAGGTTGGATCCGTGGCTGAGTCCGAGGGAAAATTCAACCCTGGAAGTTGAATGGAAAATGAAATGAATTTTTTTCACGATATTGTCTCCAGAGAAACATATTTTAGGCCACAAAATACTTTTTATTTTCATTAGAGCTTGGAGCTTTTGGCTTAGTTCAACCAGCTATACGTCAGCAGAAATCCGTCGGAAGAATATGAAGTCCATGAAGGTATGAGGTCTCACCTGAAAATAATTTTCGATCGTCAAAAATTGTATGAATTTCATGTGTTAAATTAACAAATTTCAAATGAGCCGACCATCCAGTGGTACTAAACTCCACGAGGAAGGCAGTATATTAAACAAAGGCAAAAGTGGCAAAGATAACATATGCAGTTACGGAGAAAAACAACTGAAGCTAAAACGATACGTTTGGAGGAAGATGAATTGAGTAAAGACAAGTCACAAGAAAGAGAAAGCAATGACTCTAAATTCACAGACCTCTACGTCTTAACATAAGAATGTCAGAAGACACGGAGTAAATAAGACAGGCTAAGTTAATCTTATGGGATGAGGCAACCATGTCTTCCCATAACGCTCTTTCAGTAGGGCCGATGACCTAGATATTAGGTCCCTTTAAACAACAAGTATCATCATCAGCAAGCTCTTTCATCAGTAGGACAGTTACTTATAATGAACAACAAATCACCATTCGCTAGAAATCTTGCTTGATACAGACTTCCGACAGTGCCTGGCAGAATTTCCTCACAGCTGTTATCCAGCCATGTTTTAAATATTCTACTTTATGGATCAAAAATAAGATTTAACTTCATTGAAGGGCTTCTAAAACTCGGAAACGGAGAACTAGGCCAAATGACACTATCAAGATTCAACAAAACCGGAATTCAAAAAATATTCTATGGGATTCAGTTGGTTCTTCTTTTCATTCAAGTGAGAGTGCAATGTTTTCCAAAGTAGCAATATTTTGCACAAGAAAATGACTAGTTAACATCGTCAATCAACAGGTTCTGAATAGTTGGATAGTGTAGCTGACCCGGGCATCGACAGAGTACCAAGTATAAAAATCATGCCTCACTAATATGTCATGGATGAAAATCTTATGGATGAAGATCGTCGAAGAATCAAACTCGGGCATCGAAGTCCCATCCTCTCTACTTTCATTCCGAGCAACGGCTTCGCTCGAGAGCATATGGGACGTGGTCCTGAAAATGAAAATGAAAATGTAAAATAAATATCGTGAAAGTAGGGCACGAAAGTGAGAGGAATACACTAATCTAATAAAGATCAAGAATTGATTTTACCTAGATCAAAACACAATTTTATTCACTGCGAGACCATCTATGAAAAATTCAGTACACACATGAAATGCCAAGTAAGTTACCTGCGTGGCAATTTTTGAGATAAGCTACACTTAACTCATCGCATGGGTAATGTCATCTAATGTCTTTATGAGTTCGTTATTCACTTTTGAATTGCATTTTGACATTCCCAAGTCAAAACCACTCAACATCGCATATATTTCAGATTCACTGACAAATATTAGGGACTCTTCCCTTTCACTTGATAATGATGTCATTTGGATATTCACACTTGATTACATGGGTCAATGACCTGTTTGCCCCTATGGCAAATATGCCATCCACTTATTGCCGTAAAAGAAGAACATATATTACAGAAATACACTAAGTTTAATTGTTAACCACTGATATAGCTTTTGGGCTTATTCCGTGTCAAGAAAATAAGGTGAAATTCTTTACGTTTCGCAGAGAACTGTGCTCTGGGTCATCAGAAGGAAATCTTGACTGTCCACGAGAAAGGTTTCTTAAAACAATGAGCTTTTGAATTTAGACGTGACGAATGAACGTACCATTTCCACTTCTATTATAACGTCTAAATTCAAAAGCTCATTGCTTAAGGAGCCTTTCTCGTGGACAGTCGTCATTTTCTTCTGATGACGCAGAGCACAGTTCTCTGCGAAACGTAAAGAATTTCACATTTTCTTGACACGGAATAAGCCCCAAAGCCTGTATCATGTCTACAAGCACGGGCCGTGAAAGCATCAATGGCAACATTGTTAACCACTGTTAAATAATGGGCATTTCCAAGTTATCATATTTGTGAGAGTATTTAATAAGTACGTTCCACATAAATCATCGAAATACCTAATCATGAAAATCCCGCAGTCGCCTATTAGTAATGGTTCATATAATATCTAATTACAAATTACTGTACTATCGAGCACACATGTCTCTCCGGGGTGACAATTACTAATATTTACAATGTGGGCATTACAACGCTGATGAGCCTGTAACTTCAGAAATGAATCACCAAACAATTACACAGGACACAAACAATAAGATACATAATACAGTGGAGCAAGTCCCCTGTAAACAAAGACATAAATACACTCAATTCTCTCCAGAGTCTTTGACCCCACAAAGGTCTTTTGGTATCGACCCAAGAACTTCGGTACCCATCGGGTGTCGAACCACGCCATTCTGACTCGATATATTAGCTGAAATTCCCTAACTACGAATTTATTATACAGTAAAACTTGCTCAAACCGGAATTGAAAGGGACCAACATATTTTTCTGAATTAGACAATTTTCCGTATTACACAAGACATCGGAATTTTTGCCTTAAAACATTAAACAGTAATCTTAAATATTATTTAGAGCTTCCCAATCTCTGCCTACGCATGACGTTCTGCTTTCCAGATTGATGTACGTAGTACTGCAGTACACTGATTTGTTAATTATTATCATTACTGCACTTTATTATTAAATATAGAACGATACGCAGTATATCATTTTGGCACTGTTACAACACTATATTCTAGTTGAGAACACCGGATATATGCTCCTGAAACGTATTTCCATCATAAAACTCTGTGGAGTACTTCACAACACCAAGCTCTCTTCCATAGATCAAACAGAGAAACTTGTTTCCTCTCCTTTCTAATCGTATCTTTCTGAACACAGTCCTGAGCTGAGTACATTAATTCAAAAAGTGTGGTAGAGTTAGACGTAATAACAAGTTGCTTTAAATCACAAAGCATTGCGGGCCTGTTCATAGGTCCGAATCTTGCTTTGATATTCATCTTCTCGCTCGTCTCCTTCTTCCGTTTCCCCCTTATTCTCTGCCTCTCTGCTAGAAGGGTTGTAGCTGAATTGAAAATGTGACTCGTAAGTAGTTGATCATTTCAAATGAAGTTCTCTGCCTCGCATGGAATGTTTCTTGCTAGACACAAGTTGAATAGTGCCGATGCGTTTTCAAGCACTTCATTCCACCATCCGTATTTTCACTTTCTCTTAACACGTATGTCAGTTTGTCCAAACAATAACGGCACCAGAAATGAACAAATATTATACGTAGGACCACATCACTTCCTAATATTTTCCGCACTGTACAAGTAGATTTTAAAGATTTTTTCATTTGTCGTTCCCGTTTCCGCGTTGAGGAGAATACGCATTATACAAAAGTAAGAATATTATAACGCCGTAAGCTTCGCCTGGACCGAGTTTCCGCTTTATTCAAGTTCCGTTTTGAACACGTTTTATTGTAATACAATGTACCCGATGCATTTACTGGACGTATTCAAAATGGCGCCTACGGAAGGTAGAGGCCAGCCAAGGCAAAGAAATGTACAATAAGAAATCGATATTGATGTATGCTAGGAGGCCATGACTAACTTAAACCTACCACTATGAAGGCGGTGTACAATGGTGCAGAATCGATAGAATTGTTTTTTAAAAAAATAAGAAGGATAAGACAGATTATTACAAAAACTGACTTGAAAAATTGACGTGGTGAGAACAAGACGTTCCGAACTTCGCACTCGAAAATAAGCGAGATTGGCGATATTTAGCAAGAAGTATTAAGCTAAGAAGAAGGAAATACTGAGCGAATTGAATAGATAAGCGTTAAAATACTGGAAAGAGCAAGTAAAATCCTGAAGCTTTGAATAATACGTCCAGATATTCAGACGTAAAGCCGTTTGAAAATAGGAACTTGATTGAGACGAGAGAGCTCGAGATTAAGCCACTCTTAGTGAAAATAATCACTAGGAAAACCAAATAAGGAAACAATCACCATAAAAATATATTTTCTACGCAGAACCATGATGAGCTTATATTTTTCAGAATCATCGCATTTTGTCTACTGTCTTGCTGAGCAGATGATGGCTTGCTAAATCGGCATAGACCAACCTGGAGGGAGATGTCATCCTGGTCGTTAAAACCACCCGACCCGTGTGGAGGAGGTCATTCTACCTGACATACCACTGGTGGAATTCCTACCCAGTTCCCGATCCAAGGACTACAATCACACCGAGGAGCAACTAAGGCCCGAGATATTGAATGGCGAGCTAAGTAATAGTATTAAGTAATATAATTTCTTATGTGGAGTATTACCAGTATATACAGTAGATCTGAATAGCCTAAGCATGAGATAATTAAGTGTGCTTATGAATATAAGAAAGTGCAGTGTGAAATATTTAAGTTGACATCTCGTTACGGAGTAATAGCGTGTTACTACATTACTTTATCCAAGGATGAAGGAATACCATTTAAAAGTACGACATAGTGCAACAGTTGTTTTCAAAGAATCCCGGTTAGTTAGGAAGGTCCATGCGTGATGTAGTAATAGTCAAACCCAGTTACGTCACAGAGGGACGCATGCTGAATTGGTTAAGATAAGTTACCATACTCTTTGCTGTATATTTTATTGAAAGGAAAGATACTGAGTTTTGGGTTATATACGGAATTGCAAGATTAAAAATGCGTTCTGAGGAACGAATTCTGCGCTATTGATGGGATACATATCGTTGTATAATTAAATATTGGAGGTTAAACGCGCTAGTTGTGAATGCTAAATGAGTTAAATATGAATTGAATTGGAGGTTAATGGTGAGATAATGGAAGTGTGTATAGTATTTGAAATGATATATTGCGCAGAGTAATAGGAAGTAAAGCGTATTTGATATGTTTAATATGTGATGTTGGAGCACATGCAGTGCCATTACAGAATATAAGTATGCCCCAGCGAGGAACTACAGCAAGGTACGAACAATAATATTACATATATTTTAATGATGTGTGAAAGTGGTTTGACAGGAATAACAACCGGTGATGAATAAATGAATACATGATTATGTCATATTCTGAATGAATGGATATTGCACGGAAGAATAAGCTTGTATGCAAGTAGTAACGTAATGTAGTGTCGAAATATCTTTGTGTTGGCATTAGCACACCTATATATGATAAATGCTTACTGGCTGTATGTATATCGAGCTGGAATACGATACATAAGAAATTATTTAGCTAGAATAGGGAATTTATTTGACATTTACGTAGGATATCATCGATGTTTTGTTAGTATGGAATATTATTAGAGTGAATACTTAGTTAGGAGCCGTAATTTAAATGGCAGTAGGACCGAGGAACTTAGTATGTCATTCAATATTTCATTTTCTTCACGCTAACCTGCACCAACGAACTCAGATACTTTTCAACATGACTTAAGTCACTGATATTTGTATTCAGGATATATTGTTTAAATTCAATTCATTTTCGCAGAAACTTGAACAACGTGATGGTTGTATTTTCAATGAGGTATATAATGATATCGTGACTAATGGAATAATTTATTGATATAACGAATTTCGACCGTGACCAAAAGACTGTGTTGTAATATATTTAAGTGACCAAAATGTAATTTTTAAAGTGAAGATAATTCATTTCAGGAATACGTTACTCAATGTATTAAGATGAAAGCTTAGTTTAGGAAATAGGCAGCGCTGACCTAACATATTTGATTCATTGATTAAAATATTAATTTATTAAGTTGATAATTGAAGATTATGAGTCATACCTGATATTAACCATTTCTTTTACGAAATTTGACAATTGAATAAATGTGTTTCTTGATTAGTTTCTTATATAATGAAGTGAGTTTTCATTCATATTGGTAGATAATAGTTTTACTTAGTATGTAAGGTCCTCATTGTGCGAATATATATATATTAAGGATGACTGAAGTTTGCGTTCCCAAAACAACTACTGAGCGTATGGTATCGTTATTTTCTCTGAACCGCGTATGATATCGTTACTTTCTCTGAACTGCGTATGGTACCGTCATTTCTCTTCGGACACACGTAAAACCAAACATAGAAAAATTAACCATTTTTCTGGAGGCATGGATACCCTGAGATGTATTTAACTGACTAGTTGGGAATTACTGTGGTTACCCTGACCCGTAGGGTGTAGTAATTTTTGGCACCGCAACGTGTTGCGATTGAAGAGAAAGACACCGCGGGAACATCGAATAATGGACCGCCAAAAGTAAAAAAAAAATTTTCCAACATAGCGCGATTAAGGAGAAAGATACCGGGGAGAGAAACGTATCAGTCACCAAGAATGAGGAAGTAAAAGTTATCGCACAACAGTAAGGAAATTGAAGAGAAAGACACCGCGGGATCGAATATTTAATCGAGAGTCAGACCCGAGAGAATAACCCGATAACTTACTGCTGAACCAACTTGGAGGTCAAAAGGGAATGACATTGCGGAACGTTGTGGGAAGCAAAAGAACCCAACGTGCAGTTGGTGAAAGAAACACTTGGAGATTTGTCAAGAAAATAGGCTCGGATGAGAAACTGATAATTAGGTATTGAGAGAATGATGTGTAAATATGAATATTTTCCAGAAGTAGATTGTTAGATGGAGTGATAGGAGGATATTTTATCATTTTTATTGAAATAATTGTAGGTCTTCATATTTCATATTTTATTTTTAAAGTATGATTGAATTTATTCTTGATATTTGAATTAATAGTTAGTATGTAAGTAAATCATGAATACCACATGGTGGATAAGTATTTTTTTTCTTTTGGGAAACTATTTCTGAAATGAATTCAAAGGAAAATTATCTGATTTCGTTGGGAAGTTGCTCATATTTTAACGGGTAGGATGATATCGATCTTCAGGAAGGTCTATATTTCAGATAATTTTGAGAAACTAAGTGAATATTTAGTATATAAGACTTGATTGCTAGCTTTAAGGATATTTTAGATTTAGAAATTGAATATTTCACATATTTATTGACACTGTGTGATATTAGAGTACTTGAAAACTTAAAGTTGGTTAGGAAATTAAGGAATTATTCGAAATATTACTGAAATTGACGAGAAAATGGCAACTCAGGGAAGAGTGCAAACCAGAAGGGAGCAAGAAGAAGAAATGAAAAGAGCACAGGAAAAGCATGAAGGAATGCCGTTATGGTTTCTAGAATATATAAAGAAACAGGAGGAGAAAGAAAAGAAAGAAAACCAAGAACGAGAGGACGAAAAGAAGAAAGAAAAACAAGAACGTGAGGAGAAAGAAAGGAAACAAGAAGAAGAGAGACAGAAAGAAAAACAAGAACGTGAGGAGAAAGAAAAGAAACAGGAAGAAGAGAAGAATAGGAGACGGGCAGAGAAAGAACAAAAGCAACAAGAGTTCTTAAAGGAGTTTCGGAGAGAACTAGAAGAGAAACAGGAGGAGTGGCAACAAAAGCAACGTGAAGAAAGGAGGAAAGAACAGGAAGAATGGCAACAGAAGCAACGTGAAGAAAGAAGGAAAGAACAGGAAGAACAACGTGAAGAGAGGAAAAAGGAACTGGAGGAAATAAAGGAAGACAACACAAGAACTCGATTGGAAATACAGAATAGGCTGGCTGAAATGACTCAGAGTATGGAGAATAGAAACAAGCAGATACACGTAGAAATGGACAGAATTAAAGGACAGGTTACAGAAAGCCAGGAAATCATCAAGAAGTTGAAGGATGAGGAGATTAGCAAACTGACCAGTGATCTCCGAGAACTAAAAGTCAGTAATGAGAAGAAATGGGACGAATTAAGTGAAATAACAAGCGGCATGGAATGATTGAAGGTCAGACATCAAGAATTGGAGGAGAAATTCGATCAGGCTGCCGGCACAGTGGCCGGAAAAATTAATGAGTTAAAAGAGAAGATCGAGAGCGATAAGAATGAGGCGGACCAGAAGATGGAGAAGACGGAAGAGGAGTTAAGGCAGATTAGGAAGGAGATGCAGGAAATTAAGATAGAAAACCAGACAACGAAATCCGTTATTTCGAATTGTAGCGAACGGCAAAAAGCGATAGAGATTCAGATTAATGAAAGGGAGACGACACCATCAAGAACACTGGATCCAAGTAGGCAGAGCATAGATTTGGTAAATGGAAGCAGCCAAAATGAAAGTCCAACCATAATAAACGTCATAAAAACGTACGACGACCGACCAAAGCATTTTGATAACACATCAAAAATCTCACCCAAGCAATTTCTCAGAGATATTGAGGAACATTTTCGCGAAGGTAGAATTCAGGAGGATAAGAAGCTGCGCGTGATAGAAAAACATCTAGACGGAAACCCGAACATCTGGTTCCAAGCTTTTAAATATACTTTCCACAGCTATGAGGAATTTAAGACAGCGTTCCTAAGAAAGTTTTGGAGTCCAGAAATTCAATAACAACTAAGAATCGAACTTTACGCAAGAAAGTTTTCGTTAACAGGCCAAACCCGATTCAGTGATTACTTCTCGTTTCAATTTCACAGGTTTCAGGACTTAGACTCAGCTCCAAGTGAGCTAGAGGCCATAAAAACTATTCAAAGGCAATTCCCACCGGAGGTGCAGAGGTTATTAGCAGCCTCAGATGTGGAAACCGCAGTCGATATGGAAAGGAAGCTCAGGCAGATCGATATGACATCCTCGTACCCATTGAATAGAAACATACGGAATACGGCCCAAGAAGAAGTAATAAATACCATCAGTCCCGAGGAAACAAACCATAGGGAAACTCGTAAGTCAAAGAATAGGCCAGAGGACCATGATGAACACAGAGAGAAGGGCAGAAAGAGATGTTGTTGCCAATGCAGTGGAAATTCTAATGGGCAATGTGGACAGAATAATAATAGACATAACCCATATTATACAAATAATTCAAGGTTTCGAGGCAATAGGAACCAACAACATTTTAGGAACAGATCATGGTTTAATAACCGGAAAGGGCAGAACAGTTATCGCAGGAACGAAGAAAATCGTAGGTATATACAACAACTACGAGAGGAAAGACGAAATAAGAACAGATGGGAAGAAGCGATAAAAGACAAAGATATAAATGGAGACATCGAGGGAGCAGAGAGCCTCGAATTACAATCGTATAAACGAAGGAAAGCTGAAGAGGGGAGACTCAACCCAAACACTCCTGAATTCATAGGAAATTCGGAGCCACCTGAAAAAAAACTCCGATTTCCAATTGAAAAATGAGGAGACATCTAGTAGCAAAAGAAATGGGAAAATTGACAAAATTCGTAGTTGGATAATTGCGCAAGTAGACCACTGGGATATTCGACCTGATGACCTGCTTGACGAAAATGATCATGGCAAAGAAAGAACAAAATTTAGGTTACCCGTAATCATAGTAACAGTGGCCGACATAAAGTTGCATTGCTTGGTGGACTCTGGAGCAAGTATTAGTGTAATGGCATCGACATTTTTCCAAGAGCTTACGAAAAGAATCGACATACCGACAATCCCAGTATCAGGAATTAAAATAAGAGGAATAATCCCAGATAAATCTGTTGATTGCAAGATGCAAGCATACGTTACAGTCATGATAGGAAGGCACAGATTTGAACATCCATTCATGATCATGAAGAGGATAAAATATAATACCATCTTTGGTATAGATTTCATGTTAACGACACGAATGACCATCGATATGGAAAGACGAGAAGTCCGGTTCCCAGTAACAGAAAGTGGTGGAATGCAGTCTTTAGAAACCATACAACTCAATAATCTTACGGACGAAAATGAACACTTGAAGATTATGGTGAAGGAAATTGATCCTGAGATCATGGAAGGCCAAGATCAAAAGAATAACGTGTATGAACAAGAGATAGATTTAGGATTAATTGATAGGCTCGAAGAAATAATGGCTATCGAAGAGGAGGAGGAAGAGAAAACTGAAATTTGGAAAACTATGACCGAAGCTACAATATCATCCACAGAAAAGCGGAAAATCTTTGAAATTTTGAAGAGTCATATCGAAGTTTTCGACAATAAACCGGGTCAAATACCCAACTTTAGATACAAAATATTAGTCAATGACTGGACACCATATAAAGGAAAATTATACGATGTACCAGAAAGGTATTTAACAGAAGTAAGAAAAATTATTCAGGAAATGATGGCTGACGGTATAATAGTAAAGACAACCACACCTTACTTGAACCCACTGGTAATAGTAAAGAAAAGCAACGGAAAACTCAGGCCGTGCGTGGATGCGAGGGTCCTCAATGAAAGACTTATCCCAGAGTACAATAAGGTCCCAAGGATTAAGGATATAATAAAAAAATTTAGAGGTCTGCAGTACTTCTCAAGCTTAGATTGCACATCGTCCTTCCATCACATTGTACTGGAGGAAAAGTCAAGGATATTGACAGGGTTTATGTTTGATAACCAAACGTACGCCTACTGCAGATTGCCTTTTGGTTTGAAGAACAGTTCTGCCGTTTTGATAAGGGCCTTAGATAAGAACCTAACCGATGAAGTAAAAGGATTTGTCAACTGTTATGTCGATGATCTAGTATTTGGCAGTACAACTTTCGAAGAACACTGTGAAAAATTAGAAAAATTGCTGAGTAACCTGCAGAAAACCGGATTTAAAATTAACCTAGCAAAGTCAAAATTCTGCCAAAACCAAGTGCTTTTCCTTGGACACATAATAGACGGCGAAGGAGTTAAGCCAAACCCGGTAAAAATCAAAGCAATTTGTGATTTCCCACGTCCTTCTAAAGTGAAGCACATAAGACAATTCCTAGGTATGACTGGATTCTTTTCAGACCACTGTAGAGGTTATACAGAAATAGCTGCACCGCTCCAGGAACTCTTAAAGGCAAATAACCGTAGGAAATGGAGCGAGGAAGCCGAAAACGCATTCATAAGAATGAAAGAATTGCTTAGGCAAAGCATCAAACTAGGATACCCTGATTTCGAGAAAGATTTTATTGTCCAGGCAGATGCGTCAAATATTGGTGTTGGAGCATGTTTATACCAAGAGGAAAAGGAGAGTAAGAGACGGACGTACTTAGCCTTTACGAGCAGGAAACTGCGAAAACACGAGCTACATTATACAACGACGGAGCTCGAACTCCTTGCCATAATACATGCACTGCAGCAATGGAGACGAATTATTTATGGATACCCCGTGATCATCAGAACGGATCATAAGGCATTAACCTTTGGGTTAAAAGCAATGATGACCAGCGAAAGAGTAACTAGGTGGATGCTTTACACACAGCAATTTAATCTAAAAATTGAACACTGCAGCGGGAAAGAAAATGTATTAGCTGATGCATTAAGCAGAAATCCAGCAGACCATGAGGAGAATGTTTTACAGTTAACGCTGGATAGTCAAGACCAGGAGTTGTTATCAAAACTAGAAGACCTTGCTGAATATCAGAAAATGGATGAAAAGTTAAAGATCATAATTGACAAGTTGATGGCTGATGAGAGGGAACCGTTAATAGAAGATAAATATGAGATATTGAGCGGCTTATTAACGAAAGTCGTAGATAAGGCCACACACAAGAAAAGAATAATAATACCACGAATACTGCAATGTGAACTAATTTGGCACGTGCATAAAGTAACAGGACATGCAGGAATTGATAAAGTCATTGCAACACTATCAGAGAAGTTCACATGGACAGGGTTAAGGAAGTCAGTCAGAAGCACAATTAAGACCTGTGATATTTGTCAGCGGGTCAAACATAACAATTTTATCACTAGTAACCAACCTATCGCCATATTGCCATCTAAAGTAAGAGAAATATATGCAATTGATATTTTTGGAAAATTACCGACAGCCAAAAAGGGAAACAAATACATATTGGTAGTAATTGACATATTTTCGAAGTACATATCGCTACAGCCAATACAACGGGCAAATACGAAGCAAGTTCTACACAGATTAGTGGAGAAGGTATTTCCTAAAATGGGCAAGCCTGAAAGGATATTGTCAGACAGGGGAACACAATTCACATCTATGCTGTTCCGAGAAAGAATGAAAAGTATGGGCATAAAACACACATTATGTTCAGTTCGACACCCATCTGCAAATCCAGTGGAGCGATACATGAAAGAAATAGCAAAATTCTGTAGGATATACTGCAATCATTGTCACTGGAAATGGATCGATGTAATAGAGACAATAGAGGAATGCCTAAATAACACCATAAATGAATCAACTGCTCAGGTCCCAAACTTGGTACATCACAATAAAGAATCACGAAGAACATGGGACAATATATTAAACATATCACTTGAACAGAAACCAGATATCCAGCAGATCAATAAAATGGTCCAAGAGAGGCTAAAACAACAGTCTGAGAAGAGACTAAGAAGGTTACGAAAGACAAGATTTCGCGCACCATTTAAGAAAAACGATCTCGTTTTAATTAAAAAGGCACCAGTAACGAACGCACCAGCCAAAATATGCGCTAAGTTCAATCATTTATATGAAGGACCGTATAGAATTGAACATGCTTACGGAAATAACGCATATCTTATTATAAGCATGGATGGAAAATACAAAAACGTTCACAATGCGTGTAATATGAAGTTATATTTTCCAGAAAACAAGGCTGGAGAAACGATAATATAAGTCCCACAGAAGTACAAACCAAGTTAAGAGTAAACATATTTGTAAGTCAGCTGATATGCAAAGAGATAGGCTTATAGAAGCTAAAAAATCATCAATAGTCATAACAGAATAATCGATACGATTCCATAGAGAAATAAAATCCATTAATCGATCAAAGAACCATAGAGAAATACCAGAAATGCATCGTCACATTTGTCAATCATAATTCAAGAGAATAAATATATCGCAAGCAATATATTTCATCTGTACTGGGGGAATAAAATGTACCCGATGCATTTACTGGACGTATTCAAAATGGCGCCTACGGAAGGTAGAGGCCAGCCAAGGCAAAGAAATGTACAATAAGAAATCGATATTGATGTATGCTAGGAGGCCATGACTAACTTAAACCTACCACTATGAAGGCGGTGTACAATGGTGCAGAATCGATAGAATTGTTTTTAAAAAAATAAGAAGGATAAGACAGATTATTACAAAAACTGACTTGAAAAATTGACGTGGTGAGAACAAGACGTTCCGAACTTCGCACTCGAAAATAAGCGAGATTGGCGATATTTAGCAAGAAGTATTAAGCTAAGAAGAAGGAAATACTGAGCGAATTGAATAGATAAGCGTTAAAATACTGGAAAGAGCAAGTAAAATCCTGAAGCTTTGAATAATACGTCCAGATACTCAGACGTAAAGCCGTTTGAAAATAGGAACTTGATTGAGACGAGAGAGCTCGAGATTAAGCCACTCTTAGTGAAAATAATCACTAGGAAAACCAAATAAGGAAACAATCACCATAAAAATATATTTTCTACGCAGAACCATGATGAGCTTATATTTTTCAGAATCATCGCATTTTGTCTACTGTCTTGCTGAGCAGATGATGGCTTGCTAAATCGGCATAGACCAACCTGGAGGGAGATGTCATCCTGGTCGTTAAAACCACCCGACCCGTGTGGAGGAGGTCATTCTACCTGACATACCACTGGTGGAATTCCTACCCAGTTCCCGATCCAAGGACTACAATCACACCGAGGAGCAACTAAGGCCCGAGATATTGAATGGCGAGCTAAGTAATAGTATTAAGTAATATAATTTCTTATGTGGAGTATTACCAGTATATACAGTAGATCTGAATAGCCTAAGCATGAGATAATTAAGTGTGCTTATGAATATAAGAAAGTGCAGTGTGAAATATTTAAGTTGACATCTCGTTACGGAGTAATAGCGTGTTACTACATTACTTTATCCAAGGATGAAGGAATACCATTTAAAAGTACGACATAGTGCAACAGTTGTTTTCAAAGAATCCCGGTTAGTTAGGAAGGTCCATGCGTGATGTAGTAATAGTCAAACCCAGTTACGTCACAGAGGGACGCATGCTGAATTGGTTAAGATAAGTTACCATACTCTTTGCTGTATATTTTATTGAAAGGAAAGATACTGAGTTTTGGGTTATATACGGAATTGCAAGATTAAAAATGCGTTCTGAGGAACGAATTCTGCGCTATTGATGGGATACATATCGTTGTATAATTAAATATTGGAGGTTAAACGCGCTAGTTGTGAATGCTAAATGAGTTAAATATGAATTGAATTGGAGGTTAATGGTGAGATAATGGAAGTGTGTATAGTATTTGAAATGATATATTGCGCAGAGTAATAGGAAGTAAAGCGTATTTGATATGTTTAATATGTGATGTTGGAGCACATGCAGTGCCATTACAGAATATAAGTATGCCCCAGCGAGGAACTACAGCAAGGTACGAACAATAATATTACATATATTTTAATGATGTGTGAAAGTGGTTTGACAGGAATAACAACCGGTGATGAATAAATGAATACATGATTATGTCATATTCTGAATGGATGGATATTGCATGGAAGAATAAGCTTGTATGCAAGTAGTAACGTAATGTAGTGTCGAAATATCTTTGTGTTGGCATTAGCACACCTATATATGATAAATGCTTACTGGCTGTATGTATATCGAGCTGGAATACGATACATAAGAAATTATTTAGCTAGAATAGGGAATTTATTTGACATTTACGTAGGATATCATCGATGTTTTGTTAGTATGGAATATTATTAGAGTGAATACTTAGTTAGGAGCCGTAATTTAAATGGCAGTAGGACCGAGGAACTTAGTACGTCATTCAATATTTCATTTTCTTCACGCTAACCTGCACCAACGAACTCAGATACTTTTCAACATGACTTAAGTCACTGATATTTGTATTCAGGATATATTGTTTAAATTCAATTCATTTTCGCAGAAACTTGAACAACGTGATGGTTGTATTTTCAATGAGGTATATAATGATATCGTGACTAATGGAATAATTTATTGATATAACGAATTTCGACCGTGACCAAAAGACTGTGTTGTAATATATTTAAGTGACCAAAATGTAATTTTTAAAGTGAAGATAATTCATTTCAGGAATACGTTACTCAATGTATTAAGATGAAAGCTTAGTTTAGGAAATAGGCAGCGCTGACCTAACATATTTGATTCATTGATTAAAATATTAATTTATTAAGTTGATAATTGAAGATTATGAGTCATACCTGATATTAACCATTTCTTTTGCGAAATTTGACAATTTAATAAATGTGTTTCTTGATTAGTTTCTTATATAATGAAGTGAGTTTTCATTCATATTGGTAGATAATAGTTTTACTTAGTATGTAAGGTCCTCATTGTGCGAATATATATATATATTTTTTTAAGGATGACTGAAGTTTGCGTTCACAAAACAACTACTGAGCGTATGGTATCGTTATTTTCTCTGAACCGCGTATGATATCGTTACTTTCTCTGAACTGCGTATGGTACCGTCATTTCTCTTCGGACACACGTAAAACCAAACATAGAAAAATTAACCATTTTTCTGGAGGCATGGATACCCTGAGATGTATTTAACTGACTAGTTGGGAATTACTGTGGTTACCCTGACCCGTAGGGTGTAACACTAATTGGAGGAAATGCATTAAACACAGAGCCTTTCGGTTGTAAAGACAGGTTACTACGCAAGTGAATATTTTAAGTCATGTGCGATTAAATGGTCGAAGATATCTCTGCAAGTCGAGAACATCACATACTTGGAAGCAGGGCCAGCAAAAAGAAAGCAAACACAACGAATGGGGCTGAAGTCTCGCCTACTTCTCACTCCACCACCCTGAGGCCATATTTATGACCCACCTAGGGCAACACGCCCTGGCCAAGACAGCTGAACGACTACATAATATTACATTCGGAATGAGTGAGCTAATATTTAATTCACATCTATTGCATATTATTCCTGGCACATTATCCTCAATGGACATTAATCACATACTCACTTTCTTCGAATGCCTCTGCAGATTACACTACTGGCTTATATATTTTCGCATATCCTGCATATCTTTCCACATATTTTTCTCTACCACCCTCAATTTCATACACATGTACTTAATATCCACACTAATCACATGTCTCTAGAATATATTTCGGTAATCCTTACCGACCGGGAATTACTGGAGTCAGCATTCTCTTTCTTCACTTAGCAGTATCCGTAAACCTAAGGGGGGTGTTTATAACCATGCACATTTTCATTCGCGAAGCACCTGGCTACCGTTTCCTCACACAATTAATAGTCGGAGCTTAGGAAGATCCTACCAGCTGATTTAAATGGAAATACGAAAGGCAACCGAATTATTTAAGTTCACCCCATCTACGAATGCTTCACTAAACACACCTAATAATATTAAACTCTAATTCATGCAGATCGACCGTCGTAAGCGACGCTGAACGATGGCTGCTGTGTGAGCTGTCGCGTTATCGTGTAGGATTATGGCCTTGTCCACCCACCTCGCCACGATGGGGATGGGAGGTTTCTCCACACCCGCCTTATTCGCCTGATCTGAGCCCATGTGACTATGACCTAATCCCCAAAGTCAAGAAACCATTACGTGGACAACAGTTTGCTAACAAAGAGGACATTGTAACAGCATTTCGGAGAGAGGTGTCACACGTTAGCGATACACATGCAACGATTGGTATTCAGCGCCTGCCCCACCGCTGGCAACGCACAGTGGAAAACTTGGGTGATTATTTCGAAGGTCTATAAGCAGTGGAGACCTGTCCTGTGTAAGTAGTCTTGTCTATATCATAATAAAACAATGTTTACCAACGGCCTGTGTTCTGCCACTTTCCTACGAGAACCCCCTGAAGTCAGAATTTGTCTTCAGGCACTATGCATACGTGCATGTCCTATATTTACAAATGCATATCTTAGATTTTCCGTGTTGTCTCCTGTTCGCGAGAAAAAAAAGTAGTTGCCAAGACTTATGACTCGACCCTCGTATAATACCTGTTTTGATTCCATTCAAATGCCGTATAAAACCTGGAAAGTGTAACTTTTATTTGTAAGACTTATTATTAATCCATTTAGAATCCCACTTACTTTACAGATAGTAATTTCGACTGTCGAAGACAGGCTTACGTACAGGGTGGGCCACGAAATGTCATACATCGCAAATTGTTTATAGAATGTGTACATTGAGGCCCAGAACCCTGTCCTTTCGTGAAGAGAAACCTTATGTCATGCGTCATTCGACAGATGGCAGCAAATAACGCGCATGTGAATCGGATTCCTGTTATACATCATGGCGGACAAAGGAAGGTGTACGCGTGAACATAAGGTGAAAGCTGTGTTGTTTTTTTACAGAAAAAAGAGTGCCAATCGAACTTAGGAAAAACTTCGTGTTGATTTCAGAACTCGTGGTCTCCCTGCCAGCAGACTGGCCAGCCAATTTGAAATCGAATGCAATATCATGGAGAGAAAAAGGCCCCGTCTCAAGCCGGTCCGCTCACCGGAGAATATTGCTGCTGTGAGAGCGGCTGTGATTCGGAGCGCCTTCAAATCCACCAAACCTGCTTGTGTTCGGCTGGGCATCTCTCGTCGGTCAATTCAGAGAATGCTGCAGTCTTTCCCCATACAAAATGACAACATCTCATAAACTAACGGCGAGTATGGTTTGCTGCGTGGGCTATTGCAGAAGGTGATCCCGTACTGCACAACACATGGTTCAGTGATAAGGCGTACCTTTATCTCAATGGTGCTGTGAATAAACAGAATGTCCCTTTTTGGGCGAATGAACGGTCTAATATTGTGCACGAGGTCGAAAGTCATGGTTTGAAAGTGTGTGTGTGCCGGGGACAGTGGGGGGGGGGGGCTGCAATTTCTAGTCATGGAATTATTGGGACAATCTTTTTCAATGACACATTTAACAGTGTGCGTTACATGAACATTTGCACAACAGTTTCCTTCCACAACTCTTTGCAACAAGACTACAATAGTGACACAATGGTTCAGGCAAGAAGGAGCTCGTCCGCACACAGCAAAAGATTTTCTGGACTACAGTATCTGCATGAACATTTCGCCCCCCTTGTAGTATCTCTTCCATAACCCGAACGTTTTCAGTGTGGCCCAATCTGGCCACCACATAGCCTCTATCTTAACCCCTGCGTCTTCTCCCTGAGGGGATATGAAGGAGATAATCTACCTCCACAAACCAGAACATGTACTGCAATTGCAAGCGGACATTCTGATTTTTTTCCCAGGGTTGAGTGAGGGCATGTGTCGTAGAGTGGTCACAACCATGCTGGTTCGTCTTGAAGCTGTTGCACGCCGAGAAGTTCGGCATGTTGAACACTTCCTGTATACTCACTAATCATACACATTTCAGTGAGTCTTTTATGCCATTTTTATTAAATATGTTGTGTATTAAATATTCCATAAATAATTTCCAGTGTGACAATTCGTGCCCTGTACTAGTATATACCAGTGGAGAAGCGATTGCAGAACCTAGGTGCAGTTCTATCTGTTTAATCGTTTTCAGACGGTTAGTTAAGGCCCGTAGCAGATGTACCAATAAGCAGCTTTATGTACACGCCTTGGAAAAAAATAATTATCATGATCGAGTGAGTTGGCCGTGTGGTTAGGGCCGCGCAGTTGTGAGCTTGCATTCGTGAGATAGTGGGTTCGTACCCCACTGTCGGCAGATTTGAAAATGGTTTTCCGTGTTTTCCTATTTCCACACCAGGCAAATGCTGGGGCTGTACCTTAATTAAGACCATGGTCGCTTCCTTCCCACTCCTAGCACTTTCCTATCCCATAGTTGTGATAAGACCTATCAATCAATCAATCAATCAATCAATCAATCAATCAATCAATCAATCAATCAATCAATCAATCAATCACTACTGATCTGCATTTAGGGCAGTCGCCCAGGTGGCAGATTCCCTATCTGTTGTTTTCCTAGTCTTTTCTGAAATGATTGTAAAGAAATTGGAAATTTATCGAACATCTCCCTTGGTAAGTTATTCCAATCCCTAAATCCCCGTCCTATAAAAGAATATTTACCGCAATTTGTCCTCCTGAATTCCAACTTTATCTTCATATTGTGATCTTTCCTACTTTTAAAGACACCACTCAAACTTATTCGTCTACTGATGTCCCCTCACGCCATCTCTCCACTGACAGCTCGGAAGATACCACTTAGTCGAGCAGCTCGTCTCATTTCTTCCAAGTCTTCCAACTTTGCAACATTTTTGTAACACTACTCTTTTGTCGGAAATCGTCCACAACAAATCGAGCTGCTTTTCTTTGCATTTTTCCAGTTCCTGAATCAAGTAATCCTGGTTAGGGTCCCATACACTGGAGCCATACACTAGTTGGGGTCTTACCAGAAACTGTGTCGGTGTGACGTAACGCAACTTGGAAAAAGAGAATGATCATGCTCTATCAAAATTCGAGAGATCCATTTTGGTGCCCAAATTATGGACATTCCAGTTAATAATTTTATTCATTTCATGGTTGTTTAAATTTAATTATATTAAGAACTCAATTAAAGCCCAAGCGTGAGGCGAGTATTTAATTTATTTTGTATTACAAACCTACTTGCCTGATTGAGTTTGCGGTGAACAAAGCCATGGCAGGATTTAGAGCTGGTGTTGCTAATTTTAAACGCGCTACCCACCTGTCAGATAGGCTACCTGGCGATAACCAGCACAACTAAACTACTTCAACATGGCATGCGCCATGCACAGTTTCCATCACTTCAGTTATCTCAAATAAGTTACATACCAAATTTTCGAATATTGTCCTGCAGAGTCCACCTCCGTGGTGTCGTGTCGCGGGTTCGATTCCCGGCTCTGCCAAGAAATTTGAAAAGTGGTATGAGGGCTGTAACGGGGTCCACTCAGCCTCGGGAGGTCAACTGAGTAGACGGGGGTTCATTTCCCTCCTCAGCGGTCCTGAAAGTGGATTTCCGTGGTTTACCACTTCTCCTCCAGGTAAATGCTGGGATGGTACCTAACTCAAGCCCACGGCCGCTTCCTTCCCTCTTCCTTGTCTATCCCTTCCAATCTTCCCATCCCCGCGCAAGGCCCCTGTTCAGCACAACAGGCGAGGCCACCTGGGCCAGGCACTGGTCATCCTCCCTAGTTGTATCCCCCGACCCAGAGTCTGAAGCTCCAGGGCACTGCCCTTGAGGCGGTAGAGGTGGGATCCCCCGCTGAGTCCGAGGGAAAACCGACCATGGAGGGTAACCAGATAAAGAAGAGGAAGAAGTATTACAGTTAAATAGAAGTAAGGCGTGATTATAAAATTAAAAATCATTTAGTATTTAACTACACACTAACAAACTAACAGGCACTAAAGAAACTGCCAGACTGACGAATGCGCGCGGCAAGCGGGTGAACTATACCTCAGTGTCCATGACCTTGGCAAAAAAAAATACCCCTGCTACCCTTCCTCACAGCACATGCAAAGTGTCTACTACTTGCTGTGGTGCTATACCAATCGGTTATCCGCGACGAAAGATATTTTATGCTTATTTCCGCTAATATTTTTTAATAATATTAAAGAAGATAAAGGAAATAATTAACTGATAAGACAACAAGGCTTGTAGAAATTGCTTGTTTTAATAATTCCCATAATTCCTCCTTTTAGACAGCTAAAATGGAATACAAATATGTTTTCTCCACAAAGTGTGTGTGTGTGGGGGGGAGTTGACCCCCCTCGCCCCCTTAATTGCTGCTACTGGAAATGAGAAACAACTGTTAATGCAAACATTCATCTATAGTAACAATATTCACAGACAAACAGAAAAAATGACGGAATAATAGAGCTTGTTTCTCAAATACATTTTTGAACGAGTCTTATGTAGCTGTGCGGTTAGAGGCGCGCGGCTGTGAGCTTGCATCCGGGAGATAGTGGATTCGAATCCCAACACTTCGTTGAATGGTGCGAGAAGAACTTCGTAGTCACAATAACAACCCTGAAGATGGTTTTCCGTGGTTCCCATTTTCATACCAGGCAAATGCTGGGGCTGTACCTTAATTAAGGCCACAGCCGCTTCCTTTCAACTTCTAGGCCTTTCCTATCCTATCGTCGCCATAAGACCTATCTGTGTCTGTGCGACTTAAAGCCACTAGCAAAAAAAAAGACGCTTATGTACGGGTTTTTCAATAATATTCACAAGTAAACAGAAACAGAACTTGATTCATAAATAAATGTTTTGAAGGAGTGTTTTATGTACGAAGCTATCAAAATTACTCACAAGTAAAAAAATTAGAACTTGCTTCATAAATAAATTTTCTTAAAAATGTTCTAAAATGTTCTATTACTGTATATTATGCATTTCATAATACGAAATGTGAAAAGCTCTACGGCCAGATGTGCCGCCTGAAAAGTCTCCATTGGGAAATGTAGTTCTCTGAAGGAATCCCGCTTTTTAATCTCATTTCTTCATATAAAACCATCCACCACCTTCTCCAGATTTAACGCCTTATCAGCCTTCGATGACTGCCAAACTCTACTTTTTAAGGCGACTTGACATCTAGGAGAAGAATTGGGGGGGAGGGGGAATGGCACTCTGCCCCCCTAAGATCATTTTTGTGGGGGAAGAAAACGCCTCCCCCACAAAGACCGCGCCGCTGCCCGCAGTTCGGAATTAAAATAGCTGGACTGGCCGTAATTCAAATCTGGGGCCTCCAATTACCCCTACACCATGTGTATTATATAGGATATATTTATGGACTTCTCAGGATAATTAACTCAAAATATTGCCCTGTAATGAATGAAATTGTCTACAAATGCAAGCTACGCATAATTTAACCGCGCCTACGCAGACGAATGTCTTTGCCGCTCCGTTCTGAGAACCCATCATTCTTAATCATATCAAGCAACACGGAACAGCCTGTCAGCACAGGAAGCTGCGGAGACGGCCACACTGCTCACAGTCTTGGCGAAACGACGACACGTGGACTGTGGACAGTGGAGAACTATGTCCGTCAGTTGGACTGGCGCATCGTAATGAACAACCACGTGTACTTAGTTCGAAGTAAATTTGCCTGATAACCTATGTAGGGGCTGTCTAGCCAAGGCGGTAAAGGCTTGCTCGGTTCACCCAGAAGGACGTGGGTTCGGTTCCCCGTCAGAAAGTTAAAAAATTTAAGAAACGAGATTTCCATTTCTGAAGCGGCATATGGCCCTGGGGTTCACTCAGTCTACACCAAAAATTGAGTACCACGTTAGTTACTGGGGGTAAAGACGGCTGTACATGGAACTAATCACTCTTTTTTACCTATTGCTTTGCACCGAAACAGATGGGTTTTATGACGACGATGGGATAGGAAAAAGCCAGGAGTGGGAAAGAAGCAACCGTGGCCTTATTTAAGGTACAGCATTTGCCTGGTGTGAAAATGGGAAACCACGGAAAACCATTTTCAGGGCTGCCGATAGTGGTGTTCGAACCCACTATCTCCCGAATACTGGATACTAGCGGCAATGAAAGTACTGCAGCTATCAAGCTCGGTAATCAACATTTCGTCGAATGGTGCGAGGAGAACTTCGTAGTCATAATCACAATTGAACGTCACTGCTCCTGTCTCTGCCGAGTTTGTTCGCTCTCTCGCTTAACTGTGACGTAGGAACGCTTGGTACGTAAGTTGCCCGCATTTCAGAGAAGCGAGCCCGGCCGCACTGGGCTAGACTCAACGGGCGCCCATTTGAGCGACTCTCATCTATAATCCCCTCACATCCAATATCCACCCTTTATCCATATATAAAAAAAAAAAAAAAAAAATGCTCACACTCATTCATGTCTTCATCCCTGCAACTTCCATTCAGCCACATTAGCAACTCCTTCAATGCACATCTCTACTTAACCACAATCATCCACACTTCTATGCCAAATATGAAACACTCATACATAACAACCATACATTCTCATTAACTACATTCTCCCTAATTAGCAAAGAATCCGAACATTTCCTCAGCAAATGATCAACTCTTTTAACCCAACTTACATATATTTCGCTCCCCCTTCAGCACTCTGAAATCCTCTGGCCATCTAGAGAGTATTGCCCTCTGGATGGCCCTGAAGACTCTCCATGCATGTACGAATGTAAACATGTATGTATGTATGTATGTATGTATGTATGTATGTACCAGGTGTATGCATAAGTTTTTGCTGTTTTTTGTAAAGGAAACACGTAATTTTCAAGGAAAATTCATTTTTTTAAATTCAAAATATTGGTCATCGGCTTCTACACACTTCGCCCATCCTCCAGGTAAGTTATGAATACCATGCCAGAAAAACTGCTTGTCTTTTGCGGCAAACCATTCGTCCAGCCATTTTCCAACTTTTCGAAATTGCTGAAGTGCTGCTCTCGAGCTCGTGCCCAATTGCCGCGAAGAGGTGGTGGATGGTGCCAGGTCGGAGTAGCACGGCGGGTGCGGAAGGATGTCCCATCCAAGCGATTTCAAGGTGTCTCTCACTGGTTTTGCTGTGTGATACGGCGCATTGTCGTGTAACAAAATCACTTTGACATGTCTTCTGGCCCATTCCGGTAGTCTTTCGATCAATGCGTGATTTAAATTAATCGTTTGTTGACGATAGCGTTGTGCATTAACGGTCTCGCCGGGCTTCAAAAGTTCATAATACACAATACTGCTCTGATCCCACCAGACACAAAGCATGGTCTTCTTGCCGAAGCGATTTGGCCTTGGTTTTGAAGGACCGGCTTCGCCAGGTGACAGCCAGGATTGTCTCCGCTTCGGGTTTTCAAAATAAATCCCTTTTTCGTCACCCCTCAGAATTCGGTACACAATTAGCTTCGTGGCGTTGAAGCAGCATTTCACATATGACTTTGCGATTTTCCATTTGCCGTTCATTCAGATCGTGTGGGACCCATTTACGGAGTTTATTGATTTTCCCCATTGCTCGTAAACGTCTGCTGATTGTTGCTTGTAACACATTTAATGCTTGTGCCAATTGCTGTTGAGTTTGAGTTGCGTCATCTACCAGAGCGCGCGCTGTTTTTCACATTGAAATCACCACGTTTAAATTGTTGAAACCATGTCTCACATGTTCTAATCGATGGAGCGTGTTCGCCATATGTTTCTACCAGCAAACGACGACATTCCACAGCCTTTTGCTTTTGATAAAATAAGAAAAGCAATGCGTCCCGCAAACGTTCTTTTTGAAGCAAAAACGTCGACATGATCACTGAACGATACAAAACAGACACTAGTGTTTGGCGGACTCAACTTGTGTTTGTTGGTAGGTTAATATCAGACGAACAACCTGACGTATTTGTCAAATTCATACGCTGCGTACTGTTCGCTGGCGCCATCTCTTAGTGAAACCGTAAAAGACATATGTCCCCCTGTGGGTGGGGGCGGTAGAATAACAACCACGGTATCCCCTGCCTGTCGTAAGAGGCGACTAAAAGGGGCCCCAGGGGCTCTGAACTTTGGAGCGTGAGTTGGCGGCCACGGGGCCCTTAGCTGAGTCCTGGTATTGCTTCCACTTACTTGTGCCAGGCTCCTCACTTTCATCTATCCTATTCGACCTCTCTTGGTCAACTCTTGTTCTGCTCCGACCCCGACGCTATTAGGTTTGCGAGGGCTAGGGAGTCTTTCATTTTCACGCCCTTCGTGGCCCTTGTTTTCCTTTGGCCGATACCTTCATTTTTCGAAGCGTCGGACCCCTTCCATTTTTCTCTCTGATTAGTGTTATATAGAGGATGGTTGCTCAGTTGTACTTCCTCTTAAAACAATAATGACCACCACCACCACTAAAAGACTTATGTATACACTTAGTATGTATCTAGTTGTTGGTCATTAGTTATGTCCAACGTGAAAAATCTCACCTCTAGAACTAGTACTAGTGAAGGCTCCACGAAGATACTGGATTAGAGCATTGTGGCTGAAGGTAACATAGTCTACATCTCCTTCTTGAAATAGTAACAACAATCTCGAAACCCTAGGAAGGCGATTGCAACTCAGTCCTAGAAACGACCCCCGTAAGTCAAGTTAGCCTCCAAAGCCATGATATAATTTTGATGTCGATGACGTAAGGTGGTTTTGTAGCATAATTGGTTAGATTTACTTCCGCATTAAAGACTATCCATTCCGAGAAAAGTACTGGCATTTGGCATCTGAAATGACAGGCTGCTTAAAGCATAGATATTCGGAAGCAATCTTGAGCCCGATTTTTCTTCAGGTTTCTCGCATTCACTCAAGACAGCACCTAATTATGCTATACAAATTGTAATCACGGCGAAGTATTAATAACATATAACATGATAATGCAGTTTTGTCCTCATTTTCTGATTGCTACTTGATCTGACATAAACTCTAATTAAACGTAATCGACCTCAATAGTGTTGTGAGATGGACGGTGGGCAATGGTATGATGATAAACGGGGTTAAACGTCAGGTTGTGAGTTTCACAAACGGGAAGAGTCCTCTCAGTTTTAATTACTGCGTTGATGGGGTGAAAGTTCCTTTTGGGGATCATTGTAAGTACCTAGGTGTTGTTGTAAGGGAAGATCTTCATTGGGGTAATCACATAAATATGATTGTTAATAAGGTACAGATCTCTGCACATGATTATGAGGGTATTTAGGAGTTGTAGTAAGGATGTAAAGGAGAGGGCATGTAAGTGTCTGGTAAGACCTCAACTAGAGTATGGTTCCTGTGTATGGGACCCTCACCAGGATTACTTGATTCAAGAACTGGAAAAAATCAAAAGAAAAGCAGCTTGATTTGTTCTGGGTGATTTCCGAAAAAAGAGTAGCGTTTCAAAAATGTTGCAAAGTTTGGGCTGGGAAGACTTGGAAAAAAGAAGACGAGCTGCTCGATTAAGTGGTATGTTCTGAGCTGTCAGTGGAGAGATGGCGTGGGAGGACATCAGTAGACGAATAAGTTTGAGTGGTGTCTTTAAATGTAGGAAAGATCACAATATGAAGATAAAGTTGGAATTCAAGAGGACAAATTGGGGCAAATATTCGTTTATAGGAAGGGGAGTTAGGGATTGGAATAACTTACCAAGGGAAATGTTCAATAATTTTCCAATTTCTTTGCGATCATTTAAGAAAAGACCAAGAAACCAACAGATAGGGAATCTGCCACCTGGGCGACTGCCCTAAATTCAGATCAGTAGTAATTGATGATTGATTGAAATGAACTTCTAATTTATAAGTACATATAGGCCTTAGGTAGTTGTTCAGAGTCTCACTAACGTATACAGGTGTTCGGGGCTACGCTCTGACTGAAAATGGAAAACCATATTCATTTCTGCCGATGCTTCGGTAGGATTGGAACTCATCATCTCCTAAATGCAGGCTTATAGTTACACGACCCGTACCACATGCGCATTTATAGAAAGCTTTTTGTTGTCCGGGTGACATTAGCAATTGACAAACTTATTCCACCAAGAACAAAAGTTACTAACTGTCTGGATGAGTATCTCGGACGGTAGAGCGCTAGCCTTATGAGCCCAATTTGGCAGGTTCGATCCTGGTTCCGTCCGGTGGTATTTGAAGGTGCTCAAAGATGCCAGCCTCGTGTCGGTAGATTTACTAGCCCGTAGAAGAACTCCCGCGGGACAAAATTCCGGCACCTCGGCATCCCCGAAAACCATAAAAAGGTAGTTGGTGAGACGTAAAAAGAGATAACAGTATTATTGCTGATGTTACTTAGGCTAATCTACGAGCAGCAGGCATGCACCCAAATTGACTTACAGCTCCTCATCGGAGGGTCTGCCTTACAAGTGCTGCACTCGGCTAAAAATAGCCACACGAAATAAATTAACTTAGAGCTGATAATATTCTTCTTCGAAGCCTCTTTCCCAATTTCTTGTGGTCGGCATGTGCGTGGATTTTGGCCAATTTTAAGGCTAGATGCCCTTCCTGACGTAAACCCTAAGTGAAGGGATATATCACAATTACGTGTTTCTGTAATGGCTAGTAGTGTGATGTGTTGTGGTTAAATATGTGCATTGAGATGAACACAAACACCCAGTCCCCGAACAATACGAACTAACGATGCACAATTAAAATCCCTAACTTTTTCCGGAATCGAACCCGTGGAATTTTGAACCGAAGGCCACTATGCTGATCGTTCAGCCAAGGAGCCAGTCAAACTCTGATCTGATAATAGCTTAATTATACTTTTTAATCTGAGTTGCTCAGACCTCCGTGGCTCAGGCGGCAGCGCACCGGCCTCTCGCCGCTGGATACCGTGGTTCAAATCCCGGTCACTCCATGTGGGATTTGTGCTGGACAAAGCGGAGGCGGGACAGGTTTTTCTCCGGGTACTCTGGTTTACCCTGTCATCTTTCATTCCAGCAACACTCTCCAATATCATTTCATTTCATTCGTCATTCATTAATCATTGCCCCAGAGGAGTGCGGTAGGCTTCGGCAGCCGGCACATTTCCTATCTTCGCCGCTAGATGGGGGCTTCATTCATTTCATTCCTGACCTGGTCGAATCACTGGAAACAGGCTGTGGAATTTTCAATCTGAGTTGCTCAGAATTTGAAAATTACAAAGAGAAACGTAAATCCAGTAAAACTTAAATTATGTAACTGTCTTGGAGGAATGAGCAGAAAAGGGTACATTTCAGGGGTTTGATAAGAGGAGCAGTTTAGATAGCCAAATTTAGATCCTGGAAGGAATACGTCTAGTAACCATATCCGAGAGCACTGCCTTAGAACCGAAGACGCTTGATTGGAAGGGGGTGTGATATCCGAGCAGCTTCCCGTGGTTCAGATCCCGGCAAATGCAGTTAGGACTTTGGAAATGAAAAGTCACGTTTCTGTGGTTCGAATTCCACGTGAAACTGGAGGTCCCGTGGCTATGATTACGACGCTAACAGTAACTAGCTTGCTTGCTTACTCCCTCTTAAAGTGTGTTATAATAAGGAATTTTCTTCACGTTGAAAGTCTTTCAATGTATGACAATGTCTGGTGTCGGAACGCTTCAACACTGGACAGGATTTGCGCTGCATAGCTGCTCGTCACATTACAAAGGCCAGATGATTGAAAAGGTCATTAACCCACGCTCACACTGACAGAGTGCGAACGTTCTCCATTCTTTCTGCCATTACATCCACTTGGTGACGAGTTCTGGATTGATAAACACACTACTGAGCAAGTGAAATAAACTAGGACATTCCCTATTGCCCAATGTTCGTACGTATACAATTTGTCAGCTAACCCCATTCCCTGGCTCAGTGGGCAGCAAATTGGAACAAGGCTACTGACCTACAACCCTGGCCTTTTCGGCATCAGACATTTGCCTCCTTTGCTTCAAGTAATCGTAAATAGATTTACAGTACTTACTGACCCCATACCCAGCGCCGCCCGCGAGGGACAGTCAATGTCGGTAACTGGCATCGCAGACGATAAAAATCCACAGCCTGTTTCCAGTCATTCGACCGGGTCAGGAAGGCAATGAATGAAGCCACCATCTAGCGGCGAAGATAGGAATTCTGTCGGCTGCCGGAGCCTGCCGCACTCCTCTGGGGCGATGATTAATGACTGACACATGAAATGAAATGATACTGGAGGGTGTTGCTGGAATGAAAGGTGACAGGGAAAACAGGAGTACCTGGGGAAAAACCTGTCCCGCCTCCACTTTTTCCAGCACAAATCTCACATGGAGTGATCGAGATTTGAACAACGGAATCCAGCTATGAGAGGCCGGCGTGCTGCTGCCTGAGCCACGGGGGCTCAAAGTGAGAAATATCTTCATAAAATACAATACATATTTTTTCTTTTTTACAACTTTTTTTACGTCGCACCGACACAGATAGGTCTGGTGGCGACAATGGGACAGGAAAGGGCGAAGAGTGGGAAAGAAGTGGCCGTGGCCCTAATTAAGGTACAGCGCCAGCATTTGCCTGGTGTGAAAATGGGAAACCACGGAAAACCATCTTCAGGGCTGCCGACAGTGCGGTTCGAACCCACTATCTCCCGGATGCAAGCTCACAGCTGCGCACTCCTAACCGCACGGCCAACTCGCCCGGTAAAATAAATACTAGAGAAATATGTGATTAAATACGTAATATTCGCAAATTATGTAATTAAATATGTAATATTCATAAAATGTGTAGTAGTATTAATGCACTACATTTACAAAACTGTACGTGTATTCCTTTTATGATGACTTATGATTGTGATATGAGACAATACAATTGTTTTAAAGACGTCCATATTTTATGACAAAGTTATCGTTGTTGCTTTGGATAATTTACATAAGCTACTGTTTTCTAATTTTGACAGTATACTATAGTTAATAAACAAATTAAGGACATAATCAAAATAATTCAGATATTTAAAGAGAATGTTTTGCACTATAAATTGCTTCATATCAGTGAATAATTCACCAGCAGGCATTGTGTGTATGAAATTTTGTTACTATTAATGAGATAATGAAACTTGTAGTAAAATTGTCAACAAAGTGAGGCCACGTGATTTGCAGAGGCGTTTTTATCCAAACAGCTGGTAAGTTGAAAATTTCAGCCGAAGTAAAACATTTCTCACTATTTGAAAAACAAGCTGGAAACACAGAGCTTACCGCATTTTAATTCCAGTAAAGTAATTGTCGAAATTCTTTCAAGTCTGAGAGTGCAATTTCGGAAAAGATACTAAGATTTCAAGAAAATGAAGCTATGAAATGAAACGTATAGCAATGCAGCACTGAAGTTTTCCACCTCAAGCCTCAGGATTTATATGGCCTCTTATATCCGAAGAACCGAGCAAGTTGGTTGCACGGTTCGGATCGTGTAGTTGTTTGCTTGCATTCAAGATATGGTGGGTTCCAGCCCCAGTGTTGGCAGTCTTAAATATGGTTTTCAGTGGTTTCCCATTTACACACCATAAAAATACTGGGGCTGTACCTTTTATAAGGCCACGGACACGTTCTCCAACCGTCACCGTAAGACCTCTCTATGTAGGTTACGAATTCTGGTCGAGGATTTTAACTGCGTATAATTAATTCCTCTGGTTTAGGGACTGGGTTGTTTATACACTGGTGGAAAAATATCCATACGGTACACCAAGAAGGGGTTGTGCTAGATTAACGAACGTTGGTATGCGTGTTTATAGATATGAAAGATGGCGTTGATTCAAATTTCTCGCAAATCGCATTAGCGTGGCGCTAGTAGCGGCCCCAGGACCTTGCATATGAGGTTTGTTTTAAATACGGGCTGTACTGTGCGAGAGCGTCAGTTACCTGTGAGATTGGACGGAGTGACTGTGAGTGGGTCAAGAATGTCTTTACGACGACGAAGAGCCCAGTATCAACAGCTCACTGCAGTTGAACGAGGCCGTATAATAGGGCTACGTGAAGGTGGATTTTCCTTGCGCGCTATTGCAGAAGGACTTGGCAGGAATGTCTCCACTGTGCATGCGTGCTGGGCTGCTGGCAGAAGTGTTCGCGAGAAGGTACGCTCGCAAGAAGACCGGGCTCCGGACATCCCCGTGGCACTACCGAGAGGGAGGACTGCCGTCTGCAGCGGCCATTCGACCGGCAGTTGAAACCACAATGGCGCAACGAACTGTGCGAAATCGGTTACTTGAAGGACAGCTCCAAGCCAGACTCCCTGCGACTTCAGTGATGTCAAGCGAGAGCTCATTGGAGGATGGAGTGGAGGTCCGTTGTGTTTTCCGATGAAAGCCGGTTCTGCCTTGGTGCCAGTGATGGCCGTGTGTCGGTTAAAAAGAGACCAGGTGAGCGCCTGCATTCCACCTGTCTGCGGAGTCTACACACTGGTCTGGGAAGCAATTTCCTATGAGAGCAAAAGCCTCGCGTGTTTATCCCACGCACCTTGACTGCAGATGTGTACGTCCGTCCCGTCATTCGACCTGTTGTGGTGCCATTAAAATACGTAACCTAATGATTAAACAGAAAATTTTCACCCCAGATTAATTAACAGATCAGACACTACCTTTTCAAAGAATGAAATAAATCTGCTAGAGAAAGGACTCAAATTCAATTGTCAGGAACGCCATAACGAAAACAACACAAAACAGCTCATCCCTGACACTATCAAATCTAAACGGCCATAAATGCAGATCATTGATTGATTGATTGATTGATAACGTCGGTCCTTCGTACTTAGACACTCTTAAATTCCAACCGACTATGCTGGGGTTCGATCCCGCAATGTCCAGTCCTTTCTGTTACTAGTACAATAAAAGTATTTAATTCATTAAATGATTTTATTTATTATTTTGTTTGTGTCCGCATTTGTGGTGTAGTGGTTAGCGTGATTAGCTGTCACACTCGGAGGCCCGGGTTCGATTCTCGGCTCTGTCACGAAATTTGAAATGTGGCACGAGGGCTGGGACGGTGTCCGCTCAGCCTCGGGAGGTCAATTGATTAGAGGGGCTTCGATTCCCACATCAGTTTTCCGCGGTTTCCCATTTCTACTCTAGGCAAAGGCCGGGATGGTACTTAACTTAAGGCACGGCCACCGAGCTCGATAGCTGCAGTCGCTTAAGTGCGGCCAGTATCCAGTATTCGGGAGATAGTAGGTTCGAACCCCACTATCGGCAGCCCTGAAGATGTTTTTCCGTGGTTTCCCATTTTCACACCAGGCGAATGCTGGGGCTGTACCTTAATTAAGGCCACGGCCGCTTCCTTCCCACTCCTAGACCTTTCCTGTCCCATCGTCGCCATAAGACCTATCTGTGTCCGTGCGACGTAAAGCAACTAGCAAAAAAAAAAAAAGCCACGGCCGCTTCGTTCCCTCTTCCTTGTTTATCTCTTCCAATCTTCCCATCGCACTACAAGGCCCCTGTTCAGTATAGCAGGTGAGGACACCTGGGCAAGGTACTTGTCCTTATTCCCAGTTGTATCCCAGATCCAAAGTCTCACGCTCCAGGACACTGCTGTGAATCTTGTTGAATCTTTAGAACATTGGAAGCATGTTAATTTAGTGAACGTGCATGTACTTCTGAAATTACATTTTCACACCAGGCAAAATGCTGGGGCTGTACATTAACTAAGACCATGGTCGCATTCTTCCCACTCCTAGCCCTTTCCTATCCCATCGTCTTCATAAAACCCATCTATGACGGTAAATAAAACCTTCTGGGGACAGCTAGTAGAACAAATAATTGGCAAATGAATCGATAGACACTCTTTTTTTAATAATTAGTGGTTTAAGGTCACACTAACCACATAGAAGGTTTTCGGCGTCACAATGATAGGAAAGGGCTAAGATTGGGTAGATAGCGGCTGTGGCCTTAATTAAGATACATCCCCAGCATTTGGCTGGTGTGAAAATGGGATACCACGGAAAACCATCTTCAGGGCTGACGGTGGGATTCGAATCCACCATCTCTCGAATGTAAGCTCACGGTTACACGCGACCAACTCGCTCGGTCTCTTTCTCACTCTAGGTCCCGTTGCTAAACGGATGTGTCCACATAAGGCTTGTAGCCATCACTTCCTCCTGTAGGCGTGCATTGAATCCTTCCACCAGCATAGCGCACTACACAACATATTGTTGCGGTGGGTCTAAGTGGGAATTTGGTAGGGTTGCCATGAATGTTGGGACCAAAGACCGAACAGCATGATTATCATCAGCTGAGGAGAGTCTTGACTCATGGGCATACGATTTTCCTCATTACATTTTAAATTGTATGACAATATTATTGGTTAAATTGTATAACAATATTATTGGTTATACGTCCCTCTAACTTCTTTTACGGTATTCTGAGACTCCAAAGTGCCGAAATTTCGTCGCACAGGACTTCTTTTACAAGGTTAGTTTTATGCTGGAGTAATAACAATGTACTTTTATTGTCTCAGTGCCTTCTTTCTTAATCTGTTTACCCTCCAGGATTGGTTTTTCCCTCGGACTCAGCGAGGGATCGCACCTCTACCGCCCCAAGGGCAGTGTCCTGGAGCGTGAGACTTTGGGTCTGTGGATACAACTGGAGAGAATGACCAGTACCTCACCCAGGCGGCCTCACCTGCTATGCTGAACAGGGGCCTTGTGGAGGGATGGGAAGATTGGAAGGGATAGGCAAGGAAGAGGGAAGGAAGCGGCCGTGGCCTTAAGTTAGGTACCATCCCGGCATTTGCCTGGAGGAGAAGTGGTAAACCACGGAAAACCACTTCCCGGATGGCTGAGGTGGGAATCGAACCCACCTCTACTCAGTTGACCTCCCGAGGCTGAGTGGACCCCGTTCCAGCCGTCGTACCACTTTTCAAATTTCGTGGCAGAACCGGGAATCGAACCCGGGCCTCCGGGGGGTGGCAGCTAATCACAATAACCACTCACCACAGAGGCGGACGTGCCTAAATCCATGTTTTCATTTTGTTACTTACCATTAAGGAGCCTTTCCCTTTATCCACGCACCAAAGGTGGGAACATAGTAACTAGTCGTAGTATAACTATGTTCAACATTCGAAGGACCGTTTATTATCGAACTGCTTGGCCGAATGGTCAGGATACTGATCTTCGGCTCAAAGGACACCAGGTTCGAATCATGGCTGGTCCGGTAATTTTAACAGAATATGCTTAATTCCTCTAGTTCTGGGATTGAGTGCTTGTGTTCGTCCTAATACATAAAATACACCACACTATCAGTCATCACAGAAACGTGCAGTATTGAATACACATTGGTTTAGCTTCAGGAAGGGCATCCGGCTATAAAACTGGGCCAGATTGACATTAGGTGTTGACCTTAATAAATTGTATTAGTTCTTTATTTTCAAATAAACAAAGAATCAATGTTAATAAAATATTAGCATTGCACCTATGACTAATCCAGTAAAAGGTATTAGTAATCATTATTCCGTGTACAAGAGTATGGTATAGAGCTGCGTAAAAGTTCCTTAAAATACACATTCAGTTAAATTATTGATTAACACTTTGGCCGTAAGTGTTAGAATTGCCACGACCACTTAATAGAAAACTGCCGTAAGTCAAATTTTCCATGAATTACTTAAAATTAATGAACTTCTATTATAATTTATGTTCATAACGTATTATGCCGTTATAATTCTGAATGTCAGAGGACCATCGTATACAAGTATCACTATCCGAAAACATTATTTACTATTTTCCCATTGATTCAAACTTTTGAGAGGTTCTCCTGGAAAATATTATTTTTGTCTTGTGGTATTCTTCTTTCTGGAGTGCGACAAGACCAAACGAACTAACTGCGCGGTATGAGCCACTTAGCTGTTAGCTTGCGTTCGGAAGATGGTCGGTTCCAACCACACCATCGCAGCCATGAAGATGGTTTCCCGTGGTTTGCCGTTTTCACACATTTTCACTTTAATTAAGGCCATGACCACTGCCTTCCCAGTCATAGCCCTTTCATATCACATCGTCGCCGGAAACCCACCTGTGTGCTAACACCGGGAAAAAGAAAACCATACGTGATTGGCGTCAGGAAGGACATCTACCCGTAAAACTGGGCGAAATCAACATGCGTGACACGGTTCGCAACATATCCCCACCAAGTTGTGGGAAAAATGGCAGAAAAATTAAATGGCGTATGGCTTTTAGTGCCGGGATGTGTCAGAGGACTTCGGCCTGTCAGGTACAGGTCTTTCGATTTGATGCCCGTAGGCGACCTGGGCGTCGTGATGAGGATGAAATGATGATAAAGACGACGCATACACCCAGACCGCGTGCCAGGGAAATGAAACAATTATGGTTAAAATTTACGGCCCGGCCGGGAATCGAACCCGGGACCCCTGTGGCCAAAGGCCAGCACGCTAGCCATTTAGCCATGGAGCCGGACAAAATGGCAGTGAAAGGAAGATAAACATTAATAAACAAAAGGAAACACCTAGTGTGAATATTTTGAAGTAATGGGGGAGCTCAATAACCCTGCATTATCTGTGAATAACTGTAGATAGGATACTCGAGGCGTGCATTATAATTCGAATGGGGCAAGATGAGCCTTGCTGCATATGCAACCATTATTACGCATGATTGGAACGTGTAACCTAAAATGCCTGAATTTGCTCCAATACTTTCGACAGGGTAGTGATGGACCGATTGTCCTGTGCTGCGATCCTTGCAACGTCCCAGTAACTACGAGCGTAATATTGGTAGTATATGTTTAGCAGTTCTCATTTGGAAACGTGTGTGCCGATAAATTTTGTCAAAAGCCTAGAAAAGAACTGCATTTTCCAATATGGTCCCCTTGATACCATCAATGAAAGTGAAAACAGAATGTCAATATCTTAAACGGATCACGAGTTATTTGAGGTGGACATAACTCTGCATAATTTGTGAATAACTGTAGATAAGACGTACACTTACCTGGATACCTCGCAATTGTTGTCGACAGGGTAGCTTCTTGTGTTGCAGCCCGGGCCGGAAGTATTCTCTGTGACTGTGACTTGAGCGATATTATGTCTTCTTAAGTGCTGGGTCATCCTAGAAGTATTTCTGCCGACATATGTTACTTCTTTTGAATGAACAACACAGCGGGCTGTGCTATGTGACATCTCTTGAAAATAACCTACATCCACGACTTATGTTGCTTTTCGGACATCGTCTTAAAGTTGTCGCGTACAATTAAATACAATTACACATTGCACCGCCGTATACCGAAGTACCTAATTATGATGCGAATAGGTACTCTATAATATTTTAAGGAATGATTTCCTTCGTCACCCAAATGTGGGTAAACACAAGGATTGGCCATGTGGACATTGAATGTGGGTCTGATAACGATGCACACCTGCAGGAGCTGTCACCCTTTCTTAACACTAATCAGAAGGGAAAGAAAGAAAAGGTTCGATTCTTCGAAGAATGAACAAAAGAAAGAGGACGATCAGGAAGGCCGTGAAAATTAAAGACAAACAAGGCTTCGCAAACTAGTGATGGGCAATGCTCCCACACGAGACTCTCGAGGCTGACGTCACAGATATCGAGACTCTGTACTTAGCCTACTCATTCGTGTACTTACCGCTAAATACAATGACAAAATGCGTATCCGTTATAATTATGTTATACTGCATCAAAATAGACATCGGTTTAAATGAAAGAAATGAACGCCCTAATCGCTTGTTGGCACATATTTACGGAATGGAGAAGGCCCGTGGTTGGCTATTCGCATACTCGGCACAAGCAACATTGAGCTCGGTCTACCTGTAGGCCTAAGACACGCTGCTCGCCATACGATGCGGGGACAACATTCTCGAGATCTGTCGAAATTTCTCGCGGGAAACAGTGCCTGCACTAGTCTCAAGAAGTCTCGAGACCCCGTCTCAGGCTAACCATCACTATCGAAAACCTAATACCGTCGGGATCAGAAAAGAACAAGGGTTGACTAAGGGAAGTCGGATAGGAAAGGAAACCCGTCGCATATCCGTTTATCATTTACCTGTTACCTACGACGATATCACAGATGTTCAATCAGACATTCTATCATAAAGTATTTATGAGCACCGTAGAGCGAATACCTAACGGTCGGAAGAAGGTGAAGCAACTATGTATGTCAACAACCAGCTCATATTTCATACGTAGCGCGAATCGAACAGGTGTGTTCAGGGCGGGCAAATGAAACACGTTCGAATACATAACATTTTCTCGGCAAGTACTTGTCTGAATTTCAAAATAATCACAACGCTGAATTCATAATATTTGTAAGTTTATGTCTAGGTATTGAACCCAAATGGGTTATATCATTAGCCTAGAATATTAATTATGGTATAAAGTTACGGGAATAATGAAGTTGAGTTACGCGAGAGGCCGGATGTGTGTGGCAATCCCGCTTGTTCTATCTTGTAGCCAGATAGTACACGTGTCATAGTAATTTGATTGCACAAGAGAGAATCTTCCACTATAGAGAGAGAAAGTCTACGACAGAGCCATTCAAAATTTAAGTTGGTAGGACTCCCGAACAGCGAATCAAAGCACAGAGCGCTCGAGGCTGAGTGGAAAAAATGTGGACGCCAGCATGAAAGCCTTCAAATATTGGCAAAAATCCGCAGGGAGATAACATAGAAAAAGATTCAGGCTCCTACATAGTCGGAAAATTAAGACGATAGATCCTAGTAAATCATTGTAATTCATGAATGAGAGTAATAAAGGCAGGATATTACACAACTTATCAGGGGATTCCCTAAACTCCATGCCACGAGGCAACCGTACGAGAGGAAGCCACGCGCAGCCAGGAGGCTCACTCTGCTTTTTGGTTCGGGACGACTCGGATGGAGATGTGTGGTGTTCGCCGTGGAGCGGAATTTTGAGCATTTCTCAGCCTAATACATACTATATTGAGAACGCATAACTAAATCCGCTAGATTTATTTTTACTAGAGAATTGGGAGTATAATTAACCAAGAATTTTGAGGTATAACGTCTCACGTGATAAACCTGCTCGTTGGGAAGTAAGGACCGAAATGGTATAAAGTCGCGGGACACTTTGCAGTGTCACGTGTCGGAAATCGCGAAGTTTGCAGCGATGGAGTATTTACTAAGTTGTAACAAAGACTGTATTGAGTACTTGTGTATAATTCATGCATATTTTTCTGTTTATTTTAGTGTAAAAATGCGAGTGATGTCGTGCGTAATGTTGAACCAAACAAGAGTGAGGAAAATGGATGTCGAGGAAGGCATTTATGCACACGTTAATGCTACAGATATGATGGTGTGAATCACATCATGGGGCCTACCTGAGGTCAAAAATGCTGTACGGCTGACCAGGGAACAACGCCGGACTCGATAAGTACCTCCTGATTCATATTATTTTCACCTATGCATGATTAGCTGAAATTAAACTTGTAAATAATTTTCTTGCATGAGATGATTAAGTTCAATTTTATTTTTCAGCGTAGCAAGGGTTAGGTACATTTAGGGAGTAAATTTCAATAGTGATGCCTTGGGGAGCGAACATGTGTAGGATAAGAAACGTGTGTTAAGATATGATCTTCTATAACAATAAGAAACGTGTGTTGAGATATGATCTTCTGTAATATTAAGAAACGTGTATTATGATCTTATATAACGTGTGGTCTTCTAACATGATATTCGTGTGTGTAAATATATTAATCAGAATAGATGGCAATCAGTATGTGTTTTATACCCATTGGGATAGGATAGTTTTTGGCATGCTGCATTGATAATTTTAATCATCGAGAGAAAGTTCATTGACATCACGAAGATATGAACCAGTGACCAGTCATGCACATTACAGTGGATAGTTAGAGTCTGTTTCATCAATAAGTAATATGTATTTGACCAGTAAATGAAAATTTGCTGTTAGGAAGTAGATGTTCTGTCATATAACTAATTTTTGTGATTTGGTTGAGATTAGCTTTGAAATAAGACCTTTAAGATACGAACGCTAGGAGCAGGTAACGTACCGGTGATATAATGGAACGAGATATTTGAATATAGTGCAGGCAAATGAAGTAAATGTTTCTCGATATGTTATGATAAATCCTGGTAAGAATTGCACCAGTGGACATGTGAAGTGTGAGATAAATTGAAAGCGTTGTATGTCCATGAATAATTGATACTGTAGCCCAAAGGGAGCTAGGTTATATGGAAGAAGATTTTTGAAAAGAACATATGAAGTTAATTACAACGGAGAGATATTAGTCTGTGGTGACAGAAAGGTTGCCGTGCGTGTTAAAGAAATGAAAGTGACGCGTTCTCGGATAAGATGTTCTTACCTGCTCTGAGTGTATATTAAAGGAAAATTTAAACTGCGTTGTTTAGGGTAATAAAATGAAAGAATAAATGTCATTGGTTATATAATTCCGATTGAATTATTTAGGAACAGCATATTGAGGTTTTTAAAGATTTAATAATATTTCATGATAGTCCGTTGTAAGATTGGAAATTATAGGTCACTGTAATGTTGCGATCCAGGTGGTCGAAAGTTCGATTCCAGACCAAGTCAATGAACATGATTTTCCTGGCAATTATGAATATGACTGATTTTGTTTCATTGCATATGCGAATTGCATTTTACTGTGCATTTGGCAATGCAAATTTTGATTTGCAGTTGCAAACCTTTGTGTTTGATGTGAATTCATTTCATGTGGTTGTGTGTTTGAGGCAATAAGGTTCTGTCCTATTGTCATAGATTCAGTGTAGATTAAGTTTTTGGTGGGAATTCAAATTAGTTTAGGACCCTTCGCTACAAAGTGATTGTTTATTTTATGTGTTAGTGAAACAGCTGATTATGTGTATGTGAAGTAATATCGTAATGGTAAATTAAAATGTTAACTTGAGTTTATTTGCATCAGGAGTAGTTATCGATACGGTCGCGTTCCGTGTTAAGTGTACATAGATGAGAGGAGGAAGCCGATATGAAAGAATGATTTAATAATTTTAATGATATGAAAATTTTAATGTTTTAATAATTTCAGGTCTAATAATTTTAGATTTTATAATTTTTGGAGTTCATGAATGATTTCTTTCTTTCTTTCTTTCTTTCTTTCTTAATCTGATTACCCTTCAGAGTTGGCTTTTCCCTCGGACTCAGCGAGGGATCCCACCTCTACCGCCCATGAATGATTTAAAAAATTTAATGAGTTAATAATTCTAAGATATGGTATTTTTAACAGATAACATTTCGGAAGATTTAATAATTTCTAAGAGCTTCAAGATTCAATGATTAAACTTATTGTAATGATTTAATAATTTTTAATAATAATAAGTTTTTGATAATTTAATTATTTTGACAGTATAATGATTTAGTGATTCAGTATCTAGTTCAAATGTGTATATTCAGAAAGAACTTTATATTTTTCAATGGTTCATGGATAGAAGGGAGAGTGGATAAGGAGTAATGAGTTTATGTATAGAGGAATGTATTACTAATTTATTTTTGATTTCAAAGGTCACTCTGATAAAAGTGATTAATGTAATAACGGTCAACTATATTACCTTTTTGAAATATGGTGTTAATCAAATATAATAACAACCGAGATGTATTAGTAAAAGGAACAAGTTGATTAAATTAATGTCGGCAAATGATAATGAGAGGTAATAAGAGTTCAAGTAAATGAAATGTATTTGGATGAATTTGGAATTCATTAATAAGATTGTTGTTTTTCATGGCAATAATTGATGATGGAAGTAAATTGATTGGATACTTAGGCTGATGAATTCCATTAGATTAAGGCACTAGTTAGTGGCTTGGAGTGAATAATTGAGTGTATTAAACAAATTGTATACATGAATTAAACCATATTATGGTTATAGTTGACCGGAGGTTATGAGTGACGTATCCATTGTGATAGTACATATATCACTCCCTCGCACTATATGTAGAAGTGAGGAATATTATTGTCAGAATTCGATTTTATTATTATTATTATTATTATTATTATTATTATTACCTGCATTTCAATTGTACTGTATATTTTGTCATTAATATTTGCAAGCTGGGAGGTCTCCATATATGGTAGGTATGAGTAATTTGTTTTGTACAACGGCTGGGAAAACATTGCTATTTTGAACTTGGAAAATTTGGATGAGTCATGTGTCTACCCCAGTGTTTGATGAGATGAGCTTGTTGTTGTGCTCGGAAAGTTCTATGACTCATGTGAAACACCCCAGAGTTTGTTTTGTCTTAGGACCAAGAAGTAGTTCATGGCGTGGTCTTGACTAGAGGATCTACCATGATTGGCTGGCCAGAATCAATCTAGGCGTATCATGCGAGAGGGAGGGGAACGCTGATGTCTTTAAAGGTTGATCATACGGCGGGAAACCACACACACTGTACGGGAAGGAAGTAATGCGGACACACTGTACGGAGATGAAGTAGTGCGAACACACTGTACGGAGATGAAGTAGAGCGGACAGACTGTACGGGAAGGAAGTAGTGCGGACACACTGTACGGGAAGGAAGTAGTTCGGACACACTGTACGGAGATGAAGTAGAGCGGACACACTGTACGGAGATGAAGTAGAGCGGACACACTGTACGGAGATGAAGTAGAGCGGACACACTGTACGGAGATGAAGTAGAGCGGACACACTGTACGGGAAGGAAGTAGTGCGGACACACTGTACGGGAAGGAAGTAGTGCGGACACACTGTACGGGAAGGAAGTAGTGCGGACACACTGTACGGAGATGAAGTAGTGCGGACACACTGTACGGGAAGGAAGTAGTGCGGACAGACTGTACGGAGATGAAGTAGAGCGGACAGACTGTACGGGAAGGAAGTAGAGCGGACACACTGTACGGAGAAGAAGTAGAGCGGACACACTGTACGGAGAAGAAGTAGAGCGGACACACTGTACGGAGAAGAAGTAGAGCGGACACACTGTACGGAGATGAAGTAGAGCGGACACACTGTACGGGAAGGAAGTAGTGAGGACACACTGTACGGAGATAAAGTAGTGAGAACACACTGTACGGAGATAAAGTAGAGCGGACACACTGTACGGAGATAAAGTAGAGCGGACACACTGTACGGGAAGGAAGTAGTGCGGACACACTGTACGGGAAGGAAGTAGTGCGGACACACTGTACGGGAAGGAAGTAGTGCGGACACACTGTACGGAGAAGAAGTAGAGCGGACACACTGTACGGAGATGAAGTAGAGCGGACACACTGTACGGGAAGGAAGTAGTGAGGACACACTGTACGGAGATAAAGTAGTGAGGACACACTGTACGGAGATAAAGTAGAGCGGACACACTGTACGGAGATAAAGTAGAGCGGACACACTGTACGGGAAGGAAGTAGTGCGGACAGACTGTACGGGAAGGAAGTAGTGCGGACACACTGTACGGAGAAGAAGTAGAGCGGACACACTGTACGGAGATGAAGTAGAGCGGACACACTGTACGGGAAGGAAGTAGTGCGGACACACTGTACGGGAAGGAAGTAGTGCGGACACACTGTACGGGAAGGAAGTAGTGCGGACACACTGTACGGGAAGGAAGTAGTGCGGACACACTGTACGGAGATGAAGTAGTGCGGACACGCTGTACGGAGATGAAGTAGTGCGGACACGCTGTACGGAGATGAAGTAGTGCGGACACGCTGTACGGAGATGAAGTAGTGCGGACACGCTGTACGGGAAGGAAGTAGTGCGGACACGCTGTACGGAGATGAAGTAGTGCGGACACGCTGTACGGGAAGGAAGTAGTGCGGACACACTGTACGGAGATGAAGTAGAGCGGACAGACTGTACGGAGATGAAGTAGTGCGGACACACTGTACGGATATGAAGTAGAGCGGACACACTGTACGGAGAAGAAGTAGAGCGGACACACTGTACGGAGATGAAGTAGAGCGGACACACTGTACGGAGATGAAGTAGTGCGGACACACTGTACGGAGATGAAGTAGTGCGGACACACTGTACGGAGATGAAGTAGTGCGGACACACTGTACGGAGATGAAGTAGAGCGGACAGACTGTACGGAGATGAAGTAGTGCGGACACACTGTACGGAGAAGAAGTAGAGCGGACACACTGTACGGAGATGAAGTAGTGCGGACACACTGTACGGGAAGGAAGTAGTGCGGACATACTGTACGGGAAGGAAGTAGTGCGGACACACTGTACGGAGATGAAGTAGTGCGGACATACTGTACGGGAAGGAAGTAGTGCGGACACACTGTACGGAGATGAAGTAGTGCGGACACACTGTACGGAGATGAAGTAGTGCGGGCAGACTGTACAGGAAGGAAGTAGTGCGGACACACTGTACGGAGATGAAGTAGTGCGGACACACTGTACCAGAATTAAGTAGTGCTAACACGCTGTACCGGAATGAAGTACTGCGGACACACAATACGGGAGTGAAACTGGATATACGGTACTGGAGTGACACTGCTGTACTATACTGGACTGGACTTCCAACGTTTGTGAAACGTACTCTTTTTATGTTTGTGAAAAGTGACTGACAAACAACTAAGTACTATATCACTTTGTGGCGGCCTGGTATTACATGTTGCTGAAAGTTGGGAGGTGCTGTATCTCAGACTTTCCATAATTTATGTTCAGGAACGACAAGCGTGTGTTGCTCAAATGTACATATCTTTACAACAAGTGTTAAAGTCAGTGAACATAGTATTACGAGGTACAGAATTTTTGTGTGATATTATATATATATTTTTTGCTAGTTGTTTTACGTCGCACCGGCACAGATAGGTCTTACGGCGACGATGGGACAGGAAAGGGCTAAGAGTGGGAAGGAAGCGGCCGTGGCCTTAATTAAGGTACAGCCCCAGCATTTGCCTGGTGTGAAAATGGTAAACCACGGAAAACCATTTTCAGGGCTGCCGACAGTGGGATTCGAACCTACTATCTCCCGAATACTGGATACTGGCCGCGCTTAAGCGACTGCAGCTATCGAGCTCGGTGTGATATTATAAGTGCCGATTATGAGAATCGGCAAGTCGTGTTGATACAGAGACAGTGAAGGGTTCTTATCTACATATATGTACATTGTTCAACGGAATAACCGCAAATGGTGGCTTAGTTCTCGCTTTCGCTTTCCCACTGTTTTCTTTGTTGTTGTATTAAATATGGAGTCTCCTAGTAATATTTTGTTTGTGTATTATAAGTGTATTTTGGTGCGTTGATGAGGTGCTCATGCACGGATTTTATTGAGAATATAGTTACATATTTTGAATCAGTGGAGTTATTGATGAACCCAGGTGCAGTGCCTACCTATTTAGTCGTTTTCAGAAGGTTAGGTAAGGCCTGTAGCAGATGTACCAGTACGCAGCTTTTATGTACACGCCCTGGAATATAAAGAATTTTCATGCTCTATCTAAATTCGAGGAATCCATTCTGGTGAACTCTGGCGCCCATACTACGGACATTTTGATTAATTATTTTTATTAATTTAATTTATTTCAAGCATTTTATTTATCTATATTTGTATTTATGATATTTTGTTATTGTTTATTAGTATTCACAAAATAGTTACACCATGTACAGTGAAATGTTAGCCGAACTCCTTTATTTTGTGTAGGGATTTTTTATTTGCCAAAGTTTATCTTTTACTTAATAAATTTGTGTTTTTATCAAAACATTCTCATTCAGATCTTTTTATTTAATTTATCTTCTCTCTTATCTTTCCTGCTCAATAATTTAAGGTGAGTTACATTGTTCGAAGATATCTCTGTGGGTCTTACCCGTTTAGCGGTCCTGGGATTCATTTTTGCCGGTGCCACATTTCAAAGGCTGGAAGGGTAGAGGGTTGAGTATAGAAAACAATGTAGTTCCATTAACAAAAACAAAGTTAGTACCATTATCGCAAAAGAAAAATGACTGTACAGTAAGTCCGATCATGAACCCCTTGGTACCATTACTGCAAGTGAAAACAGATTGCCAGTATCTTGAACGGTTCATGAGTTTATTGAAGTGGACATTTTCGCTGAATAACGCTGTATTGATATTATATTTCGTTGCGTTACCGAAGTTCCTCTCTTAGGATTTGAATAGATTTTTATTCAGATGTATCTTGAAGTAGAATGCACCGTTTTGTGTGGGAATGACTCAGATGAGCGTTTCTGAGAAGAACGATCTATGTTCTTTTTACAGTTCAGAGAGTTCGAGGTTAAGGGTGCCCCTTCCCTTGTTGGTATACTTTATACTTCCATGCACCAAAGAAAGGTGCTGGATGTTATCTTAATGCGTTTCACACCAGGGGCCAATTAATGAAGATTTTTTCTTATAGAAAGACGTAGTGCACGGTGCTCTAAACGAGAATGAAATTGCTTTCACTTGAATGTGCTTGCCATTGCCCTCTCATTTTCTCCAAGCAGTTCGTGGAAAGTAAATGACACGTGATAGATTCAGGATAATACACGAGGTGCAGTATGTCCTTAAAATACAGCCTTCTGATTTTTCAGATTAGGCGACAATGAGCCAATCCATGAGCATAGTTCAAGTGTTCATGAATGTACATTGACCGCTATCTCTCCGGAATAGTTCTGTATTGCATTGTAGTTGAATTTTTCTCCTGTTATCATGTTTTATTCCAATTATAAACTGCTTGTCATCGTGTTGTAACGTTTACTACCGGGCCAGTTGGCCATGCGGTTAGAGGCCCGCAGCTGTGAGCTCGCATCCGAGAGACAGTGGGTTCGAACCCCACTGTCGGCAGCCCTGAAGATGGTTTTTTCGTGGTTTCTCATTTTCACACCATGTAAATATTGGAGCTGTACCTTAAATAAGGCCACGGCCGCTTACTTCCCAGTCCTAGCATCCCTATCCCATCGTTGCCATAAGACCTACCAGTATCGGTGCCACGTAAAGCATCATCATCATCATCTGTTTACCCTCCAGGTTCGGTTTTTCCCTCGGACTTAGCGAGGGATCCCACCTCTACCGCCTCAAGGGCAGTGTCCTGGAGCTTCAGACTCTTGGTCGGGGGATACAACTGGGGAGTATGACCAGTACCTCGCCCAGGCGGCCTCACCTGCTATGCTGAACAGGGGCCTTGTGGAGGGATGGGAAGATTGGATGGGACAGGCAAGGAAGAGGGAAGGAAGCGGCCGTGGCCTTAAGTTAGGTACCATCCCGGCATTCGCCTGGAGGAGAAGTGGGAAACCACGGAAAACCACTTCCAGGATGGCTGAGGTGGGAATCGAACCCACCTCTACTCAGTTGACCTCCCGAGGCTGAGTGGACCCCGTTCCAGCCCTCGTACCACTTTTCAAATTTCGTGGCAGAGCCGGGAATCGAACCCGGACCTCCGGGGGTGGCAGCTAATCACGCTAACCACTACACCACAGAGGCGGTCGCCACGTAAAGCAAATTTTAAAAAAGTAATGTTTGCTATAGTGGCTTTCTGAGCTGCTGACCCGGCTCTGTCTTGAACTGAGGACTGGAAAAGGGTGTTCTCAGCCTCAAGTGAGGCACACGACTGAAGACGTGTGTTACCATCCCACTCTTAGCCATCCTAATGAGTTTATCTGTCTGCCAAGCGAATGCTTGGAATGATACCCAATTGAGTGGTCACAGCCGTCTCCTTTCTGAACTCGGTTAAAGGCAAACGTGCACATAATAATAATAATAATAGGAATAATAATTTTTGCCGTGTGCCGCCTCCGCGTTCTAGTGAATTCTAGAGGTAGCGAGACTATCTCTCACCTGGGGGACACGGGTTTGATTCCCGGCCAGGTCATGGATTTTTAACTGGATCTGAGGGCTGGTTCCAGTTCCACTCACCTTACGTGAGAACAATTGAGAAGCTATCTGACGTTGAGATAGTGGCCCAGATCTAGAAAGCCAAGAATAACGGCCGAGGGGATTCATCGCACTGACCACGCATCATTTGGTAATATGCAGGCCTTCGGGCTGATCAGCAGTCACTTAGTAGGCCAAATTCCATCAGGGTGCTATCGCCATGGGAGGATAGGTTTGCATCCCACTAACTACACTTACAGTTTTGGAGACGCCGAGGTGCAGAAATTTAGTCCAGAAGGAGTACTTTTACGTGTCAATAAATCTACCGATACGAGGCTTACGTAATTGAGCACTTCCAAATACCACCGGACTGAGCCGGGATCGAACCTGCCAAGTTAGGGTCAGAAGGCCAGCGCCTCAACCGTCTGAGCCACTCAACCCGGAAGGACTGAGAGACAGGAAAACCCGGGCCTTATGAACTTAGGTTGGTGCGTTCGATCGCATTTCAGTCCAGTGGTATTTGGAGATGCTCAAATACATCCGCCTTACCCTACGTGTCGGTAAATTTACCTCCTGCGAGACCAAATTTCGGAACCTTGGCGTCTCCAAAGACAATAAAAATAAGTTAGAAGAACGTAAAACCAGTAACACTATTGTTCTTATTGGCTGTACGTCCCAGTCCTGCTCACTGCTAAACGATGTGAGTAGAGACTTTTGGTTCAAAGGGCCCTGGGTTCGATTGTAGGCTGGGCAGGAATGTTAGCCGCATCTAAATTTATCTTGCTCGAGGGCTGGGTGTTTGTGTTTGTTTTAATACATACCTGCATGTGCACACAAAACACCACACTACCGACCATTTCATAAACAGGCAATAACAAGTGCGGTACTTCGGCATTAGGAAGGGCATCCGTCCTTCAAACTGGGATTAATCCAAATGCAGTGCCAAGCAATTATGAAATAGTCTAGGAAGAAAAATAATATTGGTTTTACTTCCCGCCAACTACATTTATGGTTTTCGGAGAAGCCGAAGCACCGAAATTTCGTCTTGAAGATTTGTTTTACACGTCCGTAAATCTACGGACACGAAGCTCGTGTAGTTGGACGCCTTCAAATATCACGGGACTGACTCAGGATTGGACCCGTCAACTTGAGCCCATAAAGCCAGCGCTCTAACGACTGAATCACTCAGCGCGGCACACGTGCGCCTACACTACAGCCATCACACGCACGAAGTACACAGGGCTATTATTCACATCGCCTCGAGCCCATGAACATGAGCTTTCTGGGCTCAAGTTGACGGGTTCAATCCTGAGTCAGTCCCGTGATATTTGAAGGCGTCCAACTACACGAGCTTTGTGTCCGTAGATTTAAGGAACTGTAAAACAAATTTTCATGACGAAATTTCGGTGCTTCGGCTTCTCCGAAAACCATAAATGTCGCCCCCCCCCCCCACCGACTTTGCGGAAAAAAATATTTTTATTCCATTTTAGCCGACTGAAACTAGGAATTACAGGAATTATTAAAACAAGCAATTTGTACAAGCCCTGTTGTTTTATCAAATAATTCTTTCCTTTAGTTTCTTTAACTATTAGCGGAAGTACGCATAAAATGTCGTTCGTCTCTGCTAATCGGTTTGTATAGCGGCACAGGAAGTAGTGGAGACTTTGAATGTGCTGTTTTTTTTTTTTTTTACTTCGGGGGGGCCCCCGAAGCCCGCTCCCCCCGCGTGACCAACGACTCAATCTACATGGCCTCCGACATGCTATTATTTCTAAGAAGAAGAAAGAGATAGCAGGGAAGAGTGGGAAGTGATACAAGGAGTATCTGCCGGTTTCCGAGTCAGACTCGCTACCACGGCAAAGTTTGTGTTGGTTGGATAGTGTTAAGGTATGGTATTGAAGGGTCAGGGAAAAACCACATAGGCAGAAAGAAGAAAGAGCCTACATGTAAAACCTGACATCTTGTGATAGCACATGCAAGGATGTGGGCTGGAAAAAGACCAGAGGTTGTGTTAGTTAGGAACAGGTAACATGCACAAAAACATTAACCAATTCCTCGCCATTCCATCGCCTGGGGATCAGTCCGTCTGGGCACTGCTGGGACTAGCGCGGTCCTTGCCGGCTGCGGAGCCATGCGTCAAGTACCACTAGGGCCTGTCGCACGACTCCCCCTCCTTGGGGTACCTCGTACCCAGTCTCCGATCCCGGAGAATGAGGCCAAGCCCGCCGAGGCGGGGGCCTCCTGGAATGGGGTGGGTCATGGCGCCGGGCCTCCCTCCTCTCTGCCCGCGCCATGGCCCTGTAGACTGGGCAACTGCGGTGGGAGGCCGGGTGGCCCCCCGCGCAATTGGCGCACACCGGCGCCTCCTTAATTGTTGCGCAGGCCGTGTAGTGGTGATCACCACCACAGCGGTTGCACTTCACTTGGAGTCCACAGCTAACTTGACGGTGGCCCCACCTCAGACAGCGGAAACACTGCAAGAGCTGCTGAGGGGGACGTTTGACTCTCACCTGACTGCCGGTACCCGCTGAGGTCCTCTCCTGATTGGCTCCTCGGTTGACTGCTGTCCTGGGAGCAGTCCTGGGTTGCGGCTTGGCGGTCCTCTCCTGGTGAGCCAGCGACGCCTTCTGCTTCCTGGTGCGGCGTCGTCGTCTTCTTCTTCTTCCCGGGGGTTGCTTCTCGGCGGGGGAAGAGGCCTCGTCCTGGTGGCCCTCCTCCCGGCCTGGTGACCCCAGGGTAGCTGATGGTTCCGCTGCGTCGCCGTCTTCTTCCTTCTCCTGGCTGGCGGCGGCGGCGTCGGTCGCTGCTAACGCTTGACTGCGTTCCCTGTCCTGTGGGGCGCACATCGAGGTCTGCAGCTCGACAGACGTGCTGTCAGACTGGGCCTGGACAGCAACCTCAGAACGCCAGGGGGCGTCCTCCTCCACAGAAGTCGCACAGTCACGACGCCAGAGAGCGTCATGCCCCACCTCCGTGGTGGCGTCGCTGGTCGCCGGCTGGGTGGCCAGGACTAGGTCGGTATTAACCGCCCTATTCCTTAGCCTCCTCGGCGTCTCCCTGGTCTCCGTCGCGGCCCTGACTGCGCCGGTGTTCATCCCTGGCACTCCGTCCCTGCCTGGTAGACGGATGACCTGGAACAGAGAAGAAAGCTCCCTCTCTGCGTCGCGCATCCGCTCCTGGTCGTGATGCCTGATGATGAGGCCTCCTGGTAGGAAGCTCTCGACGGCCATGGTTGTCGAGATGATCCTGCCTCCTCGGCGAGGGCGCCGCATTCTGTCCAGGACGAGGCCCCGTTCAGAAGTTACAGGGCGCCCCGGCCTGTAGTACACGAGCAGCGCTTCGTGCGCCGGGTCGGTGTAGCCTTCGGAGAAGAAGAAGCCGTTAGGGGGGTCACACCCGTCCCTGTAAGGCTCCGTCTCCACCTCGATCTCCGGGTCCTCCTGTGGCAGCTCCGGCTCGGGTGCCGGGGTCTCCGGCACAGGTTCCAGCGTCTGCGGCTCCGTGTTGTTCTCCGGTGACGGTGTCATGCCGGTGAAGAGATCTCGGATCAAGTGCCCGATCGCCACCGCCCGTTCCTGGGTCGTCATCGTATCCGCCTGGTTGTCCATCCTGGTCCTCCTGTAACAAACTCTGAAAGAGAAAGAGCGAGCACTGAAAAGTGCTCAGCTCAGACAATGCTCTTTCGAAGATGTACTAACAAGTACAGCTGCCTGACTAGTACTGGGAAAGTACAGAGCGCCTGGCAAGGAGAGAGAGAGCGAGCGGGAGGAACACGTCCTTCCACTACGGCTGTCGAACTCGTCCTTATGTGCTGTGAGAAAGGGTACCAGGTATATATATATATATATATTGCCAAGGTCATGGACACTGAGCTACGATTCACCCGCTTGCGCGCGCATTCGTCAGTCTGGCAGTCTCTTTGTGTATGTTGGATATTCGGCCCGAAGGCTGGTCTGATCCTCTACAGCTCCACAATCAGCTGTCATAGATAGCCTAGTTGTCACTGAAGAGGCATACTAGGGAAATGAGGAGTGAGGTAGTTTCCCGTTGCTTTCCTCACTGTGCTAGATGTTGCTATTACATATCAGTCTGCCAAGCCCACTGAAATGCGTGCACCAGCCGACCCTATGAGCGATATTTTCACACCATTCATAACAGGGACTGTCTGCATGAGGAACAGTATTACTAGAATCGCTCATACCTCGGTCACGTTCATGTTATCGAAGCCAAATTTGAGACTGAGACAGGTCAATGAAAGTAACAAATTTATTCTAGCCCATACCAGAAGACATAGTGCACTGTAAATACTACATCCCGCCAGCAAAGGCATGGCAATCTCTTTAGAGTCTGTTATTTTCTTAGTGTGTAGTCAAATACTAAAAGGTCCGACTCGTTGGCTGAATGGTTAGCGTACTGACCTTCGGTTCAGAAGGTCCCGGGTTCGATTCCCCGCCGGGTCAAGGATTTTAATCGCTTCTGATTAATTCTTCAGGTTCGAAGACTGACTATTTGTGTATGTACCAACACTCTCCTCTTCATATTCATACAACACACCACACTACCAACCACCGCAGAAACGCGCAATAGCGATTACATTCCTCCATATAGGGTTAGCGTCAGGAAGGGCATCCGGCAGTAAAACAGAGCCACATCCACATGTGCGACGGAGTTTGCGCCCGCGACCCCACAGGTGTGGGAAAAGCGGTAGAAAAAGAAGAAGAAGAAGAAGTCAAATACTAAAGGATTTTGAATTGTATAATCACACCGTACTTCTATTTAATTTTAATAAATGTATAACACTGTTCCTTTGGTGAAAGTTTTATTGAATCAAAACATCAAAAAAACTATTATTATCGCACTTACGTTGGTAAATTGTCAACCGTTACCTCGCTCAGAGAGCATAAAAAACCACTTTGTAGATTTTTTCAATTTTGATGTATATACCCACCTCCCCGGCCCGCTATATCTCATTCATCCGGGTACGTGTTGTTGGCTGGACATTTTTTGCCCCCCACCACCACTTCTAATTCCCAATCGCCGCTACTGCTGAGATCCCATCTTTTTCTATCAATCCATGATTTCAGTTAAGTCTACATAGCCTACACAACGAATGAAAGGAGTGAGTTCGTATACAGTCTCCTTCACAAGCTGTTTTTTCGCTTGCCCTGTGCCTGTCTGGATGCCGGTCGCAGTGTATGTGCCACGATGTTCTCGAGAGGGAAGCTAAGTCATGTTCGCAACCAGCAGCTTACTGCAAGCAAGTCACGTAGCTAAGTACGCCTTTGACACCAATATAATGCATTATTTAAGAGCACAGCACAAGCTAACCTTTTCTCCCTGCATAATTACAGTACCACAATTAACAGCGTTGTATGACGTAAATGCCTGACGCCAGCCTCTGTTTCTCCTTTACTTTCAGAGTTTCCCCGAATAAGTAGGAGAATCTAGGAAGAAAATCCCCTCGCGTATCTCTGTGATAGCTGGAGAAGAAGGCTCGATTTTTGGATCCCAGATCTCAACACAGTTATAAGACACGGTATTCTAATAGTTTATTTTTAAGGGTAAGGAAGAGGTTACATAGCCCATGTGATAGTGGTGTGTCCGATTCAGGCGGAAGGACGGACGTGGATTCGATTCCCTGTCAGGAAATCGAAAAATTTAGAATCGTTGTTCCCATTTCTGGCCAGGTATATGACCCTGAGGTAAACTCAGACTTCAGAAAAAATTAGTACCAAGGTAATACTTGGAGGCCAAGGCGACCAGTTATAGGGCTAACCACTCAGCCCAACTTAATGCCGAGATTTCAAATGGTGGAAACCTTTAATCTGCAACCACGTTGGTCGCCTATTGTAAAACGTTACTGACACGCTCCTGATTGTCAGGCGTCATTTGAAACACCCCTATTCTACTATTACTTTTATTAGCGTCACTGTTAGGCTTCCATTGAAATATTCTACTGATTAAAAATAATTATCATTATCCGAAAATCTGGATAAATGTGCGCCAGAGTACACCAGAGGATCCTCAGATTTAAATAGTAATAGGCTAGTGTTAGATATAACGAAAATATCATCCTAGGTCAAGTTTATGAACTACAAATCTGATATTATTTTGGGCCTTACCTAATACCCCCTGGAAACTACAGAATTGAAGAATAACACGCCATAAGGATTTCTTCACGAACAATCGACAAACAAACTAGAAAAATAAATATATTCAAATAAATATTTCAAAACAAAGTATCATAAAAAATAATGAAAAGTATTCAATGAGAATGGCATTCGTAACAATTAGTAACACGACGTCTCTCTTATACTTCCGCTGAAAATATATTGATGCCTTTTAATTCGACATTTTACCAGACCCACATTTGTTCTCCCACAATTCTCATTACTTACTGAGATTATAGTTGTATAGTAGTTTTGTATCACGCGAATACATAATAGTTGGCATTTCGTTCCATTTCCATGACTCGAACGGTCTTCTCTGTTCGCTAGCACGCGTATGAGAGCCGACTTCCCCTTCCGAGGAAATTGTTGATAATCTCGACTTGAGCTCACTCAACAAAATACAGACTGTTAATCTTTAAGATTAATGGCGTTAACACTACCGTTACACTATATATTTTACTAAATGAGACCTGTTAGTAATACACTAATCTCCACACTGTGGAAATGGACTAAACGTAAAGATGTTTAATAAAATCACGTTAATAGCTTTTAGACATGATCATCTCCTCACTCCTCCTGTACTGTTTTACAAAAAGGAATATACTGTGTGAGCAACCTCATAACTTCACTCATTCACTGCTGCATTATAATATGTCCTTTGCTTATTACATATTTTTTTTCAGTTATCTTTACGTTGCACCGACTCAGATAGGTCTCGTGGTGACGATCGGGTAGGAAAGGGCTGGGAGTGGGAAGGAAGCGGCCGTGGCCTTAATTTAGGTACAGAACCAGCATTTTTCTGTTGTGAAAATGGGAAACCACGGAAAACCATTTTCAGGGCTGGCGACAGTGGGATTCGAATCCACTACCTACCGAATGCAAGCTGAAAGCTGCACGCCCCTAACCGCACGGCAAAATCGCTCAGTGCTTATTGCATCTCCCACCTTGTAGGCTCAGTAGCACCCTATGTTTGCAGAGCTAGCTAGAGCAATCCAAGCGTTCATTGCATCTCTCCTTGCAGGAAGCAATCTTTTCATCTGAGGCATAGAATAACCCAAGCGCTCACCCCAAAATACAACTTGCACAATACCTAGCCCCCTTACAGATATAATACTCAAATAATCCGTCTGATCTCCGTCAAACTGCAATATCTAAACTAATAATAATATGCCACTTTATAAAATATGCATACGCTAATCGTAAGTGATAGAGGCTGTCTGTCTGTTAGGTCATCAGCCCGAAGGCTGGTTGGATCCTCAAATCGCACCACTACAGGTTGTGCGGTTATAAGGAAATCGCAAAAACCAATGGCAGCACCAAAATGAGGCGTACTAGGCAAGACGAGGAGTGAGGTAGTTTGCCATTGCTTTCCTCACTGGGTCAGAAAGTGCTATTGCAGCACGACTGACCCTATGAGCAACACCTTTCATAACACTCAGATACACTAGTCGTGCTCTGAATGCCATTACTCAGCACTACCCATACCCCAGTAACTTCCATATTGTCACAGCCATGGATGAGACTGGGACTTCGGTGAAAGCTACACTTTACTCTGGCCTGTGCCAAGAGATGGATACAAAAGTACTGTATCCATCAAGAAATGGAAGCAGGCAAGTGATAGAGGCTATATTTCGTAAATTTAGGGGTTATAATATGAGCACATTACAACTTTCCTTTCTTCCAGTGACCTTCATGACACATACGGAGATTGTTTTAACTAAATATACTTGATTAAAATGGCTTTCAGTATTGTTAGACTACACAACAACCTCCAATTTGTATTTTTCACTCACGTTGAGGTAATTAATCCTTATTGATTTTATTTAATACTATATATAATACTGTCAAGATACAATATGTCTACGAACGATGCTGACATGAACTTACAACTAAATGCACCACAAGGCACTCGTGCCCGCGACCGAACTCGAACCGGCAGCATATCACCTACGAGAACGCTAGGCTCTTGGGAGACTCGTAGGTTATTTTGTGAATCCAGACATAAAGAGTCTGTTTCTGGCAGGACTTTGTCAGAAGATTGTAAAGGGCTTAAATTATAATTACTCATGAGCCTCGGAAGATATCTCCATAGTTAGGGGTACTAATATGCTTGCCGGTACCGTAAGAGAACCAGGAACCATGCAGGGTCCGTCTAACAGGTGATAGCAAAGACATTGCCAGCTACCATGATATTTAAAATTAAATGCTGTATTTAAAATGTCAATGTTTTTAGATTTTCAGCAACTCTTCAGACAAAAGCGGCAAACTAAGTCTACTGTAGCTAGAGGAGATTAGGGCGTGGCAAGTTTAGTGAGGGGAAATTGTGTAATTTGAGCATGACTTTGCCTGTTGGAAGGGGTGAGGAGTGGAAGGAGTCAGCGGATAAGAGAATAGCGGTGCTCATCTTACAAAATCCCTACGTAAACAAATAGCTATTGTTGTTGCCTCGCATAAAGGACTGGAATATTTGGTTCGCTAGAACAGTGTTGCCTACCTAGTAAGAGTGGAAGTCATTGATTGATTGATTGATTGATTCATTCATTCATTCATTCATTCATTCATTCGTTCATTCATTCATTCATTCATTCATTCATTCATTCATTCATTCACTGATGTTTTTCTTTTGCTAGGGCTTTACGTCGCACCGACACAGATAGGTCTTATGGCGACGATGGGATAGGAAAGGACAAGGAGTTGGAAGGAAGCGGCCGTGGCCTTAATTAAGGTACAGCCTCAGCATTTGCCTGGTGTGAAAATTGGAAACCACGGAAAACCATTTTCAGGGCTACCGATAGTGGGATTCGAACCTACTATCTCCCGGATGCAAGCTCACAGCCGCGCGCCTCTACGCGCACCGCCAACTCGCCCGGTCACTGATGTTTTAAAGGACAAAGTAATCTCGATAATCAGCCCCAGCGTGGAAGTATGTTTGAAAACGTACCATATATTAATGCGTTGTCTGTAACATGGACCTACCGAGATCTGAACGCAGGGTTCAGTGGAGAACGACTAGGAACAAAAGGAAACTCTTCACTATGCAGGCGGTGAAGAGATGAAATAAAATCAGGTATAGTTCTCCACTGTGCTGAGGAACCAGGGATGAAATAAAAGAAAATGTACTTACTGTGCTGGGGAATAAACGACGAAAAAATTATACGATGCGGACCGATGACGCACTCTTACGCAAGAGGTGTACACAGTGTCCGTCCTCAGCCCGAACGCACGCTCTGGCACGACGAAGTCAACCAGCTCGTACACGTTTACACGTTCGTGCGTCATGTCTCATTGCGGTTGCAGCATCAAATACACAGTTTTGGAGGTAGTCACGGTCCTGTATTTCACTTTTGTAAATTCATTCCTTCATATGGCCTCAGAGGTAAAATTTCATGGGATTTAAATCGGGGCTTCGAGCTGGCCACTGCACAGGATCATCTTGACTAACCCAGGGTGTGACAACGACTCATTATATGTATAGATGTCAGGACTCAATCACAATCCTGTGAAAGCAATATAAACTTTGCAGGGTACAGGAACGGGCCTGAGTAACGATCCACTAAGGCGGAATGATACATCTACACTGACAGTGGTACGCTGGGCTACCCAAAGAATTTCCAAAGATGTACACGAACAAGGTAGAATATTTGAAAGGTTGAAAAGACTCAGGAGAATTAGGAAAGCTGCAGTGGAAAACAGGGGAAAAAATAGTATCACGAGGTTTTTCATTCCCACCTCCAAAGTTGGGGGTGGCCGGGGCTCCAGCTAAACTAGTAACTCTTGGGCCTGAGCATTAGAATTTAATTTGTTTCGTTTTCAAGAACATTTAGCATATGTTTTTTCACACATTTAGCTTACATTCTTCGGTGTTTTGGCGCAGAGGTCACAGAAACCCACTCCAATACCAATTTCTACCGTCCGTTCTTGTCCCTTGAACGACGTACCCTCCACTATGGCCTCCGAATTTCTTTCACCTTCCCGCTATCAGACCTCTATGATGTTTTCCCCTTCCCCAAACACGATTCCTACGTACTCGTCCATCCTCCGTGCCCTCAACCGGGATCATCCCTCCCTTTCCCAGCTCCTTCAAGGCCCACCCCCTCCTTCCCCACACTTCATCCAGACCCCATTTCACCTATACCCTACACTACCGCACCCTAAGGTGGTGACCAACTCCGAACTGTGACGGGACGCCCCACACAGACTCCCAACACGCCCCATATCTTCCTTACTGAGTTTTAAAGTGCCGTCGCTGCGCTGTGCGTTGTTGACGTCGCCGTCCTTTCCAACTTCATTATAATGTCAAGGAAAGAAGCACCTTCATAAATCAAATTTTCTGTTCAATCCATTTTTCGTTTGTTCACTGTCTTTTCATGCACCATACTTCTAGTCTCACACACATTAAAGGCTTGGTTTCTCACAACCGACGCATGCGAGGTGCGAGGTGCGAGGCGGGCCTCGCACAAATCCAGACTACACGAGCTTATGCAAGTGGTTTCTCAAGCTGCGCGGTGCGCAGTGTGCGCAACCTCGCAGAGAGACCTCGCAGCGTCACCGCGCACTGATTCGTCCGGCCAGATTAGTGCGAGGCGACATTGTTTCTGTTCTTGTTTTTACTGTTTTAAGCAACACGATGAGCTTTACGGACGAAGTGGACAAGGAACCGATTAAAGAAGTTCGAATACACCCAGTGTTGCATAACTTACAACACAAGAGCTACAAAAACAACGTTGTGAAAGACAACTTATGGAAAATGATATCACTGAAGTTGGATAGAACAGCTAATAACTGTTGCTAGTTTTATGTACTTTACGATGGTCTTGAGAAGGAAAGAGTTCGTAAAAACAGAAACTCCAAAAACGGAGGTACCAGACGATTATTGTTAATTTACTGTCATTTGGAACCTCCGTTCTTGGGATTCTTTGTTTTTTCGTTGATGTGGTAGCTGCCTCTGTGGATCGGTGGTAGGGTGTCTATTATTCTATTATTATTGTACCGGGCGGTACACCTCCACACCGTTTATTTAAAAGTTGCGCCAGTTGAAACTCCTCTTCTGGAGGAAGTCTGAACTTTATCTACGGTCTTAATTTCCAAATTTCTCAGAAGATGTCACTACCTGGAAAATTTTGAGTTTGTGAACTGTGTCATTTTCGACGTACTTTTGTCTTGCTTGTATTAAGAAGTGTGAACTTTCTCTTCTAGAGGACACTACTGAAGATCAACAATAGTGCACCCTAGTGCGGAGTCAAAGAACTATTTTGGTGGAGAAAATTTAATTTCAGGAGTTTGTTCTTTGTTAAATTTCTTTCTGTCATTGTTTAAGTTGGCAATATTTACCCCTTTCTTCCCCTTGTTTTGAATGTATCCAATCACGAATTTTTTCAATTAATTTCTGACCAATCTGGTGTATCTTTCCCCAACTTGAATCTGTTGCGGGGTCCTACCCAATAAAATCTTTGTGGGAGGGTGTTTTCTTTCCCCTAACGCCTAGAACTTTCTGCGAGAGTATTTAAACTGCTGATTTTAGGGTCTCCGAGCGACTTCTGTTCCATCTTTCAGTGTATTAAGTACATAGCAGGAGGCGGGAAGCGCCTCTTTCCTCGGCAGCGGTCAACAATAAGGTAATGGCCGATTAATAAATTTTTTCTTTGCCAGCTCAGCAGTTTAACTTTCGGGGCAGTTTCTAAGCGTTCCCCTATGTAACCTTTTCCTAAAATGTAACTTCTCTTTTCTTCTATTCTCTTGTAAAGCGACATACTGGGATAGAGAGTGTTAACCCTCTCGAGCTCCCACTCACATTGTTTGAGGTGAACTTATTTTTCGCAACCTATTCTTCAGTAATGTAAGTTAGTAGTTTCTTAAGTCACCTCTGTAGTATGGGATTAGCCCTTGCATCAGTGGCCTTAGAGCCAAAATAGGTCTTAAAGACAAAGTGTATTAGGAGTGCAAGTTCGCCTCCTCTCAAATTGTGATTTTAGAGGTCATATATTAACTTTCTTGTCATTTAACAGACCTCAGTAGATTGGGTATTTTGCTCCTGTGTATATGTCCTTTGAGGACGGCTTAAAGGTGGAGTTCGGAGTGGCCTATGATAGGCTTGTATTTTAAGGGGAAGTTGCCCTTTTTGAAAATTGTGTTTCTGCCTCAAGGAGGCTTTTGGATGTAATTGGAAGCCGGTGTTTCTGGCATGTTTGGGGGTTTTCAGCCCCTTTGTTGTATGGTGTTCATTGTAAGGTTGGGCTCATGGCTCAAGAATTATGTTTCTGACCTTTTGAAGCCCCAAATGGGGTACCTATGTAAATGTAATTGTCAATCGTGTTTCGGCTACTAAGTACCTGTTCTATTTGTTGTTACCTAATTTTGACAAGAAAATATAACCTTGTTAAATTTTAAAATTAATTTCACTTTAGTAGCTTGAGACCCCTTCACCACCCAGCACCTTCTTTCATGCATAACTACCACCAAAACACGGTAACAAGTGGTAGCAGAGCGTGGTTGAATGGGTCTCAATTTAGCCCCTTTTGACGGCTAAGCTCTGTTTTGATCCGAACTCTAACCATTTTCTCAGTTGCTGGAAATTTTTTATTGAGGTTTTTCAAAATTTTTCTGTTATCATGCCCGGCCCTCGCGATGTTCTCCTCCTTAACTACTTGCGCAAAGAGGAGTTGATCTACGAATTAACTATTAGAAACGTGCAATCTGGAGGCACGGTTGCTATCGACACTAACAAGCTTAGAGACTCCCTTGATTTGCCCATTTCCATCCCCAATTTGGGAGAGAAAGAAATTGATGACTCTCTTTCCACGATCGTCGAGAACATTACTGGGCTAGCATCGGTCGTTAGTTTTTTTGATGAAAATGATCCGTCTCCTAATCAAATTAAGCGTGTGCAAGGCAGGCTATATCATTTTTCAAATAGAGTTAATGATCTGTTGTCTCTAAAGGTGAATGACGTTCAGAGGAAGGAAGCTAATACGCTCCTTGAAACTATTTCTGAATTGTCTAGTAAAGTCACTCAATTGTTAACTGGGGAAATTCCTCCCAAATCTGATCAACCCACCATAGTGAATGTAGGTAGTGAGGAAGAGTCTCCTAAGGGAGAAGTAAATAGGAAAACCCCCACTGCTCAAACTATTTCTGCCCCATTGGACAACGAGTCTGAACGCCGTGCATCGTTGAGTAACATCCGTGCTGAATTAACTTCTTTGCCCCTGAAACCTCTACCTACTATGTCACCCGGGTTTAGCAGCTTGCCTCATCCATTGGCAATGTTGCTAAGAGGTATCTCTAAGTTTTCTGTCAACACCACCAGTGAAGTTATTTCATTTTTAAGATTTTTAGTTGAATTTCAGGATCACGCCCTTGTGTTTTCTCTTTCCCCTTGTCAAATTTTACAAATAATCTATCCTTATGCTATTGGTGTTCTCTCAGATAAAATAGTAAGAGCTATTGCTGAACAGTCATCTATTGAAGATTTTCACGCACACTTGCTTGCAAATTTCATTCCTGCCCGCGCGAGGTCATCTCTGATTCAGAAATACTATTATCGGGTACAGCGCTTGGATGAAAACTTGGCTGATTTCATACAGGACATTAAGTTTTATACTAGGGTGTTTGCCCTTCATTTTCCTGAAGATCAGATTGTGCAGGCTATTGTAGAGGGAATTTCACCTCCCTATAGGTCATATTTGTGTTTCGCGGCGTGCCCGCAAACCTTCTCGGAACTTGAAGCGTTGGCCGTCTCGGCGGAAGGAGTTAGATACGCCGATTCTTTGCGTGTCGCGAAAGAACCCCCGCCTTCCTTTAGTAACACTCGGCCTCCACCTCGCCGACCAGTCAATCCCCGTAAATGTTATGTGTGCGGGGCGCCTGACCATCTGCGCAATAAGTGTCCTCTGATCAAGTCTAGTAGGGCAAATAATGGAGCTGGTTCATCACAGGGCTGTTTTAAATGTGGGGCTTTCTCACATATCGCCAAGAATTGTCCCAATTCGAATAGCACCCCCTCCTGCTCAACTTCTGGGGTAACTTCCAACAACAATCAAAAGTGACTAGTGGCTTCGGCTGAGTCAACTAATTCATCTTCCCGAGGCTCAGCCCCTGGTAAGCAGATCGAAAATCCTGGGAACGTTAAATCTGCTAATCTGTCCTTTGAATGCCCCAAAGAGTGTCTTAAGATTGCGGCGGATACCCCCGCACCTGTTCCTTTCCTTAAGATTGAGGTAAATAACGAACCTATAACAGCTCTATTAGATTCAGGCAGTGTTTGTTCCATTATTTCGGCTGAATGGTACTCGAAATTGAAGTCTGTTTGTAACCTACCTGTCTATGACTCTTCTCCTGTGAAATGTGTTTCTGCTAATACATCTCCATTAGAAATTCTAGGTTCCTTACTGGTCAAAATTCGTATTTTTAAATTTACATGGAAAATTAAATTGTTTGTGGCCAAGCAATTGTCTTGCCCCATTATATTGGGAGCTGACTTTATTTCTCACACTGGTCTTGTGCTCGATCTCCAGTCTAGGTCGTGCACATTCAAATTTGCTTCTAGTTGTAAAATTCCACTATTAAAGTGTAATTCTGTGTCATGTTCTTCTATTTCGCCTACCCAGGATGAGATGTTGTTAGACCTTAGACACCTACCTGAGGAGCAGGCTGATAGTATTCGCAAACTGTGTCAGTCGTTTCCCGAGGTATTCTCTGATACTCTTGGCGTTACTGACCTGATCTAATACAAAATTGAGGTCACGGATTCGATTCCTGTCCGTTTTCCACCGTATAGGCTATCTCCACCTAAAATGAAGGCTCTGAAAGAAATCATCGATCAGATGTTGAAGGATGGTATTATTAGGCCCTCTAAGTCAGCGTATTCTTCGCCTATTTTTCTAGTCCCGAAACCCCAAGGGGGCTTCAGGCCTGTAATTGACTACAGGGCTCTCAATCGGAAGGTGGTGTTACAATCTGTGCCCCTTCCCGACCTTCATTCTTGCTTTTCATGGTTTCGTAAGGCCAAGTTCTTTACTATCTTGGACTTGAATCAGGCCTATAATCAAATTCCCCTTGCTGAAGAGTCTAAACACCTTACAGCGTTTGCCACGGACTGGAATTTATACGAATACAACCGCGTGCCTTTCGGGCTCCCCACGGGGGCAGCTGTGCTCACTAGACTACTAGATAGGGTCTTCTCCGACATCAAATTTGAGTACTTATATCACTACTTGGATGATGTCGTCGTGTTTTCGGAGACCTTCGAAGAACATCTAGATCATCTGCGAGAAGTTCTGAATCGCCTTCGTAAGGCTGGGTTAACTGTCAAGTTGTCCAAGGTCGCTTTTGCTAAGCCCTCTATGTCATTCCTAGGGCATATTGTGTCACCTGATGGTGTAGCAGTCGATCATTCTAGAACACAGGCCATCCGTGATTTTAAACCTCCCAAGGACATTAAAGGTATCGCCAGGTTCATTGGTATGGTGAATTTCTTCAGAAAGTTCATTCCTAACTTTGCTAATAGAGCGGCGCCATTGAACCTTCTTCGTAGGAAAGGCATCAAATTCGAGTGGGGACCTTCTCAACAAGCCGCTTTTGAAGATCTGAAATTAGCTCTCTGTAATGCCCCTGTCCTTGCCATGCCTGATTTCTCAAAGAAATTCATCGTCCAAACGGACGCGTCGTCGTCGGCGGTAGCGGCAGTCCTTCTTCAAGAGACTGAACTAGGGAGGCGACCCATCGCCTATGCATCTAGGACTCTATCGGCTCAAGAAGCCAAGTATTCCATCTATGAGCTCGAAGGGTTGGCAGTCTTATTTGCCTTAGAAAAGTTCCGTCTCTATCTGGAACATGTCAAATTCGACCTGGAGACAGATAATCAAGCATTAAGCTGGGTCTTAGGTAGGCCGCGTCGTACTGGTCGTATAGCCCGTTGGGCCATCCGTATTTCTGCCTTCCAATTCAATGTCAGGCATATCCGAGGTACCGAAAATGTTGTCGCTGATGGACTCAGCCGTATGTTTTCAGACGACGTTGAGAAGCATGAACAGGTCGACAGTCCATCACCTCCCGAGTCCATGCTATCTGAGGTTAATGCCATCCTAACAGATGTTCCCATGCTGTTTAGGGATATCGAGAAATACCAACGTGAAGATCCGACGCTGGCTCCGATAAGGGAAACCCTTTCTTCTGGGGAACATGTTGTCCCTTATGTTCTGAGGAATGGTGTTCTATGTTGCCCATCGAGGCATGATAGGATGATGAAAGTTGTCGTTCCAGCTGTTCTTGTACCTATGATCTTCAAGTATTATCATGAGACCCCATTAGGAGGGCATCTTGGTATCTTTAAAACTCGTGAAAAGATTCGTGATATGTTCATCTGGAAGGGTATGGACGGTGAAATCCGTGAATTAGTAAAGGCATGTAAATCCTGTTTGCTTAGTAAACCGACCATGTCCACTAAGGTAGGTCTTTTGTCTTCTCATCAAGCGTCGCGCCCCATGGAGCGCCTGTATATTGATTATGTGGGACCCTTCCCCCAGTCAAAGGGGAATGCCAACAAGTTCATCTTTGTATGTGTAGATGGTTTTACTAGATTTTCCTGGTTATTTCCGACTAAGCTGGCTACCGCTCAGTCCACCATTTCTTGTCTTAATACTATCTTTGCTTCTTTTGGTCCTTGTCAATACATAGTTTCCGATAATGCTAAGGCTTTTACATCTAATTTATTTCGTAAATTCTGTTTTGACTTATCCATCTCTCATGTAACTACTTCTGCTTATTACCCTCAACCATCTCTGGCTGAACGGGTTAACCGTAATCTCAGGTCCGCACTCATTGCCTATCATCATGAAGATCCTTCCAGGTGGGACACGTCCCTGCATTGGATAGCTTTTGCTTTGAATTCAGCGGTTCATGAATCTCACAAGTTCACTCCAGCTTCTTTAATGTTCAAGTTTGTTCCCAACTCGCCGCTCTCTAACCTCTGGTCTCTGAATGACATTCTACCCGAGATAATAGATCCGGACAACATTAAAGATCTTTGGAAGAAGGCTAAAGCCAATCTTAAAGTGTCTCATGAAAAGGTTAGGGAAAGGTATGATCGTGGACGGAGACCCACCCCTTTGAAGGTAGGTGACCAGGTTATGGTCAAAAATTTTGTTCCCGCGGGCAAGCTTGCCCCCAGATTTCATGGGCCTTGTATCATTCTCGATTTTCTTACGCCGGTTACCTTATTGTTAAGTAATCCAGCCACCGAGAGGATATTTAGGGTTCACCTGTCCCAGGTGAAACCGGTGTAATTTTGTGTTAACTTGCTTCATATTATTTTGAAAGGATATGAAGGTTATATTTTTTTTTTGAGTTTCACTTTTATGGCATTCTGCCCCTTCTATAATATTTTGGTTTTAGATGTAAGCCTTTTGTAAAACCCGCCCCGATCCGTTAAACTGCCATCCTGTTCTTGCCACGGCCATTACCACGCTCCCGTCTCCTGCTCCACCTTACACTGTGGCTTCATTAGATTAAATGCCACGGATATCTACACGCCGCTGGCCCCTCAACCTCTCCATAATGCCTGTGCCTTCAAAAAGACGATGGTCCAACACAATTCTGCCGCCTAGCCTTAATGTTTCAGTGCCCCCGAAGCAGCGCAGCGCCGTGCAGCAACTGGGGAGGGGGATGGGCCCCCTCCTCTCCAGCGAGGACGACATGTGCACGGCGAGCCGGAGCTCTCCTCCCGGCCAAGGCTGATGTGCGGCGCACGACCTGCTTCTGGCCCGCAGCCTGTATATGTTCACCGCGGGCGCGGCGTGTTTCAACACTCTGCTCCCCTCATAGTGCGGGCGAGCGGTATCTCAGGGTACTTAAGGGGTCCGAGCGGCCTCCTTTTGGACGCAAGCTGCAACGGCCGGTCCGGCCATCCAACTTCATCAACATCAACTACATGGACAGTTACTATAAGAGATAACTACATTTGGGAATTCAACAGCAATATCTGATGGACATTGCAAATTTTTCCTTCACTTTTAAGTAGTAAAAGCTTATCTTCAGAAATTCAACTTCTATAAACCTAAAGACTATACTTCACCTCCAACAACAAATTTTGGAACCGAATTAAGAAATTTCTCAAATACTTCTGCAAGTTATCTTAATAGCAACATCAAAACTTGGAACTTATTTTGAAACAAAAGTTTATGTTCTTTGGTGTTACCCCGTGGAGGAACTTTTGGGGGGGGAGGTCTGTACCGGGCGGTACACCTCCACACCGTTTATTTAAAAGTTGCGCCAGTTGAAACTCCTCTTCTGGAGGAAGTCTGAACTTTATCTACGGTCTTAATTTCCAAATTTCTCAGAAGATGTCACTACCTGGAAAATTTTGAGTTTGTGAACTGTGTCATTTTCGACGTACTTTTGTCTTGCTTGTATTAAGAAGTGTGAACTTTCTCTTCTAGAGGACACTACTGAAGATCAACAATAGTGCACCCTAGTGCGGAGTCAAAGAACTATTTTGGTGGAGAAAATTTAATTTCAGGAGTTTGTTCTTTGTTAAATTTCTTTCTGTCATTGTTTAAGTTGGCAATATTTACCCCTTTCTTCCCCTTGTTTTGAATGTATCCAATCACGAATTTTTTCAATTAATTTCTGACCAATCTGGTGTATCTTTCTCCAACTTGAATCTGTTGCGGGGTCCTACCCAATAAAATCTTTGTGGGAGGGTGTTTTCTTTCCCCTAACGCCTAGAACTTTCTGCGAGAGTATTTAAACTGCTGATTTTAGGGTCTCCGAGCGACTTCTGTTCCATCTTTCAGTGTATTAAGTACATAGCAGGAGGCGGGAAGCGCCTCTTTCCTCGGCAGCGGTCAACAATAAGGTAATGGCCGATTAATAAATTTTTTCTTTGCCAGCTCAGCAGTTTAACTTTCGGGGCAGGTTCTAAGCGTTCCCCTATGTAACCTTTTCCTAAAATGTAACTTCTCTTTTCTTCTATTCTCTTGTAAAGCGACATACTGGGATAGAGAGTGTTAACCCTCTCGAGCTCCCACTCACATTGTTTGAGGTGAACTTATTTTTCGCAACCTATTCTTCAGTAATGTAAGTTAGTAGTTTCTTAAGTCACCTCTGTAGTATGGGATTAGCCCTTGCATCAGTGGCCTTAGAGCCAAAATAGGTCTTAAAGACAAAGTTTATTAGGAGTGCAAGTTCGCCTCCTCTCAAATTGTGATTTTAGAGGTCATATATTAACTTTCTTGTCATTTAACAGACCTCAGTAGATTGGGTATTTTGCTCCTGTGTATATGTCCTTTGAGGACGGCTTAAAGGTGGAGTTCGGAGTGGCCTATGATAGGCTTGTATTTTAAGGGGAAGTTGCCCTTTTTGAAAATTGTGTTTCTGCCTCAAGGAGGCTTTTGGATGTAATTGGAAGCCGGTGTTTCTGGCATGTTTGGGGGTTTTCGGCCCCTTTGTTGTATGGTGTTCATTGTAAGGTTGGGCTCATGGCTCAAGAATTATGTTTCTGACCTTTTGAAGCCCCAAATGGGGTACCTATGTAAATGTAATTGTCAATCGTGTTTCGGCTACTAAGTACCTGTTCTATTTGTTGTTACCTAATTTTGACAAGAAAATATAACCTTGTTAAATTTTAAAATTAATTTCACTTTAGTAGCTTGAGACCCCTTCACCACCCAGCACCTTCTTTCATGCATAACTACCACCAAAACACGGTAACAATTATTATTATTATTATTATTATTATTATTATTATTATTATTATTATTATTATTGATGTTACTTATAACAAATATAATGAGTTCAGTTTCAAAGGATTAAATAATTAACAGATTTAGAAATGATATATCAACCAATAAATCCATTACTTTAATATCAAATATGCCGATATATATAATTTTACAAAATTTGAGTTCAGTATTGTTCATTTAATAAAATCACGTGTTTTATTTTAATAACGATGTTCATTCCGTTATTATGCTAATTGGGTCACAGAAAAAGTAAACTATAGGTAAACAAATACATTTTTGTCCGTTAGAAAAAAACTTTCACTCCACCCTGTTAGCATATTCTCTTTGTCATACCGATTCTCTCTCCCTGCTACAAAAATATTTCTTGAAGCTGTATCTTATCATGAAAGCATCATGTATAGAATTACCTCCGTTGTCAGCTGCCAGAGGAATCATGTTTTCTTCTGTTAATTCCAAATGGCCAATAAAGTGTTAATTTGGGCAAGGAATTCGCTCATTCCGGAGAAGGTTGTGGACGATACAGGCTGACATCACAAGATCATCAATAGTTTCCATTGATAATGCTATAGGGGTGAAGAAAACCCTCCAGTACTGACACATAATCCGCTTCCTCTTCCAACAGTAGCGCACAGGCTGCGAGACATGTGCTCGGCGACTGATCCGCATCGCAGCCTGGGAAACCACGAGCCTCGCAGCGTCATTGGGATGAAAGTACGCAACGTCGGCCTCGCACCTCGCACCTCGCATGCGTCAGTTCTGAGAAACCAAGCCTTAACCGAATACTGTGTCCCTCTGTGCTCGTCATGTATATGAAGACCTTTTAAATTTAAGATTTTTCAGTTTCTTTTGGTAGTAAACAGTTCTATCCAACATGAAGTTTATTTTTTCTCATGAAGCTAGTCGATTTAGTGAGAGATGGCAGCACAATTCATTTTCATTTTTATAACAAGCCACATGTCTCTGCAGTAAACAATGACAATCCACATTTCCAAGATGGCGGATCATGTTTCCGAAGATGTGCTTTCTGACAAAGAAAATGTCATTTATGATACAGAAAACACTGAAGTTGAGGAGTTTATAGACGGAGATGACAGTTTAAAGGATCCTGGTTATGTTGAAACCCAGGAATATGATTGAAGTTTATCTGGAGGTAGTGAAAAAGTACGTTTTCCAGATGGCTAGCAGTTTTGCTTGCGATGTGGTTTTGAACCCTCGGACACTCGCGCTAGGAATAGATGCAGCGTTACTCGCGCGGACTACATATGTAGCCCAAACTGAAATTCAATCTGAATGACTCTTACGCGCTGTTTTCAGGTTTCTTTGGTAATAATAATACCTTAAATAGTAGTACATGTAAATATTCTAAGCCAAATTTGAAGACCATATGTAGGTTTTCCTTTCGTTGAGAAGAAAAAATAAAAATCCTTGAAGAAAAATTTGATTGCATCTCACACTAAGGGTAATCCATAGAAACAGAAATAAAAGAATTGCAGCTTTTAAATGTCTATATATATAAAATAAGAGTTTTGTCTGTACATTGCTCAGAATTTGAAAAGAATGGTATTTCTGTATCGGTCATGTCCACAGTAACAAGAAAATGCATTTTTTTATTTTTCCGTAATTTCTGTCTGTCTGTCTGTCTGTATGTATGTATGTATGTATGTATGTACACGCATCACGAGAAAACGGCTAATGAGAATTTAATGAAAATCGGAATGTAAAGTCGGGTGATAAACCGCTACAATCTAGGCTATAAATTATTTGAATCACGCTGAGTGAAATGGTAGTTTAGGGGAAGGCCTGAAATTTAATTCTCAAATATTTATGTTATTAGTGGCCGTGTCTTAATGAAAATCGCTAGACAAAGATGGGAAATAATTCGCTACAATATAGGCTATACACGGTGAGAAAAATGGTAGTTTAGGGGAAGGCCTAAAATTTAATTGTCAAATATTTATTATTTTAGTGGTTGTATCTTCACGAAAATTGGTATGCAAAGTCAATGAATAGGTCGCTATAAGCTAGGCTATCAATAATGTTATTCGCACTGAGTGAAATGGTAGTTTAGGGGAAGGCCTGAAATGTAATCTATATATAAAATAAGTGTTTTGCCTGTGCATTGCTCAGAATTTGAAATTAATGATATTTCTGTATCTGTCAGGTCCACAGTAACAAGGAAATGCATTTTTTACTTTTCCGTAATTTCTGTCTGTCTGTCTGTCTGTCTGCCTGCCTGCCTGCCTGCCTGTCTGTATGTATGTACACGCATCAATAGAAAACGGCTGAAGAGAATTTAATGAAAATCTGTATGTAATGTCGGGTGATGAACCACTGCAAAATAGGCTACAAATTATTTTATTCACGTTGAGTGAAATGGTAGTTTAGGGGAAGGCCTGAAATGTAATTCTCAAATAAGTTATTTATGTTATTAGTGGTCGTATCGATAAATACTACATAACTAACATAACTTTAGTTATGTCGTAAGTTAGTAGTAGTTATGTAAGAAGTTATTAATTTTCCGATCACTTATGCCTTATAGGCTACATTGTTACCGTACCGCATATAATCAGATATATTCATGAATTTGGATATTTGTTACTAAGTCCATATCAGCGCCGAGTCACGAGAAAGTGGGTAAACAGAATTTAGTGAAAATCGGTATGTAAAGTCTGAGAATAAGTAACTACAGTCTACGACATAAATAATTTTGTAAGACACCCTAATATCACAGAGTCGAAAGAAAACTAACGTGAAGGCCTGCAATATAGAAAGCTCATAAACTTTATCAACAATAACATTACATTGACCATTGTTTGTTGTAATGTGCTTTTTGTCTTCTGTTTCCTCTCATCCCCGATAGATAGGATTACTGCAGCGTACCGAGGTTTTTAAATTTGCTTGACGTCGCACCGACACAGGTAGGTCTTATGGCGACGATGGAATAGGGAATGAATAGTGGTGTGAAGGAAGCGGCCTTGGCTTTAAGGTACAGCCTGGTGTGACTGGTGTGAAAATGGGAAACCACGGAATACCATCTTCAGGGTTGCCGGCAGTGGGCTTCGAATCCACTATCTCCCGGATGCAAGCTCACAGCGGCGCGCCCCTAACCACACGGGCAACTCGCCTGGTCGTACCGACTGTAACAGCCTGCCTGTATATTGGCGGGAAGTAGCTGGGAAGTAAGATAACTTTCTTCTCTATCATGCCATTCCTCTGGTTCACACATTTTCTGATACTACTGGTACGTAACACACTGGTTCATCATAGCATTCGAGCTATTCTATCCCTACTCTGAGGCACTGATTGGAATGAGTAGTGTGCATATTTAACGGAATAATGACAGAGGAGTGTTCACGGCAGTCTGCGACCTGGTTATTCCAGCTCTGGAACTTTGGACTGTTGGATCGGCACCGTAGTACTGATCGTTGAAAGTGAGAAAGTGTGCAGTTTTTCATTTGTTCGAGTATTTTATATGATAACATTGCTTTCAATCGCTACATTCCTACTGACGTTTTTGTAATGACCTATGTTGAATTCACTTAGGAAAACCACCAAGTCAGTCTTTCTGAGAATCCCGTAGCGAAGCACGGGTACATCAGCTAGTATTTAATATATACCTAAATATGTACATTGTTACATATTTGCATGGTAGATAAATAAAAACTATATCAGGTTAAAAACTGTCTTAGAGTTTCTGTGAACATTTTAAGGAATTTTAGCACTCTATGAAAGCACGTATTTCTGAATCTGAAAATTGCGCATCACGATCACGTTCGAACTTGTATCTCAATTCACATATATAAATATTTGTCGCTGTGGTAATCATTTGTATCATATTTCTATATTTTAAAAGTTCTAAATATTCAAGTTCAGTTTTCACACTACGAGCAATTCTCTTAGGGCCAGGAAAGTGAACGATCATATTATGGGCTGTTGTACGCACATTAGTACGTTGATGGTCCTTTAGCCACTTGAAATTGTCCTTGGCAGTGAATCATCTGGTATTATTGCTGCCGGTACCTGCAATGTCATTTGTCGCTGGACACTCGGTCGGGGTACCTTCCTCACTGCTTGTATCTTCTTCAGATTCAGTTTGGTGTATTTCGTTGTAAGTATATCCTGTTCACTATCGTCACTATCACCGCTAGCAATACTATCATTACATTCATCTAACCACTGACTTGATTTTAAAGTCATCTACTTGGCCGCCTGCGCGGCGACGTTTCCTTTGCTCGCTCAGTGTCAACACTCAAACAGCAATGGTCGCGCGGGCTACCATTGTAGCCCAGACCACATCTAATCCGTCTGGTGCCTGAATGGCGTGCCTAGTCAAGCCGGAAATACACTCGCCAGTTAATTATAACATTGACAGGCAGCTATAGAGAGTATCAATATTCCTAGCAACGAATATACTCTGTACTACAATGAAATAAATCACTGGGCTACACCTGTAGCCCGCGGAGTATCCGAGGGTGAATGTTGGTTGTAACTATTTACATGCCCGGCCGCTCGGTGTAGGGGGGAATGCGTCCGCCTGTCACCCGGCGGCCCCGGGTTCGATTCTCGGCCGGCTCAGGGGTTTTGAATTGTAAATGATTAATATCCCTGGCCTGGGGACTGGGTGTTTGTGTCGTCCTTAACGTTCCTTTCCTCACATTCAACACTCTACACTTCCGCAATTACAATTACACGCAGGCTGCTATCATATGGCGCAAGTAGTGGCAAAAGATCTACAGAGGTCAACGCCACAAACAAATATTATTAAAAAACTATTTTACATGCTGTGATATAAAATAACTTTTGCAAAAGTATTAGCATTAGTATTCATTATTATTATTATTATCAAATCATGATAACACGTACTATTAACTATTGTCATCATACTAAAATTTTATAAACATAACCGCTCTTTACACGTCCATTTTGCGACTAAATGGGTTATAACTTTTTTCACTTCTTAATGTGCCGGTGCTATGTAGGTTATAATAATTAGTTTACCTGTTATTTTCTTTTAAATAATTGAGTATATGCATCATGTGAAATTTTAAAAAACATACGGAACTCCCTTTAACATGGCGGGTTGGGTAGCTTGGGTGGCAGAGCGCTAGCTTTCCGATCTCAAGTTAGCGGGTTCGATCTAGGCTCAGTCCGCTGGTTATTGAAGATGCTCAGATACGTCAGCTTCGTGTCGACAGATTTACCGGCATGTTAAAGAACTCGGGCGGGACATAATTTCAGCATCTCGGGGTATCCGAAAACCGTAAAACTAGTGAGTGATACATACAAGCAATAACATTTTATTAAATTATTTTTCCTTTAACTTAGTTCATTGTATTAAACGAACGTCTACATTCAGCGTTTTTCTTTCTTTCCTAGGGTGGTAAGGAAAGCGGTTCGGCGGGTACCACCACTATACTCCGAATTTTATGGTAGTTTGAAGTGCAGTGGTACAAACAGTACAGAAATGTTCATTGATGTGGAATATGATGAGAGTTAGATAAGTCCAGTTAAGAGTGATAAGGACTACTTAACTAAAATTAATCAAGGCATTTTATTATTATAATCGTGTTACTAACTTGTTTCTTTCTGTACCTATTTCAGTATATTTCATAGGAATGTTTTTTTGTATTGTCAGTTGTTCACTGCTTTATCCGCATTGCATGTAAATAATATTATAACCCTCAAACTGATAGGCACATTCTGTGTTTAATATATTCTGATTCCCTATAATACTGGTTATTTATGCGTTTTATCTCTAGGATGTTAAAAAAAGGACTACATGTACCACTGCCATAAGTAATATGTTTCAAAGATCAAAAATGTTACCAGTAAATATTTTGTGAAAATTAATTGCATTATATCTCAGAACTTAAAAATGAGGCTTATCACTATCTTCCTCTGAGGTCTTCATATCCAATCTGCATATTGTACCGGGATCGGCCATACATAAAATATTTCTTAAATACTATTCACCATAAGAACTGATAAAGTATTGGCGTGTGTATTTTTCGAGAGCTCACGGAAACAAAGTCTCACCGAGCTCGATAGCTGCAGTCGCTTAAGTGCGGCCAGTATCCAGTATTCGGGAGATAGTAGGTTCGAACCCCACTGTCGGCAGCCCTGAAAATGGTTTTCCGTGGTTTCCCATTTTCACACCAGGCAAATGCTGGGGCTGTACCTTAATTAAGGCCACGGCCGCTTCCTTCCCACTCCTAGCCCTTCCCTGTCCCATCGTCGCCATAAGAACCTGTCTGTGTCGGTGAGACGTAAAGCAACTAGCAAAAAATACAAAGTCTCACGTGAGCAAGTAGTCGACCCGCACAACGCTACTTGAGTCATCGCCTTGCTAGCGCTTGTCAGGGACAGGATGCATCATACATTCTCGAAACATCCATTCAAGAAATGTTTCTAAATGCTAAACCAATTGAGATATCGATTCCGAAACAACGGCATATTATAGTGGCATTCCAAACCTCTCCTCATGTTAATTTCTCCCAAATCGACCCAGGGTACTGTCATCAGTTCACCAACAGTTTAACGGCAGTCTAAACTTACACGATGTTGGTTCGCCACGTACTACGAAGTCGTATCTACAAGACGAGGCTATGCCCGAATGAAGTAGGAACTTTTGGACATAGAATAATTCCGGTGTTACGGAACTTCTACATTTTCAGTGAGTAGAACCTTATTATGGAACTTGTATATATTCTAGTTCGAATCTAGGACTTGTGAATCACAGTACAACCAATACTTACGTGTGTAACATACGTCAGAACAGTTCCAAAGTGAACTTAATTGAAAACTTTAACATTACGACTTGAGTGATAGAATATTCAGATATTTTGCTAATAAACTTTTCGTATTACAAGTGTTCTAGTAGTTCACTTCAGATTTTGTGGAGAATGCAGTAGTTATAAGTGATATTTTCAAGTGAATTGAACTTTGCTAATAGACGGAAATAATAATAATAATAATAATAATAATAATAATAATAATAATAATAATAATAATAATAATAATAATAATAATAATAATAAGTGCTTCGTGTAGAATGCTGTAATTACTAGTGATATTTCCAATTGAACTGTGATTAGCTAATTGACACTCCATCTCACACGTGTTTTTGTTAGGTCGCCGCAGACATTCAATTTCATTACAAATCTTAAAACGTATGGTTCATGGTGTGGGTTACTGTAGTCACGTCCTAGTTCGTGAACCATGGGCAACGGCTGATTGGCCTAGTAAGTAGTCCTGAGAGTCGGGATACGAGTTGCTATGGAATGGGAGTGGGCATCTTGTACATATTCTGAGTCGTGGCCCTCCTTGTGCTCAGGCGGGTAGGACTATACAATCCACCGGTGCTCCACAATCCGTTAGAGGAGAGATACTCACCTGGACTATGTGCAAGTAGGGTAGCATCCAGCTTCATGAATTTACCGAGCTCAGAAAATTTTAAGCAAGCCTCGGACCTATGGGGGTAACGGAGTCCCAATCTCATTTGACAGGCGAGGGACTCCATGGAAACAACTTGGCGAACGAAATGGAATTCGATGGGAAGCTATCAATATTAGTGGGGCTTATGGAAGAAAGAAAGTAGAACTGGCTGAGTCAGCAAAGAGCATGCATCTGGATGTGCTAGGAGTAAGTGATATACAGGTAAGGGGAGATAAAGAAGAAGAGATAGGAGATTATAAAGTGTACTTGACGGGTGTTAGAAAGGAAGGGCAGAGTATGGGCTAGGGCTGTTTATCAGGAATACCACTGCACACAACATAGTTTCTGTTAGGCACGTAAATGAGCGAATGATGTGGGTAGATTTGGCAGTTGGAGGAATAAGGACGAGAATTGTCTCAGTGTATTCACCATGTGAGGGTGCAGATGAGGATGAAGTTGACACGTTTTATGAAGCATTGAGTGACGTCGTAGTCAGGGTGAAGAGCAAGGATAGGATAGTGCTAATGGGCGATTTCAATGCGAGAGTTGGAAATAGAACTGAAGGATACGAAAGGGTGATTGGTAAATGTGGGGAAGATACGGAAGCTGATAGGAATGGGAAGGGTTTGCTGGACTTCTGTGCTAGTATGGGTTTAGCAGTTACAAATAAATTCTTCAAGCATTAGGCTATTCACCGCTACACATGGGAGGCTAGGGGTACCGGATTCATTTTAACCGACTTTGACTTCAGGAAGTCTGTTAGGAATGTACGAGTTTTCCGGGGAGTTTTCGATGATACAGACCACTATCTGATCTGTAGTGAACTAAGAATCTCTAGGCCTAGGGTAGAGAAAGTGAAATCTGTCTGCAAACGAATAAGGGTAGGAAATCTCCAGGACGAGGAAATTAGACAGAAGTACTGAACCCTTGAACTTACCATTCCATCGTTGGTCGGCCACGGCTGCTACAGTAGAACAATTTAGAACTCTTAAATCTTGGGTCGTTGCGGGAATAAATTCGGTCACGATCTTAACCAAACGATGGGGTTCAGAAGAGAGCCTAACTACTTGAAATGAGGAGCAAAAATGTGCTTACTAACTTTTATTAAACTGAAAGAGCACGATAACATCGTTAATTTAATATGCATTCTTGCCACAAAAATATAAAAAATTGAATTATTGATTTTTGAAAAGTTCCAAACACAGTCACATTACATAACGTCACTTCGTTTCTTCCAATGTCGAAGAGTTGCTTCGGAGAAGCTAATATGTTAGTGGACAGCGAAACTGAAAAACTGAAAAAGGGAAGACCTGAAAACCGGGCGCCTATTATTCCAAACGAGAACTGAGAGTTAATCCACACGATCCGTGGAAAATCTGACTTTCAACAAGTAGAACGCCTGATTTTCTCTTAATTAAGGTTATCCACCAGTCAAATACCCTTCACGGATACGGAACATCCGCCGAATGGACCCTTAATCGAACCAAACTGACTATCAGTTGCTTTGGATAGGTTGCGAAATATTATGGGAAAGCATGGTGTTCACTACAAGTTAATGGCATCATTCACAATTGAAATAAAATTCCACCATGTATTTGTCATTCATGACACCCTTAAGTGATAAGGTAATCCCGATGCTAGACGTGCATCACCCCAAACAGCTGTTCGGAAGGAACCAACAACAACAACATGATCCGGGAGGACCTTACGTTAGATCGTTCTAAAGGAACAAAACTGCGAAATGCAGGAAACACTTACTAATCATGCATTTAGAAGAAATGCCAAACACTGAAGTTAATCAAAAAGTGAAAAGTCACTTGAAAATATTATTATTGAACCGATTTTCAGGTTAGAAATGGGTTTATTATGCTTAATAAATTTACCAGTCCACGCTAAAATTTACTACAATTTTAAGGAATTCTTTCCCTTGAAAAACAATGCTACCAGTACAGATCTCTCTATTTACTGTCTGTCCCAACACACTACTGGTAAAGTGATTACTTACTTACTCTAACCATGAATAAGAATGAAAATACGACAAGATGAAAATAATATAAATTACTGGCTGACGAATCGAAACCGCATTCGCAACTCAAGTCTCATTCTAAAACACTGAGTGTCAATATGCACACTATCAACGAAAACGGACGTCAAGACGAGGAAACAATGAAGTCCGTAAAAATAAATTAACATCTCGAAGTCATACAGCTTAACACGCACGAAGAAACACAGTAAAAATATTTAATCTAGAACGGGTCGATGTCCCACACTTGGACAGCCCTCAACTCGTCTGATAGCATTCCCGTTATCTCAATGAGAGCTTCGCATAGACCCTCTACAATAAATCATATCGTACCGTAACCGCTACCTTCCTCCAGGCCACTTCACAAAAGAAACAAAAGAAACACATCTAAACTGAGACTTGAGTGTGTACAGCTACCATCCCAGACCTATCGTCGGGCTCACTTGAAATCTGTACACCCTAACCCTAATCATTATGTACATGATGCCTTCCAAATTCTATCGTCGGGCGTGACCTAGGACGTCTCATCATCAATGACTCCAAGAATAAACACGTGACGTCCTAAATCTATCGTCGGGCGTCAAAGTGGGTCGTACTACGTCTCCCTTAACATATCAGGCGAAATGCAATTCTCAAACAACTCTGATATTTAACACTAGATTTCGTCAAACAAATACGCGCGACGGAACCCACGTCTCTATTATCAAATGAATGCAAGTCGAAATACCGCAAGTGTCTACCTCTCGAAAAGTACAGTAAGTGTCTACCTCATTATAATATGTGAACTCAAAAATAAATAGACGTGACGAACGGTTCTCCACCCCGAACACAATCTCAGCCTGTGCACTGACGTGTTAGGGAAGCAAATGAAAATTCCCAACACACGTGTACCCTTTTAGTGGATGCCTTCAAAATAATAATCATCACCACCGCATTCGAAATTCTCAGATCGCCTATCATCAATTCCAACCATCTTATCCATGACCTCTCCAGTGAACAAATTAAATATAACCCAACCGTGTGTCCAAAGTGCTCTTTGATCCTGAAGATCGTTCATTCTCTTATCATCCATGCGGGCTTTACGCAACATAGATCACTGGATGTGTACTACCCAGACTGTAACATTTTACAAGAGTCGTTTTCACTTGGAATCTTTCTATAAATTTCGCAATGCTTCACATCATAGTCATCTCAAATTCGGATTGATTGCGGAAAACAATACAGCCTGCCTCACACAGCCTGTTCCTAAATACTTCCTCTACAAAAATACAGCTTGTCTCAACACTCTTTCTCCTCGCTTTCCAGCGGTATTACTTCCATCTATCTCGTCTCCACATACATATCAATTCATGGCTCTCAATTCCTTTTCCTTCAAGATCCTTTTTCATACATCGCTCCCCTGGTGAAAACGACAACCATTATTAAACACATCTTTTACCTTACTATTATTAAGACTTTCGGACCTCAAGAATCCAAGAGCACACATCGACCTTTCGCAATTCAAGTATACACGATGTCTCAAAATTTCCTTCCCATTAACGACTGTGACTCTAACAAATTTTATTGACATTATCTAAATATGCTTACGATCCTTGTAAAAATAACTGGTTAAATGTAATTTAACAGAGAGGAATTTCCTTATCCCGCGGTAAACATTATTATTATTATTATTATTATTATTATTATTATTATTATTATTATTATTATTATTATTATTATTATTATTATTATCATTATTGACCAACATTTCTGAATGCAACTGACACCTGAAATTACGATATTCGCCACAACAAATTTACACTTATAACGTTCACAAATCCGCACTTTGAATGATATCTCATCTCAACACAAAATTTTAAGCGTCGCATTTTACCGTTCTTGACATGAAATTTATACACTGAAATTTTCACACGCTGACCAAAATTTACAACGCCTTTCGCCTGATAATTACGAACATCACCCGACAATCATCTGGAAAATTTGTTTAGGACAGACAGTGACTAACTAACTAACTACAACATAATATAAAATAGACAGACCTGCACATTGGTGACATTCTCAGCATTCTGATTACATCATCACCAGCAACCTCGTACTTAGCCACTCATTTTCACAGATAACATTTTCATTTTCAAAAACTCACTCATCCAAACACTACCCTTCACACACACGAGATTAAAATTACCATATAAATAATGCACTTTCTCTGTAACTTGCACCACGAACTTCCCTCGTTCTGCAGTCGACTATAACTGTCTGATGCGTTTCCCAGAGTGGTTTCTCTCCCCGTTGTTTCAATAAGAACAGGTGTTCGGCCGATAAGGGAGTAGAACTATTTTGAATCGCTTCCCCCAGACCTTCTTCACTTACAAGAGTACACGAAATGATAAAAATAAAATCTGCTGTGTATTTTTCAACCAGCCTACACCTTCCCAGTTCGTCTGCAAACGTTCAGAACTTCTCCAATCACTTTTCTTCTTAACTAAGTATATGGACCTTAGCCACGAACATGTATTGAATTATTGTCGGTCAATCTGGCGCGAAATTCTAATGACGACGGGCCCAAGCTCCCGCGGCTTCGAGTTCCAGATCGACACTGCAAAATCTACGGTGGGGGGTTTCTTTTATAATTTCCGGAAGGACGCTATCCCCTCTATGAGGCTTGGTTGTGAAATCTGCCAAATTTGCTTCTAATAAACCGATTTTGGTAAGACTTGTCCCAGAGCTCCGGACAGACTTGCACTTATGTTCGATGTTAATTTTATAATTTTTCTACACTCACAACAGGAGAAATAAATTGTTTCTGCCCGTGCGTTTCGCGCGTTTTCTTCCTTCCATGACCTTGGCACGTGTAGCTAGTTCGCTGGTCTCACGCTAACATGTACTTGGGCTTAACTGCACTTAAAATTTTCCCTGGTGTCTCTACCTTCACAGAGGGTGTATGAATCATTTTGCTTATTTATTTCATCCTTTATTATGTTATCAAAATCCCTCATTGTGCAGAATTCCATGGATTAAGAGAATTGTCGGGCACTCGAGCCCCGCCGAGGTGTCCCGGCAATTCACGAGCTCGCCGGGAAGGAAGAACCTCCCCACGCAACATCGGGCTCTTGGGAGCGCAAAATGGCTGCCCTCAAACATACAGTAGTTTCTGAATACCAAATAAATATTTGAGAAAAATAAAAAATTTTTCTCACCGTAGAATTATGGGTTCATAATCCACCTACAACGACGAAATGTTTACCCAGAAAGGGGAAATATTTAAACAGATATATTCCTTCAAAATTCTGAATTGTACATGGGAATTTTGATACAAATGAACCATGATTCTACGTAAAATTTCCCAGCCGATCTCACTCTTGACGTAGGGCTCTGCTACTTTCACGTATTTCCCTGTTTTCTTCTTCCAACAATAGAATTGCGTTACAGATATCATCAACCAAGTCTTCTCTTAAGAATGAACATTGTAAACATTCAGCGTCTTCCTCTTCTTTACTCCCGCTGCTTGCCTGTCCTTGGAGTGGTGCCTCGACCTGTCTTCCTCTCGACGTGACGATCATATTTACGGGTTGTACTTCTTCTTCTTCTTCTTCTTCGGTGACCATTTCCCCAGCTGGTAAGGCTGCGTCATCCTGTAGTGGAATTCTTTCTTCGGCTCTATGATAAACCTTTAAGTTGGCGGCATTGAATATAGCTTCGCTGCTGCCATCCAGACTCTGAATTCTGTAGGAATTGTTCCTGAAACTTTTGACCACCTTGAAAGGCCCAACATATAAGGGAGCAAATTTAGCATAGATGTTTTCCTGCGGTTTTGACATCATGGGTCTCCTAACAAGCACCAATTCGCCTTCCTCTAAGGGACGGTGGAATCTCCGGTTCCTCACCCTGCGCAACCGGCGGTCTGCCTGCCGACGTAAATGTTCTGCCGTACTTTGAATGCATAATTCCTGTGACGGGCGGGGATCGATGGGACACTGGATGACACCATGCCAGGATCTCACAGGATACCTATTGAAGTGCACGATAGAGGGAATCCTCCCAATAGATTCGTGTATGGTGTTATTTACACAAGTTACTATCAGGGGTAGCACATCGACCCACTTGAAATGCTCTTGGGCGCAATAAATTCTACAGAATTTTGCAATTACTTGCATTACCCTTTCGCTAGGATTTCCCTCAGGATGTCTCACGCTGCTCAGGATGTGGTGAATTTCCATATTCTGAAGGGCAGTTTTGAACTGTGCAGAGGTGAACTGGGGACCATGATCTGTTAGAAGGAATTTCGGTGTGCCCATTTCCGGAATGATATTTCGGGAAATACACCTCAAGACTAGCTTGGTGTTAGCTTTTTGCATGGGAAACAGAGTCGTATACTTGGAGAAAACATCGATGGTTACCAACACGAACTTGTTCCCACGCTTTCCTTTCACGAGCGGCCCATAGATATCCATCGCGAACAGCTCTTTAGGTTGCGAAGGTAAGAGAGGAATAGGCGCCTGCCTGATCAGATAAGGGTTTGCCTTAACCCGTTGACATGTATCGCATGTGATGATGATGTCTCTGACATTTTCCCTCAGATTTACCCAGGTGAACGTTTCTTGGATGGTTGACACAACCTTATCAATCCCTCCATGACCAATAACCCTGTGTACGTGCCAGATTAATCCCTTTCGAAGCTGCGGTGGTACCAAAATTCGGGATTTCACGTGATCGCTGTCCACGAATTTTACCAACATGTTATTCACGTACAAGTAGTTATTTGACAATTTCTGGATGGCAAAGTACCGTGGATCGTCAGCCGGAAGTGTCCCTCGGAGGAAAGAAATCATTTTTCCGCAGAAAGGATCTCTCAATTGCAAGTCTCCCAGTTGTCTCAACTCTGATAGGAAATCGTGGTCTTCCTGAACTAAGTCCAAATGATTCACGGCGTGTTCTTCCTCATTAGGGTTTCGGCTTAACAAGTCTGCCAAGATGTTCGATTTTCCCGAACAGTGCTCAATTTCGAAGTCAAATTGTTGTATGAACAGGGCCCACCTAGCCACTCGTTCACTAGCGACAGCTGTTTTCATTATAAAGGTCAGCGCCTTGTGGTCGGTTTTAATGATTATGTGAAAACCATAAATCATTTTCCTCCAATGTTGCAATGCCTGAACAATAGCCAACATTTCCAATTCGGTCACGCTGTATTTGACTTCGTGTGATCTCAACTTTCGGCTATAGAAGGATAAGTAATTCCTATTATGAGGCTGGTCCAAACATTCCTGATATAGGAGTGCCCCGATCCCTACGGTCGATGCATCAGTCTGTACGATAAAGGGTTTCTCGAAATCCGGATACCCTAGCTTAACGCTGTTTAGCAAGAGCTCTTTGGTCTTCCTGAAGGCCTCTTCGTGCTCGGGACTCCATTTCCACCTGTTATTCTTGTGAAGCAAGCTCTGCAGTGGGGCTACAACCTCCGTGTAATTCATGCAATGGTCCGAAAAAAAATTGCACATTCCAAGGAATTGCCTGACGTTCTTACTTTTGAGTGGTCTTGGGAACTTGTCTATGGCTTGGAGCTTCACCGGGTTCGGGCGAACTCCTTCACCATCAATGACATGGCCGAGAAACAGGACCTCCTTTTGACAAAAATGTGACTTCTTCAAGTTGATTTTGAAACCTGATGCCCTTAAATTCTCCAGTAGTTTCCTCAAATCCCTGATATTTTCCTCAAAACTTGATGAAGCTAACAAGATGTCATCGACATACCGAGTTGTAGCGGCTTTAACTTCATCAGTTAGACATCGATCTAGGGCGCGTATGAGAGCTGCACCGGCATTTTTCAACCCGAATGGGAGACGATTGAAGACATACGTCTGTTGGTCAAAAAGGAAGCCAGTAAACAATTTAGACTTGAGTTCCAAACCGATGTGATGATACGAGGATGTCAAATCTACGCTGATGAAACGTGATTTTCCTCTGAAACGTTTGATAACCTCTTTAATAGGAGGGGCATGGTCATGCTCGGGGACTAGGCGTTCGTTGAGGGCACGAGCGTCCAAACACACGCGCAGAGACCCGTCCGGTTTTTGAACCCCGACCAACGGATTCAAATATGGAGTGGGCTGCTTCGAAATTAGCCCGTTCTCCTCCATTTCCTTAATAATTTTTGCAGCTTGAGCATAATACTTGTCCGGTATAGGGTACGGTCTCCTCTTAAACGGTGTCCAATCCGTAACAGCTAATGCATATGTGAAATTAGGGATTAGACCCGGTTTGGAATCGAACACAGATATATATTCCATTAAGAGATCTCTAAGTTTTTCCTTCTCTTCTACAGTACCAGGGCATTCCGCGACCTTTAACCCAATTAAGGCCTCGTAATCAGTGTCAACCTCAGCTTCCAAGACGTCATGTAACTCTTCATGATGAATCCCTTCGTCATCTACACTGTCAATTTCACCAGCGACTCCCTCTAATGAATTTACAAAGTCTACACATTGGGCCTCCTCTTCGCCATATTCTAATGTTCTATCTTCTCCCAATTCCTCGTTTAGTGTAATGACTTCTGCTCCCTCTTCTTTCCTGAACTTTATCTGGTTCCTGCTCAAATCAATGACTGCGTTGGTCTCACGGATAAAATCAGCCCCTAAAATTACATTGTAGTGCATTTTAGACATGACTACAAATGCATGAGCGAAAGTTGAATTTCCAATTTGTACGTCCAAATAAGTTTGTACCTTACAAACAGCAATTTTGTCAGGAATGACCCCTCGAATTTTTACATTTGACACCGGAATAGTTGGCAGTTTATTTCGTTGTCTCAAATCGTCGAAAAGAGCTTGGGAGATGATGCTGATACTGGCCCCGGTATCTACCAAACTTTTGACATGAAAATTACAGATGCGGACATTTATTAAAGGCAGTTTCTTTACTTGATTGCTCTCCTGTTTTAAGTGGTCTTCCACCAAGTCATCAGAGGTAATGATCCACGAATCTATCTGTGCGACCACCCACTCATCTGACGTCTCTTCTTCAGAATCTGGGATGAAAGACTCTGAAAAACTTCCTACTGGGAATTTGAAGTTTTTTTTTTTCTATCAAGAGTCGACATTGACTCTTGCTCGAAATTCGGCGCAAACGGGTTTAGACCGGAGTTTCGCTGGTCTTGCCTATGTGCCTTCTGGAATTCCAGACTTTCAGCCCCGAAACAATCGGTGTTGACGTCCTGGTGCTGTATAGCCCCCTGCCATTTTTTCCTTTCGTGGTCCTTCCTTAACCCGTCGGTGTACTGAACACGTTCACGGTACCGTTCATCCTCATCACGGCGGAAGTTCTGGGTTCGATTATTTCCCCAGTCCCTGCGGTTATTAAGTCCATTCCTGAAATTCCTCTGGTTTTCTCTGTCCCCATCGTATCGCCTCCAGTAAGGGTTCCTCCTTTGTGGATAATTCCAATTACCCCTACGCCTTTTCCAATCCTCATTTCGTGGATGCGAGGGTTCCCAGTTATTGCGAAACTCACGCCTCCGCTCAGTCGGCTGTGGTTTCCCCTGCTCAGGTGCCTCTGGACTTCCCTCTGGAACCTGGCTAACAGTGTTTACATGTTGCTCGTGCGATCGTCCCCCTCTGGGTGCTATTTGATTATGGGTATGATCCAATTGCCTAAGGATCATTTCTGCCTGCATGGGGGTCTCTACCTTTGATGCAATGAGCATCCTTTGTACTTCGGGAGGTAACTGCTTCTAAATGGCCTGTACCAACTCTTGCTCCGAGGGCGGCGCCTCAAGTTCTCTGAACTTTACCATTTGTGCAATAAAGTATTCACTGAACTTTGTAGGGCCTATTGCAGTATAACGACGTGAGTATAGCTCTAATCTAAGACTCTGCTGAATTTCCGTACTCCAAAATTTATTGAGAAACGCCCTCTGGAATTCATCAAAGGTATCAAAGTGGTATCGGAAGCCTTTAAACCATAAAAGTGGTGCCCCCTCTAAATATCTTTCAGCTACCCTCAACTGACGTTCCTCAGGAATTTTGGCGTCCCGGATGTACTCCCTGAGATCCTTAAGAAATCCCTTCGGCGTGGTATGTGGACCTCCATTAAATTTCTTAGGCTGGTCCTCATGTAACTTGATCATGTTAATAACGTTGGTGACCCCTGAGCTTTGAGATCGACTGGTATCTACATTCGAGCTCTGACCGTTATTATTCACATGATTAATATTTGGCAATTGACCACTGAGGTCAGAGTTAACAGCTGTCGAGGTTTGACTTAATACTTTGTCCACCTTGGACTGCATATCTACCACGCTGCTAATCCAACTGCTCACTTCGCTCTTAATGAACCCAACTTTCTTGTCTGTCTCTTCCTGGGCTGACGTGATTTCCCTTAAATCCTGTTCTATACTAATTTGCCTGTCATTGAATTCCCTGGTATGTTCAGTTTTCATTTCAACTAGCTCCCCTTGAATTTCTTTAATTAAAGTTTCGGAGTCCTCATTAGCCGCTTGGAGTTTACTAATTGCTTCCTCATTAACTTGCAACAGTTTCTTCTCCATGGTTTCGGTTTTTGACAATACCTGACTCTCCAATTCCACACTAATTTTATCTACCTTGTTGTTCAGTGACTGAATGTCCGCAGATAATATTTGACGTTGTTCCTCTATTATGGTTAGCGTTTTCCCCTTTTCCTTATCACTGGAGATCCGCATCTCTACGACCTGTTGTGTAATGTCGTCCTTAAATTCAACCTGGCTGTCGATCAGCTGCTTATGCGCCGCCTGGCTTTCCAGTAAATGCTTGTCAAGTTCCTTTCTCATCTCATCCTGACTATCGCATAACCTACTGTACATGTCGTGGCTTTCGTCAAAACGCTTGTCCATATCGGTTTTTAAACTGTCATGGATTTTAGAAAATTGTTTGTCGAAATCGTTCTTTAAACTGACCTGCACTTCCGCAAATTGTTTATCAATCTCATCCCTAATTTCCACTCGGCTATCATCAAAACGCTGGTTGAGTTTACCTATCTCGCCCCTAACTTCCTCTTTAAGTTCGGTGCACATAGTGTGTGTCTCCTGAACTACGTTCTTCAATCCAGCCTTCAACTCATCACTAGACTCTTTACACCTAGCCTGGGTATCCTCAATACTACTCTTTAACTCGTCACTAGTGTCTTTCAAACTAGACTGTAACTCCTCCATTTTACTATTTAAATTCTCATTCTGGACTTTCGTGTCCTCCATCTTACTATTTAAACACTCATTTTGGACTTTCGTGTCCTCTATTTTACTATCAAAATTGTCTATCTTACTATCCAACCTCTCATCACGAACTTTCATGTCCTCCCTTAAATTCTCATTCTGGACTTTCATGTCCTCTATCATCTGCATTAACTTCTCCAAGGTCGCCTGACCTTCCATCTCACAACACCACAAAGAATACAATAATGAGTACGCTGGCTGTCGATGCAACCAGAATACTCCAAACTACTAAGGAAAGAATTCACTATCTACTGCGTTTTCACATACAAACGCTATTATACTTTAATACCGAAACTGACAACATTCCAACAGTTGTCTTATAAAATTTTGTTTAGGTGGCTGGTATCACAAATTATTTAATAAAAAGAAAATTCTGAAGTTAATAAGTTATTCCGGATAAATATCCCAAATAGTTTCGCTTTCGTAAATTAATTAAACAAAGAACATGTTAACGCATAAACTTTGAATGTAATTCAGCATTACCACTTCCAAAATTTATATTGGCAACATGACATAAGCTTCAATACAGCTTTAAATACTGATTTCCTAAAATGCATTGTGACTGTTATTATTATTATTATTTACCAAGTAGTTACGCTCCTCATTAAACGTGTTAATATCTAGCACTCTCATTGGGCATAATTCGTTTAACTGTGGCTCAGCCATAGTTCTCACCCGCTTGTATTATTTATAATGTGGCTTAGGCCTCAACATTATTTTATATTTTTCTAACATTTATTTTCAATGGATAATTTCATTATCGTTATCGTGGCATCGTATCGTTATCGTGACTTTGGGCTCCTCATCGTTATCGTGACATTAAGCCCCACAGTTGGTGCGTCATTTCTACTGAACCCTTGAACTTACCATTCCATCGTTGGTCGGCCACGGCTGCTACAGTAGAACAATTTAGAACTCTTAAATCTTGGGTCGTTGCGGGAATAAATTCGGTCACGATCTTAACCAAACGATGGGGTTCAGAAGAGAGCCTAACTACTTGAAATGAGGAGCAAAAATGTGCTTACTAACTTTTATTAAACTGAAAGAGCACGATAACATCGTTAATTTAATATGCATTCTTGCCACAAAAATATAAAAAAATTGAATTATTGATTTTTGAAAAGTTCCAAACACAGTCACATTACATAACGTCACTTCGTTTCTTCCAATGTCGAAGAGTTGCTTCGGAGAAGCTAATATGTTAGTGGACAGCGAAACTGAAAAACTGAAAAAGGGAAGACCTGAAAACCGGGCGCCTATTATTCCAAACGAGAACTGAGAGTTAATCCACACGATCCGTGGAAAATCTGACTTTCAACAAGTAGAACGCCTGATTTTCTCTTAATTAAGGTTATCCACCAGTCAAATACCCTTCACGGATACGGAACATCCGCCGAATGGACCCTTAATCGAACCAAACTGACTATCAGTTGCTTTGGATAGGTTGCGAAATATTATGGGAAAGCATGGTGTTCACTACAAGTTAATGGCATCATTCACAATTGAAATAAAATTCCACCATGTATTTGTCATTCATGACACCCTTAAGTGATAAGGTAATCCCGATGCTAGACGTGCATCACCCCAAACAGCTGTTCGGAAGGAACCAACAACAACAACATGATCCGGGAGGACCTTACGTTAGATCGTTCTAAAGGAACAAAACTGCGAAATGCAGGAAACACTTACTAATCATGCATTTAGAAGAAATGCCAAACACTGAAGTTAATCAAAAAGTGAAAAGTCACTTGAAAATATTATTATTGAACCGATTTTCAGGTTAGAAATGGGTTTATTATGCTTAATAAATTTACCAGTCCACGCTAAAATTTACTACAATTTTAAGGAATTCTTTCCCTTGAAAAACAATGCTACCAGTACAGATCTCTCTATTTACTGTCTGTCCCAACACACTACTGGTAAAGTGATTACTTACTTACTCTAACCATGAATAAGAATGAAAATACGACAAGATGAAAATAATATAAATTACTGGCTGACGAATCGAAACCGCATTCGCAACTCAAGTCTCATTCTAAAACACTGAGTGTCAATATGCACACTATCAACGAAAACGGACGTCAAGACGAGGAAACAATGAAGTCCGTAAAAATAAATTAACATCTCGAAGTCATACAGCTTAACACGCACGAAGAAACACAGTAAAAATATTTAATCTAGAACGGGTCGATGTCCCACACTTGGACAGCCCTCAACTCGTCTGATAGCATTCCCGTTATCTCAATGAGAGCTTCGCATAGACCCTCTACAATAAATCATATCGTACCGTAACCGCTACCTTCCTCCAGGCCACTTCACAAAAGAAACAAAAGAAACACATCTAAACTGAGACTTGAGTGTGTACAGCTACCATCCCAGACCTATCGTCGGGCTCACTTGAAATCTGTACACCCTAACCCTAATCATTATGTACATGATGCCTTCCAAATTCTATCGTCGGGCGTGACCTAGGACGTCTCATCATCAATGACTCCAAGAATAAACACGTGACGTCCTAAATCTATCGTCGGGCGTCAAAGTGGGTCGTACTACGTCTCCCTTAACATATCAGGCGAAATGCAATTCTCAAACAACTCTGATATTTAACACTAGATTTCGTCAAACAAATACGCACGACGGAACCCACGTCTCTATTATCAAATGAATGCAAGTCGAAATACCGCAAGTGTCTACCTCTCGAAAAGTACAGTAAGTGTCTACCTCATTATAATATGTGAACTCAAAAATAAATAGACGTGACGAACGGTTCTCCACCCCGAACACAATCTCAGCCTGTGCACTGACGTGTTAGGGAAGCAAATGAAAATTCCCAACACACGTGTACCCTTTTAGTGGATGCCTTCAAAATAATAATCATCACCACCGCATTCGAAATTCTCAGATCGCCTATCATCAATTCCAACCATCTTATCCATGACCTCTCCAGTGAACAAATTAAATATAACCCAACCGTGTGTCCAAAGTGCTCTTTGATCCTGAAGATCGTTCATTCTCTTATCATCCATGCGGGCTTTACGCAACATAGATCACTGGATGTGTACTACCCAGACTGTAACATTTTACAAGAGTCGTTTTCACTTGGAATCTTTCTATAAATTTCACAATGCTTCACATCATAGTCATCTCAAATTCGGATTGATTGCGGAAAACAATACAGCCTGCCTCACACAGCCTGTTCCTAAATACTTCCTCTACAAAAATACAGCTTGTCTCAACACTCTTTCTCCTCGCTTTCCAGCGGTATTACTTCCATCTATCTCGTCTCCACATACATATCAATTCATGGCTCTCAATTCCTTTTCCTTCAAGATCCTTTTTCATACATCGCTCCCCTGGTGAAAACGACAACCATTATTAAACACATCTTTTACCTTACTATTATTAAGACTTTCGGACCTCAAGAATCCAAGAGCACACATCGACCTTTCGCAATTCAAGTATACACGATGTCTCAAAATTTCCTTCCCATTAACGACTGTGACTCTAACAAATTTTATTGACATTATCTAAATATGCTTACGATCCTTGTAAAAATAACTGGTTAAATGTAATTTAACAGAGAGGAATTTCCTTATCCCGCGGTAAACATTATTATTATTATTATTATTATTATTATTATTATTATTATTATTATTATTATTATTATTGACCAACATTTCTGAATGCAACTGACACCTGAAATTACGATATTCGCCACAACAAATTTACACTTATAACGTTCACAAATCCGCACTTTGAATGATATCTCATCTCAACACAAAATTTTAAGCGTCGCATTTTACCGTTCTTGACATGAAATTTATACACTGAAATTTTCACACGCTGACCAAAATTTACAACGCCTTTCGCCTGATAATTACGAACATCACCCGACAATCATCTGGAAAATTTGTTTAGGACAGACAGTGACTAACTAACTAACTACAACATAATATAAAATAGACAGACCTGCACATTGGTGACATTCTCAGCATTCTGATTACATCATCACCAGCAACCTCGTACTTAGCCACTCATTTTCACAGATAACATTTTCATTTTCAAAAACTCACTCATCCAAACACTACCCTTCACACACACGAGATTAAAATTACCATATAAATAATGCACTTTCTCTGTAACTTGCACCACGAACTTCCCTCGTTCTGCAGTCGACTATAACTGTCTGATGCGTTTCCCAGAGTGGTTTCTCTCCCCGTTGTTTCAATAAGAACAGGTGTTCGGCCGATAAGGGAGTAGAACTATTTTGAATCGCTTCCCCCAGACCTTCTTCACTTACAAGAGTACACGAAATGATAAAAATAAAATCTGCTGAGTATTTTTCAACCAGCCTACACCTTCCCAGTTCGTCTGCAAACGTTCAGAACTTCTCCAATCACTTTTCTTCTTAACTAAGTATATGGACCTTAGCCACGAACATGTATTGAATTATTGTCGGTCAATCTGGCGCGAAATTCTAATGACGACGGGCCCAAGCTCCCGCGGCTTCGAGTTCCAGATCGACACTGCAAAATCTACGGTGGGGGGTTTCTTTTATAATTTCCGGAAGGACGCTATCCCCTCTATGAGGCTTGGTTGTGAAATCTGCCAAATTTGCTTCTAATAAACCGATTTTGGTAAGACTTGTCCCAGAGCTCCGGACAGACTTGCACTTATGTTCGATGTTAATTTTATAATTTTTCTACACTCACAACAGGAGAAATAAATTGTTTCTGCCCGTGCGTTTCGCGCGTTTTCTTCCTTCCATGACCTTGGCACGTGTAGCTAGTTCGCTGGTCTCACGCTAACATGTACTTGGGCTTAACTGCACTTAAAATTTTCCCTGGTGTCTCTACCTTCACAGAGGGTGTATGAATCATTTTGCTTATTTATTTCATCCTTTATTATGTTATCAAAATCCCTCATTGTGCAGAATTCCATGGATTAAGAGAATTGTCGGGCACTCGAGCCCCGCCGAGGTGTCCCGGCAATTCACGAGCTCGCCGGGAAGGAAGAACCTCCCCACGCAACATCGGGCTCTTGGGAGCGCAAAATGGCTGCCCTCAAACATACAGTAGTTTCTGAATACCAAATAAATATTTGAGAAAAATAAAAAAATTTTCTCACCGTAGAATTATGGGTTCAGTACATGGATGTGATTAGTGAGAAGTTTCGAACAGTGGACTTTAATCAGATTAAGGATATTGAAAGAGAATGGATGGCATACAGGGATGCTGTAGTAGAAACAACAAGGGAATGCCTAGGAACGACTGTGTGTAAAGACGGCAAAAAGCGAACATCTTGGTGGAATAATGAAGTGAGAGCAGCTTGTAAACGTAAAAACAAGACTTATCAGAAATGGCTCCAAACAAGGGCTGATGCAGACAGCGAATTGTACGTAGATGAAAGAAACAGAGCGAAAAAAATAGTTGTTAAATCCAAAAAGAAGTCATGGGAAGTGTTTGGTAATAACCTGGAAAGGCTAGGTCAAGCAGCAGGGAAAGCTTTCTGGACAGTAATAAAGAATCTTAGGAAGGGAGGGAAAAAGGAAATGAACAGTGTTTTGAGTAATACAGGTGAACTCATAACAGATCCCCGGGAATCACTGGGCAGGTGGAGGGAATACTTTTAAAACCTTCTCAACGTAAAAGGATATCTTCATGGTGGTGCCGTGAACAACCAAGTTCCTGGGGAGGAAGAAAATTATGTTGGTGAAATTATGCTTGAGGAAGTGGAAAGGTTGGTAAATAAACTCCATTGTCATAAACCAGCAGGAATAGATGAAATTAGACCTGAAATGGTGAAGTATAGTGGCAAGGCAGGAATGAAATGGCTTAATAGAGTAGTAAGATTAGCATGGAGTGTTGGTAAGGTACCTTCAGATTGGACAAAAGCAGTAACTGCACCTATCTACAACCAAGGGAACAGGAAGGATTGCAACAATTATCGAGGTATCTCATTGATTAGTGTACCGGTGGTACACCTCCACGCCGCTAATTCAAACTTTGCGCCAGTTGAAACTCCTCTACTGGAGGAAGTCTGAACTTTATCTACTGTGTTAATTTTCAAGTTTCTCAGAAGATGTCACTACTTGTAAATTTTGAAGTTTCTGAACTGGGTCGTTTTCGATGTATTTTTGTTTTGCCTGTAGTAAGAAGTGTGGACATTCTCTTCCAGATGGCACTACTGTAGGACTACAATTATGCACCCTAGTGCGAAGTGAAAGAACTGTGTTTTTTGGAGAAATATGGAATTCATAAGTTTGTTCTTTGTTAAATTTCTTTCAGTTATTGTTGGCAATATTAACCCTTTCTTTCCGCCAGTTTTGAATTTGACCAATAAGAAATTTCTGTAATTAATTTTCCACCAATAATGTGTTTCTTCTTCATCTAGTGTAAGGGTTTTCGTTGTTAGCCAATAAAATTCTTGTGGGAGGGTGTTCTCATTCCTGAAACGCCTCGAACTTTCCACGAGGGTATATAAACTGCTGATTTGCGGGTCTCCGCGCCACTTCAGTAACATCCATCAGTGTGTAAAGTACATAGCAGGGGGCGGGTAGCGCCCCTTTCTTCGGGCAGCAGTTCAATCACCAGGTAATGGCCGTTTAATAACTTCTTTTCTTGCTAGCTCAGCAGTTTAACTCTCGGGGCAGGTCCGAAGCCTTGTTACCATGTAACTTTCCCTAAAATGTAAAGACACTTGGTACCAATTCTATCTTTTTAAACTACATATTGGGATAGAGAGTGCTTAACCCTCTCGAGCTCCCACTCATATTGCATTGAGGTGAACTTATTTTCACAACCGTTTCTTCCTTAACATAATGTAAATTGTCTCCTTCTATAAGTCACCTCTTTAGTATGGGATTAGCCCTTGCAGTAACGGCCTAGTGCCAAGTAGGTTTTATATAGTGTATTAGGAGTGCAAGAACGCCTCCTCTCAAGTTGGTATTGGGGAGGCCATGTAATATTTCTTTCTTTTTTTTACTGAACAGGCCTCAGTAGGTTGGGTATTTTTACCCCTGTGTATATGTCCTTGGAGGACACCTTGAACGTGGAGTTTGGTGTGGCCTTTGATAGGCTTGAACTTAAGAGCGGGTTGCTCTTTCTTAAAATTTGTTTCTGCGTGCCTCAAGGAGGCTTTACTGTGTAATTGGGAGCAAGAGCTCCTGGGCATGATTGGGGTCTTCTGCCCCTTTTGCTGAATCTTCTATATAGTAAAGTTGGGCTCATTGCTCAAGAATTATGTGTCTGGCTCTCGGAGCCCAAATCTTGTAACACTGTAATTGTACATTTTCGAATTAGTGGCCTTGCTACTCTGTACCTGCCATTCTTGTAATTTCTTGATTTTGCAAAGAAAATATAACCTTGTTAAATTTTATATTAACTTTAATTTCGTATTTTGAGACCTGTTCACCCCCGCACCTTCTTTCACCTCTGCTAATCCACCAAACCACGGTAACATGTGGTAGCAGAGCGTGGTTGAATGGGTCTCAATTTAGCCCCTTTTGACGGCTAAACATTGCTTTGCTTTCGAACTCTAACAATTTTCTCAGTTGCTGGAATTTTTTTGATTTTTCCTTTTTTTTTCAAAATTGTTTTGTCATCATGCCCGGCCCTCGCGATGTCCTCCATCTCAACTATTTGCGCAAGGAGGAGTTAATCTATGAATTAACAATTAGAAATGTGCAATCTGGAGGCACGGTTGCGGTAGACACAAATAAGCTTAGAGAGTCCCTTGATTTGCCTATTTCCATCCCCACTTTGGGAGAGAAAGAAATTGACGACTCTCTCTCCACGATCACGGACAATACTACTGAGCTGGCATCTGTAATTACCTTTTTTGAAGAAAATGACCCTTCTCCTAATCAAATTAAACGTGTGCAAGCCAGGTTATTTCATTTTTCTAATAGAGTTAACGATCTGTTGTCTCTGAAGTTGAATGACGTTCAGAGGAAGGAAGCTAGTGTGGTTCTTGAAAATCTTTCTGAATTGTCCAGTAAGGTTACCCAATTGTTAACTGGGGAAGTTCCTCCCAAAACCGATCAACCCACCACGGTGAATGTAGGTAGCGAGGAAGAGCCTCCTAAGGGAGAAGTCAATAGGAAAACCGTTGGAGCTCAAACAATCTCTGCGCCATTGGACGAGTCTGAACGCCGTACCTCGTTGAATAATGAATTAACTTCTTTGCCACTTAAACCTTTACCTACTATGTCACCCGGGTTCAGCAGCTTGCCTCATCCATTAGCAATGTTGCTCAGAGGTATTTCTAAGTTTTCTGTTAACACTACCGGTGAAGTAATTTCATTCTTAAGGTTTTTAGTTGAATTTCAGGATCATGCCCTCGTTTCTTCTCTTTCTCCGTGTCAAATTTTACAGATAATTTATCCCTATGCAATTGGTGTTCTCTCGGACAAAATAGTAAGAGCCATTGCTGAAGAGTCATCTATTGAAGATTTTCGTGCACACCTTCTTGCAAATTTCATTCCTGCTCGTGCGAGGTCATCCCTGATTCAGAAGTACTATTATCGTGTAAAGCGGTTGGATGAAAACTTGGCAGATTTCATCCAAGATATTAAGTTCTATACTAGGGTGTTTGCTCTTCACTTCCCTGAAGATCAGATTGTACAAGCTATTGTGGAAGGTATTTCACCATCCTATAGGTCATATTTGTGTTTCGCGGCGTTCCCGCAAACCTTCTCTGAACTTGAAGCATTGGCCGTCTCAGCGGAAGGAGTTAGATACGCCGATACCTTGCGCGTAGCGAAAGAACCCCCTCCTTCTTTTAGTAATCCCCGGCCTCCACCTCGCCGACCAGTCACACCCCGTAAATGTTATGCTTGCGGGTCGCCTGACCATCTTCGCAATAAATGTCCCTTGGTCAAATCTAGTAGGGCAAAGAATGGAGTTGGTTCATCACAAGGTTGTTTTAAATGTGGGGCTTTCTCACATATCGCCAAGAATTGCCCAAATTCGAATAGCACCCCCTCCTGCTCAACTTCTGGTGCAACTTCCACCAATGCCAATAATAATAAGTGACTAGTGGCTTCGGCTGAGTCGACTAACCCACCTTCCCAAGGCTCAGCCCCCCGGTAAACAGGTCGAAAATTCAGGGAAAATTCAGTCTTCAAATTTATCTTTTGAATGCCCCGAAGAATGTCTTAGGATTGCGGCGGATACCCCCGCACCTGTGCCTTTTCTCAAAATTGAGTTAAATAATGAACCTGTAACAGCTCTTTTAGATTCAGACAGTGTTTGTTCAATCATTTCGGTTCAATGGTATTCGAAATTGAAATCTATCTGTAAACTCCCTGACTATTGATCATCTTCTGTTCAATATGTTTCGGCTAATTCATCTCCATTAGAAATTCTAGGCTCTTTAAATGTCAAAATTCGTATTTCTAAATTTACTTGGAAGGTTAGATTGTTTGTGGCAAAGCACTTGTCTTGCCCCATTATATTGGGAGCGGATTTCATGTCTTCTACTGGTTTAGTGCTGGACATCCAGAGCAGGTCGTGCACATTCAAATTTGCTTCCAACTGTAAGATCCCCTTGTTAAAATGTAATTCTGCATCATGTTCATCTATTTCGCCCACCCAGGAGGAGATGTTGTTAGACCTTAGACATCTACCTGAGGAGCAGGCTGACAGTATTCGTAAGTTGTGTCAGTCGTTTCCAGAGGTGTTCTCTGATACTCTTGGTGTTACTGACCTTATTGAATACAAAATTGAGGTCACGGATTCGATTCCTGTCCGTTTTCCACCTTATAGGCTATCTCCACCTAAAATGAAGGCATTGAAAGAAATCATCGATCAAATGTTAAAGGATGGTATTATTAGGCCCTCTAAGTCGGCGTATTCTTCGCCTATTTTTCTAGTCCCGAAACCCCAAGGGGGCTTCAGGCCTGTCATTGATTATAGTGCTCTCAATCGGAAGGTGGTGTTACAATCTGTGCCCCTTCCTGACCTTAATTCTTGTTTTTCATGGTTTCGTAAAGCTAAGTTCTTTACCATATTGGATCTAAATCAGGCCTATAATCAAATTCCCCTAGCTGAAGAGTCTAAACACCTTACTGCGTTTGCCACGGATTGGAATTTGTATGAATACAACCGTGTGCCTTTCGGGCTCCCCACGGGAGCAGCTGTACTCACTAGACTGCTAGATAGGGTCTTCTCCGACATCAAATTCCAGTACTTGTATCACTATCTTGGTGATGTCGTCGTGTTTTCGGAGACTTTTGAAGAACATCTAGATCATCTGCGTGAAGTTCTCAATCGCCTTCGTAAGGCTGGGTTAACTGTGAAGTTGTCCAAGGTTGCCTTCGCTAACCCTTCAATGTCATTCCTAGGGCATATTGTTTCGCCCGATGGTGTTGCGGTCGATCATTCTAGAACACAGGCCATCTGTGATTTTAAACCTCCCAAGGACATCAAAGGGATTGCCAGGTTCATTGGTATGGTGAATTTCTTCAGGAAGTTTATCCCTAACTTCGCTAATAGAGCGGCGCCCTTGAACCTTCTCCGTAGGAAAGGCATCAAAATTGAGTGGGGACCTTCTCAACAAGCAGCTTTTGATGATCTTAAATTAGCTCTGTGTAATGCCCCTGTCCTGGCTATGCCCGATTTCTCCAAAAAATTCATCGTCCAAACCGACGCGTCGTCGTCGGCGGTAGCTGCAGTCCTTCTTCAAGAGACTGAACTAGGGAGGCGACCCATCGCCTATGCCTCTAGGACTCTATCGGCTCAAGAAGCCAAGTATTCCATCTATGAGCTCGAAGGTTTGGCAGTATTATTTGCCTTAGAAAAGTTCCGTCTCTATCTGGAACATGTCAAATTCGACCTGGAGACGGATAATCAAGCCTTAAGCTGGGTATTAGGTAGGCCGCGTCGTACTGGTCGTATAGCCCGTTGGGCCATCCGAATTTCGGCATTCCAATTTGACGTCAGGCATATCAGAGGTACTGAAAATGTTGTCGCAGACGGACTCAGCCGTATGTTTTCCAACGACGCCGAGACCCATGAACCGGTCGATAGTTCATCACCTCCCGAGTCCATACTATCTGAGGTTAATGCCATCTTAACAGATGCTCCCATGCTCTTTAGGGACATTGAGAAATACCAACGTGAAGATCCGACGCTGGCTCCGATAATGGAAACCCTTTCTTCTGGGGAACATGTAGTCCCTTATGTACTGAGGAATGGAGTTTTATGTTGCCCTTCGAGGCATGATAAGATGATGAAAGTTGTCGTTCCAGCTGTTCTTGTACCTATGATCTTCAAGTACTATCATGAGACCCCATTAGGGGGGCATCTAGGCATCTTTAAAACTCGTGAAAAGATTCGTGAAAGGTTCATCTGGAAAGGTATGGACGGTGAAATCCGTGAACTAGTAAAGGCTTGTAAATCTTGTTTGCTCAGTAAACCAACCATGTCCACCAAGGTAGGCCTTTTGTCTTCTCATCAAGCGTCGCGCCCTATGGAACGCCTGTATATTGATTATGTAGGACCCTTCCCCCTGTCAAAGGGAAATGCCAACAAGTTCATCTTTGTATGTGTAGATGGTTTTACGAGATTTTCCTGGTTATTTCCGACTAAGCTGGCTACCGCTCAGTCCACCATTACTTGTCTAAATTCAATCTTTGCTTCTTTTGGTCCGTGTCAATATATTGTGTCTGATAATGCTAAGGCTTTCACATCTAATCTATTTCGTAAATTCTGTTTTGACCTGTCCATCTCTCATGTGACTACTTCTGCTTATTACCCTCAACCATCTCTGGCTGAACGGGTTAACCGTAATCTCAGGTCCGCGCTTATTGCCTATCATCATGAAGATCATTCCAGGTGGGACACGTCCCTGCATTGGTTAGCTTTTGCTTTGAATTCGGCGGTTCATGAATCACATAAATTTACTCCAGCCTCTTTGATGTTCAAGTTTGTTCCCAACACGCCGCTCTCTAACCTCTGGTCTCTGAGTGACATTCTACCTGAGACAATAGCTCCGGACAACATTAAAGATCTTTGGAAGAAGGCTAAAGCCAATCTTAAAGTGTCTCATGAAAAGGTTAGGGAAAGGTATGATCGTGGACGGAGACCCACATATTTGAAGGTAGGCGACTAGGTGATGGTCAAGAATTTTGTTCCCGCCGGCAAGCTTGCCCCCAGATTTCATGGGCCGTGTACTATTCTCGATTTCCTTACACCCGTTACCTTATTGCTAAGCAATCCAGCCACCGAGAGGATATTTAGTGTTAACCTGTCACAGGTGAAACCGGTGTAATTGCTGTGCTAACTTGCTTCATATAATTTTGAAAGAAATATGAAGGTTATATTTTTGTTTGAGGGGTTTCACTTTTAAGGCCTTCTGCCCTTGGAATCTGTTTCCTTTGTGTGTAACCATTTATTGTAAACCTTCCCCGACGAGTTAAACTGCCATCCGGTCCTTACCACGGCCATTACCACGCTCCCGTCTCCTGCTCAACTACAAACTGTGGCTTATGGGAATTAAATAAATATCTCCACGCCGCTGGCCCCTCAACCTCGCCACAAAGACTGTACCCTAAAACAATTATGGTCCAACAACATTCTGTCGCCGAGCTTTAATGTTTCAGTGCCCCCGCAGCAGCGCGGCGCCGTACCGCCACTGAGGTGGGGTGTGGGCCCGCCCCTCTCCAGTGAGGCCAACCAGGGTACGGCGAGCCGGAGTCCTCCTCCCGGCCAAGGCTGATGTGCGGCGCACAACCTGCAACTCGCCCGCGACCTGTATGTTCGCCGCGGGCGCGGCGTGCTTCAACTCCACTACTCCTCTCATAGTGCGGGCGAGCGGTATCTCAGGGTACTTGAGGGGTCCGAGCGGCCTCCTCTGGACACAAGCAGCAGCGGCCGGTCTGGCCGTCTAACTTAATCAACCTTGAATGTACTCGATCAGCTACATGGACATTTAATATCTACAATTACTACAGTTTTGAATCCAACGGCAATATCTGGTGGACTTAGAAAATTTTTCCTCAACTTTAAAAACTAAAAGTTTCCTTCTGAATTCAACCTCTACAAGCATAAAGACCTTACATCTAAAGTTACTATAAAGAATTCTGAAAGTGAATCAAACCAAATTTAGAAAATTTTTATAAATACTTTCTGCAATTAATTTCTATATCAACATCATAACTTGGACCTTATTTTGAAACAAAAGTTTATGTTCTTCTGTGTTACCCCTTGGAGGAACTTTTGGGGGGGGGGGAGATCTGTACCGGTGGTACACCTCCACGCCGCTAATTCAAACTTTGCGCCAGTTGAAACTCCTCTACTGGAGGAAGTCTGAACTTTATCTACTGTGTTAATTTTCAAGTTTCTCAGAAGATGTCACTACTTGTAAATTTTGAAGTTTCTGAACTGGGTCGTTTTCGATGTATTTTTGTTTTGCCTGTAGTAAGAAGTGTGGACATTCTCTTCCAGGTGGCACTACTGTAGGACTACAATTATGCACCCTACTGCGAAGTGAAAGAACTGTGTTTTTTTGGAGAAATATGGAATTCATAAGTTTGTTCTTTGTTAAATTTCTTTCAGTTATTGTTGGCAATATTAACCCTTTCTTTCCGCCAGTTTTGAATTTGACCAATAAGAAATTTCTGTAATTAATTTTCCACCAATAATGTGTTTCTTCTTCATCTAGTGTAGGGGTTTTCGTTGTTAGCCAATAAAATTCTTGTGGGAGGGTGTTCTCATTCCTGAAACGCCTCGAACTTTCCACGAGGGTATATAAACTGCTGATTTTCGGGTCTTCGCGCCACTTCAGTAACATCCATCAGTGTGTAAAGTACATAGCAGGGGGCGGGTAGCGCCCCTTTCTTCGGGCAGCAGTTCAACCACCAGGTAATGGCCGTTTAATAACTTCTTTTCTTGCTAGCTCAGCAGTTTAACTCTCGGGGCAGGTCCGAAGCCTTGTTACCATGTAACTTTCCCTAAAATGTAAAGACACTTGGTACCAATTCTATCTTTTTAAACTACATGTTGGGATAGAGAGTGCTTAACCCTCTCGAGCTCCCACTCATATTGCATTGAGGTGAACTTATTTTCACAACCGTTTCTTCCTTAACACAATGTAAATTGTCTCCTTCTATAAGTCACCTCTTTAGTATGGGATTAGCCTTTGCAGTAACGGCCTAGTGCCAAGTAGGTTTTTTTATAAAGTGTATTAGGAGTGCAAGAACGCCTCCTCTCAAGTTGGTATTGGGGAGGCCATGTAATATTTCTTTTTTTTTACTGAACAGGCCTCAGTAGGTTGGGTATTTTTACCCCTGTGTATATGTCCTTGGAGGACACCTTGAACGTGGTGTTTGGTGTGGCCTTTGATAGGCTTGAACTTAAGGGCGGGTTGCTCTTTCTTAAAATTTGTTTCTGCGTGCCTCAAGGAGGCTTTACTGTGTAATTGGGAGCAAGAGCTCCTGGGCATGATCGGGGTCTTCTGCCCCTTTGTTGAATCTTCTATATAGTAAAGTTGGGCTCATTGCTCAAGAATTATGTGTCTGGCTCTCGGAGCCCAAATCTTGTAACACTGTAATTGTACATTTTCGAATTAGTCGCCTTGCTACTGTGTACCTGCCATTCTTGTTATTTCTTGATTTTGCAAAGAAAATATAACCTTGTTAAATTTTATATTAACTTTAATTTCGTATTTTGAGACCTGTTCACCCCCGCACCTTCTTTCACCTCTGCTAATCCACCAAACCACGGTAACAATTAGTATACCAGGCAAAGTATTCACTGGCATCTTGGAAGGGAGGGTGCGATCAGTCGTTGAGAAGAAGTTGGATGAAATCAAGTGTGGTTCAGACCACAGAGGGATGTCAGGATCAGATTTTCAGTTTACGCCAGATAATTGAAAAATGTTACGAGAGGAATAGACAGTTATGCTTATGTTTCGTAGATCTAGAGATTGGGGTAAATTTTCATTCATTGGGAAGGGTGTGAAGGAGTGGAACAGTTTACCAGGGGTAGTGTTTGATCCTTTTCCAAAATCTGTACAGATATTCAAGAAGAGAATAAACAGCAACAGAGAAAATAAATGAAATGTTAGAGGGCATTCGACCAGTGCAGGTTAATGTAAATAAAGAATGTGTGTGAATAAATTAATTCCATCCCCTGGTCTAAGGAGTTTGGACAGCCAAAGTAGGGGACTGCCTGTAGGGGTGAAGTACAGTGGGGACTTCGAGGGCCCTGGGACCGCTACGGTAGCTGTGAAGGCCCTTCAGGAACTCTGAAAAGTGGTGGTATAAGGGGCTCTGGTTACGACGCAGCATATCGTTATGCTACTTAGGTTCCAGAATGGGTAAAGAAAAGAAAAAGTAAATAAATGCAATGTAAATTTTAATCTTATACCAGTTGTACAGTATCATTTGAAGTAATTCCACATACTGTATATCAGATGACTATATTTGTAAGTAGTACAGGAGATATTATAAGTAGAATTTTGTAAACAATGTAAATTTATTAAGGATGAGCTGTGTGTTTAATAGAAAAAAATGTTAGCGTAAATTATATAATATTGTATTATAGAAAAATTTTATTCTCTTGTTAATTTAATATTTAGTGCTTGACAATAATGTATTTTAGTGTACCATTTGCCACCGAGGTAAACACCTCATTTGCAAATAAAGAGATTTTGATGTTTGACATATGACAGGGTAGCAAGGGAAAAAATGTTTGCCATACTGGGGGGACTATGGGATCAAGGGTAGATTACTGAAATCAATCGAAGGCATTTATGTTGACAATTGGGCTTCAGTGAGAATTGATGGTAGAATGAGTTCTTGGTTCAGGGTACTTACAGGGGTTAGACAAGGCTGTAATCTTTCACCTTTGCTGTTCGTAGTTTACATGGATCTCCTGCTGAAAGGTATAAAGTGGCAGAGAGTGATACAGTTAGGTGGAAATATAGTAAGCAGTCTGGCCTATGCTGACGACTTGGTCTTAATGGTAGATTGTACTGAAAGCCTGCAGTCTAATATATTGGAACTTGAAAATAGGTGCAGTGAGTATGGTATGAAAATTAGCCTCTCGAAGACTAAACTTATGTCAGTAAGTAAGAAATTCAACAAAATTGAATGTCAGATTGGTGATACAAAGCTGGAACAGGTAGAAAATTTTAAGTATTTAGGTTTTGTGTTCTCCCAGGATGGTAATATAGTAAGTGAGATTGAATCAAGGTGTCGTAAAGCTAATGCAGTGAGCTCGCAGTTGGGAAAAACAGTGTTCTGTAAGAAGGAAGTCAGCTCCCGGACGAAACTACCTTTACATCGGTCTGCTTTCAGACCAACTTTGCTTTACGGGTGCGAAAGCTGGGTGGACTCAGGATATCTTATTCATAAGTTACATGTAACAGTCATGAAAGTAGCGAGAATGATTGCTGGTACAAACAGGTGGGAACAATGGAAGGAGGGTACTCCGAACGAGGAAAAAGAGAGTAAGTTAGGAATGAACTTGTTGGATGAAGCTGTACTCATAAACTGGCTTCGGTGGTGTGGTCATGTGAAACGAATGGAGGAGGATAGGTTACCTAGGAGAAAAATGGGCTCTGTCATGGAGGGTAAGAGGAGTAGAGGGAGACCGAGACGACGATTGTTATACTCAGTTTCTAACGATTTAAAGATAAGAGGTATAAAAGTAAATGAAGCCACAGCACTAGTTGCAAATAGAGGATTGTTTCGACGTATAGTAAATTCACAGAGGCTTGCAGACTGAACGCTGAATTGGCAAAATGGTCTATAATGATAATGTATGTATTGTGCCATTTTCAAGGCATGTGTGGCGGTGCTCCTCTTGATAGATTGTTGCTCCGGCTGCTGCTGAAAATAAAAATACTCACCGCTCACGTAGACTCTTTCCTCGGATGTGGTACGTCCCATGGATTTCCTCGTGGTCGTAGGACCAAAATAAAGCGGTGAGGAAATGAAATAACAACGGATCAAGCTATCTATAAATAAAGTTACCAAGACTGAATCGAAATTGAATGAAATATAATTTATTAACAAAAATTGTAATAGCAAGTGTTACGGAGATATCCGTGGTAGCCAGAGGTGAAAGAAGGTGCGGGCTGGAATAGGTCTCAACTACCAAATTAAAGTTAATTTAAAACTTTAACAAAGGTTATATTTTCTTTTCAAAATCAACAAATAACAAAGTATAACAGGTACCAAGTAGCAGATCAACAAATTAACAAATTACAGTTCGTTACAGGATTTGGGCTTCGAGCCCCAAGTATAATTCCTGAGCTCTCAGCTCACAAACACAATTGCTGAAGGGCAGAAAACCCCTAAGTACGAGGAGCAGTAGCTCCTAATTACAATGTTAAGAAAAAGAGCAGACCCGCTCTCAATTTTACAAGCCTATCAAAGGCTACAACAAACTTCATTTCTATCTGCCCTTAAGGCACACAAGAAAACAGGGGTAACTAGTACCCAATCTACTGGGCCTTCGCAGGAAGGAAAACAAAACAGGTTAAGTAAATGGCCCAAAATACAAAATGAATGGAGGCGATAACTTGCACTCCTACACCAATTTGTCTAAAACCTATGTGGCGCTAGGCCGATCATACATGGGCTAATCCCAAGCTAGGGAGGTGACACGTATGAGAAAACTTTACTACATTAAAGAAGAACGGTTATGAAAACGTAGTCACCTCCTTTTCAAAATGAAGGGGAGTTCGAGAGGGTAAAGCACTCTCTATCCCCGCTTTACAGTAATTTATAGATTTATAATTTATAGATTTTACATAGACAGAAAAGAATTTACATTTTTAAAAGGTAGGTTACATACTAAAGGTTTCGAACCCTCCCCGAGAGTTAAACTGCTGAGCTAGCAAGAAATGAAGGTGTTAACAGGCCATTACCTTGTAGATGAACTGCCGCTTGAAGAAAGAGGCGCTTCCCGCCCCCTGCTACATATTCACACACAAAGAAAGATGTTACTGAAGTGGCACCGAGACAAGAAAATGATTAGTTTATATACCCTCGTGGAACATTCGAGACCTTTCAGGAATGAGAAGACAAACCCTTTCGTTTTTATTGGATAACAGCAAAAACTCATACACAAGACGAGGAAGAAACACCTTATTGGTGGAAAATTAATTACGTAAATTCCCGATTGGTTACATTCAAAACGGGCGGAAAGAAAGGATTTATATTGTCAACCCACAAACCACAGAACAAAATTTAGTAAAGATAAAACTTAAGAATACAATATTTCTTCAAGAAAGTTCATTCCATTGCACCAGAGTGTGTTACCATAGTTTTGGGTAGCGACATCTGTTAGAGATTGTCCACACCTCTTAATCGTTGAAAAACAAAAGGCAAATAAAAAACACTCAGTGACATCTTCTGAATAACCGTGGAATTAGTTCAGTAATTAAAGTTCCAAGTTTCTCCAGTAGAGAAGTTTCAATTGGCGCAATATTTGAATTAGCGGCGTGGAGGTGTACCGCCCGGTACAGCAAGATTAAGTGAAAGCAACATAAAAACAAACTGGATTTAAAGGGTAATTGGCTAAAATTAAAAAAACCTCAAAATTTTGCAAAAATAGACCAATAATTAGATGGATTAGATGAAAATTATATAATAAATACTGTGAATAAGCAAAATACTCGTCAGTAGACGCTTATGCAAACCTGTAGCATTCCAAGCTAGACTCAACACTCGTAAACTTACGTCTCGAATTTATAGATAAATATCGATGCTTGCAAATCAATTGAAATTAAATAATTAATTAATTAATTAAACTAATTAGAATAGTCTGTGACAAACTCACATGTTTACTTAACTACCTTCTCTTGAATCAATGACCTTATAAGTGACTTTAGAATGTTAAAAGTACATTTAAGGAAAAAAGAAAAAGAATCATGAACACGCTTCCAGTTGGACATTTACAAACTTTGACACATAATTACCTCCAAGAGGCTGACAGAAAACCACAACGGCTGTGTTACATTTAAATTAAAATAAAGTAAAACCAAACCCTATGGCACTACAGTCCTTGAAGCGCCTTGGCCTACCAAGCGACCGCTGCTTAGCCCGAAGGCCTGCAGATTACGAGGTGTCGTGTGGTCAGCACGACGAATCCTTTCGGCCGTTATTCTTGGCTTTCCAGACCGAAATCAAAATAAAGGATAGAAATTAATTGTTCAACCATGATACAACCTAAATTTAATTCCTGTGATGGCCTCTGGACAAAAACATTACAAAATAGGTTAAATACCTCTGTCTTTACATGAGCCAAATTAACTCACCTTTTAACATAGTTCCATTGCCGCTTGTTACCCTTAATCTAGACAATCCCAACTGTAATACATTTCATTGTTGATGGTGGCAGATTCCACCTTGTTAGATCAACTTGCGGTATTAATTTTCCTTTACAGTCAACCAAAGGTCGGTTCATTTGCAGAATATAACGTTGATTTCCCTAAATTTTTAGTGCTGATTACTTCATTTATTTGCGGTGCCTTTATGGAAGCGTAAAAAACCCTGCTGTAATCCATTGACTGTGAATACCAGGTGGTGCTACTAACCTAACACTTCAAATTTATATTTACATGATATATACAGCGCTGTCCACATAGTGCACATCAGAAGAAGAAAGTCGAAACACTAGTAAATCTATCCTACGCCTACAATGAATTTTAATTAACTAATCTGACATCCGCGTACCTTCATAGTAACTAGGATTAAATCATGGTTAATCAAAAATAGGACAGAAAGGAAAAATCATAAATATCTAAAAAACATAATCCTCGCCTACACCTAAAACTAAGTACACGATTAATCAAATCCATACTGTTGTATCATTATTACCAGCTTTTAGATACGCTGAGGTGCTATTGGTGGCAATTATATTAAATAATACATTTATCTATGGCTGATATTCCAAAACTTGAAACTAGAAAATAAAACATTTCCACAATAATCAGAACATAAGTCCAAAATGCATTGCTAGCTCCGCTCGGGTTTCATGTTTCAACTCGGCCCCATATTTGGAATATCTCCGAGTATCTCATCATTCCTCCTAATATTTTGCGTTTTCAACATTTTCCACCGAGCTCGCTAGCTGCAGTCGCTTAAGTGCGGCCAGTATCCAGTAATCGGGAGATAGTGGATTCGAGCTCCACTGTCGGCAGCCCTGAAGATGGTTTTCCGTGGTTTCCCATTTTCACACCAGGCAAATGCCGGGGCTGTACCTTAATTAAGGCCACGGCCGCTTCCTTCCCACTCCTAGCCCTTTCCTGTTCCATCGTCGCCGTAAGACCTATCTATGTCGGTGCGACGTAAAACAACTAGCAAAAAAAAAATTATTACGGCCTCCCGAGTGCCTGCAATAATCCTGGACTTTAAATTAATCCAAAAGTCAAGTAAATATCTGATTAATCACAAACATGAAGACTTATCTCAATTAACGACTCAAAACTGATTTTTACTACTTCTCAGTTATTATTATGATTGCTTTGTCGAGCCCGGGACATTCACATTCCGATCGTTGAATCTGATTGCTCCGACCTCGATCATAGGTTATGCTTACAAAACTGATTTAAAAACGATTCTTCACAATATCAGGTACGCGAATTTACATAAAAGAACTATGGAATCTTAATCTAATCGGACCACGCTTATTCACGTCATTTTAATTACATTAGGTATATATACAACATGCTCTTTACCTTGTGCTGAACGTGGGATGCATCCTCTCAGTCCCCGCTTTGGATTTGAATTAATCCATTTCGGACATGGTGATTACATTACACAACACTTCGCACACGCAGATTAGACCCACTTTTAATTATATAGCACTCGCAGGTAAGTTAAATCACACGCATTCTTCCAACTTAAATTAAGACACAATTTATATAACATAGACAGAATTGACACATACAAAGTTTGGCTTCCGTTTGTATTCAGAATAAGAAACTCTCTACTTGATGTTTACCTTCCGTACTGTTTGCTACTAGACCTTCCCTTTCCTTGTTTATGTAGGGGATTAAAATGTCATTCAACTGCTGCCGAAACAGAAAGGATACGTCCGGGCCTGCCTCTCTCCCGTTACTTGCAGTGGGCAGCCAGGTGCCTCCGCGCTTGAATTTGTACAAACTGGTCAACCGACTCCATTGTCACAGCTAACATTGTCTTTAATGAAACGTCGATCTTCTCGGGTACATTACTGATCGCAAAACCCCATACTTAATCTGTCTTTCTGAGTTTGTGAATTTCATGAGCTTCGATGTAATTTTTACTAGTTGCGATGTCTTTAAATTTGCAACTCCCACTACGAAATCTGCATCTGAACTTATTATTTAATGCGAATACAAATGTTCTGACCGCTATCACCCTGAAAAACAGTAAAAGTTCATCTGGGTACGCCGTGAAATTAGCAATTTAATGTCTATTGGTGAGAAATAATATTGGAAATACTGCGATATTGTGATCATTCTAAGTGCCCCAACAGTTCATGTTCTACACTAGCTCGTAGCATCTTAATAGTTCTCTAAGATCCATTTCACAATTTAACTCACGGAAATACTCGCGGCGACTGCACATACAACGGCGGGTTTAGATACACTTGAAAACTGCACTTTCCGCGGCCCGTCACGATCTCGTCTGAAGCTTGACATTAGTCTCTGAAATTGAAACTAAGACTGGATATTCGGTAGTACTCCACCGTTGGTTTTTGTAAATTTTGGAAACCACGCCTCCGGATTGGCTCTTGGGGAGGAGTATGGCGTAGTAATATCACACCCTGACATCAATTTTCCAAGTGTCCATAGGTTAATTAATCACTAAATAAACTCTAATGACTTCAAAACTAGGTGTGGTTTTAACGTTGCACTAGAATATAAAAAATGATCGTCCATTTTTCCACAGATTGCTAAGCGTCATTGGGATAATTTTACTGATGAATAGTGGCGCCTTCCCACCATGAGACTCAGTCTTGTGGGTGAAACCATTCTTCAGAATCTTACGACGTAAATGCCGATAATTCATTAATTATAAAATAACTTTTCACATAACCGCACACACAATTCCTTAAAATTTAGTCCAAGACTAGAGCACGTTACTTTTATTTTACTTCACTTATCCAAATCACAAATGACAATAATATTCCCGCTATGGCAGGGCGGTTTAATTTTGTAATTTTCTGATTGGCCGAAAACTGCCTACAGCTGCACTGACGTACTTGAACAAGGACTAAACCATTTTCACAGAGGGGTATCAGGTATAACTCTGTCTCATGGGCTGTCTCCGTCTCTCATTAATGTGTGGCAAATTCCAACGTCCTCTTTCTCCCGGGAAAAGTTCGGCTGAGAGTTTCACATTGTCGGGATCATAAACTTTATTGGTGAGGGCTATTAGCTCGGGTCTTCTTAGGACGTGCTTGTAAGCAAGTCGAGGGGATGTATCTTCTCTCTGTGAGGTCTCATTGTTGCAAACTTGTGAGATATCTGCACTGATTTGCCATTTGCAGTGTTCACATGTAGAAATTGATAAATTTAATTAATTTATACATCTGGCTATTCGTCTTATGGGTGCAGTATATATGTACGCATGTCATAAAACGTTTAGAAATAATTCTAAATTGAAGTTATTCCATCAGACACTATATTTTCTGATGCGAACAGGAATAAACTGTGTAGTTATTAGTGCAAAGGAACAGTGTTAATTTCCTGTTTATTGGGAAGACACCACGCAGGTGAAAGGCTTCGAACATCGGTTTTTTTTCTTTGTGTGGGGGGAAAACAACCACAATTCTTTCTCACAAGTTCAACTTATTTTACCAAGTTAACATTCTGGTTCTAAGTCAGACCTGAGTCAATGATTAAATAATTGCATTACGATTACGAAGTGCTGTGGTTTAGGTGAAATTATTCGAATACTCTGGGGGATAGTTAAATGTGGACTCTCACGAAACATAATCAGTGAGTGATTAACCCGCGCCAAGACTTTCAAGAATCAATGACGACCCATTGCTGCTTACAACGGATCGTGGCTCCATGGTTTGATTGCTGAACACGAGGGATCGTGTTTCCATGGTTCGGCTGTTGCCTATGAAGGATCGTGGTTCCATTGTTTGGTTACTGCACACGAGGGATCGTGTTTCCATGGTTCGGCTGTTGCCTATGAAGGATCGTGGTTCCATTGTTTGGTTACTGCACACGAGGGATCGTGTTTCCATGGTTGGGTCGCTGTTCAACAAGGAGGATCTATGGAGACAACTTCACTGTAACCAGCACAATTGTAAGGTGAACATTATGTGAATAAATTCAACTTATAAAAACATCTGAACTCATTGTAGTTAAGACCTCTCTCTGTACCCAGCTCCCGGTCTACACACAGTGTGCCCTGTGGTTGAAATATCTTAAACTCTCCGAAATAACTGGTCGTGGTCTTTCATTGAATAATTTCCCGGTACAACATAGGAAGGTAAAATTATATTATTGGTGCTTGCTTTCTCTTACATAGTATCTCTTTCTCCTGTCTGTATAGTCACTGTATGGGTTCTTGGTTTTCAACTCAGTGTAACCATTTGTTTCATAATCCTGTCTCTAGTCATACATATGATTTTTCATGTCAGTATTTTAAATGTGTTGTATCATTGGGATCAATTGTATAACAATTCTCCAGTCTAACTGTTCTGTAAATTGAAGTCTAAAATTCGTACTTTCTTTCCCTTTTGTGAATAACTGCCGAGAGTACATGTAAATACTGTAAATAGATTGCATAACTTTTATAGTTCATTGTAAAAGCTGCAGTACGAAATAATATTGTACTCGATGACAAGAATATTAGGAAGAGGAAAAAGAGCAAAGAAATACGGCAAAAAGACCAATCTCTGCTCCTCCATTTTCCACTGAATTGCTCCGTTTACGCATCTTCAAAATCCCCCACTCCTTTTCAACGCACGCAACTCTTCCTGGCCAGAGAGTGGGCGTTACCCACTAGGTGGACTGCCCCTCCCCTTCAGGGAGGGCAATGAAAATTTTTTGATGATGATGATGATGGCAAGTGCAAGGTTGGTGGTTGCAGAGTGGGTCTCGGCCTACAAGTGACCACGGCTGGTCCTTGGTCCAACAGCTCTGCACTCCGACCGGCCAACCGAGTAGAGGAAGGGTGGCCACGGCTCTGGCTCTGTTCCGCGCCTCTATATTCGGGAGACGTGAAAGGGCTAGACCTCACTCCTTGTCCTCACTGTCAGCTATTCTGAGAATTGTTTCCCGTGGTTTTCCATTCTCCTGGACTAAGGCGTTTTCCGGGACAGTTTCTCGTGTAGGCGATGACTGCCAACCCCTCACCTTCTTCGAGCATTTCCTTCACCGTAAAAAATCTTCCGGCCTGAGAGAGGGCGTCACCGTCTAAGAGGCCCGCCTTCCCCTTCAGGGGAGGAATGAGAACATTTTAGTAGTAGCACAAGTTACGACAAACTATTTGTTTTTCATTCTTCCCCGCAGAGTGAACTAAGACTTAAAATTTCTCCTTCGATCTCTTACCTCAAATTAGAACAGTCATAAAATCTAGGAGAACTAGCTCCAAGACTCAGTCCAACACCTCTCCACCTCGAAAAACATAAGCTGAACACGAGCTAAAGACGGAGGAAAACGTGTGGTATGTATATTGATTGAGGCATAAGAGAAACAAGGGGCAAGTATATAGGGGTTATCGAAGATATAGTAGATCACAGGTAGAATACGTTAGCGGCCGTGACGTCAGGTGGAACAGCAGTGAGGAATCGGCATTCAGTAGAGGCTAGTCGCGCTGGACGAATGGACGGTGTGGAAATCGTTGACGATGCGTAGTGCAATGTATTACAGAGGAATGAAGAATGCTGGTAAGTCGTATTATCACAAGTGGTCCGAAACTGTACTGTCTAAAAATTCGCACATAGGTCGAGAAATGTAGGGGTACGCACCATCATGTAAGAAACACTTCTCTGCGTATGTTCACAGGATTATTATCCATAGCTTTTGGAAACGTATCCATGAGAAACTGCAGGTGCCATTCTACTTTCACATGAGGCGGGAGTACGAAAGGACCACCAATTAGGTCCACTACAATTCCTACTCCTCCTTTTAAGGAGAACCGCTCTTGAAAGTGTCTCTAGGCAGCGTGGGGGGTTCTCTACACTGCAGATATGCGTGTTATGAAAATTCAGTACTCCATCTCGTGCGAAACAAGATTCGACATTGGTAAAATTTCTAGTAAGGAAATCCGGTTGTTGCCGTTTCTTACTCAGAAACCACTGACAGAATCGCTCCTTATTGGGAAAATGTGTTTCTCGAAGGTTCTGATCACGTTGTAACATGGTCTGGATAAAGCAGTTGTTCCGTATGTGTTTGATGTACAACATGGTGAGACACACCAACCTTATAGGGTATTCCTCTAGTGCTCCTCCCCGGGCCATTTTCGACCAAGTGCAAAATGTCTTCCTCCGTCGTCAACGCATACTTTTGCCGTGAATGTCCCCTTCCCTCAAATGTAGTCTGTAGTTGTCCAGTGAATCGAGGCCTGCGAAGAACAGTGACAAAATTGGATGGGAAAACGTTCCCGAAATGTTCGTCCGGCCCTTGTTCTATTATACCTTACCTCACCGAAAATTAATATAATTTCACATATTTCATGATTTGATATATCCATTTTGCCTATACTCAGAACGCTGACCTCCAGACACAATGGCCTAGAACATTTCACATCCTTGGAGGGGAGGGCGGCCTGGGGTAATCACACCTGTGTTGACACTCTGTTTAACAGAGGGGTATGTCCAGTGCCTATTGACTTCTCAAGAATATTCACGGAAGTTTAGTGATTTATTTCCTCCTACACTAATTAAGATAGGAGTAAAATTATTGCATAGAATACCATCACCACTAATGTAAATAACGTACCTTATTTCAATTACATCTTGTACGTACAATGGTTTGATCGTGGGACATGTCGTCTGTCCTGAGCTGACACCTTAGGAAAGCTCCTGGGACATTTATGACCTGCAAATTATCTCACAAGTCATTTCAATTGCTAACATTAGTAGAGGCTTCGCAATAATCCAAGATATAATCTAAACCTCCCACATTCAAGGATACGTAACTACGAATTCCCTAAATGAAACTACAACGAGAACATCAAGAAGAGCTGCTGATGAAAAGGGAAGGAACATAATATAATATAATATAATATAATATAATATAATATAATATAATATAATATAATATAATATAATATAATATAATATAATATAATATAATATAATAACTATGAACCGATTTTGCGCTTCCTACAGACAATATTAGGCACGCGAAAACAATTGAGTCATATGGGACGTTACTGATGAATAGAAATATGATCGTATTTAATTATTGTCTTGATCGCAAACACCGCTATTTTCCTTCATTCAGCATGAAGAAAACTGTGTGCTTGTGTTGTAATAAACAGATTAACAGCAGATTACTTGCTATAGAAGGTTATCATCTCTATTTCCAGTTTCCAAGAAACTCAGTTGTTTCGTAGAAATGCGTGATAGATATATCAATATAACCATTTAACAGACTGTTACCATCACGAAGTCCTCTGAGTCATTCCTTGTACCTGTGCGTGCTGAATTGTAGTTATAACGAGTTCATTGATTTCGAAGACTGGAAAGCATAGTAACATAAACGAAGAGGAACAGTGTATAGGCGAGCCTGTACGGAAATTCTGCGAAGATAATGTACATACCTCAAATTTAGTGTAGCCAAAATGGCAATAACCAATTTCGAATGAATTTATTGACGCGACCGATTGGGTAGTTCAGTTATTTAACCACTCACATTCTGTTCTCAGGATTCCAAGATCGCATTCCATTCTATCCTGACAGTGTTTCTTATTCTCCTGGCTTTTTCCCCCAGATATCAGATTCAGTTCCTGACTCCAATCTCACATGGAGAAATGAATTCATTATTTTATGTTTCTGAGGTGGTTGGTAATGTGGCGAGTTGTGTGTAGATGAAGAGAAATATTTGAAGACGAGCACAGACACACATTTCCGGGCCAGATGTATTAACCATACATGCATTTAAGTGGAACTCGAACCCGGGGCTATGTGAACCGACCGGGCGAGTTGGCCGTGCGCGTAGAGGCGCGCGGCTGTGAGCTTGCATCCGGGAGATAGTAGGTTCGAATCCCACTATCGGCAGGCCTGAAGATGGTTATCCGTGGTTTCCCATTTTCACACCAGGCAAATGCTGGGGCTGTACCTTAATTAACACCACGGCCGCTTCCTTCCAACTCATAGGCCTTTCCTATCCAATCGTCGCCATAGACCTAGCAAAAAAAAATCTATCTGAACCGGGTGCTCCTCCCCGGGTCATTTTCGACCAAGTCTAAAATGTCTTCCTCCACCGTCAACACATGCTGTTGCCGTGAACGATCCGTTCCCTCATGTGTAGACTGTAGTTGCTGTAGTTGTCCAGTGAATTGAAATCTCTGTATAACAGTGACAAAGTCCTTATACTTGCTTTAACACATCATTCAGCCAAGGTGAAGGGCGCTACAAAGCTACTGTTTGAGAATCCTATGATGCGAGGAACCTTACCCATGGATCAATCAATCAATCAATCAATACTGATCTGCATTTAGGGCAGTCGCCCAGGTGACAGATTCCATATCTGTTGCTTTCCTAGCCTTTTCCTAAATGATTTCAAAGAAATTGGAAATTTATTGAACGTCTCCTTTGGTAAGTTATTCCAATCCCTAACTCCCCTTCCTATAAATGAATATTTGCCCCAGTTTGTCCTCTTGAATTCCAACTTTATCTTCATATTGTGATCTTTCCTACTTTTATAAACGCCATTCAAACTTATTCGTCTACTAATGTCATTCCACGCCAACTCTCCGCTGACAGCTCGGAACATACCACTTAGTCGAGCAGCTCTTCTTCTTTCTCTCAATTCTTCCCAACCCAAACATTGCAACATTTTTGTAACGCTACTCTTTTGTCGAAAATCACCCAGAACAAATCGAGCTGCTTTTCTTTGGATTTTTTCCAGTTCTTGAATCAGGTAATCCTGGTGAGGGTCCCATACACTGGAACCATACTCTAGTTGGGGTCTTACCAGAGACTTATATGCCCTCTCCTTTACATCCTTACTACAACCCCTAAACACCCTCATAACCATGTGCAGAGATCTGTACCCTTTATTTACAATCCCATTTATGTGATTACCCCAATGAAGATCTTTCCTTATATTAACACCTAGATACTTACAATGATCCCCAAAAGGAACTTTCACCCCATCAATGCAGTAATTAAAACTGAGAGGACTTTTCCTATTTGTGAAACTCACAACCTGACTTTTAACCCCGTTTATCATCATACCATTGCCTGCTGTCCATCTCACAACATTTTCGAGGTCACGCTGCAGTTGCTCACAATCTTGTAACTTATTTATCACTCTATAGAGAATAACATCATCCGCAAAAAGCCTTACCTCCGATTCCACTCCTTTACTCATATCATTTATATATATAAGAAAACATAAAGGTCCGATAATACTGCCTTGAGGAATTCCCCTCTTAATTATTACAGGGTCAGATAAAGCTTCACCTACCCTAATTCTCTGAGATCTATTTTCTAGAAATATAGCAACCCATTCAGTCACTCTTTTGTCTAGTCCAATTGCACTCATTTTTGCCAGTAGTCTCCCATGATCTACCCTATCAAATGCTTTAGACAGGTCAATCGCGATACAGTCCATTTGACCTCCAGAATCCAAGATATCTGCTATATCTTGCTGGAATCCTACAAGTTGAGCTTCAGTGGAATAACCTTTCCTAAAACCGAATTGCCTTCTATCGAACCAGTTATTAATTTCGCAAACATGTCTAATATAATCAGAAAGAATGCCATTCCCAAAGCTTACATACAATGCATGTCAAACTTACTGGCCTGTAATTTTCAGCTTTATGTCTATCACCCTTTCCTTTATACACAGGGGCTACTATAGCAACTCTCCATTCATCTGGTATAGCTCCTCCGACCAAAAAATAATCAAATAAGTACTTCAGATATGGTACTATATCCCAACCCATTGTCTTTAGTATATCCCCAGAAATCTGATCAATTCCAGCCGCTTTTCTAGTTTTCAACTTTTGTATCTTATTGTAAATGTCATTGTTATCATATGTAAATTTTATTACTTCTTTGGCCTTAGTCTCCTCCTCCATCTCGACATTTTCCTTGTAACCAACAATCTTTACATACTGCGGACTGAATACTTCTGCCTTTTGAAGATCCTCACGTACACACTCCCCTTGTTCATTAATTATTCCTGGAATGTCCTTCTTGGAACCTGTTTCTGCCTTAAAATACCTATACATACCCTTCCATTTTTCACTAAAATTCGTATGACTGCCAATTATGCTTGCCATCATGTTATCCTTAGCTGGCTTCTTTGCTAGATTCAATTTTCTAGTAAGTTCCTTAAATTTCTCCTTACTTCCACAGCCATTTCTAACTCTATTTCTTTCCAGCCTGCACCTCCTTCTTAGTCTCTTTATTTCTCTATTATAATAAGGTGGGTCTTTACCATTCCTTACCACCCTTAATGGTACAAACCTGTTTTCGCATTCCTCAACAATTTCTTTAAACCCATCCCAGAGTCTGTTTACATTTTTATTTACCGTTTTCCACCGATCATAATTACTTTTTAGAAACTGCCTCATGCCTGCTTTATCAGCCATATGGTACTGCCTAACAGTCCTACTTTTAAGACTTTCCTTTCTATCACATTTAATTTTAACTACCACAAAAACAGCTTCATGATCACTAATACCATCTATTACTTCAGTTTCCCGATAGAGCTCATCTGGTTTTATCAGCACCACATCCAGGATATTTTTCCCTCTGGTTGGTTCCATCACTTTCTGATTCAGCTGTCCTTCCCATATTAACTTATTTGCCATTTGTTGGTCATGCTTCCTGTCGTTCGCATTTCCTTCCCAATTGACATCTGGCAAATTCAGATCTCCCGCTACAATCACATTTCTTTCCATGTCGTTTCCCACATAGCTGACTATCCTATCAAATAATTCCGAATCCGCGTCAGTGCTACCCTTTCCCGATCTGTACACTCCAAATATGTCAAGTTGCCTATTATCTTTAGAAATGAGCCTTACACCTAGAATTTCATGTGTCTCATCTTTAACTTTTTCGGAGCTTACAAATTCTTCTTTCACCAGAATGAACACTCCCCCTCCCACCCTTCCTATCCTATCTCTACGATACACACTCCAGTGCCGTGAGAAAATTTCTGTATCCATTATATCATTTCTTAGCCATGATTCGACTCCTATTACAATATCTGGTAAATATATATCTATTAAATTACTTAATTCTATTCCTTTCCTTACAATACTTCTACAGTTCAACACTAACAATTTTATGTCATCCCTACTTGATTTCCAGTTCCCTGTTCCCTTATCACCGCTCCCTAGGCCATCCCGATTCCCTGAATGTACCTCCCTATTACCCTTCCAAACAAATTTCCTAACTTATACGTACCACTGCGGTTTAAATGAAGGCCATCTGCGCGCAGATCCCTATCTCCTACCCACCCATTAGGATCTAGAAATTTCACTCCCAGTTTCCCACATACCCACTCCATAGTCTCATTTAAATCCCCAATCACCCTCCAGTCAGTATCCCTTCTACACCGTATTCCACTAATAACAATCTCCGCTTTCTTAAACTTCACCCGTGCTGCATTTACCAGATCCTACACATCTCCAGCTATGTTGGTACTTATATCAGCTTGCCTTACGTTGTTGGTACCAACGTGAAACACTACCACCTTCTCCTTCCCCTCCTCCCTCTCTTCGACTTTCCTCAACATCTGCCTCAACCTAATTCCTGGATAACACTCTACCATGTGGTAACATCGTTTTGACTACTTCTAAACTGTCTCTAACTGTAACCATGCAATGAAGCACATAGCTTACCTTTCGCAGTCTCAATGAATTCCATAATAGCACAACAATATTATAACAGAGAAGTAAAGAGACTAAGAAGGAAGTGCAGGTTGGAAAGAAATAGAGTTAGAAATGGTTATGGAAGTAAGGAGAAATTGAAGGAACTTACTAACAAATTGAATATAGCAAAGAAGTCAGCGAAGGGTAACATGATGGCAAGCATAATTAGCGGGCATAAACATTTTAGTGAAAAATGGAAGAGTATGTATAGGTACTTTAAGGTAGAAACAGGTTCCAAGAAGGATATTCCAGGAAAAATTAATGAACAAGGGGAGTGTGTACGCGAGGATCTTCAAAAGGCAGAAGTATTTAGTCAGCAGTATGTAAAGATTGTGGGTTACAAGGACAATGTCCAGATAGATGAGGTGACTAATGCTAAAGAAGTGTTAAAATTTACCTATGAGAACAATGATATTTACAGTAAGCTACAAAAGTTGAAACGTAGAAAAGCAGCTGGAATTGATAAGGTTTCGGGGGATATACTAAAGACAATGGGTTGGGATATAGTACCATATCTGAAGTACTTATTTGATTATTGTTTGCATGAGGGAGCTATACCAAATGAATGGAGAGTTGCAATAGTAGCCCCTGTGTATAAAGGAAAGGGTGATAGACATAAAGCTGAAAATTACAGGCCAGTGAGTTTTACATGCATTGCATGTAAGCTTTGGGAAAGTATTCTTTCTGATTATATTAGACATGTTTGCGAAATTAATAACTGGTTTGATAGAAGACAGTTTGGGTTCAGGAAGGGTTATTCCACTGAAGCTCAACTTGTAGGATTCCAGCAAGATATAGCAGATATCTTGAATTCAGGAGGTCAATTGGACTGTATCGCGATTTACCTATCCAAGGCATTTGATAGGGTAGATCATGGGAGACTACTGGCAAAAATGACTGCAATTGGAGTTGACAAAAAAGTGACTGAATGGGTGGCTATGTTTCTAGAAAATAGAACTCAGAGAATTAGAGTAAGCGAAGCTTTATCTGTCCCTGTAATAATTAAGGGGGAAATTCCTCAAGGCAGTGTTATTGGACCTTTATGTTTTCTTATATATGTCCATGATATGTGTAAAGAAGTGGAATCAGAGATAAGGATTTTTGCAGATGATGTTATTCTGTGCAGAGTAATAAATAAGTTACAAGATTGTGAGCAACTGCAAAATGACCTCGATAATGTTGTGAGATGGACAGTAGGCAATGGTATAATGAAATGAAATGTCGTATGGCTTTTAGTGCCGGGATATCCCAGGACGGGTTCGGCTCGCCAGGTGCAGCTCTTTCTATTTGACCCCCGTAGGCGACCTGCGCGTCGTGATGAGGATGAAATGATGATGAAGACAACATACACACCCAGCCCCCGTGCCATTGGAATTAACCAATTAACGTTAAAATCCCCGATCCGGCCGGGAATCGAACCCGGGACCCTCTGAACCGAAGGCCAGTACGCTGACCGTTCAGCCAACGAGTCGGACAATGGTATAATGATAAACGGGGTTAAAAGTATGGTTGTGAGTTTCAAAAATAGGAAAAGTCCTCTCAGTTTTAATTACTGCGTTGATGGGGTGAATGTTCCCTTTGGGTATCATTGTAAGTACCTAGGTATTAATATAAGGAAAGATCTTGATTGGGATAATCACATAAATATGATTAAAATAATGGGTACAGATCTCTGCACATGATTATGAGGGTATTTAGGGGTTGTAGTAAGGATGTAAAGGAGAAGGCATATAAGTTTCTGGTAAGTCTCCAACTAGAGTATGGTTCCAGTGTATGGGACCCTCACCAGGATTACTTGATTCAGGACCTGGAAGAAATCCAAAGAAAAGCAGCTCGATTGTTCTGGGTGATTTCCGACAAAGGAGTAGCGTTACAAAAATGTTACAAAGTTTGGGCTGGGAAGACTTGGGAGATAGGAAACGAGCTGCTCGACTAAGTGGTATGTTCCGAGCTGTCAGTGGAGAGATGGCGTGGGTGGACATCAGTTGACGAATACGTTTGAGTGGTGTCTTTAAAAGTAGGAAAGATCACAATATGAAGTTAAAGTTGGAATTCACGAGGAAAAATTGGAGCAAATATTCGTTTATAGGAAGAGGAGTTAGGGATTGGAATAACTTACCAAGGGCTCATACAATGAGGCACTCTTTTTTCTAGTTGTTAACTTCGCACTAACACATCGAAGGCTTTCGGCGATGGAAGGATGAGAAAGGGCTAGGACTGGGAAGGTAGCAACAGTGGCTTTAATTAAGGTACAACCCAAGCATTTGCCTTGTGTGCAAATGAGAAACCACAGAAAACCATCTTCAGGGCTGCTGACGGTGGCATTCGAATCCACTGTCTTCCGAATGCAAAGTTCACAGCTGCGCGACCCTAACCGCATGGCCAACTCGCTCGGTGAGGTACTTCTGTAGTAACTCTACGTTCCTTATAACATTGTTAATGAATTGCACCATAACTCCAGCGGCTGACAAACTACAGTTATTTAATTAACGAATTTCACTTCTTCACATAGAAATAAAAACAAAACATTGCATAGACACAACTCTGCCACTGCCAGAGTTAATAATGCGTCTTTCTGCACTCCAGTATCTAGAGCAGAGTTGCTCAGCCGTTGAGGCTAGCCCAGTGCGGTCGGGCTAACTTGTCTGAAATGCGGGCTGCTTACGTAGAGTGAATCAAGAGAGCACGGGACAAGAATAGTGACGTTCGATTGTAACTATGAAGCTCTCCTCGCACCATTCAATGACATGTTGATTTTTTAAATACTGTATTTAGAAAAAGGCCCTTTAGTCGCAAGAAAAACCTGTCTTTTAAAAATATTCCGGTTTGATTTATGCTGCGCTCTATATTAAAACCTAACATGATTTTATTTTCCTATATTTACACATTCAAAGAAAACCTACACGTTAAAAGTTTTGAATTACAATGTTCAAATATACTGGGTTGAAGCGTGCAAGCTACGATTTACAATTCCTTGGATGGGAATGACATAATTTAAACTAAGAAAATCAAAATTTATATTATTAATTCAGTAGACATACAACGATATATATATGTGACCCTTGGCGAGGAAAGGGACCTAAAGTTCGATTTTCGTTCTGAGATGGTTGTAGTTCTGAAATTGGCATAAGATACTGAGCATTAAAGAAAGTTCATGCTTATAGGTGCAATAATTCAGCAGGTATTAATTATTAACTGTTCCTATTAAGAAAGTTGCATTTTGAGAAAAACAGAATTATAGCTTTCACTAAATTTCTTACCGATTGTTCAAAGTTTTCATGACATCGAGTAGTGAAGACTCGAACTGCTGCGTAACTTTGTTAGTTAAGAAGACAAATAGGTAGCGCAAGAAATGAGAACATAGAAATACAATTTTTACACCACAGACAGTTTTGTTCAGCTCTGCTATAAAATTTTCATTCCCGACTTTGGGTCCCTTTCCACGCAACGGATCACATATTTACATCCTTAAACAAGTTCAATGCTTGATATCGCACAGTGTTGTAATGCTTTGTGACTTTCCCTGTTCATTGAGTTTCAGAAAATAGTATTTAAAACTTATCATCAAACGTCTATTGGCTAGCCTCTAAATAGAGAGTGAGTTGTGTTACTAGTGAAGACACAGATATTCACTATACAAGTACACCAGTGGCGCCGACTTTGGAGGGGGGGTCAAGGCATTTTCTGCCCTCAAAAATGATCTTAGAGGAGCAGAGTGCCATTTTGCACCCCCAAATTTCTTCTCCCAGTTGTTAAGTCCCCGTAAAATGTGAAGTTTGGCCATCTTCGGAGGCTGCTAAGGCGTTAAATCTGGAGAAGGTCGCAGATGGTTTTATATCAAGAAATGAGATTAGAAAGAGGCATTCCTCCAGAGAACTACATTTCTCAGTGGAGACTGTTCAGGCGGTACATCTGGTGGTAGAGTATTTCACATTTCATATCATGAAATGCATAATATTGAACACACAATTCTACCTTGCTGAAATTTCAACTACAAGATGGAGTGCAACCATATTTTTATTGCAAGCTCATCCTGTGTTCCATGGCGTGACAACTCACAGCGCGAAGTGACCCACCAAATATCGAACGAGGTCGGAACATTTCGGGTGATTAATAATGAAATTCTGAATAATAACACCCATTGCGAGAGATTTCGGCACTGTCAATAACAAAGAAATAAGTAATTAAAAGTTTCGGGAAATATATGATGAAGCTCAAGTCCACATGGTGGAAACGTATTTAATTAGGCTCGGAGGGAAGAGATTTCGGCACTGTCAATAACAAAGAAACAATTAATTAAAAGTTTCGGGAAATATATGATGAAGCTCAAGTCCACATGGTGGAAACGTATTTAATTAGGATCGGAGAGAAGTTGGCATCCATACTGGCAGAGTGGGGTACACGTGTCAAGGACATGCAGTCAAAATGCGCGGGAACCCTCGTGCACGAAATTAATTAATTACGCCAGTTAAAGACACAGGAAAAATCAGCAAACGACACCCTTGTGACTGGAAAATAGGTGGAATATCTGGGGTGAGTCTCGAAGAAATCCGTCCGGTGGTCATCAAATGGAATGATTGCACAACAGTACATAACGCCAAGCAGAGCGACCCTAGAGAAGGTAAAAGTACCCCCTACTCAACCAAGAGTCAGTCATCATTCAATCGTCCGAGCGGATAAACCTATGTCGCGCAACAAAGAGGGCTTAAAGAGTGCGAAATAGACTTGTAGAATCTCTAAATCCAGTTGGCTTGAGGGATGAATATTTTACCAAGCAGTAAATGGACAAGGAAGACAAATTGGATGTTGAAAAATTGTATTCACGATATCCACCCCGGTTGGGGGAAAAATCATAAGTTAAATAATTATAGGATTCCTGAACTTCTGCGTAGGGAGACAGCAGACCCATAGATAGCTCTTTGAATGATTGCGGACAAGGTTATTTTGACAATCGGCAAGGGTTGACTGCGGTAGTCTGGCAGTGATAAGTTTTTGTATCACGGTCATTCACATCTGTGGAACACCTGGAGGAAAGCGGTTGGACATTTCCGCAAACTGCATCAGTTGAATTCTCGACACGAAGCAAGGCGGTTTGATTGTTGTACATGTGTACAGAATAAAATTTATTGTAAAATGTCATATGATAATTTAATGTGTGTTGCTTCAAGACGAGTGGAGAATCGGTGTATTTATAAGGTAGTACTTAAGCGAAGAATGTGTCCTGCAACTATGAGGGACTAAGTCCAGAGGTGGCTGGCGTAAGATGAAGCCGAGATTATGCCACGCCAAAGGACACAATTACAGGTCTGTCTAATTTAAAAATTATGTTTTTGTACTTAGAGATGTAAATGCGTGTCACTTTAAATTTATTAATTAATAAATCATAACATCGCATTGTATATGTGGCGTGTGTAAATTTAAGTGTTGCGACGACGATGATGTGTCTTGTCGTTATTCCAGTGTGGAGGAGAATTGTCTGTTATTTATTTCAGCGCGCGATATTTTAAACTGTGTTTCAATTTCTTAAAAAAGGTGAAATAAAATAAAAGTGAAGTTAAATTGCAATGAAAATCAATGACATAATGGCTCGGGCTGGTAAAAGTTAGAATAATGATAACGATAAAATAACCGTTATGAGTGTGATAAAGTCAGATAACGACATATGCAATAGAAATAATCACGTCAGGATAAACATTGAGATAATCATGCGTTCAGCAGTTAGGTAAGCGAGATTTGCGTTTTATATCGAAATCCAGTGAAGTATGATAAAGTTGACAGTTTTGGAAACTTAAATTTCGTGACACAGTGTATTTGTGGTACAGAAAATCACGGTACGCTATTTTGCTCCTGAGGTCCGGAAATATTTCGAGAAGTTAATTGTGAGATCATTATAAAGTTTTTGGTCATGGGATCGCTTGTATTTAAAAGTTTCACGCAAGAAGAATGTCGACTGTAATGAAATGAAGTATTATGAGAATAATAATTAGGAAGATGTTAAAGGCAGAATAAGCCTGTATTTTATGAGTGATGTAGAATATGCAGGATGGCGGGAATAAAAAGCCCTGTAGTTCGACGGAGAGGATTTTTGTGACATGGTGTATAGGTTGAAGTGTAATATTTCTGAGACAGGCTATATAAGAGGGGCAATGTCGTGTAGCAATCCAGAACGATTGAAGAATGTAAGGGTTGTCAATTCCAAGTGAGCGCGCTGTAACGCCTATTTTAAGTACAAGTTGATGTTTCCCCGTGATTATTATATTATGTAAGACCGTAGGTAACGGCAGTTAAGTCTAGGTGACGGTTCTATTTGATACCAGTGAAGTGCATTTTGTGATAGCCGACCTCACGAACAAAATACAAGATAATAGTTAATTATTATAAATTGCATTCTATTCTGTATCTTTACGAGACGAAAATATCGTTGACTGGGAACATTGCGGGTGTGAAAATGAATTTTATTAGAATGAGAGTTTACCTTGCTTAGCTTGATGAGAAGTTACTTCATTGGATAGTTCACGGTGATACCTGTTTGAAGAGGTGACATGGAAGGTCAGTTGGAGCCTCACACTCGAATTATGCCGTGAATATCATGATGGTAGCGATTATTGTTCTCAGTGATATCAAATGAAAGATTAGTTTATTTTTACACTGACTGACAGAGCAAATGCAACACCAAGAAGGAGTGGTCAGAACTTTATGCCAATTGCAGGGTAGACTGACGTCACTGAGGTATGCTCATGATGTGAAATGCGCCGCTGTGCTGCGCACGTAGCGAACGATAAATGGGACACGGCGTTGGCGAATGGCCCACTTCGTACCGTGATTTCTCAGCCGACAGTCATTGTAGAACGTGTTGTCGTGTGCCACAGGACACGTGTATAGCTAAGAATGCCAGGCAACCGTCAACGGAGGCATTTCCAGCAGACAGACGACTTTACGAGGGGTATGGTGATCGGGCTGAGAAGGGCAGGTTGGTCGCTTCGTCAAATCGCAGCCGATACCCATAGGGATGTGTCCACGGTGCAGCGCCTGTGGCGAAGATGGTTGGCGCAGGGACATGTGGCACGTGCGAGGGGTCCAGGCGCAGCCCGAGTGACGTCAGCACGCGAGGATCGGCGCATCCGCCGCCAAGCGGTGGCAGCCCCGCACGCCACGTCAACCGCCATTCTTCAGCATGTGCAAGACACCCTGGCTGTTCCAATATCGACCAGAACAATTTCCCGTCGATTGGTTGAAGGAGGCCTGCACTCCCGGCGTCCGCTCAGAAGACTACCATTGACTCCACAGCATAGACGTGCACGCCTGGCATGGTGCCGGGCTAGAGCGACTTGGATGAGGGAATGGCGGAACGTCGTGTTCTCCGATGAGTCACGCTTCTGTTCTGTCAGTGATAGTCACCGCAGACGAGTGTGGCGTCGGCGTGGAGAAAGGTCAAATCCGGCAGTAACTGTGGAGCGCCCTACCACTAGACAACGCGGCATCATTGTTTGGGGCGCTATTGCGTGTGATTCCACGTCACCTCTAGTGCGTATTCAAGGCACGTTAAATGCCCACCGCTACGTGCAGCATGTGCTGCGGCCGGTGGCACTCCCGTACCTTCAGGGGCTGCCCAATGCTCTGTTTCAGCAGGATAATGCCCGCCCACACACTGCTCGCATCTCCCAACAGGCTCTACGAGGTGTACAGATGCTTCCGTGGCCAGCGTACTCTCCGGATCTCTCACCAATCGAACACGTGTGGGATCTCATTGGACGCCGTTTGCAAACTCTGCCCCAGCCTCGTACGGACGACCAACTGTGGCAAATGGTTGACAGAGAATGGAGAACCATCCCTCAGGACACCATCCGCACTCTTATTGACTCTGTACCTCGACGTGTTTCTGCGTGCATCGCCGCTCGCGGTGGTCCTACATCCTACTGAGTCGATGCCGTGCGCATTGTGTAACCTGCATATCGGTTTGAAATAAACATCAATTATTCGTCCGTGCCGTCTCTGTTTTTTCCCCAACTTTCATCCCTTTCGAACCACTCCTTCTTGGTGTTGCATTTGCTCTGTCAGTCAGTGTATTTACCGAACTTCACTGCATGTGCTGGGATTGTATTGAGGAATAGATTAAACTATTCGAACATGTTTCTTAAGTTCGATTTCACTTTTTTGTAATGAATAGACACAGTAATATTTCCATATTCGAGTTCATTTTTGTAGTGAATTTCACTTCATGCGTTAGAGTTTCAACGAGGATCAGATTTAATTATCAGGACATTGTGTTAAAAGTTTCGATTTCTCCTGGCAGTATGAATGATGTGTACATACCATAACGTTGGCTCAGCGATAGGTTTAGGATGCTGCTTGTATTGTATAACTTAAGGATGAGTAGACACTGTAACGTTGACTCAACGACAGGATTAGGACGTCGTCTGTACATAGCCAAGTCATAGGTTAGGCATTTTTGCGAATCGACTTGAACGATGTTAGTGTTCGCAGTAGTGGATACGAGTGTGGAAGATATTAGCAGGTGTTATTTAGGCCATACTTCGGCATAATTCTTACTAGCTGGAAGGTGCTCCCATAACAGCTTTGCATCAGTAGCGGCATGAATGTAAGGGTTGTCCCACATGGAAACCTGGCTAATTGAGACTGATCACTACTGCTTAGCCACGTGTGTTCAAGTTCGATAAATTTTCGTTCATATCTGTTTCTTTCTTTACCTTAAGGTTTATTGTTTTGGTGTCCGGTATATTATGATAGGGCCGTGTGTTGACATTTAATTGATTTTTTGTAGGATTTACACTACGAATGCGGTTTCGATTCGTCGGCTCTTAATATAATTTATTTTCACTTTTCGCTATTCCCATTATTTGTGTGAGACGTTGATCTACCAATCACTTGTAGTTTGGTGTAATGGGACAAGTGTAGGTAGACAGATTTGTAATTGTAGTCGTAGTTATAGATAATTGGAAAGCTTTCCTGTTGTTTGTTTTATATTGTGGACTTATATTTTAACGAATTTGACGACGTAATTGTTTCATAATTTGAAAGTTGGTTTAGTAAAAACATTTTCAAGTGATTTATCACTTTTCTTTAACTTCAGTATTTGGTGTTTCTTCTAAATGCATAATGAATGGATGTCTTCCTGCATTTCACACTTTTGTTCCTTCAGAACGATGTAACATAAGATCCCATCGGATCACGTGTTGTTGGTTCCTTCTGAATATCTGTTTGGGGTGATGCATGTATGCATGTTTCAGCATCGGGTTTCCTATGTAACTTAAGGGTGTCACGAGATGGCAATACATGGTGGAATTTTATTTTTGATTGTGACAAAAATGCATCATGCTTTCAAGTAATATTTCGCACCCTATCCAAAGCAACTGATAGTCAATTTGGTTCTATTAAGGATCCATTCGGGGGATGTTCCAATATCCGATAGGATAGTCGACTGGTGGATAACCTGAATTAAATGTAAATCTGGAATTCTACTTGTAGAAGGTAAGATTAACTCTCATTTATCGTTTGGATCAATGGTGCCCGATTTTCAGGTTTTACTATTCTTTTTCTGGTTTTTACTGTCCACGAATTTTACACTGCGTTTCCATTCTCTGGAAGACAATAAATTATAAACAATTTCAAAATATATTTACCACTCATTGTGACTGCGTTATAACATTGTAACAAATTTTACTTATTTCCTTGCCTATTTAATAAACAAATTATCATGATTTACATTGAATAAATATTTTAGTGAGCATATTTTTGCTCCTCATTTGAAGTAGTTATGCTCTCCTCTGAACCCTATCGTTTGGCATCTATACTGACAGAAAAAATCTCGCAATGACCTCAAGATCCAAGAGTACAATATTGCACTACTGACGCAGCCGAGGCAGATGACCAACGATGGAACGGTAAGTTCAAGTGTTCAATAAACAGTACGGTAATAGGATATTTATTAAGAAAATATGTGTATGAAGCAAGTTCTATTTTTTACTTGTGATTATGTTTGATAGTTTCGTGCATAAAACATTCCTTCAAAATATTTACTATATTTATTAATCAAGTTCTATTTGGTTGATTACTTGTTAATATTATTGAAAACTCCGTGCATAAGACTCGTTCAAAAAATGTATTTGAGAAACAAGCTCTATTATTGTTCTAATTTTTTCTGTTTGTTAATATTGTTATTATATAGGAATGTTTGCACTAATAGTTGTTCCTCATTTCATATGCCTGTGTTCATGTTAATCATGCCCAGCCAATAATTACCCGAAGTCGGAGCGCCTGAGTCCAATAACACTGTAAATGCAAGAACAAGTAGATATGCAGTATGTATTCAGATAAATAATCTAACTAATTTTATTCCCAGAAAACGTGACTGGATTGTTGATGAGTTTATCAGATCTTCTAAATTCAAGGAACAATAAGCCACAGCTTATTCGCTTTACTAATTATTATATTAAGAATGTTTCCAAAGCATATCCCACCGAAGGAGATGGCTAAGTGGTTAGGGTCGCGTATTTGTGAGCTTTCATTCGGGAGATGATTGGTTCGAATCCCACTTTCGGCAGCCTTGAAAATGGCTTTCCGTTTTTTGCCATTTTCACGCCTGGCAAATGCTGTAGCTGTGCCTTTATTAAGGCTATGGCCACTACCTTCCCAATTCTAGCCCATTCCGATCCTTCCGTCGCCGAAAACCTTCGATGTGTTAGTGAGAACTTAAACCAGTAGCAAATAGAAAAGAAAGAGCATAAAACCCCCCCCCCCCTCTTAAAATATAATAGTGAAAATTGTAACTCATTGCGAAGAATGCAAATGTATTTTGAGGTACCGGTAAACTCTTTCTTGTATCCGGTCAATATACGTAAACAGAATAGAAATAACTAATTTCTTAAAACGTAAGCTGTATTGAAACTGACTTGGACTTACGTACACTGGAAATAAAATAGTAACACTATTCCTTTAGTACTCAAATGGACGTTCGCCGTTCTTGACCTTCACGGCCTGTGACGTAACCACAACATTGCTACCGCTGAAGCGCATACGCTGATCGCTCGCCCGCTCGGCCGCCTACTTATATGGTGTGTTCCCGCTGGACGAAATACTCAACGTGAGCAACTCTCATCTAGAGCCTGATTCCGGAACCTCACGGAAGCAATAAGGTGATGAGCTGACGAAGCATATTGGATGATAGCCAGAAATAAGGGAGTCCCGGAAAGTCTCGGAACAAGACATACCGAAATTAAGAGTTTGTTATTCTAGTAATTAGTAATAAACATGCTAATAACGATTACCTTGCATTTTGTTCCGATTTCTTCCCTGCCATCAACAATGTTAATACATTTCACAAGAATCTTTACAGTACTCACGATACTTGCGATTTTATTACTTCATGCAAAAAGTTGCTGTAACACCATATGAGCTTTTCACTAACTTAATATTGGTTTGAAGGTATTAATTACAAACATGATAGATTATGACAATCCTTATAACCTGATCTTATAAATAGAAACAGTGCATATTACTGTGTACATATCTACTTGCAAACGTTCTCTGAAACTGAAAGTTTATTTCGTAATGATAATCTATACCCCATGAGTGGGAATGCTTACGAAACGTCCTTTCACTTACTTAAAGATAACTATTTTAACTCAAACTACGTGGCATGTAAAAGACTAACTTTTCCCCTCCCTGAAATTTGAATACTTGTCGATAAACGTAACTGTTGCTCGTGGTGACGCGTCGAGCTGGTATACTGATCCTCAATTCAGTGAATTGCTGCCGTATCCTGCTACCAGATTTTGCCAAGACAGCCTGACCGGCAAAGTTAAGCCAAAGTTCCACTGTGGGAGAGTTTACTAGCTATTCGCTTGCGAATTTATTCGCTGCTTCTAAATTCGCTCTGTGTAATAACGTTGTCTTTTAAACTCACTGGTCGCTCATAGATTCAAATGACGATATTTAATTAAATATTTGCACTAAAATCAAAAAGAAAACCTCAACGTCACAGCGAAGCATCTCAAGATGAATAGTCCTATATGACTGGGTGATTTACTCAATATGTTAAATATTCTTCATCTTTGTGCACCTCTTACTGAATTTATTTCTTCTTCTTTTTACTTTCGTCTCTTCTAACTCCTCTGTACTATTTTCATCTTCTCCCTCCCTCGACGCTCACACTTCCTTCTTTTGACTCACGTTTCTTTTCATCTCCATCTCTGTTCTATTATTGTGTCTTTATCTTTCTTTCGTTGAACTTGGTTTTATATTTTATATTCTATTCCTCCTTTTAATAATATTTTATTAGTCTGACGACATCGTTGTCTATTCCTCAACTCACGGGCGTACGAATATAACACATCTTAATTAGATCTAAAATGGCACCGTTACTTCGTACTCGGAAGGCTACAGCGCATAGTGAGCCATCTCGTGACGAACGAGAGTATCATTTACAATATAAGTTACCTATGGTCATGTGATTTTGAGTTCCAACCATCATTTTTAGAGAAGTTTTAGTCGTGGACAGAAGTGTTCGTCTTCCAGAACGAAGTCTCTGCTATTTTTGCTATTTGCTATTTGCTTTACGTCGCACCAACACGGATAGGTCTTATGGCGACGATGGGATGGGGAAGGCCTAGGAGTGGGAAGCAAGCGGCCGTGGCCTTAATTAAGGTACAGCCCCAGCATTTGCCTGGTGTGAAAATGGGAAACCACGGAAAACCATCTTCAGGGCTGCCGACATTGGGATTCGAACCCACTATCTCCCGGATGCAAGCCCACAGCTGCGCGAATCTAACCGCACGGCCAACTCGCCCGGTCGAAATCTCTGCGAAACGTAAACTAGTTGTCTTTTCGACTCGGTAAAATTCCGAAAGATTACCACATCTATTTACACGGGCCGTTGATAGTATAAAACTTACGATTAGTAACAGGGAACCCAGACTGAGTACCTAAAGAAGATAATAGAGAACCTAGCGGATGTTTCTTTTCTTTTTCGAACCGAGCGAGTTAGTCATGTGGTTTTGGGAGCGAAACTGTGGGTTCGAACCCCACTGTCGGCAGCCCTGAATATGGTTTTCTGTGGTTTCCCACTTTCACACCAGGTAAATACAGGGTCTGTAACTTCATAAGGCCACTGCCGTTTCCTTCCCATTCCTATCCCATCGTCGACATAAGAACTGTCTATGCTGGTGCGACGTAAAGCACGGCGAAGTCTCACTGTCAAATACCGGAGGTCGCAGAAATGGATGTGTGGTGTCTCCCAACTAGGCCGAATTAAGAACAGTTTCATAAGGGGCAGTGTTAACGTGATCGATATAACCAAGAAAATACAAGAAACACGCCTGCTGTGGTATATTCATATCATGCACAATAATGAGGACTACGTGGGCAAGAGAATACTTGCCCTGGAGGGGGATGGCTAAAGGGAGAGAGAAAGACCAACAAGAAGACTGAGGGAATAGCGCGTTGGGGATAGAAGAAAATGAAAAATACTTGCCAAGAACATCGACCCCACATGTGTGGGATGATACAGAGAGGATTATTATTATTATTATTATTATTATTATTATTATTATTATTATTATTATTATTATTATTATTATTATTATTACCGGGCGAGTTGGCCATGCGGTTAGTAGCGCGCAGCTGTGAGCTTGCATCCGGGAGATAGTGGGTTCTAACCCCAGCCCTGAACATGGTTTGCCGTGGTTTCCCATTTTCACACCAGGCAAATGCAGGGGCTGTACCTTAATTAAGGCCACGGCCGCTTCCTTCCCATTCTTAGGCCTTTCCTGTCCCATCGTCGCCATAAGACCTATCTGTGTCGGTGCGACGTAAAGCAAAATAGCAAAAAAAATTATTATTATTATTATTATTATTATTATTATTATTATTATTATTATTATTATTATTATTATTATTATTATTATGTCTACGACTTAGTCCTGTTTCCATATATGGGATCGCGGATGAGGTGAGATGAATTTATATATAGGAGGTTTTTACAGCCGGATGCCCTTCCTGACACCAATCTCTTTTTTTTTTTTTGCAATATGTTTTACGTCGCACCGACACAGATAGGTCTTATGGCGACGATGGGATAGGTAAGGGCTAGGAGTGGGAAGGAAGTGGTCGTAACGAAACATTCAATTATAGTCTATTGTTTGACTTTCTTGATTGTATTCACCGCCTCTGATGGCAGACGTCTCCCAATCGGCTGATCTAACGAGGCTGAGTGAAGAATCGAACCGACGGCCTCGGGGTAGGAGGCCGACACTTTACATCTAACGTTACAAGACTGATTCAACATTATTATTATTATTATTATTATTATTATTATTATTATTATTATTATTATTATTATTATTATTAGACAATATATATATTACTGTGTGATACGCTAGAGTCATTGTTCATTAAAAAGGTTTTTTTATATAGGCCTACCGTACCCAGTAAAATTACTGGAATTTTTAAGTGCCAATTTACTGTTTCGGGATTCGCTCTCATATCACTGAACATACAAGGCGAGTTCCTAACCCTCCATACTACGTTACCGGTCACGATATTTAATCGTGTGAGCAACAGGGAATCTTAGGTCAACTACAACCACTTAATAGCGGATGGAGGAAACTGCAATGCTGCTGATATATTTCTACAAATCCGCCGCCATTCTCCTGGTCGATGTTAATTGCATAGTTACAAATAGAAGTAGCGATTGAACTCAGGCTACATTACACTCCTTTCTGATAACCAGGGTAAAACCCACAATATGTTTCATTCCGTGATTAATAGTTGTTTCCATACTGAGTGCGGGGTGCGGCAGGGCAGGTTGAAGATCGATATTCTGCCATATAGGTCCTTACCCCCAGGCGACGCGGCGACCTTCTTGCACTGCCCCGGCTACCCGGAGCACCGGATATGAGCTCATTAGGACTACTTTTTTATCGTTCTTTTTTTCTGAAGGAACAGCGGAGATAGATATCTACAGAGATCAGTCACATCCTGTTCCGTATCAAGCTTTTCATTTAGACTGCACTTTAATTAATTGTTCATTATAGCACTTAGACTCGTTTTACTGACATCCTTTAGTAACTAAAAGTGCTATATGCCACAATATGTCAGTGTGAATTGTGTCATCACAATCAGTTAATCTATATATATAAAATTGGATGTTGGTATGTTTGAAGCTAATAGACTCAAAAACTACTCGACCGATTTCGCTGAAATTTTCACAGTTTGTTCTTATTACATCTGAGAGGGATTATGAAGTGGTTTAAACGAAATCTGATTGGTAGTTCGGCACTAAGGGGTGAAAAATAAAATAGGGGAAGATAAGCAAACCGCAAGACAAGTCCGATCAGCGGGTTGCCTACCCAACAGTATGTGAAGATTATGATTTGTTCCTTAAAACTTAATTCTGCTTTTATCAAATAGTGCGAGGGCAGGACACCCCTCCCAGCCTAAGGGGAGAGGATGAAATGTAAAAGTAATCGAAAACGACCGATATTAGTGTCGTATATGCTGAGGTAAATAAATGTACACAGGCAGGACAACGTCTGTTGGGTTTTGCTAGTACTGTATATGAAGCGAGTGAGTTGACTATGTGGTTCTGCTTGTGCATATGATTACATACCGTTTTAAAAAGAATAAACGTGGTAATGTACGTTCCTCGTAAATAATATTTTATGAGACTGAATTTTTTATCAAAATATTAATCACCTTTCATGTAGATACAACCCCAATAGAAACCCACAACGAACTATTTTTTCCTTTCTCCTTCTCTTTTCTTTTTGCTAGTGGTTTAACGTCGCACTACCACACTGAACGTTTTCGGTGACGCAACTAATAGGAAGTAATCGGCCATGGCCTTAATTAATTTCCTGTGTGAAAATGGCAAACCACGGAAAACTATTTTCAGTGCTATCGACGGTAGGATTCGATCCCACCATCTTCCGAATGCAAGCTCACAGCTACGAGACCCTAACCACGCGGCCAACTCACTCGGAACAAACATTTTATCTCTAGATTCAGACAGTATCATAGCCAGGAGGAGGGGGGGAGACTGATACAAGTAAATTGTGTTGATATTCATTTTGCAGTACCAGAACACTACAATAATATCTTACATTAAAATACAGAACAAGAACAATATGATCAAGGTGAATAGTTTCACGGCGAATGGTTTGTTCAGCTTACAATGTAAAATCCAACTTTCGTGGCTTCTTAGAAAATAGTTTCAATAGATCTGTCGTTTTACAATTATGTCCCTGTGAATGTTCGAAAGAGCCAAAGCAGTTGGTTATTATCAGTTTCTGTTTATTTTCTTTTGCAAAAATTCCATAGGAGGGCGAGGGGGGGTGTGTCAGTTGTTTCTGAGAAAAGCGTACCTGCGAAGAACTTATACAATACCTTGCGCTCATTAATTTTTGAGCGACTGTATATTTAATTTCGGGAGATCGTGTGTACGAACCCTTCCGTCCGTAGGCTGAAGATGGTGATGATCTGCAGTATTCGTATCATGCAAATGTAGGCACTGTACTTTAGTTAAGACCGTTGTCACTACCTTGTCTGTCCTTATCTCAACGCCGAAAATCTTCAGGTATCTATCTATCTATTGAATGTTTTCATTCTCCACCCTGAAGGAGTCGGGCGGGCCACCTAGAGGGTAACGCCCTTTCTCTGGCCAATCTTCAGGTGATCGCGGTGGCGTTGTACTAAAAATAAAATTTAATCACGTAGGACACGCAAACTAATGCGATAGTGTCAGATACGTAAGAAATCATTTTGTCAGGGTGTCTAAAGTCCCACATTTCGATCAAAAGCAACATCTATGAAAATATCTTATCTGCGTGAAATTTTAAACCCTTGAATATATGATTTTTTCTACAATAGATATCTAATCTCCGGTTTAAAAATACTCATAATTATTTATGCCATACGGGTGATGTAGCTGTACGATTAAATTCGGGGTGGGGGCTGCGTATTCGAAACCAATTTATTAGCACGCCTTCGAATACCTCCGGAGATTGAACCTGTCAGCCTGAGCTCTGGTGATGATCTGCAGTATTCGTATCATGCAAATGTAGGCACTGTACTTTAGTCTATGAAAATATCTTATCTGCGTGAAATTTTAAACCCTTGAATATATGATTTTTTCTACAATAGATATCTACTCTCCGTTGAGCCACATAATCCGGCTGTCTACTAAGATATCCTTGCATCAGGTTGTCAAGAGTCTTGCATTTTGTTCAAAAGCACTATTTACGAAAATACCCTCCCTAAAGGGAATATAAGTATACTGAACTCATCAAATATGTATTTTCATATTAAATAATAATAATAATAATAATAATAATAATAATAATAATAATAATAATAATAATAACAATAATAATAATAATTGTACCGGAGGTACGCCCACCCGGTGCATTTAAAACGAGCGCCTTGTAGAAGGCCATTTAGATCAGGAAATCTGAAAATCATTTCGGAAATAGTGTGAATATTTCTCAACACATGTCGCTACTATCAACTTATGTCGCGCCATCTGGGGTGAAGATGAACTATTAAAATTCAAGAAAAAATTTGTGCCTTAAGGTTTCCTAAACTGGAATATTTAGTGTTTGGTTTTGATGTTCAAAAGTTATCAACATTTCTGTATCCTCCCGCCAACTTAAGGCGTTGGCCAATGAAAAATTTTGTACATTTATTTTTCTACCAATCAAAATTTTCTGATGTTTATTAAATTAACCAAAAAGAATAGTGGGTGTGTCAGGGCCTTGGCTCAGAGTTTTCTGGAACTTTCCTCTCCTCTATAAAATCCGAGGGCTGGTGAGCCATGTTGTCTTTGTGATCATTCCAGTCTAGAGTGTGTTCGTAACGGAGGCGGGGGCTGCTTCTTCCATTTTCGGGAGGTCCACCAGCTCAAGGTAATGGCAGATTCCGATTAACTTGTGAAAGTCTTTCAAAGCTAGCTCGAAGGAGAAGGTTTCAAGTCTTTAGTAATGTAACTTTTATTTTCTCAAGTGTAAATTTGAGCCCTTAAATATAAATTTCCAACAAGTGGAAAGAACTTAACCGAAATTAGGGAATAAAGAGTGTGTAACCCTCTTGTGTTCCCTCTCAACTTGATGTTGAGGTGACTATAATTTTGTAACTTTTAAAATCTATCTAGTATTTCTGTAACTTCGACATTTTTCTCCATCTAGTCACCTCCGTAGTATAGGCTTAGACCCTGTAACGTCGGGCCATAAGCCCAAATAGGGTTTTATGTATTTCATGTGAATTTCAAGGAGTGCAACTGTTCGCCTCCTTACCATTTTGGTTTTCGGGCCTGTGACTTTAACCTTTTGTTTTTACCAAAGGCCATGTAGAATGGGTACTTGTTACCCCTGTTAAACTCTATTTCATTCATTTCATGTTAGTGATATCATACTGTTGAGCGGTTAAGACAGTAAGTAGTTTAATTTTGTTAAAGGTAGGTTGTGCCTTTGATTGGCCAGGAAAGTGCAAATTTGTAGAGCTAGGATGCTCTTTCTATTTGTGTAAAATATTGAGATCCGTCTTCGTGACTATTGATTGAAAGGAACAGTTCTGCTCAGGTAAAATTTGTAATTAGGGAGCTTCAAGCTCATAATTTTAATTTATTGTTATCTGATTACTCTTGACCTCTCCAAATTGTTCCTTTAGCTAACGAACTAGTTCTGTACTAGTAATAATAATAATAATAATAATAATAATAATAATAATAATAATAATAATAATAATAATAATAATAATAATAATAATAATAATAATAATTTGTACCGTCTTCAAGATTAGAATTCATTATAGATAGTCCTCACAGACGCGCAGGGCACCAACTCGAAATACCTGCACCAGGCCTCTCCGCAGGCCACACGCTATTAATCTATTTCCTTCCTGGTCTTTTCCTAACTACAAGGGTTGACATTAATGTGGATTAAGCTCAATTTTACGGCCAACCCTTGGCTTCAACTCTGTGTGGTGGGATGTTTTCAGTATTGTGTAATTTTCTGGCTGTTTGCAGTATGATGTGTTGTATATAAATGAAGATCTGTATAAAGACGAACACAAACACCCAGCCCCCGAGGTGGAGAAATTCATCAAACAGGGTTAAAGTCCATTGCCCTGCCGGGAATCGAACTCGGGACATCTGAACTGTTGGCCAGCACGATGAACATTCAACCAAAGTTCTGCACTATTATTATTATTATTATTATTATTATTATTATTATTATTATTATTATTATTATTATTATGTCGGTTTTCCGTTCCACTAGCTTATTTAACGCTTTTCGAAAACGCCAAGGTGCCAGAAATTTTGTCCCACAGGAGTTACTTGAAGTGCCGATAAGTCTACATACTCGAGGCTGACATGTTGAACTGTGAGAACTAGGAAGTCAACCAACATTGGACGTGGTTAGCAGTTGGATTGGTAGCCACGCGATGTTGACTAGAGGAGGAGCGGAGATAAACTAGCCATCTCCTCACAAATTAACTCCGGCTCACGTTGCCTGATCGGTAGGGATAGGATGTTTAGGTGCTATAAAATTTAAAAACATTTACCTTTATGAACGTTATTACAAGCAACATAGTTTCTGATAGACGAGTAAAGGAGCGAATGATATGGGTAGATTTGGCAGTTGGAGAAATTAGGACAAGAACTGTCTCAGTGTATTCGCCATGCGAGGGTGCAGATGAGGATGAATTGACAAATTTCATGAGGCATTGAGTGATATCGTAGTCAGGGCCAACACCTAGGAAACGATAGTGCTAATGGGCGATTTCAATACGAGAGTTGGAAAAAGAACTGAGGGCTGAGAAAGGAAGTTTGGTAAATGTGAAGAAGATATGGAAGCGATAGGAATGGGAAGCGTTTACTGGACTTCTGTGCTAGTACGTTATTTTCTGTTACGAATACATTCTTCCAGTGCATGGGAGGGCAGGGGCACCAGATCCACAATGGGCTACATCTTAACCGAATTGGAATTCAGTAAATCTGTTAGGAATTTGCGGAGTTCTCATGGGATTTTTCGATGATACGCGTCACTATACGATCTGTATTGAACTAAGTATCTCTAGGCCTAGGACAGAGAAAGTGAAGTCTATCTGCAGACGAATAAGGGTAGAAAATCTCCAGGACGGGGGAATTAGGAAGAAGTACATGGATATGATTAGTGAACAGTTCCAAACAATTGACAGTAAGCAGGTTCAGGAGATAGAAGGAGAATGTGTGGCACACAGGGATGCTGTAGTAGAAACAGAAAGGGAATGCCCAGAAAAAAACTAGGGTGAAAATATAAGAAAAGTGAACATCTTGGTGGAATGATGAAGTGAGGGCAGCATATTAACGTAAAATAAGGCGCATCAGAAATGGTTCCAAACAAGGACTGACGCAGACGGGAAATTTTACGTAGACGAAAGAAAGAGAGCGAGACAAATAGTTGTTGAATCCAAGAAGTCGTGGGAAGATTTTGGTAATAACCTGGAAAGGCTAAGTCAAGCAGCAAGTAAAGAAGAATCTTAGAAAGGGAGGGAAAAAGGAAATGAATAGTGTTTTCAGTAAATCAGGCGAATTCATTATAGATGCCGGGGAATCGCTAGAGAGGTGGAAGGAATATTTTGAAAATCGTGTCAAAATAAAACAGAAAATTTCCTGGTGATTTCCCAAACAATAGAGCTCATGGGAAGGTTGACAATGATGTTGGTGAAATTACACTTGAGGAAGTGGAAAGAATGGTAAATAAATTCCTTCGTCATAAAGCAGCAGGAATAGATGAAATTAGACCTGAAATGGTGAAGTACAATGGGAAGGCAGGGTTGACATGGCTTCATGGAATAATAAGATTACCACGTATTGTTAGTAAGGTACCTTTCGATTGGAAAAAAGCAGTAGCTGAAACAATCTATAAAAAAGGGAACAGGAAGGATTGCAACAACTATCGAGGTATTTAATTGAGCAGTATACAAAGCAAGGTGTTCACTGGGATTTTGGAAAGTAAGATGCGATCAGTTGTTGAGAGGAAGTTGGGTGGGTTCAGTGTGGTTTCAGACCACAAAGCGCCTGTCAGGGTCAGATTTTTAGTGTGCGCCAGGTAATTAAAGATGCAACGAGAAGAATAGACAATTGTGTTTATGTTTCGTAGAACTAGAGAAGGCATATGACAAGAGTGCCGAGGGAAAATACAGTATGTTCGTTGTACGGGGGGACTACGGGATTAAGGGTAGAATATTAAAATCAATCAAAGGTATTTACGTTGATAAATAATGATAATAATCACATGGCCTCAGCTACCGTGTGCAGATATTTCACTTTGACGCAATCTGGATGCCTGCTTGTCAATTTCGAAGTTCCGCTTTACGCAATGCCCACTGTATGGCAGACCGAGTAAGCTGAAACCCTCTTGGGCGCCTATGGCTGAGATGTAATTAATATTGTCGGGTAAACACAAAATGTGTCACCAGGGACCTTTTACATGCCGACATCGCACGACATGGAGTGTCGAATGGACTTTATTCCGCCCTTCGAAAATCCGACTACCTCTGCTGGGTTTGAACCCGCTATCGTGGGATCCGAAGACCAACACTCTACCACTGATCCACAGAGGTAGCTATTTATGTTGATAATTGGGTGCAGTAACAATGGATGGTTGAATGAGTTTTTGGTTCAGGGTGCTTACATGGATTAGACAAGGCTGTAATATTTCACCTTTGTCGTTCATAGTTTTCCTGGATTATCTGCTGAGAGGTATTAAGTGGGGGTGGGGGTGGGGAGGGGAGGGATTTGGACAGGTAAACGTGTAGTAAGCAATTTGGCTGATGACTTGGTCTTAATCGTAGATTGTACCGAAACACTGAAGTCTAATATTTTGGAATTTGAAAATAGGTGCAATGGGTATGGTATGAAAATTTGCCTTCCAAGACTAAATCGATGTCAGTAGGTAAGAAATCCAAGAGAACTGATAGTCACATTGCGGATACGAAGCTGGAAGAAATATATACTTCCAACTATTTAGCATGTGTGCTTTGCAAGGATGGTTATATAGTAAGTGAGGTTGAGTCAAGGTGCAGTAAAGCAAATACAGTGAGCTGGTAGTTGGGATCAACAGGAAGTCAGCTCCAGGACGAAACAATCTTTATATCGGTCTATTTTCAGATCAACTAGCTTTATGGGAGTGAAAGTTTGGAGGACTCAGGATATGTTATGCATACATTAGAAGTGACAGACATAAAAGTAGGGAGAATCAATGCTCTCAATAACATGTGGGAACAGTGGCAGGAGGGCACTCGGAATAAGCAGATAAAGTCTAAGTTATGAATGAACTCGATAGATGAAACTCTACGTATGAACTGGCTTTGGTAGTGGAGTCATGTGAGGCGAATGGAGGAGGATAGGTTACCTAGGAGAATAATGGCATCTGTTATGGAGGTAAGAGAAGTAGAGGGAGACTAAGACCACGATTTTTAGACTCTGTTTATAACGATAAAATGATAAGATGTATAGAGATTAACGAGGCCAGAGGACTAGTTACAAACAGACGATTTTGACTGCAGTTAGTAAACTCACAAAGGCATTCAGACTCAACGCTGAAAGACGCACAGTCTATAATGAAGATGTGTGTATGTTTATATGTATGTATGTATGTATGTATGTATGCCCATAGGCATGGCGTGATGTCCAACAGATAATATATACCTTTTTCCGCGACATTCTGCGACATATTTGGTCGTAATAAGTATAAGTAATGAGTAATAAGTATTTTTTGCCCAGACCGGGATAGGAGTAGAGCTGCGCCAGCTAGGAGGACGAGTGTCTAGTTACGCGCACAGAGGAAACGAGAGCTATGTACAGCGAGACCTTGGAATTGCGCTCTCTATTTGCAGACAGAGCCAGGCCCCGTGGTGTAGGGGTAGCGTGCCTGCCTCTTACCCGGAGGCCCCGGGTTCGATTCCCGGCCAGGTCAGGGATTTTTACATGGACCTGAGGGCTGGTTCGAGGACCACTCAGCCTACGTGATTAGAATTGAGGAGCTATCTGACGGTGAGGTGGCGGCCCCGGTCTAGAAAGCCAAGAATAACGGCCGAGAGGATTCGTCGTGCTGACCACACGACACCTCGTAATTTGCAGGCCTTCGGGCTGAGCAGCGGTCGCTTGGTAGGCCAAGGCCCTTCAAGGGCTGTAGTTCCATGGGGTTTGTTTGTTTATTTATTTGCAGACAGAGATGAGAAGAGCCACGCCAAGCGCAGGAGAGCATTTTGGGTCAGAAGGCGGAGTCTATTACAGTGTTTTAACACAAGAGCTGGATATTCTCAGCGATTTCCCTGTATATCCACTGCTGCCAACTCATCGTATTCACTTGTTCATGATGATAAAAGAAGTTTTGATACACGCTATGGAAACTTATGAGTAAAGACTCATTTGATTCGGCGTATTTTATATAAAGTAATGCTGTCAGAAAATGTACTACATAACGAGAGTATCGATAATGACGCACTTTAGACAGATGTGCTTAAATAAGAAACAGATGTTAGTGTCGCTCGAAAGAAATGAGTGAGTCCCCAGGAGGTAATAGCTGAACCAAGAATTTTCAAGAGAAAGCTTAGACGATTACGAGGGATCCAACGATGCGATTTGAATGAAAGTCAATCTGTGGAAAGTGGAATTTTTGGGCTACAGTTTGACTACTCACACGACTCTGAGTAGTCATCAATAACGGACCGAATTTTGCAAGTGGGCGGAGCTTACCGCCACTCTAGGCGAAAAGCTGGTTTCAATATATAAGAAACCCCAGCTAGTCCATAGTATTGCATTTTAATACAGTCTACCGCAGTTGTTACGTGTCAACTGTAAAACTTCTTCGGTCAGTGTGAGGCAGTCTGCTCAGTTATTGTAATTCAGAGTGACTGAAAAGTATTGTGCGCTATTCACTTTGAATTTTTGTGCTCAATTTCAGTCTGTATTATATCAGACAATTCCATGTGAATATACAAAGGGCACTAGGAAAGTTTTGCAATGTGAGTGAACGCTTAATTTTTTTCAAAATAATTTCCACCACACTCAGTACACTTCTCCATACGTCGAAACCAGTCACTGAACCAACTCTGCCACTTTTCTTCAGTTACATTTTCATATTCTTGATCCCATGCTGCCAGAAGCTCCTCGTCGGATGCAAAACGCCGCCCTTTCAGCTTCATATTTACTTCTGGGAAGAGTGCGAAGTCACACGGGGCAAGATCAGGTCTGTATGGAGGGTGATCAAGCACAGTCAACCCTGATCTGCAAGAAAATCCATTGCTACATTAGTACGATGTGCTGGAGCATTGTCGTGATGCAAGAGCCAAGTGTTGAGCCGTGAATTTGGACGGAGCTGCTTGAGAGCCTGGATGACCTGAGGCAGACAAGTCTCACTGTACCACTTCGCAGTAACTGTCCTTTGTGTTTCTAGCACAATCCGAGTCAGGATGCCCCGTTTAGTGAAGAATACTGCAATCATTTTTTTCTTCACTGACCTTGACTTTCGCACAGTCACAGGAGTACCCTCTTCTTCAAACAGCCACACCTTGTTCTGGGATTTTGTTGGGGCATCGTAATAATAAAGCCAAGTTTCGTCACCTGTAACGATGCTATTGACGTTACGCGAAGTCCCATTTTCAAACTGTTTTAGCATTTTTCAGCACCATTTCACTGGATGTGCCCTTTGTTCCTCTGAAAGTGAATGGAGCAGCCAAAGGGAAGAAACCTTGGAGATAGTCGTGTAGAATTGAATGAATAGCTGGTGCAGGGATGTGAAGGGTCTCTTCTACCTGCCGATATGTCAACCGCCTCTCTTGCTGCAATATTTTCCTCACAGCTTCAATGATTTCCTCGGTCACTGATTCAGACGGTCGCCCAGAATGAGGATCGTCTTCAACCCCAAAATTTCCCTTCTGAAACTTTTTGTACCAGCGAAAAATTGTTGTTCGATGTGGACAGTATTTCCCCAGCACAGGAGTCATTTGCTCCAGGCACTGGTCAACAGTTAATCCACGAGCAAAATTGTAGCGGATAATTGAGCGATATTCACCTTTAGACCAAACTGACATCTTAACTTGCTTTCAGTCCCACTGCTTGGCAACAACCGGTGTGAAGGTCCCGCCTTGCTGTCTTCTGGACCGGTTTTCACCCCTCTTTTAATCCCTCACCATAACAGGGGTGTCCAGCCAACCGTTTTTGCGTATTGCAAAACTTTCCTAGTGCCCTTTGTATAACCCTACTGTACGGGATGATGGAAGGATTGTGTGTGTGAGTGTAGGTGCTGGTAGTTCCCATATTAACATATTCACATATTAACGGAATACATACTATTAGAATCAGTGGCGGCTCATGTGTATAACATTTAAAGGGCGGGTAGCTTCTGTTGATTGTGTGAACGTAGTGAGATGCCGATATGTTCTGCAAATGATTAATTGCCGTGATTAAAGCAAGTGTAGTGTCGAAAGAGGCAAATTAAAATAATAGGAAGTGCTAATATAGCCAGAGGAGAGTGTCTGAATAAAAAGTGTGACACTCATATAAAACAACGGAAGTCAATAACTGTGACGTGGTGAAAAAAGGGAAATGAGTTCGAGCTACAAGAACTCAAAATCGTTACTCGGTTAGTTCACTTGAATCCATGAGTGTGTCTCATCATAGCAGGTTATTTGATGATGCATAAAACACTACAGCATTAATAAATTCCCCATGTGCCTGCATGCACGAGAGTGATCGTCGGACCCAAGAGAGGAATCTACGAGAGTCGCGCCTTGTGCCTGCATTAATCTCACCAGGGACCGCCTGTAACGTCCTACGGCTGATCAAGTCATCATGTACGGGACCCAGAAGAAGAAGATGAGCCAAGAACTCTCCAGTAAGGAAGCTTCCGAGATGGCATATTAATCCCCCGGCTGTAATTTTTGATGACAGCTGAGTACAAGCAGATGTGTTAAGTACATTCCATTGTTCTAAGCATGAATTTCATATCACGCGTAAAATGTTAAAACTTGTGTATATAATTTTTTCTAGCATGTAAATATCTCGAGGTTAGATGAGCACCATAGGCGTGTTTCGAAGGGAATGAAGCTTTTTATTAATAAGTCTGTATATGGGTTTCTTCTGTGATTGGAGTAATCACAATTTATCCCGTGGAATTTCTTGCATGAATTAGTCATAAGGCCCCTAGTGTTGTTGTGTGTGAAGCATTTTAAAGATGGGGATTAATACTTCAATAGACGTTCTAAGTCACTACATTTCCATTAGTCGTTATGAGTCGTCATAATATTTCAATTATTTGTTTCAATGCTTCACGAGTAAGGCAGGTATTACGCCCCCTATTAATCTTAGGATGAAGACATAATTCGGGGTGCGATCCATGATTTATATAGTACGCGAGTGATGTGTTAGTTAAATTACCTGGTGAACAATTTTTCTAAATGAATTAACAATGTCGTTTGAGATTCTAGTGTGCGACGGGGAGGAGAGGTGGCTCGGGTGGCAGTGCTTGAGGTGACAGACCGGAAAGATGAAAGAATAATATGAATATTATAATCACAGTAAGGCTGACTAGAGCCGGGTCATTGATAAAATGATATGTGGTAGCAGTACATGATGATATGCCTATACAAGGCGATAGGCGTGTGAAAAGAATTCAGTGCGTTGTAGACTCGATGTCTCATTAGATGAAGTGATTCCACCCATTTTTCTTATTAAATTAGATCGAAGGTAGGGTTTTCAGATATGCACCCCGAAACCAGAAGAACATGAGTTCGATACCATGTGGTATTGACAACCTTGGGTCAATACCAGTAAACCTGGAAGGGTCACAATTTCTATATGCATTCTTGTGTGTGAAGTGTATTATTTGTCGTTGTACTTTCAGGTGATTACTTGCTTTATGTTCATTTGTTATATTATTCGATGATGTTTATGGTGTCTTACAGGAAACCAACGTTGCTTGGGACCGCTTTGGTAATCCTGGAGAAACATGCATATGGATACTGTAACAATTCATTAAGGTAGTCAAGTAAATTTAGTAGGCAAAATGCGGCTATGCGATTTTAATGATTATGGGAATGTGCGTAACCATGTTTCATTAAATACTTCACCACCATGAATGATACCGAATTAATGTGTTCGTTTCCCGAGCGGTGCCATCCCAGTGTATATATTTAGCCATATGTTTGTTGTGCAGTAATATAACAGATATCAGCGAGTGTCGATAACAAAATAAGGGGACGCCCTTATTCAGTGTAAAGTGTAAATTCCTAAGTGCGTGTTTACAAGGTGATTGGAGGTGTCAGATGTTAGTCAGATATAAAACAGACTGACATAGACAAGAAGGCACCCTCCAAGTAGTTGATTTATTACATGTAATTATATGGCATTGTTTCGTGAAAAATGTATTTGTGACCCTATCAGTTAATTAAAATTTGTGTTTGATTGGGAACAAACATCTTATCATTCAGTAGTATAGTGTATTCCGCTCATGTTTTATAATACCCTGCTTTCAATATATTACAATTTAGTGCCCATTTTTATCGAAACGTCCACTGACCGTATGCTCTTGAGCTTAGCCGTTGAGAGAGTGAAAGTAGGGAGGATGGGGCTTCCATGAACGGGATTATACTCCGAAGTTTTTCATCCTACATATTTCCATTCGAGATTTATTTGTGATACTAAGTTGCTTAAATGATGCCCTGATGACCCCGCGACAGGTGCAGTATGTATGTATTGTACCAGGACTGGAGATAAATGATGAGTTTTCTCTTAACTTAATCGAAGAGACTTCTTCAGCAAGGGTGTCTACTTTTATCTGAAATGTGTTATCAAGAGTTTTCAGATTGTAAATCAGTTTTCAAAGCTTGAACATCCTTACAGAAGGCGGCGAGTTGTGTGTGCGTGTGTGCTATCCATTCGATTTGTGAAACGCTTGTCCATTTTGGCTTGTGTGGATTTCATAAGTCCCACCTCAGCAATAAGTCTGCTTACGTCCGATTTGAACGAGTCCCTAAAGCTCCTGGATTTGTGCCATTTTTATTTGACCCTGCGAAATGTGTCCATGAGACTCTTGGAAATCGGCTCGAAGTTCTTTTAACTCCGTAGAAAGGGACTGAACATTTTTGAGATCTTGACCAAATGATTGAATAACTTGGCCTTTAATTTCTTCCTTCTGTGTTTCAAGATTCTCTACGAATTGAGTTTTTATTTCTCCTAACTTGGATTCGACTTTGTCACTGGAATCCTTGAGCCTCTTTTCTAAATTAGCATTTGCCTCACGAAATCTTTGTTCGAGGTTAGCAGTTGATTCAGCAAATCGGTTATTAAGGGATTTATCTGCCTCGGCAAATCTTTTCTCTAAAGAAGCTTGTGCTTCATCGAACCTTGAGTTAAGGATATTAGCTAACTCTTTCATTTTATTACGAGTGGTTTTTATCTGTTGAACTAGTTGTTGACTTAGTTGTTTGTTAGCCTGATCAACCCTAGTATTTGAATCCTTAATGTGAGTGTTTAATTGAGCATTTGACTGATCTATTTTTGTATTCAACTGAGTATTCAATTGATCTATTTTTATTTGATCGTTAATACTATTGCGAAGAGCTTCAATTGCTGCTAAAATATTCTACATGATGACAAATGTTTATAATGAACTTGAAAATTAATGATGTATTCTGAGGATCAAAATTGCAATTGACTGTGCGTAATCTGACAATGCCTGCGTCTCCTAGCGTTTTCTAAACACATTCGGATGTTATTTCGAATATCATCTTTCAAAATATGCAGTTATGTTTGGTATCTTGTAAAGCTTAAGTATAACTTTATTCGATATCTAGCACAGCTCCTTTCGAAATCACTAAGTTGGCCTTCATTTATTATTACATACGGGGTGTCGCTACGCATTTGTTGCTACCGTGGTATATCTCCTTTCGATGCCCCACGTTGGGCGCCATTATTACCTTATCTCCTCTCTGTACCAGGAAAAATTTATTTCAAAGAGCATGAGATTGTTCTGAGGGGTGCCTAGTCCTTAGGAGAAGGTACGTAGAGGGAGGATCGCAAGGCGAAATAATAGATGTTATAACTCCCTTGCGTTGATTCAATCTATGAAAAGTTACCCTATTATATCGCCGATTTGTAGTGATCATCGATATTTATTGGAAAAGATACCCCAATTCCAAGTACAGAATATCGAAAAAATATGTTGATCGTATAAAATCCAACTGAACAATGTTCTTTTCAATTAGTTATGTCCATCATGACTTTCTTGATGTAAATAATAATAAAGCATTGTGTAAGTAAGTAAGAAATCCTAAAGTCCTTCCTATTAGCACTTGTGATTTCAGAGTGTATTTTCTACGTAAACTAAATAAAGTGGATTTTATGATTTCTCCTTGTGAACACACCAAACTACTTATACTCAAATACAAAACACTTGAAATTAAATCCCATCTTCTGGTAGAAAGTTCTGAGTACTGTCCTATTTTACGTAATTTATTATACACTTTACGTGAATATTGCAAATTAAGAGTGTATGGTACGCTTTCACTATGCATGAAGCACTGAATTGAAAATCTAATGTTCCAATAAGTGAGGACATACGATATTACGAGAGCGCACTGTCATCTGAAAGTCTGTCTTTACTTTTAAGTGTTGTAAAACGTTAATTTTTCAAGTTTATAAGAATATTAAGTAGTAATAGATTCATTTATTTCTCCAGATTGTACAGTTTTTCAACCAAATTAATCTTTACGTAGAAATAAAAGAAAGAACAACCCAAAAGGAAAACATAGAAAGCAACCCACAATACAATCAAAACAAGATGTAAATAATGAAAAGAAAAAACCCTATTGAATAACTCTTCGGCAACACGGCAAACAAGGCAGAAAACAAACAAAAAGGCTAACTATAGCAGTCCCTACAATGGACGTATGTCCGAGCGGCGAGCCCTTGGTCGCCTGACCGAGGCTTCCAACAGATTCAGGTAGCCGAGCCTTGCCATAGGCCGCCGCTCATGCACACCCATTATCTCCCCCCCCCCCAAACTCTGCTATCCAGCAGTGTGACGATCATAATTCTCTGCTGCTTACCTCGTCACTCCCTGCTGACTTATCTTCTCAGCAACACACTCGCTACGACAAGAAAAACAATATATACATCTGCCACACTACACTCTACTAACTTCAGTTTCCTTTAACTTCTTAATGCAGCGTTTTTTGATAGCCTCTAAAAACTTGCTTAAGTTTCCTGGTTCTTTCCACTCTCTCGCTATCCAGTTATTAATCTTCCGGTCATTGTCCAACACTTTCATGGCTTCCAATTGTCCCTCGCTCATGAATTTCTGTCTCTCCGCACGAGTTCCCTTACATGCTATTAACAAATGTAACTCCTCCCTTGCCTCTCCACACAATAAACAAATTGAGTTGTCGTTCATTCTTGTCCACCCTTTATTTTTGTGAGTACCCAACATCCAACAAATGATTGCTCTTCTCTCTAATCTATTCACATTACCTATTCTTACACTTACTATTTGTTTGATTTTAATAAACACGTTTAGGGACGCTCTTCTCCCGCAATCAGTCTCCAGCTCCTGTAAGTGAATATCTTTAATCCTTTTTAACGTGTTCCTCCAATAAACTGCTTTCCTTCTTTCCCAATCCATCCCCCAATAAATTCCTAAACCCAACCTCTCATTGATATTCTTCACCTTGTCAACCCAATAGTCTCCAAAATAACTCTTCATTTGGTGCCGGTAGACCGTTTGTAGGAAAAGACCGCCCTCTCCCGTTACCAATCTTCTCCAGTACCCCAACACTCTCTTCATGATATCAACCTCTAAGCACACCAGTGCAGGCTATTGTAAATAAAAAATGTGTGTAAAAATATTATTCCATCCCCTGGTCTAAGGAGTTTGGACAGCCAAAGTAGGGGACTGCCTGTAGGGGTGAAGTACAGGGGGGACTTCGAGGGCCCTGGGACCGCTACGGTAGCTGTGAAGGCCCTTCAGGAACTCTGAAAAGTGACGACAAAAGGAGGCTCTGGTTAAGACGCAGCAGGTCGTTATGCTACTTAAGTTCCAAAATGGGTAAAAAAAAGTAAATAAATGCAATGTAAATTTTAATCTTATACCAGTTGCATAGTATTATTTGAAGTAATTCCACATACTGTATATGAGTTGACTATGTTTGTAAGTATAGGAGATATTATAAGTAGAATTTTGTAAACAATATACACTGACTGACAGAGCAAATGCAACACCAAGAAGGAGTGGTTCGAAAGGGATGAAAGTTGGGGAAAAAACAGAGATGGCACGGACGAATATTTGATGTTTATTTCAAACCGATATGCAGGTTACACAATGCGCACGGCATCGACTCAGTAGGATGTAGGACCACCGCGAGCGGCGATGCACGCAGAAACACGTCGAGGTACAGAGTCAATAAGAGTGCGGATGGTGTCCTGAGGGATGGTTCTCCATTCTCTGTCAACCATTTGCCACATTTGGTCGTCCGTACGAGGCTGGGGCAGAGTTTGCAAACGGCGTCCAATGAGATCCCACACGTGTTCGATTGGTGAGAGATCCGGAGAGTACGCTGGCCACGGAAGCATCTGTACACCTCGTAGAGCCTGTTGGGAGATGCGAGCAGTGTGTGGGTGGGCATTATCCTGCTGAAACAGACCATTGGGCAGCCCCTGAAGGTACGGGAGTGCCACCGGCCGCAGCACATGCTGCACGTAGCGGTGGGCATTTAACGTGCCTTGAATACGCACTAGAGGTGACGTGGAATCATACGCAATAGCGCCCCAAACCATGATGCCGCGTTGTCTAGCGGTAGGGCGCTCCACAGTTACTGCCGGATTTGACCTTTCTCCACGCCGACGCCACACTCGTCTGCGGTGACTATCACTGACAGAACAGAAGCGTGACTCATCGGAGAACACGACGTTCCGCCATTCCCTCATCCAAGTCGCTCTAGCCCGGCTCCATGCCAGGCGTGCACGTCTATGCTGTGGAGTCAATGGTAGTCTTCTGAGCGGACGCCGGGAGTGCAGGCCTCCTTCAACCAATCGACGGGAAATTGTTCTGGTCAATATTGGAACAGCCAGGGTGTCTTGCACATGCTGAAGAATGGCGGTTGACGTGGCGTGCGGGGCTGCCACCGCTTGGCGGCGGATGCGCCGATCCTCGCGTGCTGACGTCACTCGGGCTGCGCCTGGATCCCTCGCACGTGCCACATGTCCCTGCGCCAACCATCTTCGCCACAGGCGCTGCACCGTGGACACATCCCTATGGGTATCGGCTGCGATTTGACGAAGCGACCAACCTGCCCTTCTCAGCCCGATCACCATACCCCTCGTAAAGTCGTCTGTCTGCTGGAAATGCCTCCGTTGACGGCGGCCTGGCATTCTTAGCTATACACGTGTCCTGTGGCACACGACAACACGTTCTACAATGACTGTCGGCTGAGAAATCACGGTACGAAGTGGGCCATTCACCAACGCCGTGTCCCATTTATCGTTCGCTACGTGCGCAGCACAGCGGCGCATTTCACATCATGAGCATACCTCAGTGACGTCAGTCTACCCTGCAATTGGCATAAAGTTCTGACCACTCCTCCTTGGTGTTGCATTTGCTCTGTCAGTCAGTGTAAATTTATTAAGGATGATCTATTTGTTTAAGAGAAAAAAATTGTTAGCATAAATTGTATATTATTTTATTCTAGAAAAAAATTCTTCTCTTGTTAATTAAAAATTTATTGCTTGACAATAATGTATTTTAGTGTACCATTTGCCACCGAGGTAGACACCTCATTTGCAAATAAAGAGACTTTGATTTGATTTTGATACTCATGACTCTGACCGCTGCGTTAGCTGTACAATTTGGGAGATCAATACAATTTTTCCAAATCTACTAACAATCTGATTTAATATAATACAATCCTTTTCAACTCCCCATATTTCTGCTCCATATAACACCCTACTTAGAACCACTGTTTTAAATACCATTTTCTGAATTTTGCAATCGACGCCTGGGAATTTATTTGCCAATATTCTTATAACTGAAAGTGCTGCTATCCGCCTCCACTTAGCTTGATTTATTTGTTTTGACCATTTGCCATTCCTACTTATACAAACCCCCAAAGACTCTTATTTGTCTCCTCTATTACCTCCCCATTTATCACCCAATGCCTCTTTGTCTTCCCATTTCTGCTTTTCCTACATACCATTACCTTTGTCTTAGTACTGTTTACTCTCAACGACAACTTCCTGGCGTACTCCGCAACCTTATTTAAACTTCTCTGTAAACCTTCCCCCGTCAAGGTCATCAATAATACATCGTCTGCAAATATCAGACCAGGGATCTCTATATCACCCAATGCAGGACTCGCCCACTCCGTCCCATGCCCTTCTAATATGTCATTGATAAAGGTCAAAAAAAGAATGGGAGATAATTTGCAGCCCTGTTTTAAACCTACCTTTGATTTGATTAGACCACTTACAACCCCTTCTTCTAATCTTATACTACAGTACACTTCCTCATATATGGCCTCAATAGCCCGTCTCATCTTTTTGGAAATTCCAACCCTACCCAATCTCTCAAGCATCGCCTTCCTACTAACTGTGTGGAATGCCTTTTCAAAATCCACCGCTGCTATATACACACCTTGCTTCCTTCCTTCCTCACATACTTATCAATTATTGTCTTCACTATCATCACGTTATCCATTGTTCTACGTCCCTTCCTGAACCCACTTTGGTTGATCGATAAAATAGACAACTCTTCCGCCCATTTCTTCAGTCTATTAGCTAACACACCCCTGTACACCTTACTCAACGCATCTAATAGAGTTATACCCCTATAGTTAATGGGGTTGCTCTTCGCTCCTTTTTTATATATAGTATATATTGCACCCTGGTGGGGGTATGATAAGCGTCATGCAATTGAAACTATGAGGAATTAATGAGGAATATATATTTCATTTTCAGAATAAATAGTATCTTACTGTACGTACAGTAAGAACAGGCCAGGCCGAGATGGCAGGTTTCACCATACCACAGACTCTTGTCTCCAGTGAGATTAACAAACACAATGGGGGGACAGAATTAGGTTTCTCAGAATTTGTCACAACAAGGAAAGAGAGAGGCTAGCTTGTTGCCAAAGTTTTCCTAGCCCGGGGCAGTCTTGGTAGTAGCAACAGCGCAGGGAGCCGTGTGCAAAATTCTGAGAAATGATGGCGAGGTATCACCATGTAACTAGCCGGAGTGGGACACGGGGTTGGCACTAGAAGAAAAAAATATGAGCCTTCCCGGTCACGTGGGTAAGGTGGACCAATGGAAAAATTCACTTGACCAAAGCAAGGTGACAACTTCGTATTGTAAGAAGCACTAGCGAGGCTAACTCCGTGGATTAAACTTATAGAAAAAAGTCAAGTATCGATTCACAATAAAGTGGAATTTAGGAACCTTACTATACCATAAAACTGATATAAAGTTAATAATTGCGGGAGATTGCATGGTGTAATTCTGAGAATTCATGGACGCTATTCGTTGATTGGATGAAGGCAAAGGACGCCACAATAGAGCGCGAAACCCCGAGCCGGCTTACGGCAGCTAAATTCGCGAATATATCCATTACCAGCGAACGATAATAGTTGAGAATTGGTATAGAGCATTTGAGAACATAATTACATCATTGGATCATATATATAAGCCACCGGCCAAACTGCAAACTGTCGTATGAAGATATCGGGACTGTGCGTTCCAAGATGACCTCCGTTGAACTCGGAAGAGAGGGGATACAAGTATAAATATGAGGTCGTACACTAGGACGAAAGTACTTCTAATATCGTGTTCGAGCGGTCACCACGCCAGGGCTGCGAAAGTACTTCCGATATTGTGTTCGACCCGTGACCACGCCAGTGGTGTGCAAAAAGTACTTCTGACAAAGTGTTCGGGCGGATACCACGCCCGTGGTACGTGACTACTTTTGACAAAGCGTTCGAGCCGTGACTACGCCAGGGGTGCGAGTGTGTACTTACTCATGGAGTAGAGTTCGAAGTATTATATTGTTACATAGTACAGTGATTCATGACGTGATGTAGCTCATATTACAGTATGGAGCAGTCTACTAGTATGAAATGTTTTAAATAGACAGGACTCAGTAAAGCATAACTTACGGAGTGTGAGATTCTACCAACATATTAGGAAGTGCGCTACATGAGAACGGTCACGAGTGTTTATGTCACCTAATAAACAGTCGATTCTAAACTGATACCTGGTCAGCTACACGAACGTGAGACGGGAAATTCAAGTGCGCGCACGGGCCGTTGTAAAGGGGATCCCGAGGTATCCCACGTTCCTAGTGTCCGGGAAAGGAATGAAGAATGTAAATTTACATTAAGTGGGCTAGATACAAGGCCGAGAGTGTAAAATTTGTGAATAGGATTTAGGGTGGAATTTATTCCAAAGTGCAACAGTTAATTTATTTGTTTTTATTCAGAATGTGTAAAGTTGGAAAGGGTCAAGGATTAATTCTTCAAGCTGGCATGAATACCAGCGAGATGCATTGCTAAAAACCGGAGGGGCTATGGCTTCTCGTCCGGTTTTAGCAGACTACAATGGCAGAGTTGAGTACCTTTTAATGTATTAATAGATAGCTATCGTTAGGGGGAGGAAATCATATTTTATCATGGTAACTTGATTGTGAAACGAGCCGTTACGGCTCGTATAAATTCAAAGATAGATAGACAAAGGGACAAATTAAAATGTAGAGTAGATCAAGCACTCACCATAATTTTGATTATTAAATAGAGTATAGTAGGGTTGAGTTGTTCATTCAAGTGCTTGAGTTATTTGCTATAATATGGAGCACGTTTCACATAAAGATAATGTAAATATTCATTTAGAAGTGCTTCCAAAGTGGGTTTCCGTTATCGGAACTTTTATATATATTAAGGCATGTTGTTAAGATAATCCAGAGGTAGGATTGCCAAGTGATTTAAATTGTTGTGGGACGGAATAAAGTCCATTGATATGTGTGTAAATATCGCGAAGTTCGCCAGTGGACAAAATAATAATAGTCTGTACAAGGGTCGAAGTAGGACATTAGAATTTGGTAATGTGTAAAGGCGTGTTTAATAATAATCTTTGAGAATAAAGGCACGGGCCTAGTTGGATAGTATGATTGCAAATTAAAGTAATTTAAATGTGGAGATCACCTGTGCCGTGAATAATTATAATTTGTGCAGTGAATCCGGTTTTAACACTAAATGTTTGATTTTAACGTTGTTTTGGACTCCATAATAATCATAAATAATTTTGGTAGAAACGAGATAGGCACTGTTATAATATGGTCACGCTATGTTTGAGATCCAGAGGGATTTGAGCCAAAGGTTGAGATTTGGAGTTTTGTGGGACAGAAATCCGGCCCGAAATGAAAGTGAATTGTACTGGTGTTGATGAAGAAATAGATGGATCTTAAGGCCCACATAGAGGTTGTATTTATATACCGGTGTATTGAGTGGTAGAATAGAGTCCACACACCGAGGGTTAATTGGTGAAAATGTTTTGAAGAGTTCCAATGGATAAATGGACTTCAAAAAATGGAAAAAGGAAGGAATAATTTAACACTTGCAGAGATTGGAGGTATTTGCCCAACTGCGAGGTGTTATGGGATTTGAGAATTGTCTTAGGAGCATATGGTCTCCATGAATTAACGGCAGTACGAAAATGAGGTGGCGGATTCGAACACTAGTATGTCCTGACCGATGTGAATTCGGATCTTGGTGATTTCTGTTTGGGAGAGAACGTATGTGATCAAATTATAAAGATGGGGAATAAAAATAAGATTCTCGAAAGAAGTAATAATAATAATAATATTCCAAGTAAATCATATCTGGATTGATTAGTGCCAAAATAAATAGGAATTGTAAAAGGGGTTATGCGTTAAACAGATTAAGGGTGGACTACCGTGTAACAGGCGAAAATAATATTTTTTAAAAATAATAATAATAATAATAAAAATAAAAATAGGTACTTTTTATTTTTGGAGGAATTTACTTTTTTTAAATTTGGACATAATTATGATGTTGGGAGTTGAAATGAACAATTTGAGATTTTTAACTAATGATAATAATGAGAATATTTGAAGAAGGAGAAGAAGAATTATCAATGAAGGTACTTTTATTTATTTCAGATGAAAATAAAATAAAATCGCGAAAAGTTGAAATATTAGTCCGAGGATGATTACGGGTTACGAAAATCATGATCTCCACAAAACATGATAATAATAATAATAATAATAATAATAATAATAATAATAATAATAATAATAATAATTAATAAAATATTTTATTTTTTATTTATTTTTCTTATTATTTCGGATGCTGATGATGGATGATACTAGGGAAGTCAGCTGGCGAATTAACGGAATAATGTCAATTGGTTGTAAATAATAAGTTAAGTTAATATGTGGAAATGAAGGCAAATCCATACATCTGGACCATTAGGTTAGAGTCCCTTTGTCGTATTCCTTCAACTAACGATTAGCATATCTTGGTTAGGAACCCGGGGAGAGTTTGTAGTTTCCCGGGTTGGTCTCATCTCAATTAAAGTAGAGGCGATAACATGGTCCATGTGATCGCGCCTACTTAGCCAACAGGTTATTGGTCCATGATCAAATATGGTCATGGTGTTGACGAAGGTAAATCTGATACCTTCAGATATCAACGGTTCTACCACCAAAATGGAAGGGTGGTCAAAAGTGACAAATATTATGTAATCATTTTTCAGGAATAATTTGCCAAATTACCGGCAAATCAAGGGTCAACAGATTTTGATTGTGTGTAAAATTTCATTTGTTTACTTAAATAAATGCTCCTTTAGCATTTGCAAGGAAACAGTTCCAGGTTCTTGTTCTTGTAGAATAGTAAACCCTTGGTGACCGTTTAAATATCCGTCCCCATTCCTAGGACGGAGCCTTCATAATTTCCCTTTGATCTGCATATATATATATAAATTTGTGTGTTTTATGATGAGCCTTAAAGATAAAGATTAGAGTGTCCCGTTCAACCCTGTAGTACTGATTGGATGGCGCCCTTACATTTAGTTTGAGATCTTATATCTCAAAACATTATATTTTTTATTGAGTAGTAGTTGCGATGGATTCGGACCGTAACACTCCCTGAGATAAATGCTGGTTGGGACTCAGGCTTTGAGCGGGTACATCATGGCGGCCAACGTGAAGGGCTGATTGCATCATGCTTGAGCAACGTGTGACTTTAATTTAATTAAAAAAAAAAAAGGGAAACTTTGTTGCATTAGCGACGACATCATGTCACACAACTAAGGGACGGATTCCATAATAGTTAGACCCAATCGTGGGACTTAAACATTTGGGCTGATTATATGATGATTAAACCCAATCGGGGTATTTGAATTAATTATAGACCGCATCACGGTTATGCGTTGTTGGGAGGCATTTATTCAGATCTAGAAAGGTAAATCTAAATAGTGATGGCATCATCTAGTGTACGAGATGACTCCATTGTTATAATAGTTTGTTTATTAAATTGGATGTTTACATGTCATTTGTTTTTCATTTATTTATTCGGTCATTATGTTCAGAAATTTATTAACATAGCATAGGCTAGTAGTAATTTCCGAACGGGACTCGTTTTATAGGATGATAGAAGTAGGTGTTGGGCTCATCAGTTAGTAAAAAAAAAAATTTTTTGTAAAATTTCTGATGCGATTTTATATCTGCGAACGTGGAGGCTCCACACTTTGGTCACCAAAGGGCAGTAGGAGTATATTGTAGGAACAAGGAGAATATGGTAAAATTTATACTTGGTACCAAACTCCAAGTTAATACAGGAATGAGAACTGGAACTGTTGACGAGAATTTATTAATTTCAGATTTAAAGCTACGAGACGGCTGGGTTATGTCAAAATTTCTAGGTGGTGTTTGACATAACAGTTTTAAAATTTATTTTCTATATGTGTCTAACACGTATTTATTCTGGATGGAACCAAGCAAGATTTGTTGTCCTTATTCTACTCGTTGTATGATACGAGTGATTGAATATAAATTGTGGTAAGAAAATAGAAATTTAATTCGAGTATTGAACCGTTAGATGATAGGACCTTGACCAACTGTTAAACGTAGTGCTGTAGGGCGAGGAGCCGTTTGGCCCTAATTTGTTATTATATAAATTCATAATGTCTGATGTAGAGGGGGAGATATCCCAGGATGGACATGTAGGAGAGGAAGAATCGCTTACGTTGGCGGAGATGATGAGGGCTATGGCTCTTCAACTTAAGTCGTTAGATAGATCTGTAGAACAGTCAAAATCTTCTTTAAAACAGTCTATGGAGCAAAATAATGATTCTTTAAAACAGTCTATGGAGCAAAATAATGATTCCTTAAAGCAATCTATCGAACAAACTAATAGGTCTATAGAACAAAGTTATAAGTCTATGGAGCAGAAATTTGAAGAAATGCGGATCACTGGTGATAATAGTAAGATGGAGTTAGCGCAGCAAATAAGTGAAGTGCGGACCGCGTGTCAAAATTACGAACGTGAATTTACCCGAGGGCTAGACCAGGTACGCGAGGCGTGTCATAAGACGAAGGAGGAAATGAAAGAACATTTCGATTCAAGTCTGATCCGAGTGACCGAGAGGGTAGAGCGAGTTAGGTCCGAAGCATTGGAGGATCGTAACGAAATCAGGGAAAGGCTCGTGGCAGGACTCAATGAAATCACGACCCAGATGTCAGCTGATCGTGATGAGTCAAAGGTCCAAAATGACAAAATGCGAGAGGAGTGTCGGCTAGGACGGGAGGAGATTAGGTCTCAGATCCAAGGCCATATCATTCAAACCACACGGAAAACTGACGAGATAGTGAAAAAACGTGGAAACGCTACGTACTGACCACCAACGTACGGAAGCGAAGGTTTCGATTCTGGAGTCAGAAGTTGAATCCCTCAAAGATAATCGTGAGGTTTCAACCAAATTAGAGGATGCAGGAGTCCGGATCGAAAGTCTAGATCACAGGTTGGAGGCTTGTGAAGATATAAATGATAAGCTGATCAAAGCGACCGAAGCACTTGAAATACGGGAGCAGGAAACCGAAGATTTGGAACGAAAATTAGCCATTAAACTGGAGGAGTGCGTAGAGAGACAGTTCAAGACTAAGTTCATTGCGGATGTCAACGCGGATAAAATAGATGAAGTGAGGAAGGAAGTGGAATTGTTAAAAACGCACGAGGACAGGTCCGGTACTCGAGACTTTAACCTAGAGTATAGGGAGTTCGAGACCCCAGAGAACAGAGGGTTGAATAGGATGAAGGAGGAAAACTTGGCAGCTGATACGACAGGTTCGAAACTCCACATGGGAGACGGATCATCGTCGGCTTCTGCGAACCATGCGGCGTCTCCTATAGTTCATTTTATTAGGATGTCAGATGACAAACCTCCCAAGTTCGATTCTCGAGGGCAAATCACACCAAAATGGTTCATCAGGGAGATCACGAATTACATCCAAGAGCACAGAATACCTGCCGAAAAACAACTGCGGACAGTGGAAAAATTTTTGGACGGAGCGCCAGCGATTTGGTTCAGGGCGTTTCTTTACACCTTTGACGACTTCATGGGGTTCCGCCAAGCCTTTTTACAGAAGTATTGGAGTATGGAGTCGCAGCAGAATCTCAGGTTAGAGTTATACTCGAGACGATACTCTACTTCTGCGCCAACAAAGTACTCCGAGTACTTCACCGCACAATTTCATAAAATGCGCGAGTTGGACAATCCGGTCTGTGAGACCGAGCTCATAAGTGCTATTGCGAAGCAGTTGCCGTTTGAAATTCAACGAATGCTGATTGCTTCCAATGTACGCACTGCAGTACAGGCGGAAAGTTTGTTAAGGCAACTTGACCAGACGACCCATCACGGAAATGGTAGGCACCAAAGATCGTCAGAGCCGCAAATTAATAATATTGAGATGGGGACAAGCCCGAAAACAGAGTCCACTAGAGACCAGAGCACGAACACCAGTCGCGAATTAACAACTTCTAGCGGTAGAACGTATGAACAAAATTGGCAACCTAGACCATGGAACAACCGAGGGACATTTCAGGAGAAAGGAAGACCGCAGTACCGGGGAAACTTCCAGAGAGATAGGGGATACCGAGGATATGAGGGAAGGAGGAATAACAGTCGACCTTACCCGTACCCTGGACGGAACCCAGCCCAGCATACAGCTCGTCAGAAGCCAAATGACGAATTGGAGGATAGACATCAGGAGAGCAGGCGAGATATTGATGAAATCAATAGGAAATGGAAGGATGCCATAAGGAATCAAGGCGGAAAGGAAGACAGGCCATGTAGTGTGTGGGATCGTGATAAAGACAAACCCTACATAGAGGCGTCCATACAGAACATGGAGGAGCTGGAGCAGGAATCGAAGCGGTATCTTGAAGATTATTGGAGTAAAGAGGCTCAAGGCGTTCGCAAAGGGGATAGGAACGCGTCCTGCACGGACAGATCACCAATGCTTCAAAATGAAGGTGGATGCTCGCTGAATCCAAATGACCCTAGGTTCATCAACGAACGTCAACTAGGGGCCAGAAGAAAAACTAGACAGTTTGAGTAGGAGACGAGGCGGATTGAAGAAGGCGGAGAAGACGAAGAAGACGAGGCAGAAGAAGAGGGGGAAGGAGATGAAGAAGAAGATGCCGTAGGAGAAGAAGAAGCCATGGAAGTAGATGTAAATACGATTCGGCCTACACCAATAGCCAGACCATGTTCAGAATGTGGAAACCTAGACAGCGACGTCCTGGAGTTCATAGCAATGATTCGTCAGATAGAACAAGAGAACGAAGCACTTCGAAAGGAGAATCATCAACGACGGAACGAGATTGTTGAAGCCAAGGAACTGCTTGAGTTTAGAAGGATGTCAGAAATTAATTGATGACGCTATAGTGATTCCAAAGTTATTAAAAATTTCATGTATGCACAAAATTTTTAAACGTAGCGTGGGAAATAATGCACCCTGGTGGGGGTATGATAAGCGTCATGCAATTGAAACTATGAGGAATTAATGAGGAATATATATTTCATTTTCAGAATAAATAGTATCTTACTGTACGTACAGTAAGAACAGGCCAGGCCGAGATGGCAGGTTTCACCATACCACAGACTCTTGTCTCCAGTGAGATTAACAAACACAATGGGGGGACAGAATTAGGTTTCTCAGAATTTGTCACAACAAGGAAAGAGAGAGGCTAGCTTGTTGCCAAAGTTTTCCTAGCCCGGGGCAGTCTTGGTAGTAGCAACAGCGCAGGGAGCCGTGTGCAAAATTCTGAGAAATGATGGCGAGGTATCACCATGTAACTAGCCGGAGTGGGACACGGGGTTGGCACTAGAAGAAAAAAATATGAGCCTTCCCGGTCACGTGGGTAAGGTGGACCAATGGAAAAATTCACTTGACCAAAGCAAGGTGACAACTTCGTATTGTAAGAAGCACTAGCGAGGCTAACTCCGTGGATTAAACTTATAGAAAAAAGTCAAGTATCGATTCACAATAAAGTGGAATTTAGGAACCTTACTATACCATAAAACTGATATAAAGTTAATAATTGCGGGAGATTGCATGGTGTAATTCTGAGAATTCATGGACGCTATTCGTTGATTGGATGAAGGCAAAGGACGCCACAATAGAGCGCGAAACCCCGAGCCGGCTTACGGCAGCTAAATTCGCGAATATATCCATTACCAGCGAACGATAATAGTTGAGAATTGGTATAGAGCATTTGAGAACATAATTACATCATTGGATCATATATATAAGCCACCGGCCAAACTGCAAACTGTCGTATGAAGATATCGGGACTGTGCGTTCCAAGATGACCTCCGTTGAACTCGGAAGAGAGGGGATACAAGTATAAATATGAGGTCGTACACTAGGACGAAAGTACTTCTAATATCGTGTTCGAGCGGTCACCACGCCAGGGCTGCGAAAGTACTTCCGATATTGTGTTCGACCCGTGACCACGCCAGTGGTGTGCAAAAAGTACTTCTGACAAAGTGTTCGGGCGGATACCACGCCCGTGGTACGTGACTACTTTTGACAAAGCGTTCGAGCCGTGACTACGCCAGGGGTGCGAGTGTGTACTTACTCATGGAGTAGAGTTCGAAGTATTATATTGTTACATCATCTTGGTTATGTAGAGAGTGGGAGAAAGGAACGAATATAGCGAAATTCTTAAATGTGGCCAGAGCTATATTTATAAAGAAATTGAGGGAGTAACAGGGGTTGTGCAGATAATGTGGTTCGTGCTGAGGGAGAAAGGGGGAAGGCATTCTGCTCAGAGGAATGGATATCCGCCCTGAGCAAATGCGGGAAGGGTATCATGGTAATCATGATATCAGAAGAGGGGGCTGTAGTGTTAGGGGAAAGGGGGAGAACACCTTGCCCTGTGGAAAGGTGATCCGCCTGGGGCAAAGGGAAAGCCTGAGAAAATTAGGTAAGCGTTGAGAAAAAGGGAGGTTGAGTAGGTTTGAGGGTAGTGTAAAGCTTAGTAAAAAAAAAAACGAGTTGACTGAGTGAACTAATGGACTTGGAATGGAGTACTGTCTGTTGGTGTGTAAATGAGGAGTGAAAAAAAAATGGATTGTTTAAGTGTATTTGTGTGAGGAGGGAGTATAAAGAAGGTATATGTGATAGAATTGTGATAGATTAAGTGGGAATGTAGTTAAGGAGAAAATGTTGGCAGTATGGAAATTATGAAAGTAGGTAAAAAAAAAAACTCTTTTAAAAAGAATTTAAATGGTGTAGATGCCTTGATGAGGGGTGTAAAAATTGAGGGATTCTTGATGTTTATGTATTAAGTTTAATAGGATGGAAGAAATGGGATCTAACAGTTTGATGTAATTGAGGTGTTGTAGACTGAGAAGACGGAGTGAACTAATGGATTTGGAATGGAAACTGTTTGTTTGTGTGTAAGTGAAATGTTTAAAACAAAAAAGTCAAATTGTTTTAAGTGCGATATAAAATGATTGTTAGTTGATGTTTAAGTCTGAAGCTTAATAAGGTGAATCGGTTTGATATATGAAGTGTGGTGCGGTAGGTGGAGAAGACTGAGTGAACTAATGGACTTCGAATGAAAAAAGTTTGTCTGTGTAAAAAAAAAAAAGTGTTAATTGTTTTAGGTGCGTTGATGAGGGATTTTAAATGGTTGTTAGCTGATGTTTAAGTCTTAAGTTTTTATAAGGTGAGATGTAAATAGCGGGAGTAGTGCGTGAGAGGTGAGGGTGACGTATCAAGGGAAGAGGGAGGGGTGGGGGACTTGACCCCACTCCAAAGAAGATAGACTTGAGCATGTCCGCACGGAAATGAAAAGGATAGGGAAGGTAGTGTGCTGACAAGGGACAAGAGTATGTGTGACGTACATAGCGGAAGTGTGTTGCAGGCCACCTGTTGGGTCTGGTTTCAGCCAGGGTGGCTTGTAACACATGATAAGGAAAGGAACACAGTGTTTGTCAGCGAGGGTCGGTGAGATACGATACCAGTTCTCACGTGGCAAGGCTGGTGGCTGCTGTAGACGGGTTGGTGGGCGTGTGTTCCATGCCAGGGCTGTTGCAGCGACCAGTCTAATTATTTTTTTTTTTTTTTAGGTGGTAGTTAGGGGTTGGGCTTTGGGTAGTTAGTAGTGCGGTATCGTCCTGCATGTGTGCTGGCTATCCGCGTACGTGTGGGATGATACTGAGCAGATGTAGAGGTAGTAAATGTAGTTAAGTAGTTTTAAGAGATATGTAGTTGTTATTATTGCTTGTTTTCCTTTGTTTCGCTCTGTCTGTCTTTATTGCCTGTAAGCCGATGGTATACACTAGGGTGGGCAATAAAGATATGTATGTATGTATGTATTATATTGTTACATAGTACAGTGATTCATGACGTGATGTAGCTCATATTACAGTATGGAGCAGTCTACTAGTATGAAATGTTTTAAATAGACAGGACTCAGTAAAGCATAACTTACGGAGTGTGAGATTCTACCAACATATTAGGAAGTGCGCTACATGAGAACGGTCACGAGTGTTTATGTCACCTAATAAACAGTCGATTCTAAACTGATACCTGGTCAGCTACACGAACGTGAGACGGGAAATTCAAGTGCGCGCACGGGCCGTTGTAAAGGGGATCCCGAGGTATCCCACGTTCCTAGTGTCCGGGAAAGGAATGAAGAATGTAAATTTACATTAAGTGGGCTAGATACAAGGCCGAGAGTGTAAAATTTGTGAATAGAATTTAGGGTGGAATTTATTCCAAAGTGCAACAGTTAATTTATTTGTTTTTATTCAGAATGTGTAAAGTTGGAAAGGGTCAAGGATTAATTCTTCAAGCTGGCATGAATACCAGCGAGATGCATTGCTAAAAACCGGAGGGGCTATGGCTTCTCGTCCGGTTTTAGCAGACTACAATGGCAGAGTTGAGTACCTTTTAATGTATTAATAGATAGCTATCGTTAGGGGGAGGAAATCATATTTTATCATGGTAACTTGATTGTGAAACGAGCCGTTACGGCTCGTATAAATTCAAAGATAGATAGACAAAGGGACAAATTAAAATGTAGAGTAGATCAAGCACTCACCATAATTTTGATTATTAAATAGAGTATAGTAGGGTTGAGTTGTTCATTCAAGTGCTTGAGTTATTTGCTATAATATGGAGCACGTTTCACATAAAGATAATGTAAATATTCATTTAGAAGTGCTTCCAAAGTGGGTTTCCGTTATCGGAACTTTTATAGATATTAAGGCATGTTGTTAAGATAATCCAGAGGTAGGATTGCCAAGTGATTTAAATTGTTGTGGGACGGAATAAAGTCCATTGATATGTGTGTAAATATCGCGAAGTTCGCCAGTGGACAAAATAATAATAGTCTGTACAAGGGTCGAAGTAGGACATTAGAATTTGGTAATGTGTAAAGGCGTGTTTAATAATAATCTTTGAGAATAAAGGCACGGGCCTAGTTGGATAGTATGATTGCAAATTAAAGTAATTTAAATGTGGAGATCACCTGTGCCGTGAATAATTATAATTTGTGCAGTGAATCCGGTTTTAACACTAAATGTTTGATTTTAACGTTGTTTTGGACTCCATAATAATCATAAATAATTTTGGTAGAAACGAGATAGGCACTGTTATAATATGGTCACGCTATGTTTGAGATCCAGAGGGATTTGAGCCAAAGGTTGAGATTTGGAGTTTTGTGGGACAGAAATCCGGCCCGAAATGAAAGTGAATTGTACTGGTGTTGATGAAGAAATAGATGGATCTTAAGGCCCACATAGAGGTTGTATTTATATACCGGTGTATTGAGTGGTAGAATAGAGTCCACACACCGAGGGTTAATTGGTGAAAATGTTTTGAAGAGTTCCAATGGATAAATGGACTTCAAAAAATGGAAAAAGGAAGGAATAATTTAACACTTGCAGAGATTGGAGGTATTTGCCCAACTGCGAGGTGTTATGGGATTTGAGAATTGTCTTAGGAGCATATGGTCTCCATGAATTAACGGCAGTACGAAAATGAGGTGGCGGATTCGAACACTAGTATGTCCTGACCGATGTGAATTCGGATCTTGGTGATTTCTGTTTGGGAGAGAACGTATGTGATCAAATTATAAAGATGGGGAATAAAAATAAGATTCTCGAAAGAAGTAATAATAATAATAATATTCCAAGTAAATCATATCTGGATTGATTAGTGCCAAAATAAATAGGAATTGTAAAAGGGGTTATGCGTTAAACAGATTAAGGGTGGACTACCGTGTAACAGGCGAAAATAATATTTTTTAAAAATAATAATAATAATAATAATAAAAATAAAAATAGGTACTTTTTATTTTTGGAGGAATTTACTTTTTTTATATTTGGACATAATTATGATGTTGGGAGTTGAAATGAACAATTTGAGATTTTTAACTAATAATAATAATAATGAGAATATTTGAAGAAGGAGAAGAAGAATTATCAATGAAGGTACTTTTATTTATTTCAGATGAAAATAAAATAAAATCGCGAAAAGTTGAAATATTAGTCCGAGGATGATTACGGGTTACGAAAATCATGATCTCCACAAAACATGATAATAATAATAATAATAATAATAATAATAATAATAATAATAATAATAATAATAATAATAATAATAATAATAATAATAATAATAATATTTAATAAAATATTTTATTTTTTATTTATTTTTCTTATTATTTCGGATGCTGATGATGGATGATACTAGGGAAGTCAGCTGGCGAATTAACGGAATAATGTCAATTGGTTGTAAATAATAAGTTAAGTTAATATGTGGAAATGAAGGCAAATCCATACATCTGGACCATTAGGTTAGAGTCCCTTTGTCGTATTCCTTCAACTAACGATTAGCATATCTTGGTTAGGAACCCGGGGAGAGTTTGTAGTTTCCCGGGTTGGTCTCATCTCAATTAAAGTAGAGGCGATAACATGGTCCATGTGATCGCGCCTACTTAGCCAACAGGTTATTGGTCCATGATCAAATATGGTCATGGTGTTGACGAAGGTAAATCTGATACCTTCAGATATCAACGGTTCTACCACCAAAATGGAAGGGTGGTCAAAAGTGACAAATATTATGTAATCATTTTTCAGGAATAATTTGCCAAATTACCGGCAAATCAAGGGTCAACAGATTTTGATTGTGTGTAAAATTTCATTTGTTTACTTAAATAAATGCTCCTTTAGCATTTGCAAGGAAACAGTTCCAGGTTCTTGTTCTTGTAGAATAGTAAACCCTTGGTGACCGTTTAAATATCCGTCCCCATTCCTAGGACGGAGCCTTCATAATTTCCCTTTGATCTGCATATATATATAAATTTGTGTGTTTTATGATGAGCCTTAAAGATAAAGATTAGAGTGTCCCGTTCAACCCTGTAGTACTGATTGGATGGCGCCCTTACATTTAGTTTGAGATCTTATATCTCAAAACATTATATTTTTTATTGAGTAGTAGTTGCGATGGATTCGGACCGTAACACTCCCTGAGATAAATGCTGGTTGGGACTCAGGCTTTGAGCGGGTACAATATGATACCTGTTGCCACTCTTTCGGAAAATTGGTACCTTCGAATACCTTATTAAATAACTTCACTATACACTCCCTCATCCTATCATTCTTTATCGCCTCTTTCCAAAATACATTTCTTATTCCGTTCCTACCCCCAGCTGTTCTATTTTTAGCTTTGCCTATCACTTCCAATACCTCTTCCCCTGATATTTCTTTGTCCAGTTCATAATTCCCTACTTCCAACCCCCACCCAATCGCCCCCATCCCTCTATCTCCCTTCCATCTATCCTTCCCTCCTAACAGTTTACGGAAATATTCCATCCATATTTCGTAATCAATTTTAGGTTTACTATCCCTCCTCTGTCCCCTATTAATTTTGTTAATTCTCTCCCATACCGTTTCCCCTTCCTTACTTTTGCATTCCCTATTGATCGCCTCCACTTGTTCCTTTTTCCATAACTTTTTCTTTTAAATTATCTTGACCTTGTATTCCCTTCTCAGTCTACAAACCCTTTCCCTCTCTTCTCCCCCTCCATGCTTCCTACTGTAAAGTCTTTCAGCGCCCACAGAACTTCTCTCCTCAATCCCTTACACTCACTATCGAACCACCAATCTGTCTCCTCTACCCTTTTCGCCCTATGACGTATCACCTCTGCTACCCTCTCATTGGGGTATTCCCCTAGCTCTAAGGCCGTGTCAACATTATTACATCTCAATGCTACTTCGCACCCTACATTAATAATTTGAAATTAATTTTGTAAATACTCATCAGGTCTTGTTTTAGTCTCCTCTGTCCATTTATATTTAATGAGACTCATGCCCTTTTCTCTATCACACGTTCCTTTTCCCCAACCTTTCCCCATGTTCCCCTCTCCTCAGGTTTATAGATATCGGGGCATGATGAGATTCAGCCCAGTTAATCACTTCAATTTTATTTATGTTCTCCAACATTTCCTCCGAGCTGATTACCATGTCAGTAACACTCCCTCCTTATTTTGTGATATATGTCAACTCCACCTCGTTATCCCCTCCACCATCCATTCAGAATGTATAAATTACTTGCCCAACATAATTCAAGCAGTTTCTGCCCATGCCCATTTATTCCCTTATCTTTACTCCTTCTTTCACTCCTTCTGATTCCTTTCACCTCTTTATTATATAAGGGGCTTACGTTCGCTATTCTCGCATTCCAGTCGCCCATCAATATCATCCCCGCTTCTTCGTATTTCTCCTTTATCCCACTAATTTCCACTATCAGTTCTTCAAAGAAACTGTCATTTGCATATACAGAACCACTGGGGTGGTTGTAAAAAAAAGGCCAGGCATACCTCTTTCGGCTCGCCCCCACTTAGGTTAACCCTCACCCAAATCACCCCCTCCACCTGATTGTCTAAACCTTCAATCCTGTCGCATATTTCTTCCCTTATTAGTAATGCTATTCCACCAGGATATCTTCCCCTCCTCCCCCGTTTCTTCTTAGTTATATTCCTTACCACAAACCCTTTCCAGGTCAAACTCCTTCCTTCTCCTAGCCATGTCTCAAAAAGGGCCACAATATCAAAGCTCTCCACTACTTATATCACTCCCCCATTTCCCAATTTACTTAGAACCCCCTCAATACTTACAAATCCTATTTTCCAATATAGTTATTTATTCCCCTTCCCATCTTCTACCCTTCCACCCTTAAATTTATTTCCTTTTGTTGTGTTGATCATTCTACTTCTCGTTACCGTCGCTCCTTCTCTTTGAACTGCCCCTTCTTCCTTTCTATTCAATTTGGTACTCTCCTTACTGGTCTTGTCACCCTGCCCTTTGTTTTTATTACCCCATAAGGCTTTTAAACTTAGACTCCTTCCCTTAACCAAACCTTCTCGTCGTCTTCTTTCTTCTCCTTCCACAGCTCCACTAGCGTGAGACAGCACCAAAACCTCCTCACTCGGTGATCTACTCGATGCTCCTTCCTCCTCTGGGCACTGGACTTCGGTCACTTCTTCACAGTTATTCACTACTGCGTCAGCACACTCTGCACTTGCTTCAACTTTCCTCTCACCTTCACCCGCCACTTGCTCGCTAACCTGCTGATGACTGTCATCCATTTCCTGGAGCTTTTTCACTCCCCACACACGTGACCACCGGCCGTCTCCAACTACCAACTGACGATCTCTAATATGTGCTCTCAAACCTTGTTTTCTCGCTAAACAAGGATGTTTTCTCAAAATTCTCAGCTCTTTAATTGCTTCATTACCAATATTACTCTTCAACTATATTTTCTCCCCTTTTAAATTTCCTGCATTCCTTAGCACAATATCCGCCATCAGGGTGGATAATAGCAACACTTTAATGGAACTATTTCCCTTCCTTCTCCACACTCTGTAAACATCATCAATGTCAACCTCGCTGAAATTTATCTTCATTTTGTTTTGTACCACGTTCACCACCTTATACACTAAGTCCATTTTATTTTCTCCGGACCCTTCTTGTAGTCCATAAATAAAAATATTTTTCCTTCTTATTTCCTGCTCACCATTAAAACTTTCCATCTTCACCTTTACCAGCTCCTCCTCCAAATTTTTGACCTTCTTTTGTAGTATTTCTACCTCTTCTCTGTTGTTCTCCACCTTCCCCTTGAGATCTTTCATCTCCTCCTTGATCCACTGCTTGATATCCTCAGTCTGTTTCGTTAACAGATCCCGTACATTGTCTGCCTGACAAGCCGCCTTCACCAGCTCCTTTATTGCCTCAATTTCTTCACAACCAAGAGAGCCCAGATTGCCTTTTCATGGTCCTGGTTTCGTCTCCGCTCCCCCTATCTTTAGCAACATTGCCACCACCACTGCTACAAGCAGAGCTGCCATTAACCTCTCTTTCACATCCTTCGTCTTCTTATCGTTTAAGTCCTTACTCTTCCATCTACTCTGCCAACTTCCTATCGCAGCTCTATATTGTTGCACAGTGTTCCCCATTACGCAGCACTCACTCAGCACATCCGTTCCGTTCACTAGCTTAATCAAGACTGAAATATTAAGTAAGTGAGCTTTTGAATAGGGTTAATGTTCTTTGTCAGCAATGACACTGTCTATAAGAATTATGTTGAAAGTCAGAATTATGTTTCTGAATGAAAAGACACTTATATCACCTGACATACGTCTTCTTGTTGAGCTCGAACTGTTGAATACTGCTCCGCAAGCAGCAATCTGGAACTCAACTAACAGCAAGCACCACGATGTTCCATAGTATCACGTCCCTGGAACTGTCCCTCGTTGTACCAAGTCCACGTTCCGCATTGATCTGCATCAAATCTCCGTCGATCTTCGTCGATCTCCGTCGGTCTATGTCGTTCTCCGCCGATCTACGTCGTTCTCCATCGTCTCGAGTCAGGATTTCTCATGTTAATAAGAAGTGGCTTTAACACGAGAAAGTCCATCTGACTAGGCCACTGATAGAGTGTCCTGTGTTGAAATGTGCACCATTTGATTTGTGCTGATAGAACTGATTATAACTGTTTCAGAAATAATCACCGTTCACTATATGAGAAATGTGTCGAAGCATTGTTTCTTTTTGTAAGTTGCGATAACTGGAAAATGAGAAAACGCACTTCCATGCATAGTTCATCTTTACACTTACTGCACACCGTTCGCATTGTCAGAAATAACTCTCATTCTAAGCACAGTTTATCATGACTCACTTTCACAGCAAAGAAATAAATAAATAGCTCTCTCTCGTAATAAATCGTAATGTTCCTTCTCACTATCACAGGTCCACAAGTATTCGTGTATGAATCCTATAATTCACAATATCACTGAATTATGAAGTATGCGTAATGTATTACGGCATATTTACAGTTCATTATACAGTCTATTCACACGGGTTGTTTCAAACGTTACAGTCTGTTACGATGATTAGCGAACAGTCTTTATGCACAAGTTAAAATGTTTTAGGCTTTGATAATACTCAAAACAGCCAATGTGTTGCAAACCTACACTCACGATGTTCTAAGTTGAAATAGTTCAAGACCATTACAATTTAAAGTAGCCGTGCTAACTTCAAGTTTGTTAAAGTTATTCACACGAAAATCGAGATATTTGGTAAGTTCAAATATTGGAGAAATATTACAAGTCTTATGACTTCGATGTTATAAACACGTTAATTTCCGAAGTTCGAATGTCCCTGACGACTTGTAAGTCCCACAATTTATAGGTTAATCACTGGTATTCACATAAACTAAGTGTCAACTTGCTGTCAAAATTTATATAAGTATTACGACGTTCCGGCAGAATGAACACTGAGTTCGACTTCACTCGTCGCGATCAGCATGACAGTCGAGCCAGCTGTGAAGGATTTGAACTAGTCTGCTATGGTCGGAGCCTCGGCTTATATTCCGTAAGGCAAAGGTTACTCGCCACGTCACGAGGAGAAATGTGGTTCCTTTCTCGCTTATATCTCTTGAACGCCTTGATGGAATTATTGAGATTGACATATGTTTGCCTTCAGAACACTAGCTACACGATGAGGTATGTCTCATTTTTGTATCTTCATCGGTTAAAAAGTTAGAAAATTTTATTTCCAGTACATTCGAGAGAAAGGCATACAACATGTGGCATTGACGTCACCCGCAGGTTCATCGCTTGTGACGTGTCCAGCTTGCCACGAGGAACTTCGTATCGAGCTCACATAAGATGTCAGCACATGAACACATATTACTGCCGTCCTTTTCCAAATATTCCGGCAATTTTAACATAATGTACCTGGCTAAAATAGTTCCTGGTACAGTATATATGTTTTATATATGTATTCCCCCTCAACCGAGCTCGATAGCTACATTCAATTCAGTGCGGCCAGTATCCAGTATTCGGGAGATAATGTGTTCGAACTCCACTGTCGGCTGCCTTGAAGATGGTATTCCACCGTTTCCCAGTTCCACACCAGGAAAATGCTGGGGCTGTACCTTAATTAAGGCCAAGGCCGCTTCTTTCCTACTCCTAGCCCTTTCCTGTCTAATCGTTGCCATAATAACTATTTGTGTCTGTGCGACGTAAAATGCAACTTGTTGTATTGTCCCCGTATGTTATTGGCACACTTTTTCTGGATAGATTTACATCATAGTGCTGAATCGGTAGACCTCAGCAATCTTCGAGATTCGTAGCGGCAACCTTTTAAACACAAACTATGAATCACTTATGCATCGCTGTCTGACATCTGGCGTACACTTTACGTACTAATACTGTTGTTGTTTACACAGCAAAGCCAAACTATAGAATTCATGCTAGGAACAAGATTCGCATCGAGTAATGTTATATAATGAGTGTGTAACGCAGTTGTTGGCTTAAAATAATAACAGTTTAGAAACTTCATAGCGATCGATCATATTATCGATTCAATTCAGATTTCATTTCCATTCAGCTGGCAGCACTGCCGGAACTGGAAGAGTTCCCTCCTTACTCCTCACCACCATACACAGATCTATCCAGAAAAAGTGTGCCGATAATATGTACCACAGCGGGAATGCCCCAACTACTCAGCGGATCCCAGGCGTGCTCAGTCCGTGGTAGATACATTTTTCTAACTTAAATTACACCTTGGATATAAGTGATGGGAAACATGTTGTGTTCTTAATAGTGTGAACAAGACTACGACATTAATATAAATGATGATAGGCAGACCACTATGAAGGTTTGATGAAATTATTTATTAATTAAGACATGTTATGATGTTAAATAATAACAAGGAACTCTAGATACAGTTATTTAGCTTTCAAATAATCTCTTGATAAAGTCCATTTCGAAAACAAGCTCGCCCTGCGCCGACACATGCATTTAATATTAAATTAACTGGGCTTGAAATTTCACTCTAATTTGGCGGATTGTTTACATAACTTTTGGCTTTGAAGTGAGTACTCGATCCATTTCTACGCAGAACACGGCAATGGAAACGCTAACCTTAAACCTAACCTAATCGCTTCGGGGAAAACCCTACAGTAACTCTACACAATAGCCTAAGTGGCTTGAGAGTAAAAGGATGCACAACTCCCGCTGGAGACAACAAGTACGAATCACCCATGGGTTGAAACCACATACAACAAACTCAAAGCAACAAAACATCACAAGAAATAACGCTCACATATTGTCAAATTTTTCCATACATTAAACATGTACATTCACTCCAACAAGGATCTCAAAATTCCGTCGAATAAATTAGAATAAAATACAACCCATGTAAGTACATGACACTCAAGATATGTCAAACATTTGGTCATTAATTCAACCACAATTTCATCGTTGTTCCTAAAATAAAATACATGACACATAAATATATTACACTGTGGAATTTAATTTAACTACAAATTCGTTGTTTCCCTAAAATACATGACATGACACATATCTAACACACTACACTTGGGACGAAGAATAATCATGAATGCCTCGCTAATGAATCATCAACATAACAACATCAATGAATGCGGGTGAAAATATACAAACGGCCGCTTAAACACAAAATACCCTCTTTGGTAGAAAAAGATTACCCTCGTCGGCCTTTTCTACGGCGGAATAAACAACACAGAGATCCACGCTCCTAATGCAGCTACACAAATCCGGGATTCCAATCATGCAAATGAATAAATGACATACTGGGCCTCCTCCAGGCTTATACAAATATGCTGCAAATCAAAATTCTACCCAAGGCAAACCTAACATACATTACGCTGGTCTTTAATGAAAATCAATCTTCCCCTTATCTCACACAACTAAATTATCCCATGTCTTGACTTCTTCTAATTGAGAATTAATACATGACGCCTAACATCGTCCAAGTGTCCCAATACTGTCTTTCAACAACTTAAAATGTTCGTACTCGCGTTTATTAAACATTATACAACCATATTAATTATTCCACATTAATTTATTAGGGGCGATCAAAAAGTTTCCGTTCGATGTGCAGTCCTGAAAGGGGATGCCAATCAGGGAAAATTTCCATGAGAATTGAGGCACTCATCCCACCGACGCACCAGCTTGAAGATCCCCGTGTGACAAACACCGTGTCCTGCTGCATGAAGATGTTCATAACCGCCTGCTGCACGTCCTCTTCTGACAGGAAATGTCGATCCTTCCGGGATTTTTTGAGGGGACCGAAGGGGTGATAATCGCATGGAGAGAGATCAGGACTATAGGTAGGGTGTTCGAGTAACTCCCACTTGAGTTGTTGTTGTCCGTAATGGATGAGGCTGACCTCCCAGGTCGATCGGTGTCATGTGTCGAAACGCGACCCGCACGAAACTTAGTACACCATTCCACAACGGTGGTTTTCGACAGACGTGCTGTCTCATAGACAGTCTTCATTCTCCGGTGGATGTCCACCGGTGTTTGTCCTTCGGCAGCCAAGAACAGCATAACAGCAGAATCTATGTGACATAATAACATAGTTGAATGGCTCTTCCGCTTTTATTTCTTGACCTACTGACCAAGTTCTTTCTTATCTCCATAAACAAGTTCTCGCTTACATAACATGACTCATGTAGTCAACTGTCTATTTCCCAAGTTCACGATCAACTTGCTTAGCAACTCTAACTGGCGTGTCACTGCAACAAAATATTTACATAGTTCCACTTGTATGAAAATATCGAACTCATTCCCATCTGTCCTGCTTACTAATGTCTAAGAAAAATCAACTGCTTGTTCATAGCCGACTAACTGGACTCACTGACAAACACTTTATAAAATCTGAACTCTCAACAAAAATAAAATCTGAACTCTCAACAAAATCAATCATTTTCCTCCGTAGTTAAATACTCCATTCCAGGGTTAAATGTTCCCTAGCTCCCATAGTAATGAATGTCTTAAAATCAAAGCTCCTGTATCTAATTTGAGTTATTTAAACAAAGACCAAAGTCTCTAACTCCACGATGACACGGCGCAAGGCGTACGTAAGACATAAAGATTTACATACACACGTAGACTGGTCACTAAAATATCAAGATGCGAAAGACACACAATCAGACGCGTTCCAGTATCTATTAATTTTAATACTCTTGTCACCTCATCCTCGTTCGGGGCTTAAGACCCACTTGGTATAATCACCTTTAAATATTAGAATGTTACTATCATTTCAATGGATTGATTTTGCGTGCCTATTTCGTTCACTTCAAAATTTAGACATTCGACGTTTGCACCAATCAGCTGAGGTTACGCCTACACTAGATTTAAGCTGGGCGTTTGAAATTGCATCCGTTGACGTTTTTATTGTTTTGCTGGGTTTATCCCCGCTCTCAAATATAATTCTGTCGAAGTCGTCCTGTCTTGAAACCAACGGCTGCACTCCCATTCTCTCGCAACACAAAGGGCTTTGCCTAACACCCCTTCCAAAGAGCCGGCGCCATGAACATCCGGCCAAGTTACCACATTTGTTACAGAATGAAATATAAAATTATGAGGGCTATAATTTCAATGTATTTGGAATTTATTCATAAATTTGTCTTATTAATCGGCATGGGCACTGAATAAGCTCTCAGTATTACGCCCTTCCCGCGTCCAAGATAGGTGACGTAATGATATCCCGACTAGATCTCAGGGTTCATTATTTCTATCTCATAAATGTTTTAACGTGGTATTCAAACAACGCTGATTCGCTATATAGATCTCTCTATCATCAAGATTGACGGACGTCTCCATCTGACGTATCACGAAATTGCAAGAAAATGGATAATTCTACAGCTTAAATTTACGTTGACCTTTCTTATAATGGAAAACATCAAATAACACACCATATAAATCTTAATTAATATCATTTATTCAAGAAAATAATAATCACGTAGATGAGAAAGATAAAATTATGAAAATAAGTTTAGAAATTAATTAATGTTCGTTCTTCTGATGTGCAATTATCATCTACGCTCATTTTATGCGCACTGATCATACTACTAGGTTCATATATATCACAATTGAAATAGGTTTTTTTGTTAGTTGTTTTACGTCGCACCGACACAGATAGGTCTTATGGCGACGATGGGACAGGGAAGAGCTAAGAGTGGGAAGGAAGCGGCCGTGGCCTAAATTAAGGTACAGCCACAGCATTTGCCTGGTTTGAAAATGGGAAACCATGGAAAACCATTTTCAGGGCTGCCGACAGTGGGGTTCGAACCTACTATCTCCCGAATACTGGACACTGGCCGCACTTAAGCGACTTCAGCTATCGAGCTCGGTGAAATAGGTTATTGATTATATTCAATAGAATACTCATAAAGAAAATAATTAAAAGCATCTTAGCATGGGAAGTTATTGGTTATATCGATCTGTAAGATCATTCTATACATAAATAACTTTTCTTAGGACAACCGTTGTTAATTCGAGATTATTATTTTGGTCTCGTAGCATTTTGATATAAGCTTGATATAAGCTTGCTCACACGACAGCAAAATCTGTTTGTATTCAAGTTGAAATTATTATATTAACCATCATCATATTTCATATTGCCCGACTCGTTGGCTGAACGGTCAGCGTACTGGCCTTCGGTTCAGAGGGTCCCGGGTTCGATTCCCGGCCGGGTCGGGGATTTTAACCGTAATTGGTTAATTCCATTGCCACGGGGACTGGTTGTATGTGTTGTCTTCATCATCATTTCATCCTCATCATGATGCGCAGGTCGCCTACAGGAGTCAAATATAAAGACCTGCACCTGGCGAGCCGAACACGTCCTGGGATATCCCGGCACTAAAAGCCATACGACATTTCATTTCATATTTCATATTAATTCATTTTAACGTAAATCATCATTGGGAGTATATAAAAAGGTAGTAAAATTCTCAAATGTGACAAAATAGATCGATAAATGATCTAATGTGCGAGTTATTCTAAGTATTTTGCCTGGGGAAAATCACTTTTGAAGACACTAATATAATATCTACTCTCAATTATACTTATAACATAATATGGTAATTATTATTATCCATGTCAATCTACATGGATTTCAAAAGAGAAATGTTGAGTTAAAATATCCAAGTGCATAACCAATCAGTCTTATAAGAATTACTTTTGACGATCTTAATCTACAATAACATTTCATGTATATATAAACACGTTACCATTAACATAGGATATGGATTTCAGACAATACACTATCACTGCATAATAAACATATACGATCCTACTGCGCATCAATATTCCTTTCCTTACTCTTCAAATAAATAATTTTATTTCTCACATTTCATCGTAACATTACAGAACATTTTCCTTCAATACATTCTTCATTCTAAACATATAACATCATTATGTTTTCATCATAAAACATTTTACCCTACATCACTTCATATTCTTTCGTGTATTTCATCTATATATTGTCCCCTTCAAATTTGGCCTACAACGAACATTTTACAGTGTGTTAAGGAAAGAGCCTAGTATTTCTTTATTACGGGTGAGATATTTCAAGTTCTGACTTTCGAAGGCGTGTTCGCAAGCACGGAATCGGTTTTTACCAGCCGAGAGCGAAGTATTGATTTTTCAATCGACCAGTCAGCTGTATCATGTGACCTAGTGGGAACTTCCAAGGCCAAGGAAGCGTGCTGCGCGTATGGAATATTCTGGTAAAGGTAATTTTGAGAAGTGTAGTAACCTATCAGGTGTGAGAACGACGTCCAACTACGAGAAGATATTGAGACACACCCACCTGAGGAGTGCTTATATACTCGTGTTTTACGAAGAAACGCTCTCTTATACTCTTATACTATTGAACTCGTATACTCTAGCATTCTTACTGCGATATTTGGACTCTGCAACATTTTAATTTTGATACCCTTTAACAGTATAACATTCAACGAGTCAAGCAGATTTTCGAGGGCTAAGTTACGTACTGTTCTTCTATAACATTCGACGTGTTTCTGTGTGGAACACATACTAAAATTTTGTGTCAGTTTCAGCCTTCACCTTACCAAGAAAGAAGAGGACCGCAACGTGTTCATTGAAAATCGCCACGATGTTTCATCTACTACCGGAAGAGAAAACCTACAATATTTCTGGTCTGGACTTGGCTGTTATTATGGTGAACTAAGATGTAGGAAGCATCTAACATGGGAAGATAACGACGGAAGCAGATGACCAGCAACATGTGATCGAGCAATTCCAGAACATCGGCGGAGATCCACTTTCAACAGACATTTAAGTACAATTTATAATGTTGTCCTGTTCATCTTTGTAGAAATAATGCTTACTTATTCATTAGTGGTAGTATTTCTGTTAGATTTACATAATTAGATGGTATTTCCATTCTTCTTTCACATGGGTAACGGTAGAGTTGTTACGTTGTGAGTGAGTTATTGAATCCTATTAGAGTAGTTAGACTGTGTGTGTCTTCTATTAATACTTTAAATGGCCCAACTAACAGTTCAGTGTTATTTGAAAATCATTGTCCTCGCCTATAAATGATAATTATTTTCTGAAATTATTTTCAAATGTGGAAGCCGTGTGGGACAGATTTACGGCATATTTATTACGTTGGATTTCAGTGTAAATTTCATCTCACTTATTTCGTTGGATTTCACGCGTGTTAGTATCATCTGAACTATTTTCGATCTCAGATTTATGTGGAAATAATATCCATCACGACTAATAATAATAATAATAATAATAATAAAAATAAAATTTGTAGCTCGGGTTAAACTGAAGATTAAGGGTCATGAGTTTAAATGTTACTTGATCTTGTTGTAATATGTTGATATGTGCTCAATTAAGTGGAATGTTAGCGTGGAATATGGCGGAATCCTGACGGATCATTTACTGAATTTAATGGATTTATTGAGTTTATTGAATTCATTGGATTTATTTGGAGAGTATGTGTTTGGTGAACCATAACTTCTTCGAACGTTGGAGCACGTGTTAATTGATGTGTGCAGATTTAAAGTAATAATAATTTTCGTTATTCATGAACCACGAATTCGAGGTGTTACCGTTTGACCTGTATTATGTGCGTGTTTTTAGTCGACATTTCTTCCAAATATTAAACCGCTGATATTATTATGATCAACGTTGTGAGAACTCCATTATTTCTGACTAAGTGATCACTCATACTCCATCACATTTCTGTGAGGGTTGTAATTTGATTTTTGACCGATACCGTCATCTTGAAATCCCATGCGCAGATGGTAATAATCAAAATCTAACATTCAAAGTCTAGAATTCGCATGAAAATAATGTAAATAATATTCGTGTGTCTTTGTGTGAATGTGGAGTGAGTGCTGTAGTGATTTTCATTGATTCCTGATATGTGATTTTTCATTGAAATGTGGTTTTGACCTGGCCACGTGTTCACCATGTTGGGTCCAGGTTATCATCAACGTTGTTTAAGATGATTTAATTTATTGGAAGTTAAACTTTTAGTGAATTTTATTTTAAAATTTAAGTTGAGGCACGATTAAGGTACCCGACACAAATGAATAAGTGCGGGTTGTTTCAATCGTGCGGGCAAAGTTTCCCGTAGCTGTACAGTTTGTAAATATTCTTTTTTAAGGCGTCAGATGCTGAGAGTAAAACTAATTTCACGTGTTATTCAGTATAATATTGAAGAAGTTTCGTGGAAACAGTTATTACAAGAATGTAATTTAATAATAATACACTGACTGACAGTGACAATGCAACACCAAGGAGGAGTGGTTCGAAAGGGATGAAAGTTGGGGAAAAAACAGAGACGGCACGGATGAATAATTGATGTTTATTTCAAACCGATATGCAGGTTACACAATGCGCACGGCATCGACTCAGTAGGATGTAGGACCACCGCGAGCGGCGATGCACGCTGAAACACGTCGAGGTACAGAGTCAATAAGAGTGCGGATGGTGTCCTGAGGGATGGTTCTCCATTCTCTGTCAACCATTTGCCACAGTTGGTCGTCCGTACGAGGCTGGGCAGAGTTTGCAAACGGCGTCCAATGAGATCCCACACGTGTTCGATTGGTGAGAGATCCGGAGAGTACGCTGGCCACGGAAGCATCTATACACCTCGTAGAGCCTGTTGGGAGATGCGAGCAGTGTGTGGGCGGGCATTATCCTGCTGAAACAGAGCATTGGGCAGCCCCTGAAGGTACGGGAGTGCCACCGGCCGCAGCACATGCTGCACGTAGCGGTGGGCATTTAACGTGCCTTGAATACGCACTAGAGGTGACGTGGAATCATACGCATTAGCGCCCCAAACCATGATGCCGCGTTGTCTAGCGGTAGGGCGCTCCACAGTTACTGCCGGATTTGACCTTTCTCCACGCCGACGCCACACTCGTCTGCGGTGACTATCACTGACAGAACAGAAGCGTGACTCATCGGAGAACACGACGTTCCGCCATTCCCTCATCCAAGTCGCTCTAGCCCGGCACCATGCCAGGCGTGCACGTCTATGCTGTGGAGTCAATGGTAGTCTTCTGAGCGGACGCCGGGAGTGCAGGCCTCCTTCAACCAATCGACGGGAAATTGTTCTGGTCGATATTGGAACAGCCAGGGTGTCTTGCACATGCTGAAGAATGGCGGTTGACGTGGCGTGCGGGGCTGCCACCGCTTGGCGGCGGATGCGGCGATCCTCGCGTGCTGACGTCACTCGGGCTGCGCCTGGACCCCTCGCACGTGCCACATGTCCCTGCGCCAACCATCTTCGTCACAGGCGCTGCACCGTGGACACATCCCTATGGGTATCGGCTGCGATTTGACGAAGCGACCAACCTGCCCTTCTCAGCCCGATCACCATACCCCTCGTAAAGTCGTCTGTCTGCTGGAAATGCCTCCGTTGACGGCGGCCTGGCATTCTTAGCTATACACGTGTCCTGTGGCACACGACAACACGTTCTACAATGACTGTCGGCTGAGAAATCACGGTACGAAGTGGGCCATTCGCCAACGCCGTGTCCCATTTATCGTTCGCTACGTGCGCAGCACAGCGGCGCATTTCACATCATAAGCATACCTCAGTGACGTCAGTCTACCCTGCAATTGGCATAAAGTTCTGACCACTCCTTCTTGGTGTTGCATTTGCTCTGTCAGTCAGTGTAAGTCTGATAGAGACAAGGTTTAAGTAATATTTTATTACAAATAATTTTGAAGTACAGTTCAATGGAACTCAAGCTTGATAGATGAAATAATGTAATTAAACTTATCCACGAGTAGGACGACTTGGTTAAATATTTCTGAAAGATTTTGTAAAATCAATGACGCCATAATTATTTAATTTACTTGGAATGTAAAGATTTTTGTGAAAGTGTAGATGATATCAAGAAAGCACATGATAATCTAGGATAGCCTAGGATGGCTTAGGATCATTTACGAGCCATGAAGCTCAGTGACATTTAATTTTCTAGCATCCTGTAAATAATTACACCAATATTAGGAGGAGGTCCTCCCAACATAAAAGTAATTTTGTTTCTTTAAACCAGAAGTAGGCTAAAATCAATCTATTATATTTTCAGTTTAAATTCAGCTTCGAAAGGGTTGGAGAACGATGGTGTTGTATCTCAGAAAACTGGCAGAGAAGAGTTTTGATTTAAATTTCATCAAGATTGAATTGTTATATTTTGTTAAATTTGTTATTCAGTGCTAGTTTATAAATAAATGTCAAGACCTGTTGTTTAAATGTTTCTTGTAATTGTTGTCAGTCCTAGTATTTTTCCTGCCTTTAAAAAGCAAGCAAAGCCAGACAGCGAACGGTCCACCCTTGGGACTCTCGCTCTCCAGCTGAGCATACCGTGAATAAAGGGGGCAACATCTTATCTGACGCTCAAATAACCTTATTTCCAAATATTCGTAGTATCGGATCAATATATTCTCAAATAACATTAACGTGTCATTATATTATTGCCATTATATCGATATTTAACACATATCCTAATTTATTATGGTAACACATAACCTTCACATATCATAAAATCCCTTGGTATTGCGTATCGAAGATCCTAAAATTATCCCTCTTATAAAACATTTCACATGTGATACAGTATAATATGGCTAATTGGGATTCGTAGCTTTCATTGGAACATTATTATCACTTTATTCCAATTCCCTAACGGGGTTTGTCTTATTTTTGATGAAGACTACCTATTCCCTTATATCACTGGCATAAACAATCAATCCCGAGAATCTAATGTAATTTAAATCATTTTGAAGACTGTAAACACATATCTGCAAATGTAGGCTTTAACGGCAAATGTTCTAACCTTGTTACTACTTACATGCATATATTTTATTATACAAACGTATCTTTTTCCGTCGCTTTTCGGAACGATATCTATCATTTGGTCATCATCTGCAGCTCTGGATTCTGGTCATTCTGCTTGGCCGGTCATCGTGATGTCATCGGGAATCAAGGGTCATCTCTGCCATGTCGGTCCAGCTCGGAATCATCCAGATAGTCGACCTCAAATCTTCTTATCAAGCCATGGTTTCCTTCAAAAACTCGGTAGAAAATACAAAATACAATAATGAAATCAGCTGTGGCATATTAACATTTTCAAAGCCTTCTAACATGGTTTATCTACTTGGTTCCGCTTAATATCGCTTCATATAATATCTGTGTCTCTATTAGATCTCCAATATGTCTGCACGTATTTCAGTCTGTTCCCATACAGAATGGCTTTACTAGTTGTTCCTTTTTACTACGATACATTGAATATTATTTACTTTATTCACGGCCTTGTCGTTACATTTTTCATATGCCACTGGGAATCAATTTATAAGTCGCGTATTTTACTATTTCACGCGTATTTATTTAATCTTTGATATGTTCTCCAACTATATGTTTATTTTTATTGTATAAATAGCTTTCCTTTCTTAATTCGTTCTCTCGTTTTAGTAATTCGACGCGATTTTTACAGCTTCTTGGTCGGAAAACGTCCACTCACTTTAGTTAGTCTTTCATTTGTGTAATTTAAACAGTGTTGGTCTTAACAATTCGATTATATATTGTCTTGGTCACTGCCACTGCGATCTTATTCATTCCGATTTTGCGTTACTCTCAAATTCCTTGATATGTTATATAATTTATTCATTGTGTCTAACTTCATTACTAGTAATCGTGTTCGTCTTAATTCGATTGAACTTGATTACTGGAATAGTGGAATGGCCCAGTATGTAGGTATGTATATAAGTTCACCCGACAAAAAGTTAGTCACCCCTGGAGAAATCATTACAATCGTCATTTAATACAATGTCAGGGGAACCTCTACAGGCTCCGTGGTGCCATGGGGATGGCCGCAGGACGGCTGGAGACGTGGTTCCATGGGGAGGACATCGCCAACGGACCTTGGAGATTTAACCATCCCATGATATGGCCAAGCATGATTGCTCCTTTTTGCCACTTTGTCACATCCTTAGATCTACCCTTGTTGACGTACACTGTCCGCTTGAAACATCAATGTCTCACAGATCGCTGCTGCCTTATGCTCCCGTAGAGGCGGTGGGCGTACATTTAAGCATGGGACTCATTCGCTGCGCCATCTGTACAGGCTTAAGGATCCATCCGTGCGTGTGCAATAGCTTATGTATTGTACCAGGATTTCCGCGTATTTAGGCGCTAGCATGATGAGGATGAATTTTGGATGCATGGCGTGCATGGTACGCTCTTGGAGTGGGTTCAGAGAAAGGATCTAGTTCAGAAATTGTCATTTCACTTCTTCATATGACTTCAAATTTCAGTTCATGTGAACAGATTGAATGCTTAACGGCATGTTGTTAATTCGCGAACCTAAACATTATCAATATAACGTCAGAAAAGTCTGTGTTCGAAGACGATTGTATGTTACTGCCTGATGGGTGACACACTGCCTGTGCTAGGCGTGGTGCGTGGGTTGTGAAATGCCGGGTAGTCCGTTCCCTCCACAGTAGTGTTGGCTACTGAATGCATGATTCGAAGCAGTGTATCGATTCATTGAAGTGTCCGAGTGAATCGATTCACAGGAACGGCGAGCTCACGGCACACGATTCAGCTTACTCCCAGCGGACAGTGCTGAGTGGCGCACTCACTGGACGTTGACGGGGAGCCGAGCTTCCGCTGCAGCGAGACTGTGAATCATGGCACATCGAAAGAATCGTGAACGAGCGCGGCTCAGTGAGACACATGATACACACGGCTCCTTATCGGCTCACTGGACACGCGGAGAGCCGAGCTTCCGCTGCAGCAAGACATACAGTGAGCCAAGGCACACCGAAAGAATCGTGAACGAGCACGGCTCAGTGAGACACAAGATACGCACGGTTCCTTATCGGCTCATTGCAGCGAGACATACAGTGAAACATGCTACACTGAAAGAATCGTATGCTATAATGGACTCTCGAGCTCAGCTCATTTGAAAATAATGTCCATTTGCATTCACTGTCCTCTTCTTACAGGGAGGTTTAAATAATAGATGGGTTTATTTGCAGTGTTAAAAGAGTAGTCACAAAATAATTCTGAAGTAGCTAGTAAGTAGGTAGGCTATTAGGATATACTATTTATTAGTTTAATGAATCTTAGTATTATAACTTAGTTGACATTTGACAATTAAACTCGACTCTAGCCTGCCCTATGACTATGATTCATGCTCATGACCACTCAAAAGTACTTGTTTTATATTGGGAAGAACGGCTCAGTATTCTCTCAGTTCATATGTCACATCGTTGCACAAGACTTCAATCATATGTTGACAGACGGAATAACAGTATGTTGAATCAGAAAACCAGCGGGCTACTGTACATCTCGGGTAGCCTATACAAAATATGACGATTAAAAAATTCTCAGCTGATAGAAAAATACATATTTTCAAAAATGACTGAGCGAGTTGTCGTGCGGTTAATATCGCGTGGCTATGCGCTTCCATTCGGGGGATGGTGGTTTCGAATCCCACCGTCGGCAGCCGTTAAGATGGTTTTCCGTAGATTCCCCATTTTCACACCAGGAAATGCTGGGACTGTACCTTAATTCAGGCCATGGTTGCTACCTTCCTAATCCTAACCTTTCCCACCCTGCGTCGCCGGAAACCTTCGATGTATTAGAGTGACTAGCATTTTTTTCTAAGAAAGGAGTTCATAGTATGAAGACCAGATGGCAGCTACGAGCACTGAATGCTGTTGCTGCTATCTTACCAGCACATACTACACAGATGCAGTAGGAGCGGTGACCAATGAGCCGTGAATCGGATCACTGTATCGATTCAGTAACGTAAACGGAATCAAATGAATCGAATGTCCTATCACTACTCCACAGGCAGAGCACGTGTCTGCCGTTCAAATAACTGGCAGGAAGTTTTTCTTAAATCGCTGAACAGACTTCAGCACGTGCCGGAGAGCCGTGCCTGCACCTGTAAAGTGGCGCCGAAACTTTTCCGTTATCGGTAAACTTACATCTTGAAGCTTTTCCGTCCATACTTCCCGTATGACAGAATATTAAAAGTGACCGTCGGAAAAACCACTGTAATTATATAATATACGGGTGCACACGGCAGGCGATTGTAAATTTTCACCCATAGAGGCCAGCTAGAAAGTCGCCTGCAGTGTTTCGAGACATGTGCTGAACGGCGTGCCAGGAAATCCATCATCCCAACATGAGATGGTGTGGAAAGTCTCGGGCTGTGATGCGTTCATAAGGATGATATGCGCCAACTTCTCCTGCGCCATATTGCCGAACGCAGAACCAAAAGTAAAAATGTCTATAAAAGACGCCTTGTGGGATAAATCCGGCAGACGGTGATCAGAGTGGACGAAGTATACATTTACCTGACTCCCCGTGGTCACATGTGGTCGATTTTATTCCGTAACACCGATGCTAAGGGACATAATTACTTTGTCGCGTCTGTCAGGATACCCTTTCAAGGGACTTCATAGTTGTCACCGGATTCGGCTAAGGAGGGGAGTCGCCGCTGATATGTGAAGTGGAAGCAAATGTGAAGCTAAATGCTATCTACATTCATTATGACCCCCATAAATCCCTAGTTTGTATGCAGAGGACACTCTACAGGTAGGCATTCGAATGGATTCATGTTAGTGCATACCGCCAGAACATCGCTCTGTTTTCATCAGGGAATCCATGTTATCCCATTTCAGGACATTACGTTGAAAAGCCATGATACCGCTCCTATGGATTTCTGTGCATATGGACACTTGAAATGATGTGTGAATAATCGCCGTCCCAGTGGCGGCTCGCGAAGAGTCACGTAGGAGGGTCCCGTTTTAGTTTATACGGATAATATACATTTAAAATACACACGGCACGCATATTTACATATGCAACTATAAACATTTATGAACAATATGTCAAAACACACCTAGGTTTACCTTATCATTAATACTTATCTCACCGGGCTAGTTGGCCGTGTGGTTAGAAGCGTGCGGCTGTGAGCTTGCATCCGGGAGATAGTGGGTTCGAATCCCACTGTCGGCAGCCCTGAAGATGGTTTTCCGTGGTTTCCCATTTTCACACTAGGCAAATGCTGGGGCTGTACCTTAATTAAGGTCACGGCCGCTTCCTTCCAACTCCTAGGCCTTTCCTATCCCATCGTCGCCATAAGACCTATCTGTGCCGGTGCGACGTAAAGCAATTAGCAAAAGAAATACTTATGTCAGATCTACTCTTCTACGGCGTATGTTTACCTCTCAGTTGCCATTGGACTTCTCAGGAATGCCTTTATTCCATTTAATGTAGATAAGCATTGCTGTATTTATAGAATTATTTTCAACAATAGCGCATTCGGAAACTCAAATCCGTGAACAGTGCAGCTTCTTCTTCCAGGGAACTACCTGCTACCCTTTGCGGTCACAGTTTGCTTGTGACCTGGGCTCTCTCATTACAGCAGGCCTCTTCTCCAAGCAACATAGCCAACGGGAACGTCTGAAGACTATGTAGTTTAAACGTTTCTTTTAAGATCACATGGGGTTGTGACCGAAAGCTGATATAAACGATTTTACTCTCCATCTTGAAGCCAGATTTCGCAGTTTGGAAGTACTAGACACCTTCCTTATGCGCATAAAACCTGTGTCCTCGTTTATATAATGTACTTAGAAGTAAAAATTAAAATATTAATGTATATTGAGAGGGCACGTGACCCTGTGACCTTATGTGCCGGCCGCCACTGCCCGTCACCGATCCATTCTGGTCTTTGAAAAGCCTATTGCGCGGAAAGTGATAGGATTCCGATGCCCGTTTTCCAATACAATTGATTAAATTGGAAACTATGACGTAGATCGATAGCCCACAATGTTTCTTACATTCCTACCTTCTGCCGCCGATTCTCTCTTTCGACTGTTCTGCTGCTGCCTTCGCTACGTACTGCCTTGCTCGCCTGCTGCTACATACACCTATGGGCATGAGTCAGTGACGTCACTGTTCTGCAAAACGCCGGCTCTCTCTCTCTCTCTCTCTCTCTCTCTCTCTCATCTATACTTCTAGAATTTATAATAATAATAATAATAATAATAATAATAATAATAATAATAATAATAATAATAATGCTATTTGCTTTACGTCCCTCTAACTATTTTTACGGTCTTCGGAGACGCCGAGATGCCGGAATTTAGTCCCGCAGCAGTTCTTTTACGTGCCAGTAAATCTACCGACAGGGGGCTTTTGTATTTGAACACCTTCAAATACCACCGGACTGAGCCAGGATCGAACCTGCCAAGTTGGTGTTAGAAGGCCAGCGCCTTAACCGTCTGAGCCACTCAGCCCGGCACTTCTAGAATTTTCCATCGTGTTTTATAACCCGGGCTCGACCCCTCACAAGTCAGTCTCGCGTCGTTCCCGAGTGGTGAAGCACCGAAGATCTGCGTGCCGTCTAATTATTTGGCCATTGCCATCTTGGCCTATTTACATCAGACAGCTCGGTGAGCAAGAAAAAATCATAATGTTATTTGGACTTTGGAATTTTCCTTGGCCCGTCTGGCCTTATTTCTTTTCTTTTTTTATGTGGCTTTTTCGTTCAGCCAGTCGTGTTAGTGTTAACATTTAAAATGCCTACTTCATTCTTTTCAACTTAACTTACTATGGCAACGATACTCTGGACAGAAGAACATTAATTGCAATCACCTATTTTACGTGCTTGCAATATCTACTGGTTCATCAACACTCGCATTTCTCCAGAAAATAAAGCTACCCGGCGATGAATCTCTTCCCCCTAGCTTCCTTCCCCTTTCATTGCGTTTCTATCGCATCAATTCGTTTCTTCCCTTTTATCTTTTTTATTTGGAGTTCCTTCACAACCTGTAATTGTATCTGTGTCACGCCCAAAAAAATCTATATTTACTAATTGGATGTACTTTCACTATCTATGTGATATTGTAAATGTGGCATATTTTCGCCTGGCTTCAGAGCTGTTCCTACGATTTTGATTGTTCGCTATTTCATATTGGTGTTCTAATCATATCAATAGAAAGTTATATTTCTTGTTGATCATTAAAAATATTTATTTGCACTTTTAATATTGTAGTTCTCTCTATTCTAACCTTTTTATACCCTGGGGCCCATCACCTTCTTTCTGTGTATTTGCTTACTACCTCATTGTACTACGTACGCCACCGACCCTATTACAAGCGGCCCGTGAGAACACAACCGGGGGGGGGGGGAGGGCATTGCATTTCATTAGGTAAGAACACTTTAAAAATTGTTCAGATATTTTCTGAACTACCTTCTCTATATCACTGTGAGTAAATTATCATATTTCTCGAAGATTTCTAAGATTTTTAGTCTGATCTTATCCTGTGTGTGTGTGTAGTGCTGCCTTAATTAACTTATGAATGATAGGGACTATTACTGAAAATGAAAACCTACAACCTCTTTTCCAGTCATTGACCTGGTCAGGGATGTAATGAATGAAACATATATAGGCTATTATTACAATGGGGTCGCCACTCCCAAGGTGATTTGTTAATGAGTGATTAATGCTATGAAATGATAATGGAGAGTGTTGCTGGAATAAAATATGACAGGGAAAACCGGAGTACCCGGAGAAAAACCTGTCCCGCCTCCGCTTTGTCCAGCACAAATCTCACATGGAGTCACCGGGATTTGAACCACGGTATCTAGCGGTGAGAGGCCGACGTGCTGCCGTCTGAGCCACGGAGGCTCAGGGACTATTTCTAACCTCCTCAAATGATCTTTCTCTTACGCCTTTCGACAATAATTATTAGTTAAGTAATTTAGTAAATGTTGTATAAAATATATAGGTACTCATTTGACTTGTTGATAGTTCTGCTGTTTAGAGCCGTATCCGTATCATTCCGTGGCAGTTAAGCTAATTGAATCTACATTGCTTCTGTAGCTGCTTTGAAAGGATCTAGTTGGACTAATCAGACTTCCAAACCAACTGCCTTTGTCAGCTACTCGCCTTGTCTTTTCAGCCGTACCGTGCAGCTCTAGCCATTCTGCTATAATGGAAAGACTGCCGCTTGATGGTTATCCTTGGTAGCGCATTCAACTCTGCTAGAAAATGAATTTTGCAAGGCACCTAAACTGAACATATAAAGTTAAACTGGCTGATGACTTAGATATTATGCTCTTTAAATATCAATAATCGTCAGAAAGTTAAACTGCACGGTAACGAGAGAAAGAAAGGGCTTGTGTATTTTTGTGAAAATTTGCTGTTTTGATCAAAATCGGGCACTTAATGTGTTTTGCGCTGGATTATGTTGCACACACTGCCCTCACTTCCTATACTGGAGAAAGAAATATGTCGAACCTGACCACCATATCCTTCGTTGGCCTGAGAGTAGAAGAGACAATCACAAGCAAGCTTGTAGTTTTACGTGATATCGTGATCATAACCAATTTTATCACAAGAGCATAACTTTTAATTTCAGAATAGGTAATTTAACTACCTGCCTACCTGGGTATGTTAATCACTTTTCACGAGTTTTACGAATATCCCTACCGAGCTCGATAGCTGCAGTCGCTTAAGTGCGGCCAGTATCCAGTAATCGGGAGATAGTGGGTTCGAGCCCCACTGTCGGCAGCCCTGAAGAAGGTTTTCCGTGGTTTCCCATTTTCACACCAGGCAAATGCCGGGGCTGTACCTTAATTAAGGCCACGGCCGCTTCCTTCCAATTCCTAGGCTTTTTCTATTCCATCGTCGCCATAAGATCTATCTGTGTCGGTGCGACGTAAAGCAAATAGCAAAAAAAAAAAAAAAAAAAAAAAAAAACGAATATCCCTTTAACACTGTTTCGATTATAACATAGATACACTGGTACGGTTCAGTAGATCTATACGCACGCAATGCCTTCTTCAAACCTCGACTATTGTGACGTAGACAGTGCTATCAGCTAAGCCAGACGTCCTAACAGGCCCCGATTTACAAATGGGCGGACTGGGCATTTGCCCAGGGCGCCAGTTTTTGAGGGGCGGCGGCCGGCGGATCGAGTAATTATGGCCTGCACGAATTACGTCTTAAATTTATTACATTCAAATTAATTTTACTTTCCACAAATTATTACTTTCCACAAATCATTTCAATTCATTTATTAGGCTATATAAATCAATTTAAACTATTCTAACTTTAAAACCGGAACTTAATCTATATATTTAAATTTTATGAAGAAAAATTAATAACTGCAAGCAATAAGAAAGGTATTATTTAACTCGTGCGGGTGCTGAGTGGGCAGTTGAAATTGGTAGCTTCGCAACCCTGTTAGTCTAGACAGCCCTGTCTGTCATTGGCTCGTGACGGTTCGTGTGCGTATTATTGTTTACGAGGTACATCCGCTCACCATCAACCTGATAACCTCACCTAGCCAACTCATTGTCTCGTGTAATTCTTACATGTTTTTCAGTATTTATCCAAGAGTAAAAAGTTAAGTGGTGCTGAATACAAAGAGAAAAACGCGCTGCTAAAACGCAGAGTGACGAACTTGAACTACTTAAAGTGCCTAATTCATCTTCTATCGATGATCCTGCTACTTGGAATGTCAAGTTAAATTCATTAGTCGAGAATATTATTAAACATCGTCCAAAACAAAAACGTAATGGTGGACTTTCCGAAATCTCTGCTAACTTACAATGATGGTAAAAGAACATTGTCTCAAAACATGTATAAGAGTACTCTTCCGAATGGAGACATTGTTTTAAGAGATTCGTTATTGTATTCACAGTCAACTGGGAAAGTATTCTGTATGGAAAAATATTTTTTTCAAAAACATTTTTTTGTGAATTAGCTGATTAATGTTTATAGCTAAGAACAATGTATTTTAAATCAGTGTGCGAAGTTTCATGATTCTAACTCGAGTAGTGTTAGTTACATAGCGTTTCCTTTGATATTGTTGCAAAACTCATAATCTTGAAAACTGTAATCTTTAATTTTTAAACAATTATTTTTTCATAGGGACAGAAAAACGAGCAGATTGGGGGAGGGCGTGTATAGATTGTTTGCCCAGTTCGCTAACTACTTGAAATCGGGGCCTGCGTCCTAAGCCACCATTTATTTGAGTTCGGGTTGCCAGTTTCCTTCCGATAAACAACATGCGCTCTATACATCCCAGGGAGCATTTTAGGGGGAATTTTGACCGTCATCCCTAGTGGGTTTGAAAATTTGGCAGGATCAGGGGTTTGGAGTAATCCCAAAATACACTTTGAAAGTGTTTGAAAGTATTTCTAAACATCAGAAAGTAAATCAATTAATTAATCAATCAATATGTCATATTTGCAAATAAAGGTGGCAAATTTCAAGTAAAATAATAATTGAAAGGCTTCAGTCACGAGGAGCCGGCATATCAGCGTATCACTTTCGACGTTTCGTTTTACTCCGAGGCCAGATAGCGTGTTTTAATAAATTTTGTCGGGTAGACACCAAATATACCACCAGAGATCTATAACACGCTGACATCGTACCGCATGGAACGGCGAGGAATTTGATTTTCTTGTAGCCTTCAGCAATCCGATTCCGCCCGATCGGTGTGAGAAATGTGCGAGGGCTACTCGCCCAAGGCCGGAGCGGGTTATTGAAGGGAGACAAATTTACCCAATTGGCAACGATCAACAATGGCACAATGGCTGGTGGTGGTGGTGGTGGTTGTGGTGGCGGTGATTATTGTTTCAAGAGGAAGTAAAAGTAGGCAACCATCCTCTATTAACACTTATCAGAGGGAAAACATGGAAGGGATCCGGCACTTCGAAAATGAAGGTATCGGTCAAAGAAAAACAAGGGCCATGAAGGGCGTGAAAATAAGAGACTCCCTTGGCCTCAAATGCTCCAATACCGTCGGGGTCGGGAAAGAACAAGACTTGATCAAAATCAAATCAAATCACAATCAATTTATTTGCAAATGAGGTGTCTACCTCGGTGGCAAATGGTACACTAAAATACTATAATAATAATTTTATTTGCTTTACGTCCCACTAACGACTTTTTCGGTCTTCGGAGACGCCGAAGTGCCGGAATTTAGACCCGCGGGAGTTCTTTTACGTGCTAGTAAATCTACCGACACGAGGCTGACGTATTTGAGCACCTTCAAATACCACCAGACTGAGCCAGGATCGAACCTGTCACGTTGGGGTCAGAAGGCCAGCGCCTTAACCGTCTGAGCCACTCAGCCCGGCACACTAAAATACATTATTGTCAAGCACTAAATTTTAAATTAACAAGAGATGAAGGCATTTTCCTAGAATACAATATTATACAATTTACACTAACAATTTTTTCTATTAAACACACAGCTCAGACAACGACTGGACTCAGCCGGGAGTTGACGGTAGTGCGTTTCCACCTTATCCTCACACCACACGGCGTTCAGATCTATTCGGTAAATGTTGCATTTACTGTGGAAGAGAGTTCAGCACAACGTAGGCCATCGACGCCAAGAAGTTTCAAACCTTCCTGGGAAGAAGAGTATTTAATAGTTCAACAAAATAATACAACAAAATGATTAATATGTAATAAAATATTGAATCACATTTAAAAACATTAGAAGAATATAAAGAAGTTTTAAGGTCACTTATGACGATTTTGAGAGTACGTTTCACAATATTCAGACATTAGAAAAGTATCTGCAGGTGTTCGCTACGCCCTTCTCTGTGGATGTGCAAACTGTTAGACCAGAGCTACGGCTAGAATGGACTGACTTACAGTGCGATACTCAAATGAAAGATAGGTTTGCAAACACAAACAGTTTGACTGAATTTTACTGTATGTTCGTTTTCCACGAGAGAGATGTCCTAGATTGTACACATTTAATGCTCATCTTCTTCTTCTTCTTCCTCTTTTGCTACCACTTCTTCCCACACCTGTGGGGTCGCGGGTGCGAACTGCGTCGCACAGGTGGATTCGGCCCTGTTTTACGGCCGGATGCCCTTCCTGACGCCAACCCTATATGGATGGATGTAATCACTATTGCTTGTTTCTGTGGTGGTTGCTAGTGTGGTGTGTTGTCTGAATATGATGAGGAGAGTGTTGGGACAGACAAATACACCCAGTCACCGAGCAAGAAGAATTAATCAGAAGCGATTAAAATCCCCGAACCCGCCGGGAATCAAACCTGGGATCCTCTGAACCGAAGGCCAGTAGGCTGGCCATTCAGCCAACGAGTAGGACACACATTTAATGCTCATATTCTAAGTATATTCGGATCAACTTATTTATGTGAACAGATTATTTCAATAATGAAGCTTTGTAAATCTAGACACAGAAGTAGGCTCACCGATGAAAACTTGAAATGTGTTTTGCGATTTGCCAATACGCAAACGATAGTAACAAACATTGATACAATACTATCTAAACGAGCCCAAAGGTCCCGTGAAGGAGGAGTACGCCAATGATATGTTTCAGTTTGCGTGTTTAATTTGTAGTCATAGTCATAAATGCCATACAAATATTGAAATGTATGTTAATGAGAGTGCAAAGGATGTGCACAAATCACATAAATTGTATTTTCTTTCGGTAAATGCACGTGACCCAAAGCTTCAATTAATCGTAAAAATGTATTTATTCAGGAAATATTGCACACTACTGTATATTTCGTTTGTCAATGAATAATTTTCTTGTCCTGTTATACTCTGTCATCTGTGTCCTGTTCGTCTCACACTATCCATTCTCCAAATTATTATTATTATTATTATTATTATTATTATTATTATTATTATTATTATTATTATTATTATTATTATTATTATTATTATTATAGCTGTTGTTCATATGGAAACATTTCCGAGCGGGAAGTACAGTACGGCCACGGTATGTAACCCACCTGTCCGCTTATTTCTTGTCACGTGACAAACAGCCGTCCCGAGCGGAGCAAGTAACACCGGCCCCCTAGAGCAACTACGTGATAGCGTCTGTAATAGAACATCACCCTCATAGACCGCATACAGGATCGCTTGATTGACGTCCGAGTTGTCACCAGTCAACAGTAGTACACATCGTCTCTTGTTATGCACCACAGGTGGGAAGCCCATTAGAGGAACAAGACGGATTTTGAACAGAAAGGGAGTCACATGTCCACTCCACTGACGTCAGTGAACATCTGTTAATCGTTGGAAATCTCAACAGCCATGTTGGCTACTCAGGGGATGGTTTCGAATGAGTGCATGGTTGATTCGGTTCCGGCGTGTGTAACGATGCTGGTCAACGCGCCTTGGAATACGACTTGGCAAAAGTAAGTGCGTTCTTCAAGAAACGCCTGTCCCACATTATCAAATACAGCAGTAGTCGTCGCAAATCGCAAATCGATTACTGAATGGTGAATAGGAAGAATCTGAGGCTAGTAATGAACTGTAAGGTGATACCACCAGACAACAACACTCCTCAGCACATACTCCTGGTTTTTGAATTTCAGTTTCACCCACCATTCTGACAGTGCTAATGGACACCATCTTCCCCCTCATGAATACTGACCGTCTTGTGAAGGATACATGGGGTGTGATCGCTGCACGAATTCGATCGACTGCGGAAGACGTAATAGGATTGACAAAACCGAAAATGCGCTTCTTGGACAAACAGGTCTGGTGGTGGAATGACGACGTTCAGCGTGCAATGAAGTCCAACACCAACAAGAATTCATACCGATCTGCTCCGCTATAGAGAACTCAAATCTGTCACCAAATGAACGGTGGCAACCGCCAAGGACGATAACTTTCGTAATTTCTATGAACAGTGAGATAATGCCGGATGAGCCAGTACTATCTATAGAATCACCAGATCTTGTTGGTCATGTTATCCACATCAAGGGCGAACACTGACATCTCCTTCGAAAACCCTACTTAGACACTGGCGTGAGCACTTCACTATCATTTACAATCAGGAGTTCCCACATCCAACCATCCCCATAGCCAATCCGGTGCAGAGTGCAGATCTACCCACCACTGCTGCCATGCACACAATTAAAAACAACAAAGCAACTGGCCCTGATGACATCCCTGTTGAGGTCTGGAAGGAGATGGGTAATGTGGAACTGAATTTCTAGCAAAGTTTTCAACAGATGCATTGAAGACAGTGACAATGCAAGGGTGACGTTACTATCTCTGCCAACTACCGCCCAATTCGTTTCCTCTCCTCTGCCACACCATGAAAATCTTCGAGCAGGTGGTTGACGCACTCGTAGAAGCATCAGTACTGTCTTATCAAACCAACGTGGCTTCAATAAAGGCCGCAGAACTACAGATGATATCCATGCTATCCGGTTGCTGGCAGAGAGGCACAGAGAGAAGAGAAGAACAGTCCATATGGCCTTTCTAGATTTATAAAAGGTATTTCACTGGGTTCCCCATGAAGTCACCTGGTATTTGCTCCGTACGCATGGTGTCGTGTCCCGGAGAAATATGCTCGTTGGGTTCAGCTCCTCTACCACAACTCTATACGCTATGTTCGCTGCGCAGCTGGCATCACAGCACCATTTGGAATTCGAGTGGGAGCTCATCAAGCATCCGCCCTGTCACCACTTCTGTTCATCCTGTGCATGGATACAGTAACCATGCACCTAGAAGCACCTCATCCATGGACTCTTCTCTATGCATATGACGTTATTATGGCTAGCGACTCATGAAAGAGGCTTATTGAATTGGTTATCCAATGGAAAACAAGACTGGAAACATATGGATTGCGGATAAACCTCACAAAAACAGAATACCTGGGGTGCGTAACCTTGAAAAATGGGACAATATTAGTCGACGACATTTCACTACCGAAGACATCTGCGTTCCGTGATCTTGGATCCCGCATGACAGGTGACGATGACACATTTTTAGATCTTGAGTTAAAGCCGCCTAGCTAAAGTGACACCAGGTCATGGGCGGTGTCTTTGTGACAGAAAGTTCCCCCTGTGTCTCAAATCGGAAGATCTACCGCACAGTCGTTCCCCCAGTGATACTGTATGGAATGGAATGTTCGCTAGCGAAAAAGAGACAGGAGTAGATCCTGCACGTAACGGCGATACGTATGTTTGGATGGACTCTGGGAGTCACGCGACTAGGTCACGCTAAGAACCAAGACATTCTCAGAGTTTTCTCGATTCCTGACAAAATGAGAGAGGCAGAAATGGAGATGTATGGTCACGTGACCAGAACTGTCGCAGAATCTATCGCAAAGGGAGTACTTCCGCTCAGCCCATATATACAACGGCCTCGCAGCCGGCCTGTAAAGCGGTGCGTGTACCGAATGAGTGAGGGCATGACAGCTGCAGGTCTTGCGGACGCTGAAGACCGAGCCAAATGGAGCGCGAAATGCAAAAAAGGCCGACCCCAATTAAGAATGGAAGAATACCAGGAATAAGATGATGAAGAAGAAAAGTCGACTACTTCCGCCGGTTTTGAACCCACGATCTTAGGATCCAGTGGTGAACAGTCTGCCACTAATCTAGTAAAGTGCCGGGTTGGGTGAGTCTCAACTAACATGAGGAAAAGGGAGGTCCCGGCTGGGGAGGCTTGTCATGCACCTCCGAGGGGATGTTATCAATAAATGGAGCATCACTGAAATGAAAGGAATATGGGGAAACTGGAGATCCTGGTGAAAGCCTATCCTATCTCTGCTTTATCCAGCACAAATATTACATGCAGTCACTAGATCTGAACCTAGAACCAGCGTTAGGAACACGAGGAGGCCACGAGAGTGTATTAAACACAAATAGTGAAATTTGAACAATCATATCACACTTCATAATTAAATTAATTAACACCTTACTTAGGCGATACATAGTAGGCCTAGTTTGATCTTCTTCAATACTGTTAAGCGGAATTGCTACTGTTAGTGAGTCTTAAAATTTACACTTTTTTGCAATTTGCTTTACGTCGCACCGACACAGATAGGTCTTATGGCGACGATGGGATCGTAAAGGCCTAAACCCCGACATTGGGGTTCGAACCCACTATCTCCTGGATGCAAGCTCACAGCCGCGCGCCCCTAACCGCACGGCCAACTCGCCAGAAATTTAAACCTATAAAACAACAATAATATATTCAAAGGTTAATAAGAATCTCCTTCCAATATGAATACCAACGAAAATGTTTGCGATTCCTTCAAAATTTACAGATGTTTTTTTTTCAAATCTACAATCTTGAGTCGTACACCCAATACATCTGATACATCCACTTGCTGATCACGCCCAAATTTACTTAATTTCGGAGATGTGAACGGATGCAAATAATCTCTACGAACCAACGAAAATGTTTGCGATTCCTTCATAATTTATAGAAAACAGAAAAACCATTTTTTTAATCTACAATCTTGAGTCGTACATCCAATACATCTGATACATCCAATTGTTGATCACGCCCAAATTTACTTAATTTCGGAGATGTGAACGGATGCAAATAATCTCTAAGAACTGTTTGAAGTTCTGTTTCCTACCCTAAAGGGGATATCTCTCTCTCTCTCTCTAGTCAGGATATTTGGGTGTGTTGAAAGGGGACCGAGATAAAAGTGAGATGGATAAGAGGGATTTAAATATTCTTCTTGATGAATTGTTTGCGGTCTCTTGGCTAACGCGGAGTTCATAGTTGGGAAGTTTAGTAGAATGTTTGATGATGATTAAGTGATATGTGGCGTGATTTGTAAAATGAAATGTTGTGAGTGTATACTGAATGGCTGTGAACGAAATGATGAGGGGTGGTTAATGAATACCATGCACAAAAATCTCATACACACGTATGAGAATTATGAATGTATGAGCAGGAAGTTTTTAAAAGTTTGAGTTGAATGATTTGTTGATAATAGGATGTTAGGATAAGCTACTAGATTGAAACTCGGCTCTTAAAGAAATTGTATATCTGGAATACACTTGTTCGTTGACAATTCTTTGCATAATTTGGGAGTAGTATGAATTTCACCAGATATGAAAGAGATAATACCTGCTATTTTCTCCTATACAAATCACAACTCGAAGCGAAAGGTAACATTCCAGGATACGTCAGTTAACCCTTTCCAGCCCAGTGATGTCATATGGCATAATTATATTTCTCGTTATTTTCACCGTCTTGAAAATACTCGTCTTATTATATCACGATAGCTGATCTTGTTCTGTTTGGGGGCATGATAGCAGAGTACCATCTTTACTGTCTCGGTAAGGCGGTCGCGGTTTAAATCTCGGCCAACGCATGTGGAATTTTAAAAATTGTCAAGTGTCTGTGATTCAGATTCCACGTAAAACTGAAGGTAGCGAGGCTATGATCAAGATATTAACAGTCACGTAATATTATAATTTTTACAACGTTAACATTTCGTTGGTAACAGTGGAGTAACTCAATGACAGAATATGGTCAAGATGAAAATAAATAAGTCCAAAACCAAAGTAATGGAATGCAGCGGAACGAAGTTAGGTGCTGCAAGAAATATTAGAGTAGGAAATGGAGTCTTAAAGGAACTACATGAACATTGTTACATGGGTAGTAAATGGCAGGAGTTAGAAGGAAATAAAATACAGACTGGCACAAGCAAAGAAGGCCTTTCTTAAGAAAACAAATTTGCTTACTTCGAACATTTGTATAATAATAATAATAATAATAATAATAATAATAATAATAATAATAATAATAATAATAATGCTATTGGTTTTAACGTCCTTCTAACTACCTTTTACGGTTTTTGGAGACGCCGAGGTGCCGGAATGTAGTCTCGCAGGAGTTTTTTAGGTGCTAGTAAATCTGCCGACACAAGGCTGACGTATTTGAGCACCTTCAAATACCACCGGACTGGGCTGGGATCGAAACTGCCAATTTTAAATTCAGTGGAGGTAACCTACAGAAGAAGAAAACCAACCGGATGTCAAGGTCGCCAAAAATTCATCTCTACGCAGACAGTCAAGGGCGGGGTATGGCAGAAGGCATCAAGGATGAGCTGCATAATCCAGAAACTGAGGTTTTAGGACTAATAAACCCAGGTGCCAAAACTGAAGACGTCCTTTTAAGTTGTGATCCTGTGTTAGAGAAGGCGTGAGTGGTACAAATGGCATTGCTGCAAATGAAGGTGAGGAACTAATTACGACCCTCAGAGGAAAGATTTCAAAACTACCTGACTCAAAAGTAATTGTAGTTAATGTGCCACCCAGGTATGACCTTATAGAAGACTCGTGTGTGAACAAAGCTGTACATGATGTAAATATAAAAATCAAGAGGTTAAGTAAGAGTTTTAGAAATGTATATGTAGTAGATACTTTAGGTCTTGGCAGGCAAATGTTCACTAGGCATGGGTTACATCTGAATGGTAATGGAAAAGCAACTCTCTGTAGACAAATTGCTACAATTATCAACAGAGATTTGCAAACTAATATGTATTTAAGAAAACCCATGCCACTAAATTGGCATATACAGGGAAACTTGCCAGAAAACCCAGATCCTTAAATCAAGATCTATGTACAAAGATCTGGGTTCCAGGAACATTCTCAACTCATGAGTCAAATGTTACCCAATTGCAACAGTCAAGTTTTAGGGAGGGAAGGGGTCTGAGATTGCTCTTGGTAAACTGTCAGAGTGTAGTAAATAAACAAATAAAATTCAGGACATTGATGGAATCTTACGAGACTGATGTGGTGATAGGAGTAGAATTATGGTTGAGAGAAGGGGTGAGTAATAGAGAAGTATTTCCAGAAGGGTATACAGTCTACCGTAGAGACCGAGGAGATAAAAAGGGTGGGGGGTGTTTATTCTGGTGAAGGAAACTTATTGTTCACATGAATGGTTTACCGATGAAAGGGATGAAATATTAGGGATAAAATTAGTTTGTGATAATATGAAGGAGGTGGGAATTATAGGAACATATAGGCCTGGAAGAGAGGAAAGAGACATGGAAATATTTGAGAAAATAATAGATTATACTCATGAGAACAATAATAATGATATGGTAATAATTCGGGGAGATCTAAACTTGCCTGAAGTTGAATGGAATGGAGCTGCAAGTGAAGCCCATGAACAGAAACTGACAAATAAGTTAATTTGGGAGGGAGGATTTACACAAGTAGTACAAGAACCGACTCGTCTCAACAACTTGCTAGATGTATTCTTGGTTAAACCATGGGAAATTGTTGATAAAACTGAGGTAATTGAAGGAATAGGTGACCATAAGGCTGTAATAATGGATGTAGGACTTTTACCAAAAATGTTTAATAAGAGGGTCACGCAAGACAAGAAATTATACAGGAAAACTAAAGTTGATGAATTTGGGACTTACCTTAAATCACAATTCAGTTGTTGGATAAGTGAAGGGAGTAATGTGGATACACTTTGGGCTAAATTTAAAGGAATCATTTGGGAAGGAGAGAAGAGATTTGTACCTGTTAAGAAGGGTAAAATGACCTCAAACCCTGTTTATTATACAAGGGAAATAAGGAAATTAAAAAAGAAAATGTAGAATAGTAAACAGGAAAATCAAAGAGGGTAGGGAGAATAGAGAAACAAGAAAACATATAATGAGGGAACTGAATAGAGTGAAAAAGGAAGCAAAAGAGAAATATCTGAATGGCATACTTCAAGAGGGTAATGACCACAAAGGGAAATGGAAAAATCTGTATTCATATATTAGGAATCAAAAAGGAAAAGGAATCAAAATTCCTACAATGGTGGGAGAAGGGGGTGAACACTATTCAGCCGATACTGAGAATGCAAATCTACTTAGTAGGGAATTCAGAGATTCAGTAGAAGATTGGCAGGAGTTGGAAACAGTAACAGAAGATAGAGAGGGAGAGACACATAGGGAAACAAGAAGCTTCTCATTCACAAATGAAGATATTTTCAGAGAAATCCAACTGCTTCAGCAAGGAAAAGCAGCAGGAAGTGATCAAATTACTGTGGAGGTATTAAAGACAATGGGGTGGTACATAGTGCCTTATTTAAAATTTCTCTTTGACTATGTCATAAATAATAGTGTAATACCAAAAGAATGGAAGGAATCTATGATAATACCAATTTATAAAGGAAAGGGTGATAAAAGGAAACCAGAGAACTACAGACCAATCAGCCTGACCAGTATAGTTTGTAAAATACTGGAGAGTTTAATAGCAAAGTACATCAGAGGTATATGTGATGATAAAAATTGGTTCATGAGGAGCCAGTATGGATTTAGAAAGAAATTTTCTTGTGAGGCACAACTGGTGGGACTTCAGCAGGACATATCAGATCAGTTGGATTCAGGAGGCCAGTTAGATTGCATAGCCATAGATCTTTCCGAAGCTTTTGAGAGAGTGGAACATGAAATATTATTAAAGAAATTGGAGGGAATAGGATTGGACGTAAGGGTTATACGTTGGATATGAACATTTCTAAATTCAAGGGTTCATAAAGTCAAAGTAGGAAATGATATATCACAGGAAGAGAAAGTTTGGAAGGGAATCGCACAGGGTGGTATAATCGGTCCGTTACTTTTCTTAATATACACAAATGATTTAGGGAACAATATAACATCAAAAATAAGATTGCATGCAGATGATATAATTGTTTATAGGGAAATAAATAACATTGAGGATGTAACATTTTTGATGACTACTAATAATAAAATCATGAATAAAAATATATAAATAAAATTACTAAAAAACTTAATAAAATGAATAAGCATAATTAACCGAAATGTCCGTAGTATGGGCGCCAGAGTTCACCAGAATGGATCGCTCGAATTTAGATAAGAGCATGATAAACTGTAAATCCCAGAGCGTGTACATAATGCTGCGTACTGGTACATCTGCTGCAGGCCTTACCTAACCTCCTGAAAAATACTAATTAGGTAGGAACTGCACCTAGGTTCATCAATAACACTGATTCTAAAATAGCTAACTATATTCTTAACAAATTCCGTGCATGAGCACCTCATCAACATTCAACATTATACATATAATACACACATAAAATATTGCTGGAAGACTCCATATTTACAACAACAACAATAATGAAAATCGTGGGAAAACGAAAGCGAGAACTAAGCTACCATTTGTAGATAGTCCGATGAACAATGTACATGTATGAAGATAAATACCCTTCACTGTCTCTATATCAATTCGACTTACCGATTCTCATAATCGGCAGTTATCACATCACACAGATACTGTACCTTGTACTACTGTGTTCACATATTTTAACACTTGTTGTAAAGATATATACACACGTCTGTCGATTCTCAACATAAATTATGGAAAGTCTGAGATAGCTTTCACCAACATATAATGCTAGGCCGCCACAAGTGCTACAATACTTAATGCGCAAGCACTCTCCACAATCAGCCACTTTCCACGAACATAACAAGACTACGCTCCACGAACGTTTGAAGTCCAGTCCATTGCAGCCGTGCCACTCCAGTACCGTGTATCAGCACCACTTCCTTCCCGTACAGTGTCAGTTGTCGTTCCTTCATACAGTGTTACTGCTTGTAGTTGTAGTAGTTACATTACAATGTCTCTGGTTGCCGCCGTATGATCAACCTTTATAGACATCAACATCCCCCTCCTCTCAGAGGATACGTCTGGATTGGTGCTTGCCCGCCAATCATGAGTGATTTCTACTGGTCAATACCTTGCTCCCAAGAGATAAACAAACTCTGGGGTTTGCCTCGGGTGAGTCAACGAACTTCCCTAATACAACAACAAGCTCATCTCATCAGGCTGGGATATATACATGACTCATTGAATATCCCGACACAAGTACATCACAACAAACACTGGGGTATCCACATGACTCAACCAAATTACCAGAGTTATTAAAGCAATTTTTTTCCCACTCGTGCAAAACAAATTACTCATACCTACATATGTGGATATCTTCCAGCTTACCAATATAAATGGCAAAATATATAAATGAAATACTGATAATAATAATAATAATAATAATAATAATAATAATAATAATAATAATAATAAATCGAATACTGACAATAATATCTCCAACTTCTACATATAATTCGGGGGTGTGATATATGTACTATCACAAGGATTGTTCAGAATTACAAAGAGACCTTGAAAGTATCCAACAGTGGGTTGAAGAAAATAATATGAAGGTTAATTGAGGCAAATCAACTGTTACAACATTTATAAACAGGAGCTTTAAAACTGAATTTGAATATACTTTGCATGAGGTAGTTATCCCAACAGATGGCAAGTGCAAATACTTAGGTGTGAGATTTGAAAGTAATTTGCATTGGAAGGGTCATGTTGATGACATTGTTGGGAAAGCATACAGATCGTTACATGTCATAATGAGGCTGCTTAAAGGATGCAATAAAGAATTAAAAGAAAAAAGTTACTTAAGTATGGTTCGTCCATTATTGGAATATGCAAACAGTGTTTGGGATCCTCACCAAGAATACCTAATAAAAGAAATAGATAGTGTGCAGAGGAAAGCAGCAAGATTTGTAACAGGGGATTTCAGGAGAAACAGTAGTGTATCAGAAATGTTAGAGGAACTTGGGTGGGAAACTTTAAGTAAGAGAAGGGAGAAAACTAGACTTATAGGATCATATAGAGCCTACACAGGCGAAGAAGCATGGGGAGAAATCCGTGAGAAGCTTCAGTTGGAAAATAATTATATTGGCAGAACTGACCACAAGTATAAAATTAGAAGGAATTTTAGCAGAAGCGACTGGGGTAAATTTTCATTCATTGGGAAGGGCGTGAAGGAGTGGAACAGTTTATCAGGGGTAGTGTTTGATCCCTTTCCAAAATCTGTACAGGTATTCAAGAAGAGAATTAACAGCAACAGGGAAAATAAATGAAATGTTAGAGGGCATTCGACCAGTGCAGGCTATTGTAAATAAAAAATGTGTGTTAAAAAAATAATTCCATCCCCTGGTCCATGGAGTTTGGACAGCCAAAGTAGGGGACTGCCTGTAGGGGTGAAGTACAGTGGGGACTTCGAGGTCCCTGGGACCACTACGGTAGCTGTGAAGGCCCTTCAGGAACTCTGAAAAGTGGTGGCAAAAGGGGGCTCTGGTTAAGACGCAGCAGGTCGTTATGCTACTTAGGTTCCAAAATGGGTTAAAAAAAAAGTAAATAAATGCAATGTAAATTTTAATCTTATACCAGTTGCATAGTATTATTTGAAGTAATTCCACATACTGTATATGAGTTGACTATGTTTGTAAGTATAGGAGATATTATAAGTAGAATTTTGTAAACAATATAAATTTATTAATGATGATCTGTTTGTTTAATAGAAAAAATTGTTAGCATAAATTGTATATTATTGTATTCTAGAAAAAAATTCTTCTCTTGTTAATTTAAAATTTAGTGCTTGACAATAACGTACCATTTGCCACCGAGGTAGACACCTCATTTGCAAATAAATAGATTTTGATTTGATTTGGGGTCAGAAGGCCAGTACCTCAACCGTCTGAGCCACTCAGCCCGGAGATATAGGAATTAGAAAGGTGTTTTTGAAGACTTCTGTCTGGAGCGTGGCATTGTATGGAAGTGAAACATGGACGATAACCAGCTCAGAAAGAAAGAGAATAGAATCTTTTGAAATGTGGTGTTACAGAAGAATGCTGAAAGTGAGTTGGATAGATCGAATCACGAATGAAGAGATACTGAATCGAATTGGAGAGAGAAGATCGATTTGGCTGAACTTGACCAGAAGAAGAGATAGAACGATAGGACACATCTTAAGACACCCAGGACTTGTGCAGTATGTTTTTAAGGGAAGTGTAGGCGGTAAGAACGGTAGGGGTAGACCAAGGTATAATAATGTTATTTGCTTTACGTCCCACTAACAACTTTTACGGTTTTCGGAGACGCCGAGGTACCGGAATTTTGTCCCGCAGGAGTTCCTTTACGTACCAGTCAATCTACCAACACGAGGCTGGCGTGTTTGAGCACCTTCAAATACCACCGGACTGAGCTAGAGACCAAGGTATAAATATGACAAGCAGATTAGAGCAGATAGAGGATGCAGCCATTACGTAGAAATGAAAAGGTTAGCACAGGATAGGGTGACTTGGAGAGCTGGATCAAACCAGTCTATGGACTGATGACTCCAACAACAAAAGATTCATATAGCACTTTGTTCTTGTTAATACTAAAGTTTTGAGCAAATAGAGATTATTGGAATATCTTTGTTCTCTTCCCTACTTCCCATTGCTATTTCCAAATTCTACCGTATCTTGTAGTCAGTATGCAAGTCTACGCCAATAGTTGGGTACGCCAACTTGGCGCTATCGGGCGCGTGGCTGTGAGTTTGCATCCGGGAGATAGTGGGTTCAAATCCCACTATCGGCAGCCCTGAAGATGGTTTTCCGTGGTTTCCCTTTTTCACACCAGGCAAATGCTGGGACTGTACCTAAATTAAGGCCACGGCCGCTTTCTTCCAACTCCTAGGCCTTTCCTATTCCATCGTCACCATAAGACGTATCTGTGTCGGTGCGACGTAAAGCCACTAGCAAAAAAAAAAAAAAAATGGCTTTAGAGTGCAAACGCATCACTCCACCTTAGAGGATCGTCATTCCAACCTAGGTTCTACTGTTTTGAAAATAATGTTTCTATGACTCATTGCAAACCAGAATTGTTCTCACTTGGTAATAAGGCTCGTTACAGGTGGCCGCAGTTCGAATTCCGGCCAATGCATGTGGGCGTAGGATTAAAAAAATATGAAAAGTCACTTTCTTGTGGTTCGGACTCTATGTAAACGGGTCCCGTGGCTATGATCACATTGTCAACAGTCACGAAAAATTACGGGTTTGCTTAAATAAAATAACATTATTTATTTATTTATTTATTTATTTATTTATTTATTTATTTATTTATTTATTTATTTATTTATTTATTTATTTATTTATTTATTTATTTATTTATTTATTTATTTATTTATTTATTTATTTATTTATTGCTAATCTTTTAACGTCGCGCTAACACATCAAAGGTTTTCGGCGACGAACCGAAGGGAAAGGGCTATGATTGGGATGGTAGTGACCGTGCCCTTAATTAAGATACAGCGTCAGCATTCGCCTGCTATGAAAATGAGAAACCACGGAAAACCAACTTCAGGGCTGTCGACGGTGAGATTCGAACTCATCGTCTCCCGAATGCAAGCTCCCAGCTACGCGGCTCAACCCGCACTGCAATCTCGCTCGGTTAAATAGCAAGAATTTAGTGCACCGGTTCTTATCTTAGTCCCAGTATAGGTAGGGTTCTTCGGCAAACTAGTAATATGACTTTATTTTGAATTTTTGATAAAACTATTAGTGTTACAAAATTGAGCCCGAAACGTCGAGATTGTGTTAAGCAAACTGCAATCAAAAGTCATCATACGGCAGCGTTTTCCATGTCTTAAAACGATTTGCGTTACTAAGTACTTCATATAGTATTTTATTATTACTTATTGACATTAACGGTACTGTAACGTCCTGCAAGTCTGATAACTTTGAATTTTCATGGTTAATATTACATTATCTCATCAATTTATAGTTACCGAAGTTTATATGTTTACTATACTGGAACAAGCTTTCACACCTGATGTCAACTGGCAAGTAATGGACATCTTTCGGTATATTTGACCGCAATGGAGTTGAAAATATGTCGGCGTTTCAAATATTTTCCTTAGCCCTCAACAAGATGAAATTGGGGCCGCAAAGAATGTCCATTATCTGTCATTGCGTTTACTCTTGGCCCATATTTTCTGCTCAAATAACTCCCCTTCCATTGGTGTTATACTGTTTTCGGAAAAATAATGTCATTATCACCTAATGCGACTATGCAAAATTTATTTGTTCTTGTCTCGGTGTACGGATAAATTATGCCGCGATTCAAGGAGACCGTTAGAGGTCAGCGATGACTAGAGACGGAGAGAGAGAAAGCAAGAAAGACGTTTAATATTATTGATTACGTCACTAGCCCAGGGGTGTCAAATATACGGCTCGTTGGCTGTATGCGGCCGTTGATATTCGAAATGCCGGGCTGAGTGGCTCAGACGGTTGAGGCGCTGGCCTTCCGATCTCAACGTGGCAGGCTCGATCCTGGGTCGGTCTAGTGGTATTTGAAGGTGTTCAAATACGTCAGCCTCGTGTCGTGGCACGGAAAAGAACTCCTGCAGGACTAAATTCCGGCACCTCGGTGTCTCCGAAAACCGTAAAAGTAGTTAGTGGGACGTAAAGCCAATAACATTATTATTGTTAGCATTGTTGTTAGCATTTTCATGATGTGAAAACGGGAAACCTCGGAAAACTATCTTCAGGGCTGCCGACAGTGGGGTTCGAACCCACTATCTTCCGGATGCAAGCTCACAGCTGTGCGCCCCTAACCGCACGGTCAACTCGCCCGGTAGAGTACCACTTCTTCGACAGACATTAGTAATTAATTAGTCTAATACAGAAAATGCTCGGTACAAAAAATTGATTGAAATCAGTTATGGCATTGTTCATTCTAATGTTAGTCTATAGGTAGTAAGCTCGCTGCTGGAAAGATGAGGACCTGCAGAAGGCACACACACTTCATTATATAATAATGTTATTTGCTTTACGTCCCACTAACTACTTTTACGGTTTTCAGAGACACCGAGGTGCCGGAATTTAGTCCCGCACGAGTTTCTTTACGTGCCAGTAAATCTATCGACGCGAGGCTGACGTATTTGAGCACCTTCAAATACCACCGGACTAAGCCAGGATCGAACCTGCCAAGTTGGGGTCAGAAGTCAGCACCTCAACCGTCTGAGCCACTCAGCCCGGTAGTTCATTCTAAGACACTGTCATTGTTAGCAGCACATACATTTTCAAAGGATTTTTCTCCCCTCTTAGTTAAACATGTCCAAATTAAGATTTCAGCTTACAGTTAAATATTTAAAAAAAGGATAATGACAGCTGTATCAGGCCAAAACATTTCAACAGATTTTGAACATCTGGTAGGCGAGAAACCATGCCAGACTTCCAGTGCAAAATATTTTTTTGGCCTTACATGCCAGTGTAAACTTTTTAAGTTTTATGCCCGCATAGTCACGTAGTGTGTGTCTATTCTTGCAAATTGTTCATTTAATGTATTATTTTTGTATCACATTCAGTTATATACGATTCTAATTCAGTATAATAATTTATATTAGGCCTATATCAATTTCAATAAAATACTTAGGCCTATAAAATCACATTGAAATTTTATTTGTTTCGATCAGTGGCCAGCTATGCTCTCTTCATGGAATTATATGGTCCGCCATCAGTTCGAGCATGACACCCCTACAATAGCCTTCGTTTGAAAGCGCACATTCATTTACATTTAGGTGAGAAAATTCATACCATCATTTGAACTGCGTAGACAATAATCTTCTTCTCCTTCTTTTTTTGACCTTTCCTAATTACCTGGGGTCGGCACTCTGTATGGATTTAGGCGTCTTTTACGGCCGGATGCCCTTCCTGACACCAGCCCTATGTGGCGAGATATATTCACTATTGCGTGTTACTGTCTGATGTGTTCCATGTAACTAAAATGTGTATTACGACGAACACAAATACCCAGCCCCCGAGCTAGAGAAATTAACTAGACATTTTCTTAGGACTTATTATAGATGAAAATCTATTGTGGAGTAATCGGATCGAGACTATCTGTAATAAAATTATCTCTGTGATTGATATCCTTAGTAGACTGAGATATAAATTCTCTCGTGGGTTGTCGAGGGGTATTTACTATGCTCTTTTTGAAAGTCACACCTCTTAGTCTATATGTTACATGTCTGGGCATGCTGTAATAAAGAATTATTTGGAAAGGTAGATGTCCTTAGGAAGAGAGCACTAAAAATAATGTTCAAACTGCCCATTCTGACACCGACTAAAGATTTATATAAGCATTGTAATATATTATCACTTCCAAACCTCCACATAAAGGCTTCTATAATTACTGTATGATATATAAAATTCAAAATACATTAGTCCCCTCAAGTACATCAATAATTACCAATTCACAGATTCATAATTATGAAACAAGTAGCCTATTATTTATAACAATCACTACAATCATTCTACATGTGCGACGCAGTTCGCATCCGCGACCCCACAGGTGTGGGAAAAGCGGTAGGGAAAGAAGAAGAAGGAGAAGACTCTATCTGCCCCTATTCGTAACGACGTGGGAGTATCCGATACCAGCGAAGCGGAGAGCAACTCGACTATTTAAACAAACAGCACTGTGGTCTGCTGTTGTTACTCAGTCCGAATATGATAGGGCAGCAGGCAATAACACAGATCAGCTCGTTAGAAGAAACATTAGTTACTAGGGACTTACATGTATCAGACCAAGAAAAAGCAGAAGAAAATAAAGTGATTACAAACACATTGAGACAGGAAGACCAACAAATTGATACAATGGACATCACTTTTCAACCGTTGACAAGGGCAGAAGCTGAGTGCGAGAACTATGTACAACTCATTTTCAAAAAATATTTAAAAAATACCAACTTCAAACAAACACTTAAAGTAGTAGCTATGTAGTAGTAGCTATGGTGATCATGTTTATGAAGCTTTGTCCTATCGTATCTATTACAACATGTTACATTATATATATTTACTCTATTGTATTTTGTAATTATATTGTGAATATGGCCGCCATTGTAATTCACCTGTATTGAACCAAAAAGAGCCTTGGCTCAGGTGCCTATATTGAAATGAAAGAAAGATATAAAGTTAAAATCCGCAACCCTGGCAATCGAACCCGGAGCTCTCCGAAGCGATGGCCACTACGCTGACCACTCAGCCATGAAGCTGGACGAGAGGGAATATCTATATAAATACAATTGTAGTTTTATTTCTATACTACAAATTTTTGTCTCATTGTTCGTTTTAATCTCGGATTAGGTACGCAGAAGTCGAAAGTAGGTTCCGTTCATTTTCTGTCGGCATATCTGTGTGTTTGTTTGTTTGTGACGTCATCGCAGGAAAACGGTTTAACGGATTTTGTCGAACGTCGGTATTTAAGCTCAGGAATAGTTGAGGTGTGCACTAGGCTATATGTTATTTGTTTGGTATATAGAGGCGTACTAAGAAGACAAAAACAGGAATCCTCCTTTAATATTAGCCGTATTGAAAAACTGTTCATATAAAAGGTTGATCAGGAGTATGGTGGAAATAAGGAGGAAAACGTGAAGAATAAGAAGAAGAAGAAGAAGAAGAAGAAGAAGAAGAAGAAGAAGAAGAAGAAGAAGCTGTAGTAGTAGTAGAAGAAGAAGAAGATCACCAGAAAAGGGAGTCTTAAAAGGAGGGGGAAATGAAAGACTAGATTAACCTCAGAGGCACCCGCCGTTCTAGGGCTACGTTTTATTAATAATAATAATAATAATAATAATAATAATAATAATAATAATAATAATAATAATAATAATAATAATAATAATAATGTTACTTTTTACGTTCCCCTAACTACATTTTCGGTTTTCGGAGACTCCGAGGTGCCGGAATTTAGTCCCAAGGGAGTTCTTTTACGTGCCAGTAAATCTACCAACACGAGGCCGACGTATCTGAGCACCTTGAAATACCACAGGACTGAGCCGGGATCGAACCTGCGAAGTCTACTTTTTAGTCATAGCAGCATTAATACGATTCTGGTGTAGAGTAGCAGTAGAAGAGAAACATCTACTAACAACAACCCGTGTAATGTAATTGCTAATTAATAATAATAATAATAATAATAATAATAATAATAATAATAATAATAATAATAATAATAATCGTTCCCATGATTTAATGGGTCCACCTATGTGGTTTAGTGGTTAGCGTGATTAGCTGCCATCCCGGGTTCGATTCGCGGCTCTGCCACGAAATTTGTAAAGTGGTACGAGGGCTGGAACGGGGTCCACTCAGCCTCGGAATGTCAAGTGAGTATACGTGGATTCAATTCCACCTCAGCCATTCTGGAAGTGGTTTTCCTTGGTTTCCCACTTCTCCTCCAGGCAACTGGCGGGATGGTACCTAACTGAAGGCTACAGCTGCTTCCTTCCCTCTTCCTTGTCTATCACTTCCAATCTTCCCATCCCCCCACAAGGCCCCTGTTCAGCATAGCAGGTGAGGCCACCTGGGCGAGGTACTGGTCATCCTCCCCATTTGTATCCCCCGACGCAAAGTCTCACGCTCCAGGACACCGCCCTTGAGGTGGTAGAGGTGGGATCCCTGCAGGGTAAACATATTAGGAAGATGATTTAATGGCGCAGAGGGGGAAAGAAGCATGAGGGGTAAATGGCTGGACAAAGCATGAACCAAAATTAAATTTTGACAAATTTATTTAGCAATGACTTTTCCTTTCTTTTCTGCACTGAATGATATTTTTTTCCAAAACAACGATAAAAAATTGATTTCACAAGAAAAATTAACAACAAACAAACTTGATCAGAAGAATTTTCTTTACGTCGCACCGTCACTGATAGGTCTTAACGGCGACGATGGGATAGGAAAGGGCTAGTAGTGGGAAGGAAGCGGCCTTGGCCTTAATTACATTACAGCCCCAGCATTTGCCTGGTGTGAAAATGGTAAACTACGGGAAGCTATCTTCAGGGCTGCCGACAGTGCGGTTCGAACCCACCATCTCCCGGATGCAAGCTCACAGCTGCGCGCCCCTAATCACACGGCCAACTCACCCGGTATACCTCGATCAGTTCACAACCGGGGAGACATGAGAGCTCCCATTTCCATTACACAAAACTGTAGGCGAAACAAGATATAAATCTTTTGCATCATTTAGTTAGGCACTAGCCTTTACAAAATGAAGTCCCTTAGCAGAGGGAATATAGATTTTACTCACTTCAAAAGAAGAAGCCAGAGCTTCTAAAGTAAGTTATCCATAGGGGAATAGAACCCTCAAATTTAAAGTTACCTCATATCAGAAGGGTCTCGAATCGTGAGTCACAATTTACAGTTTAAATGGCGTAACGGGCCTCTAATTTAAATGAATTTACAAAATGAATTTACGTCCACCACCTCCAGTTACATTCAGCAGAATACACTTTCTGCTCTTAAAAGCTTGAACATCTTTCAAACTAAAGCCCTTATTTCATAGGGAAGCCACATCCGAATGCTGGATCGAATTATCCAGAAAATACAGGTGCCGAAGACAATACTGCACGGACATAAAACGTAAAACAAAGGTTAATGGAAAAGGCCGAAAACAAAAGATAATGGAGACTGAATCCAGTCAAGCACTCCTAGATAAAGACTTGATAAAACCTAATAGACTTAGGGCCCAATGACACAAGGAATAAGCCGTGCTACTAGGCGACTAAGGAAGAAAATGTTAAGTCCGAAATCAGGGTAGAAACATTTAGAAAATAGGAAACTTATTCACCAGAAAACAAAGTGAATAAAGGAAACGAGAGTACACACTTGTGCGTCCTTACATTTTATAATTTCTCCGTGAGAGATGATTATATTAAGTCCGTAGACTACCTAGAATACCTAAATTTAAGATCCTAACAGAAAAGAGAATCCCTACATTACAATATAGAGGAAACGCTGAACGACCTAACAGTTACATGTTAAATGGGAAGGCTGGAATCTTCCCTTTACCACACGTCGTTAAAGTTCACATAGCTAGGTAAAGTTCTCCTTTACCTTATGTTACCACCTATTTACACCAGAGTCAGTCCCAACCTTATCTGGCCTCCACAGGGAGACCTCCTCAGTTAACGCAGCACACTCTAAGTCTCGATGAAGACGTACACCTTAGGTTCAAAACTCACAGTTCGTCCTGGGACGCGCTACGAGACGGTTAACTCCTGATAGCCTTTCGATTATTCCAGTATTCCAGTCAAGTGGTGCTGTGTGTCGAGTTCTTCTTGACTCTGCCCTAGTGTTTTCACTAAAGTGTGACAAATTGCGTACAAAATCTGTGAATTATGGCGAGAAAAATTATACGGCAAAACACCTTGAAATGTCTTTTTGAGAGAGGAAACAGGCCGACAAGGTGGGAAGTTCACAACTGGATACTGACTTTCTTGAAACTGACGCAAGACCAGCTGGAGATGATCCAACTAGACTACCTCGAAACTGCAGCCTATATAAAGGTAATATCATCTGTACTTTTTGAAAGACTGCTTGACAAATACCAGGGCTCTCACAGGATAACGTTGACTGACGGTCGGATGGGAAAGGTAGGCATTAGTGCAGCAGATACGATACTGGAAACAGTGCGAGTGTTAAATTTACCCCCAGAAGTGCCAACTGATTCAATCAAGACTAGGGGTTTCCAAATGGCGGCCCGCGGGACGCATGTGGCCCGCAAAGCCATTTCTGCGGCCCGAGAGAGCACTGTAAGAAAAAATGTGAAGAAAAGTCACACAAAATATTTTATAGATCGTTCAAAAACGTATTAATTTTATACACCTTATAGACCCAAGTCAGAACTAATTATACACTGACTGACAGAGCAAATGCAACACCAAGAAGGAGTGGTCAGAACTTTATGCCAATTGTAGGGTAGACTGACGTCACTGAGGTATGCTCATGATGTGAAATGCGCCGCTGTGCTGCGCACGTAGCGAACGATAAATGGGACACGGCGTTGGCGAATGGCCCACTTCGTACCGTGATTTCTCAGCCGACAGTCATTGTAGAACGTGTTGTCGTGTGCCACAGGACACGTGTATAGCTAAGAATGCCAGGCCGCCGTCAACGGAGGCATTTCCAGCAGACAGACGACTTTACGAAGGGTATGGTGATCGGGCTGAGAAGGGCAGGTTGGTCGCTTCGTCAAATCGCAGCCGATACCCATAGGGATGTGTCCACGGTGCAGCGCCTGTGGCGAAGATGGTTGGCGCAGGGACATGTGGCACGTGCGAGGGGTCCAGGCGCAGCCCGAGTGACGTCAGCACGCGAGGATCGGCGCATCCGCCGCCAAACGGTGGCAGCCCCGCACGCCACGTCAACCGCCATTCTTCAGCATGTGCAAGACACCCTGGCTGTTCCAATATCGACCAGAACAATTTCCCGTCGATTGGTTGAAGGAGGCCTGCACTCCCGGCGCCCGCTCAGAAGACTACCATTGACTCCACAGCATAGACGTGCACGCCTGGCATGGTGCCGGGCTAGAGCGACTTGGATGAGGGAATGGCCGAACGTCGTGTTCTCCGATGAGTCACGCTTCTGTTCTGTCAGTGATAGTCACCGCAGACGAGTGTGGCGTCGGCGTGGAGAAAGGTCAAATCCGGCAGTAACTGTGGAGCGCCCTACCGCTAGACAACGCGGCATCATGGTTTGGGGCGCTATTGCGTATGATTCCACGTCACCTCTAGTGCGTATTCAAGGCACGTTAAATGCCCACCGCTACGTGCAGCATGTGCTGCGGCCGGTGGCACTCCCGTACCTTCAGGGGCTGCCCATTGCTCTGTTTCAGCAGGATAATGCCCGCCCACACACTGCTCGCATCTCCCAACAGGCTCTACGAGGTGTACAGATGCTTCCGTGGCCAGCGTACTCTCCGGATCTCTCACCAATCGAACACGTGTGGGATCTCATTGGACGCCGTTTGCAAACTCTGCCCCAGCCTCGTACGGACGACCAACTGTTGCAAATGGTTGACAGAGAATGGAGAACCATCCCTCAGGACACCATCCGCACTCTAATTGACTCTGTACCTCGACGTGTTTCTGCGTGCATCGCCGCTCGCGGTGGTCCTACATCCTACTGAGTCGATGCCGTGCGCATTGTGTAACCTGCATATCGGTTTGAAATAAATATCAATTATTCGTCCGTACCGTCTCTGTTTTTTCCCCAACTTTCATCCCTTTCGAACCACTCCTTCTTGGTGTTGCATTTGCTCTGTCAGTCAGTGTACTTTAATGGGCCTGCTAGTTCCCCTTTTCAAGTATTCACTTGTTCTCAATAGATTATTTTTTTAAAATTTAAAAACCAAATTTCAAGTAATAATGTTATTATTTTTGCGTCCTACTGACTACTTTTGATGGTTTTCGGAAAAGTCGAGGTGTCGAAATTTTGTCTCGCGGGAGTTCTTTTACGTTCCAGTAAATCTACCTACACGAGTCTGACGTATTAGAGCACCTTCAAATACCACCGGACTGAGCCAGAATCCCAGCGCTTCAACCGTCTCGGCAAATCAGCCCGGCTCCGAACTTCACTCTTTTATGCAATAGATACCTCTGAGACTTACCTCAGCTTTTATCTGCTTCAGATGACTCTGACCTAGGTTAATTTGATGATTTTGATACTTCAAAAGCAGTCGAAAACTCGTCCCATCAAAATTATTTGGAAGAAATCCGTACGACAAAAAAAAGGAAAGTAAAGGAAAGAAACGGATTACAACCCGCGTTATGAAAAATGCTATCAAATGTCGTGGAGAAAAGTTTATTTGAAGCTAACAAAGAGACCAGGAATAACGTCAAACTAGCTACCAACAAGAAACATCAAAACTGTACGCAAGCTAAGGGGAATGCTATCCCCAAGAAACTTTCATCAAAACGGACTGAGAGCTGGTACTGTGTCGTTTGCTGCGAAGATCAAGAGCAAGATGCGAGACTTTGTATCTTTTGTGGAAATTGTGTTCATGAATTATGTGTTGGACTTACTAAGGAAGGAAAAGACATTTTTATTTGTCGAAAATACAGTACTTAAAATAATGTCGGTGGAGATTTTCATTTGTTAACATTTGATTCCTAAAAATGAAATCACGTAATTCTTGTAAAAACTGAGCTGGGTAGATGTTTATGAATAAATAAAAAATAATTATGTCTTAATTAATATTAATAATAATTTCCACTAAATATAGGCTACATTTCGCAATGGCTAAAGGTTGAAAAATTACATCTAATGACGGACCAAACATTCAAATGCATTTAGTATGGCACAGAGTTAGAAGTTTGGAAATGAGTTTCTTACCTGTGATTCTAATTTATGCCTGATTATATTTCTCCTTATTAGAAATAATTCAAAGTCCCACAAGATGTTTAAGAAAATTCTACAAAATGGCGACATGGAAGTTTCACAAACCATAGCTTGGCCACATTCCCATCACTGTCTTTAATTACATTATTTGGAAAGGTAAATTACATCAACGTCACCTGGTATTATTCATAGGAGAGTAATGTATTCTTTGCCAATGTAACCCACCCCGAAAAATAACTTTACTTTTATAACAAAATGTCATAAATCGCGTGATATTTTCCAAACCATTCGCATCAAGTGCCACTGCCACCGGCCGAAATATATAAAATATTCTGTCACTCCCAATATTCAGTATAGATAAATATGATTACCAACTACGGGTCCGCCTCTGTGGTGTAGTGGTTAGTGTGATTAGCTGCCAACCCCGGAGGTCCGGGTTCAATTCCCGGCTCTGCCACAAAATTTGAAAAGTGGTACGAGGCCTGGAACGGGGTCTACTCAGCCTCGGGAGGTCAACTGAGTAGAGGTGCGTTCGATTCCCACCTCAGCCATCCTGGAAGTGGTTTTCCGTGGTTTCCCACTTCTCCTCCAGGCAAATGCCGGGATGGTACCTAACGTAAGGCCACGGCCGCTTCCTTCCCTTTTCCTTGTCTATCCCTTCCAATATTCCCATCCCCAACCTAGACCCCTGTTCAGCATAGCAGGTGAGGCCGCCTGGTCATTTTCCCCAGTTGTATCCCGTGACCCAATGTCTCACGCTCCAGGACACTGTCCTTGAGGCTGTAGAGGTGTGTTCTCTCTCTGAGCCCGAGGGAAAAACCAACCCTGGAGGGTAAATAGATTAAGAATGAAAGAAAGAACTACGGCACAGTAAATACTAGGCGTCAAATATGAACTGATGACTTTTGAAACGTACCTTAATGCTTAGACAAAAATTAGCAGCCTCACTAACAACGAAAAAATGGGTAAATTGCTAATGCTCCACGCCCCTTGCAATTAACAAGGATGATCTTTGAATCAATCAATCAATGATCTGCTGTCGCCCGAGTGGCAGATTCCTTATAAATTGTTTACCTAGCATTTTCATACACGTTTTCAAAGAGCTAGGAAATGTGTCGAACATTTCCCTTGATAAATTATTCCAATACCTTACTCCACGTCCAACAAATGAATATTTTCCCCAATTTGTCTCTTGAATTCCAACTTTATCTTCATATTATTAAATTTCCTAACTTCAGAAGACCCGCTCAATTTTATTCATTTACTAATGGCGTTCCACGGGCTAGATAAACATGCTTCGGATTGCAATAAGTTTGCGTTCTAACCTATTAGAGCCTAACATTCCAGATGATCAGTGATTTCTATAAATATTCAAGTTCAAGCATTCAAGTTGACAAGAATGATCGGCTTTACTAAGATGTATTATATTCACTACCAATCTTGCCGTCCCCCACAAGGTCCCTGCTTATCATAGGAGAGGTGGGCGAGATACTGGTCCTCCTCCCCAGATGTATCCCCTGCCAAATGTCTCACGCTCCAGGACACCGCCATTGAGGCGGTAGGGGTGGGATCCCTGGCTGACTCCGAGGGAAAACCAACCCTGGATGGTAAATGGATTAAATAAATAAATAAATAAATAAATAAATAAATCAGTCTGTGGAAGCTATGAAGTATGCAACCTTACAACATCCCAGGCAATTATTGGCAATTTAAAAAAAAAATACACCCGTAGTATTCGAACCTTACTCCACTACCACAACTCCACCGTGCCTCTGCTAAATGAGCTACTGCGAGGCTTGAAACACAGGGTCCAGCCTATATAATGCCTGCTCCTGGTCTACGTGTACACCACCTAGTATAAAGTACATATTCTTCGTATATGTGCTCCCTTTACGGGTTCATTCGGGTTGTGATCGACTGCACGGGTTCCTGATAATGTTTTGAAATAGAGAGCGTACAATGGTATCATGATGAAACGGGAATGCCCTGCGAGCATTCGCGTTCTTGCATTTCTTGAGAAGAACGTACTAACACCCGACTGCATGGATTCAAAACGAGCGCCGAGCGCGCGGGCATCATAGGGGACAGCTTGCAAGCAAGCGCTGCTATAGAGTGCCAGCCAAGGCCAAGTGACGTCACACCGAAAGTTCTATTGGAATCTATGGCATTCCATCACGAACGGAAGGTTAAATTGTAATTTCGAGAACGTCATCTTGTAGGCCTGGACAACAAATGCTACTACCCAAAATTTCATTAAAATCGGCGGAAGGATGGCCGAGATATGAATTTTTTGTAGCTCATATTTCCAGTCTCGCCGTCCGACCTTGAGTAATATAAGGGGGTCACCAGCTTCGAAGAGATCAGAGTGTGTCAGTGTGTCACAGTACTTCGTCATGAACCAGTCGTCTCGCTGATGTGATACAGTTCGTTACTCTGTCCAGCTAAGGACCGGGGTTTGAAAGTACGTAATACGAGTGTTGAAAGCCTTCTCTGTGCACTCTAACTTCGCGTGTAAGCGAAAGCTTATTCACTGATAATATCGGTCTGTCGAGCCGAGTAACATTATTTCGTTTCGTGAATTGTGTAATTGAAGAGACTGTACAGTAATCACTTGATATTTTGAAACTGTGCTTAAAGGACTTAGGGCATAAAGACTGTGCTTTAGTTTTTTCCTCTACAAGAGACTGTGTTAGGCTATTTCGTAAAATTGTGCTCTAGTGAATGTACAATTCTTTTTATGGACAGTGTCAATTTGTTTTGTAAAGGACAGTGCCAACCTTCCTTTTAACACTCCAGTGGTCGTGCGGATCACAATAGTGATCCAGCCATTTAGTCTTTTTCGCTCCTGTTTTTTGGTATGACTGTTGACCTTGAGCATCTGTGTACCTTCCTCGCACCCCATCCTCTCTCTGATAACGCAGTAGTCTGCTAACCTTGACTGATGGTTTTTGCGTCATAAAGCAATTTATTCTTGTGGATCACAACTGTGATCCGTGCAACCACTAGCGTGACTTCTTTTGACTTTGTTTGTTTTCTTATTACGGTGTCTAATCTCAGTTCATGTGCATATATCTACTCCGTTTTATGAGTTTATATTAATTGTTGGTATATAAGCACAAAATGGATGACTATGAGAATATAAATCGATGGCTGAATGAACCACACAGTGAGGTACCTTATGGAGGGTGTAAGTGAGACAAATCACAATGTCCGGTAATTTTTCAGGGATTGTTTATAACTGCATGCATAATTCTATTATATTGTACAGAAAATAAAGTTCTCTTCACAATGTATAATCACATTCCTTGAATAAATAGCATAGAATAACCTTATATTACAAAGAAAGTACGGATCACAATTGTGATCCGCGCGACCACTGACGTGACTTTTCTTCGCACGACCACTGGAGTGTTAAAGACTGTGTCAATTCACCCCGTGAAAAACCAGTGTCGACATTTTCTTTCATAAGACTGTGCCAACCTTCAGTTTCAAAATACTGTGTCAATCCATTTCACAGAACTGTGCTAACGTTTGTTTACTTTCATAAAACTGTAAGATATTTCCTTTCAAGGACTGTGCTGGTTCGTGAAATACGGTACCTTTATCTCTTCTCAAGGGACTATGTTAAATCCCATCATAAAGACTGTGTCTACATTTACGTATAATATTATGCCTCAGTGGAAAATTTACCTCTGAGAAATTGCGTGATTTTTGTTAAGACTGAGTCGTAACAGAACTTGGTTCTCTTTCACAAGGCTGTGCCATAAACTATTTCTTTCTGTCTTCGCATACACTTTAATTTATTTCTACGTGTGTGTGTGTGCTAGAACATTGCATGTACTCATTACAAACAGTGCAGAGACTGTGTCAGAAGGACTTAACTTACTTCCTGTTGCACTGAGATTAAGTGAGGTGGTAAACCATCATATCTCAGAAAGTTCCAGATTATTTTCATTGCCTATCATTTCAAGATCGATAGTGACTATTGCACGAACAATATTAATCATTCTCACAGAATTGTGATTTTGAATTCATCTCTTTTTTTTCAAATGTGCGTCCAACACCATTTATAGTGGAACTTATTCGGCCAGTAAACAGTGTCTCGCCATAATTTGCAGTGCAGTGCGGTAGAGAAGTGTCGTATCAGATTCCATTGACATTCTGTGCGAAAGTTTTACATTTCTCTGTTACTTTCATGGGACTTAGTGGAATACAAAACTCAACAACTATTCCACGCTGTATTATCATCAGACGACAGCCCCAGGTTCGAGTCTCCTTCAACATCAAGGGCTAACAACCGCCGTGGGACGACTTGAATAAACTGCAAGTTCGACTTTAAATATGAACTCATTTCACTACCCTTCTTTTGTACTCTCTAAAGCATGAACCGTACACGCCTTGGCGTTATCCATGCTCTCCACAAAACTGAAGTACGGGCGTTCCTGTTTCATTGGTAAACGGGATGAAAATTCAAGTGGTAATTTTCACCAAGAGGAAAAGTCCTCTAAATTTTAATTACTGTGTTGATGGGATGATAGTACCTCACGGGGATCACAGTAAGTACCTAGGTGTTAATGTAAGGAATGATCGTCATTGGGGTAATCATATTAACGAGGTTGTTAAGGGAGGTTACAGATCTCTTCGCGACCGGGCGAGTTGGCCGTGCGGATAGAGGGGCGCGGCTGTGAGCTTGCCTCCGGGATATAGTGGGTTCGAATCCCACTGTCGGCAGCCCTGAAGATGGTTTTCCATGGTTTCCCATATTCACACCAGGCAAATGCTGGGGGTGTTCCTTAATTAAGGCCACGGCCGCTTCCTTCCAACTCGTAGGCCTTTCCTATCCCATCGTCGCCATAAGACCTATCTGCGTCGGTGCGACGTAAAACCACTAGCAAGAAAAGATCTCTTCGCGTGGTTATGTGAGTAATTAGTGGTTGTGGTAACGATGTCGTCCGCCTCTTTGGTGTAGTGGTTAGTGTGATTAGCTGCCACCCCCGGAGACCCGGGTTCGTTTCCCGGCTCTGCCACGAAATTTGAAAAGTGGTACGAGGGCTGGAACGGGGTCCACTCAGCCTCTGGAGGTCAGCTAAGAAGAGGTGGGTTCGATTCCAATCTCAGCCATCCTGGAAGTGGTTTTCCGTGGTTTCCCACTTCTCCTCCAGGCAAATGCCGGGATGGTAACTTACTAAAGGCCACGGCAGCTTCTTTCCCTCTTCCTTGTCTATCCCTTCCAATATTCCCATCTCCCCACAAGGCCCCTGTTCAGCATAGCAGGTGAGGCCACCTGGGTGAGGTACTGGTCCTCATCCCCAGTTATATCCCCCGACCCAATGTCTCACGCTCCAGGACACTGCCCTTGAGGCGGTAGAGGTAGGATCCCTCGCTGAGTTCGAGGGAAAAACCAACCCTGGAGGGTAAAGAGATTAGGAAAGAAAGAAAGAAAGAAAGAAAGAAAGAAAGAAAGAAAGAAAGAAAAAAGTAAGGAGAGGGCGTATGAGTCTCTGGTAAGACCCGAACTGGAGTACGGTTCCAGTGTATGGGACTTACAGCAGAACTACTCAATAGGAGAGCTGAAAAATATCCAAAAGAAAGCAGCACTATTTGTTCTGGGTGATTTTAGATAAAGAAGTAGTGTCACGAAAATGTTCCAAAGCTTGGGCTGGGAACACTTGAGAGTAAGGAGAGTATTTGCTCGACTAAGTGGTATGTTCCGAATGTAAGTGGAGAGATAACGTGGTACTCACAATGAATTAATAGTGGTACTCACGATCCCTGCTGGTTTTAATTCCGCAACCACACCTCTCGTTATATTACCACGGTTTAGGGAGAGGGACCGATGTATTTCAGAATTGTGGTAAACACGACGGGATGCATAAAACTAAATCGCAAGGGGCTGGTGAACCACCCGATATACTGTATTGTATATGATATGACTAACGAACTGGAATCAATCACAGATAAGGCTATTTGTGAATGCTGTTATACTGCATAGAGTAGCAAATGAATTGCCTCATCCATCCTCGAAGTGGTTTTCCGTGGTTTTCCACTTCTTTTCCATATCCTGGCGGCGAAATAAAAAATACCTGCGTGGGATTCGTATCTTCGAGCACCGTCCACAGTCAGAACTCCCACCGCGCCTCTGTCAAGAGTTGACATCCGACGCCCAGTTTCCATCGTATATTATACAATACAGTCATATTCCTCGCCTGTGTGTGCACCTCCTGTAATAAGGTACATATTCCTCGTATCTCTACTCGTTTTACAGGTTCAGTCGGGGTACTCACAATGAATTAATAGTGGCGCTCACGATTTCCGCTGGTTGTTTAACCAATGAAAACACATCTCGTTATATTACTACGGTTTATGAAGATGGACCGATGTATTTCAGATGTGTAGTAAACTAATAAAGTCCACCTCTGTGGTGTAGAGGTTAGCGTGATTATCGGCCAAGCCCGGAGGACCGGGTTCGATTCCCGGCTCTGCCACGAAATGTGAAAAGTTGTACGAGGGTTGGAACGGGGTCCACTCAACTTCGGGTGGTCAACTGAGTAGAGGTGGGTTCGATTCCCACCTCAGCCATCCTCGAAGTGGTTTTCCGTGGTTTCCCACTTCTCCTCCAGGCAAATGCCGTCTGAGGTGGGAATCGAATTCCCCTCTACTCAGTTGACCACCCGAGGCTGAGTGGACCCCGTCCTAGCCCACATACCACTTTTCAAATTTCGTGGAAGAGCCGGAAATCGAACCCGGGCCTGGGGGATGTGGCAGTTAATCTCACTAACAAATACACCACAGACGCAGACCTCTGAACATTTATTCCTACTGTTCTGATTAACATATTCTTAATTAAATAGTTCGTCATAATTCATTATTTACAATATTTATAATATTTACCATTTTCATAGACTTCAATTAAAATTTGAATTAATTAATCACTTCCTATTTATTTTTTAATTATCGCAATTAATTAGTATCAGCTAATTAAGGACTCAATTTCTATATTATAAATAGTTCTCTTTTAATCATCTAATTCTAGGCTCCTTTATTCCTACTGTTCAAATTAATTAATCATGTTATCGTTCTGTCATGATTTTATCAATTGAAGAATTGACTATTACAATAATTACTTAATGATTTTAATCAGCACTGATTTGACTTTACACTGCAATTCACATTGCTCACATTAATTCCTAGACTTAATTCTTGCATGTGCATTTATTTATTCACTCATTAGGCCATTAATTACTTCGTAAACAAACATTTTAATCATGTCTCTAACAATAATCATTACATTTACACGAATTTGGTTCATGTTTGGGGGTTACTGTAGTCACGTCCTAGTTCGTGAACCATGGGCAAAGGCCGAGTGGCCTAGTAAGTGGTCCTGAGAGTCGGCATACCAGTTGCTATGGAATGGGAGTGGGCATCTCGGACATATTCTGAGTCCTGGCCCTCCTTGTGCTCAGGCGGCTAGGACAATACAATCCACCGGTGGTCCATAACCCGTTAGAGGAGAGATCCTCACTTGGACTATGTGCAAGTAGGGTAGCATCACGCTTCATGAATTTACCGAGCTCAGAACATTTTAAGCAAGCCTCGGACCTATGGGAGTAACGGAGTCCCACTCCCATTTGACAGGCGTGGGACTCCTTGGAAACAACTTGGCGAACGAAATGGAATTCGATGGGGAGCTATCAATATTAATGGGGCTTATGGAAGAAAGAAAGTAGAACTGGCTGAGTCAGCAAAGAGGATGCATCTGGATGTGCTAGGAGTAAGTGATATTCGGGTAAGGGGAGATAACGAGGAAGAGATAGGAGATTATAAAGTGTACTTGACGGGTGTTAGAAAGGGAAGGGCAGAGTCTGGGGTAGGGCTCTTTATCAGGAATACCATTGCACGCAACATAGTTTCTGTTAGGCACGTAAATGAGCGAATGATGTGGGTAGATTTGTCAGTTGGAGGAATTAGGACTAGAAGTGTGTCCGTGTATTCACCATGTGAGGGTGCAGATGAGGATGAAGTTGACAAGTTTTATGAAGCATTGAGTGACATCGTGGTCAGGGTCAACAGTAGTGCTAATGGGCGATTTCAATGCGAGAGTTGGGAATAGAACTGAAGGATACGAAAGGGTGATTGGTAAATGTGGGGAAGATATGGAAGCTAATGGGAATGGGAAGCGTTTGCTGGACTTCTATGCTAGTATGGGTTTAGCTGTTACGAATACATTCTTCAATCATAAGGCTATTCACCGCTACATATGGGAGGCTTGGGTACCAGATCCATAATATACTATATCATAACAGACTTCGAATTCAGGAAATCTGTTAGGAATATACGAGTTTTCCGGGGATTTTTCGATGATACAGACCACTATCTGATCTGCAGTGAACTAAGTATCTCTAGGTCTAGGGTAGAGAAAGTGAAAGCTGTCTGCAAACGAATAAGGGTAGAAAATCTCCAGGACGAGGAAATTAGACAGAAGTACATGGATATGATTAGTGAGAAGTTTCGAGCAGTAGACAGTAAGCAGGTTCAGGATATAGAAAGTGAATGGGTGGCCTACAGGGATGCTGTAATAAAAACAGCAAGGGAATGCCTAGGAACAACTGTGTGTAAAGATGGGAAAAGGCGAACATCTTAGTGGAATGATGAAGTGAGAGAAGCTTGTAAACGTAAAAAGAAGGCTTATCAGAAATAGCTCCAACCAAGGGCCGAGGCAAACAGGCATTTGTATGTAGATGAAAGAAACACAGCGAAACAAATAGTTGTTGAATCTAAAAGAAGTAGTGGGTATATTTTGGTAACAACCTGGAAAGGTTAGGTCAAGCAACAGGGAAACCTTGCTGGACAGTAATAAAAAATCTTTGGAAGGGAGGGAAAAAGGAAATGAACAGTGTTTTGAGTAATTCAGGTGAACTCATAATAGATCCCAGGGAATCACTGGAGAGGTGGAGGGAATATTTTGAACATCTTCTCAATGTAAAAGGAAATCATCCTGGTGGTGTTGTGAACAGCCAAGCTCATGGGGAGGAGGAAAATGGTGTTGGAGAAATTATGCTTGAGGAAGTGGAAAGGATGGTAAATAAACTCCATTGTCATAAGGCAGCAGCTATAGATCAATCAATCAATCAATCAATATCAATCAATACTGATCTGCATTTAGGGCAGTCGCCCAGGTGGCAGATTCCCTGTCTGTTGCTTTCCTAGCCTTTTCCGAAATGATTTCATAGAAATTGGAAATTTATTGAACATCTCCCTTGGTAAATTATTCCAATCCCTAACTCCCCTTCCTATAAATGAATATTTGCCCCAGTTTGTCCTCTTGAATTCCAACTTTATCTTCATATTGTGATCTTTTCTACTTTTATAAACGCCATTCAAACCTATTCGTCTACTAATGTCATTCCACGCCATCTCTCCGCTAACAGCTCGGAACATACCACTTAGTCGAGCAGCTCTTCTTCTTTCTCTCAATACTTTCCAACCCAAACATTGCATCATTTTTGTAACGCTACTCTTTTGTCGGAAATCACCCAGAACAAATCGAGCTGCTTTTCTTTGGATTTTTTCCAGTTCTTGAATCAGGTAATTAGACCTGAAATGGTGAAGTATAGTGGGAAGACAGGGATGAAATGGCTTCATAGAGGAGTAAGCCTAGCATGGAGTGTTGGTAAGGTACCTTCAGATTGGACAAAAGCAGTAATTGCACCTATCTATAAGCAAGGGAACAGGAAGGATTGCAACAACTATCGAGGTATCTCATTGATTAGTATACCAGGCAAAGTATTCACTGACATCTTGGAAAGGAGGGTGCGGTCAGTCGTTGAAGTTGGATGAAAACCAGTGTGGTTTCAGACCACAGAGAGGTTGTCAGGATCAGATTTTCAGTATGCCCCAGGTAATTGAAAAATGCTACGAGAGGAATAGGCAGTTGTGTTTATGTTTCGTAGATCTAGAGAAAGCATATGACAGTGTACCGAGAGAAAAGATGTTCGCCATACTGGGGGACTATGGAATTAAAGGTAGATTATTAAAAGCAATCAAAGGCATTTATGTTGACAATTGGGCTTCAGTGAGAATTGATGGTAGAATGAGTTCTTGGTTCAGGGTACTTACAGGAGTCAGACAAGGCTGTAATCTTTCACCTTTGCTGTTCGTAGTTTACATGAATCTTCTGCTGAAAGGTATAAAATGGCAGGGGGGATTCAGTTAGGTGGAAATGTAGTAGACAGTCTGGCCTATGCTGACGACTTGGTCTTAATGGCAGATTGTGCCGAGAGCCTGCAGTCTAATATCTTGGAACTTGAAAATGGGTGCAATGAGTATGGTATGAAAATTAGCCTCTCGAAGACTAAATTGATGTCAGTAGGTACGAAATTCAACAGAATTGAATGCCAGATTGTTGATAGAAAGCTAGAACAGGTCGATAATTTCAAGTATTTAGGTTCTGTGTTCTCCCAGGATGGCAATAGAGTAAGTGAGATTGAATCAAGGTGTCATAAAGCTAATGCAGTGAGCTCGCAGTTGCGATCAACAGTATTCTGTAAGAAGGAAGTGAGCTCCCAGACGAAACTATCCTTACATCGGTCTGTTTTCAGACTAACTTTGCTTTACGGGAGCGAAAGCTGGGTGAACTCTGGATATCTTATTCATAAGTTAGAAGTAACAGACATGAAAGTAGCAAGAATGATTGCTGGTACAAACAGGTGGGAACAATGGCAGGAGGGTACTCGGAATGAGGAGATAAAGGCTAATTTAGAATTGAACTCGATGGATGAAGCTGTACGCATAAACCGGCTTCGGTGCTGGGGTCATGTGAGGCGAATCGATGAGGATAGGTTACCTAGGAGAATAGTGGACTCTGCTATGGAGGGTAGGAGAAGTACAGGTAGACCAAGACGACGATGGTTAGACTCGGTTTATAACGATTTAAAGATAAGAGGTATAGAACTAAATGAGGCCACAACACTAGTTGAAAATCGAGGATTGTGGCGACGTTTAGTAAATTCACAGATGCTTGCAGACTGAACGCTGAAAGGCATAACAGTATACAATGATAATGTATGTATGTATGTTCATTTTGTTGCATTTACCTGAAAGTTTATTTTATTTCGTTCACACGAAAAATTATATTTATTTCGATGGCTTTCCCTCTCATTAGAATAAAATACGATTTTCACCCATCTTTAATGATATTCCTTCCTTAATAACCTATTGTTATCACGCTAAGTAAATGTTATCATCATTAAACACAACATTATATTATTTCCACTACTAGAAATTCCTAGATTCAAACCTGATCTGAGCCTTCCACCGTAACAGAACACGTGAAGTTTCAGAAATCGCTTGAATAATATTCAAATGGCGAAGTACAACGTCAAATATGCATCAGCAATCAACATATCCAATACACGTTCGTTAAAAATGTATTTACGTGTTTCATTATTTTTATTGTCGATTATTAAACACTTACAGTTCAAATTAATCTGTCGATGACCTTAAATATCGCATGCCTCACGATTTGTACCTCCTATACATTTAATTCGCGATTGAATCCAGTGGAAATCACTCGGTAGCACTAGCCTTCAATTTCTACGTTGTATGGCACATTGGAATTCATTTGAAGTGTTTCATCTCACACAATTCCTACGTCGTTAAGATGCAAGCAGTGAGGTTAGGCCTTGTCAAGTTGCCAGCAGTGAGGTTAGCGACGTTCCCTTGTCCAAAAAGTGAGGTTAGGGTCTAACAAGGTAGCCGCTGTCATCTTGATAGGGCCTAACCTTACTGCTACTATTATAACTACAGTGGCGAGGAATTTAAACAGCTGTTAAGATGACAGTTGCTACCTTGGCATGTCCTAACCAGGTGCACTAAATTAACTACGTGGAGCGGGGAATTTTAAATCCACGTGCTTTTGACAATTGTCATCTTAACAGGTTGTAACTACGTGGGCGCGGAATTTAAACGTCTGCACATTGCTCATATGAGCCAAGCCTCGGCCGCTTCCTTCCCTCTTCCTTGACTATCCCTTCTCATCTCCACACCTACCCTACATAAGGAGTATAAGATAGGTTATACGCTTTTGTGTTAGTTTACTGTTAATCGTTTAGCTGTTCACATCGTGAAAGTAGAGAGTAGCAAGTCTGTAGTAGATATAACTTGTATCTTTCAAAGAAGAATTTGTTAGCAGAAGATAAAGTCCGTCATGGAATTACCCATTTCTAGCTATATTTGCAAGGAGTGTGGGAAAACATTTCCCCGAGGCTATCACAAGAGACGTCATGAGATATCTTGTAGGACAATTTTTCAATGCAAACATTGTAGAAGAGAGTTCAAGAACGCTAACAACGCTCAGCGTCACGAAGCCGCGTGTAATACAGCTTCATCGAGAAGAAAATACAAAGAGCTCATTCGTAGTCAAGCAAACACTGATTTATTTTTAAAAAGTACACCTCTGCGAGAGATTTTTAATTCTCCCTTGTTGTCTAGGCCTGCTACAAGTTCTGTTACTAAGCATGCATTTCGAGATAAAGAGAAGCAAGATGATGATGATGATAATAAGGATCGGGATGCTGATAATAATTGTGATAACAAAGGAAAAGGAGAAGTAGAAGAAAATGATCTCAATGTTTCTTAGCCATTAGAGATTTATGATTTTACTTCATTTTCTAAGCCTACTACACGTTCTGTCGCCGTGCAAACATCTCAAGAAGAGATTCAAGATGAAGTAGAAGAAGATTTCAACGCTTCTTTGCTATCGAAACAAGTTAAGTTTGTACCTGGAAACGCTACTGCAGAAGCACGTATTACATCAAAACAAGTCCCTACTCATCAACTGTCTGCATATAGGTTCAAAGTTCACAACTAATCTCTGTTACCCCATGTAGACTTAAGATACTGTAAAGACCCCAACGTACTTGTAAAACGTTTGCAACTACTAAGAGCCTATCAAGATGCTGGTTACACAGAATTTAAAGTAGATATTTTTGATATAGAGCAAGAATTACGTCGTGTGGGTATTATTGAGTAATAGATCTTCGAAGTGAAGACTTTACCTGTAAGCTCTCTCTCGACAGTACAACAACGTAAGCACTTTCCCACATTCCCAGCCCTCACCCTCATCTAAGCCATCCTTCTGTAGTATCTAGTGGATCGGGTAGCCATATTGGTACAGATTATTTTCCAAAATTCTCCCTTCCTTAGGGTGTTAACTCCGCCTCTAGATTTAGAGCCGGTCTCAAGCCCGGATAAAGGGAGGAGAGACACCATAAATACTACAAAAAATGTAAGCCCTTTTGCCCTTTTACCCTTTAGCCCCTTAGCCTTTAGCCCTTTTCCCTTTAACCCATTAGCCCTTTAGCACTTTAGCCCATTAGCCCTTTATCCCTAAGAGGAGTGCTGGGTGAGGAAGAGGAGGAGGAGGAGGAGGAACCGTCCTTTCGTCCTTTTGCCCTTCTGATAAGACGTGACCCCTGGGTTCCATTCCTTATCATGTGTGTAGCACGAATTTTTTTCGGTTCAGCATTTTCCAATCCTACACTGAATGAACTTTATCACTTCTAGCAGATTACAAAATTAGGTTATAACAACATTCTATGTTTATCTACATCTCAACATTCTGATTATGCTTTTAGTTGTAAGCGACTATCCTTCCTCGAGAGCCCTAGTGCAGCTCTCCCCCAGGATTAGACCCTTAAGAGCCTATGAATACGCAAGAGCCCCTGCGCTAGACTGATGTTAGGAAGGGTATCCAGTTAGTGGGAGGAAACCCCCGCATTAGCCCAATACCCGAAAAGCTCTAGCACAGCTCTCCCCAAGTTAGTGCCATAAATATAATGTAACACCACTAGCTCCTGTGTTTGACTAAAGTTATGGAGGGCAGCTGGTGAAGAGGATGAGCGATAGCCCAGCTCCTTAAAGTCGGTCTAATATAACCAATGTACAGCGGCTATCTTGCCTAGTAGCCCCTGCCTCAGTTCCAAAAAGTTAGGTAATAAAAACTAATGGCTCATAAGTTACAAGTTGTGAGCCCCTGAGGCAGCTCTCTAGTTAGGTCTATACGAATAGAGTATATCAGCTATCTTGCATAGCAGCCCTTGCCTCAGTTCTCGACTGTCAGGCCGATCAAACTGATCGGTTATAAGTAACAAGATGTGAACCCCTGAGGCAGCCCTCTAGTTAAGGCCTATACGAATAGAGTATAGCAGTTATTTTGCATAGTAGCCCTTGCTTCATTTCTTGAATTTCAGGTTGATAAAACTAAAAGGTTATGTTACAAGTTGTGAGCCCCTGAGGCGACCCTCTAGTTAATGTTTATACGAATACAGTATAGCAACCATCTTGCATGGTGGCCCTTACCTCAGTTCTCGAATGTCAAGCTGATCAAACTAATAGGTCATAAGTTACAAATTGTAAGCCCCCGAGGCAGCCTTCTAGTTAGGTCTATACGAATACAGTATAGCAGTTATCTTGCATAGTAGCCCTTGGCTCACTTCTCGAATGTCAGGCTGATCAAACTAATAGGTCATAAGTTACAAGTTGTAAGCCCCTGAGGCAGCTCTGTAGAGATAGACCTTTAAGAACAATTTATCGCCATTAGCTCCTGGTCCATCTCCTTAGAGTTAGTCTCATATAACCAATGTATAGCATCCATCTTGCCTCGAGTGCCCTAGCACTAGGAAGTTGTACGCAGCCGCCATCTTGCGCAATCGCCCCTAGGCCGTTTCCTTAAATCCTATGTCTCCCTTGAGCCAGCTTTCTGCATAAGAGCCTATGTATTGCCACCATCTTGTGCAGCAGCCTCTGGGCTAGCTTGCTCCATAAGAGCCTGTGTATAACCGCTATCTTTCGCAATCGCCCCTAGGCAGGCTCCTTAAGTCCTATGTCTCCCCTGAGCCAGCTTTCTCCATAAGAGCCTATGTATAGCCGCCATCTTGCGCAGTAGCCTCTCATCTCAACGACCCAGGTTCCAGGAGCTAGTCTCATAAGAGTCTGTGTATAGCCGCCATCTTGTGCAATTCACGTCGGGAAGGGCATCTGACCATAAAATCAGGGCCCTGTGTAGTTAGGCTCCTCCATGTGGTTAGATGTGCTCTCTTATGCGAATCCCCATTGCCCTACCACTTAAGATGGCGTCGCTAGAATCCCCATTGGCCTACTACTCAAGATTGCGTCAGGAAGGGCATCTAGCCGTTAAAGTGAGGTTAGGCACCTCCAAGATAGCGTCTGTGAGGTTAGGATCGCTCTCTTATGCAAATTAACGAATCGGCATAGTCATACTAATATACTAGGGGTCAATGACCTCGGGTCAGAACCCGCCTAGCTACACTACCAGAGGTGGCAGTGGCGTAGATAAAAATTGCTTCAGAACTGTCACAGCTCCTCTACTCAGGTTTTTAAAGACATTGCAGAGAATAATGAGGGTTGGGACAGTGAGTCGTACAATTCAGCTGTTGGGTTGCTTACCATACTCAAAAAGGCCCAGTTCATGTATTTGCTGTCTCTATAGAGACATTTTTACTTATACAGACCATCTCCTTGCTCTACTGCATCTGATGTAATTCTGTGCAATACTGAAATTTGAAATGCCACTGGTATCCTCAAGGACATGCGATCAGAAAAATACAGTACCCTCTTGCGTTGAAAAACATCGCAAAATAAATAGTGAGAAAAATGTAGATGACAGGATATTCCAAACGCTCAAAATGTTAACATATGAAGTTCTTGACACCTTAATTATGCAAATGGAAATACGGTTTGGCGATTTTGAAAGCATCCAGTTTGTTGAGTTGTCGGATCCTACTCTATTCACAGCGTACAAAGAGAGCTTCCCTGCTATTAAACTGAACAGTCTTATGAACATTTACGCTTTTAATAGATAAAGACTGGGAAATGAATTTACATTTATTCCGATATAGAAAAGCATTTGTCCCCTCAAAAACTTTTACATTATATTGTCCTCAATGACCTCGAAGTGTCAAAATGAATTCGTTTAATATTATCATTTCCTGTGAATGCGACTTCCTTTCAAAAGTAGTATGGGCACTCCGAAGAGGATAAAGACATACTTGCGTAATACAATCAACAATGAAAGACTGAGTAGTCTTACTGCCATTTCTATCGAGAAAATGCTTGTGAAGGAATTAATGAGTGATCAATTATTGAAGGACCGTGGTGGTATTTGAAGGTGCTCAAATACTTCAGTCTCGTGTCGGTATATCACTGGCATGTAAAAGAACTCCTTCGGGGCTAAATTCCGGCACCTCAGTGTTTCCGAAGAGCGCAAAAGTAGGTAGTGGGACGTAAAGGCATTATTATTATTATTATTATTATTATTATTATTATTATTATTATTATTATTATTATTATTATTATTATTGTGATTAATCCTCGCTACCTAGGCCAATATGGATCACAATTCCTTTATGTGCAGATCAGAAATGAGTCTAGGGTTGTTGTATTGATTCTGAATTGATTCCATGTGACCTTGAAATTATCTTGTGACTCAGGTAGATTCTCAATGAGACAGTGTGAGTCGCCTGACAAGCACAAAAGCAAATATTACTATCTTTCAGTATCAGCAAGATAGTCATTGTTCATGATCCATGCTTCTAATGTGCCATAAAAATCCATAAAATCCTGCAAGTTACCGCTGAATTTAGGTAGTGACATTGTTGGAAGTTTTACTACGCTCATAGTTTTGACACTCACATTGTTCATGGATGGAGGGGAAGCTGTAGTTTAATTATCTAACAATGCTTCTATTTTTGATTCTATCTCCAAACATAAGTCCTCAATAGTTGCTTTATCCACATCATGTGACGCATCGTCGGGATCGTCAATTTCTAGTTGTCATTGGGTATCTATCGTCGTCGACAATAACTTTTTCCTAATATTAACATATTTTTTTGCTAGTGGCTTTACGTCGCAGCGACACAGATAGGTCTTATGGCAACGATGGGATACGAAAGGCCTAGGAGTTGGAAGGAAGCGGCCGTGGCCTTAATTAAGGCACAGCCCCAGCATTTGCCTGGTGTGAAAATGGGAAACCACTGATAAACATCTTCAGGGCTGCCGACAGTGGGATTCGAACCCGGATGCAAGCTCATAGCCGCGCGCCCATAACCACACGGCCAACTCGCCCGGTGGTAACATAATTAAGATTGTCACCCTCTTTAAATGCATTTACAAAATAATCAGCTTAAAAGAGTCACACTTGATTTGGTAACCGCACGTTTCTTTATCAATACACGTTTGTCATTGCTGGAGAACATGAACCATAACAATTTCAAAACAACAGATGATGGGGGGTGGGGCCCTCCTGGCTATCTATGGATCACTCCAGCTGGCTAACAGCAACCATGGCATATCCAAAGTACCTGAGTGACGAGGTATGAAAATGTGCTTTATTGCTACACATACAGAGACGGAGAACCTCTTCAGCAAGTTTTCTACTTGGTCAAGACTGCATCGGGTCATTGCTTATGTTCTCAGATTTCATCACAGTGTGAGGCAGAGAGCATCGTCAAGGCGGAATGGACCGCTGTCTACTATCGAACTGCGACAGTCTTTAACGATTATCGTCCGCATTGTACAGCATTCATCTCATGCTCAGGAGGTACAAGCCTTTCAGCATGGAAAGGCAATACCCTCTCACAGCATACTCTCACTTTAAATCAATTCCTTGATGGGGATGATCTGCTGAGGGTGGGCGGTAGTTTGGAGAACACTGTATGTACCATTTGGCCAGAAACACCCCCTTATAATACTAACTAAGCATCACGTAACCAAACTGCTTACTTATAATGAACGAGCACGATTATTGCATGCCGGGAGCCAACTTCTTTTAGCCTCACTGTAACAACGATTTTGGATTCCCATGGTCGATCAGTTACTAGACAGGTAAAATGCAAATGCATCACATGCTTCAGGACAAGGGCCAAGGCTACTACTCAACTTATGGGGCAGTTACCCGTACCTCGAGTCACACCTAGTAAACCATTCTATCACTCGGGTTTATACTATGCAGGACCCTTGCAAATCAAACATGGTAACCCCCGCACCAAAATACAGACAAGTTGCTATGTTGCTTTGTTTGTATTTGTGCCTACCAAAGCAGTTCACAATGAGCTCGTAAGTGACCTAACCTCTGAGGCCTTCATCGCTGCCTTAAGAAGATTGCTATCGAGGTGTGGTCCGTGCAACCACATCTTCAGCGACAAAGGGATATACTTCACAGGGGCGAAGAAGAAATTGAGTGAAATGTCACGCCATCACTTTTCCAAGGATCACATATCTGCTGTATCGAAGTTCACCGCGCAGGAAGGAAATCGAGTGGCACCCCACTCCTCCTCACTCCTCTCACTGTTTATGGGAAGTCGGCATGAAGTCCATGAAGAGCCACCTCAGGAAGATAGCTGGAAATATCCTTCTAACCCTTGAGAAGATGATTACACTGTTCACTCAAATTGAAGCATGTATGAACTCTAGGCCCATTAATCCCATACCCAACAGTCCTGATCAGTATGCATTCCTTACCCCTGGTTACTTCTTAACCGGAGAGCCTTTGATTCCTTTCCTTGAACCAGATTGTCTCTTTGGTCTATCATCACGCCTGTCAAAATGGCAACTGGTACAACGGTGCCGTCAACTAATCTGGAAGCGGTGGACTGCAGACTACTTGGGCCATCTTCACCAGTGATCCAAGTGGCTCATAAATCAACCCACACTTCAGACGGGGTGGCTTGTGATCCTAAAGGAGGACAACATCCCGCCACTGATGTGGCCTGCTAGAATCACTGAAGAAACTCATCCTGGGACAGACGGCCGGGTTCGTGTCGTAACTATACGGAGCAGCAGAGGGTTTTACAAAAGGCCTATTAACACAATTTGCCTTTTCCCTAATGAAATAAACTAGACAGTGTATATAGCGTAAATGCCTAACACCAGTGTTAGAAGAAAGTGTAGTGCAACATGTGACTGTAAGTATTGTTCCTCTTTGTGTTTCTGTTTGTGTTTTACTTGTTTTAGGTTACGTGCACTTTCAGACATTGGAACCGATCTTTTTACACGTAGCTTGTGTACCTCAGTGAACTTATCTTATTATTTTGAATTTGTAACCAAATTAGGTGGATGGCATGTTCGGTACGTCTCATATCTCGGCCCCTTGTGGTCCGCAACCCGCCCTAGAGAGTTGTGTTACGCCAAATGGCAGCACGCATCAGTGCATACCGCGCCACTAGTAGAGTGACGCCGCGCCATATCTTTCGTTGTGGACTCGATATCAAGATGGCTCTGTGTGTGTATGAGTGTTAGGAACATCAGTATCCTTGTTTTAGTGTTGTTACTGTTGTATCATAATAAATTTGGTTATTTTGTATGTAACTGCTCATTGTCTATTCCTACCAGGGAGAATATTATACAGCGCCAACATACATATTTGAAAAATATTAACTGCATTACTGTAACTCACAGCAAATACAGTAGAAACAATACGCGACACTCAGCGAGATATCGAGGGACAGCTATTAGAGCTCTCTCTAGCGGATTGAACTGAGAACTACTGATTCTGTCATAAGAGCACGTGTATTTGTGTGTGAAGATTTTGGTGTTATTTATGCCTTTTCAGTGAGTTGACATAATTAAATAGTAGCGTGTGTCATTCCTTGATATCTCCTCACAACATGAGGGGAAAGGTATGTGCTGTGTTTGGCTGCAGTAACTATGATTCTTTGATTCTTTATTCTTTATTATTTTTCTCGAGATCTACAGTAAACAAATACCCTTTTGATCTTGTAAATGAGAAAAATAACAATGTCCAGCCAACAGCCAGATTTAAACTAAAATAATATGGACAACAGATGCTGATAAATGGCCATACACAACTCCTTTTCGGAGATCCAATGGCCATGGCATTACGGCAGTAACGGCACACGTATTTTACAAACAGGCAAAATTAAATTGTTAGAATAAAATGGCAAAGTTAAATACAATAAGGCAGGCTAAAATGGTATGAAATACGCCACTGATGGGAGCAAAATTAAATGACAATGCACGACAGATGTTGATACCCAGTGACTTGACAATGCTGCGCATCCACTGGGGATTACGCAACATTAACCATGCTCCAGATTGTCTGTCTGAGTCAGCTAGTCTGGAAGCACACTTTCACTCCTAGCAAACCCAGGCAAGATCGCGTTTACTGCTGAGTGCGCTGACTTTTCTGTTTACACAGGGCAGTCCTCTATCATTTAAATTCCTTAATGTCATTCTTACACTTAGTCAATCTGCTGTACTGTACTATCTCTATTACCTCACAAACATTGCACTATTTAGAGTTCCCACTTGCCCTCAGTTGTGCAATGAGAAGGCAGACCAACGTTTCCAACTCTTCAACTATATACTTTGCCAGATCTATTTCCAATAAACAAACAATACTATCAAATAACCCACTACATTATCTACCATAACTCCATCCAACTCCACAATCATTCACATACCAACTATCCCTATACCAAATATTTATTTTTCTCAGTCCTACACCACCATAAACAAACCTTCAAACAAAAACACTTTCAAATAACCCACTAATTGCTTTTCCACATTACCTACAAACTTACAAATATCACCCTACACATACCTCTATTATTACACCAATTATTCACTTCTCTCAAACTTACACCAAATATTCTCACCCTTCAAATTACTTTCAAGCTTTCATCATCAATACACCAAATATTCACTTTTCTCAGCCTTCAATTCACAATTCATACCAAACACATATTCACATAAAATTGCTATACTTCACTCCTGAATCCAATAAACAACACACTAATTACTTTACCAATTTCCCTTATACCTCCCATTCGCATCTTGTTCCTACATCATACCAAACACAGATTCACATGCAAACAACATAAAATTACCATAGCCTATTTCATAAAGATACCACAGTCACTCCTTTTCTTGTAAAAAACCTCCAAACAAATAACTCTATCAAATAACCCACTAATTACTTTTCCACATTCGACAATACCCCAAATATTAACTTTTCTCATCCTTAAACCAACATATTCACACTCCATATCAATTCCAAATTACCTTACTACACACCAATTACAACTTATACTTCATTATCTACCAAAAACTCCATCCACCTCCACAATCATTCACTTGCACTTAACACCTCAAATCAATTCCAAATTACCTTACTACATACCAATTACTATACCTGTTATACCAGCACATACCACCATCACCATCATCACACTCTTCTTTTCACCCATCATAACCACCATCAAATTCTTTATACTTCATTACCTACCAAAAACTCCATCCAACTCCACAACCATTCACTTACACTTACCACTCAAATCAATTGCAAATTGCCTTACTACATACCAATTACAACTTAATCCATTAATTCGCTATACCTATTATAACAACACATACCACCATCACCATCAAATTCACTATATTCTCATCCCTTTCAACACTTAAATTCTGCCATTACGTCTTCCATCACTTCTCCATCTCCACACTTAAATGTAGTTTCATTATACCAACACGTAAACCACCAATCACTTGCCATCATATCCACTGTACTCTCTCCTCCAAAACATATTTACTACAACTACTTACTAACATTATTAGAGTTTTTACTTCTTGTTACAATACCCTTATCATTTCGTTTTATTCTCCACAGTTCACTTAAGCTCTTGTTCCTTCCAAAGCCGCCCTTGCTTCCTCTGCTCAAACACAGTTCAATCCTCTTCCTGGGTACCTCTGCATTATCCTTTTCACTCTGCACCTCCATAACTTCATTGCATTCTCTTCTCTGACTTTCCTCTTCACTTGCTGTGCCCGTAGCTGCATCCCTAAGCCTTCCTAATCTCATCACATTGTCTACCACTTTTCCATTTTCACTATTAGCGATTACGCTTTCACTAAGCTCCACTCTCTGTCCTCCTTCATTCCGCTTCCTATTATCTTCGTTATCTCCTATATCACTATCTTTCACTCGCCTATCATCCCCACTATTCGCTGCACTTCTCTCGTTTTCTTCATCTTGTTTTATCTTCATTTCTAGGTCTATCAATCTATTCACAGACCAGATTCTACTCCAGCTGCTGCTTGACACCACTAGATCTTATCCTCTGATAATTGCTCCCAGCCCTTGAAGTCTAGCTCGTATCATATGTTTTCTCAGAATTTTTTCGTTCCTGATCGCTTCAGTTCCTACGTCCCTCTTGATCCATATTTTTTCCTCTGCATGTTACCCGCATTTCCAACCACAATATCAGCCATCAAGGTAGCAAACAGTTGAACTTTGATAGGCCTGTTGCCTCTAATTCTTCCCACTCTCTACACATCGTCTATGTCTACTTCACTAAAATTAATGTTCATTTTTCCCTGAATTAGGTCCACTACTTTATAAATTGTAAGCACTTTGTCCTCCCTCTTCTCCTCAGGCACACCATATATAAATAAGCATTTCTTCCTGCGATTTAGAGTGTTGTCTTCCATTTCTGCTTTCAGTTTCAGCGTCTCTTACTCTAAGCGACCTATTCTCTCCCTTAATGCTGCAACTTCTTCGGTATTTTTCCTCACTTGCGATGTTGTGTGGTCTGCCCTTTCTCGGAACCATCCCTTCATTTTTTCGAACTCCCTCGTCATATTTTTGAGTTGCTCAAAGGAGCAGACTTCTACGACCACCTCTTTTACAACTTTTCTGATTGCTCCCATGTCTTCCCAGCTCATATTTCCATTGGGAGCCGGACCTGGGTTCAGCTCGACCCCCCCAATCCATAGCAATATTATCATCACCACCGTTGCTAGCATTAATTCTCCTTTAGTTTCCATATTACACTCTCCTGGTTCCACTTCTTCTTTCTTCCCTGCCACCCTCCTATGGTCGCCCTGTATTGCTCCACACCAATCATTGCCAATAAAGTCCTCACTACCTTCCTGCACTCAACACCTGCACTCCCTTCTCCCACCCCTGGGACCTTCCACTCAGCACGTCTGCACTCGTCAGTGGCTTGGGCTGAACTGCAGTAACTATGAAGTAGAGAAGAATGCGCTGTCTTTCTTCCTTTTCCCTCGTAACAAGAAAATGTAAGTAATATTGTGTTTGCATTTATATTCTTCCAGTGACAAAGAGATTTTTACAGTACTTCATAATCTTCTGACTTGCTCGACCCATATTTTAACTGGCTGAAAATATAATACGCATATTTTATTGTATAGTGCTGCAGTTAACCTTCAATACCGATGTGTTGTTGTAGGTGTGATCTGTGGGTTTGATGAACATTTGCTTTACCCTAATGTAATGGTATTATGGCAAGTATTGCTTATAGGGAAAGTTTGAATGTTTTTGAGGCTAAATTTATAGATTTTCTTTCTCTTAGTAGGCTTCAAGTTAAAAGGGAAATTGTCCAGCTCTTAAACGTAAATTCATTGAATCATGTGTGTAAGGAATGTGCCGATATTTTTGTTGACAAGTGTTTTAATAAATGATGATACAATGCTTTAAAATGAGAAAAGGGAAAAATATAGCCGTGAACGTTCAGGCAGGAATTCTAAAGCTAAAGAAGTAATGCATAAATGAAAGATCAAGCCCTTTCACAGCAGTCCATTTCACTTCTTGATTATATGCCTAATTTCAGTCTTTAAATAATAATCTGTTAAATAATTCTTCATTCATTTATCCAGAATTGCTTTAGCAACTTTGAAGTTAGTAGCACTTTCTTTCTAGACGTAATTTATTTATCCATTTCCGTGTATACATTTCCATTGATATTTGAATTTAGCGCGAATTTTCAGATCAAGCCACTAGGAGTGCCACTTGCGACTTGTCTCCCATTTTAACAAGGCTAAATCCGGAAGTGTCGCGTATTGTCTCTACTGTATTTGCTCAAAGAAAGTAAAAATACGAATACGCTAATAAAAAATTAAATAAATTTAACTTATTCTCAGGGCTGTAGTCGAGGGCATACGCGAGTATGACGCAGTGTGCCCTCTGCTTAACTCCACTCATTAGGGTACGCTTTCTGATTTCTTGCTCATACCTTCTGCTTTGGTTTTATTTTCGATTTCGCCATTCTGTCAGTGAGTTTCAACTCTCCAACTACGGTCGTAATTGCGAACATTTAAGGTTCAGCTTGGCGAATTTCATCATTAGTCATCACTTTTCCAAGCTATAGGCCTAGTATTCCCGTAAGAAATAAAGGCGATTCATACCATTTGAAATCGATTGGCTAAGTTTTATAGTGCATATACTATACGGAATACGTTCATATAAATACATAATAGCAGTTTTTATTATTGTTTTGTATAAAACAACGTATAATATTGATATTCAAATCTGCACAACAATGCAAAGAACTGAATATGTAAAAATACCGTTCGCCCCCGGAAGCCTTTGCAATGCATTGTTGTTGACAATCGACACTATTTAACAAGAGATTGACAATGTGAATTTTTCCCCGTGGCGTTTTGGTAGTCAGTTCGGATGTTGGAATCATAGAAAAATAATGGTTTACGAGACCTGAAGTAGCAGATACGTTGCAGGGATCAACCTACCCATCCCAAAAAGTATTTCTTATATGTATGTATGTTCAGTCCGTCAGCTATGCCGCTGGTGGGATCCTCAACAGCTCTGCCATCAGCTGTCATAGATGGCCTAGGCATCACTGAAGAGGCGTACTAGGGAAATGAGGAGTGAGGTAGTTTCCCGTTGCTTTCCTCACCGAGCTAGAGTTGCTATTACATATCCGTCTGCCAAGCCCACTGAAATGCATACACCAACCAACCCTATGAGCAACATTTTCACACCATTCATAGCAGGGAGTGGCTGCATAAGGATTGGCATTACTAGCATCGTTCATACCTCAGTCACTTTCATATTGTCAAATCCAAGGATAAGACAGAGACAGATCTATGAAAGTAACAAAATTGCTCTAGCCTATGCCAGAAGACATAGTGCACTGTAAACACTAGGTCCTGCCAGCAAAGGCATAGAAGAATTAAAATAGAAACAGTTTGAAACTAAATAATGCCACCTTTTTTGTTCCTATGGTCTTGTCACTAGCAGGACCTAACAAGTCCAGACCAATTGTCTTGTCCAGACCAATATTTTGTAGCTGTATCCTATCTCTACCGTTCATCTTTCGTGTTATTCAGCATCAGTGGATAATGCGCCGATGTTGGCAAGCCTATTTTGTACATTGCGAGCTTGCCGGAGCCGCCGCTGTGTTGATTCTATAACCTTGTAACTGTTCGACCCTAAGCTTCTCACTAGAGGAGACGAAAGTTAATACCTTGGGACACATGAATATCAAATAAACTATATGTGGCTTGCCCGAAAATTTCCACGCAAATAGAAACAATTAACATTCCATGGTTTCCCATTTCTCTATGTGATGTATGGGCGCCAGCGTTACAGTTTTAAACAAAACTGTAAAGCAAAATTTATATTTACTAGCATAGAGACTTATACTTAAATCACAGGACTAGGATTTTAAATAATTAACCATTAAGTATCGTTTGAGAAAGAAAATTAACGCAATATAAAATACAAATGAATTTACTATACAAAAAAAATGAGATGAATCGGAAAAGTTCCTTAAAGCGTGGAGGGATTTAGAATTTACGTTACTGAAATTACTAATTGCTTGCTTTATCTAATTGAAGCTCACCAATTGCAGTTTCCGTTGAAGTCATCTGGTTTCCGTGGTTACTCGTTCTCTTCTTCTCGATGTAGAATTGGCTCCATGGACATCCTTCCTTCTCTGATGTGGTACGGGCTATCTGGACTAGCACTCCCTAATTGCCTAGTCTTTAAATTAGACATTGGCCCTATACTTGTAAAAACTGATCAGCGTTGATCGTATGAGGAGAAAATTCAGAGATATGAATTTTTCCATGTTAGTAGAAATCTCAATCCAACTGAGCTATACTGTTTATACGGTACAGACTTGTACCAAATTCCATGGACTTGAACTAAACATAGTTCTTCGTCCAGAAGATTTACTGAATATAACACAAGCCATAAGCTTGTTTCGTCTTACGCAGATCTGATAACATGACCGCAGCTGAGTAAAATGGTGAAGCGATAACACATTGTACAAAAATAACTGTGTCTCGGAGGGACCACACACTGTCTCAAAATCAATAACGTCGTTTAAAGTAGATGTTCACAGTAGAAGTAGCGATGTGAGTGAGTCTCCGTGACTCCGTGTTAGATAATATCACCGGGCTCTCCCCACTCTTGGTAGCAGCTCAATATCAATTCTCTATATAACGAAGCATCTGATTCGTAGATCGCATTATCATCTCCCTCTCTTCTTTCTTCTTGACAAGTCCAGTAGGCGTGGCGATGATGTAGTCTGCAAGCCTAGCCTTGCACGCAGGTCGCTGTGTACTGCCTTGCTCATGAGTTTAACCCAATGACTCATGTAATTTTCCCCCGCTATAAGAATAACCTTTTCCGTATACACAAATATGAGATGAAATGACAACAACTATGTCTCAACATATTGACCATATTTACAGTACATAATGAATTCCAATCCTACCTAATATAATAATTTAAATAATAAATGATGTTATAATATTATATAATATGATTGCAAAAGCCTTATTTACAAATGCTTGACGTTGAATAAATATGATATTACGAATAATTGCCGATGGCGGATAAACTTGATATCGAGTGATATCGCGTAAAATGATAGTATATTAAATTAGTCTGGCTGGAGAAGCCTGGACGGTTACAACCTATAGGCCTACTTTCATTTCTTCGTTTTATAAAGATCAGTAACCACTAGAAATCATGCTAAAAGAAAAAGTATCTACTAGTATTCTGCTTCTGCAGTTGACATTTGGAGAACCAACATTATTCCTAGAGGATAAAGAAGTATTTTGCAGAGTACGCAAGAGGGCATATTTATATGTGTGCATATTTTGCCGTTTTTAATGCAAATGAATCCGCCCTGTAGCCATCACTGTTCGTTGATTACATCACCAGCCTTATGTTTGTACATGCATTCAAATGCCCCACCCAAGAATTTGTTCCAGTGAGAAGCGTGATCTCAAATCAAAAGAGGTATTTTGGGGTGTTTTTAATAACATAAATAGCTCGAAGTAGGTCCACTAGAAGACTACTGTGTAAGCAAAATAAGGTTCTCCACCTAATGAATTAAATATGCATTTCTTCTTTTTCATTTTAAAATGCCTTCTGTGTACGTGTATCCCTTAGTCTTATTTCCTGATACGGGGTCGGGAATGAGGTACGATGAAATTACATGGCATGTTTATGCGGCCGGATGCCCTTCCTGATGCCATCCTCAGTTGAGGAGCTAACGACGATGACATGAATGATGGGAATGAAACTGGGTAAAGAGATGAAAGAAAACGGCTGTGACCTATGAATAGGAACTGTTCCGGCATTTTTCTTGAAGCCAAAATGAGAAACCACAGAAAAACACTCTCAGGACAGCGGATGGTGGGTTTAAAACCCACGCGTCTCCCGAATGCAGATCTTGGCTCCATAGCAGTAGCTCGTTACGTACGCGGACACACCGCTCGGTCTTAAAATGTCTTCAACAGTACATGCCGACTTTATATGCCAAATTGAGGAAAGATTGTTGTAACTAGCTGCAACCCACTGATTTTTTACGCCAGGGTGGTCTGGCATCTGATATTTGTCATGCGCTGACAGCATATACCCTGTGAATATTTTGCGACCACAGTGCTGCTTATTCTTGCAGTACTAGATCAAAATTAACTACCATAATTTCTACTAACTGTGTTTACTTCTTTCTTAATCAGTTTACCCTCCAGGGTTAGTTTTTCCCTCGGACTCAGCGAGGGATTTCACCTCTACCGCCTCAAAGGCAGTGCACTGGAGCGTGAGACTTTGGGTCGGGGATACAACTGGGGAGGATGACCAGTACATCGCCCAGGCTGCCTCTCACCTGTAATGCTGAACAGGGGCCTTGTGGGGGTATGGGAAGATCGGAAGGGATAGACAAGAAAGAGGGAAGGAAGTGGCCGTGGCCTTAAGTTAGGTACCATCCCGGCATTTGTCTGGAGGAGAAGTGGGAAACCACGGAAAACCACTTCCAGGATAGCTGAGGTGGGAATCGAACCTCCCTCTACTCAGTTGACCTCCCGAGGCTGAGTGGACTCCGTTTCAGCCCTCGTGCCATTTTTCAAATTTCGTGGCAGAGCCGGGAATCGAACCCGCGTCTCCGGGAGTGGCAGCTAATCACAGAGTGAGGCTCGAACCCGCTATCTTCCAAATGCAAGTTGACAGGGAACCAAACGCATAGCCCACTCGTTCGGCCGCTGCCTCTATACTGTATTAGGCCACGTGATATGTAGTTCACTGCAGATCAGATCTGTATCATCGAAGAAATCCCCAGAATTTAATTTAATTTAATTTAAAAACTTAAACACTGTATTTCTGTAATATTTAATCCTGGTAATTCTAATATTAGAGAGCAAAGACAGACTCCTGCAGCCGTATAACTGAATCGTAAGGTATTGTTTTGACAACTCTGGATTCTGGAATATGAATATCCACCATGTGTGTTCAAATATTTCATTCCGCACGTGATCATCATCCTCTAACACAGTGTCAACAATTGAGAAATTCTGTGCAAGTAATCCTAATCATAGGAATTGTCCGTTTCTTTCAACATGGACGTCCGCTTAACCCCTACTGACTAACATGAAAAGCAAAGCATAGCAAAGCAAAGCAAAGCAAAGCAAAGCAAAGCAAAGCCATTTCCGTACAGATCATGAAGGCCTTTGGAAAAGTTAAAGGTAAAGGCTTCCACTATTTGTAACCTCGGCACTAAGCGGAATAGAGTCGTTAGCTTTATATCCGGCCGCCTTTGCTCCCTAGAATTACCCCGGTACTCATTTTTGCTGTAGGTTGTGTGAACCTTAGAGCCATATACCACTCCAGAAGTGGAAGTCTCGTTTCTTAAATGTTTCGATTTCCTGAAGGGGATTTGAACCCACGTCCTTCCGGGTAAATCGAGCATACTTTTACTGCCTTAGCTAGGCATCCTCTTTACTATATGCATCGTTAACGGAGCGAGTTGGCTGTGCGGTTAGGGGCGCGCAGCTGTGAGCTTGCATTCAGGAGATAGTGGGTTCGAACTCCACTGTCTTTTCCGTGGTTTCCCATTTTCACACCAGGCAAATGCTGGGGCTGTACCTAAATTAAGGACACGGCCGCTTCCCTCCCACTCCTAGCCCTTTCCTATCCCACCGTTGCCGTAAGACCTATCTGTGTCTGTGCGACGTAAAGCAAATTATAAAAAATAAAATAAAATTTAAAAAATACTGTATGCGTATAAAGTGTAAAATTTAGCATTGCAGTTCAGATCTTTTAGGCATACAGCCTTTAGGATGCGTTACGTTCAGTGACTAGCGAGGAAAATGGCAAAGAAGAAAGATATCCAGTTACTTCATCAATGCATTGACTCTAGATACGTAACCTGGTCCCAGAAGGTCATTGATGCTAGTAATTATTTCTCAGATGAGGAAGAATCTGTATCAGAATGTGAAAAAGGAAAAAGAATATTAGGATTGTACTTACAGAACTGAATGAATAAGAAAATAAAACATACCTTGCGCAATATGTTGAGTTTTGAAAGTGATATAACATAGAATCATATCGTTGAATTCTTTTAGATATTCAATTTAGTTTGTAAAATATTAGCTGAAGTAGTTTGAAACCATTTAGTTCATTTATTTTAAATATCAAATTTAATTTGCATTTGTAAAATATTAATTGAATTACCGTGGGACGGTCTTAGTTTATTCCTTTCAAACGCTGAATTAAATGTAGTAACTGCTTTCATTACATTTGAAATTGTTTTAGTTAATATTATGTCTAATAAACTTAAAATATATTGAATGATTAATTGAAAGCTATAGACATCTGTGCAAGAACCCTTCACTGTCCTATTCTAATCAATTAGTGTCTTAGAAATGAAAAGCAAAATAATAATTAATTTGTGTCATTATAAAATATCTATAATTTGTGTCATCTTCTCTGTTACTTCGTTTATGTTTGTTACTTAACTGAGAGTTCTAGTACGCTTCTGTATAGCATACTTTGTATCTGAAAACTTTAAGCGTCCGTTTCTCTATTTCTTGTTTTCGGGGTTAGGAGCTTATTGCAGGAGAGATCTCGACAATGACTACGCGTAAGCTGCGTATCCTTTCACCGAGGGAGCGAGTGAAAACCGGTCGGTTCCCTTTTGCAAGCTAGTTTTCTACACCTCTCAAATCAGGATTCTTTAATCGTGTATTTTATGCAACTGTAGTCTAACACGTGCGTTGTTCAGAATTGCAGACGAAGTGCGTGACCAATTTCCTTAAGCTGACAAATTGAATGGATCCGTGAAGAAAGTCTTCTAGAAACCCCTTCACGAATTGTACCGTAGTACTGAAGACAGAAGTCCAAAAAATTAAATTGCCTGTTTTGCATAATTTTTGTTGCTAGTGGCTTTACGTTGCACCGACACAGATAGGTGTTATGGCGACGATGGGATAGGAAAGGCCTAGGAGTTGGAAGGAAGTGACCGTGGCCTTAATTAAGGTACAGCCCCAGCATTTGCCTGGTGTGAAAATGGGAAACGACGGAAACCATCTTCAGGGATGCCGACAGTGGGATTCGAACCCACTTTCTCCCGGATGCAAGCTCACAACCGCGCGCCCCTAACCACACGGCCAACTCGCCCGGTTTTTGCATATTTGAACGAGGTGGGGAACTTAGATGGAGTTTTGGGATTAATGCTTCCAATACTTCGATATTGTCAGAAAATAACCTGATTATCTTCACACCCGTAAAGTCGCATCAATCAAATATGGCAGATGGTGAAATTACAGGTAAAAGTTCTTCGTTTTATCAAATTAATTCCTTACTGTTGTTCTCACAAGCACTTCTTTGCCTTCTTCCGCGGTTTTCCCCATACCGCACAGTGCTGTGTTTACGGGTGCGAACTGTGTCGCACATGTGGATTTGGCTTTGTGTTACTGATGAATGCACTTCCTGACACCAACCACATGTGGAGAGATGTATTCGCTGTGAGTGTTTCTGAGGTTGTTTTTAACGTTACGTGTTCTGTGAATAGATAGGGCCCATGACCTAGATGTTAGGCTCCTTTTTACAACAAGCATCATCAATACGAAGATACGTGTACTGAGACAAACACAAACACACAGTCCCGAGTCAGAGGAATTAATCAGGTACCGGTACAATTAAAATTCCTAACTCAACCGGGAATCAAACCCGGGATCCTCTGATTCGAAGGCCGCGACGCTGACCATTCAGCAAGTAGCCTCATGCAGGTAAAAATTGCTAAAACACCATAAATATTTAAAAAACGAAGAAGAACACCTTAATATTTAAAATATACTTCTTTTACAATTTGTTTTACGTCGGACCGACGCTGATATTTCTTATGGCGACGATGGGACAGGAAAGGGCTAGGAGTGGGAAGGAGGCGGCCGTGGCCTTAATTAAGGTACAGCCCCAGCATTTGCCTGGTGTGAAAATGGGAAACCACAGAAAACCATCTTCAGAGCTGCCGATAGTGGGGTTCGAATCCATTATCCCCCGAATACTGGATACCGGCCACAGTTAAGCGACTGCAATTATCGAGCTCGGTCATACTTTTCCTGCCAACATTTGCTGAAGAAGTGAAACTTTCAGGCAGATATATCCTACTGTACCTTAATGAAAACATTTACGGCGTTGGTCTTGTAGTTCTTATAGTAGCTGTTATTGTTTTTTGAAATTATAATGTTGATGATACTGTACACATTAATTTACAAATTTTGGAAAAAAAAATTGTTAGGTAAGATAAATAACATAACTGACACGGTCATTAGCTAATAGGTCTGAATAATAATAATAATAATAATAATAATAATAATAATAATAATAATAATAATAATAATAATAATAATAATAATAATGTTGTCCGCCTATTGTGTAGTGGTTAGCATGATTAGCTGCCACCCCCGGAGGCCTGGGTTCGATTCCCGGCTCTGCCACGAAATTTGAAAAGTGGTACGAGCGCTGGAACGGGGTCCACTCAGCCTCGGTAGGTCAACTGAGTAGAAGGGGGTTCGATTCCCTCCTCAGCCATCCTGGAAGTGGTTTTCTGTGGTTACCCACTTATCCTCCAGACAAATGCCAGGATGGTACCTAACTTAAGGCCACGGCCGCTTCCTTCCCTCTTCCTTGTCTATCCCTTCCAAACTTCCCATCTCCACACAAGGCCCCTGTTCAGCATAGCAGGTGAGGCTGTCTGGGCGACGTACTGGTCCTCCCTCCCAGTTGTATCCCCCAACCTAAAGTCTAGCCCTCCAGAACATTGCCCTTGAGGCTGTAGATGTGGGATCCCACGCTTAGTCCGCGGGAAAAACCAACCCTGGAGGGTAAACAAATTAGGAAATAAAGAAAGAGAATAATAATAATAATAATAATAATAATAATAATAAAAATATGAAAACCTACAACCTGTTTTCCGGTCATTGACCGGGTCAAGGATGTAATGAATGAATCAGATATAGGTTGTTAGTACGATGGGGTCGCCACTCCCAAAGTGATTTTATTAATGACTGATAGATGCTATGAAATGAGAATGGAGAGTGTTTCTGGAATGAAAGATGACAGGGAAAACCGGAGTATCCGGAGAAAAACCTGTCCCACCTCCGCTTTGTCCAGCACAAATCTCACATGGAGTGACCGGGATTTGAACCACGGTATCCAGCGGTGAGAGGCCGACGCGTTGCCGTCTGGGCCACGGCGGCTCCCCAATATTAATAATAATAATAATAATAATAATAATAATAATAATAATAATAATAATAATAATGTCCTAGGAATCTTCTAGAAATAATATTGGCTCGTTTCTTCGTTCGTTCGTAGTTATGATTATAACATACTGTATAACTATCTCGAAATATAAAGATATAAAAAAGGTTTCGTTTGCAAATCATATTTTAGTCTTCGCCAGTAGCCAAGTATTTGTAACTTTAATTTGTTTCTTTTGATTTTGTAATGCTCCACTCATAGAGCAACCTTTTTCTTTTTACTTCTGCGTTTCCACGAAAGGACAACAGATTAAATGCAGTTATTTTCGACAAGCCTGAAGTAAGGTACTCTCCATTTTACGGTATTCTGTTAAACAGAAGTCAGCTCTGGGACGAAACTGTTTTTATATCTGCTTGTTTTCGCTCCGACTCTTCTGTACGAGAGTGACTGTTGGGGAACTTGGCATATTGTATTCGCAAGTTAGATGTAACAGACATGAAAGTAGGAAGAATGATTGCTGGTACAAGCAAGTGGAAACAATAGAAGGAGGGTCTTCTGAACTGCGAGGTAAAGGCTACGTTAGCAATAAACTCTATGGATAACTAGCTTCGGTGGTGTGGTGATCAAGATGACGATGATTAGACTGATTGTCAGTTTTTAATGATTTACTGACAAGAGGTGTGGAACTGAATGAGACCACATAGCTAATTGCAAATAGAGGACCGAGCTCGCTAGCTGCAGTCGCTTAAGTGCGGCCAGTATCCAGTATTCGGGAGATAGTAGGTTCGAACCCCACTGTCGGCAGCCCTGAAAATTGTTTTCCGTGGTTTCCCATTTTCACACCAGGCAAATGCTGGGGCTGTACCTTAATTAAGGCCACGGCCGCTTCCTTCCCACTCCTAGCCCTTTCCTGTCCCATCGTCGCCATAAGACCTATCCGTGTCGGTGCGACGTAAAGCAACTAGCAAAAAAAAAAAAAAAAGAAGCAAATAGAGGATTGTGAAGGCGCTTAGTTCATTCACAGAGGCTTGCAGACTGAACAATGAAAGGCATAACAGTCTGTATTGAAGATGGACGGACGGACATGATATCGATCAGTTCTACAATATTATGAAACGTTCCTTTCTGCAGTAGCGGCGATTAGGGAGGGGGCGAGGGGGCTGAGGGCCCACTTTGTGGAGAGAACATTATATTTTTTTTCCATTTTATCCGGCTGAAACTAGAAATTTTATGAATAATTAAAACAAGCAATTTGTACAAGCCTTGTTGTCTTATCAGCTAATTATTTCCTTAATTTTCTTTTATTATTAACAAAATTATTAGCGGAAATACGTACAAGATGTCGTTCGTCGCGGCTAACCGATTTGTATACCGTCACAGCAAGTAGTAGACACTTTGCATGTGCTGTGAGGAAGGGTAGCAGGTTTAGCAGGGGTGTTATCTTTTACCAAGCTCATGGACACTGAGGTGTGATTCACCCGCTTGCCGCGTGCATTCGTCAGTCTGGCAGTCTCTTCAATGTCCGTTAGTTTCTTGGTGTGAAGTCAAATGGTAAGATATTTTTTATTGTATAATCACACCGTACTTATATTTAATGGTAATGCGTGTGTAATATTGCACCCTTGGTGAAAGTTTTATCGTAGAGAATTGAATCAATATATATATATATATATATATACATACACCCGCCCCCCCTCCCACCGCCTTCCGCTATATCTCACAAACGCGGGTACTTTTTGTTGTCTGTACATTTTTACCCCCCCCCCCCCCCCCCCACTTCTAATTCCCAATCGCCGCTTTCTGAACTATAACAAAGGTCGCCCAGAATGAAGCATTCAAGCTAAATTAATGTGAACACTGCACAGCTATGGAAGTTGATGAAAAGAACCAAGATGCCTTAGCTCAACGCCAGATTGGTGCTGTGCAATAGCAAAATGCGCTAACAGTCCTATGGTGAGATAGTTTTCCTTTCCTTTCTTTGTATACTGTAGACTTGGTGGTTCAGCATATACTCAGAATGTGATGACATGACATGGTAGCCGGATGGCCTAGCCACTGTCTTCTTTTCAAGGCGGTCGTGGCTCTTATCAATGTATGTGAGAATTTTGAAAAAAAAAAAAAAAAAAAAGTCACGTTCCTGAGCTTCAGATTCCACGTAAAACTGGAGCTAACGTGTCTATCATCACGATATCAAGAGTTACTATAAAAGTTCCAAGTTTGCTTTTGCAACTCAGCAGGAATAGAAATGTATGAAGCCTACATTTATAAATATATGATTTACGGCACGTATTATGAGAAGACGAGGGAGGCAATGGGAAGTCTGCCTCTGAATCACGGAAAATTTCGGCGGTTATCCTAAGCATCTTATTTTCCATTCTCTCCAAGCAGATGCTCGAATAGTACTTTATTTCCAGTCCTGGAGCAACCACCCCTATGGAACTACATTTGGGCACACTCATAAATATCGGAATAAGAAAGATTTATTATCACTGTGGCGAAACTAGAAATCATTTACGTACATCGTATCGGTTATGTCGTCCAAAAATGAAAGTGATAAGACATCATGATGTAAAAAAAGTCGCGTACCACTGGGAACGAATATGTCGGTGTCCTACTTCCATGACACATTAGTTACGGTAAGTTAAATTTACCATTTTTTGAGAGATATAGGCATACTTGCTTGTCTATACAAGTTACGGGTTCTTACTTTAGGCGTTGACATCAACACTGTGCGCACTGAGCATTTCCGAAAATAAGTATACGAAAACTTGTTCGAAGGAATAAAAATAATTGACACAACCAGAGGCTAAACAGTAACTACTCAAACTACTCATTCAAAACAATTTTCCAGCACGACGGCAAATTTTTCATTAATAAGTTGTAGTAAAAACCAAACTAAATCCCATGGCGCAACAGCCCCGAAGGACCATGGCCTACCAAGCGACCTCTGCTCAGCCCGAAGGCCTGCAGATTACGAGATGTCGTATAGTCGTGTCAAATCCTCTCGGGCGTTATTCTTGGTTTTGCAGACCGGGGCCACTATCTCACCGTCAATAGCTCCTCAGTTGTAATCGGTTATCATGTAGGCTGAGCGGACATCGAACCAGCCCTCAGATCCAGGTAAAAAAATCCCTGACCTGGCCGGGAATCGAACTCGGGGCAGGCATAGTACCCCTACACCGCGGGGTCGGCAATAAATTGTAGTACAACGTTCCTAATCATGAAGAGAATTAAATCATACACCAATACAGTTTTTACGCTGTGCCTCGGTTTGTCAGACAATATTAGAAAACTGCTTGAGCACAAGAGTGGTGATCTTAACGCTTGTAACTGTTCGAAGCCTGAAGAGCTCTTTTGCTGTGGTAGACTGAGGATTATTTTCCTTTCTTTTATTTTCTTCTTTTGATTTGTTTTCTACGGCCAATTAATATGCTTCTGTGTCCGATTCTCCTCCTGCTTCATCTAACGTTTTTCTCACACCTGTGGGGTTGCGAGTGCGAACTACGTCGAACTTGTGTATTTGGCCGTGTTTTACGGCCGTATGCCCTTCTTGATTCTAACCCTTTATGGAGGGATGTAATTACTATTGAGTGTTCCTTGTGGTGGTTGATGGTGTGGTGTGTTGTCTGAATATGAAGAGAAAAGTGTTGGGACAAGCACAAATATCCATTCTCCGAGTCAGAAGAATTAATCAGACGCGATTAAAATCCCCAGCCAGGAACCCGGAACCCTCTGAACCGAAGGCCTCAACGCTGACCAATCAGCCACGGAGTCTGACTTGCTTCTGTATCACATTCTCTGACTTAAATATACTGTACGGTATTCTTCTTTACTTTCCATAACTTCTTCCTATTACATTAATATTATTAACGTCCACATTGAATAATATAATGATATTATTCAAAGGAAGGAAGTTCAGCAGATGTTTGACTACAATGGTAACAGATTGGGGATTAGAATTTAAGTCCGTTCTCTCCTAATTCCCGCCTTGAACGCCGTTTACCAATCAAGCAGACATCCCACGGAAGTTGCGCAGTACACAGAGACGTAAGGAAGGCACCCAACCAATGGGAACCCAACTCTCCTCGCGCTACGCGTTACCTAGCTTGACAGAACCATTTGGCAGCTAACTGTAGTTGAGGTGACATGGCGTCGTTGAAATATACACATGCTGTTGTGTGTCGAATTCCTCTTTCATTTAGAACGAGGGGAGAAATTGAACTGGAAGAAGCTAAGCGACAACATGAAGCATACGTCCGCCTCCTACGCGAGTTAGGATTGGATGTTATTGAATTGCCTCCTGATGAAAGTTTACCGGAATGTGTGTTTGTTGAGGATACAGCAGTTGTTTGTAATGGAATTGCACTCATTACTCGCCCAGGAGCCCCTACGCGCGCCAAAGAGGTATGTGATTGCATTGCCTAGGTTGTTCCGGGGCAATGGTAATTTATATGCCTGTACTATTTTTGTCGATCGTTAGTGTTGTCGCACGAGCTCTATTCCACATTCGAATGAAAATCATTCCTTGAATGTGGGTCACCGGCTTAAGGCTGACGAGCGATATGGTTCAATGCGCACGTCTATTACCTTCATTTTCCGTCGGCTTTATGCTATTATTCCTCCTCAGTTATTTCTATATGGTTCTTAAAACGTACATAAGAAGGAAAGTATTGATCACAGTAACGTATCAGACGAGCAGTGCTCAGCCAGCAGCTGATACGAGTTGAAATTACAAATGACATCACGTCGTGTGTGATGTCATGCAGTAATGTTATCGGCTATGACTTTCACGATGATGTCACGTATTATCTCACTTCCTGTATGCACTTTTATCATTGCCTTATTTAGGTTTTTCCGAAACATGCACACCAGCTATAGCTGTGGGGATAAAGCGATGCGATGCAGACGTGCAGATGACAGTTCTATTTTAAGCTTGGCGTACTCTTCTCCAGATCACTGCTTATTCTGTATTTACTGACACATGTGTGTCTGTGTTTAGAGTGGGTCAATGGGTTTCCCTTTAATAAGTAATGCAACAATACGCCACGGTTATCCAGTTATATAGGTACCTCAAAATGTTATTTTCGGGAGAATCTTTTGGAGGCGAGCGTTGATTGATGTATCTCGAGAAGAGAGTAATAAATTTCCTTCACAAATTGAAAATAACTTATGTAACTTAGAATTTTTAAATTTAGCTTTGAATTGTCATTATTCAAGGGATGTTGAAACTATTTGCTTAGTGTTTGATGATGCAAGCAAGAATTAATATACGGTATGATAATTTAGTAATCTACTACTTCTTATGTCAGTGCGTCTTGAATTCAATAATTCCACATGCTGGCCTGAATCATTACTGTAGACTTCTTAATTGCAGACACAAGTGCATTGCGGTGCTAACCATTTTTAAAAGTTTTTTGAAATTTTTTAGGTGTACTCGACATGAAATTGCACCGTTGAGTAGCGTACATGAATAACTCAACCACATCATGTTACACAGATATGGCACAATGCATTTATATTAATGACTCGTAATTTGGGCCGATGACTTAGATGTTAGGCCCCTTTAAATAACAAGCATCATCAATGACTCGTAAATTGGATATAGGCAAGCTCTTCTGTCTGTCAAGTTATTTAATAGAACAAAAGGCTGAAATGCCTCAGAAATGGCACTTGTGACAGATTTAAATAAATACTCATGCTCACTCTAGTGACATTCAGAATAATTGTGAGTCATAATAGGCCAATTCACACATTACAGACAGAGGATTATTTATATTATTTTAAATATATGATTCCTCCAGCAGTAGCAAAGTAGCTGGAAGTAATTAACAAATAAGAATGTTATTGTTTTTACGTCCCACTAACTACCCTTGCGGTTTTCGGAGACGCCGAGGTGCTGGAATTTAGTCCCGCCGGAGTTCTTTAACGTGCCAGTAAATTTACCGACACAAAGCTGACGTATTTGAGCACCTTCAAATACCACTGGACTGAGCCAGGATCGACCCTGCCAAGTTGGGGTCAGAAGGCCAATGCCTCAATCGTCTGAGCCACGCAGCCCGGCTTAAGTAGGCCTCTTTACAATTGGCCAAGCAATAGGGTTACAAGACACACTCTTTTAACAGTAATTGTATGGTATGATTTGTTTAGGGATGTCTTTGTTTGTACTCTCTTTTATAACAGAGTACTCTTTCTCTTACACTGTATCTTAACTAACCAGCAAATTAAAAAATAAAGGAATAATGGCAGAGCTAATGTAAGAAATTTAGTCAGTCGTAAGTTTTTTCAATGCATGGAGTTCAATAAAATCCCACAGTGGGCTGATATAGAGAATACATCATATTGAATAGGTGGACCTTCATTTTAATTTCTTATTAATGTACATACATACATACATACATACATACATACATACATACATTCATACATATGCCTTTCAGCATTCAGTCTGTAAGTCTCTCGGAATTCACTAAACACCTTCACAATCCTCTATTTGTAACTAGCTCTATAGCCTCGTTTAGCTCCATACTTCTTATCTTTAAATCATTGAAAACCAAGTCCAACTGTTTTCTTGGTCTCTCTATACTACTCTTACCATCCATAACAGAGTCCATTATTTTCCTAAGTGACTTATCCTCCTCCATTCGTCTCACATGATACCAAGGCCAGTTTATGCATCCATTTAGAATCCATTCCTAATTTAGTCTTTATTTCCATATTCCGAGTGCCCTCGTGTCATCGTTTTTACCCGTTTTGTACAGCAGTCCTTCTCACTACTTTCATGTCTGCTGCTTCTAATTTATGAATAAGACATCCTGAGTCCACCCAGCTTTCACTGCTGTACAGCAAAATTGGTCTGAAAACAGACCGGTGTAGAGATAGTTTCGCCTGGGAGCTGACTTCTTACATAACACTGTTGATTGCAACTGCAAGCTCACTACATTAGCATTCTTGCAACTTCATTGAATCTCCCTTACTACGTATATTACCATCCTGGGAGAATACACACATCACCGAGTGCGTTGGTCACGAGGTAAAGGGTGCTCAGCTGTGAGCTTGCATTCGGGAGATAGTGGGTTCGAACCCTACTGTCAGCAGCCCTGAAAAGGGTTTTCCGTGGTTTCCCACCTTCGCACCAGGCAAATGCTGGGGCTGTACCTTAATTAAGGCCACGACTGCTTTCTTCCAACTCGTAGCCCTTTCCTATCCCATCGTCACCATAAGACCTATCTGTGTTGGTGCTACGTAGAGCCAATTGTATAAAAAAAAAAAACCCCACCGCCACATCCTATGTAAGCTACTTGAAATGATTCACCTTTTCCAGTTGTATATTCCCAAGCCAACATTTAATTCTCTTAGGTTTCTTCCCTACTGACATCGCTGTAGTCTTGAAAAAGTTAATTTTCAAATCATACCCGATGCACCTACAGCCTCCGTGGCTCAGACGGCAGCACGTCGGCCTCTCACCGCTGGATACCGTGGTTCAAATCCCGGTGACTCCATGTGAGATTTGTGCTGGACAAAGCAGAGGCGGGACAGGTTTTTCTCCGGGTACTCCGGTTTTACCTGTCATCTTTCATTCCAGCAACACTCTCCATTATCATTTCATAGCATTTATCACTCATTAATAAATCGCCTTGGGAGTGGCGACCCCATTGTAATAACAGCCTATACATGTTTCATTCATTACATCCCTGACCCGGTCAATGACTGGAAAACAGGTTGTAGGTTTTCATTTTCACCCGATGCACCTATTTTTGAGTTCCAGGGTATTAGATTGCAGGCTTTCAGCATAATCTGCCACTAAGACCAAGTCATCGGCATAGGTCAAATTGCTTACTACATTTCCACCAAACTGAATCCCTCCCTGCAACTATATACCTTTCAGGAGATGATCCATGTAGACTGAATACAAAGGTGAAAGATTATAGCCTTCTCTAACCCTTGTAAGTACCTTGAATCAAGTACTCATTCTACCCTCAATTCTCACTGCAGCCCAGTTGTCAACATATGCCTTTGATTGCTTTTAATAATCTGTCCTTAATCCCTCATTACTGTGAACATCTTTTCCCTCTGTACTATGTCATATGCCTTTATTAGGTCTCATAGCATTTTTCAGTTATATGGTGCATACTGAAAATCTGATCCTGACAGCCCCTCTCTGGTCTGAAACTACATTACCTCAATAATTGTTGCAATTCTTCCTGTTCCCTTGCTTATGGAGAGGAGCAATTACTGCTCTCATCCAATCAGAAGGTACCTTACTAACTTTCCATGCTGATCTTTTCACTCTGTGAAGCCATTTCATCCCTGCCTTGTCCGGCTCCATGGCTAAATGGTTAGCGCGCTGGCCTTTGGCCACGGGAGTCCCGGGTTCAATTCCCGGCAGGGTCGGGAATTTTAACCTTAATTGGTTAATTTCGCTGCCACGGGGGCTGGGTGTATGTGTCGCCTTCATCATAATTTCATCATCACGACGCGCAGGTTGCCTACGGGCGTCAAATCAAAAGACCTGCATCTGGCGAGCCAAACTTGTCCTCGGACACTGCCGGCACTGAAGGCCATACGCCATTTCATTTTTTTCCATCTCTGCCTTTCCACTATATTTCACAATTTCTGGTTTAATTTCATCTAATCCTGCTGCTTAATGACCATGGAATTTATTTACTACCCTTTCCACTTCTTCAACCAACGGCCATAGCCATGTCGAAACACCGGATCCCGTGAGATCTCCAGAGTTAAGCAACATTGGGCGTGGTCAAGGTGTGGATGGGTTGCCACGTGCTATTTGTGGGGGTAAGGGAATGGAGGAGCGGAAAGGAACTGACCACCCTACCGTACGTAAACTCCGGCTCAGGCACACCTCTGCGGAGGTTTGGACCTGCCTTCGGGCAGAATACACCCTTACCTTACCACTTCCTCAAGTATAATTTCACTGACATTGTTGCGTTGTCATCCATCCCTTGAACTCAGTTTTTCACAATGTCAACAGGAAGATTTCGTTTTTTACATTGCGAAGATTTCCAAAATATTCCCCATCTGTTCCATGATTTCCTTGATTCTACTATGACTTCATCTGATTTATCCAAAATTCTATTCATTTCCTTTTTCCATGAACCTACTACAGTGGCGTAGCAGGGAGAGAGGTGACACTCCCAGGTGGCAGATAGGGGGGTCCTAACTGGCTTGCCGGCAGACTTGAGGGAAATAAAATGCCTGTCGCAGACCAAACACACAACCCCCTGTTGGTGGGGGACGCGGATGAAGAATACACCCACGATATCCCCTGTTGTAAGAGGCGACTAAAATGGGCGACCAAGGGATGATCAAATTAGAACCATGATACTACTTGTAATTAGTACCACTACGCAGGGAACACCATGGGTCGCTTTTGCTTGCGCGTAGTACCACTATGTTAGGTACACAATAGGTTTGTGATTAGTAGCAACAGTGTGTGCTCAGGATGCATTTTACAGTACTTGTGATTCGTACCACTATATGAGTGACACCATGGGTGAGCGACACCATGGTTCTGCCTTGCCTATGATTAGTACCTGCGATAGTACCATAATGTGTGGAATAACGCAAGTCTACGCTACTTTTGATTAGTACCGCACCATGACAAATACCATGGTTCTACTTTCCTGGCGAAGAGTACCATTATGAGGGGCTGAAGACTTGGATTTTGGACCCCTATAGACTGTAAGCATCATCGATTCAGTATTGTGCTATAGAAGTAGTCCCTTGGGCAGTAATACTGTTGTTTTACATCAGTTTCTGTGAATGTGAGGCATTGCGGGTCGAATCCACTGATTGTTTTAACTTCATATTCATCCATTAATTCTTCATCGTCACGTTTATTATTCTGGTCGGTGGAGGATAATGGATTTTTAATTGTCCTTACATTTCGCCTCATTTTGTGCCATTAGGGGCCGATGACCTAGATGTTAGACCCCTTTAAACAACAAGCATCATCATCATCATTTCCTTTTCTTCCCTCCCTTTCTAAGATTCTTTATAATTGTCCAGAAAGGTTTTCAGGTTATTACCAAAATCTTTCCATGACTTCTTGGATTCATTATTTATTTGTTTCACTCTATTTCTTTAATCTTCATACATTTCTATATCTGCATCGGTCCTTGTTTGGAGCCCTTTCTGATGTTCCTTACTTTTATGTTTACAAACTGCCCTTACTTCATCATTCCACCAAGATGTTTGCTTTTTGCCATCTAGACATTCCCTTGGTGTTTCTACTACAGCATTCCTGTATGCCACCCATTGTCTTCCTATATCCTGAACCTGCTTACTTTTTATTGTTTGAAACTTATTATCAATCATATCCATGTATTTCTGTCTAATTTTGATATAGAGATATCTGTATAAGTAATATAGTGGGTCTTCACCATTCCTTACCGCCTTTAAATGTATAAACTTGTTTAAAGGCAGTAAGAAGTGGTAAAGACCCACTATATTATAACAGAGAATAAAGAGATGGAGAAGGAGGTGTAGGTTGGAAAGAAATAGTTAGAAATGGCTGTGAAACTAAGGAGAAATTGAAGGAACTTGCTAGGAAATTGAATCTTGAAAAGAAGTCAGCTAAGGATAACATGATGGCAAGCATAATTGGCAGTCATACAAATTTTAGTGAAAAATGGAAGGATATGTATAGGTGCTTTAAGGCACAAACAGGTTCCAAGAAGGACATTCCAGGAATCATTAATGAACAAGGGGAGTCTGTATGTGAGAATCTTCAAAAGAGAAAAGTATTCAGTCAGCAGTATGAAGTTGGTTACAAGGATAATGTCCAGATAGAGGAGGTAACTGATACTAAAGAAGTATTCAAATTTACTTATGATGACGACATTTACGATAAGATACAAAGTTGAAAACTACAAAAACAGCTGGAATTGATAAGATTTCTGGGTATATACTGAAGACAATTGGTTGAGATATAGTACCATATCTGAAGTACTTATGTGATTATTGTTTGCATGTAGGAGCTATACCAAATGAATGGAGAGTTGCTATTATTAGACCTGTTTGCAAAACAGATAACTGGTTCGATAGAGGGCAATCTGGGTTTAGGAAATGTTATTCCACTGAAGCTCAACTTGTACGATTCCAGCAAGGTATAGCAGATACCTTGGATTCAGGAGGTTAAATGGACTATTGCGATTGACCTGTCTTAAGGCATTTGATAGGGTGGATCATGGGAGACTACTGGCAAAAATGAGTGCAATTGGACTAGACAAAAGAGTGACTGAATAGGTGGCTATATTTCTGGAAAATAGAATTCAGAGAATTAGAGCAGGCAAAGTGTTATCTGACCCTATAATAATTAAGAGGGGAATTCCTCATTCAGTATTATTGGACCTTTGTTTTCTTATAATATATATGTATATATATATATATAAAGTGATCTGAGTAAAGAAGTGGATTCAGGGATAAGGCTTTTTGCAGATTATGTTATTCTATATAGAGTAATAAATAAGTTACAAGATTGTGAGCAACTGCAAAATGACCTTGATAATGTTGTGAGATTGACACTTGGCAATGCTTTGATGATAAACTGGGTTAAAAGTCAGGTTGTGAGTTTCACAAGTAAGAAGAGTCCTTTCAGTTTTAATTACTGCATTGACTGGGTGAAAGTTCCTTATGAGAATGATTGTTACTATCTAGCTGTTAATATAAGGAATGATCTTCATTGGGGTAATCACATAAATGGGATTGTAAATAAAGGACACAGATCTCTGCACATGGTTATGATAGTATTTAGGGGTTGTAGTAAGGATGTAAAGGAGGGGGCATATAGGTTTCAGGAAAGACCCCAACTGGGTATGGTTCCAGTGTATGGAACCGTCACCAGCATTACTTTATTCAAGAACTGGAAAAAATCCAAAGAAAAGCAGCTTGATCTGTTCTGGGTGATGTCCAACAAATGTTGCGAAGGTTGGGCTGGGAAGACTTTGGAGAAAGGAGAAGAGTTGCTCGACTAAGTGGTATGTTGATATAGATCTATATCATCGGATGGCCAGGCAGACTTCAATTTTTGGTAATGGGATAAAGTCTCTCACAGTGCATTGGCACTGCCGGTGGCTCCAAGTAGCCTACGCAGTGGCCCCCACGGTATGCACTACCCATGCATCTTGGTAGGTGTGCTATTTACCAACTCATGAGCCCAACTTAACACACTGGGACGAAACGCTGGCAACCAGGAATGAGTCAGCTGGAAAATTTATAATGTCCAATAATGAACCAACTATATTGGTATTATAAGTGGTATGTTCAGAGCTGTCAGTGGAGAGATAGCGTGGAATGACATTTGAGTTTGAGTGGTGTCTTTAAATGTAGGAAAGATCACAATATGAAGATACGTTGGAATTCAAGAGGACAAATTGGGGCAAATATTCATTTTTAGGGATTAAGATAACTTACCAAGGGAGATGTTCAGTAAACTTCCAAGCATAATTGGCAGTTATACAAATTTTAGTTAAAAAATGGAAGGGTATGTATAGGTACTTTAAGGCACAAACCGGTTCCAAGAAGGACATTCCAGGAATCATTAATGAACAAGGGGAGAGTGTGTATGCGAGGATCTTCAAAAAAGGCAGAAGTATTCAGTGAGCAGTATGTAAAGATTGTTGGTTACAAGGATAATATCCGGATAGAGGACATGCTATGATTGTGAATTCAGTAGGAATGAGTTCGTAGCCTCAAATCTCTTCTAGTTGAGCAATTTTTCTGAAATTTGCTTTCTGAATTTATGAAGATAAGAGGTTTTTTTTGTGCTATTCCTGCTCACATTGCCTTGTGGAAATAATTTTTAGTGTAATGAGGGGAGAGTAGATATCAGAAAAAAATAGGCTATTGGCAGATTCAGTGAAAATCTTAATGTTGACTCTATTCAATTTCAAAATTTATGCACATTCTTTGAGTGACATAATGCTTCTTAATAACATTGGCTGGTCTTCAAAATACAGCTGAAGGCAAGATTAAAAAATAGAAAATATATATTTAATATGATGAAGGCAGCTCTGGCCATTTTTAATTAGGCTTTCTTTTTCTTCTATTTTTAATCATTGCATAGTAAGGTTTAGGCCTATACTGCTGCCATTACCCTCACTATCAGTATTAGATCTGGTCACGCCCCAATAGTCATTGAAAAATGTACTCGTATTCACTTCACAGATCTGATAAGTCTACCACGCAAACATCTTCAGGTGTGATAATGAAGTTACCACTTCTTTGAAAATAATTTACATTCATTGTAATTAAAAAACTGCACAGTTAAAAAATTAATAAGTTATAGGCTACTGACTGATGATACTCATACGATGTTCTATTTAGATAATGTAGCCTCTGCTTGTGTGGAATTGGCATTTCAAGATGGGTTGCTATTTCTGATGGGTGAACAGTTGGTGATTTGGTCAACGTTTATGCTTTTGAAAATCAATAACAGTATACAGTTGGTACTTAGTGACATCTATGGAAAAACCTTTAAACTTATGATCTATAGGGAAAAAAAATCTGCACAGGCTTAATAGATAAATGACATTGTCCCAGTGCAAGTTAAAAAAAAAAAAAAAAGCCAATATTCAATATATTCTTTGTAGAAAACCATGAATGATTGTTAACCATTTATATGCCTGACGACTCAGCCTTTTGACCGTGACACCATTTATTTTCACTGGCGGGAAATTTCCACATAGATACCTCAACTAAAGTTTGGATTTTCAGCTTATACATTAGATAGCATGATTCAAACATCTTTTACTGCAGTTGTAGCATATAGATTTGGATATGAAATAAACATACAAGTTGCAACTATTCAATCCAAGCTGCTACACCTTTTAAATCTACTCTGGAAATTTATGGGTGTAGTGGTATCTAATTTTACAGCTAAAACTGTACAAAATCTGAAATGAAGTTCTGTGCAAGAGTATGTAAATCTGGAATTGAAGAATTTGTTGGTATACTTTCGTTGTTTACTTTTACTCCCTGTATAGCATGTCTGGAACGCCTGGTTTCTTTGCAAAGAATTTGAAGAAGTGGGTTTCCCTTTGCCTTTCCTTATTCTGTCTGTTAATGCACTTACCACAGTCCTTTGTAATATTCAGAGCATGTGCTTAGATGAAGTGTGGTTCTGTGTTCAGTGGCATCTCATCTCGAATGAAAAAATACATTCCACATACTGTAAACTGGTAAACTTGGGGACAAAACATGATGACCTCGCCTTACACCACTACTCTCCAGTGGCAGCCCGGTGTCTATTAGCGGCTTATAGGATTTACTACGTCTATTGTAGCCGAAGTTACCAAATCGTCTACTGCACTCAAATTCACAATTAAGTATTTTTTATTTTCCACCTTGTCAATACATTGATTGCTTAAGTCAATTTATTGGTTAAAAGTGGTACATGATTCGTATATTATTAACATCTTCAGCCACATAACACTGTTTAGGTGAAAAATTCATGTATTGACAAAGTATCAATGCTTGAGAGGAAGTGTCCTTAAAATTAACATAAGAAGGTTAAATGACATTAGAAACAAAATACTCAAGAGAAAATATATAAATTCTTTCTACAATTGAAAGCAGTTGTCAAGGAAACACTTGTACAATAGTCCATAGAGAATATGTCCTAATGAATATTCTTTTCTTAGAAAGTTCATGAAAAAAAAAAAAAGTCCAATTTATAAATAAAAAATTATACATTTATAAGTAACTAGCAAGATACCCGTGCTTCGCTACGGTATTATACTGAAATTTATAATTGAATGCTTACTGTTTTAGATATGTAATCCGCCAAAATTCACGATCTGACTCGTTTTCTGCGAGAATCCGCCAAAATTCGCGATCTGTCTCGTTTTCTAATAGATTACGGCAAGTTTCCTCCCATTTTTCAATCTTTCTTTCCAGCAATCGATTTCGTACTTCCTGGGCTAGGTCCAGGTATTCCACCCGGTCAGTTGGGTCCCTAAATCTTTGCCATCTTTTCCTATAAGCATTTTTAATATGGATCAAATCCTTCAGGCGATATGTTGTGGTGTCGTCTTGGGTGCCTTGGCAGTACTGAACCTGCGGCCGGACTGCATTCTTAGTCATTAGCCGTCCAGGACCCGTTTCCAGTGTGGTCCGCACATTTGACGACGGTCCAGAACATTATTATTATTATTATTATTATTATTATCATCATCATCATCATCTGTTTACCCTCCAGGTTCGGGTTTTCCCTCAGACGTAGCGAGGGATCCCACCTCTACCGCCTCAAGGGCAGTGTCCTGGAGCTACAGACTCTTGGTCGGGGGATACAACTGGGGAGTATGACCAGTACCTCGCCCAGGCGGCCTCACCTGCTATGCTGAACAGGGGCCTTGTGGAGGGATGGGAAGATTGGAAGGGATAGGCAAAGAAGAGGGAAGGAAGCGGCCGCGGCCTTAAGTTGGGTACCATCCCGGCATTCGCCTGGAGGAGAAGTGGGAAACCACGGAAAACCACTTCGAGGATGGCTGAGGTGGGAATCGAACCCACCTCTACTCAGTTGACCTCCCGAGGCTGAGTGGACCCCGTTCCAGCCCTCGTACCACTTTTCAAATTTCGTGGCAGAGCCGGGAATCGAACCCGGGCCTCCGGGGGTAGCAGCTAATCACGCTAACCACTACACCACAGAGGCGGCTATTATTATTATTATTATTATTATTATTATTATTATTATTATTATTATTATATGTTCTGGAGCCCACAGCAATATGCAAGACCGCTACTTGGCGGTAAATTACATCTGCTGCCATTGTCATTGTTGACAATGTGACCAGCTCAAAAATTAGATGGATGGCTTTTCCGGCGTTTGCTCTATTAACCAGCGTTTCGTCTTAGGTCTGACACTAGACTCTTCAGAGTGGGATGTGTCAGACCCTACCCACTGACGCTGGGGTGTATGCAGGTGAACTTATCAGAAGCTTATTTATGAAGCACAGTCTGATAACTGCATACGGGAGATAAAACTACACAATGGAATTAATGCCCGCCTAGCAATTCCAAATGGAAATTCTAAGTTCCCATGAAGGGAATTAGATTCCTTTCCACCAATAGAGCATATAAAAAATCAGATCAAAAATTAGATGGATGGCTTTTCCGGCGTTTGTCGCGCGTAGGCAAGTGTGCGGGATTTCTCGCGATACGAATGACATACCTCCGTGTATTATTGACCTTATTACAGAGGTGAACAATTTGACGGCCAATCTCATTCCTATCGTTTATTTCAAATGTGTTTAATTTTTTTTTATGCCAGGAAAATCTACTGTAATCTAAGAATGTTCTCCGAAGGAAAAGATGGCTGTTGAAAAAGAACCCAGGAAAGATTAAAAATGATCGGTTTATGATCAGAATAAGTACATCGAAAGTCTACAGCCTGTTTCCTGTCATTCGACAGGGTCAGGGATGGAATGAATAAAGCCCCATCTAGCAGCGACAATAGGAATTGTGCCGGCTGCCGAAGCTCCCCTCTGGGGCAATGATCGATGAGTGACAATAAAATGAAATATTGGACAGTGTTGCTGGAATGAATGATGACAGGGAAAGCCGGAGTATCCGAAGAAAAACCTGTTCCGCCTCCATTTTGTCCACCACGAATGTCACATGGAATGGCCGGGATTTGAAACACGGAACCCAGCTGTGAGAGGCCGGTGCGCTGCCGCCTGAGCAACGGAGGCTCCTTATAAGTACATTATGAACAGTAAAATCAATTGGTCTCACCTCGTTTTACACCCCACCGCCGTTAAGTTTATTTACCCCCCCCCCCACAAAAAATTAAAAGAAGGCGTGTTTCTTTATGTTTAAAGGAGATTCCAAACACCAATGTTCACGTGTATGACCTTCAGTTTTGAGATATAAGTATCCCCTTAAAAATAATTTTTTTAACTTCCTTTCACACTTCCCCCCCCTCCCCCCTCACAAAGTGATATTAAGGCAAAAAATACTTGTTCCTTTAATAGTAAAGGATCTTCTAAATACCAATTATCACCATTCTAACCTCTTCAGTTTTTGATTTATGTGTCCTCATGAAAGGAATTCAACTCCTTTTCACTCCCCCCCCCCCCCAAGATTGTTTCCCCCCAAAACGCGCTTTTCTTTGTTTTAAAAGGAGATCAAAATACCAATTTTCACGTCTGTAATAACTTTAGTTTTTATTAGATGTATGTATTCTCATACAATTAAGTCAATCAAATTTATCAATACTTCAACCCCCCCCCAAACCCCCTTCATTGGATTTTCCGAGAATACGTGTTTGTTTACTTTTAAAGCAGATTCCAAAAATCAAATTTCATGTGCATAATTTCTTCATTTTTGAGATATCAGTAGCCTAATTAAAATAATTCAACACCATTTTCAGTCACTTTTACCCTACCCCCACTACCCAAATGTATTTCTGGAAACTAAAAATACACGTTTCTTTATTTTTAATAGAATTAAAAAATTACTTTTTTTCACTTCTGTAACATGTTAAGTTTTTTGAGATATACTGTAGAAATTCTCATTTTAAAATTTCACCCCTTTTTAGTTCCCCTTAAGTGGAGTTTCCAAAAACAAATCACCTATGTTTCTTTACACGTACAGGAGATTCCAAATACCCACTTTTTATGTCTGTAACATTTTACGCTTCTCAGATATTCTGTAGATATAGTCTTTCAAAAAATTCACTCCAATTTGTCACTCCTGTTCAACCGCCATTAATTAAATTTTCCAAAAGCAAAAATATACGTGTTTCTTTATTTTTAAAGGAGATCCCATTTACATATTTTCAGTTCTGTAATATCTTCAGTTTCTGAGATATATGTATCCTCATTAAAGGCATTCAACTCATTATTCACCCTTTTACACCCCTCCTATTGGGATTTAGAGAAAACAAAGAAATACTTGTTCCTTTATTTTTAAGGGAGATTCTAAACACCAATTTTTACATCTGTAAACGTTTTTAAAGTTTTAAGATGTAGACACACTCATTTTAAAAATTCACCCCCCCCCCCTTTTCACCCCGCCATTATTTGGAACTTCCAAAAACGAAAAAAATACCTGTTTCTTTATTTTTAAAGTAGATCTCAAATACCAATTTTCAAGTCTGTAATATCTTCAGGTTCTGAAATATAAGTAGCCACATTAGAGGCATTCAACCTGTTTTTCACCCTTTTCCACCCTTCGTATTAGGATTTTCCAAAAATAAAAAATACGTGTTTCTTTATTTTTAAAGGACATTCTAAATGCCAATTTTTACATCTATAAACTTCAAAGGTTTTGAGGTTTAGATACACTCATATTAAAAATAACCCCCCTTTTCACCCCCCATTATTTGGATTATCCCAAAACGAAAAAATACCTGTTTCTTTATTTTTAAAGTAGATCCCAAATACCAATTTTCAGGTCTGTAATATCTTCAGGTTCTGAAATATAAATAGCCACATTAGAGGCAGTCAACCTGTTTTTCACCCTTTTCCACCCTTTGTATTAGGATTTTCCGAAAACAAAAAATACGTGCTTCTTTATTTTTAAAGGACATTGTAAATACCAGTTTTTACATCTATAAACTTTAAAAGTTTTGAGGTATACATAAACTCATATTAAAAAATCACCCCCCTTTTACCCCCACCATTAATTGGATTTTCTGAAAACAAAAAAATACGCGTTTCTTTATTTTTAAAGGAGATCCCAAACACCAATTTTCAGGTCTGTAATATCTTCAGTTTTTAAGATATAAGTATTCTCTTTAAAGGCATTCAAACCCTTTTTCACCCCTTTTCTCCCCTCCTATTGGGATTTTCCGAAAACAAAAAAATACGTGTTCCTTTATTTTTAATGAAGATTCTAAATACCAATTTTTAAATCTCTAAACTTTAAAAGTTTTGAGATATAGATGCACTCATTTTAAAAATTCACCCCCTTTTCACCCTCGCATTAATTGGATTATCCAAAAACAAAAAAAATATGTGTTTCTTTATTTTTGAAAGCGATCAAAAGTACCAATTTTGAGGTCTGTAATATCTTCAGTTTCTGAGATATAAGTACCGGTATCCTGATTAGGCATTCAACCCATTTTTCACCCTTTTTCACCCCTCCTATTGGGATTGTCTGAAAACAAAAAAATACGTGTTTCCTTATTTTTAAAGATGATTCTATACCAATTTTCACATCTGTAAACTTTTAAAGTTTTGAGATATAAACACACTCATTTTAAAATTTCACCCCCCTTTTCACCCCCTTAGCGACGGAATATCCAAAAATCTTCTCTTAGCGAGCACCTACATCTTAATATGAATATATCCCCAAAATTTCATTTCTTTATGTCCAGTAGTTTTGGCTCGGCGATGATGAATCAGTCAGTCAGTCAGTCAGGACAAGCTACTTTATATATATAGATTGTCGAAATGAAGAAAACTAGATTTCATAATGTGGCTCCTTTTACTGTTGCAGATGAAATTATTACTACTTCCTAGTTGTCAATTCTTTTTAAACCTGCTTTCCCCTGGAACAGTATCTCCTGTCTTTTTTACGGTACACCTTTTACATCTACTCTGGAAATTTATGGGTGTAGTGCCATCTAGTTTTACAGCTAAAACTGTACAAAATCTGAAATGAAGTTCTGTGTATGATTATGTAAATCTGGAATTGAAGAATTTCTAGGTATGCTTTCGTTGTTTACTTTTACCCCCCTGTAAAGCATGTCTCGAAGCAAATATCTTGACGAACGCATAGTTTCGTTGCAAAGAGTTTGAAGAAGTGGGTTTCTCTTTGCCATTCTTTATTCTGTCTGTTAATGCACTTAGCACAGTCCTTTGTAATATTCAGAGCGTGTGCCTAGATGAAATGTGGCTCTGAATTGAGTGGCATCTCATCTCGAATGTAAAAATACATTCCACATACTGTAAACTGGTAAACTTGGGGACAAAACATGATGACCTCGCCTTACACAAGACCGTAAAAAAGTGTGTATTTTTTAATAAGGCTTATGTGTTTGAGGTGTGCGTGGGTTTTCTAAATATTTTGTAAGAAAGGGGGTCTTCATGTCTGGTTACCATTATGTCCAAGTAGTACACACTTTCTTTTAACTGAAGGAGAATCCTCAAAACTTATAGTAATGAATCCTCAAATACCAACTGTTAAAGCTTATCCCAAAATAAATAAAGAACACATACCAATGAGACCTGTTATCAACTACAACCTATAAACTCTCGCAATTTATCCAAAAATTCCTTAAAAAGCACAACGTATTCTCAGCCAATAAATCAATACGGAATTCAATAGATTTTTGTAATAGAACGAAAGGATTAAAGATTGAACAAGACCACACTCTTGCATCATTCGACATAATAAACATGTACCCCAACATTCCCACAAAACAAACAATAGAAATCATTAAATCCAGTCTAAAAAGTCACAGCACTCTAAGCACTTTAGAAATAGAAGAGTTCATTAAATTACTTGATTTTGCCATTGGTAACAACTACTTTAAATTCCATGATACTTTTTAACAGCAAAAAGGCTTACCGATGGGATCTCCCGCCTCTGGTATACTCGCCGAAATTTACATAGACCATTTAGAGCACATCAATTAGTAAAATAGACAATATATTTTTTTGGTGTAGATTTGTTGATGACATTTTCGTCATCATCGATAATAGCTCCACAAATGAAACCAATATATTAGACAAACTCAACACAATAGACCCCCACATAAAATTTACCACAGAAACCAAAAACAATTGCACTCTGAACTACTTGGACATAACGGTAACCAGACATGAAGACCACCTTTCTTACAAAATATTTAGAAAACTCACGCACACCTCAAACACAATTAAAATAGATTCCGTTCACCCCTACACACACAAAAGAGCAGCTTACTACAGCATGATACACAGAGCATTTAATATACCATTAACAAAAGAAGATTTGAATCAAGAATTACAATTAATACATGACATAGGTAAAAACAGTGGATACAAGAAAGAAATGGTTAACAAAATCATTCACAAAATAAAATCCCAACCCAAAACCAAATTAACAAAAATAGACAAACCCAAGAAAGATTACGCACTATTCACCTTCAATAATGTACACATATACCTCATAACTAACGTTTTTAGAAAACATAACTTTAAAACTACACACAACAGTACCAATATCATACACAACGTCAGGACAATCAACAGCAACAATAAATACAACCGCTCAGTGGTGTACCGTATTAAATGCAATAACTGTGAGTCAAGCTACGTCGGACGCACTGGTAGGAACTTTCTGACCTGATATAATGAACACATAAATGCTGTAAAACACGATCATTTTTCCTCAATAGGCCAACATATCGAAGACTATAAACACAGTTTCACGACCATCGAGAACGACATGCAAATCCTGAACATAAACCCCAAGGGCCCACTGCTCAACATAACAGAAGAATTTTACATTTCTCTAGATCATTATACCAATCCAAATTTCAACATAAATGAAATTGCAGAAAAAACTAACATCATCTTCAATACACTCATCCCCACCCTAAAAAATGGTTACCTTAAGATTATCAATAAACAAAACATGACACGCGACAGAGAAACATTAAACGACACACCTAGCTCCACCCCTACCCCCACAACAGCAACTCTCCCTACCCCTCACAGCAGGTAGGATGAGCTCAAGACTACACGAAGCAGTACACAACAAGCTCACATATCATTCGCAACTTGATCACACCAATAACAGTAAGTACATATTCAAATTAGCACACACAATCCTTAGACATTCCTCCAACATAAAATATCACTCACAGCTCAGTCTTATCTTCCACAGATCACATCACTGCACAGCTACAGATGGGAAAAGAATCCAATGCCACTCAAATTACGAGGACGGTTTGAAAAGTTCTCGGAATCACCGCTAGACGTCAGTGCTTGAGCAACAAGGTTCCTGCGCAATAATCACACATCCTTTGTGAGTGAACACATGGCACATCAGTGCTCTAGCTGCAGGAGTGTGGTAGTGACGACTCTTTGTTGTTGTTCCTGCGTAGTGATTTGTGACATTGGAAGAAACTGAGATTCGAGCAGTGATTAAATACTTTGTAAAGAAAGGTATGAAAGCAAAGGAAATTCATGCCGACTTTCAGAACACACTGGGGGACTCTGCTCCTTCATTTTCAACCTTTGCCAAGTGGACCAGCGAGTTTAAATTTGGTCGGGAGAGCTTGGATGATGATCCGCGTAGTGGACGGCCAAAATGTGTTACAACCCCAGAATTTATCACAAAAGTGCATAAAATGGTCATGGAGGATCGTCGACTGAAAGTGCGGGAGATTGCTGAAGCTGTTGGGATGTCTTCTGAATGGGTATATTATATTTTAACCGAAGAATTGGGTATGAAAAAATTATCCGCAAGATGGGTGCCGCGGCTCTTGACATTGGACAATAAACGCACCAGATTGGAAATGTCCGAACAAAGTCTGGCCCGTTTTCAGTGCAACCAACAAGATTTTTTGCGCCGGTTTGTGACTACAGATGAAACTTGGGTCCACTACTATACCCCAGAGACAAAACAGCAGTCAAAGCAGTGGAAACATGCTGATTCACCACCTCCAAAGAAAGCAAAGGCAGTGCGTTCGGCCAGAAAGGTCATGGCCTCAGTTTTCTGGGATGCAAAAGGCATTCTGCTGATAGATTATCTTCCTACTGGCCAAACAATTACGGGGCAATACTATGCAAACCTCCTAGACCAACTACAGGAAACGATACGCGAAACAAGGCCTGGTTTGGCAAGGAAAAAGGTCATCTTTCATCAGGCCAACGCTCTGCCGCACACAAGTGTTATTGCCATGGCAAAACTTCATGAACTGGGGTACGAATTTTTGCCACATCCACCTTATTCACCTGATTTGGCACCATCAGACTTTCATCTATTTCCCAAGCTGAAAATTTTCCTCGGTGGATGGAGATTTTCTACAAGGGAAGAACTGACAGCTGAATTGGAGAGGTATTTTGCAGGCCTGGAGGAATCTCATTTTCGAGATGGGATCAAGGCATTGGAACATCGCTGGACCAAATGCATTAGTCTTCAGGGAGACTATGTTGAAAAATAAAAGCAGTTCCACCGAGGTAAGATACTTAATTCTAGTACATTCTGAGAACTTTTCAAACCACCTACGTATATGGATGTCACCGGACAACATGATTCAGTTTTAACATAAAACAACAAGATTCAACACACAGCAGAGCTGAATATATATATTTTTTCCTAATTGTATCCATATGCCTGGCACTCTTTTTAAACTTGAAAAGTGTTTTATTCCATGTATATACTTGTAGACAAAATCTTTTATACATATAATGTGATAATTTTACAAGCAAATCATATCATTCAAGCTCCAAAAACATCAACCAAGTGTATAGGCTAACTATGAAATTAAGACTTGAACACAGAAGTCAACCGATGAACTGAATAACACGCAAGACACGAACGTTCATGTGCATGAAGTGTTCCTACATATATTGTTTTTATCTTATATACTTGTAAGTTAGTTTTAAGTGGAGATCGTGTTTTATAAACTAATTTTAAGATCTAAAGCATATCATTATAGACATACAATTGCATTGTCACACATAGTGACATACACGCCAGTTCCCGTTTTGACATGCCCCGTTTGGACGTGACCAAATACTTGTTATCACATGGCATTCCCTAGACAATGTAATCTTAATCATAGCTTCATGATCTGTACGTGAATGTAATGTGCAGCTGAAGATGACCCTATGTAGGGGGTCAAAACTGGTACTGTAGCATAATAAGTGCAATAAATAAGTATTGATAGGTGGAAATCCTTTCTTATTTCTAATTGTGCAGCTATTGAGCTCAGTGCCTCCAGTTTTATATGGCATTCAATCCACAGAAACATGACTTCTCGTTTCAAAAAAACCCTCGTGCATTGGTTATGGTTCAAATTGCAACAGCATACCTGCCAACTTTTATAAATCAAAAATAAGAAGATTTACCTGCCAACTTTTATAAATCAAAAATAGGAAGATTTTTTCGTTCTTGGATTTTATCACGTATAATTCGCCACGGTCTCGACGAAAAATAGCCAACAGTTAAAAGGCGAATTGACCATTAAATTTAAAATCTTAAACTAAGATAACATAAAAATGGTTACAAGAAAATGTAACAAACACGGAATAAAGTGCATAATAGTTTCCTTTATTAGACTGTAATACGAACGGAAATTCAATTTTATAGGTATCTCTCAACACTTTGGGACAATGTTATGTTTTGTGACCATAATGTGAAGAGAAAATACCAGAAACTGTCACCGACACAGCTCTCTGAAATGCATTCAACTCATTCAAATTATGAACTGAGAATGAACACAAATGCACCGAAATACACGAAACTACCACATATAGAACAGATCAATATGTCTCATATGGTACATTATTAACATACGACTTCGACAGGGGGAAAAGCACAGAACTGCAAGCAAAATCACCTGGCCTACAACGCCAATGAAACTACGCACAGAAACTACGTTAACAGCGTGCAAAGAAGAAACTCAATCTTTCGTCCTGATTAACTGAGTCGCTACACTCGCCAACCTGTCTCACTTGTAGAACGATCGCCGTCCCGAATTCCCAGCTGTAAGACACACACGATGCTGCAGCGAGTGGGAAACAAGATACATGAAGACGACGGGCGATACACTTGCCAAATAAATAGTCTTGAAATTGAGGTTGCGTAAATTACACAAGAAGACAATAATTTATCCTAGGGGAAGAGTTTTGACATCGGATTGGTTAAAAATAGGAAGAAGTAAAAATAAATTGGAAAATCGGAAGGCAAGTTAAAAAACAGAAAGTTTCCGGGTAAATCGGAAGGGTTGGCAGGTATGCAACAGTCTTGGTGAGAATCCGCTTGATTATCACACCGTTCTCATGCTTAAATCGTTCGCACTCGTTTGCCGGATATATCCCAACATAATATGTTTATTCCATGAATAGCACACATCTGCGGCATCATTATGTTGTTAGCAACTCTCGGGACAGTATCACGTCTGTAAAGTATACTTGGGGTGGGGACAAAACATCACCGCCTCAGTTCCTAGAAGCGAGTTGGAAGCTGGCAGTCAATCACACCCTGCACCCTGCTGAGTTAACAAGTGCTAAGTGATCCTTGTTTTGGTGTGGAGAGGTTGCCAAACCACTTTCTTCTGTACTCTCTTCAGTCTTTACTCTCTCTTCGGGATGAGTGCAGTATTACATAAAATCAGCTCATGGTCCATATCACAGTTTAACAGATTCACAACTAAGTATTTTTATTTTCCACCTTTTTGATACATTAATTGCTTAAGGTAACTTATTGGATTGGTTAAAAGTGGTACATGTTTCGTATATCATTAACATCTTCAGCCACATAACACTGTTTAGATGAAAAATTCATATACTGACAAAGTATCAATGCCTGAGAGGAAGTGTCATTAAAGTTAACATAAGAAGATTAAATGACAACATTAAAAATAAAATACTCAAGAGAAAATATATAAATTCTTTCTGCAATTGAAAGCAGTTGTCAAGGAAACACTTGTACAATAGTCCATAGAGAATATGTCCTAATGAATATTCTTTTCTTAAAAAGTTCATGAAAAAAAAAGGCCAATTTATAAATAAAAAATTATACATTTATAAGTAATTGTCGAAATGAAGAAATCTAGATTTCATATTGTGGCTATTGCAGATGAAAATATTACTAATTCTTAGTTGTCAATTCTTTTTAAACCTGCTTTCCTCTGGAATGGTATCTCCTGTCTATTTTACGGTCTTGTGTAAGGCGAGGTCATCATGTTTTGTCCCCAAGTTTACCTATTTACACTGTGCGGAATGCATTTTTTCATTCGAGATGAGATGCCACTGAACACAGAGCCACATATGCATACACCTGGTAGACTTCTTTAGACAGTTCACAAATGTTAGAGCTACCTTCATCTGACATTCTTCAGTCATAGAAGACTGTGGACAATCAGATTTTGGTAAATTAACCTTCAAAACTGTGGTTTCAAATTATTATTGTTACCGGGGTTTCGTGGATCACAGAGAGAGGTGAAAGAAGGTGTGGACTTGAATGGGTCTAACTACGATATCAAAAATTAATTTAAAACTTTAAATAAAGGTTATATTTCTTTTCAGAAAATTAAACTTAACAACAGTGTATCAGGTACAGAGACAATTTTGATATAAAAATTGAAAACCCCAGAATAGGGAATTTAACCCATTTTGGGCCTCAAGCCCCTAATTTACAAATTTACAATGTCGCCAATGTAGCGTCAACTTTGACACCAGATTCCAGAGCATTTTGCTCCAACCATTACAATTACGGCCTTCGAAAGGCCCCACACAATCTATATATATAAAATAACTTGTACTGACTGACTGACTGACTGACTGACTGACTGACTGATTCATCATCGCCGAGCCGAAACTACTAGACATAAAGAAATGAAATTTTGGGCATAGATTCATATTAAGATGTAGATGCTCACTAAGAGAGGATTTTTGGATATTCCTTTGCTAAGGGGGTGAAAAGGGGGTTGAAATTTTAAAATGAGTGTATCTATATCTCAAAACTTTGAAAGTTTACAGATGTAAAAATTGGTATTTAGAATCTCCTTTAAAAATAAGGAAACACGTATTTTTTTGTTTCCAGAAAATCCCAATAGGAGGGGTGAAAAACGGTGAAAAAGGGGTTGAATGCCTTTAATCAGAATACCAGTACTTATATCTCTGAAACTGAACATATTACAGACCTGAAAATTGGTACTTTTGATCTCTTTTAAAAATAAACACGTACTTTTTTTGTTTTTGGAAAATCCAATTAATGGGAAGGTGAAAAGGGGGGTGAATTTTTAAAAACAGTGCATCTATATCTCAAAACTTTTAAAGTTTACAGATGTAAAAATAGGTATTTAGTATCTTCATTAAAAATACGTGTTTTTTTAATAAAAATAAAGAAACACGTATTTTTTTGTTTTCGGAAATTCCCAATAGGAGGGGTGAAGAGGGGTGAAAAATGGATTGAATGCCTTTAATAAGGATAATTACATCTCAGACACTGAAGATAGTACAGACCTGAACATTGGTACATTTGATCTCTTTTAAAAATAAAGAAACACGTATTATTTTGTTTTTGGAAAATCCAATATATGAAAGGGTAAAGAAGGGGATGAATTTTTAAAATGAGTGTATCTATATCTCATAACTTTTAACGTTTACAGACGTAAAAATTGGTATTTAGAATCTTCATTAAAAATAAAGAAACATGTATTTTTTGCTTTCGGAAAATCCCAATAGGAGGGGTGAAGAGGGGTGAAAAATGGGTTGAATGCCTTTAATGAGGATACTTATATCTCAGAATCTGACGATATTACAGACCTGAAAGCTGGTGTTTGGAATCTCTTTAAAAATAAAGAAGCCCGTATTTTTTTGTTTTTCGAAAATCCAATTAATGGGGGGTGGAAAGTGGGCGAATTTTTAAAATGAGTATATCTAGATCTCAAAACTTTTAAAGTTTATAGATGTAAAAATTGATATTTAGAATCTCCTTAAAAAATAAAGGAACACATGTTTTGTTTTTGGAAAATTCCAATAGGAAGGGTGGAAAAGGGTGAAAATGGGTTGAATGACTTTAATGAGGCTACTTATATTTCAGAACCTGAAAAATGGTGTTTGGGATCTCCTTTAAAAGTAAAGAAACACATATTTTTTTTTGTTTTTGGAAAACCCAATTCACTGGGGGGGGGGGGGGTGAAATGGCGGTGAATTTTTAAAATGAGTGTATCTATATCTCAAAACTGTTAAAGTTTATAGATGTAACAATTGGTATTTAGAATCTCCTTTAAAAATAAAGAAACACGTACTTTTTGTTTTCGGAAAATCCCAATGGGAAGTGTGGAAAAGGGTGAAAAATGGGTTGAATGCCTTTAATGAGGCTACTTATATTTCTGAACCTGAAGATGTTACAGACCTGAAAATTGGTATTTGGGATCTACTTTAAAAATAAAGAAGCTGGTATTTTTTCGTTTTTGCAAAGTCCAAATAATGGGGGGTGAAAAGGGGGGTGAATTTTTAAAATGAGTGTGTCTACATCTTAAAACTTTAAAAGTTTACAGATGTAAAAACTAGTATTTAGAATCTCCTTTAAAAATAAACACGTATTTTTTTGTTTTCTGTAAATCCCAACAGGTTGAATGCCTTTAATGAGGATACATATATCTCAGAAACAGAAGATATTAAAGAACTGAAAATTCGTATATGGGATCTCCTTTAAAAATAAAGAAACACGTATTTTTTGTTTTTGGATAATCCAATTAAAATGGCGGTTAAACAGGAGTGACAAATTGGGGTGAATTTTTCGAAAGACAATATCTACAGAATATCTGAGAAAGGTAAAATGTTACAGACGTAAAAAGTGGGTATTTGGAATTTTCTGTAAATGTAAAGTAACATAGGTGATTTGTTTTTGGAAACTCTCCTTAAGGGGAATTAAAAAGGGGTGAAATTTTAAAATGAGAATTTCTACAGTATATATCAAAAAACTTAATATGATACAGAAGTGAAAATGGTAATTTTTATCTGTATTAAAAATATAGAAACGTGTATTCTTAGTTTTCGGAAATACCACTTGGGTGGAGTGGGGGCAGGATGAAAGTGACTGAAAATGGTGTTGATTTCTTATAAAGGCTACTGATATCTCAAAAATGAAGATGTTACAGATTTGAAATTTGATATTTGGAATCTGCTTTAAAAGTAAAGAAACACGTATTTTCGGAAAATCCAATGAAGCGGGGGGGGGGGGGGGGGGTGAAAGAATTGAAAAAATTAATTGACTTAATTGTATGAGAATGCATACATCTAATAAAAATGAAGTTGTTACAGACGTGAAAGTGGTATTTGGATTTCCTTTAAAAACAAAGAAAAACGCGGTTTTGGGGGGGTGGGGAGGAAAAATCTTGCGGGGCGGGAGTGAAAAAGAGTTGAATTTCTTTCGCGGGGACACATAAATCAAAACTGAAGAACTTAGAGTCGTGATAATTGGTATTTAGAAAATCCTTTAGTATTAAAGAAACAAGTAAATTTTTGCCGGAAAATTCACTTGGGGGGGGGGGGGGGGAGTGTGAAAGGAAGTGAAAAAATTGAATTATTCGTATGAGGTTTCTTATATCTCAAAACTGAGGGTAATAGACGTGAACATTTGTGTTTGGAATCTCCTTTAAAAAAAGGAAACACGCCTTCTTCTAATTTTTTTTTTTGGGGGGGAGTAAATAAACTTAACGGCGGTGGGGTGTAAAAGGAGGTGAGACCAATTGATTTTACTGTTCATAATGTACTTATAACGAGCCTCCATTGCTCAGGCGGCCTCTCACAGCTGGGTTCCGTGGTTGAAATCCCGGTCACTCCATGTGACATTCGTGCTGGACAAAACGGAAGCGGGACAGGTTTTTCTCCGGATACTCCGGTTTTCCCTGTCATCGTTCATTCCAGCAACACTGTCCAATATTTCATTTCATTTGTCATTCATCGACCATTGCTCCAGAGGAGTGCTTCGGCAGCCGGCACAATTCGTATTGTCGCCGCTAGATGGGGCTTTATTCATTCAATTCCTGACCCTGTCGAATGACTGGAAACAGGCTGTAGATTTTCGATGTACTTATTCTGATCATAAACCGATCATTTTTTATCTTTCCTGCGTTCGATTTCAGCAGCCATCTTTTCCTTGGGAGAACGTTCTTAGATTACAGTAGACTCTCCTGGCATATAAATAATAATTTAAGCACATTTGAAATAAACGATAGGAATGAGATTGACCGTCAAATTGTTCACCTCTATAATAAGGTCAATAATGCACGGAAGTATGTCATTCGTTTCGCCAGAAATCCCGCACACTTGCCTACGCGCGACATTGGTGCTAGTCACATTGTGAACAATGACAATGGCAGCAGATGTAATTTACCGCCAAGTAGCGGTCTTGCATCTTGCTGTGGGGTCCAGAACATCTAATAATAATAATAATAATAATAATAATAATAATAATAATAATAATAATAATAATAATAATAATTTTTTGGACCGTCATAAAATTGTGCGGACCGCGCTGGAAACGGGTCCTAGCCTGGTAATGACCACGAATACAGTCCGGCCGCGGGTTCAGTATCCCCAAGGCACCCAAGACGACACCATGCCGGATCTCCTTCAGGATTTGATCCATAATAAAATTGCTTATAGGAAGAGATGGCAAAGATTTGGAGACCGCGTGGGATACCTGGACCTAGCCCGGGAATTTCGAAATCGATTGCTGGAAAGAAAGATTGAAAAGTGTGAGGAACTTTGCCGTAATCTCTCAGAAAACGAGTCAGATCGCGAATTTCGGAGGATTATTTATAAAACGTTAAGCATTCAATTATAAATTTCAGTATAATACCGTAGCGAAGCATGGGTATCTTGCTAGTATTACATGAATACCAGACAAGAGCTCACATGCTCTCCAAATTTAACAAAGGATACTGCACTCCCAATTTCTTACAGCCTACTCAAGGCAACTTTACACAAAAATCTTACAGTTTCTGGCCTCTCTAGGCCCAACCTACAATTTACAGTTTCTTTATACAGGGGTATCTAGTACCCATACTACTGGGCCTTCATGAAAAGGAAGAACAGTTTAAATTACTGGCCCAAACACAAAATGCATGGAGGCGTACACTTGCGGTCCTAGTAAACCAAGTATAAAACCCTAATTGGGCTCGCGGCCCGATGATACGGAGGGTAATCCCAAGCTACTGAGGTGGCCAGAATGAAAGGTTAATTTAATGCATTACAGGAAAAGAAGCAGTTACAAAATCATAGTCACCTCAAGATAAATTGAAGGGGAACTTGAGAGGGTAACGCACTCTCTATCCCCGATTTACAGTTAAAGACTTTATGAAGTTTTACATTAGCAAGAAGTAATTTACATTTTAGAAATCATACGGTTACATAGTTAAACGTTAGAACCTTCCCCTCGGATAAGTTTGCGGAGACAGCTACAAAGATAGAAAATTGGTGGCCATTACCTGGGCTGATGTACTGCCTGCTGAACACACACACTCAGTTATTCGACGATCAATAAGACAAGATAGCTTGAAAAAGCCGCAGCTTATATACCCGAGGGGATGATTGAAGAAGGCTCTGGACTAAATCCGGACACACCCTATCATTTTTATTGGATAGTTTAAAAGTTACAAGAAGCCTATTATTGCCTGAAAAATAATTGCAGAAAATTTCCCATTGGCCAGAGTCATAGCTGGTGCGATGAGAAGGAAGTGTTACAAACCTTGAAATATCAAAATAAAAGAAAGTTAATTTAGTTGAGAAAACATAAGAACACAAAATGTTTTTAAATCACTAGTTCTTCCACCGTGCACCAGACTGCATGACCAGTTTTTGTAAGGACATCTCTGGAGAAAAGTTCAGACTTCTTGCTGCACACCAAAACAAAAAATAAATAAATCCAGTCAGTTTAGGAAACTTTAAAATAACACAATACTCTGTTATATACGAGTGACATCTTCTGATTAATGTCCCAACTTCATGCGCTTCTTTTAAATGTGCGAGGTTGAGGTGTGCGTCCCGGTACAATTATTATTATTATTATTATTATTATTATTATTGTACCGGGAGGTACACCCATCCCGTTAATTCAAATGAGGCGCCTTGGAAATGCCATCTTAAGTCTAAAACTTGCACCAACTAGTGCAAGAAGTCTGAACTTTTGTCAACAGACGTCTCTACTAAAAAAACTGATGTTATGCCCTGTGGTGTGAATAGGAATTATTAAAATTGTTAAGTAATTTTTAAATTTTAAGGTTCACTACACTGAGTTGATGATTCTTTGTTTTTGGTGCATCAAAGTTTGCAACACTTCTATCCCTTCCCGCCAACTTTGGATGCTGGCCAGTAGAAAATTTTGTATATTTATTTTTCAGTCAATCAAAAGATGTCTAGTATTTATTTAATTACCCAATAAGAATTGGGGGTGTGTTGGGCCTTAGCCCAGAGCTCTCTAGAACCTTCTTCTCCAGTATAAAAGCTGGCACATTTTTTGACCAAGGGGTCTTATTCATCACTCCAGTCTAGTGTGTGTGTGTCTGTTTATAAAGGAGGCGGGGAGCCTCGTCCATCGCAGAGCAATTCATCAGTTCCAGGTAATGGCAGTCCTATTTAAGTGATAGTCTTTGAAAACTAGCTCGAGGGGAAGGTTTCCAACCTGTACTAGTACCCTGCAACTAACAAAAGAACCTGCGCAAAGCTCACTTCCCCGCGCATTCTCTCCAAGTGGATGTCTGACATCGTAGGGAGTAGTGGAGGGGGTCACATGCTGTCTGGCCACTGTACTGTGCACACTGTGAAGCGCGGTTACACAAGAGTTTCACTGTCACTTCTGTATCCGTTTTAGCGCTCTTGTTGTTTTGTCAGTTTTATTCACATTTCTTTCCTTAGTTGTAGTAATTGTAGTCCTATAATTCCTTTGCGTATAGCGTGTACTGTATTGGTAAATGTTTTTATGTATATAGTGTTAAACAGTGCTACCTAGCGACCTTCAAGGGTCATTACTCATTACGGAGCACATTAACCAGGTGAATAAACTAAATTCTTGACTGTGTAAAAAACAGAATTAGAAGTATCGGCAGTTGCGCAACTGGTATGCCAACACACACACACATCTAAAGCCGCTCAGCAGCCCAGTCTTTCAGCTATATAGTGTTGTGTACCATGTTATTCTAGTGAAAGTGTCATTTGAATGTACAGTAGTTATGGCTGCTACTTCGAAGTCTGGTAGCAAATCTGGGTGGCCTATAAGGGGACAAGCCAGAGAAATAGTATATAATGTAGCTGCTCGCTTACGAGAACAGAAAACAGTTCATAAACTGAATTATAATGTAGTGGCTTCAACAAGTGAAGCAACAGGGGTTTCAAAATCACTGGTGAAACGTATTTTAGCGGAAGGGAAGACGTCTATGGCCAAGGGTCGTTCGCATTTTTCTACACCTGATGGCAAGAAAACAGTCCACAAGAAAAGGATCGAAACAGACGACTTCAAAAAAGACGTGATACGTCGGAAAATACGCGAATTTTACGTGATGAAAAAACTGTACCTACACTGGACAAATTGAAGCGTGTGTTAAAATCGGAAAAGATACATGACTGTAGCAGAGAGTATCTTCGACGGTTATTTTGTGTTGTTCATATTATGTCCTCTGTGTGTACGCTTATTGGAACAGTATATTTTTATTTTTTTTTATTTTTAAAAATATGGTTTACAGCTTGGGTATTGTAAGTAGTTCCATTTAACTCATTGCTTAATACTTTTGGCCACTTTACATTTACTTTCCGTGGTTTCCCCATTTTCACACCAGGCAAATGCTGGGGCTGTACCTTAATTAAGGCCACGGCCGCTTCCTTCCAACTCCTAGGCCTTTCCTATCCCATCGTCGCCATAAGACGTATCTGCGTCGGTGCGACGTAAAGCCCCTAGCAAAAAAAAAAAAAAAAAAAAAAAACATTTACTTTCGTTTTTTTTAATTGCATTGCGTTTCCGGCTTTAATGAAAGAATAACCTCAATCGAAGAGCCTGACTGCAGCTACTTGCAGTATGTGTTAACGCCAGCTTGACAGCCGGCTGCGCGTGTGCTTGTCCTTGATTCGTCGGGTAACATCGGGATGAACCAAAACAAGCTGCGCGAACCGATGTAGCCGAGGGTTCTTTTGTTTGTTGTCGGTTAATAATGTAACTTTAATTTTCTAAACTGTAACTTTCAAACAAGTCAATAAAACTTAGCCAAAATCAGGGAATAGAGAGCGTGATACCCTCTTGTGTTCCCTTTCAACTTTTTTTTTTAGGTGACTGTGATTTTGTAACCTGTTTCAGTTTGAAATCTTTGTAATTTAAATTTTCTCTGTATCTAGTCACCTCGGTAGTTTAGGCTTAGCCTCTGTAACTTCGGGCCAAAAGCCCAAATAGGGTTTTAATCTTTTAATTGCAAATTTCAAGGAGTGCAAGTGTCTGGCTCCATATCATTTTGATTTTTGGACCAGTAACTTTAACCTGTTGTTTTCCACAAAGGCCTGGTAGAATGGGTATTCGATACCCCTGTAAAATTCAATTTCATTCTTTTATATGAAGGGGTTAGACTCTTGAGTGTCTAAGACAGTGAATACTGTTTGTATTGTAAAATGTAGGTTGAGCATTTGACAGGCCTGGACCTTTCTGGAACTAGGTTTCCAAGTATAAAATTGTAATAGAGCAAAGATGCTCCTTCTCTGTAATGGTTAAATGGTGCCTTTGGAAGACTGGTGTGGTATCATGTTTGGAGAGTAGCCTCCTAGATAATTTTGTGGGGCAAATTGGGCTCTTGAAACATTGTATATTTTGAATACTCTGTACAAGAAATTGGGAGGTTCGTCTCCTTGACTGTGTTTTTTTTTTTTAAGGAGCCGCAGCGTTCATTGAGAATGTATAATTAGGGAGCTTCGAGCTCAAGGTTGTTGTTATTTGATATTCTAAAATTGTTACCCTATCTTATGTACTTTTGTACCTGAATTATAAAGTTTGTCTTTGAAAAAAGCAAAAGATAACCAAGAAAAGAAATATAATGCTAATTTTAAAGTTTTTAATTACTGTAATATTTTGACTGTCTGAGATAGACCCATTCATGCCCACACCTTCTTTCACCTCTGTCCACCACGGTGTCCCCGGAACAATTATTATTATTATTATTATTATTATTATTATTATTATTATTATTATTAAGTCATCAAATTTGGTATATTATTTTTTATAAACTGTAAAATAACACAAGTTTTATATAAAATAAACACTAGTGAGTGAGAGCCTTCCAAATTGAATCACTGTTTAGGCTACACCTGTAGTAGGCCACACAGTGAAAATTTATATTTCGCAGGTGTTGGAGTGTTAATATGAAAATGTACATGTATTATTGATAATGAAAGACAGGATTTGTTCATATATATTACATTTGTTTGTACTTCTCTATGAATTCCACCAACCTTGAACTGCACTGGCGGAAAAAAAAATCCAAACCCCATGAAATAAGGAATGTAGAATATGGAAATTTTGGCAATATATTTGTCGAGGTAACATTTAATTGATTAAAGGTACAAGATTAAAAGCTTTCTCAAATATGCCATGCTGGTCCATTAATAACCGGTGTAATCGCTTGGCTATTGAATGCAGGCATGCAGACGTGCATGCATTGTGTCATACAGGTGCTGGATGTCAGCTTGTGGGATGGAGTTCCATGCCTGTCGCACTTGCTCGGTCACTACTGGGACGGTTAATGCCAGTTGTGCATGATGCTGGAGTTGTCGTCGAATGATATCCCATACGTACTTAATTGGGGACGGATCGGGGGATTGAGCAGGCCAAGGCAACGTTGACACTCTGTAGAGCACGTTGGTTTTGCATTATCCTGTTGGAAAACACCCTTGGGAATGCTGTTCATGAATGGCAGCACAACAGGTTGAACCACCAGACGGACGTACACATCTGCACTCAGGGTGCATGGGATAACCACAAGAGTACTCCTGCTGCCATAGAAAATTGCTCCCCAGACCAGAACTCCTGGCATAGGTCCAGTGTATAGACACTGCAGACAGGTGGAATACAGGCGCTCACCTGGCCTCCTCCTAAGCAACACACGGCCATCACTGGCACCAAGGCAGAACTGACTTTCATCGGAAAACACAACGGACCTCCACTCCATCCTCCATTGAGCTCTCATTTGACACCGCTGAAATGGCAGTCTGTGGTGGATTGGGGTAAGTGGAATGCAGGCCGTCTGGCTCAGAGCTGTCCTTCAGGTATCCGATTTCAAACAGTTAGTTGCGTCACTATGGTGCCAACTGCCACTCGAATTGCTGCTCTAGACGCAGCCCACTGCACCACAGCCATACGGCGGTCCTTCCTCTCGGTGGTGCTACGGGGGGCGACCGGAGCCTGGTCTATTTGCGAGCGTACCTTCTCGTGACCACTGCTGCCAGCACACATGCACAGTGCAGACATTCCTGCCACGTCGTTCTGCAATAGTGCGGAAGGAAAATCCACCTTCACATAGCCCTATTATATGGCCCCGTTCAACCGCAGTGAGCTGTTGATACTGGCCTCTTCGTCGTCATAAATGCATTCTTGACCCACTCACAGTTACCATCCAATCTCACAGATAACGCTCTCGCATAGTGCAGTCCATATTTAAAGCAAACCTGATGTTTAATGTCATGGGGCCACTATTAGCACCATGCTAATGCTGTTTGTGGGAAATCTTTCAAATGTATAAACACGCCTAACAATGTTCGTTAATCTAGCACAACCCCTTCTTAGTGTTCGGAAGTTTTTTCCTGCCAGTATATCTGTATCAAAAGTAAATACATCTTCATCATAATTTCCCCTTATCCAGCTTCTGTTAATTTGGGGCATCAAAAGTAAATGCATGTGGGTTAATTAATCTTTTCTAAGTGACCAGTGGTCTGGCAAAAGAATTGCAGAAGTTTGGAAGAGAACATCTTGAAATACTTGGATCATTAATTAAGTTCCAATATTGTTTTCTGACTGGGTGAATTGCAGTTTATGTGATAGGTGTGCATTTATTTTTGAGACAGTACAGTATGTATTCATGAATTGTGAAACTGGTGATCTAGAATACTCTCTTGTTATTCCTTTTTCATGATTACTTTTATCATTGTTATAGGTTGAAACAATAAGAGCCGTTTTGAAGAAGGAACTAGATCTTCCGATTGTTGAGATTGGTGATGAGTCAGCAAAGTTGGATGGTGGAGATGTTCTCTTCACAGGTGAGTGCTTGTCTCTAGTTTTTGTAGTTAGCAGCAATATGGTTTCCCTTTTGCATCAGCATCTTCAACATGAATAAATCCAGATCCACTCCAGGCATTGGTTAGCATTTGTTTGAACCATGAACTGTTCAGGTATCTGAAGTTTGCTGTATTTGTAATTTGTTCATTACTAGTAGACCATGTGAATGACTTTTGTTGGCACTTCTAGCTTTGTTAAGAATTACTTTTCTCTTGGGCCTGTAGTTTTTGACACAGTTGAACTTGTTTACAGACTTATTTTTTTGTTTGTCTAAGTTTTCTCTCTTTGTGATTTTTCTGTAAATAGTACTCATACTTGATATGTTTACCCCTCAAACTAAATAGTCTAGGCTACCTAAAAATAAATCTTCCTTGGTTAAATAAAATTATTTCATCTCTATTTCAGATGAAAGTTTGAGAACGTTTTGGTAATATTCTTACCTCTTTGACATGTTGTTTCTTGCTGGAACAAATATTGTATAACCTTCTCTGATCCGAAGATATGAAGCATTCAGTAAAAAATAATGATCTGGCTAATAATTACTTGTTATATTTGTTGCATTTTTGTGGAAAAGTGGATTGTTACTCAGAGTGCCCGATTAATCTTAACAGAGCAAAAAAAGTAGTTAGTTTGATGATATACCGTGAAATGAAAACAGGGTGTATGAATGCATTGTGACTGTTGAAGTAATTGGAAGGCTTTCTCTACTGTTGTGAATCATGGATCAATTAACAGTATTCCTTTTGGAGAGGCACAATTGATAGGGACCTGAAAAAATAGCATTTGCGATAAATGCAAATTTTTGAATCTTGTACTGAATCCAAGCCTACGGTAATTCTAATGTGGAAGAAAATCATTCTTACACATAAAAAGAAGTGCGACAAAATGCCAATTTTGACCCAAAATGCAAAATTAGTATGAATATGCAATTTTGGTGTGAATTATGTGAAAATGTGCTATTTTACTGGCGAAAACATATTTCGGCAAAATCATCAGAAATACTCAAAAAAAGATGCATAAATCTTTCGACCGTTCCAATCGATGAAGAAAAGTAGCTGATCGATTGCTGCTTGCCGACTTCAATCGATATTTACAGTGGGAATAGCAAGGGGAATAAGACCTGTATCGATTATTATCGCAATGTAAATCGAGTGTCACGGAAATAACGACATAGACGCAGCGTTGTTTTCCTGTTGTTCAAAATTGAAGCTAGTGAAGAGTAGAAAGTCGAGCGATTGTTTAGGTTATGGGGCGCACGAGAAAAACTGCGCACGAAAGGGCCCAGCAGTATGCAAAGATGGTTTATATGCTATAGACTCAGGGACAGTGTTTTGCATGTATTGTAATTGCGGAGTTGGGTGGGAAAAAAAAAAAGCATTGTGAAACATGTTAAATCTGAAAAACACGTGAGTAAGCGACGTGATAACGAAAGTTCAACCCCTACTGCTAGTATGTCTCAAAGAAAGCAATCTTCTGTGCTTACACAGTTAGATAGTTGTAAACGATGAAAAAATTTCCAGAGATAACTTCTCGAAACGCACAGTTGAAATATTTGCCAAAGCAAATATACCTCTGGAAAAGCTGGAAAGCAAAGAGCTAAGAGCCTGGATTACTGAGTTTTCAAATGAAGAGCTGCCATATGTGAGAGCTCTATGTGAAGTATATTTACCGGGTAAGTTTCGATTTCATTGATCGGGAACGGTTTAGGTATTAAGACATCGAAACCATGCGCAAAATTGAAGGATACCGAATTTGAGTGCGATTTCCATATCAAACTATCTTACCCATACCCAATTGATCCAGTAATTTTAAATTATTTTGTTATAATTTGAGGTCTTTGTTCCTTTCTAGAATTAGCATCTGACCACCAGAAAAGAACAGCAGAGGCTCTAGTGGGGAAGAACAACAACATACTCTGTGATGAAACTGCAGATAGAATGGGCCGTTGTGATTTTATCATCATATTTCGAGCCCCAGCCGGATCGAAAAGAGAGCTGCACGTTGTTTCTGTGAACTATCTTGATGCAGGAAATGCTACAAACTGCTCTCGTGCTGTTTTAGAAGCTCTGCACAGTTATAGTGTACCATATGATGCAGTTAAAGTGTTTGTTAGTGACAGTGCCCCGTACATGACCCGGTGTTATGAAACATTAAGTGTGGTCATAGGGAATCATTTAATGCATGCACAGTGCTGGGCATATAAGATCAACTTGGTTGGCAATAGTTGGGTCACAGTGATGACAGATTTAAATCCTGCGGTTGCGATGGTAAAGTTTGCATTTTTGAACACAAGAAAGCGAAAATAGAATTATTTACAATTCTTAACATCAAAGTATGGTGCTTCAAAGGAAGAAAATCTTTATCCTGCTCTTAACCCGATGGAATAGCTGGTTGCAGACTGTCTTCTATTTGAGTGCTTACTTTACTGATGTTGCATTTTTCAAGATGTCCGACACGAAAGACATCAACAACTGTGGCATTAAGAATCTGACTGATCTGAGTGACCGAGAAGTGAATAGGCTTCACTCCCACATGGTTTTTGTCACAGATCATGCAGTTGGATTGGTTGACCTCCTTACTGAACTTGAAGGCGGTCTGTATCCTACCTCTCATCTCCTTTACCCCAAACTGCATAACCTTGACGCCAGTTTTACCTTAATTTGTGAGGGGAATTTTTCTGCAGCAACTAATGATGCTTTGATTAAGCTCACTCCTCTACAGCAGGCTGCATATAGAGACACATTTGTCAAAGCTGCTCATTCTTCACAGTGCAAGCTAGCCACATTGAAAGCTAAAGACCCCAACCATAAGTATTTTGTGTCAATTTCTCAAGCTTTGTATCCAAAATATATAATTTTGAATAATACTGATAAATTAGATGAGCTTGAGAAATTGTTTGGAGTAACAGATCTCTCACGAAACAATATCTGGTCTGGTTATTGTTTTCTGAAACATGCAATTCAAACCCAGATTAAAGAAAGTGAAAAATGGGATGTAATGCTTTCATTAACTGCAGTTCAGTCAGAGTTCAGCATATATGCTAAATACTGTCTTGAGTTGTTGTGGACCCCAATGAACAATGTAGATAGCGAGCGCATGTTGTCTCATTACAACACAGTGGTTACAAACAGACGGTGCAATTTGAAAAAAGGCAATGCCAAATTACTGACAATGCTTTCGTTAGAACAATGAATTTGTATTATGTGTGAACCAAGGACAATAATTGCACTTCATAAACTTGGAATCATTAAAATTAATAATACCATACGATTATTTTAACTTTGTAAATAGATGCTAATTTTGGAAAAAAAAAATGTTAATTTTGGAAAAAATAGATGCTAATTTAAAAACAAATAGATGCTAATTTTTCAGGTCCCTAAAAATTGAGTAATCATACAAGGTCAGGTTATGAAGTCTCATAGGAGAAGAGAGTTTCACTCATTGTCTTATCATTTCTAATATTCGGATCATTCCAGCCTCAGTGATGTGTTGCAGGCCAGTAATGAAAATGTCAGGGTTTCATGTTCAACAAAAGCTTTACCATTTTCAGATTTTCAGCCGAATATTACCTATTGTCAACGGAACAGTGGTGGTTCGTGCATGAAAGGCTTCTGGGTACCGCCCCGCCGCCTTTTCAAAAACATTTAACATTATTTCATTCTGTAATTGATTGCATAGCGAGATGGACAAATGTAGCGAAGCTGAACTTATGTAGTGTGCTATTCATTTATACATTTTTTTAAAAATTATTATTTCTGTTTTGAAGGAAATGGCAAAGACTTTCAAACTGTGCCTGCTGTCCAGCAAGCATGATGTTTTCTCTTTTGCCTTGAGGCGCTCATACTGTGGCAGGAGAGCCCTCAGTAGGTCCCTAGGCTTAGCAAATATGCAGGGTGAAGGAAGAGCCTGGAAGGACGATGTTGGCTTGTCAGGGGAAGGAGGAGTGCAGGCGGGTGTATGGTCTGTCCAGCAGAGCCCTCAGTAGGTTCTTTGACTTTTAACAAGTGTGTGGGGTGTGGGGTGTGGGAGGAGCCTGGAAGGACAATATGGGTTTGTCAGGGGAAAGAAGAGTGCAACCGGATGTAAGCGCGGATCAGTGGTGTCTTCACCAACATCGCTAACCACTTACCAGTGTACCCAGGCTTTTCACCCCATGTCTTACATTAATTGTGGTTAGAGATTAATTCCAAAACATTTTACAAAACAATGAATTCCATTATAGTGGCAGTTTAAACAATCCAGTTCTATAAAAATGCTAAAATAAAGATTCAGAATGTAACCATAACGTGACAGCACTATTTGTATTGTGGTCAAATAGTTAAATACGCTGTTATGCTCTCAAATTTGAACAAGGAAAGAGAAATTCGGGAGTGCACTGTTTATTTGTTTTCATGAATGTCGTTATCACTTGTGATTGTGGTCAGTGAAAGAGTGCAGTGCCATAGTAGTCGGGATTGCACTAGTTGCTAGCCTGTTAATGTATGTGCATAAATTCCATTGTAGCGTAGTTAATTAGGCTAATTAATTAATGTTATAGTGCAAGCAACTCCACCATTGTCCAGTCCCAAGTCCAGAATGGGAAAGGAGGAGGGTTAGCTGGCTTGGCAAACAGCTGTAAAAACTGCTAACGCAGAGTGTTGAGCGGCGGTAAATAACTCGACCCCCCCATAGGGGCCAACGGCTTTGGGCAGATGGGCCCCTTTGGGTGGGGTGATGGTCCCCTCAGTGTAGGAAATGACTCTGGAACCAGTCATCTGTGTTTTTGGCCTAACGGCAAAATGGACGGAGAAACCACCTCCTTGTGGTTCTACATGGTCGTGGAAGCGGATGAGGTCATGTCAGACAGACTGGCTTTGAAGATGCAAGTCAGTGGTATTTAGAGTCTGTGGCAGTCCGTTGCAGTTGTGGTACTAGAACTTGCACGTCATATTATTTCATTTGTGCTGCAGGGTATGGGTCATGAGATCATAGTGAGTGGGTCGCTTTCTTGCAAGCTGCGATCCACCTTAAGCAAAATCCCGCTCATGGCACTTTTTCCTGCTGTCACGCCCTTCAACTCATGTCCAGTGGCGATGGGATAATAATAATAATAATAATAATAATAATAATAATAATAATAATAATAAATGGCATCTGTATAGGCTTGGTGGAGGTAGGTTTTCAGGTGAAACTGGGAGCCTCCAATTCGCACCTGCACGTTGGCAGCAGATGTGTTATGATCGTCTTTCTGAGATCCCGTGACTACTCAAGAATTCGATCCTGTATCTGTGTTTGAGCAGGTCTATTGAGGATCACCACTGCCTACCCTGAATGGGGAAGGCCCTAGAAAATGTGGGCTAAACATCGGTAGTCACACTCTGAGCCAGCTGGGAGGCCACACCCAGCAGGTTACCCCTTATGCAGTCTAAATACGAAGATTACCAAACTTTGATTATAGGAACCTAGAATGTTCAAACCTTACTTGATTTGAAAGACAATAACAGACCTGAGAGAAGAACAGCGCTCGTCACCCATGAGCTTGGACGAATGAACATTGATATTGCTGCCTTAAGTGAAACCAGACTGTCTAGCGAAGGTGAACTTACAGAGTTCAGCTCAGGTTACACAATCTTCTGGAAGGGAAAAGATGAGGGAGAACACCGCATTCATGGTGCTGGATTTGCTGTGAAGACCACATTGGTGAATGATTATCAGCTAACTCCAACCGCTGTCAGAAAAAGAATTATGACTCTCCGAATCCCACTCTCTGGAGCTAAATCTTAGACACTCGTCTCCACATATGCTCCCACCTTGGACGCTGATGTAGAAGCTAAAGGCCAGTTCTACAACCTGCTGAGCACTACCATCACCAAAGTACCACCAAGAGACAAGCTCTTACTACTTGGCAATTTTAATGCCAGAGTTGGTAAAGATCACCAATTATTGAGCAATGTAATGGGAGAACATGGACTTGGCAACTGTAATGCCAATGGTCTAGTGCTCCCTGGTTTATGTGCTGAACATGAACTCTTTATTACTAATATTCAGTTCCGCCTGCCTAATCTCTACGAGACCACTTTGATGCGTCCTCGCTCAAAGCACTGGCCCATCCTTGACTACCGTATTTACATGCGTATTAGACCCCCTTTTTCCCCCACATTTACAGCCAAAAAAAAGTAAGAGGGGGTCCAATATGTGATAACCTCAAACTTTGTGCAGTGAACACATGACTTTTAGGGTATAAAGAGCTATAAATTGTACATGTAAACATTCAACACTGTTCTTTAACAAACGTATGAATGTATTCTGAGTTTTACTGGCTATTTCTGTTGGAAAGCAGTATTTCTAAACTTAAAAAGAATAAATGGTGAACACATGACTTTTAGGCCTACATATAAAGTAAATATAGTCAGTTTTCATTACTCTTATATCACATCATTCATTTCATCTCATTCTCTTCTCTGATGGGGTTGATGTCAGAAAGGGCATCCAGTCGTAAAAACTCGCTACGAAGATTCGTCTCACTTCATACTCGACCCCGTAGAGAATAGGAATAAGGGTATCGTATTATGCAATATTAATTCAAAAGAATGTAATGGCAGTCATTTGTGTCTGTCAGTTAAGCAGTGGGCCTACCACACAATAAACCTGATCACTGCTTTCATTTGCATTATCATTGTCTTGTGCCGCCATCCACCAATTTCCCTGCTACCAGCGTGTCGTCATTCCAAATGATGTCATCTTTATGGCAATAGTGAGTGTTTAAGATCCCATCTGTTTGCAATTTAACAAAATAGTTTACCGGGCGAGTTGGCCGTGCGGTTAGGGGCGCGCAGCTGTGAGCTTGCATCAGGAGATAGTGGGTTCGAACCCCACTGTCGGCAGCCCTGAAGATGGTTTTCTGTGGTTTCCCATTTTCACACCAGGCAAATGCTGGGGCTGTACCTTAATTAAGGCCACGGCCGCTTCCTTCCCACTTCTAGGCCTTTCCTATCCCATCATCGCCATAAGACCCATTTGTGTCGGTACAACGTAAAACAAATAGCAAAAAAAAAGTTTCGTTCCCGGCTTGAGTCCAGACAGTGAGCATCTATTCGCAAATGGTTTCAGGAGATGGTCTCTGTTATTCCCATTTGGTGCATGTTGTAGAAGCCACCACTTTTGAATAAAGCTGTGCTGTAAAAAGCGTGCCAACCCACCAGCTGATAACTATTATAGCGTATGTTACGAGTTGTACTTCTGAATGAAATACATAGTGATTGGAAGCATTCTTTAGATAACTGCGGCTATTGAAAGCCAGGCCTTTAAAGTATATTTCATGCTTGTTCTATACATTTATCACATCAGGATTCACCTAAATAGCTGTAAGTGAGATAATGAGAAATTTTCTTGTGAGGCACAACTGGTGGGATTTCAACAGGACATAGCAGATCAATTGGATTCAGGAGGTCAGTTAGATTGCATAGCCATAGATCTTTCCAAAGCCTTTCATAGAGTGGAACATGGAATATTATTAAAGAAAGTGGAGGGAATAGGATTGGATGTAAGGGTTATACGTTGGATAAAAACATTTCTAAATTCAAGGGTTCAGAAAGTCAAAATAGGAAATAATGTATCACAGGAAGAGAAAGTTTGGAAGGGAATTGCACAGGGTAGTATAATCGGTCTGTTACTTTTCTTAATATACGCAAATGATTTAGGGAACAATATAACATCAAAAATAAGATTGCATGCAGATGGCATAATTGTTTATAGGGAAATAAATAACATTGAGGATTGTTCAGAATTACAAAGGGACCTTCAGAGTATCCAACAATGGGTTGAAGAAAATAATATGAAGGTTAATGGAGGCAAATCAACTGTTACAACTTTTACAAACAGGAGCTTTAAAACTGAATTTGAATATACTTTGGATGAGGTAGTTATCCCAAAAGATGGCAAGTGAAAATACTTAGGTGTGAGATTTGAAAGTAATTTGCACTGGAAGGGTCATGTTGATGACATTGTTGGGAAAGCATACAGATCGTTACATGTCATAATGAAGCTACTTAAAGGATGCAATAAAGAATTAAAAGAAAAAAGTTACTTAAATATGGTTCGTCCATTATTGGAGTGTGCAAGCAGTGTTTGGGATCCTCACCAAGAATACCTAATAAAAGAAGTAGATAGTGTGCAGAGGAAAGCAGCAAGATTTGTAACAGGGGATTTCAGGAGAAAGAGTAGTGTATTGGAAATGTTAAAGGAACTTGGGTGGGAAACTTTAAGTAAGAGAAGGGAAAAAATTAGACTTATAGGATTATATAGAGCCTATACAAGAGAAGAAGCATGGGGAGATATCCGTGAGAGGCTTCAGTTGGAAAATAATTATATTGGCAGGACAGACCACAAGTATAAAATTAGAAGGAATTTTAGCAGAAGCGATTGGGGTAAATTTTCATTCATTGGGAAGGGTGTGAAGGAGTGGAACAGTTTACCAGGGGTAGTGTTTGATCCTTTTCCACCGAGCTCGATAGCTGCAGTCGCTTAATTGCGGCCAGTATCCAGTATTCGGGAGATAGTAGGTTCGAACCCCACTGTCGGCAGCCCTGAAGATGGTTTTCCGTGGTTTCCCATTTTCACACCAGGCAAATGCTGGGGCTGTACCTTAATTAAGGCCATGGCCGCTTCCCTCCCACTCCTAGCCCTTCCCTGTCCCATCGTCGCCATAAGACCTATCAGTGTCGGTGCGACGTAAAGCAACTTGCAAAAAAAAAAGATCCTTTTCCAAAATCTGTACAGATATTCAAGAAGAGAATAAACAGCAACAGAGAAATTAAATGAAATGTTAGGGGGCATTCGACCAGTGCAGGTTATTGTAAATAAAAAAATGTGTGTGAATAAATTAATTCCATCCCCTGATCTAAGGAGTTTGGACAGCCAAAGTAGGGGACTGCCTGTAGGGGTGAAGTACAGTGGGGACTTCGAGGGCCCTGGGACTGTTACGGTAGCTGTGAAGGCCCTTCAGGAACTCTGAAAAGTGGTGGCAAAAGGGGCTCTGGTTAAGACACAGCAGGTCGTTATGCTACTTAGGTTCCAGAATGGGTAAAATAAATAAATAAATAAATAAATAAATAAATAAATGCAATGTAAAGTTTAATCTTATACCAGTTGTATAGTATCATTTGAAGTAATTCCACATACTGTATATCAGTTGACTATATTTGTAAGTAGTGCAGGAGATATTATAAGTAGAATTTTGTAAACAATATAAATTTATTAAGGATGAGCTGTGTGTTTAATAGAAAAAATTATTAGCGTAAATTGTATAATATTGTATTATAGGAAAAAAATTTTCTCTTGTTGATTTAATATTTAGTGCTTGACAGTAATGTATTTTAGTGTACCATTTGCCACCGAGGTAGACACCTCATTTGCAAATAAAGAGATTTTGATTTGATTTGATGAAGAGAGACCGCATTGTTTAGGTTAGGTGCCAGTATGCTACTAAGTGGCCGGTTAGTGTCAAAGTTCCACGACGGAAAGAATAAAAATAAATAACAAGAAAGCTTGCCTTTGCTGGCAGGACCTAGTGTTTACAGTGCACTATGTCTTCTGGTATGGGCTAGAGTAATTTTGTTACTTTCATTGATCTGTCTCTGTCGTATACTTGGCTTTGACAATATGAAAGTGACTGAGGTATGAGTGATGCTAGTAATGCCATTCCTTCTGCAGCCAGTCCCTGCTATGAATGGTGTGAAAATGTTGCTTATAGGGTCGGTTGGTGCATGCATTTCAGTGGGCTTGGCAGACTGGTATGTAACAGCAACTTCTGGCTCGGTGAGGAAAGCAACGGGAAATTACCTCACTCCTCATTTCCCTAGTACGCCTCTTCAGTGATGCCTAGGCCATCTATGACAGCTGATGGTGGAGCTGTTGAGGATCCAACAAGCCTTAGGGCTGAAACTGAACATACACACATAACAAGAAAGCTTGTCGCATTTATGGGTATCTACAGGTGTGGCGATAATGCATTTTATTATCATAATGTTTAATTTTGCACGTTCGTTGCCTCCATATTTTTTTTTATTGACGCATAGTATGTTTTGTTTGGTGTCCCCGAAAATCGTAAAAGTAGTTAGTGAGGACATGAAATCAATATTATTATTATTATTATTTAGGTACGTTGGTGAGTAAAACAATTGTTATGATCGGATTGTTTTTATTGCGTTTTAAATCTGCTTCTCTCCAAAGACTACATAGGCTGTATTGGCCCGAGTTACGAGATATTAAACGATCACTTGCCTGCTATATTGATAGCAACAAACGTGAATATTTTTAAACTAAAGTAAACTCATTTCCTCATCCCGAGGTGTTGCATTCCCCAATGGAAGGGAGCTGCACGTACCATTTTTACTGCATATCAACTTTCTTGCCATTCTTAAATCTCTGGCAGTACAGTACCAGGAATCAAACTCAGGCCCCTGAGAACGGCAGCTAATTGTGGTAACCATTACGCTGGCGGACATTCTTAACTACAAAAACAGACATATAGCATGACTGACGAGTGCTTTAATTGCGCAGGTCGGACACAAAACTGTTTTCTCCTATTTGTACGATGTCATCAGATCATCAATAGGTCTACGCTACGGAGGCGACATTTCTTAACTACGAAACACAGATGTACCACATGACTTTGACGCGTGTTTTAATTGCGCGGGTCGTACGGACAAAACTATTCACAAATTTGTGTGAAGTCATCGGAACTGCAGTATGGTTTGTACCCACTTTGAAGTGGAATCGTTCTTCTCTGACGAATTACGTTGGGGGGGTCTTGTATGCCAGATTATTTTCATTTTTCTTTGTCCCAAATAACCAAGAGGGGTCTAATACATGAGTAAATACGGTATAATATCACCAGGCAGTGTGCCAAAAATATATCCTTGTTACAAGGACCGCAACAAACGTTCATGACTGCTGTACAGATAATATGCTCCTTTTATGCAGGGTGAGAAGCTCAGTCTGTCGCAAACCAAAAAGATCCATCCACAACCTGCCCAGTAAGAAATTCGATACTTTTTTTATTTATTTATTTATATATTTATTGGTGATAAAAGGTCCCATGAGCCTCTGGCTCGTGATAGGGACAATACAGTACATACTTTTTTAAGGCAACACAATAATTACATTTCATATACAATGGCTTTTCTGTAAAGTGACAAGTAATTTTTTTTTTTTTCTTTCTTTTTACATGTTTGGATCATAATTTTTCAGAAGTATATTCAGATATTGCATGGCTGTAATATACTAAATATGGACAATATATATATTATTGTATTAATTAAAGCAAGTTATATAGAGATTATATTAAGATATCTGTAAAAGAGTAATATTCCTTCAGTTTTTTCGTAAAACATATAATCGACTAGCTGATGTACCCGTGCTTCGCTATGGGATTCTCAGAAAGACTGACTTCTTGATGGTTTTCCTAACTGAATTCAACGTAGGTCATCACAAAAACGTCAGTAGGAATGTAGCGATTGAAAGCAATGTTATCATATAAAATACTCGATCAAATGAAAAACCGCACACTTTCTCACTTTCAACGAACAGTACTACGGTGCCGATCTAAGAGTCCAAAGTTCCAGAGCTGGAATAACCAGGTCGCAGACTGCCGTGAACACTCCTCTGTCATTGTTCCGTTAAATATGCACACTACTCATTCCAATCAGTGCCTCAAAGTAGGGATTGAATAGCTCGAGTACTATGATGAACCAGTGTGTTACGTACCAGATATATCAGAAAATGTATGAACCAGAGGAATGGCATGCTAAAGAAGAAAGTTATCTTACTCCCCAGCTACTTCCCGCCAATATACAGGCAGGCTGTTACAGTCGATACGACCAGGCGAGTCGCCCGTGTGGTTAGGGGCGTGCAGCTGTGAGCTTGCATCCGGGAGATAGTGGATTCGAAACCCACTGCCGGCAACCCTGAAGATGGTATTCCGTGGTTTCCCATTTTCACACCAGTCACACCAGGCTGTACTTTAAAGCCAAGGCCGCTTCCTTCACACCACTATTCATTTTCTATCCCATCGTCGCCATAAGACCTGCCTGTGTCGGTGCGACGTCAAGCAAATTAAAAAAACCTCGGTACGCTGCAGTAATCCTATCTATCGGGGATGAGAGGAAACAGAAGACAAAAAGCACATCACAACAAACAATGGTCAATGTAATGTTATTGTTGATAAAGTTTATGAGCTTTCTATATTGCAGGCCTTCACATTAGTTTTCTTTCGACTCTGTGATATTAGGGTGTCTTACAAAATTATTTATATCGTAGACTGCAGTTCCTTATTCTCAGACTTTACACCGATTTTCACTAAATTCTGTTTACCCGTTTTCTCGTGACTCGGCGCTGATATGGACTTAGGACCAAAAATCCAAATTCATGAATATCTCTGATTATATGCGGTGCGGTAACAATGTATAAGACATAAGTGATCGGAAATTTAATAACTACTACTAACTTACGACATATCTAAAATTATGTTAGTTATATAGTATTTATCGATACGACCACTAATAACATAAATAACTTATTTGAGAATTACATTTCAGGCCTTCCCCTAAACTACTATTTCACTCAACGTGAATAAAATAATTTGTAGCCTAGATTGCAGTGGTTCATCACCCGACATTACATACCGATTTTCATTAAATTCCCTTCAGCCGTTTTCTATTGATGCGGGTACAGACAGACAGACAGACAGACAGACAGACATTACGGAAAAATAAAAAATGCATTTTCTTATTACTGTTGACATGACAGATACAGAAATATCATTCATTTCAAATTCTGAGCAATGCGCAGGCAAAACACTTATTTTATATACAGACTAGCAAGATACCCGTGCTTCGCTACGGTATTATACTGAAATTTACAATTGAATGCTTATTGTTATAGATATATAATCCGCAGAAATACCCGATCTAACTCGTTTTCTGCGAGAATCCGCCAAAATTCGCGATCTGACTCGTTTTCTAATAGATTGCGGTATGTTTCCTCCCGTTTTTCAATCTTTCTTTCCACCAATCGATTTCGTACTTCCCGGGATAGGTCCAGATATTCCACCTGGTCAGTTGAGTCCCTAAATCTTTGCCATCTTTTCCTATAAGCGTTTTTAATATGGATCAAATCCTTCAGGAGATCCGGCGTGGTGTCGTCTTGGGTGCCTTGGCGGTACTGAACCCGCGGCCGGACTGCATTCTTAGTCATTACCCGTCCAGGACCAGTTTCCAGGGTGGTCCGCACATTTGACAACGGTCCAGAACATTATTATTATTATTATTATTATTATTATTATTATTATTATTATTATTATTATTATTATTAAAAGATGTTCTGGACCCCACAGCAAGATGCAAGAACGGTACTTGGCGGTAAATTACATCTGCTGCCAGTGTCATTGTTACAACGTGACCAGCACCTTCGTCGCGCGTAGGAAAGTGTGCGGGATTTCTGGCGATACCAATGACATACTTCCGTGCATTATTGACCTTATTATAGAGGTGAACAATTTCACGGTCCATCTCATTCCTATCGTTTATTTCAAATGTGTTTAAATTTTTATTTATATGCCAGGATAATCTACTGTAATCTAAGAACGTTCTCCGAATGAAAACATGGGTGTTGAAAACGAACCCTGGAAAGATTAAAAATGATCGGTTTATGATCAGAATAAGTACATCGAAACTACATAGCCTGTTTCCAGTATTTCGACAGGGTAAGAATGGAATGAATAAAGCCCCATCTAGCGGCAACAATAGGAATTGTGCCGTCTGCCGATGCATACCTCTGGGGCAATGATCGATGAATGACAAATGAAATGAAATTATAATGGACTGTGTTGCTGGAATGAATGATGACAGGGAAAGCCGGAGTATCCGGAGAAAATCCTGTCCCGTGTCCGTTTTGTCCAGCACGAATGTCACATGGAGAGACCGGGATTTGAACCACGGAACCCAGCTGTGAGAGGCCGGCGCGCTGCCGCCTGAGCAACGGAGGCTCCTTATAAGTACATTTTGAACAGTAAAATCAATTGGTCTCACCTCCTTGTACACCCCACCGCCGTTAACTTTATTTATCCCCCCCCAAAAATAATAATAGAAGGCGTGTTTAAAGGACATTCCAAACACCAATTTTCACGTCTGTTACCTTCAGTTTTGAGATATAAGTATCCCCATAAAAATAATTCACTTCTTTACACTTCCTTTCACACTTCCCCCCCTCCCCCCCTCTGGTAAGTGAATTTTCCGGCAAAAATACTTGTTTCTTTAATAGCAAAGGATCTTCTAGATAGCAATTATCACGACTCTAACTTCTTCAGTTTTTGATTTATGTGTCTTCATGAAGGGAATTCAACTCCTTTTCACTCCCGCCCCCCCAAGATGGTCCCCCACCCAAACGCGTTTTTCCTTGTTTAAGGAGATTCAAATACCAATTTTCACGTCCGTAATAACTTTAGTTTTTATTAGATGTATGTATTCTCATACAATTAAGTCAATTAATTATTCAATTATTTCACCCCACCCCCCTTCATTAATTTTCCGAGAATACGTGTTTCTTTACTTTTAAAGCAGATTCCAAATGTCTAATTTTTGAGATATCAGTAGCCTAATTAAAATAATTCAACACCATTTTCAGTCACTTTTACCCCCCCCCCCCGCCCCCTTCTACCCAAGTGGTATTTCCGAAAGCTAAAAATATACGTTTCTTTAATTTTAACAGAGATAAAAAATACCATTTTTCACTTCTGTAACATGTTAAGTTTTTGAGATATACTGTAGAAATTCTCTTTTTAAAATTTCCCCCTTTTGAGTTCCCCTTAAGTGGAGTTTCCCAAAACAAATCACCTATATTTCTTTACATTTACAGGAGATTCCAAACACCCACTTTTTACGTCTGTAATATTTTACGTTTCCAAGATATTCTGTAGATATAGTATTTCAAAAAATTCACCCCATGTTGTCACTCCTGTTTAACCGCTACTAATTGGATTTTCCAAAAACTAAAAAATACGTGTTTCTTTATTTTTAAAGGAGATTTTTTTAAAGGAGATTCCATATACAAATTTTCAGTTCTGTAATATATTTCGTTTCTGAGATATATGTATCCTCATTAAAGGCATTCAACCCATTTTTCACCCTTTTAAACCCCTCCTATTGGGATTTAAGGAAACAAAAAAAATACGTGTTCCTTTATTTTTAGAGGAGATTCTAAGTACCAATTTTACATCTGTAAATTTTAAAGTTTTAAGATGTAGACACACTCATTTTAAAAATTTCACCCCCCTTTTCACCCCCCAATATTTGGATTTTCCAAAAACGAAAAAATACGTGTATCTTTACTTTTAAAGTAGATCCCAAATACCAATTTTCAGGTCTGTAATTTCTTCAGGTTCTGAAATATAAGTAGCCTCATTAAAGGCATTCAACCCATTATTCACACTTTTACACCCTTCCTATTGGGATTTCCCGAAAACAAAAGAATACGTGTTTCTTTACTTTTAAAGGAGATTCTAAATACCAATTTTAACATCCATAAACTTTAAAAGTTTTGAGATATAGATACACTCATGTTAAAAAATCACCCCCGTTAATTAGATTTTCCAAAAACAAAAAATACGTGTTTCTTTATTTTTCAAGGAGATCCCAAACACCAATTTTCAGGTCTGTAATATCTTCAGGTTCTGAAATATAAGTAGACTCATGAAAGGCATTCGACCCCTTTTTCAACCTTTTCCACCCTTCCTATTAGGATTTTCCGAAAACAAAATATACGTGTTTCTTTATTTTTAAAGGAGATTCGAAAAACCAATTTTCACATCTATAACCTTTAAAAGTTTTGAGATATGGATACACTCATTTTATAATATTACCCCCTTTTCACCCCTCTTAATTGGATTTTCCAGAAACAAAAAAATACGCGTTTCTTTACTTTTAAAGGAGATCCCAAACACCTATTTTCAGGTCTGTAATATCTTCAGTTTCTGAGATATAAGTAGCCTCATTAAAGGCATTCAACCGTTTTTCACCCCATTTCACTCCTCCTATTGCGATTTTCCGAAAACAAAAAAATACGTGTACCTTTATTTTTGATGAAGATTCTAAATACCAATTTTTACATCTGCAAACTTTAAAAGTTTGGAGATATAGATTCACTCATTTTAAAAATTCACCCCCTTTTTACCCTCCGATTAATTGGATTTTCCAAAAAAAATACGTGTTTCTTTATTTTTAAAGGACATTCTAAATACCAATGTTTACATCTATAAACTTTAAAAGTTTTGAGGTATAGATACACTCATATTAAAAAATCATCCCCCTTTTACCCCCCACCATTAATTGGATTTTCTAAAAACAAAAAATACGCGTTTCTTTATTTTTAAAGGAGATCCCAAACACCAATTTTCAGGTCTGTAATATCTTCAGTTTCTAAGATGTAAGTATTCTCTTTAAAGGCATTCTACCCCTTTTTCACCCCTTTTCTCCCCTCTTATTGGGATTTTCCGAAAACAAAAAAATACGTGTTCCTTTATTATTAATGAAGATTCTAAATACCAATGTTTACATCTCTAAACTCTACAACGTTTGAGATATAGGGGCACTCATTTTAAAAATTCACCCCCCTTTCACCCTCGCATTAATTGGATTTTCCAAAAACAAAAAAATATGTTTCTTTGTTTTAGAAAGAGATCAAAAGTACCAATTTTGATGTCTGTAACATCCACAGTTTCTGAGATATAAGTACCGGTATCCTGATTAAAGGTATTCAACCTCTTTTTCACCGTTTTTCACCCCTCCTATTGGGATTTTGTGAAAACAAAAAAATACGTGTTCTCTTATTTTTAAAGAAGATTCTAAATACCAATTTTCACATCTGTAAACTTTTAAAGTTTTGAGATATAGACACACTCATCTTAAAATTTCACCCCCCTTTTCACCCCCTTAGCGACGGTATATCCAAAAATCCTCTCTTAGCGAGCACCTACATCTTAATATGAATATATCCCCAAAATGTCATTTCTTTATGTCCAGTAGTTTTGGCTCGGCGATGATGAATCAGTCAGTCAGTCAGTCAGTCAGTCAGGACAAGCTACTTTATATATATAGATTACATTTCAGGCCGTCCCCTAAACTACCATTGCACTCAGTGCGAATAACATTATTGATAGCCTAGATTATAGCGACCTATTCCCCGACTTTGCATACCAATTTTCGTGAAGATACGACCACTAATAAAATAAATATTTGACAATTAAATTTTAGGCCTTCCCCTAAACTACCATTTTTCTCAGCTTGTATAGTCTATATTGTAGCGACTTATTTCCCATCTTTGTCTAGCAATTTTCATTAAGACACGACCACTAATAACATAAATATTTGAGAATTAAATTTCAGGCCTTCCCCTAAACTACCATTTCACTCAGCGTGATTAAAATAATTTATAGCCTAGATTGTAGCGGTTCATCACCCGACTTTACATTCCGATTTTCATTAAATTCTCTTCAGCCGTTTTCTCGTGATGCGTGTACATACAGACAGACAGACAGACAGACAGACAGACAGACAGAAATTACAGAAAAGTAAAAAATGCATTTTCTTGTTACTGTGGACATGACCGATACAGAAATACCATTCTTTTCAAATTCTGAGCAATGTACAGACAAAACTCTTATTTTATATATATAGATTATATTTCAGGCCTTCCCCTAAACTACCATTTCACTCAGTGCGAATAACATTATTGATAGCCTAGATTATAGCGACCTATTCCCCGACTTTGCATACCAATTTTCGTGAAGATACGACCACTAATAAAATAAATATTTGACAATTAAATTTTAGGCCTTCCCCTAAACTACCATTTTTCTCAGCTTGTATAGTCTATATTGTAGCGACTTATTTCCCATCTTTGTCTAGCAATTTTCATTAAGACACGACCACTAATAACATAAATATTTGAGAATTAAATTTCAGGCCTTCCCCTAAACTACCATTTCACTCAGCGTGATTAAAATAATTTATAGCCTAGATTGTAGCGGTTCATCACCCGACTTTACATTCCGATTTTCATTAAATTCTCTTCAGCCGTTTTCTCGTGATGCGTGTACAGACAGACAGACAGACAGACAGACAGACAGACAGACAGACAGACAGACAGACAGACAGACAGACAGACAGACAGACAGACAGACTGACAGACAGACAGACAGACTGACAGACAGACAGACAGAAATTACGGAAAAGTAAAAAATGCATTTTCTTGTTACTGTGGACATGACCGATACAGAAATACCATTCTTTTCAAATTCTGAGCAATGTACAGACAAAACTCTTATTTTATATATATAGATTTAGAGTTCTTTATAACAGGAGGCAACACATTATATTCCCTAAACATTGATGATTCTATGCCTTTCACTCCGTACTTTACTGAATTAGAATGAGAGGGATATATCCTTAATGATCCTCTAGTTTCATATCCATGAATTTCACTAAAGTGGGAGAAGTTAACAGTAGAATGGGTTAATTTCCTGTCTAGCTTATACATAAAGACTGCTGATGAAAATGCAATTTGTTTATGGAATGGCAGAATATTTGACTCTGAAAAAACTTCATGTGATGGTTTGAGGAAGGGGAATCCATACATGATTTTGATGGCTCTTTTTTGTAGGATTTCCAAATTATTAATGTAATCTTTCCTACATCTTCCCCAAATAAAGCTTGCGTATGTTAGATGTGGGTGGATTATTGCATAATATATACACTTCAATTGTTGGTGAGAAAAATTACTGTATCTTAATCTGTGCATTATTCCTATCAAAGGGGTAATTTTGCTGATTACATAATCAATATGGCTTTTCCAGGAAAGTGTTGAGTCTAATATTATACCAAGATACTTAGCTGAGTTGACTCGCTCTATTACTTGGTCCTTTAGGATAACAGTGTTAGCCGCTGTTATCTTATGGGCTGTTTTATGAAAGATTAGGTATTTTGTTTTAGTCACATTTATGATTATTTTTTTAGATAAAGCCCATTCCGATAACTTGTCCAAGTCACAATTTATGTCTTCCATAATTCGTGTTTCACATAGTCCTTTGTAAGTTATTAAGATATCATCAGCAAATACTTTACATTTCCCCTTTAGTGTTAGAGATTGTATGTCATTAATATAAATCAGAAATAGAATTGGACCTAGTACTGAGCCCTGCGGTATTCCCGTTTTTGTCTGCTGCTTAAAACTTTTAGTATCGTTAATCATCACATATTGTGTTCGATTTGATAAATAATTTTGGAACCATTTGTGTGCTAAACCTCTAATTCCTGCTAATTTTAACTTGTTCAGAAGTATTTTGTGGTCAACCAGGTCAAATGCTTTTTTAAGATCTATGAGTAGCCCTGCTGCTAATTTATTTTCATCTAAGGTCTTTTGAACATCTATTACTGTATCAAATACAGCATTATCAGTTCCTCTATTTGGGAGAAACCCATATTGATTATTGGAGAAGTAATTAGTTTTACACAGAAAATTTACCAATCTAATTTTTACTACCATTTCTATGAGTTTTCCAATTGCAGATAATATACTAATTGGTCTGTAATTGGATGGATCTGTGTTATCTCCTGATTTAAAGATAGGTACAATTCTGGCACATTTGAGTAATTGGGGTATTTCTCCACTGAGAATTGAACGGTTAATAATTTCCACAATATATGGTACTAAACTTTCAACACAGGTTTTTAATATGACATTGGTTATTTTATCTTCAGTTAAATTATTTTTATTTTTTAGAGAAGTGATAATTTTGAGCACTTCACATTCATCAGTAGGAGACATGAAAATACTATTAGTTTGACTTTCAGCTGTTGTGCTGCCATGAACTTGCTCGTCTTCAGGAAGACCTTTTCTTATATTTTCAGCTACATTAACGTATAGTTCATTTAGGTTATTGCATATGTCCTCTGTGTTTGTAATGCTGACATCATTTACCACCAGATGGCTGATTTCATGTTTATGTCCAAGCTTCCTATTTAACACTTCATTGACTACATACCATGTTTCTTTTTGGTTTTTGCAATTCTGTAATCTGTGTTCATAATACCTTTTTTGTAACTCTCTCTTCAATTTGGTTATTTTATTACTGATTCTTTTGTATTCTTCAATTACTTCTGCAGAGGGGTTTTTTACTTTAGTTTTTGAAAACAGTGAGTCTTTGATGTGAATCAGTGTTAGTAATTCTTGGGTAACCCAAGGTTTTAGGGGAATGTCTTTGGGGTTCTTTCTTTTTATTGAAATTGAGCTGGTTTCAATTCCTGTGCTGATATACTCAATAAATTTATTATAATAAGTGTTTATATCCATTTCCTCACATTTAAATTTATTTTGTAAGATATACTGATTTAATTTGTTGTAATTTACAAATTGCTTACCACTATCTTTGATTATTGGTACTGCTGGAACTGATTTTTCACTAGAAATTTCACATACCAGTAGGTAGTGATCACTTAAGTTATTTGTTATATTGAATACATGACATTTTTTACTACTATTTGTGACAAGTATGTGATCAATTAATGTGGAGGTTGTTTTTGTTACTCTAGTTGGGTATTTGTTATTACATGTTATATAGCCGTAAGTTGTTATTAAATTGTCATACAATGTTCTGTTTCTGGAGGTAGAAAGCAAGTCTATATTTGTATCTCCAGGTATTATTGAAGTATGCCCTGAACTGCTATTTAGGATATTTTCTAGATCAAACAAAAAACTTGGAGAGTTACTATCCTGTGGGTTATAAATGGTAATGATTTCATATCTTTGATTTCCTTTTGTAATCATGACTTGCAGTATGCTATGAGATTTATTTATTTCATTTATGACATTGCTTTTCCATTTGTTTGAAACATAAAGCGAAACACCCCCACCTATCTGCTCTCTTACCACATGATGAGAAGTGTAGTTTTTTATTTCAAAAGCGTGGGTTAGTTTGTTGGTTAACCACTTTTCAGAGATTGCAAGAATATCTACTTCTTTAATCTGATCTAAGATAATTTGTATATTATCAAATTTATTTTTCATGCTTTGTGCATTTATGTGTAGGCCTTTCAATTCACATGATCTACTTTCTGAAAATCTATCTTTAATATAATTATATAGGGTTTCACATTTAAATTCGTGTACTTCAAGAAATTTGTTTTCAGGATCCAGGTTTGGTTATGTAAGGACAAAAATTTGAAATTAAGTAAAGAAAGCTTGGAATTGAAGCGGGCACAACACAAGGAAAGATTACGTCATTGTTTCCAGATCAGCTGGAGTGAGGAAGTTCATGCAGAACTTCAGTGTTTGCCACTGGCCTCGAAGGACCGTCCTGGAACTTACGGATATACACTTTACAGTCCCTGACCCACGTGCCAAATATTTTCCCCTGTTGCCGTAGCTCGCGGCATTTTTTGGCGAGGGTCTCATTCCTAGGCGTTAAGTGCTCGTTGATATAGATGTTATTTACCAAGCTATATCCGATTTCATTCGTTTTTAGTGTCTTTTTTTGTCGTCTGCTACTGAGGATTTCTTCTTTCTTCCATCGATTAACAAACTTCACGATGATAGGTTGTGGTCCAGGTTTCGTGGATGGAAGTCTGTGTGCAGCGTCAATATCTTCGGGCTTTATATCGACTCCCAGCGCCTTGCCAACTTCAGTTACTTTCTGGAACACTTTTTCATCCTTTTCAGCAGGAACTCCATACACTAGTAAATTGTTTTTGCGTTGATACTGCTTCAAGTCTTCTAGCTCGTTCACGGCTGCCGTTGTCGCAATTTCCGCATTTTTCTTATCTTTCCTCAAAGTGTCTAGTTCTTTCTTGAGGTCATCATATTTTTCAGAAAGAAACGTCGCTAATTTCCGTAATTCTTTGTTTTCTTCCATTAGTACTTTGAGGTACTCTTCCAGTTGTTTGGAGAAGTTCGCCATAACCTCATTTATGTTAGGTTGTGCAATGCAGTCTTCACGTTTACACGACCATTGGAATTGTTCTTCCTTACGGAAGTTTTGGAGAGTTTCTTTGTTCATTTTTACACATGTTACGTGGAACCAACGTTCGCATTTACCATCACAGCCTACAGCCTGTTGATTGTTTTTTATTTTCTTGCCACACGGGGAGCACACGAACACCATGATGTTGTTTATCTTATTTATTTAGTTGTAGCTGTTTGAGTGCTAATTAGATTTTGTTTTATTGGTTTCCTGAGTTATTGATGTTACTGATCTGCAGTATATTCCTGAAGAATTGTGGATATTACTCACATAAATTTGTTTTTTCGTCACTTCACTTAATATACCACATACTCACTGCCGCCATTTTGATGTCCGTTCCCATTTTGATTTTGATTTTCTAAACTTCAAATTGAATCCATTGCTACAGATTACAGAAATGCAATCTCAAACAAACTGGCTAGTCATCCAGTCAGCACAGTACAAATCCGGAGTGGGCCATGCTTCAGAAGGTCATCACTGAGTCAGCCGAGGAAATAATTGTTTTTCTCAGGAAAAAAAAAAAAAGACAAGACTGGTTTGATGAAAACAATGAAATTAAGTGTCTGATCAATGCCAAACGGGAAGCCCATCTATCCTATCTTCAAGATCTCTCTTCCAATGTGAAGAAATCACATTTCTTGGAACTTAAAAAGGAAAATGTCAGGCACAAATTAGGGAAATCAAGAATAACTGGTGGCAACAAAAAGCTGAAGAACTGCAAAGACTATCTGATGCCCGTGACCTGCAAAACTTCTGTGCTGGCATAAAGGAGATATATGGTCCAATTTGATCTTCATCAGGGTCATTGAAGACTGCTGACAACTGCATCATTTTAACTTATAATGGAAACATTTTAGAGCTTTGGAAGGAGCATTTCTCTGCGCTTCTAAATCGTGCCCCCGGTGTCGCTGAGGACTTTGTTCATAATGTCCCTCAGCAGCCCCAACAACTATGGATGGCAGTCCCACCCACATACAGAGACTTCACCAAAGCACTCAATCAACTAAAACCAACATCCCTCTGGAACTGATACAGAATGGAGGTATACCCTTGAAGACTAGACTTCATACTCATCCTCTTGATTTGGGAAACTCGAGAAGTACCTGACGACTTGAAGAATGGCGAAGAAGGGCGATTGTAGTGTATGTGGGAACTACCATGGTATATCGCTTTTGTCAATTGCAGGTAAAATACTCACAAGAATTCTATTAATCTGGCTCCAAGTTATCTTAGAGAGGATTTTGCCTGAATCTGAATGTGGTTTCTGAACCTCCAGAGGCACAACAGATGTTATCTTCTGTGCTAGACAGCTCCAGGAAAAAAGCAGAGAGCAACAGCAGCCTCTGTATTTAGTTTTCTATGATCCGGAAAAAGCCTTTTATTTAGTATCAAGATCTACTATGTGGAAAGTATTGAGACATTTTGGATGTCCTGAACATTATGTGCAGTTGGTTCAAGCTCTTCATGATGGCATGTTTGGACAGGTTCTTCATGGTAACTCAGTATCAGATTCATTCCCAATCACTCATGGATTGAAACAAGGCTGTGTGCTTGCTCCTACACTTTGCACCGTACATGGCTGCCATGCTGCATGAATCATCTGCAGACAACTTAGGCGTGGAGATTAAATTTCGTTTTGATGGAGGCCTTTTCAGTCTGGCAAGACTTTGCTCACAAAGACGTACTCTGGTTACCCGGGTGACAGAACACCAGTATGCCGATGACACAGCATCTCTTGCTCTAAGACCTGCAGAACTACAACAGTCAGTCAACTGCTCTAAAACTGCATGTGATCGCTTTGGTCTTGCCATTGCACTCAACTCTCGATTGACCGTAATCGGATCAACCATGTTGCTGCTTAACCACGATATCAAAAACACTAAACATGCATGAGTTTTTGGAGGTACAGTAATACAGAATTACAAAGGGTCGGATAATATTGCCAGGATGATGCTTTCATCACCGAAAAACTTGTTTTGAGAAACTTGAGAAGCAAAATAAAGAAAAAGTGTTTCTCGGTACAAAAGCAGAAAACCATGACTGATTATTTTCAGAAAAGGTTAACTTAGGTAGTCTGAATATTTTTCTTTGCCTTATTAGTTTCAATGAAAAGTGCTGTTTGTTTTTCCATTTATTAATTGTGCTAAGTGCTACTTTTACTGCAACGTATTGGGTAAGTTAATAAAAAGAATACAGTAGTATAATTTATTATCATTTTAACTCAGTACGCCTGTTCTATTTTTAACATTTTTGTGGGTTAACCGCGATTTTACTTATCTGGGAAGCCTTAACCGTACATCATCCTGGTTAATCGAGAGTTAAGTGTAATGCGAAAAAAATGAAGGTACTTGCACAACCTGTCCCAGGATTAACTCTTCCTGAGTTCAGTATCTCCATCTTAGACACAATACTGGAGCAGGTTGATCATTTTTCATATCTTTGAAGCATCTTGTCTAAATGGTGTACCTGCGAACAAGATGTTGATAAAAGAATTAGGGGCTGCTCATGCAGCATTCGGGCGGTTAATGCACAGAGTCTCTTCATGAATAACTACCTAAAGCTGCATACAAAACTCCTGGTGTACAAAGCTGTTGTCATTTCCATGCTACTGTATGACTGTGAAACTTGGACACTATCACTGTGATATCAAAAAACTAGAGCGCTTCCACCAACAAAAAATGAGATACATCTTGAATATCAAGTGGGATGACTATATGACCAACATTGCAGTTCTTAACAAAGTGCAGCTAAATATCATTGAGGCAACAATCATCGCTCATCAACTGAAATGGGTAGGCCTTGTTCACCGCATGAGTGATACCAGGCTTCCCCGCCAAATTCTTTATGGTGAACTTTGCTCTGGCAGTAGACCTCACGGAGCCCCTATTAAGCATTTTAAGGACCGGCTGGAACATATCGTTAAGACAGCTGGTATAAATATACAGACATGGGAAGAATGTGCTGTGGACCGTTCACTGTGGCGAAACACTACATCTACCGCTGTCAATTTGTTCGAAAGAGAACGCCGCAGACATCAAGAAGCCAAGTGACAAGCAAGAAAGCTTCGTCAGTTACAACCCCTCCTTCTTGCATCCATTCAGTGTGATTTGTGTGGGCATATGCCAAGATTGGTCTGTTTAGTCATTGCAAACACATCCCATAAACTGAGTTGAACTGCTCACTTTATGCAGGAAGAAGTTATATATACTCGGATCAGGTTACAGCCGATGACGACAAGTGCAAGCAGATTTCTATTCAGCCGGTGTCATCGGATCATTAATATTATTATTATTATTATTATTATTATTATTATTATTATTATTATTATTATTATTATTATTATTATTATTATTATTATTATTAATCTAAATGGTTCATGGTGTGGGTTACTGTAGTCACATCCTAGGTGGTAAACCATGCGCAATGGCTGAGTGGCCTAGTAAGTGGTCCTGAGAGTCGGGATACCAGTTGCTATGGAATGGGAGCGGGTATCTCGGACATATTCTGAGTCATGGCACTCTTTGTGCTCAGACGGCTAGGACTATACAATCCACCGGTGGTCCCTAACTCGTTAGAGGAGAGATCCTCATTTGGACTATATCCTGCTTCATGAATTTACAGAGCTCAGAATATTTTAAACAAGCCTCGGACCTATGGGAATAACTTAGTCCCACTTCCATTTGACAGGCGAGGGACTCCTTGGAAACAACTTGGCGAACGAAATGGAATTCGATGGGGAGCTATCAATATGAATGGGGCTTATGGAACAAAGGAAGTAGAACTGGCTGAGTCAGCAAAGAGGATGCACCTGGATGTGCTAGGAAGTAAGTGATATTCGGGTAAGGGAAGATAACGAGGAAGAGATAGGAGATTATAAAGTGTACATGACAGGTGTTAGAAAGGGAAGGGCAAAGTATAACGTAGGGCTGTTGGTTAGGAATACCATTGCATGCAACATAGTTTCTGTTAGACACGTAAATGAGCAAATGATGTGGGTAGATTTGACAGTTGGAGGAATTACGACAAGAATTGTCTCAGTGTATTAACCATGTGAGGGTGCAGATGAGGATGAAGTTGACAAGTTTTACGAAGCATTGATTGACATTGTAGTCAGGGTCAACAGCGAGGATAGGATAGTGCTAATGGATGATTTCAGTGCGAGGGTTGGAAATAGAACTGAAGGATACTAAAGGGTGATTGATAAATGTGGGGAAGATATGGAAGCTAATAGGAATGGGAAGTGTTTGCTGGAGTTCTGTGCTAGTATGGGTTTAGCAGTTACAAATAAATTCTTCAAGCATAAGGCTATTCACCGCTACACATGGGAGGCTAGGGGTACCAGATTCATCTTAACTGACTTTGAATTCAGGAAGTCTGTTAGAAATATACAAGTTTTCCGGGAATTTTTCGATAATAGAGACCACTATCTGATCTGTAGTGAACTAAGTATCTCTAGGCCTAGGATAGAGAAAGTGAAATCTGTCTGCAAACGAATAAGGGTAGAAAATCTCCAGGAAGAGGGAATTAGACAGAAGTGCATGGATATGATTAGTGAGAAGTTCCGAACAGTAGACAGTAAGCAGGTTCAGGATATAGAAAGAGAATGGGTGGCATACAGGGATGCTGTAGTAGAAACAGCAAGGGAATGCCTAGGAACGACTGTGTGTAAAGAAGGGAAAAGTGAACATCTTGGTGGAATGATGAAGTGAAAGCAGCTTGTAAACGTAAAAAGGCTTGTCAGAAATGGCCCCAAACAAGGGCCGATGCAGACAGGGAATTGTACATAGATGAAAGAAACAAAGCAAAACAAATAGTTGTTGAATCCAAAACGAAGTCGTGGGAAGATTTTGGTAATAACCTGGAAAGGCTAGGTCAAGCAGTAGGGAAACCTTTCTGGACAGTGATAAAGAATCTTAGGAAGGGAGGGAAAAGGAAATGGACAGTGTTTTGGGTAATTCAGGTGAACTCATATTAGATTCCAGGGAATCACTGGAATGGTGGAGGGTATATGTTGAAAATCTTCTCAACGTAAAAGGAAATCTTCCTGGTGGTGTCGCAAACAACCAAGCTCATGGGGAGGAACGAAATGATGTTGGTGAAATTACGCTTGAGGAAGTGGAGAGGATGGTAAATAAACTCCATTGTCGTAAGGCAGCAGGAATAGATGAAATCAGACCTGAAATGGTGAAGCATAGTGGGAAGGCAGGGATGAAATGGCTACATAGAGGAGTGTTGATAAGGTACCTTCAAATTGAACAAAAGCAGTAATTGCACCTATGTGTAAGCAAGGGAACAGGAAGGCTTGCAATAACTATCTAGGTATCTCATTGATTAGTAGGTATATACCAGGCAAAGTATTCACTGGCATCTTGGAAGGGAGGGTGTGATCAGTGGTTGAGAGGAAGTTGGATGTGGTTTCAGACCACAGAGGGGCTGTCAGGATCAGATTTTCAGTATGCACCAGGTAATTGAAAAATGCTACAAGAGGAATAAACAGCTGTGTTTATGTTTCGTAGATCTGGAAAAAGTGTATGACAGGGATACCAAGGGAAAATAGTTCACCATACTGGGGGACTATGGAATTAAAGGTAGATTATTAAAATCAATCAAAGGCATTTATGTTGACAATTGGGCTTCAGTGAGAATTGATGGTAGAATGAGTTCTTGGTTCAGGGTACTTACAAGGGTTAGACAAGGCTGTAATCTTTCACCTTTGTTGTTCGTAGTTTACATGGATCATCTGCTGAAAGGTATAAAGTGGCAGGGAGGGATTCAGTTAGGTGGAAATGTAGTAAGCAGTCTGGCCTATGCTGACGACTTGGTCTTAACGGCAGATTGTGCCGAAAGCCTTCAGTGTAATATCTTGGGACTTGAAAATAGGTGCAATGAGTATGGTATGAAAATTAGCCTTTTGAAGACTAAATTGATGTCAGTAGGTAAGAAATTCAACAGAATTGAATGTCAGATTGGTGATACAAAGCTGGAACATGTAGATAATTTCAAGCATTTAGGTTGTGTGTTCTCCCAGGATGGTAATATAGTAAGTGAGATTGAATCATGGTGTAGTAAAGCTAATGCAGTGAGCTCACAGTTGCAATCAACAGTATTCTGTAAGAAGGAAGTCAGCTCCCGGATGAAACTATCTTTACATTGGTCTGTTTCCAGACCAACTTGGCTTTACGGGAGTGAAAGCTGGGTGGTCTCAGGATATCTTATTTATAAGTTATAAGTAACAGACATGAAAGTTACGAGAATGATTGCTGGTACAAACATGTGGGAACAATGGCAGGAGGGTACTCAGAATGAGGAGATAAAGGCTAAGTTAGGAATGAACTCGATGGATGAAGCTGTACGCATAAACCGTCTTCAGTGGTGGGGTCATGTGAGGCGAATGGAGGAAGATAGGTTACTTAGGCGAATAATGGAGTCTGTTATGGAGGGTAAGAGAAGAACAGTGAGACCAAGATGATGATGGTTAGACTCAATTTCTAACAATTTAAAGATAAGAGGTATAGAACTAAATAAGGCCACAGCACTACTTGCAAATAGAGGATTGTGGCGACGTTTAGTAAATTCACAGAGGCTTGCAGACTGAACGCTGAAAGGCATAACAGTCTATAATGACATTGTATGTATGCATTATTAATCTAAAAGTATCGTGGTGCTTGTCAGTGAAAACTGGACCGATTGGGGAGGCAGAAGAGATGGCGGCACAGTCCTGCCAGAGTAAAATGTCACGAACCGTCACTGCAATGGAACAAATATATTCTGAATGGGAAGCACTGCACCAAAAATTCACTTTTGTTCAGAGATTTTTTTCATTTGAGGGACCAGCAAGATTGAGAGCTTGTATCATGAATTGAATGTCCTTGGGGGGTATGATAGTGGAATGACATAGTCGTTTCTCACCAAGGGAGCTGCAATTTGAATCCCATTCAGTGCTTTTGAGATTTAAAAATATGATAACTTGTCCGCATGGTTGGGATTCTTCATATATCTGGAGGCCTCGTGGCTATGATCATGTTATCAGCAGTCACGTAAAACAAGCTAGCTTGCTTGAATAATCTTTGCTTTAATTTTGTATTAATGAAGAGTTTAAAGTTCAAGAACTTCTTTGATTTGATGTTAATATCTCTCTCCGTTTTTTTAGTGGTTCAACATCACACTAACACATCCAAGGTTTTTCGGCAATGCAAGGGTGGGAAAGGGCTAGGATTGGGTTGGTAATGGCCATGGCCTGAATTAAGTTACAGCCTGGTATGAAAATGGGAAACCATGGAATACCATCTTCAGGGATGCGGCGGTGGGATTCAAACCCAACATCGCCCAAATGTAAGCTCACAGCTTCGCAACCCTAATCGTGTTAATATCTCTAGAGTAGCACTTAGTTTCATAGTAAAATTATTCCATCTTGGGTGAATTTGTTTTATATTTTCATTTTTTCTACAATATTTACTAATCAAAGGGGGAATGTTGGGTACATAGAAGACTTGAATAAAGGAAAGAGAGAGGAAGAACAGCTTACCTAGGCTGAAATTCACATGTGCTTAGTACGGTACGATAACTAGATTAATAAAAAAATAGTTTCTTCCCTGAAAGTAGCGTAAATGTGTTGCTGTCTTGAATGTTCATGAGCAGACTGGAAAGCTAACCCTTACGTTGTTTGTTAATCTAACCATATCTGTATATCTTTTAGACAGAACAATAAACTAAATTGGTAGGCCGCATTTCATTTGAAGGGCTGTATTCTGAACGGCACAACGAAATTCCATGGTGGCAAGGACAAGGTCGACATTTGGATTTGTCCTCATAATCCCTTTACATCAAGGAGAATTGTCAACAAAGTATTGTGTGTGAATGAAACAGTGATGAAGTTTCGACATGGAATTGTTACAGAATAGCAGGCAATGTTCATGATTTTGCCCACACATTCCAAAGCCAGTGACTGCTGTCGCTGCAGTCGCTGGCTGTCGACTCTGAGAAACCCTAGCTGAATGCTACTGGATTCATTTTGGTGTTTATGATGGATACTGGACATTTTGTGTTGAATCAAACTGTCAGTAAAAGGTTGCACATTGCCAATCTATGTTCCAGATGGCCAGGGCAGTATCTAGCTCTTGCTCTTCAACATCATGCAGCCCATTACACATGGACAAGAAATTCTTCTATATGGACTCCCCAGTATTCATGTAGGGTGCTGTTTACCAGTGAATACAACATGTCTAAACCCAGGTGATTGTACAAGAAAACTAGGTAAAAGCACACTTCTAACAGTGCCCGACATTTGCAACAAAGTGTACATCATATTCTTTGTGTGGTTGTTCAGGTTGCACTAAATGCTCCAAAGTACAGGGAAGACATGCCACTGATCCTGGGACTGTACTGTCAGTATTTTGGAGAAGACTTCATCTTAATTCATTGTGTAGTTATCACGAACACCTTCCTTCTTTCGAATGGAAATGCCTGCCTATTCTTCACACGTGAATCCTATTGAATATGTTTGGGATAAATTAGAACAAGCTGTTTATGGTTTTCATTGACACCATAATTTGCAAGATGGAATCATCCATGAAGATCTGGACAAATTGAACCAAGAATGGCTTGATGGATTCAAGCATGGACCTGATCAAGGCGAGTGCTTCCAAACATTAATGTGATTAACTCTGGCTGAGAACCAATTATATGTTTCTATTTTTGGTTTGTTGAGAAGGAATTACTGCAAATGTCTTATACTTAAAATCAGGCCAGTGTTTGTTGTCATGAACTATGTACTTCTTAGGCAATTATAAACTTTTGTAGTTAAATCACAGTCACACTTGGTTACATTTTCAGTTACTTGGTTACCTACTTTTTCCTTCTGTGTCACTTTATTGTTACTTTATTTACATGACTTTACTTTTAGTTACTTTTCAGTAAGAAAGTTGAAGCATATGAAAAATCTCCGATTGGTGAGTTCTGGAAACTGTGTATTAATCTAAATCTTGCTTGTTGAAAGCATAAATATCCTAGTAGCAGAAGTATGTAAGATATGTTTGACTCTATCCTGCAAGAGCGGTTTCTCGCAGTTTGGCTGAGTTTTGACTGATGACAAAGCATTCATATGAGTACAAATGTTAAATGCAAGAATAAATATTCAAGGTGCTTTAAGAATCAATGAAAACATACCTGAGCATATCTCATTACAAGGAGGCTACTGACAATGGCAAGAGCTGCTTGTTTTTTCTACATTTCTCATTTAGAATAGAAAAAAAATAATAATGTGGAATGAATTGAAGAGAGAGTAAGAAGGAAAATGTACCTAAATGGAAAAATAAAGTGAATTGGAAAATATGAAATTAAAGTTAAATATTGAAGAACTTTAATTTTTGAAGAAATTAAAACAAAAAGTCAAAGTGAGAAAACTAGTGACAAGCTTTTCGATGAAGCACGATTGAAGTTAAAAGAAAGCTGTGGAAAGAAATGATCTCAGAGATGAAAAGGTTGCTCTAGCAGTGCTTCAAGGAATGTTAGTTTTAAAACAAGAGGTAAAAAAGCTTTTGCATGTACAAGGAGAACATATGCAGAATAACTTAAACAAGTAGTAGTCCTGTCTTATTACAGACTTTTTCCAGAAAAAAATAACAATTTAATGGTCAATTGTAAGCCTTTTTTCAGTTATTTTCATTAAATTTTTTCATAATTATACTACAAAAGCAAAAGCAAAGTCATCTCCACCCTGACCATGAGGGGTGGAAGGTAAAGGCTTCCACTATCCATAACCTCGGCACTTGATGGGGTGGAGTGGTTAGCTCTACGCCCGGCTGTCTTTGCTCCCAGGAATTAACCTGGTACACATTTCTAATTTAAGCTGAGTGAACCTCAGGGCCATACGCACCTTTGGAAGTGGAAACCTAATTTCTTATATTTTTCAACTTTCCGACAGTGTGGGCCTCAGTCTAGTTGCTGGTTATTTCCTGTACTGCATTTGGCATGTGGATGATACAATAGCCCCCTGACCTATATAGTTTGGCCAGTGATGTCATGGTCTCGGCTAGTGCAGCGTCCATACAGCGTGATTGCTTCTTATACATCAGTACCGGTAATTGATTAGTTTAGTGCACTTCGTGGCCTTGGAATTAAGTATTGAACAGTGTATTTTTTTGTGTTCTAGAGTTTTAAATGCAGTTTCACCAAAATGTTGAAGATTCATGAAGCTGAATTGCAGAAAGTGAACAAGAACATTATCACACATTACAACACTTACTGTAATGGGGTAGGTTGATTGTTGTTCAATGTTTTTAAGTCTGATTATCCATTCATTGAAATTGATGGGTTTTCTACAGGCATGTGGGAATGGTGTGATGGCGAGTACGCTCTTGTTTACCGACAAACAGCATACAGGATGGACGTTAAACCCTTGCAGGACTCGCCTTGTAGTTCTGATAGAAATTAAAAATGAAGCACAAGTGGGTGGATTGGATGGGTAAAGGGGGTGATGTGGAGGCCATTTTATAAAAAAAGAAATAGGCAATGTGCATCTTTTCGATTAGTAAAAAAAAAAAAAATGTTATGTATTCAACTTTTGAAGTTGTTAATATTGATTGACAACCCTGCCATGAGATCTGACCTGTCTTCATTCATTTTTTAAAACTTATATTTTCTTTCAATCTTGCACATTAATTATGACTTGGGGTGTATTTTTATGACATAGATATGTTCCAAATATGCATGCGTATGGCCTAAAATAAGACCCTAAATGATAAAAATGTTGCCTTATAACTTAAGAAATTTATTCATCCTTTTATACTAATTGCAAATATATATTTTTCACAATGTCATAAGGGAAAAATTCTTCTTTACTTTTTAATATGGCAGATTATGTAACCTATAGCCACAAAACCTGAAACTTGAAAAATCAAAAGAGAAAATAATTTACAAGAATAAGGTATTTATTTATACCTGGGTTAATTTTTGTTGGCAGCTAAGTTACAGTGGATGATCGCATGCATTTTCAGGTTGTTGAATATGAAGTCCCTTCTGTTATCAGACAGGATGCTCGTATAACTGAAGAAACTACATTCTAGATCACAACCAGTTTATGGGAGGAAATTTGAAAGTAGTTAATTCATCTGGAGAATATTCTGACACAAAATCTGCAAATTTTTCTTCATCTCTGCCAAGAATATTGCTTACATTAGACAACAGCACTCTTTCCAGTTTTGTGATAATGTTTTCAGCCACTTCACCCTTTGCCCACTTTAGATCACTTTCAGTTTCTTTCACAATTTGTAGTACATCACTAAATGGAAGTCTCATAAAGTTTCCAGGCAGGTAATTGTAAGTGATATTCTACAAAGTTCAACTTTATATATGCCATTATGTAGTCAAGACTGATGAAGAAACTGTATCTTGCACATTTTTAAAAGACGGCATATCATATTGATTTCTAAGGAATCGTAATTAGCACAGTAGTTTGTAGCGGCATTGAGCCGAGCCTCTAGCAAGTCAGGACAGGTTGAGGAGGAAGATCTTAAGTAGGAACAGTTTCTTTGATTTTCTTTAGAGCTTTTCTTCCCGTTACAAATTGGCCAAGAAACTTTAATGAGTGGTAGTGGGGTGGGATAAGAGACAGAAATGTGTATTTGCTGTCTTCAGGGTATCAGCATACACAATGAGTCATCGTCCCATTGTGACAATGAGCAAAGGATTGGCAGGGTACAGGATTAAGACATTCCAGGTTGTCTCCTCTTTGAACTAAAATAAAGCTACCTGTTAACACATTGGAGACCAAGCCCGAGTGTGTATTGGGGTGGGATAGCAGCGCAGACTGGCTACGCCTGAGGCTAACTCAGGCCAGCTTATTTATTACATTGTCAACACAGCCCGAGCGAGAATTGGGCAGAAACTATATATACCACTTTGTAGAACTTTTGTAACAGCTACACTGTGCGCTCGAGTCCTCTGTCCTTGTTTTCTTGAACTTATAGCAGCTCATTTTTGCATGTGTTCGCTTCTAAACTCCATTCTTCGAGCTGCTCAAGACGCGTGCTTTTACCATTTTGTTTGCGTTGTGCGAAGTGTTTAGTCTGTGATTTATGATTTGCTGCTGCTGTCATCAGTGGATCATTAAATGAAAGTGGAATTGTAGAGATGATAGAAGAGATTTTTGATGACAGTGGTTCAGAAGAAGAGGTAGATGATTCAGATCTAGACCATGATTTCAAACTTCATGTCATAGCAAACACAAATGCATTTGTGTTGTACCAGGGAACACGGGATGCAGGTACCAGAAAAAAAACGCCATCTACAACAGTTCATGGTTGAGTTAGGTGAAGCTCTTGTAGTAAAATCTGGAACAGATGTCCACCAGCAAACAGGATAAAGTACAGCCTCCAACAGATTGATAGGACGGCATTTTGTTTAGAGGATTCCTCCAACAGTGAAGAAAGCACAACCAACGCACACTTGCAAAGTCTGTGCAAATAAAGGAAAAGCGGAAAATGGGAAAGTGACAAGAAAAGAGACATGAAAGTGACAAGAAAAGAGACATGCTGGTGGTATCCAATGAGTTCTGTAGCACTTTGTGTACCTGAATGCTTCAAACTATTCCACACTCAAGCTCATTATGTGTAAGTCTTTGTTGTCAGACTTGGTTGTTGTTGTTGTTGTTGTAAAAGGCATACCGTTGGAAAATGTGTAATATGAAAAGTATTCAGTAGATCTTAATGCAACTTTTAATCTGTAAAATAGATACTTTTAAATTTTTGATGATATAAATGTGTTACAATTGCAACCAACTTACCGTTTTTCACAATTTTTTAAAAATCTTCAAAATATGGCTATCTGTCTGCCCATATGCCACCTGAAGACATGGTCTTCAATGTGTTAACAAGGAAAACCTGGCATACCACAGCAGGCTGCGTAGCTGGCGACAGAAGGGATTATTAATGTATAATCAGCAGCCAAATATTATTTGTGTACCTGCCTGGCCAAGGTGGTAAAGGCATGCTCGGTTCGCCTGGAAGGACATGGGTTCACTTCACCACCAGGAAGTCAATATTTAAGAAACAAAATTTTCAGTTCCGGAGGTTCACTCTGCATACACTGAAAATGAGGGGCAAAGGTGGCTAGGCATAGAGGATAACCCTCAAGTGCCAAGGTTACAGATAGTGGAAGTCTTTATCTTCTACCCTTCTAAGGGCCTTCATGGCCTATACAGAGACTAATCTGCCTTTTTTATTTTATTTCAGCCTGACTGACTATTATGCCTATAAAAAAATCCCTGATGTGACCACAGATTAATCACAGATTTAAGCATACATTTGACAAATTGACTTTTCGAATATGATATATCACAGGAATCTGCCCCTTAGTTATGACTGTAATTTCATCTACTTATTTCTTCACAGTGCATAAGGAGCTGTTCAAAACATAATTCTACATGGAGGGAGATAATTCATTTTAGTCACCCTCCATATGCTGTTATGTTATGCTTTATGTTGAAAATACACCTGAGGAGATGTGAGATTTGTCTTCTGGTGTGCAGCATTTTGTAGTATACTGAATGTATACCTTCTTAAAAAATCAGACATTGCCTGCTTTGTATAAACAAAAATGTTAAGTACTTCTTATACTTAAGACTGTAAGACCATTTTAACTGTAGTAATACAGGTTGTCAGATGGTGTTTCTGCTTCTATTTTATTATTTGTATTAACTTTTATGCATTGCAAAAATTTTGTATAGTTTGAGCTGACTAATACACACTGGCAGAAAATGTAATCCCAATACCAAGAAGGAGTTGTGCTAGATAAACTAAATTTCGGAGGCATGTTTGCGCATCAGAAAGATGACGCCTGTTCATAATTGCATGCTAGTTGATGAAGAGTGGGGCTAGCATTGCTACTGTGACCTTGCAAAGCAAGTTTGCTTTTAATATGCACTGCACACTTTGTGAGCGGTAGTCATCGTCCAGTGTTGACGTTGTGAGGTAGGTGTGAATCAAACATTCCTTTAAGTAGACTATAAAAACACCCAAAACATTATGTTTTCACATTTTATAAAAGTCCATATGTATTGAACCCATGACCTTTGAGTCATAAGGAGCCAGAGTCCTAAAGTCATTACATGAGGTCCCATATAAATTAAAAGTCATGAGCTCTAGCTACATTTTTTAAATCTCTGACCAGAGATGGCACGTGGAGAAACAGGTGGTAATTCTCATTCTCACGCTAGAGGAATTATGTCACCCAGATGTGTAGAATGTGCAGGAATATGTCGGGACTATTTTTTTAATAAAAAGTACATTTTAAGAACTGTTGGCGACGAAACTGCCATTGTAAACGTCAGGAAATTGTAAGCGAAACAATTTGGTCATTAACGGTAAAGATTTTAGGCCACTAAATAGTTCCAGAAGGAAATTTGTCTAAAGACGCGCCTGTTTGTTTGAACTCTGTTACATCGACCAAATATAGGCCTATCTTATGAGGTAATTTAACAATTCAGTTTGTTAAGAGAAACCCTTAAATGCTTATCATCAACACCGCTACTAAACTAAACAACTACAGTAGAGTCTCGATTATCCGACGTAAACGGGACCTGGAGTACGTCGGATCACCGAAAATGTCGGATAATACAGAATAACTTTGAAAATGACCTAGAACAAATGGGAAGACTATGCTGTATTACTATGGTTTATGGTACTCTATTGACTTATCAATTCAATTGTACAGTAGATGCAGTATTGAACAAAAACATTCCAAATGTCTTACGAAAAGAAACTTGTCAACAGTGCCTGCTTGCCTGCTGATTCACGTTTTCTTGGTACGAGATCCCGCCATCGACGATAATCCTTCACTGCGAGTCATCGTTTTCTCCTTTTGTTCTGCAATGCCTCGTTCTTCTTGTTCATCATCCTCATTTTCGTTAACATTCAAAAAAACCAATAATATCAGGGTCAGTTAGTCCAAACGGCTGGTCTTGTGCACACCACTTACATCCTCACAGCCAGGAATGCAGTTCAGTAAGGGAACAACGTTTTCCATGTCTCCTTGTACCACCTTCTCTCGATGTTCAACCTCACTCAACAATATGTTCCAAGACTTTCTAATGTTGTTGTTTCAACTTCTTTTCAAGACTGCGTTATCCAGTATGCTACGTCTTTCATGTTGTTTCGTTTTAACGTTTCTATCATGTCGTTGCCATTGTCCATTTTCTCTATCGCCGGGCTGAGTGGCTCAGACGGTTAAGGCGCTGGCCTTCTAACCCCAACTTGGCAGGTTCGATCCTGGCTCAGTCCGGTGGTATTTGAAGGTGCTCAAATACGACAGCCCCGTGTCGGTAGATTTACTGGCACATAAAAGAACTCCTGCGGGACTAAATTCCGGCACCTCGGCGTCTCCGAAGACCTTAAAAAGTAGTTAGTGGGACGTTAAACAAATAACATTATTATTATTATTATTATTATGATTATTTTCTCTATCAGGGATGAAAGGAGTTTCCGCCGATATTTCCTCTTCAATGTTTCCAGCACACCTTGGTCCATTGGCGGCATAATGACGTCACGTTAGGAGGGAGGAACAGTAACATGAACAGGAACATTAACAGAAATGTTTTAAATGCCCTAGGCTTCTTTGCTTTACTGATCATAAGCAATTTTGCTTTTAAGTTCCCAGTAATGTTACTACAGGCAAGAACAGTAAGTCTTTCCTTACTCCGCTTGTAGCCAGGTGCAGACGTCTTGGCTTGGGCTGCTAGGGTTTTGATGGAAGCATCTTGAAATTCAGCCCAGTCTCATCACAATTAAAAATCTGATCACCGGTTAATCCTTCAGCAAGAATTATTTCTTGAAATTCCTTTTTTAAATTTTGCAACCTCATCAGATTTAGCTGACTGTTTTTCTCTACAGACATCTCCCCAATTCCGTACCGTTTTTTCCACCGATCAAGCCACCCAGCATTGGCAGTAAAAGTAGGGTCCCCTTCATTAAACTCCTTCTGGAAATACACCGCCATTTATTGCAGAATGGGGCCAGATATTGACAGGCCTTTTTCCCGGTTTTGAGTGAACGAAAGAAATAGAACTTCACTTACTTTTTCGTACTCACATTTTTCATTGTTTTCCTAATTTTCAGTGCATCACTTGTTGCTCTGGTAGAGCACCACTTTTCAATTTCTTCTCTCTTATGTTTCCAGTCTCCCACTGTAACACGTCCAACACCATAATCCGGAGCCATTTTTTGAAGAGTTTCCCCTTTGTCCAGTCTCTTTAACCCACTCAACTTGTCTTCCACAGAAACACTCACTTTCTTCCATTTACCCGCCATACTCACAGAGGATATGAAAAGTATAATATCCGCTCCCAACCAATACTTCACTGAACAATGACTGAAAATTCGCTGCACCTGTCCTTGTGAATAACCCGGTCCTACCGCATGACTGCCAGTGCTTGTCCCACGGTCTTACCCTCCACACCGGGTATCCCAGAATTGCCTTCACCTAAAGTTCAAATTAAGACTACCAGTGTCGGATAACACAGAATGTCGTATAAGCGAAGGTCGGTTGAGCGAGACTCTACTATGTGTTATGTCATGATCTGATAGATGGGGTAGAAAAAGTGTCTGTACATTTTTTGGCAGTCAATGCAGAGTGGGAGCAAATGTTATAAAAGAACAATGTGCCATTTTGCAATCCCGCATTTTGTTCAGAGAATTCAAAGTGACTGCACACTACTCAGAAAAACAGTAAAAATCGGTTGTGTAGACTAAGTTCCCACCAGGAGGGCAGTGTTGCCAAAGGTGGCTGTATAATATCATCTCCAAGAGGAGAAAGTTCATCAGTCAAGTTAATGGTATTCCCTTGAGGAACAGTCATGTAAATTCATATCAAGGCAACAGACAGTCATTGTAATGTCGAAGTCCTGCAGTCGACTTAACCAGCATTTATTTATTTAACTTTGATTGCGTGTGCGGATCGGTGTTTTGATGAACGTGTTCGGTTCGTGAGGAGGGGAACGTGTGAAGGGCATTTTTTGTTTATGTCATTATTTTCAAGTGAATGATAACAAAGACAGAGACGGGAAAAATATGTTTTGTAAAGCCACTATCTGTCAAGATGGCTAAATAAATAATGAGAGAGGCTGATGAGCCTGTGATGATGGGAGACGATGTACGACTACAGGTATGTAAAATACCACCTTTATAAAATGCTTTTATTTATTTCATGATGTCACCAATTTTTTTGTATCTGCGACACATTTTTGTCACCCTTTTATTTCATGAAAAATGTCAGAGGAATATGACAAAAGGCCATTTTTTAAAATGTTTCTTGAATAATCGGGAAAGTCGCAAAACTAGCGTGTGGTTGCGGTGGTTGCGCATTAGTTCAGTGCTCCGGCAGAATCCCAGCACATGTCCAAGGGTTTCTGACTCGTTGCAGCCATTTTGTGTTCGGTGACAGAGAGAGAGATTTATTAAAGAAATAAATCGTCCGTCCTCCAATGAGGGTGACCATTTGGATCTGGAATACAGTTTCAATTCCAGTGGAGTTTAAAATATTAAGAAATGAAGATTTAATCGTTGAAGCTGTTATCTTCTTTTTTCCCGGGGTTAGTGGGGGAGAAATGTCAATCACGTTCTCAGGTACAGATGGAAGTGAATGATTTGCAGAGAGTCCCTCAGTATCTGTATTAGTATTTTTTCTAACTCGCAGAATGGAACTTTCAAGTTTTGTAGAAAGTTCGATGTCTGACTAGGGAGGGCGCCTCTTGCTCCAAATAGCAGGCCTCTGACAATCCACCGATCGATAGGTATTTTATACTTAGATGAAAGGTAAGGCAAGCATGGAATATAAATAGCTTGCTTTTCTAGGTCCACATCCCGAGCCTGATCCAGGTCCCTTTCAAAGCGAATGGTGGGATCTAAGACCATCGCTTTCATGTCCTCTCTGTTGATGGCTACGATGTCCGCCCTCCGATTGGAGTCATCGGTAGAGACGCAGTGAACCTCCTCGTGCACCTCCCATCCACGCTGTCTCAAGCCTTGAGCGATCGACGATCTTACACGGTGGTGGCGGTGGTTGCGCATTAGTTCAGTGCTCTGGCAGAATCCCAGCACATGTCCAAGGGTTTCTGTCTCGTTGCAGCCATTTTGGCTGGAACCGACCTGACTGCGGTGAGGTTGCATGTCATCTTCACTGCATTCATGTATTCAGAGGAGGACAGAGGTGATTTATGAGTCATCCAGGAGTTTGCTTTTGGGCAGTCTGAATATAACACTACTCCTTTTCCTTTATGTGGTAGCTGACACCACGACTGAAAGGATCGATTTCTCATAATTTCGCGTAGTTTCCTTCCGTCAATCTTTGGGGGAGACTTTCCTTTTTTATATCAAGTCTGTGGAGTGCCATATCTTGTTCTTCGGGTAACTTCCTTACGTATGGTAGGTGAACGTCCTGAACATGGAGTAAGCGATTACAAATATTGTAATGCTGTATATTTGCTTCCCATTCTGCGCAAATTATTCCCATCCCTCTGACCTTTCTGGCACTATACAGCATCGAATTTGGGTATCATCAGGGAATTTACGAGGCGAGTCCGGTAAAATTTGTTACAGGGGATTGCTATTCCAAAGTCTATTGAAATCTGTGTAGAATTGATGAGAGGAAAATAACGGTAACATTTTTGTAAGTCAAGTTGTGAGTTTTGGTTTGGAAATATTAGCTCGGATATGCGAGGAGAGGTGGTTAGTTGTCTCACAGTGTTTTATGTAACAGCATTGTGGGTCACTCAAGAGAGATATTCCATATTATTGTCATGTAAAGAATTTGTGATAGCGAGTGTTTCAAGTTGTGCAAAAATGGGAAGGAATGAAGGAATGTGGATCAGGTTGTTGAAATCCTGTAGTGCTGATGGTGGGATTTTCAGTGTAGGAAACTCAAGGAGTTATTTTGCATAATTTGAGATGGGAATAGGGTTAGCCCATAGTTAGGATTCCACGTGAAACCGTAGGGCCGTGATGGATAAGAATATTTGAGTGACGTTTTAAATTCTCTTCGCATAATCTATGTGGGTCAAGAATTATATTTCATGTGAATTACCAGAGAGGCGAGGTTTTATTTGATGCAAGTTAAGGTAGCATGTGTGTTTTGGTTTAGAGATATCAGGGGAGAGCTCGTGTTTCCGTTATTCCAACCAGCTGTTAGGTGGTCTAGCCAGCTTACTGCTAGAAAGAAACTGTAACTGAGATTTGTCATTTGTAGTGAAATGTTTGGAATTAGATTTCATTATTTAGAAGAGACTCGTTGTAGTAGAAACTTGAATTAATTATCGAAGCGACGGAAATGAGACGATGGTACGATATGTTGGAAATAACCATTTTCAAGGATGTCAGAATTTGAGAATCGGTAGTGATGTGGTCTGATGTTATTGAGGGTTGTATAATGTTTTATTTTTATGTCACAATAGCTGTCAGTCCTTAGAGTTTGTGACTGATGATTGTGTTGTGTTGTTGTTGGTTCCCAAGGCACAAATGTATCTTGTGATATGAGGTGCGTCTCATCGACCTGAAACCATATCAAAGGAGGTGCCGGATTTAGTCCAAGGGATAAACGTAGGCATTATAAGCAGTGTGACATGGGTTGTTTTATTTTGCGTTGTGTGTAAATTTATGCAGATTATAGGATTTAATATTAGGATTATCCAACCTACTTTCTTAATAATTGTTAGTGTTATAATGTAAGCTCATTGAGTGATGTCATGAAATAAATAAATAGTACTGGTAATTATGACAATGTATCCCATTTCCAGCAGCGATGAAGAATAGTATGAGCATAAAACAATATTAGATCAAGATTTTGTTTCTGATAAACAGGTCCGGGTAAAACAATAATGTAATTAAATAATTAGGGGTTTTAAAGAAACCTTTCGTCGTGGTAGATAAAATTTGTTGTTAATGAGGATTATGAGATTACTTCATTTATTAATTTATTTAATGAGTGAAATCGTATTTGAGAATTAGCTTAAAACCAAGTGACTAACTTGAAAATGTATTCTGGAAATCTTAGTTTTATTTGCTGGGAAATCTCAAGTTATTAACGTAATGATTAAGGCAACATGTCTGATGGCAAAGGGACTTCACTGCCACAAGTGTTGTGAGCATTTTGTTGTTGTTGTTGTTATTTTTATTTTGATTTGTTGAGCATCTGATGTGCTGGGGATTTATTAATGTGGAAACCTTGGTCATCATCTACTGTAACTTAATTGTGTTCAGCCTTCAGCTTAGAAATTTGGATGGTCATGGGGTCATCAACCTCAGTGACTTAGATTAGGGCAATCTGCCATTATAGCATCATTTTCCTTGCAGTTATCATCCACAATGACTTTAATGTAAATCACAAAGTTAGATGTTGGTCCATGACATAGTCACAGGTCACATCGATTCAATTAAGGGTCCATGCCATACAACCACTGTGTGGCACATACCGATTGGACTTCCTTAATTATACCAAGAGTCCAGAGCTTGTGCTACGGAGGCTGGATCATCACAAATCATTGTGATGGTACATGTAGTCTCACATGGAAACCGAGCTTAGGAATCTCTAGACTTTCATTATTTCATTCTTAAATTAAGACAGTGGTTTCTAGTAAGGATGCCCCTCAGGCAATTGAATTAAGGTCTCAAAAGCCAGTGTCTCTCATCATCGTTATTATTGTTTTATTTTTATATGGACAAGACTGAGTTCATTGTTTAGGGATGATGATAATGTCACAAGTTTCTTCGACCTCATTGTCAATAATGAATAAATATCAATTTCTTTTGACTCGACTCCTCTCATTTAGTAGATAGTTTAAATTACTGAAACCCACCTCTTACCTAAGCAAATGACGAAGATCCCATAGACCACCCAAGAGAAAGATCTCGTGCCGATTTGCTAATAGTTAAGGAAGGTAGGTATCCTACGAAAGGACCTTAAAGGGTTCAGGATAAAGGTCGATTGTGCATGTATAATATACTGTTGTGGTCAGTGATCTGACTATTACCTCCCTCGTTCCCTTATGGTGTTTAAAATATTTTAAAATGTGACTGCCTTCTGTTACGTTGATCGGAAGAGGAGACTTCTCAAGATTGTTCTTTCAGTGAAAACTTTGACCTTATTTGCTCCGTAATGAGGTAAGAAATGATGTATTGAAAGTCCTCTTACTTCCTTATTTGCTGACTCTCTGTGATAATGCATCCTATCCGACCGGCAGTCGCTCTTGATGAAGCAATGGGCAAATGTCAGCTCGTGATAGCCGAGCGTGCTTGAAGTTAGAGAAGGAAAGCGGTGCTCGTTACTTGGAGGTTCGAATCCGATATAGGGCAATTCTTTTATTTCGTTGTTAAATGTTCGTATGAGTCGTGTTGTTGAAGACAAATCTAAATCGTGATCAGTTCTCACGTTGCAGGTACTCTGTTATGTTCATCTCTAAGTAGCTCTTAAAAGAGCTATTCACAGTAAAATAAGCTATTACCAACAGAGGTGCAATGGGCTTGGTTATAGCCATTCAATTAATGAAGAAATATTCAAAATGACCACCTCCTTCTAATATAGATGAACAAATGAGCCGTCAATGAGTAATGCACAATTTAAGGTTCAATTTATAGCAATGTATAACTGGGACACCTTATACCTAAGAATTACAGAGATCGACATGGGGACTTCCAGCTTACATCAGTGTTCACTCAAGCAACAGTTAAGAAAATGCTTGGTTAATTGGATTATAGGACCTCTACCGTACATACTAACTTTGGTTGTAACATAGGATGCCAGGAATAAATTATCTCCGTCTGTCAGTAATTGACTTACTGTATAACACGGGAAAATGGTCCAAAAATCTTCACACCAACATTCATAAAAGGCACTATCATGCAAGTTAACATTATATATGCCCCAAAATCAGAAGAAAAGTCATATTATGCAATATTAAACGTCCAAATATTCGCTCTTAAATCCAAAATCTTCAAAATATGCATTATGCATGAATTTTCTCCTAAAAAGGCCAAAACATGCAAACATGCAGGGAAAAGAACGGTTATTTGGAATCGTTAAGCCATGAATACTTGCAAAGATTGAGAAATGTAACCAGTTTATTTAAAAACATGCATTTGCATGGAAATCCGGGCTTTAATCATCACGTTCTGAATTCTGGTCAGTGGATGAATTTTGTACTTTTAAATTGTGATTGCATTTCGTCTCATTTTGTACCCTGTTAGGCCCCTTTAAACAACAAGCATCATCATCATGACATGTCTGTAATTGGTCCTAACCTATCACATTTTCTGTGATACTGTGACCACCCTTTTCTGTCAAAAGAAAATGGCCTCTTGAACCAATCAGGTGCACAATTCTCTAACGACAGCTAAAGGAGTGGCTATGGTTTGTACAGTACGCTACAGTAAAAATGACTGGGGTATTGGACTCCACTCTACATAAGATGGTACAGTGTTTTTGAAATGGGCCTTGCTTACTACCTCTTGTACCTTTTTTGCATTGTTCAGGGAAGTCTATATCGGACTAACTGCACCTAAAATTGTATAATATTGCGCAAGATAGGACTAAGAGACATTTAATTCCTTTAATACCTTTAATTTTGGAAAAAAAAAAATAGGGGCAGCTGTACCACCCGGTATAAAGTTGGAATTCAAGAGGACAAATTGGGGCAAATATTTATTTATAGGACAAGGAGTAAGGAATTGGAATAAATTATCAAGTTAAATGTTCAATAAATTTTAAAGTTTTTTGAAAAATGTTTAAGAAAAAGCTATGTAAACGATTGATAGGGAATCTGACATGTGGGCGACAGCCCTAAATTGCAGATCGTTTGATTGACCCACTATCACTCAAATCAATTATCTGAGCCCTTTCAAACTGCAACAGTTAAGGATATCGTGCTCTTCTGTTGTCAAGGAGTGTTGTAAGTGCCATATAAACATTCCTATTGACTTGAAACTGGTATTGTATATGCACCTCCATTACATCAGTCCATGTCTTCAAAATTAACACAAAAACAAGTTACTTTTCAAGTTTTCTGAAACTCATTTCTGTATGCCTCAACATCTTGTAATACATTTGGTCACAATATCTGTATTCTGCAAAATACACCGGATAGGGAAGGGTGTACAGGTGAAAGATTGATGGGTGAGGGTTACAGTACAGTTATGTTTATATCATTGTATCATATCAAATATTATATTATAAAGCAACATAATGAAAATAAATTTACACCCAGACAGCATTTCTTATTTCACATACTAAAACCCTGGATGAAAAAATCCAGTAACTCAGAAACCTATAACTTCTGCGGCAGTATGGTACTTGCCAAAGCAGGGGTGAAAACAAAGAGCAAGATCACATTCAGCACTCATAAATCTAGAGTCCCTCCTTGTTGTGTGTTAATGCAGTGTTGCTGAGCCCATGATCCTGGGGATACTGTCAGTGGAGGTATTAAAGGAAAGTGGTGCTGAGTTAGGTAAAGTGGCAATTCTCGTGATTTTATTCTCCCTTCTTTCAGACTCTTCCTCACTTGGCTGTATGCTTACAGCTTTAGATTGATGAGTTCAAGTCCTAAGTTTAGCTGAAATACATTTTTCTCAGTTTTCACAAGAAACAAGCAGTGCGCTTCATTCATTTTGCATATGTCTAAAGACGCGTGAATATTTTTATACGCAGGCTGAGTAGTTCAGACGGTAGAGCGCTGGCCTTCTGAGCCCAACTTGGCAGGTTCGATCCTGGCTCAGTCCGGTGGTATTTGAAGGTGCTCAAATACGTCAGCCTCATGTTAGTAGATTTACTGGCATGTTAAAGGACTAATAATTGAGACAGGTGTAGAATCTCTTGGAGGTGGAAAGTGTTTGTAGAAGATTTTATTTGTAAATCTTTTAAGTAATATTTACGGTATGATCTGGAGTGTTGTGTTAGCATATTTTATTCGTATTCCATTTTGCTACCTAACCTGTACAGTGTAAAATATTTTTGTAACATATGTTGTTTGTAACTACTAGATTATATTTCTATATTAACTGGAACAGTCCAAAAAGTTTGTGATGCGGACTTTGAAAACAGGGTGTGTTGGGCTTTGTTAAGTATGCATTCTAGAAATATGTCCTTTCTATTTTGGAATATGGAAGGTTCGCGATCGGGGTCTGTACGTGTGTTCGAGAAAGTGGTTGAAAGATCGTGACCGCAGAAAGAGTTGTGATTGGTGAATCTGGGCAAGCTCCTGTGTTCTGATTGGCTACTCCAAGGCCAGATATCCCTTTAAAAAAGAGCTAGGCAGCATTTCGTGGTCCATCTTAAGTCTTTGAGCTGTCTTGGTCTTGGGCCTGCCGAAGTTTTGACGTCATCAGCGTCTCCTGGCTACCAGAATGGGCGGCCTTAGGGTAAGCGCTATTGTTTTCTGTCCGGTTTTAATTTGCATGTAATTTTCCTTGGTGTATCACACAGGAGATTGCCTTAATCGCCACTCTATTGTTCTGATGTTTTGAAAGGTATGTTTAACTCCATTCTAAATTGTAATAGCATATTGTGTTTCCTCTTACCTTCAAGATCGTATCGTACTACTTGATTTGTAATAACATGTAACGTGTTTGCTTGATTCTTTGAAACTATAGAAAGCTCTTGTCATGGGACATCTAATTTGTGTTTCTCATAGAACATATGGGGCTGCCTGGCCGAGGCAGTAAAGGCGTGCTCTTGCCCGGAAGGATGTGGGTTCGAATCCCTTTCAAGAAGTCGTAAAATTTAAGAAACGAGATTTCCACTTCTGGAGGTGCACATGGCCCTGAGGTTCACTCAGCCTACACCAAAAATGAGTACCAGGTTAATTCCTGGGGGCAAAGGCGGCCGGGCGTAGAGCTAACCACTCCACCCCGTCAAGTGCCAAGGTTACGGATAGTGGAAGCCTTTACCTTCCACCCCTCTAAGGGCCTTCATGGCCTGTACGGAGATGACTTTGCTTTGCTCTTGCATAGAACATATAATTTGTATTTTACAAATGGTGTATCTGGATTTTCCGTATAGCTGAATTTGTTCGGAATATGCTTTGTAATATCGATTTTGTAAATATTATTTTTGAAAACCAGAGATCACCGTTGATTTTTCTGAAAACCGCAACCTAAGCATCTCCTTGGCCTTCGGTAAGGTTTCCCAGTCCCATTTCCACGCTCCTTGTTTGTTTTTGTCAAGTTGCCCTCACTGATATGTACTTGAATTGTATTCAGCGCTGTGCAGCGCAGTTCATTTGATGTTTATTGTGTGTGTAGTGTTTAAGGTGCCTTATGATTGCATTTATGTTCCTCCCCTTAACTGTGTTTGTGTAGCCGCTGAAGTTATGGTTACAATAATAATGTTATTGTTTGTATGTCCCACTAACCACTTTTTAATTTTTCGGAGTAGTTAAAGAACTTCCGCAGGACAGTTCCGGTACCTTGGCGTCTCCGAAAACTTTAAAAGTAGTTGGTGGGGTGTAAAATCAAGAACATTTAAAAAAATATAATATTACATACAACTTCATGCATTTTCTTGTACATTCCACTGAGCTGTTTTTAATGTTAGTTATGCCAATAGAACCCATTTTCATGTTTTATTCATATACACAGAAGTATTTCTTTATTTTCTCACCTGTATTTCCATCTACGTTTGTAGTGTTCACAATATTATCACTGTGTATGGTGAAAAGCATGTGCACATACCTTTTGTTCATAAAATTTGACTGGGCGAGTTGGCCGTGCGCGTAGAGGTGCGCGGCTGTGAGCTTGCCAGGAGATAGTAGGTTCGAATCCCACTATCGGCAGCCCTGGAAATGGTTTTCCGTGTTTTCCCATTTTCACACCAGGCAAATGCTGGGGCTGTACCTTAATTAAGGCCACGGCCGCTTCCTTCCAACTCCTAGGCCCTTCCCATCCCATCGTCGCCATAAGACCTATCTGTGTAGGTGCGACGTAAAGCCCCTAGCAAACAAAAACATAAAATTTGATAGTGAACATGTTTTTCTGAGGGAAGTCAACAGACATCCCCTTTTCTTTCAGGTCACTGTATCATATCCTTCCGTTTTATTTTTGAAAAATTATCCCTTGTTCAAAAATGAACTCGGAAGGGGTGTGAAAACAGACCCTGAAATATCCAGCTTGTGTATGACTTCTATCTCATTTTCAGTCACAGTGTAAATATTCATTTATATATATTATACCAGGATAATGGTCCGAAATAGAGTCCTGATGTATAAAGTTATATTCCACGCCAAGCGATCAAATCTGGCAGCCTGCAAGCACGACAGTTGAGAGCGAGGTGGAGTTGTGACATCACGACCTGAGGAACACGGTCAAGGCCAGATTACGTCAGCCAATGGAAAGTTCTATATGTTCTGTCGTCAGTATCTTTTGATTGGATTACCGTACAGGAAAATGAACTACATCATCGTATAGCCCAATATTTTATGATCATTATCCCCGAATTTGGAATAAATATATCAAATATTAAGGGAGATATTGAATAAGATAAAATGGCTTCAACCGAGCTCGATAGCTGCAGTCACTTAAGTGTAGCCAGTATTCGGGAGATAGTAGGTTTGAACCCCACTATCGGCAGCCCCGAAAATTGTTTTCCGTGGTTTCCCATTTTCACACCAGGCAAATGCTGGGGCTGTACCTTAATTAAGGCCACGGCCGCTTCCTTCCCACTCATAGCCATTTCCTGTCCCATCGTCGCCATAAGACCTATCTGTGTCGGTGAGACGTAAAGCAACTAGCAAAAAAAAAAAAAAAGCAAAAAAAAAAAAGTTTCAATTCTCCAAGATCCCGTATAAAAAGGCAGGCATTTCGCTTGTTAAACAAGTCTACTTTGTGCCACAGTTAAGGCCGGTCGGTCGGCTGATGGTCATTCTTCGCCGCCGTAATGTGAGTCTCCAGTTTGACCTCGACGAAAGTTTAAGTCCGCATTATGGAACTCTAGCTCTGCAACACTTCGATCAAACTTAGAATATTTTTGCATTGTGTTGCGTGTGACAATAGAAGTTCTACTACAAGACGTGTACATTTCGAGTGACTAATAATTTATGTGAACAGTGTTGTTTGAACTTTATTTTTTCTCATGAGTACGATTCTACTTTACCAAATACTTGAACATAATTTGATGTTTGAATTTCATGAGGTGATAGAATTTGTATGACTGTACGTTTTCTTGACAAAGTGATTTAACCCCATATTTAAATTCTAAAAGTGGTAAAACATTATTCATATTTGACTGTGATAAAGTACATATCGACTTGTACATAATCCAGTATTTACATTTTACAAGTGTACATAATTTAGTATTAAATTTACCAAGGTGATAGAGTATTTCTTCGAACTGTACGTTTACTTTACCAAGTTACTGACATAATTAATTGAGTCTAACAGTGCCAACGAACTTAGATTTATTCCAAGTGATCAGAGTTTTGGTAGAACTCGGTCTCAAATCTGTGATTAAATGAACTGGTGTAATTAACGTGCATGAGACATTTATTAATTATTAGGATAGGAATTGTGTGTCAAACCCAGAACAGTTCTAGAACAAGCAGTGTTTCCTTTCAACATTACTTAATTGTGAACGGAACTAAATTCACAGAATAAGAATCTTTAGTTAGGTACAGTTTATATCAAGTATAAATTCCTAATCGAACTGTGTGAACTTCAAAGTGAAATACTTTATTTTCTTCATTGTTGTTTAGCCAACATTATTCATATTTGACTGTGATAAAGTGATCTGTTTATTTTCTTTCTTGGCTGATACATCACAGATTCAATCTCAATTAACATTACGAGTTCAACTGATTTTTAAAAATTTTATTGAGTGTGTTTACTTCGATGTCAGTGACATTATATCATCATCGTCAAGTTGGACTTTCGGGACAGTCTATCGTTACCTGTGATCTCTTTGAACTCTTTAATAATAATAATAATAATAATAATAATAATAATAATAATAATAATAATAATAATAACTTTGTTTGTGCAAAGCTCGAATACCGTACGAGTTCGTTCGAACACTAGTGCAGTGTCATTCCCATTTCTACAAATGGTCCTCAATCATCGAGATCTTCTAGAAATTCAAGATACTCCAGAAATTCGAGATATTCCAGACCTTCTCGGAAGATGGTGCAGCTGTAAATGAACATTGCAAACCTGCAGTGTACCAGTTCCAACCCAACCCAAGGAGGGACACTTACTGTAACTTCTTTTTTTTTTTTTTTGCTAGGGGCTTTACGTCGCACCGACACAGATAGGTCTTATGGCGACGATGGGATAGGAAAGGCCTAGGAGTTGGAAGGAAGTGGCCGTGGCCTTAATTAAGGTACAGCCCCAGCATTTGCCTGGTGTGAAAATGGGAAACCACGGAAAACCATTTTCAGGGCTGCCGATAGTGGGATTCGAACCTATCTCCCGGATGCAAGCTCACAGCCGCACGCCTCTACACGCACGGCCAACTCACTCGGTACTGTAACTTCTTTACTGAGGTGATGTTCAATTTTGATCTTTACTATATGAATAAACTCTTCAACAAACTTAGAAAAATTCCATTACACTTATTTCTTGCTACCCTCTCCTCTGTAAAAATTCAGATAGAGACCGGACACACCCTGTGTCAAGTCTCATGCCTTGCTAGCTGACCTAATGAACTTTTAGTGTTTCAATATATATACATATATAAATAAAATAAGAGCTTTGTCTATACATTGCTGAGAATTAAAAAAGAATGGTATTTCTGTATCGGCCATGTCCAAAGTAAGAAGAAAATGCATTTGTTAATTGTCTGTCTGTATTTTCATACAAACGTCCGTAACGTACATACACACACATCATGAGAAAATGGCCCAGCAGAATTTAATGAAATTGGTATTTAATGTTGGTTCATAAAGCACTTCAATCTAACTATAAATAATTTTAATTATGCTGGATGAAATGGTATTTTGGGTGAAGCCCTAAAATTTAATTTTCAAATATGTATGTTATTAGTGGTCCTATCAATAGATACTGTCTGTTAGGTCATCAGCCCAGAGGCTGGCTGGATCTTCAAATAGCACCACCAAAGGCTATGCAGTTATAGGAAAACCCACAAAAACCAATGGCAGTACCAAAATGAGGCGTACTAGGCAAGTTGAGGAGTGAGATAGTTTGCCATTGCTTTCCTCACTAGGCCAGGCAGTGCTATTGTAGCATGACTTACCCTATGAGCAACACCTTTCATAACACTCAGATGCAATGGTTGGGCTCTGAATGCCATTACTCAGCACAACCCATACCCCAGCAGCTTCCATATTGTCACAGCCATGGATGAGACTGGGACTTCTATGGAAGCTACACTTTGCTCTGGTCTGTGCCAAGAGATGGATGCAAAAGTACTGCATCCATCAAGAAATGACAGCAGGAAATTGATAGATACTACATAACAAAAATTATAGAGGATACATTTTCCAATCTTTTATGTCTTAGCGAGTTTTACTGCACCAGCTATGATAATAATAATAATTTCGTGTGGCTATTTCTAGCCGAGTGCAGCCCTTGTAAGGCAGACCCTCCGATGAGGGTGGGCGGCATCTGCCATGTGTAGGTAACTGCGTGTTATTGTGGTGGAGGATAGTGTTGTGTGTGGTGTGTGAGTTGCAGGGATGTTGGGGACAGCACAAACACCCAGCCCCCGGGCCATTGGAATTAACCAATGAAGGTTAAAATCCCCGACCCGGCCGGGAATCGAACCCGGGACCCTCTGAACCGAAGGTCAGTACGCTGACCATTCAGCCAACGAGTCGGACACCAGCTATGATAACAGAGATATTCATGATTTAGTCTTTTGTTGCTTAGTCTATGTCAGTGCTGGGCATCACTGACAATGAAATATTGTTCAATCATGTTAACTGGTGATGGTAGTAATTTTAATGGTGTTTGTCCTTTGGTGATAAACTGCATGGTCAGTCCGTTTTGGTAAGGAAAATTGTAAAGGTGATTAATAAAATGAGAACATAAATTGTGAAGGAACGTCATGAAAGGATGCCCAAACATCACTGAATTGGACGAAAAACCTACAATGTTGAAAGACCATAAAACTGATTAATAATAAAATTACACTGACTATTGATTATGATGTGCTTCGTCTCTTCTGCTGCCACTCATCTCTGTTAGATGGCAGTACTGCTGCGTGTCCACTTGAACAGCCTGCATGAACATTGGTGGGAAGTAGATGGGAGTTAGATAACTTGGTTCTTTAGCATGTCATTCCTCTGGTTTATACATGTTCTTATTGGAATGTGACACACTGGCCCATCATAGTATTCCAGCTATTCGACCTGCTGTGAGGCACTGATAAGAATGGGGAACTTGCATACTTAACAGAAAAAGCAATGTCCACCGCTGTTTGTGGCCAGGTTATTCCAACTCCGAAACTTGGCATTGTTAGAACGCCAGCATAGTACTGTTTGCAAAAAGTAAGAAGCTGTGCTTTTTTTTTTTTTTTTTGACCAAGCATTTCATATGATGGCATTGCTTTTAAAAGCAGCATTCCAGTCAGATAGTATTGTATCCTGACAAGAATACTGATGTCATTAATAAAGAAAGATCTTCATTGGAGCAATGAAATAAATGGGACTGTAAATAAAGGGTATAGATCTCTGCTTATGGTTATAAGGGTGTTCAGGGGTTGCGGTAAGGATGTAAGCAGGCACCATGGTGTAGGGGTGGCGTGCCTGCCTCTTACCCGGAGGCCCCGGGTTCGATTCCTGGTCAGGTCAGGGATTTTTACCTGCATCTGAGGGCTGGTTTGAGGTCCACTCAGCCTATGTGATTAGAATTGAGGAGCTATCTGACAGTGAGGTAGCGGCCCCGGTCTAGAAAGCCAAGAATAATGGCCAAAAAGAATCGTCATGCTGACCACGCGACGACCTTGTAATCTGCAGGCCTTCGGGCTGAGCAGTATTCGCTTTCTAGGCCAAGGCCCTTCAAGGGCTGTAGTGCCATGGGGTTTCGTTTTTTTTGGTTAGGATGTAAAGAAAGGGCATATAAGTTTCTGATAAGACCGCAAGTAGAGTATGGTTCCAGTGTATTGGACCCTCACCAGGTTTACTTGATTAAAGAAGTGTAGGGGATCCAAAAATAAAGCAGCTTGATTTGTTCTGGGTGATTTCTGACAAAAGAGTAGAGTTACAAAAAGTTTGCAAAGTTTGGGCTGGGAAGACTTGGGACAAAGGAGAAGAGCTGCTTGACTAAGTGGTATGTTCTGAGCTGTTAGCAGAGAGATGACTTGGAATGACATTCGTATATGAAAAAGTTTGAGTGGTGTCTTTAAAAGTAGGAAAGATTATAATATGAAGATAAAGTTGGAATTCAAGAGGACAAATTGGGGCAAATATTAGTTTATAGGAAGGGGAGTTAGGGATTGGAATAACCTATGCTGATTTCAGTTTAATGTTTGTCTCTGTCTTTTATGGGAAGATGAATGGGTGGATATTAATGAAACTTGGTATTTCAGTTTAGAATAAGTTTTGAGTATGATCTTAGTTATAAGTTGTTCAAGTGATGTCACTATGACAGGGTGCTTCAGAAGGGGCCTAAAGCATAAAACTCGATGTATCTCTCTTACTGTGGGGCTTATACGAAAATAGCTTATGGCGACTTTTGTTCTTTACCTTGATGTATCCACAAAGATGCACACATGCGATACTGTCAGTTGTGTACACTAATTTTATTTACAAACTGTACACATATATCACACACATCAATAAACCATCATTTTGAACAACTGCCTATCAAGAAGAATAAGAAGAGACTGCATCAGATGCATATCAACTACCAACTGAACAAAACCAATTCATATACTTGATTTCAAATACTCTGCTAATACGACTTCAACACAAGTCTCATCAAAACAACGCAACTCTCTCTCACAAGGCTGCCTCTTTGTTTATGTTGCCTGGCCAGGCTTCTAGAAGGATATGTCATAACATGTTTTTCTTGTAAACTTGAGATCTCCACTAGCCTAAATACAATGTAAAGAAGTTTCTATAACTATCTAGTGCCAAACATACGTTATTCTGGATAGTACAGTGTGTTGCACAATGTTATATTGGATTATACATCATATATTCAGGTAATAATAAATGATATACTATTAATTATGTGTTCTTACATTAAATAAACTCATATTAATATCTATACAGCAGATGTTTTACGACATAACCACTGGGCGAGTTGGCTGTGTGGTTAGGAGCGTGGAGCTGTGAACTTGCATCCAGGAGATAGTGGGTTCGAACCCCACTGTCGGCAGCTCTGAAGTTGGTTTTCTGTGGTTTCCCATTTTCACACCAGGCAAATGCTGGAGCTGTACCTTAATTAAGACCATGGCCGCTTCATTCCCGTCCTAGGCCTTTCCTATCCCATTGTCGCCATAAGACCTATCTGTGTCGGTGCAATGTAAAAAAACAAATAGCAAAAAAGAAAGTATCATCGTGACATAACCTCACAAATAATATGATCGCGATTTACACCAAATAAAGTCCGGACATAACTATGTAAATAATAATAATAATAATAATAATAATAATAATAATAATAAAGGTATTCATTATTGGCCATGGGTTAAAGAATATTATTTTCAAGTTATATTAGTCTATTACATTTGCATCAACCTGTTTCCAATACAGCCATAAATACCGGTAATTGAAATATCAGTGGCAGTAGAGTGAAATTTTAGGGCCAAGAGCCTGTAACAAACTCTATATGGGGTGATTGGAAACAGCGTGAACTGGGTATATCACCTTTAGAGGGTTTGTCATGCTGATAAATAATTTGAAAGAAATAATTCAATATCTCGCACTGTTGTCATTTTATCAGCTACTGAATTTAGCCAGTCGGATTACTTCGCGGGCGAATTCAAAGGGGCTTTGTACGTCACTGTTGTTAAACCTATATGTGGCTTAAGACCAGCATGAGAGAACTAGTCAAGGAATAGAACTTAGCCAGGGGAGGGGGAGGGGATTGAAAACAGATCTCTGAGGTAACAGGATCACGCCAAAGCAAGTACGCTACTGTGACTTGCTGAAGCCGACGGTGTGTTTGATGCTGATTACTCGGCATAGCCTCAAGCCGTTCTTAAATCACGTTCAGATTAAGCAGCACTGTCATGCAAAGCCCATTTAAATTTGCCCGCAAAGCGATCTGATTAGCTAATTTCAGCAGTTGAAAAAATTACTGCAAGAGATATTGAATTATTTCTTTCAAATTATTTATCAGCATGACCAACCCTCTCGCTCATATTCCTGGTTCACGTTGTTTCCGACCACCCTATATACTTGTAAAGAGAGTTGCTATGGAGATCGTTCCGACAATGTTTAAATGTGCAGTATATCTGTCATTCCTTGAAAGAAAATGAAAATCCACAGCCTGTTTCCAGCCATTCGACCGGGTTAGAGATGGAATGAATGAAGCCCCATCTAGCGGTGAGGATAGGAATTGTGCCGGCTGCCGAAGCTTGTCACACTCCTCTGGGCAATGATAAATGACTGACAGATGATATGAAATGATGATAATGGAGAGTGTTGCTGGAATGAATTATGACAGGGAAAACTGGAGTACCTGGAGAAAAACCTGTCCCACCTCCACATTGTCTAGCATAAATCTCACATGGAGTGACTGAGATTTGAACCATGGAATGCAGCTGTGAAAAGCCAGTATGCTGCCACCTGAGCCACAGAGGCTCTTATTCCTTTAGAATTAACCTAATTATAGGCTTTCTTTTATACAGGTAGCAAGGGATCAAATCAAGATCAGCCATAATTAAAAAAATATGAAAGTTCAGAGTGCCACAGAGAGTAACGAAGGGATTACATCATGACAGGTGCCCAATAACTATGCCTCAAAATATGGGGGAAAGTATGACAGGTGAAAAAAAGTTTAGTAATGCACATCTAAGTGATTGTAACATCAATGACACGTTCTACAGCTAGTATCCACAATATAACTGGTTGCAACATCACACAACAAGAAATGTTCTATTCCAGAATGGTGTCTCGTACTGGGTATATACTGTTTGAATAACAAACATCCCTCCTGCAACATTAGTAGTTCATCAGTTCATAAGTCTCCAAACAGAACAAATACACTGTTGAAAACACTTACAATTACAAGTCTTACTTTGTACAGTCTATCATTTCCAACTGTATTGTTACTGAAAGTATTTAAATTCTGCATCCTGAATATAAGGAAAACCTGTCTCTTGACATAACTTAACTCTTTCAGTCCCGGTGTACAGTATACTGTACATCAAGTTCATTAGCTTGTAGCACCAAGAAATATTAGTGAATGGAGGAGTTCTCTATCTTGCTAGAGACTTCTATGCTTTCTCTTTGTTTCTCAATTGGTTGAAGTGACATCTACCAACACATTAGTGAATTATGAAGATAAACAACAAACATGGCAGACAAGCATGCTGTTGGTGGAGGTAAGTGGGAAAATTTTATTCTTTATTTTTAACATTTTGTTCTGTTTAGGGTAAAATTCTGTTTGGGATTTAAAGAGAAAGGTTTGAATATAATATGCACACTAATTATATTTAGTATTTCATATCCCTTGACTCATAATATCCACGTATATTAGCATGTACAGTATACTGTACATGGGGTCTCAAGTGTTGCAGATAGTGTGACTGAGTTCAGTGCATTTCACAAAGTTTTATTTATATACCTGGTAGTTTCTAGCAATTTAGAAGAAGATAAAGTGTTGTGTACTCTAGATTTTCTCTTAGAAATGTAAAAAAACCATTTGTTTTTGTTCTTTGAGTTCCCTAAAATATATTTTTGTTGAAATTCAGGCTCATCAAGGATGAAAATAAACCCAAGCGACGTTGATACGATTTTGAAGTTGTTGGAGAATGGAGATGTGTCTGATGTGGAGGAGTTAGCCAGTGATGATGAGGATGAACCACAAACTCTACACCAGCCACAAACACAGCGCATTGGTACGTGATCACATTCAATAATATTATACATTATGAAACTCAAGTACCCTTATGGCAAATTGTGTTGGCCAAATTTTTAGCTAACAATTATTAAAATATAACTGTATTCTGTAATATGTTTCAGGAGCTGATGATGAGATGATTTCTGTAAGCAGTCCAACAGAGGGAAGTGGCAATGCATATACTATTGGTGCTTCTGGAGATGCTGAATTTTCTGCTGAAGATATTTTCCTGACACAGAGGTCTGATATTCGATGGAAACACAAGCCCATTATTCCTTTTGATATTCAGTTTGACTATCCACGTACAACTTCTCATACAGAAGTTCTTTCCCCATTTGGATATTGCTCGAGGTATTTACCAGAACATTTATTTCAGAACATATCAGAGAAAACAAATATTTATGCACTTCAGAAAGGCGTGACATTCAAGCCAACCACACCTGAGGAAATTAAAGTGTTGTTTGGTTTGCACATTGTTATGGGAGCAACAAAATATCCTCGTATTAGAATGTATTGGGATAGTGCAACAGGACTTGAGTTATTCAGGAGTAGCATGAATCGAAACAGATTTTTTCAGATTAGGAATAACTTGCACATGGTTGACACACTAACCAAACCTGGAAACAGGTTTTGGAAAGTTAGGCTTATTTATGATTGTGTGAGGGAGAGGTGTTTAGAACTTCAAGTTGAGAGAGAAATTTGTATTGATGAACAAATGATACCTTTCCGAGGGCAACTAAATGTAAAACAATATGTCAGAGGTAAGCCATATCCATGGGGTGTAAAACTATTTGCACTATGTGGGAAATCAGGCCTTGTTTATGACTTCTTACTCTATCAGGGCAGTACTACAGAATTAGACCAAGCAGCCCTGAAATCGTATGGACTGGGACCATCAGTAATTCTTCATCTTTGCAATAGGATCTCTCTACCAGGCCATGAACTGTATTATGACAACTATTTCTCCTCATATAATTTACTTCAGATACTGAAAAATAAGAAAATATATGCTGCCAGCACCATACGAATTAACAGATTTTCTACTCCTCCTGTTATTAGTGATAATTTGGGAAAAAAGAAAGAAAGAGGGTACAGTGAAGAAGTTTGTAGTGCTGATGGAGGTGTTGTAGTAGTGAAATGGTTTGACAATAAGGGAGTTGTGCTTGCATCAAATTTTGTGGGAATAGGGAAGGAAGATAAGGTAAAGAGATGGGATAAAGCTAATGCAAAGTATATTGAAATTCCTAGGCCTGAAATTGTTAGGAAATACAATCACGGAATGGGTGGAGTTGATCTACTTGATCAGCTGATCAGTTTATATAGAATTTTCATTCGGAGTAGAAAATGGACACTGAGAATGATTTTTCATGCTGTGGATTTTGCTATAGTCAATAGCTGGCTGGAGTACAGACAAGATGCTAGAAATGCTGGGTTGGCACAGAAGGAGATAATGGATTTGTTAGACTTCAGGCTTAGGGTTGCTGAAGCTTTTGTGAAGGTTGGTAACCAATTCAAGGGTATCAAAAGAGGAAGGCCTTCTACAAGCCCTGTAACATCACCTTCAGCTAATAAAAAACAAACTGAGAGGAGACCATTGAGGGAAGTGCAGATTGATAGTGTTGATCACTTACCAGAACATGATGGCAATAAAGAACCTACTCGATGCAAGAAGATTAATTGCACCCAGCGATCACACATTATCTGCAGAAAATGTGGAGTACATCTTTGTATAAATAAGAAAAGGAACTGCTTTGCAGCCTTTCATAAGCAATGAATGAAAGTGAACTGTTATGAAGCATTTCATTGTCGATAACATGTGAACTAAATATGAATATTTGTAAGTAATTATCTGTAAAAAATGAAAATATCTCAAAAATAAATAATTTCAGTTCTGTAGTAATGTATGGCTTACTATTCAATACAGTAGAAACATTGTATCCCTACTAATCCTGTCCTAAGAAGATTACCATCCCAAGGTAGAAGTTTAGGATTCAGCAACGCTTGAGACCAAATGTACAGTATACTGTACATGATATATTTTTGGAACGGGAGGTCTCACATCAACCAAATTTTTTATGTACATCCCCAGTATGACCTAAAATCAAAATCAAGTGAGAAAAAAATTTTCTTTCTAATCAGAAAAATTCGGGACTGAAGGGGTTAAAGAGAAACAGGTGATTCTAACAATTTGTCTGTACACCAGTAATCTTTTAGCCTATTCTTCTTGTTATGTCCCATGTGCATAAACATAGCGAAGAATGTATACATTTCAGGAATGGTAATATTGTTCCAGCTCATGATATCATTCTTGTCTTTTGGCAGTGAACTCTCCAATAAGAATCTCTCGCAATGAATTCTAACAATGTTTGGTTAAAGAAAAGTTCAAGGAAGTCTCCTTCAACTGAGTTTTTCTGTCCACAATTGGGATCATTCCAAAATTAATGTCAAATTTATGCTAGGTTAGTAAAAAAAATAGATCCTGACTTCCATTTGAAATCTGTCGATTGATTGATTGATTGATTGATTGATTGATTGATTGATTGATTGATTGGTTTATTCATTCATTCATTCATTCATTCATTCATTCATTGACTACCTGAATTTATATAATCTGCCTGCGTTTTGTCACTAGAACAACAATTGCTCTAGTCAACTTCAACTTCACATTCACTTCACTGTCTGATATGTCACTACTGGTTGCTGACAAAGATTCATTCTGTAATATGCTGCTATAATTTTCATCAATTTGACTCGCCGCTTGTAATGATTTGTAATATTTCTTCTTTTTTCAGTGAATAATTTGACCCCTTACAAAGCATGGTAGTTGAGGTTTGTCATATAAACAGCCATAGAAGTACAGAAAGATTTTTCAGTCTGTATCGATGAATAACATAAACTTGGGGTATAATTCCACAGTAGAAAGACAGATATCACCATCTTCCCCTTTGTAGAAGTGATCATACATATACATGCTTAGTAACTGAAGCAAAAATCTCCAAAATGTATCATTGTGTTCATAAACCATCTGACGGATGAAGTAACGAAAGTGCCGGTATGTTCATAGTTATTTAGGGGTTAAATCATTACTCGTAGATTAATGCAAAGAATTTCTTTCATCATGTACATAATCTTGTGAATCTCAAATGTCTTATCTGTCTGTGTCTTAATTCTTCCACCCAGAGGCTTGTAGGATCCTCAAATGGCATCACTCAAGGTTAGGCAGTTACAGGGAAACTGCAAAAACCGATGGCAGCACCATAATGAGGTGTGCAAGGTATGATGAGAAGCGGTGTAGTTTGCCATTGCTTTCTTCACTGGACCAGAAAGTGGTGTTGCAGTAAAACTGACCCAGGTAGTACCTTCCATAATATCTAGACACACTAATCATGCTCCGAATTTCATTACTCTGTACCATCTTATGTTGAACAGCAGTTTCCATACTGCCACAGCCAGAAAAGAGACTGAGACTTCCATGAACTTACTACGCTGGCGTAGCAGGGGGAGAGGTGATATTCCCACGTGGCGCATCCCAGGTGGCGGGTAGGGACTTGCCGGCGGACTTGAGCGAAATAAAATAGCTCTCACGGACTACACACACAACCCCCAGTGGGTGGGGGACGCAGATGAATAATACACCCACAGTATCCCCTGCCTGTCATAAGAGGCAACTAAGAGGGGCAACCAAGGTACGATCGAGTTAGTCTCATGGGAGACTACTTGTAATTAGTACCATCACTCAGGGAACGCCATGGGTCACTTTTACTTTTGCGTAGTATCACTATGTTAGGTACAGAATAGCTTTGTGATTAGTAGCAACAGTGTGTGCTTCCGCCTGGGTTTTACAGTACCTGTGATTAGTACCACTATATGAGCGACACCATGGATCTGCCTTGCCTGTGATTAGTACGTACTATGTGCGGAACACCATATGTTTGTGTTACCTGTAAATGGCGTCGCAATCTGGGAAACATCATAGGTCTGTGTTACATGTAAGCATTACATTACCTGTGAGTAGTACCATAATGTGTGGAATACCGCTAGTCTACGCTACTTGTGATTAGTACTGTAACATGACAAATACCATGGTTCTACTTTCCTAGTGATAATTACCATTATGAGGGGCCGATGACCTGGATTTTGGACCCCTTTAGACTACGAGCATCATCGATTCATTATTGTGCTTTAGAAGCAGTCCCTTAGTCAGTTTACGCTAGTTTCTGAGAATGTGGGGCATTGCGGGTTGGATCCGCTGATTGTTTAAAATTCATATCCATCCATTTTTCATTCTTCTTCCTCACGTTTTTAATTCCGGTCAGTGGAGGATTTTGGACTTTAAAATTGTCATTATATTTTGTCTCATTTCGTACCATTAGGGGTTGATGACCTAGATGTTAGGCCCCTTTAAACAACAAGCATAATAATAATAATAATAATAATAATAATAATGATGATGATGATTATCATCACGAGACTGAGACTTTGCTGGAAGCTACATTTTGTTCTGGTCTGTGCCAGGAGACAGATGCAAAAATACTGCTTCCATCAAGAAATACTGATAGGTGGGTGAACCTCAAATAAGAATTCATATTTCGTATTTTATATATTTTATTGTATTTCATTATGTTTTATGATGCATCTTCTACAGTATGTTCTTCATAATTTGGATTTCATAATGAATTTCATGTTCATTTTTATTATTTGCTGCTTGATATTGTCTGTGTGCATAGCCATTGGTTAAAAAAATATATAAAAATCTAAGTTTGAGGCTATATTGTTGTGTCCAACCAAAATAAAAATGAGTTCATACGTTGTCAGATCGTAGACTTGTTGATATGTGATTGCAGGCTGTTACTATTACAGGTAAGTCAAGTATTTCTTGATAGTGTTGTTTTGTATTTCTAATAACAGGAGCTGTCAGATTGTATGTCTACTCCTTGGACTCGTTTCCTGATAGGAATTGGGGATGAGGTGAGATGAAATTACACAGCATATTTTTATGGGCGGATGCCCTTCCTGTCTCCAACCTCAGTTTAGGACCTAATGAAGATGAAATGAATGGTGGTGAGTGAAACTGAAACTGAATAGGAAGTGTCCCAGCATTTGCCAGGAAGTAAAAATGGGAAACCACAGAAAACACCTCTCAGGACAGCCGGCAGTGTGGTTTGAATACAGTTGTCTCCCAAATACAGAGTTAGGCTCTATAGCCATAGCGTGATAACATGCATGGCCATACCACACGATACCTGTCAAATTAATGACTGAAGTATAGGCTACTTGATAATTGGCAATGTATTGTGAAATCTAGTAGTCCACTTTTATCTCCTATACTAGCTGATGTACCTGTGCTTCGCTACGGGATTCTCAGAAAGACTGACTTTGTGCTTTTCCTAACTGAAGTCAAAATAGGTCATTACAAAAACGTCAGTAGGAATGTACCGATTAAAAGCAATGTTATCATATAAAATACTCGATCAAGTGAAAAACTGCACATTTTCTCACTTTTAACGAACAGTACTATGGTGCTGATCTAACAGTCCAAAGTTCCAGAGCTGAAATAACCAGGCCGCAGGCAGCCGTGAACACTTCTCTGCCATTATTCCGTTAAATATGCACACTTCTCACTCCAATCAGTGCCTCAGAGTAGGGATCGAATAGCTCGAATGCTATGATGAACCAGTGTGTCACGTACCAGTAGTATCGGAAAATTTATGAAACAGAGGAATGGCATGCTAAAGAAGAAAGTTACCTAACTCTCCAGCTACTTCCCGTCAATATTTAGGCAGATTGTTACACTCGTATGACTGGGCGAGTTGGCCCTGTGGTTAGGGGCGCACAGCTGTGAGCTTGCATCCAGGAGATAGTGGATTCGAACCCCACTGTCGGCAGCCTTGAAGATGTTATACCGGGAATTCCCATTTTCACGCCAGGCAAATGCTGGGGCTATACCTTAATTAAGGCCAAGGCCGCTTCCTTCACACTCATAGCCCTTTCCTATCCCATCGTCACCATACAACCTAACTGTGTCGGTGCAAAGAAAGGCAAATTTAAAAAAAAAATGCTCGGTACGCGGCAGTAATCCTATCTATCGGAGATGAGTGGAAACAGAAGACAAAGCACATCACCAACAAACAGTGGTCAGTGTAATGTTATTGTTCATCAATTTTATGAGCTTTCTATATTGTAGGGCTTCACATTTGGTTTTCTTTCGACTCTGTGATCTTAGGGTGTCTTCTACAATTATTTGTAGCGTAGATTGTAGTTCCTTATTCTCCGACTTTACATACCAATTTTCATTAAATCCTGTCTACCCATTTTCTCATGACTTGACGCTGATACGGACTTAGTAACAAAAATCCAAATTCATATCGATATCTCTGATCATAGCCGGTATGGTAACAATGTACAAGACATAAATGATCGGAAATGTAATCTATATAATATAAAATAAGAGTTTTGTCTGTACATTGCTCAGAATTTGAAAAGAATGGTATTTATGTATCGGTCATGTCCACTGTAACAAGGATATGCACTTTTTACTTTTCCATAATGTCTGTCTGTCTGTCTTCTGTCTGTCTGTCTGTTTGTACACGCATCACGAGAAAACGGCTGAAGAGAATTTAATGAAAATCGGTATGTAAAGTCGGGGAAAGAGCCACTACAATCTAGGCTATAAATCATTTTATTCACACTGAGTGAAATGATAGTTTAAGGGAAGGCATAAAATTTAATTCTCAACTATTTATATTATTAGTGGTCCTATTGATAAATACTACATAACTAAAGATATAAATAGAATTAAATATCCGATCAATTATGTCTTATACAGTTTTACTGTACCAGCAATGATAACGCAGATATTCATGAATTTGTATGGCTAAGTCCATATCATACCGAACTACGAGAAAATGGGTAAAAAGTGTTTAATGAAAATCAGTATGTAAAGGTGCTACAGTCTTATAAATAATTTTTATTCACGCTGGATGAAATGGTAGTTTAGGGGAAGGTGCCTAAAATTTATTTTTTAAATAACTACCGGTATGTCATTGGTCCTATCAAAAAGTACTACATAACAGAAGTTACAGAGAATACAAGTTCTAATCAAGTATGTCTTAAGCAGCTTTACTGTACTGACTATGATAAGGAATAATGAATTTAGATTTTAGTTGCTTACTCCACATCAACGCCAAGCATTGTTACATAGAAATATTGTTTAATCATGTTAACTGGCAATGGTTTTTGTCATGATTGTCTTTAGGTTTAAAACCACTTGGTCATCGGTCAGTATCGACAAGGAAAAATGTGAATATGATTATTAAAAGAATCATGAAGGAACGATCGCTTGAAGAATAAGATACGAGGTAGCCATGAAAGATGCTCTAATATGATGCTTGTGCTTGTTGTTTCAAGGGGCCTAACATCGAAGGTCATCGGCCCGATGCTCTAATATCCCAGAGTCAGAAGGAAAACTGAATGTGAAGGCCTACAATATCGAAAGGTCATAAAATTGATCTACAATAACATTACATCGATCATTGTTGTGATGTGGTTTGTGACTTCTGCTGCCACTCATCTCTGATAGATGGGATTACTGCTGTGTCCCGAATAAAACAGCCTGTCTGAATATTGGTGGAAAGTAGCTGGCGAGTTAGACAACTTTGCACATTCTATATGATTGTTCCATCGGTGACGGGTACTGCAACTAGTACTATATAGCTTTAGTTATGTAGTATTTATCGATACGACCACTAATAACATAATTATTTGGGAATTAAATTTTAGGCCTAACCCTAATAAACTACCATTTCATTCAGCGTGAATGAAGTCATTTATGGTCTAGATTATAGCGACTTATTCCCCGACTTTGCATACTGATTTTCATTAAGATAGGACCACTAATAACATAAATATTTGAGTATTCCATTGTAGGCCTTCCCCTAAACTACCATTTTTCTCAGCGTGAATACAATTACATGGCCTAGATTATAGCGACTTATTCCTTGACTTCCCCTACTGATTTTTGTTACGACCATTAATAACAATTATTTGAGAAATAAATTTTAGGCCTTCCCCTAAACTACCTTTTCACTCAGCGTAAGTAAAATTATTTATGGCCTAGATTATAGCGAATTATTCCCCAACTTTGTATACCGATTTTCATTAAATTATCTTCAGTAGTTTCCTCGTGATGCGTGTACATACATACAGACATAGACAGACAGACAGGCAGACAGAAATTAAGGAAAAGTAAAAAGTGCATTTCCTTGTTACTGTGGGCACGACTGATACAGAAATACCATCCTTTTTAAATTCTGAGCAATGTACAGACAAAACTCTTATTTTATATATATAGACATAACCATGAGTAGAACAAGGATATTAAGTTACTCTTACAAAACAATAGGAATGGGGGTGAATGAAACTGCATAAGAAGGTTAACTGATAGGCATTTTATTGGTTTCCAGGGTCTCATTTAATGGCACAAATTGTTTCAGCGCATGACAACATGTAATTTCTCATAACATAAACATGAATTTTATGAAGTAAGCAAATTTGGTGAAGTGATCTACACAACTTGGGTATGGTTCACATTTTGTTACAGAAAGAAGGTATCAGTTAATATTTTAAAATAAATGTGGAAGAAGTAACAAAACAATTTATTCAAAAGCTAATCCTAATCAAATGTACCTTATGAAATGGTATTTATTGGTCCCCTTAAAGAAAAAAAAAAATTGTACATATTTCTTAACAGGAGAGAAAGCAATTTTATTTTATGGAATGACCAAGTGTATTCCATATATTTGTATTTACAATGTTACTACAATTTATAAACTCAAAGTTAATCTAATTCTTGTACATTATTATCTAATGCTTGTGCACTATCAGTTTTTTATGTTGTCAGGCACACCCATGCTATAATGCGACATTTTAAATAACAGTGACAGGAAGGTAAGATGAGGCTATGAATGAGGATACTTATTGTGTGCATCAACACTGCTTATGAAACTGCCGTAGCTGAGAAAACTTTGACCAACATCTTGTGCTCAACAAGTGTTCTCTTGCATTTATTTTAACTACTCATAACTGAAAATGCATTGAAACAATACATGCAATGGAATCATTTTGGAACACACCTGTGATCAGGTCAGAGTTTTCTGAGATTAGCAATAAATCACTTTCAAATGATGTAAAAATGTTAATATTCATTAAACCCTACTGTTCACATAGTACTCAGTTACTGTACTGCGATCCAAGATACACGACTGGTGGGCAGTAAATTATAAAAATCCTTTACGGCTGATGATTGTGTATATGTGTGTGTTTTTTAAGTTTATCTTTTATTTCTTGCAAGTAATTGTAATGTGTGTGTATGTGTGTGTGTGATTTTAGGGCGGGAATTCTTTGTGGGTTTATCGGAGTGGACGAACGAGGCAGGAGCCCGGGCTGTTGCCGCAGCATTCCCAGAATTTCCCTGCACACCGGTCAAGGTGAGACCATGTGTAGACCTCGATGACAACTTCGACTTAGACATGATTCAGGTGAGAGGGGGGGAGGAGTAGATTCCGCATGAGGCACAGAAGCACTGTTGGAGCAGCAAGCCATCCACCCCACCATTGCTACTCTGCACCGTGGATTGCAGTCTTGTTTGAGCCAGTGACCTACCATTGCTATTTTTTCTGTTCTTTATTCATCATACCATATTTACTCCTGCCGTACAATGTCTTTGATGGTGAAGAAAGAAAAAGAAAGAAAGAACGAAAGAAAGAAAGAAACTGTTTAGTAATCTATTTAGCTTGACCTTGCAGTGTAGATGCCTTCATAAAATGAAACAACTTGTATATGACATTTTACATTGAGCAATTTGTAGTTGATGTTGTTTTATAAATCATCAATTGTAGTGATAGATTTAGTGCATTCTTCTAAAACCCTTCTTATAGAGCTTTGCATTGCTGCAGTGTATTAGACTACTGCATGGAAATTAATAGTGTGAGAAACCAGATATTCTATAATTTGATTGTATTGAGAAAGTAAATTGAATTTTGGTCTTGGGTGTATTTACTTAAATTACAGGTAATCTACATAGCAGAATTAGTCCATTTTGGTCTAGAAATATTTATTCACAATATTGTTTTAAGAATCTTTATTTTGTGTACATTTTCTTCTTCTTAAACTTATGAGAACATTATTAACAAGGTAACAGTAAAACCTGACTAAAGCGGCCACCAGTCGTTCTTCCGAAAAAATGGCTGTTGGTACAGGTGGCTCCTGAATTATGGTTGCAAAATTTTGGAATTTGTATAAGGCCCATTTCATCATGTTATTAGCTACAGTACGACCTACATGATTTATGCCTTGACTGGTTAATACCTTATAATAAGCTCATCTGCCAAAACATAAGTCAACCCCTGGAGACGTTCTAATACTGTGTAACACCACCCGCAGCTTTGATAACTACCTCAGTTTGGTGAGGAATGGGATACTGAAGTTTCTGTAGGTATGCCACATCCAACTTGCAGTCACTTGCCGACGATAAGATCCCGTAGAATCACCAAAAGGACTAATTTTTTGTCCGGTGTGCTTATTTATGTAAATTACAATTTTAAAAAATGAGTACGTCTGTACTGATCAATGATAATATGCTACTACACATACAGAATAGGCTATTTTAAAAGTACTGTAGAATGACATTTTCTTAATTCACGTCATTTACAATAAAATCTTTTGGTTTGGTTAGTTTTACAGTATTTCCACATCTCTTTTTAGGGGCACAAATTTCTAAAGATTCCAAAAGTTTACTCAGATGGGAGGCTGTATTCTCACTGTACGGTGTATCTAGAATGTGACAAAGTGACTGTACGTTGCATTATTAACTTATACCCACTCTGGTGCATTTGAAGATTTCGGCAAATTTTCTTGCAGAAATTCCTTTCTTTATTCTGAGAATTGCTTTTCTTCTCTCCTTCAATGTTAAAAAGCCCCTGACTTACCACACATTGTAACGCTCACATTCATTGACACCGGGCGAGTTGGCCATGCAGTTAGGAGAGCGCACAGCTGTGAGCTTGCATCTGGGAGATAGTGGGTTTGAACCCCACTGTCGGCAGCCCTGAAGATGGTTTTCCGTGGTTTCCCATTTTCACACGAGGCAAATGCTGGGGTTGTACCATAATTAAGGCCGTGGCCGCTTCCTTCCCACTCCTAGGCCTTTCCTGTCCCATCGTTGCCATGAGACCTGTCTGTGTCGTTGCAATGTAAACCAAATGGTAAAAAAAAAAAAATTCATTGACTACAACTGAACTCAATCACCAAACTGCCAATAAGTGAAACTGTAGTATATTCTATTCAAACATTATTCCAACTGAAAATATTTGAAAATGAGTTCACATATTGTTGGCTCGTTCTGTCATGCTGCCTCATATGTTGTCGTGGGTGATTTAAACTTTGATTAGTGGTAGGCTGCAAAGAAGAGATGATCAGGAAGAAGAATGGCATTATTTTGTACCCCACAAAAGAGAAACTACAATTCCATTCGGATGGTGCGATGGTAAAATGTTCGACTTTATTATTGTTTCAGTGATAAACAAATTATTCGTGGCAGTAATGAAAGACCATTTCTTTTAGGTCATTTTCTGAAATGTGTCTGGCCACTGAGTGCAGTGTGAAGTGACCACTTTAAGGAGGGGATATTAATATATGCTCTATGGGAAAATTAGTTGTTCCAGAGAAAAATGGTAGTTTATTCAAGTGACTATTTACTGAAGGTGGCAGTTAAGGCAGGTTTCACTGTACTTGTAAGGAATTAACTATGATGGCTTCTAAGATGTTGCAGTTTCACGATAAAGAAGTTATAATCATTGTTTAAATTTTCCAAGTGCATTATGAAATCTGTGTTACGTATCTGGACTTACGAATGAGGTTCCATCTTAGCATCAGCCTGGAACATGTACAGAAGTAGCTGGAGAATAACTATCAGGCATGATAAGTTGTTTTGGTCTATAATCCAGTCAGTTGGCTTTGGTTGCCTATTCCTCTATGGTATGTGCCTTAGACCCATGTAGGTAAATACTTGTACGTCTCTCCAGTGATACAATTTATTTCATCATGTTCTGTTAGGAAAGTAATGGTGAGCAAAACTTGACCAGGTTGAGGCAAAAATATATATATATATATTTTTACAATGTGCTTATACGTCGCACTGGCACAGATAGGTCTTACGGCGACGATGGGATAGGAAAGGTCTAGGTGTGGAAAGGAAGCGACTGTGGCCTTAATTAAGGTACAGCCCCTGCATTTGCCTCGTGTGAAAATGGGAAACCACAGAGAACCATCTTCAGGGCTGCCGACAGTGGGGTTCGAAACTACTATCTCCCAAATGCAAAAAGAAGTGCTCGGAAGTTGAAACATTGTGTGGTTTTTAGTACAACCATAATAATAAGTAGAGGGAAGAGAGGCTCTCTGTCCGATTGCAACATACTTTGGTGAGGGAACGGGTGAAAGAAAGAAATGAGAGTGAGAGTAAAGGGGGGAAGTGACAATGTACTGTAACTGTCAAAAGTGGTTTGGTGGATCAGGATGTGGGTGGTGGATTGCCTGTTACTGTTGTTGCCCATATAGAAATTTGCTTAGTGTGTTGGTAGTCAGATCAGTATTGAAGGTCAGACAGTTTGCTCTGTGGTTGATACACTTTCATCCCTGTCCCTCACCCGGAGGGTCCACGAAGTTTGATTACATTACCGTATTTTCTTGCATAATTAACAGACATTTTTGATGAAAAATGCAGGTGAGAAATTTGGGTGCGTAAATGTTTCATGGAATTCAGATACACAAACAATTTAATTACAATTGATTGAAATTTAAAGGGTACATCAAATATATTATTCACAAAACTGGTTTAACTCATTTGCAATTGTCATTTGGCGTAAAATTACAGCGTAAGTTTTCTTCTGAACAGTCAAATTAGTGTAGGCTCTACATCAGGCAAGCAGAATACCCGGGTTTGAACTACAGACAAGGGTAAATATTCTTCCCTTTACGAGTTGATAATACGACCTGAAGTGAAATAGGTACTAATTACATAAGTAATAATGACATACCTCTGAAATAAATGTAAACAAATAAGGCAACGGTCTTTGACATCACTACCGGCACTACTGGAAGAATTTCTGATGCTCCTATTGGAGTAAGTTCGTGCACACTTTCCGCCATTCAGCACTGATAGAGTTTCTGCACATTGTCCTTCGATGATCTATTTATTGAATCGTCCAAGGGTTGAAGTACCTATTTCAGTCCACCAGGAATCCCTGCCAAATCAGTTTTCATGGTTTCTTATAGTTCCTTAGTATCTTCCATCATGTGGCCACAAAAACTATTCAACATGAGAAGGGTTGGATTTCGAGAGACACTGCTCGATTCCCCAAACTGTTTGTATCCAATCTTGTACGAGTGATGTGTCCATTCCCCTCTTTTCTTGGATATGAACGTGGATTCCTTGTGGAAATTTTACTTTCAGCATTGTTTTTTGTTTCAGAATGATGTAAGATGCAAGCAGTTAAAGAAAGCATCACAGTACATTGTTGTTTCTTGCTTCCAGTAGTGCTTACGATAACACTTGATGTCCCTTTCTTATCGACTGTTTGACTTTGTGGCATATCGAAGTTAATTGGTGTCTGATATGAGTTTCCTATTTGAGAAAGCAGATTTTTTCCCACTTTATTCTTCCCATTCACAAAGCAATCATTTGGCATTCTTTTGTATAATGATATTTTTGTCAAAGAGAAAGTTCATTTCTTTTCATAAAATTAATCCCAGATACTTATCCCTTGTGCTGCAGCTATTTCTCGTCCTTTAAGACGGAGCTTTTCATGGGAAATGGCATATCCCTCATTGCATAATGAAATCTCGTGTGCCGAGTGAGTTAGCCATGTGGTTAGGGGCGTACAGCTCTGAGCTTGGATTTGGGAGATAGTGAGTTCAAACACCACTGTCGGCAGCCCTGAAGATGGTTTTCTGTATTTTCCCATTTTCAGACCAGGCAAACAGGTAAATTCTGGGGCTGTACCTTAATTAAAACCATGGCCGCTTCCTTCCCACTTCTAGCCTTTTCCTGTCCCATCGTTGCCGTAAGACCTATCTGTGTCGGTGTGACGTGAATACAATATTGTATAAAACAAAATATCACATACTTCTTTAGATCCTTCTCTGCTTGCAGAAAGTTGCCACTTTTGGCAAAGCGAAATGCTTTGCGAGACTTGTTGGATGCTTGAAGTGCAGTTTTCTTTTTTCCACCAGTAGTGCACATGACCTGCTGCCCTATTCCCGTGTGTTTTGGTGTAACTAATCCCCGTGAGTTTATACGATGCAGTATTACTCGAATACTTGCTCCTTGTGAATTAGCAAACAGTTTTAATATCAAAACACACATGTACCTAATGCACTTGTAAAATATCTCTATACCAGACAGGAATAGTGTGTCATTGTCATCAGTCAGGTCTTTGCTGGTTCACTCACAGAACTAAAGTAGTGCAATGGCCAGCGGTATTTCCTAGCAGGTGGTAACAGGAAGTTGCACAGTATTTGGAATGTTAGATTTTGCCAAAGGAAGGTAGCTACTTGATATCTTTATTTTTAAATGCATCCAGAACAGTGCAATAAATCATTGCACCAATTATGCAAAAACACTATTTCCTCCCCCCTTTGAACCAAAAAAGTGGGGTGCGAAAATTATGCAGGGGTGTTAATTTTGTGGTAGTACTCGGGTGTAAAGAAACACCTGGCCACAATACCATGGATTTTAATTATCTCCTCTTCTGATTTTCATTTGTTTTTTCACTTGCCCCTTCATTGTCTTTTCCTGTACTGGTTGAAATGTAGTTGTTGGGACCTTGTGTAGGGTATGACTTGTTGGTAGTGGAACATCGATAGGTTTTCACTGTGTTCCATATAGTGAATGGGAGGGAGGGGAAATTGGTAATGTTTCATGATGAGGGAGAATGGTGTAGTTAGATAGGGCATATATAGGCCTACTTAACATAGTTGTGGGATACCTGGGAAGCAGATTTTGAATGAGATGAGGCCCATAAATGGTTACTTTTTTTCAAATGCTGCTGATGTTGTTGATGTTAGGATGTACTCTGAAAAGCATTAAAGTAGTTCGTGGGACATAAAAGCAATATCATGATCATGATCATCATCATCATCATCATCATCATCATCATTAGCAGGGTGACTTAACAATGACGGCGTGAGAAGTTAATGTCAGGAGAGAGCACAATGGTGGATATCTGTTGATTTGCAAATTTTGTTGATTTTATTGTGATCTTTGCAGCTTTTGGAGAGATATACTGTTTAAGCTTTCTGCAAGGTCAGAGATGCATTGATTGTGATTGAAGATATGCAGACTGAAATTCTGGGTTCTTTATTAGGAGAATGTTTTGAATTTTGAGTAATTTTGAAGGCCCTGTATAATTGTCAGCTATTCTCTTAACGAAATGCGAGAATTGCATTATGAGTCAAACCGATCCAGGTTTGTAGATTGGGGACTCCAGAATTGCATCCCTACTGAAATAACCACATAAGCACCATATAAATTTTGTCACTTGTTGCGGGCTCCTGGTTCTTAACACACGACCTTGGCTTCCAGACACTCGCCTGAAAGCATTGCTCAACATATATGTTTGTCTGCTCCAATGTAAAAATACATCTAAGACACTAGCAAAATCCTTTTGTGGCCACAATTGTCCAGTAAAAGGTATTTTCCTCTTGCCGTATGCGGTATTGAACTCTCACTACTCTCGCTGAATAGCAGATGTTACAGCGAGATGTTCTACGTCTTCTTCTTCAAGAGGAAAAAAATTCTTCGCCTTAATGTATGTCATCTGCATCGTTTTCTGCATTATTGGAATGACTAGGAAAACTGCTTATGCTACTTTCTTCCTCTCCTCACAGAGCACTTTCAATTTAAGAACCTAAAAGACCATGCAAAGACCCTACTTTTTTTCACAGTAGCATACTTCCCTTGACAAAATTCACCTTCTTGTTTCAAACATATCAAACATGAGAAATTAAATTATTTTAGCACAGAGGGCTGTTATGATCAAGGCACCTGGAAGTCACTAGTTTCTATTTTGTGTCAATAGACTGCTTAAGACAAATTATTCCTCAATTCAATAACACATAGAGCAACAAGCTTGTGAAATATTTGTTGTAAAAGTGGCCAGGAAGATCAAGGCTTCTAGAACTCATTGGTATTATACAATTTGTATGAATGCTCAACAGGTGCCGCACAAATGCTGTTTATGCGTAGTACCCTGAGGAGTGTACTCGTCTACGACATACCATTGGAGTGGTTGTTAACTGTGAGTTTACATGCATACTTAGAAGCACCGTGAGAGGTTAATGTCAGAAGAGAGCACTATGAGCCCTTGGGGACTGCATACAGGAAGTGTCACACATTTCTGGAGATCGAAAAATGTAGATCCAAATTTGCAATTCCTGTTGTCCTAGTTCCGTAAATGATGTAATATTATCGTGTAATGAATATTGAGGAATCGTATGAGAGTTATTTTTGTGATTGTCGTATGATTATACAATTTGAAACTTCCACGTTATTCTAATAGTACCAGTTAGGCCTAGATAATATACCCCTGTGATCAGTGTTTACACCCTCCTTATTACTTCCATAACTGGCCCCGTGGTGCAGGGATAGCGTGCCTGCCTCTCGCCCGGAGGTCCCGGGTTCGATTCCCGGCTAGGTCCGGGATTTTTCTCTCGACCCGAGGGCTGGTTCGAGGTCCACTCAGCCTACGTGATTAGAATTGAGGAGCTATCTGACGGTGAGATGGCGGCCCCGGTCTCGAAAGCCCAGAATAACGGCCGAGAGAATGTGTCGTGCTGACCACACGGCCCCTCGTAATCTGCAGGCCTTCGGGCTGAGCAGCGGTCGCTGGGCAGGCCAGAGCCCTTTCAAGGGCGTTAAGTGCTGTGGGGTTTGGTATCACTTGCGTAGGTGAGGGCAGAGAGAGGGAATATGGTTTAATCTTCAGTGCGTCTATGCTTTTGTCTTTCGAATGTTGCTGTGGTTCTAAATTACTTCCGAGACCAACCATGGACCAGCCAGTACTACAGAAAGAGTGAGATTTAATTTTAGAAGTAAACTTCCCTCCATTCAGACAGCAGTCTGGTGACAGTGCTCAACCTAGAGGCAGTGTATTTTATTATAAACTTTCATTGCAAATTTAGATGTATTGGACTTATGACAAGGGTGTTCTAGTTTGTTTTTCAGTGTTAGGGAGATACTCTCACTGTACTCCCATGTGTCTGAGGGAGTTTTTACCCATCCAGTGAATGACCACAACCAAAGTTGCCTAACTGTGTGTTTGTATTTTTGTTTTTTTGGTACCTTTGCACTGTACCAGTGTTGTTTTGTGTTTATAATTGTTTTTGGGCCCCTCATGTAGATGCAGGTGGGTGTTTCAGGATTTACCCCTACCACTCCCGTGAACTGGAATGGTCACCTAGAATTTTCAAGATGGCCACCAATGTTGCTTAACTGTCATAAGTCCAATTTGTGTCTAATATCACTTAAATGATATTATTTAATTTATTAAGTCTCTTGACATGAATTTAGTTGCACCTGCATCAGTTTTTGCATAGTTTCAATGCATCACGATGAGTGTTGTAATTAGCTGTAGAGGTAGTTTCATTGGGTCTTCGGTTTATTTTTGAGACTAGGTATTTGCTGTGTATATTTGTAGTTTTTTTGCTTGTCTGTTTTCTTTTGATTGCTACCTTTATGAAGGTACTTTATCCAGTTTAGTACCAAACTGATTTGTAGTTAGGGTGAATCATTCACAGTAAAGGAATGATCCGCGTGGATGTCGTTTTATAGTGTACAAGTTTGAGGAAATTAATATGATTCCTTTTTAATTTATAGTTCAATTTATGATACCTTGAGTACCTTTAACCCCTTAACTGGGTACTAAATTCTCCACATGCGTAACCTGCCGTGGGTACTTTTTCCTCACTTTGTGATATTTAAATATTTCCTTCATAAATGTATACACAATCAGTTTAATCTAATACGATAGTAATTATTATTCTTCAATAATGTGATACTAACATTATGTACATTATTTACATTGTTATGAATCCAAATGTGTTACTAACATTATTTACAATTAGAATTAAAGGAAGGTTCAAGCTTTTCAATACAAAATGTGTTGTACAGGGTGTTCACAACATATTATTTATTATATTATTAGTACCGGTTTCGACGCTTATTGCTTCATCATCAGCTAAAAAATCACAAGTGGGCAAAATACATATCACAAAAGTTGTATAAATAATTCTTACATGGCAAACTATAAATGATAGACTGCTTTTCTCCTCGTCCACAACTCTTCTCACACTACACACACAGCACGCTGAACAAGGTGAGTCTCATATTCTATCATCCTTGGCCGCGATCCTATTTTAAATTTCCATTTCACTAACTTAGTTTTTCTTTCCTTTCTTTTAAGATTCACCACCCTTGTTGAGCTGAGACAACTTTACAGATCAACCTTATTCAATCGCTTAACATCAGGTGTCCCGGCCTTAGACAAAAACCTTTTGATGGTCTTGCCAACCTCACATAACATCGGACCCGGACTTATGTGTCTCATTGAACAACAACAGAAGAGTGGACAATTTTACTACATTGTTTTATTATCACATTCAGATTTTTATGTTCAATTATCAGACCAATTTTATTGCACAATACTCGCCTATTTCATTAGACTATAACGCTTTTATGTGTCACATTATATCATCATATTTTACTCATTTTTCTTTTATCCTTTAAGGAGAAAAGCAGTCTATCATTTATAGTTTGCCTTGTAAGAATTATTTATATAACTTTTGTGATATGTATTTTGCCCACTTGTGATTTTTTAGCTGATGATGATGCAATAAGCGTCGAAACCGGTACTAATAATATGCTGTGAACACCCTGTACAACACATTTTGTATTGAAAAAGGTTGAACCTTCCTTTAATTCTAATTGTGAATCTCAGTTCAATACGGGAAAATGAAGTTTTTAACTTATAACATTATTTACATTGTTCTGAATCAGGATGATTATAGGTTTTGTAGATTGTTATCTGTGTGATATAGGCGGAAACAAGGTGTTACACACAAAGCCTTTTCACAGTCAGGACACCAGTATGATGTTTCCTTCCTCTTCCCTTGGGACCAACACACAATACACCTTTGGAACTGTCGAAATACCCGCACAATCAAGCCGTTCTACTTTACGTTTGGAAGCCATGCTTTGCGACATAAATAGCTGCGCGGGAACTTCGTGCAAGGCGCCAAAACAGATGCATTTCACGAAGCTGTGACAGCTCTAAAAAACAATACACAGCGTGACCTCGTGGAAAACATATCCACTAATGCGATAGATTCCATGGACACGCCGTATGCCTTCACCGTCAAGATACATACGCGATAAATTTTACGATCGACTAATGCCGTCATACCCACTGTAGAAGCCCAGCGCAAAAACGTCTAAAGACGTCATACCCACTTAAGGGGTTAAAAAGGTTGTGCAGTTAAATCAGATACTGCTTTGTAATATACACTGCTGTTTGTAGAAAGTGAAACACCAAGACCGAGAGCTGTGATCACAATGCAATTTATTCCACATATTAGGGACATGACAAGACACAAATGATTACAATTACAGAACTATACATGCACGGTGACCGTGGAAATTCAGTACGGCTTAGCGCCACCACGCGCTGCAATCAGAGCCGCTAGACGTCGTAGCATTGAATCAAAGAGCGCCTGAATTTGCTGCTGGGGAATACTCTGCCATGCGGATTGTAGGCGCATCCATGAATAATCAACTGTGGCTGCAGGAGGACCTGAACGAACAAGGTGCCGACCGACCATATCCCAGACATGTTCAATGGGTGACATATCCGGGGAACGGTCAAGCCAGGGAAGCAGTGACATCCGTCGTTCTTCGAAGAAGACTTTCACATTCCTCGCCACATGCGGCCGGGCATTGTCCTGCTGGAATATGGCGTCTGGAACGGCCTGCAGGTGGAGCAGTGTCTCGGGCTGTAAAATCTCCCTGATGTTGCAGTGGCTGTTCAGATTGCCCTCAAGACGTAGGAGGCGAGATCGCGTGTCATAGGCAATTGCGCCCCAAACCATCACACTTAGCGTTTGTCCGCTATGCCGCTCAACAATACAGTCTGTCCGATGGCGTTCACCACGGCGGCGTCTAACGTGTATGCGGCCATCACTGTAAGACAAATTGAAGCGGGACTTGTCCGAAAACTACATTTTCCACTCAGCATGCCAGTGTCGGTGTTCATGTGCCCATTGCAGTCTACGCCGTTGGTGGTTGCTGGTCAATGGAAGCTGGCGTAATGGCACGCGTGCCACCAGTCGGGCCCCCAGAAGACGGCGTTGAACCGTTGCAGTGGTCCAACGTCGAGCCAACACTGTGGACGAAGCTGTTCTGTCCGTTACGGCCAAGCGGACAAGATGGCGGTCATCTCGCGCTGTGGTCACATTGTGTCGTCCAGTACCACATCGGCGCTGTATACGGCCCTCTTCTCTGCACTGGTTCCACATACGCCTCACTGTTGAAGCAGCGAACCCTGTACGAACCGCAATGTCACGGAATGACAGACCCATCTCACGGAGCCCTATCATTCTGCCCCGTTCGAACGCACTCACATGCTAATATTCCGTCCTGTGATGTCGGTGAGGCATAGTGGCACTTAGGTACACGTTTCCACTTCGTATGACGGCTCCGCACTGTCTGAGCGTAACTAAGGTTAAGTTATGAGTAGGTTCCCACCTTCCAATACTTATCAATTTCTATATAATAGGCTTATTAATTACATAATATAAACCATATAATCTCTAGTACATGTTTCGTTCCGATTATGGAACATCTTCAGCTAAAATTTGATAAAATGGCAAGACAATTAAAATACATTGATGTTATGATGATACAAAAGCTAAAAGATATGATAAAATGGCTCGAAGATTAAAACATATGATAATGATGATGAGATAAAGTTCATTCATGTTGGTTAAAAATTCAACAAGTCAGTGTTCAAATGACGAATTAAAAACGGCGATAAGGTTCTTCTTCATGTTGGAGACGTGTACATCTTGTTGATCTTGAAGATAAATTGAAGAAATACAAGATTTTCTTATATGTATTTATCGGGGGAACTCTTGATAAAATAACCGTAGTTGAAGTTGAGTTTTGGTAGGATTATTGAAATGAGTCTGAAACGAGAAAAGAATGAGTAAAATAGAAAATATTTTAAGGAGAAAACCTTGTTAAAAATGTATGTTCGCGAGTATGAAGGATAATGGAGTTGATTACCTTATAGTCGGTCTTGTCGTATTTAATATAGATATTTTCAAGGATATTCATTAATTTACCTTTGTTTAGCGTTCGTAGAATGGTTAAGTCCCTTTCTATCGATGTAAAATTGTGTTTATATTCGGTCATGTGAAGACTCATGGCCGAGTACTTCCTGTGTTTTTCGGCATTAATATGTTCTTGATATCTTACTGAGAAATTACGGCCTGTTTGTCCGATATAAGAATTGGCACAATTTGAGCATTTAAGCCTATATATCCCGGAATTTAAATATTTGTTATTACTTGCAATGCTTTGATGATTGAAAATTAAACGTTGATTGTTGTTATTGGTGCGAAAAGCAATTTTGAAATTGAATTTCTTAAAAATGTTAGTAATCTGGTAAATATTCCCGTTATTATAAGTAAAGGTGGCGAAGTTCTTCTTTTTATGTTCTTTTACTAGCTGCGTTTGAGGTTTATTCTTCATTTTATTCATTAATCTATCTATGTAGTGTTTTGTGTATCCGTTGCTTATCGCTATTTTGTAAATGAGATTAATTTCTTTTTGGAGGTCGTTTTTGGACAAGGGAATGTTAAAGGCTCTATTTAACATGCTTAAAAAGGAACTCCTTTTATGTGCCTCAGGATGGTACGAATCTTTTCGTATGGTGTTTATAGTTTGAGTCGGTTTTCTAAAGATTGTAAAGGCTAACTTTTCTTCTTTCCTTTCGATTGTTAAATCAAGGAAATTTAGTTTTTTATTGTTCTCGGTTTCTAACGTAAATTTTATGAAAGGGTCTAAACTGTTGATCTGGTCTAATAAATTAGTGCTACTATTGATTTGTTCATCTATAATTGCGAAGATGTCATCGACAAACCTTAGCCAGATAATGATACCTTTTTCATCATTTAAAATTTTATGTTTTTCTAAGTGATCCATGTATATTTCAGCAAGGATACCTGACGCTGGAGATCCCATAGGAAGACCACTTTGTTGATATACTGTGTTATTGAAGGAAAAGTAATTATTGTTAAGTGTAAATTCTAGGAGTAACATAAATTCTTCTATTTCATGGTTACTAAGTTTTCTGTGTGTCTTTAAGTTGTTCTTAATTATATTTAGAGTTTCTTTCGTGGGGATCGTAGAATACATATTAGTGACGTCGAATGAGTTCAAGGTGAAAGATTGTTTTAATTTTGTGTTCTTGATAATTTTACAAAATTCTATTGAATTATTGATTGTGGTTCTGCTTTGGAAAGTATAGTACTTTTTTAGGAAGCTATTGATAAATTTAGAGGTTTTGTAGGTTGGGCTATTTCTAAAGTTAATAATTGGTCTAATGGGTGTGTCAGGTTTATGTATCTTACGCAGAGCTCTTGCTGTTGGTAGTCTTGGGTTCATATTAATTAGGTTTGATATTTCGTTCTCATTAAGGATGAAATTAATGTTTTTAAGTATTTGTTTTAGTTTTCTTTGGACAGAGTTAGTCGGATCTTTTTTAATTTTTGTGAAAGTATTATCTGAAAAAAATGCTTCGGTTTTTTCTATATATTCTTTTTTATGCATAATAACTGACACATTGCCTTTGTCCGCCTTTGTGATTATAAGGTCATTATCTTTTATTTTTTGTTTTAGCCCTTTTATATCTGTAGAAGGTAAATGGAGTGTGTTAACTTTCTGATCTTTAAATAATTCTACAAGTTTCTTTTTGACTTCGAATTTAGTTTCAAGTTGTCGATCTATTGGAAGCTGAGCTATGACTTGTTCTACTTCAGCAATGGTTGTTATGTATTGCTTTTGGTTGTATGGATTAGACCAATTATGTTTGGGTCCTTTGTTGATAATCTGCAACTCTTTGTCCTCGAAAACAACGTCAGTTAGATTCTTAGTCGGGGGGTGAAAGGTTGAATTGGGTTCGATGTTAATGGAGGATTCTTTTGACTGATTTATGTTTTTTTGATTTAGAGTAAGACCGTGAAGTTTTTTGTTCAAGATTTCTTGTTTCTTATCTAAGATATTTTGAATTTTTGTATCACCATATTTCAAAAAGGAATCCCATTCAATAGGGGCCATAAGGGAGGAAGCTTCTAGATGAGCGTTATATAACTTAGAGTTTAAAAAAGACTTTTTTCTGTATAGAAATTTAATTTCATTTTTGAGCCATAAGTCGTTAGTTTTTTCCTGAGTAGCTTTGTGCCATTTTGTTGTACAAGGTTTTCTCTGTACTGAATTTAGAAATTTAGGAACGAGTTTTTGATGTAAACATTGTTTTAGGAAATTTATGTCTTTGCCAATTTTTGTCAATTTAATCTTTAAGTTCAAATAGGTATTTGATTGTTTTTTTGCCTGGTTGGCTAAATTACAGCTTATAAATCTCATATTTATTCCGTATTGGCTCAGCACAACTAAGGTTAAGTTATGAGTAGGTTCCCACCTTCCAATACTTATCAATTTCTATATAATAGGCTTATTAATTACATAATATAAACCATATAATCTCTAGTACATGTTTCGTTCCGATTATGGAACATCTTCAGCTAAAATTTGATAAAATGGCAAGACAATTAAAATACATTGATGTTATGATGATACAAAAGCTAAAAGATATGATAAAATGGCTCGAAGATTAAAACATATGATAATGATGATGAGATAAAGTTCATTCATGTTGGTTAAAAATTCAACAAGTCAGTGTTCAAATGACGAATTAAAAACGGCGATAAGGTTCTTCTTCATGTTGGAGACGTGTACATCTTGTTGATCTTGAAGATAAATTGAAGAAATACAAGATTTTCTTATATGTATTTATCGGGGGAACTCTTGATAAAATAACCGTAGTTGAAGTTGAGTTTTGGTAGGATTATTGAAATGAGTCTGAAACGAGAAAAGAATGAGTAAAATAGAAAATATTTTATTTTATCAAGAGTTCCCCCGATAAATACATATAAGAAAATCTTGTATTTCTTCAATTTATCTTCAAGATCAACAAGATGTACACGTCTCCAACATGAAGAAGAACCTTATCGCCGTTTTTAATTCGTCATTTGAACACTGACTTGTTGAATTTTTAACCAACATGAATGAACTTTATCTCATCATCATTATCATATGTTTTAATCTTCGAGCCATTTTATCATATCTTTTAGCTTTTGTATCATCATAACATCAATGTATTTTAATTGTCTTGCCATTTTATCAAATTTTAGCTGAAGATGTTCCATAATCGGAACGAAACATGTACTAGAGATTATATGGTTTATATTATGTAATTAATAAGCCTATTATATAGAAATTGATAAGTATTGGAAGGTGGGAACCTACTCATAACTTAACCTTAGTTGTGCTGAGCCAATACGGAATAAATATGAGATTTATAAGCTGTAATTTAGCCAACCAGGCAAAAAAACAATCAAATACCTATTTGAACTTAAAGATTAAATTGACAAAAATTGGCAAAGACATAAATTTCCTAAAACAATGTTTACATCAAAAACTCGTTCCTAAATTTCTAAATTCAGTACAGAGAAAACCTTGTACAACAAAATGGCACAAAGCTACTCAGGAAAAAACTAACGACTTATGGCTCAAAAATGAAATTAAATTTCTATACAGAAAAAAGTCTTTTTTAAACTCTAAGTTATATAACGCTCATCTAGAAGCTTCCTCCCTTATGGCCCCTATTGAATGGGATTCCTTTTTGAAATATGGTGATACAAAAATTCAAAATATCTTAGATAAGAAACAAGAAATCTTGAACAAAAAACTTCACGGTCTTACTCTAAATCAAAAAAACATAAATCAGTCAAAAGAATCCTCCATTAACATCGAACCCAATTCAACCTTTCACCCCCCGACTAAGAATCTAACTGACGTTGTTTTCGAGGACAAAGAGTTGCAGATTATCAACAAAGGACCCAAACATAATTGGTCTAATCCATACAACCAAAAGCAATACATAACAACCATTGCTGAAGTAGAACAAGTCATAGCTCAGCTTCCAATAGATCGACAACTTGAAACTAAATTCGAAGTCAAAAAGAAACTTGTAGAATTATTTAAAGATCAGAAAGTTAACACACTCCATTTACCTTCTACAGATATAAAAGGGCTAAAACAAAAAATAAAAGATAATGACCTTATAATCACAAAGGCGGACAAAGGCAATGTGTCAGTTATTATGCATAAAAAAGAATATATAGAAAAAACCGAAGCATTTTTTTCAGATAATACTTTCACAAAAATTAAAAAAGATCCGACTAACTCTGTCCAAAGAAAACTAAAACAAATACTTAAAAACATTAATTTCATCCTTAATGAGAACGAAATATCAAACCTAATTAATATGAACCCAAGACTACCAACAGCAAGAGCTCTGCGTAAGATACATAAACCTGACACACCCATTAGACCAATTATTAACTTTAGAAATAGCCCCACCTACAAAACCTCTAAATTTATCAATAGCTTCCTAAAAAAGTACTATACTTTCCAAAGCAGAACCACAATCAATAATTCAATAGAATTTTGTAAAATTATCAAGAACACAAAATTAAAACAATCTTTCACCTTGAACTCATTCGACGTCACTAATATGTATTCTACGATCCCCACGAAAGAAACTCTAAATATAATTAAGAACAACTTAAAGACACACAGAAAACTTAGTAACCATGAAATAGAAGAATTTATGTTACTCCTAGAATTTACACTTAACAATAATTACTTTTCCTTCAATAACACAGTATATCAACAAAGTGGTCTTCCTATGGGATCTCCAGCGTCAGGTATCCTTGCTGAAATATACATGGATCACTTAGAAAAACATAAAATTTTAAATGATGAAAAAGGTATCATTATCTGGCTAAGGTTTGTCGATGACATCTTCGCAATTATAGATGAACAAATCAATAGTAGCACTAATTTATTAGACCAGATCAACAGTTTAGACCCTTTCATAAAATTTACGTTAGAAACCGAGAACAATAAAAAACTAAATTTCCTTGATTTAACAATCGAAAGGAAAGAAGAAAAGTTAGCCTTTACAATCTTTAGAAAACCGACTCAAACTATAAACACCATACGAAAAGATTCGTACCATCCTGAGGCACATAAAAGGAGTTCCTTTTTAAGCATGTTAAATAGAGCCTTTAACATTCCCTTGTCCAAAAACGACCTCCAAAAAGAAATTAATCTCATTTACAAAATAGCGATAAGCAACGGATACACAAAACACTACATAGATAGATTAATGAATAAAATGAAGAATAAACCTCAAACGCAGCTAGTAAAAGAACATAAAAAGAAGAACTTCGCCACCTTTACTTATAATAACGGGAATATTTACCAGATTACTAACATTTTTAAGAAATTCAATTTCAAAATTGCTTTTCGCACCAATAACAACAATCAACGTTTAATTTTCAATCATCAAAGCATTGCAAGTAATAACAAATATTTAAATTCCGGGATATATAGGCTTAAATGCTCAAATTGTGCCAATTCTTATATCGGACAAACAGGCCGTAATTTCTCAGTAAGATATCAAGAACATATTAATGCCGAAAAACACAGGAAGTACTCGGCCATGAGTCTTCACATGACCGAATATAAACACAATTTTACATCGATAGAAAGGGACTTAACCATTCTACGAACGCTAAACAAAGGTAAATTAATGAATATCCTTGAAAATATCTATATTGAAATTGATCAGAAGCGAAATCCCAACCAGAATGTTAACGAAATTACGGAAAATATAAATATATTATTAGAAGAGGCTACCAATTTAGATTCATCTAGAAAAACCATCAAAAAGAATCCCAACAAACAACCAACACACCTCCTTCCGATTAGCTCCACCCTACATAATTGTCCCCCTACCTTTCCTTCCGTTTCCCCTAGCCTATCACAACGCCACTCCTCAGTTAGCTCCACCCTACACAACATTTCACCCGCTCTCCTCACGTCACTTACCTCTCCTTCCAATACTCCCCGCCCACCGCAAGTACCTTACACACGTACACAGGACTCAGTCAGTTAACAACACGGCATAAGGGAGGACGTTAAATACGACAAGACCGACTATAAGGTAATCAACTCCATTATCCTTCATACTCGCGAACATACATTTTTAACAAGGTTTTCTCCTTAAAATATTTTCTATTTTACTCATTCTTTTCTCGTTTCAGACTCATTTCAATAATCCTACCAAAACTCAACTTCAACTACGGTTATTTTATCAAGAGTTCCCCCGATAAATACATATAAGAAAATCTTGTATTTCTTCAATTTATCTTCAAGATCAACAAGATGTACACGTCTCCAACATGAAGAAGAACCTTATCGCCGTTTTTAATTCGTCATTTGAACACTGACTTGTTGAATTTTTAACCAACATGAATGAACTTTATCTCATTATCATATGTTTTAATCTTCGAGCCATTTTATCATATCTTTTAGCTTTTGTATCATCATAACATCAATGTATTTTAATTGTCTTGCCATTTTATCAAATTTTAGCTGAAGATGTTCCATAATCGGAACGAAACATGTACTAGAGATTATATGGTTTATATTATGTAATTAATAAGCCTATTATATAGAAATTGATAAGTATTGGAAGGTGGGAACCTACTCATAACTTAACCTTAGTTGTGCTGAGCCAATACGGAATAAATATGAGATTTATAAGCTGTCTGAGCGTTGCGTAAAACTGCCCTGGCCAGTCAGACACAGAAGGGCACTGCTGGGCCTACGTGCATGCCATCTCTCTGCAATTAAAAACGCTTATTATGGTTCCACTCTTCTACACGTCCTCTGATTTTGGAGTGTTTCACACCATTGCTCCTGAGTGTTTCACTTTCTACAAACAGCAGTGTATATATTGCATGATTTTCATAAGATCTTGCTGTGCCGTTAATTCTGTATTTTATACTCATTAAGGACATTGTACCCTATTCTTTTACATGCTGTATATGTGGTTGATATAAAGAACAGAAAGTTTGTGTAAATATGGTATGTCATTTTATGATGCATTACTTTATGGAAGAAAGGTGTATAATGCTTTTTATTTTATTTATGATTCAGATTTTACTATGTCCAAAGAATGTCTTATACAGCATAGTATCACAGATCCAATTTCAGTTTGATGGAGTGTTCACCAGGGAGTTGAACCAGTTTTTTCTGCCGAGAAATGTGATTTTGATTTTGGTGCTTGATGCTCATTTTTTTTTTTGTTTAACTATGGGTTGGGGGTTTACTGTATGTCTTTCATTTCACAGGCTTATAAATCAAGTGATATTCTTATAGATTGTGTGTTTGAAGCTACATCTAAATCAACCATTATACTTTTTCCTTAAAGCAATTCCCCTCCTTTTTCTCATGTTTCTGAACAACTATTTCATGATGGGAAGGCAAAACTACCTTTATTATGACAGACCTTCACGTATATACCAGCACTTTTACTGCACTCAAGATAAAGGAAGGTTCAAGCCATAGTAACGTAGCCATTTTAGGAGAGGTTTTCTGCATTTCTGTCCTTACTCCAGAAAAATAGGTGGGTGATATCTTGTGTGCATAATCCTGAGGTAGTTGTGATGTGAGGGAGGGAGAGGGAATGTATATTTGCATTTTTTCCCTCCTTTTAAAACATTGAAGCCCATGCCTGACTTTTACTTGGGCTGCGTGTCGCTCATCCCATGCTAGAGTACAGGTTGGAAACACATTTCCTGTGTTGTAAGTTTTCGTGTACGAGCAGAACTTTGGTTTGGTTTACCATAGAAAGGTTTACTGCTTTTTCCTCTTTGATGGTAATTTGTGTTACCATCTGCTGACTAGTTAGAGAATTATTAGGAAATACAAAACAAGGTATCACATGGCAAAATGATGTCTTGCCATCTAGATAGAAGTTGAAGCAATTTTGTTCTGCATGTTCCCACAAGTTCTCAAACTAAAAATGAAATTAGGGTGCCATAGAAGTGATTGGTAATTTCAGTTATGTTTATTGTGTAGGTGCTTTTCTCATCATAATTTGACAATTTATTTCAATAAATTGCCAGGCTGAGTGGCTCACCCGGTTGAGATGCTGGCCTTCTGACCCCAACTTGGCAGGTTCGATCCTGGCTCAGTCCGGTGGTATTTGAAGGTGCTCAAATACATCAGCCTCGTGTCGGTAGATTTACTGGCACGTAAAAGAACTCCTGCGGGACTAAATTCCGGCACCTCTGCGTCTCCGAAAACCGTAGAAGTAGTTAGTGGGACGTAAAGCAAATAACATTATTATTACTATTTCAATAAATTTAGAAAATATAAATATTGGTCATGACACTTGATTCTTACCTTCAACATATTTTAATCACTTACTATGATGAGGAGCAACTATTTTAATCCTTTAGGGGTTACACACAGCCTTTTTGACTGGGTATGTTAACATTTCAGCTGGCCCCGTGGTATAGCGGTAGCCTACCTGCCTCTTACCCGGATGCCCCGGGTTTAAATCCCAGCCAGATCAGGGATTTTTACCTGGATCTGAGGGCTTGTTTGAGGTTCACTCAGCCTACATGATTACAATTGAGGAGCTATCTGACGGTGATATGGCGGCCCCGGTCTAGCAAGCCAAGAATAATGGCCGAGAGGATTCGTCGTGTTGACAACATGACACCTCATAATCTGCAGGTCTTCGGGCTGAGCAGCAGTCACTTGGTAGTCCGTGATCCTTTGGGGCTGTTTTGCCATGGGATTTGGTTTTTTTTGTTTTTACGTTAACATTTCAAGTACCACTTGACGGCATTTCATATTACCTCCCTGTTGACGGTACCCTTCAATGAACTCGTCTGCCCTCTGTAACCAGTGTTGTAAGTTGATCTTGGGTTGTTTGTTTAAGTTCCAGATGCAATTGTTTTCTAATCCAGTCATTTTGATTGTGTGTGACTAAATTGTGATCCAGTTTATCCCAGACTGCATCTCTTCTCAGAAGTAGTGGAATATTCTTAGCTATATGCAGTTCTGTTCAGTGTTGATCAAAAAATGAAAATTGAAGTGGAGGAACGAATCTATAGGTTATAATAGGGTGGAGAAAAATATTTTTCACCCAGTGAAGCTGTGTGAGAGTTACGAAGCATTCACAAGCAGAAGCATTCACAAGCAGTTGTTCTTGGAAGATAAATGTGACGGTGACTTACTTCATGATCTCAACTGAAATAGAGAGGTAGAGGATGTAGTTGAAGCAAATGACTCCCTAGTGTGGATCTAAATAGTAATACATGTAGTTCTGACATACAAGAAATGTATTTAACCCTTTGCGGGCGGCGATCATTTATGGCCATAGGCGGCAAAGAAAATAAATAAAAATGCATTCAAAATTTGGGGAAATTTACTAAAAATCATGAAAATATGCCTAAATACACCACGTACCTTGTTTAGGAGTGGAAATCCAAATTTGAAGCGGTTTGAAGGCAAAATAAAAATCGTAAAATCATTTTTTCATTGGAAGACGGCACAAGGCACACTCCACTTTATGATGTGACAGTGGTTAACTTGAAGTACACTGTAGTCTGCTATTATGAAATATATGTACAAAAAACTACTTTCAATGATATTTAGGTTTAATTTTTATCTTTGTCCATCAAAAAGTGAAAACAATCTGTCAGAAAATAGTCATAGCAGTTGAACCTACACTGTGCACAAATAATACCCTGAATTTATAAGTGTCTAGGTGCTGGATCCTCAAAACTCCAAGAAATGCCTTTATATCATGCAATGTTGGGTGATGCCAGTTTCTCATTCTGCTTTTTTGTGGTTGTGTTGCCTGTATTTTCCTTTTGTCCCCATGTAATTTAGTTTCGCGTGAGAATATCATCAAATAGTTTGTCATAAAAAAATAGATGAAAATATTCTACAGGGGGCGTATCGGTATCAAAAGTTTGATGGTAATATTGGTCCTTGATCAATATTACTCACATCCGTCCAGTCGTCCGATCTGTCGCTATCTGTGTAAGCGTCACTTGTGTCGTTGCACTCAGATGAGATGGAGAAAGAATTTTCGTCCTCAGACACGCATTCACTAAAATCAGACACTTCTTCGACTGTATCATCCATTATTGACACTGTCTGTATCACTAATCCATTTTTGTGATGCCATTTTACTGGAAAACCGCGAAAATACGTAAGAAGTACGCACATGAGAAAACTGTGTCAGAACAAACTCGGCAAGATACTGCAGGGAAAAGGATTTCCTCACTGGAAGAGTTGAGAGCACAGCTCCTGCCATCTCTGAGCATATTTGGGTACCTCCTCGGCTAATAAACCCATGATTTTCGAGCGGAACGTACATATATGTTTCCGCCCGGAGCGTAACAAAAGTCGACCATATACGAGAGTCGAGTCATAAGTCATGGTAACTGTTCCAAGGTATCTGTGGAACAGCAGATGTGAAAGAAGGTGCGGGCTGGAATGGGTCTAACTACAAGTCCGAAAGATGAATTTAAAATTTAAATAAAGGTTATATTTTCAACAGATAACAAGATTTAACAATTTTTCACTAGGTGAAATAACAATGAATATTCAGGTACAATAATAATTTTACAAGCGAAAACGTAAGTTAAGGTGTCTTTACAAATCCTGGGCTTCGAGCCCCAATTTCACAATCCTTGAGCTCTCGGCTCACAACCACAAATTACCAAAGGGCAGAAAACCCCTAATTACATGGAGCACTTGCCCCCACCTCGTAATGTCAAGCCTCCTAGAGGCACCTTTCAAAATACCAGAAAGAGCTGTCCGCTCTCAATCGTCCAATCCTTATTAAAGGCAATAACAGACTATTACACTTAACTGCCATCAAGGCACAACTTATAATGGAACAGGGAATCTCGTATCCAATCTACTGGGCCTTCGCAGGAAGGAAAACAAAAACGGGTTAAGTTAATGGCCCAAAATACAAAGCTGAATGGAGGCAAGTACTTGCACTCCTACATGAAAGCTTGTTAAAACCTAAGTGGCGCTAGGCCGATTCAACAGGGGCTATTCCCACACTAGGGAGGTGACTCGTATAAGAAAATTTTAATACATTAGGAAGGAGAAGAAAATCGGTTATGAAAACGTAGTCACCTCAAATCGAACTGAAGGGGAGCTCGAGAGGGTAAAGCACTCTCTATCCTGATTTACAGTTAAAGTAACATGAAAATTTTACATCGAAATGGTATAGGTTACAACACAACGGTTTCGGACCTTCCCCGAGGATTAAACTGCTGAGCTAGCAAGAAAATAAAAGATGTTAAACGACCATTACCTTTTTGAAGGGCTGCTGACTGATGAAAGAGGCGCTTCCTGCCTCCTGCTATTCTTCCATGTACTAAGCTAGATGTTGTACGAGTGGCCGAGAGACCAGAAAATCAGCAGCTTTTATACCCTCGTGGAAGATTCGAGACCTTTCATGAATAATTAAGACACACCCACATGCGTTTATTGGTCGGCTAAAAGTTACAAGTTAAAAAATGAAGAAGAAACCTGTGATTGGAGGGAAATTAATTACAGAAATTACTGATTGGGTAAATTCAAAACAGGCAGAAAGAAAGGATTAATATTGCCAACCCACCAACGAAAGAACGAACTTTAGTATAGTAATCGCCACGTAACGAAATACCCCAGAAAGTAAATATCGCCGCCCGATGCTCTTCTTTTCTCTTTTTTGTAATGGCTGATCACTGCTGCCAACCTGCCTGGTTACATATTAAAATCACCAGACATAACCATAACAAACTAACCTCAATGTAAACACCGATAATAAATGTTTCCCTACCCTAGTAAATGATAAAAGTTAAGATGAAATAAATCAAGATATTCATAATTAAGTCGGTCTCCACGCTCAGTGAGAAATTAAGGAAATAAACACCCTTTCTCACTCAAATTAATGTTACATATATCTGTCTTTATTTTGATATACAGTAGGCGTACTATAACCATATTCTTGAAAAGAGGGGCGTGTTAAACGATGCAATTTATTTAGTCTTTGCAGTGTGATTTTCGAAAGTTCCAGACATCCAGTGACTTCCCTTTCTTTTGCGCGAACATATCCTTCTCTCTTCAATACCGGTAACCAGTAAGGAGTGAGATTGGGCATATTTTCAGCCTGCAGGCTGGTTATATCTTCACGGTTTTCAGGAAACATGTAGGAATACTGATGTGCCAAGCTACGTGAACGGAAATTAGGTCAGCTTTCAAGCTCACTGCAGAATTGAATATTAGTTCTACTATCTACTTCTATCGTTTTCACATACACCGAGGTGCCAGTATTTCGTCCCGCAAGAGTTCTTTATGTACCAGTAGATCTAGACATGAGGCTGGCGTATTTGAGCACTTTCAAATACCGCCGAACTCGAATCCGCCAACCTGAGCTAGTCATACATTCTCTCCTTCACTCGCTTAAATTATAAACATTTCCTGCCTTTATTCTGATGTATGCATTACTATGACTGCATTCTTAAAGGAAGGGGGGAGGTAATATAGATTGTATAATCCGTTGCGATTTCTGCAAGTTCAAGGACTTACCACATAAGACATATGTCCTTCCTTTTAATAATAATGCTAACAGCTTTACATCCCACTAAGAACTTTTACGGTTTTCGGCATTTGGCATTTTAAACATATTTTCAGCTTACAAGTTGGTGTATCTCAAGCTTTCAACATTACAGAAACCAATGTACAGGAGCACTATGAGTCAAACAACATTACCTGATTTTTACATATATATTGGCTTAAATCACATGAAGACAGGTTGTGAGGCAAGAGTTGGATAGGAAAGAGGGCTAGGATTTAAAATGTAAATAAGCGTACAGACACAGCACTAGCCTGAAATGAAAATGACGGGGAAAAAAAAAAAAACTTCAGACTTGCCGACTGTGGGGTTTGAATCCATGCTCACAGCAATGTGATCAAACTGCACAGCCAGTTCACTCAGTTTCCTATGACGCGTAATAGGCCTACCACATGGGCGACCCACTTACTTGTATATGGATCTTCAATTCTTCAATTATACCTGTATGCAAAAACATTATGCACCTTAGTAAGAGGTACTTCCCTAGTTGGTTCTCTGATTGGTGCACGTATAACAAATATGTTTGGGAAGAAATACTTTTATTTTATATTTATTAATATAATAAAGGAGTCATGTTGTCATAGCAAAACGAATATGCAATGAAGAAATGAATCCGAAGAGATAAGCATTATTTACTGCATTAAATATTAGTTTATTTACATGTTAAGTGATATGTAGTAGTAATAATAATAACAACAACAAACGTGTGCAATAAGGAAAAAGGAAATAAATACAAGTAAATATAAATATAATTTACAACATTTAGAGCCATTCCATGGTCACTGAATTACAAAGCAGGGGGGTATGAATAAACAAACATAATAAACACGAATACTAATATTTAGAAAGCAAACAGCAAAGTCATCTCCGTACAAACCATGAAAGCTATTGGAAGGTGAAGGCTTCCACTATCCATAACGTTGGCACTTGGTGGGGTGGAGTGGTTAGCTCTACGCATGACCGCCTTTGCCCCCAATAGTTAACCTGGTACTCATTTATCATACGCAAAACATTCCTTCCAAATTACGTTAAACCCCTGTCACTCATTATTATTATTAATAATAATAATAATAATAATAATAATAATAATAATAATAATCATAATCATAATAAAGTATTAATAAATTGCAAATGGGAAATATCCCGGTGGCAACGGTCACTTACAGTAATGTGATAATAAAGTTAACATAATTACCCAACTACAACAAACAAATAAACAAACAAACAAACAAACAAACAAACAAACAAACAAACAAACAAACAAACAAGAGTACAAGAAGAAGATATATGGAAGGAAAATATAACAAGAATTACTGCTAGTTTAATATTCTAAATCGAGCAACATCATATACAAATTCACACACAACTTAAGCATTTACAGTGCTTAACAATATGGCTTACAATATTATAGGTTGACCTTACTACTAGCTTAACATTATAAGTGATAATAAAGTGAAGTTAAACCGTAATTACCCTACAACAACAACATTACAACAAGCAAGAAATACTACTAATTTAACCTTCTAAATCCAGTGTCATTATATACATATTCACACACAACTTAAGTATTTCCAGTACTTAACACTACAAATTACAATACTATAGATTGAACTTACTACTAGCTTAACACTACAAGTGATAATAAAGTTAAAACATACTACCCAACAACTACAACTCGAGTACAAAAAAGGAATTCCATGGAAAAAAATATTACAAGAAATACTACTAGTCATCTAAATCCAGCATCATGTACAGTTTCATACACAATTTAATTATTTCCAATACTTGCCACTATGGCTTACAAAACTATAGATTGAGCTTACTACTAGCTTAATGTTACAAGTGATAATAAAATAAAGTTAAAAACATTGTTAATTAACCAAGAACAACAACAATTACAAAAACATGAGTACAGCAAGCACTTCCCTGGAAAGAGAATACCACAAGAAAAAGCCTCCCAGTTTCACAATCGAAACCAAGCAGAAAATCACAAATTCAGTGCCCGTAATTTAAAACTTTTACTTTTCATTTTACATAAATGGTCTTCTTAAATGACTTGATACCAGAAGGGAATCTATCAAAGACTGCCGCAGGTAATTTATTCCAATCCCTTTTGGTCCTGTTGACGAAGGAAAACTTGCCCACATCCGTATGCTGGTTTCTGGCCCTAATTTTATGCTTATGATAATTTCTCGATAAGTATGAGGGAGGTTCTAACCTATTCCTAATACAACTCCAAGCAGCCATTCCCGTATAGCTCTTAAAGACCACACAGGCGAGCTCTAGTTCTTCTAGATTCAAGATTTTCCCAATTAATGGTATTCCTCCTATTCCCAGTTACGAAACGCATCGCTCTTCTTTGAACTTTCTCTAGGGAATTTACACTGACTGACAGAGCAAATGCAACACCAAGAAGGAGTGGTCAGAACTTTATTATAATTGCAGGGTAGACTGACTTCACTGAGGTATGCTCATGATGTGAAATGCGCCGCTGTGCTGCGCACGTAGCGAACGATAAATGGGACACGGCGTTGGCGAATGGCCCACTTCGTACCGTGATTTCTCAGCCGACAGTCATTGTAGAACGTGTTGTCGTGTGCCACAGGACACGTGTATAGCTAAGAATGCCAGGCCGCCGTCAACGGAGGCATTTCCAGCAGACAGACGACTTTACGAGGGGTATGGTGATCGGGCTGAGAAGGGCAGGTTGGTCGCTTCGTCAAATCGCAGCCGATACCCATAGGGATGTGTCCACGGTGCAGCGCCTGTGGCGAAGATGGTTGGCGCAGGGACATGGGGCACGTGCGAGGGGTCCAGGCGCAGCCCGAGTGACGTCAGCACGCGAGGATCGGCGCATCCGCCGCCAAGCGGTGGCAGCCCCGCACGCCACGTCAACCGCCATTCTTCAGCATGTGCAAGACACCCTGGCTGTTCCAATATCGACCAGAACAATTTCCCGTCGATTGGTTGAAGGAGGCCTGCACTCCCGGCGTCCGCTCAGAAGACTACCATTGACTCCACAGCATAGACGTGCACGCCTGGCATGGTGCCGGGCTAGAGCGACTTAAATGAGGGAATGGCGGAACGTCGTGTTCTCCGATGAGTCACGCTTCTGTTCTGTCAGTGTTAGTCACCGCAGACGAGTGTGGCGTCGGCGTGGAGAAAGGTCAAATCTGGCAGTAACTGTGGAGCGCCCTGCCGCTAGACAACGCGGCATCATGGTTTGGGGCGCTATTGCATATGATTCCACGTCACCTCTAGTGCGTATTCAAGGCACGTTAAATGCCCACCGCTACGTGCAGCATGTGCTGCGGCCGGTGGCACTCCCGTACCTTCAGGGGCTGCCCAATGCTCTGTTTCAGCAGGATAATGTCCGCCCACACACTGCTCGCATCTCCCAACAGGCTCTACGAGGTGTACAGATGCTTCCGTGGCCAGCGTACTCTCCGGATCTCTCACCAATCGAACACGTGTGGGATCTCATTGGACGCCGTTTGCAAACTCTGCCCCAGCCTCGTACGGACGACCAACTGTGGCAAATGGTTGACAGAGAATGGAGAACCATCCCTCAGGACACCATCCGCACTCTTATTGACTCTGTACCTCGACGTGTTTCTGCGTGCATCGCCGCTCGCGTTGGTCCTACATCGTACTGAGTCGATGCCATGCGCATTGTGTAACCTGCATATCGGTTTGAAATAAACATCAATTATTCGTCCGTGCCGTCTCTGTTTTTTCCCCAACTTTCATCCCTTTCGAACCACTCCTTCTTGGTGTTGCATTTGCTCTGTCAGTCAGTGTATTAAAGCCATCCTGTACGCATCCCAACATACAGATCCATGTTCGAGAATGGGTCTTACAAAGTATTTATAAGGTATATTTAAACCTACTAGGGTGGTGAACACATAAATAAGAATTCCAATGAAAGTATTTTCCTTCTGGACCTTCATGCCAGACAGATGTTTTTTTTAAAACAAATTTTTTTCACTATAATATGATTTATCTATAGAGCAAAACCGCTATGCAGTGTGCGTCTCATAGCAATCAAGATGTAATTGGTAATGTACTATGTATCTGTAGAGCCTATATATGACTTTTTACAATTACCTCTAAAGTGAATTTCAGCTGTGTGACAACGCTAAAAAGACTATGGACTTTGAGATTGGCATTCCTGAAGAGGGTTTTATTCTTCCTATATAAAGGAGACCATGTAGCTAATCCACCTTCATTTCAGCCACATAAATATTCAGCAAAAATTGCAAAATCACATTAGAGGACAAATACAATTTTTTAAGTAGAAATAGTCTGGAACATAGATTAGTGAGGTTGGACATCCTGCCCGTCATCATTCAGGAGTCGCTGTTGAACATACTGTACTTGTCAAAACTAGTAAGTTTCTATTTTACACAATAATAGTGAAATGTTGATGAAGACGACATACACCCAGCCCCCGTGCCAGAGAAATTAACCAACGGTGGTTCAAATTCCCCACCCTCTTGGGAATCAAACCCACACCCTGTGACCAAAGGCCAGCACGCTAACCATTTAGCCATGGGGCCAGACAATAATAGTGAAAAAGCATGTTCACTGCAGCTATTGTTGACTGGATATTTCTTCCCTTTAAAGAACAGTGTGTACCACGAATTAATATCCTGTTTTGTTGATTCCTGTAAACTTTGTATGTACGGTTTTGGTTCGCCAGTTCCTAGCGTATCTACTGAATGAAAACTTTGTAGACCAATGGATTCAGTTTTATGTTTATTGCCTTCAGTCGTCACGACATTGCTTTCAATGACAACAGTCGCTCAATTACAAATCCTGTCGAACCTAACCTAACCCTGCGACAATCAGTGGTTTTCGATGGATCACTACCTAACCGGTCATTATAATTTGTTTTCGGTGGATCACAACCAAACCTGTCCCTATCAGTGGTTTTCGGAAGAATACAGTGGTTTTGTCACAAGCCAATACAGACTCTTGATTGGGTATCGTGGAAATTAAACTCAATTTCGGTTTCATGTACATTACAGTTTCTCTAAGATATATTGATAGTAATTCAGTCATGTACGACGACGATGTATTTCATGGTAAAGACAGCTGCCTCTGTGGATCAGTGGTAGAGTGACGGCCTCCGAATCCCAAGATAGCGGGTTCAAACCCGGCAGAGGTAGTCGGATTTTTGAAGGGTAGAAAAAAGTCCATTCGACACTTCATGTCGTACGATGTCAGCATGTAAAAGATCTCTGGTGACACATTTGGTGTTTACCCGACAAAATTAATTAAATCTCAGCCACAGACGCCCAAGAGAGTTTCGGTTTACTCGGTCTGCCATCTAGTGGGCCTAGAGTATAACGGAACGTCAAAATTGACGAGCAGACAACCATATGGCGTCAACTTGAAATGTCTGCACACGGTAGCTGAGGCCATACGATTATTATTATTATTATTATTATTATTATTATTATTATTATGGTAAAGACGAATTACTTTGCAATGCTATCTATCTTAATGGCAATGTACTATGTGCCTGTACTTGTGTAGGCTACTGAGTGCATGATTCGAAGCAGTGTATCGATTCATTCAAGTGTCCGAGTGAATCGATTCACAGGAACGGCAAGCTCACGGCACACAAATCATGCACAATCACGGCTCAGTGAGCCACGCGACACACACGGCTCCTTATCGGCACACTGGACACTGGCGGGGAGCCGAGCTTTCGCTGCAGCGAGACACAGTGAATCATGGCACACTGAAAGAATCATACGCAGTCACGGATCAGTGAGACACAACACACACACGGTTCATTATCGGTACACTGGACTTCGGCGGGGAGCCGAACTTCCTCTGAAGCAATACATACAGAGTCATGGTACACTGAAAAAATCGTATGCTATAATGGACTCTCGAGCTCAGCTCATTTGAAAATAATACCTACTCGCATTCACTGTCCTCTTCTTACAGGAAGTTTTAAACAATACATGGATTTATTTGCAGTGTTAAAAAGATAGAACACAATTCCAAAGTGCCTAGGTTGTAAGTAGGTAGGCAATTAGGTTATTCTAATTACTGTATTAGTTTAATCAATCAGTATCTTTATAACTAGTTGATGTTCGACAATTACTTAAACTCAGCTCTCTAGCCTCCACGCCTGGCTGAGTGGCTCAGACGGTCGAGGCGCTGGCCTTCTGAACCCAACTTGGCAGGGCCGAGCTCAGTGTGGTGGTATTTGAAGGTGCTCAGCCTCGTGTCAGTAGATTTACTGACACATAAAAGAGCTCCTGCAGGACTAAATTCCAGCACCTCGACGTCTCAAAAAAAAACCTAATAGTTGATAGTGGGACATAAAGCCAATAACATTATTATTTAGCCTACCTATGACTATGAGTCATGCTCATGACCACTTGAAATTGTCTGTTTTATATTTGGAAGAACCACTCGGTATTCTCTTAGTTTGTATGTCGCATCATTGCACAATACTTCAATAATCGAATTACGAGGTTACTGGTGTACGTGGACAGTGAGTATGTAAGTAGACTGATGCAATAGCTTAAATAAACAGCCAACTAACTCGGTCATCTTTGAAAATGTCTCTTTCTATCAGCAGAGGCTTTTTTAAAATCGTCATATTTTGTATAGGCTACAGGAGATGTACAGTAGCCCACTGGTTTTCTGATTAAACCTCTTTTTTTTTTTTCTAGTTGCTTAACGTCGCACCGACACAGATAGGTCTTATGGCGACGATGGGACAGGAAATAGCTAGGAGTGGGAAGGAAGCGGCCGTGGCCTTAATTAAGGTACAGCCCCAGCATTTGCCTGGTGTGAAAATGGTTTTCCGTGGTTTCCCATTTTTACACCAGACACATGCGTGTGCTGTACCTTAATTAAGACCACGGCCGCTTCCTTCCCACTTCTAGCCCTTTCCTATCTCTTCTATCCTCTTTGTCGCCATAAGACCTATCTGTGTTGGTGCGACGTATAGCAAATTGATTTATATTTAATATGTGGGCTACTTATTGTGGACACAGGTATTTTTATATGTAATTCTCTCTATATATATACAGTATGTATGTGAGTTGTGACTTTCAGAGAACTGTGGAAAACCATTAGATAGTGTATAAAATTTGAGTTATGTCAGTATTTTAACAGGCGTACAATGTTTACATCGTGTATTGGTGACAGAGTGCTGTCTCCCCCTCTCTCTCTCTCCCCCCCTCGACCGTTCCTCCTCACATTGCGCCACAGCAGTTCTAGATAATTTCACTCCGATTGGACACTGATCCCCACCTGCACATCTATACCGCCCTGTAACTTGTAGATACACAATTCCCACAATTTTGAAATGTAACTTCGTTATATCTGAAAGGACGGGGCAATCAGAAATGTATTATTTCCCAGCAAAGTTATAACATTCTTAATCTCATGGAATGGCTCTTACAATGGTACAGCTAACTCCTCGGCTTCTCTTCTTCTTCTTCTTCTTCTTCTTCTTCTTCTTCTTCCTCTGATTTACTGCTTCCATGATGAATGACTAGTTCCTCCACTTCAGGAAGATCTCTCACCTCATTATTGTATAACTCGACAATCTTCTTCTCAGTGTGTTTCACTTCATTTCTCCACATCTCTGCTGTCACCTATAAGATATATTGAAGTATCACAACCTGACAAGTATATTATAAACTCCACTTGCCTATATCCAGTAAATAACATTTCCACTTGGCCTACCTGATCAAGAGATTCTTTCCACACAGCTGTAGCTCTGTCCAATCCGTGACCAGGTCTTGAAGCCACTGTTTTGTTATAATACTGTTTTGCCACAGACCATACAAATTCGATGGCATTGAAAAATGAGTGGTATGGAGGAAGTCGTAAGACAGTATGGCCTTCACTGTGCAGCATCTCGTCAACAATGTACCTGATTTTAAAGAAACAGAGAAATATTGTTATGCATACATGAAGTCAAATACACGAGTGTAAACAACATTATCTAAACTTATGTTTACGTGCTTCTGTACCTCTTTAAGTGACTTCGATTCATATTACACAACCTTTGCAGCTCATCTTTTGTAGCATTTTCTGGTGGAGAAACTCCATTCTGCCTTAACCATGACTGTAAATTAAAGGAAAAATAAAAATTAATTTCTGTAACATCATTAAGCATCATTCAGTAGAAGGAAATATTCAATGAAGTATAATTATCACTAATTGATCCTTCCTCCATTTCGTTGTTGGTTGATGCTCAACAAGCTTACAGTGATATGGTGCATTATCCATTACAATAACACAGGGTCCTATATTTCTTAATCCTATGATTAATTGCATTTTCACCCACATCTGAAATTTCTCGCTGTTCATAGCACCATGGTAATCCTGATTTCTTTTCAAGTTTGTAGCAAATATCAAATCAGCACCTGTAAGAATTTTAAGTTTTTGTATGAAGTTATTTCTTCTAAAAATAGTATTCTCTAAAAATATGAGATCACCCCTCTTCAAGGATAGGCCTATTAATTGATAAAAAATGTGATTTCTGTTGAACGATACAAAAAGCTGTCTGATTTTAAGTGAAACCAACTACTATGTAGCAAAGTCACCTGATGATGAAGTCAATGAATTACTACTTACACTACTTTATCGTAACATCTCTCATGAATGTATCTCCATTAGTAGGCCTATTAGAAGTCCACGATCACTTGCATTAAAGATATAAGTATAAACACCCATTTCAATACCTTAGAACAAATGTAATTGCTGTGAACACTGAACCTATATCAGGCAGTAAGAAATAAGAAGCTTGGAAGGTGTTTAACAGTCAGGTATCAAGCACGGATTCAGGTGGAGATTGTCGAATGCAGAATAAACATAATAAATAGGCCTACAATACAAGTAATTTACTGATACAAATATCCAGTAATATTATATGAAAATACACTGAGTAAGTTTTGATTGAAGTACCTCTCTAAGGTTAATCATTGGCCTAGAGTGAATACCTGCAAGTCTTTAATAACCAAGAGATCCCTTAACAGTGGAGAAGTCAAAATCAAAAACCACATACAGAGCTCAATGAGCGGTAAGTTATAATGCCACTTCCGATCTAGTGCCAGTCAATTTCAATCAATCAGTCATCATTGATCTGCACTTAGGACAGTCGCCCAGGTGGAAGATGTAGTTTCAGGGATAGGCCTAGTATTTTCTTCAATAATTGCAAAGAATTTGGAAATTTATTGAACATCTCCCTTGGTAAATTACTCCAATCCCGAACTCCCTTCTTAAAAAAAACAAATATTTGCCCCACTTTTCATCAACTTTATCACTGTACTGTGATCTTACCTACTTTTAAAATACCACTGAAACGTATTCGTCTACCAATGTCATTCCACACCACCTATCCACCGACAGCTCGGAACACACCACTTAGTCCAGCAACTCGTCTCCTTTCACCCAAGTCTTCCCAGCCCAAACCCGACAAAATTTTTGTAACGCTACTCTTTTGTCAGAAATTACCCACAACAAATCGTGCTTCTGTCTTTTGAACTTTTCCAGTTCTCAAATCAAGTAATCCTAGTGAGGGTCTCATACACAGGAACTGTACTTAAGTTGGGGTCTTATCAGAGACTTATGTGCCCCCCCCCCCCCCCCCTACATCCGTACTACAAACCCTAAATACCCTCATAACTATGTAAAGAGAGATCACCTCACTATAATAAAATGAAGTAAAATAAAGTAAGAACATACCAGGTACAAAGCCATCTTTCGTTCCAGCATGAACAATAACCAGTCTTCCTCCCTCACACAGGTCGACGAATTACTCCTTGAACATCATGTCCAGATTTGTGTGGTTTATTCCAGGAGTATGTGGGTGACCCTGAAAGAGAAATGCACAATTGAAACCAAAGACACTTGATGAAGATAAATTATTCCAAGATTTTTTTTATATAAAATGTAATATATAACATATATATTCACCATTCATAAAAATCCAAGTCTCATCCAAGAAAACAACAGGTTTTGGTTTCTCACTGTCCTTATTACGCATGTATTCCCTCAGAAAACAGGATCTCTTAAAACAAATGTCTTCATTTTCTCTAACATACGCATAGGGATCACCTTTACTCCACACAAACCCCATGGCCTTCAAAATTCTTCTTAATGATGTTTCGGAGCCCTTGTACAAATAAGTGTCATAATTTGCTTTCATGTGGTCGAAAACCTTTCTTACAGTTACGACTTCTCCTGTGGGAAGAAAAAAGAGAGTTACAAGGGACTCAAAAGAGCTGTATGACAATACATGCACAAAACATTTCTGGGAGCTTATCTGACCTGCGTGCCAATTTCTATAAATAATGTTGCAATAGATTCCTTATGAAGTCACCTTACCTTTATGTAATTTATCATAAATAAACCTTGCTATCGCTTCCTTAGAAAAACTGTCTATGCCGGTCACTGGATGTTCACGCTTCCGGCGTTTACCTGGTGTAGAAAACTCAACTCCCTTCTTGAAATTTCCTATTACTTTTCGGACTAAACCGAAACTACACTGTAAGAATACACACACAGAAATATATTACATACACGTCAACAGGAATACACAAAGGTTAAGTCTACAAACCGTATCGAAGTCGACACAAGACATGGTATAGACCTAGGCCTAGGCCTACATGATCAGGTTAGGTTAGGTTCAGAATGAAATACTGCTCCATTTCAACTGATTGTCATTATGCCAGAAACTTATCATAGAAACAAGATAAAAACGAACACTTACCCCAGTTAATAATACAACTCTTGCCATTAGCTTCGTATCACTACGACTGATACCTTCTTCGTCGTCTTCGTGTTTCAATTGCTCGTAGCAATGTACAAGCATTTCTTGACCTGATGCTTGTAAAGGACGTAACCTTGGTTTCCTTTTCGGAGGAGTTCTTGCAGATTTTTCTTCCTTCTTAGACATCCCAATCGAATTCTGTTCGTATAAGTATGGGACGATTGAGGAACGTAATTAATAAAATGATGTGCTCATCATTTCACACAAACTATGTTATTAAATGCATTATCCGAACATGCCACAATTCTACTTACCTGGTATTAGCCAGATAGATTTACAATCCCACAGAAAAAGAAAATATACTTTAAATATTCTCGCAAATGTATCGCTAGTGACTTTAAAGGCAATGCGGTGGCAACACGCAATTCACGCTAGAACAGATACTGAACGTTGCCAACGTGCCAGATTAACGGTAACAGTAAGACGTCGTATCGGCAAGTAGGGTCCCTACACTGTATGGTTACCGACACTGAAAAAGACCCAACAGCAAGAAAAGACACTATAAATCAATACCTTAATATTACAGGGGAGAAAGGGTAAGGTTGCACCTTTGGGTACGTCCTTACACGGGGACGACTATAAAGACAACAACTTATGAATACAAAATATCTTCAAGAAAAGTTCCTTCATTTCGCACCAGGGTGCATGATCATAGTTTTTGGTAGAGACATCTGTGAGAGAATGTCCACACTTCTTGATAATTAGTAAACAAAAACAATTCGAAATTAACACAGTGACATCTTCAGATAAACGGTTGAATTAATTCAGTTTTAAAGTTCAGAGTTTCAGCTGTTAGAGGAGTACTTCAAGGCGGAAAATTCAAATGTGCGGTGTATAGGTGTACCAACCGGTACAGACCTCCCCCCAAATCCTTCCAAGGGGTGACACAGAAGAATGTTGAATAAAGTTATTTTCCAAAACAAAAGTCCAAGTTTGGTTAACCCAACTTGAAGAAAATTTTTGCTTCCCTGGTGATAGATTTGTTGAAGTACATGGAAGAAACATTAATAGATGTAATAGTTACTTAATGTTGAATAGAAGAAGAAATTTTGAAGAAAGAAAACATTTTTTTTTTTTTTTTTTTTTTTTTTTCAAGGTCCATTTGGTGGATGACTAGATAAATTCCAGACTTAGAGTGTCTTTCTTGTTGTATGCTGCCAAGTACATGTTGCTAATTTTGACGGCCCGACCAGTCGCCGCTGCCAATGTCCAGTCGAGGTCGCCCGGACCCCTCAAGTACCCTGAGATACCTCTCTCCCTCACTATGAGAGGGGTAGTCATGGTGAAGGACGCCGCAGATGTGAAGTTTGTTTACAGTCCCCAGATAAGCTTGCGGTTGGTGCGCCGCACTTCAGCCTGTGCCGGGAGATAGACTCCGGCACGCCATACACAGAAGGTCATCACGGTAGTGGAGTTTGCCCTTACCCCACCACTGTGGCGGTAAGGCGCCAAAGGGCTGCGGGGCGCTGAAACAATAAAATCTTGGCGGCAGAATTGTTGTTGGAACTAGTGCTTTAGGGTACTATCTTGGAGGAAAGGCTGAGGGGCCAGCGGCGTAGAAATTTTTTAAATTTTTTATTTTTACAGCCACTGGTATGGTTTAGCAGGAGACGGGAGCATGATAATGGCCGCAAGGAAGAGACAGCAGAGTGACCCTAGGAGAAGGTTTTTCATATTTATACAGAGCAGATGAGGAAACAAAGGGCAGAAGGCCTAACATTAATAGAAGATATAACCTTGCCATCTGTGTCTTGCAACGGTGTAAAGTTAACAATTACATTACACCAGTTTCACCTGAGGCAGGTGAACCCGAATGATCCTCTTGGTGGCTGGATTGCCCACTAATAATGTCACCGGGGTTAAGAAATCCAAAACGGTGCACGGCCCATGAAATCTGGGGGCAAGCTTGCCCGCGGGAACAAAGTTTTTGACCATAACTTGGTCTCTTACCTTTAAATTGGTGGGCCTCCGTCCACGATCATATCCTGCCCTAACCTTTTCGTGAGAAATTTTAAGGTTGGCCTTAGCCTTCTTCCAAAGATCTCTAATATTATCTGGATCTATTGTCTCAGGTAGAATATCACTAAGAGACCAAAGGTTAGAGAGCGGCGTGTTGGGTACAAACTTAAACATCAAGGAAGCTGGAGTAAACTTATGAGATTCATGAACCACCAAATTCAAAGCGAAAGCTAACCAATGCAAGGACGTGTCCCACCTAGAAAGATCATCATGATGATAGGCAATTAGAGCCGACCTAAGATTACGATTGACCCGTTCAGCAAGAGATGGTTGAGGATAGTATGCAGAAGTAGTCACATGAGAGATGGACAGATCAAAACAGAATTTACGGAAGAGATTGGAGGTGAAAGCCTTAGCATTGTCAGAAACAATATATTGACATGGACCAAAAGAAGCGAAAATGGAATTTAAACAAGAAATGGTGGACTGAGCGGTTGCCAGCTTAGTCGGAAATAACCAGGAAAATCTTGTGAAACCATCTACACACACAAGGATGAATTTGTTGTCGTTCCCCTTAGATTGGGGGAAGGGTCCTACGTAGTTGATGTAAAGACGTTCCATGGGGCGCGACGCTTGGTGAGAAGACAATAAACCTAGCTTAGTGGACATGGTAGGTTTACTCAGCCAACAAGTTTACCAGCTTTTACCGATTCACGAATTTCACCGTCCATACCCTTCCAAAAGAACATTTCTCGGATCTTTTCTCGAGTTTTGAAGATGTCTAAATGCCCCCCTAATGGGGTCTCATGGTAATACTTGAAGATCATAGGTACAAGAACAGCTGGAACCACAACTTTCATCTTATCATGCCTCGACGGGCAACATAAAACACCATTCCTCAGCACATAAGGGACTACATGTTCCCCAGAAGAAAGGGTTTCCATGATCGGGGCCAGCGTCCGATCTTCACGTTGATATTTTGCGATATCCCGAAACAACATGGGAGCATCTGTTAGAATGGCATTTACACCAGGAGATATGGACTCAGGAAGTGAAGAACTGTCTTCCTGTTCAAGGGGCTCTATCTCATTGGAAAACATACGGCTTAGTCCGTCAGCAACAACATTTTCAGAGCCTCTTATATGCCTAACATCAAACTGGAAGGCAGAAATTCTGATAGCCCAGCGGGCTATACGACCAGTGCGACGCGGCCTACCTAAGACCCAACTTAAGGCTTGGTTATCTGTCTCCAAGTCGAACTTGTCATGTTCCAGATAGAGGCGGAACTTTTCTAGAGCAAATAAGACTGCCAAATCTTCAAGTTCATAAATTGAATACTTGGCTTCTTGAGCCGATAAAGTTCTAGACGCATAGGCGATGGGTCGCCTCCCTAGTTCATTCTCTTGAAGAAGGACTGCAGCCACCGCCGCCGACGACGCGTCGGTTTGGACGATGAATTTCTTCGAGAAATCAGGCATGGCAAGAACAGGGGCATTACACAGAGCTAATTTGAGATCTTCGAAAGCGGCTTGTTGAGAAGGCCCCCACTCAAATTTTACGCCTTTCCTATGAAGTAAGTTCAAGGGCGCCGCTCTATTAGCGAAGTTAGGAATAAATTTCCTGAAGAAATTCACCATGCCAATGAATCTGGCAATTCCTTTGATGTCCTTAGGAGATTTGAAATCACGGATGGCCTGTGTTCGAGAATGATCCACAGCGACACCATCGGGCGACACAATTTGCCCTAGAAATGACATGGAAGGCTTAGCGAAGGCAACCTTGGACAACTTCACTGTTAACCCTGCCTTACGAAGGCGACTCAGGACCTCTTTCAGATGATCTACATGTTCTTCAAAGGTCTCAGAAAATACGACGACATCATCAAGATAATGGTATACATACTCAAATTTTATGTCGGAGAAGACCCTGTCTAGCAGTCTCGTAAGTACTGCTGCTCCCGTGGGGAGCCCGAAAGGCACGCGGTTGTATTCGTACAAGTTCCAGTCCGTGGCAAACGCTGTAAGATGTTTGGATTCTTCAGCTAGAGGGATCTGATTATACGCCTGATTGAGGTCTAAGATGGTGAAGAACGTAGCTTTTCGAAACCATGAAAAGCAAGAGTGAAGGTTGGGAAGGGGCACAGATTGTAACACCACCTTCCGATTGAGAGCCCTATAATCAATCACAGGCCTGAAGCCACCTTGGGGTTTCGGAACTAGGAAAATAGGCGATGAATACGCCGACTTAGAGGGCGAATTATACCATCTTTCAACATCTGATCTATGATCTCTTTTAGAGCCTTCATTTTAGGTGGAGATAACCTATAAGGTGGAAACCTACAGGGATCGCATCAGTAACCTCAATCTTGTATTCGATAAGGTCAGTAACACCAAGAGTCTCAGAGAAAACATCTGGAAACGACTGACACAACTTATGAATACTTTCAGCCTGCTCCACAGGTAGATGTCTAAGGTCTAACATCATCTCATCCTGGGTAGGCGAAACAGATGAACATGTCACAGAACTACATTTAAGTAAGGGGATTTTGAAATTACTAGCAAATTTGAAAGTGCACGACTTGCTCTGAATGTCGAGCACTAGACCGGTGTGCGACATGAAATCCGCTCCTAATGGGGCAAGACAAATGCTTCGCCACAAACAGTTTAACTTTCCAGGTAAATTTAGCAATTCGAATTTTGGCATACAGAAAAACTAAAATTTCCAATGGAGAAGTGTTAGCCGAAATGCATTGAACAGAAGACGAACAAAAATCAGAAAATTTACAAACAGATTTCAATTTGGAATACCATTCAGCTGAAATGATGGAACACACACTGCCAGAATCTAATAGAGCTGTTACCGGTTCATTATTCAATTCAATTTTGAGAAATGGTACAGGTGCGGGGGTATCCGCCGCAATCCTAAGACATTCTTTGGGACCTTCAAAAGATAAATTGGAAGACTGAGTTTTCCCTGAGATTTGGTCGGATTTAACCGGGGCTGAGCCTGAAGAAGGTGGACACACCAACTCAGCCGATGCCACTAGTCACTTTTGATTATTGGTGGAAGTTGCACCCGAAGGTGAGCAGTGTGGAGTGCTATTAGAATTCGGGCAATTTTTGGCAATATGGGAAAAAGCGCCGCATTTAAAACAGCCTCGAGATGACCCTGCTCCATTCTTTGTCCTGTTGGATCTGATCAAAGGGCACTTGTTCCGGAGATGTTCAGGCGACCCACAAGCATAACATTTGCGGGGTGTGAGGGTTCGGCTGGGTGGAGGTCGAACATTACCTGGAAATGGAGGGGGCTCTTTCGCGACACGTAATGTGTCCTCATATCTAACTCCCTCGGCTGAGACGGCCATAGCTTCTAATTCGGCAAAAGTTTGCGGACGCGACGCAAAAGACAAGTATGACCTGTAAGATGGTGAAATTCCTTCCACAATAGCCTGTACAATTTGATCTTCAGGGAAATGTAGAGCAAATACCCTAGGATAGAACTTAATATCTTGGATGAAGTCTGCCAAGTTTTCATCCAATCGCTGTACTTCATAATAGTACTTCTGAATTAGAGATGACCTGGCTCGAGCCGGGATGAAGTTAGCTAGCAGGTGGGCATGGAAGTCTTCTATAGATGATTGTTCAGCAATTGCTCTTACTATCTTGTCTGAGAGAACACCAATGGAATAGGGGTAAATAATCTGTAGAATTTGACATGGAGAAAGAGAAAATACAAGAGCGTGATCTTTTAATTCAACTAAAAACTTTAAGAATGCGATGACGTCATTCGTAGAATTAACGGAAAACTTAGAAGTACCCCTAAGCAACGTCGCTAAAGGATGAGGCAAACTACTGAACCCGGGTGACATAGTTGGTAAAGGCCTAGGGGGCGGAGAGGCTGTTTCAGAGGGTACATTATTCAACACAAAGGGTGGAATGGATGTGTGACGACCGGACTCGGTTTCTAATGGGACAGATGTTTGTTTGGACTCCTACCGATTTCCTACTTTCTTCCCCCGGGGGAGAATGCTCCTCGCTAACTACGTTTACCAGAGTGGGTTGGTCGGTTTTGAGGGGTACTGCCCCAGTTAACAATAGGCTAACCTTACTGGACAATTTAGAAAGGTTTTCGAGAACAGCACTAGCCTCCTTCCCTTGAATGTCATTCAACTTAAGAGACAATAGATCAGTAACCCTATTGTAAAAATGGAACAATCTAGCTTGCACACGTTTAAGTTGATTAGGTGATGGATCACCCCCTTCAAAAAAACTAACTACTGATGCTAGCTCGGTAGTATTATCAGTGATCGTGGAGAGACCGTCGTCAATATCTTTCTCCCCCAAGATGGGGATACTAATCGGCAAATCAAGAGAATCTTTAAGCTTGGTGGTATCGGCCGCAACCGTGCCTCCATATTGAACATTTCTAATAGTTCATTCATAAATTAATTCCTCCTTGCGCAAATAGCCGGGATGGAGGACATCGCGAGGGCCGGACATGATGACAAAAGATTGACAAATTTAGAAAATAAGAAAGAAAATTCCAGCGACGGAGAAAATTGTAAGAGTTCAAAACAAAAGCAATGTTTAGCCGTCAAAAGGGGCTAAATTGAGATCCATTCAGCCACGCTCTGCTACCACTTGTTCCGAGGTATCTGTGGAACAGCAGATGTGAAAGAAGGTGCGGGCTGGAATAGGTCTAACTACAAGTCCGAAAGATGAATTTAAAATTTAAATAAAGGTTATATTTTCAACAGATAACAAGATTTAACAATTTTTCACTAGGTGAAATAACAATGAATATTCAGGTACAATAATAATTTTACAAGCGAAAACACAAGTTAAGGTGTCTTTACAAATCCTGGGCTTCGAGCCCCAATTTCACAATCCTTGAGCTCTCAGCTCACAACCACAAATTACCAAAGGGCAGAAAACCCCTAATTACATGGAGCACTTGCTCCCACCTCGTAATGTCAAGCCTCCTAGAGGCACCTTTCAAAATACCAGAAAGAGCTGACCCGCTCTCAATCGTCCAAGCCTATTAAAGGCAATAACAGACTATTACACTTAACGGCCATCAAGGCACAACTTATAATGGAACAGGGGTATCTCGTACCCAATCTACTGGGCCTTCGCAGGAAGGAAAACAAAAATGGGTTAAGTTAATGGCCCAAAATACAAAGCTGAATGGAGGCGAGTACTTGCACTCCTACATGAAAGCTTGTTAAAACCTAAGTGGCGCTAGGCCGATTCAACAGGGGCTATTCCCACACTAGGGAGGTGACTCGTATAAGAAAATTTTAATACATTAGGAAGGAGAAGAAAATCGGTTATGAAAACGTAGTCACCTCAAATCAAAATGAAGGGGAGCTCGAGAGGGTAAAGCACTCTCTATCCTGATTTACAGTTAATGTAACATGAAAATTTTACATCGAAATGGTATAGGTTACAACACAACGGTTTCGGACCTTCCCCGAGGATTAAACTGCTGAGCTAGCAAGAAAATAAAAGATGTTAAACGGCCATTACCTTTTTGAAGGGCTGCTGACTGATGAAAGAGGCGCTTCCCGCCTCCTGCTATTCTTCCATACACTAAGCTAGATGTTGTACGAGTGGCTGAGAGACCAGAAAATCAGCAGCTTTTATACCCTCGTGGAAGATTCGAGACCTTTCATGAATAATTAAGACACACCCACATGCGTTTATTGGTCAGCTAAAAGTTACAAGTCAAAAATGAAGAAGAAACCTGTGATTGGAGGGAAATTAATTACAGAAATTACTGACTGGATAAATTCAAAACAGGCGGAAAGAAAGGATTAATATTGCCAACCCTCCAACGAAAGAACGAAATTTAGTAAAGACAACAACTTATGAATACAAAATATCTTCAAGAAAAGTTCCTTCATTTCGCACCAGGGTGCATGATCATAGTTTTTGGTAGATACATCTGTGAGAGAATGTCCACACTTCTTGATAATTAGTAAACAAAAACAATTCGAAATGAACACAGTGACATCTTCAGATAAACGGTTGAATTAATTCAGTTTTAAAGTTCAGGGTTTCAGCTGTAGAGGAGTACTTTAAGGCGGAAAATTCAAATGTGCGGCGTATAGGTGTACCAACCGGTACAGTAACTATTCTTTTTCTTGTGAACAGGAGACAACACGGAAAATCTAAGATATGCATTTGGAAATGTAGGGCATGTACTTATGCATAGTGCCTGAAGACAAATTCTGACTTCAGGAGATTCTCGTAGGAAAGTGACAGAACACAGGCCATTGGTAAACATTGTTTAATTATGGTATAGACAGCAAATACACAAGACTACGTACAAAGCCCAGGTCTCCACTGGTTACAGACCTTCGAAATAATCACCCAAGGTTTCCACTGTATGTTGCCAGCGGTGGGGCAGGCGCTGAATACCATTCGCTGTATGTGTATTGCTAGCGTGTGACACCTCTCTCCAAAATGCTGTTACGATGTCCTCTTTGTTAGCAAACCGTTGTCCTCTTAATGGCTTCTTGACTTTGGGAATTAGATCATATTTACACAGCTAATTTTTCCCACAGCTCTGCATGGCATTTTAATGTACGATCGTTGCTCCTGCTTGTTGACTTCCATTTTGTGACGCTCTCACTCACACACTGAACTTGGGGGCATGCTTAGACCCACACTGTTGTTTACATACACCATCTAGTGGCATCGTATGCAAGTACATACCGTACATTTCCAAATGCATATCTTAGATTTTCCGTGTTGTCTCCTGTTCGCGAGAAGAAAAAATAGTTGCCATGACTTATGACTCAACCTCCGTATATATGTTTCCGCCTGCGAAGAGTTAAAAAGAAAGGAAGATACAATGAATATATATGTAACTATTAAAAAAAAAACACATTAATAATCATTTGACATAAAATTATTGCATCAGTTTTCTTCTGAGCGGTAAAGAGCGTAAGTTTACATCTGGCAAGTTGAACACACGAGTTTGAAGTGGGTTACAGATACTGGAAATATATTCTTCTCGAATATGTCCCATTCCACTTGGCCACACTCTCCACCTCAATTCTGGGTATGTGTTGTTTCAATTTATATTGGAATTTTTATTTTACTTCCATAACTTTTCATTTGTGTTGTTTTATTTTCTTCTCTTTAACTTCTTTAATTTTCACCATTTTTCCTACTTTCATTTTAAATGCCACTGCTATATGGTCTCCATCAAAGGCTACTACTGGAAAGGCTTTTAAGTCTTAACATTTCTCCAGGATTTGTTCTTTCCATCAAGAAGTTCTTCTGTTTCCCCATCCATATCTTGTAATCTTTCTGCTGTTCTTCTTCCTGAACTACATATTGCTCACACTTAACCCATATCTCACACAAAAATCCGCAAAATTCTCTACCTCTTTATTCCTCTTTCCATATTCGAAATGTCCAGTTACTTCTTCCATTCTTTTTTCTGTCGCATCTCACCATTGCATTAAAGTCTCTTGTGACAGTCATTTCCATATTATTTCTCTCTCCAGTGTCTCCAGGAATTTGTCCATATCTTTTTCTTTGCCTCAAGTCTGCTCTATCCTTAATTGTATATTTATTATTCTGTCACTTATGTTGTCCACTTTGTCTACAAGGAGTATAATTTAAGATTTCGTAGCAGAGTACTGAGACATAGGAGCGCAGAGAAGTGCAGTACCTGCAATGCTGAGTGGAGGTAATCGTCACAAAGAAGCGGCATGATTACACCTGTAGAAACAAATCTGAACTCGCTATCTATATAGAGGCTCAGGACAAATAAATAAAAAAAATCATTTTTGAAGCCGCGAGAGATTTATTTCTTGGATCGGAGTGCCAAGTGGGCCACTTTTGGTAAGCAGAACTGGTGCTGTGGGATGAACCAAACGCAGAGTTAAGGCGCCCAAATAGACGCTCATGGGAAACCATAAAAGGCGTTGGTTCTTTAGAGTGCAGGACGGTGGCCATGGAAGTCGGAATCCACTAAGGAGTTTGTAACAACTCACCTGCTGAAGCAACTAGCCTTGAAAATGGATGGCCGTGAAGCGCCTTGCCTGTACTCTGCCCTCAGCTCGGCAATGAGGGGTGCACAGTTTCGCTTTGGCGGCCCGTCCCGTGAAGCCCTGGCAAGTAGGAGGGTCGCAGCGATGAGTGCAGAAGGGTTTAGGCATGGGCCTGCCTAGAGCTGCCATTGGTGCAAATCTTGGTGGTAATAGCAAATACTGTAGCGAGGCCCTGGAAGACAGACGTGGAGAAGGGTTTCGTGTGAACAGCTGTTGCACACGAGTCAGTCGAACATAAGCCCTAGGAGAAATCCGATGTCGATGGGGTCCAAGACTACAGTGTTAGTACCCCCATGGGGCGAAAGGGTTTCCGGTTCCTGTTCCGGAACCTGGCAGTGAAATCGTAACAAGTCAGGCCCCTCGAATGAGTAGCTCGTCGGGGAAACCTAAAAGGACCCTGAGACGCCATCGGGAGATCGGGGAAGAGTTTCATTTTCTGCATGAGCGTTTGAGTTCCCTGGAATCATCTAGCAGGGAGATAGGGTTTAGAAGGCAAAGAGCACCGCAGTTGCGGCGGTGTCCCGATCTTTTCCTCGGGCTTTAAAAATCGAGGAGAAGGACTATTAAAAAAATAAATAAGTAAACTAGTAAATGAAACTGAACAAGTTCGATATGATTGTAAATGTAATAATTTTGTTGCATTACATGCTGACTAATGTGAAATACTAGTTTTCTGAGTTACTCTCTGAAGCGACTTACATGGACTGACCTGCAGTCTTGCCTGTATATGTTTTAACCTCTCCTGTGCGAGACCTGTTCTCCTTCGCTTCTTTTTAAAAAATTAGTTATGGAACCAGTACTACGCCATTTGTGAACGCGTTGTTGCAAGTAACGTTTTGATGATACTGTAGAACCATCTATGGAAGTTTGAAGGTACCTTTTAACTGGTTTCTTCTTCTTGTTCAAATAACGCCTGACCAGAAATATTCTCTGTCTATAATGTACTTAACCATCATGATAATAACCTCACAACACACTTTAAAAGTCTAACAGTTACTAACAAACTGCCGCATCAGCTGTCAAGACTTCTTATCACGCCAAACTTGACACATGCCATATGGCGCTTGCTTGGGGATTCCTGCAGCCTGTGAGCAGAAGTGCAAAGCCTTAAATTACACTCACTGTACATTCTCATCTAAGATCTTGTTGATTATTATCCCCACTCTATTCCTTTCCTTAAATCCTTCACTCCAGTAGAATGTGTACCCTTCCTCAACTTCTTTCCTTTCCTTTTCCTCTCCACTTAACCTCACTCAATGCCATCGTAGCTATATTCTCCTTCTCCATGAAATCAATCACCTCTTCTTACTTTCTGGTGGATTATTGCCACCTTCATGATGTTCTTTACTGGTTGCCCACTTCTTTTTTTTTGTTTTTAATGTCACACAGACACAAATAGGCCTTACGGCGATTTTGGGATCAGCCGTGGCCTTAATTAGCACATTGAGTACCAGACCAAAATTCCTGGGATTGCCATCTAGTGCTGTGAGTTACGGTAATAGCGCCGTGTTACTTTCTGGTGTCAAAACGTTCGTAGGCTTAACCAATCAAGTTATCGCTGAAACGAGGATATATTTGTGTCGTGAAAACCAGAACACCTTGAAAGACTAGAGATAGGAAGTTTATATTCATAGGACATGTGCATTATATGTTTTGAAGAAATGATTAGCATTTGAACCATGTTGGCCCTCAGGTTCAAGATCCACATCGATATCTCTGCGTGCCATCCCCGACAGGTAAAATGTGCCTGCGGCTCTCGTCGTTATAAACCGAAGGTACTGGATCAGTGTGACTTGAGCAGACGTGCAGGATGAGTGAGTTTGAAAGAGGGTGCATTTTTGTCATGAGAGAACGTGATGCATCCATCCAGGAAATTGCTGCTCATGTGGGACGAATTGTGTCGGCAGTGCAACGGGTGTGTACAGAATGATTCACTAAAGGCCGTAGAACACGACGAGATGGGTCTGGTCGCACCACCCAGACCGCCACCCAAGAAGATAGACACCCCATCCGAATGGCATTGCAGGACAGATCTGCATCTTCCTCGGCTCTGGCACAACAGTGCAACAGTGTAAAACATCGTACACTATCAGGAGTGACAGTCCGTCGCCATTTATTACGGTCTGGGTTACCAGCGCGTCGTCCACTTCTCCGCCTACCTTTGATGAATGTGCATAAACATGCTAGACTGCAGTGGTCTGTGGAGTGACGTCACTGGGGACAGGAATGGCAGCAGATAGTGTTTTAGGACGAATCCATGTTCTATTTGTTTGAAAATGATGACCGCATTTTGGTTCGCCGCAGACAGGGGGAGAGGCATCACATTGATTGCATTCGCACAAGACATACAGTGCCACCTCGAGGCCTTATGGTAAGGGGTGCTATTGGGTACAACCACAAATCACAGTTGGTGCATGTCCAGGGCACTGTGACCAGTTTGACTCACGTGAATGACATCCTGCGAACCTAGTCATACCCTTTCTGCACGACACTCCAGATGCCATATTTCAGCAGGACAATGCACGACCACATGTTCCTGCATGAACACGTGCCTCCTTGTTGTCACAGGATGTCAGACTGTTGCCCTGGCCTGCCCGATCACCGGACTTGTTGCCAATCGAAAATCTGTCGGATATGGTAAAACGATGGCTGTGACGCTGTGACCCAATGCCAACCACCAAAGATGAGCTGTGGAACCAGGTAAATGCAGCATCGATGACTATACCTCAGGATGCCATTCGCGCCTTATACACATCGATGCCATCATGCATGGAACAAGTTATCAGTGCCCATGGAGGACCCAGTGCCTACTAGGCAACAGGACACTTGCTGAACCTAGGCAACTGTAATGCTAATTGTTTCTGCAGAACATACTAATGAACATGTCCTCTGAATATGAACTTCCTATCTCTAGTCTTTCAAGGTGTTCTGTTTTTTATGAACATGAGTGTATTAGGTTAACTTATCATCTATATTTGATCAAATAGTGTCGCCCCAGATGAGTTTGTATTGGTCATTACAAATTGTACGTACACACACTCCGATATGGAGTCACACTTATACAGTAGTTAATGTCTGGATGCTAAAATACCGTAGAAAACAGACTTATTACTCCAGTAACATGCAAATGATGGCAGTTGGACAAGACCCATCCACAAGCATAAACTGAGGAATTTTCCCATCCGATGTTGTGTTCACCCATTTGTTAAGCCGGTTTGGTGTACTTAGTCATCAAAACTTCTAAAATCAAATCAAAATCTCTTTATTTGCTAATGAGGTGTCTACCTCGGTGGCAAATGGTACACTAAAATACATTATTGTCAAGCACTAAATTTTAAATTAACAGGAGACGAAGAAACTTTTCCTAGAATACAATATTATACAATGATTTCCAGAACCAAATGAGTGTTCTACTGTAACTGTTCATTTTGAGAATTCGGTAATCTGCTTCTCATGACATTGATCTGCATGAATTTCTGATAGTCTTGGAATGTAATTCATGATTTTCTTTCTTGCTCCCATACTTACCAAACCAAATCTTATTCTTTTAGGTCTTCTGTGGTGAAGTTGACTTTGTGGCATTTGCCTACTTTAAGAGCTATCATTCCAGTTATGTGTGAAATGTGAGAAGTGCTTTTATTAGTGTATGGTGTAAACTGAAGTATGTTAGTTCCCTCTTGACCTGCATGTATTCTCAGTCAGGAAATTATCTTTCCAGTACTTCAAAAAGATGTTTTTAAGGACCTTTGTGTGAAGTATTGCATAGTACAAAAGTCAAACCTGGACAATAACTGGCACAGAAAGAATGAGAATAGAAGCTTTTGAAATGGGGTGCTACAGAAGAATGCTGAAGGAGGATGGGTGGATCAGATCAGAGGAGAATGATTTGGATTTTACTAAAGAAGAGATAGATGGATAGGACACATCTTGAAACACCCAAAATCTGTACGGTTAGCTTTTTAGGGAAGTAGTGTATTGGGAGGGGGAACGGTAGGGTAGAGTATGGCATGGATGTGACTAACAGATCAGAGTTGATGTAGAATGCAGGAGCTACATGGAAATGAGAAAATTTACAGGTTGGAGTGGCATGGAGAGCTGCATTTAACCAGTATGTGGTCCAAGGAACTCCTTCCTATCTCTTATAACATTTTCTGTGCTTACTCCAGTGGTACTTGACTTGAAACTGAATAGTTCTTCTTAGAAATACTAAACATGACATCTCTTACAATGTACCTAATACTTGTTGACTAACTTTTGTAATTGTTACTTTTACTCTAATTAGAGTTACTGAGATGAAGTTACTGTACATTGAGGAAACTTTGATGGTTACTTCTCCCTGGTTTATAATTTATTTTGCTGTTGTCTCTTGTATGCATTTATTTCTTTGTTTTTTAACTGGCTTCTCCTTCTATCCAGTAGTGTAGCTATCTGCTTTGTCGTGCCTGTTTTTATACATGTTATGCTGCTAAAATAAATTTGTTCAGAAATGTGGATCTGATGTAGAATTTGATAGCATGGGAATGTATTAAAGTATGTTGGAAGATACCAAGGGCATGTAAAACATCTGTGTTCATTGTCTATCACTAGTGTCATGCACGTTAGTTGCAAGATACTTCACACTCTTGATACACATTTTATTAGGTCTGTGAACTGATGGCTGACTACTTTCAGGTACTTCCTACATTTTTATTGAATTAATATTATTTAGAACATTTAGGTTGGGGTTTAAATTATTAATTAAACAGAGATCCTTTGCCAGGCTGAGCGGCTAGGACAGTTGAAGCGCTGGTCTTCTGACCGCCAACTTGGCAGGTTCGATCCTGGCTCAGTCTGGTGGTATTTGAAGGTGCTCAAGTATCTCAGCCTCATTTTGGTAGATTTACTAAGACGTTAAACAACTCCTGCACGACTAAATCCCGGCAACTCGGCATCTACGGAAACCATACAAGTAGTTAGTGGGACGTATTATTATTAAAATCATTTAAGCTCTTGCTACACTGGGGTGAAAATCTGGTAATTTCATGATTGAAAAAGCCTAAAGAGCTTGAATGTTTTTAACATTTGCAGTCGATGAAATTAAATTGTAGTTTCCTTCTAGGAACCTTATTTTTAACATTATTATTATTATTATTATTATTATTATTATTATTATTATTATTATTATTATTATTATTATTATTATTATTATTATTAATAAGATTGTTTTCAAACTGTAGCTTAGTAACAATCATGCAAACAGTTCCAAGTAAATATGGAGGCTATTGTACAGTTTCATCTATAGTCAATTTGAGGTGAAAGTTCTGGTTGTCTCTGTGGAAATCCAGATTTTATTCCAATATTCTCTCAGTTATGCTTTGAGAAAATTTTGACTGAGAAATCTCCTCACCAGCAGTGTTGAAGGACAGATGCAAAAATTGACATTGCTGAAGTCAAGACTGCTTTGAAACAAATGAAACCAGGGAAAGCTACTCGCTCAGATGACATTAAAACAGAGCTGTGGTGCTCTCGAACATGGGATGCAGCAAGATGGTTAACATTACTTTTCAACTAATTCAGTAAGGGGATGAATGCGGACCAATGGGTAACAGCATCACTGTACATCTTCAAGGAGAAGGGCAGTCCTGCCATATACGTTAAGTACTGATTGATTCAGCTTCCAGTGAGATTTCCAACATATTCTTGACATGGATTTGTGACAGGTTCAGAAACCAAGTTAGATTTAGTGAAAAATTAGAACAACAACTGTTGCAGTCCATGCTGCACGTCTCCTGGGTAAGGAATGCCTGGAGAAAATTAAGTCATTTCATCTTGTTTTTATGGATCTTCAGAAGACCTCTGACAACATACCACATGGCTTGACTTAGTACAATAGTACCTGTGGGGTGTTGTTTGAAATAAATGTGTTAGGTGAATTGGCCCAAGTAGTGAGGAAAATGTGTTAGGAATGGATCAGCATATGTTGGGTTTGATCATAGAAAAGAAAAGATCACGTGGATTATGGTAAGAAATTAAATTATATCAAGACTAGCACTTACCCGCGGCTTCGCTCGCGTGGATTTCGTAATTTGATCAAAGTAATTGTTCCTCGGCATTGTACTAAGACATTATCTAAAAGTTAGTAAAGTATAAAAACTCACCCAAAAATTGAGTTTCATTTACCCCAGAAATTCTTCGTAAACCATGTTCGTGGTATTACCTTTTGGGGCTAACAAGGGTACATTCCCTACTCGTCGGCACCGATTTTGCTCAGATTTATAGAACGTGCAGGGCTTGGCTAGAAATGAAAGTACCTGAAGTGGGAACTCCAGATGGCCAAGCGTATAGAAAATAAAAATAAAAATGTTGATGCGGCTCTCGCACTGTATAAGCCACTTACGTTAGTGCGCACCGCGAGCAGTTGAATGTATTTGCAAAATTTCATTTCTTTATGTCCAGTAGTTTTGGCTCGGCGGTAATGAATCAGTCAGTCAGGACAAGTTATTTTATATATATAGATAAGAAGCATAAAAGCAGAAGAGGTCATAGTATAAGTTGCAAATAGAGGATTGTGAAGGTGCTGAGCTTGTTCAAGAGGCGTGCAGTTAGAATGCTGGGAGATTTATAACAGCATATGTAATGTATGTATTTAATGTGATGAGTGTATAGAAAACAGTTGACTTTACAGCTTTCATACAAACCTTTTCTCTTCAAAATCGGTGTATCAGCAATAGTAGCAACTTAACTCACGACATACTTAGTTGTAAATCATAGTGTACAGTGTTTGGCGTAAAATACTGTCCTTGTTTTATGCTTGAATTGAATGGTCCTCTGAATTAATGGCAATTTTATAAATTTATTCTTACTTTGAGTGCTTAATTTTCAAACTATTCAAATTTGAGCATTAGGAATGGATCAGCATATGTTGGGTTTCCTTTCTTAGAAATGAACATTGCGTTCATGTATAAACAATGTACTGTATACATATAAAACATCAGTATGGTTGTTTCAACCTCTTTTAACAAACTTCTTGAAAATTATATGTGAATTCTTAATCCAGAATAAAATATTGAAAATATTTGTGAAAAGAAATAATTTTAGGCAGTGAATTTTTAGAAGGTACTGTAGAATAATTGAAGGAATTCAAAAAAATTCATCTTCTTCTACAGCTTTTCTTACACCTGTGGGGTTGCAGGTGTGAACTGTTTCACAAATGTGGATTTGGGATTAACCAGACGTGATTAGAATTCCTGACCCAGCTGGTAATCAAACCCAGGACTCTGAACTGAAGGCCTCAGTACTGACCATTCTGGCAAGGAGTTCACTTAACCCAGACAGAGTAAATGATGCTCCCTTTATTCATTCTCTATTAAAAGAAACAAAGCAGTAATGGTGAATGTGACGATGTGAAAAATTATTACAAATGAATGTACCGTGTCTACTAACATGACATTGATCTCACCATGTTTCTTAGTAAGTTAAGATTGTTATTAAAATGCTTCCAAATATAAAGCTCAATGCATATTTCATTAAAATATTTGCACGTGCCCCAACATTTTATAGGCAGCAACTCCTCTTTCCTTGTGCCTTTCAAGTGTGTTCATCTTAACTGTGATTGATAGTGTCCGTTGCCACATCAGCGGCCCTACCTCTGACTGCAGGTTGCCAGCCACCCCGCTCAAGGTCGACGGTATGAGGGTCAGATGAGCATATGCAAATGATCTGGGTGGTTTGCTGTAGACCTCTAGTTCCAATCACTTGTCAGCATCATACTAGTTCAATTCTTGGACTCTGGTTAAAGGGACAGTACCTGTCATGTACCAAAACACAAGACAAACTGGACTAACTGATGCCAAGCTCATGTGTATCGTGGAGGGTAGATTTTGTGGGCTATTGGCATCCTCAATCCTTCCTGATGTAACTGCGAGGCCTTCCAAATATCATCCCTTTATCAGTATTAATTTTCCCCTATTTTCCCACAGACAACGGCATCATTGTTACATTGAAATCGGTCTTGCCACACTCACGATCATTCCGGTATGCAATCACCGCAGCTGTTCTGCAGCTATAACTTACTGCCACATATTCAGCGCCTTCCGGGCTAATGGCGTTAGATAAGACGTGACTCTGATCTGCCATGAAAAAATGAAGTTTCAGAATGTATATACAGTTTGTAATTTACTTCAAACATGTAGCCATATTTCTGACTCATCCTATAGTTATCTTCCTCTTGGTAATGTGATTTCTGTAACAGTCTGTTCTCTCAGACTTAGAGCTGGTAAATTCTGGAATTTGTGAACAAGACTACAGTAACTGGTTCTGTGTAGCTCTTTCCCACCTAATTTGAATAAAGCTACTTCTTTTTGTTCTTCTTGTATTGCTTCTGTTTTCCATTCCTGGTCTGCTTTTTCTAAAGGTTAAGGTCCTGGCTTGTACAGATTATGATATTGGAGGTTTCTTTCATATGACATTCAATGATAGCACTTTCACAGTTCAGAAGTAGTATGAACCATATTGTACAACTTTATTCTTGCCCCCTCCCCACTGGTACTACAGCCCTAATGGTCCTTGGCCTACTAAGCAACGGCTGCTTAGCTGGAAGGCCTGCAGATTATGAGGTGATGCGTGGTCAACGCGACAATTCCTCTCAGCCGTTATTCTTGGCTTTCTGGACCAGGGCCGCTATCTCATCATTAGGTAGCTCATCGGTTGTAATAACATTGAGCAAGTTGGCTACGCAACGCTACTCTTTTGTTGGAAATCACCCAGAACAAATTGAGCTGCTTTTCTTTGGATTTTTTCCAGTTCTTGAATCAAGTAATCGTGGTGAGGGTCCCATACACTGGAACCATACAATACTGTATCGTACCATACTAAAACAATAGTACTTTTTTCGTTCAGTCACTACTGATCTGCATTTAGGGCAGTCACCCAGGTGGCAGATTCTCTATTTGTTGTTGTCCTAGCCTTTTCTTAAATGATTTAAAAGAAATTGGAAATTTGTTGAATGTCTCGCTTGGTACGTCATTTCAATCCCTAATTCTCCTTCCTATAAACAAATATTTTCCCCAATTTGTCATCTTTAATTCCAACTTTATATTGCAATCTTTCTTACTTTTAAAGAGACCACTCAATACAATATATTTATAATCTGTTATTAAGAAAAGATTTCTTCTTATACAAGAATCTAATTTCATCTTGTAACCAGATTTTATTAGTTCTGGTTTGAGTTGTAATAGTTTGAAAAGAGGATCTGTGTTTCTTAGTATTAACTTTGAGAAAATTAGATGTCAAATCATAGGTTGTACATTGTTTTAGGAAATCAATATCTTTGCTTAATTTGGCTATTTTAACTTTTAAGCCTAAAACAAAAAAGGCTTTCTTCTTTGCCTTTTCTTATAACCACTTAAGTAGCCTCCGTGGCTCAGATGGCAGTGCGTCGGCCTCTCACCACTGGATACCGTGGTTCAAATCCTGGTTACTCCACGTGAGATTTGTACTGGAAAAAGCGGAGGCGGGACAGGTTTTTCTCCCAGTACTCCGGTTTTCCCTGTCATCTTTCATTCCAGCAACACTCTCCATTCTCATTTCATAGCATCTATTGGTCATTAATAAACTCACTTTGGGAGTGGTGACCCCATTGTACTAATAGCCTACATATGCTTCATTGATTACATCCCTGACCTGGTCAATGACTGGAAAACAGGTTGTAGGTTTTCATTTTCAACATACCACTTAGTTGAGCAGTTCGTCCCCTTTCTCCCAAGTCTTCCCAGCCTAAACTTTGCAACATTTTTGTAATCCCCCAGAACAAATCGAGCTGCTCTTCTTTGGATTTTTTTCAGTTCTGGAATCAAGTAATCTTGGTGAGGGTCCCATGCACTGGAACCATACTCTATTTGAGGTCTTACCAGTGACTTATATGCATTCTTCTTTACATCCTTACTCTACAACCCCTAAACACTCTCATAACCATGTGCAGAGATCTGTATCCTTTATTTACAATTCCATTTATGTGATTACCCCAATGAAGATCTTTCCTTATATTAACATCTGGGTACTTACAGTGATCTCCATAAGGAACTTTCACCCCATTAATGCAATAATTAAAACTGAGAGGACTTTTCCTATTTGTGAAACTCACAACTGACTTTTAACTCCGTTTATCACATCATACCATTGCCTGCTGTCCATCTCACAACATTATCAAGATCATTTAGAAGTTGCTCACAATCTTGTAACTTATTACTCTATACAGAATAACATCATCCACAGAAAACTTTTTCTCTGATTCCACTTCTTTACTCACATCATTTATATATAAGAAAACATAAAGGTCCAATAATACTGTCTTGAGGAATTCCCCTCTAGGGTCAGATAAAGCTTCGCCTGCTCTAACTCTCTGAGATACATTTTCTAGAAATATAGCAACCCATTCAGTCACTCTTTTGTCTATTCCAGTTGCACTCATTCCTCTGATTTGGAACATCTTCAGCTAAAAACATATAATAAGATATGAAAATTGGCACATATGGATAAAGAACACTTATGATGATGAGGTTAAAAATGTTCCTTCATAGTAAGTTAAAAAACATTCAATGAGTCGATATTCAAATTCATAATAAAGTCTTGAAAATATTGGAAATATTTGCAGCCTGGCTGAGAGGCTCAGATGGTTGAGGCGCTGGCCTTCTGACCCCATTTTGGCAGGTTCGATCCTGGTTCAGTCCAGTGGTATTTGAAGGTGCTCAAATACCTCAGCCTTAAGTCTGTAGATTTACTGGCACGTAAAAGAACTCCTGCGGGACAAAATTCCGGTACCTCTGTGTCTCTGTAAACCGTAAAAGTAGTTAGTGGGACGTAAAGCAAATAACAATATTCTTCTTATTATTATTATTATTATGGAAATGTTGCTATTGTTGTTCCAAGTAAACTCAGTATAACTTCCGGTTGGCAATGGGTTTTAAATTTAAAATACAATGACTGGGGGAAAACTCCTTGAGAAAAACTGAAGTTGTAGTTAATTCTGGAATAAATAGTTTTGAGGTGTTGTACGGAGTCTCCTGGCTGGTCCCGCTATGCTTTGCTTCCCTTATGCCATCAGCTGACTGCATATTTAAATCAGTTGATATTTATAATAAATATCGATGATAAAAATCATTTGGCTTACTTATTCTTATCTATCACCTCCTGTCCATTGTTCAAATTCATATAATCATCAACTATATAAAATCAGTTTGCTTTCTTATTGTTGTCTTATTGCTTATCGTCTATTGGGTGGCTCTTTGGTACCCATCCCGCATGTTTGGAATTGTAGAAAAATGGTGTTTTACGATACTTGAGGTAGCAGAGATGAGAGATCCTTACTATATTCTTTCCAGGGACCCACCATCCCATCCTAAGAAGTTTTCTTACTTATATAGAAAATTTACATGTGAGACAGCATGTAACATTGCTGATATGAGTAATTATTGTCCAATTCGGGTAAGAATATTATGTGTGGTAATAAGATTTAGCGAATAGTGAATGAAAACTGAGGTTTTGCAGTATGAGTAGTGATCACAGCTCAGGATATAAAGTGATGACAATAGTTACAGACCTAATTATTTACATGTCATTGTCTAACTCGTGCGGAAATGTTTTTTATGATAATAAGATGAAGTGAACTGTGAATGAAAGTTGAGGTTGTTAAATCCTCAATGTGACAAATACAGTAAATATCAGTTTTGCACTGGTTGAATGAAGACCACACAACATAAACTTAAAATTTAAAGTAAAAGCATATGAAACATTTCACCTGCAAAAGTTAACTAATTCCTAAACACCAAAACAAAGACTAAGTACCAACATAATTAATGATGCTAAATAACTAAATATTAACAAGGAAAAAACTCATAATAATAAGCTAATTCACTAGCGCTGCAACAACAGCATCACACAGCAATAAACAGAGAGCTCTTCCCGCATGTGGATTGGATGTTAGCTAACTGAACACGCCCATGGTTGTTCCCATGATCGACTTTAATGCACAGCTAACTATTAAGAATTGAAACTACAGCTTTCAAAGGGAAAAGTGAAGCTAAACGCGTTAGATAATGTACACGTAATGTTTATGTGTAAATAACATTCATTTACACACATAATATACTAGCAAGATACCCGTGCTTTGCTACAGCTTTAAAATGAAAGTTATTATTCAAAGTTTTACATTTTGGAGAGTCCACTGTCAGCTGAGCCTGTAAAATATGTCCTCAATTTGTAGTTCAAACGCTTTTGGGGGAATGATTATTTATTTTATAATCTACCTCTCACTTAAATCCCGTACGGAAGAATTTGAATGTTTTAAACCATATCTGATATAAGATCTAGGACGTATAAGCGACCAACCTGTGAAATTTTGACTTTGTACGTCGAACAGTAATGGAGGAATGGATACTTTTTTAAGGGATGAATGTTTTGAAATATTTATGAACATTTAGGATATAGAAGATAACCCTTCATAAAGTAAGTTATGTTCGTGCCTGAAATGGTTTCGGAAGAATGGATTTTTTTTTTTTTTGAGAGTCAACTACCATCTAAACCTCTTAGGAGAGAAATGTTTTGAAGTATACGGTATTTTACACCTAGGACCTAAAACAAGACCCTTCTCGTAAAATTACAACTTTGTACGCCAAACTGTTTTGGAGGGATGAATAATTTACTTTCCGGAGCTAACCTCATTTGACACTTTAGCGGTTGAACATTTAAAAATATTTCCTATTTCACACCTAGGATTTAAAATATATACCGCTATTTGGAATTTTGTCTTCGTACGTTAAACCGTTTCGGAGGAAGAAATTAATATATTTGTTTTCGGATTTTAACATCCATTTAACTGTCTGAGGGGTTAAATTTGTTCCAAACCTTCTGTTATTTAACACCTAGGATATCATTTGACATTTTAACTTTGTAATTCAAACGGTTTCATATCAATGTATATTTTTGTCATCATTCCTCATTCCCAAGTCAAAACCCCTTAGGGGTGTGTTGTTTTAAGTCCACTTCTTATTTGTATCCTCATGAAAAGAATTCAGCTCATTTTTTAAGTTGATTCCCACCCCCAACAAAAAGTATGTTTCTTTATTTTTAAAGGAGATTCCAGATACCAATTTTCATGTCCGTAACATCTTTCGTTTTTGTGATATAAGTATCCTCATATGAAGAATTAAACTCATTTTTCAATTCATTTACCGACCCTTAATTGGATTTTCCAAAAACAAAAGAATGCGTGTTTCTTTATTTTTAAAGATGATTCCAAATACAAATCTCCATGTCTGTAACATCTTCAGTTTTGAGATATAAGTATCCTCACAAAACGAATTCAGCCCCTTTTCAGTCCCTTTTACTTCCCCTTTAAGTGGATTTTACAAAAAAAAAAAGTGTTTCTTTATTTTTTACCCAATTGCATCATTTGGCGACCTTAGCTTGCAAACGTTATTCGTGGCATATGAATCCAATGACGAGGTCAGCTCGCGGCGATGCACTGCTGTATATCAATACGTGTTGTTCAGTTACTAACTCACAGATGCCACTTGTGTGCATTCTGAGCTGAAGTTTAGACATGTGGCTTTGGTTATTTCCTGCGCTTCAGGTTATCACACACTTCTGGTACAAGAGGTAAAAGAATCTTTGTTCATATTATTTCGCTCACCTCAGTTGTAATCATGGCATCAAGCAGATGTGTTGTTGAAGAAGATGGAATACGAAAGCTAATTGGTAGTGTTTTAGAGAGCGATTATGAAGACAGTGATGTTTGTAGCGACAAAATAGACCCTGAAGGTCTTAGTTCGAGTTCAAGTGATGCATGTAGTAGTGCTGATGACACGGAAAGTGATTCAAATGATGACAGTGAGCAAGTCTACGACAAGACTACGTGACCTCCCGAGAGGCCGTAGTTTTGTGTAGGCTGTGGATATGTCATTGAAGATCTACGTGCTTTTAACTCCTAAAGGGGTGTGTTTTTGTGGTGCCGGCTTCACTGTTGCCCACATCCTCAGAGTGTATGCCGTAGTGCGGGATTTAAGTGGGTTTTCTCAGTGAACTACTACGGTATTTAAATAGGATGCCAAATACCAATTTTCATGTCTTTAATATATTCAGATGTTGAGATACCAGTATCCTAGTAAAAATAATTTAACCCCCTCTTTCAGTCCCCAAGTGATTTTTCCAAAAACAAGAGTATATGTTACTTTATACTAAAGAGATTAAAAATACCACTACCGAGCTCGATAGCTGCAGTCGCTTAAGTGCGGCCAGTATCCAGTATTCGGGAGATAGTAGGTTCGAACCCCACTGTCGGCAGCCCTGAAAATGGTTTTCCGTGGTTTCCCATTTTCACACCAGGCAAATGCTGGGGCTGTACCTTAGCTAAGGCCACGGCCGCTTCCTTCCAACTCCTAGGCCTTCCCTATCCCATCGTCGCCATAAGACCTATCTGTGTCGGTGCGACGCAAAAAAAGAAAAAGAAAAAAAAAAACACTTTTCACGTCTGTAACATGTTATGTTTTTGAGATATACTCATTTTAAAAATTCACCCTTGTCACTCCTGTTCACCACCCCTTAAGTAGATTTTCCACAAAAAAAAAACCAACTCATATTTCTTTATTTTTAAAGGTGGTTCCAAATACCAATTTTCATGGCTGTAACATCTTCAGGTTTTGAGATATGTTTCTTTATTTTTAAAGCAGATTCCAAGTACTAACTTTCAAGTCTTTATACTGTTCAGTTTATGAGATATAGATACACTCATTTTAAAAATTCAGCCCCCTTTTCACCCCCTTTGCAACGGAATATCCGAAAATCCTCCCTTAGTGAGCATCTACATTATAATAGAAATGTATCCCCAAAATTTGATTTCTTTATGTCCAGTAGTTTTGGCTCGGCGATGATGAATTAAACTGTATATAGGATAATATCTTTTGTTTATTTCCACCTATTCAATACATTACAATGAATTGAATAGGTGGAAATAAACAAAAGATATTATACATTACAATGAATTGAATAGGTGGAAATAAACAAAAGATATTATCCTATATACAGTTTATGAAACTTTCAATACGGACGAAAAATGATTTTCATCACTTGTGATGATGAATTAGTCAGTCAGTCAGTCAGGACAAGTTATTTTATATATATATAGATTTGTAATGCTTTAAGAAAAGGTAGTCTGTTCCAACTCATTTTCCATGTATTTTTGTTTACTTTGGCTCCCAGTTCATTGAGATAAAGTTTAGTAGTAATTTTCTAAAAGAGTCGCTTTATTGAGTGTGTTTTGTTGTACTTGTAAAAGTGTATCAAGAAATTTGCTGTTATCTTAAAAGGAGTAATCCAAGCCAAAAACTCTATCCAGTATGGGGAGAACTTAAAAATTTCCCCATTAAAGTGGAAAAGGCATGAAAGCTAAATAAGTAACAGCATAAAAAGATAATCGAGGAAAAAATGATGACTCTGCAACATCTGGCAATGAAGATTAAAATTCAGAGACAGATCCAGTAATTTCACCTTCTCGTATCAAAACAAAATAAATCATTAGTTATGAATCAGCTATCCACTGAGGGATTATCTCTAAAAATTAAGCACTCATATTAGTCACTTCATTGTCTGAACTAGTGGAAAACTAAACTGAGGACTTAGATAAACAGGTTACAAGATTCTGTTAGGCTCTGGACAGTTCCTTCCATTCCATATTTAGAGTTCAGAAGACTCGTAAAAAGTATGTTTTAACCTGGCTATACTCCTCCATCATCTGCTGCAGTAGCTGGATCCCTTCTTGAAGAAATGTATCTAAGTGAGAGATATCTTTCAAAGATTAATTTGAGAATACAGTTTGTACGAGCTTAAATGGATGGTCAGATGTGCCTAATGAGCCCATTTTGTGTGTTACTGTGACCATTAAAAACGGGGACATACCTCTGTTCAACACAGCTGTTACATCTGGGCATCCCCACGCACATGGCTACTTAATTGAACTTGCAATAAACTCAGTCAACAGTTGTGAGAGAGAATTAAAGTATAATGTGAGAAGTTTCATTACAGATAATTCATGCAATCTGGCAAAAATGAGGAGTGCTCTCAAAGAAACGGAAGACATTGATATAATTACATATGGCTCCTCTGCTCACATTTTTTAAATTTTCTCTCCCAGGATCTTACCAAGGACACCTCAAACATGAAGGAATGTATAGTAGAAATTGTGAAATACTTCCACAATAATAATCTTGCCAATGCAAAATTTAGGAGTGAAGGAGGGCATCTTACATTAATAACTGGCCACTATTTGTGAAGATTAGTAAAGAAAATAGAGACAAGATTCAGGAGTCCATTAAGAGAAAGCTTTGTGACCTTCAGATAAAGCAAAATGCTGGAGACGCTTTAAATGCATTGAAACCAACAGCGCTTGCTCTTGATGTAACCTAGAGAAGTGACTGTACCATTGGATAAGCAGTGAAAGAGTGGAAGAGATTTAAGTATGACTTGGAGCAATTGTGTTAGAGAAATCTGGAACTAATAATACAAAAATTAAGATGTTTGGAAAATATATTAAATAAATATTTTCATATATATGTGGCTTTAATCCAGAAATAATAATATTTATTTAATAAATGATAATGAACCATGAAAATCTACATTCTTTAATGTTTGATAAATGTTATAATCAAACATTTACTGCCCCACATTTTCTGGCTTTCATTGTTCATCCAGTATTAAACAACTCAGAATATGTTTTACATGCGTGGATATGCATTTCAATTTTCCCATAAAAATATGTGGGAACTTCATATCTCTCAGTACTTGTGAAATATCAAGCAAAATCTCAACCGTTCATACCAACGATATTCACTCATGGAGTGGTGCAAGTTGAGTGGAATAAAAAAGAAAAAAGAAAAAGGTAATTGCCAATTTGGTAATAGACAAAGTTATGCAACTCTTAACAGCTAGAGCATCATCCACTGGTGTAGAACAAGTGTTTTCTATGTTTGGTGTTGTTTATTCAAAGTTAAGAAACAAACTTGGTGTGGACAAAGCTTCTGAGCTTGTGTTTTTGTCTAAGCACTTAAATAAGGAAGCTATAAATGTGACTGAAGGTGAAGAACTAGCTTAGAAACAGGCCTGGTATAAAAATGTTTCTAGTTTGTGTTTTTTATTTAAAAGAATAACACATGAGAAAAAAAACAGTTTAAAATATGCTATAATATATAATATTCCAGTTCAAAATATTGTTAAAACACAGAACTTACATTGATCGCTTATTATTCATAATAGGTACTTCATAAAAAATGAAACACACACCAATCTGAAAATAATATCTGATGATTAGCCAACATCATGAAGGTGGGCATAATCTACCTTATGACCCTGACAGGAAAGGCAGAAGAAGTGGTGAATTTTATGGAGAAAGAGGGTGTAGAAATGATGGGGTTGAAAGAAGTTGAATGGAGGGGGAAAGGAAAGAAGAGAATGAGGAAAAGGGTACACTATACTGGAGTGGTGACCGAGAGGCAAAGAATGGAGTGAGCCTGATAATTTCAAAACTGCTGGAGACTTAGAATAAGGAAAAAAGTGAAGGACTTCATACAAGTGCTTGCACCACAGACAGGGAACAAAGAGGAAGATGTTGAGAAATTCCTGGAGAAACTAAAAAAGTAAAGGAGGTAACTGATGTGGAAGTAACTATAATGGGTGACTAAAATGCACAGGTGGGAAACGAAAGACAAGGAAACGAGGAAGTAATCAGACCATATGGATATGTGAAAAGGAATGAAGAAGAAACTAGTTGAGTTTTGTGAGAGGAATGGAATGATTGTGAGCAACGCATGGTTTCAGAAGAAAAACAGCTGGAAAATTACAAAATATGGCTGGGGTTAAAGAAGAATTAAATCAGTAAGGCCCGGTTTCTTCAACTCTGTGTTAAACTGTACTTAAATGTTAACTAACAATTGTTATTAATTTAACACTTCGTTTCAAAGTACCCTGTTTCACGAACACATTTCCAACATTTGTTACGAAACAATTGTTAAAGGCAAATCAACATATTTTTGTAAGATTTCTGAATGTGTTTGGCAGTGAGCGTCCTTTGTTTCTTTACATAAAGCGCTCCTAGTATTGTGTTGAAATAGTATTTTGTCACACAGACACATGGTTGACATTATTATAGGTTATGGTTAGCAGAGACCGCTAAGACGTAAACATGTCAAGTAAGAGGCAACGAAAGCGTTATTATGATGAATGCGAGACAAATGTTGTTATAGTTTTAATTTAAAATTATGCGAGTGTGCTTAAAAAATGAAATAACGGACTGTTGTATCACTACATTTGATATAGCCTATTCTTATAGGAGTGCAGTCTAAGGCTCGTACATCACTGGGAAAATGTGATAAATATGTTTTGAATGATTTTCGGACGTTCTTTTATTGCAGGGAAAATAATGGAATGCCTTGTTAATACTGCAATGGCAGCAGGAATTCTTTGCAGGATTCTACACATTCCTTTCTTGCACTCGAACATAGTCGCCTACAATTACATGAAGAGTGTCTCAAGCATAATATCTAACAAGTAGAGGCCAGACTCTTCGGTCAACCGATTTCACCGAGCTTCAATGTACCTATGGGGAGACACTCAGCAGTAACTCGTGTATAAGGGATTAAGTCGATACGCTTTCATTTTCGAAAAAAAATTAGGTCAGATGTCGTTACACAGAATTCGCTTCGGACAAAGTGGAGGTGATAGAACACTAAAAGGCAAACAAATTTTACTTGGACATGTCAGGTCCGCAACCTAATAACTTCTGAAAAATTGATGAATCCCAGATTCCAATGCAAGGCATATATACTTGGGAGGGGTAGAACATCGAGAGTGAAAGAAAGAGATACCGTGGTGGAATGAGAAAGTGAGAGAAGCAGTGAAAGAAAAGAAGAAAGCATGGCAAGAATAGAATAGCCTTAAAAAAGAAGAAAGCAGAAGGAAGTAACTTGATAGTAGAAAGGAAATGTAAGAAATGTAAAAGAAGAAAATTTGGGAAGAATTTACACAAAAGATTGGAGCGGATGGTGCTGGGCAGTAAAATAATGCTGTTCGGAGTTCTACTAAGTAACAGGAAGAAAGGAGTTTATACAAAGCTGATTAAGGAGGAAGGTGGAGAGTTGATAACACATCCGGAAGAAATTAAGAGAAGATGGAAGGAGTATTTGATAAATTGCTGAATGTAGAAAATTGTGCAGAGGAGACAGTAATAATACGGTATGATGACTGAACAGTAGAAGACTATATAACCATATGAGAAGTGGAATTAGCAGTCCATAAAATGAAAATTGGGAAGGCACCAGGGTTGGATGGAATTAGTGTGGAAATGATAAAAGCTCCTGGACCTGTTGGACTCCAATGAGTGTACAGATTGTTAAAGTGCATATGGAAGCAGAAACATGTGCCAGAAGACTGGGCAAAGGGAATAATAAGACCAGTCTTTAAGAAGGGGGGCATAAAATGTAATAACTATAGAGGAATCACATTCTTATCACAAGTGGCAAAAGTACTGGAAAAGACATTGTGGGGAGGAGAATGAGGAGAAAGGTAGAAGGAGAGTTGCAAAGGGAACAGTACGGCTTTACAATCTTCAGCACGAGGCAGTGAATGGAAAAGAATTGGGAATATGGAAACAATCCGGTCATGACATTCCTAGATCTAACAAAGGCATACCATAGTGTTCCCTGGGAGAAGGTTTGGGAAACCATGGTCAAAAGAGGCCGGGAAACTGCAGAAATGGTGCAAGCAATGTACAACAACACTGGATCAGCAGTGTGCAGTCTCCAGTTAGAAAGATGGAATGGTTTAGAAATGAAACCGGACTAGTCATTGATTTTTTTTTCCTATTTGCTTTACGTCACACTGACACAGATAGGTCTTTTGGCAACGATGGGATAGGAAAGGCCTAGGAGTGGGAAGGGAGCGACCGTGGCCTTAATTAAGGTACAGCCCCAGCATTTGCCTAGTGTGAAAATGGGAAACCACGGAAAACCATCTTCTGGGCTGCCGACAGTGGGGTTCAAACCCGCTATCACCTGGATGCTAGCTCACAGCTGCGCGACCCTAACCGCACGGCCAACTCGCCCGGTCTAATAATTGTTCAGGTCTCAGCTGCATAGGTCAATACGGGTGCATAATGCATGTTGTAAATTATCTCTTAACACTTCCCTCGTACTTACTTATTCCAGACAAGGTTTCTTACACTCTGGTAGAATGCATTGCCTCTCTTGCTAATCTCCATGTCCAGCCTTGTATTCTGCATTAATTCACTCCCCAGGTATTTGAAACTGTCTACAGTTTCAAGGCTTTAACAACCAATTTTCATAATTGGTAAATCCTTGTGTTACTATGGTCTTGCTTTTCTCTGTGCTGATTTTCATTCCACACTTTTCAATTTTCTTGTTCAGTGCATCAAGTTCTTCTTGTACTTCTTTGCTGTTTGTTACCCAGACCACAATATTGTCTGCAAATAGTAATAACTTCATCTCTCTGTTCCCATATGCTTCCTTTGCCTCCCATACAATTTCATCCATAACCATTAGAAACAAAATAGGTGACAACATACTCCCCTGTCTTAGTCCAGTTTCATTTCTAAACTATTCAGACTTTCCAACTGGAGTCTGTACACTGCTGATGCAGTTGTTGTACATTGCCTGCACCATTTCTACAGTTCCCAGCCTCTTTTGACCATGGTTTCCCAAACTTTCTCCCTAGGAGAACTATGGTATGTCTTTGTTAGATCTAGGAATATCATGACCGGATCGTTTCCATATTCCCAATTCTTTTCCATTCATTGCCTCATGCTGAAGATTGGGTCCAATGTAGATCTTCCACTTGTAAAGCCATACTGTTCCTCTTGCAACTCCAAGGAGAGTAGAATATAGGCCAGCAAAATGAAATACCAAAGAAGTATGATAGGAAGGACAGAATGAGAACTGAAGATGTGGGAAAGGATGTTGGAATGGAAAAGATAAATGAGAGAATTGACAGGAGTAAACTAACAAGGAAGGGTACCCAACTGTTGTTGCTGACTTTTGAATGAGACCAGTTTATTTATGTTTCAGAATATCAGAAACAACATTTGGTGCAGTTTGACATGTTATGGACCTCTGGAGGGAGAAGGAGGTGGAGGGGAGTAGGGAGCGCAAAGAAAGGTGTAGACGCAGAACCGGTCTGCTAGTTATGTCTTAGCCAGGCTGAGTGGCTCAGAAGGTTGAGGTGCTGGCTTTCTGACCCCAACTTGGCAGGTTCGATCCTGGCTCAGTCCGGTGGTATTTGAAGGTGCCCAAATACGTCGGCCTCGTGTCTGTAGACTTATTGGCTTGTAAAGCAACTCCTGCGGGATCAAATTGCGGTACCTTGGCGTCTCCAAAAACCATAAAGTACCTATAATCCCGAATACCACCCGCCACCGAATAAGACCCGCACCCTAAATTTGAGACGGTAAAATACAGAAAAAAATAGAAGATCGAATAACTTACATACCGGTTCCTATTTAATTTTCTTCAAATATACCACAAATATAAATTCAAACAGCTTACAATTAATAAAATCATCACAAAAATCATAAATAGAATCTGTCCAATACTCAGATCATTCACAATTCACCGCCGTCATCTGAAGTTTCACCATAGGAACTTTTGTCACTGGCATCTTTCCACAAATAGTCGTCCTCGCTACCATCCACTGAATTTGAAATTCCACATTTCTTACAGCTTTTGGACAGTAGATCGTTGGGAATGCATGCCCATGCGGTCTTGATTCAGCTGCATATTAGTCCCACTTAGGGGTACCAGACGTCTGTATTTACCAGAGCGTGCCCTTATTTTTAGCGTCTGTCCTGGCGTCCATATTTATTTTTTAATTATTTGCTGATTGTCCGTATTTTCGTCTAATAATGTTAAACTGAACTTTTTCCAGCTGGAAACCCATTTTCATAAACTTAGACTCGCTTATTCCATAACCTTTGTCTTCAGCTGCAGCTTGAACTTTTTAAATTCCTGTAGTCTTTGATTAGTATATTATCGATAGTCGAAGTTGGCAATAGCATACGGAAACGGAAGCTAAAGACAAATAATTTTCGTCCATATTGCTGCTTAGTTGTGCCACAATCCTTGGTCATCTGTTCTGCAATATCTGTTGTGATCTGTTGGTACGTTAAATGTATTGTGGGGAAAAGAAAGTGTAAGTTCACTGCTGAATTGGAGAAAAGATATAAATGCTTCAAAAAGGGCCGCACCGACGAAGAAGCCATGTCTCTAGTATGTAAACCAGGAACATACGTTTCTGAGGCTAATCATGGAGCTATGGATTTAGAAAGTCACATTACAACGGGCAAACATAAAGCTAATGTTCAAAGTGCATCAATTTCAACTTCAAATAATGTGTTGACATTTTTCAAAAAGAACACATCACTAAACGAAAATGCGATTGCTGCAGAGGGAGTTCTTGTGTACCACAATGCTGTTCATCATGAGAGCTACAAAACTATGGATTGTATGCCTAAGCTTCCATCTAAATTATTTCCTGATTCTGAAATAGGGAAAAATAATCAGTACAAAGTCTGAGGCCATTGTCAATAATGTACTTGGACCTCACTGTGTAGAAAGTGCCATTAAACAAGTCAAAGACGTATCGTACATGGGTGTTTGTACGGATGGCAGCAATCATGGGAATATAAAACTGTTTCCTGTGCTCGTGCAGTATTTTGACTACAGGAATGGAGGGCTACAAGCAAAGTTAATTGACCTGCACAGTGTTAGTAATGAAAAAGCAGCAACAATCTCTTCAGTGGTGTTAGATGTCCTGCAACAAAATGGAATTTCGGAGAAGTGCATTGCTTTTGGAGGAGATAACTGCAATACAAATTTTGCTGGCCTGAAAAGAAGAGGAGATAATAATGTATTTTCTAACCTCAAATCTCAGCTTAATGAAACCTTGATTGGAGTAGGCTGCCCCAATTTTGAACAAGTTTTTCACCAATAAGTTAAGTGAAATGTATTTAATATTTTGCCAGTCTTTGTCAGTCTTTCAAGAGAACATTCTTCATGTTGAAAAGGAGAATAATTCCATTATTGAAGTGAAACAGGCACTTGAAGAAACTGTTGTCATTTTACAAGCTCGTTTTTCAAATAATTTTTTCCCTATGAAAGTGAAAGAAATGATGAAAACTTTGAAGGGGGAAGGGTTGCAGGAAAACAGTGATTCCTGCATGAAAGAAGTCCATGATGTATATAATGCATGCCTGGAGTACCTTGGAAAATGGTTACAACCACTTGAAGAATTCAGTACTTTCAAATGGATGACCTTAACTTCAGATTTCAACTGGACTGACCTTGAAGATACTGTTAAATATCTTAGTGCTAAAGGTGTACACATTGATGACGTTAGATTATTTGACCAATTTGTAAATCTTCAAAAGTATGTTGAAGTGCAAAAGCAGAATGAAAATTTCTTGAAGGAACCAGTCCATAAAAAATGGGCTGGTTTTCTAAATAGCGTCAATATTAAATGTTCTTCCGAGCTACTGAAATTGGCAGAAGTGTATTTTGCAATTCCTACACATAATGCCAACGTAGAAAGAATTTTTTCTTTAATAAATGCACAGTGGACCAAGGAAAGAAATAGGTTAAGTGTTGACTCTATGAAATGGTTGGCATCAGTGAAATTTAACATGAAAGACTTCAATTGTAACCAGTTTTATGACTATTTAAAAGACAATAAGGAGTGCTCAATAAAATAAGTAGCTCTGATAAGTACAATCGACATGAATAAGGTGTCATCGACATTCCTGCTTTCGAGACTTCACTTGTGGCCAAGCAATATCAATCAATCAATCAATCAATCAATCAATCAATCAATCAATCAATCAATAATGATCTGCATTTAGGGCAGTCGCCCAGGCGGCAGATACCCTATCTGTTGTTTTCCCAGCCCTTTCCTAAATGATTTCAAAGAAATTGGAAATTTATTGAACGTCTCCCTTGGTAAGTTATTCCAATCCCTAACTCCCCTTCCTATAAATGAATATTTGCCCCAGTTTGTCCTCTTGAATTCCAACTTTATCTTCATATTGTGATCTTTCCTACTTTTATAAATGCCACTCAAACTTATTCGTCTACTAATGTCATTCCACGCCATCTCTCCACTGACAGCTCGGAACATACCACTTAGTTGAGCAGCTTGTCTTCTTTCTCTCAATTCTTCCCAACCCAAACTTTGCAACATTTTTGTAACGCTACTCTTTTGTCAGAAATCACCCAGAACAAATCGAGCTGCTTTTCTTTGGATTTTTTCCAGTTCTTGAATCAGGTAATCCTGTTGAGGGTCCCATACACTGGAACCATACTCTAGTTGGGGTCTTACCAGAGCCGACTTCACGCCGTCTAATGCGGCATGCAAAACAGCACATGCTGTTCTTATATCTCAAAAAGTAATTGTCTGATTTTGAAAATACTTACATATTTGAACCTGTACGCAGATGAACATTTAAATCAGCTGTGTAAATTTGTACCATTCCATTTAAAAATATGGAGTTAGTATCAGTATCTCGGTTGTTAATCACCCCGTGAGACTAAGTTGCACGTTATTTTACAAGACCCTGCGTACCATTTACGAATATGAAAACAGAATGCTGATATCTTTAATGGTTTAGAAGTTATTTCCGTGTAACATGTTAGGTGAATAATCCTATAGAGAGAGAGAGAGAGAGAGAGAGAGAGAGAGAGAGAGAGAGAGAGAGAGAGAGAGAGATTAAGAAATCACCAATGAAGGTGATATTGAAAGTGATTTTTGGGGATAATCCAGCAATACAGCTAGAAAACGAGACTACTTCAGAAAGCGGTCCAGAATTATGTAGCAGTGACGAGCTGTGGTTCCTCGTATTATCCTTCACCACCAAAGAAGAATAGAACAAAATTTCCTGAAGGTTGCTTGGCTGATACTTACAAAATCTGGACGAAGTAGCCAAGAAGAACTGATCCTCCATAATGGTGCCTTCCTGGAGTAGCCCTAGACATGTCGCCTAGAGTCAAATTCACTACCCTAATGGCACAAAAAGGCAATTTCGCAAAATTTCAAAAAGATGCAAAACAACTTGGCAGAAACAGGAAGGTGCTACAAGAAAGAATAAATAATGAGGTAAATGATCACTTCATTGCAATGCGAAAACATGGAATTATACACGACCGAATGCTACGAATTTGGGCCATGTCTTTTGAAGCACAAATTGATCCAAACAGCACCTTAACATTCAAAGCTTCCAAATCATAGCTGCAGCAGTTCAAGAGAAAAAAACAAGATTGTTTCTCGCAAAATCACGCATACAGTTGGCAGCAGATTTGTAGGCGATGCCACTGATATAGAGGAGAAAGCTGTTGAGTTTGTTATGGAAGTTAAGCGTTTCATTGAAGAGTATAATTTTACACCAGAGCTAAAAGTTAATGCAGATCAGTTAAGATTTTGTAAAGAGTTACGTTCTGGGAGAACTCTTGCCATTAAGGGAGCAAAGACGATTTATGGTACCGTGGGTTCAGTTACAGCAACCACCCATTCATACATGATAATGCCTGTTATTGTAATGGATGGCACCTTTTTTCCACACATGTATGTTCTTGTCTCGGAATGCAGTGGGAAATTTCCAGCAAGCATGGCACTTGAATTACCCATTGTGAAAGCATATGCTAGCAAATCACCCAAACATGACAAAATGGGATTTGATAGTGTTCATAGAACTGGTGTTATGGCCAGATTTGAACGGGAGAGATCGAATTCATCATTTGGTTGATTCTTGGACAGCAAATAAAGATGATGATCCATACAGTGAGAGTTCCAGAAGATGTTGAATTTCACAAGAAGCTGCTCCCTGCAAAATGTACTGGATTGGTACAACCAGCAGACGTTTTCCTTTTCCGTCCATTTAGAAGTATGGTACGGCATAATAGATACGGTAGTGTTATCGTCCATAGTTAAAGTGTGGAAAAAAGAACAATTTCTTCGCTTTCAACATTTGTGCCCTTCCAGTTTTTGGCAAATAGATTAAAAAAATTGATCCAATTTACTTTCTTCAAATGTGGTTACACCGATAAACATCCAAGATCATTTCAGACACCTTCTGAATACTGTTTCGAGAGTGGTCTGCGGGACCTGATGGGATTCCTCCTTATATATTTAAAGCTTGTAGGAAAATATTAATTGAATCTCTCCAGATATTATTCAGTCTTATCTTAACTAGTTCTACCTTACCCAAACAATGGAAATCTGCCAAAATTATGCCAATTTTATAAATCTGGGAAGAAACAGTTAATAGATAACTACAGACCAGTTGCAGTTCTATTGTCTCCAGCTAAAATATTTGAAAGTATTTTTTATGTTCACATTTTTAATCATGTCAAATTAATTATCCCATGCAATCAGCATGGTTTTATGTCAAAGAAATCCACAGTAAGCAATTTATGTAACTTTGTACAGTATGTATCCAATGAGATTGGTAATCGTCCCAAGTAGATACTGTTTATACTGATTTTCAAAAGGCTTTTGACAAACTAGATCACAATTGTTGAGTTAGTAAAATAATGGATTATAATTTAGATCAGTCTCGTATGTCTCTTATGGTTTCATATTTGAAGCATAGAAGCCAGTTTGTAAGTTAGAAAAACATGTTTCCTTATAATTACATTGCAAAATATGGAGTACCACAAGGCTCTAATTTGGGTCCTTTGATGTTTCTCTTGTTTATAAACTATATTCTTAGCAAAATTCTGTTCTCGAAGGTATTATTATTTGCTGACGATATTAAATTATATAAATCAATATCAAGTGTGCATGATTGTTTAAAACTGCAAGTTGATTTAAATATCTTGTCTGAATGGAGCACATTTAACAAATTACCCTTCAGTATTAATAAATGCAAGAAGATCACTTTTCAATGAAGAAAGATAAGATACATTTTACATACCCAATGATACCCAATTGGAACAAGTAAATGAAATTAATGACTTAGGAATAATATTAACTAGTGATGCAAGTTTCACTGGGTTTATAATGAGACATTCGTATGGCCTAAGTAATGTCTTCATTTTGTTTGTGTTTTTCATTAGTTCAATCAAATCTTGAATATGCCTTTATTATTTGGAATCCATCAATAAAATTACACACAGATTTAATAGAAAGGATCCAGAAAAGTTCTTGAAATATATATACTTAAGGCAAGGCAGAGAATATCCTAAATCATATCATAAGATGATTGAAATGCTTGATTTTGAAAGGCTTGATATCAGAAGAAAATGTCAGTTGATGATATTTCTCTATAAGCTACTTAACAATGAAATAGACAATATTGATCTAACTTGTCAAGCCCTACTGTATGCACCTAGAAACCTGGCAGGTAAATTTAGGAATTTGTTTTTCTTGCCAAGAGTTAACACATACAAACATGTAAGTTCACCCCTATACAGAATGATGTCACTGTATAATAAATTACATCCTCTGAATATAGATTTATTTCAAAATAAAAAATCTGATTTTTTTGCAATCTTGTAAGCAATTGTTACACATAATTAACCTAGATCAATGATGCCATGGTGCCTGTTTTTTTAAAATTCTTTTTATTGTACTGTATTGTATTCTTTATCTCTATTACTGCTGTTATACTGTAGTTATGTAACTCTTTATTTCATACTGTATTTTGTGTCTATTTTGTTGCTTATATTTTTCTAATTATGTTTAATAAGATTAGAAGTTATGAGCAAATATTGTAATTGGGCTAATGCCTGTATATTTGCATACAATAAATAAATAAATAAATAAGAGAATGTTTCTAAAATGACTGTGTTCAGCTTGCCTTCTTTTGATGTGCTCACTGTGAAAGATGTTTATATCTAGACCACGGATTACTTATCAACCTTCATGTCTACTGCACTTGAACTGCCATGAGTGCGCAATGTATTTTATTTCCAGTATTTAAACCTTACTGAATGCATGTGCTCGCCCATCTACAATATTCCGTTGTGTTTTTATGTCTTATGTGTACTCATAGTCTGTATTTGGCAGCTCGCAGCTCCTATGTTTCTTGCCCATAGGAGCTGTAATTTGCATGGTGTGCATATTTCGATATTATCTATTCAACACACTATATAGATTCAAAATGTGCACAACGATAGTTTGGTACCCTTCCTTGTAAGATGATTTGGACATGTAAAGAGGATAGAGAAGAAAAGAATACCAAAACAGGTAATGGAGATGAAGTTCGAGGGGAAAATAGCGAGAGGGGGAAGGGGGCGATCTAGAATAAAGTGGTTCGATTCAATAAAGAGGAATGCAGGAACAAGAAGCCTCGACTGGGAGAAAATGGTGGAATAGGAATGACGAAGGAGAGAGGAAGGTGGAGAAGTGCCAGAATTGCCCCAACCCGGCAGGAGCTCGATATAAACGGGAGGGTAACGATGATGATGATGATGATTAGTAAAGAAATAAAATTGAAGAAAAATCTGGTTTAAATCAAATAAATCTGATTTAAAAAATAGTAATTGATTTTGCTTTTTTTGATAAAATCATTATCTTTTTACACCTTGCTGGATGGACATGTACACAGCATGGTTTTAAGCTTTTGCTGTCTTTGTTGTACAGTTTTTTTTCTGAAATCATTAGCTAGCTTTCTGAATCTGTAAAATTATGATATGATTAACAGTTCACAAATCCCCTAATGCCCTTTTCTTTCCTGGTTTGTTGCTAGTATTTAATAGTTCTCTAGATTATTAGCAATTTTAATAAAGTTATTCATACCTTCATTGAATTCTTTATTTTCCAGCTTTTCAAATTTGAACATAATTTGTTATTCTGTTCTTACAAAGGAACATTGTAGTTAATGTATAAACTATGTATATGTATACAACATAGGTATGGAACTTGGTTTAACATCTTTTAACAAACTTTCTTGAAATATGTGTAAAAAAAAATCATTGAGCACTGTCAGTACTATTCCTTATTTTTATAGGTGACTGAATCACGGCATCTGAAAGCTTTGGTATCAATGGCAGGACCTGATGTTATCTGTGTAGGTGCAGGGAAAGCAGCCCAGGAAGTCTTAAAGGTATGTAGAATAACAGAAATCTATATATATATATAAAATAAAGAGTTTTGTCTGTACATTCCTCAGAATTTTAAAAGGATGGTATTTATGTATTAGTCGTGTCACCAGTAACAAGGAAATGCACTTTTTACTTTTCCGTAATTTCTGTCTGTCTGTCTGTCTGTCTGTCTGTCTGTCTGTCTGTCTGTATGTATGTATGTATGTATGTATGTATGTACACGCATCACGAGAAAACGGCTGAAGAGAATGTAATGAAAATCGGTATTCAAAGTCGGGGAATATGTCGTTACAATCTAGGTCATAAATAATTGTATTCACGCTGAGTAAAATGGTAGTTTAGGGGAAGGCCTAAAAGTTACTTCTCAAATATTTAGGTTATTATTGGTCGTATCTTAATGAAAGTCGGTAGGCAAAGTCTGGGAATAAGTCGCTATAATCTAGGCCATAAATAATTTTATTCATGCTGATTGAAATGGTAGTTTAGGGGAAGGCCTAACATTTAATTCCCAAATATTTATGTTATTAGTGGTTGTATCTATGAATCCTACATAACTAAAGGTATATGGTATTAAATTTCCGATCATTTATGTCTCATACATTGTTACCGTACCGGCTATGATCACGGAGATATTCATGAATTTGGATTTTTGTTGCTAAGTCCATATCAGCGCAGAGTCACGAGAAAATTGGTAAACAAAATTTAATGAAAATCGGTATGTGAAGTCGCCTGAGAATAAGGAACTACAGTCTACGCTATAAATAATTTAAGATGCCCTAATATCACAGAGTCGAAAGAAAATGAAATGTGAAGGACTACAATACAGAAAGCTCATAAAATAGATCAACAATAGCATTACGTTAACTATTGTTTGTTGTGATGTGCTCTGTGTCTTCTGTTGCCACTCATCTCCGATTGATAGGATTACTGCTGCATACCAAGTTTTTTTTATTATTTGCTTTACGTCGCACCGACGCAGATAGGTCTTATGACGACGATAGGATAGGAAAGGACCAGGAGTGTGAAGGAAGTGGCCTTGGTTTTAATTAAGGTACAGCCCCAGCATTTGCCTAGCGTGAAAATCGGAAACCACAGAATTCCATCATCAGGGCCACCGACAGTGTCGTTCGAATCAACTACCTCCCCGGATACAAGCTCACAACTGCGCACCCCTAACCACACAGCCGACTCTCCCAGTCATACCGAGTGTAACAGCCTGCCTGAGTATTGGCGGGAATTAGATGGGGAGTTAGATAACTTTCTTCTTTAGCATGTCATTCCTCTGGTTCATAAATTTGCTGATACTAATGGTACGTAACACACTGGTTCATCATAGCAATCGAGCTATTCGATCCCTACTCTGAGGCACTGTTTGGAATGAACAGTGTGCATATTTAACAGAATAATGGCAGAAGATTGCGTTTTTCCGTTTGATAGAGTATTTTATATGATAACATTGCTTTTAATTGCTACATTCCTACTGACGTTTTTGTAATGACCTATGTTGACTTCAGTTAGGAAAACCACAACGTCAGTCTTTCTGAGAATCGCGTAGCGAAGCACGGGTACATCAGCTAGTATATTTATAAGTTGATGTCTGAGGAGGACTGGGTAAGATTGCTCAGCAGTTCACTTCAAAACTAACCTTAAATTATCAATCAATCAATCAATCAATCAATCAACACTGATCTGCATTTAGGACAGTTGCCCAGGTGGCAGATTCCCTATCTGTTGTTTTCCTAGCCTTTCCTGAAATGATTTCAAAGAAATTGGATATTTATTGAACATCTCCCTTAATGAGTTATTCCAATCCCTAACTCCCCTTCCTATAAACAAATATTTGCCCCAATTTGTCCTCTTGAATTCCAACTTTATCTTCATATTATGATCTTTCCTACTTTTAAAGACACCACTCAAACTTATTAGTGTACTGATGTCATTCCTCGCCATCTCTCCGTTGACAGCTTGGAACATACCACTTACATGATATAAGGAGGTCGAGTCATAAGTCATGGCAACTATTTTTTTTCTCGCGAACAAGAGACAACACGGAAAATCTAAGATATGCATTTGGAAACGTACGGTATGTACTTGTGTATGATGCCACTAGATGGTGTATGTAAACAACAGTGTGGGTCTAAGCATGCCCCCAAGTTCAGTGTGTGAGTGAGAGCATCACAAAATGGAAGTCAACAAGCAGGAGCAACGATCATATACTAAAATAGCAGTTCACTGAGCTCGATAGCTGCAGTCGCTTAAATGCGGCTAGTATCCAGTAATCGGGAGATAGTGGGTTCGAGCCCCACTGTCGGCAGCCCTGAAGATGGTTTTCCATGGTTTCCCATTTTCACACCAGGCAAATGCAGGGGCTGTACCTTAATTAAGGCCACAGCCGCTTCCTTCCAATTCCTAGTCCTTTCCTATCCCATCGTCGCCGTAAGACATATCTGTGTTGGTGCGATGTAAAGCAAATAACAAAAAATAAAAAAAAATAGTTTACCACGGCAGAAATGCACGCGAATGCCATGCAGAACTGTAACTATTATCTAATCCCCAAAGTCAAGAAGCCATTACGTGGACAATGGTTTGCTAACAAAGAGGACATCGTAGCAGCATTTCAGATAGAGGTGTCACACGTTAGCGATAAACATGCAGTGAATGGTATTCAGCGCCTGCCCCACCGGTTGCAACGCACGTGGAAGCCTTGGGTGATTATTTTGAAGGTCTGTAACCAGTGGAGACCTGTCCTTTGTACGTAGTCTTGTGTATTTGCTGTCTGTACCATAAGAAAACAGTGGTTACCAATTACCTGTAATGTGTCACTTTCCTACGAGAATATCCTGAAGTCAGAATTTGTCTTCGGGCACTATGCGTTAGTACATGCCCTATATTTCCACATGCATATCTTAGACTTTCCGTTTTGTCTCCTATTCGCGAGAAAAAAATTGTTGCCATGACTTATGATTCTACCCTCGTAGATGTTGATTCCCATTTGGGAACCTGAAATATTTGTCCCTAATGAGTAAATTTATAATACCAATATAAATGGTCTGTTATTGGACAAAAAATTTCCAGCTAAGTCATTCCTGGTTGCCAGCGTTTATGCTAAGTTGGGCTCATCAGTTGATAAATAGCACACCTGCCAAGACGCATGGCTAGCACATACCGTGGAGGCGACTGCGTAGGCTACTTGGAGCCACCGGCAGTGCCAGTGCACTATGAGAGACTTTGTCTCATTTTCAAAAATTGATGCATGCCTGGCCATCAGATGATAAAGATGTTGATTTCCATAGGGAAGCTGAAATATTTGTTCTGAGTGAGTAAATTTATAATACCAATATACACTGCTCTTTGTAGAAAATGAAACACTCGGAAGCAATGGTCTGAACCACGCCAAAATCAGAGGACGTGTAGAATAGTGGAACCATCATAAGTGATTTAAATTGCAGAGAGATGGCATGCACGCAGACCCAGCAGTGCCCTTCTGTGTGTGTCCGGCCAGGGCAGTGTTACACAACGCTCAGTCAGTGTGGAGCCGTCATACGAAGTGGAAACGTGTACCTAAGTGCCACTATGCCTCGCCGACATCACAGAAGGGAATATCAGCATATGAGTGCGTTCGAACGGGGCAGAATGATAGGGCTCCAGGAGATGGGTGTGTCGTTCCGTGACAGCGTCTCATACAGGGTACGCTGCTTCAAAAGTGAGGCGTATGTGGAATCAGTGGAGAGAAGAGGGCCGTACACAGCATCGACAGGGTACTGGACGACTTAATGTGACAACAGCGTGAGATGACCGCCATCTTTTCCGCTTGGCTGTAACGGTCAGAACAGCTTTGTCCATGGTATGGCTCTACGTAGGAGCACTGCAACGGGTGTGGGGATGTCTGCGTCGATAGTTCGACGCCGTCTTCTGAGGGCTGGGCTGGTGGCACACATGCCATTGCGCCGGCTTCTATTGACCAGCAACTACCAACGCCGTAGACTGCAATGGGCACGTGAACACCAACACTGGCGTGCTGAGTGGCAAAATGTAGTGTTTCTGGACGAGTCCCGCTTCAACTTGTCCTACAGTGATGGCCACATACGCGTTAAACGCCACCGTGGTGAACGCCATCGAGCAGAAAGTATTGTTGAGCGGCATAGCGGACAAACTCCAAGTGTGATGGTTTGGGGCGCAATTGCTTATAACATGCGATCTCGCTTCCTACGTCTTGAGGGCAATCTGAACAGCTACCGCTACATCTGGGAGGTTTTACAGCCCGTGGCTACAAACAGCGTGGCAGAGTATTCCCCAGCAGCATATTCAGGCGTTCTTTGATTCCATGCCACGACGTCTAGCGGCTCTGATTGCAGCGCGTGGTGGCGCTACGCCGTACTGAATTTCCACGATCACCGTGCATGTACAGTTATGTAATTTTAATCATTTGTGTATTGTCATGTCCCTAATATGTAGAATAAATTGTATTGTGATCACAGCTCTCGGTATTGGTGTTTCACCTTCTACAAACTGCAGTGTAGTTGGTCCGTTATTGGACATTATAAAATTTTCAGCTAACTCGTTCCTGGTTGCCAGCATTTCTCCCCAGTTTGCTAAGTTGGGCTCATCAGTTGGTAAATAGCACACCTACAAAGATGCATGGCTAGTGCATACCGTGGTATGTTCAAGCTGTCAACGGAGAGATGGTGTGGAATGACATCAGTAGACTAATAATTTTGAGTGGTGTCTTCAAAAGTAGGAAAGATCATGATATGAAGATAAAGTTGGAATTCAAGAGGACAAATTGGGGCAAATACAGTGGAACCTTGGATTGCGAGCATACTTCGTTCCGGCAGCATGCTTGTATACATGTGATAAATATCATTTTTGATCCGTATTGATGATACTTGAATGGAATAATATCAATAAGTTAATTTATTGAATTTACCACCTAATCAATACAAAATGTCATACTTTAGTTGGTTTACTTTGGCATATTAACTAAAATGGTACATGTTTCGCCTTGAATTCAGGCATCATCAGCCATTATCTTAAAAATAGAAACAGGCATCTGATTTATATATACATGAAATAAAATTTAAAAACCTTGGAGAGACTAAAATTACAATTAACATATAGTAAAAGAATTAAAGTTAAGTTGGTTATAAAGATATTACAATGAGTCAGTAAAATTACAATTGGTGAAAGTAATGGTGATATGACATTAGAAGGTTTCTATTATAATTAAAAAGAAAGAACAAAGCAACAGTTTGTCATAAACGAGTGATAGGATTCCTAAAAATTATGTTATATACAATATTATACAACGAAAATGACAATGATGGTCGTATTTAATAAAAATATAGCATAAAATAATAGTGAAATACGGTCATGTGACCGTCAATACTTGTTGATTAGAGATAAATCGAAAGTCAATGGCATATGGTGATGTGGTTCAGTTTAATAAAAAAAAAAATATGAAGTTGAATAACGATGTTTAAATAGGGCCTTTATGGACCATCTCAATTTGTTGCAAATACAGCAATGTTCTTAAGAATGTGTGGATGATTGACATTCGAGTCGATACAGAAGTGTTACAGTTGAATCTGTAAAAGGAAACAAAAAAACGTGGTGTTAATTAAGTGAGAAATTGTAATTGAATGTTAAAGTGAAGATTGTGTACACTTACCATTAGACTAAGAGAGGGTAGTTTGTTACGTTATTACGTTATTAACTGAACGTTATTGTCAACTGTCTGCTTCTTACTGCGAGTGTTGTAACAGTATGTTTGAGTTGGAGGTGGAACTGTTTGCGAAGGTGTGGCTATGGGCTTGTTTGTAGTGCTTGGAGGGGAGTTGCTATTGGCAGAAGAGAGAGGGGGAAGTGTGCTGCTGCGCGTGTTGTAACGGTGAGATGCCACTGGAGGGAGTGAAAATACAGTGGGTGTGGCTAAGGGTCTATTGGTAGCATTTGAATTAGAGGTAATGGCGGTGAGGGGAAGGGGGAGATTGTGTTAGTTGTAGAGGAGGTAGGGGGGCTTATTGATTTGTGGTTGAAAACTTTTAGGACTATATTGGTGAGGGGAATTGAATCTTGTAATAGACATAAAGTCTGTTCTTACAAGGGGCTTTTTTTATCAATGATATCGTTTAAGTTCTTATCTTTGTTGAAATGTTGGTCTAGGAAAATGAATAAATTTTCATACTCAGTCATAAGTTTACTTTTGTTGACTCTTAAGGATATGAAGATCTTGTTCTATAGTGGTAAATTTGTGTCCTGTGTCCCTCATGTGGCTGGCCATTGCTGAAAATTTGTTATGTCTTTGTGCATTATAATGTTCGGCATATCTAGTGGAGAAGCTGCGGCCAGTTTGGCCAACGTAGGAAAAATTACATGTGGAGCATTTTAGTCTGTATATTCCTGATCCAGGGTAACTATTGTCTGTGATGTTAATAGACTTATGATTAAAGAATAGATTACGATTAGTGTTTTTTGTTGTATAGGCTATTTTTACATCGTGCTTCATTAGTGAATTGGATATCGGATAAATACCATAGTTATTGAACGTGAATTTAGCGTATTTTGGAACGGGTTTCAATGGGGTTAAATTTGTAGCTAATTTTAATTTGGTTTTATTGATGATTTTATCAATTATATCTGTATGAAATCCATTGAATTTAGCTATTTCTTTAATGAATTGTAATTCTTTTAAATTACTGGGGGACATAGGGTTTCTTAATGCCCTATATATTAGACTGTGATAAGTGGCTTTTTTATGTGAGTTGGGATGTAAAGAATCATTTTTTATGGTTGTTGGAGAAAAGGTAGGTTTTCTGTATGTTTGGAAGTCGAACTTGTTTGATAATCGTGTGATTTTGATGTCTAAGAAATTTAACGAGCTATTGATTTCGTCTTCTTTAGTGAATTTAATGTTATTCTCCAAATTGTTGAGGAAGGATAATATGTTGTCACTGTTATTGATTTGTTTATCTATGATTGCTATGGTATCATCGACATAACGATGCCAAAGACAGAGTCTGTTGATGTTATTGATAATCTTGCTGTGTTCGAGGTTATCCAAGTATATATCAGCTAATATTCCAGATAACGGGTCTCCCATCGCCAAACCTTCCTGTTTGTAAATTTTCTTATTGAACTGTAACACTTCTGTATCGACTCGAATGTCAATCATCCACACATTCTTAAGAACATTGCTGTATTTGCAACAAATTGAGATGGTCCATAAAGGCCCTATTTAAACATCGTTATTCAACTTCGTATTTTTATTTTTATTAAACTGAACCATATCACCATACGCCATTGACTTTCGATTTATCTCTAATCAACAAGTATTGACGGTCACATGACCGTATTTCACTATTATTTTATGCTATATTTTTATTAAATACGACCATCATTGTCATTTTCGCTGTAACTGCTGGTTGGCCAACATAATTTTTAGCAATCCTATCACTCGTTTATGACAAACTGTTGCTTTGTTCTTTCTTTTTAATTATAATAGAAACGTTCTAATGTCATATCACCATTACTTTCACCAATTGTAATTTTACTGACTCATTGTAATATCTTTATAACCAACTTAACTTTAATTCTTTTACTATATGTTAATTGTAATTTTAGTCTCTCCAAGGTTTTTAAATTTTATTTCATGTATATATAAATCAGATGCCTGTTTCTATTTTTAAGATAATGGCTGATGATGCCTGAATTCAAGGCGAAACATGTACCATTTTAGTTAATATGCCAAAGTAAACCAACTAAAGTATGACATTTTGTATTGATTAGGTGATAAATTCAATAAATTAACGTATTGATATCATTCCAAACATGCTTGTAATCCAAAGCGCTCGTATATCAAAGCAAGTTTTCCCATAAGAAACAATTGAAACGCGGATGATTCGTCCACAACACAAATATATTATTTTATTTGCATACCAGTTCTAGAACAAAATATATCTAAAACAAATTAAAGCGCACTTTTCCTTACAATACAATCATTGCTGGTGTGAGGGTGACGAGAGACGACATGAGAAGAGTTACTGTGTAGCACGAATTTCACTAACGGAATCACTGCTATCTGTTGGCTCACTGGAATTGTTTTCTTTTCATGCAATTTTAACGCGGAACCTGTCCAATGACTGTTGCATTTGCCTCTTTTCGAGGATTTCACGAAAATGTGACATTGCATTGTCATTGAACTGATTCATCGCTCGCACTGCTACAGCCTTATTCGAGTGGTGTTTTTCTACAAAATTTAGCACCGTTTCCCACATTTTGCACTTCTCCTGAATCTCAGTTGAAGTGAGAGTTTCCAGTGACTTTTCCTCCTCCTCTTCCCCGGACGAGATCTCCTCCATAACCTCCTCCTGCTGTTCACGATGCAGGTCCATCAGTTCGTTGGTGGTCAGTTCCTGGCTATGTTCTTCCACCAGCTCTTGAATGTCCACGTCATTAACCTCCAGCCCCATACTCTTCCCTATGGACACAATTCATCGACAATCCGTGGCTCATTGTCACCAACAATCCCCTCAAAGTCAGGCCACAGATTTCCCCAAGCGGAAGTGAGAGTTCTCTTGGTGACTCCATCCCAGGCTTTATCGATGATCTTCAGGCAGTTCATGATGGGGAAATGATAAATGATTTCTCCCAAACTCTCGGAGGGTAAGGTCTGTTCCTTCGGTCAATTCAAAGCATCGCTGAAATAGTGCTTTGGTGTATATCTTCTTGTAGTTCGAAATGACTTGCTGATCCATAGGCTGGAGTAGTGGAGTAGTGTTGGGAGGACTTTTTTTGCTGTTGGTTTTACGTTGCACCGACACAGATATGCCTTATGGTGACAATGGAATTGGAAAGGCCTAGGAAGTGGAAGGAAGCAGCCATGGCCTTAATTAAGGTACAGCCCCGGCATTTGCCTGGTGTGAAAATGGGAAACCATGAAAGGGCTGCCGACAGTGGGGCTCGAACCCACTATCTCCCGATTACTGGATACAGGCCATTCTTAAGTGATTGCATCTATCGAGCTCGGTGTCTTGGGAGGAACGAACTTAACCTGGAGCTTAAATTCCTCCAGTAAGTTGTCCTCAAGGCCTGGAGGATGAGCAGGAGCATTGTCCATAACCAGCAAGACTTGGAGCGGCAGATTATTTTCTGAAAGGTATTTTTTTACCACAGGACTAAAGACCTCGTTCATCCATTCAACAAAGGAACAGGGGAGGGAAAAACGTAGGCACACGTGACGCTCGTATTGCGGAACCTCACTCGTTTATCAAGTTACAATTTATTAAAAATGTTTGCTCGTCTTGAAAAACACTCGTAGACCAAGTTATTCGCATTCCGAGGTTTCACTGTATTCATTTATAGGAAGGGGAGTTAGGGGTTGGATTAACTTACCAATTAATTTTAGAAAAATTTCCAGTTTCTTTGAAATCATTTAAGAAAAGGCTAGGAAAACAACAGGTAGGGAATCTGTCACCTGGGCGACAGTCCCAAATGCAGATCAGTCTTGATTGATTGATTGATTGATTGATTGATTGCTTGATTGATTGATTGATTGATTGATTGATTCAGTGCCTGCTCTCCATCTCACAACTATTGAGGTCACAGTCTTTTAACATATTTATTACTCTATACAGAATAACATCATCTGCAAAAAGCCTTATCTCTGATTTCACTTCTTTACTCATATTATCTCCTGCGGGATTAAATTCCGGCACCTCGGCGTCTCCGAAAACCATAAAAGAGTAGTTAGTGGGACGTAAAGCAAATAACATTATTATTACTCATATCATCTATATATATATATAAAATAACATGTCCTGACTGACTGACTGACTGACTGACTGACTGACTGACTGACTGATTCATCATCGCCGAGCCAAAACTACTGGACATAAAGAAATGAAATTTTTTTTCTTCTTGCTATTTGCTTTACGTCGCACCAACACAGATAGGTCTTATGGCTACGATGGGATAGGAAAGGCCTAGGAATTGGAAGGAAGCAGCCGTGGCCTTAATTAAGGTACAGCCCCGGCATTTGCCTGGTGTGAAAATGGGAAACCACGGAAAACCATCTTCAGGGCTGCCGACAGTGGGGCTCGAACCCACTATCTCCCGATTACTGTATACTGGCCGCACTTAAGCGACTGCAGCTATCGAGCTCGGTAAATGAAATTTTGGGGATACATTTACATTAGAGTTTAGGTGCTCACTAAGGGAGGATTTTTGGATATTCCATCACTAAGGGAGTGGAAAGGGGGGGTGCGTTAATTTTTAAAATGAGGATATTTATTTATTTATTTATTGATTTGTTTGTTTGTTTGTTTGTTTGTTTGTTTGTTTGTTTGTTTGTTTGTTTGTTTGTTTGTTTATTTATTTATTTATTTATTTATTTATTTATTGTGAACTTTCATAATAAAATATAACAAACATAACAAAATATAACAAGATCAGATACACAGCCTACGAATAACAACTGTCCAAATCGAAAACCATGAGAATGTCGCATGTTCATAGCCAAGTCGTCATCGGGTCAAGATGACGGTAGAATCCCTTCACATCAACTTATCTTTAAGAGACTATTTACACCCCTCTCAAATATGCTTTTATTTGATGCTATATCAAGCTCTTGTCTCCTATTAATATTGTTAAAGAGTGTTGGGAGGCAGATTAGGAAAGATCGTTGAAGTATTGAGTGCTGAGTGGGGAATGTGGAGGAGGTCTTTGGTTCTGGTGGAGCGGGAAGGAACACGGAGAGAGAAGAGTGAGACAAGATGTTCCGAGCGGAAATGCCCATTTAAGATCCCGTGGAGGAAACTCAGGTCAGCTACCTGTCGCCTGATGTGCAGCGGTACATATTAATTGCCATTAATACCTGCTGCATAGACAGATTTCTGAACTTGGGGTTTCTGTTCCTTACAATTGCAGCACGTATATTTTTGTTTTTGGACTTATATCTCAAAAACTGAAGATGTTAGACATGAAAATTGGTGTTTGGAATGTCATTTGAAAATAAAGAAACATATTTTTTTGTTTTTGGATAATCCGATGAATAGGGGGTGAACAGGAGTGAATTTTAAAAAAAGACTATATCTGTAAATTATCCCAGACACGTAATATATTACAGATTTGAAAACTGGTATTTGGAATTTCCTGTAAAAGTAAAGAAACATAATTTTTTTTTGGAAAATCCACTTAAGGGGAACTAAAAAAGTGGGTGAATTTTTAAAATTAGCGTGTCTACAGTATATCACAAAACTTAACATGTTGCAGACATGAAAATTGGTATTTGGATTCTCCTTCAAAAATAAGGAAACAAGCATTTTTTTTTTTTTTTTTTTTTCAGAAAAAAACCCTTAACGGGGAGGGGGGGGGGTTAAAAGGATTGAAAAATTAGTTGAATTATTTGTGTGACAGTATGTATACATACCAAAAAATCTGAAAATGTTATAAACGTGAAAACTGGTACTGTGTTTGGAATCTCCCTCAAAGTAAAGAGTTGCATTTGTGGGAGAGGAATCAACTTGGTAGAGGAGGATGAAAACAGAGATGAATTTCTATTACGAGAATACATATATCTCAAAAACTGAAGATGTTACAGTCATGATAATTGGTATTTGGAAGCTTTTTTTAAAGAAACGGGTACTGTTTGTTTCTGGAAAATTCACTTGAGTGGGGAGTGTGAAAGGAAGTGAAAAAAATTGAATTCTTTTTCTGGAGGAACTTATATCTCAAAACTGAAGGTTACTGATGTGGAGATTGGTATTTGGAATCTCCTTTAAAAATAAATACAAATTTTTTTGGGTGGGGGAAAACCAACTGAACGGGTGGGGGTGGAGTGAGAAAGCAGTTTAATTCTTTTCATGATGATACTTATGTCTCAAAAACTGAAGATGTTACAGACATGAAAATTTGTATTTGGAATTTTCTTTCAAAGTAAAGAAACACTCATTTTTGGGAGGAAAATCAGCTTGGGGCGAGGGCAGTGAAAAAGGATTTTAATTCCTTTTTATGAGGATACGTATACAGTCGAACCTGCTTTATACGTAACTCTATTCTACATAATTCGTATTTGTACGTAATTTCCTTTAGGTCCCTGCAAAATATAATTTAAAAGCATGTTAATTAAACCTTATTTATATGTAATCCATTTATACGTAATTTTCTCTTATACGTATTAAGTGTCGGTGAAATATAACTGAGTTTTGCGTAATTGCAATGAAATGAAATGGTGTATGGCTTTTAGAGCCGTGAGTGTCAGAGGACAAGTTTGGCTCGCCAGATGCAGGTCTTTTGATGTACTTCTTAAAAAGAAACTACCATATTTACGAAGTTTCCTATTTGTTGGCGTAGGCGGAAGTGGAGCAATCACGTTTTGGTGCTGAAACAGAACACAAAGAGTTTGCTGAGCGATATTGTTGACCCTTACTTATTGGAGGCTTAACAAAGGCAAGTCCCCTTCGTTCCTCCTCTACCTTTGTCGTTATTGACACGCCGCCAAAGATTAAGATACATTATAAGCAATGTGGGCGGTTTTGGTGCAGAAACAAAAGAAAATACAGTAAATTTGTTTGAACATGAGAATTTCTTTTGTGGGAACAATGGAGAAGTAAAAAGTCCACGTTGCCGGTGTCTGGTGTTTACTGTTGAACAGTAGTTTTGTCATTCAGTTGCTTTTGATTAGCCATGGAGAACAGAAAAAAGAAAAGTTATACGAAAAGTTGTCGCTAATCCACACAAAACAAAAACTGAAATATCTTCAGACTTAAGGATTGCTTATACCATGCTGTGTACAGTCATCAGTAAAAGAAACGCTATTTTGGATGAGTTTTTAAAACTGTGTTCAAAATCAGCAAAGCGCAGCCGCCAGAATGAAGGATGGTACGTAGATTTGGAGAAAGCACTTTTCACATGGTTCCAGCAAATGCGGGCTGCTGCTCTACTGATTAGTGGAGACATGCTGAAGGCAAAGGCGATAGATTTAGCTAAAATGATGAGAATCACTGCTGATTTCAAGGCTTCATCAGGATGGTTGTAAGGATTTAAAGATCGTCACGGAATCACAGGGAGTTCAATTTGCGGTGACTCAAAATCTGTTGACGACGTCACGGTGCAACACTGGAAAGAAGAGGTTCTGCAGGGTATCGTAAGCGATTATCAGCCTCCAAACATCTACAGCTGTGATGAGACCAGCCTATTCTACAATCTCCTTCCTGATAAAATTTTTTTTTTTGCCATTGGCTTTACGTCGCACCGACACAGATAGGTCTAATGGCGACGATGGGACAGGAAAGGACTAGGACTGGGAAGGAAGCGGCTGTGGCCTTAATTAAGCATTTGCCTGGTGTGAAAATGGGAAACCGCAGAAAACCATCTTCAGGGCTGCCGACAGTGAGGTTTGAACCCACTATCTCCCAAATACTTGATACTGGCCACACTTAAACGACTGCAGCTACTGAGCTCGGTTCCTGATAAAACATTAGCTGAAGAAAAGGTGACTCATGCCATGGAGGGAAGAAAAGTAAAATTCATGTAACAGTACTTCTCGCCACCAATGCAGATGGATCTGACAAACTTCCTCCACTTGTGATAAGGAAATTGAAGAATCCGAGGTGTTTTAAGGGTGCGAAAACAAATACCTATGGAATATGAATCCAATGAACAGTGGTTGAAAAAACTGGACATTAAAATGAAAATGAAACAGAAGAAGATTCTTCTTCTTATGGATCGATGTGCAGCACATCCGTCTCAAATTGTTCTGGATAATGCCCGAGTGGAATTTTTCCCTCCTAACTGTAACAGTATTCTACAACAGCTCGATTTGGGCATCATTGCAAATTTCAAAGTGCATTATAGAAAAATGCTGGTTCAACATCTAATAACACTTGAGTGATGCAGGAAATGAACCTCTCTCCATTAATTTGCTGCAAGCCATGGATTTTATTTTGGCTGTCTGGAAGCAGGTGTCGTCCTCCACAATCAGCAACTGTTTCCTCAAAGCCGGTGTCGTACTAGAAGAGGCTGCTTCTAATGATGATTATGGGGACGAAGTTTTGTCTGGCAACGAGCTAACGCTACCAGAGGGTGTAGAATTCGATACTTTCATGCATTTCGATGATAATCTGGCTATATGTGGAGAACTACCGGATGATGTATGCCAACAACGCGGCGGTGTTGGTGATGGACCAGCTACAAGAGAAGTGACATTGGACATGAATCTTGACACCTGAACTGAGTGAAGTGTTAAGTGCAATCGAAGTGTGTAGGCATTACATCGGTGTGAAAAGTTGTAGTGAAAATGCTTTGAATTCATTACTGGAAGTTTGCTAAAGGAGATTTATACTCTTAATGCAACAAAAGTGAAACAAGCCAAATTATCTGATTTCTTTAAGGCTGGACCAAGTTCAAAATAATATTTTCTGTCTTAATGTATTTATTATTTGCAAGGATTTACACATGTTGGTCTATTCCATTGGTTTTTCGGTAAATATGTGATGTATGGCGTCAGTCTGATTTCTAAGTAATTCTGAGTTACAAGTAGCTTTTTCCTTCTCCTTGATATACATATAAGTCAGGTTCAACTGAATCTCAAAAGTGAAAATGTTACAGTTGTGATAGTTGGCATTTGGAAGTTCCGTTATAAATAAACAAGTATTTTTGGTTTTTCAGAAAATTCACTTACGGGCGGAGGGTGAAAGGTAGTGAAAAATTTAATCCCTTTTATGAAGAAACTTGTATCTTAAAAACTTAAGGTTGGGCACGTGAAAATTAGTATTTGGAATCTCCTTTAAACATAAAGAAACACGCGTTTTTTTTATTGCAGGAGTGGAGGGGGAATCAACTCTACGGGCTGGGGTGAAAAAGGAGTTGATTTTTTTTTTATGAGGATACTTATATCTCAAAAACTGAAGATGTTAGAGGCAGAAGCATTTGTATTTGGAATCATCTTTCAGAGGAAAGGAACACGGGTTCTTTTGTCTTCGGAAAATCCACTTAAGGGGGTGATTGAATTGAAAAATTAGTTGAATTCTTTGTATGAGGATACTTATATTTCAAAAAGTAAAGATGTTACAGACGTTAAAATTAGTATTTGGAATCTCCTCTTAAAATAAAGAAACGCATTTGTTTTTTGGGAAAATCGACGTAAGGGGCGGGATTGAAAATGAGTAAATAAGGAGTTGAAATATGTTTATCTTAAAAACTGAAGCTGTTACAGATGTGAATGTTGGCATTTTGAATTTCGTTTCAAAATAAAGAAGACATATTTTTTTTGTTTTCTTAAAGTCCATTGGGAGAGGGGTGGAAAGAAGTGAAGAAAAAGAAGTTGAATTATTTTTATTAGTATACATTTATCTCCAAAACTGAAGGCATTAGACTTACAGACATTAAAACTGGTATGTGGAATCTACTTTAAAAATAATTAAACACGTATTTTGTTTTGTTTTCGGAAAATCCAGTTAAGGGGCTTAAAAGAATTGGAAAAGTGGGAGAATTTTTAAAATGAGTACTGGTATATCTACATTATATGTCAAAAACTTAACATGTTATAGCAGCCCTGTCCAACGCAGCGCCCGTCGGTGCCATGCTATTTGCTTTACGTCGCACCGACACAGATATGTCTTATGGCGACGATGGGACAGGAAAAGCCTAGGAATGGGAAGGAAGCGGCCGTGGCCTTAATTACGGTACAGCCCCAGCATTTGCCTAGTGTGAAAATGGGAAACCACGGAAAACCATCTTCAGGGCTGCCGACATTGGGGTTCGAACCCACTATCTCCCGATTACTGGATATTGGCCGCACTCAAGAGACTGCAGCTATCGAGCTCGGTTCCGCAATTAGTGAAGAGATAGAAGAAAGGTTAAAACAGAGAGCTATTCGACATGTAAGGAGTTGCAACAAAGGGAAATCCTCCACAAACCTCTCACTGTGGGGGGGCTAACGCCAGGTATAAGGCCCCCTCTACTCACGGAGCCAAATATAGCCACATATTTATTCTGCCAAACAGAACTGCTTCCTTATGATTCACTTGATTGCAATGCCACAAATTACCTACCATGACAGAGTTTCACCAGGACGACAATGGGACACCCAGTTTGCCAACAAAGTAACTTTAATCCCAACAAAGCTGTGCCGTAAACAATGAACAAACGATTTATGAAAGTCTTGCAATTGGAACTGGCATATACAGGGAAACTTGCCAGAAAACCCAGATCCTTAAATCAAGATCTATGTACAAGGATCTGGGCTCCAGGGACGTTCTCAACTCATGAGTCAAATGTTACCCAATTGCAACAGGCAAGTTTTAGGGAGGAAGGGGTCTGAGATTACTATTGGTAAACTGTCAGAGTGTAGTAAATAAACAATTAAAATTCAGTACATTGATGGAATCTGAGACTGATGTGGTGATAGGAGTGGAATCGTGGTTGAGAGAAGTATTTCCAGAAGGGTATACAGTCTATCCATAGAGACAGAGGAGATAAAAAAGGAGGGGGCGGGGGGGTTATTGTGGTGAAGGAAACTTACCGATGAATGGTTTACCGATGAAAGGGATGAAATATTTGGGATAAAATTAGTTTGTGATAATTTGAAGGAGGTGGGAATTATAGAAATATATAGGCCTGGAAGAGAGGAAAGAGACATGGGAATATTTGAGAAAATAATAGATTATACTCATAAAAACAATAATAATGATATGATAATAATTGGGGGAGATCTAAACTTCCCTGAAGTTGAGTGGAATGGAGCTGCAAGTGAAGCCCATCAACAGAAACTGGCAAATAAGTTAATTTGGGAGGGAGGATTTACACAAGTAGTACAAGAACCAACTCGTCTCAATAACTTGCTAAATGTATTCTTGGTTAATCCTTGGGAAATTGTTGATAAAATTGAGGTAATTGAAGGATTAGGTGACCATAAGGCTGTAATAATGGATGTAGGACTCGTACCAAAAATGCTTAATAAGAGGTTCACACAAGACAAGAAATTATACAGAAAAACTAAAGTTGATGAATTTGGGACTTACCTTAAATCACAATTCAGTTGTTGGATAAGTGAAGGGAGTAATGTGGATACACTTTGGGATAAATTTAAAGGAATCATTTGGGAAGGAGAGAAGAGATTTGTACCTGTTAAGAAGGGTAAAATTACCTCAGACCCTGTTTATTATACAAAGGAAATAAGAAAATTAAAAAGAAAATGTAGAATAGTAAACAGGAAAATCAAAGAGGTAGGGAGAATAGAGAAACTAGAAAACAGCTAATGAGGAAACTGAATAGAGTGAAAAAGGAAGCAAAAGAGAATATATATATGAATGGCATACTTCAAGAGGGTAATGACCACAAAGAGAAATGGAAAAAGCTGTATTCATATATTGGGAATCAAAAAGGAAAAGGAATCCAAATTGCTACAATGGTGGGAGAAGGGGTGAACACTATTTAACAGATACTGAGAAAGCAAATCTATTTAGTAGGGAATTCAGATATTCAGTAGAAGATTGTCAGGAGTTGGAAACCGAAACAGAAGATAGAGAGGGAGAGACACATAGGGAAACAAGAAGCTTCTCATTCACAAATGAAGATATTTTCAGAGAAATCCAACTGCTTCAGCAAGGAAAAGCAGCAGGAAGTGATCAAATTACTGGGGGGTATTGAAGACAGTGGGGTGGTACATAGTGCCTTATTTAAAATTTCTCTTTGACTATGTCATAAATAATAGTGTAATACCAAAAGAATGGAAGGAATCTACAATAATACCAATTTATAAAGGAAAGGGTGATAAAAAGAAAACCAGAGAACTACAGACCAATCAGCCTGACCAGTATAGTTTGTAAAATACTGGAGAGTTTAATAGCAAAGTACATCAGAGGGATATGTGATGATAAAAATTGGTTCATGAGGAGCCAGTATGGATTTAGAAAGAAATTTTCTTGTGAGGCACAACTGGTGGGATTTCAGCAGGTCATATCAGATCAATTTGGATTTAGGAGACCAGTTAGATTGCATAGCCATAGATCTTTCCAATGCCTTTGATAGAGTGGAACATGGAATATTATTAAAGAAATTGGAGGGAATAGGTTTGGACGTAAGGGTTATACGTTGGATAATAACATTTCTAAATTCAAGGGTTCAGAAAGTCAAAGTCGGAAATAATGTATCACAGGAAGAGAAAGTTTGGAAGGGAATTGCACAGGGTAGTATAATCTGTCCGTTACTTTTCTTAATATACACAAATGATTTAGGGAACAATATAACATCAAAACATCAAAAATATGATTGTATTGTTTATTGGGAAATAAATAACATTGAGGATTGTTCAGAATTACAAAGGGACCTTGAGAGTATCCAACAATGGGTTGAAGAAAATAATATGAAGGTTAATGGAGGCAAATCAACTGTTACAACATTTACAAACAGGAGCTTTAAAACTGAATTTGAATATACTTTGGATGAGGTAGTTATCCCAAAAGATGGAAAGTCCAAATACTTAAGTGTGAGATTTGAAAGTAATTTGCACTGGAAGGGTCTTGTTGATGACATTGTTGGGAAAGCATACAGATCGTTACATGTCATAATGAGGCTACATAGAGGATGCAACAGAGAATTAAAAGAAATAAGTTACTTAAGTATGGTTTGTCCATTATTGGAATATGCAAACAGTGTTTGGGATCCTCACCAAGAATACCTAATAAAAGAAATAGATAGTGTGCAGAGGAAAGCAGCAAGATTTGTAACAGGGGATTTCACGAGAAAAAGTAGTGTATCAAAAATGTTAGAGGAACTTGGGTGGGAAACATTAAGTAAGAGAAGGGAGAAAACTAGACTTAGAGGATTATATAGAGCCTATACAGGAGAAGAAGCATGGGGAGAAATCCGTGAGAGTCTTCAGTTGAAAAATAATTATATCGGCAGAACTGACCACAAGCATAAAATTAGAAGGAATTTTAGCAGAAGCGATTGGGGTAAATTTTCATTCATTGGAAGGGCGTGAAGGAGTGAAACAGTTTACCAGGGGTAGTGTTTGATCCCTTTCCAAAATCTGTACAGATATTCAAGAAGAGAATAAACAGCAACAGGGAAAATAAATGAAATGTTAGAGGGCATTCGACCAGTGCAGGCTATTGTAAATAAAAAATGTGTGTGAAAAAATTAATTTCATCCCCTGGTCCATGGAGTTTGGACAGCCAAAGTAGGGGACTGCCTGTAGGGGTGAAGTACAGTGGGGACTTCGAGGGCCCTGGGACCGCTACGGTAGCTGTGAAGGCCCTTCAGGAACTCTGAAAAGTGGTGGCAAAAGGGGCTCTGGTTAAGACGCAGCAGGTCATTATGCTACTTAGGTTCCAAAATGGTTTTTAAAAAAAAAAAAAGGTAAATAAATGCAATGTAAATTTTAATCATTCCAGTTGCATAGTATTATTTGAAGTAATTCCACATACTGTATATGAGTTGACTATGATTGTAAGTATAGAAGACATTATAAGTAGAATTTTGTAAACAATATAAATTTATTAAGGATGATCTGTTTGTTTAGTACAAAAAATTGTTAGCATAAATTGTATATTATTGTATTCTAGAAAAATGTTTTTCTCTTGTTAATTTAAAATTTAGTGCTTGACAATAATGTATTTTAGCGTACCGTTTGCCACCGAGGTAGATACCTCATTTGCAAATAAAGAGATTTTGATTTGATTTGCTCTGAATGTTCCCAGTTCCTAGCTTTCAGGCGAACATTCAGTATTACTTTTGAGCTTATGCAGGGCTAATGGAATATGTTTCGAGTGCCTTGTGTTGTGATAAGTTGTACATTCAACATGTTTCGTGTGCTTTTTTTCATTACTATTTAAACGTTAAATTATTCAGTTTATAATCGGTTATATTTCATTAAACATAACTCTTCTTAGCATGGCTAAAAGGCAAAGAAATTATAACTTTAACAGTGAATGGGAGGACCAGTATTGATTTATTGAAAACGAAGGAAAGTCTGTGTGTTTATTGTGTAATGCTATCATGTCTATTCCTAAAAGAGGTAATGTACAGTGACATTTTTTTGACTAATCACAAAAAATTTGACAGTGAATTTCCTGTTAATTCTGAACTAAGGAAACACAAAGTGAAAGACCTAAAATCTAAATTAGCATTGCAACAATGTGCGTTTAAGAAGCCAGTTCTGCAAACGCGTAACGTTTCAATAGCTTCTTACAAAGTTTGTTACGTCTTAGCGAAAAGGAAAAAAACTTCAGTGATGGGGAAGTAGTGAAAGAAGCTATGCTAAATGCTGCTGAATCTCTGTTCGAATCTCACAAAGATAAATCTGAATTGATATCTTCAATCAAAAGACTTCAGTTGTCTCACCAAACTGTCGCTAGGCGGGTTGAACAGATTTCTATTAATATGGATTCTCAATTACATCAGGATTTGAAATAGTGTGAAAATTTTTACTCCAGTTTGATGAAAGTGCTGATATGTCTGACACTCCTGAGTTGTGTGTATTTGCTAGAATGGTTTTTAATGATTTTACAGTAAAGGAAGAATTTGTCAAGCTATTGCCAGTTCATGGACGTACTAGGGGAGAAGACATATTTTATGCTTTTGTTAAATTCACCGAAGAGAGTAACTTACCACTGTCAAAGCTTTTCGCTATAACAACAGATGGGGCACCGTCTGTGACTGGTAGAATTAATGGATTTCTTTCTCTTTGCGCTAAGGAGGAATCATTTCCAAAATTTCTTTCTTATCACTGTATTATTCACCAAGAAGCTTTATGCGCAAAGGTTGTAAAGTTTGATCATGTCATGAAAATTGTAACTCATCTTGTGAATTATATAAGATCGTCATCTACTCGTCATCGATTGTTCAGAAATACTTTAAGGATGTCAGATTCGGAGTACGGTGACGTCATCCTTCATGCAGACGTAAGGTGGCTTAGTAGGGGGAAAACACTCGAACGGTTCTGCTGCCTGTTGGATGAGATACGAGACTTTATGAAATCATCTCCTGGGAAATATTATCACGAACTTGATGATATGTCTTGGCTAATCGAATTAGCATTCTTGGCAGACATCTCCTCAAAATTAAATGAGTTAAATCTCGAATTGTAAGGAAAAGATCATAATATTTCAGCTATGATAAGTATTGTCAATGCATTTGAAAAGAAATTTAAGGTATGGATTGTCCATTTAAATAGAAATTCCCTTTCACGTTTTCCAAATTTGAAATCTATGGCAGATACAGTAGATGGCGGCAAGCGTGATTTTTCATCTCTTGCTAAACATCTTGAAACTCTTGGGTCCGAATTGGGTAGCAGATTTAGCCAGTTTTCAATGCTTGAACCAGTGATCATGTTCATCAATAATCCCTTCGCTTCTGTTGACGTTTATGAGTTTGGAGGGAGGGTGTGTGAAACATTCGAAAATTATAATCCTGAAGAATTAGAAATGAAAATTTTAAACCTTCAGTCAGACCTTTCTTTGAAATCCTCCTACGCAACATGTGGCAATTTCTGGACTCTGGTGGACGGTAAAAAATATCCCATTACCCGCAGTGTTGCTCTGAAGATGCAATCTTGTTTTAGTTCAACCTATCTTTGTGAAGTCGCGTTTCTGACTATGAACATAATAAAAAAACAAATACCGATCCTGCCTGACAGACTCACACCTGGATGATGCGTTAAGAGCAGCCTCTTCCAGTTACACACCAGATTTTCCTCAACTTGCAGTGAGCATGCAGTGCCAGATTTCACTTTAATTATGTGAGTAAATATATTTTCATATAATTTTTAATTCTAGATTTATTATTATTATTATTATTATTATTATTATTATTATTATTATTATTATTATTATATAGTCGTTGTAGTACCGATAACAGTAGTCGAATTAGTGGAATCGTACCTGGCGCCCGCATACCCTTAGTTATCATGTGAATGTGCTCACGTAGAAACGAACGTTGGACAGCCCTGTGTTAGGGACAAGAAAGTTGGTATTTGGAAAGTCCTTTAAAAATACAGTAACATGTACTTTTCTGTTTTCGGAGAAGGCACTTAACAATTGTTGAAAAGAAGCGAAAAATAGTTGAGTTATTTTTTATGAGGATACTTATGTCTTAAAAACTGAAGATGTTACAGATGTGAAAATTGGTATTTGGAATCTCCTTTCAAAATAAAGAAACATGTGTTTTTGTTTTCGGAAAATACAGTTAGATGGGGGTGGAGTTGGTTGAAGGACTATTAAGGGGTTGAATTCCTTTTATGGGGATACTTATGTATATCTGAAAAACTGAAGATGTTACAGATGTGGGAATAGGTATTTAGAATCTCCTTTTTTTTTTTTTTTTGCTAGGGGCTTTACGTCGCACCGACACAGATAGGTCTTATGGCGACGATGGGATAGGAAAGGCCTAGGAGTTGGAAGGAAGCGGCCGTGGCCTTAATTAAGGTACAGCCCCAGCATTTGCCTGGTGTGAAAATGGGAAACCACGGAAAAAGAATCTCCTTTAAAAATAGAGAAAAACGTATTTATTTTTTCGACTTGAGAGAAGACTGTTTCTCACATGTACAGTTCTATGTTGCATGGTCATCTTAGCTCCAAAAGGTAATACCACAAACATGGTTTACAAAGAATTTCTGGGGTAAATGAAACTCAAGTTTTGGGTGAGCTTTTTAGGAATTTTCAGATAATGTCTTAGTAAAATGCCGAGCAATTATAACTTTGACCAAATTATGAAATCCACGCGAGCGAAGCCGCGGCTAATTGCTAGTTTATATATATATAAGAAAACTTAAAAGTCCAGTAATACTGCCTTGAGGAATTCCCCTCTTAATTATTACAGGGTCAGATAAAGCTTCGCCTACTCTAATTCTCTGAGATCTGTTTTCTAGAAATATGGCAACCCATTCAGTCACTCTTTTGTCTAGTCCAATTGCTCTCATTTTTGCCAGTAGTCTGTCATGATCCACCCTATCAAATGCTTTAGACAGGTCAATCGCGATACAGTCCATTTGACCTCCTGAATCCAAGATATCTGCTATATCTTGCTGGAATCCTACAAGTTGAGCTTCAGTGGAATAACCTTTCCTAAAAACGAACTGCCTCCTATCGAACCAGTTACTAATTTCGCAAACATGTCTGATATAATCAGAAAGAATATCTTCCCAAAGCTTACATGCAACGCGGCCTGTAATTTTCAACTGTATGTCTATCATCCTTTCGTTTATACACAGGGTCTACTATAGTAACTCTCCATTCATTTGGTATAGCTCCTTCATGCAAACAATATTCAGATATGGTACTACATCCATAGCATTATAGCATTAAGGACTGCTCCAGTAGGTCCTGCTTTGTGTATTATAAATCTGTATTCAAAAAATTTTTCTTTAAAATTTTTATTTTGAATAAAGTTTATTGGTGCCAATTTTTGTGAGAAATTGATAATTGCCTGTCCCTCCTTCTTCTTCTTCTTCTTCTTCTTCTTCTTCTGCATGGACCTTTCCCGAATACTTGGAGTCAGCACTTTATATTGATTTAGCCCATTTTTACATACAGATACCTTTTGTAACATCAACACTATGTGATGGGTTTTATTCACTATTGCATCCTTCTGTGGTGTTTTATCGTGTGTTGTGTTGTATGTAAATGAATATCTGTATTAAGATGAACACAAGCACCTAGTCCCCGAGCTAGAGAAATAAGATATAATTCCTTACTCCCAGGTACGCATAAAAAGCCGTTTTTTATAGTTTAGTTCAAATAGCTTTAAATATACCTTTGTCCACTAGCAATTACAAAACGTAAATTAATAATATTTGTTACCGTGGTTTGGTGGATTAGCAGAGGTGAAAGAAGGTGCGGGGGTGAACAGGTCTCAGAATACGAAATTAAAGTTAAGATAAAATTTAACAAGGTTATATTTTCTTTGCAAAATCAAGAAATAACAAATAGAACAGGTACTCAGTAGCCGAAACACAAATCGGTTATGTACAATTACAGAGTTACAGAATTTGGGCTCCGAGAGCCAGACACACAATTCTTGAGCTATAAGCCCAACCTTACGATATACAGAATTCAACAAAGGGGCAGAAGACCCCTATCATGCCCAGGAGCACTTGCTCCCAATTACACAGTAAAGCCTCCTCGAGGCGCGCAGAAAACCAAATTTTAGAAAGAGCAACCCGCTCTTAAGTTCAAACCTATCAAAGGCCAGACCAAACTCCACTTTCAAGTTGTCCTCCAAGGACATGAAAACAGGGGTAAAAAAAATACCCAACCTACTGAGGCCTATTCAGTAAAGAAACAGGTCAATTACATGGCCTCTAAAATACCAACTTGAGAGGAGGCGTTCTTGCACTCCTAATCCACTTTATATAAAACCTACTTGGCACTAGGCCGTTACTGCAAGGGCTAATCCCATACTAGAGAGGTGACTTATAGAAGGAGACAATTTACATTACATTAAGGAAGAAACGGTTGAGAAAATAAGTTCACCTCAACACAATATGAGTGGGAGCTCGAGAGGGTTAAGCACTCTCTATCCCAATATGTAGTTTAAAAGATAGAATTGATACTAAGTGTCTTTACATTTTAGGGGAAAAGTTACATGGTAGAAAGGCTTTGGACCTGCCCCGAGAGTTAAACTGCTGAGCTAGCAAGAAAAGAAGTTATTAAACGGCCATTACCTCGTGGCTGAACTGCTGCCCGAAGAAAGAGGCGCTTCCCGCCCCCTGCTACATACTTTACACACTGATAGATGTTACTGAAGTGGCGCGGAGACCCGAAAATCAGCAGTTTATATACCCTCGTGGAAAGTTCGAGGCGTTTCAGGAATGAGAACACCCTCCCACAAGAATTTTATTGGCTAACAGATGAAGAAGAAACACATTATTGGTGGAAAATTAGTTACAGAAATTCCTTATTGGTCAAATTCAAAACTGGCAGAAAGAAAGGGTTAATATTGCCAACTTAAACAATAACTGAAATAAATTTAACAAAGAACAAACTTATGAATTCAAAATTTCTCCAAAAAACACAGTTCTTTCACTTCGCACTAGGGTGCATTATTGTAGTTCTTCAGTAGTGCCATCTGGAAGAGAATGTCCACACTTCTTACTACAGGCAAAACAAAAATACATCGAAAACGACCCAGTTCAGAAACTTCAAAATTTGCAAGTAGTGACATCTTCTGAGAAACTTGAAAATTAAGACAGTAGATAAAGTTCAGACTTCCTCCAGTAGAGGAGTTTCAACTGGCGCAAAGTTTGAATTAGCGGCGTGGGGGTGTACCACCCGGTACAATATTTATAACATTACTTTTAACAGCGGTTACAGTAGAAACACTTAACAAATAAAAAAATTCACTATCCACTAATCTAGGCAAAGATTCCAAAGAAAGGAAGATTTCTTACATTTACTTACAACAAAAAATAAAATTAAAAATTAATTAAATTAAAAATAAAATAAAACTTACAATATAAAAAAAAACACTTTAATATAGCTTTCAAAACAAATAACACTAATTCTAAAATATTTTTCTACACGCACGCACACCAATAACAACAAAAAAAATAATCACATTCATGTATTTGAAATAGTCAAATGTGCATATTGTAACTCCGGCTTCATTGGTCAAATAGGAATGAATTTTCACATATGTTCGAAGAGCATATAAACACCAAAATATAGAACAGATTTTTTTTTTGCATGAATGATCATATGATTGGTTTCAATAGAGTTTAACTTCCATCAATTAAAATTTAGTAATATTTCATAAAGTGTAAAACGGTTTCTTACTGAATATATACAAAAACATTCATATATTACGAGGTGTCCATGTCAGAGATGGCGTGGGCCACCAAGAGAATGAAACGAGGCAAGGCAGCTGGAATTGGCAAGGTCAACATAGAAATAATAGCAGCAGGAGTAGTTGGTCTACAGTGGTTGGATAAACTCTTCAGAGTGATATGGAGAGAAAAGTCTGTTCCAAAAGAGTGGATGAAAGGGGTCATTATACCAATTTTGAAGAAAGGAAACAGGAAGCAATGTGAAAATTACAGAGAAGCGACACTGATGCCTCATACAGCTAATACAGCTTGAAAGAATTTTGGATAGATGAATAAGAGACAGAGTAGAGGGAAAATTGGCAGAATAGCCGTATGGATTCAGAAGAGGCAGGTCCACATTTTACCCAATATATACATTGCGTCAAATGATGGAAAGGTATTGGGAATGTTGAAAGGACATGGTAGTAACATTCCTAGATATTGAAAAGGCATATGGCAGTGTCCCAAGGATTTTGGTATGGAAAACATTGACAGAGGCACAGATTGGGAATGAAACAGGGAAGATGTTAATAACATTGTATCAAAATTCCGACTGCTCTGTTAGAAACAAAGTGGGTCAAACTGAATGGTTCAGAGTAGAAACAGGCTTAAGACAGGGAAGTGTATTGTCTCCCTTACTCTTCATTATCATCTGGATAGAATTCTACATAATATCAAGGACAAGGTGATGGGCGAGCAAGTAAAGTCTATGCTCTTTGCTGATGACATTGTAGTTTGGGGAGATAATGAAGAGGAAGTACAGACACAAGTTGATTTATGGAATGAGGAGATAAGAAATTTTGGAATGAAGATTAGTACTGTTAAAAGTAAGACTTTGATCATGACAAGAGGTAACAGAAATTTCAGGGGAATGATAAAAAAAAAAGGAAATGAACCTCTTAAAGTAGTGAAAACTCTATATATATAAAATAACTTGTCCTGACTGACCGACTGACTGACTGATTCATCATCGCCGAGCCAAAACTACTGTACATAAAGAAATGAAATTTTTGGGATATATTCACATTCAGATGTAGGTGCTCGCTAAGAGAGGGTTTTTGGATATTCCGCCACGAAGGGGGTGAAAAGGGGGGTTGAATGCCTTTAATGAGGCTACTTATATCTCAGAACCTGAAGATTACAGACCTGAAAATTGGTATTTGGGATCTACTTTAAAAATAAAGAAACAGGTATTTTTTCGTTTTTGGAAAATCCAAATAATGGGGGGTGGAAAGGGGGATGAATTTTTAAAATGAGTGTGTCTACATCTTAAAACTTTGAAAGTTTACAGATGTAAAAATTGGTGTTAAGAATCTCCTTTAAAAATAATGGAACACGTATTGTTTTTCTTTCTGTAAATCCCAATAGGAGGGGTGAAAAAGTGTAAATGGGTTGAATGCCTTTGATGAGGATACATATACTGTATCTCAGAAACTGAAGATATTACAGAACTGAAAATTTGTATATGGGATCTCCTTTAAAAATAAAGGAACACATATTTTTTGTTTTTGGAAAATCCAATTAATGGCGGTAAACAGGAGTGACAAATTGGGGTGAATTGTTTGAAAGACTATATCTACAGAACATCTGAGAAACGTAAAATGTTACAGACGTTAAAAGTGGGTATTTGGAATCTCCTGTAAATGTAAAGAAACATAGGTGATTAGTCTTTGGAAATTCCACATAAGGAGAACTAAAAAGGGGTGAAATTTTAAATGAGAATTTCTACAGTATATCTCAAAAAACCTCAACATGTTACAGAAGTGAAAAATAGTATTTCTTATCTCTATTAAAAATAAAGAAACGTGTATTTTTAGTATTTGGAAATACCACTTGGGTGGAGGGGGCAGTAAAAGTGACTTAAAATGGTGTTGAATTCTTTTAATTAGGCTACTGATATCTCAAAAATGAAGATGTTACAGATGTGAAATTTGATATTTGGAATCTGCTTTTAAAGTAAAGAAACGTATTCCCGGAAAATCCAAAGAGGGGGGGGGGGGGGGGAGTGAAAGAACTGAAAAAGTAATTTACTTAATTGTATGAGAATACATACATCTAATAAAAACTAAAGTTGTTACAAACGTGCAAATTGGTATTTCGATCTCCTTTAAAAACAAAGAAAAACGCCTTTTGGGGGGGGGGGGGGGTAAACCACCTTGGGGGCGGGAGTGAAAAGGAGTTGAATTCCTTTCATGAGGACACATAAATCAAAAACTGAAGAAGTTAGAGTCGTGATAATTGGTATTTAGAAGATCCTTTACTATAAAAGAAACAAGTATTATTTGCCGGAAATTTCACTTTTGGCGGGGGGGGGGGGGGGGGTTGAAAGGAAGTGAAAGAATGTGAATTATTTGTATGGGGATACTTATATCTCAAAACTGAAGGTAATAGACGTGAACATTGGTGTTTGGAATCTCCTTTAAACATAAGAAACACGCCTTCTTTTAATTTTGTTTGGAGGGCGGGGTGTAAATAAACTTAACAGCAGTGGGGTGTAAAAGGAGGTGAGACCAATTGATTTTACAGTTCATAATATACTTATAAGGAGCCTCTGTTGCTCTGGCGGCAGCGCGCCAGCCTCTCACAGCTGGGTTCCGTGGTTCAAATCCCGGTCACTCCATGTGACATTCGTGCTGGACAAAATGGAGGCGGGACACATTTTTCTCCATTTACTCCAGTTTTCCCTGTATTTATTCATTCCAGCAACACTGTCCAATATTTCATTTCATTTATCATTCATTGATCATTGCCCCAGAGGAGTGCTTCGGCAGCCGGCACAATTCCTATTGTCGCCGCTAGATGGGGCTTTATTCATTCCATTCCTGACCCTGTCGAATGACTGGAAACAGGCTGTAGATTTTCGATGTACTTATTTTGATCATAAACCGATCATTTTTAATCTTTCCTGGGTTCGTTTTCAACAGCCATCTTTTCCTTCGGAGAACGTTCTTAGATTACAGTAGATTCTCCTGACATTTAATAAAAATTTAAACATATTTGTAATAAACGATAGGAATAAGATTGATCGTCAAATTGTTCACCTCAATAATGCACATATGTCATTTGTATCGCCAGAAATCCCGCACACTTGCCTATGTGCGACAATGGTGCTGGTCACATTGTCAACAATGACAATGCCAGCAGATGTAATTTACCGCCAAGTAGCGGTCTTGCATCTTGCTGTGGGGTCCAGAACATATAATAATAATAATAATAATAATAATAATAATAATAATAATAATAATAATAATAATAATAATGTTCTGGACCGTCGTCAGATGTGCGGACCGCGCTGGAAAGGGGTCCTGGACGGGTAATGACTAAGAATGCAGTCCGGCCGCGGGTTCAGTACCGCCAAGGCACCCAAGACGACACCACGCCGAATCTGCTGAAGGATTTGATCCATATTAAAAATGCTTATAGGGAAAGATGGCAAAGATATATGGATCCAACTGACCAGGTGGAATACCTGGACCTAACCCGGGAAGTACGAAATCGATTGCTGGAAAGTAAGATTGAAAAATGTGAGGAAACTTGCCGTAATCTATTAGAAAATGAGTCAGATCTTGAATTTTGGCGGATTCTCTCAGAAAACGAGTCAGATCGCGAATTTCGGCGGATTTTATATAAAACAATAAGTAACTTATTCAATTATAAATTTCAGTATAATACCCTAGCGAAGCACGGGTATCTTGATAGTTTCTCTATATAAAAGAATGTGTCTTGACTGACTGACTGATTCATCATCGCTGAGCCAAAACTACTGGACATAATGAAATGAAATTTCGGAGATACATTCATATTAAAATGTAGGTGCTCGCTAAGGGAGGATTTTTTGATATTCCATCGCTAAGGGAGTTAAAAGTGAGGTGAAATTTTAAAATTACTGTAGCTATATCTCAAAACTGTAAAAGTTTACAGATGTAAAAATTGGCATTTAGAATCATCTTTAGAAATAAATAAACATCTATTGTTTTCAGAAAATCCCAATAGGAGGGGTGAAAAAGTGGTTGAATGTCTTTAATGAGGATACTTATATCTCAGAAACTGAAGATAGTACAGACCTGAAATTTCGTATATGGGATCTCCTTTAAAAATAACAAAATATGTATTCTGTTTTTGAAAATCCAAATAGGGGGGGGGGGTTGAAAAGGGGCATGGATTTTTAAAATGAGTGTATCTATACCTCAAAACTTTAAAAATATACAGATGTAAAAATCAGTATTTAGAATCTTCTTTAAAATAAAGAAACACATATTGTTTCTTTTTGGAAAATCCCAATAGGAGGGGTGAAAAGGGGTGAAAAAGTTGTTGAATGTCTTTAATGAGGATACTTACATCTCAGAAACTGAAGATAGTACAGACCTGAAAATTGGTATTTGGAATTTCCTTTAAATATGAAGAAATGTATATATTTTGTTTTTGGTAAATCCAAATAGTGGGGGGTGAAAAGGGGCTGAATTTTTAAAGTGAATGTATCTATATCTCATATCTTTAAAAGTTTACAGATGTAAATATTGATATTTAGAATATCCTTTAAAAATAAAGAAACAAGTATTTTTTTAAATTTTTGAACATCCCAGTAGCAGGGGTGAAAAAGTGTGAATAATGGGTTGAATGCCTTTAATGAGGATACTTATATCTCAGAAACTGAAGATAGTACAGACCTGAAAATTGGTATATGGAATCTCCTTTAAACATAAAGAAACACTTTTTTTTTTTTTTTTTTCTTTTGAATCCAATTAATGGGGGTGACAAATTGGGGTTAATTTTTAGAAAGACTATCTCTACAGTATATCTCAGAAACGTAAAATGTTAGACATAAAAACTGGTATTTGGAATCTCCTGTAAAAGTAAAGAAACATAGGTCATTTGTTTTTAGAAACTTCACTTGAGGGAAACTAAAGAGGGGGTGATATTTTAAAATGTGAATTTCTACAGTATATGTCAAAAACTGAACGTGTTACAGAAGTGAGAAATGGTATTTTTTATCTCTATTAAAATAAAGAAACATGCATTTTTAGTTTCGAAAAAGCCGCTTGGGTGTGGGGCGGGGTTGGGGGTAAAAGTTACTGAAAATGGGGTTGAATTCTTTTAATTAGGATACTGATATCTCAAAACTGAAGATGTTACAGACATGAAATTTGGTATTTGGATTCTGCTTTAAAAGTAAAAAAAACATATTCTCGGCAAATACAATGAAGGGGGGAGGTGAAATAATTGAAAAATGAATTGAATTAATTGTATGAGGATACTTACATCTAACAAAAACTAATGTTGTTACGGACGTGAAAATTGGTATTTGGATCTCCTTTAAAAACAAAGAAAAAGTGTCTTGGTGGGTGGGGGTGGGGGGGTGGGGGGAGGAAATCATCTTGGGGGACGGGAGTGAAAAGTAGTTGAATTCCTTTCATGAGGACACATATCTCAAAAACTGAAGATGTTAGAGTCTTGATAATTGACATTTAGAAGATCCTTTACTATTAATGAAACAAGTATTTTTTGCCAGAAAATTCACTTAAAGGGGGAAGTGTGAAAGGAAGTGAAAAAAAAGTTAAATAGGTTTATGGGGATACTTACATCTTAAAACTGAAGGTAACAGACATGAACATTGGTATTTCGATTCTCCTTTAAACATAAAGAAATACGCGTTCTTTTTCTTTGGGGGTGAGGCGGGTAAATCAATTTAATGGCGGTGGGGTGGTGAAAAAGGAGGTGAGACCAATTAATTTTACTGTTCATAATGTACTTAAAAGGAGCCTCTGTGGCTCAGGCGGCAGCGGGCCGGCCTCTCATCGCTGGGTTCCGTGGTTCAAATCTCGGTGACTTCATGTGAGATTTGTGCTGGATGAAAGCAGAGGCGGGACAGGTTTTTTCTCCGGGTACTCCGGTTTTTCCTGTCATCATTCATTCCGGCAACACTCTCCAATATCATTTCATTTCATTTGTCATTCATTAATCATTGCCCCAGAGGAGTGCGGCAGGCTTCGGCAGCTGGCATAATTCCTCTCCTTGCTGCTAGATGGGGGCTTTATTAATTTTATTCCTGTCCCAGTCGAATGACTGGAAACAGGCTGTGGATTTTCAATGTACTTATTCTGATCATAAACCGATCATTTGTTATCTTTCCTGGGTTCGTTTTCAAGAGCCATCTTTTCCTTTGGAGAACGTTCTTAGATTACAGTAGATTCCCCTGGCATATAAATAAAAATTTAACCACATTTGAAATAAACGATAGGATTGAGATTGACCGTGCAATTGTTCACCTCTATAGTAAGGTCAATAATGCACGTAAGTATATCATTCGTATCGCCAGAAATCCTGCACTCTTGCCTATGCGCAACAATGGTGCTGGTCATATTATCAGCAATGACAGTGGCAGCAGATGTAATTTACCGCCAAGTAGCGGTCTTTCATCTTGCTGTGGGGTTCAGAACAATAGTAGTACCGGGCGAGTTGGCCGTGCGCGTAGAGGCACGCGGCTGTGAGTTTGCATCCGGGAGATAGTAGGTTCGAATCCCACTATCGGCAGCCCTGAAGATAGTTTTCTGTGGTTTTCCATTTTCACACCAGGCAAATGCTGGGGCTGTACCTTAATTAAGGCCATGGCCGCTTCCTTCCAAATCCTAGGCCTTTCCTATCCCATCGTCGCCGTAAGACCTATCTGTGTCGGTGCGACGTAAAGCCCCTAGCAAAAAAAGAAAAAAACAGTAGTAGTAGTAGTAGTAGTAGTAGTAGTAGTAGTAATAAAGTTTTGGACCCTCGTCAAAATGTTTGGACCTTGCTGGAAACGTGTCCTGGGTGGGTAATGACTACGAATGCAGTCCGGCCGCGGATTGAGTACCGCCAAGGCACCCAAGACGATACCACGCCGGATCTCCTCAAGGATTTGATCCATATTAAATTGCCTATAGGAAAATGTGGCAAAGATTTAGGGACCCAACTGACCGGGCGGTCTACCTGGACCTAGCCCGGGAACTACGAAATCAATTGCCGGAAAGAAAGATTGAAAAATGGGAGGAACTATGATGCAATCTCCCAGAAAACTAGTCAGATCGCGAATTTTGGCGGATTCTCTTAGAAAACGAGTCAGATCGTGAATTTCGGCAGATTATATATAAAACGTTAGGCATTCAATTATATATTTCGGTATAATGCTGTAGCAAAGCACGGGTATCTTGCTAGTTTTTAATATTTGGGCAGCGTGATATCACAAGATGGAAATTTAGATGGAGAAATTTATTTAAGAATACAGCAGTCTGCAATTTTCTACCAGTGTGTAAGAGACATTGTATGGAACAAATATGTGCCAATGAAGTGCAAGAAGGTTTTATACTTGTCCTTTTATAAACCTATACTGACCTATGCTTCAGCAGCCTGGACGTTAACTAAGCGGAACCAAAGTTAGATACATCCAGCTGAAATTAGGTTCTTGAGGAGTATACAGGGAAAGACAGGACGAGATAGAATATGAAATGAGGAAATAAGGAGAAACGTGGGAGTGTGTAATCTTCAAGAAGAGATTGATGTAGCAATGCTAAAATGGTTAGGACACATGAAAATGCGAGGAGGGAGAATACCAAAGGAAACATTCATGGATACAGAGACTGGAAAGAGGGCTAGGGGACGTCCTAGAATGAGACGGAGGAGCTCTGTTGTGGACTGTATTGCAGATAGAGTAGTTTGATAGCAATAAACTACTAGAAGAGGAATGGTGGAAAGATTGGGTAAGGTGGAGGGCTTTGGTACACTACCCTACCCAGAGAGAATCTGGAAAAGGGAATGGATGAAGAAGGTGATATTACTAGATCAAAGAAATAATCCTAGTAGTAATTTAAATTAAATTCCTGAATGACTAATATCATTCTTGAAGAAATCCTAAAAAAAAAGACAACTACCAGTGGGTTGTTGTTGTTGTTGTTGTTGTTGTTGTTGTTGTTGTTGTTGTTGTTGTTGTTGTTGTTGTTGTTGTTGTTGTTGTTGTTGTTGTTGTTGTTGTTGTTGTTGTTGTTGTTGTTGTTGTTGTTTGAGTCATCAGTCCATAGACTGGTTTGATGCAGCACTCCTTGCCACCCTATCCTGTGCTAACCTTTACATTTCTACATAACTAACTATTGCATCCTATATCTGCTCTGATCTGCTTGTCATATTCATACCTTGGTCTACCCCTACTGTTCTTACCGCCTACACTTCCTTCAAAAACCAACTGAACAAGTCCTGGGTGTCTTAAGATGTGTCCTGTCATTCTATTTCTTCTTCTTGTCAAATTTAACCAAATCGATCTCCTTTCACTAATTCGATTCAGTATCTCTTCTTTCGTGATTTGATCTATCCATCTCACCTTCAGCATTCTTCTGTAACACCACATTTCAAAAGCTTCTATTCTCTTTCTTTCTGAGCTAGTGATCGTCAATGTTTCACTTTCATACAGTGCCATGCTCCGGATGAAAGTCTTCAGAAACATCTTTCTGATTCCTATATCAGTGTTTGAAGTGAGCAAATTTCTTTTCTTAAGAAAGCTATTCCTTGCTTGTGCTAGTCTGCATTTTATGTCCTCCTTACTTCTGCTGCCGTTAGTTATTTTACTACCCGAGTAACAATATTCATCTACTTCCTTTAAGAATTCATTTCCTAATCTATGTATTTCCTGCATCACTTGCCTACATACCGAGCTCGATAGCTGCAGTCGCTTAAGTGCGGCCAGTATCCAGTATTCGGGAGATAGTACGTTCGAACCCCACTGTCGGCAGCCCTGAAAATGGTTTTCCGTGGTTTCCCCATTTTCACATCAGGCAAATGCTGGGGCTGTTCCTTAATTAAGGCCACGGCCGCTTCCTTCCCACTCCTAGCCCTTCCCTGTCCCATCGTCACCATAAGACCTCTCTGTGTCGGTGCGACGTAAAGCAACTAGCAAAAACAAGAAAAACCAAAAAAAACTTGCCTTCATTCGACTGCACTCCATTACTTTTGTTTTGAACCTATTTATTTTCATCTTGTACTCCTTACCCAAGACTTCGTCCATACAATTCAGTAGCTTGTCGAGGTCTTCTGCAGTCTCAGATAAAATAACAATATCATCGGCAAATCACAAGGTTTTGATTTCCTCTCCTTTGATTGTGATTCCCTTTCCAAATTTTTCTTTGATTTCCTCTACTGCCTGTTCTATATAAACATTGAAAAGGAGAGGGGACAAACTGCAGCCTTGCTTCACTCTTTTCTGGATTGCTGCTTCTTTTTCAAAGCCCTCGATTCTTATCATTGCAGGCTGATTTTTATACAGATTGTAGATAATTCTTCGTTCTCGGTATCTGGTCCCAGTGGGTATAATGCTCAAAATGCATGGTTCCTCTTACTTCTTCCTTCGTACACACTTGCTTAGCAGTCAGTCAACCTTTGGCAGGCCAGACATGTAGCATGTTTTAACAACGTCTCTCTTCATTGTTGATTTACAACATTACCAATAAAATAGTAGTACAATCTGTTCCAACAACATGTGGCAGTTTTAATAGTGATTAGATGAGAGATCCTTGAATATGCTTATTTAAAATGGAACTATTTCACACCCAGTATCGACTTATATCAAGAGAGAGCCAGTAATCCATTAACATCTAAGAACTTCATGGATTTCTGCAAATGCTATTTTAGGTTGACAAATTAATTTTGAGAAGATTTACACAACAAAATGTTTTGTACAGCATTCTAGTCTATCACTACTATAATTCATGAAATCAAACGCACTTTACAAAAACAATGTATAGATTTTAAATGTTACTGTAATTTTTTGATGCTCCAATTCTGTAACTTGTAAACAATAGGTTAACTGTATATTTTATATTACTTATTTATGGCAAAGTGCGAAAATATTCGTCTTGAATGATTCCTGAATACAAAACACACGCGCACACATTTCTGAAGAGCACGCAGGCAGGAAAAAGTAAAGTGAAACCTTAAGAGTTCTTCTGAGAAGAGTTCATCATTTTTTCTATGTTCCGACTAACTAATGAAGTCTCCCTTGAGTTCCTGATAAACATACACAACAGGAAATTCTCCTTCACTCTCAACAATAGCTATAAAGACCAACGGTAAATTTCATTTTAAATATTGTGCTGAGACGTGAAAGCATGATCTTGAATATAATATAACTCCTTCATTTAACCCAATTTTTTTACACAAGGTGTTACATTAAACAATACACATCTTACGGGGAGATAAAAACAGGGACGAATGTAGAAACAAATGCATCGTTGAGAAAGCAAAAATTATACATATTAAAAATAAGCTTAACCACACAACTTGCAGTGCGAAAATATCTGCCTTGAGTGATTCCTGAATACAAGACGCACGCGCACACATTTCTAAAGAGCCAGCAGGCAGGAAAAAGGTGAAACCTTAAGAGTTCTTCTTAGAAGAGTTCATCATTCTTTCTATGTTCCGACTAACTAGTGAAGTCTCCCTTGAGTTCCTGATAAACATACACAACAGGAAATTCTCCTTAACTCTCAACAATAGCTATAAAAGACCAACGGTAAATTGTATTTTAAATACTGTGCAGAGATGTGAAAGCATGATCTTGAACATGATATAACTTCTTCATTTAACCACATTTAAAAGTCTCTCTGTATATTACATAGCTTCATTAACACACCATTCAGTAGATGCACAAAATAATCTTGTAATCTTCACAGGTCCGGTATTCAGCTCGACAAGAATATAAAATAGGTATTAAGGAATACGTTGTTGAGAGTTTGGAGGATGACTGTGCCAGTATTTGTGGTGTATTGTTGCAGCGTTACGTGTAGGGTGGGGGCAGGAGAATTTCCTGTTGTGTATGTTTATCAGGAACTCAAGGGAGACTTCACTAGTTAGTCGGAACATAGAAAGAATGATGAACTCTTCTAAGAAGAACTCTTAAGGTTTCACCTTTTCCTGCCTGCTGGCTCTTTAGAAATGTGTGCGCGTGCGTCTTGTATTCAGGAATCACTCAAGGCAGATATTTTTGCACTGCAAGTTGTGTGGTTAAGCTTATTTTTAATATGTATAATTTTTGCTTTCTCAACGATGCATTTGTTTCTACATTCGTCCCTGTTTTTATCTCCCCGTAAGATGTGTATTGTTTAATGTAACACCTTGTGTAAAAAAATTGGGTTAAATGAAGGAGTTATATTATATTCAAGATCATGCTTTCACGTCTCTGCACAATATTTAAAATGAAATTTACCGTTGGTCTGTATAGCTATTGTTGAGAGTGAAGGAGAATTTCCTGTTGTGTATGTTTATCAGGAACTCAAGGGAGACTTCATTAGTTAGTCGGAACATAGAAAAAAATGATGAACTCTTCTCAGAAGAACTCTTAAGGTTTCACTTTACTTTTTCCTGCCTGCGTGCTCTTCAGAAATGTGTGCGCGTGTGTTTTGTATTCAGGAATCATTCAAGACGAATATTTTCGCACTACAAGATGTGTGGTTAAGGTTATTTTTAATATGTATAACTTTCCCTGTTTTCATCTCCTTGTAAGATGTGTATTGTTTAATTTCCTGTTGTGTATGTTTATCAGGAACTCAAGGGAGACTTCATTAGTTAGTCAGATCATAGAAAGAATGATGAACTCTTCTCAGAAGAACTCTTAAGGTTTCACCTTATTTTTTCCCCGCCTGCTGGCTCTTTAGAAGTGTGTGCGCGTGCATTTTGTATTCAGGAATCATTCAAGGCAAATATTTTCGCACTGCAAGTTGTGTGGTTAAGCTTATTTTTAATATGTATAACTTTGCTTTCTCAACGATGCATGTGTTTCTACATTCTTCCCTGTTTTTATCTCCTCGTAAGATGTGTATTATTTAATGTAACACCTTGTGTAAAAAACTGGGTTATATGAAGGAGTTATATCATGTTCAAAATCATGCTTTCACGTCTCTGCACAATATTTAAAATGAAATTTTACCGTTGGTCTTTATAACTATTGTTGAGAGTGAAGGAGAATTTCCTGTTTTGTATGTTTATCAGGAACTCAAGGGAGACTTCATTAGTTAGTCAGAACATAGAAAAATGAGAACTCTTAAGGTTTCACTTTACTTTGTCCTGCCTGCTGGCTCTTCAGAAATGTGTGCACGTGTGTTTTATATTCAGAAATCATTCAAGAAGAACACTTTCGCACTGCAAGATGTGTGGTTAAAGTTATTTTTTTAATATGTATAACTTTTGTTTTCTCAACGATTCATTTGTTTCTATACTTGTCCCTGTTTTTATCTCCTTGTAATATGTGTATTGTTTAATGTAACGCCTTGTGTAATATAAATGCCTAAATGCTTGCCTATTCCCACATTTTGGCTGATGATGACGCAAATCAGCGTTGAAACTAGTTCCAAGTACAAATACATGTTATAAATAAACTATAACATTTTTGTATTGAAAAGGTGGACCATTTTAAGTTTTCCTATCATCCTTTCTCAGTTCAATACGGACAAAAATGAAATTCCTAGGTTTAAATAATTAAAGATTCTCGTAAAGTTATTGTTATTTATATTGAAAAGAGAGAGTAGTTCAGGAATTTTCTCGATTATTGGACTTTTAATTTCTGAAGTATCATTTAAATTTTGATTTCCGTTAAAATGCTGTCCGATATAGGAGAATTTACCAGTTTATTGTGCATGTTTTGCCATATGATATTGCATGAATGCATGCATATTTTGAGATTTGATAGTGCATGGAAATCTGGGCTCTAGCCTCATTACTAACCAACAGCATCTAGCATGAGAGCGACTGCTGCTTACTGGTAACAGTGATTTCCAGAGGCAGCGCCAATAGAAATCATGATTCCACACATCGCTAAAGGAGCGCTTTCACATAATGCGTTAACATTGGATTGTGATTACATAAAAACGTAAGTTAACATTTGAAACAAGTTTAGAAAAAGTATCTTATGATAAATTTTCATTACAATGGGATGTGCGATCGTAATTTATGTGAAATATATTCCTTAAAGGCAGACCTTTCGGTATGTCGGGTTCGTTAGAAGGGCGTTGAAATATTATGATGCTTGTGGTTTAAAGGGGCCTAACATCTAGATCATCGGCCCTGGCATTTAAATAAAATTGAGTTCTAAACCCAATAAACTAGTCGTAACACGGGACCAGTTGTCTGTCACTTCCCTCTCCTTCCCTGCTCTTTCACTATCTCTCAGTATCGTCAATACCCAACCGCTGCTTGCCAGTGTTAGTTCCAATGTCAACGTATCGTGATCAAAACAACACATAGGACGGGATTGACTAGTGTGAGAAAGGGGAGTATTTGATATTCCCCTTCACCTGATTTTTTTTTTTTTTTTTTTTTTCTTCATCTTTCTTTCTTCCCTTCTGTTAGTATACATATTTATATTCTCCTTTTTCTAGACTTCTCCATTCAACACAGAATGAACTTGTAAATACCATTTTAGACAGCACACCAGCATTTCCACATTGATGTTCATTAATCAGAAGCTGTCTATACAAGTTCAAGGACCATTTTAAGAAATGAGTTTTCCCAAAAATAACACTTCAACTTTTTTAAATCAACGAGAGTAGTTTTAACAATTGGATCATGCAGTCGAGTAAGGAATTAAGTCAGATTTTGCTACTTTTCAGGAGAGCAAAAACTGATTTTCTTAGACACGCTTCAATGAATAGTTCCCATTATTTTATATAATACTAGCAAGATACCCGTGCTTCGCTACGGTATTATACTGAAATATATAATTGAATGCTTATTGTTTTATATACAATCCGCCGAAATTCGCGATCTGACTGGTTATCTGAGAGAATCCGCCAAAATTCGCGATCTGACTCGTTTTCTAATAGATTACGGCAAGGTTCCTCCCATTTTTCAATCTTTCTTTCCAGCAATCGATTTCGTACTTCCCGGGCTACGTCCAGGTATTCCACCCGGTCAGTTGGGTCCCTAAATCATTGCCATCTTTTCCTATAAGAATTTTTAATATGGATCAAATCCTTGAGGAAATCCGGCGTGGTGTCCTCTTGGGTGCCTTGGCGGTACTGAACCTGCGGCTGGACTGCATTCTTAGTCATTACCCGTCCAGGACCCGTTTCCAGCACGGTCTGCACATCTGACGACGGTCCAGATCATCATCATTATTATTATTATTATAGATGTTCTGGACCCCATAGCAAGATGCAAGACCGCTACTTCGCGGTAAATTACATCTGCTGCCACTGTCATTGTTAACAGTGTGACCAGCACCATTGTCGCGCGTAGCCAAGTGTACGGGATTTCTGGTGATACGAATGACATATTCCGTGCATTGTTGACCTTATTATAGAGGTGAAAAATTGGAAAATTCCTATCGTTTATTTCAAAGGTGTTTAAATTTTTATTTATATGCCAGGAGAATGTACTGTAATCTAAGAACGTTCTCCGAAGAAAAAGATGGCTCTTGAAAAAGAACCCAGGAAAGATAAAAAATGATCGGTTTATGATCAGAATAAGTACATCGGAAATCTACAACCTGTTTCCAGTCATTCGACAGGGTCAGGAATGGAATGAATAAAGCCCCCATCTGGCGGCGGCAATAGGAATTGTGCCGGCTTCCGAAGCCTATCGCACTCCTCTGGGGCAGTGGATAATGGATGACAAATGAAATGAAATGATATTGGACACTGTTGCTGGAATGAATGATGACAGGGAAAACCGGAGTATCCGGAGAAAACCCTGTCCCGCCTCCGTTTTGTCCAGCACGAATGTATCGTGGAGTGACCGGGATTTGAACCAAATAACCCAGCTGTGAGAGGCAGGCGAGCTGCCACCTGAGCAACGGAGGCTCCTTATAAGTACATTATGAACAGTAAAATCAACTATTCTCACCTCCTTTTACACCCCACCGCCGTTAAGTTTATTTACCCCCCCCCCCACTCACAAAAAAATAACAGAAAGGCATGTTTCTTTATGTTTAAAGGAGATTCCAAACACCAACGTTCACGTCTGTTACCTTCAGTTTTGAGATATAAGTATCCCCATAAAAATAATTCACTTTTTTCACTTCCTTTCACACTCCTCCCCCCCTCCAACTGAATTTTCTGGCAAAAACCTTGTTTCTTTAATAGTAAAGGATCTTCTAAATACCAATTATCATGACTCTAACTTCTTCAGTTTTTGATTTGTGTGACCTCGTGAAAGGAATTCAACTCCTTTTCAATCACGCCCCCCAAGATGATTTTCCCCCCCCCCTCCCAAAAAACGCGTTTTTCTTTGTTTCTAAAGGAGATCCAAATACCAATTTTCACGTCTGTAACAACTTTAGTTTTTATTAGACGTAAGTATTCTCATTCAATTAAGTCAATTAATTTTTCAATTCTTTCACCTCCCCCCACCCCCACTTAATTGGATTTTTCGAGAATACGTGTTTCTTTACTTTAAAGCAGAATTCAAATATCAAATTTCACTTCTGTAACATCTTCATTTTTGAGATATCAGTAGCTTAATTAAAATAATTCAACACCATTTTCAGTCACTTTACCCCCCCCCCTCCAGCCAAGTGGTATTTCGGTAAACTAAAAATACACGTTTCTTGACTTTTAATAGAGATAAAAAGTACCATTTTTCACTTCTGTAACATGTTAAGTTTTTGAGATATACTGTAGAAATGCTCATTTTAAAATTTTGCCCCGTTTTTAGTTCCCCTTAAATGGAGTTTCCAAAAACAAATCACCTATGTTTCTTTACATTTACAGAAGATTCCAAATACCACTTTTTATGTCTGTAACATTTTACGTTTCTCAGGTATTCTGTAAATATCGTATTTCAAAAATTTCACCCCAATTTGTCACTCCTGTTTAACCACAAGTAATTGAATTTTCCAAAAACAAAAAATTACATGTTACTTTATTTTTAAAGGAGATCCCATTTACAAATGTTCAATTCTGTAATATCTTCAGTTTCTGAGATATATGTATCCTCATTAATGGCATTCAACCCATTATTCACCCTTTTACACCCCTCCTATTGGGATTTTCCAAAAACAAAAAATACATGTTTCTTTATTTTTAAAGGAGGTTTAAAATACCAATTTTTACATCTGTAAACTTTTCAAATTTTAAGATGTAGATACACTCATTTTAAAAATTCCCCCCCCCCCTTTTCACCCCCCATATTTGGATTTTCCTAAAACGAAAAAATAGCTGTTTCTTTATTTTAAAAGTAGATCCCAAATACCAATTTTCAGGTCTGTACTTCAGGTTCTGAAATAAAAGTAGCCTCATTAAAGGCATTCAACCCATTTTTCACCCTTTTCCACCCTTATTACAGTATAAGGATTTTCCGAAAACAAAAAAGTACGTGTATCTTTATTTCTGAGGGAGATTCTAAATACCAATTTTCACATCTATAATCTTTAAAAATTTTGAGATATAGATACACTCATTTTAAAAATTCACCCCCTTTTCACCCACCCATTAATTGGATTTTCCAAAAACAAAAAAAAATATGTGTTTCTTTATTTTTAAAGGAGATCCCAAACACCAATTTTCATGTCTGTAATATCTTAAGTTTCTGAGATATAAGTATCCTCTTGAAAAGCATTCAACCCGTTTTTCCCCCGTTTTCACCCCTCCTAATGGGATTTTCCGAAAACGAAAAATACGTGTTTCTTTATTTTTAATGAAGATTCTGAATACCAATTTTTACATCTGTAAACTTTCAAAGTTTTGAGATATAGATAAACTCATTTTAAAAATTCACCTCGCTTTTCACCCTCCCATTAATTGGATTTTCCAAAAATAAAAAATACAAGTTTCTTTATATTTAAAAGAGATCAAAAGTACAAATTTTCAGGTCTGTAATATGTTCAGTTTCTCAGATATAAGTACCGGTATCCTGATTAAAAGGCATTCAACCCCTTTATCACCCTTTTTCACCCCTCCTATTTGGATTTTCTGAAAACAAAAAAAAATATGCGTTTCCTTATTTTTAAAGACGATTCTAAATACTAATTTTTACATCTGTAAACTATTAATTTTTGAGATATAGACACAATCATTTTAAAATTTTACCCCCCTTTTCACCCCCTTAGCGATGGAATATCCAAAAATCCTCTCTTAGCGAGCACCTATATCTTAATATGAATGTATCCCCAAAATTTCATTTCATTATGTCCAGTAGTTTTGGCTCGGCGTTGATGAATCAGTCAGTCAGTCAGGACAAGTTATTTTATATATATAGACTAGCAAGATACCCGTGCTTCGCTACGGTATTATACTGATTTTAGAATATCATTTCGACTCAAATTACACATGGAGTCAAATCATAGTTGTTTTTAAATAATTGCATTGGAGATCACAATTATCAACCAAATTCTCAATATCGGAAGTTACTGTGTTCCAGAAATCAATTGATTTTTAGAAAAAATGGCTCCTATATTTTAACCTTCAGTTTAATTTTATGACTCAAATTTAAAGCCATACTACAGTTGATTCAATCAACCACAGCATTGTAAAAACAATTTTAGCCAAATTTTCAAATTGTAGTTACTATGTTTTGGACGTCCATGTATTTTAGAATTAAGGGTTACTCCAGTTCAACATTGTAATTGTGAAAACAATTTTAACCAAATTTTTAAATTGCAGTTGCTATGTTTTGGACGTCAATGTATTTTAGAATTAAGGGTTACTTCAATTCAACATTGTAATTCTTATTGTCATACTTTTAATGTGTACATATTCCTATGTTTTTTACATATTATTACTAAACATGGATTTATACTCGAGCAAAAACATTTGTAAAAACAATTCAAGTATGACAGGTCTTAACCTTGAGACAATTATGTAGGCTGAAGATGCTTGTAAATAAAGTGAAACATGTCCCTGTAAATTTGTGTTGTAGTATTATGAACTAGCAACACAAAACCAATTTGTATTGAATAGGTGGATTAATATAATCACTATATTGTAAGCAAGTCCACAATAGTCGATAACGCATTATTTGATATGATTGGTACTTTTAACTGTGTGATGTCTTAGGTGTCGACAGGCTCTTTTCCGCAAATTGTCTCACTGGGTGTGACAGGCGGCCCATCGAGTACGATGAGGAGTTAATGTGTGGTGTGGAATTTTAGGCGATCGCCTGATTAGACCTTATTTCTTTGGGCCCACGCTACCTGCACTTTCTGCGTCAGGAACTCCCACTGCTGCTGGAGGATGTGCCCTTATACGATCGTTTGACGATGTAATTGCAACAGGATGGAGCTCCGCCACATTCGACTTTACCCGTTTGTAAGCATCTGAACGAGGAACTGCCAGGGAAATCTATAGGGCAAGGAGGCCCAGTTCCTTGGGCCACCAGATCACCGGATTTAACGCCATTAGGCCCAGTTTCTTCAACAAATGTTAAGTGTTAACTCTGCTGTTAAGGATACTTAACACATAATTTAACAAAATGGTCGTCTCATCAAGAATTGTTAACTCTAACAAATTGTTAATACTTGTGTTAAATTAACCTGGCAGCAGACCTGTGTTAAACCTCTTAACAGATGCTAAAATTTCAAACTGGAGGCATGTAGAAGACGTAAGTTTGAAGCTTTAATGCTGTATGAAGACTATTTATAAATTGAAGAAGGAAAAGGATGACCCATACTAAGAAATATAGACTTTTTAGAGTTGTCAGAAGAAAGATTTGTAATTACCAAAGCCATAATGAACAAGGTACTAGACGATATTGAAAATGGGTTAGAGTTTCCAACAGATTGAAACTAATCAGTCTCTCCAGTGCAGCAGTTGCTTATAGATTTTGCAAGGAGGGGTCAGACCCTGCGTCCAATCGATTTCAACAAGTTTAATATATCTGTTGGGGGGAAACTCAACAGTAACTCGTGTATAAGGGTTTAGGTCAATACGTATTCGTTTCCGAAAAAAATGAAGACAAATGTCATGAGGCAGGATCCGCTATGGACCACGTGGAGATGATAGAACACTAATATATGAACACATTTTATTTAAACTTGTCAGGTCCGTAACCTAATAATTTCCGAAGAATTTATGAATCCCCCGATTCTAATGTGACGCGTATATACTTGAAGAGTTGCAGTCCAGACAAATGGAGCAGTGGCTGAGTGGTCATCGTACTTGTCTGCGAACCGCGACTACGTGAGTTCAAGTCCCGCCGTAGCCATACTTTTTTATAGAAATTAAATTATTATTTCAGGGAATGTGAAGGTAAAAATGCAAATAAAAATAATAATCAAATTGCAGTGGAACTTTTTTCTACCTCAAATTAATATATAAAGAGTAAGAGATCCAGCAGTTCCTGTGAGAACATTAGGCCTACCTATATTAATTTCAAGTAGAAAATAAAGTGTACTGCATTTTGCATAATATTTTTGTTCCAATTTTAAAATAACGTTCCCTCAGATATTAATTTATTTTATAAAACAATTATAGCTGCGACGCGACTCGAACTCACATGTACGAAGTTCGCAGACAAGTACGGTGACCATTACACCACCACTGCGTTTGACTGTGATGTATCTTCCAAGTATATGTGCCTTGCATTGGAATCAGGGATTCATCCATGGCTATCAACTATATGAGCTGAGAAATTACAAGAATTCTCAGGGCCTGTCACCTCTTGGCTATCATCTACTGTCAGCTGAGGAACGAGAATTCTCAGAGCCTAACTTCTCTTGGCTTTCACCCACTGTTTCCTGAGAAGATCCTAAAGCGGAAAATTTTCAACAACACGTCCTTGCCTGAGAATTCTTGTCATTTTTTTTGTTTTTTGTTTTTTAAAAACAATTGTTATTTGACTTATTATGTTGAATACATTACGCATATTAAGACTTCAAGCTTTAGATACTATTGAGATTCAACAGGATTTATGACTCAAATTTTAATGTATTCAACATAAGTCAACTAACAATTGTTTTTAAAAAGCAAAAAACTTGAGAATTATAGCCAAATCCCATTACTGTGAGGATATTACTGTGTTTTGGATGTCAGTGTTATTAGAATCAATGTCTATCCCAATTTTAGCACTGTCATTTTAAATTGTTAAACTGTCCATAGTGTTTACAAATGCCTATGTTCATGTATTTTACCGCTTAGTTTTTAGAATCATAATTAAGTACAAATTAGTTATAAGCAAATTAACAATGACAGGTCTTAACCTTGAGACAAGTTGCAAAGGCTGAGGATGCTCGGAAACAGAGTGAAACATGTCCCTTTTAATGTAATGTTGTAGTAAAATGAATTTCTAACAGCACAAAATCAATTGTATTGAATAGGTGGAATAGAAAAATAAAAAATAAAAATTTGTATGCAGTTATTTCACCATATTCCACACATGTTTGATTGGTGACAAGTCCAGTGATCGGGCTAGCCTGGGCAACAGTCTGACATCCTGTGACAACAAGAAGGCACGTGTTCGTGCAGCAACATGTGGCCGCACATTGTCCTGCTGAAATATGGCGTCTGGGGTGTCTTGCAGAAAGGGTATGGCTACGGGTCGCAGGATGTCATTCACGTAGGTCAAACTGGTCACAGTGCCTTGGACACGCACCAACTGTGATTTGTGGTTGTACCCAATAGCACCCCACACCGTAAGGTCTTGAGTTGGCTCTGTATGTCTTGTGCGAATGCAGTCAGTGTGATGCCTCTCCCCCTGTCTGCGGCGAACCAAAATGCGGCCATCATTTTCAAACAAACAGAACCTGGATTCATTCAAAAACACTATCTGCTGCCATTCCTGTCCCCATTGACATCGTTCCATATGCCATTGCAGTCTAGCATATTTATGCACATTAGTTAAAAGTAGGCGGAGAAGTGGACGACTCGCCGGTAACCCAGACCATAATAAATGGCGATGGCCTGTCACTCGTGATAGTATACGATGTGCTACAATGTTCCTAAGGCCTTTTGTGAACAATTCTGTACACACCCGTTGCACTGCTGACACACTTCGTCCCACACGAGGAGCAATTTCCCGGATGGATGCATCACGTTCTCTTATGCCAAAATTGCTCCCTGTTTCAAACTCACTCACGTGACGGTACGATTCTCGCATACGTCTGCTCATGTCACACTGATCCATTACCTTCAGTTTATAATGACGACGAGAGCCGCATGTCCTAATGCACATGTCCTTTGAACATGAACTTCCTATCTCTAAGTCTTTTAAGGTGTTCTTGTTTTTATGATCATGAGTGTATTCTGCTCACTCAGGATTGTGTTATGAGGTGCATAATGTGGAATCATGATAATCACATGGAGTCTGTATTTTAGGAAGATTATTCTCAAATATTTTCGTTAACATTAGGTCTGTCAAAAGACTGTATAACAACAAATGTTTAAGAATACGTTATTTCCGTTCCTTTATGCCATGTACGTAATTATCACACGATGGATAGTAACGCAACTGATTATGAGGAATGTGATTTTTTGTCGAAGTCCCGTGGGACATGCCGTGCGTGTCCCTTCAAGTTGGGGAACGGGAAAAACTAAAGAGCCATATTACTTTTTTTTATAGGACAGATATTAAGGGAGGTATCATCATTGTCTGAATGCCACGCCAGTCGTCATGGATACGATATGCAACCTGAGAACCATGGAGAATTTCGCACAACTTCGGACCGGAACTGTACTGTACAATAAATTAGGAAATCATCATCATCATCATCATCAATCTCTCTCGACTTTGTTCAGCTTCATTATATTTCGTGTTACTGCCACGCACTTTCGTACAAAAATATCATTTTAACCTGTCACATTAAACGGGTGAATAGAGCCATGTTACTTCACGTAAATTCCTGAAGGTAACATGTAGTCAACTGTATATTCTCATGCAAAGAATGGATACAAAAGCTAGTCTTTCTTAAAATTTCATAAAGTTTTTGTCATTAGATGGGATTATATGAGTAATACTTGAAGTTGTGAACATAATTGTAATTTGAAGGCATTTGTTGTAATTTAAGTACAACTAATTGATATTTTGTAAACATAAGGCTTAAAATACTCTCCAATAGTAAGCAAAATTTTCTTGGTGTCTGTTGAACAGGTTTTAAACAATGCATATTGAAAATAAGTCTTACAATTTACAACAGTTTCATATCCATGTTCCCTTAATTCATTGGGTAAAATAATTGGATTTGGCCGTTTGAAAAATATGTGAGAAGAAAGGTTCAGGGATATGAAAATTGTAACAATTTGTTTAAAGTGATTTTAAAATAGATAGAACTACCATATACAATAAAATGTGTAGTATCATTGGATTTATCTCAAAATGAGACTAGCTGCGTAACATATTTGAGTAGACATTCAGCTTCTCTGCTTAGGGTTGTGAGGTTGAATCCCAGCTTGATTAGGATTTAAGAGCGCTTAAATGCAAGAGACCTGTGTTTGTGGATTTACATCTGTTTTAAAGAACACCCTTTCTGACTAAGTTCTACCATTTCAGTGTTTTTGAGAATCCGTAGCAATTAAAGGAATGTAAAACTCATCTCTTCTTAAATGATCAACAGCTCAGAGAGATGTATGGGGGGGGGGTAGAAAGAGAGAGAGAATATCTGCACAGAATTATGTATGATCTTGACATATATGTCGTTTTCTGTAATGATGATTGATAATTCTTCTTTGAAGCCATTGGCCCATATAATGTTAAGATGAACTGTTAACATTTTTGAAGAAGTGTACTTTGGGAGTTTGCAAGGTATTGATTGAAGTATGGTTGCATTCCTCAATTGCAAATATGAATTAAATTTGTTGTTGAATGGATGAGGTTCTTCATATTATCTCATTGCTTTTCAGCGCATTGAACGTGAGGCTACCTTCAGTTACCAGACTCTCACTGTTCCGGAAGATATTGCTGCCAACGTTCTGTATGTAAATGGAACTTTGATACATAGGTCTGTTGAAGAGATACCAGAATCATGCAAGGTAAGGACTTAAAAATATATATACTGGGCGCTACAGCTGCCCCTATTCGCTCAGTTTTATGCAACCTGCAGATTATAGCCTAACCTAAACATATTGACTTTGGCTACTCACAGCAATATGTGGTCTTACTACGCTTTCTATAGTTCGTATATTTGTGACAACAAAATCAGCATTAATGATAAAATACCGAATGATGGTAACGAATTGTGAAAATTCTTTATTGCAGAATTGTCATGTACTGAGAATATAATGGCTCAATGACTGGAAGTAGTATTGACATAGGAGCTGTAAATGACTAGTCATAGTAGCCGAGCATGCTGAAAGTTAGAGAAGGAAACCAGTGCTCATTAGCTGGAGGTTCTAGTTCAGTGTAGGAAGAATATTTTTTATTTCGTTGTTAATGTTTGTGTGACTAACGTGGTTGAAGACAAAATCTAAATCATGATCAGTTCTCATGTTGCAGGTACACTGCTACGTTTGTTTTTAAATATCTCTTAAAAGAGCTCTTTGCAGTAAAGCAAGCTATTACAGACAGAGGTGCAGTGGGCTTGTGTATGGCCATTTGGTTAATGAAGCACAGTATAAAATGACCACCTCCTTCGTTAATGCAAATTGGAACACGTTGGAGGAGAGACATTCTTGCATGCTCTAACATATGTGGTGGAACCTGCCTGCAGATTTCATTGATGAGCCGCCGTAAAGGATTCGGACTCCCTGGCTCCTGTTCATAGACTCTTTCGTTTAAATAACCTCAGAGGAAAAATCTAGATGAGTTAACCGGCCATGTAACAGGACCTCCTCGTCCAATCCATTGCCCAGGATATGTCCTATGCAAGTGGTTCCGTACTGCCAACGACCAGAATGGAGGAGCTCCATCCTGCTTGAACCACATGCTTAATCGTATCATAAGGGACACATCCTCCAATAAGAGCGGGAGGTATTCACGAAGAAACAGTAGATAGCGCCGTCCCGTGGAGTTTCTTTCGAAGAAATCAAGCTCCCCTAATGTAATGAGGATTTTCATTGCTCCAGTGTTGGAAGTTGTGACGTTTAACAGGTCCGTTGTTGTGAAAGTTGGATCCATCACTAGAGAGAAATCTGCGTCAGCTTCAACTCTACAATATCCATTGCAAAAATTCTATCCATGTTTGAAAGTCTAATGTAGCCACACAGACGCACACAAGATGCTGTCAGTTGGTACAATGAATTTTATTTATATATTCACAAATTAATACACATAAACTTAATCACCGAATCACAAAACAGAAACACTTCACCTGTAGAATATCAACAAAGCCGCCATCTTTAAACAGTTGACAACTGACACCAAATACCACAGTTGAAAACAGATGGCTACTGATCAATTCAACATGGAGACTGCCTGGCTCATGGCATGTCAGCCACGTGCTACTAAACAATAACTCTCTTCCAACAACTGTCACCCACTTCACCGTCACGATCATCTCTTTATATATATCTGGCCAGATTTCTAGAAAGATACATTACGAAAGAAACTACCTTCTTGAATATTCCAGAGCGTCCAATACATAGATCAAAATGTACAGAATATTCTCAATTTTTCGAGCGCCTATACCATTCTGGAAGTTACAGTGTGTTTCACAATTATGGATTACAAATTATACAGGTAAGAATGAATGAATTTACAGGTACTTACATTAACAGAACTGATATCAATGTCTGTGTACAACACATGTTTCATAACCTCACACACCATACGATCATTTAACTACGTAAATAATAATAATAACACTAATACTTTCATGACATAACCTCACACACAATGCAATCGTTCGCTACATAAATAGTAATAATACTTAATGAGATAACCTCACACACAACACGATCGTATCGTAGTAATAATAATAATATAATAATAATAATACAAATACTAACATGATGTAACACACAAGCCATACGTACAATTAATAATAATAATAATAATAATAATAATCATGATCGAAAAATAACAACAATAACCATAATAATTCTAGCTCGATATCTGCATCAGTTACCCATGAGTGAGAGAATATTATTTTCAAGTTATACCTATTATTGCACTTGCGTCAAGTCATCTCTGTTAAGTTCCTGGTTTAGTTATTGATGGTAGGGATGGAATTTATGGCGGTGCAATATGTGCAATACAGATACATAACTGATGTTCAGTTCATTTCCAATGGCCCATGAGCTTATAGGCGGGTTGTACGTAATTGCATTTTGAACAGGTCCTGTGTTATTACGAGACGTCACTGGAGCATCCATAACGGGGGGGTGGGTAATGTACGAAAGGACTCCGTTGCACTCAACCGTCTTTCAACATTTTGAAATGCATCTGCATTTGGCAGCGTTCGTCTAGGAAATCGTTCTTGATACGAGCGTCTGGCTTCCCATGACTTCTGGCTTGCTTCCCCATACAGTAGTACCACCATAACCTAACCTAAGCCCATGGCAATACAGCCCTGAAGGGCCTTGGCCTACCAAGCGACCACTGCTCAGCCCGAAGGTCTGCAGATTACAAGGTGTCGTGTGGTCAGTACAACGAATACTCTTGGCCGTTATTCTTGGCTTTCTAGACCAGGACAGTAGTACCATATTCACATAATCCAATGAATACATAATGTTTGCTTTTGCATTAATCGTACAGTAGGTGTCTGCACCTTGCTGCAAATAATACGATGTGCTGTTTCATGTGCCCTCCGTATGAAGTCCAGACTGCTGTTAGTCATTCTTTGAGTCAAATGTGCACAGTTGCTTGGTTGAATGGGTGTGTCATAATGCTGACAATAAATGCAGTGCGCTTCATTCGTTGTGGCCATTTGCCTTGTGAAAGGCGCATGTTATTATTCCTTTCTTATGCATGCTTTGTTTGTAATGTTGAAAAATGACTTTTGATACTTATGGAAGTTAACCCATAATTACGAATACCTTTAAGAGTGTAATATATAGTAATAAAATCGAAAAGGTCGCAACTAGATTCGAACTATGAATCCTTGGCAAAGACCACATGTTGGCTGCGATTAGGATCATCTAGCCATTCCAGGCGATGAAGTGTAGGTCTCGTAACTGTATACCACTGGAATAATAGAGTCTGTCACTTCGACACTGATCTTGTATGTTACAAGTTCTGAACTCGAATGTGCAGATAGGCTAGGTTTATCTTGCTGTAAATGCCACACAGTGCTAAAGAATCAAATCCCTCTTAAGCTCAGATAATTGCAACCATTCCGTACGTGTAGAGTGTGTCTCTTACTTGGTTGAATGACTCCAGCATAATGTTTCAGGTGATATTCTCAATTATTTGTCCATAGTGGGTGCTTATGTGGCGATGTTTATTATGCCTATTTATTATAACTTCCTTAGAAGAATATCTGAGACTTCAGAAAATTCAAGTCTTTGTAAAAGATGCCTAGGCGAGTACGATATTAAAATTTAAAAAGGCATGACTCAAGAAGGGTTTGAACTCTCACTGCTCCAAGTAGGTTATCAAGGTACATCTGCCATGCATAATCCAGTGCAGCTACTCCCAGCGGGAACATTCACCCCTTATAACTATGTGTTCACAAGGAGAGCGAAGTTCTCGCTTCAAAAGTTACTGATGTGTTACAGCCTTATGGTCCGATTTTAGGCCATGATTGAATGCTCCAATGGTAGGAATCATGTACCGTAAGCTATCACATCTGCTGTACAGTATTTGCGTGCCATAGATTATAAAGTACTGTGAAAAACACAATTCTATCAATTTTGATGTAATGAGACTATACAAAATGGCAGTGAATTGACATGTCCATACTTGGTCCTAACCTATCACATTTTCTATGATACTGCAACTGCCCTTTGCTATCAAAAGAAAATGGCCTCATGGACTGATCAGGTGCGCAATTCTCTACCGTGAGCTATAGGTTCATACAGTACAGAAACTTTTCGTAAAAATTACTAGAATATTGGACTGTGCTCTATGTAAAATGGTAGTGTTATTGAGATAGGCGTCATTTACTGCCTCTTGTATCATTTTTGCATTGTGCGAGGAAGTTTATAACGGGCTAACATCACATGTCATTGCTGTAAAATGTTGTGCAAGATGGGGCTAAGAGACATTTCATTTCTAGCTGGTGGCATATGTTCGGAGAAAAATAGAGACAGCTGTACCACCCAGTATATTCCTTTCTTATTTATTGTAGTTTCTCTGATGTTTATGTAGATTAATTTAATAATGAACTTTTGAGCTTTCAGTAACGTGAATGCATAGTAGGTAAGTTGGAATGAACTCTGTAACTATGTGATAGTGCAGTAACTTGATACAGTAAGTTGAACTTCTTACAGTAACTTGAAATACCACATGCTTGAAACTGCAATTTTTTGTCTTTGAATATTTCTCTCCACACTATCCCTATAAGACGTAGAATGAGAAGCAGCTCTTCTTGGCCATTGTTGCGTACTCTAGAGACTAAGAAGTATATGGTAATGTATATAATATTATCTTTATAATTGTAAATTTAATAGTTTGTTCATAATATTTCTGTAAAAAGTTGAATGTCTGAAAAATATTCTATATTCAACATTTAATATAATGAAGACTGTTGAACAGAGGAAGTGATATTGTGCAGAAATGAATATTACAACCAGTTTAGTTTTCTAGGATATTACATAAAAATTTAAAGGAATACTCTCTTTTCTTGCTGTCCAGATATTATGTACTGGATAATTATATACCCGGGCTGGCCACAACAAGGCTCGCGAGCCGCATGCAGCTCTTGAGTCAGTCTTGTGCGGCTCTTTACACCAAGCTTAGAGCAAAATTAATTGATATAATTATTGGAAACTAACAACAACGCCATCATGACTAATCACAGCGGTTTCAATAAAGATTTTCCTGTTGGCTGTCAGTTAATGAAAACCAAACTGAAATCACTAAAGGAAAACCTTAATGGTCAGAGTAGGGTTATGTCAATTTTTACTAAGGAAGCAGATTTGACAACCGAAGCTTGCTTCATCCTGGCTTTTAATATTGCGAAAGCAAAAAAATATCCTTACACAGAGGGGGAGTTTATTAAGAAGAACATGGCACAAGTTATTTCTGTTTTAGAACCTGAAAATAAGAAACTGCAGAAACTGATCCACGAAATGCCCGCTGCTAGGCACACAATAGATAGGTGAGTTTCTGTTATTAGTGCGAATATTTTAGATAATTTACAAAAAAGTCTAAGCGAGTGCTCAGCAGTAAGTCTGGCTCTGGATGAGTCTGCTGATATCAAATATAAACCACAACTAGCCATATTTGTGAGGTATGTATCAAAGTACTTGGAGGTGGTGGAAGAACTTTTAGACCTGGTTATTTTGAAGGATGCTACTGGTAGTTGTGATATTAAAGAAGCCCTGGATCTTTTTTTATTACAGAAAAACTCAGTGCCTATCGGTAATATTGGCAACATTGCCACCGATGGTGCACCATCTTTGACTGGCATGAAACAAGGGCTCATTGGGCTTTTAAATGATGATACATCATTTCCTAATTTCCTACCTGTACATTGTGTTATTCACAGAGAACATTTATCAGAAAAATAGTTTCAGTACCCGCATATTATGCAGGTAGTTCTAAAAATTGTGAACCGTATCTCCTAAAGTGCCGAAGCACGCCAACAGTTCAAATCTTTTATAGGAGCTTCCTGATGATGCATCTTGGTACTGCTTAGTAAGATGGCTATCAGCGTGCCCTTACTGCGTACAATAACAGCGTAATAAAATCCTCCGACTGCTGAGATGATCTCAGAGTCTGTTTACTACAAAATTCGCTTTACGTGAATTCCAAAGGGTGGTGCATTAGCTTAAAAATGCATAATCCCAATATCTGCAATGGACGTCTCCATTCCTACCTGCCTAATTCAATGCTTTAGACAGACTAGAATTGCAATACATATCTATCAATAACTTATTCTACTAATTCATTCTATGAATAATTATATCTTAACAACTAGTTTATTAACAGGCTGTGAGCTTGCATCCGGGAGATAGTAGGTTCGAATCCCACTATCGGCAGTCCTGAAAATGGTTTTCCGTGGTTTCCCATTTTCACACCAGGCAAATGCTGGGGCTGTACCTTAATTATGGCCACGGCCGCTTCCTTCCAATTCCTAGGCCTTTCCTATCCCATCGTCGCCATAAGACCTATCTGTGTCGGTGCGACGCAAAGCCCCTAGCAAAAAAAAAAAAAAAAGTTTATTAACATCATATTTAAGCATAGGAAAGAGAAAATCTTATTGTCCTAATTGACTCTTCAAAATTCCAAATAAATATCATGATATTGAATTTATGTACATATCAATTCTAATTATGATCACTTGTAGTCTTGACATGAGCTAACTTTCTCATTTTCTTTCATTGAAATGTTAATTAAACACTACTCTTACGTTATTGTATATCCACAGGTTTGTATACTGAAGATTATTTAAATCTTTGGAAAAGGGATTCATATTTTACGTTTTTAAGCTTTAATTTATAATATCAACCACCTAAATTGTTCTTTTGTCACTGTCGAATATGTTAATTACCGTTGAATGACTCGCTAAGCTTGCTATCTCTACTGCCATGCAAAATCCTGGCACCTACTGGCGTTACCATACTGTATTTAATCATTTATTCAACATCGTATTACCATATGAAATCATTATCTAAGAATGAACTCTGACTATTCTAGTTCTTAATCAATCACAGTATTATTTAAGATCCTAAGTTCTACCTTCAATGAAATGTCATTTGCTTCTTAACATAATTCACTTCTTTCAGTTGACTGGTTAGCTCAATTACATCTATGGATGTCAGAATTTATCATTACAGCATTATTCTCCACCTATAACCTTGCGTAATATCAACATGAGATAATTATTCAGGGTATTCCTAACCTTATTTTTATTTCCAACATATGGATATAGTGAACACTATCTGACTTGTCGTTTACCTGTGTCGGTTGGCTATGCCTTCATTATATTACTCTACTCCCACGATGTGATGTGTTTCCATGTCAATGCTTCCTGTACGATCCAGGCTAAATTAAACGTAGTCTTCATATTTATTTTATCATTTCTGTACCTAATTCATATAAATTCTTCTCGATGATTTATTATTTACGTCATTATAACTTGCATATCATTTATTTCATTCATAACATCTTCATAACGTAGCCATTTCTATTACATCTCATAACCTTTACTCATAAACATATTTCCCACGACGTATTTTCTTCCATTGAAAACATCTTCACTTCACTGGATCACATCTCATTTCCCACAATGACATCTAACCTCCTAGTATATTGTATTACTCCTTTCCGTTTCTGCACCGACTAAGAATACGTTATATTTGCGGCATATCTCTTCCATATCATGTTATCATGAAGACCAACGACACGTTAGGTTACTTGACCCTTATAAAATTTTCATTTCTCTACATATGCTGTCATTATGCTGTAGTAACCCTACTCATTTCTGCTATCAGTAATAAATTCTCCATAGCTAACACATTGCATTCAATATACACTATCACTTCTCTCAATCGAGGTATATCGATCTTAACATATCTTAACTTTGAGAACTCTATCTTCACACTTCACTTCATTAATCCCGATTATATCATATCTACACACTGATATATAATATTCATCACACAATATCTTAAATTAATTTAATTAAGAACTATACTATAGTAAACTTAGCTTGTCATTCTCGGGATTATAACAAATGTGTAGCCATCCGGGCTACCGCTGTTGCACTTGGCCGGCTGGATCCCATAGATTCTGCATCAGGTTGGTTGGATCAGCTAGGACATCAGGTTGGTTGGACGGTCCGTTGCACACTCGTCCCCAAGTCAGTCCACTGCAGATCTAGCAGCACATAGTGTCGGACTTCATTCTTTCGCTAAGCTGTAGAGAATATAAATATGATGTGAACAAGTTCATATCGACGTCTTCCACAATTCAACAGTCTTCTCATGTTTTTCTATATCTCTGATGGTAATTATGACTGCTTTCAACTACGTTCTATGAAATTTGCTACTGTTCAAATATCAGTTCTGCTTTAAATTGATAGAGAATTCAGATTGTCTTTCCGCTTTTCTGACGTTCTTTCTCTATTAATCTTCCTTTTTGAAATTATCTTCTTTACTTATCTGGCAATATTTTTCTCTTCGTCAACGATCAGTATTCTGGTCCTTGTCTGACCATTCGCCTTGCCTGCTAAGTCTTCCTCCTCTTATTTTAAATTATACTACTGCTCTTTCTTAATGAATATGTAATATCTTGCTATATTTTCCTTTTTCAAATAGTTATCTGCAGACTATCTTATTCATATTCAGCCAATTTCATTGTGATCCTTCATAGATGATGCCTACGTCAAGCTTTCAATCCTTTGCAGTTAGTTGTGATAATAATAATATATATATTTTATCCTGTTTTTTTTTCAAACAGTCCACTTAGCATTTCAATGGTCTTATCTTCCACCACCTTCGTGATTATGCTCTACTTCTACGTGTTTGGCCCCCTGTGAACTTCTGAATCACAGTTTGCTTAGCATGAATTTCGTCTCGCCTCGTCCATACATCGATTTTGACGCCATTTTATAATGCGGCAGAAAATGCAATGTTACAGTGAGTAAGCAATGTTCTTGGCAGAATTTTTTAAATTACTTCCAATCAAACAGTTTATGGAAGATAAAGGAAAATCCTTCCCTGAACTTGCTGACCCCCAGTGGTTGTTAGATTTGGCTTTTTTATAGATGTGGTGCGGCATTTAAAAATGCTAAACATTTCTTTACAACGAAGAAAGAAACTTATTTCTGATTTAGCCGAGACTGTATTTAGCTTTCATAGTGAGTTAAAAGCTTTTTGGGAAAGACCTTCAGACTAAAACATTTGCTCACTTCAAATGTTTGAAGAAAATTGCTGAAAGCCTTTCTGACATTCAGGCGGAAGCTGAAGATTACCTGAGTAAGATGTCTGGCCTTGCTGAAGAAATCAATGGCAGATTTAATGATTTGAGATCACTTAAACCTGAAAAATCTTTTTGCTGTTGATGATGTGGGCAATGGCTGTCCTGTTTCATCAGCAATAACAAAGGATTCAGCAGCTGTAGAGTTGGAGCTACTAGAACTGCAAGAGGACGAAGGCCTAAAAGAACTCAAACTAAGTGGAGTTTCTACCATACAATTTTGGAAGATTGTTCTGGAAGAAAAATACCCACTAACAAAAGAGTGCTAAGAGACTTATCTCAATCTTTGGGACTACTTCTGGTGTGTGATTCACTGTACTCAGCGTTTAAATTCATTAAATCTAAATATCGATCTGAACTAACTGATGAACATTTAAGTGAACTTTTGCTAACTGCGCTTACCAATTATCAGCCAGATTTCAAAAAACTAACAGCAAAAATGAACACTTGAGAAAGCACTTCTCAAAAGTAAAATCTCATTCCTCGGTGTGTACCTGAACAATAATGTTCCGTGTAGTGTAGAAAATAAATGTTACTTCATTTGTTATAAAATGAAAAATGTGTCTTCATTTTATAATCAGTTTTCTAAACATGCTCCCAATTTTGTCTCCTAAATTTGTGGCTCCAAAAATTAAGGTTAGTGGCCACCCCTGTTATATACTGTGGCATGGAAATCATCTGCATCCTTCATTTTGTAACAAGGCTTGGGTGTAGCAAGTCAGCCTGTCTCCAACAGCGGGCAAATCAGAGTTATGGCTCCCACCCTCTCACCACTACAGGCAACCAGCCCACTACCACCATTACTGCCAGCACCCTGTTTCTCTTTGATGGTGTAGAAACTATGAGAACCCAGATGAACCTAGGGCTTTCCATGTCCAGATATCTCCAGCAGCTTTTCCTCATCTGAAAAATTGGGTAGCACCGGTCTCCCTATCAAAGTGCCTGCCAGATTAGTTCCAGAGGGTCGTTGTGAGCTCTATCAGCGATTGAGAGTGAGGAGTACAGTTATGTGACAGCACAGCACTGGAGTGCTGCCTGTGAACTGTTGACAAGGGATAACAGTGCGGAGAGACAAGGGAGATCAGAACGGACAACGTGGAACAGTTGTGAGGACTATCAAGTGAGTGAACCTTGTGCCACGTATAGATCGAAAGACTGTTTATGCACTTAAACGGTAAAATGTGCAGCCATTAATAGTGTACTGTTACTTTTGTCGTAAACTGCTCTAAGATACAAGTGACAGTTACAGAAATTACTGTAGTGTTAATGTGTTAGTTTGTAAGTGTGTGAGTGAATGCTTATGTGATTGAAATCCGGCTCCATGGCTAAATGGTTAGCGTGCTGGCCTTTGGTCAAAGGGGTTCCGGGTTTGATTCCCGGCAGGGTCTAGAATTTTTAACCATCATTGGTTGATTTCACTGGTACGTGGGCTGGGTGTATGTGTCGTCTTCACATCATTTCATCCTCATCACGATGTGCGGGTTGCCTTTGGGCGTCTAATCAAAAGACCTGCAACTGGCAAGCCAAACATGTCCTCGGACATTCCCGCATACCTGCCAACCCTTCCGATTTACCCGGAAACTTTCCGTTTTTTAACTCACCTCCTGATTTTCTGGTTTATTTTTAATTCTTCCTATTTTTGACCAATATAACCTCCAGTACAGTCAACAGTCTTCCCCTAGGATAAAGGATAAATTCTTATGTGCTTGTGTAATTTACCCAGCCTCATTTTCAAGCGTATTTATTTGATGCTTTATTTTGTGATTGCATCGTCCGTCGCCTTCGTGTATCGTGTTTCCTGCTCGCTAGAGCAGCAGGTGTACTTTATGGCTAGGGAATCAGGATGGCAATCATCCTACAAGCAAGAGAGGCTGGCGCGTGCTAGCAAATCAGTTAATCGAGGCAAAAGGATAAGTTTGTTATTGTGTGGTTCGTGCACTATTAACATTATTTCTGTGCGTAATTTTGTTGGAGTTGTAGACCACATGTTTTTTCTAGCGGTTCTATGCTTTTCCCCCTGTCAAACTCATATGGTAATAATGTATGAGACATATCGATCTGTTTTGTATGTTGTAGTTTTGTGTATTTCAGTGCATTTTTGTTCATTCTTACTTCATAATTATAATGAGTTGAATGTGTTTCAGGAAGTTGTGTCGCTGTCAGTTTCTGGTATCTTCATTTCAGGTTATGGCCAAAAAACATAACAAATGTTGCCTCCATGTGTTCAGAGATACCTACAAAATTAAATTTCCGTTCATAAAGGAAACTACTATGCGTTTTGTTGCGTGTGTCGGTGTGATACAAATATTATTATTCGTATGTATGTGTCATAAATGAGAGTGATTAGGTACATTTTCTTGTATCCCTTTTTATATTTTTTAGTTTAACATTTTAAATTTAATGGTCAGTTCACATTGTAACTGTAGATATGTATGCCTTTTATCCTGTCCTTTTTTTTTCCACTTAGACCATGGCACAATATATTTGTTTTGAACCCCACTGTCGGCAGCCCTGAAAATGGTTTTCCGTGGTTTCCCATTTTCACACCAGGCATATGCTGGGGCTGTACCTTAATTAAGGCCACGGCCGCTTCCTTCCCACTCCTACCACTTTCCTGTCCCATCGTCACCATAAGACCTATCTGTGTCAGTGCGATGTAAAGCAACTAGCAAAAATATATACAGTATATATATATTTGATGAAATCCAAGAATTAAAAACGTCTTCCTATTTTTGATTTCTAAAAGCTGGCAGCAATGCTCATGGCACTAAAAGTCATAATGCCATTTCATTTCTTTATATGATTGAACATTGAGAACAAAGAGAGCACGGTACCTAGAGTGATTGTGTGCCTATGTGATTGTATAACCATTAGTGTTAATTAATAAATCTTAAAGAGTAGAAGCTACTTCTGTCTAATTTCCTCGTCCTGAGGAGATTTTCTACCCTTATTTGTTTGCGGACAGATTTCACTTTCTCTACCCTAGGCCTAGAGATACTTAGTTCACTACAGATCAGATAGTGGTCTGTATCATCGAAAAATCCCCAGAAAACTTGTACATTCCTAACAGATTTCCTGGATTCGAAGTCAGTTAAGATATAGTCTATTATGGATCTGGTACCCCTAGCCTCCCATGTGTAGCGGTGAACAGCCTTATGCTTGAAGAATGTATTCGTAACTGCTAAACCCATACTAGCACAGAAGTCCACCAAACGCTTCCCATTCCCATTAGCTCCCATATCTTCCCCACATTTACCAATCACCCTTTCGTATCCTTCAGTTCTATTCCCAACACTCGCATTGAAATCGCCCATTAGCACTATCCTTGCTGTTGACCCTGACCACGATGTCACTCAATGCTTCATAAAACTTGTCAACTTCATCCTCATCTGCACCCTCACATGGTGAATACACGGACACAATTCTTGTCCTAATTCCTTCAACTGACAAACCTACCCACATCATTCGCTCATTTACGTGCCTAACAGAAACTATGTTGTGTGCAATGGTATTCCTGATAAAGAGCCCTACCCCAGACTCTGCCCTTCCCTTTCTAACACCCGTCAAGTACACTTTATAATCTCCTATCTCTTCCTAATTATCTCCCCTTACCCGAATATCACTCACTCCTAGCACATCCAGATGCATCCTCTTTGCTGACTCAGCCAGTTCTACTTTCTTTCTTCCATAAGCCCCATTAATATTGATAGCTCCCCATCGAATTCCATTTCGTTCGCCAAGTTGTTTCCAAGGAGTCCCTCGCCTGTCAAATGGGAGTGGGACTCCGTTACTCCCATAGGTCCGAGGGGTAAATCAATGGAGTGAAACTTGTAGTAAATCTTTTATCGATGGAGTAAGGATAAACCTGGTATGCTACCCAAATTTAATTTCAGGGATAAACAGAAACTGATAAGGTTAAAAAGCAAGTATGGAGCCTCGTCAGCCTGATGACCATTGTCTTAGAAGAGGGAGTTCCTTCTTGCTCTACAGAGTTCATTATTCCTCTAATTTTTTTGCAGGTGGCGGCCAATTTTGTTATTATACTTTAGCCTAGTGACCATTTATACATTTAGTATTTTCAATTTTGCCGAAGTATTACAACTTTATTTCAAGAGAGCTTCCGGTTTTAATTTAGACTGCCCATGCTTAAGTTCATTTAATTCCATCTTCAGTCCACACTTGATTTCATCCCGACTTCATTTTAGTTAACTTAATTCCGATTTGAGTTCACTTGTAATCTTGTTTACAAGTTGGTCCAGTTTGGATGAGAATTCACTGAACTTACTGAGAAGAGTATTTATATTCTTTATATCAGAGATGACTATAAGCTACAAAGCAGAGATGACTACAAGCATGTATTTATTTATCTACTACCCCGCCATCACGTTGCAACTGGTTCAGAATCAGGGTTGACTGGTAGCTTACTTTGTAGCTTGTAGTCATCTCTGCTTTGTAGCTTATAGTCATCTCTGATATAAAGAATATAAATACTCTTCTCAGTAAGTTCAGTGAATTCTCATCCAAACTGGACCAACTTGTAAACAAGATTACAAGTGAACTCAAATCGGAATTAAGTTAACTAAAATGAAGTCGGGATGAAATCAAGTGTGGACTGAAGATGGAATTAAATGAACTTAAGCATGGGCAGTCTAAATTAAAACCGGAAGCTCTCTTGAAATAAAGTTGTAATACTTCGGCAAAATTGAAAATACTAAATGTATAAATGGTCACTAGGCTAAAGTATAATAACAAAATTGGCCGCCACCTGCAAAAAAATTAGAGGAATAATGAACTCTGTAGAGCAAGAAGGAACTCCCTCTTCTAAGACAATGGTCATCAGGCTGACGAGGCTCCATACTTGCTTTTTAACCTTATCAGTTTCTGTTTATCCCTGAAATTAAATTTGGGTAGCATACCAGGTTTATCCTTACTCCATCGATAAAAGATTTACTACAAGTTTCACTCCATTGATTTACCCCTCGGACCTATGGGAGTAACGGAGTCCCACTCCCATTTGACAGGCGAGGGACTCCTTGGAAACAACTTGGCGAACGAAATGGAATTCGATGGGGAGCTATCAATATTAATGGGGCTTATGGAAGAAAGAAAGTAGAACTGGCTGAGTCAGCAAAGAGGATGCATCTGGATGTGCTAGGAGTGAGTGATATTCGGGTAAGGGGAGATAATTAGGAAGAGATAGGAGATTATAAAGTGTACTTGACGGGTGTTAGAAAGGGAAGGGCAGAGTCTGGGGTAGGGCTCTTTATCAGGAATACCATTGCACACAACATAGTTTCTGTTAGGCACGTAAATGAGCGAATGATGTGGGTAGATTTGTCAGTTGAAGGAATTAGGACAAGAATTGTGTCCGTGTATTCACCATGTGAGGGTGCAGATGAGGATGAAGTTGACAAGTTTTATGAAGCATTGAGTGACATCGTGGTCAGGGTCAACAGCAAGGATAGTGCTAATGGGCGATTTCAATGCGAGTGTTGGGAATAGAACTGAAGGATACGAAAGGGTGATTGGTAAATGTGGGGAAGATATGGGAGCTAATGGGAATGGGAAGCGTTTGGTGGACTTCTGTGCTAGTATGGGTTTAGCAGTTACGAATACATTCTTCAAGCATAAGGCTGTTCACCGCTACACATGGGAGGCTAGGGGTACCAGATCCATAATAGACTATATCTTAACTGACTTCGAATCCAGGAAATCTGTTAGGAATGTACAAGTTTTCTGGGGATTTTTCGATGATACAGACCACTATCTGATCTGTAGTGAACTAAGTATCTCTAGGCCTAGGGTAGAGAAAGTGAAATCTGTCCGCAAACAAATAAGGGTAGAAAATCTCCTCAGGACGAGGAAATTAGACAGAAGTACATGGATATGATTAGTGAGAAGTTTCGAACAGTAGACAGTAAGCAGGTTCAGGATATAGAAAAAGAATGGGTGGCATACAGGGATGCTGTAGTAGAAACAGCAAGGGAATGCCTAGGAACAACAGTGTGTAAAGATGGGAAAAGGTGAACATCTTGGTGGAATGATGAAGTGAGAGCAGCCTGTAAACGTAAAAAGAAGGCTTATCAGAAATGGCTCCAAACAAGGGCCGAGGCAGACAGGGATTTGTACGTTGATGAAAGAAACAGAGCGAAACAAATAGTTGTTGAATCCAAAAAGAAGTCGTGGGAAGATTTTGGTAATAAACTGGAAAGGCTAGGTCAAGCAGCAGGGGAACCTTTCTGGACAGTAATAAAGAATCTTAGGAAGGGAGGGGAAATAGGAAATGGACAGTGTTTTGAGTAATTCAGGTGAACTCATAATAGATCCCAGGGAATCACTGGAGGGGTGGAGGGAATATTCTGAAGAACTCAAAGTAAAAGGAAATTATCCTGGTGATGTTGCAAACAGCCAAGCTCATGGGAAGGAGGAAAATGATGTTGGTGAAATTATGCTTGAGGAAGTGGAAAGGATAGTAAATAAACTCCATTGTCATAAAGCAGCAGGAATAGATTAAATTAGACCTGAAATGGTGAAGTATAGTGGGAAGGCAGGGATGAAATGGCTTCATAGAGTAGTAAAATTAGCATGGAGTGTTGGTAAGGTACCTTCAGATTGGACAAAAGCAGTAATTGCACCTATGTATAAGCAAGGGAACAGGAAGGATTGCAACAACTATCGAGGTATCTCATTGATTAGTATACCAGACAAAGTATTCACTGGCATCTTGGAAGGGAGGGTGCGATCAGTCGTTGAGAGGAAGTTGGATGAAAACCAGTGTGGTTTCAGACCACAGAGAGGCTGTCAGGATCAGATTTTCAGTATGCGCCAGGTAATTGAAAAATGCTACGAGAGGAATAGGCAGTTGTGTTTATATTTCGTAGATCTAGGGAAAGCATATGACAGGGTACCGAGGGAAAAGATGTTCGCTATACTGGGGGACTATGGAATTAAAGGTAAATTATTAAAATCAGTCAAAGACATATATGTTGACAATTTGGCTTCAGTAAGAATTAATGGTAGAATGAGTTCTTGGTTCAGGATACTTACAGGGGTTAGACAAGGCTGTAATCTTTCACCTTTGTTGTTCGTAGTTTACGTGGATCATCTGCTGAAAGGTATAAAATGGCAGGGAGGGGTTCAGTTAGGTGGAAATGTAGTAAGCAGTCTGGCCTGTGCTGATGACTTGGTCTTAATGGCAGATTGTGCTGAAAGCCTGCAGTCTAATATCTTCGAACTTGAAAATAGGTGTAATGAGTATGGTATGAAAATTAGCCTTTCGAAGACTAAATTGGTGTCAATAGGTAAGAAATTCAACAGAATTGAATGTCAGATTGGTGATACAAAGCTAGAACAGGTCAATAATTTCAAGTATTTAGGTTGTGTATTCTCCCAGGATGGTAATATAGTAAGTGAGATTTAATCAAGGTGTTGTAAAGCTAATGCAGTGTGCTCACAGTTGCGATCAGCAGTATTCTGTAAGAAGGAAGTCAGCTCCCAGACGAAACTATCTTTACATCGCTCTGTTTTCAGACCAACTTTGCTTTACGGGAGTGAAAGCTGGGTGGACTCAGGATATCTTATTCATAAGTTAGAAATAACAGACATGAAAGTAGCAAGAATGATTGCTGGTACAAACAGGTGGGAAAAATGGCAGGAGGGTACTCGGAATGAGGAGATAAAGGCTAATTTAGGAATGAACTCGATGGATGAAGCTGTACCCATAAACCAGCTTCAGTGGTGGGGTCATGTGAGGCGAATGGAGGAGGATAGGTTACCTAGGAGAATAATGGACTCTGTTATGGAGGGTAAGAGAAGTAGAGGTAGACCAAGACGACGATTGTTAGACTCTGTTTCTAACGATTTAAAGATAAGAGGTATGGAACTAAATGAGGTCACAACACTAGTTGCAAATCGAGAATTGTGGCGACGTTTAGTAAATTCACAGAGGCTTGCAGACTGAACGCTGAATGGCATAACAGTTTATAATGATAATGTATGTGTTAAAATATGACAAACACCAACAATAATCATCACGTGATGAGACCAACTCGTCTTTGCCATTTACAAAAGGGAAATATCCAAACATCTACAAACCACCAACAATAATCAGTTTCACTACATACATTTTATATGACATACCTCCAGGTAACAGTCCCACTGCACTGCCTACTGTTACAGAAGAAAAACTCTTTTATGTAGTAAAGATAAGTACGACTTTCTCTGCATACGGTTACACTCTTCTTTATGAAGACCATCCCTAACTTTATTTACACTCCCCTTCAACGATGTCTCGAGTCGTGCCAGCTTCCAGCACGGGTTAGTGTGGTCCCTCACATTTCTCCAACTGAAGTACTGCATACTCGGCCAACGATTTCTTTTAGCAAGAATTAGCTCTGTGCACAACCACGTATTCACTCCAGAATGTGTATGCAGTATGTACCACCACACCCACTTTATATTATCTCATAGAAGAAGAATACAGAATTTGAGTAACAAATAGACACTTAGTGTCTTTCACAGAATGACCACCTGAAACTTGTAAACATCTGTAATTATAGAGTGCTCACTCTGTAACGGATACTGAAGAACAATAGAAAAATGCATTGGAAACTGCACGAAGTAGATCCCGTGCACCGGTCCGAATGAGAATCAGAATGACTTCCCGCACACGTGTACACACTTATATATGGGCTTGCTACACGTGGTTATAGCGTCCCGAAAAGTTTACGGTTAGCAACGCCCTCACAGGCACATCTTAACGCATCACTCGGTCAACCCAACCATGCTTGAAATAAAGCCCTCGTATTGGCTATCGAGTGGCTGATGTAACATAGAACGTCCACTCATGTACATCCACATTAATCAATTCCAATCTTCAGGCTATACTTCCTGGCCGTGCCCCGGTTTTCCAAGCTACTTTGTTGCAACACTTTCAACTGACTTCAACCATCTTTCCTGATGTAGCCATTGTTTTCCGTGTTGCACAGTTCTTGAGCAATCTACACTGCCATGCCATGACATGTGCAGTCTCTTACAAAAATTAAAGTTACACCAGTATAAAGATACACAGATACAAAATTCCCTACTACAAATTCTTCTTGTAATGTTACGTTTTTACATTTTAAATGAACAAAATTACATGATTTTCGTGACTTTAATATTATGAATTATTTTACGAAAATTTCCTAACCTAAAAATTGTGGATCATACTCTTGTACAGTTACAGAGTGACTTATGCAGGATGTCAATGTACTGGTCGATAAACAGTTTAAGGAAATACTGCAGGTTATATAGTCAGGGATTCGATACCTGAAGGAGGAAGTGAGTGCCCTGTGCACAAGAGTGACGACTATAGAGACTTGTGCTAGTCCCATCAGCAGTGACAGCCGCTCCACCACTGCAAAGGTAAAACCTCGACACTGTGATGGGACCACATCTTGGAGGACATTCCAGACCCAGTTCAAGACAGCCCGCTGGCACAGTGGCTAATCGCCAGAGAAGAGGGCTGTGCACCTGATCACCAGGCTACATGGAAAAGTGGTGGAGGTATTACACAGCCTCCAACTGGGGGTAACGTGTAAGGAGATTGTGGGAGCACCAGCTGGCAGCCACCTACAGAGTCCACCTGAGGAAGAGGACAAAGCCACTAGCAAGATAGATGCTACAGGAATTCGCTGCACAGGTAGAGCAGCTATCCCGCAAATCTTGGGATGGGCTGCCCTAAAACCACACCCAGCGCAAAGCGGCCTACACTTTCATCAGTGGGCTCCGCGATGCACAGATCCATCAAAGGCTCACGCTCAGTGGGGAGCTTTTTTTTACAGAGGCCCTGAGAATGGCATTGAGGATGGAGGCAGTGAAATGAGCCGCGGCATCATCACTAAGGTAATGAGCCATGAAGAGCAAGGATGCACTGCAGTCCCTTCCTGTGTCAGGAGAGCACACTGCCGCCGAGACACCGAAGCAACCACGAGATCACGTGCTGAAACTGCAGTGAGCGTGGCCATCTGCAGATGGACTGTCTTGTGGGGGCGGCTTCTGAGCAGGCTAACAAGTAAGGGCCGACATGGAAAGGGGCTCGTGAGTGCCCTCACTACCATCCCTTCACTTCATTTTAAATGTAGCCACCAGACAGAGTGGTAACAGCTTGTTGGCCAACGGGTGGTTCGGGGACAGTCTGTGCCTACTTCCAGCGAACAGCTTCAGGAGACACTATTCCTGTTCTGAAGGAGGCGCTACTCAACCAGATACTGGGATGTGACCGCCTATGAATCTGGGCTTTCATCACCGCCACTACAGATAAGATCATCTTAGGACTAGATGCTCTGTGGGCGTATGAGGTGACAGTCAATGTGAGATGACGTATGCTATGGCTCGGCAAGCAGAAGGTAATGCTACAATGCTTAGAACGCAACCCTGAGTAGCATACTAATGCTTCCCAGCGAATAGGTCATACGAGCCAACCGTGAAGTGATCGTGACAGTAGGGCTAGAGGGACCCACACAAGTAGACATTGTACTCGTTGAACCCAGATTAAGGACCACCAAACAACGACTCTACCTGGCCAGGACACTCATTCGCGTGCCAGAAGCAATACTGAATTCGGCATCATGGGATCAGAGGATACCCAACATGACCGAGCTTGGGACGTGTCAACTAGTCACATGCGTCATGTCAATGGATAACGAAGATGCATAGGCCTCAGAAGTAGATGATGGATCAGACAAGGTCCGGAAGATTATTTCCGATGTCTGGAAGCATCTGGACAGCTCATGGAGCTTAGGGAATTAATCCATGAGTTTGGGATATATTCCCTGCTAACGAAGATGACAACAGAAGGATGGACAGGGTGTACCATCACATCAACACCGGCGATGCCACCCAAATTAGGCAACCACCTGCGTGACACCTGGTGAAAAAGGCGGAAACCGACCTGATGCTACTGTTGATGACATCAAGCATTGAGGAGTTGAACATCCGCGGTCATCACCAGTTGTCGTGGTGAAGAGGAGAAGAATAATAAGAAGAACTGTGAACTCCATTTCTGCATCAATTGCTACAAGTTGAACAGTATCACAAAGGAGGACTGTTCCCCATTACCCCAAATAGGCAACACCTTGATGTGTTGTCTGGAGCTCAGTGGTTTTTGGCTTTGGAACTCATGCCTGGTTACTGACAAGTGACGCTCTACCCAGATAACATGGACAAGACAGCTTTCTCCACCAGCCAAGGGCTGTACCAATTCATGTGATGCCCTTCGGCGTTTTCAAAGTGCCAGCGACTGATAGTCTGTACTGAGAGGTCTAACTCAATATGTCTGCCTTGTGTATCTGGTTGACATCATCATCTAGAACCTGCGGAGTGTGTTCCACAGACTTCAGGGGGCTCACCTGAAGCTAAATCCTGGAAAGTGCAAACTGTTCCAGAAGGAGGTGCGCTACCTAGGATACATCGTTTTATGGGAAGCCGTAGCCATGGATCTGGAGAAGTTAGGAGCCGTCAGGAGCAGGAGCTTTGTCGGCCTTTGCACCTACTATCACAGGTTCTTAGCCAGCTACACTGATGTCTCAAATCCACTTATGTGGCTCACCGAAGGGAGAAGGCCGTTCCAATGGTCATCAGAAACAGAGGCTGCCTTTCATACTCTGAAAAGAGTCCCTGTGTACAGCACCCGTCCTTGGATACTCCAAGCCTGGGGAGAAATTTATCGTGGGCACAGACGCCAGTGATATGGGAATTGGTGGGCTGCTCTTGCAGGTGCAGGATGGCCAGGGGAAGGTGATCGCATATTTCAGTAAAACCTTGTTTAAACCCGAATGGAATTAGTTTGTGAAACGTTAGAAACTGCTGGCCATCGTGAAGAACTTCGAGCACTCCCACAAATGCCTTTTAAGGCCATTCCATGTGTGCACCGACTACTCAGCCCTGGTCTGGCTTCTAAGCTTCTGTAATCCAGAAGGGCAGACAATTTGTTGGATTCAACACCTTCAGTACTATCATATCATCACTGAGTACCGACAAGAAAGGAGGCACTGCAACGCCAATGCTCTGTCCAGAAGGCCGTGCCCGGAGTACTGTGCATAGTGCTATAATGTGGAGTGGCAGGCGAGAAGCGTGGATGCCTGGACTGTGAGGGCCGCCGCCGCAGAAGGCTGGCATTGAGCCGTCCTGAAAATAGGAGGGAGCAGCCTGAAGGACGATGACATCTGGCAGATTTTATGAGACATCAAGTCAGGAGAATGACTGTAGTGGAAGGACATTACCAGACGCAGTCCAACCTAAACGACGAACTGGGTCCAATGGTCATCCCTCAAGATTAGTGATGGGGTGCTTACTCCTATGAACAGCATGAAGCAGATTGCCCAGCTGGTAATTCTGAGAAGTATGAGGAAAAAAAAAGAAGTGGTGACTTGGTTTCATGTGGGTACCACTGCCAGCCATGTGGAAGTGAATAAGATGCTCGACTATATCCTACAGCAGTATTACTGGTCCACCTGAGGAACAATGTCGAGAGCACATGCCAGATGTACAACACCTACGCTTCAAACAGAGGTCCTGATACCAGGAGTAAATGCCAGATGGTGTAATACAACGTCGGAGCACCAATCGAGAAGATCACTATCGATGTTGCTGGGCCATTCACTGAATTCGATGCTGGGAACCATTACCTACTCTTGGCTGTGGACTACTTCACCAAATGGTCAGAGGCCTTTACGATCCTTAACCAAGAGGCACTGACAGTGGGCGAAGTCTTGGTGAAGAACTACTTCTGCCGCTTTGGTGTACTGAAGGACTGCATAGCGACCAGCGCTGGAACTTTGGGTCGAGGCTGATGCAAGAGGTTCTGCAGCACCTGAGAGTACGGAAGACTCATATGATGCCTCTCCATACTTACGGTATATTTAATTTTTTATGTATTTTATAACTGTTAGGTTCTTCAGTCTGCCGAAACCAATTTTTAAGTAAACAAATAAACCCCATGGCACTACAGCCCTTGAAGGGTCTTGGCCTACCAAGCGACCGCTGCTCAGCCCGAAGGCCTGCAGATTGAGGTGTCGTGTGGTCAGTACGACGAATCCTCTCGGCCGTTATTCTTGGCTTTCTAGACCAGGGCCACTATCTCACCGTCGGATAGCTCCTCAATTCTAATCACGCAGGCTGAGTGAACCTCGAACCAGCCCTCAGGTCCAGGTAAAAATCCCTGACCTGGCCACAAATCGAACCCGGGCCCTCTGGGTAAGAGGCAGGCACGCTACCCACACACCACAGGTCCGCCACAATTTTTAAGTAATACATTTATAAACTACCTGCCAGAAAACATATGGTAATAGTATTGTTATGTTGTATGTCAGGTATTCAGCCCTAAGGCTGGTTTGATCCTCCACAGTTCCACCAACAGCTGTCATAGATAGCCTAGGCGTCACTGATGAGGCATGCTAGGGAAATGAGGAGTGAGGTAGTTTCCTGTGGCTTTCCTCACTGAGCCAGATGTTGCTATTGCATATCAGTCTGCCAAGCCCACTGAAATGTATGCACCAACCAACCCTATGACTGATATTTTCACGCCATTCATAACAGAGACTGGCTGCATAAGGAATGGTATTACTAGCATCACACATACCTCGCTCACTTTCATATTGTCAAAGCCAAGGATGAGACTGAGGCAGTTCAATGAAAGTAACAAATTTATTCTAGCCCATACCAGAAGATACAGTGCACTGTAAACACTACATCTCACCAGCAAAGGCATTGTAACAGTATTATACGTGAAAAAAGGAAAAACTTAATTAAAATAGAATGGCATGTTTCGTTCTTAACGGAACATCAGCAGATTCTATCAAATCACACTGAAATATTTAGAAAAGTATTAATATTTCTGTTTATTTCTGTTTAAATACTTATGAACTTGAAAGTGTGGAACTTAATGAAGTCCTGTTTCATATCCACTCCAGCATAGAATGCAAGGTGTTGAAAACCGTTGCTGTATCCTTGGCACTATTCCAACTGGCCAGTTCAGTTCATTTACTTTCCACTGTGCCATCCCCTTCTCCTCGCGCTTGTTAGGTCAGTTTTTATTATTTTTATTTTTTAGTGCTCCCCTTATCATCATCATCATCATCCTCGTATTAAAATTTTTGTGTAAACTAAGCAAGGGTTCTTAATGAACATCTAATGATCTACCTATTGTACCGGTGATTTTCTGTTATGTCATTTTCGCTTGCTTACTTTTTTATATATTACCTGGTGCAGAATTTTAGTTTGCTTGTCCTATACAAGCAGCGTTGTAGTTTGTTACTACTTGATATTTGAGTTTGTTCAAATTAGGCTACTATTTTTCATAGTTATTTTTATTAAGTTATTATCATCATTTGAATAATAGAAAGACCTGCACCTGGCGAGCCGAACCCTTCCTGGGATATCCCGGCACTGAAAGCCATACGACATTTCATTTCATCATTTTAATTTAAAAAAAAAAATCTATTTAAGGGTTTTCTAAAGAGATTTTAATGGGCTGGTTAGATTTTCTTTAATTTTCATTCTGTAATTTACATTTACGTGAATGTCTTTTGTGGAAATATACTCCTATTATTATTGTCATTGTTGTTGTGTGTTTGGGATTAATTTATGTGAATGATTTGATTGAGCAATCTGTGAATTAAATTAAAGTGTACCTTGTAAGGCATTATTTTTATTAATAAAACGTCTGGCGTGGCCAAGACGCTGGGTGAATTTACTACAGATATGAATATCCTAACTTACATTCCAGACTTTTGAGTCAGAGTAACTTCCAGTGGGATTAATTTTAAGTGCTAATGTAAAAAGTATGGAATGTTGTTTAGAAATTAAGTAGTGTTAACAGGGGCAAATTTTTAAATGTGTGTGCTCATTGAGATTGGCTTGGTTAGCTTTTTGTGATGTAAGCGATCTGCTTTTATTATCGATGTGTACAATTTTTAGATCTGTGTTGATATCTGTAAAATTTAGTGAGCTGTCATGTGTTTGCCGAATGCTGAGTGTCTGTTGTATGTAATTGCATTTTTCTGTTCTTTGTACTTGGTGTGTAAATTATGTTTTGTCTGGCCGATGTACGTGGCGTTACAGTTTGGTTCTTGGCATCAGAGTTCATAAATTCCTCATTTATAAAAAATTTCTGTTTTATTATTTCATTTACCAATTTGTTTCTTTAATGTATTATTTGTGCTGAATTCTATTTTTAAACCCTTCCTTTTTGAATATACTGTATTACCGTATAATCCCGAATACCACCCACACTTTTTTCCCCAAAATATTGGTTCTAAATCATGGGCGCGGGTGGTATCTAAGCCGTTCATTCACGTATATATTGACTATGTTTACATGGAGTATTGAAATAGATTTGAATATGGTTACTGTACTCAGTATACCACATGTAAATGGTCTTATTGTGTTTTAGTTGCGTTCTAGAAAACAAGATTGATTTTTCCTCAATACGGTTACAGTGGCATGTAAACGTGAAATGTAAGGTAATGAAATACGGTAAATCAAAGAATATGGGTAAATATGTGGTAAATATGAAAGCCGCTGCTGTGGATGCTCAATCATCATTTGTTTCACAAGTGTTGCTGGCATGCTAGGTGCGCGAATAGCTGATCTCGGGGATAATCGTACTTCGTGAGAGTCGAGACTGTTGATTACGGAAGTCTACCTCGCTCACATTCAAGTTCCGTATCTGTCCTGTGAAAGTGCTTTCTCGATAGTAAGTGATGGATTCAAAACGGCGTCTGCGGTCATTTACTGTGTGTGAGAATCTAGAAGTTGTACGCGAAGCTGAAATATACGGAAATCGTGCCATTGGCAGAAAGTACGATATTGATGAATCGTGTGTTCGTGATTGGCAGAAGAAGGAAAAACTTCTAAAAAGTAACAGTGATCACAGAGCGTTTCGCGGGCGGAGTGCAGTGTTTCTGGAAATCGAAGAATGACTCCACATATTTGTGATAGAAAAACGTGAGTTAGGATATGTTGTTTCTAGTGAAATGTGTCAATTCAAAGCACTAGAGATCTCGAAAGAACTCAAAACACAGCTTTTTACTGCAAGCCGCGGATGAATTTCCAACTTTTATCGAGAAAGGGATTGTTCATTCGGAGACGTGCATCTATTTCACAACGTCTCCCTGGGACGTATGAAGAAAAATTAACAGCCTTTCAGCGTCGCATTATTCGTTTGAGGAAGCAAAATTCATATTTGCTGTCACAAATTGGGAATGCTGACCAGACACCTGTCTATTTTGAAATGCTGTTGGAAAATACAGTGGATATGACGGGTTCTAAAAGTGTAACCATCAGAACAGGTGGTAAAGAAAAGCAAGGATGCACAGTAATGTTGTGCGTATTAGCAGATAGAACCAATCACCCTCCATATATGGTTCTGAAAAGGAAAACACTTCCGAAAGGAAACTTGCCATCCGGTGTTAATGTTAGAACACAGGAGTCCGGCTGGATGGACAGTGCGTTAGTTGAGGACTGGGTGAAGTGCGTTTGGCAACGTCGCCTGGGAGCTTTGTTGCAAAAACGAAACATAGTTGTGTTGGACAGTTACCGACGACATACAACTGATGGCGTAAAAGATATGATGAGGAAAGGAAAAACCGATCTTGCAATAATTCCCGGAGGACTCACTTCTATTCTACAGCTGTTGGATGTGTGCGTGAACTGGCCTTTCAAAACTGCAATGAAACAGTTGTACACCGAATGGATGTCCGATGGTAATCACGCGTTATCGCCAACCAGACGAGTGAAAAGATCTGAAATGGATCAAGACAGCATGGGTGCGCATTCCCAATGATCTAGTTTCCAAAAGCTTTAAGAAATGTAGAATTTCGAATTCAGTGGACGGTAGTGAGGACAACTATTTGTGGAAAGATGCCAGCGACTTAAGTTCCTATGGTGAAACTTCAGACGACGACGGTGAATTATGAATGATCTTAGTATTGGACCGATTTTATTTACGATTTTTGTGATGATTTTATTAATTGTAAGCTGTTTGAATTTATATTTGTGGTATATGTGAAGAAAATTAGATAGGTATGTAAGTTATTTGATTTTTTATTTTTTTTCCGTATCTAGCCGTCTCAAATTTAGGGTGCAGGTTTAATTGGGTGGTGGGTGGTATTCGGGATTATATGGTACCTATTTTGTACATATTTTTATTCACGAAATTAAGAACCACATATTTATCCTTTTTGGGTAGGTGCTTGTTTGTGTTTTCCCATTAGCTGGTCTACTGTGTTGGGAGGATGGTTGTTTTTTACTGTGATTTGTTTTATTATTTGCAATTTGTTGTAAAATATTGGTTTTGCTCGTTGGTATAGATATTGCTCTGTTTATCATCGCGTTCAGTCCTGCTGATTAGTCCTGGATGATTAGAATTGTTGTCTATTTTGTGTGATGTTTGAGTTGGTTTCCTGTATATCGTGTAGGGTTGTTTATCTTTACTTCTACTGATTGTGTTGTCCAGAAAGTTGATCTTCCCATTTGTTTCTGGTTTCATTGTGAACTTCATTACATTTTGTAAAGAGTTTATTGTGTCTACTAAATGTTCTGCATTTGTGACGTCATTACCATACACGCATATTATGACATCCATCTATCTGCTCCATTGTTATTCCTAATAACAGTGAACGTATGGCTAATCTTTTTTTAAAAAAAATATATATTTTGTTGTTAAACATTAACGTCTTTTGGTTTAAGGTCGTTCTTAACAGATTCATAATTTTTTTCTGTTTCTCGTGTTGAATTGTTTTTTTAAAGATTTTTTCTCAAATTTTAATTGACTCCTCTATAGATAAGTTGGTGTGCATGTTTACGTCAAATGATATCATTCTCGCTTTTCTGTTACTTTTAGTTTATTTAATTCTTTTGTTAGTTCTAATGTTTCATTAATTGACCTATCATTTTTAATTTTTACCTTGTCTTTTAGCATTTTGTTGGGAAATTTGTTTACGTTGTAACTCGGCGCATTTTTGAAATTTACTATGGTCTGATGAGACGTGTCTCTGTGTATTTTGGGGAGTGCTCATAGTGTTGGGATTTTGGGGTTCATGATGAATCTGTTCTTTTAAACACTTGTTTTATGTCACTTTGAAATTTATTCGTTGGGTCGCATTTGATTTCTTGTGTTATGTTGCTGCTGCTGAATTAGTTATGTTTTTTTCATTATGATCATTGTGTTGTCTTTATCCACTTTTATGACTATTAGATTATCACTTTTTTATTTTGCTTTTAATGCTTTTTAGAATTCGGTTGGTTTGCTGAGTTTTTGGTTGATTATTTATAGCGCTTCGTTGGGTTGTCACGTTTTTAACTATTCCTTTGTTTTGTGTGGTTATTTTGTCGCATGCAATTTCAACGTTGTTATCTGTGTGACTTCTTGGCAATTAAACTTCAGAACTCTTTCCAACAGGTTTGTTTCATTCATTCTTAGAAATGACTTTTTTTTTTTTTTTTTGCTAGTGGCTTTACGTCGCACCGACACAGATAGATCTTAGGGTGACAATGGGAGAGGAAAGGCCTAGGTGTTGGAAGGAAGTGGCCATGGTCTTAATTAAGGTACAGCCCCAGCATTTGCCTAGTGTGAAAATCAGAAACCACTGAAAACCACCTTCAGGGCTGCCAGCAGTGGGATTCAAACCCACTATCTCCCGGATGCAAGCTCACAGCCGCGCGCCTCTAAGCGCATGGCCAACTCGCCCGGTAGAAATGGGTTTATCGAATCTGTGAACAGCTCTCGGGTAGAACTGCATTTGCTTGCATACATGGTTGCTGTTGGTCTTAATTTAATTATTGAATAGATTACTAATTGTTTAATCAGTTACTGCTTTATTTTATTGCCTCATTTTTAACGTAATTATGCTAATGATCAGTATGTGCAGTCCACTGCATCGGGTTCCAGAAATTACTGAGGTTTAAGTAAAAGTAAACTCGTGTCCTCATCCCGAGGTGATGCAGCTCTTTTCAGGCACACCCCCATTGGAGGTGAGCTGCATGTACCATTTCAATCACATACCAGCCCTCCTGCCATTCTTAAATTTCTGGCAGTACCGGGAATCGAACCCGGGCCCCCGAGGACGGCAGCTAATCACACTAACCGTTACGCTACAGAGGCGGACTTGAGGTTTAAGTGAAGGCATAATATTTATTTGTTGATTTCTTGTTCTTTTATATATGCGCAACCTATTTAGTTTTTTAATGTGCAAGTTTTGTGATTGAGATGTTGATATTTTACTTGACTGTGTGTTCGGTTTTGTTTTTAAGGGGACGTATTTGGGGATGATATTCAATTATAAACACTTCTTGTTAAACACAATGGATTTGTCACTTTTCATTGTTTTAATTTTGAGTGCTTTGTTAACAGATTCAATACAACCTTTTCTAAGAAAGTAACCAACCTATTAGGAAAAGATCTGAAGTTTCATTGCCAAAAGGTCACACAGATAATATCGTTAACTGTGTTGATATCTTGGCCTGTCCTGTGCAGACTGGAAAGATGACCCTTAAGATATTTCCAAACATACATCTGAACATAACCCAAGCCACAAGGAGAACACCCCACTCAGATGGGAGGCAGTATTTCAGTTGAGTTTGTAACACAAGTGAGGAAGCATAGGAGGTATGTTCTAAGCAATGTAGTGTGCGTCTGGAATGGCATGACATGCAGTGTTGACACGTTGATATGTGTGCATAATCATATTACGCCAAGAAGAATGGTCAAGAAGGGCAGTTGCTTGACATGTAGGTTGTAATCAGTGATATGATTCGAACATCAGCGCAGTACAGTACAATGAGACAGGAACTGTTGATGACTTGCCATGCATAGTTCGACAACTACATCCTACATCTGCAGTCGATGACCGTTGCCTTCTAATTTCAGCTCGGAGGAACCCTGAATGCAGTGCCACCATGCTAAATAATGGTCTTCAGTCAGCCACAGGTCGCCATGTTTCATCTCAAACTGTGTGAAAGAAGTTCCATGAGGCACAACTTCACTTTTGATGCCCATGGCAAGACCCAGCCTTTAAACCTAAACGTCATGGTATGTAGTACAAACGGACCCAATATTATGCTGAATGGTCTCTTCAGGATTGACAGTGGAGCCCTTTTCACCAATGAATGTCGCATAAGCCTTGTTTCTGACAATTGTTGGCAATGTGTTTGGCGGCAAATTCCCAAAGGCGGAATAATATTCAAACAAATCAACGTACATCTCAAACTTGGGAGCTCTTGAATCATCTGGCTATTATTATAAGAGAAAATCCCTTGCTGTAGATTTTGAAAATGTGATTAGTGTGCTCTCTAGTATGAAAAAAACAAGAAAATCATTTGCCTAAAAGAATTCTGTGTTGTTACAGTGATAAATTGGACTTGGAAGTTTGGTACCAATATTGTAGCGTATTCTATGTATATTTAGTAGGTTAAATGTAACTTACCTTTAAAAAAATGCACACTAATTGTGTTATAATTTATATTGAAGTTTTGTGTTTGACAGACTGGACACTGGAAAATATGGCTTCCTTCTTAACAAAATATTTTGTAGGTTTGAAGATTTCTTTTGTTTATCAACCTTTTAATATTTCTTATGTATCAACTTTTTATATTATGCTTACTGAATATACATATGAAGGCATGTACAAACAATAGGGGTTGTAAAATAAGCGCTGGTCCAGGGGTCTAAAATACTCTCAAGACACTATCCAGCATGTGCAGCGAACTGGTAGTTCCCTGATGTTTTGGGGTGACATTATGTGGGGCCACTGTACTCCACTCCTAGTCATGTAGGGCAGTGTCATGGCTGGATGATGCAAAACTTTTCTCAATATCTGTATATTTGTTCTTGGACATCTTCCCTTGCGAATCCCTTTTCTGCCACTTCTGATTCGTTGGTCTCTCTCCAGTGTTTCCTTGAGTTTCCCCTGTGATCATTTTTCTTCCACTTTGAGGTTTTAAAATAGTCCGCTCATTGTCCATACCACTGAAGTCCTATATGACACTTTCATTAGGAACTGTTAGTGGCTGAATACAGTGCAACACCACTTCCTTGGACAGCTAGGGCGAATGTGTTGTGCTGGCATGATCGACAAACTTCTAAACAATCGTGTAAACCGTGTGTTTTTATGTACGGTAAGGGTGTATTCTGCCCGATGGCAGGTCTGAACCTCCGCAGAGGTGTACTTGAACCAGAATACAGATGGTCAATTTTTACAGGGGCTGACGGCCAAGGTGGTAAAGACATGCTCGGTTCACCTGGAAGGACATGGTTTCAATTCCCCATCAGGAAGAAGAAAAATTTAAGAAACAAGATTTCCACTTCCAGAGGTGCATATGGCTCTGAGGTTCACTCAGCCTACACAAAAAATGAGTACTACAAGAAATTAAAATATCTGTAGTCAAGGTAAAAAGCTACAATAAGTTACAATAACTTACAACATGAGTATGTAGAACATATTAAACTTATTGTAACTTTTTACCTTGACTACAGTAGCATGAAATTAAAATATCTGTATACATTTCCATCCCCCATTAGACATCCGGATGTCTAATACAATAATAACTTGTGATTTGTCTAATGGCTGGGAACTAATCATGTACTAGCTGATGATGGCCGTTAAGAGCCGAAACCGGTACTAGTGTAATCTGTTTAAAATAAATTGTGTATTGATTGGTGGAAAAACACATTTCTTATCTATACTTTACATAGACCTTTGTCAGCTATAGCGCAAAAGTACGGAAAAGTAGGACTACGGGTCTGCCTGTGATTACTGTATATCTACTGCATATATAAATGCACATCTTTATTTTTCAAGACTTTTCTTATTACGTCAATCATTCCATGTCATACTCGTATCAAAGTTGTCTGTGCATTTAATTGATTTATGTCCGACAACCATTGCTGCAATTGAAATGTGTTGTGCCTTTCACTGCAAAACATAAATAAATCGTTCAATACAAGCACAAATAAAAACATTCTATCAAGATTCCTTATACTAGAGTCCGCAATATGGAAAATACCAGCAGTTTCTAACTCGGAGTTTATAATTGCTGTTGTTCGTGATTTCGTTTCGTTATGGCACACCTGATAGCATACGCAAGATGGGGGTAGGGGAGTGGACATGAAAAGAAGGTCTGGACCTGTAACCAGATTTTGATATCCCGAGGTACAAAATCTCATTACATTCATTGAGATCCTCTACCCGGGCACGTCATTTCTTTAAATAAAAGGATATTTAACGTTGTTTAAAGGTGGGTGATTTAATTAATTTCATGTGTATGTCCACTCTAAATGACATTACCGACAGCTTCAAGGTGTTTCAGACGTAAATAATAATTTAAGCCTAGGTCGGACGCAGTACCTTATTCCACGTTTGTCCACGCCCGATGGTGCTTAACTTGGGGTTGTAGCCACGAATTGACAACTTACCGGAATTAGCAGGAATGAAAATATAAAATTTGAATAAAATGTGAGTAAATAAGTTTAGGTTATTTATTATCATTATGTGTTAAAAGGAACGTGATTTAAAGGATTTCAATAATTATAGTACGTAAAGAAGCAAAATATAGCGCCAGTCTCGTTCAACAGCCAAGCGGCCGGCAAGCCCGGGGAGAACTAGTTGGAGTGGGGAAGGCGGTGCAGAGGGTGTGTCTCCAGACGGGAAGTGTGTGTGTGGCCAGCAGGTATTCATCGCTGATCTCGCGGAACTTGAAATGTCGCAACTTTTAGGCTCCTTAGTTAACACGCTAATGAATGTTGGCGCCTAAAATGGATGCTGGCATTGTTTTTACATGTTCCTCAATGTGTTTCCTAAGTTTCATCGCGATCGGCGACTTTACCATTGCCAATGTTCCCTTGTCAGAGCCAACAGACGGGCAGCAACCAACACAACAGTAGATAACAAATAACAACTTCCATTAACATAAAACATTATTTATGCATCTACTGACATTTCCTGGCAAGGTTTCAGCCAATTGTATTACCTACCAGTGTTAAGGGCCACTTACAATTTTTCAACAGATGCTTCTGTCTCACTTTATGCTGACGAATTTCATCAGCGGCCTTGGAAAGATTGTATTTATGACAATCGTGCTTATGCTTGTGTTCACGCCCTCATGTCGTTGGCTTTATATTATTACCACTTTGGTTTTCCACTAATATTTTAAATGAACTGTTTTTAATTAGAATTTTAATGAAGGAAGTTTTAGTCTCCGACAAGATTATAGTTTAATCATAGACAGTTTTCCATTACCATCTTTATATATTGTATCATTTTTCACATTTTTATGTTCCGAATTTTAATAACTGGCTAAACTTTTTGCTTTCACTTTTAATATTAGTTGTATTCTTGATGATTGTTTTTAGGCTGAAGATGCCCTTAATTTAGGGCGAAACATGTCCCATTTAACTAAGAGTCTATTTATGTAACCACTATAAGTGAAAATAAAAGTATTGAATAGGTGGAACAAATTAAAACACCTTTATTGTTGCTGAACTGTAAATTGTCAATACGGACCTAAAATGAGGTTTATAACATGTAATATAAGATGTAAGTCTTGAAGGTGACCGAGCGAGTTGGCCATACGGTTAGGGTACTGCAGTTGTGAGCTTGCATTGGGGTGATAGTGAGTTCGAAACCCACTGTCAGCAGCCCTGAAGATGGTTTTCTGTGGTTTCCCATATTCATACCAGGCAAATCCTAGGGCTGTATTTTAATTAAGGCCATGGCCGCTTCCTTCCCACTTCTAGCCCTTTTCTGTCACATCGTTGCCGTAAGACCTGTCTGTGTTGTTGCAACGTAAAGCAAATTTTTTAAAAAACAAGCCTCCTTGAAGGCAGACATCACCACTAATAAAACAAGAGTTTATGATGCCTCCTGCAGAACTGACAGTGGCGTTTCACTCAGTGATACTCACGCAGTGGGACGTACTGTTCAACAAGATCTGCTATTTATTGCAACAAGGTTTCGCACACATCAGTCAGATTCCAATGACAGCAGATATTACAAAAATGTACCATCAGATCAGAGTAAATGACGATGCTAATTTCCAGCGCATAATCTGGTAAAACATCCATCTGAGCCTCTATACACAGTTACCAACTGAAGAGTATAAAGTACGATACATCATCAGCATCCTTCCTAGCCGTGAGATGCCTACCCCAGCTGGTTGAAGAAGCAGCCCATGTATTTCCTATAGCATCTCGCGTATTGAAGCGGGACTTCAATATGGATGATGTATTGTGTGGTAGCGACACACTGGTAAATGCTATACATCTGCGAGGAAAATTACAAGAGTTGCTGCAATGTGGAGGCTTCCACCTATGCAAATGAACTTCAGATAACTCTTCTGTACTCAAGACCATACCAGCAGAACTTGGATAATCACAGTTACCTCAGTGATTTCATAAGGAAAGACATCAAAACGCTAGGATTGCTGTGGCATTCGTTTCTTTGCAAGTTCCAGTCTGAGGTCAACATCAAAAAGAAGAATGGAAACCCTACAAACCGTAAGGTACTTTCAATTATAACCTCTATATTTGATCCACTTGGGCTGATAGGATCCATCATCGTGATGTGTAAAATTTTCATGCAGCAATTTTGGCAAGAAGAACTAGGATGGTATGAACTACTACAGTCTCTGGTACTTGAAAGCTGGATTAAAATCTTGTTTGATCTTCCAGCACTGAACAACATTCATGCCGACAGGCTGATTCTTTGCATGGGAAAGGTAATGCAGCTATAAGTTCATGGGTTCTCAGATACTTCTGAACGGGCCTGTGTGGCATGTGTTTGTATCTGCAGTACCAATGAACACTGTGTAATAATTTGGTACATTTGGTATGTTCAAAATCCATAGTTGCTCCTCTGAAGCAACACTATTTGCCTAGGTCAGAACTGTGTAGGGCTCTCTTGGGCAAGTCTAGTTGATAAGACTACCAAACTCTGATGAACCTGAACATCGACAACACTTTCCTGTGGACTGACCCGACAATAGTACTCCCGTGGCTTGCAGCTGAACCAACGAGATGGAAAACATTCATCACTAATCTTGTCTCTGAGGTACAGCAGTTGACTGTAAGAGCTGAGTGGGGTCATGTTATGTCAGCAGACAACCCTTCCATTGTTTTTTTTTCTCCCAAGGGAAGAAGGACCATTCAGTCTACAAGGTAATCAACAATGGTGGCGTGGTTAGTACAGGATGCATGTAAGTTAGCTGGCCCTCTAAAGACTCAAAACGATACTGCAGATGAACTTCCAAAGATAAGAGATGTGGTTCATTGTTTAGTTAGTGCTAATCCATCCAATGAAGTCACAACCAGGTTCTCCTCTCTTCATCATCTACAGAGGGTGATGGCTTATTGCAACCAATTTATGTTCAGCTCCAGAACATAGGAAGAACAGGACCATTGTCTGCAGAGTAGCTAGAGACTAGACTTCAGATATGTATCAAGCATGCTGAGCATGGGATTTACAGTTTAATTAATCAATCAATCAATCAATCAATTAAACAGTCGCTACTGATCTGCATTTAGGGCAGTCGCTCAGGTGGCAGATTCCCTATCTGTTGTTTTCCTAGCTTCTTCTTAAATGATTGCAAAAGAAATTGGAAATGTATTGAACATCTCCCTTGGTAAGTTATTCCAATCCCTAACTCCCCTTCCTATAAACAAATATTTGCCCCAATTTGTCCTCTTGAATTCCAACTTTATCTTCATATTGTGATCTTTCCTACTTTTAAAGACACCACTCAAACTTATTCGTCTACTGATGTCATTCCATGCCATCTGTCCACTGACAGCTCGGAGCATACCACTTAATACCAATATAAATGGTCCATTATTGGACATTATAAATTTACCAGCTAACTCCTTCCTGGTTGCCAGCGTTTCGCCCCCATGTGCTATGTTGGGCTCATCCGTTAGTAAATAGCACACCCACCAAGATGCATGGCTAGTGCATACCGTGGAGGCCACTGCGTAGGCTACATGGAGCCACCGGCAGTGCCAATGCACTATGAGAGACTTCGTCTCATTACCAAAAATTGATGCCTTCTTGACCATCAGATGATACAGATGTTGATTCCCATAGGGAACATGAAATATTTGTCCCGAATGAGTAAATTTATAATACCTATATAAATGGTCCATTATTGGACATTATAAATTTTCCAGCTAACTCATTCCTAGTTGCCAGCGTTTCACCCCCATGTGCTAAGTTGGGCTCATCAGTTGGTAAATAGCACACCCACCAAGACACATGGCCAGTGCATACCGTGGAGGCCACTGCGTAGGCTAAATGGAGCCACCGGCAATACCAATGCACTATGAGAGACTTTGTCTCATTACCATCCATTCAGTCATTCTTTTGTCAAGTCCAATTATACTCATTTTTGCTAGTAGTCTCCCATGATCTACCCTATCAAATGCCTTAGATAGGTCAATCGCAGTACAGTCCAATTGGCCTCCTAAATCCAGGATATCTGCTATATCTTGCTGGAATCCTACAAGTTGAGCTTCATTGGAATAACCTTTCCTAAACCCAAACTGCTTTCTATCAAACCAGTTATTAATTTTGCAAACATGTCTAATATAATCAGAAAGAATGCTTTCCCAAAGCTTACATGCAATGCATGTCAAACTGACTGGCCTGTAATTTTCAGCTTTATGTCTATCACCCTTTCCTTTATACACAGGGGCTACTATAGCAACTCTCCATTCATTTGGTATAGCTCCTTCATGCAAACAATAATCAAACAAGTACTAAAGGTATGGTACTATATCTCAACCCATTGTCTTTAGTATATCCCCTGAAACCTTATCAATTTCAGCTGCTTTTCTAGTTTTCGACTTTTGTATCTTACTGTAAATATCATTGTTGTAATAGGTAAATTTTAATACTTCTTTGCATGGGAAATAGGTGAGTTGAAGTCAAACTCGAACTCGTCAGTTTCACTGCAGAGTTCCGTAAGAAATCTGAACCCATTTCTAGATAGAAACGAGGTATTTTGTGTAGGTGAATGCCTACAAAACTCTTTGAAACCATTTACAGAAAGGCATCAGATCATAATTCCTCAGCATCATAATGTAACCCATATGATATTGGCTGATTAGTATGTTCATCTGCTACATGCTGGTGCAAATCATGTAACAGCTTCACTTAGGTCGAGATATTGGATAGTAAGCTTAAAGGAAGTGAACAAGCTCTCGTTCACGAATGTGTGAAGTGTTTCGGACTGCGAGCCTCAATAGCAACACAACTTCTGGGGCTGCTACCATCTCTTCGAGCGACTCCATTGCAGCCATTCTTGTATGCTAGGATTGACTATACTGGCCTGTTGCACATTAAACAGGATGCAGCTGGGAGCAAGGTCAAGGTTAATGCTATGTAGCCCTGTTCATTTGCCTTTGCATCAAGGCAATACACTTGAGAAGTTATTTCGTGGCTTGACCTCTCGCAGGCCTGCATTACTGCCATACAGAGATTTGTGACCGGCAGGAAAAAGTGTACTAATCTATATAGTAACAATGCTACTAACTTAGTAGGTGCCAGAAATGAAATTTTGAAAGTGTGCCAGTCGGTGCAGTGAAGGACAGACATACTGAACAATGCAGCCCAGAATGGATACTTGGGGCATTTCATTCTTCCTGATTTGACTCACTTCAGTAGACTGTTGGAAGCATCATCTGCCGGGAATCCCTTCTTGATGTATGATGAGATGTACACCCTACTTTGCCAAATAGTGACATGCCTGAACTTCCAACCGCTCATTAGGCTCCCAGACAATGCTGAAGAACAATCATACCTAACTCCTGGCTGCTTTCCGATAAGAGCTCCCCTTCTATCCTTCTTTGAACCTGACCTTAGTAATGGTATGCACTGTTATTCTTCCAGATGGCACTAGATTAAGGTGTGACAGCAGAACTTTTGGAGACAGTGCTCTAATGACTATCTTAATAGCTTACAGCAGTGGCAGAAATGGCTGATGAGTCAGCCTAACCGTCAGCCTGGGACCATCATATTTTTAAGGATGGCAACACTCCTCTCTCTTGCAACAGTCAAGGAGGCTTATCTTGGGAAGGATAGGCAAATACGTATGGTTATTTTTTGTACTAACCAGTGGAATTTTAAAGCATTCTGTACATAAACTATGTCCATTGCCAGTTCAAGACTGATGCTGGCATTTACGTTCAGTGTCTGATTTCTTGTCAGTGTTTAATGCTTTTTTCTTGTATTGTATGATTGTAATTATGATCAGTGTCTTTTGTTGTTTATGCTTTATGCCTTATTCTTTAATTGTAAGTTTTAGAATCTGTTCATTTAGTTGTCATTGTTTGGACAGCTGTGTATAATTTTCCAAGTTATATTGGTTGGAAGTTGTGTGTCTTGCAATCTGTGATCCATCGGAGATTGATTGCGAAAGAACTTGAGAATGCTATTTTATCACTGTAAATTCAACACTTCACTTAGTTGTTGAATGTGATTCATTTAGGTGTGGTGGTATGTTAGTGGCTGAACACAGTGCCACTGCACTGGTGTGGCACCACTTCCTTGGACAACGAAGATAAGGGGATGATTTCCCTGTTTCGGGGATGGTCAATCTCCTTTGTTTGATGGTGATTTTGTTACCAAGAAACCGTTAACATCTCGAGGTGGTGAAAAAGCAGTATCACTGCCTTGAGCGATCTAGCAAATGTATTGTGTGGAGATGATCAGTAAAATTCTAAACAATCATGTTAGGAATACTTTTTAATGTGAACGTGAGATTATTCATGTTTATGAACCAGTTATGTTTATTATCCGGCGTGTGGTTTCTAACACCATATGCTCTCGAGGACTTGTCCACGCGAGGTCGGCACAGGAACATTGATGCTGGCTTCCTTCCTTTTCACATTGTTTGTGATCTTGTCCCTTCTTGTCGTTTGGTTCATAGTTCTGATGAATCTAATTTTTCCTGATTTAGACGGGTGACTCCTGATTTTCTATAGTTTTCCCCGACTCTCGATTATTTTATTATTTCCCCCGATTTTAGCTTATATTTTGGTGAACTTCAAGCATTTAGTTTCACATCCTACCATTTCAGCATTGTACGTCAGTGGCCGGAAGTCCTTCGCTCATTGACCGCTTTCAAATGAAATATGGATGTTTATTAATACGAGAAGTGTGCGCTAATGTGCAATGTTAATTGAAACCTGTATATCGTAACGCATATATCAATTGTAAATATATCTTTTTCCCGTGCTATGTTCATGTTCGTTCACATCAGTCTAGTCTATTCTGGAGACTAGTTGCTAGATTGGGAGTCTACTTTAGTAATTTAGTGACAATTTCAAATATAGCTACTAGTGACTTTTCTAGAGATTTTAGGGGCCATTTAGAGACAATTCTGGCAAATTTTAATTTATTATTTGATGAAAACAGCATTGGGCTTTGCATAATCGCATGGACGTGTGATGCAATATATCAAAGTATGCATTTTCTAAGTAATGGCATCTAAGTGCATGACTGACCGACACGTGGAGCACGAGTTCATACTATTTTCAGAAGGCTTATCAGAGACTGATAGTCTCACTCGCATATTTCCTGTGAGGGAATAGAGATGTGTAATTTTTAGCCTTGTAGCCTCGTATTTGAGACAATAAGTGTTATAATATGTACCATAGTACTCTTGTCTTGTGCAAGACATGTAGAATAAGCAGTTTTGACCAATTTTATCTCCTGATTTTTGTTTTTGTAAAGCTGGCAGGTTTGCAGATGCAAGCCCACAGCTGCGCACCCCTAACCGTACGGCCAACTTGCCCGGTGTTTAGCAGAGTACATATCTCCAAACCATAGAGGATAGTTGGTACAAGATAGGTGTCCTACTTATTTTGGCTTGCTGGAGTATTTTGCTGTCCCAAAGTATGTTTCTGACTTGATTGTGAAAGTTCTGATTTCCTGCTTGACTGTGTTGTATTTTGAGATTATACACTCAAAGGTATTTGAAGTGGAAGCTGGGAAGCTGATTATTTGGGTCCCTTCAAATAGATATTTGAATGTGTTCCTCTTCTATTCATTGTCATTTATTTCTAGAGGGTTGTTTGGGACTACTGTGGCTAAACCCAATATGACTCTCAAACCTGCTCTCAGTATTACTTCAAGTAGTAGTTTATTGTTTTTTGAAGGCTCTTGGCCTGTACATTGTTGTGATTTTCTAGTAATATGTATACACAACAATTTCCAGTTACCAAAATACTTCATTGTACTGACATTTATAATGTCTGTCTCTGTTTCTTGACCTTGCATAATATGCAATGAAATATGATTATACAGTGTTTAAGAATTTAAATTATTCTATTTCCTTTCTTACAAATATTTTATAACTGCTCATACTTTGTACATACTAGCATATCAAAAGTTTGAATGTTATATAACCGGGTAATAATTTAATTCTTTTCAGGTGTTTGCAGAACGCATTGACTTTCCACGTCGGACCTTGAATATGTCTGAACTTGCAAAGGCAGGAAGTGGCCTAACATCGTGCTGTTTGTTGTTCCGACGTACACGGCATATTCGTAGCCTATGAATGGGTGATTGTTGAATTTGTCAGTTGACTAGCAGTTTGAGGACCTGTGAAGGACTCGTTGTACCAATATATGGGGAGCAATCACTCTGCTCGACATTATGTCTAAAAGGGGAGATAAACTCAGTTACTTCTGATGACTTTTGTTTACAAGGATTTTTGCCGAAGATATTTAGCTTACCTATTACTTCATTGAATTTTATGACTTTATGTACAGATTTTTATTAATTACAATTTTGAGATATACGATATGTTTTATTTTGTATTACTTGAACAGAAAGTTATTGGAGAGACCATGAGTTAATAGGCTAAAATATGTCCTTGAATTTACATTTTATATGTACTGTACAGTGTGCCCAAGGAGATATCCCTTACCGGTTGGGTGGCACTATGCACAGCTTTCTAGTTGACCACCAGACTGACATACTATATGTTAAAAGTGTGTCACTCGAGCATCAAAGTTGTGTTGTAGTACCATACTGTGTTACTGTTGTTAAAGTGCATTCTTATCGATGTACTGTTGAACTACTTATGTGTAATGAAAAATTGTTACTCAGGTGAACTTTGCTCTGATCATACTACCAAAGGGATTTATTGTCAGTGGGTAAGTTACCATGTTTCTGACCTTAAGATTTAGTTAGAAATGTCAAAGTGTAAAAATGTATAAGCAAAGTCATCTCCATACAGGCAGTGAAGGCCCTTGGAGGGGTGGTAGGTAAAGGCTTCTACTATCCGTAACCTCGGCACTTCATGGGGTGGAGTGGTTAGCTCTATCTATGGCCTCTTTTGCCCCCATGAATTAACCTAGTACTCATTTTTTGTGTAGGCTGAGTGAACCTCAGGGCCATATGCACCTCTGGAAGTGGAAATCTTGTTTCTTAAATTTTTCTTCTTCCTGATGGGGAATTGAAACCATGTCCTTCCAGGTTTACCACCTTGGCCGTCAGCCCCTGTAAAAATTTGTTGTTGAGCTATACTTCATGGTGTGTATATTGTCTAAAAGTGTTGGAGACAGCATTGTGTTCAAGGTGAAGAAATTCTAGATAGCATTGCCTATCACCTACAAATTTAACTATAAAAATGAAACAGTAAATTTATGTGCAGATAAGACTTTCGAAGTTTCTTGCACTTCCTAACACAAAGGTACTGAAACTGGTACAGCAGATACTGGAATGAAGAAAAGCTAGAGATATTCCCAAAATGTTACTTCATAACCCCAAGTGTGATGAAAAAGTGGTATATCTGTTAACCCTGGAGCAGAGGTCTAAATCATCAATCAGTCAATCAATCAACCATTCACCACTAAACTGCATTTAGGGCTGTCACCCAGGTAGCAGATTCCCTATCAATTGTTCACCTAGCCTTTTCTTCTATAATTTCAAGAAGATGGAAATATAATATTCCTCAATTCTTAAACCATCTTTTGTCCCTTTTTATTATTATTATTATTATTATTTGTTCATTTTTTTTACCTCTTAACCGGGGAGTTTCACTGAGAAACGAACATTCGCAGTGGGGAATATATTTTGACTGAAAAAGAGTTAATTAGTCTCGCCCGTTACTCTTCCGTGAATGATTCGTCCCACCCATTAAGCGCTTCCACTGGGGCTGTACCTTAATGAAGGCCACGGTCACTTCCTTGTCCCACCCAGTATGTGTGCATGCCTTCATGCAAGATGCATTATCTAGTCCTGTCCGTTTTGACATAAATTAGTCTTTTGGCTGGGGATGATCTGAAAATTCGTGTTATGGCAGTTTGCATCTCAAAATGTGTGATGATTGTGTAACCCTAGCAACCTTGCAGGGTATGTCTTATGGCTGTTGGTCATCTGAAATTAGCAGCCATTGATGGATGGCCATGTCCAAGGCACGTATTTATGATAATTTGATTGTTGCAAAGGGAAAAATGGTTTCTTTTTATTTGCATTTGGTATTTCAAACCATAATTCTATATTTGATTAGACTTCTTGCAACTACATTTATGATGAGACTACATCTGACACTGAGTAACAACCAATAAAACAATTTCACTGTTGTAATAAAGTACATTGTTACAATATATGAATTTGTCTTTTGATGATACAGCAAGAAAAGCAGTGAAAAAAAAGTAAAGGATTGTACTGTACATGATGTGAAAAAAAAAGATTTGTAAGACAATCTTCAGAATCATTTTTCTTCAATGAGACTCTATTTACAATAGTACAGAAGCAAGCTTACTGCAAGTTTCACCTCTTGTGTTATCCTTGCTATCCAAAGAACTATCATCTAATTCATTATCAGAATCAGTGAATGAAGAATAGTTTCATTATCCAAAAAGCACGCTTAGCAATTATGTACAGAAGAAAATGCAATGAAATATTGACATGCAGTGTGGCGCAGCAAGTCTGGAACCTATTGACATCTGTAAAGCGATCTGAGAACTACACATAGCAACAAAAAGAGAGTAGATAGCACGTCCCACCCAGCAGATAACAGTTTTCAAAGGCTCTACACAAGTTAACTTGTCATCACCCGATTGAGTAACAACTATTAGTAGATGAATTAACTCGTCATGCCTGGTTAAGAGGCTAACTGTTAGGTTCTTCAGTCTGCCAAAATCAGTTTTCAATTCTGTTTTATTTAAGTTCGTTCTTTCTTCAGTTATAATTCTGTTACCATGTGGTTTATTTTTGGCAAAGAATTATGCAGCTGTTCTGGATTTTAGTTGGTTGAGTCTACCAATGTTAATCTATGGAAGTTGAACAGTAATCAATAAAAATGCTTAACCACCAATAAGAAATGAAATTGAAGTTTTCAAATTACATTCTGAACATTTTCAATAAGTAAGCAGACTTCTAACTATAATGAAAGTAATTCATACTAGTATATCTTTTATCTTTGTATGGGGAATTTACCATATAGTGTCAAAAATATATGGAAGTTTTGGAAAAAAATTTCAGTATCCTTATGGAAATTGAGTCCTTTTAATGAAACAAATCTAGTTTCTGTTGACAGTTATAACTAGTGAATGGGCTACTGTAGAATAAATATTGAGCAGTTTTCAATGCTTAATTATTTGCTTTTGGTGTGGTTGTGTGAAGAAAACCACATAAATGTAATGAAAGTGATTTACTAGGAATCTACTTGGACACACTGTTTATGGTAAGAAGGTTAAGATGTTACATTTTGAAGTTGTAGTAAAAATGATAAACATAAGATCATTGCTTGCGAGGGATCATCCTCTGGCTTTTTGTTTGCTAAATTTCCTCCTGTTGTTCAGCCTGATCTCAAAACATCAGCATGCATCCATTTTCTTCACCATGCAATAAAGATTTACACCTTATGCAATGTACACTTGTGGAATGATACAGTAAACTATATTTGTATGCTACATTTTCATTTATCTTCAGATACATGCTCTAACTAGTGATGGAAACAATTTTATTTTGTACCGTTACATTGTATCCTTTGATATCTCAGTTGTAGCCTTTTGGCTCTTTAACACTCTGGTGAAGTTACAAACTTCTTTGTTCTGCTTGATAGACTTGTCTGTAACAGTCTAGCCATCTTGTCTCTTAAGTAAGGGATATTGAATGCTACAATGTCTCATAACTTTCATTGCGAGGTATTGGCAAGGTCCTATGACCAAGTGATAAAATTTCACATCTTCTAATTATATAATGTCTTCTATTTACCAAGTTATATCATTTTGGGTGAGGAAAGCAATGACAAACTACTGCACTCATCTTGCCAAGCATGACTTACTGTAGCACTGTCATCAGTTTTTGAGGTTTCTGTATGACTGCATAACCTTTGATATTGCTATTTGAGGACAGTTATTATTTCCATTCTCCCCTTTTTTAATCGGGTTGCTTGTGGGTTTAGTTGCGATTGAAAGTTAGCACGTTTACTGAGTAAAGAATATTCTCAGTTAAAAATATAAAACTATATACTCCGAAAGGAAAGTTACGATTTGTTAAAGAAGCAGAAATGTAGAGAAACTAGACAGTTGATAGAAGAAAGATTTTGGTTAAGATGCAAGATTTTAAAATGTGACCACTTTTAACTCTTGAAACCTAATATCCTGCTATACTGATGGGTTCATGGACTGATTTTGGTGGGACGATCTGTGTGCGAAGTGTGCATTTGCAAATCTGGATGTTGGCAGTTCTCTCCTGAACAATGAAAGAAATGGAGATATGCCCTTCTTAATATATACTGATATATAATTTGTATATTTTAATTATTTAGTAAATGGCAACACAAGAATGGATGACAGTCATTCAATGGACGACCAGGAAAGGCAATTAGTTGACGAAGAAATGGATAAAGAAATTACAATGAATGAAATTGAAATGGCAGTAAGAAAGATGAAGAATGGAAAAACTGCTGGAATAGATGAAATTTCAGTGGAGATGATAAAGGCAGCTGGAGCTGTAGGCCTGCAGTGGACATATCGGGTTCTCAGGAATGTCTGGGAGAATAAGGAGGTCCCTGAGGATTGGCAAAAAGGAATAATCATCCCAATTTTCAAGAAAGGTGATAAGAAAGTTTTGAAGAACTACAGGGTAATTACTCTAATATCCCATGTTGCTAAGATAATGGAAAGGATACTGGAAAGTAGAATAAGGTTGAGGGTTGAGAAGCAGATACAGGAAAATCAGTTTGGTTTCAGAAGTGGAAGGTCAACAATAGAGCCCATTTTCACTATGAGACAACTAATGGAAAAGCATTGGGAGTACGGGAATGATATGGTGATGACATTCATTGATATTGAAAAGGCATATGACAGTGTCCCTAGGACGAAAGTTTGGGACAGTCTGGTGCAAAAAGGAATTGGACAGGGATTAATAAAAATGATCATGGCATTGTATAAGGAATGTTGTAGTTGCGTGCAAACACAAGTTGGCAGGACAAGTTGGTTCAAAATAACTAGTGGGCTGAGACAGGGAAGTGTTCTATCACCAATCCTGTTTACAATAGTAATGGATGACATCATGAGAACAGCAAAAGCAGCATATGGAGGAAGAGAAATGAACATGATGTTATTTGCAGATGATATTGTGATTTGGGGAGAAGACGACAGGAAAGTTCAAGAACAGTTGAATGTGGTGAATGGGAAGATTGAAGAATGTGGATTGAAAATAAGTGTAGAAAAGAGTAAAACTCTTGTTATGACTAGAGGGGAGAAAGAAGGGAAAGGTCAGATTAGACTTGCAGACAAGCCCCTGGAAGTAGTGGAAACGTTTAAATACCTGGGGAGTGAATTAATGGAGAATGCTCGACTGGATGCTGAGATTAGTAAAAGGATTCAAGCTGGAAGTTGTTTCTATCATAGTGTAAGAAATATGTTATGGGACAAAGATGTGCCAATGGAAGCATAGGATACTATGTACAAGATGTATTACGTGCCCATAACAACTTACGGAGCAGAAACTTGGACAATGACAAAGAGGATGAGAGTCGAATACAGGCAGCCGAAATGAAATTCTTGAGGAGTATGATACAGAAGAGTAGACGAGACAAAATAAGGAATGAGAAAATCCGGGAAGAAATTGGAGTGGAAAAAATGAATGATAGAATAGAGAAGAGCCGACTAAGATGGTTTGGGCACATAAAGTGAATGAGCGACGAAAGAATGCCAAAAAGGGTGATGGAAATGCAAATCCAAGGAAGGAGAGGCCGTGGACGACCACGATTGAGATGGAAGGATACCATCCAACGCAGCATTATAGAAAGAAACCTGGACTGGGACACAGTGTTGGAGGAGGAGTGGTGGAAAGACCGAAGAAAGTGGAGAGGAACCATATTTGCCCCTACCTGGCTACAGCTGGATAAAGGGAAATGATGATGATGATGATGAAGATGAGTAAATGGCAACATATTCAATTTTATGTTTCTTTCTTTGAGATATGTTGTAAAATACAGGGTGTATCACAGCCTTTTTTGAAAGGGCTATAGGAATAAAGGTAGGTTTTATGTGAGATGTTTTCAAAAAATAGAGATATCGGTATTCAAAATGGAAGAGTTTTATGAAGGAGTTGCTTTCCATTCCAATTTTTTCAAAGGACCTTGCCAATTAGTGGGCATCAGGGGCTGCCACATAATGTTCGTAATCTGTTTGTAGTCTTCATCTAATGTAAGAAAATATGAGAGCAAATGAATTGCATGGCACTGAGAAAGTAGGCAACAATTTCCGTCAGCTGTTTTGCAAATTAACTAGGAAGGACTGTTACCTAAGTCTTCTCAAGAAGACCTTTTCTAAAACAGTGTATGTGGTTGGCTGGCTGACAATTTTCAGTGTAAAATTGAAGTTTGAAATATGGATCTTTCTGATATGCTATTTTTTATTAATTTATATAAAATGTGATAGTATTTGACACCATACCTACAGTTTATACATTCCTCATGGTAATCACCACATCTTTTTTTTACCATTCAGTCTTTATTTTCTCATTATGTCTAAGAATTGTGAATTACATTTCGAAAACAATTATTTAATTTACTTCGTATTATAATGTTAATTGTTTTAACCTTTTCTCATGTGAGATTTTCTTTGTTAACAGTTTTGATATGTTGTAATTTATTTACAGGTTTTCCTTGGTATTATTTATAATCATTATATTTGATTTACCTTGTCATGGACATCTGATTTGGCAAGTTTTTATATGTTAAAAATCTCTTATTTCATTCCATAGTTAATGTACATTCATTGGCCATTCTCTTGCTTGGTTAGTACTGACAGCAGTTTTTGAAAACATGAAGAATACTAGAGGCTGACTAGAAGAAAGCGTATGGGGTCCAAGAATGATGATTGATATTCTAGTAGAAATTCATCATATTACAGACTACTGCCCTGGCTGGCAGCCTTCTTTCCTTCCACAGTTAAACTATGAGTAACAGAATCAACAGATGCAAGGTCAATACGGTATATGGTCTTTTTAACCTTTGATCTGGTTTTGAATTGATACAAGCTCTTAGATTTAAGGTAAAATACCTATTTCCCACCTTTTAAATAATACTTCAAATTCCTTTACTCTCATGCATAATAGAATTTCTCTTTTATATATACTGATTTAATAACAAGCAAATATAAGCAGATCTAGGTCAGAGTCTTCACTCTTTATAGTTGACTAAAAAGAAAACTCATGGCATATACAGCCCCTTAAGGACCTTACATCAGCGTCAACTTTTCAGTTCACCGTATGAGGCTGAGTGAACCTCCATTTCAACAAGCTGAGAAATGGACCTGGAAGTTTTTTGCAGTTGACTAGTATTTGGCATTCAGTAGCTAGGAATTTCTGCCCCAAGGATATTCAAAATCAAAGTTTTATGAAAGAGTTACTTTTTATTCCAGTGCTTTTAAAGGGAGCTTACCAATTAGAGGTATCAAGAATACTAATAATTGCTACACATCTTCATCCAGTAAGAGGTAGGTCTACCCACCATTAAATATGGTTTTAGGAGCAAAATTGAAGTGATTTTAAATATATGAAATAGAGCACATGTTTAATCTTCAGGTACCAAGGAATGATTGAGACATAATATTATTTATGAGAGATTAGGGTGCTAATTTGGTCTTGTACTGTACTGGGAAGATACTGGATTCTTCAGCTGATCCTATGGCATGGGAATTATAAAATATTTAATTACATATAATACTCATACTCAGGTACCATACCTGAATGGTATGGCAAAGAGAATGCACATTCAATTGTAAGTTAAGAAATGAATAAGAACAATGACTCTCAGTTGTTATAAAGTGAACCTGTGGTTTCTGTCACAAGCTTCAGTATAACAATTTTACTATGAGAACACAGTGCATTATAATGCTACTTCTTAGTGCAGTATGTGTGGACAGCATTATATACTTTCACAACTCAATGGATCAGCTAAATAATAAAGTACTTAATTTTAAACTGTACAGTTGAGATTAGAATTTGCTCATGAGATCAGTTTGATAATTGTTCATAAAGGAGATTTTTTCCGTTAATTGTATTGTGTTAATGTAGCTTGTGTATCAAGCTGGATATTCCCTTTCACCTGTTCTTAACAATAGAAGTGACTTGTGTGCTCCTCTTATTATGCATGCTTTTTCCAGAAGGTATTTACCATCTCTATTATCACACAGCTTGATCTTGAAAGGTTATTCAATAAAACATCTGCTGTAATTTATTATGCACTCTGATATTTTAAATAATATTATTCCTTAAAATTTCGTTCTGATGTTGTTGTAGACTTAATCAACAGCTTTTAAGTATTCTATATTTGACTGGACATGTTCTTGAGATTTAACTGAATAATTACCTCCATTACAATAGGATTTATAATGTATTTATATATTAGGTTTTCCTGCCTTTTATTTACTTCAGAAAGTCATACTAACTTTGAACACTAATGCTAGTAAGAAATCCTGGACAGGTTTTGTTAGTAGCAGGTTATTTATATGCTGGAGAAATGACAATTTGTTGTATTGTCTAGAACACATTTTCAAAATTTGCCATTGTTACAAATTAGTTATCGATATAGTGAAACTAAAAGGTTTCAACATTGCTGAGGATCTGTTTTTCTTTTATAAGAAATGTTCTTCCTGCAAAGTATGATGTTCAGTTACCTCTTCCTTCATGCACATGCCTAGACTGCTTATTTTCTTAAAAATTTATTTTTCCTGTGTCCTTCCTTGTTATTTCCCTGGTAAACTATTGAACTGTAAGATTTCCTTAATTTGCCAGTTTGTTTAGGCTATTATTGAGACTAAAGAGAGTTAATATATCCTATCAAAATAGCAAATTGAGTAAAACATTGTCACGAAAGCTAGAATTTTAATGCACAAAATAAATACAAGTAAATGCTTTGTTAAGGAGGCAGTAATGCCCTAATAACCCCAAAAATGCTTTATAAAATTTGTAAAGATGTTCTTTTACAGAAAAACATTAAGATCATCTAATTTTACCAGCCCTGCATTGCAAATCACTACAACTCTTAAGGGTTGGCAAAGGAAATTGACTTCCCAGTTTTCTCTTCATCAAGACTTGAACAGGGAGAAGCTCTTTTTTCATTTTTATTTCTTCCAATACTACAGTAGAAAACTTAAAGCAAATTGAGTCACTAACTTTTAAGTGCCCTGGTAGTTCTCAAGTATAAAAGAATGGAATACAGAGTACCAGACCTTGTTTTTTCTTTAAAAGTAACATTATTTTCTTTGTTAACCCCTTTCCCATTTCCCCATTCACTAAGTCATTTTCCACACTTTTCACTATCTTTTCTCTACTAACCAAAATTCTCATTTTTCTTAGTAAGTTACATCAGCAGGTAGGAGTTCAAAATATGATTTAATGTATTGAAGCCTACATGTAGTATCAGTTTTAGGAAAAAGTTCCTGTTAAATTGAAGCTGCATCACCAGTGTGTCGACATTCTTCACTTCGTTGATGCTTTGGCAGTAATAGTTGCCTGCTTTTATCCTGGTCCCCCATCTTGTTAGAGCTGAAACAGGAGGCATAGGCTCTTCAGGAGTTACAGACTTGAAATATGCTCTCTCAGGAAGATCTTGACACATGTTCTATAGGCTGGACAACTTCATGGTACTGACTGTGAACTTTATTTGCAACTCTGTGTAAAGCATGTGCTTCTCATGTTGCATGTACCTTTTATAAGCACAGAACTTGCAGAGAAGTAGCAGTTTTAATCACATTTGGTGCAGAATTGGTCAGCAGTTACAGTAGCCAAGATCTACAGATTTATCAAATATTTTTCTAACTGCTGAGACCTTCACTTAATCCAGTTGTTTTCGTTTAATTAAAAATGTTTACATGGAGTATCTTCTCTTGTGTACATCTTTGCAGTAATTAAGGATGTGCGTGAATGTGCCTGGAACTAGGAGAATCTGTACTTTCAAGACCAAGCATTGGACTCTGTTCGCATGAGAGAAACCGCTTCTGCAAATACATCACACATTCACTGTGAGAGCCGGGCAATGTGAAGGAAGAATACCACTACCAGAGTTTGCTTTACTTGGTGGCACAATTTATTTAAAGATTCCCCAGAACTGTGTGAAAAGTAAAGTAGATCACGGAGAAAAAAAGGAAAATACTGTTTGTTGGAGAAGTCTGTAATTGGATTTGTTTCAAAACGTAGTTCTACATCGATTTTTATGAACTTAGGAGCACATAATAATCAACGGTCTATTAAAGGTAGGTAGTGAAGCTGGATAAGGGATGAGGAAACAACATAGAAGGTAGAGTAGGTAACATTGATTTATTTATGAGAAAGATTGTTGTAATTGTCGGACATTTATTTTCCGTTATTGTTTTTACTGCATCAAGAAGGCATTTTAGTTATATTTCAATTGTTGAGCATTTAAAAAGTCTGTTTTGTTATGTAGTTTCTGTAATGTAAAAGATTGTGGAAAATCTTGTACGTATACTCAATTCCTTGTGGGTGTAGTTTATGATAAACATGATGCTACAAATTTGATTCTAAAATACTTCCAAGGAGATTTAAATGACTTCAGTGAAACATCTGTTTGTGAAGAAATGGAAGCATCCCAACACATCAAGAACCTCATGGATAAATTTACATCACTCTTCCCAAACAGTTTCCACAAACTACTTGTGGGCTGTGGCGATCTAAAAGATTTTCTTTCTAAATATAATTCCTACCGTGGTTTTCTGATTACAAGTGTGGTGATGGGTGATTATTATTATTTTGAGAGGATCACAACTAAATAATCATCCACTCATAACCCTGAAAATGAAATGAAATGGCGTATGGCTTTTAGTGCCGGGAGTGTCCAAGGACAAGTTCGTCCGACTCGTTGGCTGAATGGTCAGTGTACTGGCCTTCGGTTCAGAGGGTCCCGGGTTCAATTCCTGGCCGGGTCGGGGATTTTAATCGCTTCTGATTAATTTTTCCGTCCCAACACTCTCCTCATATTCAGACAACATATTACACTACCAACCACCACAGAAACACGCAATAGTGCTTACATCCCTCCATAGAGGGTTGGCGTCAGGAAGGGCATCCGGCCGTAAAACAGGGCCAAATCCACATGTGCGACGCAGTTCGCACCCGCGACCCCACAGGTGTGGGAAAAGCGGCAGGAAAAGAAGAAGAAGTGTCCGAGGACAAGTTCGGCTCGCCAGATGCAGGTCTTTTGATTTGACGCTCGTAGGCGACCTGCGCGTCGTGATGAAAATGAAATGATGATGAAGGCGACACACACCCAGCCCTCATGCCAGCAAAATTAACCAATGATGGTTTAAATTCCCAACCCTGCCGGGAATCGAACCCGGGACCCCTGTGATCAAAGGCCACCGCGCTAACCATTTAGCCATGGAGCCGGACACTCATAACCCTAATCAAAAGAGAAAAAGGAAGAGGCCAGACCTTTCCAAGAATGAGGCGTCAACAGAAGAAAGGGATGGGCCATGAAAATTCAAGTCTCCCAAACCACATTCCATCAGGGATGGAAGAGAACAAGGTGGACCAATGGAGTTCAGATAAGGAAGATGAAAATGGTAAGCTGGGAATGAGTGAATGGATGCAATGCCAGATTCGGCTACACTCCCACTCACAAGTTGAGATCTTCTAGGGATCACCCATTTTAGTCGGCTCTTATGACGGGTAGACTTCTTCTATGCCCCTGCCTGCAGGTATATCAATTGATCAGTCGATTCCTTGTTTACAGCTAGGATCATTGGGCAGATAGCAAATTGCAAAGGAAAATTCTTCCCTTTTTAACACTTCAGGCTGCTCTTACTCTTAGTAATATTTAATGTCCATAGGGATTTGCATTGCTGGTTCAATTAAAAGAGTGTGTGAATAAATCTCATTGTTTCCTTCAACGGCTGAATATTTTTCTTCTCGCTCTCAGTTGTTCGCCTGCACATGGTACTTCACTGTTCCGACAGATAGCGACACAAGTGATCCATGGAACCAGAACCAGAGCTGTGTATTGGTTCTCAAGTTATTGGAACTGATTCTACCCGGTTCCTTCCCTCGTACATCCCTAGCGATAAATAAATAGTGTCCTAGCCAGCCTGTACTTTTGCCTATACACACTTAATTCCTTTCTGTTATTTTCTCTCAGATCTCCAGCATTGCTTCTTTATTGCATCTATCTACACAGTTTTTCTTGGTGTTAAGAGTCTGGTATATATTTACATATTAATCCACAGAATTTGTTAAAAATTTCCAGCGCTCACTTATAGTTTAATATACTGTATGTTCATCATTGATGGACACTTCATCCCCACAGTGAGAAGGTGAATGACTTGGCAATGTCCATTTTTGGCTTGGGGTTCATTCCAGAACACTTGTTAAACTTGTTCACGAACACAATGAGCCTATAGCAGCTGACCAGATACCTGCAGCTAATGATTAAGCTAAAAAAAAAAGATATTTGTTTGTGGCATCTACCTCTGTAGATCTTTTGTCACTACTTTCACCATATGATAGGAACCTGCGTGTAGGTGTAATTGCGGAAGTGTATGGATCTTCAGTCTTGACGAACACTTATATACAGTCCTCCAAGGAAAAAACTATGCTGCTATGTTAACATTAAGGAATATCTGAGCATCTTTAGAGGTGAATAATTTAATAACATCTCTTCCTTAGTCCAGTAAACAAATATAAAAAAATGAAGTGTGCACTGCACATAAAATTATGGAAATGGAAATTTTGACTGAGTGTGTTTATAACTTTGAAGATTCATGGTCCTAGTTGACCTTTTAATAAGACCAGGGTTGTAGTGGAAACAGAAATAGGTTTCAGACTTAAGCGTGAAGACAAAATGAAATATGAACATCCATGTAACGGATTACTTAGGAGGGCTTTGGATCAATTAAAACAGGAAGATATTGTATTTAATTAGTTGTAAGTATTTATATGTCTCAGTATAGCTCTGTTTATTGGAAGAAAATGCAATATCGGAAGGGAAAGAAAACTGCATACCACAGCTATAGCAAAATATTTGAATATATTGTGCTTTGTTAGCTTAACTCAATAGGTGGATCACCTATTTAAAATAGTTTTGTAAGTTGTAGCTGGTTTCTATGTTGAGACATATTTACCGCTAGCACTATCAATTAGTTATTATATGTCTTAATAATTTTCTAGAATGTCTGGTAGGTAATAATAATAATAATAATAATAATAATAATAATAATAATAGCAGAACATTAATGAAGATGTTTTTCAGTTTTTCTCTTAATTTAAAAATAAAAGATTCTGTAACACTTGGATGTTTGAAATAATCATTAGTATCATACATTCCAGAGATTTATAAAGCAGTGTAGGTAAAAATACACTTGGCAGTACTGATTAGATACGGAAGTTCTTCACTATAATGCGGGAGGTTTAAAACATTATAAAACAAAGAAACTTCAGCCAAGTAAAAGGGAAATGTGTTTCAGACTGCGTTCCCCTTTTCCAGATAGATTTTGGATTCCGTTCTGGTGCGTTCCGGCACCACTGCATCCCTGAATAAGAAGTTTTATTTCGACTTCAAGATTGCTATGTTCTTCTTAGATTCTATCTTGTCCAAAAAGTAGCTGAAGATGCCCAGTCCAGCAGTCGAAACTAGTCCTAAATGAATTAATGACAATCGGTTTATGTCAATGTATTGATTGGGTGGATAATAGACCCATTTTCTTATTAAAAGGATTTAACAAAAGATCCTCATTTCTTGAATCAGTTTTACTCCCCAGTCAGATCTGTTGTAGAGGATATCATCATGTGCAGTGAAGTATTTTATATCTTTCTTTCTTTCGTAATCTATTTACCCTCCAGGGTTGGTTTCTCCCTCGGACTCAGCGAGGGATCCGACCTCTACCGTCTCAAGGGCAGTGTCCTGGAGCGTGAGACTTTGGGTCAGGGGAGATACAACTGGGGAAGAGGACTAGTACCTCACCCAGGCGGCCTCTCCTGCTATGCTAAACAGCGGCCTTGTGGGGGGAGGGGAGGGGGGAGATTGGAAGGGATAGGGAAAGAAGCAGCTGTGGCCTTAAGTTAGTTACCATCCTGGCAATTGCTTGGAGGATAAGTGGGAAACCACGGAAAAACACTTTGAGGATGACTGAGGTGGGAATCGAACCCACCTCTACTCAGTTGACCTCCCGAGGCTGAGTAGACCCCGTTCCAGCCCTCCTACCACTTTTCAAATTTTGTGGCAAAGCTTAGAATAGAACCTGGGCCTCCAGGGGTGGCAGCTAATCATGCTAACCACTACACCACAGAGGCAGACGGTATTTTATATACAAACTCTTTTGTATCAGATCATTTACCGAACTCAGGCTCTATGGCTGGCTGGTAGAACACTGGCCTTTGGTCTGAGAAATGCTGGGTTCCTTTTGTGAACGGACTGTGGGATTTGAACTGACAGTGGTTTATTCCTTTGGTTTGGTGATCGGATGTTTATGCGCTCTCAACACTTCTCTGCAACTTCTGCACTACACATTTCTCCAGTAGAGCTACATGTGATATGTTGCGTGGTGAATTCCACCCACTGACCATTGGACGGATTTCCTCAGAGGGGCTATTACTCAGGTTATGATAGCCCCATATATATTAAATTATTCCTAGTTCCAGAACTGGCACTTGACAGTTCAGTTCAACATTGCTAATTGTAGTTGAAGTTGCCTCTGTGGATCAGTGGTAGAGTGTTGGCCTCCAGATCCCAAGGTAGCAGGTTCAAATCTGGTAGAGGTAGTCTGATATTTGAAGGGTGGAAAAAAAGTCCATTAGACACTCCATGTCATATGATGTTGGCATGTGAAAGACCACTGGTGACATGTTTGGTTTTAATCAGACAAAATTAATTAAAACTCAGACATAGACGCCCAAGAGAGATTTGGTTTACTTTGCCATCTAATATGCCTAGAGTAAAAGGGAATGTCAGAATTAAGTAGCAGACAGCCAGTTGGCTTCAATTTTTTTTTAAAGTCTGCGCGTGGTTGCTGAGGCCATACAATGATTATTATTTTATTTATTTATTTAGTTAAGATGTGAACTTGACCAGCCAGCTGTCAGTTTGTGTTAAGATGGATAATGTCTTAACTTGTCATTGCGAGAAAGTCATTTCCAATTTGTAGACTTTTATTATCATTAAAACAATTGACTAGGTGTTTCTTTTAAATTGGTCTGAGGCCTTTAAAGAAATACAACGCAAGTTTCACACCTTTTGGTTAGAACAAAGTGCTTTGGATGATATTAATAAAAAAAGAAAACCCATGGCGCAACAGCCCTGAAGGGCCTTGGCCTACCAAGCGACCGCTCTCAGCCCGAAGGCCTGCAGATTACAAGGTGTCATGTGGTCAGCACGACGAGGATGATATTGATAAGAAGCAAACATTGGATGTTAAGTTTCTATTCTCGGATTCAACCAAAATTAAAGTAAATATGACAAGATTTTGTAGAAAAAGAAATGAAAAAGAAAATTACTATAATTAACGATATAAGACTAATGTGGCATGTATTTGTTAAAGCCAAATCTTTCGTGCTGAACATACGTAACACATTTTTTTAAACACTAAATTTCCTTTCCATGACATGGTATTTTGTTCTGAGCAACCCTATCCAGTTGATATGTATATGACAATTTGCCAAGTACAGCATAAAGTGGTGTAATGTTCAAATTAAATCAAGTAGGTACAACATGTTAACTCTTCATCTTCATTGCAGATATTGTGCTCACAGAGCTGAGACCAAGTGCATGACTTGGTTCCTTTCTACTCCACATCAAGAACCAAAATGGTATAAATTTTGTACCTAGGAAATCATAGCTTGGTTGAAAATGTGCACATGAGTTGGAGCCTTATTAAATGACTAAAAGATATAGTTAGTTAAAGCAGCTAAAACCCTGTAAACAACAATTTTTACTTCATTATTTGACCTCTGACTGATTCAATACAGAAATTACATGTATGTTTCTAGGATATGTGCTATAGGTTTCTGCTTGTCTGTAATATGGTGTATGGGAGAAATTCCTTTGGTTTTGGTATCTGGGACCATAACTCAGAAAAATAATTCCCTTTATACCACTTTCTCAGGTCAAGAGATGGATGTTTCAAGCTTTAGTTTTTCACATTACATTACCATATGTGTATGTTGACTGATGGTGTTAAATGAAAATACTATTTTTGTCAGAACTTTGACTTGGAAAATATTAAATTTGATTTCCAACTTTGTATTTATCTATGTCAGCATATGAACAAAGTGTGTTTGTGAATGCCTTTAAACTGTAATTTAAGAGTACTGGATGGAACTTATCTTATACTATCCTAACATAGAATTTTTACAATACCAGTTTAGGTGGCTGAGGATTGTCTGGGAAATCTATGTAAGAACATAAAATGCATTTGATTTTAGGAATGAAATCAAGAGGTATGTTCAAAGTAATCCTGACTGCATGAAGGGTTTTGCCGTACTCTTGCAATAAATGACTTGAGTAGTTGTAATTTAGATATAAAATATCTGAACTCAAGAGGACTGTTGTAATGTTTAGTAAAATATATATTGTGTGAAATGATATCTGTCAGCTAGTGATGTGAATAATTAGATTATGTATATAGGTACAAATTTTGTGATACTGAGTTTCTTTTTGATTTGTCGAAAGACAATTTGAAGAGTAAGTGATTAATGATACATGACCGAAGCATTGGAAATGCTTTATAACTATGAAGCAGTATTATCTTTATATTGATTACCTCTTTAGTTCAGATCTCCTGCAGGTGGTTTACTTTGAGTATCTTATTGCTAGGTAGCAAGGCAGCATGGTGTCTCATTTTGAAAGTTTCATAGATAGATAGGTTGTTATATTTTTATTTTATTTTTTCATATATTTCATTATTTACCTTGCTATTTGCAGATGCATTCACACCTTATAAAACTATGTTTTAATTTTATAAGTCATTGAAAATATTATATTTACTGTGTTAAATATACATTTCCGTATATATGTATAGTTTCATATGTAGCGCAATTTGAAAATAACATTTTTAAGACAGTAAATGTTTGCCTCTATATGTGCATTTGAGTGATTTAATGAACAGTTAAGTGTTGTTGGATTCTGCAACATTTTTATGTATTGGAGCTCATGATGGATTGTGTATGAGAATCTCACTGCCAACATTATTTATCATCTTTCAAATTTCATTACTGTCATTTAGCTGATATGGTAGTAATTTCACTTTGCTATAGCAAATTAGCTTCAGCAATTTGTGTTTGTGTTGATGTTATTTGTAATGCTTCTCATTCCAGCATTGTTAAATTTTAGTTGAGTTTACAAACTATGATGACTGATAGTCTTTAAGTTTTAATTTAGTTTTGTAAATTTAATGTAGAGGAGAGGAATTTGGAATTTTTAATGCTATGCAGTTAAACTGATGTGCAGTATATTGATGTGAAGAAGGCTGAAAATATAAAGTATTGACAATATGCTTTCCTGTTGTGATCATACCAATCAAAATTGCACAGTGTTTATATACATATTTAGATGTTCCTGTTGAAATATATATATGGTTTAGTTAACTTGAGTTAAGACTAGTTATTTCATGCATTAAAATGCCCTTGCCCATTGTACTTGTAAAATACCATCTTGCTATGTTCTGAAATAAGATTTTTTAAATTTTATTGGAATTTATCTATGAATATATAGAAGGAACCACTATGTGGTGTACCATATGTTGTAATATAAGTTCCATTTAATGACTTGTTAAACTCGTATATATGGGCTTTAAAAATTAATAAAGAACAGAGGAGTGAATATTTACTTTGCTCTTAAATTATCTTCCCATCCATGCATCCCTATCCAGTGGCCAATATATTAATCTGCCAAGTACAGTAAAAGAAACAAAAGTGAATTCTAGCATTTTAAAGACTGAGCAGGTGAAGTTAGATCTTACGCTGTGGACTGAGCATTTTAGTGCACTTTCACATTTTTGTACAAAAATAATTGCTTACCTTACTTACAGTCACAAACCTATTTTGGATTCAACAATGTTTCAGCTATGCATGCATACCTTGTTTTAAAAAATTGGAGCAAAACCCCTAACTTTTATAAAAAAATAAATAAAACATTTTTTCTACTTTCAATTTTTTAAAAACTTTCACAATGTATATTAAAAACATGAAAAGTTACATATTTGCACAAACCATGTGACCTTGCCGCGGTGGGGAGGCTTGCGTGTCCCAATGACGCAGATAGCCGAGCCGCAGGATTGGATGGGTATCTGTTGAGAGACCAGACTAACGAATGGTTCGTCGAAAGGGGGGGTAGCAGCCTTTCGAAAGTTGCAAGGGTGGCAGTCTAGATGATTGACTGATATAGCCTTGTAATAATACTCAACATGGCTTAGCTGTGTTGATACTGCTACACGGCTGAAGTCAACGGGAAACTACAGCCGTAACTAACTCCTGAGGACATGCAGCTCTCTCGGTATGAATGATGTACTGATGATGGCCTCCTCCCAGGTAAAATATTCTGGAGGTAAACTAGTCCCCCGTTCGGATCTACGGGTGGGGACTACACGAGAGGGGGCGATCATTAGGAAGATAGATAATGACATTCTGCGATTCGGAGCGTGCAATGTTAGAAGTTTGAATCGTTGTGGTAGGTTAGAGAATCTGAAAAGGTAGATGGATAGACTAAAGTTAGATGTAGTTGGTATAAGTGAAATACGTTGACAGGAAGAACAGGATTTTTGGTCAGGCGACTACCGAATTATCAACACGAAATCAAACAGGGAAATGCAGGAGTTAGTTTAATAATGAATAAGAAAATAGGGCAGCAGGTAAGCTGCTACCACCAGCGTAGTGAAAGATTTATTGTCGTCAAGATAGACACCAAACCAATGCCCACCACAATAGTGCAGGTCTATATGCCTACTAGTTCAGCGGATGATGAGGAAATCAAAAGAATATATGAAGAGATAGAAGATTTAATACAATATATAAAAGGTGTCGAGAATCTAATTGTGATGGGAGACTGGAATGCAGTGGTAGGCCAAGGCAGAGAAGGTAATACAGTAGGAGAATTCGGATTGGGATAGAGGAATAAAAGAGGAAGTCTGCTGGTTGAATTCTGCACTGATCATAATTTAGTCCTTGCCAATACTTGGTTCAAACACCACACATGATGGCTGTATATGTGGACGAGATCTGGAGACACTGGAAGGTATCAAATAGACTTCATTATGATTAGGCAGAGAAACCAGGTGTTGGATTGCAAAACTTTCCCAGGAGCAGACGTGGACTCTGACCACAACTTGTTGGTCATAAATGCCATCTGAAGCTGAAGAAATTGAAGAAAGGAAAGAATGCAAAAAGATGGGATCTAGACAAGTTGAAAGAAAAGAGTATGAGGGATTGTTTCAAGGAACATGTGGCACAAGGGCTAAATGAAAAGGTGGAAGAAAACACAATAGAGGAAGTTTGGATAGTCATTGAAAATGAAGTCGGTAGGGTTGCTGAAGAGATGTTAGGAAGGAAGAAAAGATAAACTAAGAATCAGTGGATCACTCAGGAGATCTGATTGATGAACAACAAAAATACAAGAATGCTAGAAATGAAGAGGGCAGAAAAGAATACAGGCAATTAAAGAATCAAGTGGATAGAAAGTGCAAGGTAGCTAAGGAAGAATGGCTGAAGGAGAAGTGCAAGGATGTCGAAGGTTGTATGGTCCTGGGAAAGGTAGATGCTGCATACAGGAAAATAAAGGAAATCTGGGTGTATGAATATTAAGAGCTCAGATGGAAAGCCATTTCTAGGGAAAGAAGACAAAGTAGAAAGATGGCAAGAACATATACAATGGTTGTATCAAGGTATAAAGGTGTAGATAATGTGGTTCTGGAACAAGAAGAGGCTGTTGAGGCTAATGAAATGGGAGACCCAATTTTGAAGTCAGAGTTTGACAGAGTTGTGAGAGACCTAAATAGGAACAAGGCACCTGGAATTGATGACATTCCTTCTGAATTACTGACTGCCTTAGGAAAAAGCAGCATGGCAAGGTTATTCCATTTAGTGTGTAAGATGTATGAGACAGGAGAAGTCCCATCTGATTTTCGGCAGAATGTTGTTATACCTGTTCCCAAAAAAGCCAGAGCTGACAGGTGTGAAAAAACACGTATTATTTACAGAAGAATGGAAAAACAAGTTGAAGCTGAGTTGGGAGAAGATCAATTTGGCTTCAGAAGAAATGTAGGAACATGTGAAGCAATCCTGACTTTACGTCTGATCTTAGAGGATCGAATCAAGAAGGACAAGCCCACGTACATGGCATTCGTAAATCTAGAAAATGCATTCGATAATGTTGATTGGACCAAGCTATTTACGATTCTGAAGGTGATTGGGATCAGATACCGAGAACGAAGAATTATCTACAATCTGTATAAAAATCAGTCTGCAGTGATAAGAATCGAGGGCTTTAAAAAAAAAAATCAGCAATCCAGAAAGGAGTGAGGCAAGGCAGCAGTTTGTCCCCCCTCTTCTTCAATGTTTACATAGAGCAGGCAGTAAAGGAAATCAAAGAGGAATTTGGAAAGGGAATCACAATCCAAGGAGAGGAAATCAAAACCTTGAGCTTTGTTTTTGTTGTTATTTTATCTGAGACTGCAGAATATCTCGAAGGTGCTGAGTGGTATGGACAATGTCTTGGGGAAAGGAGTACAAGATGAAAATAAATAAGTCCAAAACAAGAGTAATGGAGTGCAGTCGAACGGAGACAGGTGATGCAGGAAATATTAGATTAGGAAATGAAGTCTTAAAGGAAGTAGATGAATATTGTTACTTGGGTAGTAAAATAACAAACGATGGCAGAAATAAGGAGGACATAAAATGCAGACTAGCACAAGCAAGGAAGACCTCTCTTAAGAAAAGAAATTTGCTCACTTCAAACATTGATATAGGAATTAGAAAGAGTTTTTGAAGACTTTCGTGTGGAGCGTGGCATTGTATGGAAGTGAAACATGGATGATAACTAGCTCAGAAAGAAAGAGAATAGAAGCTTTTGAAATGTGGTGTTGCAGAAGAATGCTGAAGGTGAGATGGATAGATCGAATCATGAATGAAGAGATACTGAATCGAATTGGTGAGAGGAGATCGATTTGGCTAAATTTGACAAGAAGAAGGGATAGAATGATAGGACACATCGTTAAACACCTAGGACTTGTTCAGTTGGTTTATGAAGGAAGTGTAGGTGGTAAGAACAGTAGGGGTAGACCAAGGTTTGAATATGACAAGCAGATTAGAGCAGATGTAGGATGCAGTAGTTATGTATAAATGAAAAGGTTAGCACAGGATAGGGTGGGATGGAGAGCTGCATCAAACCAGTCTATGGACTGATGACTCAAACAACACAACAACAACATTGAGAAATGAAAAAAATTTACATTAATTGTGGAAATTGTCTCTAGTTGTCGGCCGCACAAGACCATGCAGCTATGAAGCTGCCTCAATAGCACCAACTTAGTATTATAACAGAATTAAGTTCCGATGATGTGCTGCTACCTGGTAATTTTTAATGAACTACAAGCACTGCAGAATGTGTTTCAGGACTCTGCTAATGTTTGTAGTACATTGAAGTGGATATACACTTACTGACAGAGCAAATGCAACACCAAGAAGGAGTGGTCAGAACTTTATGCCAATTGCAGGGTAGACTGATGTCACTTAGGTATGCTCATGATGTTTCAGCAGGATAATGCCCGCCCACACACTGCTCGCATCTCCCAACAGGCTCTACGAGGTGTACAGATGCTTCCGTGGCCAGCGTACTCTCCGGATCTCTCACCAATCGAACACGTGTGGGATCTCATTGGACGCCGTTTGCAAACTCTGCCCCAGCCTCGTACGGACGACCAACTGTGGCAAATGGTTGACAGAGAATGGAGAACCATCCCTCAGGACACCATCCGCACTCTTATTGACTCTGTACCTCGACGTGTTTCTGCGTGCATCGCCGCTCGCGGTGGTTCTACATCCTACTGAGTCGATGCTGTGCGCATTGTGTAACCTGCATATCGGTTTGAAATAAACATCAATTATTCGTCCGTGCCGTCTCTGTTTTTTCCCCAACTTTCATCCCTTTCGAACCACTCCTTCTTGGTGTTGCATTTGCTCTGTCAGTCAGTGTATAAGCACTAGAACTCAATGCTGTACGTCGCTCATCCTCCACGGAACATTACCATCGACATAAGGTGCACGTCATTCGTCTTCAATGTGTTAAATTGTGGAATGCTCCTGTAGTGTCATTTCAGCATATGGTCAAACTTAGCATCCATTGGGAGATCTAAACTTGCAAGGGGCATGATGATAACAGTAATACATTGTCAGAATTAAAGGTAGAATGTAAAAAAATGGCTTGGCTCTACCATATATATACTATCTCACTGCGATGAATATGAACGAATGGATAGAATAGGCTTTTCTCCCTATCATGGATGAATAGCATCTGGGGAGAGAGTAGGCCTGTTCATTTTTGTAATCATCTATATTACATAGAGTTACCCCCACCCCTCCATGGCGCAACAGCCCCGAAGGGCCACGGCCTATCAAACGACAGCTGCTCAGCCCGAACGCCTACAGATTACGAGGTGGTGTGTGGTCAGCACAGCGGATCCTCTTGGCCATTATTCTTAGCTTTCTAGACCGCGGCCGCTATCTGACCGTCAGATAGCTCCTCAATTCTAATCACGTAGGCTGAGTGGACCTCAGACCAGCCCTCAGATGTAGGTAAAAATCCCTGATCTGGCCAAGAATCAAACCTGGGGCCTCCGGGTAAGAGGCCCCTACACCGTGGGGCCGGCATGTAGAGTTAGCTATTTATAATTCAAAGTACTAAATATTTTCCAACTAAATAAATGTTATCGAAATGCTATAAATAATGTTCATATATAGAGCCTATATCCCACAAATTCTCTTTGGACTGTCTGTAATAATTAGACCAACTTAGACTCTAATTAAGCTGTAGAGAGTAGGATACCTCCTGATTCATATCCTTAACCACTAGTTCCATGTGGCTTCCCTGTTTTCACCTTTCTTAGATTTCACTTTCCACATTCCTCTGATATTGTTAGACAGTAGTGGCGATTAGAAATAAAAAAGGGGGGGGGGCACAAAAATTTATAGACAACAAAAAGTACCCGGGTCTGGGCGATATAGCAAGGGGGGTGGGGGTGGTTTAGACATCAAAATTGAAAGAAAAAAAAATTAGCCATAAAATGGTAAGTTTTTTATGCTCTGAGCAAATTTCGATAGAGATGTAAAGGTTGACCGTCTACCAAGTCATGTGCGGTAATAATAGTACTATACAACAAAACTTTCACCAAAGGAACAATAATTGCACATGTATTACAATTAAATAGAAGTATGGCATGTTTATAAAATTTAAAAGTAGTTTAGTGCTTGTAACAGACACTAGACAGAACTGAACAGACACACTGACTGAGTGCGACTGCCAGACTGTCTAATGCACACGGCAAGCGGGTGACTAAAAATATACCCCTTCTACCCTTTGTCGCAAAACATGCACATTGCTCTATAGATCTCCAATACTTGCCATGACGCTGTACAATTTGGTTAGCTGCAACGAACTACATTTTGTGTGTGTCTCCGTTAAGTATTTTTGTTAATAATTAAAGAAATTAAAGAAAAAATATGTGAGGAAGGACGCAGAAAGGAACATTATTGTTGAGGGTGATCTGAACTTACCGAATGTTTACTGGGAAGGGGATGAGATTGACAGAAAGCATGACCAACAAATGGTAAGCAAGATGATATGGGAAGGACAGCTGAATCAGAAAGTGAGGGAAAAATATTTTCAATTTTACTTTATCTCTTTCCCACTATTATACTTTTCTCTGATTCTTTTGTTTGTTTTTCACAGTTTTTTTAGTAAGCTCGTTACTCCCATATCTTAACTGCTTAAAATACCTTGATTTTTTATTTTGGCTTTATTCACTTCAGTTAACATTCTGATCCATATTGTCATATTTTTACTTCCTTTACAAAATTCTACTGGAGTTCTCTTGCTTTTTGCATACTGCCCTTATTCTTTCAAGAACGAAACATGCCATTGCATTTTAATTAAGTTGTTTCTTTTCCAGGTGCAATACTGTTACCATATTTTTTTCTTTTTCAGGTACTTTATAGATTTGTTATGGCAGACTAAAGAACCTGACAGTTATAAACTATCTGAGTGAAAACTGAAAAGAAATTATTTCAGATATAACAAAAAATGACATTGTTTTTCCTTGTGTCCTTCACCCTTTGGGCCACCTTCTTATGCACTCTTGTCATCCCTTGATGATATTCTTTCGCAATAATAACCCATTCCTGTGACCTCTAGTAGTGTACAGTATACTCTACAAACCTGGCAAGGCTGGCGCTGACATGATGCAGAATTATTTGATAAGATAATCAGCTATGTGAGGAACGACACAGAAAGGAACATTATTGTAGAGGGTGATCTGGTTTGTACAGTACAGTAACATTTCGTAAAAATGACTGGAGTATTGGACTCTGCTCTACATAAAATGGTGCAATGCTTTTGAGATGGGCCTCACATACTGCCTCTTGTACTGTTTTTGGTGTGCGGGGAAGTCTACATCAGGCTAACTGCACAAAAAATTGCTGTAAGATGTTGCGCAAGATGGACTAAGAGACATTTAATTCCTAGCTGGTTGCATATGTTCGGAAAAAGTAGGGGCAGCTGTACCACCCGGTACAAAGTCCTTATTCCCATGAAGGTTAGAATCCAATTACACGGCTATGGTGATGGAGTGACAGTTAACACTACCCAGCATGATTTTTGCGGCAAAGCATCTAATACGTGATTTTAACTAAATAAGGTCTCCTGATTTCAGAAATGCCATTGGTTCTGTTGTATCACATCTAGATTTTGTGTTATTTGCCATTTACTGTCTGAAAATGTGTCATTGCAGCACAGTGCTGCTTTGTGATAACAGTGAATCGGCTGTTGTTAGAGTGGCCGTGGTTTGCTTTGTTAATGTTGTGTACGTTTGTCAATCCAAACCTCCTCCATCAACTATGTCCCCTCCATTGAATTAGTCAGATAACAAAGTCAATTTTTAGCTTGTGGTAGCGGCAATGCGGTGAAGCCAGTCAGTTGCGTCGTGAGTGTGGCGGAAGTCTGACCTTTCTATACTGTGTTGTGTTGCGAAAATGGCAAGCGTGTCGGGAATTAGAAGAAGATGTGTGAATAAGCCAGACTCATTCCATTACGTGTGTGGGTGTTATATTATGAAGAGACAGAGTAGGCCAATAACTGCATCAGTGAAACTATATTATGCATATTTTAAGGTAAAATTAGGAGACTTAGACAAGTCGTGGGCTCGCAACGCAATTTGTAAATCGTGCCTTGAAAACCTACTACAGTGGAGCATTGGGAAACGTAAGGCCCTTCCATTTGGCATAGGAATGGTGTGGCGCGAGCCCCAGGACTATACCAGGGACTGTTACTTTTGCCTGTGTAAAGTAGCGGGTTTCAATAAGAGAAACAAGGACAGTATTGTGTACCCGAATTTCAAGTCAGTGATGAGACCTGTTCCTCATACACCGGAAATTCCAATACTTTCTCCTCCTACCAGTTTACCTGACTCTGATGGTTCCTCAAATTCTGATAACAAGCAAGTTGATATGGATTTTTCACCTGCCGCAGATGCAGTAGGTCCACAATTGTTTAAACAGTCGGAGTCGAGTGATCTGATACGAGACCTTGGTCTCACGAAGGGGAAAAAGTGAACTGCTAGGGTCACGATTGAAAGAAAAAACCTTCTTGCGCCTGGAATTAGTTTTTCTTGGTGTAGACATAGAGATAAGGAATTCAGGAAGTATTTCAAGAAGGAAGATGATCTGATCTACTGCTGTGACATTCCAGGATTGATAGAACAGCTAGGGAGGGATTACAATCCTGAAGAATGGAGATTGTTTGTGGATTCCTCTAAGAGGAGCTTAAAGGCTGTACTACTTCATAACGGAAACATTCTAGCTTCGATTCCTGTGGCACGTTCCATTTCACTAAAAGAAAATTATATCACAATGCAAACTGTTTTAGATAATATCAAGTATCATGAGCACTGGTGGGATGTGTGTAGTGACTTGAAGGTATGTGGTATCCTATTAGGACACAAGCAGGCTACACTAAATTTCCTTGTTATTTATGTGAATGGAACAGCAGAGCTAGGGTCAAATACACACCTTCCTGGCCCAAGAGACAAGTTTTGACACCTGGTGTGAAAAATGTTACAAATGCTGCCTTAGTTGACCCACAAAATATTATTCTTCCACCGCTATACATCAAACTGGGAATCATGAAGCAGTTTGTTAAGGCCTTGGACAAAAGTAGCCCCTGTTTCAAGTACATTGCAAGCAAATTTCTACATTTATCTGATGCAAAAGTCAAGGGAGACATTTTTAATGGACCACAAATTAGAAAGCTTCTGAAGGACAGAAACGTTGAACAGACCATGAATGTCGTGGAACTTGCTGCATGGAATTCAATAAGAGATATCATAATGAAGTTCCTAGGAAATGTAAAGGATGAACAATATGAAACAATAGTGAAAACAATGTTGGATAATACGAAAGAGTTGGGGTGTAGAATGAGTCTGAAACTGCACTTCCTTCATTCTCATCTCGATCACTTTCTGGAAAATCTTGGGGCTGTTAGTGAAGAGATGGGAGAGAGGTTCCACTTTGACATCAAGGAGGCAGAAAGAAGATACCAGGGGAGGCGGGATGAACCAATGATGGACGACTACTGTTGGTCTTTGAAAAGAGAAGACAAAGATGATGCAGTCAGACGCTGAGCAGCCAAGCGTTCATTCCAAGGGGACATCTAGCAATGTTAAAGTTTATTTTGTTCACATTTATGAATTCATAAATATACTGAATAAAAGTTACATTGTTTGCTTGTAAATCACGTTTAATTGTCAACATAAATTGCTTTCATTGCCTCAGAGTTGTTTGTTTATGTGTTTTGTGTAAATCAGTATTATATTACAATAAATACTAAATATTTCATTGTAATTTTATACTCAATAATTATTCATTGTATATAATAATTCAAGACGATATTCAACTATTTCAATATATATATATATATATATACACAATAATGCAACAACTTATAAATATTTCCAAAATTATCAACATTTTTCAGTACTTTTTATAAGCAATATTCAGGTCTATCTCTTATTTTGATGGGGCCGATGACCTTCGATGTTAGGCCCCTTAAAACAACAAGCATCATCATCTTATTTTGATATACCTATTACGAGAAAACGTGACGTGATACATAGAAACGGACAACGGATTCGCCTTCAGCGACCCAAAATTAGTTAGGATCACCTATCACACCACTTGCCGCAAAAAAGTTTGAAACTGCTGGGTTGTGTAATTTGTTGCATTGGGAATTCAAAGCAGTTTCTAGGGTCATTTCCTAACATATTCAGTTTCACTTCTACAAGCGAATACGCAAGCTCCTCTGAGAGGGCAAATGTTTCCGAGTTTATTAGTTTATTTCGTTCAAAACCGATTCCATTATTCTAGGACAATTGACCAAAAGTACCCACAGATTAACTTTAAACAGAAGTGCGAAAACGTACTTTAGATTTCCGAATATTAATAATAACGATGAAAATGAAAATCCACAGCATGTTTACAGTCATTCGACCGGGTCAGGAATGGAATGAATGAAGCCCCTATCTAACGGCGAGGATAGAAATTGTGCCGGCTGCCGAAGTCTGTCACAGTCCTCTGGGGCAATGATTAATGAATGACAGATGAAATGAAATGATATTGGAGAGTGTTGCTGGAATGAATTATGGCAGGGAAAAGCGGAGTAACCGGAGAAAACCTGTCCCGCCTCCGCTTTGTCCACCACAAATCTCACATGGAGTGACTGGGATTTGAACCACGGAACCCAGCGGTGAGAGGCCGACGCGTTGCCGCCTGAGCCACAGAGGCTACAATAATAATAATAATAATAATAATAATAATAATAATAATAAAAAATTCGAGTGGCTATTATTAACCTAGTGCAGTCCATGTAAGGCAAGTCTTCCGACGAGTGTGGGTGGCATCTGCCGTGTGCTCAGAAACAGCAAGTTTTGTGGTTTTATTTATTTTATTTATGTGTCTCACTCTCCTCAGGCCCTACTTCTGCTGATCCTCGGAAGGAGTTATGGTCCCTTATATTTATACAAAGACCCTATTCCCATTTCCTAGATAGGTGAATTAGAATTAAATTAATAAGTTTTCATATACTTCTTCTTTATCTGTTTACCCTCCAGGGTCGGTTTTTACCCTCAGACTCAGCGAGGGATCCCCCCTCTACCGCCTGAAGGGCAGTGTCCTGGAGCTTCAGACCCTTGGTCGGGGATACAACTAGGGAGGATGACCAGTACCTCGTCCAGGCGGCCTCACCTGCTATGCTGAACAGGGACCTTGCGGGGGGGGGGGGGGGGGTGGGAAGATTGGGAGGGATAGACAAGGAAGAGGGAAGAAAGCGGCCGTGGCCTTAAGTGTGGTACCATCCCGGCATTTGCCTGGAGGAGAAGTGGGAAACCACGGAAAAACCACTTTCAGGATGGCTGAGGTGGGAATTGAACCCACCTCTACTTGGTTGACCTCCCGAGGCTGAGTGAATCACGTTCCAGCCCTCGTACCACTTTTCAAAGTTTCGTGGCAGAGCCGGGAATCGACCCCGTCCTACAGGGTTGGCAGCTAACCACACTAACCACTACACCACAGAGGCGGCAGTTTTCATATACACTGGTGGAAGAAAATATCCAAACACCATGAAATAAGGAATGTAGAATGCGGAAATTTTGGCATATTTGTCGAGGTAACGTATTTAATTGATTAAAGGTACAAACCTACGGGTTAATATCCGCGCGAGAAAAACCATCGCAAATGTGCCATGCTGGTCCATTAATAATCGGTGTAATCGCCTAACTGTTGAATGCAGGCATGCAAACGTGCATGCATTGTGTCGTACAAGTGCCGGATGTCAGCTTGTGGGATGGAGTTCCATGTCTGTTGCACGTGGTCGGTTAATGCAGGGACGGTTAATACCGGTTGTGGATGACACTGGAGTTGTCGTCCAATGATGTCCCATACGTGCTCGATTGGGGACAGATCGGGGATCGAGCAGGCCAAGGCAACATGTCGACGCTCTGTAAAGTACGTTGGGTTACGACAGCGGCATGGGGGCGTGCATTATCCTGTTGGAAAACACTCCCGGGAATGCTGCTCATGAATGGCAGCATAACAGGTCGAATCACCAGACGGACGCATACATTTGCAGTCAGGGTGCGTGGGATAAGCAGGACAGTGCTCCTGCAGACATAGGAAATTGCTAACCAGACCAGAACTCCCTATGTAGGTCCAGTGTGTCGACGCCACAGACAGGTGGAATGCAGGTGATCACCTGGCCCCTTCTAACCACCACACGGCCATCATGGCACCAAGGCAGAATCGGATTTCATCGGGAAATACAACGGACCTCCACTCCATCCGCCAATGAGCACTCGCTTGACACCACTGAAGTCGCAGACGGCGGTGGTTTGGGGTAAATGGAATGCAGGCCGCAGGGCGTTGCGTCACTGTGGGGCCAATTGCCAGTATCTACTAATCTATATCAAAAATAAGAGTTTCAGTGGCGTATACTGAGGGCTACCAAGGCTATCAGTGAAGCTCAAACCTCAAATGCGAGCGATGGAAATCTAAAGCACATTATGTTGTAAGCATCTGACACATTGTTCCATTTGCAAGACTTGAAAGCAATGAGAAAACACGTCGCATGTATTTCTGAGAATAAGGCTTCGGAGACTGATACTGCAGCCCAGACTCTCGCCCCTTCCCATCGACTCGCCTCACGCGGCTTGCTGCTGTCTGCCTACAGGCGCGGGGACCGGCGGAGGATAGCTGTGCTAGGCTTCGGTCCGTCAGATCGCCACTGCTGTCATCCATGAGTTACTCATCGTATATACTTCGTCACCTCATCCTTCTGCCTTAAATATATAGATAACGGAGTGCTGGTATTTCACTCCCGTTTACTTCTACATCCTTGTAGGAAGACACTTCAGGGCTGCTGTTATAGGAGTAATATAGTTTTCTTTTAATTGGTAGATCTGCTAAAATGAAACGCAATCTTTCAGGTTTAGTGTTCTCTTTTGTTGGTTGGGATCGAACCCGTTATCATGGGTCGGACACCACCACTGATCTTCCGAGGAAGATAATTAACCACTGAACGATGGGTACGACCGTTGTAAAATTCAACATTGTTATTTAACGATAATAATAATAATAATAATAATAATAATAATAATAATAATAATAATAATAATTCGTACCGTGATTTCTCAGCCGACAGTCATTGTAGAACGTGTTGTCGTGTGCCACAGGACACGTGTATAGCTAAGAATGCCAGGCCGCCGTCAACGGAGGCATTTCCAGCAGACAGACGACTTTACGAGGGGTATGGTGATCGGGCTGAGAAGGGCAGGTTGGTCGCTTCGTCAAATCGCAGCCGATACCCATAGGGATGTGTCCAGGGTGCAGCGCCTGTGGCGAAGATGGTTGGCGCAGGGACATGTGGCACGTGCGAGGGGTCCAGGCGCAGCCCGAGTGACGTCAGCACGCGAGGATCGGCGCATCCGCCGCCAAGCGGTGGCAGCCCCGCACGCCACGTCAACCGCCATTCTTCAGCATGTGCAAGACACCCTGGCTGTTCCAATATCGACCAGAACAATTTCCCGTCGATTGGTTGAAGGAGGCCTGCACTCCCGGCGCCCGCTCAGAAGACTACCATTGACTCCACAGCATAGACGTGCACGCCTGGCATGGTGCCGGGCTAGAGCGACTTGGATGAGAGAATGGCGGAACGTCGTGTTCTCCGATGAGTCACGCTTCTGTTCTGTCAGTGATAGTCACCGCAGACGAGTGTGGCGTCGGCGTGGAGAAAGGTCAAATCCGGCAGTAACTGTGGAGCGCCCTACCGCTAGACAACGCGGCATCATGGTTTGGGGCGCTATTGCGTATGATTCCACGTCACCTCTAGTGCGTATTCAAGGCACGTTAAATGCCCACCGCTATGTGCAGCATGTGCTGCGGCCGGTGGCACTCCCGTACCTTCAGGGGCTGCCCAATGCTCTGTTTCAGCAGGATAATGCCCGCCCACACACTGCTCGCATCTCCCAACAGGCTCTACGAGGTGTACAGATGCTTCCGTGGCCAGCGTACTCTCCGGATCTCTCACCAATCGAACACGTGTGGGATCTCATTGGACGCCGTTTGCAAACTCTGCCCCAGCCTCGTACGGACGACCAACTGTGGCAAATGGTTGACAGAGAATGGAGAACCATCCCTCAGAACACCATCCGCACTCTTATTGACTCTGTACCTCGACGTGTTTCTGCGTGCATCGCCGCTCGCGGTGGTCCTACATCCTACTGAGTCGATGCCGTGCGCATTGTGTAACCTGCATATCGGTTTGAAATAAACATCAATTATTCGTCCGTGCCGTCTCTGTTTCTTCCCCAACTTTCATCCCTTTCGAACCACTCCTTCTTGGTGTTGCATTTGCTCTGTCAGTCAGTGTATTTATTTTATTAATGGACCTATCGACAAATACTACATAACTGAAGTTATATGGTATTACATTCCCGATCATTCATGACATACATTTTTGCCGTACCGGCTATGATAACAGAGATATTCATGAATTTATTTTATGTTGCTAAGTCCATATCAGAGCCGGGTGACGAGAAAATGGGTAGGCCCTATATAGAATTTAATGAAAATCGGTATGCAGAGTCGGGGAATAAGGAACTACAGTCTTCGCCATAAATAATGTTATAAGACTCCCTAATAGCACACAGTCGAAAGAAAACTGAATGTGAAGGCCTACATTAGAGAGAGCTCATAACATTGATCAACAATAACATTACGTTGACCGTTGTTTGTTGTGATGTGCTTTGTATCTCTGTTGCCACTCATCTCCGATAGATGGGATTACTGCTGTAAACCGAGTATTTTTTAAAATTTGCTTTACGTCGCACCGACACAGATAGGTCTTATGGCGACGATGGGATAGGAAAGGGCTAGGAGTGGAAAGGAAGCTTCCATGGTCTTTATTACGGTACAACCCGAGCATTTGCCGGATGTGAAAATGGGAGACCACGCAAAACCATCTTCAGGGCTGTCGACAGTGGGGTTCGAACCCACTACCTCCCGTACGCAAGCTCACAGCTGCGCTCCCCTAACCGCACGGCCAACTCTCTCAGTCGTACGGAGTATAACAGCCTGCCTAAATATTGGCGAGGAGTAGTTGGGGAGTTAGATAACCATCTTTTTTAGTATGCCTTTCCTCTGGTTCATAAATTTTCTGATACTTCTGGTACGTAACAAACTGGTTCATCATAGCATTCCAATCCTTACTCTGAGGCACTGATTGGAATGAGCAGTGTGTATATTTGGAATAATGGCAGAGGATTGTTCACGGCTGTCTGCAGCCTGATCATTCCAGCACTGGAACTTTGGACTGTTAGATCGGCACCGTAATAACGTTCGTTAAAAGTGAGAATATGTGCGGTTTTTCATTTGATCGAGTATTTTACATGATAACTTTGTTTTTAATCCCTACATTCCTACTGACTTTTTAATGACCTAAGTTGACGTCAGTTAGGAAAGCCACAAAGACATTCTTTCTGAGGATTCCGGAGCGAAGTACGGGTATATCAGCTAATAATAGTATAAGTAAGTATTGCAACTGCCGCTCGAATTGCGGCTGCAGACGTACGCCGAATACGGTGGTCTTCCCTCTCGGTGATGCCACGGGAACGTCCGGAGCGCAGTCTTCTTGCGAGCGTACCTTTTCGTGACCACTGCTGACAGCACGCATGCACAGTGGAGACATTCCTGCCAAGTCGTTCTGCAATAGCGCGGAAGGAAAGTCCACCATCACGTAGCCCTATAATACGGCCTCGTTCAACTGCAGTGAGCTAGCTCTTGATACTGGCCTCTTCGTCATCGTAAAGGCATTCTTGACCCACTCACAGTCAGTCCGTCCAATCTCACGGGTGACGTGAGTCGCTAAGCCGCGAATGTTGTGGCCTGTCAACCAGTATTGATTTTGAGAGCCTTATCATGATGGTGTGTACTCCTGCGTTAATATTGTTGAAGAATTTGGGTCGGAGTATTATTTAGTCATTTATTGGCCGGAGTGTGGCCTGGCGCATATTCGCAGTGCGTACTTGTTAAGTGTATGGCTGTCTTGGCAGTTTGCGCACTTCGGCTGGTCCCGTGGCACCTTACAGACAGAGTGATGATGAGAGCCACCACATCTGTTGCAGCGGGTGGATCCTGAGCAATTGGCTGCAGAATGATAGAGTTTGAGGCATTTGTAGCATTTCGTGACCAGGGTGGGACGGGGAGATGAGTGGGATTCTGTTTCTGTGTTAGAGGTGTGAGCTTGTTGTGACCGTCACTTAGGGGGAGGGTTTTTACGCCTCCTCCTAGTCTCTGTGTGTATGTGTCGTGTGTTGTCGGAGCTTGGGCTGATTGCGGAGGTAGTCCTGCCTCGGCCCTGACTTCTGTTTGTGTTGGGCTGCTGGAGGGTGGAGGGAGGGGTGTGGTTTCCGGTGGGAGGTAGTGGCGACGTTGTGGTGACGGATGAAGGTGTATGTGGGTTGGTTTTGCAGTTGGGCCGGAGTCGTTCAAAGAAAGGAGCACGCTCCTTCGATCCGCTCTCCAGATGGAGTCAGCTCCGGGGAGTCGTTCGAAGGAGCGGTTTGCACCAAGCATCGCACGGCTCGAAGAGCCTAGCCTCTTCCACACCTCCATCCCACACTCCACATTCACTCGCTCCTTCGACACGCTCCAAGCATTGTATCGCTCTTCCTTCCCTCATTTAAGGACGTGTGCGTCTGTGCCACTGCTGCCAACGACATTGTGAGAAGGAAAGGAAGGAAATGGTTGGAAATCTATATTATTAACTAGCAATTACCTGCGGCTTCGCTCGCGTGGATTTCGTAATTTGATCAAAGTAATTGTCCCTCGGCATTGTACTAAGACAATATCTGAAAATTCCTAAAGTATAAAAACCCACCACAAAGTTGAGTTTCATTTACCCCAGAAATTCTTTGTAAACCATGTTTATGCTATTACCTTTCGGGGTTAAGACGACCATGCGACATAGAACTGTACATGTGAGAAACAGTCTTCTCTCAAGTCGAAAAAATAAATACGTGTTTATTTATTTTTAAAGGAGATTCAAAACACCTATTCTCACATCTGTAACATATACAGTTTTTGAGATATACATAAGAATCCCCATAAAAAGATTTCAACCCCTTGATCAGTCCTTCCCCCACCTATATCTAAATGTATTTTCCGAAAAGAAAAATACGTGTTTCTTTATTTTTAGAGGAGATTCCAAATACCAATTTCACGTCTGTGACATCTTCAGTTTTTAAGATATAAGTATCCGCATGAAAAATAATTCAACTATTTTTCACTTCTTTTTAATCCCTGTTAACTGCTTTCTCTGAAAACAAAAACGTACAGGTTCCTGTATTTTTAAAGGACTTTCCAAATACCAAGTTTCTTGTCTGTAACATGTTAAGTTTTTGACATGTAATGTAGATATACCTGTATCCATTTTAAAACTTCACCCGCTTTTTCAATTCTTTTCAGTCCCTTAACTGGATTTTCCGAAAACCAAAAAATACGTGTTTCATTACTTTTAAAGGATATTCCAAAAGCCAGTTTTCATGTCTGTACGTTTGTAACACCTTCAGTTTTTTAGATAAATGTATACTCATAATTCAACTTCTTCTTCTTCTTCTTCTTCTTCTTCTTCTTCTTCTTCTTCTTCTTCTTCTTCTTCACTTCTTCCCACCCCTCTCCCGCCTTAAGTGGACTTTCCGAAAACAAAAATTCGTGTTCTTTATTTTGAAAGGAAATTCAAAATACCAACTTTCACGTCTGTCACAGCTTTAGTTTTTAAGATAAAACATTCTCATAAACATATTTCAACTCCTTATTTACTTATTTTCAACCCCACACCGCTTACGTCGATTTAAAAAAACAAATGCGTGTTTCTTCATTTTCAAGGAGATTCCAAATACCATACTAATTTTCACGTCTGTAACATCTTCAGTTTTTGAGATATAAGTATACCCATAAAAGTAATTCAACTCATTTTTCACCCCCGTTCCTACCCGTTAAGTGGATTTCCACTTCCCGAAAAGTGCGTGTTTCTTCGTTTTTAAAAGAGATTCCAAATACCAATTTTCACGTCTTTAACATTTTTAGTTTTTGAGATATAAGTATCCTCACACAAAGAATTCAACTAATTTTTCAGTTAATGGATTAAATGGATTTTCCGACGACAGAAGAACACGTGTTGCTTTACTTTGAGATAAGATTCCAAATACAGATGTTCATGCCTCTAACATGTTCAGTTTTTGAGATATAAGTATCCTCATAAAAAGAATTCAACTCCTTTTCCACCCCAGCCCGTTAAGTTGATTCCCCGCCCCCCTCAAAAACGCATGCTTTATTTTTTAAGGTGATTCCAAATACAAATTTTCCCGTGTGTAACCTTAAGTACTTGAGATATAAGTTTTATCTGAAAACCAAAAAAAATTGTTGTTTATTTAAAAAGGAGCTTCCAAATGACAATTATCACAATGTAACGTCTTCAGTTTTGAGATATATGTATCCTCATAAAAAGGAATTAAACTCCTTTTTCACCGCCCCCGGCCCCAAGTTAATTCCGCCCCTCCCCCCCAAATGCGTCTATTTCTAAAGGAGATCCAAATACTAATTTTCACGTCGGCTACATCTTTAGTTTTTAAGATATACGTATACTCATAAAAAATAATTCAACTAATTTTTCAATTAATTCACCCCCCCCCCCTTAAGTGGATCTTCCAAAGAAGAAAGATTACGTGTTTCTTTAGTTTGAAAGGAAATTTCAAGTACAAATTTTCATGTCTGTAGCATCTTCAGTTTTTGAGATATGAGTATCCTTATGAAAAGTATTCAACTCTTTTTCCCTCTACCCCCGCCCGTTAATTCGGTTTCTCCCCACCCAAAAAATGCATGCTTCTTTATTTTTAAAGGTGATTCCGAATACCAGTTTTCACGTTTGTAACAACTTTATAATTTTTTGGTGTATATATACATTCTCATACAAATAATTCGACTAATTTTTCAATTCTTTCAAACTCGCCCCCCCCTCAGCGTTAAGGGTTTTTCTCGAAAACCAAAGAATACGTGTCTCCTTATTTTTAAACGTGTGATAGTACATATATCACACCCCAGAATTATATGTAGAAGTTAGAGATATTATTGTCTGTATTCGATTTATTATTATTATTATTATTATTATTATTATTATTATTTCATTTGTATATTTTGCCATTTATATTGGTAAGCTGGAAGATATCCACATATGTAGGTATGAGTAATTTGTTTTGCACGAGTGGGAAAACATTGCTTTAATAACTCTGGTAATTTGAATGAGTCATCTGGCTACCCCAGTGTTTGTTGATGTACTTGTGTCAGGAAATTCCATTAGTCATGTATATATCCCAGCCTGATGAGATGAGCTTGTTGTTGTACCAGGGAAATTTGATGATTCATGTAAAACTCCCGAGTGTTTGTTTATAACTTGGGAGAAAGAAGAGGTTTACTCATGATTGGCTGGCAAACACCAATCCAGACGTATCATCTGAGAGGAGGGGGATGTTGATGTCTATAAAGGTTGATCATACGGCGGCAACCAGGAACATTGTATAAGACATTGTATGGAACATTGTAAGGGTGACTGTGAAGGTGATTGTAAAGGAACGAGAAAGAAGATAACTACAACGAGTAACACTGTATAAGAGAACGACAACTGACACTGTACGGGAAGGAAGTGGTGCTGATACACGGTACTGGAGTGACACGGCTGCAGTGGACTGGACTTCAAACGTTCGTGGAGCGTAGTCTTGTTATGTTCGTGGAAAGTGGCTGATTGTGGAGAGTGCTTGCGCATTAAGTATTGTAGCAATTGTGGCGGCCTAACATTATATGTTGGTGAAAGCTATCTCAGACTTTCCATAAATGTATATGTTGAGGATCGACAGACGAGTGTATATATCTTTACAACAAGTGTTAAAATATGTGAACACAGTAGTACAAGGTACAGTATCTGTGTGATGTGATAACTGCCGATTATGAGAATCGGTAAGTCGAATTGATATAGAGACAGTGAAGGGTATTTATCTTCATACATGTACATTGTTCATCGGACTATCTACAAATGGTAGCTTAGTTCTCGCTTTCGTTTTCCCACGATTGTCATCATTATTGTTGTTGTTGTTGTTGTAAATATGGAGTCTTCCGGCAATATTTTATGTGTGTATTATATGTATAATGTTGTATGTTGATGAGGTGCTCATGCATGGAATTTGTTAAGAATATAGTTAGCTATTTTAGAATCAGTGTTATTGATGAACCTAGGTGCAGTTCCTACCTAATTAGTCGTTTTCAGGAGGTTAGGTAAGGCCTGCAGCAGATGTACCAGTACGCAGCATTATGTACACGCCCTGGGATATAAAGTTTATCATGCTCTTATCTAAATTCGAGGGATCCATTCTGGTGAACTCTGGCGCCAATACAACGGACATTTCGGTTAATTATGCTTATTAATTTTATTAAGTTTTTGAGTAATTTTATTTATATATTTTTATGGATGATATTATTTATTCGTATTCGTCAAAAAGTTACAAAGGAGATTCCAAATACCAATGTTCACGTTTGCAACATGTTAATTTTTTGAGATATACTATACATACGTTAATTTTAAAATTTCACCCCCCGTTTTCAGTTCCCCTTAACTGGATTTTCTGAAAAAAGTATTTATGTTTCTTTACTTTTACAGAAAATTCCAAATACCAGTTGCCAGATCTGTAATATGTTACGTGTCTGAGATAATTTGCAGATATAGTCGTTTTAAAAATTCACCCCGTTTGTCACTCCTGTTCACCCACTATTCATCGGATTATCCAAACACGCAGAAATAGGTGTTTTTTTATTTTCAAAGGAGATTCCAAATACCAATTTTCATGTCTGTAACATCTTCAGTTTTTGAGATATAAGTCTCCTTATAAAAGGTGTTCAACCACTTTCCCCCCTTTTTTCACTCCCCTTAATGAGATTTCCCGAAAACAAAAATACGTGTTTCTTTGTTTTTAAAGAAGATTCCAAATACCAATTTTTACGTCTGTAAACTTTTAAGTTTTTGAGATATTCTGCCCGTTTAAGCCACGAGTAACATATTAGAGGCACGAGACCCCCTCAGGGGTGCTCAGTAAGGGATTGACATGTTCCATAAAAAATAGTGTGGATCAAGGAAATGGGCAGATATCCGTAAATAATAATAATAATAGTATTGCAACCAAATGGTCATGATATATACACTTAAATACACTTAGATGTATATCACTAATAGTGATAATATGCAGTCAATGCTTGCAAAACATGATCAGTTATTTACACAGTTGTGTCAAGCTTCCTTTTCTATGGACACATTCGATAGCATGGTATATGCCGCATCGTTGGTCACAGAAGACACATACGCAACCCGGTCCTGACTTGTGAAATTCCATGGTTCTGCACACCTTATGGTGGAACCCGTGTACGGCAAACCTGGTCACTGTATGCCTCAGGTCATATCCACCACGTGTCCAGTCCCTGTTTAACATCGCATCAGTTGAGTAAAACTCGTCCCATATCATAGCCCTCTTTGCTTGCAGTTCTTGTAGCAGCTCTCTGTAACTCCTTGTCGCTGAGAGTAACAATCTAAGTCTTATGTCTTCAATGAAGTACGTCTCCTTTGCCAGAACGTATACTAGCCTTGATAATGTATATTTAGAAACGCATAAAACTCTCTTCAAGAATCTAGCCTTCAAACTTTCCAGCTCTTGCAGTTGTCTTTTTGAGAGGTGTTCCCATATTAGCTCTAGACCATATATGGCTGTTGGAACAACTTTCGTATTAAACAGAGCCATGGCTGTCTCCAAAGATAGCTGTGGAAGATGTTTGATATCACTAATGCTTCGTATAGCTGCGATGATTCTCTCCTTTAGGTGTATTGTGAATGTTGTTCCTGTTACCTGTATTGTGATCCCTAGATATTTGTACTGGTTACTAATTCGCAATTTTTGTCCTTTACACAGGATGTAATCGCCTCTAGATAATTTTCCTCCCCTCCTAAAAACAACCAATTCTGTTTTGTTTGCATTAAGGTCCATTTTATTATCTTCTGCCCATTCCAAAATTAAGTCCATGGCAACTTGTAGTTCCTCTTTACTCTCAGACGCAATAGCCATGTCGTCCGCATATATGTACGCGTTAACCTTTCGTGTTTGCTTCTTAATTTCTTTTATTGCATCCTGTGTGAAGATGTTAAACAGCAGAGGGCTTAGTGGGTCCCCCTGTAATACCCCATTTGTCTGCCGAATCCATCTTGATGTGCAGAGATTGTCGCTTATTTGGATATAGTTCTCCGCAAGTATGTTGGCAACTAGTCTAGTGAGCCAGGTACGACCGATGATTTCCTCTAGTTTTCTAACAAGTTTCTGTCTATCTACTGTATCAAAAGCCTTGGAGTAGTCAATAAATATTACGAACATTTTGCCTTGCTTTTCTCTGGTTGTTTCGTGAATATCTTGGAGGAGGCATTCCACTGCCATCAGAGTCGATCTCCCGGCTCTAAATCCGAACTGTTCGTTAGGGAGAAGCGGGTCTGCTATTCTATTGATTCTCTGGGTTATCAGTTTGGTTAGAATCTTAAAAGCTGCTGATTCAAGAGCCACTCCGCGATATGATTCCGGTTTGTTTACTTCTCCTTTCCCTTTGTATAGCATCTTAACGACTGATTTTCTCCATACATTTGGAATGTTTCCTGTTTCCAGACACTTGTTCATCAGCTCTAGCCATACTGTTTCTAGGTAAGGGAGAGATGTCTTCAGAAATTCGTTGTAGAGGCCATCTGAGCCTGCCGCCTTGTTAGATTTTGCACTTGAGATTACTTTCCTTACTTCTTCCTGAGTGAAAGGACTGCATGGTTTAACTTCTCCTTCCATTGTAGGTGTTAAGCCCCGTTTACATAGTATATTTTCCATGTATACCTCCCAGATCTCCATTGGTATGTCTGCTGGGAATCTTGGTTGGCGCGGGCGCACTGCTTTGTACGGGTTTTCCTTGATTTCCTTCATTAGCGCCTGATATTGAGCTTCTATGTAACTGGCTTTCTTATCCTTTAAAAGAGTTTTATATGACTTTCTAGCGGCTTGATATTCTGCTAGGTGGACGACGTCCATACTTTGTCTGGCTACTCGCATTTTCTTCAAAGTTGCCTGTCTTACTTGGAAGCACTCACTGACGAACCATTCTTTGGCTTTGCGATTACCATTCCACGATTCGGTCGCTTCTTTTATGTAGTCCTCTATGAGAAGTGCCGCTTCATCGATCTTTCCTGCTCTGATTTCTTGGAGCATATGCTCAGTTTCATTTGAGTTTTCCTGTAGTAGAGAAACATTTAGACATCTCTTTAGTTTCTTTTCATTACTATGTCTTGTCTCTATAGCTGGACTGCAGTACACGTTTGTGATCACTGGAATGTGCTTTCTTATTAGTGCGCCATCAGTAGTTGTGAGAAGAGTTTGGGACTGCACCTCTATGCCCTTTACCAGGACTAGATCTATTGCGCTTCCTCCGTTGTGGCAGATGTATGTTTGCGTTTTCCGGTCATTCACTAATGTTAGTCCTACTTCAGTTAAGTATTCCAGAACTAACTCTGTTTTTCTGCTTGGTCTGTCTAAGGGGCAGTTAAAATCACCTGCTAAAATTACATTGGGGTTGTTAGTAATACTATCAAATGCTTTCGAATGTTGTCTATTATATCTACTGAGCTGCAATCCGGTCTAAAGTATGCGCAGATGATGACTCCTATTCTTGTTCTTACTACCACTAGGTCCTCGTCCGTCATTAGCACATGGAACGGGGATAACCTTGGCTTGATTAGACAATGCACGCCCCCTGATGGTCTTCCCCTGGTGTGTTTCTCGGCTGGAGCAAGTATGTTGTAAAAGCCTTGTACCACAGTATTCTGTTCTCTAGTTACAAAAGTCTCAGTTAATACACAAATATCGAAGTCTCTGAATATATCACTTGGTGAATTGCTTAAGACTCCTCTTAAACCTTCCACATTCCAGGTTAAAATCCGTATCACATTACTCTCTGGGGCCTCTGTATCTCCATGGGGCACGAAATGGCCGACAGATTATATTGGAGGGCCAGAAGCTGTCTCTATACACTTTCTCGAGTTCACTGATTGGTATCCCTATTTTAAAAGCACTACTTGTTGGTGTATCGCTGACTTTCGTGCAGTCTAGTCTTCCTACTATTCCGTTTTCCCTCAAATATTCTTCCAAATCTTCCTTCTTGGTTTCTGGGTTAAGCCTGCCAATATAGAGCCATGCATTCTTCTCAGCTGCTTGTAGTCTGTATTGCCCCTCTCTTGAGCCTCTCACTTTGTCAATTCTGTCTACTTTAGCTGCTTTGCTATCTCTAATGTTGGTAGCAATCTTATTTCCACGGCTATGTGTGGCAACTTTCCATTCACTTTCTTGTTTTTTCTCGCTCGTCCTCTCTTCTGATATCAGCGAGTTATCAACAGCTTGCTCTCGAGTGTCTTCGTTCGGTTTATTTTTCCGTGCCTTTGGTCTTACTTTTTCCGCCTCCGTAAATAATGAACCATCGAAATACAAATTAATGGTGGATAATTTATTCCAAAATAATTCCGTCCTTCTAAAAATTATGATTGTGTAAGATGATCACTAAAAGTTTAATCTTACGTTAACTCTTGCTGTACATCCAAAAATGAAAGCAAATGGGATGGTACATGTTAATGAACTCTCATTAATTCTGGCAAAAATTTGTTTTCATAAAGTCACATTATTTTGTATGTTATATTTGATTTTGCTTAGAGAATGAAGCTCGTGCGCATGTCAAATCATGCCGGAAAATCTGGAACAACATTTTAAATGCTTAAGTTATATGACTGGTCAAAAGATGAAAATACAAAAAAAAAAAAAAAAAAAAAAAATTAAAAAACTTATTTTCACTTGCTTATTATTTCTCCAATTTAACTCGACCTTTCAGTGATTATCTGTTCAGCGTAACAGCATATACGTGACATTACGTGATAAAAGTAAGCAAGAAAGAGGAATGAAAAAAAATTAATTTAAATTAAATCTTCAACCCTGGGTCATAACCTTAACACAACGCCGAAAATCAAAACATCGATGGTAACACACATTAATAATTCACAATAAAAATAAAATCACTCAACCTGTGGAAAGAACAAAATAAAAATGCACGAAATAAGTCTCCCGTTACCATCATCCACCAAGGAAATAATTATACCCAACTACAACTACGGATACTATTTTACAAATATACACACACGTCCACACGTTATCCGTTCATTTCATGGGAATGGCAGACTCCCATAAATAATGATTTGCACCTATAAGTAATCCATCCGGTACAAATAGTCTGGGTAATGATGACTAAAAATATCGCCAATATTTGCATCGAACTCAGGACGTTACCAAAATTTAGTATATATCGAGGAGTTGAGTAATATTATACAGCTACGATTTGTTATGATTGCGATGACGCTCATCCAATATGACGAAAAGCTCTCACCATCTCATACACTCAATTTTATTTTGTAGGAAGACATGTGGTTTACCTCGTGGTTCAATATTTTATGAAGACGCTATCGCCTATAGTTCTCTCACGAAAACAACAACTCGCAAATACATCAAAATGACGATAAATTATTCCTAAATATCCATTCATCATAGCACGCAACATCGCAGAAAATAGATTGCATGTGCATTTGTTCATAGAGACGCGAAGATTCGCCTCCAAATAGCACATAAAATCACCATAATCCATGCCACATTTCTCCACATGGCACAATGTGAAAGGTACAATAGCGAAAATAATTCGCAACATCCGTCCAAAATATCACGGGAAAATTCTCATAAATGATTGGAACCACATGTAAATATAATAATCAGACAATGTCCTCCCTTGAAAGTATGAAATCGGATCCAAAAAAAAAAAAGCTATCCGTATCGTTAACGTAGCGTTAATATGTCAGATGAGCCTGCTCCCTCGTGCGAAATATAGCAAACACTTTTGGCAAAATATACGAGAAATTCATTCCGAAGAATGAAAATATCACGCGCACGCAATCCTCAATATTATAGTAATTGAATGGAAACGTAAAATTCCTTAAAGGTTAGCTGATGGCTGATATTTAAACCAGATACTTGTCTGATGACATGACTTATTGAAACCCGCGTGGTCGATGATGTTGACATACTGTCATCACGCACCTTAAAATCACATAGTAAGAGAAACTACAAATCCAACGTCGTATAACACAAGAAAATAACATGGTAAAGATACTAGAAATCTACTCAAACTACTGTTTAATCAATAATCCCTTCAAGAAGAAAGATAACTACTTATTACAGCTACATAGAACAGATAATACCCAGTATAAATGAAATGTCGACTTAACTTGGATGTCTTGATGACCATGGTTGTCTTCTAGGTTGGATTCATGGCATTAGGACGCTGTTGGCCTTGGTTCTGGCGTTTAGTACTGCATCCTGATCCAGGCGATGTCTCCAGGGCACACGAACTTCTTACTGTAGGTCTTCATTGCCTTGGCTGGCATCGAACTCGTATTGCTTGAGGTGCATTGAAACTTTCACACGAATATTAGTACAAATTCCCCACTCGTGGTTTCACATTTGACATGTAATGATACGTACTTTCTTCCCAGACGCTATTGACGTCTGTTATGATTTTAGATGGTCTGTTAAACTGCACAGAAATGACACTGATCTCCTCGTGGTTCAAGAAACAGCTGTCTAGGTCTGTAGAAGACCACCTTGCGTAGTGAGCTTCCTAATAACACGCGTAGCCAGCAGATAAGCGAGAGTGAGAGAGTGAGAATATTCTAGTGCAGGTTCGCCACCTATCTTCTGAGCTCTGACGTCACACCTCGTGATTCAATTGACGTCCTGATTTCCTCGACGTTGTAAATAACATGTCCCCTAATTTCCTGTTAATTAATTATATAATTAATTCCATAATTAATTTAATTCCCAAATCTGATTATTCAGGCCTTCTTGAAATGGGATATCACAGCTTTTACGCACACTTGTTGGAGAATGTTTATTAGGACATCGAATCTGTAGTTGTAATATGACGAAAGATTGTGAATGCAATACTTGTCGTGGGTGAAAAGTTCAACCGGATTAAAACTTCTCCCGTCTTCTCTTGCGGTGATAACATTGTCTCTCACCACTCAGCAGGTTACACAAAAGATAAACAAAAAATCGTCCCTTTGAATTCCCCTGCCGACACTCCGCGCGGGACACCTGGGATACAGTCCGGTCATATAAAATTCACTGCCAATTACAATAGACCTAAAATGTCACATCATAGATATCCTCATTTTAAAATTTCATCCCCCTTTACCCCCTTATCGAAGGAATATCCAAAAATCCTCCCTTAGCGAGCACCTATATGTTAATATGAATGTATCCCCAAAATTTCATTTCTCTACTTCCAGTAGTTTTGGCTCAGCGATGATGAATCAGTCAGTCAGTCAGTCAGTCAGTCAGTCAGTCAGTCAGTCAGTCAGTCAGTCAGTCAGTCAGTCAGGACAAGTTATTTTACATATATAGATAATTACATTCTTATGTATGTCCTTGCATAGAATATTAGAATGATATAATACCAAGAAGAACAATATTTTTTCCTGTTAAATATTTTAAAAATAAAGACGACAAACAATCTGTGTTGGTAGGCTGTACCCTTGTTCACCCCCACCCCTAACTACAAACTGTGTTTAGGACGTAATTCATCAAATGGCCAATAGATAGCATTGAAATACGGTTCTCCTTGAAGAATATCTTTCTTGCAAACCCGACAAATTGTGAGAAACACATAGACAGGAAGAGACAGGGTATCAACATCTGTTAACCAGATGTGTCAGTCTCAGTGTACCTGCCCCTGCCATAAAGACATTATGAACAACTCAACCCGTAAACCATTCATTAATAAATAAATTCTAATAATTCCAGTGTACACTGAGAAAATTCGTCATTTCTCTTATGCAGAATGTGATCAATTCCATAACACGACAAATTCCTGTCTTTCTTTAATTATTTTATACTAAAACGAATGCGTCAAAATTTCGAGTAGACAATATTATCTGCTTTTTCCGTTTTATTCATTGGCACCAATGATCCATTGTGAGCTCTAGTTTGTCGAATATCGGTCTATGGACAGTTTTGTCTACAGTGTTCAGTGGGAATCATGGCTTTAAGGCAAAAGAAAAAGAGTAACATTTGGAACTTTTTTAAAGATTTAGGCGATGGGAAAGCAAAGTGCAATTTTTGCTCAAAACAGATTAGGTATAAAAGCGGCAGTACGTTCAATCTCTCGCGCCACGTTCGAAATTTACATCCTACTATGTCGTTATCTACAGAACGGCTTACGCCCGTTCTTCCCTCTTCAGAAGGAATTTCGGATGATTGTAGGTCAGGAATGGCTTCGATTGCAACTTCTAATGAACATGATTCTGCAAACACACACCAGCATCAGCTAAGCAAAGCGGAACGCCGTACCGGATTTCAGGTCAGGCGTCCATTAGTTCCTACTTGCGCCGACCTCTTTCCAACAAAAAGAATAGAGAAATTGATTTTTTGGTTTTGGAGACGATTGTGGAAAATTACTTGCCATTCCGCATCGTTGAAAGTAAAAAATTTAGGACATTGATTCATAAATTCAATAACGCTTATAACTTGCCTACAAGAAAAACTCTATCGCAAGTAATTCTTCCACAATTGTATAATATGAGAAAAGGAATTTGTCAAAGAACAATTGGAGTCCGCAGTCTGTGTGACATTAACTACTGACGGTTGGACTTCTATGAACAACGATTCCTACTTGTCCGTGACGGCTCATTTCATCAAGGGAGTCGAGTTGGTATCTGTTCTACTGGAATGTTTCAAGTACGACGAGAAGTACACGGCTCAAAACTTGGCTGAATAATTCATAAGAGTTACTCGTGAGTGGAAAGTGGAGACTAAAATCGTGTGTATTGTTAGCGATAACGCTGCAAATATTGTAGCTGCAATACATCAGACAGCCTAGAGGCATATCCCATGTTTTGCTCATAATTTAAATTTAGTTGTGAAGTGCGGACTCCACTGTGTTAAAGACATCATTGCAAAAGTGAAAAAAATTGTAGACCTTTTCAAGCGCAGCTCACAAGCTGAAAGCAAACTGCTAAAAATGCATGAGCAGATGGGTGAACCAGTCTTGGGTATTAAACAAGATGTGGTAACGAAACACTAGGATTGACTCGGATTTCCTTGTGCCGGTCCCAAGCCCGGTAAAGGAGGAGGGTCAATGGCTGGTTGTTGAGTCTTGGGGGTTGCACTGATGTCGAGTAAGTGCTGCCATTAAAACCCAAGAAATGCTTTAGTTGACAGTCCATCTGTCAATGTAACCAGCAAATCCTACCCCTCATGGGGATGGGTGAGGGCGAGTACCTGGCGCCTTAAAACTGGGTCCCTCGGCTAAGGTATGGTAACCCCTACAGAAGAGTCCCTGGTCCTCCAGGTTGGGGGTTGTGCGAAGGGTTGGTAACTCTTCCACTTAACAGCTTACCTCACTCATAAATCTCAGATGAATAACCGGACGGATTCTATGATGACGACAAAGGCAAGATCAAAGGCCAAACGATTTGGAATTAGAGATACATTAAAGTTGGGAACTTGGAACGTGAGAGGCATAAAAGGAAAAGAAGAAGAACTGGATAGAGAGCTGGCTAGGAAAGAAATCAATGTTGCTGTAATTACTGAGACAAGAAAGAAATTACAAGGAACAAAAGAAATAGATAAATACACTATGATTTATAGCGGAGTTACACAGGATAAAAGAGCTGCAGCAGGAGTCGCAATATTAATAGACAGGAAGTGGAAAAACAAAATAGAAAGCTACACCATTATAAATGAAAGGATTTTGGTGCTGAGGTTGAAGGTAGAGAGAGGGAAATTAACCTTGGTAGCCGTGTATGCTCCTGAAGAAAACGAACAGGAAGAATATGAACAGTTTTATGAAGTTCTTCAATCAGTGTTGGATAACATATGTAAAAGTGACTTTGTTGTTCTGGCTGGTGATGTCAATGCTCGAGTAGGAAACAAACCAATTGCAGAAATAGTGGGAAATAAAGGTGAACCAACTTTGAATGAAAATGTTAAATTATTGATAGAATTTTCATCCTATAATCAATTAAAAATTACTAACACCTTCTTTGAGAAGAAAGATATACATAAATTCACATGGACTGCAAGAGGACAGCGATCAATTATTGACTATATAATGGTCAATAAAAAGTTAGGCCCAGATGTAACAGATGTCAGAGTACATAGAGGCAGCGATTTATATACAGATCATTATCTGGTCATTGCAAAAATCAGAATTCTTGCTAAATGGAGGAAAAGGCTGAATAGAAATATACACAGAAACCAAGAGATCTAAAGGGTATATTTACTACAGGATGATGGAATAAAATACTTATATCAAAATCGGCTGCAACAGTATTTAGTTCAGATTCCGACAAGTACTGATATTAACAAAGAATGGGAAATCATAACCTCAGCAATTCAGAGGGCAGCAGATGAAGCCATTGGACTGAAGAAATTTAGGAGAAAAACTGGGCTTAAAATATGTAATAAAGAAATTTCAGAAGCTGTCAAGCAAAAACAAATATTAGACCTGAAAATGATACAGCATCGCACCCCACAAAATGAGAAAGAATATAAAAACAGCAGGAACAAGGTCAAGTCACTAACGAGAAAACTCAAGCAAGAATCATGGGATAGGTTAATAAACTCAATAGAGGATGATATCCATGGTAGGCAAGAGATGGCATATAAGTTAATGAAGCACCTCAACAGTGATGAAAGAGAAACTGCTAATATAAATGTAATCGAAGAAGAATTGTGGATACAACACTACAAAGAATTGTGGTATAACGGAGAGTATGGAGAGAGTCAGGAAGATCAAGATATAAATATCGACATTGAAGGAATTGACCTAATAGATATAGAAGAACTTAATACTGTTCTGAAATCTTTCAAAAATAGAAAAGCACCAGGGTTAGACAACATAAATATGGAGTTGTTCAAATATGGTGGGATCATTCTTAAATTTAGAATGTTACATTTAATTAATCTTTGTTGGAAAAGAAGAAATATACCCGAAGAATGGAGAAAAGCTAAAATAATATCACTTTTCAAGAAAGAAAATCGAAGTTTTTGCAGTAACTATCGAGGAATAAGTTTATTAAATGTTGGCTATAAAGTATATGCTAAAATAATAAATAATAGACTTAACATCATTGCACACAATCTCTTATTGGGAGAACAATGCGGATTTAGGAAAGGCAGATCCTGTACAGATAATATATTTAGCCTCAAACAGATACTGGAGAAGAGAAGAAAATTTAACTTGAATACTTATGTCGCTTTTGTCGACTATGAAAAGGCTTTTGATAGGGTAGATAGAGAACAGTTAAGGAATATAATGGTAAAAAATGGATACCTTAACCATCTTATTCAAGTTATCCAAAGTCTGTACAAAAGGACGAGAATTGTGTTAGATTTAGGATACAAACTAACGGAAGAAATATTAATTAATCAAGGTGTACGTCAGCGATGCAGCCTCTCTCCAACACTATTCAATATATATATATATAGATGAAGTAATCAGAAATTGGAAACGAATTGTGCACTCTGGAATAAAATTGAACATAAACACATACATAAATACTATGCTCTTTGCAGATGATCAATTTATCCTGCAGGATGATGAAGATAAACTCCAGAAATCAATACATCAGTTAAACACCATTTGTAAAAGTTATAATCTTCGGCTATCCAGAACAAAAACCAAAGTTATGGCATGGCAAGGGAAATATCCTATCAGAGCGAAGATAGTAATCGACAATCAACCAGTAGAACAAGTCACAAATTTTAAGTACCTTGGTTGTGAAATATCTTTTAATGATGATGACGAGGTGAAGAAGAAGCTTCATCGATTTCAATATATGTGTGGGACAATTCGCCGAACACTGAAAGGAAAAGTAAGAGAAGATACTCAACTTAAATTCTATAAGACTATGGCTGTACCAACTTTGCTATATGGAAGCGAGACATGGGTAGATAAAATAAGCTATAGGAATAAAATACAATCATCTGAAATGAGATTCCTAAGATCAGTGAAAGGATACTCCCTAAAAGATAAAATACGAAATGAAGAGATAAGACAAAAATTAAATATATTCTCAATGAATGAAAGAATATTCTAAAACAGGATAAATTGGAAAAACCACGTTCTGAGGATGGATAACGACAGAATCCCAAAACTTGCCCTGGAATACCATCCTACAGGAAGACGAGAGATTGGTCGTCCTATGAAGAGATGGAATGAAATCTGAGGTTGGAACAGGCTATTAGCCTAATCCATGAAGAGGAAGTAACTAAGTATATGGCAACGAGGTGGAATTCCACCTTCGTTATGCTCGAGAGGATTATTGAGTTCCAACGCGCTCTAATTTCAACAATTGCCTTAAACTATCCTGATCTGCCGCAGCTAACTAGCGATGACATCGAAAAGATTAAGCAAGTTTGTGAAGTGCTCAGAGCTTTCAAACTAGCCACTGAAGAGATGAGCAATAAGAAACAAGTGACAGCCTCTGAAGTGATTCTGTTGAGCCAGTCACTTAAACAATGGTGTACCCAGTTTATAAATAACTCTGCAATGTGTACGGAAATGCAGGAGAAGGCTCAAAAGGTACTGGAAACTCTCACAGTAAAGTTTAGAAATATCGAAGAGAACGCCATATTTTCAGAGGCAACAGCAGTAGATCCATGCTTTAAACTACGTGGTTTCGCGGTTAAGAGTTGTTATAACTCCTGCAAACAAGACTTATCCGCGTCTGTGAAAGTCACCAACTTCCCGTCAGCTCAGATGATGTTTCTCCTATTGCCCTCTCTGATAAGGAGCCTTTACAGCTAAAGATTCGAGTTTTGTCCGGAGTCCATACCCAAAATCAGCTGCGATAATGCAAGTGGATACATTCTTTCAAGAGCCATTGTTGCCTCTGAAAGGAAATCCACTTGTTTAGTGGTCAGAAAGACAACATGTGTACCCTTCTCTCCACAAACTGGCATTGAAGCCTTTGTGTGTAGTCGCTACTTCAACGCCTTGAGAGAGAATTTTTTCAAAGACAGGACAGACTATAACTGAGAGAAGGAGCCGACTCACAGGAAAGCGAATGTCCCAGATTTTATTTTTAAATTCTAATTTAAGTGAGTTATGTATTTCGGGTGATGTGCTTTGTGTAAATAGTTTGTACATAAACTTTAGCTTCTAGTTTTATATGCCTAAGAATATTATTATAGGAATGCAGCCGGATTAGTTTACCGTATTAAACACTATTTCATTCCATTTTAAGTGATAATTTACAGGTACGAAACAAATGTTGAAGAGCCAATTTGGACTGGCGCTGTGTGTTTCCAAAGGGCGTAGTTTCAAACGTGGCGGTAGAGACAGACTGGTTACGTGTACCTGTCGAAGGAGCGGAGTTGGAGAGGGAAGAGCGGCATGGCGAGGAGAGGAGCGAGCTTGGGGGATGGGCTGAAAGACAAGGTAAATTCTCTTCACTCTCTCTCTCTCTCTTGACGCTCTCAGTATGAGCGAGTGTAATGTTTGAAGGGTCCGCTCTCTTGAAAGGAGCGAGCGGGGAGTCGCTCCACAAAAAGAGTCTTTCATCAGTAACGACTCGCTCCTGAGCGACCCAACACCAGTTGGTTTTTACTGCTATGGCTGAGGTGAGTGGGGTAGTGTGGCATGTTTTGTGACGGGTATTAGGTTTAGTCTGGGTATATTTGGTTGTGTTAGGGTTGTTGGTTTGGGGTGATGTTTGGGAGCCGGTATCTGCGGTTGAGTGTGCGAGGGTGGTTGAGGGTGAAGGGTCTCGTTGATTGGATGTGTTTACAACAGGGTTGCTTTTGATTGGGGTGGGGATACTGGTGTGCAGGAGTTTGTTGAGGATGACAAGTATAGACCTATTTAAGGTGGGGTTGATGATAAGGTGATTGTTATTAGTTTCTTCTATGATGTCTATGTGGTGGACTAACGCTCTCGCACAGTAAAACCCGTTTTTAAATCCCACCCGATCGACAAAGTCATGGGGCCACTACTAGCACCACGCTAAAGTGATTTGCGGGATATTTGAATGAACGTCATCTTTCAAATGTATGAACACGTCTACCAACGATCATCCTCTTTCCCCCAACAACTGAGAGTTTTTGTCACATGATGACTTAATGAAGAACATCGTCTTTAATGTCACTTTATCACGAGTAGGTACGTCCGACTCGTTAGTTGAATGGTCAGCGTTCTGGCCTTCGGTTCAGAGCGTCCAGGGTTCGATTCCCGGCCGGGTCGGGGATTTTAACCTTCATTGGTTTATTCCAATGGTCCGCGGCTGGGTGTTTGTGCTGTCACGAACATCCCTGCAACTCACACACCACATATAACACTATATTGCACCACAGTAACACGCAGTTACATGGCAGATGCCACCCATCCTCATCGGACGGTCCGCCTTACAAATGATGCACTCGGCAGAAATAGCCACACGAAATGAACGAATAGCTATGTTCTCTCGGAGTAACCAGGTACAAGTTTTAGTACGTAGGTCTACTGTAGACTCTTTTATAATTGTCCAAAGATATGATTTCCATATGACTTTGCTTACGCGCCGGGTCTCACTGATATATATGCCAAATTTCAAGAAGATGGGATAACATTTAGGTGTTGCACACATTGATTACTTTTATCTCAAACTAGTGAAATTTCTAATATTGAAGTGCTTTGCGCTAATGGGCTTCTCATGCATTTTTTAATCTTTTGCAGGTAATTGAACTTTAAAATTGGAACCAAGAGAAGAATTTGGCTGCTAGAAAAGGTGTCTAGTGGTGAGTTTTTAGGAGCACGGCTGCCTTCAAAGGAACAAATACTTTCAGTTTTTATTTACTGTAACGGGATTTTTCAGCGGTTACACGATACACAGTTTAAAAGGGAGGAAAGAAAATCAAATTACACGGTACTTTAAACCCTAGACACGCAATAAACATCAGATGAACTGCGCCTAATACACACAAACACAATATCAGGTAACTTAGGGTAACTTGACGACTATAAACAAGGAACGTGGAACGGGGCTGGGAAAGCTACCAAAGGCCATAGAGATGCGAAGGTTGCGAGTCTCCAGAAAAATCAACGGTGTTGTTTTCAAAATATTGTATTCCGAAATCAAAATCCAGATACACAATTTACGAATACAAAATTAGATGTAGTTTGACAAGAGCCTTGATATTAGACCAAGAAGTTAACCAAATATATCTTAGCATAAACCAAGTTCCACAACACAATCTTGAGGCAATCTTGAAGGTAAGGGGAAACACAAGGCACAAATACAACATTTAGATTGAAGGTAAACGTGCTTTCTAAAACATCTGAGCAATAGAGTGGCGACTAGGGCAAACTCCTGTATGATAACACCAGCGAACATTAAATGTAAATTAAAACGGGACTGAAATCAACCGAGCTTACCTCACGGTAAGATACGCCGACGTGTGTCAAAACGGCAGGACTGACGAGAAAACCAAAGACCACGAAAACCTGCCTCGCTCCCATAAAAAGGGAAGTCTGGCCTTGGTGCGATTACCGAGTGACCAATCAGAGCACAGGAGCTTGCCTATCGCCACCCAGATTCACCAGTCACACCTCTTTATCCAGTCGCGATGTTTATACAATATTCCCGAACATATATAGACACCAATCGCGAACTTTCCATTTTCCAGAATTAGTAAGGACATATTTCTAGAATCCACAACCGACAGGAGCCAACACACCCTGTTCTAAAAGTCCGCGTCTCAACCTCTCCTGGACAGTTCTAGTCGTAACTTAAGTAGATAAAGGGAATACAAATGAAACATACTACAAAATATTTTACACCATATTCTACCACTATACTCCATATCATACAGTAAGTATACCAAAAAATGGTTAGCAAATAAAATATTGTACAAACACTTTCCACATCATAGAGATTCTATACAGGTCTCATTCTTCCTTCCCCCGAAAATCGAGCTACGCTCGACAGTTAACCTAAGTTTAATGGGGGGTTGATCACTTCTGGAAATTTGCACACCATAGCACAGATTAGTAAACATACATAATGGTATTCACAACTATAGTTCTTGGAAAGTTCGACTGTCATCCTACTAACAATATTGATTTTCTTCAAGTTGAACTTCCAACAATGAAAAACAAACTGTCACTACACCAAAAGTCCTTTCGATATAGTGAAAAATGCGTTTGCCAATATTTCAAAATGCTTTGACCGTCTTAACTCTGTCCACAGAAAGGATGTACACTCTATCCTTGTACTAAATGTCAGTAATTCAGAGCCCTTTCACTTTCTTGTAAGAAAGCATCCAATGCCTCCTTCTTAGCAAGGTTTCGGAATAAGTCGATCTTGCACCACTTTTCACACCAATCATAGGATCGATGTTGCACAACTAGGCCACAGGTTCTTGCTGATGATGTGGCTGCCGACACGGCCGTTTGCCAACAGCATCTATCCAAGTTCAGTCCAAACCAGGTTGCTAGGTAAGTTGCAGCGCAGCCCAGCCGTGTCTTGAACCAAATGAGCAGATGGGTGAGACGCGGTATAGCCAGACTGCCTCCATTGGGACATTTTGCCACCGGATTGTGGTGCCGGATGGTAGCGCCCAAGGTATACAGTTGCCTCTCAACTTGGCACGTTAGGTTGCCGTCAGATGAAGTTGTCACGGCAGCCGCTGTAACATAAACCAACACGCAGCAGACAGGGGAATACTCGAGGCAAGACTACCCTGTCGGACTAGAAGATCTTGGAGAAAAGCATTTTTCAAGGAGGGTTAGAGTTCTTTCTTTAATTCACTGACTAGCATAGAGTCACCCAACGGGTGGCTCAATGAATTTCATGTAGAGATCCCCCTCCCGCACCCGGGGCATTAGGGCACCAAGCCCCAGGGTAAGCACTAACCACTATCCATACATTTTAGAGAAGATTACGGAGGGGGGTGAAAGAAAACTACAGGAGTTTACCCTAAGCCCGAAATGTTAGGGGAATAAATTCCGATCAGTGACCCTAAACTAACACGTACCTAATTTATCATACTAAACCCATTACATTAAGGGATATAAATGCTTGAGGATACCTAATGTATTTACCCACACAATTATAGTCATGACGAATTTACACGAATTACTTTTGATTAGGATATAGCTATAACTACTACTTGCTGGCCAGCATCTAAAATCTTACAACTACCTTACAACAAAACTTATCATTACCTTACAACTAAAATCTTACAAATACCTTACAACTAAATCTACATGGTCACCAACAATGGTATTTTTCCCTCCCTATACGACTTATGGTACTTTTATCTGAGAGAGGTGTACTCTGCTGATCCTTTTCCTTTCGGGGTCGCTCACCAATAATGACACCGGGGTAAGGAACTTTGTGCAGGGACCTCGAAATCTGGGGGCCAACTTACTGATAACATTTTCCGCAGCACTGCTGACGGGGTGCGTTTTAATAAACACCTGGTCACCCACAGACAGATCATGCGACCTTCGCGCGTGGTTGTAATTACGCTGGACTTTAGCGTAATAAACCTTTAAGTTTTATCGTGCACTGTGCCAATTAGCTCGGATCTTTTCTGGGCTGGCATCGTCAGGCAGAAGATGATTAATTGACCACAGATTTGATAGTGGAGAATTTGGAGTAAAGGCCAACCTTAACGAAGCAGGAGTTTGCTTGTGGCTTTCATGGACGGCAGTGTTAAATGCAAACGACAACCAATTTAGTGATGAATCCCACTTAGAGTGGTCAGCGGAGTGATAAGCGATGAGGGCAGATCGCAGATTACGATTCACTCTTTCAGCATAATTTGGGGGTAAGTGGTTACATGAGCAATGGATAGATCAAAACAGAAATTCCGGAACTGGACAGAAGTAAAAGCTCTTGCATTATCACTCACCAAAACTTGACAGGGTCCAAAAGAAGCAAATATTTGCTTCAAGGACGAGATGGTGGTGTTGGCGTCAGCCATACGAGTTGGGAACAGCCACGTAAAACGCGAAAACGCGTCAACACACACAAATATGAAACGATGGCCGGTCCGGGATCTCGGGAAAGGACCAATGTCGTCTATGAACAATCTCTCCATTGGACGCGAAGCTTGCTCGGAAGACAACAGATGTAGACGAGTATTAGGGGCGGGTTTACTGATGTTACAAGTTTTATAGATTTAACAAGTGTACGTATCTCACCATCCATGGATTTCCCAATGAAGTACTTACGAATTTTCTCTCTGGTTTTGAAAACGCCCAGATGACCCCCCACTGGAGATTCATGAAAATACTTGAAGAGAGCCGGAACCAGGTTAGTTGGGACTACAATTTTGGGATCTCTGCGACCGCGAGCAGGGCAACACAAGACACCATTCTTAAGGACGTAAGGCTTAACATGCTCACCAGACTTAATCCTGTCGATAATAGCTTTTAACTCAGCGTCGTCCTCCTGATGTTTGGTTATATCTTTGAAAAGGAAGGGAGAATCAGTGAGAACTGCATTCACAAAGGCTGATACTTGTTCAGGAGAGGGGTCTGCAGGGTCTGATTGAGGGTCAGAGCTGCCTGGATAGAACATCCTACTGAGGCCATCAGCCACAACGTTTTCCGTGCCACGAATGTGGCGAGCTACAAATTGGAAGGCTAAGATGCGCGCTGCCCAACGCGCAAGACGACCGGTCCTTCGCGGCTTGGCCAGTGCCCAACTCAACGCCTGATTATCAGTCTCAAGATAGAAAGGGAGATGTTCCAGCTACATTCTGAACCGTTCTAAAGAGAAGACAACAGCTAAGCCTTCCAACTCATCAATGGAATAGTTTCGTTCAGCCGGATTCAGGGCACGAGAAGCATAAGAAATAGGACGACGCCCCTCTTGAAATTCCTGAAGGAGAACACCGGATATGCCTGTGGAAGAGGCATCAGTCTGAAGGATGAAGCGTTTAGAAAAATCTGGCATATCCAGTACAGGAACGTTACATAAGGCGGATTTCAAGTCGCAAAAGGCCTCACGTTGGGCATCACCCCACACAAATTTGGCATCCTTTCTTCTCAAGTCATCTAATGGGGCTGCCCGTTCAGCAAAATTGGGAATGAATTTACGAAAAAATTAACCATGCCAATAAATCTGACTACAGCCTTGACGTCGTTTGGCGTGAGAAAATTTTGGATGGCAGCAGTACGAGGCTGGTCGATTGAGACACCCCTCCCCGACACAACATGTTCTAAGAAGGACATCTGGGTTGTGCGAAAGAAACCTTGGTAGCCTTAAGGGTTAGACCTGCTTTACGCAGTCTTTCAAGCACTTCGTTGAGATGGACAAGGTGTTCCTCGAAGGTTTCACTGAAGATTACCAAAATCGTCAAGGTAATTACAGACTAACTTGAATTTAATGTCAGATAAAACAAAATCCAGTAAACAAGTAAGGACAGCAGCTCTCGTCGCGAGCGCGAATGGAACGCGTTCAAATTCGTAGAAGTTCCAATCGGTAGCAAAAGTTGTGAGGTGCTTGGATTCCTCGGCCAGAGTTATCTGGTAATATGCCTGATTTAAATCAAAGGTGGTAAAAATTTTGGCATTAGCAAACCAAGAAAAACAAGAGTGCAAATCAGGAAGGGGAACAGATTGTAGGACCACCTTACGGTTCAACATCCGATAGTCAACTATAGGACGATAAGCACCTTGCGGTTTAGGGAGCAGAAACATGGGAGAAGAATAGGCTGACTTAGAAAGGCTTACCACTCCGTCAGCGAGCATTTGGTCTATAATAACCTTAAGGGCTTTCATTTTGGGAGATGACAGCCGATACGGAGGAGAGCGAACAGGTATATTATCCGTGACTTCAATTTTGTACTCTAAGACTTTAGTGGCACCTAACTTGTCGGTACAGACATCAGGAAACTTATCGCAGAGTTTCCTAAGTTGGTTGGCCTGCTCATCGAGTAAATAATTAATATCAAAAGCTTCGGGTTCGCCAGAATCTTCAGGAACAGCATTAACGTGACAAGGCAGAATTGGGGAGCGATCACACAGCTCAAAGTTTCTTGCAGAAAATTTAAAATGGAATCTGTTGAACTGCAGGTCCAAAATCATGCCAGTTTTAGCAATAAAATTGGCACCCAATATCAACTGACAGGATAAATCTTTTGCACTAGTACTGGCATTTTCCATGTGAAATCACGGACTCGTATCTCGACATCTAGGGAACCTACAATGTTCAACGAGTTGGAATTAGCAGTATGGCAGGTTAAGGACATGGGTTCTAATGTAGGTAATTTGCAAATATTTTTAATCGAATCGTACCAGGTCTCACTCATTAAGGTGATACTACTCCCAGAGTCTAGTAACGCACAGACAGGTTCATTATTTACCTCTATGCATAAGTACGGTAATTTACAAGAAGGTATGGCAGAAATCCCACGAGATTGAAAAAATGGACACTAGAGTCAGACTGCGACCAATCATTAGCCTCAGAATTAGGTAAATCGTCCTCCAATGTGCAGCTATGACAGACAACACAAGAAGCCACACTTTGGGGTTTACCGTCAGAACTGGCGATTAGTCGTCTAGAATCACTATTGCCTGGAGGTCCAGAGCCTGAAGTGTATTACGTGGGCACTGCCTAGAGAAGTGCCTAGGTGACCTACAGTTACAGCAAGAAGTATTGGTGGAATAGCCTCTACCCATGGCAGGTTTTGCATGGCCTAAGGCCCCAACCTTAGGACAGTCCCGCTTGAGATGAGCAGAGAAGCCACAATTGAAACATGAACGAGGGTTACGCGAGTTGGAAGCAGGTGAAGGGGCGGTTTTAGAATCCTGAGGAGAGGGCATGCTCATAGAAGGGGGGCTAATGCAAGGCGTAACTGGTGGGCATATCGAACAACTTCTGCAGAAACTGTGACAGCTTCCAACTAGGCGAACGTTGCTGGTCGCGGTGAAAGAGCGAGATATGATCTGTGGTTCGGGGCGAGACCTTCAATAATGTTGGCAACCATTTGGGTCTCGGAATAGTGGAGCCGGAAAATCCTAGCCTGGAGCTTAATATCCTGAACATATTCAGATAATGACTCGTTGAAATGCTGCACCCTGAAATAGTAATTCTGCACTAATGGAGACAAGGCACGAGACGGAATGAAAAATTAAAGCACATGTGCGTGAAATTGATCTACAGTCCGTCTTTCGGAATTGGCCCTGACGATATGCTCAGAAAGAGCTCCAGATACATGCGGGTATAGGATTTGAAACACGTGGACGTTATTGAGATTGTACAATATAGTCTGATCCTTGAACTCGATTAAGAACCGAAGGAAAGAAATAACCTCATCAACGGAGTTAGCTGAAAATTTAGAGACTCCCTTAAACACAGTAGTCAACGGGTGCGGTAGGTTAGAGAAAATCTGGGGGAAAGCGGGTGTAGGAGGTGCCTGGGAGGGATTACAGAGGCATCGTACCTTTGATTCGGGCGCTCTTGCGAAAAGGATGGAGTACAGAATGTTAGGTTAGGGCTACCATTAACTTGCAATGTTACGGGCGCAGATAATCTCATCTGTGAAAGGTTCTCGCTAATCTGAGAGACCATCGGGGCATTAACCACTTGTGTAGGGGTAATGCAACCTAAAAGGGCACCTGATACCGATGGCGCTAAGACGGGGGGATGGTTTTGCACCATTGCATTAGAACCAGGTTGTGTAACAATAGAGGGCAGACACTGAGCCACGGCAGAATTACCAGTTACGACAGGAAAATTAGTAGAGGTAACGACGCAAAGAAGATACATTATATGAATCACTTACGGTGTCCTAGCTCTTGACAACGAAGCAGAAGATCCCAGGCAACCATTATTCACATCGGGCTCCTGAATAATACTAGCACTAGTTCCTACAGAACACACTTAAGAAGCTGCAGATGCGGAAACAGAGTTAACACTTTCACACTTCACTCCTTCCCTTCAAGCAAGCCAATGATTTTGTCCGATATTCTTGAATTCTGTACTAGCAAGGATTCACACACCTGCCGCTCATTTGCCGGCAATTTGAGAGACAACAAATCCCTAATTCTGTCCAGGTAATATGTTAACTGTGCCTAAACCCGCGCTAATTGGCCATGCGAGGGCTCAGAAGCACCAAAAGACACAAGAATGGCCTTAAATTCTATTAATTTATCTTTAACCACGGCCAAAGACTCACGCAACTCGTCCGTAGTTTACTCGGGAATGGTTACAGGTAAATCAAGGGACTGTTCCATTAGGCTAGTGTCATCTCTGACATTGCCTGTAGAATTCAGTTTGCGGACACGAAGTTCGTAAATTAGTTCTGACTTTGTCAAATGGAAAGGATTAGGAACAGCACGAGTCATCCCGACGGGTAGAAACTAAATTTCAATGCGATTTACGAATTTCAAGCTTTTCGCTTTCTTAGGATAAGTACGATCACTGTTCACTTTTCTTAAGTCCGCAACAATCGGCTACCAATATGTAACCGAATTTTTCAGCGGTTAGTTTAGTTTAGTTTAGTAATGTTTTATTTTACCTGGCAAGATTAAGGCCTTCAGGCCTTCTCTTCCATCTAACCAGGATACACAGTTAAAAGGGAGGAAAGTAAAGCAAATTACACGGTACTTTAAACCCTAGACACGCAATAAACATCAGATGAACTGCGCCTAATACACACAAACACAATATCAGGTAACTTAGGGCAACTTGACGACTATAAACCAGGAACGTGGAACGGGGCTGGGAAAGCTACCAAAGCCCATAGAGATGCGAAGGTTGCGAGTCTCCAGAAAAATCAACGGTGATCTCTTGTTTTCAAAATATTATACTCCGAAATCAACATTACAAGGTAACTATCGAACATATTCATCTATCCACAAAATCCAGATACACAATTTACGAATACAAAATTAGATGTAGTTTGACAAGAGCTTTGATATTAGACCAAGAAGTTAACCAAATATATCTTAGCATAAACCAAGTTCCACAACACAATCTTGAGGCAATCTTGAAGGTAAGGGATAACACAAAGCACAAATACAACATTTAGATTGAAGGTAAACGTGCTTTCTAAAACATTTGAGCAATAGAGTGGCGACTAGGCCAAACTCCTATATGATAATACCAGCGAACATTTAATATAATATAAATTAAAACGGGACTGAAATCAACCGTGCTCAATATCAATATCAATATCAATATCAATATCAATATCAATATCAATATCAATATCAATATCAATATCAATATCAATATCAATATCAATATCAATACTGATCTGCATTTAGGGCAGTCGCCCAGATGGCAGATTCCCTATCTGTTGTTTTCCTAGCCTTTTCTTAAATGATTTCAAAGAAATTGGAATGTTATTGAACATCTCCCTTGGTAAGTTATTCCAATCCCTAACTCCCCTTCCTATAAATGGATATTTGCCCTAATTGTCCTCTTGAATTCCAAATTTATCTTCATATTGTGATCTTTCCTACTTTTAAAGACGCCACTCAAACTTATTCGTCTATTAATGTCATTCCACGCCATCTCTCCACTGACAGCACGGAACATACCACTTAGTCGAGCAGCTCGTCTTCTTTCTCCCAATTCTTCCCGGCTCAAACTTTGCAACATTGTTGTAACGCTACTCTTTCGTCGGAAATCACCCAGAACAAATCGAGCTGCTTTTCTTTAGATTTTTTCCAGTTCTTGAATCAGATAATCCTGGTGAGGGTCCCATACACTGGAACCATACTCTATTTGGGTCTTACCAGAGACTTGTATGCCCTCTCCTTTACATCCTTGCTACAACCCCTAAACACCCTCATAACCATGTGCAGAGATCTGTACCCTTTATTTACAATCCCATTTATGTGATTACCCCAATTAATATTTTTCCTTATATTAACACCTAGATACTTACAATGATCCCCAAAAGGAACTTTCACCCCATCAACGCAGTAATTAAAACTCAGAGGACTTTTCCTGTTTGTGAAACTCACAACCTGACTTTTAACCCCGTTTATCAACATACCATTGCCTGCTGCCCATCTCACAACATTATCGAGGTCACGTTGCAGTAGCTCACAATCTTGTAACTTATTTATTACTCTATACAGAATAACATCATCTGCAAAAAGCCTTACCTCTGGTTCCACTTTTTTACTCATATCATTTATATACATATGAAAACATGAAGGTCCAACAATACTGCCCTGAGTAGTTCCCCTCTTAATTATTACAGGGTCAGATAAAGCTTTGTCTACTCTAATTCTCTGAGATCTATTTTCTAGAAATATAGCAACCCATTCAGTCACTCTTTTGTCTAGTACAACTGCACTCATTTTCCCAGTAGTCTCTCATGATCCACCCTATCAAATGCTTTAGACAGGTCAATCGCGATACAGTCCATTTGACCTCCTGAATCCAAGATATTAGCTATATCTTGCTGGAATCCTACCAGTTGAGCTTCAGTGGAATAACCTTTCCTAAAACCGAACTCCCTACTATCGAACCAGTTATTAATTTCGCAAACATGTCTAATATAATCAGAAAGAATGCCTTCGCAAAGCTTACATGCAACGCAAGTCAAACTTACTGGCCTGTAATTTTCAGCTTTATGTCTATCACCCCTTCCTTTATACACAGGGGCTACTATAGCAACTCGCCATTCATTTGGTATAGCTCCTTCAAGCAAACAATAATCAAATAAGTACTTCAGATATGGTACTATATCCCAACCCATTGTCTTTAGTATATCCCCAGAAATCTTATCAAATCCAGCCGCTTTTCTAGTTTTCAAATTTTGTATCTTATTGTAAATGTCATTGTTATAATATGTAAATTTTAATACTTCTTTAGCATTAGTCTCCTCCTCTATCTGGACATTATCCATGTAACCAACAATCTTTACATACTGCTGACTGAGTACTTCTGCCTTTTGAAGATCCTCACATACACACTCCCCTTGTTCATTAATTATTCCTGGAATGTCCTTTTTGGAACCTGTTTCTGCCTTAAAATACCTACACATACCCTTCCATTTTAATATTTGCATGGCTGCCAATTATGCTTGCCGTCATGTTATCCTTCTGCCTTCTTTGCTTGATTCAATTTCCTAGTAAGTTCTTTCAATTTCTCCTTACTTCCACAGCTATTTCTAACTCTATTTCTTTCCAATTTGCACCTCCTTAGTCTCTTTATTTCTCCATTATAATAAGGTGGGTCTCTACCATTCCTTACCACCTTTAAAGGTACAAACCTGCTTTCACATTCCTCAACAATTGCTTTAAACCCATCCCAGGGTCTGTTTACATTTTTATTTACCGTTTTCCACCGATCATAGTTACTTTTTAAAAACTGCCTCATGCCTGCCTTATCTGTCATATGTACTGCCTAACAGTCCTACTTTTAAGACCTTCCTACTGCTGACTGAGTACTTCTGCCTTTTGAAGATCCTCACATACACACTCCCCTTGTTCATTAATTATTCCTGGAATGTCCTTTTTAGAACCTGTTTCTGCCTTAAAATACCTACACATACCCTTCCATTTTAAAATTTGTATGACTGCCAATTATGCTTGCCGTCATGTTATCCTTAGCTGCCTTCTTTGCTTGATTCAACACACCCTGTTCTAAAAGTCCGCGTCACAACCTTTTCTGGACAGTTCTAGTAGTTACTTAAGTAGATAAAGGGAATCCAAATAAAACATACTACAAAATATTTTACACCATGCAGGTTAGGTAGCTAAATGGAATGCGAATAAAATATTCTACCACAACATTCCACATCATACAGTAAGAATACCAAAAATGGTTTTCAAATAAAATATTCTACAAACACTTTCCACGTCATAGAGATTCTATACAGGTCTCATTTACCATCACAAGGAAATGAAAGAAACAGTTTCGGATGCTGCTAAATATACCAGTGCTAACTACAGGAAGTGTGGAGGAAAGCAAATATCCATGTTAGGACGGAGGAGGATATCGGTGCTGATATATAGAAGTTGTACAAATAAAAAAATAACGAATCGGTCAGGGACGAACAACAAAACAATTCTTGTGAGTGTAGTCGAGCACAACAGAAAAGTCATCACCAAGCGAACAAAAGAAGGGATTGCATCGTTCAAAGTTGATTAATATAACACCTTTTTGCGTGTCATACTATCTATTAATCTTAATATCTAGTTGTAATATTATTTTAAGTTCGTGATTTCTAGTTTTCCCAATAAAAGTAATTAACATTTAAAAATTGTATATTTTGCCTACTTTTACAAAACTGATCTGTTCTTGAAAGTCATTACGCGGTAAGAGTGACAGAAAACGAAAGTGTGTGAGCGGGAAAGACATATCGACTCCCCTAAAAAAGAATGAACCGTTCCAATAAATTCGAATATTTACAAATCAGAACTTTTCGATATTCACTTGTCTGGTGACGCAGGCCTATTCTATATACTACGTTTTTAACTATAGGCAATAGTTAGTGGTAAATTCGAGTTCGAAGAATCGTTTCTAATCATGTGAATTTCTACACCATTCAGGAAAGCTGTTAATCAGATGGTTTGATTAATTTCAACAAGTTGGACGTACTATACTTGGGTGTCCTAGCTACGACCACGTGATCTGTAATGAGGCCATTATGGCGTGTCTCCGCCGGAAGATATGTCAGAAGGAACGTACATCATTTTTTTAAATAGTTGCTTTGATAGAAAGTGGAAAGGTGTAATCTGTGATGTTTGTGCGGATATTTGCGATATGCAATATGCCTGAGTGTTGATCTCGAACTAATTATCTGTCAATAAGGACGGTGTGGAGCAGTGGCGTAGCCAGGATCGGCCAATGGGGGGGGGGGGTTACAGTTACAAAATTAAGATATAACATAATGAAAGTGCTTGTGCTTGTGCGTGTCTGGTACGCGCATGCATGACTGTCATAAGGATACTGATACAAGAGTGAATTACTGTATGTGATGTTCAGATTGCAATACACTACAAAATTCTTACTTTAAAATACAGAACAAGAACAATATGATCGAGGTCAGCAGTTTTATCTCAAACGGTATGTTCAGTTTACAATCTAAAATCTAATTTTCGAGGCTTCCTAGAAAATAAATTTAACACATCTGTTGGTTTTACAACTGTGTCTCTGTGAATGTTCAAGGGAGCCAACCCGTTGAGTCGACTTTCACTTGTGGTATTTCTGAGGTAGGTTTTAAAGCGTCTTAATGTTGAAAATAATCTCTCACTGGCTGCAGTGGTGACAGGTAGGGTGGCAAACACTCTCAACAAGCAGTAGATTGCAGGGAGTTTATCTTGATCACATAAATCAACCATGGAAGAGTCACAACTGCAGTCACAAGGCACAACGAAGCGGAGAAGGAGACAATGCAACAAACCATGCCAGAGGACAAAGTGGTGCGCCACCAGATGGACCAGATGGAGGATATGAATAACAACGGCCAGGAGGACAACGGACACAACAATGCGAATAGTGCAAAAGAAATAAATGACATCTCGCCAGCGGAACAGATAATAATGAACTCGTTCGTAACAGCAGCCAAAATGAGCACGAATGGAGAGAAAGGGAATGGCGATCGCGATAACACGTGGAAGAATGGTGGGAAAAGAAGAATGCAGAAAATGGACGAAGATAGTCTTGTACACAAAACCTCAGACAACAGCGGGATATACAAGTATAATACTCAGATGACATGGAAGCCTAGACCAACACCTCCACAAAGGAGAAATATGCAAATCCGCCGTCCTAACGAAGCACAGGCAGAAACACCGCCGAGAAAGGAATATGAGTTGGTGCAGGTAAAAACTCCAGACCTGGAATATGCCAATTTTCCGGAGCAAGTTGCCAGGAAACCAAGTAGACAGCAAACTAGACAGCAATACGCAATGATAAGCACAGGTCCAAGAGTTGAAGAATTGCAAGCGGCAAAGAAGAAAGCTTGGCTCTTTATGGGGCGTTTGAGCCCGCACACAACCTCCGATGTCATAAAGAAATACCTAGAAAACAGAGGAATCAAAGACGACGTTACGTGTGAAGAAATAATAACCAATTACGACACGAAAGCTTTCAAAGTGGGGATTCCATTTGATCTAATGGACAGGGTATATGAAGAGGAATTCTGGCCGAAAGGGATTACAATCAAACGTTTTCAATTTCGATCCTTTCGCCCCATACGAGACAATGGACGCTCCTTCGAATAATTCGGAAAAGAAAATAGTTGAAGGAAGAAACGAAAACTTAAAAGACGCTTCAAGAAGTCTAAGAATCATGATGTGGAATATAGAAGGGCTAAAAGGTGCAATGAATATGAGCCCGGAAAACTTTCTATTAGGGTACGATATAGCAATTTTATTGGAAACATTCGTCACTGACGACTGGCAACACCCAGACTTCTATGGTTTTCATCTTACAGCTAGACAGGGAGAGAAAGGAAGACCTTCTGGGGGGATAACTATCCTCATAAAACCACACCTAACCCCAATATTATCAACAAGGCAACAGAACCATACCCTACTACTGGAAATAGGCGGCCTCGTAATTATAGCCGCTTACTTCCAACCGAACATAACAGCGATCGACATAATGGACGAGCTAGGCCAAATGATCACTCAGAGCAAGCAAGATAAACCAATAATTATAGCAGGCGACCTTAACTGCAGACTGGACATTCCGAATTACAAAGCAAAGCTAGTCCTCGAGAAACTGGAAGAAGAAGGCTTCATCCTGCTAAACAACCCCACTATCCCTACATACATCTCACATAATGGAAAGAGCACAATAGATATTGCACTTACGAAAGGTCCAATAACAGGCATCATGACTACAATATGGACAACAAACCAAGCCGTAATTAGGAAACACTTACCAATTGAAATACGTATCCAAGGGGAGTGGGAAAAACTACAGAAAAAGACAATTCACCCCCTTTCAAGGAGAATAGATGTTGAGAAAGTTAAAGAAATGCTAGATTCAACTACACATCTAGACACATTAATAGATAATTCAAGATTGGATGATGCAACAGGAATAATAGAAGAAATCCTACAAAAGGCCGCCATTCCGCGGGCCACAAGAAGAACAAAGATATGGTTTGATAGTGAGTGCTATAGGCTGAGGAGGGAGACCCTAGACAAATTGCAACAGTTAAGGCAGAACTTGAATAATCAAAGTCTAATATACATATACAATGAGAAGAGGAAACTCTACAAAAGAACACTGAAAGAAAAGAAACGCGCCTACTTAGAATCGGAGAGCAAGAAGCTAGCAGAGGAAGCCAAGAAAAATCCGTTCATAGCCCTACACCCAAAGAAACAACAACAGACGCACTACATAGACATGGAAATCTGGGAATCGCACTTTAGTAAGATTCTCAACATCGAAGGTCCAGCGCACCCCAGAAAAGATCTACATACCACTACTCCACATATACAATTAGACTGGGTACCCCTGACCATAGAGGAAACTAGAACCGCTATAGACAGCACCAAAAACAAGAAAGCCGCAGGTCCGGACGGGATCTATAATGAATATGTAAAAGACACTGCACACCTGCTAGCCCCTATATGGACAAAATTATATAACAAATGTATAGAAACTGCTTCCATTCCCGACCAGTGGAGAAAGTCAATTGTAAAAGTTCTATATAAAGGCAAAGGAGACCCAAGAGATCCCAATAAGTACAGAGGCATAGCACTGGAAAACTGTCCCTTCAAAATATTCACCAAAATTATAACAGGAAAAATAAATGAGGAAATAAATGAGCATCTGCCAGAGAACCAATTTGGTTTTAGGAAGGGACGATCTACCCTAAACGCTATTGAACTCCTGCTAAACCAAATCTGGGATGCCTTAGAAGACAACGGAAAATATTACACCATCTTCATAGATTTTACTAAAGCTTTTGACCTGATAAACAGGAAGCTAGTGATAGACAAGCTTAAGGAGATGCTAGGCACGAACAACATAAGGACCTATCTCATCACATCAATACTACAATGGAACGAAGTACGAGTTTCGGATAACCTCACTCTATCAGATCCAATAGCTCAATCAAACGGGGTCCTACAGGGTAACCCACTGAGTCCTTTGCTGTTTATAGTTGCAACCGCAGATATCCTAAGAATTACCCAAAAGGAGGGAGTATTTTCTTGCGCGTATGCCGATGATATTGTAATTGGCTCAAGAGACATAACAAAATTACAGGAAACTGTAAATGACGTCCAAAACTGGTGCTCCGAAAACAAGCTGTTCATAAACATCTCAAAAACAGACACCATGGTGTTCAGGAAAGGAGGGAGAGTGCCCACCTCAGCAGAGACCTTCATTCGGGATAAAAAATTAAAGATAGTATCAGACTTCAAATATTTAGGCATCACCCTGCAATCGAGCGCATATTGTTTCACAAAAAATGTCACAGAAAAGGCAACTCAAGCAATGATGGCAATGCACGAAATAAAAGACATTAGATCACTTAGTCTGGAGATAGCAATGTTGCTATTCAGAGTAAAAATTCTTCCAATAATGACTTATGGCATTGAAATTATCTGGACACATTTAACAACGAGGAACTTATCAACCTTGGAAAAGGTGAAAGCGAACTATATAAGGAAGGTGATAGGTGTATCAAAAACGACACGATCTAGACTTGTATATCTCCTCGCAAGGGAATCATTTCTCATAGAAGATCTCAGGACAAGTATGCCACTACCGAACACCGGTGCATCAAAGAAACTGCTAGCAAATCTGACGGAGAAGAGAGAAGAAGTCCAACCAGACTTCTATGGCACAGGGGCAATGATAGATCGCTCGTGAACAAAAGCTAATTTTGAATTAAGGCATGTCATTACAAGATTAGCAGTTCACGGTTTTCATCACCTACTCTGCAAATCAAAACACTTCCATGACCCAAGTATAGACTGTGAGTGCAAACTATGTGGAAAAACGTGTGAACAGTACCACATTGAATTCTGTACAAGAAGAACAATGTCTATAAGTGATTATGCAAATATGTAACCCATCAATGTAACCTATATTCTCTGTTATGGCTATTTGGCTGCATTAAATATATTATTATAAAAGAAGTTTATTGTTTACTGTCAGTTTCTATTTATTTTATTTTTGTGAAAGTTCAATTGGGGGGGGGGGGGGGTTCTAACCCCCAGTAACCCCCCCCCCCTGGCTACGCCCCTGGTGTGGAGCCACTTTTCTCGCGGATCTGCCAAGGTACTTACTGCGATCCTCAGCTATTTTACCCGCCTGTGTTTCGTATGCATTGACGTTTGTTCCGTTTTCCCCTACGCGTGAGTTCAAAACGTATAGTCGTTTGCAGTGAATATCCCTGTTCATCCTTGAACACATCGTTGAGCAATGTAGGGGAGTGTGTTGTACCTTGGAACGTTTGTACCTTGGAGCAGTTGCATTGTCTTTGATCGTAGTAAACATTCTTTGGATCAGTTGGGTTGATTTCATTACTTTGCCACCCTGGGCAGCACAGTTTGTCTGGTGGCATCCATTGTGGTTTCAGTTCCAAGTTATTTAAGTGTAAAGCATTTAGGTACTTGAAAGTATTTTAAAAGTGATTTCAAATTGGCATATTAGTAGTTCGCACATATTCAATATTCAATATTTACACTAAGTTAGTATGTAAATGGGCTAACTTATACACAGGTTACATTTTTGTTCTACCTAACCTGGAAAAAGAAATTCATGTTTTTTTTTTTTTTTCTGAAATGGCTACATCATGTACCTTGGAACACGCACACCTATTGTACCTTGGAACATGTTGCAGAGTTCAACAAAATGTTTTTTAAATACTTAACTCTGACACTGAGCACAGTGCAAACTGCATTAAATTAGGTGGAAAGACCTATATTAATGAGGATTATTAAGTAGGATTCAAGAAATACCAAAAAAAAAAAAAAGAAATTAAAAAATGAAATGTCAAAACTGTTCCAAGGTACAACACTCTCCCCTATACTCTCTGGATACGCGAATTACGTGTATCCGCGAAACACAAAACCTGTTTAGATCCTGAACCCTAGCCTGGATGAATTCTACCGCCCCTCGCACTTGGTTAGACGCTTACTTGGAATGCTCAAGGCTACAGTCCGTAGAATGAGAGCACGTCTAATAACACAGCTACTTCGAAATGAATAAGACTGCACTGTCTCCAAAAATGTCCGGCTCTTTTCCTGAATACAGTAGTCAGCGTTAATGTGCTGGCCTTTGGTCCCAGGGGTCCCGGGATCGATTCCCGTCAGAGTCAGCAATTTTAACCATCTTCGGTTAATTCCGCTGCCAGGGGGGCCGTGTGTATGTATCGTCTTCATCATCATTTCATCCTCATCACGACGCGCAGGTCGCCTACGGGTGTCAACTCAAAAGACCAGCACCTGGCGAACCGAACATGTCCTCGGACATTCCCGGCACTAAAAGCCATACACCATTGCATTGCAGCGTGAATGATTTCATCATTGTCGTGTGCTTGAGAGGCGTGTATTAAAATAGAGGTTAGTGTATGGTTAGAAATTACATTTACTGCGCTACTGCGAGGTTTATCATAGCCCGATGAATAAACATGAGTGTGGAAATAGTGTGAATGAACATGGAGATAGATCACACATGGCTTATTGAGCTAATTGTGTTATGTCTGATGTAACAGACCTATTAACAGATTAGTGGAGGGATGCACCTGTCGCTTCACGTTCACCGTATTTCAACGTAATCGACATTTATTATTACAATTTGTTTTACGTCACACCTACACAGATAAGTATTATGGTGACGATGGGGTGGGAAAGGCCTGGGAGTGGGAAGGAAGCGGCCGTGGCCTTGATTAAGGTACAGACCCAGCATTTGCCTGGTGTGAAAATTGGAAACCACGAAAAGCCATATTTAGGGCTTCCGACCTCCCGGAAGCAAGCTCACAGCTGCGCGCCCCTAACCACACGGCCAACTCGCCCGCTAAATAATCGTCATTTTATGCGAATATTTGGAATGTTTACTGTAACCCACATTCCACAATGGTAAGGACAACACGCACAGTTCTGATCATCGGAATAAATTAAACATTGTTTCCCTAAATACTTTATTCATCTGAGGTACGGCATAAGAAGAGACTGAGAGCACGTAAGATAATATGATTAGTGACACTGGTATGTTAAATTAAAACCCCATGTATGATAATTATTATTTTAGTGTCTTTGACTCCTTCTTGTATTCCTTTGTCTTCCCTGTTTCTCTGCTGATTGTTAAGAATGTATGCATTTGTAATAATAATAATAATAATAATAATAATAATAATAATAATAATAATAATAATAATCATAATAATAATTGTACCGGTTGGTACACCTATACGCCGCACATTTGAATTTTCCGCCTTAAAGTACTCCTCTACAGCTGAAACTCTGAACTTTAAAACTGAATTAATTCAACCGTTTATCTGAAGATGTCACTGTGTTAATTTCGAATTGTTTTTTTTTTACTAATTATCAAGAAGTGTGGACATTCTCTCGCAGATGTCTCTACCAAAAACTATGATCATGCACCCTGGTGCGAAGTGAAGGAACTTTTCTTGAAGATATTTTGTATTCATAAGTTGTTGTCTTTACTAAATTTCGTTCTTTCGTTGGTGGGTTGGCATATTAATCCTTTCTTTCCGCCTGTTTTGAATTTACTCAATCAGTAATTTCTGTATTTAATTTCCCTCCAATCACAGGTTTATTCTTCATTTTTGACTTGTAACTTTTAGCCGACCAATAAACGCATGTGGGTGTGTCTTAATTATTCATGAAAGCCTCGAATCTTCCGCGAGGGTATAAAAGCTGCTGATTTTCTGGTCTCTCGGCCACTCGTACAACATCTAGCTTAGTGTATGGAAGTATGGCAGGAGGCGGGAAGCGCCTCTTTCATCCGCCAGCAGCTCTTCTACAAGGTAATGGCCTTTTAACATCTTTAATTCTTGCTAGCTCAGCAGTTTAGCCCTCGGGGAAGGTCCGAATCTTTTTCATGTAAACCTACCCTTCTATAAATGTAACTTAGTGCCGGTTTATGTAAAATTTTCATGTTACTTTAACTGTAAATCGGGGATAGAGAGTGCTTTACCCTCTCGAGCTCCCCTTCATTTTGATCTGAGGTGACTACGTTTTCATAACCGATTTTCTTCTCTTTCCTAATGTATTAACAATTTCTTATACGAGTCACCTCCCTAGTGTGGGAATAGCCCCTGGTGAATCGGCCTAGCACCACTTAGGTTTTAACAAGCTTTCATGTAGGAGCGCAAGCAACGCCTCCATTCATATTGGTATTTTGGGCCATGTAATTAACCTTTTATTTATCTTTTAAGGCCCTGTAGGGTGGGTACGAGATACCCCTGTTTAATTCTTGTAAGTGGTGCCTTGATGGCAATTTTTGTAATAGTCTGGTATTGCCTTTAATAGGCTTGGAAAATTGAAAGCGGCTCAGCTCTTTCTTGTGTTTGAAAAGTGCCTCTGGGAGGCTTGAGGTTAAAAGTTGGGAGCAAGTGCTCCATGTAATGAGGGGTTTTCTGCCCTTTGGTAATTTGTGGTTGTGAGCTGAGGGCTCAGGAATTATAACTTGGGGCTCGAAGCCCAGAATTTGTAAAGACCTCTTAACTTGTGCTTTCGTTTGTAAAGTTACAATTGTACCTGATTTTTCATTGTTATTTCACCTAGTGAAAATTTGTTAAATCTTGTTGTCTATTGAAAATATAACCTTTATTTAAATTTTAATTAGTCTTTCGGCCTTGTAGTTAGACCCATTCCAGCCCGCACCTTCTTTCACCTCTGCTGATCCACCAAAACACGGTAATAATAATAATAATAATAATAATAATAATAATAATAATAATAATAATAATAATAATAATGTCTTTTTTTCCTTTCTTAATCCGTTTACCCTAGGACTCAGCGAGGGATCCCATCTCTACCGCCTCTAGGGCAGTGTCCTGGAGCGTGAGGCTTAGGGTCGGGGTGATACCACTGGGGAGAAAGACCAGTACCTCGCCCAGGCGGCCTCACCTGCTATGCTGAAGAAGGGCCTTGTGGGGATAAGAAGACTGGAAAGTATAGACAAGGAAGAGGGAAGGAAGCGGCCGTAGCCTTAAGTTAGGTACCATCCCGGCATTTGCCTGGAGAAAGAAGTGGGTAACCACGGGCAATTATTTCGAGGATGGCTGAGGTGGGAATCGAACCCCGCTCTACTCACCTGACCTCCCGAGGTTGAGTATTCCCCGTTCCAGTCCTCGTACCACTTTGCAAATTTCGTGGCAGACACGTGAATCGAACCCGGGCCTTTTGGGGTGGCCGTTAATCCCACTAACCACAGAGGCGGACATTATTATTATTATTATTATTATTATTATTATTATTATTATTATTATTATTATTATTATTATTATTATTATTATTATTATTTCTGTAGTCATTACCGTCAGTTGTAATCGGGGAACTATTACTGTTGTCTGTTAGATTATCTTAGATTATCAGCCCAGAGGCTGGTTGGATCCTCAAATAGCACCATCAAGGTTTATGCTGTTATAGCAAAACCACAAAACCAATGGCAGCATCAAACTGAGGCGTACTAGGCAAGATTAGGAGTGAGGTAGTTTGCCATTGCTTTCCTCAATGGGCCAGAAAGTGCTATTGCAGCACGACTGACTCTATGAGCTCCTTTGATAAGACACGGACGCACCGGTTGTGCTCTGAATGTCATTACTCAGCTCCACCCATATCCCAGCAGCTTCCATATTGTCACAGCCATGGATGAGACTGGGACTTGGGTGGAAGCTGCACTTTCCTCTAGCCTGCGCCATGAAATGGATGCGAAAGTACTGTATCCACCAAGAAATGACAGCAAGCAACTATCTCTGTTATGAATATAAACACATAGATAAAGAAAGAAAGAAAGAAAGAAAGAAAGAAAGAAAGAAGTTCACATTCAATGATCAGAAAATTCACTTTCGTATGTATTTGATAATATAGTTCTGCGATCCATTTTAAAGACCAAAGACGCATACAGTTATCAAGCACTTGTGTTTTAGTATGCAGATTCTGTCTAGTAATATGTGTTATTCTTGTGATCTCAGAAGTGTGCTTTCCAGAAATTATTTGGTCTAGATGTAGGTATCTCGGGATTTGAAATAACGAAATAACGTACAATCCCACAGTTTCTCCGAAATGAAGACGGAGAGACCCCGAAGACAACTGCAAACAGGATATAAAATCATACCAAGATGATCGATTTATCCTGATAAAGTTAGGGACGTACTCCCTTTCTTACACTTAACCAGTCTTAACCTAATATACTGTTACTAGAAATAACTACAATTAAATAGTAGAAACAGCAAGGGAATGCCTGGGAGCAACTTTACTGTGTGTGTAAAGATGGGAAAAGCGAACATCTTGCCATAAACGCTTGTAAGCGTGAAAGGAAGGCGTATCAAAAATGGCTCCAAACATGGACTGATGTAGACAGGGAATTGTACGTAGATGAAAGAAACGGAGTGAAACAAATAATTGTTTAATCCATGAAGTCTTTGGAAGACTTCGGGTAGGCTAGGTCAAGCGGCAGGGAAACCATTCTGGACAGTAATAAATAATCTAAGAAAGGTAGGGCAGAAGGAAATGAATAGTGTTTAGAGTAAATCAGGTGAACTCATAATAGAACCCAGGGAATTCCTAGACAGATGAAAGGAATATTTTGAAAATTTCAACGAAAAAAGGAACTATCTGTGGGGACTTCACGGATAACGGAGCTCATGGGGAGGAGGACAATAATGTGGGAGAAATTATTCTTGAGGAAGTGGAAAGTGAATAAACTCCATTGCCATAAACCAAACCGAACCAAAACGCATGGCGCAACAGCCCGAAGAGCCATGGCCTACCAAGCGACCGCTGCTCAGCCCGAAGACCTGCAGATTATGCATTGACGTGTGGTCAGCACGACGGATCCTCTCGATATTTATTCATGGCTTCCTAGACCGGGGCCGCCATCTCACCGTCAGATAGCTCCTCAATTGTAATTATGTAGGATGAGTGAACCTCGAACCAGCCTTCAGATTCAGGTACAAATCCCTGACCTGGCCGAGAATGGAAACTGGGACCTCCGGGTAAGAGGCAGGCATGCTACCCCTACACCGCCTACACCCTACACTGCCATGAAGCAGCAGGAATAGATTAAATTAACCTGAAAAGGTGAAATATAGTGGAAACGCAGGGATAAAATGGCTTCAACGAGTAATGAGATTAGCATGGAATGTTAGTGAGGTACCTTGTGATTCAACAAAAGCAGTAATTGCACCTATTTAAAAGCGAGGGAAGAGGAAGGATTGCAACAACTATCGATGTATTTCATTGTTCATTATACCAGGCAAGGAGTTCACTGAGATTTAAGAAGGTAGGGTGCGATGAGTGGTTAAGAGTAAGCTGGATGAAATCCAGTGTGGGTTCTGACTCGAGAGGGGATGTTAGAATCAGATTTTCGGTATGCGCCAGGTAAATGAAAAATGCTACGAGAGGAAGAGAGATTTATGTTTATGTTTCGTAGATCTAGAGAAGGCATATGACAGAATATCGAGGGAAAATTGTGTTAACAGTTCTGGGGAACTGCGTGGTTAAGGGTATATTATTAAAAGCAATCAATAGTATTTATGTTGACGATTTGGCTACAGTGGGAATTGATGGTAGAATGAGTTCCAGGTTCAAGTTCCTTACAGGGGTTAGACAAGGCTGTAATCTACCACTTTTGTTATTAATAGTTTACATTGCTCTCGACTGTACGTGTCATGGTGGCGTAGGTTGCGGCTCATAATGTATTGAAGGTGTATAGTACTCTTAGTACGGTCTTGTGTGCAAGCTCTGATTTAGAGAAGTGAAAGTGACCTGTGAATGTGATAGGGCAGTGTATCTCGTTGTAGAAATGTAGCAATTATTTCTTTTAAATCCACAAGAAGTTTTGAAGTTAGGTTAGGTATGGCCGGAAGTAAGAAAAACAGAAGAAATGTGACGCGATCTTCAGCTGGCCAGAGGCAGGGTGCAGCTATGACTCCCACATCACGCTTGTCAACTGTTTTTAGACAGCGTTCACAAAGACGTTCAATCCTCCACCCTTCTGCTACTGTACCTTCGGCTGATCGCAAGCGCTCTCCGTCGGAGACTAACGGCACCACCACCACCTCGCAGGAAGCAGCGCCATCTCTTCCATCTGGCTCGACTCGTGCCTCACGGTCGTCAACTGTTAGTGAGCAGCTCCTTCGGGCATAGATGTATGCTCGAAGAGCAGCTCTCCCTCACACTACCAACTAGCGGCCAAAGACTTTAATATTACTTATTTAGACTCACATAGCGCGCTGATACTAAGCGGAATATTGAACACTTTCGCGCATCGCCATGTTGCGGGCGCTTCAGCTTCGAATGCATGGCTAGCACGTGGTAATGTTTACAGGCCTTTGCATGTTTTCGATTTGAATCATGCCTGTTAGTGGATCTGGTTTGGTATTATATGTGACGGAGTGATAATATATTGTCAAATATATTCAAGGAATGTGGGAGCTGATACATTATGTTAGTTAAATTGATTGGCAATATTAGGCCGAAAGTTAGGCATTACCTTTGGAATGGAAAGATACTCACGAGGGCGAATTCGTGTTCAGCCTTCATTTGTAGGCTACAGACTGCTATCAGAAGGGATGTGGTATTTCTTTTCACATGTAAGTAGAAATTGAACTGTTAAAAGTAACTTTCATTTACCATAATCGAGAACTAAACAGGTTGTTGGGTGGTTGATTCAGAGAACGCATAGACATGAAATTTAGAATATTTAGGCTTCTTTATCTTATTTGCCTTTTTCCAATTCATCGGGGATAATTGTTTAGAACGAAAAAGTTGTTCTTAAAAAGACTACGTATTCTTCACACGTACTGTGTAGCGGTATTACAAATTTGATAAACCTGGGCCTAGAGTCCGTAAGATATGATTGATACAGCTTGATAAAACCTTCTAATATTAGGGCAAGGTATTGCTTCAAATTATCAATTATCTGAAAAATGATTTATTAGTATCGTATGTCTTAATTTCTCCAATTTTTCCCACTTGCTTTATAATAAAAGAATACAATTGTTAATACGCTATTCCAGAAAAATCTGACAATATCAAGTCTAAACGAAGCTCATTACAATCTTGTCAATCCTAGTCTGCATTAGAAAACGCTAATCAAATTAACTTTTCACTATGATATTAATCTTTTTTGTTTGCAAGTGCTTTACTTTCAATTTCATTTTATTTTCTTTCTGGTGTAAATCATGGTGCTTATATTAGAGAAAAATTAGAACGCACTTTCAATTTTTATGTGCTCAGATAATGTTAATTCAGAATGAGTTTGTAAAAGTAGTAATATTTAAGAAGATAATATTATGAGGAGGGTTTTACATCTTAAATGATAACATTCTTACTTAAGCCTAACCGGGCGAGTTGGCCGTGCTGTTAGGACCGCACAGCTGTGAGCTTGCATCCGGGGTATAGTGGGTTCGAACCCCACTGTCGGCAGCCCTGAAGATGGTTTTCCGTGGTTTCCCATTTTCATAGCAGACAAATGCTGGGGGCTGTACTTTTAATTAAGGCCACGGTCTCTTCCTTCCAATTCCTAGTCATTTCCCATCCCATCGTCGCCATAAGACTTATCTGTGCCGGTGCGACGTAAAGCAAATTGTAAAAAATAAAACTTAAGCCTAAACCACGCAGAGAAACTCAAACTAACCCTAGACATTAATTTCATTTTAAGAAATACACAATAGAAAACCAGTGTAACGAATGTCAGGCAGCATTTACATAAATCCAAATCACACAAACACGATAATTTAACTTCTACTCATCCAATTACGTTATTTCAAACCCAAACCCAAACCCAAACCAAACCAAACCAAACCAAACCAAACCAAACCAAACCAAACCAAACCAAACCAAACCAAACCAAACCAAACCAAACCAAACCAAACCAAACCAAACCAAACCAAACCAAACCAAACCAAACCAAACCAAACCAAACCAAACCAAACCAAACCAAACCAAACCAAACCAAACCAAACCAAACCAAACCAAACCAAACCAAACCAAACCAAACCAAACCAAACCAAACCAAACCAAACCAAACCAAACCAAACCAAACCAAACCAAACCAAACCAAACCAAACCAAACCAAACCAAACCAAACCAAACCAAACCAAACCAAACCAAACCAAACCAAACCAAACCAAACCAAACCAAACCAAACCAAACCAAACCAAACCAAACCAAACCAAACCAAACCAAACCAAACCAAACCAAACCAAACCAAACCAAACCAAACCAAACCAAACCAAACCAAACCAAACCAAACCAAACCAAACCAAACCAAACCAAACCAAACCAAACCAAACCAAACCAAACCAAACCAAACCAAACCAAACCAAACCAAACCAAACCAAACCAAACCAAACCAAACCAAACCAAACCAAACCAAACCAAACCAAACCAAACCAAACCAAACCAAACCAAACCAAACCAAACCAAACCAAACCAAACCAAACCAAACCAAACCAAACCAAACCAAACCAAACCAAACCAAACCAAACCAAACCAAACCAAACCAAACCAAACCAAACCCCATGGCACAACAGGCCCGAAAGGCCATGGCCTACCAAGCGACCGTTGCTCAGCTTGAAGGCCTGCAGATTACGAGGTGTCATGTGGTCAGCGCGGCGAATCCTCTCGGCCGTTATGTCACCGTCTGATAGCTCCGCACTTGTAATCACGTATGCTGAGTGGACCTCGAATCAGCACTCAGATCCAGGTACAAATCTCCGACCTGGCCAGGGACTCAACCCGGAGCCTCCGGGTAAGAAGTAGACACGCTACCCCTACACCGCAGAGCCGGCATTTCATATTCAGAAAATGATAAAACATGTATCTGATTGTTTTAGAAAGATTTCTGCAGTCATGTACTTTTTAAACAATCTGTTCAGATAATTGAGTAAAATTTGCTGCAATGACGTATCTGAGAGGAAACATCAGCAATGTACCTTTCATAGAAAGATTTTATTTCACATTTTTTTCCTTTTTTGTTGATAATGAATATTATTGCTATCGGTACAGGAGTTTGTAAATATTTAATTTATGTGTTCTCCAGTCTACTGAGAGACAGGTAATTTTTATCCCACGATATGTAATCATACTGAAGTTGTAGACCGCTTTTTGAACATGTCTTCATATTTTCAATAAAGCTAAATAATTGTTGATCCTAGGTTTCTCAAGAGACAGATTGCCACGTGATTCTCGTCCTTTGAGTCTGGCCTTCTTGTACGTACAATGTTCAAACACATCAGTTACAAATATGACCCTTATATTAAAGTGAGCGACATGATCATTTTCGAGGTACCGCTAGAGTATTTTTGTAGTAGTGTATTTTTCAGTCTTCTTATTCAGTCTGCTAAAGTTTTTTTTTTTTAAAGTGCGCCACCTATAGGCTATGCAAAGGATTTGTGTAGATTGTTCAGTTTTTATACAGAAGTATATTTTAATATTACCACAGTCTTGATATTATGTATAATTATTGCGTGTGTACACGGTAGTCGCTGTGGGCTGTCATTAATTTTATAAGGCGCATGTTTTCATGTGTGCGAAATGTAAGTTAAAGCATGAATTCCATACGATCTCCGCGTCTAGCTGAGGAGCGCCCACAACATGGCGGTACGCGCATGGACATGTCTTCCCCAGTCACACACTTCTGCGCAGCCAGCAGTGTGGGGCCTTGCTAGCGGCAACACCAACATGCTGAACACAGCGCCCTCCTACACCACAGGTAACACTAATTTAACTGAGGACAAGATTGTGACCTTGGTGCAAGGTTTAGTGGGGAACTTATTACAAAATAGGGACTTCCTTCAACCCTTAGTAACAGTTCTTGCACCAAAAGTTTGTATAGAACTAAAAGAAACAATAGACTTCAATTCTTAAGTTATCAGCGATTTAAGAAATGAGTTAAAAGGTCGTGAAAATGCAATTCTGGAGCTGAAATCTTTATCAAATCATAAAATGGACGAAATTTAACAATGCCAGAGGCGAAATATTATTCGAATTTCTGGGTTGCCCGAAGAATCTGGTGAGGATACATCTCACTTAGTGCTCAATGTGGCCCAAACATTGAAGGTCCCCTTAAGCGCGGAAGGTATTGACCGCTCGCAAAGGGTTGGAGCCCCTGGGTCTGGGAAGTCAAGGGCTATTATATGTAAATTTGTCTCCTACACCAAGAGATCAGCAGTTTTCCGTGCGAAGAGGCTGTTACGTGGATCCAAGGTGACGATTCGTGAAGATCTTGCCTCCCCCAGACATCACCTTTTGAAACAGGCAATTTCCATCTTCGGAGAAAAGCAGGTGTGGACTTCTGATGGCAAAATTATCGTACTACAAGGGGGTGTTAAACACCGTGTAAAAATACTGCTGAACTTAAAAAATCTCTCCTTGTTGAAGTTAAATTAGTATGTTCACGTAATCTAAAACTCTATGTAATGTTATCTATATAAATAAAATTGTAGGGGGTCCGCTGTCTGTGATTTCTTTTGTTTTGCCAATTTTTCAGATATTTATCCGTTTTAGGTCAACTCAAGACCGAATCGGTGCTTTTTACGTTTCGTGTCTGTTTGTCTGTTTGTCTGTCTGTTTATCTGTTCCACCATCACGTCGAAACGGCTGGATAGATCTCAACCAAACTTCATATTTAAAGTATACTCATCCCGAGGAAGGTTCCGATATGCATATCATTTTAAAATCTTTGAATACACGGGGAGTTTATAGGAAAACCAGAATGGTTTTTCCACCATCACGTCGAAACGGCTGGATAGATCTCAACCAAACTTCATATTTAGAGTACACTCATTCCGGGGAAGGTTTCGATATGCATATCATTTTAAAATCTTTGAATAGACGGGGGGTTTATAGGAAAACCTGAATGGTTTTTCCATCCTCACGTCGAAACGGCTGGATAGATCTCAACCAAATTTCATATTTAGAGTATACTCATCCCGGGGAAGGTTTCGATATGCATATTATTTTAAAACCTTTGAATAGACCGGGGCCTTATACGAAAACCAGAATGGTTTCTCCACCATCACTTCGAAACGGCTGGATAGATCTCAACCAAGCTTCATATTTAGAGTACACTCATCCCGGGGAAGGTTTCGATATGCATATCATTTGAAAATCTTTGAATAGACGGGGGGTTTATAGGAAAACCAGAATGGTTTTCCTCCATTTTCTCTTATACTATTGATTTTCTGTAAACTTCGTTTACCGTACGTTAAACGTCTCTTCATTATAAACAACTTTCGTTATGTTCATAATTTACCTTACTCTTCACATGACGGAGAAATTTACAATTTTCCGCTGGTATCATGCTCTGCATTGAGTGACCGACAGACCGACAACGAACCTACAGGTTACCATGGCAACGTCCCTGACTGCATGCCAGCAGGGAAGTAACGTATTGCCATTTTCCTCATCATGCTTTTAAATTCGTGGTTGTTCCTTGGGTAGAAGGCAAGAGAGGCGTCAATCGGCCTATCTGCGCGATATTGGCGGAATATCGTTGGATGTTATAACCGCCCTCTAATAGATTAAGTAATAACACCATTAGTCATGTTCTTATTATTTGTTTACCTAAGAATCACTGGACCTAATTTCTCCTCTGTTACCGCTTTATTATATCCATAACTCACACTAGCATAATTTATTGAGGGGCATTTGATTTTCCAATACATTCACTTGGCATTTACATATTTGTCGTTATCCGGCTGTCCTCAGTTATAATGCATTTTCTATTACTTTCAACTTTCTTAACTGTATTATTTCTTCCTTTTTTTGCTATGGGCTTTACGTCGCACCGACACAGATAGGTCTTATGGCGACGATGGGATAGGAAAGGCCTAGGAGTTGGAAGGAAGCGGCCGTGGCCTTAATTAAGGTACAGCCCCAGCATTTGCCTGGTTTGAAAATGGGAAACAGCGGAAAACCATTTCAGGGCTGCCGATAGTGGGATTCGAACCTACTATCTCCCGGATGCAAGCTCACAGCCGCGCGCCTCTACGCGCACGGCCAACTCGCCCTGTATATTTCTTCCTTAATTACGCCGTATGTACGCGAGTGCTACAAACTACTGGATGTATTTCCACCAAGACTCATATTTAGAATACACCTGTCCTTGATAGGTTTTAGGGCAAATATTGTTTCTAAATCCCTGAACTGACTGGGGGTTTATACGAAACCGAAACAGTGATTTTGCACTTCCACAAAATATACACAACCAAATTTAATGGAAATCTACCTACCTTGGTAGAAATTAATTTCTAAACTTTTTTTCTCATGTGTATCATTTCGATACGAGGTTTAATAAGGGAGATATCATTAACGGACCGTTTTTACGTCTTTTGCCTTGAAGGAGGCGTGTGGTTTCTCCCTTCATTCCCCTCTCCCTTCGTTGTCAAGCCAGTAGGACGTGTGGGCAGGGGGCAAGCAATTACCTTCCCCTCCGCGTGTGTTTCATGCATGCTAGATATCCTCGTACTTCCGTTTTCTCCACCTCCCTTCACTCTTCAGATGTGTGCATGTGTTAACGCGTCTGATGGATGTGACCAATGAGAGAGAGTCTGTAAGCAGGTTCTGGGTGGTTCCGAGGGCTGTACTGATTTCTTGCCTGAAATGAATATTTCTGTTCACGAGATACGAAAGATTTCGAGTGTACCGTTCTCGAATTTTGCGCGGAAGCCTGTATCGTACTAACTACACATAAACTTGCTGTAAGATTCTGTGTAAGATAGGACTATGAAGCATTTAAATCCTAGCTGGCTGCATATTTTTGGGGAAAAAATAGGGGTAGCTGTCCCACCCGGTATATAGTACATGCTAAAGGAATGTTAAGTACAGAAGAAAAAGTGCTCAACCCGACACCGGTGGAATCTGATCGGTTGCATAAGTTATTATTAACAAAAACATCGCAATATCCCGATCGTTAACTTGTCAACAAAGCAAAAATCCTAAGGCCACCGTATCTCAATTGTTAGAGGATCGGCTACGAAACCCGAAATTTGAAAATTCGTATCCGGCTGTTCATTTTCGCTCTGTTCTTGACATCTTTGGCACGAATTATGCCTGTATGCACTCGTCATGTCTTAATAACTGAAGACTTAATTTGAAGTATAAGTTGATCGTAAATATTAAATATTCAATTAAGGTCGTGCCCCGGTAAGGCAACAATTGAGAGCATTTCCAACATTTAGGTCTTACTGTAATAGAACGTGCACGAACGCGACGAATGCGAAAATATTTTAATGCATTTTATGTGTATACTTTTTCTTCATAATCCCTTTAAGCTTGTTTCACTAATGACTTCCATTACGCTCATTCTATTTGAGTTTCACCGATATTTAATTACAATTCAACTTAAAATGTCATTAAAATGTTCAATTACCGAATTAAAATCAATTTCTGTCGATAGCTTCGTCGGCAATATGACTCAGCTGCAATATCAGGGACATTCCTCAGCGCGCTACAAACAAATCACAACCTCAATTCTTGGAAGCAATTTGTTCCTTCTCTGATCTGTTGTAAGCTTTTGTCCCTCTTTTCATTTACACTCGGTTCATTTTATTGACATCTAATTCCTCCTTTAATTGAGATTTCCCTTGCAGCTGTGCTCACGTTGGGCCTATCTCGCGATATCAGCGTAGGTCTGCTATACTAATGGAGCAGAGAGAGGTTCCAGAGTAATGAAGATATTGGTTTAATCGAGCGTATACCCTCTGAAAATGAGTTCGAGAGTTTGGGAACTGTAGATTAATTCGAATGCTTAAAGGTGGCTGTTTTCATTGTTGGTACATGTTGGAGCTAGAAACGAGACGGTTATGAGGACTATTTACTTAATGAGTGCACCTCAACTGCACAGTCGATTAGTCGTTGTTCTTTCGTTCCCGAGATATCAGGTTCAACCCCGACTAAGGTCAGTGGTGTATTTGAGCGTGTTTAAACCCGGCAAGTCCGTTTCGTTGGCTTCTGGCATGTTAAACAACTTATTTGGGACAAAATGCTTACACCCAAGAGTCTCTTAAAGCCTGAAGCAATTGAAGGGATGTAAAAATAAGTAAAATTATTGACGTATAGTGAAGTGGCAAGTCTGAGCGGAACAACGGGCTGATCGAAGAAATAAAATATAAATATTAATTTGTTTATTCTTTCTTTAATTCCTTAATATTAATGTAACATTTTATATTGTTTGGGAGGAAGGAGAACTCGCCAACGTCCATACCATGTTGAATACACCGGTTCTCGTCCGTTCACCGCAGTTAAGCAACATTGGGCGTGGTCAGTACTTGGATGGGTGACCGCTTGGGGACACCATCTGCCGTTGGCTCAATTCCCTTTGCCGGCCCGCGGTGTAGGGGTAGCATGCCTGCCTCTTACTCGGAGGCCGCGTGTTCGATTTCCGGCCAGACCAGGGAATTTTACCTGGACCTGAGGGCTGGTTCGAGGTCCACCCAGCCTACGTGATTACAATTAAGGAGCTGTCCGACGATGAGATGGCGGCCCAGGTCTAGAAAGCCAAGAAAAATGGCCGAGAGGATTCGTCATCCTGACCACGTGACACCTCATAATCTGCAAGTCTTTGGGCTGAACAGCGGTCACTTGATAGGTCATGGCACTTCGGGGCTTTTGCGCCATGGGGTTTTGTTTGGTTTGGAAGGAGAACTCAGTGACGTTTTTGCAAGACGGCTGCGAGCTGGGAGCCGTGTGACTAGACCACTGCGCCAGCGCGCCGTCATTGTTGAAGATGATGAAAGACGTGGTGATGATGATGATGATGATGATGATAATGATGATAATGATGATAATTAGGGTTTGGAAGTTGAAGACATATAAATTGCATAAAAGAAACCTATAGAAAGAACTAAAACTATCCAAAAAGAACATAAAAACAGAAAAACAGGATGTAAAAATGCGATAGAATTCATTCATATTTTTAGTTTTAATGACATATTTAATGAAGGAATGTAATTTTTTAAATGCAAAATTCTGGTGGTATGCAACATGTATGCAAAAATATATGAGTGGAATACTTCTTCTTTTAGACATTATATATTTTTAGAATAACATAATATAAAAAGGAATTCCTTGTTACGAAAGTACTTGCAGAATTCAGAATGTAATAGTTTTTCCAACGAGAATGAATTCAGCGAAACCGCAATGGACATCCTGGAGAAAGAAATTGAAATTGGTACAACTGGAATCGCAATTTGGCTTAACAACTCTTGCGTTACAAAATTGGAATTCGGAAACCTTACTTCATTTGGCTCTGCAGTATATCACAATAGTCATCCCGTAAAAGATCGTCGGTTTTCAGATAGCACGTTGCAAAACATCGAGAAATATGAGCGGATTTTAAGGGTTCATACTTGAAGCAAGTGACATCTTCCTTCTCAAAACCACTCACATAAAATTTTTCTCCTTTTAAAATTTCACCCATCTTGGGACAAAATTCGATACTCGTGATTTTTCAAGCACTAGTTTCATTTTTCATTTAATTTAATTTCATCTTCATTTCACTTTCTCTCTTGTCAGATCTTTCTTTCTTTCTTTCTTTCTTTTTTCTTAATCTGCTTACCCTCCAGAGTTGGTTTTTCGCTCGGACTCAGCGAGGGATCCCACTTCTACCGCCTCAAGGGCAGTGTCCTGGAGCGTGAGACATTGCGTCGGGGATACAACTGGGGAGGATGATCAGTACCTCGCCCAGGCGGCCTCACCTGCTATGCTCAACAGGAACCTTGGTGGGGGATGAGAAGATTGGAAGGTATAGACGAGGAAGAGGGAAGGAAGCGGCCGTGGCCTTAAGTCAGCTACCATCCCGGCATTTGCCTAGAGAAGTGGGAAACCACGGAAAACCACTTCCAGGAAGGCTGAGGTGGGAATCGAATCCACCTCTACTGAGTTGACCTCCCGAGGCTGAGTGGACCCCGTTCCAGCCCTCGTACCACTTTTCAAATTTCGTGGCAGAGCCGGGAATCGAACCCGAGCCTCCGGGAATGGCAGCTAATCACACTAACCACTACACCACAGAAGCGGGCACTTGTCAGATATGGTTCAAATACATGTATTTACTCGAAAAAATATGTTTGAGATTTAATGGATGATACTAATGATGATTTGAATTTAGAATGGGCAGTAAAAATTTAGTCGAAAGAAGGTGAAGTTGCCCAAAAAGCCTTTAAGACCCAAAAAGGCTAAAAATGACCAATAAGCCAAAAACGCCGAAAAAAGCAGATAAAGGACAAAGACCCAGAATGAACTTATATTATGTTGCGCCTCGTCTTCGGACACTCGAGAAAAAAGGTTTTTTAACTCAAATTCCGAGCCCTAATAATAATAATAATAATAATAATAATAATAATAATAATAATAATAATAATAATAATAATAATAATAATAATAATAATAACCTCTTCGTATATTTAAATTAAGCGCCTTTTAGAAGGCCATCTGCAATTTGTACTTTAAACTATGTGATAGAAGAAGTTTGAACGCTTTTCGACAGATGTCTCTACTGTCAACCTAGGTACTCCCTCTGATGGGCAATCAAATTTGAAGAGAAATATCCTAATAATTAATTGGTAAAACTGAATTGTTTGTAAATTGTTTTTGGTGTTCCAAAGTTATCAACACTTCTATATCTTCCCGCCAACTTAATATTGTAGCTAATATGGAATTTTGTACATTTATTTACTTCGCCAATGAGAACATTTTGATATTTATTTGATTGTCCAATGGAAATTGGGGGTATGTCAGGGCATCGGCCCAGAGAGATCTCGAACCTTCTTCTCTGCTATAAGAGCTGGGACATTTCGAGCCATGTTGTCTTTCGATCGCTCCAGTCAAGAGGTTTAGTGTGTGTTAATAGCGGAGGCAGGGGAAGGGCTGCCTCGTCCATTGCCGGGAGGTCCACCAACTTAAGGAAATGTAATCATGTAATTGTCTTTGCAAGATAGTTTGAGAGGAAGGTTTCAAAATTCTTTAGTAATGTAAACTTCTATTTCTAGATCCAACCTTTCAACTAATCTAAAAAACTTCACGTAACTTAGGGAATAAAGAATGGGAACCCTCTTGTATTCCCCTTCACCTTGGTCTTGAGGTGACTAGGATTTTGTAACCTCAAAAATCTATCTCGTACCTTTAAAAAAATATTTCGTTTAGTCACATCCGTAGTGGCTTAGCCTCTGTAACGTCGGGCCATAAGCCCACATAGGGTTTTAGGTAATTTCATGTGAATTTCAAATAGTGCTAGAGTTCGCCTTTTAACATTTTGATTTTCCGCCAGTAACTTTAAATTTTGTTTTTAAATAAGGCCACGTAGAATGGGTACTTTTTGCCCCTGTTAAAGTCAACTTCTGTTATTCATTTTCTTTCAAGGTAAATCAGACTGTTGAGCAGATAAGACAGTGAATACTGTCGGTTTTTGTTAAAAGTAGGTTGCGCCTTTAATAGGCTTGGAACTTGTAAATGTTGGAGAATAGTCTCCTAGAGAGTAATTGTGTGGAGCAACGACGCTCTTTTTCTACTGTTGTAAATTCTGGAACATAGTCTCCTAGAAGAGTTATTGAATGGAGCAGTGTTACCTTTGCAATTGGGAGCTTTAAGCTCAGTTAGTAAAATTGTTATTTGATTATACTAGACCTTTCTAATAGTGTTACTCAAGCTCTCGAGCGAATATTTGTACCTGATATTTGAAAAGAAAAACATCTAAGAAAGAAAAATTATCGCAAATTTTAAAGTTTTAAATTAATATTTAATCTTTTCTCTTTCCACGCATTCATGCCAGCACATTCTTACACCTCTGTCTACCGCGATATCCCCGTAACAACAACAACAACAACAACAACAACAACAACAACAATAATAATAATAATAATAATAATAATAATAATAATAACAAATTTTCTTTATTTTTAGCGGTTGGCAAAGGTTTACGTACCTCCTTAACACATACAGCGTGATTCAGCCGCCCCTTCCAATGTAATTTTATGCAACCCACGCTATTCTTTCCGCCCTGAAAACATCTGCCCTGCCGGTATGCTCAGACAACACAACCGGACATCTTGGTATTTATCGCCTCACCATGATAGGTCGCCGTTTATTATACTCGTATTAAACACTAGAAGACATGCGTGTGCCTTCTAGATCATATCAAACGGACACGCCGGGGAAACACTAAATTGATATTGTGACCGCAGTAAACCTAATACTTGCTATAAGCTGCGCAATGTGCCGTACGGGACCGTAGTGTAGTTGTAAAAGGCGTGGAGGAGCGGGGTTGAAGGTTAGGTGGGAGTTTCGAGTCCAGGGCGAAGATTACAAATATTTGAAATATTTGTTTAATACGCTCCGCACGCAATGTAAGTTCAATACCCGCTTCTATGCAAATTGTGTGTGAATGAATGTTGTTGTGGCCCTAAGAAGGGCCGATTAGTTAGCAGGCCGGACATATACAGACCGGAAATAATAGGAACACAACTGCACTGACAATGTTATCTCAGTAAATGCTCGATGTGATGAGCGTTTCGGTTTATGCACATTCGGGCCCGGTGTCCAATAGATCGTCTTGGGCACTGAAACATTCCAGGTGTAATTGCTCGGCAGGCGTCCGTGATGAGTTAACGGAGTTGGTCGAGTTTTTCCGGCATATGAATGTAAACGACGTTCTTCAAATGTCCCCACAAGAAGAAGTCTAACGGCGTTAAATCCGGTGATCTGGCGGGCCAAAGAACAGGGATTACTCGTCCTATCCATTTCCCTGGCAGTTCCTCGTTCAGATGGTTACGAATGGGAAAAGTGGTGGAGCTCCATCCTGTTGCAACCACATCGTCAAACGATCTTGCCACCAACAGTGGGAGTTCCTGACAAAGAAGGTGCAGGTAGCGTGGGCCCGTCCAATGGCCCTCAAAGAAATAAGGTCCAATCAGATGATCCCCCAAGATTCCACACCAAACATTCACTCCCCATCGTACTTGCTGGACGGACTGCCGCACCCAGTGAGGATTGTCCGGACTCTCAATAGCGCATGTTGTGGCGATTGACGATCCCATTATTGTGAAAGCACGATTCGTCCGAGAAGAAGATATGCGATACAAATGCTGCATCATTTTCCAGCCTGCCTAATAGCCACCGACAGGACTCCATTCGAGATTCGAAATCCTGCCCATGGAGCTCTTTTGGTGTAGCTCAAGATGGTATGGGTGAAGTTTATGTTCGTGCAGTATTCGCCAGACAGACTGCTGGCTGATGTTCACCTGTCGTGCACTCGCCCTTGTACTGATGTGCGGATTATTACGAGCTGCCTGCAGAACGGCCTCTTCTGTTTTACCCGATATAACGGGCCTATCGCGGACTGGTGGCTGGTTCACGCCTGTTGTCCTTAGGCGTTTTTCAACACGGCCGAATGTAGTAGCAGCCGGATAACGATTGTCGGGATACCATTCCTGGTACAGACGTAGTGCCTCGCACGCGTTTTGCCTTGGTTCCCCATAAATGAGGAGCATGTCAACGTATATCTCTGTGGAAAACATGCCGAATGACAGCAGAGATTACAGTACATTCAGGCCCTAACCAGCGGAGTATGCGCAGGGCACAAGATGAATAACAGTGTCACTCTACTGTTTAAATGTGGCAAACCTGGACCTGTGTTAACGTATTCAAACATGATACCGATGCAAAACTATTTGAACGATGCAGAATTCGAACTGCCGCTGGCACATTCCGTCGATTGCTAGGCGAACGCCTAACCACATCCGCTATGCTACACTTCTGGAAGCATGCTGGTAGTACGACTAGAGCAGAATACATACGCCATTTAGTTTGATGTTTTAGACATTCATTACTGCACTGTTACCTAGTTTTATGCACACTGGGTGAATTGGCCATGCGGTTAGGGGCGCGCAGCTCTGAGCTCGCATCCGGGAGATAGTGGGTTCGAATCCCACTTTCGGCAGCCCTTATGATGGTTTTCCATTTTCACACCAGGCAAATGCTGGGACTGTACCTTAATTTAGGCCCCGGCCGCTTCCTCCCATTTCCTAGGCATTTTCTCTCCCATCATCGCCATAAGACCTATCTGTGTCAGTGCGACGTAAAGCAAATAGCAAGAAAATATTTGTATGCATTGATTCCCCTCTTCGTTACTCCGGTCACGGGGCACGGTACATTAACGTAGTTAGATGGTAAAAGGATGTGGCTACATGTTTTCAAGGGGCCATGTTTTGAGAGTGGATGATATAACATTTCGCTAGCGTTCAGAATCGTATGCAAAATGTGCTCACTGAACATTAGCACCATACAGTACGCCTGCAGGGGAATAGCACCCCTATAATCATGTGCACGTTAGTTGGGCTGCAGAAAACTATATTGGAAGGGGATGCTGAATCACACTGTATTGTGCCCTACTGCACTATAAAGTTCCGTCCAGGCGAAGGCCGGTCTCGAACCTAGAGTACAGTAGTGAACAAACTCTCACAGACGTGAGCTGGTGCACATAGCCTTACCTGAACACTGTCCTCTTCAATCAGCCGGTAGAACGCTCTTCTCAGGGATAACATGGGTATAACGGGGCAACATAAAGATAAAACACTAGGACATGTGCCTACTCAGGTAAGAATTCGACTAAATTAAAAAAATTAAAATAAAATATCTAACAGAAAACACCGCTGCATTCAAAGTTTAACAAACAGGGATTTCATCATCATCATCATCATCTGTTTACCCTCCAAGTTCGGTTTTTCCCTCGGACTTAGCGAGGGATCCCACCTCTACCGCCTCAAGGGCAGTGTCCTGGAGCTTCAGACTCTTGGTCGGGGGATACAACTGGGGAGTATGACCAGTACCTCGCCCAGGCGGCCTCACCTGCTAAGCTGAACAGGGGCCTTGTGGAGGGATGGGAAGATTGGAAGGGATAGGCAAGGAAGAGGGAAGGAAGCGGCCGTGGCCTTAAGTTAGGTACCATCCCGGCATTCGCCTGGAGGAGAAGTGGGAAACCACGGAAAACCACTTCCAGGATGGCTGAGGTGGGAATCGAACCCACCTCTACTCAGTTGACCTCCCGAGGCTGAGTGGACCCCGTTCCAGCCCTCGTACCACTTTTCAAATTTCGTGGCAGAGCCGGGAATCGAACCCGGACCTCCGGGGGTGGCAGCTAATCACGCTAACCACTACACCACAGAGGCGGCTAGGGATTTATTACATAAAATTGAATTATTTACAAATGACAGAGCCTGTAAAATGCAATGGTAAAAATGACGCTGAGCCGATGACTATCAGTTCACTGCCTTCATGAAAATTCGTGAGCTGCAACAAGCATGTAACAATGGTGTAAGTAACGAGGTTTTGGAAGATGGATATCTGCTTAATTACACAAAACAATGATTCCCATAAAAATTTATAATGCCTCGCGCCGTCGAACCCCGGTGCTAACAAAATCACCACCAAATTTACCATGACCTGACTTGGTCACGAACCCTAGTCCTATGACAGGTAAGGTGTCCAAGATACCTATGCAAACAATATGACAGAATCCAATCAACACATACAAGGGTGTCAGTATAAAACGGGCCAGTGTTAAAATATTACGTAAAACAAATGGGACATAAAACAAATCTCGCTCTCTCTGCTTTCAAACAAGAAGGTCGTTTCTTCCCCTCCTAGCATACTTGAAATACTGCAGACGACCAACACACCAGCCTGTGACGTCAAGCTCAATGACCTCCATTCTCACCCCTCCACTTGCAGCAGTCCCCCTAATTTATGAGCTCCACCGAGGAGACAGGCTAAAGTCTTGCCTTTCAAAAGACCATTTCACGTAGTCAGCTGTTAAAGCCATCATTTAAATATACCTGGGCTATCTGCCCTCGTCTCCATACCTTCAGCAATCTCGCTCATCTTACTAATGCCTCTCATGGGCTAAATCCTGGTGCTACAAAACACTAATCATTAAGCGATCGTCACATTGCCATACTAGGCATTTCCAAAATATATTCAATAAACTCTCAATGGTTGGGCTCTCTCATACCAACTGCAAATTCTACTACTGCCTCTTATGGGCTCAAACCTCATAAATATTGGACTCGCGCACACTATCAGTGAATCTGGGTGAATTCCTGGTCACGACTTGGTCACCATTTGGTCATAACTATACACTTCTACGTCTGCAGAAACAAATGCCTGAATGTGATCTAATAAAAGTACCTATCTGTAGACTAATCTCCTATGCCCAAATGAGTTCAATCAGACCCTTACAAAAACACGTACATTAAAATAACGCAATTACAATGAACCATAACTTCACTAACAAGGACTTTACAAATAACATCTACCTTAAAGTACGGGGTTCGAGTTTGAGGCCTAGCTCTATATTACAAGGGAACTTCTCCTATTACCACAAATTAGTTGACTGACGGCCCCCATATTCCTATCTAAATTTGAATGACATGCTTGAAACAGAATTGGAAAGCTCTGACCTTAATTGAGAACATAGCGGAGCGGCCATCCCTGTGGACCACTGGATCTACCACATTCTGATATACTGCAGAGCTGTCATCAGAGACTGTTGACCACTTGGAGACATTCTTGTTGATGTGGCGTCTTCGTACAGCTCCCTCTGTAGTCGGAAGGTGTCCTCTTCGATGTTGTGCTGGTCAGGTGCTCCCCACGTTCCTGGATCGATGCCCGTTGTTGTGTTGGCTTCAGCTCCTGGTTGTGGCTTCTGTGCAATGATGCTGTCAAACCCTCGTTCTGACTTGATGCTGGGGTAACTGAAAATAAATTCATATATTACAGACTGTCCAAACTCGATGGCTGTCTTCACTGTTAGCGTGTCTCACACGTCACACTGACCAAGTCTCGTTCAGAGTTTTAACCTGGTACACAATAGTTTCATCACTACTCTCCGTCACTGTTCTATCATCCTTTCACATGGACAACATATCGTTTTTAGAATTCCTAACCTGAGCCAATAATAATTCTAGCATTTCGTCTGCAACCCTTGACCTCATAGAAATATGGAGCTACTAGTTCATTAGTCTCATGTAAGCAGTACCTCATCTCCCCATAGCATAATCTCACAGGTAAAATCTTCAATTCCTCTGAATATACAAGTTGATTACTTACATCTTTGCAGAAATAGCAGTACAAGTAGTCGGTGTAGCTTGAAGACAAAGCGTTGTTCTCAGCACCAACACGCAGTATGACGACTCGTTCCCGCAGCTTCTCGGTCCAAGAATGACCCTGATATGTCCTGGCGGCCTTAATTTATAATTCCGGGTCGCGTCATCAAGCCGCTTGGCTGCGTGCAATCTTAGCGTGCCCGGGAAACTTTCCCGCATTAATTATATCATGGGCTCAAATTAGCGAATGCATTAATTAATGCAGCCCTAATGCCTATCAAAATAAAGCGGAAATAATACAGGTTGCAATTCTTGTCTAAAATCCAATGCAACTCTTCTGCGACCAAAGATATTAATTTATTTCATTCTTCCCTCCTAGAATAAGTTTAGCCGCGAACTGGAAAGCGTCCCCAAACTTCATCAAGAGGCTTGGCTTGGGACATAACTTCTTTTAATGAGTTCTGGAGATTTCTCATAATGACGCTCGCGCTCACTTCACATAAGAACGCTTCTTCTGGACCCCTTTATGACATATACTGTAAGACATCGGCTTCGTGGGTGGCCTAGTATGATTCCAATATCCAATACTCAAATTAATACAATTGCTTCAATGAACAGATTGGTTCATAGCCCCCCGTGAACGACAAAATAAAATTTTGTTAAGAATTTTATTTTCCAAATTCCAAGATCATTTTCTCATTACAATCATATCTGCTGTCAATATTCAAAACTTCAGGGCATGGGACTATCTTCCGCTACAGACATGATAGCCTCCCTATCCTTCCTAACTTGGTAATAGGCATCCAGCAGAGCTAGAAATCTCCGGTGGTTACTCTCGCAGTCTTGACACTCCGTTTCTTTGCGCTGCTCAGATAGCTGTTTCTGGTCGCCTGGAGAAATCATATTCACTTCTTCTTCTTCTTCTTCTTCTCCATTGGGTACCTCTGGTTGCTCTTCTTCGCTGTCATTTTCATCTTCTTCCGGAATGATAACCTCCTCTCTGGCAAGATTTTCGGTCTCTTCGTCCTCAGGTTCTTCTTCCTCTTCTTCGCCTCCTTCTTCTTCTTCTTCTTCCAGATTATCTAATTGATATTGGCCGGGTTGGAAAAAGGGCTTAAGGTTTGATGAGTTAAAGACCTTAGTCACTGTAGCATCCAAGCTTTGTACCTTGTATGAGTTATTTTCATAACTATGAATTATTCTATACGGTCCAGTGTATAGCTCAGCGAACTTATGGTAGTATTTCTCTGTAGGGTTAGAGACAGTGGGTGTCTTCACTAACACTAACTCGCCCACTTGTAAAGGTCTATGAAATCTTTTATTCCTAGTTCTACGCAGCCGCTTCTCAGCCTGTGCTTTTAAGTGTTCTGCAACGTTATTAACACATATCTCTTGAGCTAGTTGAGGATCCCTCGGGCACGGAATTACATTTTCCCAAGGACGTTTAGGCAGCTCATTATTGTGAATCCATGCTGGAATCATACCGGTCGATTCGTGTCTAGTTGTGTTAATACACTCTGTAATAATGGGCACTACAGTGTTCCACTTATAATGTTCTCTAGGGCAGTATATCCTGCAATACTTGGATATCTCCCTCATGATACGTTCACTCGGGTTAGCTTGCGGATGTCTGATGCTGGATAAGACATGCTTGATCCCTAGTCTTTCTAGTTCACGCTTAAACCCTGCAGCAGTGAATTGACTCCCATGATCACTTAAGATACTCTCAGGCTTACCCATAATGGGTATTATCTTTCTTTTGATCTGCGATAGCGTTGAACGAGTATTCGCCTTTTGAATAGGGCATAATGTAACAAATTTACTGAAGACGTCCATACAGACAAGGATGTACTTTAAGCCCCTAGTAGCAGAGGGTAAGGGACCGAAGAAGTCTATTGCGAATAATTTACGTGGTCCCGTAGGTATCAGTGGTCGTGGCGGTTGCTTTAAAAGGTACGGATTTGGTTTCACCCTCTGACAAATGTCGCAGGTACGCAGGATTTTCTTACCATCGACCTCATTTTAGGCCACACGAAAGTTTCCTGCAGTGTTGCTACCACTTTATCAATTCCTGAATGTCCTGTAGAGTGATGAGCTATCCATATCAAGTCAATCTGTAGTCGCGGAGGTACCACAATTCTAAATTTTGTATGATTCTCATCCACAAATTTATGCAAAATGTTGTTAAAATAGTGGTAATTTACTGCTTTGCGCTCCGCTTCAGCGTACTGTGGAGTCCCGGGTTGGAGTTCTTTCCGAAAGTACTGGATTAGCCGTCCGATCTCTGGGTAATTTTCCTGCTCCTCATGAATATTCCGCAGTCTCTCCAGTATATTTTGATCCTCTTGGTCTAACAGAGTTAGGTGTATTGTAAGTTCCTCCGGATTAGGATTTCGGCTCAACGCGTCAGCTAGTATGTTCAGTTTCCCTGGGCAATGTTCTACCGTGAGGTCGAACTGCTGGACGTAAAGTGCCCATCTACTGACCCGTGCATTAGCCATATCCGTCTTAAGAATGAAGGTAAGTGCTTTGTGATCAGTTCTAATCACTACTGGGAATCCGTACACATACTTTCTCCAGTGAGCTAAGGCCGTAACTATGGCTAACATCTCCAACTCGGTGGTAGTGTATTTCAACTCGTGTCCGCGTAATTTTCTACTCATGAACGCCAAATATGATATTTTATTCTCCCTCTCGGGTGTTTCCTGGTACAGCACTGCTCCCACTCCAACTGCAGAAGCGTCCGTCTGTATGATGAACTTCCTGTCGAAGCTAGGGTACCCCAATTTTACAGATTTTTCTAACAGTACCTTAGTGTTTACAAAAGCTTTTTCTTGCTCTTCTCCCCATTTCCATCTATTATTGGTTTTCAACATATCTTGAAGAGGCGCCACTGTATCCGTGTAACCGGGACAATGATTGGAGAAAAAATTCGTTAGGCCCAAGAACTGCCTAACATGTTTAATCTTGATCGGCCTAGGAAAATTTTGTATCGCCGCAATTTTAGCTGGGTTAGGCCGGATACCTTGACCATCGACAACATGCCCCAGGAACAATACCCTGCGCTGACAGAAGTGTGACTTTTCAAAATTAACCTTGAAATTGCATCTCTCGAGGTCCTGAAAGAGTAAACCCAATTTTTCCATGTGTTCTTCTAGGGTTTTTGTGCAGATTAAAATATCGTCGATATACCGAATTGTAAACTCTTTTACCTCGGGACTGAGGTTCGATTCCAGTGCCCTTATCAAAGCAGCACAACTTGAGACTAGGCCAAATGGAAGACGTAGGAAAATATACGTCTGGTTGTCAAATAAAAATCCAGTTAGCATATTTGTACTTGGATCCAAAACGATATGGTGAAAGCTTGAAGTCATGTCTACCGTACTGAAAAATTCCATATCTCCGAACTTCTTGAGAATATCCTTAAGGTTTGGAGGTCTCTCGTACTCGGGGACTAGGCGTTGGTTCAAGGATCGTGCGTCAAGGCACACGCGCACCGTTCCATTCGCCTTGGGCACTGCACATAATGGATTCAAAAACGGACTCGGGGACTTGGCGATTATCCCGTTCCTCTCCATGTCTTCGATTACCTCCCGGACCTGGGGTAACATCTTCTCTGGGATTGGATATGGTCGCTGTTTGAAAGGCTCCCAGTTATTTACACATAGTTTGTATTGGTAATTCGGGATCTTTCCAGGCCTCGAACCAAAGACCGTCTCATGCCTCATCAATAACTCCTGCAGCCGTCCCTTGTCTTCCGGACTAATCTTTGCTTCTTCGATTTTATTCGGCAATAGTTCTAGAAATTTTTCCTTCTCTCGCTGTTCTTCCAATTCGGATACCATAATTTCGAACTCTGGGATAATTTCTTCGTGATCCTGTAGCCCTCTTTCTGAATCAAGTTCTTCCGTCTGCATGTCCATTGTCCAAATACGTTCCCCGGGTTGGTAATCCTGGTTCTGGTTTAATTCTACTCGTTCCTGGTTACCATTTAATTTTAACAGGATAGAGTTCGTACCCATGTCAATTACAGCTTCGTATTCTCTTAAGAAATCGGCTCCTAATATAAGATTGTATTCCATTTTAGGCAGCACAATACATGGATGTGACACCAGTAAATCTCCAATCTGGATGTCAAGTAATACCTGCTCCTTACAGGACGTGACTTTGTCAGGTATAATCCCTTTAATTTTTACCTTTGAAATTGGTATAGATGGGATACGAACTCTACTTTGAATGTCCGAAACTAAGGCCTGTGATACTACACTGACCGTGGCTCCAGTGTCAGCCAAACAGCGTACGTTTAAACCGTGAATTCTGGTATAAATTACAGGTAATTCTTTCGGTCTGGGCAAATTACTTTTATTAGGATCCTCTAATAGATCATCAGGAGTGATAACCCAATTATGTATAGCTATAGTCATCCAACCGGCATCCTCGCGAAATATTCTATCTCCTGGCACTAAATTTCTCGTTTTTTTTATCCTCTCTCTCGATCTCGGCAAAGCTAGGTGCATTTGGGTTGAGACCTTTTGGCCTGGCGCCATTATGAAATTCTTGGTATGCCAAGCTCGCAGCTCCAGGAGAGTTGGCAGCACTGTGATTCCGTATTGCTTCCTGCCATGTGTCGCGTGTTGACATCTCCCCCGACTCTCTCCCTCTTGAGTGGTAGGCGCCGTCTTGTCTCTCACCATTCCTCGGGCGCAGTGAACTCTCCCTCTCCCTGTCGTATCTAGCTCGGTTCCCATTCCATCGCTGGCGGTTGCTTCTAGAGTTGTAACGTTCACCGTCTCGTCTCCAGTACGGCCGGTCATTCCGCCGTTGTTCGAAGGAATTTCTTCGGTGTTCTTGCCCTTTCCATCGGTCCGGTTCCTCCTGCCATGTGCTCCATCTTCGAGGTCGCCAGTTCGTATCTCCTCTGGGTTTCGGATTTTCTTCATCTTGCTCCCTCCGGGTAGGTGTTTGAGTGCCGGAATTTTGACATTCCTTGTGGCCTCTTTCTTCCATCTGCTCTTCTGCCTGTATGTTCACATTATGGACAGTCTCTATGGCCCGTATACGTGGTTGATGCATTGCAGATGTTTGGTCCCAGAGCCTAAGCATTTCTTCCGCCGCTACCGCCGTCGTAACATTAGCCGCGATAAGAGCCCTCTGTACCTCTACAGGCAGCTGTCTGATAATGGTTGTGACGATTTCCAGCTCTTCAGGCTGATGATCTAGCTCTTGCAATCGTAAATATTGGGAAATGAAGAACTCGCTTAGTCTAGTTGGAGTACTATTCGCATATCTTCGTGCGTAGAGTTCCATTCTGAGTGCCAACTGATGTCCCTGATTCCAGAATTTATTCAGGAATGCCCGTTTAAACTCATCATAATTCTTAAATGATTGCCCAAACGCTTTAAACCAAGCTCCAGCAATCCCTCCAAGATACTTTTCTGCCGTGCGTAGTCTGCGCTCCGGTGGTATCTGTCCTTCGTCCATGTAGGTCTCTAACTCTTTCAGGAATGAACGGGGTGTGACCTCTCCATTCCCCTCAAATTTCTTCGGTTTCTCCTCGGGTGCCCTAATCCAATGGTAACCCGGGAATACACTGTCTTGACTGAATAGGGTTGAATTTCCCATCCTTGGCTTAGCCCTAAATGATTCTCCTAGTATCTCATGTCCCTCTTCCTGACTTTCATTCAGGCTGTCATCTCCATACTGGCGTTCCATTGGGCTATGAGTTCTACTCAGCTTCCGCTTCTTTACTCCGTTGTCTTCCTCAATTTTTAACTGGTCCAACTTATCACGTATATTCTCCATTTCATGTTCTAACCCTAGTATACGTTTCTCGGTTGTCCGTTGTTCCTGCTCACGGCACTTCTTCAAACCCTGGACCTCCGCGCTGACTTCCTTCCTAGTCTGTCGTAAATCCAGTTCTAGTCCAGCAATTTTAGCCTTATTTTTCTCGGTCGTCCTTTCATATTTGTCTACCACTTCTTGAGTCCTAGCCTCTAGTTTTTCTTCTATTCTGACTAGTTCTTCTTGAGTATGATCCATACGGACTACGACTGCCACCAAGTTTTCTCTAAATGTTCCTAGTTCGGACTGAGTCTCCTTATCTTTTTCTTCCATGCGCTGTTCTATCCCCTCGATACTATTCTTTACTTCCTGAATTTGCTTCTCTACCGTTCTGTGCGATTCTTCCATTTGTTGACTTAACTTCTCGGTCGTGGTAACACAGCACAGCCGTACATTTTCTATTTTGGTATCTAATTCTGCTATGGTTTCCCTAGTCGCTTCATTTTCAGAGGCCAATTGCTCCAAACGAATGCTAGTGTGTTCCCTTAGCTCGGTTATTTGGTTAGCTACCCGTGTTTCGGTGAGTACTAATCGTTCGGTAACCTTCTCTTCGGACTCCGCGAATTTTTCCGTAAGTTGCTCGGTTAAGTGTACTTTCAGTTCTTTTATCTGATCCGCGTTCCTAATTTCCTGTTCTTTAAATTGAGCACTGACTTGGTCGTTCAAACGTTCACTCAGCGCCACAACTTGTACCTCGCTTTTGGCACACTGTTCCGTGAACAGCTCACTATTCCTATCCGTTTGTCCTTTAATAGCTCCTACCTCCTCTTTAAGTTCCTCTTTAAGCGTCACAAACTGTTCATTGAATCGCTCACTATCCCTAGTCTGTTGTCCTTTAATAGCTCCTACATCCTCTCTAAGCGTATTCTGTGCATTTAATAGATCCTTTAGCTGATCGCTCATGTGCCTCAGCACCTCTCCCATGTCTACCGACATTTAACTCACTTGTTATAAAGTCCGGCGGGAAAAACCGCTCCGTATGTTCTCGATTAAATTTCAAATACTCTAAATTTCCTACACTTTCTAATTTATCCAAATGTTTCTACTGCTAAACTCTCGAACTTTCAAAGCCTAAATTGGCTACCTCAATCTAATATCATGTCATTCAAACATAGGGTAACCGTCAGTACAACACTATGATACAAAACATATATACAACACCAACATAAAATTCTCCAACACATGACATAAAAAACAGCTAAAACTACCACATGCAAAATCCAAGCTATCCGATTATACACCTGTAAAACATAACACCTTGCAGGTCAAATCCCCGCACGAATATCATCCATCGCTTCAATGAAACCACAAAATCAGCACATCCTCGCTAAACACCATCACCAGCAATCTCCATAAACAAATGGTAAGATCAAAGACAGAACCTCACAAAATCCCTCTCTGAACTGGCAGTCATTCAACCTCATAAGTTTAACAACATACTCCAAATATATCACCAAGCTAACAGTACAAATCACCGACCAAACTTGGTATACCTGCATAACACCTAATCGAATGCAGCTGTCATAACATATGCCTGAAATCAAGCCTTGCACGACCTTTATTTACCAAAATATCAGGTCCTGCCTTTATAGACACACATTATGACCTATAGCCCTATTTTATGGGGAAAATCAGCAAAATACCACTTGGTTATGTGAGCTCGTTTACACAAATATCAAGCCTCACCTGATGGCATAATAAAATAAGCTGTATGACCCTCTTTACTGAAATATCGGGCCATTCGTTACTCGTCGTCATAAATACCATGGCGCTATGGTTAGCCCTTTTTTCAAAGTTATCGAGCCCCATCGTTGCTTGGCCATAAAACTATGGCGCTATGGCCCCTTTTACGGAATTTCGGCCACCACGTTGCTCGGCGCCATAAATACTATGTGCCCTACTGCACTATAAAGTTCCGTCCAGGCGAAGGCCGGTCTCGAACCTAGAGTACAGTAGTGAACAAACTCTCACAGACGTGAGCTGGTGCACATAGCCTTACCTGAACACTGTCCTCTTCAATCAGCCGGTAGAACGCTCTTCTCAGGGATAACATGGGTATAACGGGGCAACATAAAGATAAAACACTAGAACATGTGCCTACTCAGGTAAGAATTCGACTAAATTAAAAAAATTAAAATAAAATATCTAACAGAAAACACCGCTGCATTCAAAGTTTAACAAACAGGGATTTATTACATAAAATTGAATTATTTACAAATGACAGAGCCTGTAAAATGCAATGGTAAAAATGACGCTGAGCCGATGACTATCAGTTCACTGCCTTCATGAAAATTCGTGAGCTGCAACAAGCATGTAACAATGGTGTAAGTAACGAGGTTTTGGAAGATGGATATCTGCTTAATTACACAAAACAATGATTCCCATAAAAATTTATAATGCCTCGCGCCGTCGAACCCCGGTGCTAACAAAATCACCACCAAATTTACCATGACCTGACTTGGTCACGAACCCTAGTCCTATGACAGGTAAGGTGTCCAAGATACCTATGCAAACAATATGACAGAATCCAATCAACACATACAAGGGTGTCAGTATAAAACGGGCCAGTGTTAAAATATTACGTAAAACAAATGGGACATAAAACAAATCTCGCTCTCTCTGCTTTCAAACAAGAAGGTCGTTTCTTCCCCTCCTAGCATACTTGAAATACTGCAGACGACCAACACACCAGCCTGTGACGTCAAGCTCAATGACCTCCATTCTCACCCCTCCACTTGCAGCAGTCCCCCTAATTTATGAGCTCCACCGAGGAGACAGGCTAAAGTCTTGCCTTTCAAAAGACCATTTCACGTAGTCAGCTGTTAAAGCCATCATTTAAATATACCTGGGCTATCTGCCCTCGTCTCCATACCTTCAGCAATCTCGCTCATCTTACTAATGCCTCTCATGGGCTAAATCCTGGTGCTACAAAACACTAATCATTAAGCGATCGTCACATTGCCATACTAGGCATTTCCAAAATATATTCAATAAACTCTCAATGGTTGGGCTCTCTCATACCAACTGCAAATTCTACTACTGCCTCTTATGGGCTCAAACCTCATAAATATTGGACTCGCGCACACTATCAGTGAATCTGGGTGAATTCCTGGTCACGACTTGGTCACCATTTGGTCATAACTATACACTTCTACGTCTGCAGAAACAAATGCCTGAATGTGATCTAATAAAAGTACCTATCTGTAGACTAACCTCCTATGCCCAAATGAGTTCAATCAGACCCTTACAAAAACACGTACATTAAAATAACGCAATTACAATGAACCATAACTTCACTAACAAGGACTTTACAAATAACATCTACCTTAAAGTACGGGGTTCGAGTTTGAGGCCTAGCTCTATATTACAAGGGAACTTCTCCTATTACCACAAATTAGTTGACTGACGGCCCCCATATTCCTATCTAAATTTGAATGACATGCTTGAAACAGAATTGGAAAGCTCTGACCTTAATTGAGAACATAGCGGAGCGGCCATCCCTGTGGACCACTGGATCTACCACATTCTGATATACTGCAGAGCTGTCATCAGAGACTGTTGACCACTTGGAGACATTCTTGTTGATGTGGCGTCTTCGTACAGCTCCCTCTGTAGTCGGAAGGTGTCCTCTTCGATGTTGTGCTGGTCAGGTGCTCCCCACGTTCCTGGATCGATGCCCGTTGTTGTGTTGGCTTCAGCTCCTGGTTGTGGCTTCTGTGCAATGATGCTGTCAAACCCTCGTTCTGACTTGATGCTGGGGTAACTGAAAATAAATTCATATATTACAGACTGTCCAAACTCGATGGCTGTCTTCACTGTTAGCGTGTCTCACACGTCACACTGACCAAGTCTCGTTCAGAGTTTTAACCTGGTACACAATAGTTTCATCACTACTCTCCGTCACTGTTCTATCATCCTTTCACATGGACAACATATCGTTTTTAGAATTCCTAACCTGAGCCAATAATAATTCTAGCATTTCGTCTGCAACCCTTGACCTCATAGAAATATGGAGCTACTAGTTCATTAGTCTCATGTAAGCAGTACCTCATCTCCCCATAGCATAATCTCACAGGTAAAATCTTCAATTCCTCTGAATATACAAGTTGATTACTTACATCTTTGCAGAAATAGCAGTACAAGTAGTCGGTGTAGCTTGAAGACAAAGCGTTGTTCTCAGCACCAACACGCAGTATGACGACTCGTTCCCGCAGCTTCTCGGTCCAAGAATGACCCTGATATGTCCTGGCGGCCTTAATTTATAATTCCGGGTCGCGTCATCAAGCCGCTTGGCTGCGTGCAATCTTAGCGTGCCCGGGAAACTTTCCCGCATTAATTATATCATGGGCTCAAATTAGCGAATGCATTAATTAATGCAGCCCTAATGCCTATCAAAATAAAGCGGAAATAATACAGGTTGCAATTCTTGTCTAAAATCCAATGCAACTCTTCTGCGACCAAAGATATTAATTTATTTCATTCTTCCCTCCTAGAATAAGTTTAGCCGCGAACTGGAAAGCGTCCCCAAACTTCATCAAGAGGCTTGGCTTGGGACATAACTTCTTTTAATGAGTTCTGGAGATTTCTCATAATGACGCTCGCGCTCACTTCACATAAGAACGCTTCTTCTGGACCCCTTTATGACATATACTGTAAGACATCGGCTTCGTGGGTGGCCTAGTATGATTCCAATATCCAATACTCAAATTAATACAATTGCTTCAATGAACAGAATGGTTCAGTATATTGCACCAAAATTGCCTTAGGCGATATGGGGAATATTTAATTCATTAATTTCTGAGCAGAAATTAAGAAACATTCGACAATTCTAGCAAAGACTGCAGAACTTACCACTGCCCACCGGTGTATAATATTTAATCCACAGTAGCAGACATGGAGCACGCTCGATTGCGGGATTGTTAACCAGTTATGTCATAAATGCACTTAGCAAGATGCTGCATTAACCGCCACACCCTGGGAACCGAAACTTTCTAAATTTTCCACGCATCTTTGTTAGAAAGAGGAACCTGAGATGTGCGACGAGGAAAGAGGATAGTCGAAATCCTTTGAATTTGATGGGTAGACCCCGAAGAAAAATGGCTCAGCCAATCAAATTGCTCCATTTTTAAGCCCCAAAATTTCCCGCTGAGAATATTTAGTCTATCTCGGGAGTTGATATAAAGTTGCACGTCAACTGGGCTTCTAATGACTGTATCAGAATGAATATACATTTTGAGTGGACTCATTTAAATTAATTACAACCTAATTGAAATACAGTTATAGTGTGCGACTGATCACATATTAATGGCGTGAATAGAAGCGGAAGTCAGAATATGCCGCCATCAAACAAATGGCTGATGTTTAGTTTAATGGAACTCACGCACAAAACGGTGCGATCGTACACCTACTTTCAGTCCTGAACCGTGATACCGGCAAAATTAGGAACAACGAACACCTGCTGACGACTTGTCGAAGCCCCTGGATTAATTTGTTATGCTACGTAATACACCGTATATTGAGTTAGAATCACGTAGACGGACCGAAGTTTTATAACGGAGAGGTGAACCGAACCATCAGTCAGTCACTGTGCACTCAGTGCAGTCAGTCAGTCAGTCTACCTCAGTACGAGAAACCGTGTGCGTACAAAGTATTCCTTCATGTCCAACCGACTTCGAGTGAACGCCAGGTGACCGACTATTCAGGACTTACATCAATATAATTTGGAAATGTGCCCGGCTCGATGGCTAAATGGTTAGCGTGCTGGCCTTTGGTCACAGGGGTTCCGGGTTCGATTCCCGGCAGGGTCGAGAATTTTAACCATCATTGGTTCATTTCCCTGTCACGGGGGCTGGGTGTATGTGTTGTCTCCATCATCATTTCATCCTCATCACGACGCGCAGGTTGCCTACGGCAGTCAAATCTAAAAAAAAGACCTGCATCTGGCGAGCCGAACCCGTCCTGGGATCTCCCGGCACTAAAAGCCATACGCCATTTCATTTTTCATTTGGAAATGTAAGTGAATACTCATAAACTACAGTTATTCACTTTCAGTGAGTAGCATGGGCTCTAAGCGGATGACTTCCTTAGCTTAATAATGCGCCATTGCCTAGGACAATGTACGATCTCATAAGGCAAGGTGCAAAATACAACTGCGAGATGAAGGTAGACAGTTTCTTTTTAAAAACATTTGAGTTGGAGAGGCTAAATTTAGCAGAGAAAAGAGGAACGTTCTTAGCAGGTAGTAGAGGGAACATTTTGGTAAATGAAAACCTCTTGTATATTCACCAATCTCCAAGTTCGCTAGCCTGTCCTTGAGCTCATTGAGAATATTCCGTTAACCCGACAGGAAGAGGACAATGAACGAGAGGGGAAGATTGTAAACAATTGCTAGCCAGCCTTCTAGGACAGACATTCCGACTACAGAGATTTTAAAGGGCCACTTACCACCTGATAGGAAATTATTTAACTCCAGGACAACTTCACACCACCATAATATATTGAGACTATCACCAGGAGTGTGTTAGGTTAACAATTAATATTAGAGCATAGGGTCGATTTGAAGAAGAGCGTTACGCGTGTGAAAAAATAAGGCGTGTGTTATCAGTGTATAAACAATGTGCCAATTTGGGTATATACCAATATTCACCATGACAACGCTAATATTTAACATTGCTTAAAACCCTAGAATGTGGCGATCGGACCGCATGCGATAGCAGGACAGCTTAGATGATGTGAGTACTAGATTACTGAAATGTTGTTTTAATTAATCTGTAAATAATTAACTATATCCGTGACCATGCTGGCATCCGATATATATATAATTATGTCAACTTTAAGGACAGGTAAAGTCGCTATAAAAATAAATGTTATGTCACGTACCATAAATTACGGGCATGTCGTGAATTAATGTTGAGGGCCCAGCATTAAATCATTATCTGATCTACGTGATGATATATTTATATTCAGGTTTTGGGATATCTACCGTGTCGCTTAGTAATCTAAATTATATCTACCATGTCCCTAATTTCTAAGTCATATGAGAATAATAAGAGTAATAATGTTTTGTTGCTAATGAAAATGTTGTAGTGGTGAGACACGACGATAAAAATAATTGTCATGATAGTTTTGACGTGATCAACAGTAACTATTTATGAAATTTTGTAAAATCAGATAATAGGAATAATAATACTGTTGCAATTTGCATGAGATATTTAGCTAACTCTAAATTATGGGATTCACGAAGTTTTCAACATAATGTCAGAATATGAGGACATTGATGTCCACGGAAGTATCTATTATTGACAGCCATACCGTAAGAAAATAATTGGGAACTTCTAAGAAATAAATTATGTTTTGTGTTGTTTACGTAACAGTGAGTTAATTGATTCAGTGCCGACAGGATGGGTAGACGTGAATTGAGTACTGAAATGAATGAAAAATATCGAGCAATAAGTAATTCTTTTTCCACAGTGAGAAAGTAATAAAACCCCGCAAGAAGAGGGAAGTGTTACGTTGAGGAACCAGTGAAAATAATCCTGGATTAATAAGTGGCGTGTTACGCTCCGTTATGAGAACAAATGTCTACAAGTAAGGATGGAAAGAATATCAATAAAGCCCCGACGAAATAATAAGAGAGAAATAGAAATAAGAATCTACGTTGAAAAATAGACATGAAATAAATAGGGACAAGACGCTTTGTTATAGAGAAAGGCAGATGCCTCCTTATAAATGCTCGGAGACAGGTTATAAAGACCGTCATAATCAGAATATTCAGACGCCCTGAGAATATTTAGTTGATATTTGGTTGATTCCACGTTGTGTCCTCTGATATGAAGCAGAGTTAAATTATTGCCCAATTATTTTTATGCTTTAAAATTACACCTGTGAATAATAATAATAATAATAATAATAATAATAATAATAATAATAATAATAATAATAATAATAATAATAATAATAATAATAATAATAATCAAATGATAAATACCTGACACGGCAACAGGAATAGAAATTTAATGAAGGTTAATAACACTTATGTCTAAGGTTTTGCTTGACCTTTCATTTGTAATTTTATGTAGGAAGAATAATTATAGGACATTTTACGAGGTTCTTATAGCCGGATGTATTTTCGTGAAGTAGATAATGTGCTTTGATCTGTGTTGATTTTAAAGTTAATCGACATTTCAAACTAGTTTAAATGGTTACAGTTACCATGATATTAGATAATTGGACTTGGCACCCGTCCTGGGATATCACGGCACTAAAAGCCATACGACATTTCATTGGACTTGGCCACACACCGTCCACAGTGAGACACTGCCATAGCCACTGTGACGGGTGAAATCATCAGAACATTAAGTAGTATTCAGCCATATGAATGACAGGTGCGGTCAGCAACTTAGAAGTAAATAACAATCATATTGGTACGTGATTTTATTGCTCTGTGTAAATAGTATCGATTACATATGATAGGGTGTCTTCTCTTTCAGGAGTGTATTTAGATGGTAGAATTAGGATAACAGAGGCTTAGCTGATTGTTTCTCGTGTCATGTAGTTTGTTTTATGGGCAAAGTGGGAGGATTCACCCAGACTGGAATGTAAATATAATGTCAGAAACCTTAGAGAAGGAAGGCAGCTTGGTTACCTCTTTTAAAACAACATTTTACTTGCAGTATCCAAGCAAATTGCAACTGAATTATTAAATAGATGAACAGACCTCTGTAAAGTTTAAATAAATAAGACTGCAAATGTAAAACCTGAGACTTTAGGGCATTTCCTTAGTAAATGGGTTAAAATATCTGCGAATCATGCAGACCCGATCGGATTAAAAATTCGAGTGTGTAAAATGCTAATATGTAAATGTTCCTTTTCTTCTTCCTTTATTCATGAGGTCTCTTTGAAAGTTCGTTTTTTAGCGTCGACCTCGAAGATATTTTGCTACTATGTGTTTCCTTTCATCCCCACCTAGTTATACCTGCTCCCTTCAAAAATTTGCAGACCCTTCTTATTGAGTCCTCTCGGATATTTCTTCTCTCTTCATCAGGTAATCCTAGTGTGGAGATTCTAATTCTTCCCAGCGCATAACATTCAAAGAGTATGTGTTCAGCTGATTCTTCCGCATCGTTGAATTTCCAAAATACATTGTTTCTTATTACTCCAATTCTATCTAGGTGCTTTTTAAGATGGCAGTGTCCAGTCAGCAGCCCTACTACCCATCTTATATTTTCTCTGCTGAGTTCCAGCAGTTCCTCAGTATGCTTCTTGCTTGGGCTCTTTATTAGTTCTTTCACAAGCATGCACCCTGGAGCATTTATCCAGTTTTACATTTGTTTCTTTTGTACCCATTTACCTATGTAGAGGCGGGTTTGTCTATAAGAGATCCCACATACAGGTTCTGGGCCCACAAAACGTGTTTTTGACCCTTTTCTTGCCAGTTTATTTGCTTTCTCATTACCTTCTATGCGTGCATGCGAAGCTACCCATATTAGTATTTTAAAAACATTGTACTCTGAGAGTTTCAGGAGAAATGTGTGACAATACCAAACAAATTTGAATGTAACCCGGACAGCTTCAAGTGTCTTAATGGCTGCTTGGCTATATGTAAATATGAAAATATTCTTATCTATGTAGTTCATTTTCAGGTTTTCCTTAAGGCATGTTATGATGGCTATCACTTCAGCTTGGAAAAATGTAGCGTGGATGCCTAGGCTCATTTGGATTGATCTCTCAGGTCTTTCACCGTTGATCCCTCCTCCTGTTCCCTTCTTAGTCCTTGAGCCATCTGTCCACCACACAATATTTCCCTATCCGTTTTCCATCTGTTAATGTCCCAGTCTTCCTTTTTAGTTATCTGGGTCTCAAATGGTTACTCAAAGATATACTTTGGAATCATATAATCAGCTGTCACGTGTAAAACTTCCCCTGTTATTACTCTGTTAATTTTACAGTGACCAAGATTGGGCCTTTGAGCCTTCCAGTATCCATTTTGCTCAGATCGACATGAGCTCACTCTAGCCTGTCCCTCTATAAAGTTGACGTTGGGAGACCTAATAAAATGTTCAAGGCTTCTGTCGGCATGGTTTTCATTGACCCAGTTATGGCTATGCAGGCCATTATCTGAAGGCTATTTAGTTTGCTACTGACTTTTCCTTGACTTACTTTCATCCACCAAATGATTGCTACATAGGTCATCAGTGGTCTGATCATTGTGTATATCCACATTAGCATTGCCGGCTTTAGACCCCATATTGTCCCGACTGACCTCTTGCATGCATACAATAGGATCTTAGCTCAGGTTATGTTTCTTTCTATTTATGGATTCCAGGCTGACATTTTGTCTAATATTACACCTAAGTGTAACACATGTTCTTCCATACAAATTTCTTGCCCAAAAAGCTTCAGTGTTCTCGTCCGCTCTAATTTCTTCCTTCTTGTGAAAGGGACCAGTGTTACCTTGCTCGGATTGACTGTGAGTTGTTCTTCCCGACACCAGTTCTTCACAAGCTTCAATGATCTTTGCATGAGGTCCTGGATGACACTCATCACCTTACCTCTTACCACAATAACTAAATCATCTGCGTATCCTTGTATGTAAAATCCCTGTTCATTGAGCATGGCTATGATTTTTTTCACCACAGGGTTGCAAAGAAGAGGGGAAAGAACTCATCCCTGCGCACAACCTCGGGTGGCTCTAACCCTTAGCGTCTCTTCAAACAGAGCTGCCTTTATTTTTCTCCCGTCTAACATGGATGTAATCCATTTTACAACAGTCTTGCTCACCCTGCTCTCTTCAACACCGTTAATCATTGAGTTGTAGGTTGTATTACTGAAGGGCCCCTTTATGACTAGAAATGCTGCCAGAGCAATTTCTTTGCATTGTAGGCTTTCCTCTAGTTTGAAAACCTATTGATGGAGTGCTGTCTCGGTGGATCTGCCAGGTCTGTATGCAAACTGATTTTCATGTAAAGTTAAGTTCAGTTGCACCGTTTTCTAGATGTATTTATCCAGTATTTTCTCCATTGATTTTAGCATGAATGAGTTAAAGCATAATGGTCTATAGGCTTTGGCTTGGAAATAGTTCGGCCTTTCAGGCTAAGGTATAAATACCGCTTTAGCTTTAGACCATGATTTCGGCACGTGCCCCAGAGCTAGGCTTGCTCCAAAGAGGTCTGTCAGGGCCTTGATGATTATCTCCCGTCCTTTCTGCAGGAGTATCGGGAGTATCTCATCTGACCCCGGAGCCTCTATGGGCTGAAACGTACTGATTGGCCACCTCACATGGTTAGGCTTAATTAATCGGTTGTCACAGTTCCAATCCGTTCTTCGTGATCTGGCCTAAGTTTCAACCATTTCTTCCCCTTCTACTTCCTCATCCTCAGGAAAATGACAAGCTAGCAAAACCCCCTGCGCCTCCTTTCCCGGCTGAGTGTATTTTCCATAGAGTTCTTCCTGTGCTCCTACTTGATTTAAATGTATCATTTTAAGAACCTTCTGGAGCCTTGCTGCTTCAGTGTTTGATTCCACTTTCTCGCAGAACAGCCTCCAAGAGTTTCTTTTTGCTCTGCATATCTCTAGATTATACTCAGTGAGTTTCCCATGATATACGTCCCTCATGTCATCTCTTGATGATATTTTATACAACGCTCTAACCTCTTTCTTCATTTTGACTAGATTGTTCTTCCACCACTTAACATTTTTGGCGGTTTTCTATTCTATAAGGGGACAGTTGTCATGCTATGCTGCTAAAATGGTCTCTTCTAATTGTTCCACTGCCTCATCCAATTCCTTCCTCCCCTTACGTTCGTTTGGATCTTTCGTACAGTCTGCCCTAGAACTTCTCTGTATCCATCCCAGTTCGTTCTTTTAGGATCTCTGTACATTTCAATACCACAGTGCCCCGCATCTATCTCAAATTGGATATGTTGGTGGTCGGCCAGCTCTTGCAGCACCTTCCAATCCTTAATGAAGTTTGCAATATGCGTGTTGCTCAATGTGATGTCTATTACCTTTCTACGAACCGTATTTATGTATGAAGGTTTATTTCCTAGGATTAATATTACCAATTCTGTTCTAATAAAAAACTCTAGTAAGGAATCACCTCGTGCATTGCAGTTAGTACTGCCCCATGCAGTGTGATGTTCGGAGTACTAAGTGTTCACCTTTCCTCTTTGCTTTGCAAATTAATTCTTCCGCGTCTTCCGATGCAGGCAAATCACTCGCATGGAAGGTACGCGGAGCCTATTGTTATTTCTCTGGGACCTTCCCAATTTCCAAGTTTTATCTTGGCCTCCACTACTTCCCTTAAACAGTGTTCCTGTAACAGAAGGCATTTTAATTTCCTGCTCATAAGTAAACTTGTTCTGGGCATATCCGATGTAAAATCGTGCATTGGCTTACATCCAGATACCACCAGTCCTGCTACTATGCCCTTACCCAGGCTCTTATGTAAGATCCGCGTCAATAGCCTCGGACTTGAACTTCCTGACGAAATTGGCAGCAGCTGCTTTTTATTTTGAAGATTGGCCTGAAGAACTTTCAGCACCATCCCTGCCAGCACTAGGTTTTGTTTACCCTTTGATTACTTGATATTTGATCTGCCCAAGTCCAGGCTTGGCCTTACGGCCTCTCTTCTTTAGCTCTTCAAAATCTCTCTCATTAAGGGCCAAAACAATTGTCCTTCCTGTGTTGTCGGTAGTTGCCCCATTCAGCACTCTCCACTCTTTCGTCGGAAGGTTGGTGTCATGTTGATGTATTCTGACAAGAACATCTTCTACCTTCATCTTGTCAAATGGGGGTGGAAACTTGGTGATGATTTTTGTAGTGTTCAGCACCTTCTTATATCCTGCCACCTCCAAATTCTCCCCTTTCCAATGGTTGCAATTGGCTACAGTCTGTTCCAGTCAACTATTGGGTTCTGGATTTGCGCATATCAGTACCATAACTCCACTTTCCAGCCTTGGAGATTCGAGGGAGCCTGGATGACACCCGTACGATGGCGGTTTCATGTGCGCTATCAGGACAGATGAGAGCTCTTTCACGTCTTCCTCCTTCAGTTTCCCATCTGGAAAGGTTTTAGGTATTATGGCTACCTTGATTGAAATAAGTCTTTCCGAAGAGGACATGACCGTTTCTTCTTTCTGTTTCTTGGCGGGCGGTTTTGTAGCCGAACTTAATGGCGTACTATCCACCGACTTTACCCTAATGGGCGTTGTCGGACGGATAGCCTCTCGCCGATCCCTGTTCCTTGGCCTCGTCTTCGTCCAAGTTCCAGCCGCTATTTTGGATTCCTTCCTCGCCCTCTTCCTTTCCTTATAGTATGCACTGTTGCGAGGTGGTCTGTCAATATGTAATCTGTTGATATTTGATGCAGAAATCTTCAGTTCTGTCTCTACGGACGTTACTGATTTTCTTGTGGTAGCAGTCTGCTCTACTGAAGTTTCTGTTGCCATTTCTTGTCTTGTGTCGGCGACAGCCTGTCCTACTGGGACTTCTGTCTCCATTTTTCCATCTTGGGCTTGCTCTCGGATCTGCTCTGCTGCAGCTTCCATGGCTTCCCTTTATGTCGGAATTTTTGGAAATGGTTCTACTTGAGCTTCCATGTTTCAATAATCATAGAGTTTTTGCCCCTTCTAGGGTCCTGAGCGTCGTTATCACCATCCTTGATGAGGCATACAGCCAGACACTGTCCTCCCGCAACTCAGGCTCTCCGTAGCTGAAACCATGCCCCTCAGTCTTCCATCCAGCGGTCCGCCCCGGGGCCGAACCTAGCCATGTTTGTTCCCCCTTCAGTAGGCCTACTCACGTGGTTTCCACTTGGCATTCTCATGATTGAGTTCACAGCCATGAGTTTCCCCCTAGGTTGGCTTCGTCCCTTTCCCAACCCACGGCTCGTCCAGCTTACGTAGAGCAAAGTGATGTGTTGGTTCCAGCACCCCGCAGTGAGCCTTCACCTCAATCACCAGCACCACTTCACCTGAACCACTGTATCACCCATGTGGAGGAACCATGGATGCCTCTCTAGCATGTGGGGGCGAGGCTTCCACTTCCAAGCCTTGGCTTGTGCTAGTAACAATCATAATGCCTCAAGACGTTTTCTGGCAATACCTGCTTTTGGTTCGTGAGAGGTATTTTTATTTCCCTCAGACCCTCCAGACAAGTCCGGCGAGCACCCCTATCCGCCACTTGGGACGCGCCTGATAGGGGAGCAGGTAAAGAAAAACCCCGCGGGATATGTAAATGATAGGCAGGTCTGTTCAGCTGATCTAAAGAAAATAAGTAATAATAAATTGTCCCACAGAATCCATGTATACGTCACAGTGATCATAAGTGCTTACAGCTTGGTCATATACAAATCATACAAGCTATTTTAGTTCGTATTCAGTTTATATCCAACTCAGGTCGATTATGTATTGTGATAAGTTGATTTAATTTTGTTTGAGTATCCATCCGATACCAGGTCATGAAAGGCCAGTTGAGGCCATATGTATTTTTATGCTACTATAGATAACGGTAATATAACAGGGGGCAGTAAACTCGGAATCTGAGGTGTATTCTCAGGAAACTCCTATCATTTATTGGAGCAGTTTCTATTCATACATTTCAGTGTAACTTTTATTTTATATTTTTAATTTGGTAAAGTTCAATTTAATTATGGATAACTTTAACACTGCTCGGAGTTACCTTATGTAATAATTACTGTAGTTGATATTTTAAAATGAAATATAACTAATTGTAAGGTTACGTCATTCACTAAAACTATATTGCACACCTTTGGTGCCATCAATCAATTTCAAATTAGTTAATCATTTTAATTGATGGTGATCTGGTAAGTGTATTTAGTTGAGAGAATTATGAAGAATTGTTGCTTGTTGTGTAACCTAACTATTGGTTGTTGTTCTACCATTTGAGTAAATTTAAAGATTTTGTGGTCCACTTGAACTTTCTGGAATTTAAATAATTTCACGATTATAATAAATTAATTAGTTAAAAATTTGGTCTGACTCACTCTCATTCAGTAGCGATAGTATCCATAGTATTAAGTTTCCTTATGTACGAACGTAGAAGAAGAATCCCGAACTGATCGCGTCGCAAGCAGATGAGAGTCTCCGGGCGGTAAGTATATATTATTACAGAGCGCCGTGGCAGAACCCTAGACCAGATTACAGCCGCTTCATCGCTTGCAAGGGTACAATATGTATATTTAAAAATACTGTATATTGCCACATGAATGCCAGAATTAGATAACTTATTTGTTATTGTCCTTCTCTACAGTCTGTTTTATGTCGCACCGACAGATAGACTAGATCTCATGGCGGCTATGGGATCGGAAAAGGCTAGGAGTGGGAGGGAAGCAAGTGGCCGTGGCCTTAATTAAGGTACAGCCCCAGCATTCGCCTAGTATGAAATGGGAAACCACGAGAAACCACCTTCAGGGGTGCCAACCATGGGGTTCGAACACAGTAAGTTATCTCCCAATGCAAGCTCACAACCGCGCGCCCCTAACCGCACGGCCAACTCGCTTGGTAACTTTATTTTACTTTCCTTACTTAATTTTTACTGCATACAGAGCATAGCGCCACCGAGAAGAACGTATATCTATCTCTGTCCACCTCTGTCCTCGATAATCCAACTTTCCAATATTCTTCCTCAAAGGTTACGTCTCCAGGGACCCCTTGGCCGTCATCACCTGCGAGCCTCTAGATAATTCCAGTCCAGAGCCGTCTTTTCGAGTGATCCGTCTAGTATCCACAACGTATGTCCAGTCTAACTCCATTTCCTGTGTTTAATTTGTACTTCTATAGTGTACCAAAACCAAACCTCATGGCACAAGTGCCCCATGGTCTAACAAGCGACCAGTGCTTAGCCCGAAGGCCTGCAGATTATGAGGTGTCATGTTGTCAGCACGACAAATCCTCTCGACCGTTATTCTTGGCTTTCTAGACCGGGGCCGCCATCTCACCGTCGGATGGCTCCTCAATTGTAATCACGTAGGCTGAGTGGACCTCGAACCAGCCCTCAGATCCAGGTAAAAAGCTCCGACCTGGCCGGGAGTCGAACCCGGGGCCTCCGGTTAGAGACAGGCACGCTACCCCTACATTGCGGGCCAGCCATATATGCTTCTACCATTATTCAAATACATAAAAAATATGAATACCAAATTTATGCATTAACTGCTTTATCTCGAGCCGAAGCTTAATATTTGAGCATACATCGGCTAACAATGTATTTTCCTTTCACTATGGTATTTTAGAGAGAAACTCTATTGTGATGAATTTGTCGAGGTATCGCCGCCATAAGACCTCTCTGTGTCGGTGCGACGTAAAGCAACTAGTATTTGTCGAGGTAAAATATTTAATTGATTAAAAGTACAAGACTACAGGTTAATAACGGCGCAAGGAAAGCCATCGCAAATGTGCCAGGCTGGTCCATTATAACCGATGTAATCACCTGACTGTTGAATGCAGGCATGCAAACGTGCGTGCATTGTGTCGTACAAGTGCCGGATGTCAGCTTGTGGGTTGGACTTCCATACCTGTTGCGTTTGGTCGGTCAATACAAGGATGGTTAATTCCGGTTGTCGGTGACGCTGGAATTGTCGTCAAATGATGTCCCGTATGTGCTCGATTGGGGACAGATCGGGGATCGAGCAGGCCAACGCAACATGTCGACGCTCTGTAGAGAAAGTTGGGTTAAAACAGCGTCATGGGGGCGTGCATTACCCTGTTGGAAATCACCCCCGGAAATGCCGTTGATGAATGGCAGCACAACAGGTCGAATCACCAGACGGACGTACACATCTGCAGTCAGGGTGCGTGGAATAACCACGCGAGTGCTCCTGCTGTCATAGGAAATTGCTCCCCAGACCAGAACTCCTGATGAGGGTCCAGTGTGTCGACGCCGCAGACAGGTGGAATGCAGGCACTCACCTGGCCTCCTTCTAACCAACGTACGGCCATCACTGGCATCAATGTAGAACCGGCTTTCATCGGAAAACACAACGGACCTCCACTCCATCCTCCAGTGAGCTCTCGCTTGATACCACAGAAGTCGCAGACGACGGTGGTTTGGGGTAAGTGAAATGCACGCCGCAGGGCGTCTGGCTCTTAGCTGTCCTTCAAGTAACCGATTTCGAGCAGTTCGTTATGTCACTATGGTGCCAACTGCCGCTTGAAATGCTGCTGCAGACGCAGTCCGCTGCGCCACAGGCATGCGCCAATTACAGCGGTCCTCCCTCCCGGTGGTGCCTCGGGAACGTCCGGAGCCCGGTCTTCTTGCGAGTGTACACGCGAGCACAGAAATGGTGTCCCGATGTAAACAAAGCATGGTATACCCCCACCTCCACGCTTAACGTATTGCTGCAGGTAGACAGCCCGCTACAAGACTGTTGTGATCGAAATGGGAACAGTGGCGGATGTATAGCAATACACACACTGTGCCTTCAGCACTACCAATTCACTCCCTCCCCTCCTTTTCAGTACTGGAGTGGCCTTCGACACTACCCCTTCACTCCCTCTCCTCCTTTTCTGTACTGGAGTGGGGCAGTGTTGATTGTTTACGTCGGGACACCATTTCTGTGCTTGCATGTACCTTCTCGTGACCACTGCTGCCAGCGCGAATGCACAGTGAAGACGTTCCTCCCAAGTCGTTGTAAAATAGCGCGGAAGGAAAATCCGCCTTCACTTAGCTCTGTTATACGATATCGTTCAACCGCAGTGAGCCGTTGATACTTGCCTCTTCGTCGCCGTAAAGGCATTCTTGACACACTCACAGTCACTCTATCCAATTTCACAGGTAACTAACTAACTAACTTTCTCGCACAGTACAGCCCGCATTTAAAGCAAACCTGGTGTGCAACGTCATGAGGCCGCTACTAGCGGCACACTAAAGTGATTTTCGGGAAATTTGAATCAACGTCACCTTTCAGATGTATAAACACACCTACCAACGTTCGTTAATCTAGCACAACCCCTTCTCTGTGTTTGGATATTTTTTCTGCCAGTGTAGTACAGTCGACTTCATCTTGAGCTAGAATAGCAGACTAATTCTCCCGCTTCTTCCTTTCATCCATGAGGTACAATAGTGGAATTAAAGGTCATTATCTTCCTCTTTGTTCGTTCCATAGAAATGAAATTCGAAGTACCCATGCCCTATTGTTGATGGCTTTATGGGGAAGTAATTGTATTTCGTACCTGTAATATGACGACCTTGGCAGTATCATGATAGTAAGGCATTCCTCGACTGGCCGCATTGGATTCAATTCCAAACTTTTTCGCAATGTTCGTATAAATTGAAGGCATATGGCGCTGTTGATGGCGATTCGTCCGTCGGATGGAAACGTTAAGCCTTAATCTGACCCCTTGGTGTTATTCGACTGAAGTAGGCTATGAGCCGATACCGGGTTTCACACTCTCCCAACCTCATTACCATCATCATCGTCATCATCTCACAACAGATGCGCTGCACTACCTCGAGGAATACAAATACACAAGAACAAGAGTTAAAATTACTTCTCAAACGTAAATTTACTAATAAATTAAACGAGCATTAACTCCAGTCCTCTCTGATCACTAGTACGCCAATACCTTAAGTTCTTTTAACTTACAGACTAAATCTAAAATTCCGAAGTTTTATACTTTGACACGTTACCTTCATCCACTCCTTCATGCTGCGTAGAGCCCACACTCATAATTGTCTTCGTCATATATCCAGACAGTAAATTATTCCTGATACCTTAAGTAACAGTAAACACCCGTGGCATTATAAGTCATAGGCATCAGGGAAGAGATGAACGTCTCCTTAATCCTTACGATACCGGGCGTCAACATGAAGCAGGTGTGATTGTATGTGGTCCTTTATAAAATCTCCCGGCGAAAGAGAATAACATTATTATTACTGCATTTTGTAAACAATCTTCTTTACGTCGCACCGACACAGATAGGTCTTACGCCGACGATGGGATAGTAAATAACTAGGAGGTGGAAGGAAGAGGCCCTGGCCTTAATTAATGTACAGTCCCAGCATTTTCCTGGTGTGAAAATGGGGAAACAACGGGAAAACACCTTAATGGCTACCAACGGAAATCCATTTTCAGGGTTTGCCGACAGTGCAGTTTGAACCCTATATCTCCCAAATGCAAATTCACAGCTGCGCGTCCCTAACCGCATGGCTGACTCGCTCTGTATTATTATTATTATTATTATTATTATTATTATTATTATCATAGTAATAGTAGTGGGTCAAGAATTTAGACTGCGACCAAATGAGGAACTATACAAAAGGACCGAAAAAATCACAACATCCTTCAAGAAGAGAAGACTCTGCTTCTACGGACACATTAAAAGAATGCCACCAGAGAGAACAGCCAAGCGAATTCTGGAATACATGGAGAACAGGAAGACACAAACTAGCTGGCTTAAAGGGGTCAAGGAGGATATGGAGGAAAATAATATATCACAGCAGGTAGTATACAACAGACAGAAATACAGAAAAATCATCAACAAACTTAAGGGATTCCAAGATCAAAGTAGCAAAAAATGGACCGGCAACAACTGGTCACGAGAACGTAAAGAAGCCCACTCCGAAAGGATGAAGAAGTACTGGGCCGATCGAAAGAGGAAGAACCGTAAATGAATGATGCTTAACGTGGTCCATAGTAGACCCATTCGAAAACAAGAAGAAGAAGTAATAGTAGTACACCGAGCGAGTTGTCAGGGTCGCTTCCTTCCCACTCTTAGCCCTTTTCTATCCCGTTGTCGCGATAAGCGTTGTATGTCTGTGTCGGTGCGACGTAGGAAGAAAAAGGCAAACTCTTATTGTTACTTTCCATTTCCATTGTACGTATAGTTGGGGACAAAACATGACGACCTCAGTTCTTGGAAGCGAGCTGGAAGCCAGCTGTAAATCCCACCCTGCACCCTGCTGAGTTAATGAGCTCCATGTGATCCTTGCTTGGTATGGAGAGGTTGCCAAACCACTCTCTTCAGTCTTGAATCTTTCTTCATGCTGAGTGCAGTGCAGTGACCTAGTGAGCATTATTAATAGTAAGATAGGAAATAACTGATATTTGTAATATCTATAACTTATCAGTTTAGCGCAAGAGCAGTAATATGTCGGTATTCTTCCGGCCGTGGGTAAATCCGGAATCACAGTATAACGAAGCGGAATTAAATCAGCCGCCTGGACCTTCTTCTTCTTCCTCTTCGCCAAGAACTCCAAATAAAAGTGACAAAAATGTGATTGGCAGAGGTGTTAAATTACGAAAACGAACCGTGATGTTGGTGAGGAACATTAAAAATTTCTTACGAGGTGTTTTAAGAAATGGCGGTGTTATAACTGGTAAAAATTTAAATAATTTAGCATCGGAAGCGACAGGAATCTGTGTTAGTACGGTGAAAAAATAGTATGAATACATTATTATTTTCACTTTTGAAAATGGTTTACATTACAAACTGTGCAGCCTATTGGAGGGATACACTTGGATAATTTGAACATTCATTCTGTTAACAATTATATGATAACAGCAGCAACAACAACAGCAGCAGCAGCAGGAAATTATTATTATTATTATTATTATTATTATTATTATTATTATTATTATTATTATTCATGTGGCTATTTCAGCCTTATAATGTTCCGGCATTTACGTGAAATGGAAAACTACAGAAATCATTTCAAGAACAGCCGGCGGGATTTGAACCCACGGTACCTCCCGACTTCGGGTTACTAGCCCGTCACACTATCACTGAGATAGTCCAGTTTTATGGGTCGTTTTAAGTTTGCGTTTTAGTATTCAGGGGTCTCCCTTCGTTACCTCATAACCTACTTTAAATCGCCGTTATACAATTTTAACATTATTTTTTCATGTCTAAATTCCTGAGCTACAATAATAATAATAATAATAATAATAATAATAATAATAATAATAATAATAATAATAATAATAATAATAATAATAATAATAATAATAATAATGATTTAGTTTAGATCGAAAAGAATAAATTCCATAAAAATGTTTTATTCCTGCTCTGGCTCGTTTGGTGCTAATGAGTAGACGATTTGGCAACTCTGACTACGGCAGACGTAGTAAATCGTATTGGCCCCTAATAGACACCGGGCTGCCGCTGGTGGGTAGTGGTGTGAGGCGAGGTCGTCATGTTTTGTCCCAACTGTATGTCCGCTGGGCCTTGGCAATCTCATTGGGCAGACAGCGGTTATTTTTGAAAGAAATGCAGTACTTTATTCCCTCTAGAATTTGAGCGGGTATTTTTGTAGTTTCTTTTTTTTTAAAGTCTCCAGTACATACAAAGTTTCAGAGAAATGTTTTCATGGCTTTTTCTGCTCTGTTATACCAGTGTCGTTTTAGGTTGTGATTCAACATGTTAATTTCTTTCTGGCTAAAACTAGGAAGCAGATTTACCGTATATACCAAAATGGATAGTTTCTCTCGTGTAGTGTACAATTTGTTTTACGTCGCACCGACACAGGTAGGTCTTATGGCGACGATGGGATAGGAAAGGCCTAGGAGTGGGAAGGAAGCGTCCGTGGTCTTAATTAAGGTACAGTCCCAGCATTTGCCTGATGTGAAAATGGGAAACCACGGAAAACCATCTTCAGGGCTGCCGACAGTGGGGTTTGAACCCACTGTCTCCTGATGCAAGCTCACAGCTGCGCGCCCTTAACAGCACGACCAACTCGCCCGGTCTTTCGTATAGTTAAGAGAAAGTCTAAAATAGAAAGACTGACGGTAACCAGAAGGCTTACAGCCAAAAAATAACGTATGAAGGCATAGTCTTAAAAATATTTCCTGGCACTAAACACGTATTTTCTGTTTGGACTACTGATTCCTCAAAGAATTGTATTCGTATGTAAAATGTTGAAGAACGTAGAATATTTAAATATTTTTGTACTTAAAATTTCTAGAAGATCTTTTTCCGATCTGTATCAGTTATATTACTAAATACTAGAGCATACCACGCTTAGATGCTACTCATCTTGTGATCAAAACGGCTGATCCGCGCCAATATCGCGTTAAAAAAAGGCGATTTCGTTCGCATTAGCAAACAGAAGTCTATCCTTGCAAAAGGATACAGATCCAACTGGAGCAAGGAAATTCTTCAAATCAGGAGTGTTATGCTTACAAATCGAGTTACGTATTTACTTCTCAATTTCTCAGGACAGCCTATTGTTGGAGGATTCTACAGCGAAGAACTGAAGAAGACAAAATATCCTGATGACTATTTAATAGAACGTGTTATTCTTCGTTGTGGGAATAAGCTGTATGTCAAATGGCTTGGTTTTAATAACAACTTCAATTCATGGATTAATAAAGGGCATGTGCTTTAAAACTTGAATGTTTTTATTCTGAAACCTCTACCTCTCCTTTCTTCTACTGCATAAGTCAAGTTTAAACCTCCAAGTCAACATTATTACTACTAGTTAATTTTGGACATGGTGTAGGGTAGGATTAATATTAAAAAATCAAACGAAACGAGCATTATATTTCAAAAATCGTATTTATTTTATTATATATATTTTTTCTTTCTTCAAGTAAATCTGTTCCGCCCTTTTTTTACATAGATTATTTCTACTGTCTTCGCTGCTTAATGCCACCGCCCAGTAACAGTTTTCCTTTCATTGCACCGGCAACGGCTTTCTTCTCAGCAACTGCAGAATTAGGTGACGACACAAGCTGCATAGCTTTACGAAGCAGATTTTCGTCAGCTACACGTCTTAGTTCAGGTTTGTTTTGACGATAAGCAATGTCATGCTCTTTGCAGGCAGCAACTAACATTAATATCAGGATCACCACGTGCCAACCGGACGACAAGTCGAGTTCCAGGGTCGCAGTACTGGTAACTAGGAAGATAAAGCTCAAAAGGAAGAAAACCAATCACCTTATTGATGAGTCCATGCCCAGCATGCTTCTTCACCTTTCTCCCAGCACGTTTCGTCACCTTATTCTACGACAGTTTGCTTACTCTTTTCGCAGCCGAGATAAGTGTACGTAAGCCAAGACAACTCGTTAATTTTAGGTCCGTGATACAGTTTAATGAGTTGACGTGTACAGCACTGTCTCATTGAAGGTTTCCTAGCTAAACTCACTTGTTCATGGTGTAAACTACACGTTTCAGGCTCTGACAAAACAGGATCTTGAGTCCACTCACTAGGCACAGTTTCCCAGATCTTCTTTACAGCATTCGCAGCTACATTGACCAAAATGCCTTTGGTAATGTATTCAACTCTTCTTCAGTAAAAGTGTTTAGTTTCTTTTTGCAAGAATAAAACTTTACGATGGCCTTTTTGACTGCGTTACAGTTAGTATCAGATAGAAATGACATGGTGTCTTTTTTTCTACAAATGTTTCTTTCACACTGTCGTCATTTCGACACTGCAATTTATATATGTTGTTCACCTCCCGGCATACTCTGCGACACAACCAATCAAAGACCGTTCACACATGTCGCGAAGACTGTTTAATTAGTTCCCTACTATGTTCCTTGGGAAGAGTTTTAAATGATGGACATCCTAATGCATGCATGTCGATTAATATCACATGTTGATGGTAGATACTCACGCAACCACCCCTTTTTCACAATCTTTAAAAAACCAATATCTGCTCTTGTCAAATGAATGTTCATGATCATTGCTAGAAAGCGATAAGGCATTCCTTTTTCTTCCCACTGCAGACCTAATTTTTTTCTATCCATTTAGTCTGTTTTCTGTCTTCATCTGTTTGCAAACAGTAAGGGAAAGGTGGGCTACATACTAAACTGACGAGTTTTTTCGCCCACAACACTGTGCAATCCAACGCGATCACCTCTTTGAACACAAATTTGTTGCCGTTCACTTTAAAGCCTTATACATCAACTATGAATGTACTTGTCATGACGGAATAAAGCGCTCTACTCTCCATCCCAGTATCTTAGAGATTAAAGTATATATTCTCTCTTACAGCATCTATAAAGGCTTGTGTTTACTAGAGAGTAACCTTGATAACGAACAAGTCTAAACATGTCGACGTGATCGCTGCATGATAAAACAGTATGACCTTAGTACGGCACATTCTCAGTCGCGCTATTATAGAACTACACATAAAGTATGTAGAATGTGTTTGATTCGCAGCTCTGTTACGAAATTTGAAAAGTGGTACAAGGCCTGAAACGGAGTGAACTCTGGCACAGGTGCTCAACTAAGTAGAGATGCGTTTTAGGAGGTGGAGGAGTGTTGACGGTTATTTGCCCGTCGGATGGAGACGTAAAAATTCAGACCTCTCGATGCTATTCGATAGGAGAAGGCTATGTGCCACTACCGGGTTTTACCCTCTCCCTTCCTACTACCATATATCATGTCATTCATTTCATCTTATTACCTTCCAAGATGAGTTGTACGTCAGGAAGGGCATCCGGTTATAAAAACCATATTAACATATTCATCTCATCAGAAACCCAACACCGTAGAGGTAACGATAAGCATGCATTTTTATATCGCCCGCGCTCATTACGTCACAGTTCTGTTACTACTCCAAGGGGGAGACGACAAAGAGCCTATGTGTGAGGTTAGGTTACCGTTCGTGATGAGGTTTACGTCAGGAAAGGTTATAAATATCCATATTAACATATTCATCTCATCACAAACCCAACACCGTAGAGGTAAAGATAATCATGCATTTTTAAATCGTCCGCGATTATTACGTCACACCTCTGTCACTACTCCAGGGGGGAGACTACAATGAGCCTCGGTGTGAGGTTAAGTTACCGTTCGTGGGCAAGGTTAGGTTAACACACGTCTTAACTACACCTACAAGTCACCTCACTAGTTCGGCTCCTCCAAGGGGAACCCGTCTGAGGTTAGGTTAGCGTTCCTCGTAGCGCCGTTAGGTTAACACATCATCACCTCAACTACCGATTGGCTCCTCCAAAGTGGCCCGTGATGTTAGCATTGCCCTCGTACGTAACGGTATGACGTCATAACCTCACTTATGGGTCAAAACACTCCAGGTTGGCCAGTGAGGTTAACATTGCCCTCGTAGGTATGTGTATGACGTCATAACTTCACCTAGGAGGTTCGAACAGCACCCCAGATCATTGTATTGACCAATTAGGCCCATTTAATGGAGTCTGTGAGGTTCGGCTTGCTCTCGTACGCAAAATCAGCGAACCATCATAGCCATACTACTCAACAAGGGGTCAATGACCTCGCGGCAAAACCGTCTTAGCCTTACTACTCAACTAGGGGTCAATGACCTCGTGGGAAAATATTGACTCAGCGCTGACTCAGCACCCACGGTTTTAAAACATACAATCTCCTACTACTTAGAACTAACAGATCTGTTGAATCTATTTTCTAAGAAGGCTCGAAATTTGGATTGTAGATCGTAAACTGGACTTATCATTTGCTGTAAAACTGTTGACCTTGATCGTATTGTCCTTGCTCTGTATTTTAATGTACGATTTTCTGGTGTACTGGAATCTGCCTATCAACATAATTCACTTGTCAGTGTCCTTATAATCACAAGCCATGCAGCGCGCACCACACGCGCACCTTCATTATGTTCTTTCATTATTTTGTAACTATGATCTCCCCCCTCATCAGCCGATCCTGGCTGCGCTACTGTGTACTGTATTATATTGCATTCATTTAACCGAGCGCGCAAACTGACGTGCCCTCTGGCGTCACATGTCTGAGTATATGAGCAGATCTCATCGGCACCACTTCTGAACATTAGACACTGTACATTAGACTGGCCCAGTTTGGCTTCTATTTCATGTGTGTTGTTAACGACTGAAAGTGTGCAAGTGGCCGCGTGACGCAACGCTTCAATTTCAACCGCTAGATTGCAGCATGTACACTGACTGACAGAGCAAATGCAACACCAAGAAGGAGTGGTCAGAACTTTATGCCAATTGCAGGGTAGACTGACGTCACTGAGGTATGCTCATGATGTGAAATGCGCCGCTGTGCTGCGCACGTAGCGAACGATAAATGGGACACGGCGTTGGCGAATGGCCCACTTCGTACCGTGATTTCTCAGCCGACAGTCATTGTAGAACGTGTTGTCGTGTGCCACAGGACACGTGTATAGCTAAGAATGCCAGGCCGCCGTCAACGGAGGCATTTCCAGCAGACAGACGACTTTACGAGGGGTATGGTGATCGGGCTGAGAAGGGCAGGTTGGTCGCTTCGTCAAATCGCAGCCGATACCCATAGGGATGTGTCCACGGTGCAGCGCCTGTGGCGAAGATGGTTTGCGCAGGGACATGTGGCACGTGCGAGGGGTCCAGGCGCAGCCCGAGTGACGTCAGCACGCGAGGTTCGGCGCATCCGCCGCCAAGCGGTGGCAGCCCCGCACGCCACGTCAACCGCCATTCTTCAGCATGTGCAAGACACCCTGGCTGTTCCAATATCGACCAGAACAATTTCCCGTCGATTGGTTGAAGGAGGCCTGCACTCCCGGCGTCCGCTCAGAAGACTACCATTGACTCCACAGCATAGACGTGTACGCCTGGCATGGTGCCGGGCTAGAGCGACTTGGATGAGGGAATGGCGGAACGGCGTGTTCTCCGATGAGTCACGCTTCTGTTCTGTCAGTGATAGTCACCGCAGACGAGTGTGGCGTCGGCGTGGAGAAAGGTCAAATCCGGCAGTAACTGTGGAGCGCCCTACCGCTAGACAACGCGGCATCATGGTTTGGGGCGCTATTGCGTATGATTCCACGTCACCTCTAGTGCGTATTCAAGGCACGTTAAATGCCCACCGCTACGTGCAGCATGTGCTGCGGCCGGTGGCACTCCCGTACCTGCTCTGTTTCAGCAGGATAATGCCCGCCCACACACTGCTCGCATCTCCCAACAGGCTCTACGAGGTGTACAGATGCTTCCGTGGCCAGCGTACTCTCCGGATCTCTCACCAATCGAACACGTGTGGGATCTCATTGGACGCCGTTTGCAAACTCTGCCCCAGCCTCGTACGGACGACCAACTGTGGCAAATGGTTGACAGAGTAGTGTTGGCTACTGAATGAATGATTCGAAGCAGTGTATCGATTCATTTAAGTGTCCGAGTGAATCGATTCACAGGAACGGCGAGCTCACGGCACACGATTCAGCTTACTCCCAGCGGACAGTGCTGAGTGGCGCACTCACTGGTCGTTGACGGGGTGCCGAGCTTCCGCTGCAGCGAGACACTGAATCATGGCACATCGAAAGAATCGTGAACGAGCGCGGCTCAGTGAGACACATGATACACACGGCTCCTTATCGGCTCACTGGACACGCGGAGAGCCGAGCTTCCGCTGCAGCGAGACACTGAATCATGGCACATCGAAAGAATCGTGAACGAGCGCGGCTCATTGAGACACATGATACACACGGCTCCTTATCGGCTCATTGGACACGCGGAGAGCCGAGCTTCCGCTGCAGCGAGACATACAGTGAGCCATCCTACACTGAAAGAATCGTATACTATAATGGACTCTCGAGCTCAGCTCATTTGAAAATAATACCCATTTTCATTCACTGTCCTCTTCTTACAGGGAGGTTTAAATAATAGATGGATTTATTTGCAGTGTTAAAAAGGTAGTCACAACATAATTCTGAAGTAGCTAGTAAGTAGGTAGGCTATTAGGTTATACTATTTATTAGTTTAATGAATCTTAGTATTATAACTTAGTTGACATTTGACAATTAAACTCGACTCTAGCCTGTCCTATGACTATGAGTCATGCTCATGACCACTCAAAAGTACCTGTTTTATATTTTGGAAGAACGGCTCAGTATTCTCTCAGTTCATATGTCACATCGTTGCACAAGACTTCAATCATATGTGGACAGACGCAATAACAGTATGTTGAATCAGAAAACCAGCGGGCTACTGTACATCTCGGGTAGCCTATACAAAATATGACGATTAAAAAAAATCCTCAGCTGATAGAAAAATACTTTTTTTTAAATGACTGAGCGAGTTGTCGTGCGGTTAATATCGCGTGGCTATGCGCTTGCATTCGGGGGATGGTGGGTTCGAATCCCACCGTCGACAGCCGCTAAGATGGTTTTTCCGTAGTTTCCCCATTTTCACACCAGGAAATGCTGGGACTGTACCTTAATTCAGGCCATGGCTGCTACCTTCCTAATCCTAACCTTTCCCACCCTGCGTCGCCGGAAACCTTCGATGTATTAGAGTAACTAGCATTTTTTCTAAGAAAGGAGTTCATTGTATGAAGACCAGATGGCAGCTGCGAGCACTGAATGCTGTTGCTGCTGTCTTACCAGCACATACTACACAGATGCAGTAGGAGCGGTGACCAGTGAGCCGTGAATCGGATCACTGTATCGATTCAGTAACGTGAACGGAATCAAATGAATCGATTCAGTAAAATGAATCGAATGTCCCATCACTATGACAGAGAATGGAGAACCATCCCTCAGGACACCATCCGCACCCTTATTGACTCTGTACCTCGACGTGTTTCTGCGTGCATCGCCGCTCGCGGTGGTCCTACATCCTACTGAGTCGATGCCGTGCGCATTGTGTAACCTGCATATCGGTTTGAAATAAACATCAATTACTCGTCCGTGCCGTCTCTGTTTTTTCCCCAACTTTCATCCCTTTCGAACCACTCCTTCTTGGTGTTGCATTTGCTCTGTCAGTCAGTGTAATAATAATAATAATAATAATAATAATAATAATAATAATAATAATAATAATAATAATAATGATAATAATAATAATAATAATAATAATAACAATAATAATAATAATAATAATAGTAATAATAGTTTTTACGCCCCACTAACTAGTTTTACGGTTTTCGGAGACGCCGAGGTGTGCGCATTTTGTCTCGCAGGAGTTCATTCATGAGCCAGTAAATCTACCGACTCAAGCCTGACGTATTTGAGCTCCTTCAAAAACCACCGGACTGAGCCAGGCTTAAGGAAAAATAATTAAAAACTGATAATCCATTACATCTTGCATAACAAAAACAGTCAATACACGTAGCAAAGCTCGGTCAGTATGCCAGAAAACAGAGAGACGTTTATTAAAAAATGCATATACATTTATCATCTTTAACATATCGGCTCCATGGTTAAATTGTTAGCGTGCTGGCCTGTGTTCACAGGGGTCCCGGGTTCGATCCCCGGTGGGTCGGGAATTTTAACCATCATTGGTTAATTTCTCTGGCACGGGGGCTGGGTGTCTTCATCATCATTTCATCCTCATCACGACGCGCAGGTTGCATTCCGGCCTCAAATCAAAAGACCTGCACCTGGCAAGCCGAACATGTCCTCGGACACTCCCCGCACTAAGAGCCATACGCCGTTTCATTTCATCTTTAACATTGTCAACATAGGGGCTATATTCTCCCCGGGGAAGTGGCAATAGCACAATCATATTTCAACCGCCATTTAAAATACACTTTTGTTACAGGAACAGACACGCGTTTTTGAATTCAAGAAATCACTCCATCCAAAGAAGTGAAACACACGAAACGTGTACTTTTGATTATTCTTTACGTCCTGGTGTCCATAAGACGATGAAATGCGGTTATCGGTGGAATTTAGGACAGAAATTCACTATCGTCTGCCCCTGTAGTCTAATGGTTAGTGTGATTAGCTTCCACACCCGGAGGCCCGGGTTTGATTCCCGGCTCAGCCACGACATTTGAGAAGTGGTACGAGGACTGGAAAGGTACTTATTCAGTCTCGGGAGGTCAACCGAGTAGAGGTGGTTCGATTACCACTTAAGCCATCATCGACGTGGTTCTTCGTGGTTTTCACTTCTTCTCTAGGTAATGCCGGGGTGGTACCTATCAATCAATCAATCAATCAATCAATCAATCAATCAATCAATCAATCAATCAATCAATCAATCAATCAATCAATCAATCAATCAATCAATCAATCAATCAATCAATCAATCAATCAATCAATCAATCAATCAATCAATCAATCAATCAATCAATCAATCAATCAATCAATCAATCAATCAATCAATCAATCAATCAATCAATCAATCAATCAATCAATCAATCAATCAATCAATCAATCAATCAATCAATCAATCAATCAATCAATCAATCAATACTGATCTGCATTTAGGGCAGTCGCCCAGGTGGCAGATTCCCTATCTGTTGCTTTCGTAGCCTTTTCCTAAATGATTTCTAAGAAATTGGAAATTTATGGAACATCTCCCTTTTTAAGTTATTCCAATCCCTAACTCCCCTTCCTATAAATGAATATTTGCCCCAGTTTGTCCTCTTGAATTCCAACGTTATCTTCATATTGTGATCTTTCCTACTTTTATAAACGCCACTCAACCTTATTCGTCTACTAATGTCATTCCACGCCATCTCTCCACTGACAGCTCGGAACATACCACTTAGTCGAGCAGCTCTTCTTCTTTCTCTCAATTCTTCCCAACCCAAACTTTGCAACATTTTTGTAACGCTACTCTTTTGTCGGAAATCACCCAGAACAAATCGAGCTGCTTTTCTTTGGATTTTTTCCAGTTCTTGAATCAGGTAATCCTGGTGAGGGTCCCATACACTGGAACCATACTCTAGTTGGGGTCTTACCAGAGACTTATATGCCCTCTCCTTTACATCCTTACTACAACCCCTAAACACCCTCATAACAATGTGCAGAGATCTGTACCCTTTATAGAATACTCCCATCCCATAGTTCCGGATCGCCTGAAGCTGGGGAAATAGTAATAATTTATTGCAAATCATACTATTCTGATACATGCATGTTTTTCTTATTACATTGAAATTTATCTACTGCCACCTTAAACATTACACTTACAGCTAATTACTATTTCCGCCTAATCTCTAAATTGTAGTTTTAAAAATGAAAACTTTACTTTTGTCCTAGGCAATAAGAGTGTTTTATTGTCTAGGACAACATGCATCTTACCTTTATTATTAACTGGCGCGAGTATTTGTTATCAGTCCGAACAGATTTCTCTTCAGCTTGCAATAGACACCGTGAACTCTCGACATACAGCTACGGAATTCTGGCAACTGAGCAAGACACAGTTCATCCATTGCAAGCTAAGCAGAATCACATGCAATTTAAATATTAACAGTGACAACACACTACAGCCATGATTCTAAACGTTGACTTTCTTCTTGGTTTCTTTTCATACTTTCAGTTAGTGCTAATCTCTTTTCATTTCCTTCTGCCACATACTTCTTAAAATACAAGAAAACTTTGCTATTCGTCCCGGTGTGAAGCATTTTTTGTTTAACAATTTAGCTATTGCATATAATTCCTTCTCTCTTTCTATTTTAAATTTCTATTCACCACCAAAACATGTAATTCTAAGTGCATCAGTTCCCCTACATATTCTTAATAGATGAGCCTCTTCCATTATTTCTCCGCACAGTAAACAATGATTTTCATTATGTTTCTCTCTCAGCTACTTATTTTTATATATCCCCGTTAGCCATCACATCACACCTCTTGGTTCTATATTTGGCAGCCTTTCTTTTCTTATTGATATACATACTAGCAATTACCCGCGGCTTCGCTAGCGTGGATTTCGTAATTTGATCAAAGTAATCGTTCCTCGGCATTGTACTAAGACATTATCTGAAAATTCCTAAAGTATAAAAACTCACCAAAAATCTGAGTATCATTTACCCCAGAAATCTTTTGTAAACCATGTTTGTGGTATTACCTTTCGGGGTTAAGACGACCATGCGACATAGAACTGTACATGTGAGAAACAGTCTTTTCTCAACTCGAAGAAATAAATACATGATTTTATAAAAAGAACCAAACCCCATGGCACTACAGCCCTTGAAGGGCCTTGGCCTACGAAGCGACCGTTGCTCAGCCCGAAGGCCTGCAGATTACGAGGTGTCGTGTGGCCAGCAGGACGAAAGCTCTCGGCCGTTATTCTTGGCTTTCTAGACCGGGGCCGCTATCTCACCGTCAGATAGTTCCTCAATTCTAAACACGTAGGCTGAGTGGACCTCGAACCAGCCCTCAGGTCCAGGTAAAAATCCCTCACCTGGCCGGGAATCGAACCCGGGGCCTCCGGGTAAGAGACAGGCACGCTAACCCTACACCACGGGGCCGGCTTTTATTTTTAAAAGATATTCCAAATACCTATTGCAACATCTGTAACATCTTCACTTTCGAGATATACATAAGTATCCCTATAAAAAGAATTCAACCCCTTGATCAGTCCTTCCCCCACCCTACCCCCATCTAAGTGTATTTTCCGGAAACAAAAATACATGTTTCTTTATTTTGAAAGGAGATTCCAAACACCCATTTTTACGTCTTTAAGATCTCAGCTTTTAAGATATAAGTATTCTCATAAAAATAACTCAGATATTTTTCACTTCTTTTCACCCCCTGTTAAGTACCTTCTTCGAAAACAAAAACGTACAGGTTCCTGTATTTTTAAGGGACATTCCAAATACCAAGTTTCTTGTCTCTAACATGTTAAGTTTTTGACATATAATGTAGATATACCGGTACTCATTTCAAAAATTCATCCGCTTTTCCAAATCATTTCAGCCCATTAACAGGATTTTCCGAAAACAAAAAAATACGTGTTTCATTATTTTTAAAGGAGATTAAAAATACCACATTCATGTCTGTACGTCTGTACCACCTTCAGTTTTGAGATAAATGTATACTCATAGGAATAATTGAACTTCTTCTTCATTTCTTTCCACCCTTCTCCCGCCTTAAGTGGAATTTCTGAAAACATAAAATACGTGTTTCTTTATTTTGAAAGGAAATTAAAAAAACAACTTTCACGTCTGTAACAGCTTCACTTTTTAAGATAAAGTATCCTCATGAACATATTTCAACTCCTTATTTACTTATTTTCAACTCCACACCCCTTACGTCGATTTTTCTAAAAACACAAATGCGTGCTTCTTCATTTTTAAAGGAGATTCCAAATACTAATTTTCACGTCTGTAACATCTTCAGTTTTTGATATATAAGTCTCCTCATAAAAGGTGTTCGACCCATCTTCCACCTTTTTTCACCCCCTTTAATGCGATTTTACGAAAACTAAAAAATACGTGTTTCTTTATTTTTAAAGGAGATCGCAAATACCAATTTTTACGTCTGTAAACTTTTAATTTCTTGTGATATAGATATCCTCATTTTAAAAGTTCACCTCCCTTTTCACCTCCTTAGCGATGGAATATCAAAAAAATCCTCTTTTAGCGAGCACCTACATGTTAATATGAATGTATCCCCAAAATTTCATTTCTTTATGTACAGTAGTTTTGGTTCGGCTGGACATAAAGGAATGTAAATTTGGGGATACATTTATATTAGGGAGTAGGTGCTCACTAAGGGAGGATTTTTGGATATTCCGGCGCTAGGGGTTGAAGAGGGGATGTTTTTTTTTGCTATTTGCTTGACGTCGCACCGACACATAGGTCTTATGGCGACGATGGGACAGGAAAGGCCTAGGAATGGGAAGGAAGCGGCCGTGGCCTCAATTAAGGTATAGCCCCAGCATTTGCCTGGTGTAAAAATGGGAAACCACGGAAAACCATCTTCAGGGCTGCCGACAGTGGGGTTCGAACCCACTATCTCCCGGATGCGAGCTCACAGCTGCACGCTCCTAACCGCACGGCTAAGGGTGAATTTTTAAAATGAGGACATCTATATCTTAATGTTTACAGGCGTAAAAATTGGTATTTGGAATCTCCTTTAAAAATATAGAAACAGGTATTTTTTTGTTTCTCGTAAAATCCCACTAAGGGGTGTGAAAAATGGGGGAAGAGTAGGTTGAACACTTTTTATGAGGAGACTTATATCTCAAAACTGAAGTTGTTACAGACATGAAAATTTGTACCGGCATTTGGAATCTCCTTTGAAAATAAAGGAACACGTATTTTTGTGTTTTTGCATAATCCAATGAATATGTTGTGAATAGGATTGACAAACAGGGTGAATTTAAAAAAAGGCTATATATGAACATTTTCTCAGACAGGCAACATATTACATATTTGAAAACCGGTCTTTGGAATTTATGTAAAAGTAAAGAAACATAAATATATTTTTTTAGGAGAGTCCACTGGGGAACTGAAAAAGGGGTGAATTTTTATAATTAGCATCTCTACAGTATATCTCAAGAACTTTACATGTTGCAGACGTGAAAACTGGTATTTGAAGTCTCCTTTAACAATAAAGAAACGCGGATTTTGGGGGATAATCAACTTGGTAGGGGGTGATGAAAACGGAGATGAATTCCTTTTACGAGGATACATATATCTCAAAACCTGAAGATGTTAGAGTCGTGATAATTCGTATTTGGAAGCTCTTTAAAGAAACGGGCACTGTTTATTTTTGGAAAATTGGGGAGTGTAGAAAGTAAGTGAAAAAAAAGATTTTTTTCTGGAGAAAATGATATCTCAAAACTGAAGGTTACAGACGTGGAAATTGGTATTTGGAATCTCCTTGAAAAATAAAGAATAAAGAAACACCAACTTAACGGGCGGGGGTGGAGTGAAAAGGAGTTGAATTTTTTTCATGAGGATACTCATATCTCAAAAAACTGAAGATGTAGACATAAAAATTTGTATTCGGAATTTTCTTTCAAAGTAAAGAAACACGTAATCTTTTGTCTTTGAAAAATCCACTTAATTGGGTGCGGGTGAATTGATTGAAAAATTAGTTGAATTCTTATATCTCAAAAACTAAAGATGTTGCACACGTGAAATTTTGCATTTGGAATCTGCTTTAAAAACAAAGCAACATGCATTTTTTGAGGGGGATCAACTTAACGGGCTGGGGTGAAAAAGGGGGTGAATGAATTGAAAAGTTAGTTGAATTCTTTGTATGAGGATAAAGACGTGAAAATTTGTATTTGGAATATCTTTTAAAAATAAAGAAACACGCACTTCTGGGGAGGGGGAATCAACTTAACGGGTAGGAAGGGGCGGTTGAAAAAGGAGTTGAAATACGTTTATGGGGATATTTAATCTCAAAAAATGGAGATGTTACAGACGTGAAAATTAGTATTTGGAATCTCCTTTAAAAATAAAGAAACACGTATTTGTTTTTTATATCGGAAAATCGACACGTAAGGGGTGTGGGGTTGAAAATAAGTAAATGAGTTGAAATATGTTTATGAGGATACTTTATCTTAAGAACTGAAGTTGTTACAGACGTGAAAGTTGGTATTCTGAATTTCCTTTCACAATAAAGAAACGCGCATTTTTCGTTTTTGGAAAGGCCACTTAAGGTGGGAGAGGGTTGGAAAGAAGTGAAGAAGGAGAAGAAGAAGTTGAATTATTTTCATGAGTATACATTTATTTCAAAAACTGAAGGTGGTACAGACGTACAGACATGAAAACTGGTATTTGGAATCTCCTTTAAAAATAATTAAACACGTATTGTTTTGTTTTCGGAAAATCCAGTTAAGGGGCTGAAAGGAATTGGGAAAGCGGGTGAATTTTTAAAATGAGTACCAGTATATCTACATTATATGTAAAAAACTTAACATGTTAGAGATAAGAAACTTGGTATTTTGGAATGTCCTTTAAAATTATAGGAACCTGTGCCTTTTTTGTTTTCGGAGAAGGCACTTAATGTAGGGCGGGGTGAAAAGAAGTGAAAAATATTTGAATTATTTTTATGAGGATACTTATATCTTAAAAACTGAAGAAATTACAGACGTGAAAATTGGTATCTGGAATCTCCTTTAAAAATAAAGGAACATGTGTTTTTGTTTTCGTAAAATACACTTAAATGGGGGGGGGGGGAGGACTGATCAAGGGGTTGAATTCTTTTATGGGAATACTTATGTATATCTCAAAAACTGACGATGTTACAGATGTAGGAATAGGCATTTGTATCTCCTTTAAAATTAAAGAAACATGTACTTATTTTTTCGACTTGAGAGAAGACTGTGTCTCACACTTACAGTTCTATGTCACATGGTCGTCTTAGCCGCAAAAGGTAATACCATAAGCATGGTTTAAAATAATTTCTGGGGTAAATGAAGCTCAATTTTTGGGTGAAGTTTTATACTTTCGGAATTTTAAACTAGCAATTACCCACGGTTTCGCTCGCGTGAATTTCGTAATTTGATCAAAGTAATCGTTCCTCGGCATTGAACTAAGACATTATCTGAATATTCCTAAAGTATAAAAGCTCACCCAAAAATTGAGTTTTATTTACGCCAGAAATTGTTTGTAAATCATGTTTGTGGTAATACCTTTTGGGGTTAAGACGACCATGCGACATAGAACTGTACATGTGAGAAACTGTCTCCTCTCAAGTCGAAAAAATAAACACATGATTTTATTTTTAAAGGAGATCCCAAATACCAGTTCAGTTTTCATGCCTGTACGTCTGTAATGTCTTCAGTTTTTGAAATAAATGTGTACTCATAAGAATAATTCAACTTCTTCTTCTTCTTCACTTCTTTCCACCACTCTCCCGCGTTAAGTGGACTTTCCGAAAACATAAATTAAGTGTTTCTTTATTTTGAATGGAAATTCAAAATACCAACTTTCACGTCTGTAACAACTTCAGCTTTAAGATAAAGTATCCTCATAAACATATTTCAACTCCTTATTTACTTATTTTCAACCCCACACTCCTTACGTCGAATTTCCGAAAAAAAGAAATGCGTGTTTCTTCAATTTTAAATGAGAATCCAAATACTAATTTTCACCTCTATAACATATTCAGTTTTTGAGATATAAGTATACTCATAAAAGTAATTCAACTCCATTTTCACCTCCGTTTCTACCCGTTAAGTTGATTCCCCCTCCCCAAAAGTGCGCGATTCTTCATTTTTAAAAGAGATTCCAAATACCAATTTTGACGTCTTTAATATTTTTAGTTTTTAAGGTATAAGTATCATCACACAAAGAATTCAACTAATTTTTCAAATAATCCACCCCCTTAAGTGGATTTTCCGAAGACAAAAGAACACGTGTTTCTTTAGTTTGAAAGAAGATTCCAAACACAAATTTTCATGCCTCTAACATGTTCAGTTTTTGAGATATAATTATCCTCATAAAAAGAATTCAACTCCTTTTTCACCGCAGCCTGTTTAGTTGATTCCCCCCTCCCCCTCCAAAAATGCCTGTTTCTTTAGTTTTTTGAAGGTGATTCCAAATACATATTTTCACGTGTGTAACCTTAAGTTTTTGAGATATTTCTCCATAAAAAATGTAACGGGTGGTACACCTCAACCACGCACATTTAAAAGAAACGCCTTAAGGAACACTATATCGAACCAAATTGAAATGCTAATGCATAAGGTTGGGACAATGATCAGAAAATGTCACTACTGAATAACTGAGTAATATGTTATTTTAAAGTTTCCTAAACCGACTGGATATATTTGTTTTGTTTTGGTGTACATCAGGAAGTTCTCACTTTTCTCCAGATATGTCTCTACTAAAAATCCTGAGGTCATGCACTCTGGTGCAAGGTGGAATAATAAGTGATTTAAAGAAGTTTTGTGTTTATAGGTTTTCTCCACAGAACTAATACTTCAAGGTTCGCAACACTTCCTTCTCATCCCACCAGCTTTGGAGTCTGGCCAATAACAAATTTTCTGTAATTATTTTTCAGCCAATCATAGGATTCTTGTAGCTTTTTCTTTCACCAATAAAATGAGAGGGTGTGTCCGGATTTAGTCCAGAGCCTTCTTGAACCCTCCTCTCGGGTACAAAATCTGCGGCTTTTTCAAGCTACCTTGTCTTATTGATCGTCGAGTTTCTGAGTGTGTGTGTGTGTTAAGACAGGAGGCGGGGTGCCTCATTCTTCGGCAGGTAGAACATCAGCCCAGGTAATGGCCACCAGTTTTCTATCTCTGTAGCTATCTTCGCAAACTTACCCGAGGGGAACGTTCTAATTTCTAACGGTGTAACCGTCCGTTTCCTAAAAATGTAAACTTCTTCTTGATAATGTAACATTTCATAAAGACTTAAACTGTAAATTAGGGGATGGAGAGTGCGTTATCCTCTCGAGTTCCCCTTCAATTTATCTTGAGGTGACTACGATTTTGTATCTGTCTTTCTCCTGTAAATCACTCATTAACTTTTCCTTCTAGTCACCTCAGTGTTGTGGGATCACTCTCTGCATCATCGGGCCACAAGCCCAAGTAGGGTTTTAAAACTTGGTTTTCAAGGAGCGTAAGTGTATGCCTCCATACATTTTGAGTTTGGGCCAGTAATTTAACCTGTTCTTCTTTTTTACGAAGGCCCAGTAGTATGAGTACTAGATACCCCTGTGTAGAGGTATTGTAAATTGTAGGTTGTGCCTAGAGAGGCCAGAAATTGTAAGGTTTTGTGTAATGTTGCCTTGAGTAGGCTGTAAGGATTAGAGAACATAGCCTCCTTGGTTAAATTTAAAAAGCATGTAAGCTCTGTTCTGATATTGGTGTAAATTTGAGTGGGGCCTATGGAAGGCCGTATTTGTAACCTTTGGAGCAAAGTGCTCTTGAACTGTGTCTTGGGAGATATCTCTCCTTATCTAACCCAACGCAACATTTGGCACGTTGTAAACTTGTAAATTAGAGCTGGAAGCTCAAAACTTATAATTTCCAACGCTTGGGTTTCTATTCTTGTTTGCTATTTTGTACCTGACATTTTGTTCCTTCACCTAGTGAAAATATTTGTTAAGTTTGAGATCTGAAAAGAAATATAACATTTATTTTAAAGTTTTAAATTAATCTTTGTTATCGTTGATAGACCCATACAAGCCCACACCTTCTTTCACCTCTCTGTGTTCCACAGATAACCCCGCAACAAAAAAATTAAATTTTCCGCATCCTTTCATCCTCCCCCACTAAGGGAATTTTCCGAAGACAGAAATATTTGTTTCTTTATTTATAAAGGATTTTCCAAATGCCAATTATCACGACTGTAACATCTTCAGTTTGAGATGAATGTATTCTCATAAAAAGGAATTAAATCCCTCTTTCACCGCTCCCGCCCTAAGTCGATTTCCCCCCCAAAATGCGTGTTTCTTCATTTTTAAAGGATATTCCAAATACTAATTTTCACGTCGGTAACATCTTTAGTTTTTGAGATATAAGTATCCTCATACAAAGAATTCAACTAAATTTTCAATTAATTCACCCCCCTTAATTGGATTTTCCAAAGACAAAAGATTACGTTTTTCTTTACTTTGAAAGGAAATACCAAATAGTAATTTTCATGTCTGTAACATCTTCAGTTTTTGAGATATAAGTATCCTCATGAAAATAATTCAACTCCTTTTACACTCCACCCCCGCCCGAGTAGTTGCTTTCCCCCCAACCAAACAATGCCTGTTTCTTTATTTTTAAAGGTGATTCCAAATACCAATTTCCACGTCTGTAACCTTCACTTTTGAGATATAAGTTTATCCAGATAAAGAATTCAATTTCTTTACTTCCTATCAGACTCCTCACTCAAGTCATTTTCCCAAAAACAAACAGTACCCGTTTCTTTAAAAGAGCTTCCAAATACCAATTATCACGACTGTAATATCTTCAGTTTTTGAGGTATATGTATCCTCGTACAAGGAATTAATCTCCGCTTTCATTCCCCCCCCCTTCCAAGTTGGTTTCCCCACTAAATGCTTGTTTCTTTATTTTTAAAGGAGATTAAACATACCAGTTTTCAAGTCTGTAACATCTTTAAATTTGTTGATGTATATGTACATTCTCATACAAATAATTCAACTAATTTTTCAATTTGTATACCACCCTCCCCGTTAAGGGTTTTTCCCGAAAACCAAAGAATACGTGTTTCCTTGTTTTTAAAGGATATTCCAAATACCAATTTTCACGTCTGCAACATGTTTAGTTTTTGAAAGATACTGTAGATACGCTAATTTTAAGAATTCACACTTTCCCCTCCCCTTAACTCGATTTTCCAAAAAACATATTTATGTTTCTTTACTTTACAGGAAATTCCAAATACCAGTTTTGAAATCTGTAACATGTTATCTGTCTGAGATAATTTGCAGAAATAGTATTTTTTAAAATTCACCCCGTTTGTCACTCTTGTTCACCCCCAATTCATCGGATTATCCAAAAACGCAAAAGTACGTGTTTCCTTATTTTCAAAGGAGATTCCAAATTTCAAATTTCATGTCTGTAACATCTTCAGTTTTTGAGATAAAGTATCTTCATAAAAGGTGTTCGACCAATTTTCCACCTTTTTTCACCCCCCTTAATGGGATTTTCCGAAAACAAAAAGATACATGTTTCTTTATTTTTAAAGGAGATTTCAAATACCAATTTTTACGTCTCCTTTAAAAATAAAGAAATAAGAATTTTTTGTTTTTGGAAAATCCAAATAGGAGGGGTGAAGAGGGTGAAAGGTGGTTGAATGCATTTATTCAGGATACTTATATCTCAGAACCTGAATATATTACGGACCGGAATTTTGAATTTGGGATCTCCTAGTTGTTACAGCCTTTAAAATCGGTATTTGTATCTCTATTAAAAACCAAGAAAAACGCGTTTTGGGGGGAAATCATCTTGGGAGGCGGGGGTGAAAAGGAGTTGAATTCCTTTTATGAGGATACATATATCAATAATTGAAGACGTTAAGAGTCGTGATAATTGGTATATAGTCAGCCTCATCTATATATAAAACTAGCAAGATACCCGTGCTTCGCTACGGTATTATATTGAAATTTATAGTTGAATGCTTAACGTTTTATATAGTCTATAATCCTCCGAAATTTCCGATCTGACTGGTTTTCTGAGAATATCCGCCGAAATTCGCGGTCTGACTCGTTTTCTGAGAGATTACGGCAAAGTTCATCACATTTTTCAATATTTCCTTCCAGCAATCGATTTCGTACTTCCCGGGCTAGGTCCAGGTATTCTACCCGGTCAGCTGCGTCCCTATACCTTTGCCATCTTTTCCTATAAGCATTTTCAATATGGACCAAATCCTTAAGGAGATCCGGCGTGGTGTCGTCTTGGGTGCCTTGGCGGTACTGAACCCGCGGCCGGACTGTATTCGTAGTCATTACCCGGCCAAGACCCGCTTCCAGCACTGTCCGCACATTTTGACGACGATCCAGAACATTATTATTATTATTATTATTATTATTATTATTATTATTATTATTATTATTATTGTAACGGGGAACCCGTGGAATGCAGAGGTGAAAGAAGGTGCCGGAGTGAATGGGTCTAACTACAAGGCCGAGAAATGAATAAAATTGCATTAAATATTATATTTTCGAAAATAGCAAAACCTAACAATTTTCACATAGAATTTCAGAGTTTAACAAATAACAACAAGTCAACAAATCAGGTACAAGACCAAGAAAAACCAAGATATAGAGATAATTTAACAAACTGGGCTTCAAGCCCCAAGTTTACGATTTCTGAGCTCTCAGCTCACAAACACATGTTTACCAAAGGGCAGAAATCCCTTAATAACCTGGAGCACTTGCTCCCACCAAGCAATACCAAGCCTCCTAGAGGCACGTTCCCAACACAAAAGAGCTGATCCGCTCTCAGTTTCCCAAGCCTATTAAAGGCAATACCTGGCCTTACACTAGATTGCCGTCAAGGCACAACTTACATTAAATGAAACGGGGGCATCTCGTACCCAACCTACTGGGCCTCAGTGGAAAAAGAACAGATTAAGTAAATGGCCCAAAGTACAAAGATGAATGGAGGCGTAGCTGGCACTCCTAAATGAAACTTCTTAAAACCTAAGAGGCACTAGGCTGATGAAACAGGGGATATTCCCAAACTATGGAGGTGACTCGTATAAGAAAAATTTAAGACATTACAGAAAGGAAGAAAACCAGTTACAAAACGTAGTCACCTCACAGTAGTATGAAGGGGAGCTCGAGAGGGTAAAGCACTCTCTATCCTCGAATTACAGTTAAAGATATTTGAAGTTTTACAAAACGATGGGAGATTACATGTTTATTACATAGCAAAGGTTTCGGACCTTCCCCGCGGATTAAACTGCTGAGCTAGCGAGAAATAAAGATGTTAAGTGGCCATTACCTTGTTGAAGAGCTGCTGCCGGATGAAAGAGGCGCTTCCCGCCTCCTGCTACACTTCCATACACTAGGCTAGATGTTGTTCGAGTGGCCGAGAGGCAAGAAAATCAGCAGTTTTTATACCCTCGGGGAAGTTTCGAGACCTTTCATGAATAATTAAGACACACCCACAGGATTTTATTGGATAGCTTAAGGTTACACATCAAAATCGAAGAAGAAAGACACGATTGGTCAAAAATTAATTACAGAAATTCGGGATTGGCTAAGTTCAAAACTGGCGGAAAGAAAATATTAATATTGCCAACCCACAAATGAATGAACGAAATTTAGTAAAGAGAAAACTTATGAATACAAAATTTCTTCAAAAAAGTTCCTTCACTTCGCACCAGGGTGCATGATGATAGTTTTTTAGTAGAGACATATATGAGAGAATGTCCACACTTCTTGATCAATGGAAAACAAAAAAGTTGAAATTCGAACAATATTGACAACTTTGTAATCACAAAATTTACGATAGTGACATCTTCTGAGAAAACTTATGAATGGATCCAGTTTTTAAAGTTCAGGGCTTCTCCTGTAGAGGATTTATTGGCGCAAGATTTAAAATTGTGGCATAAAGGTGTACCGCCCGGTACAGACCTCCCCCCCCAAATGTCCTTCCAAGGGGAGACACAGAAGAATGTTGAAGAAGGTTAATTCCCCCCCCCAAAAATCCAAGATTTTTTGGGGTTGATAATTTGAAATTAGTTGAATTCCTGCTTCCTTGAAAATAGATTGGTGGAAGAGGATGCAAGAGACATAAGGAATTTCCCAAATCTTTTAACGTTGATTTGTAGAAGAATTTTGCAGAATGTCGAAACAAGTTCCCAAGTATTGTTTTTGAAGTAGATAGTTAGGAGTTAGTTGAACTCCGGCTGGAGAGTGTCTTAGTCTCTGTATACATTTGTAATACATGCTGTTCATTTTGACGGCAAGTCTTGCCGTCGCTGCCGGTATTAAGTCGAGGTCGCCCGGACCCCTCAAGTACCCTGAGATACACCTCTCCCGCTTCTATGAGAGGGGTAGTCGTCGTGAAGGACGCCGCAGATGCGAAGTTTATTTTCAGTCCCCAGATAAGCTGGCGGTTGGTGCGCCGCTCTTCAGCCTTTGCCGGGAGATAGACTCCGGCGCGCCGCACACAGCAGGACATCACGGGAGTGGAGTGGGACCTTACCCCAAGACGGTGGCGGTAAGGCGACGAACGGCTGCGGGGCACTGAAACAATAAGATCTCGGCGACAGAATTGTTGTTGGTGATTGGTTATTTTAGGGTACGGTCTTGTTGGTGAGGCTGAGGGGCCAGTGGCGTGAAAAATGTTTTTTGACACCGATATGGTTTAGCAGGAGACGGGAGCTTGGTAATGGCCGCAAGGAAAGGATAGCAGAATAACCATAGGGGAAGGTCGTACATACATATATAGAGCAGATGAGAGAACAAAGGGCAGAAAGACTAAGATTCATAGAAAAATATAACCTTCAGAGTTCTTACAAAATGTTAAAGACAAGTTAGAAAGGATATTACACAGGTTTCACCTGCGACAGGTGAACCCTAAAGATCCTCTCGGTGGCTGGATTGCTCACTAATAATGTAACAGGAGTTAGGAAATCTAAAATGATGCACGGCCCGTGAAATCTGGGGGCAAGCTTGCCCGCGGGAATAAAGTTTTTTACCATGACTTGATCTCCTACCTTTAAATGGGTGGGCCTCCGTCCACGATTATATCTTTCCCTATCCTTTTCATGAGAAACCTTAAGATTGGCCTTAGCCTTCTTCCAAAGATCTCTAATATTATCTGGATCTATTGTCTGTGGTAGAATATCTCTAAGAGACCAAAGGTTAGAGAGCGGCGTGTTGGGTACGAACTTAAACATCAACGAAGCTGGAGTGAACTTATGAGATTCATGAACCGTCGAATTCAAAGCGAAGGCCAACCAATGCAGGGATGTATCCCACCTAGAGTGATCATCATGATGGTAGGCAATAAGTGCCGATCTCAAATTACGATTGACCCGCTCAACCAGAGATGTTTGAGGATAATACGCCGATGTTGTTACATGTGAGATGGACAGATCAAAACAGAATTTACGGAAAAGGTTGGAGGTAAAAGCTTTGACATTATCAGAAACGATGTATTGACACGGACCAAAAGAAGCAGAGATGGAATTTAAACAAGAAATGGTGGACTGAGCGGTAGCCAGCTTAGTCGGAAATAACCATGAAAACCTAGTGAAGCCATCTACACACACAAGAATGAATTTGTTGGCATTCCCCGTTGATTGGGGAAGGGTCCTACGTAGTCGATATAGAGGCGTTCCATGGGGCGCGACGCTTGATGAGAAGACAATAGCCCTTGCTTAGTGGACATGGTAGGTTTACTAAGCCAACAAGATTTACAGGCTTTTACCAATTCAAAACTTTCACCGTCCATACCTTTCCAAATGAACATTTCTCTGATCTTTTCTCGCGTTTTAAAGATGCCTAAATACCCCCCCCAATGGGGCCTCATGGTAATACTTGAAGATCATGGGTACAAGAACAGCTGGAACCACAACTTTCATCTTCTGATCATGCCTCGATGGGCAACATAAAACCCCATTCCTCAACACATAAGGGACGACATATTCCCCAGAGGAAAGGGTTTCCATAATAGGAGCCAGCACTGGATCTTCACGTTGATATTTTTCAATATCTCTAAACAACATGGGGGCATCAGTTAGAAAGGCATTTATGCCAGGAGGTATGGACTCGAGAAGTGAAGAACTATCTTTCTGTTCGGAGGTCTCTACATTATTAGAAAACATACGGCTTAGTCCGTCCGCCACAACATTTTCAGACCCTCTTATATGCCTAACCTCAAACTGGAAGGCAGAAATCTTAATGGCCCAGCGGGCTATGCGACCAGTACGACGTGGCCTAGCCAAGACCCAACTTAAGGCTTGGTTATCTGTTTCCAAGTCGAACTTGACGTGTTCCAGATAGAGGCGGAACTTCTGTAACGTAAATAAGACAGCCCAACCCTCAAGTTCATAGATGGAATACTTGGCGATGGGCGATGGGCGATGGGCCCCTAGTTCAGTCTCATGCAGAAGGACTGCAGCCACCGCCGACGACGACGCGTCGGTTTGGACGATGAATTTCTTCGAGAAATCAGGCATAGTAAGGATATGGGCGTTACACAGAGCTAATTTAAGATCTTCGAAAGCGGCTTGTTGAGAAGGCCCCCACTCGTATTTGACGCCTTTCCTACGAAGTAAGTTCAAGGGCGCCGCGAAGTTAGGAATATATTTCCTGAAGAAATTCACCATGCCTATGAATCTGGCAATACCCTTGATGCCCTTAGGAGGTTTGAAATCATGGATGGAATGGGTTCTAGAATGATCCACTGCAACACCATCGGGCGACACAATATACCCTAGAAATGACATGGAAGGCTTAGCGAAAGCGACCTTAGATAGCCTCACAGTTAACCCTGCCTTACGAAGGCGATTAAGGACCTCTTTCAGATGATCTAGATGTTCTTCAAAGGTCTCTGAAAATACGACGACATCGTCAAGATAATGGTATAAGTACTCGAATTTGATGTCGGAGAAGACCCTATCTAGCAGTCTCGTAAACACAGCTGCTCCCGTGGGGAGCCCGAAAGGTACGCCATTGTACTCATACAAGTTCCAATCCGTGACAAAAGCTGTCAGATGTTTGATTCTTCGGCTAGAGGGATCTGATTATACGCCTGATTAAGGTCTAAGATGGTGAAGAATTTAGCTTTCCGAAACCATGAGAAACAAGAGTGAAGGTCGGGAAGGGGCACAGATTGTAACACCACCTTCCAATTTAAAGCCCTGTAGTCAATCACAGGCCTGAAGCCACCTTGAGATTTTGGAACTAGGAAGGTAGGCGATGAATACGCCGACTTAGAGGGTCGAATAATACCATCTTTTAACATTTGATCTATGATCTCCTTCAGAGCCTTCATTTTAGGTGGAGATAACCTATAAGGAAGTAATCGGTCAGGAATCGAATCCGTAACCTCGATCTTGTATTCGATAAAGTCAGTAACACCAAGAGTATCAGAGAAAACATCTGGAAACGACTGACACAACTTACGAATCCTCTCAGCCTGCTCCTCAGGTAGATGTCTAAGGTCTAACAACATCTCATCCTGGGTAGGCGAAACAGATGGACATGACACAGAATTACATTTAAGTAAGGGGATTTTACAATTACAAGCAAATTTGAAAGTGCACGACTGCTCTGAATGTCGAGCACTAGACCGGTGTGCGACATGAAATCCGCTCCTAATATAATGGGGCAAGGCAAGTACTTAGCCACAAACAGTTTAACTTTCCAAGTGAATTTCGAAATGCGAATTTTGGCATACAGGGAACCTAAAATTTCTACTGGAGAAAGGTTGGCCGAAATGCATTGAACCGAAGACGAACAATAATTCGGAAATTTACAGACAGGCTTTAATTTGGAGTACCATTCAGCCGAAATAATGGAGCACACACTCCCAGAATCTAATAGAGCAGTAATCGGTTCGTTATTCACCTCAGTTTTGAGAAATGGTACAGGTGCGGGGGTATCCGCCGCAATCCTAAGACATTCTTTAGGGCACTCAAAGGTGGGGTTGGAAGTCTTTCTACCATGTTCCAAGCCTGAGATTTCGGATAGTTTACTTGGGGATGAGCCTTGAAAAGATGAATTTTCCGACTCAGCCGAAGCCACTAGTCACTTTTGATTATTTGCGTTGGTGGAAGTTGCACCAGAATTTGAGCAGGAGGGGGTGCTATTAGTATTAGGACAATTCTTAACAATATGGGAAAAAGCGCCGCATGTAAAACAGCCTCGGGATGACCCTGCTCCATTCTTTGTCCCATTGGATTTGATCAAAGGACACTTGTTCCGGAGATGATCTGCCGACCCACACGCATAACATTTGCGGTTTGTGAATGTTCGGCGAGGTGGAGGCCGAAAATTATTTGAAGATGGAAGGGGCTCCTTCGCGACCCGTAGTGTGTCAGCATCTCTAACTCCTTCGGCTGAAACAGCCATAGCCTCTAATTCAGCGAAGGTTTGAGGACACGACGCAAAGCGCAAGTATGATCTATAGGATGGTGAAATCCCTTCCACAATGGCCTGAACAATTTGATATTCTGGGAAATGAAGAGCAAATACCCTAGTATAGAATTTAATGTCTTGGATGAAGTCGGCAAGGTTTTCATCCAGACGCTGTACACGGTAATAATACCTTTGAATTAGAGACGACCTAGCTCTAGCCGGAATAAAATTTTCCAGAATGTGTGCGTGAAAATCTTCAATAGCTGATTGTTCAGCAATTTCCCTAACAATTTTGTCCGAGAGGACACCTATGGCGTAAGGATAAATAATTTGAAGAATTTGAGAAGAAGAGAGAGAAAACACTAGAGCATGATCTTGAAATTCAACCAAAAACCTAAAAAATGAAATAACATCACTAGTAGAGTTAACTGAAAACTTAGAAATGCCCCTAAGCAACGTCGCTAGCGGATGAGGCAAACTACTGAACCCGGGTGACATCGTAGGTAAAGGCCTAGGGGGCGGAGAAGCTGTTTCAGAGACTGCATTATTCAAAAAGGAAGGTGGAATTGAGGTACGACGATCAGGCTCATTTCCTAATGGGGCAGACGTCTGTTGAGTAGCCGCAGATGTTCTACTTTCTTCCCCTTTGGAAGAATCCTCCTCGCTTACTAGGTTTACCGCAGGGGGCTGGTCGGTTTTGGGAGCCGCTGCCCCAGTTAGCAATTGATTAACCTTACTGGATATTTTAGAAAGGTGTTCAACATGAGCACTAGCCTCCTTTCCCTGAACGTCGTTTAACTTAAGAGACAATAGATCACTCACCCTATTATAGGAATGGTACAATCTAGCCTGTACTCTTTTAAGTTGATTTGGAGATGGATCCCCACTTCCAAAAACTAACTACGGATGCTAGCTCAGTAGTATTGTCAGTGATAGTGGAGAGAGCCTCATCAATATCTTCGTCTCCCAATGTTGGGATACTAATAGGCAATGCAAGAGATTCCTTAAGTTTGGTGGTATCGGCCGCAACCGTGCCTCCAGATTGAACATTTCTAATAGCTAATTCATAAATTAATTCCTCCTTGCGCAAGTAGCCGGGATGGAGGATTTCGCGAGGGCCGGACATGATGGCAAAATATAGACAATTTAGAACTATGGAAGGAAAATTCCAGCGGCAGAGAAAATTGTTAGAGTTCAGATCAAAAGCGATATTTAGCCTTCAAAAGGGGCTTAAATGAGACCCATTCAACCACGCTCTGCTACCACTTGTTACTAGGATACCCGTGGAATGCAGAGGTGAAAGAAGGTGCCGGGGTGAATGGGTCTAACTACAAGGCCGAGAAATGAATTAAAATTGCATTAAAGTTTATATTTTCGAAAATAGCAAAACCTCACAGTAGTATGAAGAGGAGCTCGAGAGGGTAAAGCACTCTCTATCCCCGAATTACAGTTAAAGATATTTGAAGTTTTACAAAACGATGGGAGATTACATGTTTATTACATAGCAAAGGTTTCGGACCTTCCCCGCGGATTAAACTGCTGAGCTAGCGAGAAATAAAGATGTTAAGTGGCCATTACCGTGTTGAAGAGCTGCTGCGCTTTCCGCCTCCTGCTACACTTCCATACACTAGGCTAGATGTTGTTCGAGTGGCCGAGAGGCAAGAAAATCAGCAGTTTTTATACCCTCGGGGAAGTTTCGAGACCTTTCATGAATAATTAAGACACACCCACAGGATTTTATTGGATAGCTTAAGGTTACACATCAAAATCGAAGAAGAAAGACACGATTGGTCAAAAATTAATTACAGAAATTCGGGATTGGCTAAGTTCAAAACTGGCGGAAAGAAAATATTAATATTGCCAACCCACAAATGAATGAACGAAATTTAGTAAAGAGAAAACTTACGAATACAAAATTTCTTCAAAAAAGTTCCTTCACTTCGCACCAGGGTGCATAATCATAGTTTTTTAGTAGAGACATCTATGAGAGAATGTCCACACTTCTTGATCAATGGAAAACAAAACAAGTTGAAATTCACACAGTATTGACAACTTTGTAATCACAAAATTTACGGTAGTGACATCTTCTGAGAAAACTTATGAATGGATCCAGTTTTTAAAGTTCAGGGCTTCTCCTGTAGAGGATTTATTGGCGCAAGATTTAAAATTGCGGCATAAAGGTGTAACGCCCGGTACAATAATAATAATAATAATAATAATAATAATAATAATAATAATAATAATAATAATAATAATAATAGCGGCGTGGATAGGAATTGTGCCGCCGGCCGAAGTCTGTCGAACTCCTCTGGGGCAATGATTAATGAATGACAAATCAAATTATATTGGAGAGTGTTGCTGGAATGAATGTTGACAGGGAAAACCGGAGGACCCGGAGAAAAATCCTGTCCCGCCTCCGCGTTGTCCAGCAAAAATCTCACATGGAGAGAGCGGGATTTGAACCACGGAACCCAGCGGTGAGAGGAAGCTCCTAATAAGTGCATTATGAACAGTAAAATCAATTGATCTCAAATCCTTTTTCATCCCGCCCGCGTTAAGTTGATTTACCCCTCCCCTCCAAAAAGAAGGCGTGTTTCTTTATGTTTAAAGGAGATTCCAAATACCAATATTAACGTCTCTTACCTTCAGTTTTGAGACATAAGTATCCCCATGAAAATAATTCACATTTTTCACTTCTTTTCACAATCCTCCCCCCCTTCCTTAGTGAACTTTTCGGCAAAAATACTTCTTTCTTTAATAGTAAAGGATCTTCTAAATACCAAGTATCACGACTCTAGCTTCTTCAGTTTTTGAAATATGTGTCCTCATAAAGGAATTAAACTCCTTTTGACTTTCTCTCCCAAAACGCATTTTTCTTTGTTTTTAAAGGAGATCCACATACCAATTTTCACGTCTGTAACAACTTTATTTTTTATTAGATATCAGTATCCGCATATAATTAATTCAATAAATTTTTCAATTCATTCACCACCCCCGCCCCTTCTTTGGATTTTCCGAGAATACATGTTTTTTACTCTGAAAGCAGATTCCAAATACCAAATTTCACGTCTGTAACATCTTCAATTTTGAGATATCAGTATCTTAATTAAAAGAATTCAACGCCAATTTCAGTCACTTCTAACCACCCCCCCCCCCCAGACATAGTGGTTTTATAGAGATAAAAAATACCATTTTTCACTTCTGGCACATGTTGAGTTTTTGAGTTATACTGTAGAAATTCTCATTTTAAAAGTCACTCCCCTTTCAGTTCCCCTTAAGTGGATTTTCCTAAAACAAATCACGTACGTTTCTTTACATTTACAGGAGATTCCAAATACCAAATTTTACTTCTGTAATATTTTACGTTTCTGAGATATAATGTAGATAATGTCATTCTAAAAATTCCCCGCAATTTGTCACTCCTCTTTAACCCCATTAATTAGATTTTCCAAAAAAAAAAAAAAAAAAAGAAATACGTGTTTCTTTATTTTTAAAGGTGATACCAGACACCAATTGCTAGTTCTGTAATAACTTCAATTTCTGAGATATAAGTATCCTCATTAAAGGCATTCAAACCCTTTTCCACCCGTTTTCAACCCTCCTATTGGGATTTTCAGGGAACGAAAAAATACGTGTTTCTTTATTTTTAAAGGAGATTCTAAATATCAATTTTTACATCTGTAAGCTTTTAAAGTTTGAGATATGGATACACTCATCTTAAAAATTCACCCCCCTTTCACCCCTTCACTATTTGGATTTTCCTAAGGCAAAAATTACGTGTTTCTTTATTTTTAAAGGAGATCCCAAACACTAATTTTCAGGTCTGTAATATTTTTTGTTTTCGGTAAATCCCAATAGGAGGGGTGGAAAAGGGTGAAAAACGGGTTGAATGCCTTTAATGAGGCTGCTTTTATTTCAGAAACTGAAGATATTACAGACCTGAAAATTGGTGTTTGGGACCTCCTTTAAAAATAAAGTAACACGTAATTTTTGTTTTTGGAAAATCCCAATCAAAATAATGGGGGGTGAAAAGAGGGTGAATTTTTAAAATGAGTATATCTATATCTCAAAAATTTAAAAGTGTACAGATGTAAAAATTGTAAATTGTAAATTGTAAAAATTGGTTCTTAGGATTTCCTTTTAAAATAAGAAGTACGTATTTTTTGTTTTCAGAAGATCCCAATAGGAGGAGTGAAAAGGGGTGAAAAACGGGTCGAATGCCTTTAATGAGGCTACTTTTATTTCAGAAACTTATATTTTATTTTATATACACTGACTGACAGAGCAAATGCAACACCAAGAAGGAGTGGTCAGAACTTTATGCCAATTGCAGGGTAGACTGACGTCACTGAGGTATGCTCATGATGTGAAATGCGCCGCTGTGCTGCGCACGTAGCGAACGATAAATGGGACACGGCGTTGGCGAATGGCCCACTTCGTACCGTGATTTCTCAGCCGACAGTCATTGTAGAACGTGTTGTCGTGTGCCACAGGACACGTGTATAGCTAAGAATGCCAGGCCGCCGTCAACGGAGGCATTTCCAGCAGACAGACGACTTTACGAGGGGTATGGTGATCGGGCTGAAAAGGGCAGGTTGGTCGCTTCGTCAAATCGCAGCCGATACCCATAGGGATGTGTCCACGGTGCAGCACCTGTGGCGAAGATGGTTGTCGCAGGGACATGTGGCACATGCGAGGGGTCCAGGCGCAGCCCGAGTGACGTCAGCACGCGAGGATCGGCGCATCCGCCGCCAAGCGGTGGCAGCCCCGCACGCCACGTCAACCGCCATTCTTCAGCATGTGCAAGACACCCTGGCTGTTCCAATATCGACCAGAACAATTTCCCGTCGATTGGTTGAAGGAGGCCTGCACTCCCGGCGTCCGCTCAGAAGACTACCATTGACTCCACAGCATAGACGTGCACGCCTGGCATGGTGCCGGGCTAGAGCGACTTGGATGAGGGAATGGCGGAACGTCGTGTTCTCCGATGAGTCACGCTTCTGTTCTGTCAGTGATAGTCAGCGCAGACGAGTGTGGCGTCGGCGTGGAGAAAGGTCAAATCCGGCAGTAACTGTGGAGCGCCCTACCGCTAGACAACGCGGTATCATGGTTTGGGGCGCTATTGCGTATGATTCCACGTCACCTCTAGTGCGTATTCAAGGCACGTTAAATGCCCACCGCTACGTGCAGCATGTGCTGCGGCCGGTGGCACTCCCGTACCTGCTCTGTTTCAGCAGGATAATGCCCGCCCACACACTGCTCGCATCTCCCAACAGGCTCTACGAGGTGTACAGATGCTTCCGTGGCCAGCGTAATCTCCGGATCTCTCACCAATCGAACACGTGTGGGATCGCATTGGACGCCGTTTGCAAACTCTGCCCCAGCCTCGTACGGACGACCAACTGTGGCAAATGGTTGACAGAGAATGGAGAACCATCCCTCAGGACACCATCCGCACTCTTATTGACTCTGTACCTCGACGTGTTTCTGCGTGCATCGCCGCTCGCGGTGGTCCTACATCCTACTGAGTCGATGCCGTGCGCATTGTGTAACCTGCATATCGGTTTGAAATAAACATCAATTATTCGTCCGTGCCGTCTCTGTTTTTTCCCCAACTTTCATCCCTTTCGAACCACTCCTTCTTGGTGTTGCATTTGCTCTGTCAGTCAGTGTATATGGATAACTTAGTCTGACTGACTGACTGACTGACTGATTCATCATCGCCGAGCCCAAACTACTGGACATAAAGAAATGAAATTTTGGTGATTTTTGGATATTCCATCGCCAAGGGGGTGAAAAGTGGGTTGAATATTTAAAATGCGGATTTGTATGTCTCAAACACTTGAAAGTTTACAAATGTAAAAATTGGTATTTGGAATCTCCTTTAAAAAATAAACACGTTTTTTTGTTTTCGGAAAATCCCATTAAGGGGGTTAAAATGGGGGAAAAAGGGTTGAACACATTTTATGAGGAGACATATCTGAAAAACTGGAGATTTTACAGACGTGAAAATTGAAATTTGGAACCTCCTTTGAAAAATAAAGAAGCACGTATTTATGTGTTTTTGGATAATCCGATGGATAGGGGTGAACTGGAGTGACGAACGGGGTGAATTTTTAAAAAGACTATATCTGCAAATTATCTCAGACACGTAACACATTACAGATTTTAAAACTGGTATTTGGAATTTCCTGTAAATGTACTGAAACATAAATATTTTTTCGGAAAATCCACTTAAGGGGAACTGAAAAAGGGGGCGAATTTTTAAAATTAGCGTATCTAGAGTATATCTCAGAAATCTAACATGTTGCAGACGTGAAAATTGGTATTTGAAATCTCCTCTAAAACTAAGGAAACACATATTTTTTTTGTTTTCGGAAAAAACCTTAACGAGGGGGGGGGGGGTGAAAGAAATGAAAAAAGTACTTAAATTATATGTATGAATAGATATACCAAAAAATCTAAATATGTTACAAACGTGAAAACTGGTATTTGGAATCTCCTTTAAAAATAAAGAAACACGCATTTTTTGGTGTGTGGGGAATCAAATTTGTAGGGAGGGGATGAGAAAGGAGGTTAGTTCTTTTTACGAGGATACATATATCTCAAAACTGAAGATGTTACAGAAGTGATAATTGGTATTTAGAAGCTCTTTTAAAGAAACAAGTACTGTTTGTTTTTGGAAAATTCACTTGAGTGGGGAGTGTGAAAGGGAGTAAAAAAATTTAATACTTTTTCTGGAAAAACTTATATCTCAAAATTGAAGGTTACAGACGTGGAAATAAGTATTTGGAATCTCTTTTAAAATTAAAGGAACACGCTCTTTTTGGAGGGGGTAATCAACTTGATACGGGGGGGGGGGGGAGATGAAAAAGGAGATGAGTTCCTTTTACGAGGATACATATATTATCTCAAAAACTGAAGATGTTACAGAAGTGATAATTGTATTTGGAAGCTCTTTTAAAGAAATTAGTACTGTTTGTTTTTGGAAAATTCACTTGAGTGGGGATTGTGAAAGGAAGTAAAAAAAGGAATACTTTTTCTGGAGAAACTATATCTCCAGGCTGGAGGTTACAGCCGTGGAAATAGATATTTGGAATCTCCTTTAAAAATAAAGAAACATGCATTTTTTGGGTGGGGGAAACCAACTTAACGGGCGGGGGTGGAGTGATAAAAAAGAGTTGAATTCTTTTTATGAAGACGTGACCAAACCTTTAGCCCGTCTCTTGGCCATGATCGTTAAGGCGCTGAAGTCTAAACGGTCTCACACCGAGGTTAGCTGGTTCGAGTCCCACTGGTCGAGAAAATTTTCACGTTCAGAATGTTGGCCGGCAGGGTAGGGGAGGTAATGGTATACGATTTCTAATCACTACATTGCGTGCCAAAAGCCTGGATTAAATTCCAAACCTCTCCGCAGTGCTCATATGGAGTGAGGACTTATGACGCTGTTGAGGGTGATTCGCCAGTCGGATGGGGACTTTAAGCCTTGAGCAGACCCCTTGGTGCTATTCGACAGGAGTAGGCTATTTGCCGGCACCGGATTTCACCCTCTCCCTACTATCATATATAACGCCATTAATTTCATCTCATTAACTACTCTGATGAGGTTGACGTCAGGAAGGGCATCCTGTCTTAAAAACCGCCACGGCAGATTCACCTCATCTCATACCCGACCCCGTTGAGAGACGGGGCAAGGGTTGGACAAACAACAACAACTTGTATCTCAAAAGCTGAAGATGTTAGACGCATGAACATTTATATTTGGAATCTTCTTTCAAAGTAAAGAAACACGTGTTCTTAAGGGGGTGAATGAATTGAAAAATTAGTTGAATTCTTTGTGTGAGGAAACTTATATCTCAAAAAATTAAAAATGTTGTCCGGCTCCGTGGCTAAATGGTTAGCGTGCTGGCCGTTGGTCACAGGGGACACGGGTTCGATTCCCGGCAGGGTCGGGAATTTTAACCATCATTGGTTAATTTCCCTGGCACGGGGGCTGGGTGTATTTGTTGTCTTCATCATAATTTTATCCTCATCACGAAGCGCAGGTCGCCCTCGAGAGTCAAATCAAAAGACCTGCACCTGGCGAGCCGAACCCGTCCTGGGATCTCCCGGCACTAAAAGCCATACGCCATTTCATTTCAACTAAAAATGTTAAAGACGTGAACATTGGTATTTGGAATCTCATTTAAAAATGAAGGAACACGCACTTTTGGGGAGGGGGAATCAACTTAACGGGTAGGAAGGGGGGTGAAAAAGGAGTTGAGAATTACATTCATGAGTATAATTATATCTCAAAAACTGAAGATGTTACAGATGTGAAAATTAGTATTTGGAATCTCCTTTAAAAATAAAGAAACACGCATTTGGTTTTTTTTTTCGGAAAATCGACGTAAGGGATGTGCGGTTGAAATTAAGCAAATAAAGAGTTGAAATACGTTTGTAAGGATACTTTATCTTAAAAACTGAAGTTGTTACAGGCGTGCAAGTTGGTATTTTGTATTTCCTTTCAAAATAAAGAAACACGTATTTCTTGTTTTCGGAAAGTCCACTTACGGCGGGAGAGGAGTGGAAAGAAGTTAGGAAGAAGAAGTTGAATAATTCTTATGAGTATACAATTATCCCGAAAACTGAAGGTGTTAAAGACGTACAGGCATGGAAACTGGTATTTGAATATTTTAAAAATAATGAAACACGATTTTTTTTGCTTTCGGAAAATCCAATTGAGGGGCTGAAAAGATTTGGAAAAGCGGGCGAATTCTTAAAATGAGTACCGGCATATCTACATTCTATGTCGTCCGGCTCAATGGCTAAATGGTTAGCGTGCTGGCCTTTGGTAACAGGGGTCCAGGGTTCGATTACCGCCATGGTCGGGAAATTTAACCGTCATTGGTTAATTTCCCTGGTTGTCTTCATCATCATTTTATCCTTATCACGACGGGAAAGTCGCCTACGGGAGCCAAATCAAAAGACCTGCACGTGGCGAGCCGAACCCCTCCTGGGATCTCTCGGCATTAAAAGCCATACGCCATTTCATTTTACATTATATGTCAAAAACTTAACATGCTAGAGACAAGAAACTTGGTATTTGGAAAGTACTTTAAAAGTACAGGAACCTGAACTTTTTTGCTTTTGGAGAGGGCATTTAACAGGGGGTGAAAGATAGTGAAAAATAGTTGATTTATTTTTTATGAGGATACTCATATCTTAAAAACTGAAAATGTTGCAGACGTGAAAATTGATATTTGGAATCTCCTTTAAAAATAAGGAAACATGTACTTTTGTTTTCGAAAAATACACTTGGATGGGAGTAGGGGAAGGACTGATTAAGGGGTTGAATTCTTTTTATGGGGATACTTATGTATATCTCAAAAACTAGATATGTTACAGATGTGGGAATAGGTATTTGGAATCTTCTTTAAAAATATAGAAACATGTATTTACTTTTTGACTTGAGAGAAGACTGTTTCTCGCATGTAAAGTTCTATGTCGCATGGTCGTCCTAGCCCCCAAAGGTAATACCAGAAACTGGTTTACAAAGAATTTCTGGGATAAATAAAACTCAATTTTTGGGTGTATTTTTATACTTTAGGAATTTTCAGATAGCCTCTTAGTACAATGCTGAGGAACGATTACTCTGATCAAATTACGAAATCCACGCGAGCGAAGTCGCGGGTAATTGCTAGTCTATATATATAAAACTAGCAAGATACCCGTGATTCGCTACGGTATTATCCTGAAATTTATAACTGAATGCTTAATGTTTTATATATAATCCGCCGAAATTCGCGATCTGACTCATTTTCTGAGAGAATCCGCCAAAATTCGCTATCTGACTCGTTTTCTGAGAGTTTAGGGCAAAGTTCCACCCATATTTTAATCTTTCTTTCCAGCAATCGATTTCGTACTTCCCGGACTAGGCCCAGGTATTCCACCCGTTCAGTTTGGTCCCTAAATCTTTGCCATCTTTTCCTATAAGCATTTTTAAAATCCTTGAGGACATCCGGCGTGGTGTCGTCTTGGGTGCATTGGCGGTACTCAACCCGCGGCCAGACTGCATTCATAGTCATTACCCGTCCAGGACACATTTCCAGTGCCGTTCGAATATTTTGACGACGGTCCAAGACATTATTATTATTATTATTATTATTATTATTATTATTATTATTATTATTATTATTATTATTATTATTATTATTATTATTCTGGACCCCACAGCAAGATGCAAGGCGGCTACTTGGCGGTAAATTACATCTGCTGCCACTGTCATTGCTGACAATGTGACCAGCACCATTGTCGCTCGTAGGCAAGTGTGCGGGATTTCTGGCGATACGAATGATATACTTCCGTGCATTATTGACCTTATTATAGAGGTGAAAAATTGCACGGTCAATCTTATTCCTATCGTTTATTCCAAATGTGTTTACATTTTTATTTATATGCCAGGAGAGTCTACTGTAATCTAAGACATTCTCCAAAGGAAAAGATGGCTCTTGAAAACGAACCCAGGAAAGATTAAAAATGATCGGTTTATGATCACAATAAGTAGACTGAAAATCCACAGCCTGTTTCCAGTCATTCGACCGGGACAGGAGTGGAATGAGTAAAGCCCCTATCTAGCGGCGAGCATATGAAATGTGCCGGCTGCCGAGACCTGTCGCACTCCTCTGGGGCAATGATTAATGAATGACAAATGAAATGAAATGATATTGGAGAGTGCTACCGTAATCAATAATGACAGGGAAAATCGGAGTACCCGGAGAGAAATCGGTCCCGCCTCCGCTTTGTCCAGCACAAATCTCACATGGACTGACCGGGATTTGAACCACAGAACCCAGCGGTGAGAGCCAGCGCGCTGCCACCTGAGCAATGGAGGCTCCTTATAAGTACATTATGAACAGAAAAATCAATTGGTCTCACCTCCTTTTTCACTCGACCGCCGTTAAGCTGATTTGCCGCACCCCAAAGGAGGTGTGTATCTTTTTGTTTAAAGGAGATTCCAAATACCATTGTTCACGTCTGTTTCTTTCAATTTTGAGATATAAGTATCTCCATAAATATAATTCAACCGGGCGAGTTGGCCGTGCGCGTAGAGGCGCGCGGCTGTGAGCTTGCATCCGGGAGATAGTAGGTTCGAATCCCACTATCGGCAGCCCTGAAAATGGTTTTCCGTGGTTTCCCATTTTCACACCAGGCAAATGCTGGGGCTGTACCTTAATTAAGGCCACGGCCGCTTCCTTCCAACTCCTAGGCCTTTCCGATCCTATCGTCGCCATAAGACCTACCTGTGTCGGCGCGACGTAAAGCCCCTAGCAAAAACAAAAAAAAATATAATTCACTTTTTGCACTAATTTTCACACTACCCCCCTTAAGTGAAATTTCGGGCAAAACATACTTGCTTCTTTAATAGTAAAGGATATTCTAAATGGCAATTATCCCGACTCTAACATCTTCACTTTTTGAGATATGTGTCCTCATGAAAGGAATTCAATTTCTTTTCACTCCCGCCCCCCAAGGTGATTCCTCCCACAAAAAACGCGTTTTTCTTTGTTTTCAAAGGAGATCCAAATACCAATTTTCACGTCTGTAACAACTTAAGTTTTTACTAGCAAGATACACGTGCTTCGCTACGGTATTATACTGAAATTTATAATTAATGCTTATTTTTTATATAGAATCCGCCAAAATTCGCGATCTGATTGGTTTTATTAGAGAATCCGCCAAAATTCGCGATCTCACTCGTTTTCTAATAGATTACGGCAAGTTTTCTCCCATTCTTTAATCTTTCTTTCCAGCAATCGATTTCGTACTTCCCGGGCTAGGTCCAGGTTTTCCACCCGTTCAGTTGTGTCCCTAAATCTTTGCCATTTTTCCTACAAGCACTTTTAATATGGATCAAATCGTTCAGGAGATCCGGCGTGGTATCGTCTTGGGTGCCTTGGCGGTACTGAACCCGCGGCCGGACTGCATTCTTAGTCTTTACCCGTCCAGGGCCCGGTTCCAGCGCGGTCCGCACATATGACGACGGTCCAGAACATTTATTATTGCTATTATTATTATTATTATTATTATTATTATTATTATTATTATTATTATTATTATTATTATAGATGTTCTGGACCCCACAGCAAGATGCAAGATCGCTCCTTGGCGGTAAATTACATATGCTGCCATTGTCATTGTTGACAATGTGACCAGCACCATCGTCGCGCTTAGGCAAGTGTGCGGGATTTCTGGCGATACGAATGACATACTTCCGTGCGTTATTGACCTTATTAAAGAGGTGAACAATTTGACGGTCAATCTCATTCCTATCGTTCATTTCAAATGTGTTTAAATTTTTATTTATATGGCAGGAGAGCCAACGGCCGTAGCCGTGTTGAAACACCGGATCCCGTGAGATCTCCGAAGTTAAGCAACATTGGGCGTGGTCAGGAGTTGGATGGGTTGCCCGCGCTGTTGGTGGAGGAGCGGAAAGGAACTGGCCACCCTACCGCACGTAAACTCCGGCTCAGGAGCACCTCTGCGGAGGTTCGGACCTGCCTTCGGGCAGAATAACCCTTACCTACCATGCCAGGAGAATCTACTATAATCTAAGAACGTTCTCCGAAGGAAAAGATGGCTGTTGAAAACGAACCCAGGAAAGATTAAAAATGATCGGTTTATGATCAGAATAAGTACATCGAAAATCTACAGCCTGTTTCAAGTCATTCGACAGGGTAAGGAATGGAATGAATAAAACTCCATCTAGCTGCGACAATAGGAATTGTGCCGGCTGCAGAAGCACTCCTCTGGGGTAATGATCGATGAATGACAAATGAAATGAAATATTGGACAGTGTTGCTGGAATGAATGATGACAGGGAAAACCGGAGTATCCGGAAAAAAACCTGTCCCGCCTCCGTTTTGTCCAGCACGAATGTCACATGGAGTGACCGGGATTTGAACCATGGAACCCAGCTGTGAGAGGCCGGCGCGCTGCCGCCTGAGCAACGGAGGCTCCTTATAAGTACATTATGAACAGTAAAATCAAGTGGTCTCACCTTTTACACCCCACCGCCGTTAAGTTTATTTACCCCCCCTCCTCCCAAAAATGAAAAGAAGGCGTGTTTCTTTATGTTTAAGGGAGATTCCAAACACCAATGTTCACGTCTATTTCCTTCAGTGAATTTAAGTGAATTTTCCGACAAAAAATATTTGTTTCTTTAATAGTAAAGGATCTTCTAAATACTGATTATCTTCAGTTTTTGAAATATGTGTCCTCATGAAACGAATTCAATTCCTTTTCACACCCGCCCCCAAAGATGATTCCCCGCCCCCCCCAAACGCGTCTTTTTTGCTAGTTGTTTTACGTCACACCGACACAGATAGGTCTTATGGCGACGATGGGACAGGAAAGGGCTAGGAGTGGGAAGGAAGCGGCCGTGGCCTTAATTAAGGTACAGCCCCAGCATTTGCCTGGTGTAAAAATGGGAAACCACGGAAAACCATTTTCAGGGCTGCCGACAGTGGGGTTCGAACCTACTATCTCCCGAATACTGGATACTGGCCGCACTTAGGCGACTGCAGCTATCGAGCTCGGTCGTTTTATTTTTAAAGAAGATCTAAATAACAATTTTCACGTCTGTAACAACTTTATTTTTTATTAGATGTAAGTATCCTCATACAATTAATTCAATTATTTTTTAAATTTTTAACACCCCCTCCCTTCATTGGATTTTCCGAGAATACCTGTCTCTTTACTTTAACAGGTGATTCCAAGTAGCAGTTTTTACGTCTGTAACATTTTACCTTTCTGAGATGTTCTGTAGATATCGTCTTTCTAAAAATGCATCCCAATTTGTCACTCCTGTTTAACCCTCATTAATTAGAATTTCCAAAAACAAAAAAAAAAAAAATGTTTCTGTATTTTTAAAGGAGATTCCATATACTAACTGTCTGGTCTGTAATATCTTCAGTTTCTGAGATATCCTCATTAAAGGAATTCAACCCATTTTTCACTCCTTTTCACCCCTCCTATTGGCATTTTCCGAAGACAAAATATACGTGTTATTTTATGGTGAAAGGAGATTCTAAATACAAATTTCTACGTCTGCAAACTTTTACAGTTTCGAGATATAGATACATTCATTTAAAAAATTCACCCCTCCTTTTCACCTCCCATTATTTGGATTTTCTCAAAACCAAAATATACGTGTTTCTTTATTTTTAAAGGAGGTTCCAAATTTAAATTTTCATGACTGTAACATCTTCAGTTTTTGAGATATAAGTTTCCTCATAAAAGGTGTTCAACCCATTTTCCCTCCCTTTTCACCCCCTTTCATGGGGTTTTCCGAAAACAAAAAAATACATGTTTCTTTATTTTGAAAGGAGATTGTAGGTACCAATTTTTACATCTGTAAACTTTTAAAGTTTTGAGATATAGATACACTCATTTTAAAAATTCACCCCCCTTTCAAACCTCCACTATTTGGATTTTCCAAACACGAAAAGTACATGTTTCTTTATTTATAAAGGAGATCCCAAATACCGATTTTCAGGTCTGTAAGATCTTCAGTTTCTGAGATATAAGGTTCCTTATTAAAGGCATTCAACAATTTTTCACCCCTTTTCACCCCTCCTATTGGGATTTTCCGAAAACAAAAAAATTCGTGTTTCTTTATTTTGAAAGTAGATTCTATGTACCAATTTTTACATCTGTAAACTTTGAAAGTTTTGGGATATTGATACACTCATTTTAAAAAATTCACCCCCTTTCAACCCTCCACTATTTGGATTTTCCAAAAACAAAAAGTACATGTGTCTTTATTTCTAAAGGAGGTCCCAAATACCTTTTTGCAAGTCTGTAATGTCTTCAGTTTCTGAGATATAAGTATCGTCATTAAAGACATTCAACTAATTTTTCACTCCTTTTCACCCCTCCTATTGGGATTTTCCGAAAGCAAAAATTACGTGTTTCTTTATTTTGAAAAGAGATTCTAAATACAAATTTCTACGTCTGAAAACGTTTACAGTTTCCAGATATAGATACACTCATTTAAAAAATTCACTCCCCTTTTCACCCCCTATTTGGATTTTCCAAAAACAATAAATACATGTTTCTTTATTTTTAAAGTAGATCCAAAATATCAATTTTCAGGTCTGTAATATCTTCAGTTTCTGAGATTTAACTATCCTCATTAAAGGCATTCAACCAGTTTTTCACCCCTTTTCAGCCCTCCTATTGGGATTTTCCGACAACAAAAAATACGTGTTCCTTTATTTTTAAAGGAGATTCCAAATACCAATTTTTACATCTGTAAATTTTTGAAGTTTTGAGATATGGATGCTCTCATTTTCAAAATTTACCCCCTTTTCACCCCCCATGATTTGGATTTTCCAAAAACAAAATAATACGTGTTTCTATCATTTTTAAAGGAGATCTCAAATATCAATTTTCAGGTCTGTAATATCTTCAGTTTCTGAATTGTAAGTAGCCTCATTGAAGGCATTCAACCCCTCTTTTCACCCTTTTCCACCCCTCCTATTCGGATTTCCCGAGAACAGAAAAATACGCGTTTCCTTATTTTTAAAGGAGATTCTAAATGCCAATTTTTACATCTGTAAACTTTAAAAAATTCACCCCCCCTTTGAAACCGCCTTGGCGACGGAATATCCAAAATTCCTCCCTTAGCGAGCACCTACATGTTAATATGGATGTATCCCCAAAATTTCATTTCTTTAAGTCCAGTAGTTTTGACTCGGCGGTGATGAAGAAGTTAGTCAGTCTGTCAGTCAGTCAGTCAGTCAGGACAAGTTTTTTGATGTATATAGATAACTTGTCCTGACTGACTGACTGACTGACTGACTGACTGACTGACTGTCTGACTGATTTATCATCGCCGATCCAAAACTACTGGACATAAAGAAATGAAATTTTGAGAATTCATATTTATTACAATGTAGGTGATCGCTAAGGGAGGATTTTCGGATATTCAGTCGCTAAGGGGGTGAAAAGGGAGGTGAAGTTTTGGAATGAGTGTAATTATATCTCAAAACTTTAAAAGTTTACAAATCTAAAAATTGGTATTTAGAATCTCCTCTAAAAATAAAGAAACACGTAGTTTTTGTGTTAGGAAAATCCCAATAGGAGGGGTGAAAAAGGGTGAAAAATGGTTGAATGCCTTTAATCGGGATACAGGTATTTATATCTCAGAAACTGAAGATATTACAGACCTGAAAATTGGTACTTTTTATCTCAAAGAGACGGATCACCCAGTTTCCTTTACAGCAATAGCAAGAGAATCTTTGCTCTACAAATTTACACTTAGGCATCTATTTTCTTCTAAAATTCACACTTTCTTGGCCTATGAAAGGCACAACCTACATTTAACAAAATTAAACAGTGTTCACAGTCTGATGTCTTTAGCATGAGAAGAAGGAAATAGATTTTAACAGAGGTAACCCGCACCCATTCTACCAGCCCTTTGGAAAAAAAGGTTAAATTACTGGCCCAAAAACCAAAATGGTAAGGAGGCGAATACTTGCACTCTTAGAAGTTTACATTAAATGCATAAAACCATATTTAGGCTTATGGCCCAACGTTACAGCGGCTAAGACTATACTATTGAGGTGACTAGATGGAGAAAATATACATGTTGCAGAATTTACAAGATAGTAAACGTTACAAAATCATAGTCACCTCACAATCAAGTTGAGAGGGAACACAAGAGGTTACATCACTCCCTATTCCCTGATTTCGGTTAAGTTCTTTCGGCTTTTCGAAATTTACATTTAGAGATTGAAATGTACATTTTAGAAAATGAAGTCACATTACTGAAGATTTGAAACTTTCCCCTCGAGCTAGCTTTGAAAGACTATCAGATTTTAAAGTGGATCTGCCATTACCTTGAGCTGGTGGACCTGCCGAAGATGGACGAGGCGCCGCCGTCTCCCTTACGAACACACACTAGACGTAGACTGGAACGATCCCAAGGACAACTTGGTCCGAAAAGTGCCAGCTTTTATAGCAGGGGGGAAAGTTTCAGAAAACTCTGGGCTGAGGCCCGACACACCCCGAATTTTCATTGGATAATCAAATAAATACCAGAAGGTTTTGATTCGTAGAAAAATAAATGTACAAACTTTTTCATTGGTCAACATCTTAAGTTGGCGGGAAGAGATAGAAGTGTTGTAATCTTTAACACACCGAAAACAAAGAATAAACAATTCAGTTTAGAGAACCTAAACATACAAAAATACTCTAGAATTTTAATAGTTCATCTTCACACCAGAGGGCACAACATAAGTTTATAGTAGCGTCATCTGTTGAGAAATGTTCAAACTTCTTGCACGAGTTGTTGCAAGGATTAAATTTCACATTGCATTCTCCAAGGTGCTTAATTGAAATGCGCGGGGCGGGTGTACCTCCGGTATAATAATAATAATAATAATAATAATAATAATAATAATAATAATAATAATAAAACCGGGCGAGAGTTGGCCGTGCGGTTAAAGGCGCGCAGCTGTGAGCTTGTATCCGGGAGATAGTGGGTTCGAATCCCACTGTCGATAGCCCTGAAGATGGTTTTCCGTTTACCTCCCGAGGCTGAGTTGACCCCGTTCCAGCCCTCGTACCACTTTTCAAATTTCGTGGCAGAGCCGAGAATCGAACGCGGGCATCCAGAGGTAACAGGCGGCCTTAATTTACGTACAGCCCCAGCATTTGCCTGGTGTGAAAATGTGAAACCACGGAAATCCATCTTCAGGGTTGCCGACAGTGGGATTCGAACCCACTATCTCCCGGATGCAGGCTCACAGGCGCGCGCCTCTAACCGCACGACCAACTCGCCCGGTCATTAGCAATAATAATAATAATAATAATAATAATAATAATAATAATAATAATAGTTGTGCTGAGCAGCTCAGATGTAGAACGCTGACGTTCTGAGTACAAGTAGGCGAATTCGATCCCGGCTCCGTGGGTTAATACGAAGGTGCAAGTCTGGCGGTAAATTTACAGTTAGTCTATCTAAGAGAATGTCTGTTAAACAAAATTTCCGGCACATCCGAATCTCCAAAAATTATGAAAATAGTTAGTGGAACGTAAAAACAGTAACGTTATTATTATTATTATTATTATTATTATTATTATTATTATTATTATTATTATTATTTCTTTCTTTCTTTCTTTCTTTCTTTCTTTCTTTCTTTCTTTCTTTCTTTCTTAATCTGTTTACCCTCCAGGGTTGGTTTTTCACTAGGGCGCAGCGAGGGATCTCACCTCTACCACCTCAATGGCAGTGTCCTGAAGCGGGAGATTTTTGGTCGGGGATAAAACTGAGGAGGAGGACCAGAACTTCACCCAGGCGGCCTCACCTGCTATGCTGAACAGGGGCCTGATAGGGGGATGGGAAAATTGGAAGGGATTGTGAAGGAAGAGGGAAGTAAGCGGCCGTGGCCTGAAGTTAGGTACCATCCCGGCATTTGCCTGGGGGAGAAGTGGGGAAACCGTGGAAAACCACTTCCAGGATGGCTGAGGTAGGAATCCAACCCTCCTCTACTCAGTTTACCTCCCGAGGCTCAGTGGACCCCGTTCCAGCCCTCGTACCACTTTTCAAATTTCGTGGCAGAGCCGGGAATCGAACGCGGGCATTCAGAGGTAACAGCTGAACATCGTAACCACTGCCCAACAGATGCCGACATTATTATTATTATTATTATTATTATTATTATTATTATTATTATTATTATTATTATTATTATTATAGTGACGTGTGCTGTGGGTGTTTATTTCTGTTCTATATTTGGCCTACTTAAAGGACATTCTAGTTCGTTTAATGTTTAATGATCGGAACTTGCGGGACACACTCTACCACGTGTGTCAAATTTTCTAGAGCGTGCTTCGGTTGTACTGATCTACAAGCTTCGAGAAAGTAGCAAGGACAAAGTAACCAGCGTCAAATTGAAATACGTAAAATGATTGGATTAAACAAATTGAAGCGTAAACTAGGTGCGCTTAATTCTATCATGGTTCACTTTTCTATTTTCATATTTATGCGTTACTTTTTATTTGTGCTTTTATAATAAATAACTGTGAATTAAATGAATCTTTATTTGAAGTAATGCCACAAAATTAACGTTCCATCGCCTCGTAGTGTTCCTACCACTTTCCACATCCATGAACTTTAGTTGTCGTTGGATATACCTGATTTTCTTGTGTATTGATGTTTGTTTTCTTTCTTCTTTCTTAATCAATTTACCATCCAGGGTTGGTTTTTCCCTTAGACTAAGCGAGGGATCCTACCTCTACCGCCTCAAAGGCAGTGTCCTGGAGCGTGAGACTTCGGGTCGCGGGGATACAACTGCAGAGAACGACCAGTACCTCGCCCAGGTGGCCTCATCTGCTATGCTGAACAGAGGTCTTGTGGGGGGGGGGGCGGGAGACTGGAAGGGATAGACAAGGAAGGAAGGAAGGAAGGAAGGAAGGAAGGAAGGAAGGAAGGAAGGAAGGAAGGAAGGAAGGAAGGAAGCGACCGTGGCCTTATGTTAGGTACCATCCAGGTATTTGCCTGGAGGGCTCCACGGCTAAATGGTTAGCGCGCTGGCCTTTGATCACAAGGGTCCCGGGGTCGATTCCCGACAGGGTCGAGAATGTGAACCCTAATTGGTTAATTCTCCTGGCACCGGAACTGGGTGTATGTGTCGTCCTCATCATCATTTCATCCTCATCACGACGCGCAGGACGCATACGGGCGTCAAATCAAAAGACTTGCACCTGGCGAGCCGAAGTCCTCGGACACCTCCTGGCACTAAAAGCCATACGCCATTTCATTTTATTTGCCTGGAGAAGTAGTGGGAAACCACCTCGAGGATGACTAAGATGGGAATCGAACCCACCTCTACTCAGTTGACATCCCGAGGCTGAGTGGACTCCGTTCCAGCCCTGGTACCACTCTTAGAATTTCGTGGCAGAGCCGAGAATCGAACCCAAGCCTCCGCGTGTGGCAGCTAATCACACTAACCAATACACTACGGAGGTGGTAAATGAAATGGCGTATGGCTTTTAGTGCCGGGAGTGTCCGAGGACATGTTCGGCTCGCCAGATGCAGGTCTTTTGATTTGACACCCGTAGGTGACCTGCGCGTCGTGATGAGGATGAAATGATGATGAAGACGACACATACACCCAGCCCCCGTACCAGCGAAATTAACCAATTAAGGTTAAAATTCCCGACCCTGCCGGGAATCGAACCCGGGACCCTTGTGACCAAAGGCCAGCACGCTAACCATTTAGCCATGGAGCCGGACACGGAGGTGGTGATGTTTGTTTTACTTGTCCTATATCATTTATTTTTTCCCACATTTCAAAATATTTCTTTTAATTCATATTTTAGTGCACTACATTTAATAAATGGCCATGTTTATTTTAAATTTAACGCTCGATTATTATTATTATTATTATTATTATTATTATTATTATTATTATTATTATTATTATATCTGTTTCCTCCACATCCGAGAGGAGTTACAGAATACAACACAACATTATGCGTCCAACGCCTATTGAATTGCTAACCATTTTAAAATCTCCGAAAGGCCGAAAATTTTCCTTCGTTGGGTGTCTTTCACCGTGTCAGTAAAGGTACTGGCATAGATCATTCCCAATAGAGCCCTTTATGAATACCAATTGATTGTACCAGTATTTGAGCCCACAGTTTTCAGCATAGAAGGCAAACCCCTAACATTACGCTGGGGCAGACAGGTACCACTCGGGGTTTGCAATAATAATAATAATAATAATAATAATAATAATAATAATAATAATAATAATAATAATAATAATCGGGCTGAGTGGCTCAGATGGTAGAGCGTTGGCATTCTGAGCTCAAGTTTGCGGGTTCCATCACGGCTCATACCAGTGGTACTTGAAGGTGTTCAAATACACCAACTTCGTGTCGATCCGGGCTAAGAGGCTCAGGCGGTTGAAGCGCTGGCCTTCTGATCGCAACTTGCCAGGTTCAATCCTGGCTCAGTCCGGTGGTATTTGAAAGTGCCCAAATACGTCAGCTTCTTGTCAGTAGATTTACTGGCTCATAAACAATCTCCAGTGGGAAAAATCTTTGCTATCTTGGTGTCTTCGAAAACCGTAAAAGTAGTTAGTTGAACATATAACCAATACTACTACTACTAATAATAATAATAGTGTTTATAGACGCCGTTGTATCGAAATTTTGTCCAAACAGGGTTTATTTTAATGTCCAACGACAAGGTGTTGTCGCATTTGAACATCCGTAAATGCCCCAGACTCTGTTAGGATCGGACCAGTAAACCTGGGAAGAGAAAGTCAACCTCTAACCGACTGCTCCTTTAAGAACGATACTTTTACATACTGTATATCCACTATGAGGCTGCGAATCATTTCTCTCATGCACCACGTTGCAGCACTGGTCATTTTCTGCGCACTTCAATCTGATATGTAAGAAATTTCTCCGTAAATAGTACACTTTTTAACGTCACCTTAATTCAGGTTTTTTTTCTTGCTAGTTTTTTTTTTTGCTAGTTGCTTTACGTCGCACCGACACAGATAGGTCTTATGGCGACGATGGGACAGGAAATGGCTAGGAGTGGGAAGGAAGCGGCCGTGGCCTTAATTAAGGTACAGCTCGAGCATTTGCCTGGTGTGAAAATGGGAAACCACGGAAAACCATTTTCAGGGCTGTCGATAGTGGGGTTCGAACCTACTATCTCTCGAATACTGGATACTGGCCACGATTAAGCGACTGCAGCTATCGAGTTCGGTGTTTTTTTTTGTTTTTTTTTGTTTTCTGGTCGCTGACATAGGGGAGGACTAGGAAGGTATTGTCCGCGACAGCAATTAGTTTCCCGGCATTAGCCTGGTGTAAAAATGGGAAAAGCACGGAAGGTCGTCTTTAGGACAGCCGTCGGTGGGTTTCGGACCCATGATCTCCCGAATGCAAGCTTGCACTACCATCTAGCCAACCCACACGGTCAATTTGCTTTCTCCTCTAATCTGTTGTGCTGACTGAACTTATTACTGTTTCCTGTTCCAGTCCCTCTAAGCAGTCATTAATTCGTATCAGAGCTGGGAATCGAATCATCAAGGGGGAGTTATTAGCTATCTCCGTGATTTTTATGAAACTTTGAGATGAAAGATTCGTGGATATTGTGGGAAGGCATCCCTGTTCCTAAGATGCTACTGAAAGGAGTAGAATTGGGCAGCTGTTACGTAGATAGAATCGACAGCAAAACATTTTTAATATCCTGTAAGTTTTACTAAAAGCCAGAATAACCCGTGGCTTCGAAATAGCACAGCTTTCAGGACTACTGTTACTACTACTAATAATAATATTTCATTATGATGAAGTGGAATTCATCACGCTAGTATGCGTGAGATAAGTTGGAAATAAGACATATGAGAGTCCTTGATCACAGAATACGAACCGATTAATCACATTTCGCTGGCAATTAAACTTGACAATCGGTGGCTGGCTAGGTATGTGGGACCGTGCGGGTTACGAAGCAGTGCGGGCTAACGGACTGGCCGTACTGCCTGTGTTGGGACTCGAGTGAAGCGACTCGTCCACGAGTGGCGGGTGTCTGGCGGGGGATGACGCGAGGCGGCCCTCCTATTGGCTGACCAGCATCCGAATAGCAGCGCGCACATTTCGGCGGAGTAGAACCGCGCCGGCCTCAGTTGCGACCCAGTCTTGCTACCGGAAACAATAGCAAGCTTGCTTACCTATCTGCCAGCACGTGCGTCTCGATCATGCTTGTAGCTATCAGCTATCTCACGTTGAACTTCTCTCGCAAATAAAAATAAGGCAAAGTAAAGCTTACGTAAACGTCGATTGTTTTATTTCATCTGCCAAACACGCGTGACACGGGACCAATTTAATTTTAATTATTTTCGGATTTTCTAGTTAAATCCGCGGAAATTTTTCCAAGTGTTAAAGCGTTATCTGTTGGCGATTTTGTGTGATCCAGTCTGAGGACTGGCAAGTTTCATCTCAACAGCTGTTGGATATATCCAACAATGAGGCTGCGAATCATTTCTCTCATGCACCAGGTTGCAGCACTGGTGATTTTCTGCGCACTTCAATCAGGTATGTAAGAAATTTCTCCATAAATAGTACATGTCCCCTTAGAATTTTAAATGCTTCGTATTATCTGCGAACTTTGTACTCTGTTTATCGCGAGGCTCTTTGATTGTTTCAATTTAGTGATTGTTCAGCAAAACAGTGAGGTGGAAAACGACAGCGTGTAAACGAATTATTTGGCGGGCTGATGTACGGAACATCACGACGTAATAAGCAACTCGATTACGAAAAATGTCATATCAACAGTTGAATGCCCAGTCTGACAAATGTGTTTATAGAAATCACACAGCATCATTTGTAATAATATGACAGAATAATTCAGATGACACCTGTTGAATGGACAACTTTACTTCAATTATTATTATTATTATTATTATTATTATTATTATTATTACAACCTGATTATAATTCTACTGTGAACAGATGTCAAAATCATCATTATCTTGAAGTCACTTTTTCTAGAATGTCTCGCAATAAATATGTATGCATTTTACTCAGCACGTTAAGGAGAAAGTTTTTGTTTATGGCATTTGTACTAGAAAGTGAAAACATACAGTAACCAAAGTCTGTATACACCTAGAAAACAATTTAAAATCTGTGATAAATATATGTTAGGAAATCAAATAATTGGATCTTATATCAGTATTGACCACATAACTTATAGTTTAAAAGAGCTTTAACATTTATGCTTTATATTTCGTCAAGATAAGCCTCCGTGACTCAGGCGGCAGCGCGCTGGCCTCTCACCGCTGGATACCGTGGTTCAAATGCCGGTCACTCCATGTGAGATTTGTGTTGGATAAAGCGGAGGCAGGACAGAGGTTTTTCTCTGGGTACTTCGGTTTTCCCTGTCATCTTTCATTCCAGCAACACTCTCCAATATCATTTCATTTCATTAATCATTGCCCCAGAGGAGTGCGACAGGCTTCGGCAGCCGGCACATTTTCTATCCTCGCCGCTAGATTCATTCATTTCATTCCTGACCCGGTCGAGTGACTGGAAACAGGCTGTGGATTTTCATTTCATTTCGTCAAGATAATCACCTCCATGAAAGTAATAACATCCCTTGCAGGCTAATGAATATCCTTTTTAACTTATCGATGTAGTAAAAAGCGAAGCTTATTTAGAATTCTTCACAATGAAGATATTTTATGGAGACAATGGCTAACGTGCAACTGAAATGCACTACTGTAGTTGGGAGTAGAAATGGATAGATGGCCTTATCTTGTATAATAATAATACAAACTGATTCACTATTGCTACTTAATATACAAAATACCAGAACGTTATGAAATTTAAGTGTTACAAGGCAACGGTAAATCATCTAACGAGGAAAATTAGTGAAGTAGGGCCATTTTCCTGTAGATTAGAATGATATTATTATTATTATTATTATTATTATTATTATTATTATTATTGTTATTATTATTATTATTATTATTATTATTTTGTTGAATTTAGTCGAGTGGCAGTATAGAATTGTAAATTTTCAGTGATTCCAAGAGTATTTAGTGTTCTATAGTATGAGAGCGTGTATAGTGCGTTAGTACGGCAGGAAATGAGAGGACTCGACTAACGTGACCGTATGAGATAGGATTAATTTAACTTTATCCTTCAGCGGCCGGTTGCGCTACTTTTCCCGCGGGCACCAGTTGCTAGCGTTCTTCTCTCGTCTAGACTCGGCATCACGTAAACACATGTAAACATGACGTTAGGCTTGTCACTGCACAGCATTTAGATAAAGAAGTTAGGATGGTTCATGTCTTACCAATGATAAATGAGGCTAAGAGGTTGGGGTATCTCAGATTACTTGGTATAATGTAGTACAATGGCACAGTAGAAGAGGTCATGCATACAACACTAATTGGTATATGCCATGGGATACCATACCATTTTGTTATAAAGCAAACACAAAGAGAAGTAGCAAATTAGATATTATGTGGTTAACCATACCGTACATAATCACAGCTTCACACAAAGAATGGATTGAACGCTATCAGGTAGAAACCGAATCACATGCCTGACGTCATGCTGATCAATGGAGATAATTGGTAGTAATGCTATACAGTATTAATTAAATCCATTATTCGTAGTTAGAGTTTTTTTTTTGCTGTAAAGGACAGAACATGCGATCAGATATTCCATTGGAAAACTGAGTTGATGATGTCATGAAGAGTAGCCTCTTCCCATTAGGATAACCTATTTTAATATAACCACAAGTAGATCCACCTCCTTGTATAGCTCAGAAGATAACAATTGAAAAGTTCGATGGTTTGAGTCTTGGATTCCGGTGCTGATAACAATCATCCTCAGTATGTATGATTTTCAGAGTTCTCCACACATCTAGCGAATAGTGGGAAGATTGGACACGCGATCTTTCTAAATCCTAAACAAAATTCCTTACAATTACATTGCCCTCATAGTTTTTTTTAGCTAGGGGCTTTACGTCGCACCGACACAGATAGGTCTTATGGCGACGATGGGATAGGAAAGGCCTAGGAGTTGGAAGGAAGCGGCCGTGGCCTTAATTAAGGTACAGTCCCAGCATTTGCCTGGTGTGAAAATGGGAAACCGCGGAAAACCATCTTCAGGGCTGCCGATAGTGGGATTCGAACCTACTATCTCCCGGATGCAAGCTCACAGCCGCGCACCTCTACGCGCACGGTCAACTCGCCCGGTCATCATAGTTTTAGACTGTATCCACACCTTTAAATGCAAGGGCCTGAAGACCACGGTATCCCTAAAGAAAGCAAAAGGAAAGAACGGACCAAGTCAGATTATCTCACTCTAAGTCAATCCAGTCAGTCCAAAAAAATGATATCCAGTTCATTGTGCTTTATGTAACTGTGAGCTAATTTCATTTTATCCTTCTAAAGAGTAGTGTAGTGATATCCTGCAAAGGAGCAGGGCAGATAAAATGTATGGCACTGTATGTTTGTAACTGATCAGCTATCAAATCTGTGGATGCTCTAAAGGTTGCCCCCTTATGAAAATAAATTATTTCACTAACTTAGCAGTCCAGACGGGGAAATGATTATGAATGTGTTTCACTTCCTCAGAGTTCAGCAAAGTTCATAATACGATGATGTGGCGCTAACAATGGCAGTGCTCTTGGATAACGTAATCGAACTGTGCCCATAAATGCACCGCCTTGACGCCATTTCATCATAATTTTTCACCTTTAAACATACTCTTTACAAAACTTCCTTGTTGTCGTAGTTTCATGAGGAGGGTAGGGAAAATGTGGTCGTCCGTCTCGTGTTTTGATCTGAATGGAAACTAGTCGACGATCTGTGTTAATGTGGTGTCTGAATATTCAAAAGAGTACGGTTGATGGTTATTGTTTTACGGGATCTAATACATAGTCCTTGATGAAAGTGAGTTGACTGCGCGGTTCGAGGCGTGTAGCCCTGATTTACATTCGGGAGATAATGGATATGAACTCCATTGTTGGGAGCACTGAATATGGTTTTCCGTGGTTTTCCATTTTCACATCAGGCAACTGCCGGGGCTGTACCTTAACTATGGTTATGGTCGTTTCCTTCCCAGTTGTAGCCCTGTCCGAATCTTACCTGAGTCGAGTCCTGCAGTAGGTAGGCGAGAAGATGTCACGTGGAAGTCCTAGGATACAAAACGCCCGCCACTTTTATGATGCTAAAGTTACTGTTGACTTGGAGGTGAGTCTGAGTGAAATTAACGTAGTTTTTTTGTTTGCAATTGGCTTTACGTCGCACCGACACAGATAGGTTTTATGGGGGCGAAGGGAGAGGAAAGGCCTAGGATTGGGATGGAAGTGGCCGTGGCCTTAATTAAGGTACAGCCCCACCATTTGCCTGGTGTGAAAATGGGAAACCACGGAAAACCATCTTCAGGGCTGCCGACAGTGGGGATCGAACCCACTATCTCCCGTATGCAAGCTCACGGCCGCGCGCCCCTTATCGCCCGGTAGTTCTTTTATCAGTGTAGTTAGATACTTGCACTGTGATAGTGCATTATTTTTTTTAATTATGGCGATGGCCCTTTTTTGGGTAATATGTTTTAATAATGTATTCTGGGTAAAGCATATTGTGTTGGATGATAGGAAATTATTGGTCTGCTAGGAATATATAGGACTGAGAAAGTTGGATACATGGTACAGGTCGTGTAACCGTGACTTCCTTTCAAGAGAAGTGGGTCCCAATCCTAATTGTCAGCAACTCGGAATGACTTTCCGTGCTTTTCCACTTTTCCCCGAGGCAAATGCCGAAAACCTGTAGCCCAATATTATAACCCACAAGTAGGAAAGAAAAAGAAAGGTGTATGTACTGTATACGGTGTGAAGCAAGTTATAAGGGATTAGGTTTAGTTTAGGCACATGGTGACAATTTTTAAAATATCAGATCATTACTACGTGATGGCAGGAAAGAAGCGGCAAACATTAACTCGGCACGCGTCAATGTTACGTTGGCAGAATCCACCACTATTCGAAAGCTTTTACTGAATACTTATCATATTATGTAGAGTATGCCTGATGCTACGTATTGCAGCGATGTCTTAATAAAAGTATCTAATTGTAAGTAATATGGGGTAGGACTGACCCGGCTCAGACGGTTGAGGCGCTGGCCTTCTGACACCACCTTGTCAGGTTCGATTCTGGCTCAGTCCGGTGGTATTTGAAGGTACTCAAATACGTCAGCCACACGTCGGTAGATTTACTGGCACGTAAAAGAACTCCTGCGGGACAAAATTCCGAAACTTCGGCGTCTCCGAAAACCGTAAAAGTAGTTAGTGGGACGTAAAGCAAAGGACATTATTATTATCCTTATATGAATAGTCAGCGTCATGACCTTCGGCTCAGAGGGTCTGTGTTCGACCACACTACCAATCACCATAGAATAAGCGCAATAATGAATGCATCCGTCAGTGTAAGGTCGGCAACATGAAGGACATCGGTCCGTAAAACAAGGCCATGCCGATGTGTGCGACACAGTTCGCACCAGGGTGCGGGAAAAGCTGTGAAAAAAGAAGAAGACGAAGGAGAAGAAGAATGAGATATTATAAAAATAAGATATTGAACTAGGAAACATACGCTCCAGTAAGATGTTCAGAAGCCATCTGAATGTTTTCCACCTCATAAACCTATCAATCAATCAATCAATCAATCAATCAATCAATCAATCAATCAATCAATCAATCAATCAATCAATCAATCAATCAATCAATCAATCAATCAATCAATCAATCAATCAATCAATCAATCAATCAATCAATCAATCAATCAATCAATCAATCAATCAATCAATCAATCAATCAATCAATCAATCAATCAATCAATCAATCAATCAATCAATCAATCAATCAATCAATCAATCAATCAATCAATCAATCAATCAATCAATCAATCAATCAATCAATCAATCAATCAATCAATCAATCAATCAATCAATCAATCAATCAATCAATCAATCAATCAATCAATCAATCAATCAATCAATCAATCAATCAATCAATCAATCAATCAATCCTGATCTGCATTTAGGGCAGTCGCCCAGGTGGCAGATTCCCTATCTGTTGCTTTCCTAGCCTTTTCCGAAATGATTTCAAAGAAATTGGAAATTTATTGAACATCTCCCTTGGTAAGTTATTCCAATCCCTAACTCCCCTTCCTATAAATGAATATTTGCCCCAGTTTGTCCTCTTGAATTCCAACTTTATCTTCATATTGTGATCTTTCCTACTTTTATAAACGCCATTCAAACTTACTCGTCTACTAATGTCATTCCACGCCGTGTCTCCGCTGACAGCTCGGAACATACCACTTAGTCGAGCAGCTCGTCTTCTTTCTCTCAGTTCTTCCCAACCCAAACATTGCAACATTTTTGTAACGCTACTCTTTTGTCGGAAATCACTCAGAACAAATCGAGCTGCTTTTCTTCGGATTTCTTCCAGTTCTTGAATCAGGTAATCCTGGTGAGGGTCCCATACACTGGAACCATACTCTAGTTGGGGTCTTACCAGAGACTTATATGCCCTCTCCTTTACATCCTTACTACAACCCCTAAACACCCTCATAACCATGTGCAGAGATCGGTACCCTTTATTTACAATCCCATTTATGTGATTACCCCAATGAAGATCTTTCCTTATATTAACACCTAGATACTTACAATGATCCCCAAAAGGAACTTTCACCCCATCAACGCAGTAATTAAAACTGAGAGGACTTTTCCCATTTGTGAAACTCACAACCTGACTTTTAACCCCGTTTATCAACATACCATTGCCTGCTGTCCATCTCACAACATTTTCGAGGTCACGTTGCAGTTGCTCACAATTTTGTAACTTATTTATCACTCTATAGAGAATAACATCATCCGCAAAAAGCCTTACCTCCGATTCCACTCCTTTACTCATATCATTTATATATATAAGAAAACATAAAGGTCCGATAACACTGCCCTGAGGAACTCCCCTCTCAACTATTACAGGGTCAGACAAAACTTCACCTACTCTAACTCTCTGAGATCTATTTTCTAGAAATATAGCAACCCATTCAGTTACTCTCTTGTCTAGTCCAATTGCACTTATTTTTGCCAGTAGTCTCCCATGATCCACCCTATCAAATGCTTTAGACAGGTCAATCGCGATACAGTCCATTTGACCTCCAGAATCCAAGATATCTGCTATATCTTGCTGGAATCCTACAAGTTGAGCTTCAGTGGAATAATCTTTCCTAAAACCGAATTGCCTTCTATCGAACCAGTTATTAATTTCAAAAACATGCCTAATATAATCAGAAAGAATGCCTTCCCAAAGCTTACATACAATGCATGTCAAACTTACTGGCCTGTAATTTTCAGCTTTATGTCTATCACCCTTTCCTTTATACACAGGGGCTACTATAGCAACTCTCCATTCATCTGGTATAGCTCCTCCGACCAAACAATAATCAAATAAGTACTTCAGATATGGTACTATATCCCAACCCATTGTCTTTATTATATCCCCAGAAATCTGATCAATTCCAGCCGCTTTTCTAGTTTTCAACTTTTGTATCTTATTGTAAATGTCATTGTTATCACATGTAAATTTTATTACTTCTTTGGCCTTAGTCTCCTCCTCTATCTCGACATTATCCTTGAAACCAACAATCTTTACATACTGCTGACTGAATACTTCTGCCTTTTGAAGATCTTCACAGTAGTCCTTCTTGGAACCTGTTTCTGCCTTAAAATACCTATACATACCCTTCCATTTTTCACTAAAATTTGTATGACTGCCAATTATGCTTGCCATCATGTTATTCTTAGCTGCCTTCTTTGCTAGATTCAATTTTCTAGTAAGTTCCTTCAATTTCTCCTTACTTCCACAGCCATTTCTAACTCTATTTCTTTCCAGTCTGCACCTCCTTCTTAGTCTCTTTATTCTCTATTATAATAAGGTGGGTCTTTACCATTCCTTACCACCCTTAAAGGTACAAATCTGTTTTCGCATTCCTCAACAATTTCTTTAAACCCATCCCAGAGTCTGTTTACATTTTTATTTACCGTTTTCCACCGATCATAGTTACTTTTTAGAAACTGCCTCATGCCTGCTTTATCAGCCATATGGTACTGCCTAACAGTCCTACTTTTAAGACCTTCCTTTCTATCACATTTATTTTTAACTACCACAAAAACAGCTTCATGATCACTAATACCATCTATTACTTCAGTTTCCCTATAGAGCTCATCTGGTTTTATCAGCACCACATCCAGGATATTTTTCCCTCTGGTTGGTTCCATCACTTTCTGAATCAGTTGTCCTTCCCATATTAACTTATTTGCCATTTGTTGGTCATGCTTCCTGTCGTTCGCATTTCCTTCCCAATTTACATTTGGCAAATTCAGATCTCCCGCTACAATTACATTTCTTTCCATGTCGTTTCCCACATAGCTGACTATCCTATCAAATAATTCCGAATCCGCGTCAGTGCTACCCTTTCCCGATCTGTACACTCCAAATATATCAAGTTGCCTATTATCTTTAGAAATGAGCCTTACACCTAGAATTTCATGTGTCTCATCATTAACTTTTTCATAGCTTACAAATTCTTCTTTCACCAGAATGAACACTCCCCCTCCCACCCTTCCTATCCTATCTCTACGATACACACTCCAGTGCCGTGAGAAAATTTCTGCATCCATTATATCATTTCTCAGCCATGATTCAACTCCTATTACAATATCTGGTAAATATATATCTATTAAATTACTTAATTCTATTCCTTTCTTTACAATACTTCTACAGTTCAACACTAACAATTTTATGTCATCCCTACTTGATTTCCAGTTCCCTGTTCCCTTATCACCGCTCCCTAGGCCATCCCGTTTCCCTGAATGTACCTCCCTATTGACGTAGCACTGGACAGTTGTGAATCCGAGGTGGAAACTCAGACCTTATGCTGCATGCCTTGAATACGAATTTCCATCAAATTTATAGTATTGTGGTGAGATTCTTCGAACATCAAAATTAGTTGTTGAAATGATTGGAGCTTTTCACTTCTACATTTCAGCCGTTTGTTATATCAACTTTGCTGCTGATGATGATGATGCTTGTTGTTTTAAGGGGCCAAACATCGAAGGTCATCGGCCCCTGTATATATATATCTCTCTACTTTGAACGAGAAGTAACATGATTAATCAGTGCCAACCAAAGGATTTTTAATTCAGCTTTATTTCATAGTTCTGTAATATATTACCTCTGAACTGGTTATTTCCACTGCAATGTGGCCCTCCATGTGTGGAAAGAATAACTTTATTTCGTGCAGCTGATCCTCACTTCCATTACGCTCTTTCACATTTCGTCAATAAAAGCATTAACGTAAGTAGTATTAGTATTCGGAACGCGACTGTTTGCTAAAAGCTCCCTTTTTTGCTTAAAGAGAGCAAGACAAGTGAATTATCGTTGGAAATAGTGAGGAAAAGAGTTAGAGAAGAAACTACTTCATCCAAGGACTAAGGGGAATGTTCAAGGGGAATGTAAACATTCCCCTCCCCATAGGGAAGGGGCGGGCCACCTAGAAGGTTACGCCTTCTCTCTGACCAAGAGATTTGGCGGGGTTTGGAGATTTGTTGGAGTTGGGAGAAAAAAGGGGGCGCTTTTCTTTTTTTAAGGAGATGTGGAGAAATGGCCTCTTGGCTAAGGGTGCAGTTCTGCTCTTGTGCTTTTTATTAGATTGTCTTAGATACATTACAAGTTACAGGTATTTAGTGCAATTATTGGGTTACAATTATTGGATACATTACTAATTACAAATATTTAGTACAATTATTGGGTTACGATTATTGGGTTACAATTGTTGTTTATCTAGAGGTTCGGCTGTTAGGGAGTAGAAGGTTTAGGATTTGCTGGTAAAAGAAGGTTATGTTGGCGAGGGATGTGAGTAGGAGGTGGAGAAGGTGGGGATTGCTATGTGAATTCGGTAGGTGGTGTTGGAAGGGGAGACGGGGACGGTTGCGAGGTGGGTTAGGGCGGCTGGAAGGTTGTGGGGGAGAGCGAGATGGTTCCACCCTGTAGTGTCTTCCGAAGAGCTGGATCCCCTGTTGTATGTGGTGTTGGACATCTTCTTGTGGCTGGAGTAGGAGACGCACCATGTAGATGGGCCCGGCTGCGTTGTAGATTCTGGCTGCTTTTTTCAGATGAAGCCCTGTGCGTTGTATTTCATGAGTGATGAGTTCGGTTGGTATGGATGGGTTTACTTCTCGGACGACGCAGCTGATGTTGGACTCAGGCGCTGGTGGAGTTGTCCTGTTGGACTCGGGAGCTGGTGGAAGTGTCAGTCTTCCTGTCTCTATGGTCATGTTGGAGGCTTGTACTTCAACCGGTGGCCGGAGTGGGCTGGAAGGGGAGGGGGTAATGGGAGACATCATGATAGGGTAAGAGTGGGTCATCATGACTGTGGTGGTTGTGGGAGTAGCCTATAGAGGGAAATGTGGGTGGGAGTAGTAGCGATGGTGGTGGTGATGGTGGTAATAGGGGTTGTGTACGAATGGGTCAGTAGCTGGGGTGGTGGGGTGTATGGAGGTGGCCTTGCTGCTGGTTGCGGAGACTAAGTGTGGCTTGGTGCCCGGGTTCGGTCCGAAGTCATTCTCCATGTGCGGAGGACACGGCTCTGCGTAGCGTGGAAGTCCGTTGATGTAAATGCCCCACCTTATGGCATTTTGGACAGCTTCCTCGGTTGAAAGTTGAATTAGGACTCAGTCGGTAGGCATATAGTTTTCCAGAATCCTGCTCAGGTTCAAGAGTTCTCCATCTGTAAATGAGAGATCTACGCCTGGGAATATGCAGTTTGGCATGGTGGGGGCAGGCCGACTTCCAGTTTGGTGTCTGGCCTAGTTTTGCTTATTGTCACGGCTGGGTACGATGTTAGAGTTGAAGTGTTCCCCAGCCGTAATAAAAATAAGCGTAGATCGGTTTTCCGAGTGGAAGCGATGTATTACATCCGCACTTAAGTCAATTTTTACTTCAAGTGCACTACATAAAGCAGTTTTCTGTCTTCTCTCTTCCGTACAAGCGACGTGTAATGTGATTTCTAGGGCTGTTTTTATGTTTGCAGAGCGTTCGAGTCAGTGTATTTATTTATTTATTTATTTATTTACAATTGGCTTTACGTCGCACCGACACAGATAGGTCTTATGGCGACGATAGGATAGGAAAGGGCTAGGAGTGGGAAAGAAGCGGTCATGGCCTTAATTAAGGTACAGCCCCAGCATTCGGCTGCTGTGAAAATGGGAAATCAAGGAAAACCATCTTCACGGCTGCCGACAGTGGGTTTCTTCTCTTCTAACGCAGTCATATAGACCTGAACACATAATAATAATAATAATAATAATAATAATAATAATAATAATAATAATAATAATAATAATAATAATAATGATAACGTTTTAACGTCCAATTAATATTTTCGCTACCGAGCTCGATAGCTGCAGTCGCTTAAGTGCGGCCAGTATCCAGTATTCGGGAGATAGTGGGTTCGAACCCCACTGTCGGCAGCCCTGAAGATGGTTTTCCGTGGTTTCCCATTTTCACACCAGGCAAATGCCGGGGCTGTACCTTAATTAAGGCCACGGCCGCTTCCTTCCAATTCCTAGTCCTTTCCTCTCCCATCGTCGCCTTACGACATATCTGTGTCGGTGCGACGTAAAGCAAATAGCAAGTATTTTCGCTGACGATGGGAAACGAGAGGATAGGTTTTCATTTGACTTTCGACCCTATTAGCCAAACAGCCGGCAAAGTATTGAGCATTATACATTATAAATAATTATCTATATAGCATATGGCTGAAAAGGAAAATGTTAGTAGTGTCCAATCATTGTTGAAGAGATCAGTACCGAGCGAGTTGGCCGTGCGGTTGGGGGCGCGCAGCTGTGAGGTTGCATTCGGGAGATAGTGGGTTCGAACCCCACTGTCGGGAGCTTCTTTTCCACTCCTAGCCCTTTCCTATCCCATCGTCACCATAAGACATATCTGTGTCGGTTCGAGTAAAACAGATTGTAAAAGAAAGATAAGAGATTAGTTAACACACGCGGTTTGGTTACGCAGCTGTGAGCTTGCATTCAGAAAATGGTTGGTTCGAACCAGCACTGTCGGCAACCCTGAAGAAGGTTTTTCGTGGTTTCCCATTTTCACCTCAGGCTGTACTTTAATTGACGTTAATTTCGATGTGTTACTGTGACGTTAAAACCACTAGAAAAAAAAGTCCGTTATACAGTATACATTTCAGTCCCGTATTTTTTTCAGCACTTTCAGCACTTTATGATTTTTATAATGTGAGGTACTTATTACATTTCTAACTTGTTCATTTGCACATTCACTCGGATTCATCACTACCGGTGTCGTATTCGGGAGATGGTGGGTTCGAATCCCTCATCTGAGTTATTGCGACGTTACACCACTAACAAAACAAGCCAATAACTTATTATGAAACGTTATTTAATTCCAAGTGAATAAATATTAAACAGAATTCCCTCTCTCATCAGCTGCATGTTAAGAAGCGCGCTGATTTTCATTTGAAGCACAATGTGTCTCTAAAGTCGTATACTGCGTTGTCACAACGTCCCGTCTTTCACAGACGAACGTGTTAAATTTAGGATTCAGCTTATTGGGACATGTGTTGAAACCTTGGTTCTGATAGCTTTGCCTGTCTGTGGTGAAATAAAATGTCGTATGGCTTTTAGTGCCGGGATATCCCAGGACGGGTTCGGCTCGCCAAGGTGCAGGTCTTTCTATTTGACTCCCGTAAGCGACCTGCGCGTCGCGATGAGGATGAAATGATGATAAGGACAACACATACACCCAACCCCCGTGCCGTTGGACTTAACCAATTAAGGTTAAAATCCCCGACCCGGCCGGGAATCGAACCCGGGACCCTCTGAACAGAAGGCTCGTACGCTGACCGTTCAGCCAACGAGTCGGACGTCTGTGGTGAATTGGACTGAAAGTGCCAAGTGTACAAGCCAAGAGTATTATAACGGTCAAATATCACAGCATTTGTAAAATCTAAATGTTGAATTGGTGGTGGCGGTGGTGGTGGTGCTTATTGCTTTAAGAGGAAGAACAACTAGGCAACCATCCTCTCTAAATGTTGAAGAAAGTGAATTGAAAGTCAATAAGTGGGAAGCATACAGTTCTAACAACACTATCTTTTTCGTTCGTGTCAAATCGTGCACAGGATCCGAGAAATATACAGCACTGATGTTTCAAAGTAGGCTTAGGTTCCATAGATCTGGCACACGTTTCGATTTGCCGTACATGCGAGCAGTGGCTGGTAAAGAGCGACAGCATCGGGCATCAGGATTAGGTTTTAAATCCCACTAACTACATTTACGGTATACGCAGGTGCCGAGACGCCGGGATTTTGTCCCTCAGGAGTTCTTTGTCGTGCCAGTAAATATACCCACGTGAGGCTGGTGCATATTGAGATTTTCAAATTCCACCGGACTAAGCCTGAATCGAACCCGCAAACTTGGGGTGTGAAGGCCAGCACTCTACCGTCTGAGTGACTCAGATATAAATTCACAGCCTGTTTCCAGTCATTTGACCGGGTCGAGAATGGAATGAATCTAGCGGCGAGGATAGGAACTGCGCTGGCTGCCGAAGCCTGTCGCACTCCTCCGGGGAAATGATTAATGACTGACAGATGAAATAAAATTGAATGATATTCTAGAGTGTTTCTGGAACGAAGGGTAAATGGGAAAAGTTGAGTACCCGGAGAAAACCCCGTGTCGCCTCCTCTTTGTCCAGCATAAATCTCATATTGAGTGACCGGGATTTGAACCACGGAACCCAGAGGTTAGAGGCCAGCGCGCTGCCGCCTAAGCCACGGAGGATTCATTCAGATATATCAGGCTTAAAACTCCATGTCATTTTAAATCTAAAACAATGCTGCTCATCACATTTCTTGTTGGGGTGTGCCCCTTGTTAGGAGATACTGTGACTCCATAGCCGTGCAAAAAACTGCTGTGCCTTCGATCATAACGGTGGAGTGCGCTCCAGCGGAGAGCCTCGCTAAGCTCCTTTAAAGTTCCTTAGCTAGGAAGGCTTTAATTTAAAGTCGGATATTAATAGAACTTTAATAGAGCAGGCATTTAATCCCCGGTTTTATAACGGAAGTTTATGTACGTTTCATTGAATACAACGGTCTTCAGTATGCAGTTTCAGTAACCTATTTTCACAAACTATCGGCATACGAGAATAGACACACCATTATATGTGTCAGTGTGCTCATGGGCCGTTGGCCAGGCATCGATTCCCAGCTGAGATGCGGAGAAACTAGGTCCTAAATTAGGATTAGACAGGAGTGTATTCAGCCTCCTGACGATGATTAATAATAATGCTATTTGCTTTACGTCCCACCAACCACATTTACGGTTTTCGGAGACGGCGAGGTGCCGGAATTTTGTCCCGCAGGAGTTATTTTACAAACCAGTAAATCTACCGACACGAGGCTGACGTATTTCAGCACCTTCAGATATCACCGGACTGAGGCAGGCTCGTAACCTGCCAAGTTGGGGTCAGAAGGCCAGCGCCTCAACCGTCTGAGCCACTCAGCCCAGCTGAGGAAAATTGAGAAGAAAGATTTTTTTATAATTGGTTTAACGTCGCACCGACACACATAGGTCTTATGGCGTCGATGGGATAGGAAAGAGCTAGGAGTGGGTAGGAAGCGACCGTGGCCTTAATTAAGGTACAGCCCCAGCCTTTGCCTGGTTGGAAAATGGGAAACCACGGAAAACCATCTTCGGAGCTGCAGAAAGTGGGGCTTGAACCCACTAACTCCCAGATTCAAGCTCATAACTGCGCGCCCCTAACCGCACGGCCAATTTTATATGCACCCAAAAGTAGCCTACGAAATTCTTGGCAATGGTAATAATTAGAGATATATCGATACCAGCTTTTGTCGATACTCGATACCAATATATGTTTTTTGTCTTGATACTTGAAACTCCAGTACATTCATTCTTGAAATGAAATACTAAAAAATAGAAATACATCATTATTGATTAAATAGGTATTTTTATGTTAACATTTGAGTATCTGTAAACTTATAAATGAAATTAAATTAAATTAAATTAAATCAAATCAAATGAAATATTCTGTGGTAAGCAGTTCTGGTTAGCAGTAAGTTACGCTTCTTTCCACAAACCGAATGTTAACAAAGTATTCGAGAGTATTTAAAAAAAATAAAAGTAAAATGAATGGCAAAACAGTAATTAAATAGTGTTATAATTTTGTTAAAACTATATAAGCACTCTTTCGGCCTCGAGCCTACTTTTTCTGTCACATATGAGCCACGCTGTGCTAAACAGTCGCTCAGAAAATATTGTTGTTGGTGGTATACATAAGTACTTCACCGCTAGTTTTCACAGTTTTGGAAACAGTATATTTTTCCAATAATTTTAAACATTTAATAGGGGGTGTAATATATCTTTCAGGCATGTTTGATTTCATCTTTAGAAAAGTTAACTGACAACGAATTTATGGTGTCAGTTTCTTCATAATGCAACCGTACAGGCACCACGTGCCAGACAATCTTGCCATTTCCGAAGAATGGGTCATATGAAATATTTAAAAAAATAATATTTCCGATACTAGTTGTAGCTAGTATTTATGTGGAACCTACAATTTCGCCTAAGATTTGAATACGCAACGAACTAAAATGGAGTTATAAGCTCACCTTTTAATTGTAGATTCAGGACTCTCCTGTTAATTGACGAGATGCAACTGTTTGTAACATCAATGAGGACGCTTGAACATCAACAATTTGTTCTTTTAAGCGGCGGTCCAACAGCGTTGCGATAGAACATATTTCATTATCTACAATGTCTTTGAACCGCATAATACAGCAATGGTTCTTACAATTCCTGATCCACTGTGAAGATAATAATAATAATAATAATAATAATAATAATAATAATAATAATAATAATAATAATAATAATGGCTTGTGGCCTCCGAAGAGGCATGGTGCAGGTCTTTCAAGCTGACGTCCTATAGGCGACCTGCACGTGTATGATGAATTCTAATGATGAAAAAGGCACATGTACCCAGCTCCTGAGCCATCGGAATTAACCAGTTAAGGTTAAAATCCCCGACCCGGCCGGGAATCGAATCCGAGGTCCCTTGAACTAACGGCCAGCACGCTAATCAGTTAGCCATGGAGCCGGACGTCTGAAGATGAGATATGACAATGTTCACAGTGGGGATTGTCTCGGACACTGTGTAGAAGAACTTCGGGCGAGCGTTGCTTGATCAATAAATATATTCCCATTGCGGTACTGTAAGATTTACTGGAAGGGTAAAACAAAAAATAAATGGCGCGTCCGAGTACTTCAGCTCTCCAGGTGCAGGTCTTTGATATGGCGTCCGTAGGCGTCCCGCGCGTCGTGATGAGAATGAAATGATGATGAAGACGACACATACACCCAGTCCCCGTGCCAGGGGAATTAACCAATTATGGTTAAAATTTCCGACCCTCTCGGGAATCGAACCCAGTACCCCTGTAACCAAAGGCCAGCACGCTAACAATTTAGCCACAGAGCCGGATACTGGAAGAGTGAGATCGGCAAATGCGAATATAACAGATCTATTCTTGAAGACGTTTGAGCATATGAAGTGTTGAATTCAGTTGTGTAGGTTCATCTTGAATCAGGCGGTGTTGTTGAGAAAGAATTTTCTGTGCAGCTTTGAGAATCTTTGCTGAATTTGAGGAGTATTTGAAACTTGCTACTAATTATCTATACAACGCAATGAGGTTCTCAATATCCTTTGAACTGAAAAGACCCTCTTTCAGAACAAGTAGTAGTATCTGAGCTATATACTGTAGGAAAATGGGGAAGTTTTCCCAAAGTCATGACATTTATTACGTTACGACCATTGTCATGGATCACAACCATTATTTTATCCATTGAACCTCAAGTTTCTCCTTTAAGAAATGTGTATTTTTTTCATTTGCGTATCTCACTTCTTCAAATGCTATCACTTCAATGAATATACAGTGGGTAAAATTATTCATACACTGCATGTGCGGCTTGTCACACATCTATATATATAAAGTAGCTTGTCCTGACTGACTGACTGACTGACTGACTGATTCATCATCGCCGAGCCAAAACTACTGGACATAAAGAAATGAAAGTTTGGGGATATATTCATATTAAGATGTAGGTGCTCGCTAAGAGAGGATTTTTGGATATTCCGTCGCTAAGGGGGTGAAAAGGGGGGTGAAATTTTAAAATGAGTGTGTCTATATCTCAAAACTTTAAAAGTTTACAGATGTGAAAATTAGTATTTAGAATCTTCTTTAAAAATAAGGAAACACGTATTTTTTTGTTTTCAGACAATCCCAATAGGAGGGATGAAAAGGGGTGAAAAATGGGTTGAATGCCTTTAAAGAGAATACTTATATCTCAGAAACCGAAGATATTACAGACCTCATAATTGGTACTTTTGATCGCTTTCAAAAATAAAGAAACACAAATTTTTTTGTTTTTGGAAAATCCAATTAATGCGAGGGCGAAAAAGGGGGTGAATTTTTAAAATAAGTGCATCTATATCTCAAAAGTTTTAAAGTTCAGAGATGTAAAAATTGGTATTTAGAATCTTCATTAAAAATCACGTATTTTTTGTTTTCGGAAAATCCCAATAGGAGGGGTGAAAAGGGGTGAAAAATGGGTTGAATGCCTTTAAAGAGAATACTTATGTCTTAGAAACTGAATATATTACAGACCTGAAAATTGGTATTTGGGATCTACTTTAAAAATAAAGAAACAGGTATTTTTCGTTTTGGGAAAATCCAAATAATGGGGGAGTGAAAAGGGGGGATGAAATTTTTAAAATGAGTGTATCTATATTTCAAAACTTTTAAAGTTTATAGATGTAAAATTTGGTATTTAGAATCTCCTTTAAAAATAAAGAAAAACGTATTTTTTTGTTTTCGGAAAATCCTAATAGGAAGGGTGGAAAAGGGTGAAAAAGAGGTTGAATGCCTTTAATGAGGCTACTTATATTTCAGAACCTGAAGATATTACAGACCTGAAAATTGGTATTTGGGATCTACTTTAAAAATAAACAGGTTTTTTTTCGTTTTTGGAGAATCCAAATAATGGGGGTGAAAGGGGGGGGGTGAATTTTTAAAATGAGTGTGTCTACATCTTAAAACTTTAAACGTTTACAGATGTAAAAATTGGTGTTTAGAATCTCCCTTAAAAATAAAGGAACACGTATTCCTTTGTTTTCTCTAAATCCCAATAGGAGGGGTGTAAAAGGGTGAATAATGGGTTGAATGCCTTTAATGAGGATACATATATCTCAGAAACTGAAGATATTACAGAACTGAAAATTTGTAAATGGGATCTCCTTTAAAAATAAAGAAACACGTATATTTTTGCTTTTGGAAAATTCAATTAATGGCGTTTAAACAGGAGTGGCAAATTGGGGTGAATTTTTTGAAAGACTATATCTACAGAATATCTGAGAAGCGTAAAATGTTACAGACGTAAAAAGTGGGTATTTGGAATCTCCTGTAAGTGTAAAGAAACATAGGTGATTTGTCTTTGGAAACTCCACTTAAGGGGAACTAAAAAGGGGTGAAATTTTAAAATGAGAATTTCTACAGTATATCTCAAAAAACTTAACATGTTACACAAGTGAAAAATGGTAATTTTTTTATTCTATTAAAATAAAGAAACGTGTATTTTTAGTTTTCGGAAATACCACTTGGGTAGTGGGGGGGGGGGGTAAAAGTGACTGAAAATGGTGTCGAATTATTTTAATTAGGCTACTGATATCTCAAAAATGAAGATGTTACACACGTGAAATTTTATTTCTGGAATCTGCTTTAAAAGTAAACAAACACGTATTCTCGGAAAATCCAATGAAGGGGGTTTGGGGGGTTAAAGGATTGAAAAAATTGACTTAATTGTATGAGAATACATACATCCAATAAAAACTAAAGTTGTTACAGGCGTGAAAATTGGTATTTTGATCTCCTTTTAAAACAAAGAAAAGCGCGTTTTGGGGGGGAAACAATCTTGGGGGGGGGGGAGTGAAAAGGAGTTGAATTCCTTTCATGAGGACACATAAATCAAAAACTGAAGAGGTTAGAGTGGTGATAACTGGTATTTAGAAGATCCTATCCTATTAAAGGAACAAGTATTTTTTGCCTTAATATCACTTTGTGAGGGGGGGGGGGGTAGTGTGAAAGGAAGTTAAAAATGTGAATTATTTTTAAGGGGATACTTATATCTCAAAACTAAAGGTAATAAACGTGAACATTGGTATTTGGAATCTCCATTAAACATAAAGAAACACGCCTTCTTTTAGTTTTCTTTTTTTGGGGGGGGGGGGGTAAATAAAGTTAACGGCGGTGGGGTGTAAAAGGTGAGACCAATTGATTTTACTGTTCATAATGTACTTATAAGGAGCCTCCGTTGCTCAGGCGGCAGCGCGACAGCCTCTCACAGCTGGGTTCCGTGTTTCAAATCCCGGTCACTCCATGTGACATTCGAGCTGGACAAAATGGAGGCGGGACAGTTTTTTCTCCGGATACTCCGGCTTTCCCTGTCATCATTCATTCCAGCAACACTGTACAATATTTCATTTCATTTGTCACTCATCGATCATTGCCCCAGAGGGGAGCTTCGGCAGCCGGCACAATTCCTATTGTCGCCGCTAGATTGGGCTTTATTCATTCCATCTCTGATCCTGTCGAATGATAGGAAACAGGCTGTAGACTTTCGATGTACTTATTCTGATCTTAAACCGATCATTTTTAATCTTTCCTGGGTTCTTTTTCAACAGCCTCTTTTCCTTCGGAGAACGTTCTTAGATTACAGTAGATTCTCCTGGCATATAAATACAAATTTAAACACATTTGAAATAAACGGTAGGAATGAGATTGGCCGTCAAATTGTTCACCTCTATAATAAGGTCAATAATACACGGAGGTATGTCATTCGTATCGCCAGAAATCCCGCACACTTGCCTACGCGCGACAATGGTGTTGGTCACATTGTCAACAATGATAATGGCAGCAGATGTAATTTACCGCCAAGTAGCGGTCTTGCATATTGCTGTGGGGTCCAGAACATATAATAATAATAATAATAATAATAATAATAATAATAATAATAATAATAATAATAATAATAATAATAATAATAATAATAATAATAATAATAATAATATTCTGGACCGTCGTCACATGTGCCGCCCACGCTGGAAACGGGTCCTGGACGGCTAATGACTAAGAATGCAGTCCGGCCGCGGGTTCAGTAGGCTACCGCCAAGGCACTCAAGACGACGCCACGACAGATCCCCTGAAGGATTTGATCCATATTAAAAATGCTTATAGGAAAAGATGGCAAAGATTTAGGGACCCAACTAACTGGGTGGAATACCTGGACCTAGCCCGGGAAGTACGAAATCGATTGTTGGAAAGAAAGATTGAAAAATGGGAGGAAACTTGCCGTAACCTATTAGAAAACGAGACAGATCGCGAATTTTGGCGTATTCTCGCAGAAAAGGAATCAGATCGCGAATTTCGGCGGATTGTATATCTAAAACAATAAGCATTCAATTACAAATTTCAGTATAATACCGTAGCGAAGCACGGGTATCTTGCTAGTCTATATATATAAAATAACTTGTCCTGACTGACTGACTGACTGACTGATTCATCATCGCCGAGCCAAAACTACTGGACATAAAGAAATGACATTTTGGGGATATATTCATATTAAGATGTAGGTGCTCGCTAAGAGAGGATTTTTGGATATTCCGTCGCTAAGGGGGTGAAAAGGGGGGTAAAATTTTAAAATTAGTGTATCTATATCTCAAAACTTTAAAAGTTTACAGATGTAAAAATTGGTATTTAGAATCTTCTTGAAAAATAAGGAAACACGTATTTTTTTGTTTTCAGAAAATCCCAATAGGAGGGGTGGAAAAGGGTGAAAATGGGGGAAAATGGGTTGAATGCCTTTAATCAGGATACCGGTACTTATATATCAGAAACTGAAGATATTACAGACCTGAAAATTGGTACTTTTGATCTCCTTTAAAAATAAAGAAACACGTATTTTTTTTGTTTTTGGAAAATCCAATTAATGGGATGGTGAAAAGGGGGTGAATTTTTAAAATGAGTGAATCTATATCTCCAAACTTTTAAAGTTTGCAGATGTAAAAATTGGTATTTAGAATCTTCATTAAAAATAAAGAAACACGTATTTTTTTGTTTTCGGAAAATCGCAATAGGAGGAGTGAAAAGGGGTGTAAAAGGGGTTGAATGCCTTCAATGAGGCTACTTATATCTAAGAAACTGAAGATATTACAGACCTGAAAATTGGTGTTTGGGATCTCCTTTAAAAATAAAGAAACACGAATTTTTTTGTTTGTGGAAAATCCAATTAAGGGGGGTGAAAAGGGAGGTAATATTTTAAAATGAGTGTATCTATATCTCAAAACTTTTAAAGGTTATAGATGTGAAAATTGGTATTTAGAATCTCCTTTAAAAATATAGATACACGTATATTTTGTTTTCGGAAAATCCGAATAGGAAGGGTGGAAAAGGTTGAAAAATGGGTCGAATATCTTTCATGAGTCTACAGTACTTATATTTCAGAACCTGGAGATATTACAGACCTGAAAATTGGTGTTTGGGATCTTCTTTAAAAACAAAGAAACACGTACTTTTTGTTTGTGGAAAATCCAATTAATGGGGGCGGGGGGTGAAAAGGGGTTGATTTTTTAAAATGAGTGTATCTATATCTCAAAACTTTTAAAGTTTATAGATGTAAAAATTGGTATTTAGAATCTCTTTTTATAATAAAGAAACACGTATTATTTTGTTTTCGGAAATATCAATAGGAAGGGTGGAAAAGGGTGAATAATGGGCTGAATGCCTTTATTGAGGCTACTTATATTTCAGAACCTGAAGATATTACAGACCTGAACATTTGTATTTTGGATCTACTTTAAAAGTAAAGAAACACGTATTATTTCGTTTTTTGAAAATCCAAATAATGGGGGATGAAAGGGGGGTTGAATTTTTTAAAATGAGTGTGTCTACAACTTAAAACTTTAAAATTTACAGATGTAAAAATTGGTAGTTAGAATCTCCTCTAAAAATAAAGGAACACGTATTTTTTTGTTTCCTGTAAATCCTAATAGGAGGGGTGTAAAAGGGTGAAAAATGGGTTGAATACCTTCAATGAGGATACATATATCTCAGAAACGAAGGATATTACAGAACTGAAAATGTGTATATGGGATCTCCTTTAAAAATAAAGAAACGCGTTTTTTAGTTTTGGAAAATCCAATTAATGGCGGTTAAACAGGAGTGAAAAATTGGGGTGAATTTTTTGAAAGACTATATGTACAGATTATCTTGGAAACGTAAAATGTTACAGACGTAAAAAGTGGGTGTTTGGAATCTGCTGTAAATGTAAAGAAACAGAGGTGATTTGTTTTTGGAAACTCCACTTAAGGGAAACTCAAAAGGGGTGAAATTTTAAAATGAGAATTTTTACAGTATATCTAAAAAAACTTAACATGTTACAGAAGTGAAAAATGGTATTTTTTATCATTATTAACATAAAGAAACGTGTATTTTTAGTTTTCGGAAATACCACTTGGGTGGAAGGGGTGGGGGGGTTAAAGTGACTGAAAATGGTGTTGAATTCTTTTAATTAGGCTACTGATATCTCAAAAATGAAGATGTTACAGACGTAAAATATGATATTTGCAATCTGCTTTAAAAGTAAAGAAACACGTATTATCGGAAAATCTAATGAAGGGCTGGGGGGGGGGGGGAGGGGTGGAAGAATTAAAAAATTGACTTAATTGTATGAGAATACATCTAATAGAAACTAAAGTTGTTACAGACGTCAAAATTCGTATTTGGATCTCCTTTAAAAACAAAGAAAAACGCGTTTTGGGGGGAAACCATCTTGGAGGGCGGGAGTGTAAAGGAGTTGAATTCCTTTCATGAGGACACATAAATCAAAAACTGAAGAAGTTAGAGTTGTGATAATTTGAATTTAGAAGATCCTTTACTATTAAAGAAACAAGTATTTTTTGCAGGAAAGTTCACTTAGAGGGCGGGGAGGGGGGGGGGGAGCAGTTGGAAATGAAGTGAAAAATTTTATTATTTTTATAGGGATACATATATCTCAAATTGAAGGTAATAGACGTGAACATTGGTGTTTGGAATCTCCTTTAAACTTAAAGAAACACGCCTTTTTTTTTTTGGAGTGGGGGGTTGGCGGTAAATAAACTTAAGGGCGGTGGGGTGTAAAAGGAGGTGAGACCAATTGATTTTACTGTTCTTAATGTACTTATAAGGATCCTCCGTTGCTCAAGCGGCAGCGCGCCGGCCTCTCACAGCAGGGTTCCGTGGTTCAAATCCCGGTCACTCCATGTGACATTCGTGCTGGACAAAACGGAGGCGGGACAGGTTTTCCTCCGGACACTCCGGTTTTCCCTGTCATCATTCATTCCAGCAACACATAATAATAATAATAATAATAATAATAATAATAATATTAATAATAATAATAATGTTCCGGACCGTCGTCAAATGTGCTGGCCGCGCTGGAAACTACTCCTGGACGGGTAATGACTAAGAACGCAGTCCGGCCGCGGGTTCAGTGCCGCCAAGGCACCCAATATGACACCACGCCGTGTCTTCTGAAGGATTTTATCCATATTAAAAATGATTATAGGAAAAGATGGCAAAGATTTACGGACCCAACTGACTGGGAGGAATACCTGAGCCTAACCCGGGAAGTACGAAATCGATTGCTGGAAAGGAAGATTGAAAAATGGGAGGAAACGTGCCGTAATCTAATAGAAAACGAGTCAGATCGGGAATTTTGGTGGATTCTCGCAGAAAACGAGTCAGATCGCGAATTTCGGCGGATTATATATCTAAAACAATAAGCATTCAATTATAAATTTCAGTATAATACCGTAGCGAAGCACGGGTATCTTGCTAGTCTTTAATAAGAAAACACAAATACTTCACGCCTTAGTACTTAAATTATATTTCATAATTAGCAGTTATCCGCGGCTTCGCTCGCGTGGATTTCGTAATTTGTTAAAAGTAATCGTTCCTCGGTATTGTACGAAGATTTTATCTGAAAATCCCTCGAGTATAAAAACTCGCCGAAATATTGAGTTCCATTTACCCCAGAAACTCTTTGTAAACCACGTTTGTGGTATTGCCTTTTGGGGCTAAGATGGCCATACAACATAGATCTGTACATATGAGAAACGGTCTTCTCTCACGTCGGAAAAACTTGTTGATTTTTAAAAGAGTTTCGAAAGACCTATTTCCACGTCTGTAATATCTTCAGTTTTTTACATATAAGTATCCTCATAAAATTAATTCAAACCCTTTATAAGTCCTTCCCCTACCCCCAGTCCCACCTAAGTGGGTTTTCCGAAAACAAAATAATGGATGTTTCTTTATTTTTAAACGAGATAAAGGAGATTCCAAATACCAATTTTCACGTCTATAGCATCTTCAGTTTGAGGTATAAGTATCCTCATAAAATATTCAACACTTTTTCACTTCTTTTCGGTCCCGTTAAGTGCCTTTTCCCAAATAAAAAATACATGTTCCTGTATTTTTAAGGGAATAAGTTACACGTCTGTAACATCATCAGTTTTTGAGATATAATTATCCTCATAAAAAGAATCCGACTCCTTTTCTACCCCCACCCCTCCTTCAAATTCATCCTCCCAAAAATGTGTTTCTTTGTTTTTTAAGTATATTCCAGATACCAATTTTCACGTCTGTAACCTCCAGTTTTTGAGATGTAAGTATCCTCATAAAAAGTTATTCAGCTCTTTTTTTCACTTCTTTTCACCTCTTTCCTCAATTACGTGAACTTTCCGAAAACAATAAGTACGTGTTCACTTATTGTTAAAGAAGATGAAAAATACCAACTTTCACGTCTCTAACATCTTCACTTTCTGAGATATAAGTATCCTCATAAAAGTATTTCAACTCCTTCTTTACTTAATTTCACCCCCCCCCCCCAAAAAAAAATTAAATCGATTTTCCAAAAAAAAAAGTGTTTATTATTTTTAAAGGCGATTCTAAATACAAATTTCCATGTTCGTAACATCTTATTACTTTATATATAAGTAACCCCATACAAATAATTCAGCTAATTTTTCAATTCCTTCAAACGCACCTGTAAGTAATTTTCCGAAAACAAAAGAATACGTGTTTCTTTATTTTTGAAGGAGATTCCAAATACCAATTTTCACGTCTGTAACCTTCAGGTTTTGAGATATAAGTATTCCCATTAAAATAATTCAATTTTTCAATTCTATTCACCCTCCCCCTTAAGTAAATTTTCTAAAAACAAAAAAAAATACGTGTTTCTTTATTTGTACAGGAGCTTCCAAATAACAATTATCATGACTGTAACATCTTCAGCTTTTGAGATATATGCATCCTCATAAAAATAATTCAACTTCTTCTTCACCCTCACCCTCCCAGTTTGACTTTACCCCCAAAATGCGTGTTTCTTTATATTTGAAGAAGATTCCAAATAGTCATTTTCACGTCTGTAACATCTTTAGTTTTTTAGATATAAATATCCTCATACAAATAATTCAACTAATTTTTCAATTTTGTCACCCCTTTAAGTGGATTTTCCGAAAAAGAATTGATACACGTTTGTTTATTTTTAAAAGAGACTAAAATACCAATTTTCACGTCTGTAACATGATAAATTTATGGGACGTTCTGTAGATATTATCATTTTAAAAATTCACCCCCTTCTTCAGTTCCCCTTAAGTGGATTTTCCAAAAATAAATTATCTATGTTTCTTTACTTTTACAGAAGATTCCAAGTACCAATTTTCTTGTCTGCAACAATTTATATTTCTGAGAAATACGGTGGATATATTCCTTGAAAAAATTCACCCCCTTTGTCACTCCTATTCACCCCTCCCCTATTAATTGGATTTTCCAAAAATAAAAATAAAATGTGTATCTTTATTTTTAAAAGAGATTCCAAATACCAATTTTCATGTCTGTAGCATCATCAGTTTTTGAGATATATGTATCATCATGAAAGATATTCAACCCTTTTTAACCTTTCTTCACGCCCTTAAGGGGATTTTCCGAAAACAAAAATTGTGTTTATTTTTAAAGGAGATGCTAAATGCCAATGTTTACGTCTGTAAACTTTTAAGTTTTTGAGATATAGATATGCTCATTTAAGCAATTCACACACCTTTTCACCCCCTTAGCGACGGAATATCCAAAAATCCTCCCTTTGTGAGTATCTACGCTCTAATATAAATGTATCCCCAAAATTTCATTTCTTCACGTCCAGTAGTTCTGACTCGGCGATGATGAATCTGTCTGTCTGTCAGTCAGTCAGTCAGTCAGTCAGTCAGTCAGTCAGTCATCAGTCGGGGCATGCTATTATATATAGCTGAAGTGTGAAGAACCACCTATGGATAGAAATTACGCAGCCTTTACAACAAAAAACGAGTATAATTTTCTGCCCGCAAAATTAATATTCATACATGTTAATCAATGTCCTCAGACACACATAGTTTGACTATCAGTACTTCGTATCCATTCCCTGGGCATCTATAGCTGCTTGAAGCATTCGTGACATGGTGCTTACCAGGTTAGATGTGGTTTCGGCATCAATTTTTGACCATTCCTTCTTCACATGTTCGATGAAGTCGTCTTCTGAGGAGCATTTCCGTTTCTTTACTCTCCGATCCAAAAATGCCCACAGGTTTTGTTATGGGATTGAGGTCCGGAGACTGTGGAATCGTTGAAAATTGCTCGCGAACATTATACAGCAACCATTCTTTAGTTATACGAGCAGAATGCTTCGGATCGTTGTCTTGTTGAAAAACAAACGAGCCCTCAAGTTTTAATTTCGCAACACTGGCCAGCAAATAATCACGAAGTATGTTCACATATGCTGTGGCAGTCATATTGTCCTCAACAACAATAACAACAAAAACAATAACAACAACCACAACCACCAGTTCCCCCACCCTAGTGTAGTTCATGCATCCTCACATCATGACATGACCTCTGCCATTCTTGACTGTTGGTACAATGTTCTTAGGTCAAATTTTTGAGTTGGATTACGCCACACATACCTTCCCCCATCAGATCCAAAAAGGTTGAACTTGCTTTCATTCAACCTTCTTCCAGTATTCCAAGGTTTTTTTGGAGATATTGGCGAGCAAACTCCAGTCTTTTCAGCCGATTGCGCTGGTGAATGAATGGCTTCTTTCTTGACGCTCTGCCTTTTAAGCCAGCTTTGTGAATGTATTTCCTTATGGTTTGAGGTGTTACTTCCTTGACTGTTACTGTTGTGACGTTCAGCTCCATGGATGAATGGTTATCGTGCTGGCCTTTGGCCACAGGAGACCTGGGTTCGATTCCCGGCGAGGTCGGGAATTTTAACCATGATTGGTTAATTTCGCTGACACTGGGGCTGGGTGTATGTGTCGTCTTCATCATCATTTCATCCTCATCACGGCGCGCAGATCGCCTACGGGAGCAAAATCAGAAGACTTGTATCTGGCGAACCGAACTTGTCCTCAGACACTCCCGGCACGAAAAGCCATACGCCATTTCACAGCTGCGACGTCTTCAGCAAGCATTCGAACGCTCACGTCCGCGTCCATGCGCGCTTGTTTTACTACATATTGCGAGTCTTGGTCAGTTCGAGCTCAAGGACATCCAGACCTTCGCATATTCGCCGTAGATCTTGTTCATTTGTATTTGTTCACAACATACTGGAGAGCAGCATGCGAGGAAACTATTTTTCCTTCGTAACAATCTTCAACTCACTCGATCGACATCCCATTTCTGTCCACTATTAGTTCCAGGCACTAACACTCACTCCTTACTGGATACACGATGAATGATATGTTTTCAGCCGTTAGTCGGCGGCGTTTACCTACCATACATGACTACGATCTAATTGTATGAAAACTTATTTTTATGCCACTAAGCAATGCTTTCTTATAAATCAAGGAGTATATTGCATATACCAGGGCCATCCAGCTATTGCGCTCCGAGAGCGCGCCCGCGCTCGGGGAGCACTGGGCAGTCAGACTAGCGCTCCTTCCCCTACCACCACTACAGTGTGGCAGCGAGGAGACCTGAGACAGACGATGTTCGGACCGCGCTCACTAGATACGTACGTACAGTCGTGCGTCCGACGGCTTTTGTGGGTTTGTTGACATCATATTGATAGGGCTGTTTTGCCATAACAAATATACCGCATAAACAAATCGAAAGGTACTCCGATGTATGGAATATGCAGGAAACGAAATCAAGTGTTAAGTAAAGAATACAGTAATGCGATTAATTCAAAACTGAAATTTGAACATACCTGAGAGGAAAATTCAACAACATTTTACCAATATTATACCAATATTCTTAAACAATTACGCGAGTTTCTATCGCTCATCGTTGCACGGTGTTTACTTTTGGTAAGCTTAATAACCGAAAATAAACGCTCACAAATGTACGTTGAGCCGAACATTGATAGAACTTTACATGCATGTTTATATAAAAGGGGGTATTCTTCTTGCGGAAAGCCACTATAAAATTCTTCCAAACTTCGTGACATTAGAAAGCGGTCTTTAAGACGAACATTACACTGCAGTTCAAGCTACTCTAATTGAAATAGCTGTGGAGCACTGTCTGCACTAAGAGAAAATGTTCGAACAATTGCATCTAACACCGCTTGGGGTTCTGATAATTCTGAAAATCTCTTTTCAAACTCTTCTTGTAATTGGCGAATTGCCTGCAAGTACTCATCAATGTCGACACCTTATTTCACTGCTTCAACCAATGGAAAATGTCCTGTGTTCCTTGCACGCAACTGGTTTTCTCACAAAATCAATTTTCATTTGAACTCTTGAATTTCTTCCACCAAATAGCAGATATTGTGCTTTTCGCCCTGAAGCGATTTTTTTTTTTTTTTTGCTATTGGCTTTACGTCACACCGACACAGATATGTCTTTATGGCAACGATGGGGAAGGAAAGGGCTAGGACTGGGAAGGAAGCGGCCGTGGCCTTAATTAAGGTACAGCCCCAACATTTGTGTGAAAATGGGAAACCACGGAAAACAATCTTCAGGGCTACCGACAGAGGGGTTCGAACCTACTATCTCCCGAATACTGGATACTGGTCGCACTTAAGAGACTGCAGCTATCGAGCTCGGTAAGCGAAGTGTTCAAGGTGTTCAGATGGACAGTAATGTCACTTAAAAAGGGCCAGTCCGCCACCCATTTAGGATTACGCAAAATAATTTCGGGCCGCCGTTTCATGTCATAAAAGGTATCTGTTGCATTCCGCAAGCAAAAAACTCGATGAAGCACCTTCGCCTTGCTCAGCCATCTTACTTCTGCATGGTACGGGATATCCGGATACTCCACTTCGATGTCATCCAAGAACTCTTTGACTTTTTTTTGTTGCTATTTGCTTTACGTCAAACCGACACAGGTAGGTCTTATGGCGACGATGGGACAAGAAAGGCCCAGGAATGGGAAGGAAGCGGCCGTGGCCTTTAAGGTACTAATTAAGGTTCAGCCCCAGCATTTGCCCGGTGTGAAAATGGGAAACCACGGAAAACCATCTTCAGGGCTGCCAACAGTGGGCTTCGAACCCACTATCTCCCGAATGCCAGCTCACAGCTGTGCGCCCCTAAGTGCACGGCCAACTCGCCCGGTACTCTTTGAATTGACGGTGCGTGAGTCCATGGGATCGAATAAAATTTACCACTCGCACAACTGTTCCGATTACGTCTTTAAGTTTGGCGACTTTTGCACAGATTGCCTCCCGGTGTATCAAGCACTGGATCGCCGCCATTAGGGTAGTACCGCTCTCAGTCATTTTTAATTTTACATAGCTGAGGAACCCCGTGCGTAGACTACGTAATGCAGGAGCTCCATCCGTCGTTACACTCGTGAACCGCTCCCATTTTAATCCCATTGACTCAAAAACACACTCCACTGCTTTGAAAATATCGAAACCGGTAGTGGTGTCTTTGAGAGCTACCAAGTCTAGGAAATCCTCGGTGAGCCGAATATCGTCATCAACCCTCAAATGAAAATAACGATCTAAGCTGTGTCCGCAATGTAGGTTGATTCATCGAGGGCGATGGAAAAGGATACAAAATTTGCTGCATTCTCCATTAATTGTTGTTCCATATCAACGGCCATATTGTCTATTCTGCGAGGTACAGTGTGAGGAGAAAGAGAGATTTTGTGGAATTTCTCAACTAGCTCCATAGGACAAATACATGCCGCCGCGTCCATTAGGCACTCCTTGATTACATTCCCTTCCGCGAAGGGTTTCCCAGCTTTGGCAATTTGCGACGAACATTTGTAGCTTGTTCGTAAAGTGGGTCCACCAACCTCACTCTCCTCAATCTCCTGTCAGACAAAAATACGGCAAGTCACAACTTTAGTGTTCTTCAGATAATTCAATCATTTATTTATTCCCGTGTGTAAACAAGCATTTCAAAATTAAGACAATAATATCTACAGAACAGTGCTGCTTGAAATTTTCTTTCAATTCTTCCAACTTCGATTAGCGACTGGCGTCTGTCAAATCACCGTAATAATCCCTGTGGTTGGCACTGTAATGCCGTTACAAATTGTGTTTTTTTTTACATAAAATCTCAGTGGCACACTAAAAATTCGGCTGCTCTCTTCGGCCCGGCGGGCAGACCGCTCGCTCAGCTAGCCAAGCTCCTCCCACCACTACCGAAACTACCTTCCCTCAAAGCGCTCGGAGCACTGGCTTGGAGCGCGGCCAGAGCGCTAGCGCTCGGGGAGCGCTGTTTGGATGGCCCTGGCATATACCCACTGTATATCACAATTAATTACGTCAAGCTGTAGTGTTAGTATAAATCGCTTACCGATAATTCCCGTTTGTGTTCCGATTGAAACCATACATGTACGACCCACTGTGTGTTGAAGTTTGTAGTCCTCGCCCACAATGTGAACGTTGCTGCTTAGGTAGTTCTCGGTTGCTCTTGATGTCCACAAATCGGTTGTAACAGCTATGCTATCTGCATTTTGAAGCTAATCTTTTACACTTGTTCCTACTTCTTGATAAAGTTCTGGGAGGATATAATTTGATACATGCTTACATGTAGGCATAGTTAGTGGTTTAACATCGCACTAACACATTGAAGGTATTCGGCGATGGAAGGGTAGGAAAGGGAAGGTAGCGGCTGAGGCCTTAATTAATGTACTTGAATCCCACTATCGGCAGCCCTGAAAATGGTTTTCCGTGGTTTCCCATTTTCACACAAGGCAAATGCTGGGGCTGTACCTTAATAAAGGCCACGACCGCTTCCTTCCAACTCCTAGGCCTTTCCCACCCCATCGTCGCCATAAGACCTATCTGTGTCGGTGCGACGTGAAGCCCCTAGCAAAAAAAAATTAATGTACAACTCCAGTATGTGCCTGGTGTGAAAATGGAAAACCGCGGAAATCCATCTTCAGGGCCTGCCTAAGGTGGGGTTGAAGATGATTTACCACTGTCATGCCTTTGCTAGCGAGATGTAGTGTTTACAGCGCTCTATGTCTTCTGGTATGGGCTAGAATAAATTTGTTACTTTCATTGACTTGTATCATCCTTGGCTTTGATAATAATGAAAGTGACTGAGGTATGAGCGATGCTAGTAATATCATTCCTTATGCAGCCAGTCCGTGTTATGAATGGTGTGGGAATATCACTCATAGGGTGAATTTCAGTGGGCTTGACAGACTGATATGTAATAGCAACTTCTGGCTCAGTGAGGAAAGCAACGGGGAACTACATCACTCCTCATTCCCCTAGTATGCTTTTTCCGTGACACTTAAGCTATCCATGACAGCTGTTGGCGGAACTGTCGAGGATCAAACCATTCTTCGGGATGAATATCCAACATACATTACCACTTTCACACCAAGCAATTGCTGTACGCATAGTACTGTATATCGTGGTTCAAGGTGCTAAATCAACAGCTTAAATCCTTAATTGCCGGGCTGAGTGGCTCAGACGGTTAAGGCGCTGGCCTTCTAACCCCAACTTGGCAGGTTCGATCCTGGCTCAGTCCGGTGGTATTTGAAGGTGCTCAAATACGACAGCCTCGTGTCGGCAGATTTACTGGCACGTAAAAGAACTCCTGCGGGACTAAATTCCGGTACCTCGGCGTCTCCGAAGACCGTAAAAGTAGTTAGTGGGACGTAAAACAAATAACATTATTATTATTATTATTATTAAATTCCTAATTTTCAAAATACTAAATGGTTCGTTATGATGTAAGCTATATTCGTGGTAATTATATGAGAGGAGGCAGACTAGTATTTGAGCATTATGATGCTGATGATGCCGATGAGGACAATGACTTCGAAGTGGAATGAACAGGTACACTGGTATTTTTCACTTGTTACAAGTTTAGTGTTTCGATTTTGTTTGTTTGTTTGTTTGTTTGTTTGTTTGTTTGTTGGATGTTCAGTTCATGTTCAGTAAAAGCAATTGTATGAACCGAGGCGACATGTATCTTCAGGTTTCTGTGTGTGTGAGATTTTTTTTCTCGCGAGAAACCCTTTCAACAAGTGGGGAAAATGGCACGGATATCACTGACAGAATCCAATTGGAAATACTCGTATTTACACACTTCATTCATATTATACAAAAGTGGTAGATTACGAAACGCACCGGCTTTGTCACTTCACAATATCATCTGACGTGAAATGTTAAAACGGTAACTTAAATCAAAATCTGGTTTCATGCTAAAGTTGCTGACATTTTATATTGAGTTGCTTTCTTCCTTGTGATTTGTTAGTTTAAATAGACCACAGGATTTGTTTACTGAAAGTCCCTGTCATTGGTTACACTCAGAAGTAGGTTATTTTGTAGGTGGAGCTTGGATTTTCCATGGCCGTCCAAATTAAATATAAATAATGCTACAAATTAGTGCAATATCACGTTCGCAAATGCCTTCCTGAAGCTACAATTTGGCACGTTTTATTGTCTCTGTACAATACTTTTAAATTATTTCGTACCTCAGACATACTGTTAGCAGATCATCTGTAGAAATTTGGAGGAAGGCTTTTTTGTTGCGGGACCAAGACAGCTATAAACGAGCCCAATTTCTTGCTATACCTGCTACCTGCTGTTCTGAAACTTCTCGTAAGTTGACAATATTAATTATACATTTTATTATTCCATTAACATAATTCGTTATCGATACCAATTGAGTATCGAGGCATCGAAGGTCAGAGTCCTGCAGCCAGACCCACCGCGCAGCACTTCAGACCCACGGGCTACGGCAGCCCAGCCCGTGCAGTGCCGTTCTTTCCTGACGCGGCAGCGTACTGGCCCACAGCACTGGGCTCATACGGCCCACCGCAGTCCACCGCACTGGGCGGGCTCAGTAGAATAACCTTGAGTACTTCTCCACAATAACATGTGCGCCGTGCACAACGAAATGTTCGCCTCACACTACTATTCGGATCATTCACTCTACGAATTCTCGTGCGCTAATAACATATTTTAAAGTAGGCTAATCGCAGTTAGAAATTAAACGGTAGAGATTTCTCCTGCACTGTAATAATAATAATAATAATAATAATAATAATAATAATAATAATAATAATTGAAAACAAACAGAAAATTTATTATAAACTAATATTTGTTTGCAATTGACACCAAGTTAACTGAAACTGAATCTAAATAACACGAAGCATATTCATAAGACTTCATTCGCGTTTACCTCAAAATAAAATACAAACAGAAATGACGTGGAATATGCCAACAACAAAAACAAACCTGAACATAGCTTTTACTTAGTGTGCGTAGTTTATTGGTCATTGTTAATGGTGGTGGAATGGAATTACTGTGAATGAAAAGAAGAGCATCAGCAATTGTCTGGTTGTAGAAGAGAATGAAGCCCGCTGAACTGAAGTTTCTCTCTGAAGCTGAACTTGATGGTTGCATACATATTACTTTCTTACAGATCTGGTGAAATTTTGAATAGTTTTGTCCGTTTTGTTCTCCAATACGACGCTATATCCATCTTCTTCCATTCCACAATTTTGCTTTAAATATCTTTCCAGCTCATCTGTTGGAATAGGGGCATCATTAACGTCAGTCCACGAAGATAACTTCATTGCTTTGGCAGGTTGTGGCATAGTCGTGGAGTCTGAAACACGGAAACATTAGAATGCTCATCATTCAAGCACACCTCGTTCATCGTAAGGTCTTTATCTAATCATAAAAGGACAAAATCAGTCCGACTCCTTTAATCTACACTAATATTGTAAAGAGAGAGTGCGAATTTTGTTAGTTAGTGTATACCTGGAGGGTAATCTCAGAAACTACTGGGCCGATCCTAAAAATCCTTTTACTAATGTAATATACATTATCCCTGAGAGACATGGGCTGTATTTTATTTTCAAAACAATTCGAGGTGGGGTAAGACGGTGGAGATATAATAATAACAGGCTAATATAGGCGAAATATCGAATTTGTCGTGTAAGGACGAGACCAAGTTCATTTTAAGCCCCTTGACCGAAAGAACAAATCTAGGTAAGCCCTATGGGCCCGAAAACCATGTTTTAAGGCCCTAAAACCGACCGTTATGGAGATATTGGTGCCACACTAGCCTTGCTCTCGGAATCGGATAAGGAAATGAACTGCCGTAACCATGGCAACGCAAACGCCAGGATTCTACAGCAGCGAGATTATGCGTGTACGTCCGGGCATAGCTGCCAACTAAAATTTGTACACATATTCCCTGAGCATATGTACAATATATCTCGAAAACTTAACATGTTACAGATGTGAAAATTGTTTTTTTAATATTTTAAAAATAAAAAACAGATATTATTTTGTTTTTTGGAAAACCACTTAATGTGGTGGGGGCTGAAAAGGGGGTTGAATTAATTTTATTAGGGTACTGATATCTCAAGAACTGAAGTTGTTACAGACGTAAAAATTGGTATTTAGAGTCTCCTTTAAGAAATACGTATTCTTTTGGTTTTGGAAAATCCACTTAAGGAGGGATGAAAGGACTGACATATTAGTTGAATTATTTGTATGAGGATACTTATATTTAAAAAACCTAAAGATGTTGCAGACGTGAAAATGGGTATTTGAAATCACCTCTAAAAATAAAAATAAAAACTCTCATTTTTGGGGGAAAATTTACTTTGGAGGGGGGGGGGCGTTGAAATAGGTGTTGAATTCTTTTCATGAGGATACAAATATCTCAAGAACTGAAGATGTTACAGTCGTGATAATTGGTATTTGGCAGCTCCTTCATCAATAAACACGTTTTTTTGTTTTAGGAAAAACCACTTAAGGGACTGAAAAGAATTGAAAAATCAGGTGAATTTTTAAAATGAGTACCGCTATATCTACAGTGTATGTCAAAAACTTTACATATTACAGACATGGAACTTGGTACTTGGAATGTCCTTTAAAAATAAATAAACATGTCACTCTTTTTTGTTTTCGGAAAATCAACGTAGGTGGGGGTGGAGGAAGGGCTGATAAAGGGGTTGAATTATTTTTATGCGGATACATATATCTCAAAACCTGAAGATGTTACGGATGTGGAAATATGTATTTGTAATCTCCTTTAAAAATAAAGAAACCTTTTTACTTGAGAGAAGACGTTCCCACGTGTACAGTTCTATATCGCATGGTCATCTCAGCCCCAAAAGGCAATACCACACACTTGGTTTGCAAAGAGTTTCTGGGGTAAATGAAACTCAATTCTTCAGTGAGGTTTTATACTTCAGGGATTTTCAGATAATGTCTTAGTACAGTACCGAGAAATGATTACTTTTATCAAATTACGAAATCCACGCGAGAAGCCGCGGGTAACTGCTAGTGTGTACATAAAGTTCACTGCAGATCGTACAGCACACAAAATTAACGTCTTTCCCATCACCGTCCATTGCAGGCTTGAATACCAACCAAATACGACTTTTAAGTTTAGGATCCGGTTCAGAAGTCTTGTACTGTGCGGTTTTTAGTTCGTTTGTTCCTTCTTTTTTTACTTCACGATTTTTTGCCATGGTTTCCTTTCTTTTGGAACTACAGTCCACATTCATTTCCGATAACAGGATAGACGGAGAAGTCAAACTGAAAACCACAGCAAATTTGATCGGCTCCGCTCGACCGTAATGCAACGCACTCCGCTGACACGCAGTACACTGTACACATTGAAGCAGTCAGCCCATAGAACTACCACAGCGCTGTCCTTGGCTCACCGCGTGCGAATGACATAGCGCTGGCCCAGACCGGCCCGTGCGATAACGTCACGGGCTTCTTATGTTCGAGCCTTTCAAAGCCCATTGCAGCCTACTGCCGAAGCAGCTCATGGGCTGGGCCTCTCTGCAGGACTCTGTCGAAGGTATCGGCATCTCATCTCTAGTAATAATGATATTAATTGTAGGAGCTCTGTCGAGCTGAGTAACTCAGACGGTAGAGTGCTAGCCTTCTGAGCTCAAGTTGGCGGCTTCGATCCTGGCTTTGAAAGTGTACAACTTCGCCAGTGTCGTGTGGTACATTTACTGGCAGCATGGCGTCCCAGAAAATAATAAAAGGAGTGTCCGACTTGTTGTCTGAATGGTCAGCGCACTGGACTTCGGTTCAGAGGGTCCCGGGTTCGATTCCCGGCCGGTTCGGGGATTTTAACCTTCATTGGTTAATTCCAATGGCCCGGGGGCTGGGTGTTTGTGCTGTCCCCAACATCCCTGCAACTCACACGCCACACATTACACTATCCTCCAACACAATAACACGCAGTTACCTACACATGGCAGATGCCGCCCACCCTCATTGGAGGGTCTGCCTTACAAGGGCTGCACTCGGCTAGTAATAGCCACACGAAATTATTTATCTGCAGAAATTTGGAGGAATGCCTTTTTGTTGCGGGATCAAGGCAGCTATAAACGAGCCCAATTTCCTGCTATACCTGCTACCTTCTGAAACTTCTCGTAAGTTAACAGTATTGATTATACATTTTATTATTCCATTAACATAATTCGTTATCGATACCTATTGAGTATCGAGGTATCGAAGGTATCGGTAACTCATCTCTAGTAACAATAATATTAATTGTAGGAGGGCTGTCGAGCTGAGTAACTCAGACGGTAGAGTGCTAGCCTTCTGAGCTCAAGTTGGCGGGTTCGATCCTAGCTTTGAAAGTGTTCAACTTCGCCAGCCTCGTGTGATACATTTACTGGCAGCTCGGCGTCCCCGAAAATAATAAAAGTAGTGAATGGAACATTAAACCAAATTGTTCACCGTTTGAGAGAAGAAAACTGTGTTTGGAAAATTTACTATAATCAAGAATAGTTCATTAGGAAGATGTATAGCCGCTCAAGAAAAGCGTAGGATATTACATGTTCCTCGCATTTCATGTTTCACGAGACTTATTAAACTATGATCAAAATATAATTCACCTCACAAACCGTCCGGCTCCTTGCCTGAATGATCAGCGGCGAGGCATTAGGTTCAGAGGGTTTCGGGTTCGAATCTCAATGGGGTGATTTTAATCACGTATTGTTAATTACTCTGTCCGCCTCCGTGGCGTAACGGTTAGTGTTATTAGCTGCCGTCCTCGGGGGCCCGGGTTCGATTCCCGGTACTGCCAGAAATTTAAGAATGGCAGAAGGGCTTGTATGTGGTTGAAATGGTACATAGAGCTCACCGCCAATGGGGGTGTTCCTGAAAAGAGCTGCACCACCTTGGGATGAGGACACGAGTTTACTTTAAATCTTCTATCTCGTGAAGTGGGTGTTTGTGTTCGTCCCAATATTTTCCTATTCAAATACCCAAAACAGGCATCGTTTCTGAGAGAAGTGTAGCCTGTCTGCGAGGAACTTACATAATTTCAAGCGGTGATTCTCCTTCTTTTTTTAGTGATTGTAGAAAGCCGCGCTAACTATGGAAGGTTTTCAGATGTAATAACCGTTGGTACTATCGTACAGGCTCAGACTGTGAAAGATTTTCAGTATGTCCGAAAATATTAAACAAATTTGTCGTTAATGGGGACAGAACTCGATTTTCCGTTCGGGGAGTCACGATAATGTGTGTCTATCCCTTAGCCCGTTTCTTCATACAGGGTTGGGGATAAGGTGAGATTAGTGTAGGGCCTATATGGCATGTTTTTACGGCCTTCCTGACGCCAACCTCAGTTGAGGAGATAATGATGAAATAAATGACTGTGAGTGAAATTTGGTATGGAGGTTGAAGGAATTTGCTCTGGCCTACGAATAGGAACTGTTCTGGCATTTACCTGGGAGTAAAAATGGGAAACCACCGAAAACCATTTTCAGGACAGCCGATGGTGGAATTCGAACCCACGTGTCTGGTTCCATAATCGTGGCCCGTTAAGACGCGCGGTCACTCCGCGATAATGTCATACACATCTACACTTCGTGCCAGATGTACTATCTAAGAAGCTCAATAACCAACTTCTTTGAGCCAGGATGAGTGCCTCAGACAGGAAGGCACAGGCTTTCTGAATCCAAGTTTGCGATTTGATTTCGGGTCGGTTCAGTCGTACGCTAGTCTTGTGTCGGTAGATTAACCGGCACGTAAACAACTGCTGCGAGACAAAATTCTGATACCTCGGCGTCAACGAAATCCGTCAATATAGTTATTCGGACGTAAAACCAATATTATTACAACTCTTCGATGAATATTCTTATACAGTAGTAATCAATAAGCTACTGATTGATTCCGGACGATGGAACCAGTAGGCGAGGCATTTGGAGTAATGATTAAAGGAGGATTAGTGGGTATTACTTGAAATCGCATATCCAGGGAAGGAGGTGTCACCTTTACGAATTGTTCCTCATAAATTCCTGTTTACTGAGATTTGAACTTGAGATGCAGGGTAAGTCGGTGGAAGTTTGACGTTTAACCGTGTGAGCCACTCACGGACCATAACTGGTATTCTAAACTGATATCTAGGCCTATAGAATGTCAAAACCTTACTTCGAAATATTTGTCGTCTGAAAAAGCGGAAAATCTAATTTCTTTATGAACTAATCGTAAGCCTCTTTACGTACGTCAGTTGCTAAATTTCTCCCGACATTTTATCAGTTAATCTTGATTATACACTTCCCCTTCTTGTTCCGCTACTCTGTGGTCGGTTCGCGACTGCGTCACATAGTGGACTAGGCCCTGTTTTAAGTCCGGTTTGACTTCCTTATGTGGAGGGATGTGTTCACAATTGTATGTTCCTCTGATTGTTGATCTTGTGATGTGTTGTCCGCATATGAGGAGGTATGTTTTGAAACAAACATTAATACTCCGACCCCGTGCTAGAAGAATTAACTAGATGCGGTCAAAATCTCCGACCCAATCAGGAATCTAACCAGGAGCCTCGCAACCAAAAGTCACGAAGCTGACCATTGAACCAAATAATGGTAATACATTTCGAAGAACAAAAACTGAGTGGATTGTTATACAGAGTCAAACTTTGTGTACCTCGTCCAGTGCTATGGTCTTTCGTAATAAAATACATCTTCACTTTATCTGCTCCTTAATACAGATATACTTATTTTATCAATACATTTGGATGATTCTGTTACGGTAGGAAAGTTATGAACAGCGTTTTATGCAATTCGCAACAAATATTATAATTCCAATACGTCTTTATTGGTAATGAGTGCGTAAATCTCTCTATATAAGGGACGATGTAAGAGTTTCCGTTCGACGGCCGTACAGTCCTGAATCGGGATGCCAATCAGGCAAAATTGCCGTGAACATTGAGGCACTCATCCCAGTGACCCACCAGGTTGAAGATCCCCGTGTGGTAGAACACTGTTTTTTTGTTTTTTTGCTAGGGGCTTTACGTCGCACCGACACAGATAGGTCTTATGGCGACGATGAGATAGGAAAGACCTAGGAGTTGGAAGGAAGCGGCCGTGGCCTTAATTAAGGTACAGCCCCAGCATTTGCCTGGTGTGAAAATGGGAAACCACGGAAAACCATTTTCAGGGCTGCCGATAGTGGGATTCGAACCTACTATCTCCCGGATGCAAGCTCACAGCCGCGCGCCTCTACGCGCACGGCCAACTCGCCCGGTGTAAAACAATGTGTCCTGTTGCGTGAAGAAGTCCGTAACCGCCCGCTGCACATCCTCATCCTACAGGAAGCGTCGATCCTTCAAGGCCTTTCTGAGGGGACCGAAGGCGTGGTAATCGCATGGAGAGAGATCAGGACTATCCATTGCTAGCGCACGAATGGTTATGCGCCAGTCCGCCCTAATCGCCTCATCCACCGCCCGCTTGTTGTCCGTAGTGGATGAGGCTGCCCTCCCAGATCGACCGGCGTCTTGTGTCGAATCGCGACCCGCACCATTCCACAACTGTGGTTTTCGACAGACATGTCGTCCTTCTCCGATGGATGTCCACCGCTGTTGTCCTTCGGCAGCCAAGAATAGAATAACAGCACGTTGGTCCTGTTTGGACGCATTTGGTAATAACGTCACCATAGTCCACGTGGCTTGCATCCGGGAGATAGTGGGTTCGAATCCCACTGTCGGCAGCCCTGAAGATGGTTTTCCGTGGTTTCCCATTTTCACACCAAGCGAATGCTGGGGCTGTACCTTAATTAAGGCCACGGCCGCTTCCTTCCAACTCCTAGGCCTTTACTCTCCCATCGTCGCCATAAGACATATCTGTGTCGGTGCGACGTAAAGACCCTAGCAAAAAAGAAAAGTTCACGTGGTCACATTTAAGGCACGCACATCGGCAGGACACGACTGCCACACTAATACCTTTGCCTACATATCCGTCCTTATATACCCACACTGGAGTCGCGCTACGTTGCATGTCCACTGCTGCAACGCCCTCAAACGGAAACGTTTTGATCATGCCTTATACCAGGGATGGCGAACCTTTTCCAACTAGTGTGCCATTTTAGGTCTGGATTATTATTCTCAACTGTTTACTGTGCCACTTGTTATTTTCGTTTTGTAATGGATACAACCTCCGCCCCTACTCACCACCGCCACCACCGACTTCCATCCCTAATTCCAAATAGTGTTTCATAATATGATATTATACATATATATTGAAAATACCAAATATGATTGCATGTTTCATGGTCGTATTTTGCGAATACCGCAAAAATAGTTAGTAGCTTTGTCATTTATGTTAGGTTCATAACTTGTCTTCACAACGTTCACTGTAGAAAATATCTACTTACAGGCGTATGATGACCCAAACAAAGTAAGTAGCGCTGTAGCAAGTTTCTTCATGGCCGAAAACTTTTGTGGGAGACTGTTCCACTGTTCAAGTATTAAGTTCTCCGGCTTCTGGAGAGAGTATTCACCATCCACAGCACACCCGATTTTCACTAATGCTTCATCAAGTTGTACGAAATTTTCACCCATACATGCTTTCTTAAAATTCGGTCAACTCCATTTCTAAACTGCCAATATGTAATCACTCAAAAAAAAAAAAAAAAAAAAAAAAACTAATTTGTGCAATATGAGGTTTGGAAATTAAGTGCGATACTTTCTCCATATCTCAATATTGGGATCATTTCTTGGCAACTATTTGTCTTACAAAATTCACAACAATAAACAGTTACTCACTAAGAAAAACTACGCGATGCTGGCAACCACACACAAGCCAAATTTCACTAATTCACTTGATATGGGTGAGCGAATGGCTCGTCGGCTGCATCTGACATTTATTTCACTTGACTTCCGGACCTGTGGGTGTTGTAGTGTTGCCATAATGCACGTTCGAATGGAACTAGAATTTAGATATTCGCTATTTATTTCTTAAACCTGAAACACTGTGACTATACGATGAATGAGATATGTATACTCTAGAGTACAAAACGTACATAAAAATGTTAAGATGGTCTGTGGTGTGCCACCGAAATCGTGTTCGCGTGTCACCTAATGACACGCGTGGCATAGGTTCGCCATCCCTGCCTTATACTAACAGCCCAAGCAATTTCTATCGTAATAGGCTCCTTCCTTTCGGTCGTGCTTATACTCGGGGACTCAGCGCTGATTATTTTCCGGCGATCATTTTTTGTGCCAGGAGATGTACCCAAACCAAACCCCATGGCACTACAGCCCTTGAAGGGCCTTGGCTTACCAAGCGACCGCTGCTTAGCTCGAAGGCTTGCAGATTACGAGGTGTTGTGTGGTCAGCACGACGAATCCTCTCGGCCGTTATTCTTGGCTTTCGAGACCGGGGCCGCTATCTCGCCGTCAGATAGCTCCTCAATTCTAATCACGTAGGCTGAGTGGACCTCGAACCAGCCCTCAGGTCCAGGTAAAAGTCCCTGACCTGGCCGGGAATCGAACCCGGTGCCTCCGGTTAAGAGGCAGGCACGCTACCCCTACACCACGGGGCCGGCGCCAAGAGATGTACATCCGCCCTTAAACCTCATTAAACAATTAGGAGCTCATGGACTAGCCCGTTAACTTAAATGCTATTAACTAGATTTTAGATAGACTTTATATGTGTTGAAAAGAAAATATGGTTTTAAAACTAATTAAAATTTAATTAAAACTCTATATTTAAAGATAAGGGAGAATAGTGCAAATAGCCATAAAAACAACAGAAGTTAATGGTATGATAGATAACGGAAGGTATTCCCTCTTAAATCTAAGGTACTCTGTGTCTTAATCTCAATAACTTTGCCCTTCAAGCGCTCCTTTATTGGTAGTCAGACCACTGGCACTCTCCCAATGAAGTCCAGATCAGTTTATTGTTGCTACTGCTCCTTTATAGTAGGGTATTTGGACGTCGTGTACTTAGTGTACATGAAATCTACCTGATTGGTGACCTGTATGATTGCAGGATCTTCAGTGGCATGTGTAATTGTAATTATTTGAGGTTGTAATTGTGATAATAGTAGCTATAGCCTGCGTGGTAGGTACTATCCCGGTGCCAGGTTTAGTGGCTCAGAGAGCAGAATACTGTTTGGCTTTTTGAGCTCTCATTGGTGGGTTCGAACCCGTTCAATCCAGTGGTATTACAAGGGGTTCAAATACGTCAAACTCGTGTCGACATACCGGCACGTATAAGAACTCTTATGGGACAAAATTCTGGTACCTCGGCGTCTCTAAGAATCACAAAAATATTTTCTTAGACATAAAAGCGATTATTATTATTATTATTATTATTATTATTATTATTATTATTATTATTATTATTATTATTATTATTGTACCGGGCGGTACACCGCCACTCCGCTAATTTAAAATGTGCGCCAGTTGAAACTCCTCTGCTGGAGGAAGTCTGAACTTTATCTACGCTATTAATTCTCTGCTTTCTCAGAAGATGTCACCACGTGGAAAATTTTGAGTTTTTGAACTGTGTCATTTTTGATGTGGTTTTGTTTCGCTTGAAGTAAGCAGTGTGAACTTTCTCTTCTAGAGGACACTACTGAAGATCAACAATAGTGCAACCTAGTGCGGAGTCAAAGAACTATTTTGTTGGAGAAATTTTTATTTCAAATGTTTGTTCTTTGCTAAATTTTTTTTAGTTATTGTTTAAGTTGGCTGTATACCCCTCTCTTTCCCCTTGTTTTGCATTTAACCAATCCTGAATTTCTTTGAGTTATTTCCGACCAATCCGATGTATCTTCCCCCAACTTGGATATGTTTCTGTACCCGAGCCAATAAAAAGTTTGTGGGAGGGTGTTTTCATTCCCCTAACGCCTAGAACCTTCCGCGAGAGGATATAAACTGCTGATTTTAGGGTCTCCGGGCCACTTCTGTTCCATCTTTCAGTGTATAAAGTACATAGCAGGAGGCGGGAAGCGCCTCTTTCCTCGGCAGCGGTCATCAATAAGGTAATGGCCGATTAATAAATTCTTTCTTTGCTAGCTCAGCAGTTTAACTCTCGGGGCGGGTGCGAAGCGTTCCTCCATGTAACCTTTTCCTAAAATGTAACGATCTTTTCTTCTATTCTCTTTTAAGCTACATACTGGGATAGAGAGTGCTAACCCTCTCGAGCTCCCACTCTTATTGTTTTGAGGTGAACTTATTTTTCTCAACCTATTCTTCGATAACGTAAAACAAATTGTTCTTTTCTTAAGTCACCTCTTTAGCATGGGATTAGCCCTTGTATTAACGGCCTAGTGCCAAGTAGGTCTTAATCAAAGTGTATTAGGAGTGCAAGCTCGCCTCCTCTCAAATTGTTATTTTAGAGGTCATTTAATTAACCTGCTTTTCATTTAATAGACCTCAGTAGATTGGGTATTTTACCCCTGTGTTTATGTCCGTTGAGGACAACTTGAAGGTAGAGTTTGGTTTAAATTTTGAGAGCGAGTGGCTCTTTTGAAAATTGAATGTTGTATGCCTCGTGGAGGCTTTTCTGTGTAATTTGGAGCAAGGGCTCCTAGGTATGAATGGGGTTTTCTGCCCCTCTGTTAAAACTCGTGTTTGGGGTAAAACTGAGCTGATTGCCCAAGCAGTGTAAAATATGGGCGCGAAGCCCAATCCCTGTAAATATTGTAACTACCCTTTTTGATTTGCTACTTTGTACCTGCCCTGCTTGTTATTTCTTTGTTTTGAAAAGAAAATATAACCTTGTTAAATTTTAAATTAATTTTGCTTTCGTAGCTGGAGACCTATTCACACCCGCACCTTCTTTCACCTCTACCTACCACGGAAAAATCCGTAACAATTATTATTATTATTATTATTATTATTATTATTATTATTATTATTATTATTATTATTACCATCCTGTAATTCGCCCAGAGTTGAAGGGGAAACGATATAAAACTGCTTTTGAGGTGACCTAAATTAAGATTTGATCCGATTTCCTTCTCAGCAATACCTAGCAAGTTAGCCACGTGGTAGGGTTATGCATTTGTAAGTTTGCATTAGGGAGATATTGGGTTTGAACCTCAGCCCTCACAAGGTTTTTCGTGGTTTACAATTCTCACAGGTACGGCCGCTACCTTCCTAGTCCTTTCCTATCCCAGCATCGCCGAAAACCTACCTACGGTATACGATATTAAACAGCTTAAAAAGACAAAAGAACTTATTAGCTGTGCTATGGGAGACGGAGTGCACTGTTGTTTCATTCGCAAAGCCGGTTAAAATTCGTAACAGAGCAGGGAATAAAACCCGAACTAGTCAGGTGGTAAGTTACTGAGGTTGTGGCTGCCGTGATGTAGTGAAGTGTCGAGGTTGGTGGGGCAGCACCATCTTCGTACTCCTGTCTCTACCGTGGCAGCCGTAATTTTATTGTTCTCGTCTTTGATAATACACCATTGTTCAAGCAGAGTCAATGTGAGGAGCCCTTTTGGTAACTGAGTATTATTACCCTGGATACTCGGTTCGTAGATTGCATATGCAAGATATTACATCGAAAATTATTATTCGCGAAACACATTTTGCTGGTGGATGGGCCGATCGAAGTGTCAGCTTTATTTTATCTCAGAAGTGAATATTACTGAAAACATTATTATTATTATTATTATTATTATTATTATTATTATTATTATTATTATTATTATTATTATTATTATTATTATTATTATTATTATTATTATTATTACACGACCATGGTGATCCAGTTGGTTAGTCGTTCTCCTTCTGCTATCGTGATAGCAGGTTCGATCACGACCGAGCTCGATAGCTGCAGTCGCTTAAGTGCGGCCAGTATCCAGTATTCGGGAGATAGTAGGTTCGAACCCCGCTGTCGGCAGCCCTGAAGATGGTTTTCCATGGTTTCCCATTTTCACACCAGGCAAATGCTGGGGGTGTACCTTAAGGCCACGGCCGCTTCCTTCCCAGTCCTAGCCCTTTCCTGCCCCATTGTCGCCATAAGACATATCTGTGTCGGTGCGACGTAAAGCCAATAGCAGAAAAAGAAAAAGAAAAAAAAAAGGTTCGATCACGGCTGAAGATGAGGTCATCTGAGGGTGTTTAAATTTTACACCTTCTTGTGGTTGACTTCCGGCACGTCATAAGATCTTCTGTGGGACAAACCTGACAACTTAACGTATACTAACATCTATAGCAATCGAAGGGATGTTAAATAAGGCTTTTTGTTACGTAATAATGTCATGTAATGCCTCTCCTGGGAACCATGTGACCCTGCCGCGGTGGGGAGGTCTGTGCGTTCCAGTGAAGCAGATAGCCGAGTCGTAGGAGCAGCTATATAGTATGGGTATCTGTCAAAAGACCAGATGAACAATAATGGTTCATCGAAAGGAGGGTAGCAGTCTTTCGGAAGTTGCAACGGCAGCTGTCTGGATGATTGACTGATAAGGCCTACAATAACCAGCATGCTGAGTAATTCCACCTAGAAAAACAAGCCCTATTTAACCAGACACATACGTACTCATGATTCCAACTTGAGATGACATCAAACTAATTCAAGATTTGCTTCCGATTTTATAACAATGTGATCATCACATTAATTTTTATTTTGAGAATCAAAAATTCAATGGGACTTTTATCACTTAGTAACATGGTCTTATGACAATTTGTTTACAATATGAACTGTTTTTAAAAACTGTGTTTACATATGACAGATTGAGCCATCTTGACTCTTAAACATTTTAAGGATAAGTCATTTTTAGTGTTATATTAAGAATATCATGTGTTTATTATAATAATATTTTTAGGATGAAGATGTCTCATAAGGAAGAGACGAAACATGCCCCTTCTTAAAATAAAAAGGAATAACATTGTACTGCATTGTAAAGGTGGAGTCACTCAATTATCGAAACCTTCTATTTTGTTGATAAGGCCTTGTAATGATATTTAAAATGGCTTAGCTATGTTGATACTGCTACAATTCTGAAGGAACGGGAAACTACAGCCCTAACTAACTCCCGAGGACATGCAGTTTTCTCTCTATGAATGAAGGATTTATTGAGGATAGCTTCTTCCCAGGTAAAATACTCCGCAGGTAAAATAATCCCATATTCGGATCTCCGGGTGAGGACTACACGAGAGGAGGCAATCATCAGGAAGATGACATTCTGGGAGTCGGAACGTGAAATGTTCGAAGTTTTAATTGTTGTGGTTAGCGAATTATAAAAAGGAAATGAATACAGTAAAGTCAGATGTGGTTATTATAGTACGTTGGCAGGAAGAGCAGGATATTTTTGTCAACACAAAACCAAACGGAGGAAATGCAGGAGTTGTTTTAATAATGAATAAAATATAGCGCAGCGGGTAAGCTACTATGGCCAGCATAGTGAACGGATTATTGTTTTCAAGATAAAGACCAAGCCAATGCCCACCACAATAGTGCAATAATGCCTACTAGTCCGGCAGATGACGCAAAAATCGAAAGAATAAATGACGGGATTGAATATTTATTGCAGTATGTAAAAAGAGACGAGAATCCAATTGGTGGTGGGGAATGGAATGCAGCTGTAGACCAAGGAAGGGATGAGTAGATCGATTCTCGAATTAAGAGATACTGATTTGAATTGGTCAGGGGAGAACGATTTCGCAAAATATGACCCGAAGAAGAGATACCTAGAGTGATAGGACACACATTTAGACACCCAGGACTTCTTCAGTTGGTGTTTGAGGGAAGTGTTGGAGATAGGAACGGTAGGGATAGACCAAGGCATGCATATGACAAACAAATTAGAGTAGATGTAGGATGGAGAAGTTACGTAGAAATGAAAAGGTTTGCAAAAGACAGGGTGGCATGGAGGGCTGGATCAAACCAGTCTATAGACATATGGCCCAAACAATAACAACAACAACAACAACAATAACAACAATATTATGTAATGTGTATGAAAGCAAAACCATCTTCGTAGAAGCCATGAAGGTTCTTAGAGGAGTGAAAGGTAAGTTCATACAGTATGGTCTGTAACCTCTATGTAGCTCTATGCCTAGCCGCCTTTGCTCCCGGAATTTACCTATTCTCATTTCTGGTGTAGGCTGAGCGAACGTAGGTCCTGTACCGCTCCACGCTTTCACCTCCTCCGAGTACAGGCCTATGTGTAGATTTTCTCCCCGCTTGGACATGCCAACTTTTAGGTTAATATTTCACATTTCTTTTGAATGATGTGTCTAATGTTCGCCATCCCCGTGGTCTGTGGGTAGTGAGTCTGCCTCTTACCGGAAAGCCTAGGGGTCAATTCCAGTCCAGATCAAAGATTTTTACCTGCGTCTGAGGGCTGGTTCAACGTCCACTCAGTCTACATGAGAAGCATTGAGGAGCTATCTGACGGCGAGATAGAGGCCCCGGTATAGAAAGCCAAGAGTAACGGTTGAGGGGTTTCGTTGCGCTGACCACACGTCACCTCGTAATCTGCAGACTTTCTGGCTGAACAGCCGTCGCTTGGAGGCCAGGACCCGTCAGTGTTGTAGTGCCATAGATTTGGGTTTTGTCAGTGGCCAATTCCAACTTCCTATTCATATTTGCTTGTTTGTTTATTTATTTATTTGTTTGTGGAAGTATTTTCGGAAATGGTTGGGAAGATAATTAGTGTTTGTGTAGAAGGCATACTGGGAAGAAAACTAAGCTATAAATTAATTCAGTATTCCTAGGTAGAGGGTTGGGGGGGGGGGTAATCTTAGAGGGTACTCCCAAATCTCCACAATATTTTTTTTTAAGGGGTTCGGAAAACTAAAGTTGAAGTATTTTCTATACCTTTCTTTCTCTCTTTCTTAATCTGCTTACCATCCAGGGTTGGTTTTCCCTCGGACTCAGCGAGGGATCCCACCTCTACCTCCTCAAGGCAGTGTCCTGGAGCTTCAGACTCTGGGTAGGGGCTACAACTGGGGAGGATGACCAGTACCTCGCCCAGGCGGCCTACCTGCTATGCTGAACAGGGGCCTTGTGGGCGGATGGGAAGATTGGAAGGGATAGACAAGAAAGAGGGAACAAAGTGGCCGTAGCCTTAAGTTAGGTACCTGGAGGAGAAGTGGGAAACCACGGAAAACCACTTTCAGGATGGCTGAGGTGGGAATCGAACCAACCTCTACTCAGTTGACTTCCCGAGGCTGAGTGGACCCCGTTCCAGCCCTCGTACCACGTTTCAAATTTGTGTGGCAAAGCCGGGAATCGAACACGGGACTCCGGTGGGTAGCAGCTAATCACACTAACCACTACACTACAGAGGTGGACTTTCTATACTTTTAACCGCCATTCTTTCTGATAAGACAAATCATGACTGTTATACTTGTGCAAAGCCGTTTCTTGTATTTCTGACACTGGATAGTACAAATTATTATAATAATATTTAACACTGAAGCTATACTAAGTGCGGTGTTCCACACTCCTCAGGAACATAATCGTATGGTATCGCATTCACGTCCCAGAACATCTTTCCAAATCCCTGTACTACTAACTACATTTACTACAGCACGAAAATACCACCGGTTATTAGACATGTCCCAACGCATTCAAGTATTTAATGGCGATGAATAGGGCTCAGAAGTTGTCTATAAAAGACCTGTAGAAAGATCTAAATCTATCCGAAAAAAGGGACCTAAAACCTGGCCAAAAGGACGAAAAAATGCGATCCAAATTCAGTTGGCTTTGCAGTATATCACAATAGTCAACTCTACGTTCTTACGACCGTCGGTCTTCAGGCAGCACGTTGCAAAACATCGAAAAACTATTTTCCACATCAACGGATATTAAGGGTCCATACTTGATGCAAGTGAGATCTTCCTCTTGAAAAACACTCGCATCAAAATGTTCTCCTTTCAATATTTAACTTATCTTGCACATCATTTGATAGCTCTGCTTTTTTTCAAGTATTAGTTTCATTTAGTTTCTTTTCATTGAAGAAGGTGAAGTTGCAAGAAATAAGCCATTAAGACCTAAAAAGTACACATCGTCGTTGCCGGGACAAAACCTCCTATGTAGATAATATTTTTGGAGATATACTGACCCGCAGCACATACAGTACATTATAAAGAGCGAGAATGCCTGGACCATATTCACACAATATTGTACCTTAGATGACAAAACCTTACCGGCCAAAGTTCTACTCTAAAATATTTCACATAGGAGGTTTTGTCCCGGCAACGACGATATAAGCTAAAAGCTCCGAAGAAGGCAAAAAAAGGACAAATAAAACCCACCATTTTCTGGCCTATAATGACCCAGAAGGAACAAATATTATGTTGGGCCTCGTCGTCGGATACTCGAGAAAAGAAAAAAAAAGACTTTTCCTCAACTTCCGAGTCCTAGTGTTGACCTACAATATCTCACACAATGAAGTATACCGAGTAAGTGGTCGCTAGGCTTGGATCACATAGCTATCAGCTTGGATTTGGGAGAGAGTGGGTTCGAACCCCACTGTCGCCAGCCCTGAAGATGGTTTTCCCGTTGTTTTCCATTTTCACACCGGAAACATGCTGGTACTGTACTTTAATGAAGGCCACGGTCGTCTTCTTCCCACTCCTAGACCTTTCCTATCACGCCGTCGCCATGAGACTTGTCTATGACGTTGTGACGTAAGGCAAATTGTTAAAAAAGAAAACCCTCGTTATTATCATTATCCCAATGAAGATCATTCCTTAAATCAACACCTATAATAATGATGATAATAATAATAATAATGATGTTTCCGTTTTCCAGAGATCGAAGGAAGCGTGAGGGGTGACTGGCTGGACAAACTATGAACCAAGGTTTAAGTTTAATAACTGACAATTTTATTTACTTATTTTCTTATATTTTCCAAGTAAAAACAACAAAGATATGACAAGAGGGGAAATATTGCCAATAATACACAGAAGTTTAAAACGTAGGTAATTTACAATAAGGGGAGCAGCATCCCCATTTTCATACGAGACTTCGTCTTACAAAACTGTAAGTCTTTGGCATGAAAGAGGATAGAGAAGCACTGCCCTTCACAAACGGAGTCCTCCGAGATAGGGAATGTAGAATCTTACATAATTCAAAGAAAGAAAGGAAGCCGTAGCTTCTAGTACAAAGTTCCAACGAGGGGACTCGAATCCTCAATTTTAGGTAAATATTCCATCAGAAAGGTCCTCGAACCCTGACAACAATTTACAATTTACACATTACAAACAACCTTTTTATGGGCCAGGAAATTTCATTAACGTTTAGTGTCAAATACCTCTAAGCAGACAATACTTTCTGCTCTAAAGCGTTAAGGCAGCCATTACACTTTCTACCTTTACAAAATAGGGGAACCACATTGAAACGATGGATCGAAATATCCAGAAATTTTACAGGAGTCGAGGCCCATACTACACGGCCATTAAAAGGAAAAATAATCCAAAAGTAGATTAGAAAGACCGAGAACAAAATTAAAACTGAGGATGAAAACTCACAAGCACTCCTAAATTAAGATTAAAAACAACACTTAATAGGGCATAACCAGAAACATCAGGTCATTGTGAATTCAGGTCCTTGAATTCCCAAGACAACTGTTATAGTTGGGGACAAAACATGACGGCGCAGACCCACTTCCCTACCAAGCCCGACACGCCCCGATCCTCAGAGCCAATCCTTATCCCGAAGTTACGGATCCAATTTACCGACTTCCCTTACCTGATGGCGTCAGCAAAATCCGCGAATCCCCATTGCCCTACTAGTCAAGATAGTGTCGGGAAGGGAATCTGGCCGTATAAGTGAGGTTAGGCGCCTCCACGATGGCGACTGTTAGCGTCGGGAAGGGTATCTGCCCGTAAAATTGAGATTAGTCCCCTCCAAGATGGCGACTGTGAGGTCAGACTTGCTCTCTTTTGCAAAATCCGCGTCCGGAAGGGCATCTCGCCGTGAAAGTGGGGTTAGGTCCCTCCAAGATGGCGTCTGTGAGGTTAGGCTTGCTACTTATGCAAAATCCGCGAAACCCCATTGCACTACTACTATACTAGGGGTCAATGACCTAGGGTCAGAACCCCTGGGTACACTACTACGGGTCAATGACGTCAGGTACTGACTGAGCACAAAAAATGCTGACGCAAATGATTTAGAACATACATTGCCCTACTACTGCTGTTAATTGGTTTAATGCACATATAATACCGAACTCAAGTTATTATGTTCGTGAGATGTGACTATCTCTCTCTCAGTGCAATGCTTCAACTCAGTAACTGGAAACATCTGCACTGGTCCGTCGATGTCAACCACTGGGCTAGTGCATGTCTCAATGGCTCGTATCTATAGTAGGTTCGAGCCCCACTGTCGGCAGCACTGAAGATGGTTTTCCGTGGTTTCCCACACCAGGAGAATGCTGGGGCTGTACCTTAGTGAAGGTCACGACCGCTTCCTTCCCATTCCTATGCCTTTCCTATCCCATCGTCCCCATAAAACCTATCTGTGTCGGTGGGGCGTAAAGCAAATAGCAAAAAAATCACCTCGTATCTAAGCTTCTTATCAGAGTATTTCATAAATTCAAACTCGTAAACCCACTAGTAGTAGTAGTATAATTTTGTGTGGCTATTTCTAGCCGGGTGCAGCCCTTGTAAGGCAGATCCTCCGATGAAGGTGGGCGGCATCTGCCGTGTGTAGGTAACTGCGTGTTATTGTGGTGGAGGATAGTGTTATATGTGGTGTGTGAGCTGCAGGAATGTTGGGGACAGCACAAACACCCAGTCCCTGAGCCAATGGAATTAACCATTTAAGGTTAAAATTTCCAACCCGGCCGGGAATCGAACCTGGGACTCTCTGGACCAAAGGCCAGCACGCTAACCATTTAGCCACGGAGCCGGACAGCAGCAGCAGTAGTAGTAGTAGTAGTAGTAGTAGTAGTTGTAGTTGTTGTTGTTGTTGTTGTTGTTGTTGTTTAAGCACTCTCAGCCTTAAGGATTCTGGTTCGTGAACATGACACATTTTACACCTATAATGCACAATTCCAAAATTGTGTTCCACGGACTTCCGTTTGCCAGAGGGTTATGAAAATCACCATATGCAATGGACAAATATTTCTAAGTTGAATAATAATGATAAATCTAAAGTAACACTGTCTAATTTTGTACAGGGGGCTCAAAACTACTGCTTTAATGTGGCAGAAAATCTGCCGTATCTTTGATCATCAAAACTTATAAAATGCGCACTAGGCAATAACAGGATGCGCAACATGAATTTTAATCGCCGTCAACAGTCAACATTGTATCGAAGTCCACAACTCTCCATCCTCATCAGTTACACCTACTAACACATCAATTCTTTCTTTCGTTTTTCCTTTCTTTCTTTCTTTCTTAATCCTTTCAACTCCTATTCCCTTCCTATTCCAACGTCGCCATATAAGACCTATCTGTGTCAGTGCGACGTAAAGCCACTAGCAAAAAGAAACCTTTCTTAATCCGTTACCCTCCAGGGTTGGTTTTCCCTCGGACTCAGCGAGGGATCTCATCTCTACCGCTTCGAGGGCAGTGTCCTGGAGCGTGAGACTTTGAGTCTGGGGTTACAACAGGGGAGGAGGACCAGTACCTCGTCCAGATGGCCTCATCTGCTATTCTGAACAGGGTCCTTGTGGGGGGATGGGAAGATCGGAAAGGATAGACAAAGGAGAGGGAAGGAAGAGGCCGTGGCGTTAAGTTAGGTACCATCCCGCTATTTGCCTGGAGGAGTGGAAAACCAGGGAAAACCACTTCGAGGATGGGTGAGGTGGGAATCGAACCCCCCCCCCCACTTCTCATTTGACCTCCCAAGGCTGACTGGACCCCGTCCCAGTCCTTGTATCACTTTTCAAATTTCGTTGCAGAGGCGGAAATCGAACCCGCACCTCTGGGGGTAACACCTAATCACACTAACCACTACACCACAGAGACGGACTGTCACATCAATACTAAGCAAATTCTCTTCACATTTCAAAGTAAACAATTAAGTTACGTCAGTATTGTTTACCCTGTTCTAGGCTTAGATATTAGCAGCATATGCCATTATGTCGATCAGAGCTGGCGGTTTAAAAATTGCTCACTACTGATGTAAAAACTATTAGAAAAGATCCATCGTGGGCCTATGAAAAATTCCTTCCTAACTTAAGAACTTACAGCGTTCTTCATATCATTACAAAAAGTAAGTACTGTAGCCTTGCTTTCTGCTTGCTATAGTAGAGCTGCTGTAATTCTTGTAGATATTCATTCCTCTTTCTGTACTTAAAGTTAAAATTTTGTTTGGAAGTACGGTCACTTTTCATTGTAACATCAACCTTTTTTGGGATGTGGTCTAATAAAATGTTTCTTAAAATGTGCGTGGAAAGGTTCACACGCATTTGTGGTGCTGTAGCTATTTAAAGATTTGGATGCCCACCATGGGGGAGGAAATGTTGAATTTGTGTCAATGTAATTCTCAGCTAAGTAATCTGAGAAGGATTCATCAACAAAACCATCTTGCACTTATGAAGAGTCTAATAATGCTAAACTGAATACCCTTGTCAACCGCCTACCATACTCAGAATCCTTATTACGGTATTCACTTGCTAGACCAATGTTTGGAATTTTCTATACCATGCTTGAGTCCAATGAAAACGGCAGCCCCTTACTGATGATTCTTGCCGAACCGATGTAACTGCTGGATGTGCAGATAATTGAAAGACCATTACAACTGCACGAGGGGGATAAGCTAAGTCGAATGGCAACACATTTTTCTACAACATGCGTAAAAATTGTTAATGTACTGTAAGTTTCCGATTTTTGGTTGGGAAGTAGTCCGAAAACAAGTGGAACGTAGTTCCCATTTTTTACAAAAGGAATCATAAATGATTGTGGAAAATATTTTGCACTGTAATTATATGTGCCATCCACTAAAATTGTTGATTTTGGTATCAGATTCTTGAGATTAGTTATTGTCGAAAATATTTTGTTACTTACAGAATCGTTGACCAGTTCTTCGTCGTTTTTGTTTTCTGTGTTGACTGCTTGTAGAGTTTCATAAACCACTTGCGTAGTTTTAAGTAATGTTGGATTAAGTTTCCTTCTTTTCGTGTGTAAGTTCCGTCTTGTTAAGTTTATATTTCTGGTTGTCATTTTCTCGCATATTTCTTCTGGAGCTGAGCAGATTTCCCTCGCGATTTATTTTGAAGGCCTGTCGAACAAGTCGTCTTCACTGGCTTTGCGTTTCGCGGTACTTGAAATAATCTGATGGCAAACAATTACATATTTTTCATGGATGTGATATACTTCCGCGTTTGAAGAACGCCTACTTCAACAGTTTTTTTTGCTAGTTGCTTTACGTCGCACCGACACAGATAGGTCTTATGGCGACGATGGGATAGGAAAGGCCTAGGAGTTGGAAGGAAGCGGCCGTGGCCTTAATTAAGGTACAGCCCCAGCATTTGCTTGGTGTGAAAATGGGAAACCATGGAAAACCATCTTCAGGGCTGCTGACAGTGGGGCTCGAACCCACGATCTCCCGGATGCAAGCTCACAGCCGCGCACCTCTACGCGCACGGCCAACTCGCCCGGTAACTTCAACAGTTGTCACTGTTTTGGTATTATGCATTTTTACAATGAACCTCCATTTCTGTGTTTTCTTTGCTCTTGTAATAAATCCTGTGTTTATATCCATCAACGAGAGTTAAAGTGCCTTCCCTCCATGACTGTACATTTTAATCATGTTGGTAGTTGTTGCTGCAGACCGAGGTACATACAAAATGAACAGTGCACCAGCTGCGTAGAAATGAATGTGTGAGCCATAGCTTCGCGTGGAGTGATCAGTGCTGCGCGCGCACACGGAAAATATTCCCCGAACAATCACAGAAGGGGAGGAGAAAACGGTGGGGGAAGTTGTTGTTATGACCGCGAGGCAAATTTGTGCAGTTTGCGAGTTATTACAGTAGGTGATGAGGCAAACGTTGGGGTAAGTTGTTGTTTTTGTGACCGCGAAGCACATTTGCGTACTTTCAATATGTTTTTGCTCAGCTTGATAACACTGCGTACTACGTGGGTTCCGATTTCGCAACCATCTCATGAAATGAGCACCTAACTAGCTATGTTATGCAATCAGACTCAGGCTGGGAGGGAGGGGAGGAATACATTCAGAAAGACTGTTTCGTTCGGTGACGAAACCATCTCATGAAATGAGCACCTAACTAACTATGTTATGCAATCAGACTCAGGCTGGAAGGGAGGGGAGGAATACATTCAGAAAGACTGTTTCGTTCGGTGACGAAACCATCTCATGAAATGAGCACCTAACTAACTATGTTATGCAATCAGACTCAGGCTGGGAGGGAGGGGAGGAATACATTCAGAAAGGCTGTTTCGTTCGGTGACGAACGATCCTTAGATCTCGAGGCAATAAAGCAACCCAGTATGACCCCTTTTAGTTTAATGTGGTATGAATGTACTTACTGATTCTGCTAGTACGGTCAATCGCGTGAATATTATTGTTTAGCTTCTTGAGATTGAATTGCTCTCTCTTCAGCATTTTGCTGTACAAGGATCGAATACCTTGAGTACCTTGTATGTTTCGTGTAGGAAGAAAGTGATAAGTGTTTCTAGTGGCCCTGATGAAAGGAAATGTATTATTATGGATTTTTTAAACCTTAGTCAAGAAAACCAAGCATTACGACTGAAGATAACACGCTGACCATATGACACTCCAATATCTGCGTGCCATCTGACTGGGCAGTAGTCGCCATGAAAGGTCAAGACACTAATTGGACCATGTGGGCCACAAATACCCTACCTGACAAAGGAAAAGTTGAAGCAACCAGAAGGGGTGGAGGAGACGAAATGAAACTTCACGTGTTGAGAAGGTATGTGATGTTATTTCAGTGATTACAAAATCGAGTGAAATTCGCAAAGAACTTGGCAGTTCGAGCCCACTTATCTGTAAGACATTGTACCCCATTTGGCCTGTATGCTTGCACTGATTCGGTTGGGAAATTTTGTCATAAAGCTGTTGTATCCTCTCCGAAGGAAAGTTGGCCCACAACTGTTTTAACTGCCCCTTGATATCCCGGATGCCTGCGTTGGGAAGAAGTTAACGTCCGAATATCACACATGTTCTGTCGGGGACAGATCTGGGGATCTTGCTGGCCACGGGAGTAACTCTAAATCACGCAGACAGTTCATACAGACAGGTGCCGGTTGTTGACGAGCATTGTCCTGTTCAAAATGGCACCACGATACTGTCGCATGAGAGGTAACGCATGAGGATGCAGGATGTCCATGACGTACCGTCGTGCCGTCAAGGTTCCGTCAATCACTACCAGCCGTGACCTGAAGTCATACCTGATGGCTCCTCACACCATGACGCCAGGAGTAACAACACTGTGCCTCTACAAAACATTGGACGAATCGGACATCTCCCCAGGTCACCGCCATATTCACAGACGGTGGTCACCCAGGTTAGTGCTGAACCGTGATTCATCGCTGAACCCGACGCGACGCCATTCATCAGCAGTCCATGCTTCCCTGTAACGGCCCCACTCCAAACGTAGCCGTTCGTGTTGTGGTGATAACGGCAGCCTACCCATGGTACGGTAATTCCCTAGTCCGGCTGCTGTTAGTCTCTGACCAATGCTGCGGGATGACACGGAATGTTACAGGGAGCCCATTAATTGTTCGTGCTTGGTGCACAATAAGGCGATCCTCCCTTGTGGTGGTCAGACGTGGTTGACCGGAACCTTGACGACGGATATTCCTACCCTCACGTTCCCATGTAGTGCAACATCGTCCCACTGTCATATCCGAATGCGCCACACATCCAGATAATGCACGATTCCACCAGCCGGCCAAATGGTGACCCACAATGACGACGCCCCTTTCAAACTCTGTTAGGTGCCGATAACATTGTCTCATATGAGTACGCGGCATCTGCGTGTCCTTTATAGTGATCACTCAACATCTGACGCTGTTCACGCACCGTACATACCCTACCGGGCCTGATAACAACATTAAACACGAACAAATCTAATGCACTCTGGTGGCGTTTTTACTTGTCACAGAGAATTGGAATTCCAAACAATTAAATACACGCCGATGGAGTGTCCATGCTCATTGGCATCCGACCATTTCTTCTGGGTGCTTCAACTATTTTGTCAGTGTACGTTTTATTGCTTGTTTGGGTTCATTTTAAATACCTGTAATATCCTTAGTGATCAGCTACATTCTATGCATATATGAGTGTGGTAAATACCCTAAAGCCTACGTTATTGTGAGATCTGAAGCAGGGTTGTTCTTTCAACGGCGTGACTGACTGAGTCCCGAAGTAATGAAGCAGTACTTATTTTGGTAGACTACGTGACGTTGGGTAGGGGAGAAGAGGAAAGGAGTTGCCCAAGCACAAGTAAACTTTGGCTCAGGATACCTGATCAACAGTTCCTTGGCTTAGCTGGGCACAATGACTTGGTCACCAGCGTCTAAGTTTCGATAAGACAATGCACATTTTTGACCTTTTAGCTATGCCAGCCTGTGGTTGTGGTAAGTACTGGGGTATTTATAGACTAATCTAATGTTTGGCTCCATGGATGAATGATCTGTGCAGTGATCTTCAGTTCAAAGGGCTCCGTGTTCGATTCCTGGCCGGGTTGGATACTTCAGTCTGAAATGGTTGATTCCTTTAGCACGGGAACTGAGTGTTTGTGCCGTCCCCAATATCTCTGCAACTCGCACAGCATACAAAACAATGTCCTCTATCACACTAACGCTGAGTTTCGTACACATGGGAGATGTTGGTCACCTTCATCGAACGGTCTGCCTTCAAGGGCTGCAGCAGCCTAACTATAGCTACACACAATTAACAGTATATGGATGAAATGAGTGAAGGGAAATCTAGTATCAGTGCCCGGATAACTGGCTGTTACTAGTTTAATTGCAGCCCTTGTAAAGCAGATCCTCGGATGAATGTGGGCAGTGTCCGCAATGCATTGTAAATTAGGTGTTAGTATAACGGAGAGCTGTGTGGTGTGCGTGTTGCTGGAATGTAAAGAACAGCACCAACACCAGTCCCCAACCTAGGGACCCCTCGCAGTTAAAATCCAATAACCCAGCCATATTCGAATTCAGGAATCAGAGGCCCGAAGTCAACCACGGACCTAATTAAAGTAAATCGTACCTTCGCATTCCTCGAGACGGTGCAGCTATTTTATGACCCCTCTTCCTCCTCCCACCTCCCCCAATGAATGCGAGCTGAATGTACCTTTATTAGACACATACCAGCCACCGCACATCGCAGTCATATATCTGCCAGCGCTGGGAATCGAACTCGGGCCTCGACGACGGCAACCAATAGTGATAACTCTTATGCTACTGTGGTGGATTGTGTTGGAATTAAAATCTCGGATCATTTCCTTTTATGGAGCAAGAAACCATTACGAACGTGCTATTTGTAAAGCTTCCTATGATTAAAAGGAAATAGCATGTGCCGAGATAAATTGAGAACTCTAGTCTCAGTTCGAAGAACGAAATAATGTACGTAATTCTTGGAAGTGTTAACAAGAGTACGTGTTATTGTGTGTTGTGGTCCGTTGCCTGCAACTTTCGACCAAGGACAGGAAAGTAAACCTGTCACTTTATTTACGTTGACCTGGATAACGTAATGTCTGCCAATAACTTGTATGAAATCAGTGTGGGAATGGCTTTTTGCCATGAGTAGCCGTAAAATTGTAATGGCCCCAGCACAGCTAAATGTCTGAGCATTGCAGCCAACACAACTTTAAGTCTGAATAAATTCAATTAATTCTGACCATTGCCGTGGCACATTTACCTATTTAAACGTTTTGGCTTTAAGGAAGTTGAAGATTACTGTGTATATTCTGATTCTAATTGCGAAATCCGTATCAGAGCATAGTAGATTTAACTGAAATTGACGTCTTGAGCCTGTGTTTATAATGAAAACCAATCTCTGAAGGGCCATGGCCTACCAAGTGATTGCTGCTCACTCCTTCAGATTACGAAGTGTCGAATCCTTGGCTGCTATCTCACCGTTAGATAGCTCCTCAGTTGTTATCACGGAGACTGATTGAACCACGAAAAACCCTCAGAACCAAACCAAACACCATGGCGTGAAGTGCCTTGGCCTACCAAGCGACTGCTGCTCAGCCCGAAGGCATGCAGATTATGAGGTGACGTGTGGTCAGCGCGACGAATCCTCTCGGTCGTTATTCTTGGTTCTCTGGACCGGACAGTCCTCATATCCAAGTAAATCCCTGACCTGGCCGGAAATCGAACCCGAGTCTCCGGGTAAAAGGCAGGCACGCTACCCCTACACCGCCGGGCTGGCTATGTTTATAATGGGTCTAATAGTGGTACGGGTTTTTCCGTCCCACGAACTACTTTCACAGTTTTCGGAGACGCCGAGGTGCCGAAATGTTGACCTACAGGTGTAAATTTACATGACAGTAAATCTGCAGACACTAGGCTCCCTCGCGTACCTTCATATACCACTTGACTGAGCTGGGATGGAACCCGCCAACTTGGTATTCGAAAGCGAGTGCTCTTCCCTCTGAGCCACTCAGACTGTGTTCATTCTCCCTCTCTCCACACCCATTGCCGCCGTAAAGGACCTAGTTGGTAAGTGATATGCCTGAAATTCCACAATATTTGACGTTTTTGAAATGCGATAACCTCTTTCCTTGGCTTTCAGCACGTTGAAGTACACTGTAACAACTCTTAACATCTCTAAAAATAGAAAACGCGTTAAACAAATTATTGTTATAGTAGTAGTAGTGCCAGGCCGAGTGGCTCGGACGGATGAGTGTTTGGCCTTCTGACCCCAACTTGGCAGGTTCGATCCTGGCTCAGTCCGGTGGTATTTGAAGGTGCTCAAATACGTCAGCCTCTTGTCGGTAGATTTACTGGCAGGTAAAAGAACTCCTGCGGGACTAATCTCCGGCACCTCGGCGTCTCCGAAAACCGAAAAAGTAGTTAGTGGGACGTAAGGCCAATAACATTATTATTATTATTGTTATTAGTAGTAGTAGTAGTAGTACTAGACAAGTTCTGAGAACTTCATCACTGGTATCGCGAGCTTGAAGATCTCTTTATACCCGCCGGACGGTAGAGCGCCACTCCTTCTGAGCCCAAGTTTGCGGATTCGATCTCGGCTCACTCCGGTGGTATCTGAAGGTGCTCAAATACGTCAGCCTCATGTCGGTAGATTTACTGGTACGTAAAATAACTCCTGAGGAATAACATTCTGGCACCTCGATGTCTCCGAAAACCATAAAAGTGGTAAGTGGGACATAAAACCATTAACATAATTAATCATACCTCTCCAGCCATACGGTAATTCTCGGATCTTCTCGCTAACTCTGCCGGTGTTGTGGGATGAAGGTAATAGGAAATTTGCCTTCGTCAAAAAAGACGAGTGCTGGAATAAAGTACACTCCTAGAGAATACTCTTCTCATTTTGAGCGTAGTAAAATTTAAATTTTCAGCTAGGTAAACACACATCGATAAAAAGTATTGAAAAGTAAATTTATCCAACTTCCCGTTTACACCGACTCCGTGGCTAAATGTTGGTCCGCTGACTTTTGATTTCATGGCTTATTGTGGATCGGAAGCAGTGTTCGCGCTGCTTCCACATCTCTCTGCAAGAGATCACGTTCCTTCACTACACCTACATGGGAGATGCTGCCCACCTTTCACGCAGGGTCTGCCTATACAGGGCTGCACTCAAGCTGTGATAAATTCACAAATAATCATATTATTCATAGCTCCATGGCTAAATGGTTAGCGTGCTGGCCTTTGATCACAGGGGTCCCGGGTTAGATTCCCGGCAGGGTCGGGAATTTCAACCATAATTGGTTAATTTCGCTGACACGGTGGTTGGGTGTATGTGTCGTCTTCATCATAATTTCTTCCTCATCACTACGCACAGGTCACCTACGGGACGTCAAATCAAAAGACCTGCATATGGCCAGCCGAACTTGTCCTCGGACACTCCCGGCACTAAAAGCCATACGCCATTTCATTCTTAGAATAATAATTGTACATAGAACTCTGTTGTAAACGTTGTAATAAATCTTGGCGACGTATATTCCTTCATTGCGTTTGCTTGTACATATAGTAAACATTCATTCTCCTTAATTACTAATTTCCATTGTGCGCTGTTATAAAATTAGGTTTTTCTGTACGTTCTGTTTTCCGTAATTTGTCTCATCCTGACAGCCAGCACACTTGGATATAAGTGTCCTTAGATTTTATAAAGATCTGTTGCGATATACCTTCACTGTTGCGGAGCTCTACGTGTTAATTAGCCTTCTCCGTGCTAAGGAACCTAGACGGTCTAATATTGATTTTAATTCACATTATTCACAGTACAATAGTTCAGTCAATATTTCAGCCAATCCTACATAAGCAAGCTTGTGTGCGAGCTTGTATAAATTACTTACACTGCATCATAAAACGTAGTTTAATGGGAAGTAGGAATATGGCACCTGTACAGTCTTGATTTATTTACCTATTTTTCGTTTACCACTCGAAAAGTGACTTGAAGAGCACAATAATAATAATAATAATAATAATAATAATAATAATAATAATATATATACAAATTTTACTAAAATGAAATACTAAATAATGTTCAACAACGTTCACAGTGTTATTTCTTTAATGTCCTATGTTTACATGATAAAATAGCATAACAAGAGAGGTAATACTTATTGTACGTACTTAAAGACGTAATTTGCTTTACTAAGTACTAAAGTTATTACAGTGGTAATTAATTATTGAACATAGAGTTGTTCAAATAGTAATGATAGTACTTTTAATAGCCTGCCGTGTTTTTGACGGAGTTACCGTAGGTGAAAATTTATTGTCTGCTTCATATCTGCTTAAAGAAGCTAGGTGTTCAGGTACAATTTTAGCTTTGGCCGTTTCCTCAACTTTAATATTTCTGGGGTTAGAATATTAAAGATACGTGTTCTTAGATATGCTGTATGTCCCTGTCCAAGATGTGTGTTTCTACTTGGGATTGGTAAGGCAGATGTTACTTGTAGTCTAGTACCATGGCACGTACGCTTCTGGTCCTCGAATCTCTTTTAGTTCTCACAACTTTGTTGTTACAACTTTTGCGTATAACTATTTTTTGTTTAAAACCTGGGGTAAATTGAAAGGTTTATCAGAGGAAATGAAAATAGGTTTGCCATGCATAGTTTTAGTATCTGCTTAAGGGTGATGGATAGAAAGATTGTATAATTGTCCAGCGTCCCACCTTATCCTTTAATTCCATATTGCAATACAGAATTAATTAGTGCATAATAAACATTGAGCATTATCTTCAGAGACACAATTCGTCTAAGCCGATAGAAAATATGTAGTAAAGTTTGTAGTCGTATCGCTACATAGGAGGTATGATAGCTCCATCCATATCAGTGGCTGTCGATCAGTATACCGAAGTATTTAATGTTGGTTGACATCTGCAAAATGTTGCAACTACAATCATTGTTTGAACATTTGTTCGCATAGTTTTTGATGTTTAAATGGTGTGGGTTTTGCAATGTTTCATTGCGTGAAAAGGCAGCATAATAGGTCTTATTTTCATTTCAAGTCAGAAAGTTACCATTCAAACATTCGTTTATTGTTATCAGTGCTGTATTACCTCGTACACTTGTTAAAACTCTGTTCTCAAGACACTCCATTAAAAACTATTACTGTGTCATCAACATGTCAGAAAATGTTCCCACCTATCTGCAAATAACAAAGGTCATTCATGTATAGCAAGAATAACACTGGTCCAAGTACGGTTCCCTATGGTTCTCCGGTTTCAGGAATTCTTTATTTAATTGTTTTATTCTTATTTTAACTCTTTGTGCTATATTCTGTAGAAAACTGGCTATGAGCTTGTGTCGGATCCGTCGAATGCCTACCTTGTCCAGTTTCTGTAGCAATATCTTATGATTGTGTCGAAAGCTTTATTTAGGTCTAGAAATACTGCCATTGTACGTTAGTGATTTATGCAAATGATCTGTTGGGGACATAAATGGCATCTTCAGTTCCTATTCCTGTTGTAAATTCATACGGCTTGGAGATAGTATTTTATGTTTGTCTAGAAGTGTATGATCCCAACTTTAATGCATTTCTCTAGTTGTTATGATCAGGCAGTAAACCAATTCGCACTTCATCAATGAAGAACGTTGAGGACCATTGACCTCGTGCCCAAGTCTGATGTGCTCTAGTCCATCAAACGCGAGCCATCTGTGATGTCGTCGAAGTGGAAGAGTCCTCCATCATAGAGTCTGCTGCTCTGCTGGAGCGTACTTACACTAAATCCTGTGGCGTCTCGAAGCTCGTGGCGCAGTGTAGTAGCTGTGCCTGTAGTGTGTCTGTATGTAGATAAGTGTATGTACCGATCGTGAGCTGCTGCTGTTTTACTTGGACGGCCTGTGCGATGTCGATCTACTACTGGTTAGATGTTTTGGAACTTTCACGCCAACCTGGAGACAACACTTCGATTCACGTGAACAACGTTATTTTGATGCGATCCGCCATACACGGCGTATGACGAGGCATTTTGGTACACAGTGCGTAGAACTGAGGCGTACTGACAAGCTTGCTCGGACTTCACCTTAGCTCTGGTGTGCTGCATTTGTTTACAAGTCATGTATCGAACGCCCCTAACTGTGAAGAAGGCAGGGTCCCCATGATTTAAACAACATACTATCTAACCAAGAATGAAACGTAGATATTCTACATTGGTTGGTAAATTGAAAATATGCTTAACGTTTTCGACGAACGTATAACATAGAAACAGAGTCTTAATTTGAGTCCACTGTGGCAGTTTATAGATTATTTTTCCCGTGTGCAACACAGAAAACAACATGTATCAACAACTTGCCTGCATTCGGATTCGTTTAGTGTAAACCAAATGGCCGTATTTCACATTTCTCTTCCCCATTCTAGCAATGTTAGTCTGCAACGAGTGGCATTTGGACGTGTATAACATGATATAACAGCATAGGTGAGGCATATCCATGAATATATTATATATTTATCGAGCTTGTAGGCCGTGGTTGGTCCTAGTATTCCATAGGAAGCGGCGCCCAGCATTTTCAAGGGGTCCAATCCCTTCGAAGGTCAATAGTGGGCTGAAGGAAGCCAGCAGTTATCAAATTTAAAATTGCATTTCTGTGGTTAGTTTGTGGAACTAACGCAATGACCAGGATGTGGTCTGAATCGCTGCAGGAGTGGGTTACGGGAGGATATCCCTAGGTCTCCTCTATTGAAGGCCTACATTGTCATAGTTTCCCAGACTATACATAAGCGGGTCCTTGCTCTTACGGAGCGTGTTAGAGTCTAGTTATACACTTCTTAGCTACAAGTCTTCGGACACCCCTTGATGGTCGTTCCAAAGAACTGTGTAACCATTAGCGTGTAGTGCCTCCCTTTGATATTGTTACAGCGTTTAATCTTGGCGGAAAACTTGTTAATGAGTTCTGATACACTGAAGGTGGATTTCTTTCTTCCATTTTTCCTGAAGCATTGTGAATATTTGTTCCTGGGTTGCTGGGTGAATTGATGAGGCACATAACCGACACCCTGTTTCGAAGTTGTTCGATGGGGTACAGATCAGGGTTTTGATCTGGCCAGTCCAGCAAAACAACCTGATTTTCTTGGAACCGCGGTGTAGTGGTCCTTGCTGATACAGAAAAGGTCCGAGTCAAAACCTGGAAAACGGCCATCACATTACTTTCAACGAATTTCACTGTCGCCACAACACAGTCAGGTAAATACCGTTCGCCAGGCTTCCGCCACGTCCACCCACGCCCATCTGAGTGCCATAGCATATAACGTGTATCATCACTCCATAAAATCTTCTTTCATTGCTCCACAGACCAATGGCAGTGTTGTTTTCACCACCCTAACACTCCAGCGCATTCGTTCGTGTGATCAGTGGCTTTGGGGTATCAGCACGATCCTGAAAACCAAGTCCTATCGCCTCTCGAAGGAATGTTCTGTCACTGACGCCTGACCCTGACCTGCAACCCTGTGCAATAGTTGACATGTATGTCTCATGATTGGTTCACGCAATACGCTTCCGAATTCGGCGGTCCCTCTCAGCTTATTTTCTAGGCCTACCAGAGTGACGGCTGGATTCAGTGCTCCCTGACGTTTCCACTTCACAATAACAGCGCTAACAGTGGACCTGGGCACATGCAACTCTCGCCATATCTCTCTAACGAAATACCCGAACTTATGGGCCTTCATAATCATGTCCCATTCGAGGTCACTTAATTCTATACGTCGAAATGAAATGGCGTATGGCTTTTAGTGCCGGGAGTGTCCGAGGACAAGTTCGGCTCGCCAGATGCAGGTCTTTTGATTTGACTCCCGCAGGTGACCTGCACGTCTTGATGAGCATAAAATGATGATCAAGGCGACACATACACCCAGCCCCCGTGCCGGCGGAATTAACCAATTATGGTTAAAATTCCCGACCCCGCTGGGGATCTAACCCGGAACCCCTGTGACCAAAGGCCAGCACGCTAACCATTTAGCCATGGAGCTGAACATTGTGTACGTTGACTCGTTCTGACACCAACAAACGGCCGTGCACCCAGCCAAGAAGGCACTTCAGAGAGATCCAGCCCGAGCAGTCAGAGTGTGCAAACCCAGTCAGCTGACTGACCCGCTGCGAAGTATTCGGCTTCCCGTGCTAGGATCCGCTAGTTCCAAGGACCTCCACCGCAAGCCCTAGACTACTTGCCCACTACAGTGGCACCCAGAGCAATTCGTCTAGACAGCTTGGTGTCCTGGGTTCGTGACTTGTCTGTGGCGTTAACCACTTAAACAACTAGGTCTGTCACGACCCAGGTAGCAAGTTTTCTCACGTTAGACCAGTGCGGAAGTGCGTTTGACTGCGCAGTGTTTCAACGTACCTCACCCACCACTCCAACTCACACCAACCAAGTAAATACCCGCTCTCACCACGCCCAGGTGCAAGGACCCGTCCGCTAGATCTAGTAGACGGGTCCCTGGACCCCTACCAACCATCAACCTCGCCGTAATCGACGAGATCGCTAAGAGTCACCGAAGTATTCTCCTCCCCGAGACAATCCTCAGACACCCCAGTTAGATTCCCATCGCCAGCTCCCATCCAAAACTCAACCTGTAGTTCAGTTACGAATACCCCTATGACTACGTAATGAAAAACTCCACCTTCCCAGTGTCCGAGAAATGTAAAATTATTATGTTTCCACTATCAAACCCAAGATCAATGCCCAAGACTCGGGTGCACTATACTGGAGGCCATATCAGATATTGTCCAAACACACATCGCCGTAAAAAAATCGCATAACAACATGCTGATGCTCATCCCTATCCGAAACTACTATTTCCAGGATATTCTTCAATAATTAATACCCCTCCATCCCAGTCAAGCTACAAAGATTAAAAGATTATAATAATAATAATAATAATAATAATAATAATAATAATAATAATAATAATAATAATAATAATAATAATAATAATAATAATTGTACCGGTGGTACACCAACTCCGTACATTCAAACTAAACGACTTTTAGTAGGCGATCTCTAATACGAACCGTGACCCTTCTATTGGAAGAAGTTTGTAGGTTTATTGTCAGATGTCTCTACTGTCGATTTATGTGCTCCCTCTGGTGGGAGGAAATGCAGTTAACTTTCAAGAGAATTTTTATTTTCATTGGTTTCCTAAACTGAATTGTTTGTAGATTGTTTTTGGTATTCTAAGGTTACTAGCACTTGTATCTCTTCCCGCCTGTTTAAAATTGCAGCCAATCAAGAATGTTTATATTTATTTAATCAACCAATAGTATTTGTGCGTGTGTCCAGGGCTTCGGCCCAGAGAATTCTGGAACCTTCCTCTCCGCTATAAAAGCCGGGAACTTTTGGGCCGTGTCGTCTTTCGATTGCTCCAGTCAAGAGGTTTAGAGTGTGTTCATAGAGGAGGCAGGGGGTTTGCCTCGTCCATCTCCGGAAGGCCCACCAGCTCAAGGTAATGGCAGACAAATTTCAATCATGTAATAATCTCAGAAAGATAACTCGAGGGGAAAGTTTCAAAATTCTTTCTTAATATAAATCTTAACATCGTCTTTTCAATGTAGATTTTCAAACAAGTCTAAAGACTTTTGTCTGACTTACGGAATAAAGTGTGTGACCCCTCTGTTAATCCCCTACAACTTGCTATTGAGGTGACAATGATTTCGTAAACTTTAAAATTTATCTCTTCCTTATGTAATTTAAATTTTCTGTCCATCTAGTCACCTCCGCAGTATAGGCTTAGCCTCTGTTTTTCCGGGCCATAAGCCCACGTAGGGTTTTACGAATTTCAAGTGAACTTCAAAGGAGTGCAAGAGTTCGCCTCCTAACATTTTGATTTACGGCCAATAACTTTAATCTTTTCTTTTTCCACTAAGGCCGGGTAGAATGGGCATTTATTGCCCCTGTTAAAGTTTACTTTCAATTTAAATGTTTTTTTTTGCTAGTGGCTTTTCGTCGCACCGACACAGATAGGTCTTATGGCGACGATGGGACAGGAAATGCCTAGGAGTTGGAAGGAAGCGGCCGTGGCCTTAATTAAGGTACAGCCCCAGCATATGCCTGGTGTGAAATTGGGAAACCACGGGAAACTATCTTCAGGGCTGCCGAAGACCCACTATCTCCCGGATACAAGCTCACAGCCGCGAGCACCTAACCGCACGGCCTACTCGCCCGGTGTATTTAAATGTAATGTGGACTGCCGAGCGAGTAAGACAGTAGCATCTGGTTGTATTTTTACGTAATGCAAAAGTTAAACTGTGTCTTGGAAAGGCTTGAATCGTGTAAATTTTGGAGAGTAGCCTCCTAATTAATTGTGTGGAGCAAAGTCGCTCTTTCTAATGTTGTAAATTTTGGAGCCCAGTCACCTGGCTTGTAATTGATTGGAGCAGTATTGCTCTTGATAATATTGTAACGTTTTCATCTGTTAAAAATCATTATGTCTGTTGTACCTCATTTGAATATTTATTTGTTTAAGAGCTGAAGAGCTCCCCTTCTGACTATCCAACTGTTTCTTGTTTAACAAAGTTTAAGATCTGAAAAGAAACAAAAGGGAAAGAAATAAAATTTCCAATTTTAGAGTTTTAAATTATACTTTGGTCTTATCTCTTTCCACCCATTCATGCCCGCATCTTCTTACACTTCTGCTTTCCACGTTATCCCCGGAATAATAATAATAATAATAATAATAATAATAATAATAATAATAATAATAATAATAATAATAAAACTCACCCAGCCCAGAATTAATGTCCCGCAGTACCAAAGCCTCTCCCCACCACGCACTGAAACCACCGAAACTCCCCCTCCCCCCATACACCCAACTAGTTTTGGCACAAACGAAACTCATCGAAACCAACCATCAGCATACCCAAACTCCTCCATAAAAAACCCGAATTAAATCATATCGAAATTCGGGCAACTCAGTCTACAGCCTCACAAACCACTCTAACAACTGAAAAACCTCCTGAAATCCAACCAGTCCAGGTTATAACTTCACAAGCCCTCCAGACAAACTTTTCTACCCAAACCTCCCCTCCTCCCAAGTATTGAACCCGTACCACTCACTGGAAATCTCAAAACCTCCCCAATTTGATGACCATGTGTTACAATTGCTTCCAGCTACACCACCCAGCTGCAGAATGTTTCAACGCTACCCGCTGCAAGAGATGTGATAATCATCACAATCATTCAGTACGTACGGTACCACGGGAAGAGCCGAAGTGTGCTAAATGTCTCGGAAACTACGCTGCTTCGTTTCCTGACTGCCCCTTCTGAAAGGAGGCAATTAAGGCACATTATTCCAGAAGACAATTGTTCACACGACCGCACCTCCAAAATCAACTCCCGTCTCTTTTAAACCTAAAAATTAGTTCCCCTTCACACCCCGTCGCAACCAATCTCACCCCACCGCCTCACTCTGGCATAGAATTACTCCAATCACACCTAACACCCCTCAGGTAAACCCCCTCCACTTTTCTTAAACACTGCCTGCCTAAACTAACCCACATAGTCCTTCAAATGCGTGCCGGCACGCATGATAGACTGTACCCACCTCGCCCGGTACTTCAGCACACGCACGCTTCGCCACAACCATACTTCAGTCACTCCACACGTTTGCATGAAACACTGAAACCAAATCGCCTTTCAGTTTTTGCAAAGAGGCCTTTACGTCTCATCCATTGTAAACAACAAGGAGGTCGATTTCCCAATCCGTTGACATGGGACAAAGGAACAGCTCAACATCGGCGGGCCCAACATCCAGAGACACGAGGGAGTCACGAATCCACTGTGAACGTGATTCGTTCTGGCAGAGAACACGTGTCTGATCTTGACGCATTGTGTCTACACTTCTATACCCTCGGTTACATAACGGACTTCACACAAAGCGCATTCAGTGGGGTGTCCGGAGATATTTAAGGTAGTTCTAGTGATTCTGCTCTGAATGTTATCAAGATCATGCATATCACTGCTGCTTTGTCCGACTCGTTGGCTGAACGGTCAGCATACTGGCCTTCGGTTCAGAGGGTCCCGGGTTCCATTCCCGTTACCCCCCTACAGGACTGGCAAATTCTAGTACAGATCCGATTATCGTCTCATACAACAGGAGCCCATTGTCTATAGCAAGCCTTTCCTAGTCTTTCATCATCGACATTAATACGCTGTATGATTACAAAACGTGTGTCCTCTCTGTCTAAGATGTCACCCAGATATTCAGATTTATCAGATTGACTCTGGGAAATAGTGGGTTTAAATCCCACTATCGGCAGCCCTAAAGATGTTTTTCTGTGGCTTCCGCGTCTCCGAAACCCGTAAAAGTAGTTAGTGAGACGTAAAACATTATTAAAATTGTCTACAAGCTCGGAAATTATCTTTAATATACATACATCTTCATTATAAATTCTAGTGCCTTCCAGCGTTCAATTTGCAAGCCTCTGTGAATTTACTGAACACTTCCACACTCCTCTGTTTGTAGGTAGCTCTATGGCCTCGTTTAGTTCCCCACCTCTTATCGTTAAGTCATTAGAAACTAAGTCTAACCATCTTCGTCTCGGTCTCTCTCTACTTCTCTTACTCTCCATGACCGAGTCCGTTATTCCCCTAGGTAACCTATCCTCCTCCGCGCACATCTTCATCAGTTAAGTTCATTCCTTTTTTCTTTGATAGTGGTTTAAAGTCGCACTGACACATTGAAGGTTTTCGGCGACGCGAGGATGGAAAAGGGCTAGGATTCGGAAGGTAGCTGCCGCGGCCTTAATTAAGGTACAGCCCCAGCATTTATTTGCCTGCTGTGGAAATGGGAAACTACAAAAAACAATCTTCCGGGCTGCCGACAGTGGGATTAAAACCTACTATTTCCTTAATGCAAGCTAACAGCTACGCGAGCCTAACCGCGCTGTCAGCTCGTTCGGTTAGAGTTCTTTCCTAACAACCTTCTTCTCCTCATTCCGAGTATCCTCCTGCCATTGTTCTCACCTGATTGTATCGGCGATCATTCTCGCTACTGCGGCGAGGATAGGAATTGTGCCGGCTGCCGAGGCCTGTCGCACGCCTCTGGGGCAATGATTAATGACTGACAGATGAAATGAAATGATAATGGAGTGTGTTGGTGCAATGAAAGATGACAGGGAAAATCGGAGTACCCGGAGAAAAACCTGTCCCGCCTCCGCTTTGTCCAGCACAAATCTCACATGGAGTGACCGGGATTTGAACCACGGTGCCCAGAGGTGCGAGGCCGACGCGCTGTCGCCTGAGCCACGGAGGCATTCTCGCTACTTTAATATCTGTTATTTCTAATTTATTAATAAGATATCTTGGGTCCACCCAGCAAAGTTATCTGAAAACAGACCGGTGTAAAGATAGTTTCGTCAGGGAACTGACTTCTTTCTTACAGAATTCTGTTCATCGTATCAGCGAGATCATTGCGTTAGTTTTGCTGCACCGTGATTCAACGTCACTTACTATACTACCGTCCTAGAATCATCATCATCATCTGTTTACCCTCCAGGGTCGGCTTTTTCCCTTGGACACAGCGAGGGATCCCACCTCTACCGCCTCAAGGGCAGTGTCCTGGAGCTTCAGACTCTTGGTCGGGGATACAACTGGGGAGAATGGCCAGTACCTCGCCCAGGCGGCCTCACCTGCTATGCTGAACAGGGCCCTGGTGGAGGGATGGGAAGATTGGAAGGGATAGGCAAGGAAGAGGGAAGGAAGCGGCCGTGGCCTTAAGTTAGGTACCATCCCGGCATTCGCCTGGAGGGGAAGTGGGAAACCACGGAAAACCACTTCCAGGATGGCTGAGGTGGGAATCGAACCCACCTCGACTCAGTTGACCTCCCGAGGCTGAGTGGACCCCGTTCCAGCCCTCGTACCACTTTTCAAATTTCGTGGCAGAGCCGGGAATCGAACCCGGGCCTCCGGGGGTGGCAACGAATCACGCTAACCACTACACCACAGAGGCGGACCCGTCCTAGAATACAAATTATAAATAGTTGAAATGAGCTACCTGTTCCAGATTTGTATTCCTAACCTGATATTCAGTTCTCTTAGGTTTCTTCCCTACTGATATCACTTTAGTGTTGAAAAGGTTATTTTTCGTACCATACTGTCTGCACATATTTTCATGTATGGCAGGCCTTCAGCATAGACTGGCTGCCATTAAGACCAAGTCGTCGGCATAAACCAAACTGCTTAATACATTTCCACCTAACTAAATCCCTCTCTGCCACTTTATACCTTACAGTAAATGATCCATGTAAACTATGAACAACAAAGGTGGTAGATTACAGCCTAGTCTAACCCCCGTAAGGACCTTGCACTAAGAACCCATTCTACCATCAACTTTCACTGCAGCTCAATTGTCAACGTAAATGCCTTTGGGTGCTTTTAATAATCTACCCTCAATCCCATAAATTCCCCAGGATGGCCGACATTTTTTCCCTCGGTGCTCTGTCATATGCCTTCTGTAGATCTACGAAACATAAAGTAACGGTCTATTCCTCCGTAGCATTTTAAAAATACCTGGCGCATACTGAAAATCTGATCTTGACAGTCTCTCTATGGTCTAAAACCTCACTGGTTGTCATCTAAGTTACTCTTAACCACTGATCGAACCTTCCCTTCCAAAGAAACCTTGTCTGGTATACTGTTAATTAAAATACCTCGATCGATGTTGCAGTTCTTCCTGTACCTTTGCCTCTGTAGTTGTTTGAGTCATCAGTCCACAGACTGGTTTGATGCACCTGTCCATGCCACCCTATCCTGCGCTAACCTTTTCATTTTTACGTAAGTACTGCCATCTACATCTGCTCTAATCTGCTTGTCACATTCATACCTTTGTCTACCGCCACGGTTCTTACCGCTTACAGTTCCCTCAAAAACCAAATGAACAAGTCCTGGATATCTTAAGATGTGTCCTATCATTCCATCTCTTCCTCTTGTCAAATTTAGCCAAATCGATCTCATCTCACCAATTCGATTCAATAGCATTTCATTCGTGATTCGGTCTACCCATTTCACCTTCAGCATTCTTCTGTAAAGCGACATTTGGAAAGCTTCTATTCTCTTTCCTTCTGAGCTAGTTATCATCCATGTTTCACTTCTATACAACGTCACGCTCCAGATGAAACTCTCCAAAATATCTTTATAATTCCCATTTGAATTTTCGAAGATAATAATAATAATAATAATAATAATAATAATAATAATAATAATAATAATAATAATAATAATACTAATACTAATATTATCATTGGTTTTTAAGTTCCACTAACTTCTTTTTACGGTTGTCCGAGACGCCGAGGTGCTGGAATTTAGTCCCGCAGGAGATCATTTAAGTGCCAGTAAATTTACCCGCACGGGTCTGACATATTTGAACACCTTCAAATACCACCGACTGAGTCAGTATCGAACCTGCCAAGTTGGAGTCAGAAGACCAGCGCCTCAACCGTCTGAGCCAATCAGTTTGGCTGTTCGAAGTGAGCAAATTTCTTTTCTTAAGGAAGGCCATCCTTGCTTGTGCTAGTCTGCATTTTGTCCTCCTTACATCTTTGGTAGTTATTTTACTACCAATGTAACAATATTCATCTTCTTGCTTTAAGAATTAATTTCCTAATCTAATATTTCCTGCATTACCTGACTTCATTCGACTCCACTTGCTTGTTTATAGGTGCCATTACTGATTTCGTCCAATCAGAAGTACCTTACTAACATTCCATGCTAATCTTCTTACTCTACGAAGCCATTTCATCCCTGCCTTCCCACTATATTTCACCATTTCAGGCCAAATTTCATCTATTCCTGCTGCTTTATGAAATCTGAGATGTTTACCAACCTTTCAAATTCCTCGAGTGTAATTTCGTTAAGACCATTGTCCTCCTCCCTATGAGTCCCTTCCTTCGCGACGTCAACAGGAAGATTTCCTTTTACGTTGAGAAAAGTTTCAAAATATTCTTTCAACCTGCCCAGTAATTCACTGGAATCTACTATGAGTTCACTTGATATACTCAAAAAACTACTTATTCCCTTTTCCCCTCCCATTCTACTTTTTTATTCAACAATTATTTTTTCTTTCAATTTCTTTTATCTACGTACAATTCTCTGTTTGCACCAGTCCTTGTTTGGAGCCATTTCTGATACGCCTTCCTTTTACGTTTACAAGCTGACCTCACTTCATCATTCCACAAGATGTTCGCTTTTTCCTATTCTTACACACAGCTGTTCCTAGGTATTTCCTTACTGTTTCTACTAGACAATTCCTGTATGCCACCCATTATCTTTCTATACCCTGATCCTGCTTACTGTCTATTGTCTGGAAGTTTTCACCGCTCATATCCCTGTACTTCCGTCTAATTTCTTCGTCCTGCAGATATTCTATCCTTGTTTGTCTGCAGACAAATTTCAATTCCTCTGTTCTAGGCCTAGAAATATTTAGTTCACTACAGATCGGATAATTGTTTGTATCATTCAACAATCCATGGAGTAACCGCATATTCATTTCAGATTTCCTGAATCTAAAGTCTGCTATGAAATAGTCCATTATGTATCTGGTGTCCGTAATCTCCCGTGTGTAGCGGTGAGCAACCTTATGCTTGAAGTTTTAATTCGTAACTGCTAATTCTATACTAGCACAGAAGTCCAGTAAACGCTTTTCTTTCCTGTTAGATTCAATGTCTTCCCTATATTTACCCATCACCTTCTCATATCGTTCAGTTGTATTTCCAACCCTCGTATTGAAATCGCCCATTAGCGTTATCCTATTTTTGCTGTTGGCCCTCACTATGGTGTCACTAAGTGCTTCATAAAACTTGTCGACATCATGCTCATCTGCCCCGGTGAATAGACGGAAGCAATTCTCGTCCTAATTCCTCCAACTGTTAAATCTGCTTTCATAATTCGTTCTTTTACGTGCCTAACAGCAGGCGCGGTTCTGCCTTTAGGTCACATGGTCACGTGCCCCCCCACCGATTAAAACTATTATAAAAATCAGAACAACATTATGCACGATTACTGTCACGACCACCTTCAGTGAGTTCAAGAGGATATGATTCACCATGGTTGTTCTTGTTCTAGCAGCCCTGGACTAAACTAGGCAACATAGTAAAGGTCTAATCCTGGATGGGACCGACTCGTTCTTATACCTGAACATCATCCCATCATTCTGTGCGCTGTGAGGGGTGAAGGGGGTTATGGCAAATTCCATTGACCCGGTCACAGTATTTCTACGACGTGACACTTCAGGGCTAATTCGTATTTTGAACTTACTTCTCCTACAGCCTATTAGATAGCACCCAGCTACACTTTCTTGTCGGCATATGTATTATTAACGCGCGGAAATGTAGTGTTTGTAAAAATCCTGTGCTTACCTTGTATGTCTGTTAGATTAATCGTGTCCATCAGTATCGATGTTCATTGTAAGTCTGAAAAGTGTGTGAAGATTAGTGTGATGTATCGGAGTGTATTCCTGTGCGAGCAAAAGTGTTTAAAATGAATCAAGTGAGCTACTTACAAACAAAATCTCTTAATTACGAAAACAGATTATTAGCTAAAGAAATGCGCCGACCAAGACCAGAGCTTAGCATAAATCGTTCAAATATAAAAATAGAACATACAATCGCAGTTTTATATACAAGAAATAAAAAAGGGAAGATTAATTTAATTGATTTAATTGATTCCTAGTGTTCCTAGTATGTTGAATGTGCCCTACCCATTTTTATCATCACGAGCCGCCACTGCCTAACAGACAATATGTTGCATGCAGTAGTATTTCTGATGAACAGTCCTACCCCACACCCTGCCTCTACCCTTTTTAACACCTGTTAAGAACACTTTATAATATCCTATCTGTGCCTCGTTTTATATATATAAAGCATTGTTTGACACAACAGTCTGAGCACGCCACGCAAAATAAATCAATAATAATAATAATAATAATAATAATAATAATAATAATAATAATAATAATAATAATAATAATAATAATAATAATAATAATAGTCCGCCTCTGTGGTGTAGTGGTTAGTATGATTAGTTGCCACCCGCGGAGGTTCGGGTTCGATTCCCGGCTCTGCCACGAAATTTGAAAAGAGGTACGACGGCTGGAACGGGGTCCACTCAGCCTCGGGAGGTCAACTGAGTAGAGGTGGGTTCGATTCCCACCTCAGCTATCCTGGAAGTGGTTTTCCGTGGTTTCCCACTTCTCCTCCAGGCAAATGCCGGGATGGTATCTAACTTAAGGCCACGGCCGCTTCCTTCTCTCTTCCTTGTCTATCCCTTCCAATCTTCCCATCCCCCACCACGACCCTTGTTCAGCTTCTGGGCGAGGTACTGGTCACCCTCCCTAGTTTTATCCCCGACCCAATCTCTCACGCTCCAGGACACTGCCCTTGAGGTGATAGAGGTGGGATCCCTCGCTGAGTCGGAGGGAAAACCAACCCTGGAGGGTAAGCAGAGTGAGAAAGATGATGATAATAATAATAATAATAATAATAATAATAATAATAATAATAATCGCAGTAACGTTTGAACAAATGATTAACCGCTATTTATATAGGCATAATTACGACTGATGTTTGAATCGTGATTACTTTAATTATGAATGGTTTGTCGTGATGGAAATTTTTCGTAGAGTAATCACTTGATCGAAAAAAAGGAAATGGTTAGGCTGATTAAGTCCAAAACTCCCGTGCAGATAGTTACGTCACCTGTTGCTCCCGTTACTATGACGAGAGGTGCCGCTTGTTTGGAAAAATAATAATTGCTTTCATGATAGGTGCCATGAGAGAGACTCCGGCAGTCGGTTTATGCATTTGTATGATTTTATTCTCTACACTGAGTTCACCTAAACGAAAGTAAAGGTCTCATGAGAGAGAGAGAGAGAGAGAGAGAGAGAGAGAGAGAGAGAGAGAGAGAGAGAGAGAGAGCGGTGGTTCCTATGTTACGTGCAATTATTGCTAACTTTTTCAGTGTTGAGTGCGATGACTAATCACGAACGGGAAAGGAAAGCTAGGTAGTATTTCGATGAATGATCAAATAATGATGGTATTGCTGTAATGGCAACCGTTTTTATTGTTTTTAACTGTCGGCGTCGAGGTTGTCATAATAATGGGGGGTACAATCACAAAGTTTTGAAGCTTAGATTGTTTTAAACTGAAATTCTGCATAATTTGTTGCTTTCGCAGAATGCTAGTTGCTAGTCAGTAATACGCATATGTTGCCATTCTAGCGATTCTTTATTAAAATGAGAACTGCTTTCTAATATCGAAATGGTAGCATTTTGACGATAATTCTTTCAATATAATTTGGGCGTGGGATTCGCCAGAATAATTGGGAGATAGAGAATCGCGAATGAGAGAAGAGGAGTGAGGACTTGATTGAATTATTCCGAAGGCTGTCGACGCTCAATTGTCCTGCATTTGTAGCTGTCATTTGTCACAGAGCTCTGGGGAAAATATAATGTGAATAGGTGTAAAATAGATGATGATGATGATGATAATCGTTGTGTAAAGGGGTATGAAATCTAGGCCATCGGCTCACGTAAAGAAAAATATCAGGTCTTTTAGATGTAGAGTCAACAGTTCAATTCTTCTTCTTGGTAATACGTATTTAGCAATGTAGAAGGAATAATGAAATTGTTACTAACGACTTTTACGGTTGTCAGGGACGCCGAGGTGCCGGAATTTAATCACGCAGGAGTTCCTTTACTTGTCAGTAAATCTACCGACACGAGGCTGACGTATTTGAGCACCTTCACATACCACCGGACTGAGCCAGGATCGAATCTACCAGGTCGGGCTCAGAAGGCCAGCGCTCAACCATTTGAGCCACTCAGCCCGGCGATTAATTCCGTACGACTTGGAACTGTACAGTAAGTAGCTGCTATTTTACGTTGCTTATAATGAATAACACGAATTCGATCCTCATTCCTGTGCGAATTATCAGCTGGAATTTATGATGTTGAGCCATATTGCTGGCTTGAGATACTTTTACTCACCAGCTTAGTTTCATACGTGTGTGTAATGGGGGTCGGGGGAGGGGTGATATATCCAATAATCTATGTTTTACATGAGTCTGTAGTAATGTGCGTAACTATAATTAATTTATCTTATTATTAGGGTGATGCCGTCCCCGTGGTGTAGGGGTAGCGTGCTTGCCTCTTACCCGGAGGCTCCGGGTTCGATTCCCGGCCAGGTCAGGGATTTTTCCTGGATCTGAGGGCTGGTTCGAGGTTCACTCAGCCTACGTGATTAGAATTGAGGAGCTATCTGATGGTGAGATAGCGGCTCCGGTCTAGAAAGCCAAGAATAACGGCCGAGAGGATTCGTCGTGCTGACCACACGACACCTCGTAATATGCAGGCCTTCGGGCTAAGCAGCGGTCGCTTGGTAGGCCAAGGCCCTTCAAGGGCTGTAGTGCCATGGAGTTTGGTTTGGTATTATTAGGGTAAGATAGGAGTCTTAGAACTAGAGATTATTCTCAGTCAAAGCATTTTCCAGGATTGATAACCTTGGAAAACACCTAATATTTTAGACACTATCGGCGCTAGTATTAGAGTCTCGGATCACTGACTGATATATCGGGAGCGTGATTTAAACAAATCATAGACAAGCAAGCTATAGTTTCACGTGACTGCCGATAAGATGTTTACAGCCATATGACCTCAGTTTTAGGTGAAATCCGATTAACAGGGACGTGATTGTTCATTTCAAAATACCTACATGCATTGGCCAGGATTGAACCATGGCCACCTTGGTGGTAATCCAGTGACAATGCCTTTCGGCTATCACAACGCTCAGAGTGATTTAACGTGATGGACTACGATGATGATGTTCTGTTTGTGAGACTTCGAATAAGGAATATGTCATGTCATTTGTATGTAGGGTAGAGCCAGTTGGCATTGCGGTTGGGAATGCGCAGCTGTGAGCTTGCATTAGGAAGATAGTGGGCTCGAACCCCACTGTCTGCAGTCCTGAAGGTGGTTTTCCTTGGTTTCCTATTTTCACACCAGGCAAATGCTGGGGCTGTGCCTTAATTAAGGCCAAGGCCGTTTCCTTCCCATTCTTAGCCCTTTTCTATCCCATCGTCGCCATAAGACCTATCTGTGTCAGTGCGACGTTAAGCAAATTGTAATACCGTGTGTTGGATATTCAGCCCGAAGGCTGGTTTTATCCTCAACAGCTCCCCGTCAGCTGTCACACGATGGCATAGGCATCATTAACAAAGCATACTAGAGAAGTGAGGTAGTTTCCCTTTGCTTTCCTCATCGAGCCAGAAGTTACATATCAGTCTGCCGATCCTAAGAGTGACATTTTCACATTTCAGAGATCATGCATCCCGGTTAGAATATTTGAGACAGAACAGAACTTGACTTACATCATCATCATCATCATCATCATCATCATCATCATCATCATCATCATCATCATCATCATCAGTTAATTTCCCTGGCACGGGGCTGGGTGTATGTGTTGTCCTCATCATCATTTCATCCTCATCACGACGCGCAGGTCGCCTACGGGTGTCAAATCAAAAGACCTGCACCTGGCGAGCCGAACCCGTCCTGGGATCTCCCGGCACTAAAAGCCATATGCCATTTCATCATCATCATCATCATCATCATAATCACCAACTTTGGAAGGTCATCGATATGCTTCGGAACATAGGTAATACAAGGTGGAATAGTCATATTAGATCTTCAACGTCGTTTTGATTAGGGCCCCAATTTATAAGCACAATAAAACGGTAAAATAAACAAGATAAATGGAAAAAGTAGGCACCAAAATAAGCAAAACTAAATACATGAAATAGCCGGTCCCGTGGGGTAGGGGTAGCGTGCCTGCCTCTTACACGGAGGCCCCGGGTTCGATTCCTGGCCAGGTCAGGAAATTTTACCTGGATCTGAGGGTTGGCGAGGTCCACTCAGCCTATGTGAATATAATTGAGGAGCTATCTGATGGCGAGATAGCGGCCCTGGTCTACAAAGCCAAGAATAACGGCCGAGGATTCGTCATACTGATCACACTACACCTCGTAATCTGCAGGCCTTCGGGCTGAGCAGCGGTCGCTTGGTCGGCCAAGGCCCTTCAGGGATGTAGTGCCATGGGTTAGATACATGAACTATCTCATCAATGATTTGTTTTGAAGAACTCTTATTTATTTCAAGGCTTTTACAGTGTGTAAGGAAGGCCATCGTGAGATTTTTCTCGTGTGAAGCTCCTACGTCTCTCAGTGTTCTTTCGACGTCGCATGACATCACAGGCGCATGTGAAAAGCACCACAGTTCTTCCTAGGTGAATTCCTCTTGAAGATATGTTTCTTCACCAGAAAGACAAAGACACCTCCGTAAAGGCCATGGAGGCCCTTGGAGGAGTGGAAGGTAAAGGCTTCCACCATTGTTAACCGCGGCACGTGATGGGATAGAGTGGTTAGCTCTACGCCCGGCCGCCTTTGCCCCCAGGAATTAACCTGGTACTCATTTTTGGTGTAGGCTGAGTGAACCTCAGGGCCATATGCACCTCCGGAAGTGGAAATCTCGTTTCTTAAATTTTACGACTTCCTGACGGGGATTCGAACCCACGTCCTTCCGGGTGAACCGAGCACTCCTTACCGCCTCGGCCAGACAGCCCCCTTCTTCACCAGAAAGCTTTTTAGACATTTCACGCATTGTTTTGTAGCCGTAAGCCCCGTGAGTTTCTGAAGACAATGTTAATGAAATTGTGTCTTGAGAGATAGTGAATTGTGCAAGGAATTGTATTCGAGCTCCCACCTGTTATAACATCAGGTAATTTGGAGAAACGGTTATGAATATACTCGATCATTTCTTGGGATGGCGTGTAGAGCAAAACATGCCTGGGCTGTGGTAATGATGGCAGCATCTTCTGCATTTAAACGGTTTTCACTTCACTGAAATGTTCTGCATTAGTATGACACAGCCACTAATCATATCGAATCGAATTAAAACTGGCTGAGGAGGTAAAGAAGAAGTTGGAAGCAGTTCACGCAACTTTTGTATTCTAATCGGTGACTTTAAAACAGTTTCTTCACGCTGGAGGTAAGACAATCCACTTCTTTATACTTTTTTTTTCTAAGTTTCTGTGACACGATGTAACTGTGAGCACAGACACGCGCCCGTAGCCGCGCGACCAAGTCTCTCGGTTAAATAATTTTAATCCAGCTCCCGCTTTAACAAAATGTAGAGCAGCAGCATGGAGCAGAAATAACTATACATTGTGATACCGCTCCACTTCTGGTCATAAGAAAGCTAACGAGTCATTGAAAAATTTTGCAACAGTGGAATGATTTACTGGTTAAGTTTTTGTGTATTAAGAAGAAATGATTTGCTGCCTGATTTGTGACATTAACTACAGTACTACAAACGCACTTTCCTGCTGCATTGTGGTTTCATCGATATAAATCCATATTTTTTTCGTGCTTACGTTTATCCCAAATATTCAGAACTTACGTCTAGGAAACACACTGGCACATAGTCCGGCTCCATGGCTAAATGGTTATTAGCATGCTGGCCTTTGGTCACAGGGGTCCTGGGTCCGATTCCCGGCTGGGTCGGGAATTTTAACCATAATTGGTTAATTTCGCTGGCACGGGGGCTGGGTGTATGTGACGTCTTCATCATCATTTCATCCTCATCATGACGCGCAGGTCGCCTGCGGGAGTCAAATCAAAAGACCTGCTTCTGGAGAGCCGAACTTGTCCTCGGACACTCCCGACACTAAAAGCCATACGCCATTCCAAGTTTTACTGGCACATAGTTTTAGCACAGTGTAATTTTGTGTTTTTTTCTAAAAATAACCGAATCTGCACGTAACTAAATTTCCACAACGGAATGTCAGAACTCAGCAAATGATGAACACAAGTCTTAGATTCCTTCTTACCTCCTCCTTATGCTGCGTTGTATTAATATGCTGCACAATATCGTATTTTTAACTTAACAAACACGTTCTGCATAAATCATATAGAATAATAATGTACTGTCCTCACTAAAATTGATTACGTTCAAACACGTCTACTTGTTTACGGAACAATGCTGATAGAGAAGATTTTGTGGGTGGCATTCCGTAACTTAACTACAGCACCGGTCACACTCACCTTGCAAAACCAACGCGTGATGCCCAACTAACATAGGGTTACCATATTTGAAAATTTAAAAAACGGGTTTTACTGTACCGTAAAAGTTAAAAACCTGGGGGAAATTCATATCCAGTGGTTTATTGTACATTTTTTTCACTGACTTGGACTTTCTTCTTAGAAAATCAGTTTTAGAGATTGTACCGGAAGGTACACCGGCCCCGTACATTTAAATGAAGAGCCTTGGAGAACGCCATCTAAAATCTAAAACTCACAACAACTAATACAATAAGTTTGGACATTTCTCTACAGATGTCTCCACTATAAACTTATGTTATGCCCTCTGGTGTGAAGATTGACTATTAAAATTGTAAAGGCCGGGCTGAGTGGCTCAGACGGTAGAGGCGCTGGCCTTCTGACCCCAACTTGGCAGGTTCGATTCTGGCTCAGTCCGGTGGTATTTGAAGGTGCTCAGATACGTCAGCCTCGTTTCGGTAGATTTACTGGCACGCAAAAGAACTCCTGCGGGACAAAATTCCGGCACCTCGGCGTCTCCGAAAACCGTAAGAGAGTAGTTAGTGGGACGTAAAGCAAATAACATTATTATTATTATTATTATTATTATTATTATTATTATTATTATTATTATTATTATTATTATTATTAAAATTGTAAGGTAATTTTGTATCCTGAGGTTTCCTAAGCTGAATTGATTATTCTTTGTGTTTGGTGTGTTAAAGTTTACAACACTTAAATCTCTTCCCGCCAACTTAAGATGTTGGCCAATAGAAAATTCTGTTTATTTATTTTTCATCGAATCAATAGGGACTGGTATTTATTTAATTACCCAATAAGAACTGGGGTTGTGTCAGGCTTTAGCCCAGAGTTTTCTGGAACTTTCCCGTCGGGTATAAAAGGTGGCACATTTTCGGAAAGGATATGCTATATCCTCCATTTAAAAATTGGACCTCCATCTGTCGGGTTCAAACCAGCGATCTTCGAATCCAGAGGCTGACTCTTTATCCAGACATGGATCTGTGTTATTTACAATGAATTACTGTTACGTATACAGGTCGGAATATGAACTGAAACACGTTCGAGGATAGGTGTGTCACACACATAATGAATACATGAGTATAACCGCATTGTCGAAGGTACAGGTACTAGACCATCTTGTCCTGACGTAGCACCGACTATCTGTCCGACTCGTTGGCTGAACGGTCAGCGTACTGGCCTTCGGTTCAGAGGGTCCCGGGTTCGATTCCCGGCCGGGTCGGGGATTTTAACCTTAATTGGTTAATTCTAATGGCACGGGGGCTGGGTGTATGTGTTGTCTTCATCGTCATTTCATCCTCATCACGACGCGCAGGTCGCCTACGGGAGTCAAATAGAAAGACCTGCACCTGGCGAGCCGAACCCGTCCTGGGATATCCCGGCACTAAAAGCCATACGACATTTCATTTACCGACTATCTGACCCATTGAGGGAGCATCTGGATGGAGGATGATTAGGAACCGATGGTGAAATTCAACGAGTCGTCATATCGTCATTGCACCAGCGCAAACCGCTATGTGATAACACTGACCTGCAGCACACATCGCAGAAGTACCATTTCTGCACTTGTGCTCCTCTTCTTCCCAAGGTGCGATATATCATTAAGAGCGAAAATTCTTTGAAGTTTTCCGCATGATAATGAACCTTAAATGACAGAACCTTACAGGCCAAAGTCTAAACTGAAATATTTCACATAGCAGTTGTAGCAAACGCAACGGAAATATTCTGATGTCAGGTGCTAGACCGTGATTTCTTGTATGGTGAGATATGCCGTGATCTAATGTTACAACAAAACTAAGGGCTATGTTTAAAAAACAGCAAGTTTAGACTGCGAATTACATTGAGTATATGTGAATTGTGTGAATTTATGCTACGAAAGGTCTTATTGCATTATTTGTTGAAGCTGCCTCGTAGATTATAATGTAATATGGGAATCTTTGTTCATTTACACTTCGAATGACAACATACGTGGCATGTTTTCGGAATCGGTACAAATTCCTGGCTTAGATTTGACTAAGGACATTATCAAGAAGTGCCAAACTGATGTGGGAAACAGGCATACTGTAGCGTCCGATCGGTCGATGTGAAGACATATTGTACACAAGGGCTTACAACATTTGAATAACTGCGACGATAAATGAGATCGCAGAAGGGAGCGAGGAAGTCAGGGAAGAAATAATTATCAGGGTGTACAGGAAAAAAGGAGCCTCCGTGGCTCAGACGGCAGCGCGTCGTCCTCTCACCGCTGGATACCGTGGTTCAAATCCCGGTCGTTCTATGTGAGATTTGTGCTGGACAAAGTGGAGGCAGGACAGGTTTTTCTCCCGGTACTCCGGTTTTCCCTGTCATCTTTCATTCCAGCAACACTCTCCATTCTCATTTCATAGCATCTGTCAGTCATTAATAAATCACTTTGGGAGTGGCGACCCCATCGTACTAACAGCCTATATCTGCTTCATTCATTCCGTCCCTGACCCGGTCAATGACTGGAAAAGAGGTTGTAGGTTTTCACAGGAAAAAAGAGCTTTGGTAGATCCTGTATCCTTCTTTTAAATGCATGCAATTCATGTGATCCTTGATTTCTGCAGCTTATGAATTTGAAGTTCATTTATGAGCTTTATAACAAAAAGAAGCTGGCTGATTCAGCTTAAATACGATCTTTTAGTTTACTAATTTGTTTCCCCTTCTTTATTATTTTCAGCTGCTATGGCACCATTCTTATTAGCATTGGTCATTTCCTTTCAGTGGTAGACTACACTCTAATATATGGTAGGTATCAGACATTTCTCACACTTGCCGTGACTACGAGGGATTGGTGGCCAAGCCCATGCCCCACTGTCGGCAGCCCTGAAGATGGTTTTCCGTGGTTTCCCATTTTCACACCAGGCAAATGCTGGGGCTGTACCTTAATTAAGGCCACGGCCGCTTCTTTCCCATTCCTAGGCCTTTCCTGTCCCATCGTCACCATAAGACCTATCTCTGTCGGTGCGACGTAAAGCAACTTGCAAGCCCATGTAGCAGCAACAGCAAGAATGCACATAACACGTTTCGTTATATTCAGCATTGGTATTTATTTCAAATAATGAATGCTAGTGTCATTTGTCCGACTCATTGGCTGAATGGTCAGCGGTGGGGCCTTCGTTTCAGAGTGCCCCAGGTTCGATTCCCGGACGGGTCGGAATTTTAATCACCTCTAATTAATTCTACTGGCCCGGGGACTGGGTGTTTGTGTTTGTACCAACACTTTCCTCTTCATATTCACACAAAACACTACACTATCAAGTACCACAGACACACGCAATAGTGATTACATCCCTCCATATAGGGTTGGCGTCAAGACGGGCATCCGGCCGTAAAATAGGGCCAAATGCAGATGTGCGATACAGTTCGCACCCGCGACCCCACAGATGTGGGAAAAGCGGTAGAAAAAGAAGATAAAAGAAGAAGAATGAATGGATGCTAGTGTTATTTGTCTACCGGCCCTTGAAATGCTGCAGATTTTAAGAGACGTCGAGGTATCGAAATTTTATCCCGCAAGAGTTCATTGGTATGCAAGAAGCCAACGACACGGATTTGTGTTTAAACACACTGAAATACCACCGATTTCAGCCAGGTTGCAAACCACTTCCTTAGAAACAGTCGGATAATGCTAATGGACTGGACCACTGAGGCATTTAAAAGAGACCTCAATATCGTTGGGAGCACAGGCTCTACTTTCTCATTACGGCGACAGCAGTTAAAATCCTGGTTAATGCATGTAGGATTTTCAAATTAAAAGCCACATTCCACCTAAAACTGTAAGTCCAGGAGATCATGATCAAGATTCACTGTCAAGTAGAAGTGCTTGCTTGCTTACTTGCTCGCTCGCTCGCTTGCTGGCTTGCTCGCTTGCTTGCTGGCTTGCTGGCTTGCTTACTTGCTCGCTCGCTCGCTCGCTCGCTTGCTGGCTTGCTTGCTTGCTTGCTTGCTTGCTTGCTCGCTCGCTTGCTGGCTTGCTGGCTTGCTTGCTTACTTGCTTGCTCGCTCGCTCGCTTGCTGGCTTGCTTGCTTGCTCGCTTGCTTGCTTGCTTCGTTTACTTTGCATTTCTATTGCTGTAGGTTTCTATATTTAAAGGGGCGCACGATTTATTTCGTTTCCTTAAGCCACCAGTTATCTCGGAAGGAAGTTTAATGACGATTAGAACATTTATACCGTAATTCGTTATAATTTTCTTCGTTCATTGAGATCGGATATACAGGGTAGTCGGAAACAACGTGAATCAGGTATATCAGCGTTAGAATGTTCGTCATACTGATAAATATTTGGAAACAATAATTCGATATCTCACGCCGTTGTCATTTTGTGAACTGCTGAATTTAGCCAATCAGATCGCTTCACAGGCTTTCCGAGGCGGAGTTGCTAAATCTGCGCGTGGCATAAGACCATCTTGAGAGCCATGCTCAGCATCAAGCACAAACTCATCGTGGGTTTCAGCCGGTGTCACCGTAGCGTGCTTGCTATGGTGCCATCCTGTCATCTTGGAGGTCTGTGTTCAAATCTCTCCCCTTGGCGAAAGTTTTATCTCCGATTATGCTATCAAGCCTATTTTAACCCAGATTTAGCAACACCGCATCTCAAGGTCAATTTGAATTCGCCCGCGAAGCGATCTGATTGGCTAACTTCAGTTGCCGAAAAATGATAACGGCGCGAGATATTTCATTATTTTTTGAAATTATTTATCAGTATGACCGCCGGCCCCGTGGTGTAGGGGTAGCGTGCCTGCCTCTTACCCGCAGGCCCCGGGTTCGATTCCCGGCCAGGTCAGGGGTTTTTACCTGGACCTGAGGGCTGGTTCGAGGTCCACTCAGCCTATGTGATTAGAATTGGGGAGCTATCTGACGGTGAGATAGAGGCCCCGGTCTCGAAAGCCAAGAATAATGGCCGAGAGGATTCGTCGTGCTGACCACACGACACCTCGTAATCTGCAGGCCTTCGAGCTAAGCAGCGGTCGCCTGGTAGGCCAAGGTCCTTCAAGGGCTGTAGTGCCATGGGGTTTTGGTTTGGTTTATCAGTATGACCAACCATCTAACGATCATATACCCGGTTTACCACTCTGTATATCCTCCACAGTTTCGGTTAAAGGGAAGTACACTTTTCTTCCTGCTCACTTCATGGCTTTTAAAGTGTAATCGTTCATTGTACACGCAGCACAGATCTGTGAAACTTCTATGGAACAGCTAATCAATAAAGCTGAAAGAGTAGGAGAAGCACGAAACACGAGAACTTGTTCATCATGAAACATATTTGGTGTTCACGAGCAGCATTTGAATTAACAAGGTAATTTATTGTCCTGTCCATTAGAGGAGAGCAATTGCAATACTCTTTTCTTCCTAAACTAGGCAACCAATTTCAGGTCTTCTGGGAAATATCAATTGGAAGTCATTGAGAGATCGAATAAAAAGTGAAAATGATACGTCTGCGTCTCGCTGTTAGTACACGCAATATTCCAATAACATCACGTCTTCGCGGACTTATGATTGAGCGTTGTTCTTAAACTTCTTGATCTCCTGATCTTGAGTAGCAGCAGTTTGAAAGTCCACGTATTTCCGGTCGGTCAAACAAAATGTTAAGACATAAAGAGCTAAAGAAGAAACGTTATTAAACATAGAAATGCAGGTTTCGTCCAATCACGTGGACATCTTCAGATTCTCCCATCATGACGACAGAACGAGCAAGAAGATTTGAGGCATAAACTAATTACTCCAACAACCTATGGCACACACTAGAACATTCATAACATACAGCCATTCAAACAGTAATGTATTATTTTCCAGTGCTGTGGTAAGTTTACAACTCATAAGCGCATCTGTATATAACACTTGTATATATTTTTTCAATGTGTTTTTATTTTCTGACTAGGTGTCGTGTACACGTCGTCGACATGTTAGGTTTTGTAATTACGATAGTCATGCCATCTGACGGACATGAGTGGCAGCAGAAGAGACGAAGCACACCTCAGCTAACAGTCAGTGTAATGTTATTGTTGGTGTGTTTCAGGGGCTCAGAACATTGTATTTCATCTTTGGGCTAGGCAATATGATCGTTACTTCTCGCTTTTCTTTTAATTTCAATAGACATCTTCATTATCTCCTTCTGGGGCCAATGACACGGGGTTTGCAGCTTATAAAAGCAGCCACCACCACCAGCAGTTACTTCGTTACTATGCCAACTGAACAGTATTTCCACGTATGCGATGCTCGTCGCTGATCGACTTCATATTATATATCTAAATTCATGAATATCTCCATTACTGTAGCTAGTACGGCAAGAATATATCCACCGAGCTCGATAGCTGCAGTCGCTTAAGTGCGGCCAGTATCCAGTAATCGGGAGATAGTGGATTCGAGCCCCACTGTCGGCAGCCCTGAAGATGGTTTTCCGTGGTTTCCCATTTTCACACCAGGCAAATGCCGGGGCTGTACCTTAATTAAGGCCACGGCTGCTTGCTGTTTCCTTCCACTTCCTAGACCTTTCCTATCCCATCGTCGCCATAAGACATATCTGTGTCGGTGCGACGTAAAACAAAATAAGAAAAAAAAATCCATCCGATATAATTGACTTACGTACCTGCACGCGCTGGATATAATTAATATTTCCAGAGATGTTGGAAGTTTGTGAAAAGTAGAATAATCGTGAATATCTGCTTTGTTCCTCGTGCAGTAAAAACGCACGGAATATTAAGGATCGGAAACTTTATATTACAGAACTTTTGTTATGTACAGCTCCTCGATACAGCTAATATTAATAGAGAAATTAGACATTTCCTGTTTTGGTCCCCTTAATATTGCTCTACTGTATACTAATCAAACAATATGTAGCCTTCAGATTGAAGATGGCTGGATACTCAAATAGCACCACTAGACGTTTTTCTAAATCCGTGTGGCTATTTCTAGCCAAGTGGAGCGCTTGTAAGGCAGACCCTCCCATAAGGGTGGGCGGCAACTGCCATTTGTAGGTAACTGCGTGTTATTGTGCTGGAGGATAGTGTTATGTGTGGTGTAGCAGTTGCAGGGATGTTGGGAACAGCACAAATACCCAGTCTCCAAGCCAAGGGAATTAACTATTTAAGGTTAAATCTCCGACCCGGCCAGGAATCGAACCCAGGACCCTCTGGACCAAAGGCCAGCATGCTAACCATTTAGCCATGGAGCCGGACACCACTAGAAGTTCTAATGGTTATAAGGGAATCTGATACAATAAAAACCGGTGTTGGCGCGATAATGAGGTGTTCAAGGCAAGATGAGGAGTAAGTTAGTTTGCCATTGCTTTCCTCACTGAGCCATAAAGTACTATAGCAGCATGGATGACCATAGGAATAGCATTTTCCGTAACTTCTAGTCGTGCTTCGAATGCTATTACTCAACATCGCTCATGACCATAGGAATAGCATTTTCCGTAACTTCTAGTCGTGCTTCGAATGCTATTACTCAACATCGCTCATACCTTATACCTCAGCAGCTTCCACTGTCATGAATGAGACTGAAGCAGCGATGGAAGCTACATATTACACTGGTTGTGTCAAGAGACAGATTCAGAAATGCATCCATCAAGAAATAGCAACAGGTTGGAGCAAAAAAGGAAATGGCGCAAAAGTCCCGAAGGGCCATGGACTACCAAGCGACCGCTGCTCAGCCCGAGGGCCTGCAGAATATGAGGTGTCGTGTGGTCGGCACGGCGAATTATCTTGGCCGTTGTTTTTGGCTTTCTAGACCGGATCCGCAATCTCACCGTCAGGTAGCTCCTCAGTAGTAATCACGTAGGCTGGGTGGACCTCGAACCAGTCCTTGGATCCAGGTAACAATCTCTGACTTGACCTGGAATCGAACCGGGGCCTCCGAGTAAGAGGCGGGGACGGCGGGAGTTAAATGGAACTATACAAAAATATTGAATTTAGTGTAAGTTAATTGACAAATGGATGTTTCTGTGAATTGCCACACAGTACCATTTAAAATGAAATTAATCAATAGAATCATTCTGGTCTACCTCTGTGGTGTAGTGGTTAGTGTGATTAGCTGTTACCCTCGGAGGCCCGGGGTCGTTTCTCGACTCTGCCATGAAATATGAAAAGTGGGTTGGGCCCCTTTAAACAACAAGCATCATCATCATCATCATCATCATCATCATCATCATCATGAAAAGTGGTACGAGGGTTGGAATGGGGTCCAATCAGCATCGGGAGGTCAACTGAGTAGAAGGGCGGGGAGTGGTTCGATTCTCACCTCAGCCATCCTCGAATTGATTTTCCGTCGTTTCCTACTTCTCCTCCAGGCAAATGCCGGGATGGTACCTAATCTAAGGCCACGGCCGCTTCCTTCCCTCTTCCTTGTCTATCCATTCCAATCTACCCATCCATCCCACTCCCCACAAGGCCCCTGTATTACATAGCAGGTGAGGCCACCTGGGCGAGGCACTGGTCCTTCTCTTCAGTGGTACCTCCCCGACCCAAAATCTCACACTCCAGGACATTGCCCTTGAGGCGGTAAAGGTGATATTCCTTGCTGAGTCTGAGGGAAAAACCAACCATGGAGAGTAAACGGATTAAGAAAGAAAGAAAGAAAGAAAGAAAGAAAAAAGAAAGAAAGAAATAAAGAAGCATTCTGAAGTAAAATTGCCTTTACCGTCACATATTCACGATAATAAATGTACACAGACAGTGACCACCCTATAGGACATGGTTAAAATGATCGTACCGTATTACAAAAGATGGTGGTAGTCTGCACCCTTACACTTCAACGCAACGATTATAGCGTCACACAGTATTCTCTTGCACACAATAGATGGCACCATGATAGCATCCAATTAATACAACAGTCTGCAATGAAACTTTTCTCATAAGCGTTACAACCAGCGCCAATACACAATCATCTATTTTAACATCAAAGTACTCAGTTCCTTTCTATGTACTTAATGCAATCTTCAGGTAGAAAGATAACAAAAATAACCGCGGCTAGAATTGAACACGGGTTCTTAACCCTTAAATTAGCAACAACAGATTTCAGTAAAGTAATCATTGTTTTGAAAGTAGTTATTCACCTACGTTGTCAAGGACAGAGGTCAAATAGTGTGAAGTTCAGAGTCCGATACGTATCTCGCAAGCTATGTTGCCAAATCCCCCTAGTGATAGGCTATTGTATACTCGTGATCACAAGAATTCCGGGTGGAAAGGGAAATAGGTAACGTTTAGGCATAGATTTTGGCCAACCCTGAGGATGAAGGAGATGCAAGCAAGGCAACGTCACATATGTTCGTCTTCCAGAAGGTGTTACGCATTCAGAAGTCACTCTCCACTCCATTTTCTCGGGAACTGGTTAAGATGTTTCTATGGTTAAACATTCTGGCTATACTGGCTCTTCCTAACCAAAGGAAAACAATGAATTAACTGTAATTTAATTGCGAAGAAGTGTGCACGATGTAATCCCGTCCCAATACATATGGCATTTAAATGTTTGATCAGCGCTCACAATAACCCCATAGGAACGGTTTTTCAAACACCCTTGCGCCTCTGACAATCATAATTATTTAATGCCAGGTCATTTTTACTTTGGTTGTTGAGGATAAAAATTATTACTGTATTATTATCATGATCATTATTATTTCTTACAATGGTAGAGCGCGATGCATTTGATAATGCAGTCATGGTCGAGACCGCTAACATTTCGCCCACCAGAATTACAAAGAAACTGGAGAATTTGACCCTCAATGAATTGACATACACAGTACGTCTGTTGCCTTCAAGTAGCCATATGGTTCCTCCCCTCATTCCCCTCTCTCTTCATTGTCGATCCAGGGAGACGTGCGGGCAGGCGGGGAAGAAATTCCCCCTCCGCGGGTTTTTCGTTCATGCTAGATATCCCGTAATTCGCTCTCTCCACCTCCCCTCGCTCTTCAGATGTGTGCATATCTTACACGTCTGATGGATGCGGCCAGAGAGAGAGAGAGAGAGAGAGAGAGAGTAAGCAGGTACTGGGTGGTTCTGAGGGCTGTACTGATTTCTTGTCTGAAATTAATATTTCTGGCCAAGAGATACGAAGGATCTCGAGTGTATGTTGCCACTAAGGATATGGTTTCTCTACAAGCAAGTAATTGTAATTTTATTGGATGTATATCAGTATACTGTTTCTTTTCGTTATTTACATCATCTGGAGGCATTTTAAAATCGTAATTATCACAATTAAACGAAGCAGGGTATCCAGTCGTAAATTACTTCTTATGGAGTGGAACGAAACAATTCTTTTCTATGAATCACAACCCTACAATACGTTTTCGGCTAATGTCTAACGTTTGAACGTTTGGAGAATGACAGAATTTTCGATGGCATTGAGGGTGAAAAACATTTTACTGGAACGCATCAGTTCTAGGTGTCTGATTCGGATTCAGACATGCGGAATGTTTTCTGAGCATGAATTTTAATTTCAAAATATTCAGTGTATATTTCAGCAAACAGTCAAATCTCTTAGTAATTTAAAACAATAATTAAAACTGTTATTTGTTAAAATTATATTTGTATTTTTAAGAAATGTTTGTGTGGTCTTGTATGCTGCCATTTTGATCTCCGTCTGTTTAAAGCTTCCTCTGAAATTTAATTGAAAAGCACTGGATTGTTCCCTATTGAAATCGTATCCGAGAGGACACGTTGTTATAAAATGAACAATTTTATATTGCTCGTTGCTGATATTGCGTCATGAAAATATGTATCACACAAGGTACGTGCTAAATTAAAGGTTAAAGCTCTGAATCAGACACGTTAGCCTTTCAACCATATTAGTACGTACAGTGGATATCAGACTGATATCCATCATATGATTCATGTTCATAGCGTTGCCACATATTCAAGTTCTGACCTGTTTATCTCGACAGCTAGGTCTATGAATAAAAAACTTGGGTTTTTGAATCAGAAAGTCGGGTATTTTTTTAAAAATAATTGTTTAAATTAAAACTGTTTCCAATTTTTGTAGCATAGAAGTAATTTTAATAAAGTTTAAGTTCCAAACATGGTCAATAATGTATGTTTTAGTTTAACTCGAGTTAGTATACGTAAAAACACAGCCCTAACCCCCAATTACCATAGACGATTATTGTCGCGTAACTACTATGGAGGGGTCCATCAGATTCTTATGTTCTTTTTTAAAAGTGAATTACAGTATTATAGAAAATTTCTACTGCACCCTAAAGTCTCTTGCATGTTTACACAAGGATATTGTAACTTATGAAAATTCAAAAATTTATTGAAGAATTAAGTATTCAAAAGAATGTGAAAATTAAATTGACATAAAACTACCTGTGATCACCAATTAAATTTCCGTACATAAAATATATTATTTCGTTTGAGAATATTAAATTAAAAATTAAATCAGTCAGTTCGAATACCACAACTCTCCACTGGAGAAAAACTCTTAATACTGGTTATTTTTACGGCTGAGTAACCTGAATCTTTGAATTCAATTTCTGCTTATGTTTAATCAAGTTTCAGTTCATAAAATTATTTCAATCAGTTGACATTATTATATCAGCATACAGGTAATTATTTGAAGTATTATGTTCTGTGTTACTTCATTTTAAAATATGTCAGGGATTTTCTAGTCTAATGTGTGGTAAAGTAAAAAACAACGGGCGAGTTGGTCGTGCGGTTAGGGGCGCGCAGCTGTGAGCTCGCATCCGGGAGATAATTGGTTCGAACCCCACTGTCGGCAGCCCTGAAGATAGTTTTCCGTGGTTTCCCATTTTCACACCAGGAAAATGCTGGGGCTGTAATTTAATGAAGACCACGGCCACTTCCTTCGCCTTCCTAGGCCTTTTCTGTCCCATCGTCGCCATAAGACCCAACTGTGTCGGTGCGGCGCAAAGAAAATAGCAAAAAAAAGAAAACTAAAGAAATTCAGTCAGAGATGCAGTATACAATTTTTGTTGGTTAGTGCATGATTATAGGAAGCAACGAACACGTAAGAAGTGGTTTTACTTTTAGATTTTTAAAGAAAAGGGCAATATCTCACCTTAATGAGTGCTTCTCCAGAAAATGGTATCACTCACTCTGTTCAGGCAAAAGTTTTATACACATTTTCTTGGAGCACTCCAAACATGGTGGAACGCCTCTTCTCAAAAGCAGTTCTTGTGTGGCCTGAGGTTGCTTAAAGTTTAGTTGAGTAATATTATACTAATTTAGTTAGGATATTCTTCGAATTGTATCCTACCTTACGTGTATTCTGCTTAAAGGTGCTTTTCAGACTCATTTTTTATGTAAACTATCAATAAAGTTAATACAATTCTTATATGTGTTAAACGACCGCATTGCTGCGATTACTTATGATTAAAAAATTTGAAGAAGAGAGAATCGTACATTTTTCATGAGATCTTTCAACAAGAAAGCAGTGTTAAAAGAACTCATGAAATTTAAGATGTTCATGACTTAATCCCAAATTAGCGTAATTTAATTGAACTTACTCGAAGGATTATCTAGTCTAAATTGTGATACAGTAACGAATTTCAGTCTTACAGATGCCGTATAATACCATTTTTGTTGGTAAGTGCCTGATTATAGAAATAAAGGAAGATGTAAGAAATGGTTTTCCTTTTAGATTGTTAAAGATAAGAGCAGTACCATCTTCACGCGAATTCGAGCAAGTTACTTTAAAAGACTTTATGTGATCACACAAAATTGGACAAGGATGAGTAATACGAAGTTCAAAGTCCGTATTCTAGCAGGTATTAATTTAGGGAGGAGGGGGGGGGGTGGAGGCTATCGTGCTTATTAACATGTGCCTGCTTTCCGAACTAACAACATCGTAATTTATCATTCCAGTTAGCGCATGGAGCTGCTTATTACTACAGCAAATGCTATGATGCAACGCGGGTAATGGAATCACTGTACACGATGTATTTCGTTGCATTTCATACACCCCAATATCACATAATTTTCTTCTCTCTGAAAGTTAATACTTGTTGAACTTGGACAACGAACACGAAACTGCTCCACATAACAGTGACGTGTTCTCCCTTTAAGTCTTTCCTTTCCGATTCCCCTTCACCATAAGTTACCTTCTTACTGCGACGGTATCAGTGCATTCTAGCTCTAGTGTGTGTTTCATTTCTCCGACTTTCATGGTCCTTGTTTTCATTAACCCGAGACTCATTATACAAAGAATAAAGAAACTTCCTTTCTTCCTTCTCCCCTTGTGTGTGCCGGTTCGTAAACTACATGTTGTCCCATCCTGAAACGGCAAATTACTTAAAGTTCTAGCCTTCGCCCTCGCAATGTAGCCTGGACTGGACTATTCCAATATGCTGGATCTCACGATTCTGATTGAGGTGAATGCCCGCCCTGATGAGTTTCTGCCCTTGTTCTTCTTTCTCATCGACAACAACTTGGAGATGGAACACCTCAGTGTATTCAACCACTTCTCTTGATCGTATATTTTTACCCAATTACTCTGTTACACATTCGCCGAGAATTAATTACTTATACTTTTTTTTGTAATAGTTATAGCAAATATGTTGTGTGCTAACATCCATTTAAAACATTTCTGTCTGAAGAGGCATGCAGACTTCTCTAGATGCGACAAGACATGTATGGATATATAAAACAGTGTTGCCTAATTCGTAAAGTGATGCCTAGTCGATGTGTTAAAGGCGTGCCTGGTTTATTCCATACATAGTGGATTTGTTTTCCGTGGATAAATTGGTAATTGAGCAAAATAATGCAAGCTTGTAGCTTTACATTATAGGTGATATCGTGATTGTAGCCACGGGACCTCCAGTTTTACGTCCACGAACCTACTACGCTGGCGTAGCAGGGGGAGAGGTGATACTCCCATGTGGCGCGTCCCAGGTGGCGGATAGCGGGTCCTAACTGGCTTGCTGGCGGACTAGAGCGAAATAAAATACCTCTCGCGGACCAAACACACAACACTCTGTGGGTGGCGGACGTAGACGAAGAATACACCCACGGTATCCCCTGCCTATCGTAAGACGCGACTAGAAGGGGTGACCAAGGGATGATCGAAATTGAACCATGAGACTACTTGTAATTAGTACCATCACACAGGGAACACAATGGGTCGTTTTTACTTGGGCGTAGTACCAATATGTTAGGTACACAATCGGTTTGTGATTATTACCGCTATATGAGCGACACCATGGTTCTGCCTTGCCTATGATTAGTAACCACTATGTGAGGAACGCCACGGGATAGTACGAGTCTCTGTGGTTAGTACACTTATGTGAGGAATACCATAGGTTTGCGTTGCCTGTAAATGGGGCCGTGGGCCGATGACATTCGATGTTAGGCCCCTTAATACAACAAGCAAATGGGGCCGCAATGTGAGAAACACGATAGGTCTGTGTTACATGTGCGCATTACATTACCTGTGAGTAGTACCACGTTGTGTGGAATACCGCGAGTCTACGCTACCTTTGATTAGTACCGCAAAATGACATAGACCACGGTTCTACTTTCCTAGCGATAAGTATTATTATGAGTGGCCGATGGCCTGCATTTTGGACCCCTTTAGACTACAAGCATCATCGATTCAGTATTGTGCTTTAGAACCAGTCCCTTGGTCAGTAATAATATTGTTTAACGCTATTTTCTGGAAATGTAGGGGCATTGCGGGTCGGATCCACTGATTGTTTTAAATTCATATCCATCCATTCATTCTTCGCCCTCACGTTTTGAATTCTGGTCATCGAGAATTTTGTGCTTTTAAATTGTCATTACATTTCGTCTCATTTCGTACCATTAGGGGCCGATGACCTCGATGTTAGGCCCATTAAACAACAAGCATCATAATCATTATCATCATCATCATCATCATCATCACCACCACCACCACCAGTTTTTTGTGGAACACAAACCACAAAGACGAGACTTTTCATATTCGATTTCCACTTGCTGTGACATGAACTCGATACATAACGGCCTTGGCAGAAGCTAATAATAATGGCGCTCTGCTATCTGATACCCTTAAAAATAAATGAATATAAATCAAAAGTAGAACGAGCAGAATAGCACCATCAGTTTCTGATTTACCAAGCGGAATGGCCGAGCCTACTGACTTGTTACGGTTATGGAGCCAAGCTCTGCATTCGGTAGACGGGTGGGTTCGAACCCCACTGTCGGCTGACCTGAGAATGTTTTTTGTGGTTTCCCATTTTCACTTCCAGACAAATGCCGGGGCAGTTCTTATTCACAGGACACACTCGATTCCTTCCACCAACTAGCCTAATTTCATTCATCATTTTTCATTTCATCTTCATTAGCTCCTCGGCTGAGGTTGGCGCCAAGAAGGGCATCCGGCCGTAAAATCATGTCAAAATATCATCTCATCTGATCCCCGACCTCATATCATGAAACGGGACAAAGGGGTGGACATACATTCGGTGTTTGATTTCAACGTTGACCATATGATTGGATACTGCGTTCCTCACAGACCAAACTCGTGTATGACTCAAACTTACCCAGTAGGATGCTACCCTACTTGCACATAGTCCAAGTGAGGATCTCTCCTCTAACGGGTTATGGACCACCGGTGAATTGTATAATCCTAGCCGCTTGAGCACAAGGAGGGCCATGGCTCAGAATATGTCCGAGATGCCCACTCCCATTCCATAGCAACTGGTATCCCGACTCTCAGGACCACTCACTAGGCCACTCAGCCGTTGCCCATGGTTCACGAACTAGGACGTGATTACAGTAATCCACAAACATGAACCATCAAATTTACAAGGATCACAAATTTATTCAAGGGCAGAAATCGCACTAATTCATGGAGCACTTGCTCCCAAAATTAGAACATCTGGCCTTCAAGAGGCATTCAGGAATCTTGCTTTGAAAAAGAGCTAACAGGCTCTCAGTTTCTTCTAGCCTATTCAAGGGAATATCAGAAAACTACAATCACTCACCATCAAGGCACAACTTACCAATTTGAAACAGGAGTATCTTGTACCCAACCTATTGGGCCTTTGCGGAAAAGAACAGGTTAAGTAAATGGCCAGAAACACAAATTGAATGGAGGCGTGTACTTGCACTCCTAGATATGAACTCTTAAAACCTAAAGGGCAATAGGCAGATAAAACAGGGGCTATTCCCAAACTACTGAGGTGACTCGTATAAGGATAAATTAATGTCTTAATGAAAGGCAGAAAAACAGTTACAAAACGTAGTCACCTCAAACCAAGATGAAGGGGATCTCGAGAGGGTACATCACTTTCTATCCCCGATTTACAGTCGAAGATTTTATGAATCTTTTTACATTTGCCGGCAGAAGTTACATTTTAGAAAAGAAGGTTGCATGGTTAACGATTTCGGACCTTTCCATCGGGTTAAATTGCGAAGCTAGCAAGAAATAAAGATGTTATGTGGTCATTACCTTGTCGAAGTTCTAGCAGCTGAAGAAGAGGCCGCCCGCCTCCTGCTTGACACACACACACGGTAATATGACGATCAATTGGCCAAGAGACGTGAAAAGCCGCAGTTTATAAACCCTCGGGGAAGGTTCGAGATCATTCATGAATAATCAAGAGACACCCACAGAATTTTATTGGTTGAGTTCAAAAGTGACACTCAGAATCGGAGAAGAAGCATGTGATGGGTGGAAAATTAATTACGGAAATTAGTGATTGGTTGGACTCAAAACTGGCGGAAAGAAAAGGTAAATATTGCCAACCCAAAGATAAATGAACATCAAGCAGTAAAAAAAACTTATGAATACAAAACTTCTTTAAATCACTTCGCACCAGGGTGCATGATCATAGTTTTTAGTAGTGACATCTGTGGAAGATGTCCATACTTCTGGATGGATAGCAAACAAAACAAGTAGAGATTCACACAGTTCAGAAAACTTCACAAAAACAAAATTACATCAGATTCTAGTGGTGACATCTTCTGAGTAAATTTCGAAGTAGGTATAATTTCAGTTTCGCTGTGTTGCCAATAGAGGAGTTCTTTTAGGCGCTAATTTTGAATGCATGGCGTAGAGGTGTACCTCCCGCTACAATTTTGACAAATAATTTTGTTAATATTTTTCTGATAATAATGTATTACTTTTGAAATGAAAAATCATCATATTTAAAAGAATAAATTGCGCATTTAAAGGTTAAACCCTCTAACTGCAAATCTCTAATCTTGCTGAATATGCACAAACACTGTCTCTATAAATTTGTAAATGTGATGTCTGTGGAGCCTTTTTAACCACTTTCCCTGTAAATATGTAGTCTCCAGGTAATTATGTTTTAGTATCCATTTTAGTGTTTTTTTTCTTTAAGTACCTCAGTTACGTTTTAATTTTTTTAATTTATGTATTGTAATTATTTATCTGCTTCATTGTTAGTTAATTTGCGCTCAGGTGTAAGAATATTTTTTTTCATATACACCATTAGTCTGGATTGTCCTATGATAAAGAGATAAATAATCAGTAATCACTAATTAATGATACGGTGGCTCATCTGTACAAAACTTACAATATCAGAAGTTTTGAAACTGGTTTCACGAAGTTCACAGAGTACACGACTATGGTCTCCCAAATCTCTACAATGAAACAAGGCAACGACAACATGCAGGACTTTGGAGGCGAATGAGTGAAATGGTATACATTTAAAATTCAGGTTTGATATAACGAGCCCCGCTTTTTTGCTTAGAGAGGTTGTGTGAAAGCTAATAGCTAAGTGAGGAATGTTGGATTGATCATGTGCAGTTTCACATAAACTTCGTGTATGTCCAGCTAATGTTCCGGAGAATAAGCTCAATACCTGTTACGTTAATTGGTGTATAATCAAACTCAAATTAGCTGAGAGGAATTTCTGATGGAGTAATAACTTCATTTGTATTCATTGTTGACGTTTCCATTACACGGGAGAATATCCATACTCGCAGCGCCCAATCTGTAGAGTTCATGTCATAATACTTTGTTGATGGTCCGTCACGTGTTAGTTCTGGAACCGTTAAAATAATTTACCGTCTGTATACAAATCGCTTAACCCGTGGCTTAATGGGCCTTAGATTTACCGAGAAAACTGCTGTCCTCTGGGCTGAGTGGCTCACACGGTAGGGTGCTGGCGTTCTGAAACCAAGATAATGGGTTCGTCCCAGCAGTATTTAAAGGAGCTCAAGTATGCCAACCTCATGTTAGTAGTTTCACCAGCATGTAAAAGAACTCCTGCGCTGCAAAATTTCCAGCGCAGCGGCGTCTCTGAAAGCCAAAAGAGTAATTAGTGAAACGTAAAACTATTATTATTATTATTATTATTATTATTATTATTATTATTATTATTATTATTATTATTATTATTACAACTCCTGCTTAATTAAATGCCTGCAGATATCGCGAAGACACGTGATTAGCGTAACAACTATTTTAGCCTTATTACTTTCTGTCTGAATGCAAATTTAGACACACAATAATTTGTAAAATACCTCAACTGCGATTCTTGCTATAGTTACTCTACATCATCTCAGTATGGGATCTACCAGGTTATCAGATATGCAAAACGCTTCACTTCGAACTATTACAAGGAGTTACTGCCATGACTTCGACAAAATGAACAACGGCCTCACGTGGAATCGCAATCACAAATACTTCACTAGAAATTTGCTCATCAGGCGAGTTGGCCATGCGGTTAGGGGCGCGCAGTTGTGAGCTTGCATCCGGGAGATAGTGGGTACGAACCCCACTGTCGGCAGCCTTGAAGATGGTTTTTTGCGGATCCACATTTTCACACCAGTCCAACGCTGGGGCTGTACCTTAATTATGGGCACGGCCGTTTTCCTTCTCACTTCTAGGCCTTTCCTATCCCATCGTCACCATGAGACCTATCTGGGTCGGTGCGACGTAAAGCAAATTGCAAAAAAATAAGAAATTTGTTCAAATACCGTCCGACACATATCCATCGGGCCATTCCAATACAACATCCCTATTATAACGACGACTTCAGGATTCAACCTGGAAAGCAAATACTAGCCCAAAGCTTACAGGACCTAGCTGCTTGAACCTAACTTGCAACATCTCATTACCACAAAATAACACAAGTAGTAGCGAACATGAATCTCCACAACATCCTACTTTAGGAAATACGACATCTCGCAGCGGAACCCACGTGTTTCTCAACAGGTCCTCCATATTCTCGATCTGATCGACGAATATAATCCTGGACCTAGCACTCCCTTGACAGGAATCTCCATTGTTCCTCGCGAATCAAACTTTCTGACACTGTCTTCCAAATATTAGGCTACACAATTTGCTGTGCGTTCTGCCTCCCCTCTTCCCAAGCGGCTAGGGGAAGAGCACAACAACATGAGTTGGCCTGCGATAGCAAACCGGTTCAAAAACCCCTATGCTCTGCTTGGATCACTGAGTAATGTCGTTGACGTCTTATGAATAAGACAAAATTACCAGGTGTATGCATAAGTCTTTTCCGGTTTCACTAAGAGATGGCGCAAGCGAACAGTACTCAGCGCATGATACATACGTCAGTTTGTTGGTCTGACATTAACTTACAAACACACACAAGTTGAGTCCGCGAAACACTGGCGTCTGTGTTGTATCGTTCAGTGATCACGTCGACGTTTGTGCCTGAAAAAGAACACTTGCGGCACGCATTGCTTTTCTTATTTAATCAAACGAAAAAGGCTGTGGAAACATATGGTGAACACGCTTCATCGATTAGAACATGTGAAACATGGTTTCGACAGTTTAAACGTGAAAGACAATGCGCGCTCTGGTAGACCACGAAAGCGCGAAGACGAGCAATTGCAGGCGCTACTGGAGGATGACCCAAATCAAACTCAACAGCAATTGGCGCAAGCATTAAATGTGTCACAAGAAACAATCAGCAGACGTTTAAGAGCAATGGGGAAGATCAGTAAACTCGATAAATGGGTCCCACACGATTTGAATGAACGGAAAATGGAAAATCGCAAAGTCACTTGTGAAATGCTGCTTCAACGCCACGAAAGAAAATCATTTCTGTACGGAATTGTGACGGATGATGAAAAATGGAGTTATTTTGCAAATCCGAAGCGGAGAAAATCGAGGCTGTCGACTGGCAAAGCCGGTCCTTCAACACCAAAGCCAAATCGCTTCGGCACGGAAACCATGCTTTGTGTCGGGTGGGACCAGAGCGGTATTTTGTATTATGAACCCTTGAATCCCGGCGAAACCGTTAATGCACAACGCTATCGCCAAAATATGATTAATTTAAATCACGCATTGATCGAAAGACGGCCAGAATGGACCAGAAGACATGGCAAAGTGATTTTGCTAAACGATAATGCGCCGTCTCACATAGCAAAATCAGTGAAAGACACCTTGAAATCGCTTGGATGGGACATCCTTCCGCACTCGCCGTACTGACCCGTCCTGGTGCCATCTGACAATCACCTCTTCGCATCAATGGGGCACGCGCTTGCAGAGCAGCACTACAGCTATTTCGAGGAAGTTGGAAAATGGCTCGACGAATGGTTCGCCGCAAAACCAGCAGTTTTTCTGGCACGGTTTTCATAACTTACCTGAAAGATGGGAGAAGTGTGTAGAAGCCGATGGCCAATATTTTGAATTTAAAATGTTCCTTGAAAATTACGCGTTTCCTTTACCACAAAATCGGGCGAAAACGTATGCATACACCTGGTTAGCGCTGGTACTGATATTCGACATCACATACTGTGTTAGGGGTATACGTGCAGATATTTTGCTAGTCGATAAATAAAACTACATCTCCCAACATATGCTATGGATGCTTTACTTTGTTCTGTTAGTTTCCATATAAACGAACCAAATATTTCAGGACCTGATGTGTTTTAAATAGCCATAGTAGGAAATGCCGGTTATGTTATAGTGTCCTCGTGTCGTGGAGTCAGGTGTTAAACTACGGTAGCAGAGTATAGTTGTTTATGAACCTGTTTACTGTCGCAGGCCAACTCGTGTTGCTGTGTTCTTCCCCTAGCCGGTTGGGAAGAGGGGAGGCAGAACGCACGTGCGAGACAAGTTCTTGCTGTACTCGAGAACTGGTCTAGGGAACTCTGTGGTGTACGTGTAATCCTTTACGAAGTATCCACCCTTGTACCTTCTCATGTTGCCGCCGAGTGCTATTTTGTACTCGTCTATATACAGTATGTGACGTCGGATATCCGTACCAGCACTTAGTTGCGAATCAAGTGTTGTGCAGTTGTGTGTGATTTATAAGACGTCAACGACATTACTCAGTGATCTAAGTTGGCAGAAATGAAGGGAAATAGTTAATGAGTTAATGAACAGTGGGTGCACAATTTCAGTGCTGTTATTGTGTGTTTACGCCGAATTGCTGACAATAGACTATAAGAGTTGTCTATACTACTTTCATTACAGTTTCAGGCCAATAAAAGAACGGTACACACCGAACGATAAATGCTATCCGTAGACTCAGTGATATTGTCATTAATGATACAAATTTCAAAGACTATTGTCGCAACCATACTTTTGAAAATTGGCCAGCGCACTACCGTCCGGGCTAATCTACCCGACATTAGAGCTTCCGTTCCACCATACTTAGGACGTTATGCACCTTCTGGGACCCATGGTTATAAACGTTGATAAGTGTTTTCTAGGCAGAGCATTACTGACGAGTTGTCCATTCTTCTTCTTCTTATCATTACTTTTGACTTCGCTCCATTGATTCATTCCAAAATGTATTCTTGTTTTTACTTTAAATGTACTCTTTTCAACCTCAGCACACTGTTAACTCTACGTATACCAGTCAGATGAGGAAACGATCTCACGGAGCTGTTATGCAAGCAATGCGAGTGACGTTACAATCAGTGGCGATGCGTGAACAATTGAAAGCAACTTAGGATGTAGGCTACACACTATCTGCCCCACTGTCATTGCTGGCAAGTTGTTGCTGCCTGTCCCGCAGTCGTAGTACAGTTTTAGAGCTAACAAAATCACTGTAGCCAGTTGCCTACATAATGGAAACATTTTCATGTGCTGAATAAGCTGGTATTCACCTCGTTTACGGAGCAGCTGGGGAAACTGCACATGCAGCGGGGGAGTTGTATAGACGACAATTTCCAGACCGCCCTATTTCCTATAGCCGAACGTTCGTCGCTGTGCACCGAAGGCTTGCTTCATCTTCGGATCGAGTGTCGTGGACCGCATCGCGATCTGACAGAGCTTCGACGGGAAGGTCTTTTATGACTGGTCAAAGAGAGACTAAATATAAGCACAGGGAGCTTGGCAAGACAAGTGGGAACATCTAACTAGACTGTATATCGTACATTGCGTGAACAGTTATTGTATCCACACCATTACCACATAATTAAGTATCTCACCAAGCAAGTGGTCGTGTGGTTTGTGTCATTCGGGAGATAGTGTGTTCGAACCCCACGGTCGGCATCCCTGAAGATCGTTTAACGTGGTTTCTCATTTTCACACCAGGAAAATGCTGGGTTTGTTACTCAGTTAAGGCCACGGTGGCTTTCTTCAAATTACTAGCCCTTTCCTATCCCATCGTGGCCGTAAGACCTTCTTTGTTGGTGCGACGCAAAGTAAATCGTAAAAAAAGACTTTAGCATCTCCAAGAAGCGGATTACCTACCAAGAGATGAATTCTGTACCTGGTTCTTGCAACGATGTGAACGTAATGCAGACGTCCCGCACGGTCTGTTGATTACAGATGAGACATCATTTACCTGGGAGGGTATCATTAATATTCACAATGCCGACACATGGACAGAAGGGAACCCTCATGCCATTCACAAATATCGTTTTCAGCACAGGTTTTCTAAAATGATTAGGGCCGTAATTTTGGAAGATAAGCTTTTTGAACCATTGCAGCTACCAGCACGACAGATTGATTCTAGTTACCATCATTTTCTACAATCTTCTCTGCCAGAGATTCTGGGCGACGTTCCACTACAGATACGTCAGCATATGTGATTCATACATGATGTGGACCTCCTCACTTCAGTATGGACGTTCGTAGATTTTTAGAACGCCATTTTCCCAATCGGTGGGTTGGTCGGTATAGTCCCGTCGATTGGCAATCGAAGTCCTCTGATTTAAAACCACTAGATTTTTATTTCTGGGGGGTACCTCAGAGCATTGATGTATCAAGTGCTAATCGCCGATGAAGTAACTCTACGGCAACGTGTTTGGTGTGCGTCGCAACTGTGGTAGCTGACGTGCTGGTGTGGAGACGGGTGAGGGCTTTATGCTGTTACCACATGGAAGACTGTCGTCGAGTTAACGGACGACATTTCGAGCATTTCCTCTGAAGGAACAGAGCAATAACTTGGACGTTGAAGTACATGTTCCATTAATGTCGTAGTCATGTTCACAGTTATAAGATTAGTAATTCGGACTTATTCACAGTTCACGATTTTCTTTTTCGTGTATTCTGACAAATTAATAGCTACGCTTTAATTGTTTGAGCCACTCAGCCCGTCAACTTTTATTTTGATATGTTTAATAAACGCTGCGCTGCGATAAGTTTTAATGCTTTTTTACCATTACACATGATCGTTTCATTTGGAAGGATGAACTGCAGGTACGTTTAATTGATTTAGTTTTATAACATGTACATTACCCGCTTAAAAACGTTCAATGTGCTTTAATGATTCACTTTCAGTACTACTCATTTTGGATATCCTACCCCATGCATTATTTCGTTAGTGTAAGGAACATTGTTTACGTACACATCAGTCGATTTTGCCCTTTTCCTTCTCCCTTTATGCAATGTAAAACGGGTACAGTAGCATGTTTCATGTTCTGGAGTGCCTGTCCAAACCCAACGCTCGCAAAATTATAATACCACACAGTCGTACAGAACCTGCACCGATACAGATGGTCAGGCCACTTCCACACTCACTAGGGCGTGGGGCTAATGACCACAGATGTCCCAGTCCCCTAAAGGATCTAACAGCAAAAGAACCCACATTAACACCGGCTGTTCAATACATCTCCTTTACCCGAGATAGATGACCAAGGGTGTCTGAAGACGCTGAATACCATCCTTCAGCTGTTATCTTGGACAGGCTTCCCGTACACATAAACAAAACCAGTTTGGCAAGTTTGATGCGTAACTTGCCATGATCCGGTAGCACCAGCCTTCAGCTATTATCGTGGACAGGCTGCCCATATACAGAAACCAAACCTGTTTGTAAAGAATGGTGCATTACATGGCTGTTATCAAAGCAAAGCCATCCATTCACATCAAACAGGCGTATTAAGGCGTATTAACTACTCTAAAAACACAATATCCCTTTCCTTACGAAAGTAACATCCGACGTTTTCTAAAAAGTTTATACAGGGTGTTAGGGGTATACGTGCAGATATTAAGCTAGTCGGCAAAGAAAAATACATCTCACAATATATGCTATATACTTTTTACCTTGTCCTATTAGTTTGCCCATAACAGAGCCAAATATTTCAGGACCTAATGTGTTTTGAACGGCCGTAGCAGGATGCGCCGGTTACGTCATTCTGTCCACGCGTAATGGAAGTACAGTAGCAGAGTATAGGGCTTGTTGAACCTGTTTCTTATCGCAGGCCAACACATGTTGTTGTGCACTTCCCCTAAAGGCTTGGCAAGTAGGAGAGGTTGACTCACGTGCCTGGCCACTTGCTGTACTCGAAAACCGGTCTAGGGTAGTCTGTTTGAAAAGTACACGGAATTCTTACAGTGACGTCGAAGATCCGTACCAGCACATGCATGCGAATCAAGTGTTGTGTAGTTGTGTGTGATTTATAAGACGTCATTGGCATTACTCAGTGATCCAAGCTGACAAAATTAAAGGAAATAGTTAATAAGTAATGAAAAATGGGCGCAACATTTCTGTGCTGTTATTGCAACAGTCTACGATGAACTTCTGACAATAGACAATGCGAGTTGTCTATGCTTATTCATAAACTTTTCAGATCAATGAAAGGACGGTGGACACTGAAAGAAAAGGCTATAAGTATTCAGTGAAATTGTTATTAATGAGACAAATTGCAAAAACCGTAGTTTCATCCATCGTGAACATTGCTCGAAGGAAAAAGAGCTACCGGTACTGTGGAATTGCCGCCGGGCATTTGTAATATAAGGCTTATTCTTCCTAATATTTTTACCCTCCAGGGTTGGTTTTCGCTGGGACTCAGCAAGGGATCCCACCTCTACCGCCTCAAGGGCAGTGTCCTCGAGCGTGAGACATTGGGTCGGGGATACAACTGGGGAGAATGACCAGTACATCGCCCAAGCGGCCCCACCTGCTAGGATGAACAGGGGCCTTGCGGGGGGATGGGAAGGGATAGAAAAGGAAGAGGGAAGGAAGCGGCCGTGGCCTTAAGCTAGGTACCATCGCGGCATTTGCCTGGAGAAGTGGAAAACTACGGGAAACCACTTTCAGGATGGCTGAGGTGCGAATCAAACCACCTCTACTCATTTGACCTCTCGAGGCATAATGGGCCCCGTTCCAACTTTCGTACCCCTTTTCAAATTTCGTGTCAGAGCTCGAAATCGAACCCGGGCCTTCGGGGGGTGGCAGCTAATCACACTAACCACTATACCACAGAGGCGGACGGAAGGCTTATTACTGGACAGTAAGTGCCGATAGGTAAAGTGATGACTGTAATGGACCCGCTTAATTAGAACTTCCGTAATCATAATAATATTACTACTACTGCTAATAATAATAATAATAATAATAATAATAATAATAATAATAATAATAATGTCTTTACGTTCCACTAACTAATTTTCACGGTTTTCGGAGACGCTGAAATGCCAGAATTTTTTACCGCAGTGTTTTTTAATGCAAGTAAATCTACAGACACAAGACTGGCTTATTTGAGCACCTTAAAATACCACCGAACTGAGCCGCCATCGAACCTGCCAAGGTGGGATCAGAAGACCAGCGCTCTATCATCCGAGCTACTCAGTCCGGCATTAGAGGTTGGAATAAGTTGGTCTTGTGGTTAGGGGCGCGCAGCTGTGAGCTTGCATTTTGGTGATAGTGGATTCGAACTCCGCTGTCGGCAGCCGGGAAGATGGTTTTCCGTAATTTCCCATTTTCACATCAGGGAAATACTGGGACTGTACCTTTATTAAGGCCTCGAACGCTTCCTTCCCACTTGTATCCCTTCTCTCTCCCATCGTCGCCGTAAGACCTACTTGTGTCGATGCGACGTAAAAACAATTTGTAAGTACATATTTCGGTAATTCCGGAGACATGTCCGCAATTATAAGATTAATAATAATTCGGACTTGTTAAAAGTTCACTATTTTCTTTAGTGTTTTCTGACAGATTACCAGCTACGAAGTTTGAGTGGGGCGTTTAACTTTTATTTTCGTAATAGTTAGTAATAATGGACTAACACAGTTTTTATTATAATATTGGTAGGTGGTTTTACGACGAATGCAAGCTGACAGCCGCGCGCTCCTAATCACATGGCCAACTCGCTCAGTAATAATAATAATAATAATAATAATAATAATAATAATAATAATAATAATAATAATAATAATAATAATAAAAATAAATGTTTACGTGCCAATGGAGACGCGCGGTTTCGGAATTTTGCCCACGGGTATTCTTTAACGTGCCTGTAATTCTACCGATCAGAAGCGGACGTATTTGAGCACCTTCAAATACCAGCGGACTGAGCCAGGATCGAGCCTGCTAAGTTCATGAAACCAGAGCTTGAACCGTCTGAGCCACTCGGCCTGGCAACGTTTATTTGGATACGTTTAATAGGCACTGCAAAAGCAGAATGCTTTAATTTACCATTAAACAAGTTCTTTTCGTTTGGAAGTACGAAAAGGAAGTACGTTTAATTTATTTATTTTTATAACATGTCCCTTATTGATATGAAGCAAAACGTTCGATGTGCTTTGACAATTCAGTTCTGATACTACTCACTTGGAAATCCTATCCCACGCATTCTTTCGTTGACGTAAGAAACTTTATTTACATACACGTCAACACGGAGTGTTTCTGCATACGGCGAGTTGGTCTCCCAAGAATCCATGGTATTGAAATCACACTGTGGGAGAATATTTCACGTAAGCAGTTTGACAAATTCACTAGACCTGTCACGGGCCGGTCGGTCGTCTGCTGTTTCTAGCGACGGGGGTGTGGTGGGACGGGTTCCCGCCCCTACATGAAACCACCGGACTAGAGGTATGAGCTGTCTGTCTGACCTTGACCTGAATAACAGCTGTCAGAGAGGCGAATTATCGTCCGTTTAGTACGCGAGTTACTTCGTAGTAGCAGTATTTGAATAATGCCAGTGTATGAATACCACGAATACCATGATATGCTGCTAGTGTATCGAGTGGCAGAACAGAACACGGGTCGCCCTCAATGAATCTATCGGAAAAGGCTTTCCAACAGACGGGTGCCGAACCCAGCAACGATACTTGCTGTACTGCAGCGTATTCGCGATGCAGGTTGTGTTACATCACGCTTTCAGAAGCGATGGCCTAAACGGCCACGTGTAATTCTAGACGCGGAAGAAGACATCCTGACAATGGAAATGAAATGGCGTATGGATATTAGTGACGGGAGATCCCAGGACGGGTTCGGCTCGCTAGGTGCATGTCTTTTGGTTTGACTCCCGTAGGTGACCTGCGCATCTTGATGATAATCAAATGAGGATGAAGACAACACATACACCCAGCCCCATGCCAGGGAAAATAACCATGATGGTTCAAATACCGACCCTGCCGGGAATCGAACCCGGGACCCCTGTAACCAAAGGCCAGCACGCTAACCGTTTTGCCATGGAGCCGGGCATCCTAACAATAGTAAACGATGATCCCGGGCGCCGTACGCGTAGTATAACACGTGCCGTTGGTGTACCAACTTGGACCATACGTAGGGCACTGCATGAAGAACGAGTGCATCCTGACCATATTCAACGGGTGCAGTGTCTTTGACAGCTGATTACCATTTTCTTACGAGCTGATGTACGTCGCCACGACACAGATAGATATTACGGCGACGACGGTACAGGAAAGGGCTAGGATCGTGAAGAAGCAACCGTGGCCTTAATTAAGGAACAGCACCAGCATTTGCCTGGTGTGAACATGGCAAACCACGGAAAACCGTCTTTAGGGCTGCCGACAGAGGAGTTCGAACCCACTATATCCCACTCATGGGCTGTGGAACGTCCCCATTCAGTAGGAGAAGGCAATTTCCAGCACCGGTTATGAATTAATACCTGGATGGGTGTAGTAGGAAGTCGGTTACGTGGACTAATCATCTTTTTTATTAATGTTACCTTGCTCCTGTAGATACAGTACGTTACTTGAGCTTTCAGAGGACGTGTCGCTTCGACTACGCAGAACCACGTGGATTTTACTCGATGGTGCAGACATTTCCTCAACGGTGGACAGGACGATATGGAACTATCAATTGGCCAGCCAGATCTCCAGACGTTATTCCAATGGACTTTAATGTCTGGGGGAACATGAAACACAAAGTATATCGAACTGAAGTAACCACTTCGGACGACTTCCGTGAACGTACTGTTTAAGCAGCAGAGGATATTCTGAACAACCCTCGTGAAATGAAATGAAATGAAATGAAATGTCATATGGCTTTTAGTGCCGGGATATTCCAGGACGAGTTCGGCTCGCCAGGTGCAGGTCTTTCCATTTGACTCTCGTAGGCGACCTGCGCGTCGTGATGAGGATGAAATGATGATGAAGACAACACATACACTCAGCCCCCGTGCCATTGGAATTAACCAGTTGAGGTTAAAATCCCCGACCCGGCCGGGAATCGAACCCGGGACCCTCTGAACGGAAGGCCAGTACGCTGACCGTTCAGCCAACGAGTCGGACACAACCCTGGTGTCTTGGCTCGAATGCGTCGCAATTGGATTCGGAGAAGTGAAGCCTGCAGGGAAGCCCAGGGTGATCACTTTGAACAATTGCTACGAGTTTTACTTTGGTATGTCAGATGTTACGCCATTTCTGCAACGTAATGGCTTGGGAGTACAGTACAGTATCGCCTTAGTATTTTGAGTCTCGATAGGTCGATATTCTCATAAATCCGAGCAGGGAAATTGATGTACCGGTAACAAAAATTATAAATCGAGTGTTTCAGTGCGCGAGTGCGGAAGACGTGCTTGTTAAAACGCTAGACATTGACCTTGAACGCATTTCGGCAGTTGCTCAATCCTACACTGCATGTTTTTTTTTGCTACTTGCTTTACGTCGCACCGACATAGATACGTCTTATGGCGACGATGGGACAGGAAAGGGCTAGGTGTGGGAAGGAAGCGGCCATGCCTTAATTAAGGTACAGCCCCACCATTTGCCTGGTGTGAAAATGGGAATCCACGGAAAACCATATTCAGGGCTGCCGACAGTGGGGTTCGAACCTACTATCTCCCGAATACTGGATACTGGCTGCACTTAAGTGACTGCAGCTATCGAGCTCGGTTTTTTGGTTCTTTACGTGTGTTCGAGAAATTTATATTTTGTTTCTTATTCACTACGAGTTAAAACAGAAGACATTTTGCGTTTTTAAGGGCCGATGACCTTAAAACAGCAATCATCATCATTAACACGTATAAAAATTCAAAAATGCTTGTTTTATATTCATCACTACTGAAATATGAAAACAATTCAATCAAATTAGTTATTTCATTCCCACACTCGTAGAGGGGTGGGTGGGCCGTCAGCTATACGTGTAGCTCTTGGGCCATGGAGTAAGGAAGTAAAGTTGTGAGGATGAAATAATTCAAGTTGGACGTATGTCTTGTACATACAATAAATTGAATTGAACATGTTAGTAAATACCTGAACGCGCAGAGAGATAACCGCAGCAACAACACGGACCCCAGAGGAGGCCCGCAGAAAACACCACCCAGGACAGAGACCCCCCAAACACCCCGTTTATTGAGTACGTTTTCATTGTACGATGTTGACATAGTACAATGTTGACATACATACCTGGGTAAATAAATAAATAAACAAACAAACAGATAGAAGTGGTTGGCCTTGAACTTGCTGTGCCGAGTGAGACAAGTTCTTAGTCCAGATATGTGAACAAAACAAGCACTGAGGTCATTGACCATGCTACACTTTTAAAGGCTGCAGAGCAGATTAAAGGCGATGTATCACAAGGCCAAACTTAAACATGTAACAGAACGTAAGATGTAACTCTGTCACATGAGAAACGAAACACCCCCGGGCTGGGGAAACAAACACGAATCTTGCAGCACTGTCTTGAAGCACAAGACAGAAGTACACCGGCACACGACACAAAAGGTGAATTAAAGACGGAAAAAGTATTGTGTCACATGAAGCTAAAGGGATGTTATAAATAAACGACATAAACTAAATAATAAAAATAATAATTATATAAAAATAACAATAATATTAATAACAAAACATCAAATATGAATAACAAGTATACGACTTAAAAGGAGAGTAAAAAGAGGAATAAGACGAAAGTATGAACAGGTGAATAATAATAATAATAATAATAATAATAATAATAATGATAATAATAATAATACCGGTAATGTTATTTGCTTTACGTCCCACTAACTACTCATACTGTTTCTGGAGGCGCTGTAATTTAGTCCCGAAGGAGTTATTTTTACGTGCCAGTAAATCTGCCGACACGAGGCTGACGAGCACCTTCGAATGCCACCGGACGGACCCAAGATCGAGCCTGCTAAGTTGGAAACAAGAAACCAGTGCTTTAAACGTCTGAGCAACTCAGACTGGCCACTTTTATTTTGCTTTATTTTACCATTACACATATGCTTTTCGTTTGCAAGCACGAAATAATAATGTGATTTTTTACGTCCCAATAACCACTTTGTCGGGTTTTGGAGACGCCGAGGTGCTGGAATGTTGTACCGCAGGACCTTTTTTAATGCAAGTAAATCTACAGACACGAAACTGGCGTATTTCAGCACCTTCAAATACCCCCGAATTGAGCCTCCATCGAACCTGCCAAGATGGGATCAGAATACCAGCGCTCTATCGTCCTAGGTACTCAACCCGGCATTAGAGCTTGGAATACGTTGGTCGTGCGGTTAGGGGCGCGAAATTGTGAACTTTCAGTGGGGAGATACTGGGTTCGAACTCCACTGTCGACAGCCCTGAAGATGGTTCTCCGTGGTTTCCCACTTTCACATCAGGAAAATGCTGCAGTTGAACCTCATTTAGGTCACGAAGGCTTCCTTCTCACTTCTACACCTTTTCTGTCCCATCGTCGCCGTAAGACATATCTGTGTAGGTGCGACTTAAAGCCAATTTTGAAAATCATCATAATTAGGACATTATACAACTGTCGAGATCCATAGTTATAAACGATGAGAAGTATTTTCTAGGCAGACATTATTGGCGAGTAGTCAATAATAATAATAATAATAATAATAATAATAATAATAATAATAATAATCATAATAATAATAATAATGGTATTTGCGTTACGTTTACGGTTATCGGAGAGGATGAGGTGCCGGAATTTAGTCCCGCAGGGGTTCTATTTACGTGCCACTAAATCTACCAGCACGAGTGTGACGTATTTGAGCACATTCAAAAACTACCGGACTGGACCAAGTTCGAACCTGCGAGGTTCGAGTCAAAGGACCAGCACCTCAACCTTCTGAGCCACACAGCCCGGCAGGAGGCACGAAATGTAGGTACGTTTAATTTATTTATTTGTATAACATGTCCATTATTCGTTTGAAGTAAAACGTTGGCTGTGCTTGCCTAATTCAATTCAATCCCATGCTTACTTTCGTTGGCGTAAAGACATAGGTTTTCAGGTCATTTCCATACTCACTAGACCATGGGGCTGATGACCACAGATACCCCAATCCCCTAAATGACGTAACAGCAAATGAACCAGTATTAACGCTGACAATTCGATACAGCTCCAGGGTCCGAAACCGATAACTAGGGTTGTCTGACGGAAACTAAATACTAACAACAAAACCAGTCTGGCGAGAATGTAACGTAACATTGTGAACACCGGTAGCAGCCTTCAGCTGTTATCGTAGTTCAGTTGCTCGTAAACATAAAACCAGTTTGGCAAGTATATTACGTAACATCTCGTGGCGTTCAGCTGTTACAGTAGTATATCTGCTCTGAAACATAAACAGAAACCAGTTTGGTACGGATGGCGCGTGACTTGCCTGTTATCAACGGAAAGCTATTCATTCGCAGAACGAGGCATACTACCTATTCTAAAAACATCATATCACTTTGCTCTCGGAAATAACTTCCGCGGATTACTAAAAGTTTGATATATAGTGGTTCGTCACATCGTTCTCTATTGCTACAAGAAATATCTGCACGTATACACCTAACACCTGTATATATTGGTTTGAGGCATCATTCTCGATTGCTACAAGAAATATCTGCACTCATACCCTTGACACCTTTTATATAGATACATATACAAGATGGTTTTGCATCACCTCTGTGCTTAACAGGCCATGCTTAAAATGGCTGCGTAACGAATCGCCCGCACCTCAGCAACTTGCATACTGTCGAAGTCAAGAATGAGACTGAGGCAGACAAGAAGTGAAAGTAATAAACTTACTCTAGTCCATACAAGAAGATACAGTGCACTGGAAACACTATGTTCTACCTACCGGGGATCAGGGTAAAAATTCTAGTAAGGTACCATAATAATAAACGCGACAGATCTGACCAGCCAGTACATCAGCGCTAGCTGGAGTGATATCCCTGGAATTTAAGTCAATTATTACCATGGTATTTAACATAAAAGTGAATGTGAATCATGTCAATGTAACCTACTTGCGCTAAACCTATCTAAACCTATCATTCAATAAGACCTATCCGTGTCGGTGCGATGAAAAGCAATTTGGAAAAAAATAAAGAGGCGCATGACATACAGCGTACGGTGTAGTCGGCATATTCTGCGGACATGAACTATGTTAAACATGCATGGCGTGAACTGAAAAGAGCAATTGCCCACTGCCGTAAACCTCCTGAAATTCAGCAACTGACTGAAGCTGACATCCAAGAGTGATACCATCTGTTCCAAAACAAGTTGGATCCTTTAGCATTGAGTGTGCCTCGTCGTGTTCAAGCTTTCCTCTGGGTCCGAGGTGGTTACGCACTGTACTGATGTACCACGAAAGGAACGATAGTTTTGTACTCAAAATCCCATATTACCAACTTTGTGCTTTTGTTGCGTTTGTGTTGCTTTTGTAAAGCAGACTGCATGTTTCTTTTTCTTGTTCTTTTTGCATATACCGTATCCTTCGTAATGGTTAATGTACGTCCATGCACATATATGCCGACTACACCGTTCGGGTGTGTCATGCGTCTCTTTATTTTTTTCCAAATTGCTTTTCACCGCACCGGCACGGATAGGTTTTATGACAAGGATGTGATAGCAAAGAACTAGGAGTACGAAGGAAGCGACCGTGACCTTAATTAAGGTACAGCCCCAGTATTCGTCTGGTGTGAAAATAGGAAACCATGCATAACCATCTTCAGGGCTACTGAAAGTGGGGTTCGAGCCCAGCATCTCCCTAATGCAAGCTGATATCTACGTGACCCACACGCCGCGCGTCTCAAGGAGCTGATTGACCACTCCGAGTGTGTAATATTGTGGGAAGACTACTAACAGATCCCATTAATCCAGCTCTTACTATTACTACTAAAATGTTTTCATTCCTCCCCTGAAGGGGAAGGCGGGCCTCCTAAGACGGTGACGCCGTCTCCCAGGCCGGGAGATTTGTTACGGTGAAGGAGATGCACGGAGAAGGTGAGAGGGTTGACGGCCGTGGCCTATACTAGGAACTGTCCCTGCATTTGCCTTAGTGCAGGAGAATGGAAAACCTCAGAAAACCATTCTCAGGCCAGCCGACGGTTCGAGCCAACCATGAGGTCCAGCCCTGTCCCGTCTCCCGAATGCAGAGGCATAGAGCCACGTTAGAGCCGTGGTCACCCCTCCTCTGCTCAGTTGGCTGGTCACAGTGCAGAGCTGTTCGACCACGGACCAGCCGTGGCCCACTCTGCATCTACCGACCATCGAGCTCTTTAATGGTACCATAGTTCCAAGAGTACAGGATGGCATTTTAAAGGTAGTAATGAAGGGTCTTAGTGAAGAAAAGCCACGACGAATACACAAATCTTTCACCGTTCATGGAGGCCTTAATATGATCTCGTTTTTATTTATTTCTTCAATAAATTAACATAAATCAAGCTGAATATTGTCACTATTGCATCTGAAAGCAGCTCTTTCCCTGTAAGATGTCAGTGAAACAGAACAATTCACGACAATTCGATCGAAGATTATCAGAGGACCCGTAGTACACAGCCTGTGGTTGTTACCTCACGTAGGTGCGGATTTTGTCACCAATATTCTGGGGGACGTATTGCGTGATAAGTTCGTCTGATAACCTGTATAGTAGGTTCGAATCCCACTATCGGCAGCCCTGAAGATGGTTTTCCGTGGTTTCCCATTTTCACACCAGGCAAATGCTGGGGCTGTACCTTAATTAAGGCCACGGCCGCTTCCTTCTAACTCCTAGGCCTTCCCTATCCCATCGTCGCCATAAGACCTATCTGTGTCGGTGCGACGTAAAGCCTCTAGCGATAACCTGTATCAGTTTGGTGCCGACCTCATTGGCACAGCTGGTTAATCGTTGTCCTCCTCTTCCGGAGATAAGGAGTTTCGATCCCAACAAAGGTCGATGACATTCAAAGTGTTTTAAATGCAACAACTATGCGTTTTTGGCTTCCGGCACATTAATGAACTCCAGTGGGTAAAACTTCTGACACTTCGATGTCTCTTATAGTGTGTGAGCAATTGAAGATATGTTAAATTATTATTATTATTATTATTATTATTATTATTATTATTATAAGTATTATTATTATTATTATTATTATTATTATTATTATTATTATTATTTGAAAATTGAGATTTTTAGAAGCGAGACCTCTAACTCGGGAGAGGTATGGATTCGGGTTCACTGAGCCTACAACAGAAATGAGTATCAGTTTAATTTTAGGGGGAAAGGGCAGCCGTGTTAACCACTCTATCCGACTTATACTAGCGAGGTTACGGGTAGTGAAAGAGTTTACTTTCTACCACTGCATAGGCCCAGCTGACTTTACGGAGATGGCCTATCTGACAATGAGTTATTGAATGACAGGAGGAAATAAAGATGATCTTACCAAATGGCCATTTAAATATTATAAGCGTATCACAAGGCCATCATAGATGACGAAGACCAGATCAGTCCGCAAGGAACCCCGTATTTTGTCCTTGTTTACGGATAACTTTCTTTGAAATGTATTCCCGACACGATGTTCGGCTTCCGCAAGAGAAGAGAGTCACATTTCTTTATGTCGGTGATTAGTGGTGTAGTTTGTAATGACCAGCGACTCAGATTTCTGCTGTCTTACCCGGATCATTTATTTACTTGTGGTACCGCTATCCGTCAGCCTCCAATGAGAAGTTGATACGCTATTGACTGCGTGCCGCCAAAGTAGTTCCTGGCTGACGTATCTTCAATTGTTTAGCCACTTGCTTCACGACTTTTTAAATAGCATTTAAACTCTCATTACGTGCGAAGACTTGTCACGTGCAGTGAATATCTTAGCTTCTCGGCTTGTCTTATGTGATCAAGCAACCTGTTCAAATAATGTTGCCGGGATAAAGTCCCTTTGTGAACTTACCTCTGAACGGCGTCTTTGAAGCTACTCTCTTGTTCCCGTCCTTCGTTAATTCCTTGAGGTTTTAATGATCTCTTTATTTCTTCATTCAATTTTAATCATTAAATTCAACACCTGTTTTTGCCTTCAAAGTCATATCTATTTACTATATAGGCTACCGAGTCTTCTTTCTTCTGTCTTGACTCAACCTTGTCATTGGCAGTGGAAGTTAGCTTTTTTCTGCGGCGCAAAATTGATAGACCTCAAGGCGGGAACGGGAGCAGGATATAAAAAAGTTTTTTTAGAGAAAGAAACTAAAAAGAAGAGCAGGGACGGGCTTCGGGCGTTTATACTGGCAGTTAATAGTAGAGTGAGTAGGGAGCAAATGATGACCGGGCGAACAATTGTAGTGCACCGTCAGCTGGTCTCTTTCCGAATGTAGCTTTATTCCCCACCATGACCTCAGGTAGGAAAGGATTAAAACAAACTCGTATTATCATAGTAGTAGCAACTAATCGATTAGAACAATTAGGAAAACCAAGAAAAAAGAAAGGTATTACATTAAATTAAATTCTATATCCTGGAAAATTTCCTCAAATGTGTCACTTCTCATTTCTTTCCCTAAATGTAATACAAATGTGATGGTTTTCTATCTCACGAAGTTCTTTTTTACGGTTTTTGGAGACGCAGAAGTGTCAGAATTTTGTCCCGCAAGAATTTCTTGAGGTGCTGATAAATCTACCGACTCGGGACTAGCGTACTTAAGCACCTTTAAATACTAGAGGACTGAGCTGAAATCGAACTCGCCAACTTGAACTACGAGAGTCAGCGTTCTACTGTCTGAACCACTCTGCCCGGCTTCTTAAAGGTTCTACTGTGGTCTCTATAATAATAAGGTGAATTTTTCACCCCGTAAATAGGGATTAAATTTATAGCTTACTTTGGAGGATTCAAATCCTTCTATGAGGTTTGGAAAACAGCTGTCTAATCGAGGCGTTGAAGGTGAGCCCAGTTCACCTGAAAGGACATGGATTCAATTCTTCGTCAAGAAGCCGAAAAATTGAGAAAGAAGGTTTTCCACTTCAGATGAGGCACACACCAGCGGGTTTCACTGAGTCAATGCCAAAAATTAGTAGGCCCTGCCAAGTTAATTCCAGGGGGCAAAGGTGGTCGGGCATAGAGCTGGCCACTCTATCACACTCCGTGCCGGGGTTACGGATGGAAAATCTTTACCTTCCACTCCTCAAAATACCTTCATGTCCATAAGGAGGTATTTCGCTTTGGATTGTTGACCACTACGGCTCGAATTTATAATATATGTCATACTTCTCTCCTAGTCTCTTTTTACAAACCGAAGTTAAAACATTTCTAATTTTTGTAACACGATAACACGGGTTTTGTTGGTCGTATAAATGCATATTTTACTATACAGTACTTCATCGTTAAATTATATTATAATTGTTTTAGCCCCTCTCTAAGTTTTTTCACGTGTTTTATACCAACAATTCCAAGTGATTTTGTTTGTATTTGCTTATTTTGGACTTCCGTTTCCTTAGAAATACGTTGTGGTTAAATGAAATTTCAAGATTACGAGTTTCGCTGGCTGTAAGCTGTCAAAATAGAATTGACAAAAGAATGCAGGTAATATGGCCAGCTTTCTATTGGTCTCATTAGCAAGTTTTGGCAATATTTAATTTCTTTTGCGTCATATTTTCAAGTTTATTGATTTTTTTGTAATTTTTTAGGGGATAAAACCAAACCAAAACCCACGGCACTACTACTGACGGACCATACCCTACAAGGCTACCACCACTTAGCCCCCAAAGCTTGCAGATTACGAAGTGACGCGTGGTCACTGCGACGAATCCTCTAGGTCATTATTCTTTTCTTTCTAGATCGGGTTTTGGGGCATAAGTGCATGCATAGTTCCAGAGTTTTACGTCATTAACCATACGTCACTTTACTGTGGTTGGTTCTCTGCCATCTGGTAGAGTGAAACAGAACGTCGAAATTAATACACATGCAACCGAACTGGCGTAAAACCATAATACCTACGTCCGACTCGTTGGCTGAATGGTCAGCGTACTGGCCTTCGGTTCAGAGGGTCCCGGGTTCGATTCCCGGCCGGGTCGGGGATTTTAACCTTCATTGGTTAATTTGATTGGCCCGGGAGTGGGTGTTTGTGCTGTCCCCAACATCCCTGCAACTCACACACCACACATAACACTATCCTCCACCACATTAACACGCAGTTACCTACACATGGCAGATGCCGCCCACCCTCATCGGAGGGTGTGCCTTACAAGGGCTGCACTCGGCTAGAAATAGCCACACGAAATTATTATAATGCCTACAGTTTGGTAGTTGGGGTCATACGATTATTATTATTATTATTATTATTATTATTATTATTATTATTATTATTATTATTATTATTATTATTATTATTATTATTATTATTATCTGGAAGATATATTGAACCCTTTAGGTCCATATTGAGGGATACCTACCTTCCTTACCTATCAGCAAAGTTCATGAGATCTGTCTCTTGGGTCGTTTCGGGTTCTTCGTCACTTGCTGAGGTAAAGGTAGGGTTCATTAATTCTAATCTATCTACTGGAATGAAAGGTCTGTTTAAAAGATTCCTATTTATTCAGGAAAATTCTGAAGTAATTTACTATGTCAACGGGGTCATAGTCAATTGTGTCCACTGGACACCACAATCATTTTACATAAACGTCAGAACACTGGTGTGAGACTTTAACGTAACTGCCTGATGGGCATTCTTACTAGAAACCATTGTCTCAATTACTAATCATTTAAGAAAGGAAAGTCTGGAAATCCTTAAATTCGGCTTCCATGTGAGACCACATGTACCATCATAGTGATTCGTTATGGTCCAGCCCTCGTAACACGAACTCTGGACTCTGGGTATAATTAAGGCCGTCCAATCGGTGTGTGCCACACAGTGGTTCTACGGCATGGACCCTTAATTGAATCGATGTGACCTGCGTCTATGTCATGGACCGACATGTACTCTTCTAAGTTACTTTAAAGTCATTGTGGATGATGACCGCAAGGAAATGATGCTACAATGGCATATGGCCCTAATCTAAGTCACTGAGGTTGATGACCCCCTGACCATCCAAGTTTCTAGGCTGAAGGCTAAACACAATTAAGTTACATCGGTTGATGACCAAAGTTCCACTTTACTTATCCCCAGCACATTCACTGCTCAATCAATCAACGTTCAATAATTACAACAATAGCAATGCTCACAAACTTTGTGGCAGAAAAATCCATTTCCTTCGGATATGTCCCCTTAATCGTTACTTTACATGTTAATATTCCCCAGAAACAAACTAAAATTTCCAGAATGCATCTCCAAGTTATTCGCTTGATTAAAGTTATTTCAAAATGCGGTTTCACTGAATTTAATAATTAAATAAATTTAAATGATTTAACGAAATGTTAAAGATCAGTAAATTTTATCTCCGCGGACTCTGGTTTCTTCACAAATTCCTACGCAGCTGTGATGTGACTTCAATATTGCGATGTTTATCTGGCTGGAAAAGAATTTTACATAATTCATGTCCAGCTGTATATATCCCATCTCGTGATATCATGCTTAAAAATCTAATCTAGTCCTAACCGTTATTAACACTTGGATATCCTAATAATCTACGCACAAACCAAACAACTCGCCATATCATTACGATGTCATATCTCGTCATTACCATTATGAATTTTGCACACCCCTCGCTGACAAACCGGTCGTCACGACCATCGCTCTATATTTTGGACAACCCTGAAATTGGGTTACTCTGTTCCTTATACTCAAAGTTCGTGATTTCAAATGTTCATTACGTCCCCATTTACAGTATTTCACAATACTTAGATCATTACCGGCTATGAATTTTCAACTAAATCCAGCATTTTAACGTTTCCCCTGGCCGAGAATTACAGTACAATCTCAACTCCACTCTTTTTCCGCTATCATAGCTGAGGTCTCTCACCCCATGCTCGCTTGGCAGTTACATAAACCACCCGGTTCGTTCTACCTGACTGACTTCTCAAAATGCTCCCTTTAAACTCTGCCGACATGATTAAACAAATACGATATTCTAACCAACAAAATGCACAGATATGCTTCAAGATGCCCACACTAATTATACGCGTCGCCAATTATACCGCTATGGATTTCTATGAATTTCTTTCCATTCTCAACATTATAAAATATTCCTCGGGCTATCATATCCCGGCTTCAATGACAGGACTCTAACCTGATTCGCACATCTCATCTCAACTCATATAAAACACTCCTCGGGCTTCCGTGTCCCGGCTTCAATGATAGGTCCAACCTGATTCACAAAACTAACCTCTGTTTCCCAGCTCCACAATTATCCTCGACAAAGAATTGGAATAAAATCCCCACTAGAAATACCGACGTCTAATATCGCACAATGCATTAATCATGAATAACTTCGCATAAATGATATCGTATTTAATAACTAGATTTTAACGAGAAATGACTGAAACATTCTACTAGATCTTTTATTGTCAGTCAGACACAGTTTAAAATGGGCATTAAATAAAACGTTTCTCTCCGTGACCAAATTCATCACCCTAGGTTCTCATCCAACAGCGCGCTTCCACTCGATTGAAAATGAGTGACCATGGATTATTATTATTAACGTCAAATTGCAGACAGAAGAATTTTACGTCGAATGAACATCTTAATTTGACATCACGAAATATAGGCAGTACACTCACACGGATGACGATCTACATTGGACGTGATATCACTTCGGAATCCTGTTCAATAACTTTTTACAACATTATACGGCCCTCGCAAGACTTCAAAATTTTATCCAAGTGGAAAATAAAACAAATGACTCTTTTAGTCGTACTCTCACATTTACAAAACTTAGTAGGGTGACCACTGCGTCGTATATCCCCATTCAAATACACTTTAAGAAATCACGAGACAGGATATAAGAGGTAGTAAGATGGAAAATCACCTACCTCATGTCTTCATGCCAGTATTCGTCTTAGGGCTCACCTGCGACCCTGGCATTTTATTTAGCCATTTTTACATTCATGGCTTCACAATTTATTATTTCTTCAGGTTTCCTGGAATAAAGCATAAAAAAAAAGAAAATACCCTTCACTTGTTTGCTTGAACGCACACGATGGACTATAATTATTTCCTCACACGAATTACTTAATCACATTAGAATTTATTCAGTACTTTGACCGTCCTATCTGGTACAGTTATTTCACTCAAGAAAACTATCTCCTCATGGAGTCAAGACTTAGCCGCAATGGCTAAAATCTGCAGTTGAACTCAGTCTACTTTCGTTGGTTTGATTTCGCAGAGCAGCTCAACAATTTTTCGTCCGCTTTGGATCACAAATGCCGGAGAAGGAAGCTTCGTCATGGCGTCCCTTCATATTTATAGCAGTTACCCCCTCTCTTCGGATCTCTCCCTTTTGCCGCCAAGAAATTTCCTATAAACTTTCTGACTTACCTAAACTGTAATTTCAAGAGTTTTGAAAGTGACTACATGCTTGCTACATTTCTGGCGGTAGTGTTCATGGACATTTAAAAATTTTACGGGTTCGATTTGTGAGATGATTGACCTCCTTTGATAGGCACTATATTTTTTTGACTTGGCGTGGTCACGCCATGTACACGCGCTTTGAAATAGTTCATAAAAATGACTTGAGATTCTTCCGCCGTCGACACGTGTGGTTGACGTCACGTACCCCAGAGCGTGGGACCGAATGTAATCACCCCCTCGTCACGTGTCAAATCCATGCTATCAAGAATCCAACTTTTAATTTAATTGTTATATAATGCATAATGTTCTTAGGGCACGAAGGTCATGGGTTCAATATATATGTATGTATTTCCATCAAACCGTCCTGCAGTTTAAATCAAGGCACGTGACATGCTGTAGTTTGAATCCTAGCCAATATATGGTGGTATGTTGGAAATAAGTCACGTCCCCGTGGTTCGGATTTCATATAGAACCGGAGGTCCCATTCTATGTTCACGATATCGGCAGTATCGTATAATAAAATGCTCGCTTGGTTTTTCTTACTTCCAATGTCACTGCTACCAAGAGCCAGTTGGAAGTCATTGAAAAGTCTATCATAAATTCAGTATCTTACTAATCGTCGGTTGCAACTTTAAGAAATATAGGCTACTGTAGACTACATACTTACAGAACGAATTAATCGAAGAGGTCCTGCTCAAATGTGTGTCGTCAGTACAGCAAACATAGAGCAGAACCGTTTGTATCTTATGGTTCCTCAAGTATATTATATCTTGAGCACATTTGATTGAATCAGTACTAGGCCTATATACTTAATTAGTGTAAGTGAGCCTATCAACCTTTCTGGAACCGAGTTAGTAAGCTACACAGAACGGATCATGTAACTGTGAGATTGTATTTGGTAGATGGTTGGCCCCAACCCCTCTGCTGGCAGACATGAAGATGATTTTCCGTGGTTTATAATATTTTTGCTCATTCTTGAACTTTGCACTAACATCGAAGGTTTTCGGCGACGGAGCGATGAGAAAGGGCTAGGGTTGGGAAGGAAGCGGCCATGGCATTAATTAAGGTACAGCCCCATCATGTTCCTGATGTGAAATAAGAAAACCACGGAAATCCATCTTTAGGGCTACCGACGGTGGGTGTTTTTCATTTTCACACTGGGCTAAGCAAAGACCTGTATTAAGGCCGTGGGCGCCCTAATTTCCCAAGCTCCTTTCCATCACTGCGTCGCCAGTGCGACGTTAAACCACTATTCAAATGGCAATGAGTTGCTGCAAACGAAAGAAAACACTAGGGTTATTAATAGAGCTCGGATTTCTAAGCAAAATGCATATCCTTTCCCACACTTCTAAACATAAGCTGAAGGATATGCTTCGTAAGACACACTTTAATAAGCACTCGTAGCTATATTTGATGTTCGACTCGTTGGATGAATGGTCGGTTCAGAGAGTTCTGGGTTCGATTCCCGGTCGGGTCGGTGATTTTAACCTTCATTGGTTAATTCCACTGGCCCGGGAGCTGTGTATTTGTGCTGTCCCCACCATCCCTGCAACTCACACACCACATATAACACTACCCCCCACCACATTAACACGCAGTTACCTACACATGGCACATGCCTCCCACCCTCATCGGAAGGTGTGCCTTACAAGGGCCGCACTCGGCTAGAAATAGCCACACGAAATTATTATATACTATATTTGATAGTGATTATAAATGCTTATTTCTCAGGAAAACGTTTTTGCTTGCTTATTGTATGGTTTTAAATTAAAATGCCATACTGTATTCAAAACTGTGTATATTTCACTCCGAACCGACATTTATAAGTTGGCATTGATTCCCTTATGTCGAGTGCGTAGGTGAAAGAAAAGCAACGGTTCGATATGAGTTTAAAAGGGGGAAGCCCCAGGATGTTGTGAAATTTTACTGCATACTGCCGCGCCAAATTTCTTCTGCGTCTAAGCATTCAAATCGGGTACCGGCATGTTGTCAGTGCTGGGTGAATCCCCGGGATCTAATCTGTGTGTTAGGTCACCATGGAGCAGCCAGCATTCTGTTATCTGGGTATCACGCGTTGGCTTAACAAAGTGACTGTGATCGGTGCTGTAGTTAAGTTACGAAACGCCACCCACAGAAACCTTTCATTCATCATTGTTGAGCAAATACATAAACGAGTTTGGACGTAATATATTTTCAGTGAGGACGACAAATTATTATTCTGTTTGATTTCTGGAAGTACGACTCATTGGATAAATGGTCAGCGTACTGGCCTTCGGTTCAGAGCGTCCCGGGTTCGATTCCCGGCCGGGTCTGGGATTTTAAACTTCATTGGTTAATTCCAGTAGCTCGCTGAGTGTTTGTGCTGTCGCGTTACTGGACAGTGATTGAAACCAGACGATTCGTGAGCTCAGAACTGTTGGAGAGATTCGACAGGCAGTAGACCGCTCCATTCGCAGCATCAACAGAACAGGCTCTTCTAAAGTTATACTACGACTTCCACATCGCTGGCAGCGGGTTATACACAACGCTGGTGACTACGTTGAAGGACAGTCAAGGTTGCTAACATGTAACTCTTTTGTATCTGTTGTGAATAAAGTTGCCTCTATTTAAGTTCCAACTTTCGTATTCAGGCAGGTTGTTCTATTGGCCACACAGCAGTAATGCCATCTATCGGAAACGAGTGGCAGCGGATGAAACCAAGCACATCACAACAATTAACAGTCAGTTTAATGAGTTTTTGGATAATTTTATGGGCTTCTGGTGTTGCAGGCCTTAATATTTAATTTTCTTCCTAATATGTGATATTAGGGAATCAAATGAAAGGTTGTCCTTCTTCCTGCTTTCACGAAGTTCCTTCAAGGCACTTTTCTCATTTTGATAGTCATCTTTACAATTTCCCTTGCAATATGGGCTGTTGACCACGCGGTTTTTCACCTTAAGACAATCACAACAAAAGCCACCACCACCACCACCACCACCACCATTGAACAATATATCCATTTTAGCGATATTGGGTGTTGACGCGGGCTAAGAAACAAAAGTCGAAATTCATGAATATCTCTGTTATCATAGCCGGTACGGACATAGACGGCCCATCTTCTCCCATCAGCTGGGTATAAAGTCATTCACAAGTAACTCGGTTCACACTGAGTGTGGTAGTGCTTACAATTTCCGTTTAGGAGATAGATGCTTCACTGCATCACTTAATTATTTATGTTATTTGTTTAACGTTCCTTCAATTGTCGTATGTCAGAATTTTTTTCACGTAGAAGTTCTTTAACGTACTGGAAACTAACGACACGGGGTTGTTGCGTTTAAACGCCATCAAATGTTAGCGAACTAGTCGAGATTTTGGGAACAGATCTTCAAATTCTTCGATGTTGCATGGTAATCGTGTATTATAATGCGGACTTCCTGACACAAATAGGGCTCTTGTTAAAATTTAAGTACCGGGCGAGTTGGCCGTGCGCGTAGAGGCGTGCGGCTGCGAGCTTGCATCCGGGAGATAGTAGGTTCGAATCCCACTATCGGCAGCCCTGAAAATGGTTTTCCGTGGTTTCCCATTTTCACACCAGGTAAATGCTGGGGCTGTACCTTAATTAAGGCCACGGCCGCTTCCTTCCAACTCCTAGGCCTTTCCTATCCCATCGTCGCCATAAGACCTATCCGTGTCGGCGCGACGTAAAGCCCCTAGCAAAAAAAAAAAAAATATTAAGTATCCGAGAATTAGCACGATCGAAGGGAAGGAACGCATTATTATAGAGATTCCTTGGCTAGTTAATGCACAGAGTTTTATGTGCACTTCTCCAGCAGAACGGTACTCGTATTTTTTTTTAGAGAGAACGTGTGATAATACTCGCTGTAAATTGCCCTTTGATATGGTAATACTATAACTACGTAAGTTTATTGGCAGACTATGAAATGGGTGACCTGGAAGTCCGTTAACATTTGACGAGGCGATACATAACGGAATATTGGAGGTAGGGAGGTAATAACTGACACACATGATTGGCATGATATGGGGTTTTATTGACACCAAAATAAAGTAAATAAACATTAACAGTGCGTTGTCTGGTAACGTCGACATGCCGCGTTTGCAGGCGCATCTGACGCCCTCTCTACTACTACTAAAATGTTTTCTTTCTTCCCCTGAAGGGGGAGGCGGGCCTCTTAGACGGTGACGCCGTCTCTCAGGCCGGGAGACTTGTTACGGTGAAGGAGATGTGCGGAGAAGGTGAGGGGGTTGGCTGCCGTGGCCTATACTAGGAACTGTCCCAGCATTCGTGTTAATGCAGGAGAATGGGAAACCATGGAAACTCATTCTCAGGACAGCCGACGGTGAGGACCAGCCGTGAGGTCCAGCCCTTTTCCGTCTCCCGAATACAAAGCCACGGTAGAGTTGTGGCCACCCCTCCTCTGCTCGGTTGGCCAGTCGGAGTGCAGAGTTGTTGGACCACGGACCAACAGTGGCAACTTGTGGGCTCTGCATCCACCGATGCGCGCCCTCTCTCACGGCAGCTCCTTTTTATACCGTGCATGGGTCTCATGTGGCATCACTGACGTGTTGCTGTCCAGCTCCAACTGTTGGCCTCTTTGTGCACTCGTTGTTGGTGTCAATAAAACCCCATGTCATGTCAAGCATGCGTGGTCATTTCTACCTGACGTGTTGCTGTCCAGCGCCACCTGTTGGCCATTTTGTGTACTTTATTTTGGTGTCAATAAAACCCCACGTCATGCCAAACATGTGTATCAATTATTACTTTTCTACCTCCAATAATCCGTGAAGTATTGACTCGCCGAATGTTAATTTGGGTCAACCTGTATGTTAAAGAATACGACAAGACATATTTTAAGGGACGCTGTTTTTTTCAGTTCAGGAGTATGCTTAGTTTTTGTGCCAGGACGTGTACGTTACTTACCTCTAACACGGTGTAGGCCTGTGTACCTATAATTTTTTTGAGGGAGTGGGGAGGGATAGATTTGGGAGTTGTGCCAAGGGACATCAATCAATCAATCAATCAATCAATCAATCAATCAATCAATCAATCAATCAATCAATCAATCAATCAATCAATCAATCAATCAATCAATCAATCAATCAATCAATCAATCAATCAATCAATCAATACTGATCTGCATTTAGGGCAGTCGCCCAGGTGGCAGATTCCCTATCTGTTGCTTTCCTAGCCTTTTCCTAAATGATTTCAAAGAAATTGGAAATTTATTGAACATCTCCATTGGTAAGTTATTCACCGGGCGAGTTGGCCGTGCGCGTAGAGGCGCGCGGCTGTGAGCTTGCATCCGGGAGATAGTAGGTTCGAATCCCACTATCGGCAGCCCTGAAGATGGTTTTCCGTGGTTTCCCATTTTCACACCAGGCAAATGCTGGGGCTGTACCTTAATTAAGGCCACGGCCGCTTCCTTCCAACTCCTAGGCCTTAGTGCGGTATTATTTGAAGGTGCTCGTATACGCCAGCCTCATGTCGGGAGATTTACTTGCACGTAAAGGAACTCATGCAGGACAAAATTCCATCACCACAGCGTCTCAAAAAAAAAAGTTAGTGTACGTAAAAATCATTAGCAGAATTATCATTATTGTGTGAATACAGTCTTATGTGTTGCAATGATATTCTATGTCATCATCATCATCATCTGTTTACCCTCCAGGTTCGGTTTTTCCCTCGGACTCAGCAAGGGATCCTACCTCTACCGCCTCAAGGGCAGTGTCCTGGAGCTTCAGACTCTTGGTCGGGGGATACAACTGGGGAGAATGACCAGTACCTCGCCCAGGCGGCCTACCTGCTATGCTGAACAGGGGCCTTGTGGAGGGATGGGAAGATTGGAAGGGATAGGCAAGGAAGAGGGAAGGAAGCGGCCGTGGCCTTAAGTTAGGTACCATCCCGGCATTCGCCTGGAGGAGAAGTGGTAAACCACGGAAAACCACTTCCAGGATGGCTGAGGTGGGAATCGAACCCACCTCTACTCAGTTGACCTCCCGAGGCTGAGTGGACCCCGTTCCAGCCCTCGTACCACTTTTCAAATTTCGTGGCAGAGCCGGGAATCGAACCCGGGCCTCCGGGGGTGGCAGCTAATCACGCTAACCACTACACCACAGAGGCGGACGATATTCTATGTATTGATAATAATGGCCTCCGAAGAGGCCTGGTGCGGGTCCTTTTCTCGTAGACGGCCTAGTAGGCGACCTGCATGTCTGTGAAGATGAGGGTCCTACCTAGGATGATTTCTAATGCTGAATACGTCACACAGACCCAGCCCCCGAGCGATTGGAAGTAAAAAATTAAGGTTAAAATCCCCGACCCGTCCGGGAATCGAACGGGGGACCCTCTGGACCAAAGGCCAGCACGCAAACCATTTAGCCATGGAACCGGACATACGCATTGATATACTTGTATACTTATACGATACGCGCATTTATGAAGAAAAAATCAATCCCTTTGGCGCTACTGGCCTCGTTTACCCTTGGATAATTAATTAAAGTAATTTCATTGGACCGAGTGAGTGGCTGCGCGGTTTGGGTCACGTAGCTGTCAGCTTGCATTCGGGAGATAGTGGGCTCGAACCCAACTGTCGGCAGCCCTGAAGATGGTTTTCCATTTTTACACCAGACAAATACTGGGGTTGTACCTTAATCGAAGCCACGGTCACTTTCTTCCCACCTTTAGCGCTTTCCTATCCCATCGTCACCATAATACTGCACCCGTCCCTACGCCTAATGGCTCCGGAATGATATCTACAGGGCGTTAACGGGTTGGAATAAAGCAAATAGGCGCTTAACAAGACTAAGCTTAAAGGCATACAGGGTAGGAGACGGATCATACCTAATTACAATGAGAACACATTCGGGTTAAAGTTTAGGTTAATACAAGTGGTTTATTAGGCCTTAATGATGATGATGGTAATGACGCATTTATATACAAATGAATTACATGGATTATTATCAATTGTTGTTGTTTGTTATCGACTTTTAGTCGTATGTGATGGATCCGAGTATTATCGATCGCAGAGCGATCCATTATGACGAGATTCGAACGGGAAAACACTTATCATAGACACTGAGGCTATGTGACATCATTGATCAATAGGATTAACATGCATGCAACGAATCTGAGCAATCCCTATACTAAACACACAACTATTCCCCAACGAAATACCAAGAACGAACTCATAAAACTGTGGAACAAACGCCCGGGTTTGAACCGACCCTCACTTGTAAAAATTCACCACCCCGATGGTCAACACCATCGGCAACTCAATTATAATCATAACAAGATACATAAACACTCAGAGAACACAAATCATATACAGTAAACACGTGAGACATCCAGCCTTCAGTTGAGCATTGGGGTACCAATGCCGCTGTCGGGAACTGAACTGACACCCCTTGGGATGGAAGTGGGACTCTGAAAACCCTAAGCTAGATTATACTCAAGTGTGTAATGACAGTAAGCTAACAAGTACTGGTAACAATCGCCGTGTCATTTATTAGCGACTACATCATTCTGGCGTTTTGAATATTTCATTATTGGGCGATTCTTCCGCCCTCATTCTCTTCAACTCAAGGCTCCCCCTTACACGAGCGAAAGAGCATACAAAAAAAAACAACACTTCTCCTCACTAGGTCAACTGCCCCAGCCCCTTTGCACGGCGGGTGGTCAGTGGCCTCGGCCTTCACAGGCATAACACCCTTTCTTAACAAAACACCCCATCTCGGGGATCGTTCACTAATAAACTGAACTTCATTGTTCATTAAACAAAATTACATCGGCTCTCAATACTTCACTTCAATTCAACACACACATTCGTTTACAATATCATGATCCCGCGACGCGACACCGGTTTCTATGATACCAATACTTGCATGATTACCATAACTACAATTTATTATTATTATTGTTATTATTATTATTATTATTATTATTATTATTATTATTATTATTGGGTTCATCATTACACCATCTCCCTACACGACTTACCTGGAAATTAGACCATACTGCGTGATCATAATTAACTTCCTCGTAATAACGGTGTAATTAATCCATATCTAAATCGTGATTTCTGATAAATCGTCACACGGTAATACAATTATGAATTAAATATTCCTCAATTTGCACTTAAATTGTGATAAGCCTGCCAATTAAAATCGTACACTTCCTATCTAAATATATGTCAGTGGAGGCCTGGGATGTCAGTTCCGAAGTCATATCTCGTAGTTCTGGGTGCTCATGGAATAAAATTACACTATTTACCAGCCATGCATTATCATCACTGGACTAACTACAACCTAACTTGAATTACTCTGAATTACTAACAATTAGTCACCTGACGCATCAATAATTACAAGTTTTCCCAAATAAAATGATTAAGTCAATCTACTACTGCATGCAAACTTATCGTATTACCCCTTTATTTACAATTGATTGCTCAGACGTGTTACTAATTAAATAAAGTAAATAGAAGCTACGTGTATCATGGTAGCACATCTACATTACTGAAGTTACAATCTTTAACATTATAGCGTCAGGTAATGATAACTGTTCCCCGCCCAATCTGATTACGTCATATTAATTATGATTTATACTCATCTCCATCTCGATGACCCGTTGTCAGCTCAGGGAGTCCATTGCTGGCTTAGTGCTGACCCATAGGCACCAAAGCAGTTACTGGAGGCACCATTCTTCTTTCCAACCGGGAGTCCATTGTTCTAGGTTGACGAAACCGCTGGCAGTATTCCTGAGGCACACAACACGTCACTATTTATTCCAAGATTTGTGTAGTTACATTCAGTGTGAACGTCCAGCCCCGATATCGGACCTCACTCCGCAATCCGCGATTCAGTATCGGATTCCGCGTACCTTTGTTACTACTCGACACAGTAGCGCCGTAGTAATCATAATAATAATATTATTACAAATTATATTTAATGTTCGCGACACGTCCCTGATCTTTGAAGTTTAGACAATAGCATCACGTCTATCCAATCTCTGCAATATTTACGCACAGTACGCGATTTCACTTGTAAATTAAATTGAAATTCACTCAAACAAAAGATCGCTGGAAGCTCGACGGCACGTAGCTCCGCCGTCTGTACGCCACAAATCCCGACTGACTCTTCTCCCTTTCTGCAGTAGTTTTTACTAGGGAGCGATACCCCTTCCACTAATTTGTGTAGCGCCTATTCCCGGCGTACTCGAGGTAAAATAGTGCGGATGGTCGGTGACCAGTATCTAGTTGGTGCGATTGAGACATAACCACTCAATTATCCTTCGGTGAATCTCTTTAAAGTAATTAAAATATGTTCTGCTTCCCCTACCACACGGGGTGAAGTCCCTCCGTCGAGGACGTGTCATGAGACTAACCAGATGGCCCCAGTACTTTTCCACGCAGAAACAACACAGTATTCTTTCTTCTGCTGAAAGTTATCACGGAAGAGGACATTAAACACTCTAAATAAATGTCCCAGTAACATTTATCCCTTTTAAATCGGGAGATGAGCCCCTAATTCGAGTTTTATTAATTTTCTATCTCGTAGGTAATTCAGTTGGCCAGTCCGATTCCAAGATGGCTCCTATATTCCGTTTCGAAAAAGTTAGTTTCCCCTCATTCTGTGAGCCTTGAGGAGGGATGTCTTCTCTCGAGTGATGTCACAGGGAATCCCCATTCGTAACCCCTCCCGGGATTAAGTTGGCTTGGCTTCATCTGCGGGGCCCCCGCTACTCAAAGGATAATACTGCGCAATAAGTCGCAGACAAAGAAATCTCGTAAAATAATTTTAAAATACACAATTTATCTATCTCAATGGTATGAATATTAATTAGTTCCGGTATGACCTCCATTAATGATATGAATATTAATCATTTTCAGCGTTCTTTCCCTTTAATAGCATTGCGTGCGTAATTACGGATATCGATATCAACCTAAGGTCCTTGGATCAAGCCCCTGTCGGGTTCATATCCCCCTCTCCCCGAGAAGAAATGGGTACAGGCACTGGACGCATTTCGTCGCTAAATATACAATTGGCAATATCGATTCACAACTGTTTCCAAACCTTTGCTTTCTGGCGAAGTTCCTGGTTCTCTCTTTCCAAATAATATGCTATCTGACGCAATGCTTCTCTGTAGTTCTCCAGGTACTGACATTCTGGACATTCTTCATCCCCAAGATCTCTCTGTGAAAACAAATTCTCCAAATAATTGACTTCTTCGGCTTCCTCATTTGGTCCCGACTCTTCATCTGACACGTCGCGTCGATCTTCTTCTCCGTCTTCCTCATCGTCTTCTTCTTCCGTTGCCCCAAGTTCTTCAGCGTTGTCCACGTCTTCTAAGTTGCCTCCGGACGTATGGTACAACTTCAGATTTGCCGCGTTGTAGATGGTCTCGGTCACGCCGTCCATGCTTTGCACCTTGTATGCGTTGTTGTCGAGGTTTTGGATGACTCGGTAAGGACCGATGTACAGTTCAGCGAACTTGTGGTAGAACTTGTTAGGTGGATCGGATACTGTTGGTCGTTTAACGAGAACAAGTTCCCCTACGCGCAATGGTCGATGGTACCTCTTGTTACGGAGACGACGTAATCTTCGTTCTGCTTGGGCCTTCAAATGTTTTGCTGTCTCCTGTATGCATAGCTCCACCGATAGCCTAGGATCCTGCGGACATTTTAAGACCTCGTGCCATGGTCTCTTTGGAAAACTGTCGAAATGAATCACTGACGGAATTTGGCCGGTGGATTCGTGGATAGTGCCGTTGATACTTTCTGTGATAACAGGAATCACGTCCACCCAACGCCAATGTTGTCTAGGACAGTAGATACGGCAAAATTTTGCGATTTCTCGCATTATCCGTTCTGCGGGATTCGACTCCGGATGCCTAATTGAACTTGGATGATGTTTGATGTTTAAGTTGTCGATGTCTCGCTTGAAGTTTCCCGATGTGAACTGCGACCCATGATCAGTAAGGACGCATTCGGGCTTGCCCATACGCGGTATGATTTTAGTCTTCAACTGATTTATGACGGCTCTACTGTTTGCCTTCTGGATTGGACAGAGAGTGACGAATTTTGAAAACACATCCACGCATACCAAAATGTATTGAAGCCCTCTCTTTCCCTTGGGAAGTGGTCCGTAAAAGTCTAAAGCGAACAGTTCCCGAGGTTTACTTGGCAACAACGGCTTCGGTTTTTGCTTAAGTAGGTATGGATTGGGTTTTACCCGTTGGCAAATGTCGCAAGTGAGGAGTACCTGCTGGACAGTTTTCCTCAAATTTTTCCAGATAAAAGTTTCCCGAAGTGTAGCAATCACTTTATCTCTCCCTGCGTGACCTGTAACGTGATGAGCGAGCCAAACTAAATCAACCTGCAACGTCGTTGGAACCACGATCCTGAATTGCGTGTGGTCCTCGTCCACGAATTTATGTAGCATGCCATTAAAAAATTGGTAGTTCTCGGATCTTTTCTGAAGTTCACGGTATTCATCCGTCCCCGGCTGTATTCTACGTTGAAGGAAATCGATCAACTTCTTCATTTCCGGACATTTCTGCTGTTCTTCACCAATAGTCCGCAGCCTTTCTATGATTTCACGGTCCCCTTGTTCTATCAACTGTATTTGGTTAACCACGATAGGTTCCGGGTCTGGATTTCTACTGAGGGCGTCTGCAATTACATTTGCCTTTCCGGCGCAGTGCTCGACTGTAATGTCGAATTGCTGCACAAACAAGCACCACCGGCTGACTCTCTCGCTTGTTAATGCAGATTTCATCATGAACGTCAGAGCTTTGTGATCCGTTCTCAACACAATTGGGTACCCATAAATGTATTTCTTCCAATGGTTAAGAGCGGTCACGATCGCGAGCATCTCTAGTTCGGTCACGGTGTATTTCAACTCATGCGATCTTAATTTGCGACTCATGAAAGCCAAATAGGTGATCCTCTGTTCGGGTTCGGGCGTCTCTTGATACAGTACTGCCCCGACTCCTATAATCGACGCATCAGTTTGCACAATAAACTTTTGTGTATAGTTCGGATATCCTAATTTCACACTATGGGCCAACAGATCCTTTGCTTTAGCAAATGCTTCATCGCATGCAAGGTCCCATTTCCACCTATTGTTTTTCTTGAGGAGATCTTGTAATGGTGCAACTATACTGGTGTAGTTCGGACAATGATCCGCGAAAAAGTTACAAACTCCTAAAAATTGCCTGACATGTTTCACCTTCGTCGGCTTTGGAAAATTTTGAATTGCCTTTAATTTAACAGGATTGGGCATGATTCCTTCTGAGTCGATCACATGACCTAAAAATAGGATACTCCTTTGGCAGAAATTAGACTTGGGTAGGTTTACCTTGAAGTTGTTCCTTTCTAAATCAGCTAATAGTTTATCAAGTTTCTCCAGGTGCTCTGGCAAAGTTTCAGATGCAATAAGGATGTCATCCACGTACCTCACCGTAAACTGTTTAACCTCGTCACTGAGATTACGATCTAGTGCCCTAATGAGCGCTGACCCTGCTGTTTTCAATCCAAAGGGTAACCGGTTAAAAACGTAGGTTTGCCCATCAAACAGAAACCCGGTCAAAATTTTGGTGGCTGGGTCAAGTTCAACGTGATGAAATGATGATGTCAGATCAACTCCACTAAATAGTTTCATTCCCCGGAACTTCTTAAGGACCTCTTTTATACACGGGGCCTGGTCATACTCTGGGATTAATCGCTGGTTTATTGCTCGCGCGTCGAGGCAAACCCGCAACGAACCGTTGCCCTTCTCCACCACGACCAACGGATTCAAGAATGGTGTGGGTGATTTTGATATAATTCCGTTATCTTCCATCTCCTGTATAATTTTCTTCACCCCAGCGTGAAACTTTTCAGGTATCGGATATGGTCTTTGCCGAAATGGCTCCCAATTGTTGACGACTAAGGAATATTTGAAATTTGGAATTTTCCCTGGACGTGAACCAAATACATTTTCGTGTCTCTCTATGACTTTCTGTAATGTGCCTTTGTCTTCCTCCCCTATCTTTGCTTCGTCGATCTTTTCTTGGACTACCTCCGCCAATGATGGTCCTTCATTCTCCGCTTCTAACTTGAAAATCACCCCTTCAAACTCCTTGATCATCTCGTCCCGATAGGCATCCCAGTTTGGGAAGCAATCTCCTCCTTCATGTTTCAATTGTTCTATCTCCATGGTCCAAATTTTCTCCTCCCCGTGTTGTCCCTCGAAGTCGTTTAACCTTACATCTCCCTGAATTGAATCGTTCCTGAATCTAATTTCATTCTTGTCCATGTCAATGACCGCTTTGAATTCCCGAAGAAAATCAGCTCCAATGGTGATATTATATTCCATTCTAGTCAAAATTATAAATGGATGTGATATGAGGTTGTTCCCAATTTCCAAATCTAGATAGGCCTGGCTATTGCATGTAGTTGTGCGGTCCGGAATTATTCCTCTAACCTTAATATTGGAAATCGGAATGATTGGAATACGTTGCTTCGATTCCAGTTCTTTGACTAATACTTTAGATACCACGCTGACGCTCGCGCCTGTGTCTACGAGGCAACGAACCAGCAACTGGTTGACACGGACAAAAATGACGGGTAACGCTCTGATTGGTTTTGGACATGCCTGAACGGGATCTTCAACGAGGTCATCGGGCTGAACTATCCAAGATGCGATGGTCACGGACGTCCACGGTTCCCCCTTCGCGTCGGTAGTCCTCGAAAATCCGACTATCTCCTCACTCGGTTTTCCTAATTTTTTTTTAGCTGACCTCCGCCTCCACTTGAATATGGTGGTGCGCGGGGATCAAGATTACTGGCACGGTTTGCAGCATTATGTGCCTGTAGTTCGAGGCTCTCTGCCCCTCGACATTCATCCGACTTAGCAAACTGCTGCATCGAATCTTTCCACCGATCGTTTCCGGCCTGGATATCTTGCAGATCTCTGACGTAACGGCGTGACTCATTCCTCCTGTCGTTGAGGTCACCCCGATAGTATTCTCGCGGTCTGTTGTTCTGTCGACCACGGTTACCCCAGTAGGAATTGGGTGTTCTCTCGTAAGGTCGTCGCCCTCGTGCGCCGCTCTGTCCGTGGTTGTACCTCCCTGACTGATACCATTGACTCCTACCCTGGTCATTTCGACACTTCCATTGGTGGTTTTCCCACTTCGGAGACCTCCAATCCCTATTATTCCTGTTCTGGTTGCCTATCTGAGCGTCAGTCTGAGTACTTATCACCTGAGTACTCCGGTTTACCGACTGATCTCCCTCTCGAACATTTAACGTGTTGATGGCTTCTACGTTTCTAGCTCGACCGTGCCCGACATGAGATGTTTGATCCAACTGTCTTAACACGTGCTCGGCTTCCACTGCCGTACGGATATTGGCCGCAATCAACATGCGCTGGACGTCAGCTGGGAACTGCTTTGTGATGGCGGTTATTAATTCACTTTCAGTCGGCGGGCTGTCCTGTTCGCGCATCTTCACCAGCTGGGACGTGAAATAATCGCAGAACCTTGTGGGTCCTCCCGAAGCGTACCTCCTCGAGTAAAGCTCTAACCTAAGCCCTTGCTGCGTGTCCAAACCCCAGTATTTTTCCAAAAATAGCTTCTTAAAGCCTTCATAGCTATCAAAACAGTAGCGGAACGCTTTAAACCATTCGAGAGCCTGGTCTTCCAAAAATTTTTCAACTACTCGTAACTTCCTATCCGCTGGTACCCGATGATCCGTCATGTAATCATCTACCTCGCGGAGGAAACTTTTTGGCGTAGTCCTATTGCCTGGTTTGAACTTCTTTGGCTTATCATCCGCCGAACGTAAGAGGCTATACATCGGTATTGAATTTTGGCCAAGCAAGGTCGACGTTCTCTCGTCCATCGTCGGTAATTTATACTCTTCATTGCCGGGTAGTTGCTCCTTGAACAGACTGTAGCCCAACTGATGTGATCCGCTACCTAATTCCATTTTCTTCATTCCGGCCGTTTCCATTTTGAAATGTGGTTCATCCCGAATGTCTAATTTCTTCATTCCCTCTATTTCTTCGCGAAGCGCGTTAATTTGTTCTTCGTGGATCTCCAATTTCACCATCATTTTCGAGCCTTTCTCTTCGCTCCATTCGTGGATTTGTTTAGCAGTCTCTCCTACTATTTGTCCTGACACTTCCTTCCGTAACCTGGCAAAAGTTAGTTTCGTATCGGACTGCGCTGCTTGCGATACTGACGTAATCTTTTCGTCTAGGGCCTCCATTACCGCCAAGGCTTTCTCCGTCCTTTCTTCAACGATCCTGATATTTATCTGGTTGTCCTTGACCTGCTCCACTATATCTTCGATCTTCGTGTCGCGGTCATTCGCTTTGGACCTGACCTGTTCCATCTCACCATTCAGCCGATCGATTTCCTCTTTAACATCCACGATTTCGCCATTCACGCGAGTTATGTCTCTCTCGATACCGGTCTCAACCTGATCAAGCCGCTCAACTATTCCCTCGACCTTTATTTCAACAACGGCATTGAGCTGAGAAACCGCGTCTATTTTATCGCTTAGTTCCTTAGCCCCCTTTTCGCATTGTTGTTGAACCTCCTGAATTTTGTTCATTAGACTACTGCATTTCTCCTCAATCATCTTACTAGTCTCGGTTCGGTTTTCTTCCAATTTAACCTCAAAATGTGTTAATTTACCGTCAAAGTTCTCTAGTTGTTCTCTGACCTCTGCACGCCCCTGTTTGCATTCATTTTCAAGCGTCTTAATATCGTCCTTCATTTCCTCCCGATTCGCCTTTAAATCGTCCTTCATACCGTCCTTCATTTCCCTAATCTGCGCACTGTTATCTTCCATCCTATTCTCCATCTTATTTTCAAGTGTCTTAATATCGTCCTTCACGCTGACCAAAATCTCCTCCATCAAAGCCCGCATGGCTTCACTATCCATGTCGCTATCCTTTGAGATGACAGGACCCCCCTCGCTAACGTCGGCGTCAACAAACCACAACAATATATAATTATTATTTATTTTAAAAGAAAGGATTCCTCTATCCAAACTTTACGTTCTTCCAGCTTCAAATAATTTTTACTTTAATCATCATTGCAAATTAAGCCTCAAAAACGGCTATCATTGAAGCTGCCTAACCGCCTAACATCATTAAGGTTCATGAAATTGATATAAGAAGGCAACGGGAAATTTCCGAAAATGATTATAATATTAGCCCTCAGATTCAGTTAATAAAGTTGCCGGTTGACCTGTGATTCTAAAATTGGGCTCGATTTTAAATACCAACACATGTGGTATAGTGCCAGTAAATCAACCCATGCCCTCAGCATTGAGGTCCTTCAAACACACAAAGTCATCAGAATCTCAAACTGAACCCATGAAATCAACCTACTGCCACTCGAAAAAGAAAAGTAGGCGTGAGGTTACCTCTTCTCATCCACGGTTATACTAACGTAAAATATATTTCCTAATAGCAGGTTGTTTGGTGACGAAACACGCACCACTGGCTAAGTGAATAGATATGCACTAAGAAAAAGCCACTATTCACTTCAAACCTCACTTATGGGAAATTCATTTTATTGTTTCCCGGGATTCGAACTAATCCCCTTGAATTTTGGATACGCCCCTGCTTACTCGAATGTCATGGCTCTGCCCATATCATTGGACCATGACTGTGTTCTCATTCATAAAACGATTTAATATTGACATCAAGGTGTCACTTATTCAATCATAATGAACTGGGCCTCGCGTGGAAATGTCAGAAGCAGACATGGGTTACCAAAATAATCGTGCCCACTCCTGGAAGCCGCACAAGTATGCCTTGCCTAATACACAACACAACACGCCCCTATCTTTGCATTAATGGTATGCAATAGGTGGGATAATTATGCGCCTATTAAACATCAAAATACGCCTATTAAACCGTAGAATATGTCCCACCTTGGGCCGTATTTATATAGCCAGACATTGGATGTCATTCTATATGGCGCTAAATTTCCTAAATCTGGGTAGCCCTTATTTACGGACATATCGAGCCCCCACAGTTCACTTACGCCCTTTTATCTCGCACCACGTTGGACCGATATTTTAGTATGGTGCGCAACGTGTAAATGTCAGGTAATATAAATATACGCGCCTATTTAACATTAGAACACGTCCCACATTGGGCCGCCATTTAGTATGCACCCGTCCCTACGCCTAATGGCTCCGGCATGATATCTACAGGGCGTTAACGGGTTGGAATAAAGCAAATAGGCGCTTAACAAGACTAAGCTTAAAGGCATACAGGGTAGGAGACGGATCATACCTAATTACAATGAGAACACATTCGGGTTAAAGTTTAGGTTAATACAAGTGGTTTATTAGGCCTTAATGATGATGATGGTAATGACGCATTTATATACAAATGAATTACATGGATTATTATCAATTGTTGTTGTTTGTTATCGACTTTTAGTCGTATGTGATGGATCCGAGTATTATCGATCGCAGAGCGATCCATTATGACGAGATTCGAACGGGAAAACACTTATCATAGACACTGAGGCTATGTGACATCATTGATCAATAGGATTAACATGCATGCAACGAATCTGAGCAATCCCTATACTAAACACACAACTATTCCCCAACGAAATACCAAGAACGAACTCATAAAACTGTGGAACAAACGCCCGGGTTTGAACCGACCCTCACTTGTAAAAATTCACCACCCCGATGGTCAACACCATCGGCAACTCAATTATAATCATATCAAGATACATAAACACTCAGAGAACACAAATCATATACAGTAAACACGTGAGACATCCAGCCTTCAGTTGAGCATTGGGGTACCAATGCCGCTGTCGGGAACTGAACTGACACCCCTTGGGATGGAAGTGGGACTCTGAAAACCCTAAGCTAGATTATACTCAAGTGTGTAATGACAGTAAGCTAACAAGTACTGGTAACAATCGCCGTGTCATTTATTAGCGACTACATCATTCTGGCGTTTTGAATATTTCATTATTGGGCGATTCTTCCGCCCTCATTCTCTTCAACTCAAGGCTCCCCCTTACACGAGCGAAAGAACATACAAAAAAAACAACACTTCTCCTCACTAGGTCAACTGCCCCAGCCCCTTTGCACGGCGGGTGGTCAGTGGCCTCGGCCTTCACAGGCATAACACCCTTTCTTAACAAAACACCCCATCTCGGGGATCGTTCACTAATAAACTGAACTTCATTGTTCATTAAACAAAATTACATCGGCTCTCAATACTTCACTTCAATTCAACACACACATTCGTTTACAATATCATGATCCCGCGACGCGACACCGGTTTCTATGATACCAATACTTGCATGATTACCATAACTACAATTTATTATTATTATTGTTATTATTATTATTATTATTATTATTATTATTATTGGGTTCATCATTACACCATCTCCCTACACGACTTACCTGGAAATTAGACCATACTGCGTGATCATAATTAACTTCCTCGTAATAACGGTGTAATTAATCCATATCTAAATCGTGATTTCTGATAAATCGTCACACGGTAATACAATTATGAATTAAATATTCCTCAATTTGCACTTAAATTGTGATAAGCCTGCCAATTAAAATCGTACACTTCCTATCTAAATATATGTCAGTGGAGGCCTGGGATGTCAGTTCCGAAGTCATATCTCGTAGTTCTGGGTGCTCATGGAATAAAATTACACTATTTACCAGCCATGCATTATCATCACTGGACTAACTACAACCTAACTTGAATTACTCTGAATTACTAACAATTAGTCTCCTGACGCATCAATAATTACAAGTTTTCCCAAATAAAATGATTAAGTCAATCTACTACTGCATGCAAACTTATCGTATTACCCCTTTATTTACAATTGATTGCTCAGACGTGTTACTAATTAAATAAAGTAAATAGAAGCTACGTGTATCATGGTAGCACATCTACATTACTGAAGTTACAATCTTTAACATTATAGCGTCAGGTAATGATAACTGTTCCCCGCCCAATCTGATTACGTCATATTAATTATGATTTATACTCATCTCCATCTCGATGACCCGTTGTCAGCTCAGGGAGTCCATTGCTGGCTTAGTGCTGACCCATAGGCACCAAAGCAGTTACTGGAGGCACCATTCTTCTTTCCAACCGGGAGTCCATTGTTCTAGGTTGACGAAACCGCTGGCAGTATTCCTGAGGCACACAACACGTCACTATTTATTCCAAGATTTGTGTAGTTACATTCAGTGTGAACGTCCAGCCCCGATATCGGACCTCACTCCGCAATCCGCGATTCAGTATCGGATTCCGCGTACCTTTGTTACTACTCGACACAGTAGCGCCGTAGTAATCATAATAATAATATTATTACAAATTATATTTAATGTTCGCGACACGTCCCTGATCTTTGAAGTTTAGACAATAGCATCACGTCTATCCAATCTCTGCAATATTTACGCACAGTACGCGATTTCACTTGTAAATTAAATTGAAATTCACTCAAACAAAAGATCGCTGGAAGCTCGACGGCACGTAGCTCCGCCGTCTGTACGCCACAAATCCCGACTGACTCTTCTCCCTTTCTGCAGTAGTTTTTACTAGGGAGCGATACCCCTTCCACTAATTTGTGTAGCGCCTATTCCCGGCGTACTCGAGGTAAAATAGTGCGGATGGTCGGTGACCAGTATCTAGTTGGTGCGATTGAGACATAACCACTCAATTATCCTTCGGTGAATCTCTTTAAATTAATTAAAATATGTTCTGCTTCCCCTACCACACGGGGTGAAGTCCCTCCGTCGAGGACGTGTCATGAGACTAACCAGATGGCCCCAGTACTTTTCCACGCAGAAACAACACAGTATTCTTTCTTCTGCTGAAAGTTATCACGGAAGAGGACATTAAACACTCTAAATAAATGTCCCAGTAACATTTATCCCTTTTAAATCGGGAGATGAGCCCCTAATTCGAGTTTTATTAATTTTCTATCTCGTAGGTAATTCAGTTGGCCAGTCCGATTCCAAGATGGCTCCTATATTCCGTTTCGAAAAAGTTAGTTTCCCCTCATTCTGTGAGCCTTGAGGAGGGATGTCTTCTCTCGAGTGATGTCACAGGGAATCCCCATTCGTAACCCCTCCCGGGATTAAGTTGGCTTGGCTTCATCTGCGGGGCCCCCGCTACTCAAAGGATAATACTGCGCAATAAGTCGCAGACAAAGAAATCTCGTAAAATAATTTTAAAATACACAATTTATCTATCTCAATGGTATGAATATTAATTAGTTCCGGTATGACCTCCATTAATGATATGAATATTAATCATTTTCAGCGTTCTTTCCCTTTAATAGCATTGCGTGCGTAATTACGGATATCGATATCAACCTAAGGTCCTTGGATCAAGCCCCTGTCGGGTTCAATACCTAAAGCAAATTGTAAAACAATAAAATAAAAAATATACCGGGCGAGTTGGCCGTGCGTGTAGAGGCGCGCGGCTGTGAGCCTGCATCCGGGAGATAGCACAGTAGGTTCGAATCCCACTATCGGCAGCCCTGAGAATGGTTTTCCGTGGTTTCCCATTTTCACACCAGGAAAATGCTGGGGCTGTTCCTTAATTAAGGCCACGGCCGCTTCCTTCCAACTCCTAGGCCTTTCCTATCCCATCGTTGCCATAAGACCTATCTGTGTCGGTGCGACGTAAACCCCCTAGCAAAAAAAGAAAAAAAATAGACTACTTACATTGGTTGTCATGGCTGTGGAGTTTGGTGGATTATACCTCTTGATATCAGTGTATTTAACCTAGCATGCAGTCTTTCGAATCAGACAGCTTTTTATTCGACTCACTGCTGCTTTAGAAGTCCTCATCTGATACCGTCAAACCAGTATTAAAATCATGGGATAGCCGAGGTTCGCACTTAGAAAATCTCAGATATTTACAAGCAATAAATCGTCCATTAGGACCTTGGCCTGCCAAGACGACTACTACCCAGCCAGATGGCCCGCAGATATTGGAGTTCCACATGGTCAGCGTAACAACATCCTCAGCTATATTGCTTGGCTTTCGCGACCGAGTCCTCTTGTATCAACAGCTCCTCGGTTGGTCTCACGAGGCTGAATGAACCCAGTTTCAGCCCTTAGTCCTCATTAAAAATCCCCGGACTTGTCAAAATCGATCCAGTGTCTTCCGGGGTGTCCGCCTGCGTGGTGTAGTGGTTAGTGTGATTAGCTGCCATCCCCCGGAGGCCCGGCTTCGATTCCCGGCTCTGCCACGAAATTTGAAATGTGTACGATGGCTGGAACCGGGTCCACTCAGCCTCGGGATGTCAACTGAGTGGAGGTGGGTTCGATTCCCACCTCAGCCATCCTGGAAGTGGTTTTCCGTGGTTTCCCAATTCTCTTCCAGGCAGATGCCGGGATGGTAACTAATTTAAGTCCACGGCCGCTTCCTTCCCTCTTCCTTGTCTATCCCTTCCAATATTCCCATCCCCCTGCAAGGCCCGTGTTCAGGATAGCAGGTGCGGCCGCCTGGGCGAGGTACTGGTCATCCTCCCCAGTTGTATCCCCCGACCCAGAGTCTGAAGCTCCAGGACACTTCTGTTGAGGCGGTAGAGGTGGGATCCGAGGGAAAAACCGATCCTGGAGGGTAAACAGATAAAGAAGAAGAAGAAGTCTTCCGGGGTAAAATGTAGACACGCTGCCCCATCACCCCAGAGCTGACTCCCAGGTTGGCATTCGAGTTCAGTTTTGAAATCTTTCAGTAAACTCCTTTATACACAGTGATCAGATGTACTTTACTCCGGAGCGCGCGCGATGTTTTTCCTACGAGCGAACTCTTCGCTCGTTCGCCACGCGTGGGAAGGAGATGGCGCAGTTGCCATCACACGCTTTGTTCCCAGACATCGGCTTTTGTTTCGTTTGCTAGATGACTTTGTACATGTGACTGACTTCACAGTAGTATTTCAGCTGTTCTCAAGAAAGAGAGAGAGAGAGAGAGAGAGAGAGAGAGAGTGTGTGATAATTTCATATGGGTCTGTGCTTTGGCTACTAAATTAATAGTAGCGTGCTCTTCAACCAGGTGGAACTGCACGTAGGCGCACATTTTGTAAGTGGAGTCTGGAAAATGTATCTTCTTCTTCATGTGCCATGTCCTCGCAGGACGTTGGCGATCAGTAGCATGATCTGTTGTTTTTTCATAGCTGTTCTGAACAGAGTAAGCTTTGTCACCCCAAACCACTGGCTCAAGTTGCCGAGCCATGATGTCCTACTTCTCCCCGGACCACATTTTCCATTAATTTTTCCTTGGAGTATTATTTGCAGAAGGTGGTATTTAGAGTTCCGCATCATATGACCAAAGTATTCTAGCTTCCTTCTCTTGATGATAGTGAGAATTTCTGGTTCTTTGTTCATACGGTGCAAAACGTCTATATTGGTCATTTTAGCTGTCCAAGTTATCTTCAGCATCCTTCGGTACGTCCCCATTTCAAATGCTTGCAATCTCTTGCACATGGTCTCAGTTAGTGTCCATGCCTCAACGCCGTATAACAGAATGCTGAAAACGTAGCACCGGAGTAGTCGTGTCCGTAGTGAAATGGAAAGGTCACGGCTTGTCAAAAGTTTCCTAAGTCTCTGAAAAGAAGTTCTGACCTGCTCAATTCTGTATCGGATCTCGTGAGTAAGGTCCCAGTCAACATTGATGTGACATCCCAGGTATTTAAATGTTGCCACTCTCGTGATCTGTTCTTTCGCTGTTAAGAGATTACCTCGAATGCCATCTTCTTTCCTACTTATAACCATCCACTTGGTCTTCTTTACATTAAGCTTCAAGCCCATTGCGCTGCTGGCTTCAGTGACAGCATTAAGTAGTTCCTGTAGATCCTGGAGATTGGTTGCAAGTAGCACAGTGTCATCGGCGTACCTGATGTTATTTATGATGAGACCATTAACCACAATTCCTTGAGTCTTTCCGTAAAGAGCATCTCGAAAAATCTTTTCTGAATAGATGTTGAAAAGCATGGGGGAAAGAATACCGCTTGGCGAACTCCTTTCATAATTGAGACTTCTTCCGAGACACGACCATCAATGTATACTAAGGACAAATACCCACATTTAATATTCTTCTCGGGCTAGACATGATTGTGTGTATACAGAAAACAATCGTTACTGGAGTGCTGATAAATCTAACTTTGTGCATGAAGTTACCCCACCATACGCAGAAATCGCCATCAGCAGTGAAATAATCATAGGACCATTCTATGTTGTTGAGGATAAGGTTAATTCTGTTACTTATGTGAACACTTGGTATTTCGAAGTGTTAACTGACAGGCAGCGTGCTTCCGCATTATTTCTTTTCTCAACAGGATTCTACCACTGCTCACACTACAAATAACTTCATGACAAAAAATCATAAAGTGATTCCACAGAACAAACTTATTAGTATAGAATTTTTGGCCCCCTTCGCCCCCGGATTTATCCACCTGGATTATTATATGTGGGATAATTTTAAAAAATCTGTGTACAAGACGGACCCGCACATCATACACGAGCTGAAACATAATATTAATCAGGAAACTGCTCGGATTCCTCACCGCAAACTACAGCGAGTGATGAAAACTTTCCTAACGAGGTATCAAAATTACGTGGAGAATGAAGGCGGGCAGTTTCAACACCACCTTTAATAATTTGATAAATGATGAACTTCATATAATTGTTTCTGTTACTGTTGTATGGTTAAACTTCTCGCTACTGGCCTTGACCCGCCCGCGGCAAACGAGCGCGCGCTCGCCCATAGCAAAGTCACCGCGGGCTGAAGTAAAGCATATCTAATACCCCTGTATTTTTTATCATTTTTAGTTATCAGTTACTCTTGTCCTTGTAAACTATAATTCCCGTTTCAAAATCCGTTCCCTTAATTCACTTCAGAAAAAAAGCAAAATAGACGCAATGAAATAATAAAGTTACAGGAAGTTGTTCATTGCATCACAGAGACAAACAACCTAGCCATGAAAAGTTCTACAAACTGAAATATCCAACGCAAATAAACAGTAATAAAGAAATATTTTTTCTAGTGAAGATTTTCCCTTCTTTACTCTGTCTTAGCACCGTGGATGGCCTTCTTCTCTAGCGTTGTTCAGGTCTCTGAAATGAAATGGCGTATGGCTTTTAATGCCGGGAGTGTCCAAGGACAATTTCGGCTCGCCAGATGCAGGTCTTTTGATTTGACACCCGTAAGCAACCTGGGCGTTGTAATGAGGATGAAATGATGATGAAGACGACACATACACCCAGCCCCCGTACCACAGAAATTAACCAATTATGGCTAAATTCCCAACCTCGCCGGGAATCGAACCCGGGACCCCTGTGACCACAGGTCAGCACGCTAACCATTTAGCCATGGAGCCGGAAGTTCAGGTCTCTGACACGCTGTGACATGATTACGATCATTACGTTGGCGTCATCTCGAGGAAGAAAGCGCTATTCCATCTGGGGAAATCTAACGAGGTCTGGGAGCGTCTGTTGAAGTTCTGGGCGATCAAAAACAGCCGTTTTAAACCTGCCACGTGTAGAGATACTCAAAACAGTATTCGCACACGTCATATTATGCGACAACGGGACGTACATGTGCGTAGATTTAAGGGCAAATATAAAAAGGTAATATAAATACAGCACAGATTGCATAGTTTGGAATGTTAGTTATTTAATACCATCACTAATTGCTTACAGTATGAAGGTACGTCTGAAAAAAAAGACAACCGCATTCCCTCTGAAAAATTAAACACGGGAAAAGTATTTGTACACCATATCCAGTCCGAGACGTTTGCTCAGTTTTCAATACTTCGTCGGGTTCCCCTTCGCCTTTGTTATTGCATGCAGTCGTCGTGGAATGGAAGCATCTAAGTTCACGGTATCCGATGACGCAATGTTGTTCCATTCTTCCAGTATGGCAGTTTGGAGATCATTCCTGTTGGAGATCACCCTGGATCGTAATTTTCTCTCCAATATCTTCCATACTTGCTCTATGGGATTAATGTCCGGGGACTGAGGGTGTGTAGGAAGATGCTTTGGCACATTGTAAAATATCCATATTTTTGTATGTGTTATTGGATCTTTGTCCCGTATGAACATGAAATTATGTTCCAAACCAAGTTTCCTAGCACTGGGTATAAGATGTGTGTTGAGAATATTTATGCAGCATTTGTGATCCATGGTTCCATTTATAAAACACAAATTTCCAACACCGGCAGCACTCATGACACCCCCTCCCCCCAGCCAAGAATGGAGCCCCTCCATGTTTGACTGTAGGTGTGACGTTTCTGTGTTCGGTTTTCGCCACACTAATCTCCACCCAACGGAACCAAATACGTTGTATTTACTTTGATCTATGAAAATCACACGCTTCAAAAATTCGTCCATCTTAACCACATGTTTTAAAGTGAATTCTAGGCGCTTATTGCGGCTCCCTGCACTAAAAAAAATTCTCCTAGACACTCGACCATTATACCCTCCTGTTTTTAAAGGTATTTCACGCAGTATCCGTACATAACTTAACGCCCCGCTTCTCCAACTCGGCAGCAATCTGAGGGGCACTAGTTTTCGGATCCTTTTTCACAGTTCGAACAATAAACGTCTTGTCCTTCTGAGACAGTACTTGAGGACGACTGCTTCTGGTCCTGTTCCGTACACTTTTAGTCACACAATACCTGTCAATGATGGATTTAACTATCGACTGAGGTCGATTGATTATTCGTGAAATGTCAGACAGACACTTTGTTTCATTGCGAAGCTTGATGATTATTTTCTTTCCTCTTGTGGTGTTTCGTGTCCTTTTCGCTCCATTGTTTGGACCTTGCGTCAACTGCAGGCGTACACAGCGATTGTACATGGACTGCAGTACTCGCGTGCCACTGCATGAACACAGACCTGGAAAGGGCCCTGCATGTGACTACAAGGAACAGATTCTTGGTGTACGAATACTTTTACGAGGTGCATAACCTGTATAATCAACGATCTTGACCTCTTGATGCAATGAAATGCGGGCAAAAGACGTTCAGACACTTGGTCTCATTCTATATTCATCCATACAGTCCCCGTGCATATCAATATATTTATCCAGAGACGCCACGAATGTATAAAGAGTCATCATTTTCACGTGTACGAATACTTTTTCGAGTATCTGTATGTTCAATGCAGTTAATGTCCGGTGAATTAGTTGGCCAATTCACATGGTTGATACCCGCTTCTTTCATGAAGTTTCTCACTGATGCATTCCGTTTAGGGTGAGTATTGTGTTCGATGAATGTGAATTCAGCAACATATTCAATCCCTAAACGGCTATACAAATGGTCGAAGAATTTAATCAATATACCGCTGGGCAATGAACGTCCCTCGAATTTGTATAAAAGGTGTACCACTGCCATGCATAATCCCAGCCCAAAACATGACACCACCACCTCCATATTTATGCACCACTTGGGCATGCTGGTACTTTATATCTGCATACCTTTTGTCGTCGTGTGTTTGGCCTAAGTGTTATAAGTGTTTCATCTGTAAACATGACAGTACGCCATTTAAGGTGTTGGATAGCCCGCCTTCACCTGTTAACACGATTATAATATTCTACTGGACACGTCGAATCGGACGAAATATCCTTAATTGGGCACTATGCAACCGGTTGTGTACAGTTTGTGCAGGTACACAGACTGACTCCGGTTGCAAACATGAAATCATAAAACATCTCGTAATTGTTGAGGATTCGAATTTGGTCTCCTCTGGGCTGTTACACGGATATGCTGATCTTAACGTGGCGTTCTTACTCTCATTCTGTGAGTCACATAAGTGGTCTTACGGTAACTTTTTCACGTTTTTGACACTTTTCTTCGGGCAGCCCCAACGTTGCGTGATACTCATGGTTGTGTATGTTCACCCTAACTCGGTCAAACAGGGAAGTACGCATTGCACATGAAATGTAAACATTAGCTGAAACTCGTACTGCACTGTGTACACTACTACCACTCTTCACCCGGAAGGGATTGGAACACTTGCTCGGAGGGACATTTGCACGGAGTGACATTTGCATGGAGGGACACTTGCACAGAGTATCAGATTTCATATACTCCGGTATTGATAGACACATACAGTAGCCTACTTCTCATAGCCTCGGTGGAAGAGTTAGCTTAGCTCTTCGATATACATTTTTGAAATCATACGCTCTGTTTCCCTCGCACGCATTTTTTGCTACATTTTTTCTCGCTTCATTCGCCGCTTCATCCCTCCATATAGGGGTGGCGTCAGGAAGGGCATGCGGTCGTAAAACAGGGCCAAATCCATATATGTGACATAGTTTGCACTCACGAATTCACAGGAGTGGGGAAAAGCGGTATAAAAAAAAAGATGTTACAAATTATCATATCAAGGCAAAATTCGAACACTTTTGGAAGGTCAAAGAGGTCAAAGATATTCTCTTCTATTTTCTCCTGAATTAACATTCATATTGACACTTTTATGGCCCAAAATAATAGGCATGATATTCCTTTGACCGGCCGAGTTGGCCGTGCGGTTAGGAGCGCACCGCTGTGAGCTCGCATCCGGGAGATAGCGGGTTCGAACCCGACTGTCGGCAGGCCTGAAGATGGTTTTCCGTGGTTTCATATTTTCACACCAGGCAAATGCTGGGGCTGTATCTTAATTAAGGGCATGGCCGCTTCCTTCCCCTTTCCAGGCCATTCCTGTCCCATCGTCGCCAGAAGACCTATCTGTGTCGGTGCGCCGGAAGCAACTAGCAAAAAAGTTCCCTTGGATTAATGCCATGTAAACTATAGGAATTAATATTTACTTCATCGTTTTTTCCTTATGGCAACGTTCAGTATGAGTCACATTCTGAGCATATTTTAATTTCAGAACAACTTTAAGGTTGTCATCCGTTAAACTGTTACTTTGACATACTCGAATATTCGCTGCAGGTCGAATGTTGCAGCAGGCACGTGTGTTACATAACGAGCGCTGTGCTTTTACGAGTATGAAGTCCGTGCATAGCAACCTTACTGGTCATGTCGTACGCAAAGAGAGCTGGATTATTTGCAGTCATGTTCTGCCACTCCCGCAGTAAGTGAGAACATGAGATAGAGGGGGAGGTAAGTAGGGCTAGCACGGGAACGATATCATTCATTCATGAGAGTTCGCGTTTGACAAGAGTAGCCACTGCTGTCTCGGTGACGTCAGTTCGTAACGGACCTTCCTGGTATGTTCTACTCGATGCTTCCGCAAAACGACACCCTGCTCATACTGTTTTCATATTTGGTCGATCCAGCTCAGATTAATGGCTCGGCCACTAAATACGGAGTGGTACGAGAAAGTGGAACGGGCTGCAGTTGGAGAGTTATATATTTTACTCGCCTGAATTGAGTGAAAATCGTATCTTTATAGCTCAGCAACTACAAATCCTACTTAAATATAAATATTGCGTGATTGACGTTCATTCATTACCATTAACGAAATTATGTTCAGATTTTTTGAAAGCCTGGTAATTAACTGTAATTAAAAACTAATTTACATAGTAACTTTTTACCGATAAATGGGATCAGGACCATAAATGCTACAGTTCATTGAATATTTACATAATGTTTTTTCTCAAACTATTTTAAGACTTATCAACAACATACGCAGGAATCTGTGAGATATTCCTTCATAAAATGCTTTTTAATCATTATCATTCATTAACATTTTCAATTTCTTCCACAGCTAGTTAGGGTTGCTATATTAAATAAGTGAACATCCGGGACATGGCAAAAAATATTAAGAAGAACAATGTGAAAGACGTGTGTAAAAAGAAACTATTTGGTATCTTGTATCCAATATGTAAATCAAATTTTTCCTTCATTGTTAACATTTTACTCATTTAATAATAATAATAATAATAATAATAATAATAATAATAATAATAATAATAATAATAATAATAATAATAATAATAATAATAATAATAATAATTCAGGGGATATTTTCCAGGAAATATTTTGGTTGGAGAGAAGAAGGGCTGGACTTATCTGCTACACTAGGGTTTTTGCAAGAGAAGCACAGCGGATTTCATCAAGTACTTCATTTGTCCTTTAAAGTCTTGTGGCAATATTGCACTCATGACAAGGTCCAAAATAAGTTTTAAGTGATAAATTCGTTTTAACCGTGTCAGTGTCTAGCCTGTTCCTTTCGTTGCTCCAGAATTAATTCACAACCGAAAACACACGCTTTACCTTTGGATTACCGGGCGAGTTGGCCGTGCGGTTAGGGGCGCGCAGCTGAGCTTGTATCCGGGAGATAGTGGGTTCGAACCCCACTGTCGGCAGCCCTGAAGGTGGTTTTCCGTGGTTTCTGACTTCCAGACGAGGCAAATGCTGGGTCTATTCCTTAATTAAGGCCACGGCCGCTTCCTTCCCATTCCTAGGCCTTTCTTATCCCATTGTCGCAATAAGACCTGTCTGTGTCGGTGCGACGTAAAACAGATAGCTAAAAAATAGAATTATACGTGCTCTACGGAGATAGATAACGAATTCAACTACAGTCGAAGAACCTGGAACATCTACATTGTTCTCAAGTAATTTTCTAAAATTGGTACCTACCGTCAAATTTTTTAGTGAAGGAATTTCGAAATACAGCAGACAAGCGTCTAAAGACACGGTAATCGTTTTAACTTCACGTTGCATGAAGTAAAATCAACACATATTTTCAGTTGTAATGAAATCCAGGACATACATATGTCCCAACAAGCTCATTCGGGACAACGGGAAAGATAACTGTAATCCAGTACAGTCCCGGAAGATCGGGAATGTATAGAAACCGTATAAAAATCATCAGCCGCTTTCCAATCATTCGACCATGTCAGGAATGGAATGAATGAATCCCCCATCTATCAGCGAGGACGGGAATTGTGCCGACTGCCGAAGCCTGTCGTACTCCTCTGTAGCAATGATTAATGACTGACAGATAAAATGATAATGGAGAGTGTTGCTGGAATGAAAGATGTCAGGGCAAAACGGAGTACCTACAGAAAAACCTGATCCCGCCTCCGCTTTGTCCATCACAAATCTCACATGGAGTGACCGGGGTTTGAACCACAGAACCCAGCGGTGAGAGGCCGGCGTGCAGCCGCCTGAGCAACGGACGCTCCTATAGGAACCATATACTAGGTTAAATTACTTGATTTGAAGAAATTAACCTAGAGTGTGTAGTTCACTTAAGTAATGCAGCATTTCATGAAAATGCCTTCAGTAGCTTTTAATTATTATAAACACCAGGTGTAAAAATTAAAGTAATGGAAAACTAGCCGCAGGCGTACGACAGAGTGAACATAGCGACATACGTGGATATTTACAAACATACCTTTCGAAGCAGTGGGGAGGATAGAAACATCAGCAGATTAAACGGAGACCGAGCGAGTTGGCCGTACGATCAGGGTCGCGCAACTGTGACCTCGCATTCGAGAGATAATGGGTTCAAACTCCACTGACGGCAGCCCTGAAGATGGTTGTTCCGTGGTTTCCCGTTTTTCACATCAGGCTGTACCTTAATGGCCTTCCCACTCGTAGCCCTTTCCTATCTCATCGTCACCATAAGACCTAACTGTGTCGGTGCGACGTAGAGAAAATTGTGGTATTTGAAGGTGCTCAAATACGTCAGCGTCGTGTCGGTAGATTTACCGACACGTAAAATAACTCCTGCGGGACTAAATTTCTGCACCTCAGCGTCTCCGAAAACCGTAATAGTAGGCTAGTACGAGGGACGTAAAGACCAATACCACAATAATAATAATAATAATAATAATAATAATAATAATAATAATAATAATAATAATGTTACTTCCGACTAACTAGCTTTCCGACTCGCGGCTGGTGAATGTGAGTCCCTTTAAATATCACCGGACTAAGCCGAGATCTACCCCGCCAGCATGGGTCTCAGAAGGACAGCGCTCTACCGTCTGAATCAGTCACCCCTGCTGCCTAGCCGAGGCTATGATGGCGTGCTCGGTTAACCTGGAAGGACATAGTTTCCATTTCACATCAGAAGGTGCGGACATTTAGAGACGAGATATCAACTTCTGGAGGTACAGCACCTAGGCCTAAACCTGAGGTTTACTCAGTCTACACCGTAAGAGAGTACCAGGTTAATTCCTGAGGGCATAGATCTGAACTACTCACGAGGTTACGGAGATCGTCCACTTCCAACCCCAAGGGCCGTCGTGGCCCGTCCAGATTCCTTTTCTCTTTATATAAAGTACTGTTGTACTTCTGCTTCAGCAATCAAGCCATCTATAATATGTCAGACAGATGTGCCCCCACGATCAACAGGTTCGTGCTCTTTAGACCGTTGGAGCTCTAGAATTCTGTTCTTTACCACAAGTTCCCACTCCAGTGTGGATCTACTAGTTTGTTGTTATTGTTGTAATGAGGATGATCCTTAACCTTGTGTGCGTAATACTGTGAAAAGTACAGTATTAGTACAGTAGTACTACAGTAATACTAAAGTACAGTAGTATTGCTGTGTTTGTAACTGCGACATGGCAAGGTTGGAAAAAGTCCTTATCGTAGCCTATTAAACCTCGGTATGCTATTTGGAGGAGAGTCTTTCCGTAAAAAAATTAAAAAAATAAATAAAAAATCCTAAGTAGCAACTGGATTACTAGAATCTTTAAATTACGATGTTTCAGAGAGAGTTGTAAGAAGAAGTGTGTTCGTTTATCAGTAATAAGCACGGTATTTATACTTAATTCACCAAAACATTGCTGCCTATGGAACATCTACATCTTCCGTAGTTCGAACAGTACAAATTCACTTGTTGTGTTCAGATAAGATTTATAGTTTTCAGTTTCAAGCTATCGTAATGAAATGAAATGTCGTATGGCTTTTAGTGCCGAGATATCCCAGGACGGGTTCGGCTCGCCAGGTGCAGGTCTTTCTATTTGACACCCGTAGGCGACCTGCGCGTCATGATGAGGATGAAATGATGTTGAATACAACACATACACCCAGCCCCCGTGCCGTAGGAATTAACCAATTAAGGTTAAAATCCCCGACCCGGCCGGGAATAGAATCCGGGACCCTCTGAACCGAAGGCCAGTACGCTGACCGTTCAGCCAACGAGTCGGGCAGTAAACTCGTGTCCTCATCCCGAGGTGGTGCAGCTCTTTTCAGGCACACCCCCAATGGAGGTGAGCTGCATGTACCATTTGAACCACATACCAGCCCTCCTGCCATTCTTAAATTTCTGGCAGTACCGGGAATCGAACCCGAGCCTCCGAGGACGGCAGCTAATAACACTAACCGTTACGCTTCGGAGGCGGACAAGCTATCGTATAAACAGTTCCATAAACAAAATGATCTGTGCTCCCTAAAACAAATTATATATTTCGTAATTAATAGAAAGGGCTTAGTGAGTAGCGAAGTATGGTAATCAAAGTGACATATCAGCTTAGATGGGTTGCTGCACTTAGGTATATTTATTTATTTATTTATTTATTTAACTTTTGCAGTGGCGAATTTAGAGCTCGTGGCCCCCTCTTACACTTAACCACGTAAATTACAAGATAATACATATATAAAAGAAATTTACTATTCTATTATAAAATCAAAAATAAGCTAAATTACAGATTTTGACAGAATATAATAAATAAAGAAAGAAAGAAAGGAAAGCTCAAAAATCAAATAAAATGAAAGGAAATCCGGGGCACAAAAGTAAAACAGAAAATTCATAATGAAAAAAGTCTCATACAAACGAAAAATATAAGTAATGCATAAATAGAACACAATACATAATAAAGTAATGGAAATACAAGTATGGCCATACACAGTGATCTATGTACATGAGTTAAAAGCTTTCGACTTAACATGAAAATCATGGTGTTTATAGCCTATGAAGTAAGTCTCGGAGTAAATAATCCATGTGTGTTACTTCCGCAAGTCTGTACGAATCCTTTGGTGTAAGTTTACGGGTGGTACTTTTAAAATAAGGGGCTACAGTGAAAGTTGTGCTCGGTCCACTCGGAAGGACGTTAAGTATGATTTACCGTGAGAAGTCGAACAATTTATAAATGGAACTTCCATTTGTGAATTAAGTTCACGCTGTCTACACTAAAATGAGAGTGAGGATAATTCCCGGCGGCGAAGATTGCCGGGCATAGGCCTAATCACCCTACCTCAATTGGAGCCGAGGTTACGGATTATGGAAGCCTTCACCTTCCACCCTTCCGGGCCTTCACGGCTTGTACGGATTTGGCTTTGCTTTGATTTTACTGTCACTGTGGTGGTGCTCCCTAAAGAGTCATGTTGAGTACGTGAAAGTAGCCACGGTGAACTCGAAAATTGAAATACAGTTCCAGGGGACTTACGATAGATTAAAATTCGCGAATCATGATGGTAATAACCGAGATGGTGACTGGTATACATGACGAAAAACTGCTACCTGATAATTTACCTTTGCTAATGCCTGTAGATGTGGTATGTACGTGGTAATAACAGTTTACCCTTATGGAAGATGTTTGAAACATTGCGCAGTTCGATTTGGCTAGTGGATCTCATGAGCCATGAGAGAGAGAGAGAGAGAGAGAGAGAGAGAGAGAGAGAGAGAGAGAGCGCACGCGATTATACGCCTTATCGGTGGCCTTTCACTAGACGGATATGCATTAAATTTTGAGCAATATGTCCTCGCTAAATAGCCGCAGTAACTTATTGTACGAAGGGAAAACTTAGTAATGATAACTGATAGCTGAAGAAATATTATCGCTGTTCGGGCAGAAGGTCATATCTCACAAAGCTCTTCCCATCTATTATTTTCCTTAAGACTGGTCACGCCTCCCAGCCTCATATGGATATTTAGTCCATCAGAACAATATTCGTATTGTTAATTTTCTTTCACTTACGTACAAATAAGATAAACAAAATGTAAGGAAAACTACAAACAAATTGCCATCACTAGCGTCTATTTGTACTTAAGATTTAATGTACTATTCATACTGATCGCTACAACTCATCTCTTATCAAACATATGTATTTCATGCCTTACTTTCATTTATTTTCTTTTTATATGTCAATTGCTTTAACAGGTGTCGGTTTAAAACTAGTTATTTCTTTTGTAGATACTAATTCTTCAATTCTTTGATGTTTTTGTATTTCTAATTTAATTTTATTTATTGTTAGATATTAAGTATTTTAGGTCATAAGTCCACTTCAAACTTGAAAAAGTATTAATGTACTATAAATTCCGATCGCTGCTTTACGTGTATTTTCATTTTTAGATATTAAATTCTTCCTGGCATTTGTTATTTGTAATAATTAATGTATAGTGACTAAGCCACCTGTAATGGGAGAAACATCTCTGTTGATGTTATGAAATAAATAAATAAATAAATAAATAAATAAATAAATAAATAAATAAATAAATAAATAAATAAATAAATAAAGGAAAATGAACCTTACCGTGCCGCACGCTAGGAATGCATGTTTGCATGGCTTATTTACGCACTCCTACAGTATAATGTACTTATGGTTCATTTTCCTTTACATGTTAGGATACGAAAATAAACACAACGAAAATTGTTCTGATGGACTGCATATCCATATGTGGCTGGGAGGCGTGACCAGTCTTAAGGACACTAATGGATAGGAAGATAAACAAAATGTGAGATGGGTATAACCTTTTGCCACAATAGCGGCGATATGTGCATGCTCCAGTAATTGAAGTATGTAAATTTATGCAACTCGCACACAAACATATAGCTCTTAGTATGAACGTTTGTGAATAATAATAATAATAATAATAATACTAATAATAATAATAATAATAATAATAATAATAATAATAATAATATATTAGCTACGTCCCCTGTCCTCTATGCAGAGAAAAATACTTCAGACTAGAAGGGCTAGGAAGTTAAAAGATTCCTTGCAAACGTCCCCTATCACAAAAGGGTACAGGCATACTTGGTGACTGAAAATTTCCATTGGGTACACAAATTTGGTTTCCCGAAAAAGTGTGAAATTGCAAAGAGATCACTTCCAAAGAGTAAATACTTCCTGGCCGTAAAATAACTCTTGCGGAATCGCAATTCAAGCATCTCGGAGTCTCTGAAAATAGTAAAAGAAGTTAGTAGGACGTAAAATCATTGCCATTAATATTAACAGTAGTACTTCAGAGATAATTCAGTGGTTGCCCCTGTGGAAACCGCAATGTGAGGATGTTGCTGGGGAAGTACTGACCCACAGCATACACATCACTATAAACGAGGATCTTTGAGCATTTCGCACAACATTGAACGTTAGTTGGCAGAACCTTATCGGTTGAAGTTCTAAGGTGAAATATTTCACTTAGTAGTTTTTGCAGACGCAACGGCGAAATGTTAGTAGGTTTAGAACTGTAAAACGTTCCCAACTCGCTGACTATCTTTTGAAACATATCAAACTGCATTTAAATTGAAAATTATGAAAATATCTTCATTAAAATGGAAACATGTGAAAATTAATATTCATTAAATAAAATACACAATCGTCGAGCCTTGTACTCACACTTACTTCTTACCTGCTTACTTACACATACGTTATTTGATGGGCGCCAGCTACCACTCAGTGCAGCAATAATAGAATGAGAATCTTGACTACCTCTAGGGTGTGGGGTAATAAGCTTACTTTTGAAAACATACCATGTAAGTTCTGGGAAAAGGAGATTGGCGTTCGGTTTGCCTATTTAATTTGAGGTTAGCTAATTCTGTCATTGAAATAATACTATAATACTATTTGATAGAACAAAATATATTACTTAAATTGTGTATAAGAAATAGTAAGTCTTGCTGCGATAAAACAGATGTGAATATGAAATTATGACATTGCAACTGAAAGAAACTAGGCATGAATTTGAATTCTTCTTGACCGGACATTTAACAATTTATACGAAATACAGTATATCCCTCACTGGTTCACTTGACTGTACCTTCAACACTTTGAGTGTAATTACGACGTATTCCTTAGATCTGGTGTTTACTGTAGATGTGTCACGCCTAATTTGGTGATGTTTCCATGTGACTGCTTCTTCTCCATATCATATGACTTCTGGGTAAGTCTGCACTGTATGACCTAATTGCAAGTCTATCCTTCTATGACTTCGTGGTAAGCCTTCCCGTCCGTATCTTCAACTAAGAAACCGACCAACTGTAACCTCACTCGCTCAATGACCAAAGACTAATGGCTCACTGAGTCTTCTCCATCTCGTTCACACTCGTTGACTCTCGTTGACTGACCGACTTAGGCCTCTGCTTCCAATTGAATAATGACTGACACTACAATATGCAGCCACCTTTTATAGACGTTGGTTGACGCACCTACGTAATCTCCAGAAATAAGCATCATCTACTCCCACCTCGCGACAGATATTACATACAATTGTGTAATAGACCGGGGCACCCAGTAAGTCTCTCCCAGCAATGAGCGCACCGCTAAATGAGTACGATGACGTAGCAATGACTTGGCAGTAACGCCAGCAGTATTGCACAATGTAACAATGTCACATTCACACCTGATATACAGCAATTCCTACTGTACATGTATTTAGTGTTAATCTACACACACGTATATGTGCATACATTGAACTACAATCATGCAAGCGACAAGCATTGCAGAATTGAATTGAATAAAAAGTATTAGTAGGTACTGGCTCGACACACCAGTTCGTGACGTCAGCACTCGAGCCTGGTCGAGCAGGCGATCGAGTGGCACATCCCTAGTCTGAAGTACGCAATGGAATACTGTTTCGTTCTTGCTTAATACAGTACAGATGCACACTCACGCTGCACGATGTACCTACTGCATTAATTGTCTACGTACAATGGTTTCGCATTTATTTCGTGACAAAGTGCTCGGAGTTTAATATAAAGATGGCTTAGTACCAAAACCTCGCATGTCCCAATGCTCTTCCTACCCACTATATTCCTTAAGACTGGTTACGCCTCCCCGCTAGGTGTATTTATATTCATTCTATCAGAATAATTTTCTTTGTGTTCATTTTCCTGTGCTAATGCGTAAAGGAATCCAGACCTTACCATGCCGCATTGTAGGGATGTTGTTTGCAGCCGGGCTGAGTGCCTCAGACGGTTGAGGCGCTTGCCTTCTGACCCCAACTTGGCAGGTTCGATCCTGGCTCTGTCCGGTGGTATTTGAAGGTGCTGGTCGAGCGTGGTCGAGCAAGATCGAGCAGCACAGAATTCCCTCGTGACGTAGGCTTGCATGCGCTCTAAGCAGGATGTGTGCGTTGTGACTCGAGCCACATTTCCGTCTTCACTCATTCTCTTTAGTCTTCACATTCCGGCATTACATTGTAGTAGAGTAATTAGCGATTATTCTACAAAAGTATAGACGTACCATAAGTCGTAGTGGACGCATCAGTTTATTAAACCCATATATGCCCAGAATAAGTTTCTGTTATCATTTTTTTTGCTATTTGCTTTACGTCACACCGACACAGATAGGTCTTATGGCGACGATGGGACAGGAAAGGTCTAGGAATCGGAAGGAAGGGGCCGTGGCCTTAATTAAGGTACAGCCCCAGCATTTTCCTGGTATGAAAATAGGAAACCACGGAAAACCATCTTCAGGGCTGCCGACAGTGGGGTTCGAACCCACTATCTGCCGGACGGCCAACTCGCCAGCTATTTTCAAATTTAACTGACTGCTCGACATGAAGATGAGCTCTGCATAGTGATAATATTTCTGTGGTTTTCCTGTCGTTATTTGGTCGCTACTTCCATTTCTGGTTTTTCTGGTCACTGGATGTATCCTTTGAATAACATATTTTTCAGTTTTATTATATTGCTATGATACTCTTTCTAATGCACGAAGACGTATTTATATACAATACACCATTGGTATGACGAGACCTTCGATATTTAATTTGTATCCATTCAATTTATAATTATTTTGCTGCCGTATATGCTAATTAGGAAAAGGGAAAGGAGGGAGATTAGTAATTATAATAAGAAAATTTGAATAGAACTGAAGTCCTGAGTCCGATAGGATTTACTGAACTTAGAGAATGTTTTTACATTACATCTCACAATCCGTAGATATTGCATGTTGCGAAAATGCATCACTGGACACATAGGGCTGGTATTATGTTCTTGTAATTCTAGGGGGATTAGGCATTAATAATTCAATATGTTTTGATTATAAACTCATTTTATTACCACGAACATGCTGTATTTGACATCAAAGACGAAAGAAGATTGCCACGCAAATGATTTAGTGCAAGGATATCACTCACAGATGGCGGGCCATACTCCTGCTCGAGTACTGCTCGACCTAAATCGAGCAATGATGTCATCAGCTCGAGCTGCGCTCAAGCCCATCCCTACTTCAGACCGTATTGCTCTCGCAATCAGATAGGTTAGTTTCGTCACGTGTACGGTGGTGCTCAAATGGCGCATGTTTTGTTGTGACACTGCAGTACTGTAGGGTGGATGGCGGTCACATCGAGCACATGTTGCGAAGAGTAGATCAAAGACATTGTGATCATTGATAGTGATAGCGGACCAATGTTCAAAGGACCTTTTTTCCTTAGTTTGTTGCATGCTGCCTCTATAAATATTGGAACTTTTTCAAAGACACCCTGTATAACTCAACATTTCCCCTTTAACGTCCAGTTAGTCAACGTCATCGCTCTGAGTAGCGCTGTTCGTCTAACAGTGAGGAAGCTTGAACTCACAGAGTGCTGAGCTGGGCCAGATTAGAAGCTAAGTTACACTCCATGCCTTGATATACTGTAGATATACACAAGACTTGCGATCGTTAGCTTATAGCCATGTAAAGTACGAGCTTGATGCAGCGGGCTTGTTATCATAGCCGGCAACCACATTGTTATCTCTACGAACAAGAAAATAATATGAAGTACGCTGGAATATGATTTGCATATTAAGGGGGGATGGAATGTCGTACCTCATTAATATTACAACTGCCAAATTTTAACCCCGAATCCTTGAAACTTCTGCAACTAGAACTTTAAAATTTATAGAGCTGTTTTTCACATCTCTTGTTAGTTCACCGTACCGAAATGAATACACCAATAACAACAACAACAACAACAACAACAACAACAACTACTACTACTACTACTACTACTACAACTACTACTACTACTACTAATAATAATAATAATAATAATAATAATAATAATACTCTTTTTTACGTCCCACTAACTACTTTTGACTACTTTTTGACGGATTTCGGAGACGCCGAGATGCCAGAATATTGTCCCGCAGAAGTTCTTTTACGTGCCAGTAAATCTACCGACACGAGGCTGACGTATTTGAGCACCTTCAAATAACACCGGCTGAGCCAGGATCGAACCTACCAAGCTGGGGACTGAAGGCCAGCGCCTCAACCGTATGAACTACTCAGCCCGACTGTACTACTACTGCTACTACTACTACTACTACTACTACTTTAATTATTGTGAGTTTCTGTAATGGGTACTATTTATGTGGTGTGTAGGTAATGAGAAGTGTATTAAGAAAAATAACAAACACAAACACCCAGTCCCCGAGACAGAGCAATTAACCATACAGAGTTAAAGTTCTCGACCTAGCCGTTTTCGTGGTGTGAAAATTAGAAACCGCGACAAAATCAGTAAGCGAAGCTTTATCTGATCCTGTAATAATTAAGAGAGGCATTCCTCAAGGCAGTAAAAAAGAAATGGCGTATGGCTTTTAGTGCCGGGAGTGTCCAAGGACAAGTTCGGCTTGCCAGATGCAGGTCGTTTGATTTGATGTCCGTAGGCGACTTGCGCGTCGTGATGAGGATGAAATGATGATGAAGACGACACACACACCCAGTCCCCGTGCCAGCGAAATTAACCAATGATGGTTAAAATTCCCGACCCTGCCTGGAATCGAACCCGGGGAACCTGTGACCAAAGGCCAGCATGCTAATCATTTAGCCATGGAGCCGGACCTCAAGGCAGTATTATTGGACCTTTATGTTTTCTTATGTGTATGAATGATATGAGTAAAGAAGTGGAATCAGAGATAAGGCTTTTTGCAGATGATGTTATTCTGTACAAGATTGTGAGCAACTGCAAAATGACCTCGATAATGCTGTGAGATGGATTGATTGAGCCATCTTCAGGACTGCAGACTGTGCGACCCGAACCCACCATCTCCCAAATGCAAGCTCATAGCTACGTGACCCAGTTAGCTTCGCCAACTCTCTTAATAATAATAATAATAATAATAATAATAATAATAATAATAATAATAATAATAATAATAATAATAATAATAATGTTATTGACTCTACGTCCCACTAACTACTTTTATAGTTTTCGAAAACGCCGAGGTGCCGGAATTTAGTCCCGCAGGGGTTCTTTTACATGCCAGTAAATCTACCTACACGAGGCTGATATATATGTGCACATTCAAACACCACCTGACTGAGCCAGGGTCTAACCTGCCAAGTTGGGGTCAGAAGGCCAGCACGTCAACCGTCTGAGCCACTCAGGCCGGCTTACACTCTTAATAAATTACATTCTATGATAGCTTCAAGCACATCGTCCAATGAAGGCAAAAGAGGAATTTCATTCTTAAATAGTCTAGATCTTGGCTTACCCACTTAAAGATAAATAGCTGCTTCTAAGAGATTGCAGTCACTATTTCTCTACCGTCTGAGCTACTCAGCCCGGTTATGGCTGTTTAGTACGTAGTGTTTCAGAAGGAGCTTTCAGTTTTCGTCATTGGGAGGAAAAAAGAAAACCAAGGTAAACGTGATTTTTTAAATAGTTGTGAAACTGTATGTATCGGTCGTTATTACAAAGAATAAATAAATAAATAAATAAATAAATAAATAAATAAATAAATAAATAAATAAATAAATAAATAAATAAATAAATAAATAAATAAATAAACTAATTAATAAGTAAATAGATAAAATCTCCCTGTGACTTATCATTCGTAATTGTTGGTGGAAGTGTTCTAATTTATTTAGTAAACCGATGATCTGGTTCCTTAACGCACCTCTAGTTCTGAAGTATTGTTGTTCCATTTCAAGGGCTTGGAACAGTGCGATCAACAGCCCCATATACTTGATGGTAGCGAGCTGTGGCATCTGTACTGGTGAGTGCATCTGCAGTGAGTAGGACTAGGGGGAAGTGGTCGTGGTATTTGTATTTTATACCATCCCAACGTTCGCCTGGTACTGAAATGGGGAAAGTGGGTGTGATAGCCAAGCGGGATAGACACTGGACTTTCACTAATGCGGCCATGGTTCGAATCCCCATCAGTGTATGAGGGATTTTTAAATGAAATGTTGCGTTCATTTAGTTCGGATTCATCGTAAAACTTGAGGTCCCATGGGTATGATCACGATATCAACGGTCACGTAAAACTGCAAGCAGACTTACTGTTTGCTTGCTTTGAATTGTGAAAACTATTGAAACACCTTTGAGGATTGTCGAGATTGAGATATGAACCCTCTTCTCTTCTCTTCTCTTCTCTTCTCTTCTCTTCTCTTCTCTTCTCTTCATATGCAAAATTACATTCTCCGTGGAAGAGCTGGGAGTCGAACAGAAACCAACCTTACGAGAAATCAATATGTTGACCCCTAGATCATAAGTTGTCCCATGAAATGGTCTTCTTTATACAATTCCGTCTTACTCTAGTTTGTAGTGCTGTTCCTACATCACGAGCTTAGAGCACCGGGCATCTTCTCTCGTGGTGTTATTGAGGTATTAGTTCTCAATATTGCTCTGAGGCTATTAGTTGGAGGGGCTTCCATTTAAGGCGACTCGCTACCAAGCACTTTAATTGCCAATGTCAGTACAGATCGCAGTCACTGAAGCTCGGAGGAATTACAGCAGTAGATGAAATTACGTAGCGCCACCGGCTACCAACGAAGCCGGGCTGAACGAATTCATTCTAATAATAATAAGAGAGATCGGTCTAGAAAGTTAAGGATAACAGCAGAGAGAATTTGTCGTGCACACGACACCTCGTAATCTGCAGACCTTTGGGGTGAGCAGCGGTCGCTTCGTAGGCGATGGCCTTTCGGGGCTAGGCCTATTGGGCCATGGGGTTTTAAGTTTAGTTTTAATAAGATAAATTATTCTGAGTTAAATTTACAAGTACCGGTTATGAGATTTGAAGCTCAAACGCCAACAAATATCATATCAGTAGAAAGTATAGTTAAAATATGAAGTACAGTTTTAATATTTCTTACATAATTGAGAAATGGCCATGAATAAAATATTAATCATGAGAGTACAATTATTCTTCTGCCATTACTTGTATGCAGTTTGTTGGGGACAAATGTAGTGCAGGACTTAAAAAATAGAATTACAGCCATAGTTCTGACTCCGTTTGGATACCCCATTCCTTTCTTAAATCTACCTGAATTTTCACGAGTTGTGTTAAATCTTCATATAAAAACCCTATGATATAAACTTTCAATTTGGTCATTATTTACACCTTCGAGCTCTAAATCACTACTGTTTTGTAGTAGAGATGAGGATACTTTATTCTGTAGATTCCGGATTTCCCCTTCACAGAATTTTGTTATGTAACTTTAAAGCTTATCAGTCTGCCGAAAACCGACTCAATAGCTGCAGTCGCTTAAGTGCGGCCAGTATCTAGTATTCGGGAGATAGTGGGTTCGAACCCCACTGTCGGCTACCCTGAAGATGGTTTTCCGTGGTTTCCCATTTTGACACCATGCTGGGGCTGTACCTTAATTAAGGCCACGGCCGCTTCCTTCCCAGTCCTAGCCATTTCCTGTCCCATCGTCACCATAAGACCCATCTGTGTCGGCGCGACGTAATGCAAATTGTACCAACAACCAAAAAATCTCTCTCTTTAAGAAAAATTGTCCTGACGGACTGAATGATTGACTTCTCTGACTGATTGATACATCACCGCCGTGCCGAAACCGCTTATGAAATGTGGTGAGTGGTTTGATTTCATTATGTAGAGACTGACTAAGAAGGGATTCCTCAAAATTCGCTCCCTAAAGGGGTAATAAATGGTTCAATGTTTATGTGGAGAAACGTTATTTAAGGAGCCTGTTGTCTTAAATCTTGGCAAAAGTACTAAAAGATGTAAATAATTAAACACGTATTATTTCTATTTTTCTTCTTGGAAATCAACCTCTAAAAGGGTAAAAAGAGGGTATAGAAGTTTGTATCGGAAAAACATATTCTTGGCCGGATTTTCTTGTAACTTAGCATACATACTCTATAACATAAATAATGGAACCCTTATTTCAGCATAGTCTTAAAAATAATACACCCCCTACACTGGGGGGTGAGTACAGATGTCAAAAATATTAATGTCTCTGAAGCCGCTAGACACACGAGGTTAAAATTTCACATGGTGGTTTCTCCCATATGTCTTAGATTTTAAATAAGAAGTGGTCTTAAAACAATATACCCTAAGGGATTTTGCGGGGAGGGGCCAGGCCTGATGACAAAAAAATTAATTTCTCTGAAACTGTTTGAATCACGAAGTTAACATTTCTTTTTTCTTTCTTTTGCTTTTTGCTTTACATCGCACCGACACAGATAGGTCTTTTGGCGACGATGGGATAGGAAAGGCCTAGGAATGGGAAGGAAATGGTCGTGGCCTTAATTAAGGTACAGCCCCAGCATTTGTCTGTAGAAATCACCAACACAGGTTCGGTATTAACATTTGGGCTGGGATAATTGGTGACCATATCATTGGGCTATATCTACTGCCAACAGACTGACAGGACAGATCTATCTCACATTTATTAGAGATGTTTTGCCTACCCTCTTGGATGAAGTGCCACTAAATGCTTGGCAGGTAATGCGGCTGCAATGGAGCTCCAGCACACTTTGATGTAAATGTGCAGAATCACCTCAACGTCGTATATCTAAATCGATGGATTGGTAGAGAAGAGCCAGTTCCATGGCCAGCACGGTCGCCAGATTTGACACCTCTCGACTACTTTCTGTGTGGTATTATGAAGAGTATTGTGTATGACACTCCTGTAACGTCAGTGGATGACCTTATCGCTCGAGTCCACGGAGTGACTGAAATTCTTCAAAGACAACCGCACGTATTAAGTCAGGTGCGTGAGACTCAACACCGCCGATGTAGGTTTTGCAACGACGTAAGTGATACACAGTTCGAATCCCTTTTTCAATGATCCCGATGTGCTACTCACGTTCGGTTTATTGACGACATGTGGAACGCACATCCATCTCACACTTCGATGCGCTATAGCGTCCAAGCCGTGCGTTTCTGGATATGGGTTCCTTCTTGAAAACCTTTCAGTTTGCCTTCCCGCACAACACACTAAGCGTTGTCGGTGTCGTTTTGGAGCACCCTGTATGCAAATACATATTTGTTTTTTCACTAGCTACAGTTAAAATCTTGTAATATCATTAAGTATTAGGATATTGAAAGTGATTTAAAATGTACTTTATTTTCCATATTTGACCATATATCCAGTGCTGGTACATGTTTTTACATATTTGAGGAAAACTCACGCATATTTACATAATATAATATTTTAAATATATTTCATAGTATATGTTTTCAAAGCCTCCGTGGCTCAGACGGCAGCGCATCGGCCTCTCACCGCTGGATACCGTGATTCAAATCCCGGTCACTCCATGTGAGCTTTGTGAAGGACACAGCGGAGGCGGGACAGGTTTTTCTCCGGGTACTCCGGTTTTCCCTGTAATCTTTTATTCCAGCAACACTCTCCATTCTTATTTCATAGCATCTATCAGTCATTAATAAATCACTTTGGGAGTGGCGATCCCATCGTATTAATAGCCTATATACAATGCTTCATTCTTTACATCCCTGACCCAGTCACTGACTGGAAAACAGGTTGTAGGTTTTCATTCATTATATGGTTTCAAAGTTATTTTAATTTTAAAGTACTTTTAAATTAATTTATTAGCATCATTAATTCAAAGTTTGATTGTGGTAACGTATTTCTATGAAATTCGGAAAGAAAGTTCTGCACTAAGCACATTCTTTTCATTCTTGTTGGCTTTTGCTTCGTCACTCAACCCCTTGTGACCCATATGACAAAGGTTAAACTTGTATTCCGTGACTTAAAATTATTATTTTTATGACTTTTTGTAAGTGTTAAAATTGCACGCAGCACAGATATTCTTTACATTATTTTACACCATTTTTATAAACAAACATTGTCCACATTTAACTCTATATTTCTAATTGTCTTGCCCATATATATGTACGTAGTTAGCCATTTTTATTACATATAAGTCCTAATCCTGGTAATAACGTAAGATATATTGTAAAAACTCAAAAAATTAGACATTTATTTATGGTGGAACAAAAACAACCTATGCATCTTGCTTATAATGGTTGTTAAGGCGCTCGTTTTATAAACACACTCGCGTCTTAATAAATGCTGTTATATGCTCGTTTCATAATATACTATTGTGTTATTTGGAATGTATTAAAATATTGCTGGAATACAAGAACACAACATTAGTGACTTGTCTTCCATCGTGTATGGACACAAAGCTCTCGTCCATCAGCCATTAGCGCGCTCTTAAAACCTCATTCAGTTCAAGTACAGCGTCACTTTTGCCGTTCACTCGTAACGTTTGAATTACCGATGTGGCGTGATAAAGCAAGACTTACGAACAACGTTACATACAGACGGACCTTTGATGCGCGTTTCCATTGTTCTACTTTTTCTTGGACGTCATCTCAGATTTGGTAATTTTTCTCTAGAATTCTTATAGCCATTTACGAATAGAATATCACTTTTCAACGAAAGGTCACTCTTTAAAACTCATATATTCAATATTTTTTGTTCGTGACAATGCTATGACCTTATAAGACGTTCATATGACGATGGGTCTCTTTCAGCCGTGATGCCTTCGGAAAGAATGATTGGCAATCAGCCACCGTGTGTGGTAGCCTACTATCTTCAAAGTATCATACCTCACGACAGGTCTAATGCATCATAAGTATGTAGTCATAATTATGCCGCTAGCCAGAATGGGGTCATTACCAATACCTATCTCACTGCACCGTAATCTAGAGGCAGCGAGAATAATTTTTCAAGCTGACTGCCTCATACAACTCGCATTTGATGTATCACAAAATTACACGGTTTTCGTTCAGTACTCCTGCCCAAGGAATACAGATATTATTTCTGGCGGTGGCTAATTATCTTGATGTACAACGAGTTCTTCCAGTTGTGCTGGTACTTGGCATCATTGTGGTGAAGTGTACCTCAATAATTTGCACAAAACCTTCAACAGCAGGCCACTCCAAATTTGAAAGTAAACTTTTCGTGTAATTCACTAGTCAGCATAAGGGATTATGAAGCTCATAGTCTAACAGATTCTTGTTTAGTTCAAATGGTTGCTGTTCTAATGCGATTTTCTTTGGTTTTGGTTCACGTTTGATCGTACAGCCGGCTAGATATTATGTAGTATTCTTCATAATATATACTGTACTTGCTTTTACCACATAAGTAGGTCCTGTGTAATGTTCTTTCTTATAAATACGTCGCAGTTAAATTATATCGGATGCTATAGGTTTTAAGAGACGCTGGAGTAATGTAACCGTTCCCTTAAAATAAATTATTACCGAGCTCGATAGCTGCAGTCGCTTAAGTGCGGCCAGTATCCAGTATTAGGGAGATAGTAGGTTCGAATCCCACTATCGGCAGCCCTGAAAATGGTTTTCCGTGGTTTCCCATTTTCACACCAGGCAAATGCCGGGGCTGCACCTTAATTAAGGCGACGGTTGCTTCCTTCCCACTCCTAGCCCTTTCCTGTCCCATCGTCGCCATAAGACCTATCCGTGTCGGTGCGACGTAAAGCAACTAGCAAAAAAAAAAAAAAAAAAAAAAAATTTACTGTGACAGTAGCGTCAATCACCTTTATGCCTTTTTTAATGAAAACTGACTGCATCGGGAGTAGATCTTGTAAACTGAAGTACAGGAGCGAGTGACTATCTACACTATGCAGCCAGTTATAAATAACTAAATAAATAAATAAATAAATTAATTAATTAATTAATAAATTTCATTTTCATTTCAAACATTCATTTAGAACGATCATGTATGAACTAATCGGCCACTGTGGTAAGTTAGCTAGAAACTTGTTCACTCATTGACAAAATGGTAAATTACTACTGTTAAGTTCTTCGGTCTGCGGAAACTAATTTTGAATAAATACATTTATAAACTTCCTGAAAAAGAAACAACTTAACTATAAGAGAATGACGTTTCGTTCTTGAAAGAACATCATCAGATTATATCAAATCACACTCAAAATGTTTGTTTATTTTCGTTTAAATCCTTATAGTCTTGAAATCTGGAACTTATCTTAACGAAGTCCTCTCTTCTCTCCACTCTAGACCACAATTCTATTTCTAGAATGTTTATACATTACTAAATATTTTGAGTGTGATATGATAGAATCTGATGTCCTTTCAAGATCGAACCATGTCATTCTTTTTTTCTTTGCGTTTAGGCCATCTGTGGACCACGGTGCTTGTGTTCTAGCCGTGTTATTGTCGTCGTCTTCCCCTTTTAGCGTACTGGATTGTGTTCTTAGTGGCCTCTTGAGCCTTCCTGTTGGCCCAGTATTCCTTCATTTTATTGCTGAATTCTTTCCTGCGCTCCTCTGACCAATTCCCGGCTCCTTTGTGGCTAGCTTATGTAAGGGATGTTAGGAAAGGTTTAGTTTTGACCATTAAACGGTATGCATTTCTGTCAGTAATGGCGGCTTGATTAATATTAAGCTCTGCAAGATCTTTGTCCACTTGTTTGGTCCAGGGGAATCCAGTAGTTTTGCCTTCGTTAGCAACCTTGAAGATCTTATGGGATAATCTATTAGGATCCATTCTGTATAGGTGTCCATACAAAGTCAGACGTTTTCTTCTGATGGCATCTATGAGGTTTTCTTGATGCTGGTAGAGCTCATTGTTGGGTTTGTACCATCGCCTTCCATCTAGTAGGATCCTTGGCCCTATTATTCTTCTCAGGAATTTCCGTTCTTGCACTTCCAGGGCTCTCAGTGGGGTCTTTTTAGTTAGGGATAGGCATTCTGCTGCGTAGAGGACTGATGGTCTGACTACTGCATTATAGTGTCTCAGTTTTACATTCTTTGATAAATGCTTTGGGGCATACAGTTTTCTGCAGGCATGGTAGACCTTGTCTAATTTGATTCTCCTTTGTTCAAAATTAGTTTCGGAGTTCCGAAGAACCTAACAGTTATAAATTAACTGAGTCGAAACTAAGAAAAGATGACTTCAGATACCACAAAAATGGTAAATGGTATTGAACCACACGCATTATCAAGCACGAAATGCAGCACACCTACACCTATTACTGACGACGATCGATTCTCACCGTCACATTCACTTGCAATATAATATTATTTAGTCATTATTTCACTCTCTCACTCACTTACAAAGGAAGCTTTCGGACCTCTCAGCGTCAGTCGTCACAAAACTCCCTGGAGTGAACAAGCAGGTTTGAAGTGCGATACTTCACGGTCAGCCGCTGCCGCTAAAATAAGGCTTACGAATGTAAGGTGCGCTACTGTAATGTTGGCAGTCGTAACGCACAAAACACATCGTACCAATTGAAACATGTGTCATGTAAATGCTGATATTACGTACAACTTTGTACCTTTTCAAATGTCCTATACACACCTCCTCCTACATCGTGGTAATATGGTATGAGAAGCCAGTGCTGGAAACAAAGTTCCATCTCACACCACGAGCAAATAATGACGGCACTGGAATCACTGTCAGGAACGCTGTATGAGTCAAGAAAGTGCAGAACTGATGTTCAGTACATTACGGGACGGAAGTGGCTTTTCTAGTTACACGTATCCGGACTCCTATGCATAGGCTGATAATCTAGTGCACACAACTGATAAAATAATGCAACTTGAAAATGAATATCCTATCGTGAAGGTTGACAAAATTCTACTTTTCTTGACCTATGTACAGGGGGGGCAATCAGGAACTATCGCATCTCTGGAGACGTGAAATATAAGGAAGTCCACTTCGGCTATATTCGACGTTGAACACTTAGCTGAATGCGTATTTAACACCATATACCTAACACAAACTCTTGCCGTGGTAGGGAGTCTGACTCGGAAACCGGCAGATACTCCTTGTATCACTTCCCACTCCTCCCTGCTATCTCTTTCTTCTTCTTAGAAATAATAGCATGTCGCAGGCCATGTAGATTGAGTCGATGGTCACGCGGGGGGAGTGGGCTTCGGCCCCCCCCCCCGAAAAAAAACACGGCTCGTAGTTCTCACTCTTGTGCCAGACGCTCTCACTCTACCCTCTCCCCTCTCCTTGTTACACATAGCATGCACTTGCATACAGAATTATAAGCACATGGCACGCTTCCACGTAGCGCAGAGGGTCAGCTGTAGGCTACAAAATTCGTACTTACCACAATAGCTGAGGTTCGAATGCCGGCGTTAACGAGTTTCTCTTTTCCGGATGAATACACCGTAATGACATCAGGCGAGGCCAACTTCGATGCTTAACGCCTCACTCCATTCTGGTATGGCACGCAATTCACACGCGTCAAGAGAGAAAGTGCTGGCTCTCGTCCAGCACGGCAGTTTTAGTATTCGTAAGGCAGCGATTCGGTGTGGCGTTTCGCCCAGGGCTGCTCAGATGTTGATACAGCAGTGGCGAGTGTCAGGGGCGTTTACCGGGCACTGGTTTAAAGCAGGTTTATACTAGGAAATAATGCAACAGATTAGTTGAAACTGCATAGGAGAACCCGTTCTTAAACTTGCCGGAGCTCATGCAGGCGACCAAATTTCCTGGTTGTCCGTACACGGTCCGTAAGCGATTAAGAGAAGCTGGACTCCATTGCAGAAGATCTGCCACCAAAGAGCGTTTCTCTGATGAAGAGATGGCGTTAAATCGTCATCCCTGGGATAGCCCATAAGTGATCCATGTAAAAAAATAAAATAAAAAACCTCCTCTGAATTAGGATAGCCCATAGGTGATGCATGTAAAAAAATTAAATAAAAAACCTTCTTCTCTGACGACACTCCTTTCAGTCTAGTGGAGGACGAACCTGTTCGCGTTTACAGGCCACGGGAAGCCCGATCCGACAAAAGCAGTGTGTTCACGCAAAGCCGCATATTTGTGGCATGTTGGGGGTGGATATAGTCTGATGGAGCTGGAGTGCTTCACCATGACCTTCAGATCGGACCAATATTTGGAAATTCTGCAGAATATAATGGTTCCGAGCGTGAGAGAGCGCTATCCAGATGAGGTAATACAGTTCGTGCAAGATACCTCCCTAACCAACACGAGAGGTCGTGTTCAGGGATGGTTATCTGATCAGGGCTCTATTGAACTGCTCAATTGGTTCCCTCGAGCTTCAGACTTGAACCCATCTGACATGTGTGAGAAAGGTGGAAACACCATGTAAAGAAACGCTTGCCTCACCCTCCACCGCGTTCGCATGATGCTTTGTGGGGCATTATGCTGGACGTACGGGAGGATACCGCCCTCGACGAGGAATACTTAAATTTGAAGTCAGTACTACGTCGGCTCCAAGTTGTTCAATCCGATGGATACTGGACGAGGTATTAAATCATGTCGAAAACAGTCGTTTTCAGGTCTAATGTAATTAAACGTACAACGTACAGTGCCAGGTTTCGTATTAGGCCAAGGCCCCACACCGCTGGCTCCGCAGAAGCGTATGTCCATGCGCGTACCGCCATGTTGTGGGCACTCCTAGCTTGACGAGGAGATCGTAGTATGGAATTCATGCATTAACTTACATTTCGCACATGTGAAAACACCCGCCCTAGTAAATTATTGACAGCGTGCATGGACTACCTTGTACACGCGCAATAAATGTACATAATATCAAGACTGTGGTAACATTAAAAAAATACGTACTTCTGTATAAAAACTGAACAATCTACACAAATCCTTGGGATAGCCCCTAGGTGATGCACATAAAAAATAAAATAAAAGACCCTTTAGGAAAGTGAATAAGAAGACTGAAAAATACACTACTACAAAATAAATATATATAAATGAACACATACTTGAACATCAGTCTCCGAAAATGGTACCTCAAAAATGATCATGTCGCTCACTTTAATATAAGGGTCATGTAACTGATTTGTTTGAACATTCGGAACAGATACATGTAATTGAAACCTAGGCTCCACATTTTAGCTTTATTAAAAATACGAAGACATGTTCAAATGACAGCAGTCTACACCTTAAGTATGATTACATATCGTGAAATAAGAATTGCCTGTTTCTCAACAGACTGGTGAACACATGAATTAAACATTTAAAAACTCCTGTACCTATAGCAATAATATTCAATATCAACAAAAAGGAAACGTGTGAAATAAAATCTTTCTATGAAAGGTACAGAGTTTATTATTCCTCTCTGATATGTCATTACAGCAAATTTTACTCAATTCTCTGAACAGATTGTTCAAAAACCACATGACTGCAGCATTCTTTCTAAAACAATAAGATACACTTTTTCATCATTTTCTGAATATGAAATTCCGGCTCTGCGATGTAGGGGTAGCGTGTCTACCTCTTACGCGGGGGCTCCGAGATCAATCCCCGGCCAGGTCAGAGATTTTACCTGGATCTGAGGGCTGGTTAGAGGTCAACTCAGCCTACGTGATTACAATTGCGGAGCTATCTCACGGTGAGATAACTGCCGAGAGGATTCGTCGTGCTGAACACGACACCTCGTAATCGGCAGGTCTTCAGACTAAGCAGCTGTCGCTGGGTAGACCACGGCCTTTCGGGCCTGTTGTGCCATGGGATTTGGTCTGGTTTGGTTTGGTTTGGTTTGGACATGAAATAAAGAAACTGGATGAGTAGAAGTTATAATTTCTGTGTGATTTGGATTTAGGTAAATTCTGCCTGACATTCGTTACACTGGTGCTAGTCTGCCTCTGTTGTGTATTTCTTAAAATGAAATAAACATCTAGGGTTAGAGTTTTTCAGAGTGATTTAGGCTTACGTAAGAATGTTATAATTTAATTTAAGATCTTCTTAAATACCTGTAGTACTGCTTTTACGTACTCAATCTGAATTAACATTATCTGAGCACAAACAAAAATTGAAAGTGCGTTCTAATTTTTCTGTAATATGAGCACCATGACTTACACCAGAAAGAAAATAAATGACGTTGAAAGTAAGTTAAAGCACTTGCAAGATGATTAATATCATAGATGAACAGTTATTTTGATTACCGCTTTCTAATGCAGACTAGGATTGACTAGATTGTAATAAGTTTTATTTTGAATATTACATTGTCAGATTTTTCTCGAATAGCGTATTAACAATTGTATTCTTTTATTGTAAAGCAAGTGGGAATACATGGAGAACTTAAGACTAATAATAAATCATTTTTCAGATAATTGATGATAATTTGAAGCAATACCTTACCCTAATATTATAAGGGTTTTATCACGCTTTATCAATCATATCTTACGGATTCTAGGCCCAGGTTTATCAAATTTTTAATACCGGTACCGGTACACAGTCTATGAAAAATACGTAGTATTTTTCAGAACAGGTGTTTAGTTCTAAACAATTATCTCCGATGAATTGGAAAAAGGCAGACAAGAAGAAGTAGAAGAAGAAGATAAATCGTAAACATTCTAAATTTCATGTCCATGCGTTCTCTGAATCAACCATTTTATAACCTTTTTATTTTTCGATTATGGTAATTGAAAGTTATTTCATAACAATTCAGTTCCTACTCACTTGTAAAAAGAAATACCAGACCCCTTGTGATAGCAGTCTGTACAAGTGAAGGCTGCACATGAATTCTCCCTAATGAATATCTCTCCATTCCACACGTAAGGTATAACTTTAGGCCTAATATTGCCGATCAATATAACTACCGTAAAATATCAGTTCCCACATTCTTTGAAAATATTTGACAATATATTATCACTCTGTCGCATATAATACTAAAACAGATTCACTAACAGGCATGGTTCAAATCGAAATCCTGCCATGCATTCGAAGCTGAAGCGCCCACAACATGGCGGTGCGCGAAAGTGTTCAATATTCCGCAGAGCATCAGCGCGGTCTATGAGTCTAGATAAGTAATGTTAAAGTCTTTGTATTAGGTTAATACAACACTCTAAAAGTCAAGAGTAAGACTCGCATCCTGGTTCTCTCCTTGGCAGGTGAGTACGCTTCCTCGGAACTAACTGGCACTCGCATGAACACGCTTAATATTGTAAGGCTATTTCCCGCTGTGAATGGCGCGTAGCATATTTACACCTCTAAGTCCTTTAAGGGGGTCAGCGATGGGCTGATACACTACGCGCTCATTGCAAGTATTCGGAGGGGAAATTCCGACTGTTCGTATGGTGCAGTTACACAATAGAGAAATTGAGCCAAGTAACAAAAATGCCGATACCATTATTCGAACCTCGTATCTCCTGGTTGATAACCAAGGACTGACACGCCGTGAAGTGCTTCACATCGAGCTTCACTTGCCAGGCGTGTTCCTCATTGCACGTATTTATATAACGAGTATGGCAGTTTCTCGTCCATTTCATCGTATCCTTCATGTTATTCTGACATGCGGACTGTTGCATTGTGCACCTACTCAGATAATATCAGGAATGCGTCGTTTATCAATGAGCGAGTTTAATCACTTTTTGTTGTCTCTGTACCGCCTCACCCAAGAACAATGATACCTGATACGGGACTTTAACATTTTCCTGAATCAAATTTTAATTGTTCAACTGTACTTTTCCATGCGTCGCGCAAATAGTTTTTACTGGCGGAAGACATAGACATCAAAAGGCTGGCATTACTTCGTGGTTTTAGGTGGTATGATTTGTGTGCGCAGACTTGCTTCCCATGTCCAAAGTTTTTGGTCGATAAACTTCTGTTGGTTTGATCAGACCGTGAATCGAACGACAGACGTGATAGTCCTTTCAGTCCAGTCCAGTACTTGACACTTCCAGGGCAATACAAGAGCTGTTGACATCTTACACTGGCGCTGCAGTCATATTCTATATTTGGAGGTTGTTTTACCTAGTAGTATTTCGAAAACACTTTTGCCAAATTCACTTCCTGAAACCAGGTGTACAGCTTCATTGCGAGGTGTTCTGACATCGAAAAAATCCCTGATTGGTGTTGCAGTGGTTAACGCTTTGGACATCAGCTTCAGTCTTTTTTTCCCTAGTCATTGATTGTGTCCGAGTTGATGTAAATTCATGTTCCGATTGACTTTAGTCCGTAATAAACACATTGTCGCCATCGATTGCGTTAGCAGAAATGAAGTTCGTAACTTCGCGTACAAAATCGAATGCTCTGATCCTCACGGTGGTTTCAAGAGCAAAGAAACGTACCTTGTGAACTTGCGTGGCGTTATTTTTTAGGAGCGTTTGAACTGGTGCGAGAAAGTATCGATTAAGAGGCAGATTGTGGCAGAATGTAAAACTAAAAGAACATTATCGGAATTCTGTGAAGTTATCCATAAAATGTCAATAAAGAAAGAAAGGCTTCCAAACAGAGAAGTAAGAGGTGCAGCGTGGTGGCTAATGGGGTTATGTAAAAATAAGGGTCAGAGAGGAAACGTGACGAAAAATCGTTGATTATTTTGTAGAGAAATTATGGAAAATGTGCATCTGTTGACGAGTTTGTAGGGAGACGGATACAATAAGAGTAAAATATCTACGTAGGGAATATAAAACAAAATTGGAAACACAAAATTTTATAAATTATTATAGAATGGCTTACACCGGGAAGAATATCAATTATTTGTGTTTTAAAAATATATGGCTAAAGGGAATAAGACAAAAATAAAATAAGCACTAAAGATTACGTAATACTGTATGACAAACAAAAGGAAAAGGGGGCGATGACTTGTGGAATGGATATAATTACTATTAGATTTATGTATAATACTTGTTGCTTGTTGTTTTAAGGGGCCTAACATCGAAGGTCATCGGCCCTGTATAATACTAGCTGATGTAGGGGCTGCCTGGCCGAGGCGGTAAAGACGTGATCGGTTCGCCCGTAAGGACGTGGGTTCGAATCCCCCGTCAGGAAGTCGTAAAATTTAAGAAACGAGATTTCCACTTCCGGAGGTGCATCCTTGGGGTTCACTCAGCCTACACCAAAAATGAGTACCAGGTTAATTCCTGGGGGCAAAGGCGGCCGGGCGTAGAGCTAACCACTCTACCCCATCACGTGCCGAGGTTAACAATGGTGGAAGCCTTTACCTTCCACTCCTCCGAGGGCCTTCATGGCCTGTACGGAGGTGACTTTGCTTTGCTTTGCTTTACTAGCTGATGTACCCGTGCTTTGCTACGAAATTCTACACTGCATACAGAATTCTAAGTTAGGTATTGTATACGTTGTAAGTATGACTGTATTAAATTGCATAGCTCTTAACATTACCCTAGAAATGTGACGGGGAAGTCACCAAACGTCTTTTCTTATGTGAAAAAATGGTAATGGTAGGCCCTCTTGCCCACCAACAGTCACAAGTTGGGGAGTTTTCATTATAATGGTGGACACTCACTCTTCACGTGTCCTTTTACATCCTCAGAAATGCTGTCTTAGTGGTTTCACCAACTGAAATCAACATAGATCAGTACAATGACGCCAGTAGGAATGTCGCGATTAAAAGCAATGCTATCTTACGAAATACTCGATCAAGTGAAAAACCACACGTTTTCTCACTTATAACGAACAGTACTACGCTGCCGATCTAACAGCCCAAAGTTCCAGAGCTGGAATAACCAGGACGCAGACAGCCGTGAGCCGTGAACACTCTTTAATTTCGTGGAAAGGGGAGGGGAGGGGGTGAATAGTGTAGAGTCCCAGGGCAAAAATTATGCCCTCTTACTATCAGTTTAATAGGAGTAGCCGATGAGTTGGAAAATCTCAATTCACTAGACGGATGGGGAACAACTATCTGACGTGGAGGCAAATTTTTCCTCCAAGCCAGAGGAGAAACCCCTTCCTCGCTGCTAATTTGGAATTTTTAATAAAAGTGAAGAGGAAGAAGCTTTTCTTAAGAAACGATTCTTCTCAGGATTGAATTTCGAGTTATTTAATGAATTATGTTGTTATAATTTTGAACTGGCCGAAATTGTACTTCTAGACCGGGTCATAAGTGAGCCCCTGCCATTATTCCGTTAAGGTGTGCACACTGATCATTCCAGTCAGCGCCTCAGAGTAGGGATCGAATAGTTGGAATACTATGATGAACCAGTGTGTTACCTACTAGCAGTATCAGAAAATGTATGAACCAGAGGAATGGCATGCTAAAGAAGAAAGTTATCTAACTCCCCAGTTATTTCCTGTAAATATTCAGACAGGCTGTTATTCTCGGTACGCAGCAGTAGACCCATCTATCGGAGATGAGTGGCAGCATAGCAGACAAAGAATATCACAATAAACAATGGTCAATGTAATGTTATTGTTGATCAAATTTGAGCTTTCGATGTTGTACGCCTTCACATTGAGTTTCTTTCCGACTCCGAAATACCACTCTTATCATAGTCGGTACGGTAAATCTGAATAAAACATAAATGATCGGAAATTGTATTCTCTATAACTTGTGTTATGTAGTACTTTTCGATAGGACCAATAATACAAGCATTTAAAAATTAAATTTTAGGCGCCTTCCCCTAAACTACCATTTTATCCAAGGTGAATAAAATTGTGTAAAGCTTAGACTGTAGTTTCTTATTCCCCGACTCTACATACCGATATTCATTAAATTCTGTTTACCCATTTTCTTGTGGCTCGGCATTGATATGGACTTAACTACAAAAATACAAGTTCATGAATATCTCTGTTAACATAGCCGGTACGGTAAAAAAGTAGAAGACATAAATGGTCGGAAACTTAATTCCGTATAACTTTAGTTATGTAGTCTTTATCGATAGGACCACTAATAACATAAATATTTGAGAATTACATTTTAGTTCTTCCCCTAAACTACCATTTCACTCAGCGTCAATAAAATTATTTATAGCCTAGATTGTAGTGGCTCATTCCTTGAATTTACATACCTATTTCCATTAAATTCTCTTCAGACATTTCCTCGTGATACGGTTACAGACAGACAGACAGACAGACAGACAGACAGACAGACAGACAGACAGACAGACATTATGGAAAAGTAAAAAGTGCATTTACTTGTTACTATGGATATGACCGATACAGAAAAAACATTCTTTTTAAATTATGGGCAATGTACAGACAAAACTCTTGAAATGAAATGGCGTATGGCTTTTAGTGCCGGGAGTGTCCGAGGACAAGTTCGGCTCGCCATGTGCAGGTCTTTTGAATAGACTCCCGCAGGCGACCTGCGCGTCGTTATGAAGATGAAATGATGATGAAGACGACATCTACACCCAGCCCCCGTGCCAGTGAATTTAAGCAATTATGGTTAAAATTCCCGATCCTGCCGGGAATCGAACCCGGGACCCCTGTGACCAAAGGCCAGCACGCTAACCATTTAGCCATGGAGCCAGACGACAAAACTCTTATTTTATATATATAGATTTAATGTAGTAATTAGATACGTAGTTGTAACAAAGATAATGTAATGCATGTACCAAAGAAATGGATTAGAATAAATGAACGCTCTCTCTCCAGTTTCAGGCAATCCGAAACTTAATGGGTGGGAGTATTCTTCTCTATTCTATTTTTGAATTGGTGCAGGAAATAACTGCTAGCTTCAAAATTGAGAATATCCAGCAAGTTAGCTGCTTCTTTCGACCACTTCTTTAAATGCTCTCTGTCCCGTGCATTCCGGAATTTGGTTCATATCCTTGCGAATTAAAGCATTTCTGTGTTCTAACGTCCGACCTCTCCCAATCGCATTAACTATCCACTTCACTTTTTCCAAGATGTCGTGAATTTACGGGCAGTTGTTAAAAGGGTTTTGTTTGCAATCTTGATATTGTCACAAATAATTTGTATGTTTTTTTTTGGGGGGGGGGAGGCTGTTTGTGGATACTTTCCTGTTTCACTCTGGGGGTCAAGGGGTTTGATGGTTCATAGGAACTGGAACTGATAGCCATAACAAGTTGCATTACGTCGCATCGGCACAGAGAGGTCCTATGGCGACGATGGGATACGAAAGGGCCAGGTATGGGAAGGAAGCGGCCGTGGCCTTAATTACGGTACAGCCCCTGCATTTTCCTGTTGTGAAAATGGGAAACTACGGAAAGCCACCTTCAGGGCTGCCGACAGCGCGGTTCGAGCCCACTCTCTCCCGAATGCAAGTTCACAGCTGCGCACCCCTAACCACACGGCCAACTCGCTCAGTGAACTGGTTGCAATGTTGTGGGTTGCAGTACCCCGCGTATTACTGCCTTCAAATAAAGTGTCCGACGTTCCATCGCTATCGCACCACAATGTCTGTCCTTCTAAAGTGACAGCGTTGCGGCGGACATTTTGTTCAGTAGGTACGAAACTCCCGTGCAATGTGCCTGTCGATGTACACTGACTTAGCAAATGGCATGGGATAGTCACCTAATAGCGTGCGGGGCCGCCTCTGGCCCTGCGAACTGCAGTGAGACGCCGTGGAAGTGAGTCGACAAGCCCCTCTGGACTACTCTCTGGACGCAGCTGACACCAAATCGTTTGCAGAGCGGCCGCCAATGCTGGTCTGTTCGTGGGTGCAGGATCCATGGCACGGAGCCTGCGTTCCAGGGATTCCCAGATATGCTCGATAGGGTTCATATCGGGGCTCCTGGGTGACCATGACAGTCGTTGGACCTCCGCTGCATGTTCCTGGAACCATTCCCGGGCGACGTGGGAGCGATGTGGTGGCGCGTTATCATCTTGAAACACCGCAGAACCGTGTGGGCGCTGGAAGGCAAAAATGGGTGGGGATGGTCTCCGAGCAGCTCAACATACCGCGTACCATTCAAAGTCTCTTCCAGAACAACTAGGGGGCCCATTCCGTACCAGGAAAATGCACCCTAGACAGTAACAGACACCAGTGCCCTGGACTACAGGTTCGAGGCGGGCGGGCTCCATCGCTTCATGTGATCTGCGACATACACGGTGCCTCCCATCGGCATGGTGCAGTTGAAATCGTGATTCGTCCGACCATATCACGTTACGCTATTGTTCCAGTGTCCACCCCTGGTGACTGGCGACAAATGCGCGTCGTTCTGCCCGATGACGTTGGGTTAACAGTGGCATCCGTGTCCGGTGCCGGATCCCATACCCCATAGAACCCATGTTCCTACGGATTGTCCACTGGGAGACGTGTCTAGCACGGCCTGTGTTGAATTGAGCTGTGATTTGTTGCACGGTTGCTCGTATGTCACTATTGATGATCCGTCTCAGATGTCACCGGTCACGGTCATCGAGGGTGGCTGGACGGCCGGTCGTTCGTCTGTTGTGGACGGTGACACCCGCATTCAACCATTCACGATACACCCTGGACACGGTTGATCGTGTGAAGCTGAATTCCCGCACCACTTTCGAAATCGCACTTCCCATCCGTCGGGCACCGCCCACCATACCCCGTTCGAACGGTGTCAGCTCAGGACGACGTTCCATGTTACACCTGGCACATGCACAGCCACTGTTCACAAGGTCTCCTATACAACTGCCGCTGGCACATGGGGCGTGTGATGCGCAGATAACACACCTGCGCATCAATGCTCCGCTTTCCCATGACATTTGCTCAGTCAGTGTATATCAGAAGCGTGTTGTCCGCTGGGTAATTCTGCATCACCTCATTCAGGAGAATCTATACCACGGCATGAGGGTTACAAGTCATTTCTCTAAACAGACTGTAGTATACAGTGCATGTATTCCACACACGTATTCCTCATACAGTATTTGTTAAAACAGGAAGAGGCCCATGTAGTGATTCATACTGTTGAAGCAACTATCTTTGATGTACACAAGGCAGGATACCTGCCATGCATGCACAGTATCACGTAATTAAATCATGGTCCTAAGGTACAGAGTGCTTTACATGAGAAATAAGAAAGTTTACATTTTAGGAAACTGACTGTTACATAGTTAAAGATTGGAACCTTCCCCTCAGGTCGGCTTGCGGAGATAACTACATTAGAGTTATGCACCTTAATTTCATAAGTCTTGTTTTTAGGGGTTGTGCGTGTTAGCGAAATGCCAGACTTCACACCAGTTATTTCGGGTTCCTGCTTGTTCTCTCAGAAAGTTTCGTCACGATTATGGGCGGGAGGTTCCAAATCCTCCCTTGTTAGTTGCCTAGTAATTCACCCTTTCATCCATCAATATTACTTGGTCACTTAGTTATTCGTTCGTCACTCGTCAGTCATTAACTTGTTCACTTGGTGTTGTGAAAGTTCACTTATTCACTCACTGATTCTCTTGTGAGTTTCACTAATACGAAAAGTCCTCTGTTTTAATTACTGCGTCGATGGGGCGAACGTTCCTTTTGGGGATCACTGTAAGTACCTACGTGAAAGAAAGGAAAAATAGTCATTGGTGTAGTCGCATAAATGGGATTGTAAATAAAGTTTACAGATCTCTGCTCATGGTCCCGAGGGTATTTGGGGGTTGGAGTAAGGATGCAAAGGAAAGGGCATATAAGTGTTTGGAAATACCCCAACTAGAGTATATGTGCAGTGTATGGGACCCTGAACAGGATTAATTGATTCGAGAACTGGAAAAATCCAAAGAAAAGCAGCTCGGTTTTGTTCTGGGTGATTTCTGACAAAATAGTAGCGTTACGAAAATGTTGCAAAGTTTGGGCTGGGAAGATCTGGAAGAAAGGAGACGAGCTGGTCGACTAAGTGGTATGTTCCAAGCTGTCAGTAGAGGGATGGCATGGAATTACATTAATAGACGAATAAGTTCGAGTGGTGTTCTTAAAAGTAGGAAAGATCACAATATGAATATAAAGTTGGAATTGAAGAGGACGAATTGGGCCAAATATTCGTTTATAGGAAAAGGAGTTAAGAATACATTGGAATAATTGACCACGGAAGATGTTCAATAAATATACAAATTCTTTGCAATTACTTAAGAAAAGACTAGGTAAACAACAGATAGGGAATCTGCCCCTGGGCGACTACCCTAAATGCAGATCAGTGGTAATTGGTTAGATTAGATGATCTTGATCCCGCATTTACTCACTGACAGTCTTAATTAGGCTCCTGCTCACTTATTTTCTAATACTGTCGCTCACTTCTACAGCGGTATGGGGACTAGCGTACTGGATTCCCGCCCCGGTTGTTCCAGATTGATTTAGCGAGTGATTATCCACTGACTTCCACCCACACAATTTCAGCTTCAGGCGAATGAGGGAACAGTACCCAGGATATAGGCCACGGCTGCCTCCTTCCCAAAACTCGCTCCAAAACATTACCAACTCAGTCGCATTTTACACTGACATGAAATTTTACATGAGAAAGAAGAATGTTTACATTTTAGGAAACTGACTGTTATATAGTTAAAGATTGGAACCTTCCCCTCGGGTCAGCTTGCGGAGATAATTACTTGGATGGAAAAACTGTTGGCCATTACCTTAGCTGATGTTCTGCCTGCCGAAGATTGAGGCTCCCGTCTCCTGTCTTAACACACACTCTCAGTAAGACGACGATCAGAAAGACAAATTAACTCGAAAAAACGACAGCTTTTATACCCGTGAGGAAGCTTCGAGAATGCTCTGGACTAAATCAGGACACATCCTCTCAGTTTTATTGAATAAACAAAAAGTTACATGAAGCCTATGATTGGCTGAAAAATATATGCAGAAAATTTTTTGTGATTGGCCAGACTCCAAAGCTGGCGGGATGAGAAGGAAGTGTTGCGAACCTTGACGTATCCAAAAATAAAGAAAATCAATTTAGTTCAGAAAACCTACAAACACAAAACTTCTTTAAATTTCTAGTTATTTCTCTTTGCACCAGAGTGCATGACTTCAGTTCTTGCATAAAGACATCTGTGGAGAAAAGTCCAAATTTCTTGAAATAGTTGTTGCAATCAGTAATGGATTGGCGTATGGCTTTTAGTGCCGGGAGTGTCCAAAGACAAGTGCGGCTGGCCAGGTGCAGGTCTTTCGATTTGACTCCCGTAAGTGACCTGCGCGTCGTTATGAGGATGAAATGATGATCAAGACGACAAGTACACCCAGCCCCCGTGCCAGCGAAATTAACCAGTGATAGTTAAAATTCCCGACCCTGCCGGGAATCGAACCCGGGACCCCTGTGAGCAAAGGTCAGCACGCTAACCATTTAGCCATGGAGCCGGACGTTGCAACCAGTGATGCACCAAAACAAAACAAAGAAATTCAGTCAGTTTAGGAAACTTTAAAGTAACATACAATATTATCCATCATTTAGTAGTGACAACTTTTGATCAACGTTCCAACTTCTTGTCCTAGATGTTTCAATTTTTATATGATAGTAACGTTCTTCAAGGCGCTTCATTTAAATGCACGGGGTTGTGGTGTACCTCCCGGTACAATAATAGGGGCCGATGACCTTCGATGTAAGGCCCCTTAAAACAACAAGCATCATCATCATCATCATCATCGGTACAATAATAATAATAATAATAATAATAATAATAATTTTATTTGTTTTACGTCCCACTACGTACGGTTTTCGGAGACGCCGAGGTGCCGGAATTTTCTCCCGCCGGAGTTCCTTTACGTGCCAGTAAATCTGCTAACACGAGGCTGATGTGCTTGAGCATCTTCAAATACCACCGGATGGAGCCGGGATCGAACCAATCAACTTGAGCTCGGAAGGCCAGCGCTCTACCGCCTGAGCTACCCAGCCCGGCGTGTAATGAAATGAAATCGTCATGACCAGTGACTTCAAAAGAGACACAGTCATCTTTCTCTGAAGTGACCGAGGTCAAGCGTCAGTATCACTATAAATCCCTACTCAAGAAGGTCACACAGAATTTTCGAGGATGATATAGCAACCAAGGACCTAAAGGCACAATCCCAGCTTTTCATTCTGGCAAGATCTCTGGCGTCGAAATCCTTAGATAAATTAGAGAATTGATTGACATTATCATCGTCCTTCCAGATTACAAAAGAAATACGCAAGTTTCTAAATATTGATTTGAACACTTCCTGATTTCGTATCTCTCAGTAAATTTGATCATTTTCGTAGATAGGTTTCGTAAGATTTAAGATGGGAACATAACCCTACATGATTATAAGAATTTGAACTAACACACTTACTAGCTAGTTTGTAGGCTGAATATAGCGCGTAACTGTTATTTTATATATTAGGACAGATAACTCTCCAGATCTTGAAACAACCCAATTAACCTACACTTTCTAGTAGTGACTGTGAGAGAATTTAGATACCTATTGCCAGTGCCGGGATTCAAACCTTGAATTTTTGAATGTTATCGGTTTGTAAGTCTTAAGGTGGAACATGGCAATCGCTCAAGGCTAGATGTATGTAATTTGTCAAGTGGTTTCACTCAAAACACCATCGCGTTTCTCTGAATTTAACGAGGAGAATATTCGAAATGAAGAGAAATCCCCACTAAGGATAGTCACTCAGAATTTTTAAGGACGGGGTAAGAAACAAAGACCGCACGCAACCATAGTTTTCCATTCTGATGAGAGCCTATTCGAGTAAACTCTGTTTTTATGCCGCTGAAAAGCCCGGCCACGCGCCGGCTGCCAGATTTATGTGACTTCTTGTTCTTGCTGGTCGGCAATTAGTCGCGCATACGTCAGTCAAACCGAGTAGCTTACTATTATGTCGGTATCTCGCCGACTTCAAAAGGACAGTTGCATTTATCTTCGCATCGCGTGGTCAATTCCTTGTCACTCGACCGTTTGATGTTGTGTACCACGTTCTCACCTATGCTTGTGGGTATACTGTGTTTGAAGCCGTTCATAGATGCACTTACAAGGAGTTTCCTGAAGTCCTTGCGATTAGATGTCAGTGATATCATCGCTAGGCGGCCATGGTTCGGATCTCAGTCAACATATGCGAGATTTTCGAAATAGAAAATCACGTTCTTCTGCTTCAGATCCCACGTTAAACTGTAGGTAAACTATTAGAGTCCACGCAGCTGTAATCTTGCATTCGGGAAATGGTTGGTTCGAACCCCACCGTCGGTAGCCTTGAAGATAGTTCTATCTTAAGACCACGGACGTTGTGTTGGTGCGACATTAAACCCGTAGCAAACATTGTAGGTATCATGATTTTTTGATTACAAGATCAACATTCCGGTGAAACTCCAAGCTTCTTTTCATTGCTATTCGTAAAATCGTGCTTTCTTGGGTACGGTTCCAGAAAACCACATGGGAGGTTCATTCGTCAAGTAGTTGTAACGTGTAACGGAGGGATACAATAGAGATTTCAATTTCCGTGAGGAAGGCAACGACAGGATTCTATATACTAAACGCCTCCCTCGCCTTCTGCTGTGGGTATGACCACTGCGTGGAATACCCGCATTATGTAAAAGAAACTAGATTGTTTTCTCATTTTAGAAGTAGTGATAATCTGTGCGTCGACATAATTTGCTGCACTGCAGGGAGAATACAGATATATTGGTTGACAATGTTGCATGTAAAAAAAAAAGGGAAATGCATAAATAAAGTTGCTACAGACAAGACTTATAGAATCATTCGGGTACGTCCGAATGATTGGTCAAAATTTATCCTCTAATTTTCCATGTAATTTGTTAGTACTGAAACCTAGAATCTAGTATATTTGAAACCCTTTCAGCCCAGCATGAGTATATCGCTTGCTCTTATGAAACTCTGTGAACGCTACCCTTCCCTACTCAACACCTCATGGCATATAGGCGGTGCGGAAAAGTGAGTTATAATGTTATGTTCGACCAGAAAATACATCCGGACATTCCGGTGTTTAAACCACCAACAATATATTAGTTTTCCTAATAGCACAATTTCTTCCACCAATGAATCTCCAATCTACACGTCATTTTAATGTTATTGATAACTGCGACAATTTGATGAGGGACCGAGCTGTTAGGTAAAATTTCCTGCATTAATGACGCTCATTTTGATGCTGATGTGTTATCACGATCGATTATGACCATTCTGTACAGCATGTGATACATGATGTATCAAACTCATGTAATTGTTTGAGAATGTAGATTTGTGTCATACGCTTTACAGTTTGTTGGAGTATTTCGTTGGCTTTCTTTTAAAACCTCGTATGTCTCAATGCCCTTCCTACCCATTATATTCCTTAAGACTGGTCACGCCTCTAAGCCACATATTTATATGCAGTCTATCAGAATAATTTTCGTTGTGTTCAGTTTCCTATGCCGTTGTCTAAAGCAAAATGAACCTTAAGCATATTATACTGTAGGAGTGCGTAGGTTAGCCATACAGACAGCATCCCCATAGTACGGTATGGTAAGGTCTATTTCCCTTTACACTCCGGAATAGGAAAATGAACACAACAAAACTTATTCTTATGGACAGGATATAAATATGTGGCTGAGAGGCGTGACCAGTCTTAAGGAATATAATGAGTAGGAAGATAATTCGGACATACGAGATTTTAAAAGAAAGCCATCGATTTGCGTTTTGCGTAACATACACTATTGGATGCATACTTCTTTGACGAAACCCAGTAAATAAAAGGGAATCTCTTGTAGGAGCCTCCTTCTGTCCGTTCGTATAACGCAATGGTATTGTTGGCCTCTGTTATTTCTAAAATTCTATAAATGCATTGAAAATCACAAAAATAGTTCGATTATCAGTCGATCGATAGGATTAGTTCATGGGGTGTTAACATCGAAATACAGTTCAGAAAGCTAAGCTTCAACATCCTCGTTGAATATAAATTGTAGCTGTTAGAAATACTTCGTTTCGAGAAGTTGCTGTAGAATAAAAGACACGAAACTACTCAGTTGAAGCAAATGAGCAATTGCCGAGCCAACATTCGTTAAAAGAAATACATATGAGTTATGTGAGACGAAAGGTGTCGAGATCTTTAGGAATGATTTAGTAAGATTGTTCGATCAAGAATGAAAGAAGTCAGGAAGACAGTTTTCTTTTTGGTCTTTTACCAATTACCTGGAGTCGACCTTTGTATGAATTTAACTGAGTACAACTACGACCTAGAGGTAGCACGATGCCTTAGATATTTCTTAGCTAGTCAGTATACAGAGGTTTATCTGCACTGTCAAAGAAGGGTGGACTTCTATTTATTTATTTGTTTTTTGTACACATTTAAATGGTTACATTCTATACAAATCCGCTTGAACGACAATTGTGATTTCCCGTACCTAACAGAACTACGCAAGTTTTTTTTGGCAAAGTATATTACAGAGTAATACAAGGCAAGAGAGTTGGATTGTTTGTCTCCGAGTGGCTTAGACGGTTAAAGCGCCAACTTGGCAGGTTCGATCCTGGCTCAGTTCGGTGGTATCTGAATGTGCTCGAATACGCCAGCCTCGCGTCGGTAGATTTTCTGGCACGTAAAAGAACTCCTGCGGGACATCATTACGGCACCTAAAACAGTCAAAAGTATTTAGTGGACCGAACAAACGATAACATTGTTATTCATTTTTTGAATGTTTATCTCTCAGATTTGCAAAGTGTACTCAAGAACTGTATTAAATTCGTAAATATGAAATTAAATCCGTATTATTATAAAGGTATTAGTGTTTATTCTAATACTGCAATGGTCCTGTTTTGACCGTAGTTAATTAAATTGAACGGTAGATTATCTGATGACGGTGAACTCTAAAGCGTTGTAACGTTTAAGCCGAAGTCATCCTTCCTTACTGTATTTTAGATAACTTAAGATGGTGAGCGGATTGAAGATCATATCATCCATAAACACTACGTGTTTAAGCCATCCAATAGAGACATCATCTTGTTGTTGTTGTTGTTGTTTTTCGTACACCATCGGTTTTGTGCTCCCACTTTTTGCTGACTTAATTAGGCACTCATGGACTATGGCTGGATATGCCGAATCGCACCAGGTAGGTTCAAAACACCACCAGAAATTAGTTTTGACGTTGGTAAGAAGTATGGTGGAACAGACTGTTCGAAACAGCGAAATATATAAAGCGTGTCTACTGCAACCAGCAATTCTGTTTTCGATGTGTTGTAGTTGTCGACTTGCTTCTCCACATGGCATGCCATCAGGGTGGAAGAAACGCCAATTTTTTTTTAAACAGCCGGGCTGAGTGGCTCAGACGGTTAAGGCGCTGGCCTTCTAACCCCAACTTGGCAGGTTCGATCCTGGCTCAGTCCGGTGGTATTTGAAGGTTCTCAAATACGACAGCCCCGTGTCGGTAGATTTACTGGCACATTAAAGAACTCCTGCGGGGCTAAATTCCGGCACCTCGGCGTCTCCAAAGACCTTAAAAAGTAGTTAGTGGGACGTAAAGCAAATAACATTATTATTATTAATTTTTTAAACTGTATGATTGAAAATTCAAGCGGGCATAGTATCTGCAATTGAAGTCCATTGTAGAAAATAATTTTACTTCTTCGTGCTCTTTACGTAAACATCCTTCAAATACCCAACTTTTGTATATCCTCAACATTGTGAAATTTTCAAGTACAATCATATTAATGACTAAAATTACAGTACTTAGAAATGTGTAGCTCCAACAACTTATGGAGCTGCTTGTTCGTAGTCCGTCATCTGTAAGTCTTATTTATTAGTTAATTAACTGGTTTGCAGTACGTTTATCTCTTGTCTTCTGTTATCTTCAGTCACTCTGTATGATAGCCTTGTTACCGTCAACTTATTTTTGGTACTTCTTGTTGTGGCGAGTGAAAATTGGCATACGAAAATAAAAATTAAAGGGCTTTCGAAATGATGTTTTTCTTTCTTTCTGGATGAAAAGTTGTCCTGAAAAGGTACCCGTGATATTACAGTTTGAAGTTCCTAGAACAGTGGGAAGAAGCGCTAAATGCAGAAAGTACGCCTATACGAAACTCTGGCGTCTGGTTACAATAATTATTTATTTTCTACCTTCAGAAGTATTTCACAATAGATCTGCCAACTTTCGAACGTTACTTGTTAACCACTGAATAATTTGTTTCTGACGACATCCGCATTACATGGCATTTCATATTGTTGCTTGGCCTCTTCTCGGAGATAGACGTTCCATGCTGTCATTTGGCTAAATCTCATTTCACATGCAATCTGAATGACCTCGTCGTCTCGCCGCGAGCTGCGGTCCGCGGTAACCTTACTTGATGATAAACATACATTCCACAGTCTCTGGATGTGTCATTAGTGGATAACGAACGCAGCTTGTCCTTTCTCATGGCGCGTTAGGACTGATCATGACATAAGCTGTTTATGCTTTTTTACTTGGCGCCTCTAAGAGAGATATATGTTTTATTTTTTATCATTAGAATAGTTTAGTGAGGCGATAAAATGAAAAGAATTGACCTTGATTGCCTCACTTCTGTGGAAGGCTGTCCTTATCGGACCTACATTGCTCGCGGTGAACCTAAGTAGTTTCTGCTTTTTTTTTTTTTACAAGTTGCTTTACGTCGCACCGACACAGATAGGTCTTACGGCAACGATGGGATAGGAAAGGGCTAGGAATGGGATGGAAGTGGCCGTGGCCTTAATTTGGGTACAGCCCCAGCATTTGCCTGGTGTGGAAATGGGAAGCCACAGAAAACCATCTTCAGTGCTGCCGAGAGTGGGGATTCGAACCTACTATCTCCCGAATACAAGCTCACAGCTGCGCGCCCCTAACAGCACGGCCAACTCGCTCGGTCCAAAATAGCTTGAATGTCGACTGAGAAGATGTGGTCCCCGGAGAGCTTCGAGGCTTTAATACAAGTGTTCATTATGGAATACTCGATGTTGATATTCTGCTTAATGGCAGTGTATATTTTATTAATACACATTGTCCACCGAGTGATTCAGCTTCGCGATATGAGTTGTAAACTAGCATTCAGGAGATGGTGATTTTGACGTCAACTGTCACCAGCTCTGAAGTTTGTTTTCACACCAGCTAAGATTTTTTTTGCTAGTTGCTTTACGTCGCACCGACAGATAGGTCTTATGGCGACGATGGGACAGGGAAGGGCTAGGAGTGGGAAGGAAGTCGCCGTGGCCTTAATTTGGGTACAGCCCCAGAATTTTGCTGGTGTGAAGATGGGAAACCACGGAAAACCATCTTCAGGGCTGCCGACAGTGGGGTTCGAACCCACTATCTTCCGAATACTGGATACTGGCCGCACTTAAGCGACTGCAGCTATCGAGCTCGATCATGTGTGACGTTTAATACATACATACATACATACATACATACATACATACATACATACATACATACATACATACTTGGTGGTTCCACAATTCCTATTAGTCTCTGAAAACCGTAAAAAGTAGTTAGTGGGACGTAAAAACAAATAGCATTATTGAAATTCCTATTACACTCTTCTAGCTTCTAGGAGATGAAGAGGGGCCCTAATATATGAAATTTGTTTAGGCAGTCATATCCGGAAATGCACCGTCTCCAGCTATAAGGAAAACGAAATCGATTCAAGATCGGCTTGCACAAGTTCTGGCTAATGCAAAAGAGATCCAGCGCACACCAGGTATTTTTGTATGACTGTACTAGAACATGCTCTGCAGGTAAAATATGTGCTTCGAAGGTAGAGGTCATATCGAGCAGGTCTTGTTGACGTGAAGTGGGAGATTGAAAAACATCACTGTAATTGTCTTTGTACCACCGAGTTGGTGCGTTTCCACAGATATTTTCTAATTAAAAACGAATCTACTAGCTTTCCTCTAAAACACCATGAATTAAGTAATAAGAATTTGAAATTACCCGCTTTAGTGTGTTGTAACCAACTGGTCGAGGTGATAATAGCTTACTTGTTCCTCCTTAGAAGAAATTGGGTTCGATTCTCTCTCAGGAAATCGAGAAATTTAGAAACGAAACCATCGTTTTTGGAGAGGCCCATGATCCTGAAATTCACTCAGATTAACACTGGAATGAGTAACGGGCTGCGTTTCTATAGAAACGGCATCCAAGGATATACAAGGTGTAAAAAGAAGGTAGGCCGAACTTCCAGGGCACATTCTTCACACTTGGAACAGGGAGATATGGTTCTGGAAACGCTTTATTTCCGTGTTGTGACGCATTTTCTACAATTGTGAATAAAACTTGAATCATGGGAAACACACAGGAAATGTTCCAGAGAATATCCAGCAGAATAGCAGGGAAGGAATCCAAAATTACCTGCATCTGTCAAATGAAATACGGGAGATTTGGCATCAGGATAGAGTTGCCATTGTTCCAAATTCTTCACCAGGGGCTCAGGCGATATCGCTAGCTTTCTAAACCAATGTTGGTGGGTTCGATCCCGACTCAGTCCGGTGGTATTTGAAGGTGTTCAAATACGCCATCTTGCGTCGGTAGATGCACAGGCACGCAAAACACCAACTTCTTCAGGACAATATTCTGACAGCACGATGTCTTATGTGAAAATGTTACCCAAAATGCATAATAGGAAATGCAAATGAGCTACTTCAGACTTGTTTTACTTACTAGGAACTGCCTTTGTGTCATCTTAGTTGTAGTGAACTATTTGCATACCGGTACAAAGAAACGACTTCACAAACCAGTAGACATAGTATTTAAAAGGTTACTAGATAGATTTCATGCTCTTTAAGTAGACGACGCAGTTAACCAAGATGTACAAAGTCCCTTACATGATGCAGCCATCACCACCTCCACCTCCTTCTTCGGGTACTAACCACCCACTGTCGGCAATTTAGAATAAAATTAATATAATACTTCTAATATTTTATAACGGGCTAATCATAACCGTTCCATTAGAAACGAAATGCACCGAGCAAGTAGTCGCGCGGCTGTGAGCTTGCAATCGGGAGATAGTGGGTTCGAACCACGTTGTTGGTAGCCCTGAAGATGGTTTTCCGTCTTTTCCCAATTTCACACGAGGCAAATACTGGGGCTGTACCTCAGTTAAGGCCACGGCCGCTTCCTTTCCACTCCTAACCCTTTCCTATCCCAGCGTCGCCATAAGACTTATCTGTGTCGGTGCGACGTAAAACAAATTGATTAGTGGTAATAGAAACGAAATGACTTACGTTTCCATATATTAACAGTCACTGTAATTCTCACGGCGTCCTTTCGGTAGAGGGCGTATTTTCTTGAAAAATCCACTATGTTCCGCAGGTCAAGCTCATCCTGTTAGATATTTTAGAAGGCCTGTATGTTTTCCTCTGAATGGATCGTCTTTATTTCTCGATTGTTCGTGTCATTTTCAAGTGAATGCGTACATCTTCCTTTCACTAAACTACTAATTGCAACATTCGTTCAAATGATGGAGCAATCATACTACTGAGATCTACAGGCAGAGGTTAAAGCTATTCAGGTAATTGGCCATTTACTAGCAGTCTCTTGTTTTTCTTGCTCTAGTGCTCGAGGGCAATAAGGGAGTAACATTTCAGTGCAAAATTTGCATAATTTGTTACGGGAGAAGCACTCGATTTTCACTGGTAAACGACCAGTCAGCACTTACTGAGGACTTCTACTGCAATTCTAACATCCACCTAAAGTCATGGTTGTGTGACTCTTTGATATGTGAAATACTTATGTACCTAAAGATGAGCCAATTCTCAGCATTCGAAACAATTTACTCTGATTGCTGGTTAATAGTTTCTAGGTTTGAACTTGAAGTTAAAGGGCTTAACACTAGTTTATGAGTCGCAGACGGGCCGCAGTGGTTTGAGAGTTAATAGTTTAGCTTCCCTCCTGTTTTAATCTGGGTTTAAATACTGGTGTGATTGTTAGAAGAGGGTGTACTCTGCCTCGTGAGGACCACGGAGAAGATTCCTTCTTCCTGGCCTTTTTGTGTACAGTTACTTGAGAGTGGCACCACTTGTGGAATAATCTCAGTTTTAAGTCCGGATATTCTTCCCTACATCAACTCAATGTGGAGGGATATATTCACTATTGCATATTTCTTCGGTGATTGGTTGTATGAAGTGTTGTATATAAATTAACATATGTGTTAAGAAGACAAAAGCACCCAACTCCGTAGTAAGAGGAATTGACCAAACGCAGGTAAAATCCCCTCCCAGACCTTGAATCGAACTCCGGGCAGTCCAAGCCGAAGATTACTGCGCTGACCATTCAGCCAAGGAGCCTCATGACCACTGGGAATAATGGTGGGATTGTATCTCATTCACGGTCGTCCTTGCTGTGGTTTTCAGAATGTTTTAAAAATCCTGGTGCGTGCCAGAATGGTACATTACATATACCGGTAACACAGAGGCTTCGAACGCTTTTTTAAAATCTGATTTTAACGTATTTAATCCCTCTCGCTCTCCCTGTCTGTACTTTTATCCCTTCCCAATTTCTCACTATCTCACAAGTACAAACACCAGAACCATCGTTAAACTCCACATTATATATTTTAATAAACAAACGATTTTGCTCCCGAACAGATTGATGTGGTCTGTATTTTTGTAAGTACATTAGAACCTCACAAATCCGGACTAATCGAGACTCTAGGTTGTCCGAATTGATGAAAGGCGGGATTTAAAGACTTATGAAATGAGCCACGGTACATATTTGAACACACTAATCAGTAAAAGGAACGTATACAGTACACTAGTTTGAATTTAAGAAATACAAAGTTTATTTATTATACAAGATATAATGCAATATAATATTAGGCCCAACGAAATGCCGAATAACTTGTGCAGTACAGAATTAGAACATGGTAATCAAGGGACACATTCATTGACCACACTTGACACGCTTATTGGTTTGAAGAAGCTGCTGATCTTTTGTTGTATTCCTTTGACATTAACTTCTTTAATTATGAACTCACACAGATGCCTCGAACGTTCGTAATATGCAGACTTTTCATCGTTGTTATCTTCAACGTATTTAATTACCATGTTTACATGGTCTTTAATTTCACTAAGTTTTGCCTTAGGGTTAATTATATCACCTGCTTCATCCTGGTCATATTCATCCAATTCAGAGCTTTCTGCAGCGATCGTACTTTCAACGATCTCCTCGTGCGTAGTTTACAACATTGCGTTCGCAACTCATCTTTATACCGTAATGGCACTTATTTTTATTAAACGACTCTCCGGATTAAGCGATGTCTGGTCTAATGGGGTGCGGATTAATGAGGTTCGACTGTAACAGCATTACTTTTATGGAGTTTCTGTCTGTCCAAGTTATCTGCACAGAGAATGGTTGGAACCTCAAATAGCACCATCGAAGGTTACGCAGTTAAAAGAGAACTGCAAAAAGCCGGTGGCTTACTCGGCTAGATGAGGAGTGAGGAAGTTCGCCACTGCTCTCCTCTCTGAGCCACAAAGTCTTACTGATGCACAATTGACCCTGTGAGTAGTACCTTTCAAAACATGAAGACGCGCTTGTCGTGCTGTTAATGCCATTACTCAACATTACTCATACTTCAGGAGCCTTCTATACCATCAGAGCCTTAAATGCGACAGAGATTAGGTGTACCGGTAAGGTGTATTTTGATGATAATGGTGAAGATGATGAAGTTTGTTTAATGGGGCCTATCAGCTAGGTCATCGGCCCCTAATGGTACGAGGTGCAACGAAGTAAAACGATAATTACAACTTCAAAATGTATCCACTGACTATAATCTAAAAAGAATGAGGAAAAGGACCATGAGTCCAAAACAAACAGTGGATCGAATTCACAATGCCTTATTTTCTAGGATGATGCTCTTTGTCGAAAGGGGTTCAAAATCCATGCCGCCAGCTCCTCATAATAGTAGTACTATTCACTGGTAAAGCAGAACTATGGTGCTCCTCCTATAGTGGTACTAATCACAGTTAACGCAGACCCATGGTGTTGCTCGCATGGTGGTATTAATCACTGGTAATGTAGACCCATGGTATGTCACACATAATGGCAAAACTCACAGGTAACACAGACCTATGGTGTTCCTCACATAAGTGTACTACTCACAAGAAACGCAGACACATGGTGCTTCACACATAGTGGGACTAATAAGACACCAGCTTGATGTGTTCCCCACATAGTGGTACTGATCACAGGCCACGTATACTCATGGTGTTGCTCACATAGTGATACTAATCATAGACATTGTAGATCCACGGTGTATCACACATTATGGTACCACCCACAAGAAAGAGACCCATGGTGTTCCGCATATAATGGCATTATTTACAGGCAATGCAAACCCATGGTGTTTCTCACATAGTGATAATAATCATGGACATTGTAGATCCACGGTGTATGACACATTATGGTACCACCCACAGGAAACAGACCCCCATGGTGTTCCGCATATAATGGCATTACTTATAGGCAATGCAAACCCATGGTGTTCCTCACATAGTGGTACAATAACCCATGGTGTTCCTCACATAGTGGTACAATAACCCATGGTGTTCCTCACATAGTGGTACAATAACCCATGGTGTTCCTCACATAGTGGTACAATAACCCATGGTGCTCCTCATATAGTGGTACTAATCCTAGGTAACACAAACCCATTCTGAACACAGGAGAACCAACATACAGTCGAACCACGATATCTCGAACCTCCATTACTTGAATTTTCAGTATCTCAAAGTAACCTAAATATCCCGACCGTTTGTCCTATTCTGCACGTGTATTTATTTCTCTTCAACTCGAAATTCGGTTACACGAATTTCTCGATTTCTCGAAGCAAACATTTTCTCCCTTGAAGCAAAAAATTCTCTGTAACTCGAATTTTGTGCAATATTAACTGTGCAATACGGCATTTGTGGTTTGTGATGGTTACAGTGATGCTGGGAGCTAATACGACGGGAACCGAAAAACTAAAACTTCTAGTGATCGGAAAATCGGCGAAGCCTCGCTGTTTCTCGGGTGTGAATTGATTACCGGTCACGCACAAAAACAATCCCCGAAGTCGCGGATGACAAGTTCCATTTATGAATCTCGGCTGCGTGGTATTGACGAGAAGTTTCAACGTGAAAGGAGGAAAGGTTAACCGTAAAAACAGAGGAGACTGTCGGATTTTTTCAAAGGTGTTAAGAGAGGTATGATTCTTGTTTCACTACTGCATTTTGCTATTTGCTTTCACGTCGCACCGACACAGATAGGTCTTATGGCGACGATGGGACATGAAAGGCCTAGGATTGGAAAGGAAGTGGCCGTGGACTAAATTAAGGTACAGCCCCAGCATTTCCCTGGTGTAAAAATGGGAAACCACGGAAAACCATCTTCAGGGCTGCCGACAGTGGGGTTCGAACCCACCATCTCCGGATGCGAGCTCACAGCTGCGCGCTCCTAACCGCACGGCCAACTCGCCCGGTCACTACTGTATTTACTGTAGGCCTATCCTGTATTCTATAAAGTTACTATAATAAGGTTTATAATTAAAGTGATGCCGTAAACCACGGAAGATTTAAAAGTAGGTGCTCAAAATATCTGTATGAAACGAGCTCGTAGTGCGACAGTCCTCTTCTTCTTCCTCTTCTTCGTCTTCTTCCTCTTCGCTTTCTTCTCCTCCTCATGGTCTTTCTTCTTATTCTTCTCTTCTTCTTCTCCTTCTTATTGTTACTATTATTATTATTATTATTATTATTATTATTATTATTATTATTATTATTATTATTATTATTTATCAATAGTGTAAGAAAGTACTCAGCTGTGGTTTCCTGCATATTTATCCATATCCCAATCCCCATTTTTTAATGTTTTTCACCCACAGTAAACACATGAAAACTGTAACATTCGTCAATGTGATATATTTCTGGAATTGGACAAATTAATTGTAAATACTAGTAGGTTTATCTATATTATTATTATTATTATTATTATTATTATTATTATTATTATTATTATTGTAATTCGTTGTATGTTGTATGTTAATTTCTTAGTAGGAAGCAAAATGTTACCTTATATTATGTATTATAATATATATTTTTATGTGCAGTAGGATAGCGTAGTACCATAGTAATTTGTTTCAGTCTCTTTTTTTATTTATTCTGTATTTTATACATTTTTTAATGTTATTTATGTATTTCACTGGTTAAGTGTAAGACAGGGACACGTGTCCCTAACTTTGCCAGTTAAAATAAACCATATCTATCTATCTATCTATCTATCTATCTATCTATCTATCTATCTATCTAAAATAGAATTTGTTTGTATAGTTTTAAATACTGTTAAAATAATGTAATCAGTATAAGCCCGTAGATACATATGATTCAATTATGTGCTAGCTATACATGCTCGAAATTTCCATAACTCGAGATAAAATTTAGCTCCCGAGGTGATCGAGTTTCAACTGTATTCCAGCGCAGCGCACGGCACGTTCTGAGCTAGGAACGAGCTCCCACTCCTCCACCTTGGTGGGAAGCGCACGATGGTACTACTCACAGACAACGCCCAGACCCGTGATTTTCCTCACATAATGGTACTACTCCTAGGTAACGTAAACCCATGGTGTTCTTCATATGGTGGTATTACTCGCAAGTAACATCGACCCACGGTGTTCTTCACGTAATGGTACTAATCACCAGTAGTGCCATGGTTCTAATTCCATCATCACTTGGTTGCCCCTTTTAGTCACCTCTTACGACTGGCATGGGATACCGTGGGTGTATTCTTCGTCTGCGCCTCCCACCTAAAGGGGGTAGCTATATTTTGCTATAGCCTGTGCTAAGAAACAATTTAAAATAAACATTTGTCCAATAGTAGCTACAGGCAGATTATAGAGCCTAAATATGGGTAATTTTGATGTTAGAGCTGACTTTAAATGTGATCGTCCATATTGAAAATGGTATTGATTTTACAAAATGTTCCGCTGAGTGGCCTACTTGGTTGAGCGCTCGTCACCTGTGTTCAGAGTTATGGGATCGAATCTCGTTACAGTCGTTGGACAATTAAAAATGTTTAAATGCCAGAGATCCGTGTCAGTCGATTTGTTGGCATATCAAAGAACGTCTTTCAGGACAAGAGTTCGGCACTCCGGCGTCTCTTAAGATTATTGTCGTTTCAGGTGACGTAAAGCAGGTTTTGAATTTTGCTGTTATTTCTATCATTTTAAATCCTGTATTTCACTAACTCCGGTGTTTAATACTACCAAAAGAAAATCATGTGACAAAATTCTTTATCAGCTTTTATCAGCTCAAATTTGGGAATTAAAAGCGAACTTCATCGTAGGGAAATCGATATTCATTGATCATATTTTAAAGTATATTTTAAACTACGAAAGAAAAAGGAAATGCACTGTACTTTGTAGGTGAATTGATCCTAATTCACGGGTTTTCTGAGTTTTGTATTTTCTCCCTTGATAGCCAAATCATCACTTTGTATGAGAAGTTGTGATAGTACATATATCACACCCCAGAATTATATGTAGAAGTTAGAGATATTATTGTCAGTATTCGATTATTATTATTATTATCATTATTATTATCAGTATTTCATTTGTATGTTTTGCCATTTATATTGGTAAGCTGGAAGATATCCACATATGTAGGTATGAGTAATTTGTTTTGCACGAGTGGGAAAACATTGCTTTAATAACTCTGGTAATTTTGGTAATTTGAATGAGTCATATGGCTACCCCAGTGTCTGTTGTGATATACTTGTGTCGGGAAATTTATGAGTCATGTATATATCCCAGCCTGATGAGATGAGCTTGTTGTTGTACCAGGGAAATTTGATGATTCATGTAAAACTCCCGAGTGTTTGTTTATAACCTGGGAGAAAGAAGAGGTTCACTCATGATTGGCTAGCAAGCACCAATCCAGACGTATCATCTGAGAGGAGGGGGATGTTGATGTCTATAAAGGTTGATCAGACGGCGGCAACCAGTGAGATTATGAGGGACATTGTAAGGGTGATTGTAGAGGTGATTGTAAAGGAACGAGAAGGAAGATAACTACAACTACAACTACAACTACAACTACAACTACAACTGACGCACTGTACGGGAAGGAAGTGGTGCTGATACACGGTACTGGAGTGCCACGGCTGCAATGGACTGGACTTCAAACGTTCGTGGAGCGTAGTCTTGTTATGTTCGTGGAAAGTGGCTGATTGTGGAGAGTGCTTGCGCATTATGTATTGTAGCACTTGTGGCGGCCTAGCATTATATGTTGGTGAAAGCTATCTCAGACTTTCCATAAATTTATATGTTGAGGATCGACAGACGTGTGTATATATCTTTACAACAAGTGTTAAAATATGTGAACACAGTAGTACAGGGTACAGTATCTGTGTGATGTGATAACTGCCGATTATGAGAATCGGTAAGTCGAATTGATATAGAGACAGTGAAGGGTATTTATCTTCATACATGTACATTGTTCATTGGACTATTTACAAATGGTAACTTAGTTCTCGCTTTCGTTTTCCCACTGTTTTCATTATTATTATTGTTGTTGTTGTAAATATGGAGTCTTCCAGCAATATTTTATGTGTGTATTATATGTATAATGTTGTATGTTGATGAGGTGCTCATGCACGGAATTTGTTAAGAATATAGGTAGCTATTTTAGAATCAGTGTTATTGATGAACCTAGGTGCAGTTCCTACCTAATTAGTAGTTTTCAGGAGGTTAGGTAAGGCCTGCAGCAGATGTACCAGTACGCAGCATTATGTACACGCCCTGGGATATACAGTTTATCATGCTCTTATCTAAATTCGAGGGATCCATTCTGGTGAACTCTGGCGCCCATACTACGGACATTTCGGATAATTATGCTTATTAATTTTATTAAGTTTTTGAGTAATTTCATTTATATATTTTCATTCAAGATTTTATTTATTTATTATAATCATCAAAAAAAGTTACAAAGTCCATACTTTCTCATCGGTTATACATTTTCGCAGTTTGGATTACAGTAGAATTACAATCTGTTGGCCTTACCTTGTTGTATGATATATTAGGGGATGTTTATCTACTTGCACTTTCCTCTCAAGCGATAATCACAGACGTTCCAGTATATCTTCTTTTTTCTACAACTTGCTTTACCTCTTTTGGCGATGATGTGATAGGAAAGGGCTACCAGCATTTTCCTGGTGTTAAAATGGGAAACCACGGAAAAGCATCTTAAGGGTTGCCGACGTTCGAACCCACTATCTCTCGGATGCAAGCTCACAGCTGCGTGCCCCTAACCGCACGGCTAACTCGCCCGGTCCAGTATATCTTAGTATACCTTTCAAAACTGGATCTGCTAGGTGGAGGTTCTTTGGCCGTTTAGGCGATTGGGGTATCATAATAATTAGTCCGGTGTGTTATATATACCATTAAATCAAAACTATCGGGATATCCTTCTGTTATTTTGAATTGAAGCCTGTATGTCATGTTCGGTCTGAGTGGTGTTAGCCCAGCTAACACGGCAAACATAGGACCGCAGCGGCTCGTGGACACCTGGAAACGTGTGATCCGGAGCGATGAATCATCCATCGGGTAGCAGTGCTATGGGAGATCTGGGTATGGTGAGTACTTGGAGAACGATACCTGTTAGCGTGTCTCGTGTCAGCAGTGAAACGTGGAGGTGGTCACTTGACAGGTGAAGGTGTTTTCCTTGAAATAGTTTCGACCCCTTCATACACTGTACGGTTATCTAAATGCTGAAGGGTATAAGGAAGTCCTGATCAGTCATGCATTCTGGATGGTAGAAGATCACTTAAGCAATGATTATTGTTTTTATCAGAATGTCAATGTCAGAAATTAATTTAACTATATCGGCGTGGCAGTTTAAATTAATAATCACATTCCGGGGACTGTAATTCGATAATTTAATTTTGAAGGTAGGCTTTACCTCACCTACACCTGTAAAAGTGCTATTGAAGAAAGAGTAAATATCTCGTATGTAAACAAAAAACCCACATACAAAACATGTACAGTTTATAAACAGATTCGTGACACAAATAAAAACATGCACTAACATGAATTATTAAGGGTATGATACATGTTGTCCTAGACTAAATGACTAATAACAATAATAATAATAATAATAATAATAATAATAATAATAATGTTATTGGTTTTACGTCCCACTAACTGCTTTTCCGGTTTTTTGAGACGCCGAGGTGCCGGAATTTAGTCCCGCAGGAGTTCTTTTACGTGCCAGTAAATCTACCGACACGAGGATGACGTATTTGAGCACCTTCAAATACCACCGGACTGAGCCAGGATCGAACCTGCCAAGTTGGGGTCAGAAGGCCAGCGCCTCAACCGTCTGAGCCACTCAGCCCGGCATGACTAAATAAGAATGTTAACATCTGGGATAGAAAATCTTAGAAACTGTAATTTAGAGATGGGGTGTAAATAGTGAGTAAGCGTAATTGTAATATTTAAGGTAGTAAGAGATAAATTGTCCACCTCTGTGGTGTAGTGGTTAGAGTGACTAGCTGCCACCCCTAGAGGCTCGGGTTCGATTCCTGGCTCTGCCACGAAATTTGAAAAGTGGTACGAGGGCTGGAATGGGGTCCACTCAGCCTCCGGGTTCACTTAGCCTCGGGAGGTCAACTGAGTGCAGGTGGGTTCGATTCCCACCTCAGCCATCCTGGAAGTGGTTTTCCGTGGTTTCCCACTTCTCCTCCAGGCAAATGCCGGGATGGTACCTAACTTAAGGCCACGGCCACTTCCTTTCCTCTTCCTTGCCTATCCCTTCCAATCTTCCCATCCCCCCGCAAGGCCCCTGTTCAGCATAGCAGGTGAGGCCGCCTGGGCGATGTACTGGTCATCCTCCCAAGTTGTATCCCCCGATCCAGAGTCTGAAGCTCCAGGGCATTGCCCTTGAGGTTGTAGAGGTGGGATCCCTTGCTGAGTCCGAGGGAAAAACCGACCCTGTAGGATAAACAGATGAAGAAGAAGAAGAAGAAGAAGAAGAGGTACATTAATTGTAACAAAATCATGCATGAATCAAACTAGTTTGGATTGCAATAAATTATTACTCTCTTTCCAGTTCCTGGCGATGCGGAACTAGGGGATGGATGTTTTCTATTCTAAAGTTTATAAAAACAGTATTACATAATAAATGTATTGTTTTAATAATAATTAAAATAATAATAATAATAATGGTTTAATGATTTCGGGAGACGGCGAAGTGCAGCAGTTTTGACGTGCAGGAAATACTTTAGAGTTGTTTTACGTGCTGGCGTGTTTCTGCACCTTCAAAAATCATTGGACTAAGTCGCAGATGAAAACGTCAACTTCGGCTCTAGAGACTAGGGCTTCTACTGTGTGAGCTACTCAACCAGTAGATACACTGTTTAAGTATATGACGTTCATCACTGAGCCACTAAAATAATAGCAATTTATACAAAAGTGTGTACTGTGAAATTAATTTGAAATAAGGTAAAGTCTGGATTATTTAAATTAAAAATCTCTGACTGAATCACACAGATGAGATCTAAAAGAATAGAAGCTTTCAACATGGCTGTCGCACTTCTCTTTCTGACCATTTCGTTGTTTTGAAGGTGATGAATGACATTTTCAACACACGTAATTACACAATTCATACAACTCGTAGCTGGATGAACTTTGTTCCCTCCAACATCAGTACACGAGAAGACATCATGAGCTTAACATTAACTTCGATACTGTAACGTGAAGGTGGAGTGGTAAATGAAGACGCAATTGGTAGCGTTTACTCTTAATATGCATTAACTAATATTAATATCTTATCCACCTGCACAGGCATACAATCACGCTAATTCGCTCTCTCTGTTTTTACTGTTCAGTCACAACAGTCATTCACTTTATCATTCACAAATAGTGCACTATCGAGTTCACGTTCACACCCACTGTATTTATCGCGGCCGCACAGTTTACGCGTGCCCAGCACTCTTAAAATTCTGTGTGATTACAGTCCGTGCACTCACGGCGGTCTTCGTTCACTATGCCTCGACGCTCAGCTGCACTGTCCCGTACTCACCGTCAGGACACGAACACAAGCAGCACTCAGGTCCTTTACATGTTATCCAGTTGCGTCCGCTCGTTGGCCGAATCATGCCTTCATGTGGCCGCTCTCTATCAGCGGCGTGTACATCCTCTAGTTCCCTTGCCAGATCCAGGCAATACTGGTTGGTTGGGGCAGGACCAAACGCTACATCCACCGGGAGGCGCAGCTGTGTTCCAAACAGCGTCTTTGCTGTTACGCACCCCGTGGCCTCATGAACTACAGGCCGGTATGCTACGAGAAATAGCGGAAGATGACGAACCCGGCCTCTCTGATGTTTCCTGACGACTATTCGCTGGTGATTCTTAATGGCCCTATTGAATCGTTCCATCATTCCGTCCGATTAGGGATATAGAGGCGTGGTCCTGGTTCTCCAGATACGCAGTAATTGGCACAGGTTTTGGAAAACCGCTTACTCGAAGTCCGCCCTTGATCGGAATATAGCTCAAATGGCACGCTATATCTGCTGCCGAATTCATTAACAAGAGTTTCCGCCACCGTAGTTGCCTCCTGGATTGGGAGCGCATTCACCTCCGACCACTTTGTGAAGTATGTTGTGTGATAGTACATATATCACACCCCCGAATTATACGTAGAAGTTAGAGATATTATTGTCAGTATTCGATTTATTATTATTATTATTATTATTATTATTATTATTATTATTATTATTATCATTATTATTATCAGTATTTCATTTGTATATTTTGCCATTTATATTGGTAAGCTGGAAGATATCCACATATGTAGGTATGAGTAATTTGTTTTACACGAGTGGGAAAACATTGCTTTAGTAACTCTGGTAATTTGGATGAGTCATTTGGCTACCCCAGTGTTTGTTGTGATGTACTTGTGTCTGGAAATTCCATGAGTAATGTATATATCCCAGCCTGATGAGATGAATTTGTTGTTGTATTAGGAAAATTTGATGATTCATGGAATATACCCCAGAGTTTGTTATTGTCTTGGGAGGAAGGAGAAGTTCAGGGCATGTCTTGACAAGAGGTTCACTCATGATTGGCTGGCAAGCACCAATCCAGACGTATCATCTGAGAGGAGGGGGATGTTGATGTCTATAAAGGTGGATCATACGGCAGCAACCAAGGAGACTGTATAAGACATGGTAAGGGTGATTGTAAAGGAACGAGAAGGAAGATAACTACAACCAGTGACACTGTATAAGAGAACTACAACTGACAGACTGTACGGGAAGGAAGTGCTGCTGATACACGGTACTGGAGTGACACGGCTGCAATGGACTGGACTTCAAACGTTCGTGGAGCGTAGTCTTGTAATGTTCGTGGAAAGTGGCTGATTGTGGAGAGTGCTTGCGCATTAAGTATTACAGTACTTGTGGAGGTCTAGCATATGTTGGTGAAAGCTATCTCAGACTTTCCATAGTTTATGTTGAGGATCGACAGACGTGTGTATATATCTTTACAATAAGTGTTAAAATATGTGAACACGGTATTACAAGGTACAGTATCTGTGTGATGTGATAACTGCCGATTATGAGAATCGGTAAGTCGAATTGATATAGAGACAGTGAAGGGTATTTATCTTCATACATGTACATTGTTCATCGGACAATCTGCAAATGGTAGCTTAGTTCTCGCTTTCGTTTTCCCACGATTTTCATTATTATTGTTGTTGTTGTAAATATGGAGTCTTCCAGCAATCTTTTGTGTGTGTATTATATGTATAATTTTGTGTGTTGATGAGGTGCTCATGCACGGATCTTTTAAGAATATAGTTAGCTGTTTTAGAATCAGTGGATTTATTGATGAACCTAGGTGCAGTTCCTACCTATTTAGTCGTTTTCAGGAGGTTAGGTAAGGCCTGCAGCAGATGTACCAGTACGCAGCATTATGTACACGCCCTGGGATATAAAGTTTATCATGCTCTATCAAAATTCGAGGGATCCATTCTGGTGGACTCTGGCGCCCATACTACGGACATTTCGGTTCATTATGTTTATTAATTTTATTAAGTTTTTGAGTAATTTGATTTATATATTTTTATTCATGATTTTATTTATTATTATCATCAAAAAGTTACAGTAGTCACTGACTGAGTATATAGCGACTTTCCGGTTCGCTGGTGGGGAATGATCCGTTCACATCAATTGCGACTCGCGGTAAGGGGGGGGGGGGCTCGTTATACGTCTGCATTCGTTCTTTACGTCTCTGGCTTGGTCCTTTGCTTGCGGCGCACTCGCCTCTTTTCATGCAGATGCCTTTCACGCCCGCTGGGCATCCCACCCAGTAGGAACTCTTTCAAATTTTCTCCAGGGTTTTCTTGATCCCGAGATGCCTTTTCGAAGCTCCAGAATGAACTTCCTCCAGTACATCCGGTACCAAAACTCTTGAGACAACTACCTGCTCCTGGAGTATCTTCCCGTCGCAGTTCTCCTAGACGCACTTCAGCAACCCATCCCTGGTCACCAGTGAATCCCATTGCGAGCATTTCGACTTAGTTTTGGGACTGAAGTTACTGACGTGTGTCCATTCAAGCACTCGGCCATCAGTCAGCTGTCCTCGTCATCCCTCCCCGCATTCATCCATGCGCCACGACTCCAGTTTCCTTCGAACTCCATGGTGGTCCATCGGCATGGAACTTCTTGTTCGTCCTTCCTCTTGGAGCAGAACTTTCGGTCCTCTGCACAAGGTTTCCGGGACAAAGCGTCGGCATTCGAATGTAGGTAACTCTTGCGGTGTTCAATCACATAGTTGTACTGCTGCAGTCTCTCCATCCATCGTGCGAGATTCCTTCCGTGTTCTTGAAATTTAGAAGTCACGTAAGTGATGCAGGTCGGTTCTGATGAGATATTTCCGGCCATATAGGTACTTCCGAACGTGCTCGATGTCTTCATAATGACCAGTAGTTCTTTCCGTGTGACGCAGTAAGTTATTTATGATTTGAGTGGTCCTAACTGATGTATGCCACTACCTTCCCTTCGTTGTCCACGACTCAAGACAAGACGACCGCAATGCTAAATTCGCTGGCGTCCGTGTCGAGCACAAACTTCGCTGCTGTTCCGGAATATGCCAATACCGGAGCTGTACAGAGGGCCTGCTTTAGGTTGTGGAAAGCTTTCTGGAATTTCTCTGTTCAGATGAATCGTTCGCCATTTTCGGTAAGGCAAATGCAATGATTAGGCGATGTTGGCAAATACTCTGACAAATCGATGATAGTAGGTGCAGAGGCCGAGGGAGTTTCAAAGCCGGGACTTGCCGTTGGTTACTGGCTACTTCCTCACCTCTGTGGTTTTCTCTGAATCGGCCCGGACTCCTTTTTCCTACACAATATGACCAAGGTACTGTAATTCCTTCTTACTTTCTTCGGGCTTAGCTTTAGCTGGACTGTTCCCAGTTTTTCAATATCCCTCGAATTCTTGAGGTGCTCCTCGAAGGTGCTTTCCTGAAGGATGATGTCATCCAGATTGATCGAACACGTCATCCAGTGTAGTCTTCTCAGCTTAGTCTCCAGAACCTTCTCAGTAGTTGCCGGCGAGTTGTACAACCCGAATGGCATGACCTTGAAATGATAGGGACAATGCCCAGGATAGAGTATTATTTCGGTCTTGAGAATGAATCTCTCTTGCCAGTATCTACTCTTCATATCCAACATACAGATCTACTTGGACCCTGATATCATACCCAAATTATCGTCAATCCGACAAAGCGGATAACTGTAGCAGTCTTTCTTCGTGATGTTATTGACAATCCTTTAATCAAAACAGAACCGAGTAATGCCGTCCTTCGTCTTTACCAACACTACCGGAGAACTCCAACGGTTCTGTTATTTGCTGCCCTTTCATTTCTTCGAGCATCTGATCCACTTCGTGTTACTTGGCGATTGGAACTCGTCGAAACGGAGCTTTGATCGGTGGGTTGTTACCCACATCAGTCTGATGATGGAGCAGTTTCGTCTCACCGAATTCGTTGCTGTCCAGGGAGTAGATGTCCTGATACCCCAGCAGTAATCTTCTAAATTTTTTCGTTGCTCGAATTCTTGGTTGTCCCTGGAATCCTCACAGACCTTCTGCAGGACCTCTGGCGTGTTCTGTCCTATCATTACCCGTACGTCTGCTTGCAATGGGTTAACCGATTCGGTGGCTTCGCAGCGGGGAGTCCATATAACAGGCTCGCAATCGCCGAGTGGTGTGCCTTAGTGGACGGCGATGTTGTAATCGTTCAAATTAGACAGCCGAATATAATGTTGATGAGAGGTGTTGAACAGCGTCTTGGCGACTGGTAGTCCATTCGTTCGAATGTTTCTAAACACAGCCACTTTTAGCTGAATACACGTCCATAGCCGCGTCCAGCTTGGTTCAAGCAGGGGTGGTCAGGTTATCTGGCAACTTTACCTGGCGTAAAGCTTTGACATCCCGCGCCGGTCTCATAGCAATTTCTTCAGCTCCATACCGAAGCGTTCTCGACCTCATGTCAAGGATGAGTATGTGCTGATTCAGGAAGCCGAGTCGCTCATTATCCTGTTCACGAAGTCTGCCACAAGAACCAGGTGCTTCGTTGTCCACCGCCCCTCGGAGAATTTCATCAACGTATCGCCGTGGACAGGTGTCGTCTCTCCGGTCGTAGTAGCAAAGTTTAGTTTCACCTGTAAGGGACAAATTCTTAATTGCTGATTACCGTTGGCTTGACGATGGTCTTCGTTTTCCGTACGTCGAGCAGAATGTTCCACAATATCGACGACTCTGTCAACCATCAGGCTGCTACCGTCGGATCATAGTCCCATTACGCAGGCGTGGACTACTGGGGCTTGACGAATATCCTCAGCAAACCTTCACCCTTGTAAGGCTGGCTAATTATCGTTTCCCTGACCGGTGTATTTCTTGGCCTTCCTGACATCAACTGGAGACTCTTGTCTTCCACAGTCTTCGCATTTCTGGGTTATGTTAACTCTGCTACCACAACTCTGGCAGGTGGCAGATCTTCGCGGCATCCGCTTTCTCGAGAGTCGTTCCGTTGCCTCTTTCGCCAGGTTGCGCTTGGCTTAGAATCGTCGTACGGCTTGAAAGAAGTCGATCAATATCTTATCTACCTGTGGCTGTGAAGTTTCGTCCACATCAGGTACCACACCCTCGTCTGTAGTCTCGATGCCTGCTTCGCGGCTTCGAGCTCTAATACTTGGCCGAGAGCGTCTCCTAGGATCTTGTGGCGGACGAGGAGAAGGATCTGTTGGTTATCCGGGTCGCATTGTCCATCTATGAATATTTGCCTACCCAGCTATTCAAGGAACTCTTTTGGTGCTAATGGGTAGGTCAGGTAGAACTTCTGGAGCGTCTCCGTACTTCTCTGAGTCCTGGTCCGAAGCTGTGTCTCGCAGGAGGTGGCGATGTCCATATCGGGCGTCGAAGTGGGCTAGAAGCTCTGTGTACTTGCTCTGAACGACTTCTGCTGTCGCCTGTAAGGCAGGGCGTCCGCTTTCAGAGGCACGATAGGGGCTGTAGGTTTATCGGTGTCGCTCCAACGGTTAGCAGAACAGGTACTTATTCCATGACAACTTCCCGTTTAGCGCTGGGGGCTTCCTCTTGGCCGAACTCTGTACTTCAGTCGTTGGTACCTGCGCATTGGTCCCGTCTCGTACATTATCGCGTAGCTGGGCGAGTTCTTTCTGTAGGTCCTGGCAAGTAGCTTTAAAATTTGCTTAACTGCGTCATTTTTCTCGTGAACTGTGCCTATTATTTCATCAGTTTTCTCGCCAGTCTCATATTGTAAGGTGTTCATTTTTTCTTCGAGTTCGTCTTTCACCTCTGTTACTTTGGCTTGCAGAATATGCTTTATTTTGTGGTGGCCCTCGTTGATTTTCTTCTGTCCGCGCTCTATATTCTTCTCCATCACCCTCTGGCCTTCTTCTGTGTTCGTATGGCCATCTTCCATATTCTTCTCCGAGTGCGCACTTAACTGACCGCCCAATTTCGTGTTGCGCCTGGTCTCAGTCGGCTTGAATTAAATTACCACCAGAGGAAACCTAAAAATATGTACGGGAGTGTAATCACTGGAATGATCCTGACGGCTGTCGAAAGCTGGAGTATTTGATTCTCTGGTTCAAGCCGATTACAATGATGTGCCATTCAATGGGGTCTGTTCCGTCTTCTGACACCACTTTTTACGAATAAAACACTCTCTGTTCTATTGAACTACTTTAATCTAGAATGGTCCAATCAGAGCACAAACATATACCGGTACACACAGTTATATTTAACAATGAATAACAACACTTCACTAATTAGTGGCTATTAACAAAAGTCCGTTCTCCTTATAGGAAGTCTCCGGCTTCCTTGTATTTCCTGAAACTGGCCATCATTCCGTAATCTTCATGACAGATCTCACCTTCCACTTAGCTTTGCAAGTACCAGTCACTCCACCCAGCTGTTCCCTCTAGATGGGTTTGAATACACGTCTGTTGACCAACAAAACACACGATTGCTCTTCACTTGGTTGGACTCCAGAGAACACCGATAATTTGCACAATCAACTCACGTGACACACTAAGCTACAAAGTACATATCACTCTGCAAAACAAATACACAACACAGCTCAATACCAACCACTAAACAACGACGACTCTCAAATGCCACACCACTACTCCACGCTCTGTTCGCGGCGAGCCTGCTTCCAAATACTTGGTGATTAAGTTCTGGACACTTCGGGGTGTGGCCGGAATAGGAGTACTCTAGTTTCGCCTGCCAGAAAATCCATGGAGGCACCAGACAGAAAGTACAATACAAAGAGAGGCCACCACATGCCTTCAGGCCGGCCGGGAAGTCTCCGGCGTAACTCACTCGCTCATTCCTTCCAGGAAATACCCAAGTGGGCTTAAATGGGGCTGACAGTCGCATGATATATAACAATATGAATGCGTCATATGTTTAGGCATTTTATAATAATGTTATTATTTTGAAGTCCCACTAACTACTTTTTGACGGTTTTCGGAGATGCCGAGGTGCCGAAATGTTGTCCCTTAGCAGTTCTTTTACGCGCCAGTAAATCTATCGAGCACCTTCAAATACCACCGGACTGAGCCAGGATCGAACCTGCCAAGTTGAGGTCAGAAGGCCAGCGCCTCAACTGTCGGAATTACTCAGGCCGGGCCGGCTAAGGCATTTTTATTTCATTGGTGAATAAAAATATACCTGGTTTACAAACGCCCTTAACATTAATCGCAGACTAATACTTTCCCTGCATGTAAGTACCAGTACATCTAAACCATCACGCTCAACTACTGTATGTAGAAATCTTAATTTCTTTAAAACGGTGGATATTGTTCTATGTAAAAGTTTTTCGAGGTTGTAGGCCGAGGTTCGGCATTCTCAAGGGTTGGAAGGTCGTCACCAAGGACTACTGATTCGGTGAAATGTCGGGGTTCACATCCCTTCTGGACCAGGGCCTAGAAGCGCGCAAATATTTTATATGGAATTGGACGCTGGCCGTGAACGGTATGTTCTTGGGAAGGCACTGATCACCATTCCTACTCGCTCGAATGTTAACGAACAGTCTAACTTGAATAGCATGCGAATCTTGTATTATTTAAATCTAGGAAAAGGGTAAATTCTCAGGGTCTTCTGGCATTTGCCTATGGTAAAAAAAAGACTATCGTAGTCAGTTTTCGGATCTTGATGACTGAATATTGTCGCTTCCCAGTCACGTTAAGGAGTGTTCGACTAAGAAGATAAGTGTTATTTTATTGTAGGGGTTAAGAACCAGGAGTTCTGTGAGATAACGTGCGTTAATATGGCGCCTGATGGTGCTAGGTATAGTTACTTACAGAAGAATAAAGGTATTTAATTGCATGTTCCTTGTATTTAATACAGATTTTTTTAAATAGGGTAACATGTTTTGTAAAGTCTGGTATGTGAACGTTAATTTGGTAGATGGGGTTCCAATAGTCGTACAGCATACCTTGAGACCTTAGCTACTCAAAGCAAAGCAAAGCAAAGCAAAGCAAAGCAAAGTCTTCTCCGTACAGGCCATGAAGGCCGTTGGAGGGGTGGAAGGTAAATGATTCCACTATCCGTAGCCTCGGCACTTGATGGGGTAGAAGGGTTAGCTATGCCTTTGCCCCCAGGCATTAACCTGGTACTCATTTTTGGTGTAGACTGAGTGAACCTCAGGGCCATATGCACATCCGGAAGTGGAAATCTCATTTCTTAAATTTTACGACTTCCTGACGGGGATTCGATCCCACGTCCTTCCGGGCGAACCGAGCACGCCTCTACCGCCTCGGCCAGGCAGCCCCTCCTTAGCTACTCAGGGTATGTCAAATCGAAGTTATACTCCATCTGTAAGCGTAGCCATGCATTAAACTGTTATGTGACCCCTCAAAACAAAGTGAATAGCGGTGGGTCCATATGTCGTTGTGAGGTACACAGACTACTGCGGTCATTTGAGCACGTTGTGCGTAAACCAGCACATCCCATGTTACATCTTAAGGAGGTTCAAGTCGTAAGGACCGTCACTCTGGTCCAGGAAGGATGGACTTTTCGTCGTGTTGCTGTCGATCTCAAGGTCTCTCCGTAAGTTATTCAACGCTTGTGGAATCGCTACAGTGAAACAGGTCAGTTCACAAGGAGGGTTGGACAAGGTTGTGGACGCATGATAACCCCACAGGATGACCGATATCCGTCAATCTGTGCGTTGGGGCGTCGTTCAGCAACTGCCAGAGAGCTGCAACAAGACCTCAGGAGGGTCACTGGAGTCACAGTGTCTGACCAGACAGTAAGGAACAGGTTAAGAGAAGTGTCCTGTTCGAGTGCGCCGTTTAACGCAGCAACATCGCGCAGCTCGCCTTCTGTTTGTCTATAGCTACGTCAACTGACAATTTCGCCAATAGAGATCTGTGTTGTTCACAGGCGAGTCCAGATTTCCCCTGACACATTCTGATGGACGTCAACGTGTATGGAGACGCCGTGGTGAGCAGTACATTCCAAATGTTGTCCAGGAAGGTGACCGATTCGGACAAGGTTCTGTGATGGTTTGGAGTGGCATCAATATTGATGTCCGTACGGATCTTGTCGTCGTCCTTGTTAATCTTACCGTTTCGTGGTACATCGAGCAGATACTGCTAGAGCATGTGTTGGTTGCTGCATACGGTTTTGGCCCTGAATTCGTACTCATGCACGACAATGCCAGGGTTCATGTAGCGCGCATCACCAGATCTGTCTTCCACCACATACTCTCCAAGACCTCGAACAGGCTCTCATTGAAGAGTGGGACCTGATACCGCAACGTGACCTCCGTCGACTTGTACGGAACATGCCACGTAGGTGCCAAGCTGTGATAAATGCTCGTGGAGGACATACACCATACTGCAGCTCTCCAACTGTGATAAAAATCCACCCTGGGGGACTGTTATCACTTAGTTTTCGCCCCTATTTGGACATTTCCGTTTGTGTTCTGAAAATGAACGCGAATCCATCGATGTTCTTTTGTATACTTCAACGGTAGAGAACAAAAGTTTAGTTGGTAATATACCAGGGTGTGAGGTATTGTTTTGTGGAGCATGGCATGCGTTCAGAAACATGTTTCCCTAATTTTTTTGGACTGTGTATTTAATCGATATCAGAATATAATTATCTCTTCATGTAGATAAAATATTTGTGGCTACCCACAACAAACATTATATTTGTAGGTTCAATTGTTTCTGAGAAATGTGTATCTGCAAAGAACTTACATAATACCAATTCTTTATTTTTCTTTTAGCGAATGTGCAAGTGTTTTGAGCTATTTAGAATAAAATACGAGTTCAGGACTTTGAGACAAAATATTCATTTACCTTTTACTTGTTGGAACTTACGACATGTGGGGACATAAGTACGGTACAGTACTCTAACTGGGTATCGAACTAGCCTCTAGACTCTTATTATTATTATTATTATTATTATTATTATTATTATTATTATTATTATTATTATTATTATTACTTCACTTTGCATCGATTTCTATATATTTTACGAGGTGCCAGAATATCAGAATTTTGCCCAGCAGAAATTATGTGATGAGTCGGAAGCCGAAGACAAGAGTTGTCACATTTTGCCATCGATCTCAGCCTGTTGAACCTACAATATTGTGAAGTGGAGGACAAAGGCAAACCAGCTATGCTACTGAGATCAACGAGATAACGAATTATTGCAGACACCAACCGGACATTCACAAGGAGTCAAAGTGGAGGGATCTGGGCTGAGTGGTTCAGACGGAAGAGCGCTGGCCTTCTGAGTCCCGGTTGGCGGGTTCAATCTCGGCTCATTCTGGTGGTATTTGAAGGTGCGCAAAGAAACTCGCCTGGTCTTGGAGCATTCATCTGCACGTAAAATACAGTAACTCCGCGGAACTGAATTCCAGTACATCGGCGTCTCCGAAAACTGTAAAGATAGCTAGTGGGTGGTGAAACCAATAACATCTTCTTCTTCTTCTTCTTCTTCTTCTTCTTCTTCTTCTTCTTCTTCTTGCGTTCCGGCCTTCTAAGGACCACGTTACAATTTCAATTGTTCCTCCTTAGTTGTTCTTTCCTTTTCTTCCAGTATTCTTTCATTGTTTCACTGTGGTTCTTTTTCCTGTCTTCAGTCCACTTTGTGCCTGTTTTCTTTTCCTTCCTCCCTTGGAATCCTTCCATTTGTAAGACTTTCTTCCTAAAAATCTTTCTTTCCAATAATTCTTCTTCTCGTATGTTGTTCCTTTCCAGGTCTTTCTTGACTTCTTGAATCCAGGTGGTAGTTGATTTCTTTTCCCAAAGGTACTTGAAGATTCGTTTAGTTAGTCTATTGTCATCCATTCTGTAAATGTGTCCAAGAAATAGCATTCTCCTTTTTCTTATTGTTTCTGATATGTTTTCTACGTTCTGGTAAATTTCATTGTTACTTCTTAATTTCCAAAACTCTGCAATTCTTGGAGGACCTAATATTTTCCTTATAATTCTTCTTTCTAATATTTCTAATTTATCAAGCTTGTAGTTCAGTGCTAGACATTCGCTGGCATAAAGGCATTCTGGTTTCATTACTGTGTATAGTGCTTTATTTTAAGTTTTCTTGATAAGCACTTTTTGTTGTAAGTATTCTTAGTTATACCGTATGCTCTTTCCATCTTTTGTATCCTCTCCTCTATAGCACATTTTTCTAAACCATTTTCTTGAATTGTCTCACCCAAATATTTGATTTTTTTCCTTTTCTATTCGACCAATATCCGTTGCTAAAAACCTTGGGGCACTTTTTATATTCGTCAAAAATTTTGTTTTTTCGGCAGAGATTCTCAAAGCCTGTCATGTTGGCTGTCTTTTCAAGGAGATTGACTTGCATTGCTGCATCTGTAAGGCTTTCTGAAAGTATGGCAAAGTCATCTGCAAATGCTAGGCAATTTATTGCAACACCTTTGTTCTTCTTCCCCAGCATGAGTGGCAAAATTTTAGATTTTTTCAGTTTTTCATTCCAAATTCTTACAATTTTCTCCATGACACAATTGAAAAGGAGTGGAGATAGACCATCGCCCTGCCTGACACCTGTATTTATTTTGAAAGGTCGAGATACTTCACCCATAAATTTTACTTTCGAGATAGTGTCTGTAAGTGTTCCAATAACATCATTTATTATTATTAAAGTGGGGAAAACTGAAAAGCATTCCCAGGATTTTGCTTGTGGGATTTTAATCGACTACTTTTCTCAGATAAATAACGTTAAGGCGAGAGTGCATCCCGCTCTAGTTACTGAGACGAGCCTTAAATTCGCATCAGAACCAGAAATCAAAAGGAATCTTATACTAAACCCCAAGAGCGGACGATTTCCTTTCTCCGCACACATACTTGCCTTTGGCTGTACCGTTTGTGAAGATGAGAGCTCGTGTACATCAGTATCGTCGTTCGGAATACCTGCTGGGCAGTGGAACACTGACACCTGGCGCAGACTACATTTCAAACGGTCAGTGAACTCACTCGATGGTGTACGTGAAATAAGTTTCACGTTTATTACTACAGTAATGCGAATTAAGATGACAGACAGGAGGAGGGTCCTTGCCAGCTCGTTTACATGTTGAATAGCTTGACAGTATCTCGCCGAACACATCCTGTTCCAACACTTCACCTCTGTAGCGCCTGCAGGCTGGAACATGACTATCTGCGGTTTAGTCCTCCACTCCAAAAGGTCATGAGCACTCTTCCTTATACGGTATCAGCCTTCACGTTGTGGGAGGAAGAACGAACTGTTGGTCAGGAGTGCCACCTGCACCTTCAACACTTTGAGTTAAAGGAATTACATCTATTTTACGTTACTGAGTCGTTTACAATTTGAACGAGCGCTATTTAAATGCTGCACTACCAGTGCTCGCGGCTTCACTTGCATTGAGTCAGAATTAGAAATCGGATTGCCGGGCTGAGTGGCTCAGACGGTTGAGGCACTAGTATTCTGACACCAACTTGGAAAGTTCGATCCTGATTCAGTCCGGTGGTATTTGAAAGTGCTCAAATACGCCAGACTCGTGCTGGTAGATTTACTGGCACGTAAAAGAACTCCTGCGACACAAAATTCCGGCTCCTCGGCGTCTCTGAAAACCTTCAAAGCACTTAGTGGGACGTAGAACAATAACATTACTACTACTATTATTATTAATATGAAAATGTGGTGTATTACTGTGTGTGTATTACGAGAATAATGTTATGTTAAATTGCATTAATAAACGAGAGAACTTTGGACATGAAGAGGAAAAGACAGCTGCTACCGGTACCTGAAACTATAAATAACTATAAATAATCACAACTACACACCTGGAAATTGACAGAAAGTAGTTCAGTTAGTAAGAAGACTAACTGAAAAGTATGTAGTGTTGTGTTTCCTTGTTTTGAATATGCTGGATACATTCTCTAAAGGATGTGTTGCGGCGCTGAATAGAATTTTTTATTCTTACATCTAGTTCGTCAATAGTTTGCACGACTGGGCGAGTTAGCCGTGCGGTTAGGGGCGCGCAGCTGTGAGCTCGCATGCGGGAGATAGTGGGTTCGAACCCCACTATCGGCAGCCCTGAAGACAGTTTTCCGTGGTTTCCCATTTTCACACCAGGAAAATGCTGGGGCCGTACCTTAATTAAGGCCATGGCCGCGTCCTTCCCATTCCTAGGCTTTTCTTGTCCCATCGTCGCCATAAGACCTATCTGTGTCGGTGCATCGTAAAGCAAATATTTAAAAAAAGTTTGCTTGCTAATTGGAAAAACTTGTGCCCGTCATTTCTTAAATCTTCAAAAAGTACTAATAATGCCCCAATCACGTCTCTTTTAATACTAATTGGATGAACGCATTGCAGTTTATTTCTTCTCCTTTTATTTAAACGCATATGCAAGACTATAAACGCTAGTGATTTATTCCAACCCATTCCAACCCGCGACGTATACGCAACTGCTGTCGTTTGCTTGTCGGGCAAATATGAAAAGGATTCACATTCTTGTCGGAGCCGGCTAGACGTCGGTTGCCCGATAGCCGGGTAAGTGTGAAATAGGCCTAGGGGCGCTTTATCTAAGAAACTTGTGATACAGTATTATTTTTGTTATATGTATCACGTGGAATAATCTCACGGAGTGTGGTGGTACCTTTACCTTCCACCCTGTATTGAAATCTTCTTCGTTGCGTTTCTGCGCTTCCACTCACACACCAGTCGTCATGTCCGTTGGCTTTACACTCTTCTCACTACTATAGTACAGGGTTTCTCTTATACTCGCAGACCGAACACACGGTGATTTTACTCTGCCCTACGGCAGCTGCGGTACAGGAGGCGCGCGCATAGTTCTTGACCTTGCAAGCATGAGTCGCCAGTCTGAATCTCAGCTGTTAACATGGTGAGACAGTTATCATTGCAACACCGTATTTTCGTATGTAAAAGTTCTGGTTTCATCTTAATCGTCGTGTGAACAGCCATAACTCTCGATATTGGAGTGCAGAAAATTCTGTGGTGTTTATGTAGTCCCTCATTATGATAGGAAGATTGGTGTTTGGTGTGCTGTTAGTGCAAGACCAATAACTGGGTCTATTTTTTTCTAGACGACAATAAATGCAGAGAGGTACTAATATGAAATCTCTACGCCGTTCTTCCATCAGTTAACGGAAGAAGAAAAATCGTGTGGGTGGTTTCAACGAGATTAAGCTCCGGCTCATGCAACAGAAGATTCACTTCTTACAATCTCGGAAGAGTTTGCTGGCAGAGTGATCAGTGCTGATCTATTTCTCCCTCATTCTCCAGATCTAACAATGTGTGATTTTTATTTGTGGGGTAAGAAAAAGTGTACCGAAGAAATCCTCACACATTGAAGGAACTGAAAGAAAACATTGCGAACGGAATCAGGAACATTACAGTGGCAGAACTCATTCGCGTTAACAGATACAGTGCCTGTAAATCCTAGGAAGGATGACGGTTCCAGCACTTTTTATAGGGTAAGGTTTCATATAAGAGTGTATACACGCTTAAAGCAGGGCGGCCGCGCGCGATGTAAGTTCGGCTGAGCCAGCTGCTGTAGCGCAGAGTAAAAACACCGTGCGTTCGGTCTGAGTTTATATGAGAGGCCCTGTAGAGTACAGCGAGCGGCCTCTCTTATCCAGGCCTGGAGGGGACCAATATTCCGTTGAAAACCTAAACGTGGTTGTTACTGCCCACCAGTACTGCGTACTGTTTGAATTCATATTGAAACACACTATTCATCATGCGTGAAAACGCTGATCCATTAGTCTGTGATGCCAGTGTGCTGCAGGTAAAAAGAAACGGCAGCCGTAACGCAGGAAGCTAGCCTTGGAAGGAAGAGGGTGAGGGAGTGCACTCGGCTTGCGAGCGAAGCGAGCAGGGAACAGAGCCTCCTAATCTGACCTTATTATAGTTTTTATAAAGGAATGAAACACCTAAATTTCATCATACCGCAAAACATTTATGTACCATGTAGCTCCCAATGCATCCTTTAAATGTACGTCAACATAGCACGTAATGATACCCTTCCATCCCGAACGAGATTGTTACTTAGTTCGAAGAAAAGCCACAGTAGAGGAAATTTCAAACATATTGGCTAATATCGAAAGGATGATGATAATAATAATAATAATAATAATAATAATAATAATAATAATAATAATAATAATAATAATAATCACGAATGACATAATTTAGCACACTTAACAAATTATTATTATTATTATTATTATTATTATTATTATTATTATTATTATTATTATTATTTTAAAACTTTTCAATTCTACTGTACTCTTCTTAAAGAACTCTGGTACGTGATGAAAGAAGCGTAGTCCATTACCTTTTTTATTCCGTGATATCAGTGTGTTCCTTTTCTTTAACCTCCATCAGCTTTCAATGCAACATTCTTGATTGTATGACGCCTTCTAGTGTGCTCTTCTACGCAAGCTTCTCTAATACGTCGCTACAGAATCTCAGGACGGATAACTTCGAATAAAAACAAAGCATATTTGGAAGGATGGCCCCGGAAGTAAAATTAATGAAAGCACTTACTAATGGAATTAAACTGCAGTGAACAAAAGAATTCCCAATAAGTTTATGTCATGGACTAGAAATTCTTCAGAAAACCTTTTGCAAGTTTACCGAAGGATGCTTCCTTTTATAATGGCGCATTCCCTCCAGTATAGGCTCGTGAAGCCGAGAGAGCAAAGTTGGAGAGATTAAAAGTTAGAACAAGAGAAAATCGCCTGGTATTTCTCTCACCCACGTATAATACGAAGATTACAATAGGGGAATTGAGAATAATTAAACTCCTGCCTTTGTTGGGCACCCGCCAGCTGTTTTAATAAGGCGGGAATAATAATACATTCGAGAAAAATATATTTTTGTGCACCGAATCGCACACTTTGTATATTCATTACACAGAACAAGTAATAATAACCCACTGGCAGTTGAAGACAGGCAGGGATGGTATTTATTAAAGAATTGGAGGTAGGCCACCTAACGGGGGGGGGGGAAGGTCTGGCTGCGGCAGAGATAACATTTCTTCCACCGCGCTGCTGTGGTTAGAACAGTAACCTCTAGCTCAGTTTGGTTCACTGTTACGCTACAAATTTAGGACTGGTTTGTAGTAACGGAACGGCGTGCTTTCGGGTTCGAATACACAACTGAGAAGGGAGAGGCTTTCAAATCCCATTGTCTATCATCCTAGAAAAAGTTTTCTGTGTTGTCCATTATCAACTTCAGACGAAGACCTGTTCCATAACATACAGACCACGGCCATTTCCTTCTTAGAATTTGTACTTATTATTATTATTAGGGGATCACATACAGATGGGATTATATTTTTCATTTTAATTCATTTATTGAAAAAACAAGGAAAATACCATTTATTTTTCCGCATAGTTTCCTGCTTTGGAAATGCATTTTTTCCAGCGTACGGGCAGTTTTTTGATGCCCTCATTGTGTAAAGAACAGGGTCGTGTCACCAGCCAGTTGCGCACGAAGTCTTCCACACACCCGTCATCTTCAAATCGTTGCCCTCCTAGAGCTTCTTTAAGCGGTCCGAACGAATGGATATTGCAGAGCGATAAGTTCTGGCTGTAAGGAGGATGATAAGGTGTAGTCCAGTGCATTTCCTGTAGCATGGAGACAGAGTTGCAGTATGCGGCCGCGCATTGTCGTAGAGGGGGGTGACCTGTCGAATCGGTTGGTCTCGTCTTTTGCGGTGATATGCAACCCTCGCCTTGTTCAACAGCTTGCAGTAGTAAGCAGAATTGATTGATTTTTTGCATCAGCAAAATGCTCCACCGATCGAAAAGAACGGTTGCAAGAACCTTTCCAGGTGACAGTCGAGTCTTGGCTTTCACTGGTGCTGCCTCCCCTTCCCTCCGCCACTTCTTACTGGCTTGTTTGGATTCAGGAGTGTAGTAGTGGACCCATGTTTCGTCGCAGGTGACGATCCGGCTCAAAAATGCATCACCTTCTTCCGCAAAACTTGGTGTAAGCCTCTGACAGACCTTCAAACGTATCAGCTTCAGATTTTCGGTCAAAAGGCGAGGGACCCATCTGGAATACACTTTACGGAACTGTAGTTCATTTGTGATGATTGCTTGACAGCTCCCATAGCTGACTTCGACTTGTTCTGCAATTTCTGATACTCTCCCGCGTCGATCGTCGTCAATAATTTCTTTCACCACATAAATGTTTTCGTCTGTAATGCTGGTCTGAGGACGGCGACCGTGTTGTTGATTTTCCACACGTTCTCGTCCTTCCTTGAAGAACTTTTTATGCCAGGCAAACCCGCGCGTCCTTGTCAATGTTTGATCGCCGAGCTGTGCAGCCAATCTCTGCCAAATTTCCGCTGCTGTATTTCCCTCACGAGCAAGTAATTTTATAATTATTCGTTGCACAGTGGAGGGATGCACCTGTTGCTCGGACATCGTGAGAGTTACTGAGGAAACTGCGGGAAATATCTAACAGAACACACTCCCCACTCCTAGCGGTCCTGCCTAAGCATAGCAGAAGCACGGTGTCAGACCTACCAACTGTTGATGTTTAGGGACAAAATTCCGGTTTATATTTGATGCACCTTCGTATTATGATTACTATTATTTCTTGTACCAGTTACAAACGGAAAATGCTGACCCTTCGATTTGGTTGGATGATATCTGCCGTGTATGAAAAAGTATCTGTTATTGTGGTGGAGGATAGTGCTATGTGTGTTTTGTGGGTTGCAGGAAAGTTGGGGACAGTGCAAACAACCTGTCTCCAAACCAAAGGAATTATCTTTCATGAAAGTGGAAGTAGAAGGGCTCAACGGAAATTAAATTGCATTCAGTACCAGTGCCTTCGGATATGCATAGGAGCGGTGAATTCAACACCCACAAATGCTCTTCTTCTAGAGGCGGCTGAATTTCCTCTTCACATTCGTCAGTACTTATCAGAGAGATTTCTACGGAAACGATTTACCTCTTCCTTCTCCCCTCTAGTTAATGACCTTCACCAACTTGTGCAGTTGATTGAGACGGTTGAGGCGCTGGCCTTCTGACCCCAACTTGGCAGGTTCCATCCTGGCTCAGTCCGGTGGTATTTGAATATGCTCAAATACGTCAGCCTCGTGTCTGTAGATATACTGGCACGTAAAAGAACTCCTGCGAGACTAAATTCCGGCACCTCGGCGTCCTCGAAAACCGTAAGAGTAGTTAGTGGGACGTAAAGCAAATACCATTTTCATTAGTTCAACATAGAGGACGACCATGGTTAATAAACATTCTTATTCTGATCAATAGCTTCCAATATTTTTCCGACTTTTTTAGACCACTGCTACCAAGTAATCAACCTACAATACATGACATTTCCATTTACTTATATGTGGACGATCTTACTGTACACCGGTTGGATTAAACACTCATGTTCATAAAAACAGTACTTGAAAGACTGGAGATAGGAAGTTCATATTCATAGGGCATGTTCATTGGTATGTTCCGCAGATACGATTAGCATATCAGTCATCTAGGTTCAGCATGTGTCCTATTGCCTAGTAGGCACTGGGTCCTCCATGGACACTGATAACTTCTTCCATGTGTGATGGCATCAATGCGTATAAGGCGCGAATGGAAAGATCTTCTTTGGGGTAATCACATAAATGGAATTGTAAATAAAGGATACAGATCTCTGCACATGGTTATGAGGGTGTTTAGGGGTTGTAGTAAGGATGTAAAGGAAAGGGCATATAAATCTCTGGTAAGACTCCAACTAGAGTATGGTTCCAGTGTATGGGACCCTCACCAGGATTACTTGACTCAAGAACTGGAAGAAATCCAAAGAAAAGCAGCTCGATTTTTTCTGGGTGATTTCCGACAAAAGAGTAGCGTTACAAAAATGTTGCGAAGTTTGGGCTGGGAAGAACTTGGGGAAAGGAGACAAGCTGCTCGACTGAGTGGTATCTTCCAAGCTGTCAGCGGAAAAATGGCGTGGAATGACATAAGTGGACGAATAAGTTTGAGTGGCGTCTTTAAAAGTAGGAAAGATCACAATATGAAGGTAATGTTGGAATTCAGGAGGAGAAATTGGGGCAAATATTCATTTATAGGAAGGGGAGTTTGGGATTGGAATAACTTACCAAAGGATATGTTCAATAAATTTCCAATGTCATTGAAATCATTTAAGAAAAGGCTAGGAAAGCAACAGATAGGGAATCTGCCACCTGGGCGACTGCCCTGAATGCAGATCAGTATTGATTGATTGATTGATTGATTAATTGAATGGCATCCTGGGGTACAGCCATCCATGCTGCATTCACCTGGTTCCACAGATTATCTTTGGTGGTTGGCGCTGGGTCACAGAGCCGCAATCGTCGTTTCACCATATCCTACTCATTTTCGATTGGCGACAAGTCCGGTGATCGGACGGGCCAGACAACAGTCTGACAGCCTGTGACAACAAGAAGGCACGTGTTCGTGCAGCAACATGTGGTCGCGCGTTGTCCTGCTGAAATATGGCGTCTGGGGTGTCGTGCAGATAGGGTATGGCTACGGGTTGCTGGATGTCATTCACGTAGGTCAGACTGGTCACAGTGCCCTGGACACGCAGCAACTGTGATTTGCGGTTGTACGCAATAGCACCCCGCACCATAAGGCCTTGAGTTGGCGCTGTATGTCTTGTGCAAATGCAGTCAGTGTGATGCCTCTCCCCCTGTCTCCGGTGAACCAAAATGCGGCCATCATGTTCAAACAAAAACAGAACCTGGATTCGTCCGAAAACACTATCTGCTGTCATTTCTGTCCCCAGTGACGTCGTTCTATGCACCATTGCAGTCTAGCATGTTTATGAATATTAGTCAAAGGTTGGCGGAGAAGTGGACGACGCGCCGGTAACCCAGCCCATAATAAACGGCGACGGACTGTCACTCATGATAGTGTACGATGTTTTACACTGTTCCACTGTTGCGCCAGAGCCGAGGAGGACGCAGATCTGTCCTGCAATATCATTCGGATGAGGTGAAAATCTCGGAGGGTGTTCTGGGAGGTGCGCCCTGATCCAATTCATCGTGTTCTACGGCCTTCTGTGAAACATTCTGTATACACCTGTTGCACTACGGACACACTTCGTCCCACACGAGCAGCAATTTCCAGGGTGGATGCATCACGTTTTCTCATGCCAATAATGCGCCCTCTTTTATTCTCACTCATTTGACGGTACGTTTCTCGCATACATCTGCGAGGCATACTGCACGTCTGCTTAAGTCACACTGATCCAGTACCCTCGGTTTATAGCGACAATGAGAGCCGCAGGCACACTTTACCAGTCACTGGTGGTGCGCTGAAATATCAATGAGGAGTTTGAACCTGAGGGCCGACATGGTTCAAATGCTAATTATTTCTTCAGAACATACTAATGCACATGTCCTGTTAATATGAACTTCGTATATCTACTCATTCAAGGTGTTCTGGTTTTTATGAGCATGAGCGTACTTTTCGCAACAGAGAGACATAATAATATCACATAATAATGAACACGGCCAATTTATACTGACGGATCTATGTCTCCGTCCGCAGCCGCCGTGGGTTGTCCTTTCTACTGCCCCAGCACTCAAGAAATTCGCCAGTTCTCACTTCCACGTGATACTTCTATATTATCCGCGAAGGCGATAGCTATCTTCGAAGCCCTTAGGTACACTGAATCCTTACCACCATCAGATTTCATCATCTTCTCTGATTCAATGAGTGTACTAACTACTCTACCAACACCAATCTTGTTTCAAAAACCCAGTGTTCATATTATCAGCATATTAAAGGAAATCACTCAACTGAACCGACACGGCTATCGTGTCATTCCTCTGTGGATACCAGCCCACAGCGAAATCACACACAACGAATAGAAATCTGGACCACCTCGCCAAACAAGCAGCAGAATCAGGCCTACCTCTGAGACGTACCTTGCATCCACTGGACCTCATTTCCAAGGCTATACGACGAGCATATCGACGCCTAACAAACAATACCTCGTATGTCACAATGCTCTTCCTATCCATTATTTTCCTTAAGGCAGGCCACGCCTCTCAACCCCGTATGGATATTTCATTCATAGGTTGTTCTGCTATCCGGCAGGTCCAGTCATGGCTGTGACCTCCATATCTCTCGATCCTGTGTCCTTTTCTTCACTGCTGCATAATCTTCCTTTCTTTTTCTAATGCTGTCTAATAAATGGTATCGTCTCTTTCCCCTTCCTCGTTTTCCTTTTATCATCCCTTCAATTGCTATTCGTAGTAAAGTGTTGTGTCTTAGATTATGCCCTATCCAATTTTTCTTCCTATTTTGGATTACGGTCATCATGCTCCTCTCTTCTCCCACTCTCTTCAGAACTTCCTCATTTGATATTTTATCTTCCCACTTTAATCTTTCAGTTCTTCGCCAAATCCACATCTCAAATGCCTCTGTTCTTCTCTGTTCTTCCTTCCTTAATCTCCATGTTTCAGCGCCATATAGAGCTATACTCCATATGTAACACCTTGCAAGTCTCTTCCTCAGATCTTTCTTTAGCGGGCCACAAAGCAGTTTTTTCTTCTTGTTGAAGCTTTCCTTGGCTAAGGCAATTCGAGCTTTTATGTCTGTTATAGTGTGAAGGTCTTCAGTCACAATACTTCCAAGATACTTAAACTTATGGATATGCAGTCCATCAGAACAACTTCCGTTGTGTTCATTTTGGTATGCGTTTGTATAAAGGGAAATGGACCTTATATAACATATACTGTAGGAGTGCGTACATACGTAATGCACACATAAATATCTACAGTGGTGTATGGTAAGGTTAATTTTCCTTTACACGTAACCAAATCAAAATGAACATAACATAAATTGTACTGAGTGACTGTATATCCACAAATGGCTGGGAGGCACGGCTTGTCGTAAGGAACATAATGAATAGGAAGAGCTTTGTGGGATACGAGGTTTTGATTCTTAAGCGACGATACGGCATGTGGAATGAAGAGTGGAATATATCGTCGTTGCCGGGACAAAACCTCCTATGTGATAATGTTTTGGAGATATACTGACCCGCAGCACATCCATTGTGAAGAGCGAGAATGCCTTGACAATATGCACACAATATTGCACCTTAGATGACAGAACCTTACCAGCCAAAGTTCTAAGCTAAAATTATTTCACGTAGGAGGTTTTGTCCCGGCAGCGACGATATGCAACAACAGCGCGGACATTATTATTATTATTATTATTATTATTATTATTATTATTATTATTATTATTATTATTATTATTATTATTATTATTATTATTATTCCAAGATAGAGCCTCATCCATCGTCGAGGCCCTGGTTCTCTAAATGGAATTCGAACAGGCGGTACATCACATCCATCATCCGAATCAGATTCAATAATGGTAGCTTCCGCAGTCATCTATTTCGTACTCATGTTGCCGACGATACATATTGTACATGTGACAGAGAGTGGCCGGGCTGAGTGGTTTAGGCGCTGGCCTTCTGACCCCATCTTGGCCGGTTCGATCCTGGCTCAGTTCGGTGGTACTTGAAGCTGCTGAAATACGTTAGCCTCGTGTCGGTAGATTGACTGGAACGTAAAATAACTCCTACGAAACCAAATTCCGGCAACTCAGCGTCTCCAAAGACGTTAAAAATGTAGTTAATGAGACGTAAAGAATGAAAGAATTAGAGTGTGACAGAGAGTTATTGGAGAATCCAAAATATATATTTTTTCATTGCAACCAATTGAATTACACGAACCGCTACCAACCTGATTGTCAACTTTGCTCGCTACAAAATGCGCCACAGTGCACTCCGCAATACAGATACTTTTTAAGAATACTGGTCTCCATTTATAACTCACTCCGTGACCATTTCTCACATCATCTCAACAACAAGCACTCATTGTGTATATTTTTTGTACCAGGTGTATGCATACGTTTTTGTCGGTTTTTGTGGTAAAAAACACGTAATTTTCAAGGGAAATTTATTTTTTGCTTATTCAAAATATTGGCCAACGGCTTCTACATATTTCGCCCATCTTTCAAGTAAGTGATGAATACCATGCCAGAAAAACTGCTTGTCTTTTGCGGCAAATTATTAGTCGAGCCATTTTGCAACTTCCTCGTAATTGCTGAAGTGCTGCTCTGCGAGTGCTTGTCCTATTGATGCGAAGTGATAGATGGCGCCAGGTCGGGGCAGTACGGCGTGTGCGGAAGGATGTCCCATCCAAACGATTTCAAGGTGTCTTTTACTGTGTGAGACGGCGCATTGTCGTGTAACAAAATCACTTTGCCATGATTTCTGGCCCATTCCAGAAATTACATTCCGGGAAGTGGGGAGTACGGTAAATTAAGTACAGTGACAAAGCATGAGTATGTGAAACTAGGACATGAAAAGTGAATATAGGGTGAGAAGGCTGGGATGGATGGAACGATAGGGTAATAATATTAAAATTGGACTTGGGTAAGATAACTTCGGATTGAATAAAATCAGTAACTGCAGCAGTTCACAGGCAAGGAAATTGAAAGGATCGCAACTCCTACCGACGTATTTCATTATTTAATCGGCATACCATAGAAGTTGTTCACAGGAATTTTAGAAAAGAGAGAAAGAAGATGGAAGAAAATCAATACAGTTGCAGAACACAGAGCGACAGTCAGAACCAGATTTATCGTACGTTTAATAAAATTAACAGTGTTACGAGAGGAATGTACATTTTACTAGATCTAGGTAAGGCATATGAAAGCTTAACGAGGATAGAGATCTTGGGCATTCTGAGGGATTATGAGATCAAATGTAAGTTACCACAAGCAACCAAAGGCGTTCTGCTAACGGTCAGGCTGCAATGAGAGTTTTAGAATATACTCTTAGAGAATGATTTCGTAGCGTTTTCGAGCCTAAATTGTTGTCAACTGGGAACAAACCAAAAAATCGAATACCATGTAGGGAATAAAAACTCGAACATATAGATGATTCCAAGGACCTAAGATGTGTATTCTCTCACCTAGTAGGTGCAATTGAGTCAAGGTGTAGCAAAGCTAATGTAGCGAGCTCGCAATTAACTGCGATCAACAGTCTTCTGTAAGAAGCAAGTGACTTCGTCAATGAAACTATCCTTGCATTTTTTGCCTTCTGAACACATTTTCTGTCGGGGAGTGGAAGTCAGGTGGATTGCAAGGTGGATGTGACAGACATGAAAGTGGTGAGACTGAATACTGCTAGTACAACGAGGAACATTGGCAGGAGGGCGATCGCAGTGAAGAGATATAGACTAGGTTAGGAATTAACTCGATTTGGTACGTAATAATCGACTTCAGTTGTAGAGTAATGTGCGGTGAATGGAGGAGTATAGGCTTCATAGCGAAAGAAGAATAAGAAGAATAGACTCGGGTACGGAGGAGAAGATAATCAGAGGAAGATCAAGGAGATGATTTCTATGCTCAGGTGTTAATGATTTTAAGGTAAAAGGCGCTGGCGTAGAAGAGGCTACTAGTTACAAATAGAGGTATGAGGAGGTGCTTAATTCATCCACAGGGTCATGCAGACTGAACACTAGTCTATAATGGCACATGTACGAATAATAATAATAATAATAATAATAATAATAATAATAATAATAATAGTGGATTTACGTCTCATTAATTACCATTACGTTTTTCGAGGACGCCGGGTTGCCGGGAATTTTGTCCCACATTTCTTTTACACTTAGGTAAATCTACCAACAGGATGCTGGCATATCTGAGCATATTCAAATACCACCGGACTGAGCAGGGATCGAACCCGATGATCTACGCGTCTGCTGATGTGTATTTGTATCTGTAGTTGCATTTTGATGAGAAGGAAGTGGTCGCATCCAATACTGAATGTTAGATATCCCTTAACATTGGATGCAGTTGAAGTGGGGAGACCACTTCTAAGAAAACTGAGAGTGAGATTTTAAGCTGCTACTCTTCTCACTTGACCGAGGGAGTTAGCCGTGCGGTTAGGGTCGCATAGCTGTAAGCTTGCATTCGGGAGCTGGTGAGTTCGAATACCACCGTCCGCTTCCCATACTCGCGTCGCCGAAAACCTTCGATGTGTCAGTACGACGTTAAATCACTATTAATAAATCATCTCACTTGCGATCTCAAGGCTGAGAGCAACTAATTCCAGATCCTGAATCCAAGCTTCTATTTGAGGAACAACCGGGAAATGAACCAAGTTCAACAAGTCTGGGAACTACGAAGTTAATATTAAACCTCTAAGGTGGTTGCCGGAAATCCTTTGTAGAATTTTGATGTGTGTTTATCTTAATGTAATCTAAAGCACCCGAGTTTCTTCACGTAGAAACATCTGGCAATTTTCTTACTGCCTTAACGACTGACATTTTAAAGTTTACAGACCTACCATTATATAAATTGCCATGTTTCCGTCGATAATTGTTCTCCAGAAATCACTTTTGTTCATAGTTAGTCCAGGAAATACAGTGTAGGATGTTATTACTGAAGCTCTGTATACTATAGAAAGCGTGATAGAATTCTTCATAGTAGTTCTGAGTTTCAGAAAGTCAACGGAGATCTGTTTCAACTAGGGAGTGAATAGGCCGATTCTACCTGAAAAGTATTTTCAATTCAAACTTCAATATGTACTCTCCCTGCCGCTAGTGTACTCTGGTCTTCGACGTATGTCATAAACCATTTTCTGGAAATAATGAAATTCCTTGTGTGTTGAGACTTTCCTAAGTCGCTGACTAATTTTACAAATATTATAAAACTGCATTTAACTTGAAAAATATTAAATATCTGTATTTAAAATGGAAAATCTGAAAATTAATATTCATTCAATAAAATACACACTCGTCGGACCTTGTACTCACACTTACTTGTTACCTGCTTACTTACACATACGCTATTTGAAGGGCGCCAGCTACCACTCAGTGCAGCAATAATAGAATGAGACTCTTGACTATCTCTAGGGTGTGGGGTAATAAGCTTACTTTTGAGAACATACTATATAAGTTCTGGGAAAAGGAGATTGGCGTTCGGTTTCCCCATTAATTTTGAGGTTAAGATATTTTACTGTCATTGAAATAAAACTATGAATTCGTTTGATAGAACAAAATATATTCATTAAATAATATATAAAAAATAGTGAGTCTTGTTGCGATAAAACAGATGAGAATATGAAATTATGACATTGCAACTGAAAGAAACTAGGCATGAATTTGAATTCTTCTTGACCGGACATTTAACAATATATACGAAATATTTCCCCCACTGATTCACTTGACTGTACCTTCAACACTTTGAGTGTAATTACGACGTAATCCTTTGATCTGGTGTTTACTGACCCCGCCCAAATCTTTATATTCTTCTTGTGGGCTACGTGGGATTAGAACTGTACTGATAAAGAATTTTACCAGGAAATACCTGGCACGTGACTGTGAGCAACGAAGTAGTACAGCTTGACTTGCTTGACTGTTTCAAAATAATCGCGGTGATTGAATTTCTTGCTCTTTTCGTAATCAGTGTCATGACTATAACTTTTGCTCAAGACACCTTTTCGTCAATTTGAATCGCGCGCCCGGAAGTAAGAAAGTAGTCTAATTTTCTCGAAAAGAAAAATGTTCTCCGCCTATCCGATTGCACCATCGTTCGTAACATAACAAGAAGAGCATCCCTGAATGATTTATCGGTATAGTTCTGATACACCCTGTATAGACAACATTATGTGGACACAGGATTGCACTTTTATGGCCCAGAAGCTGGCCTCTTGAAGTGGATCAGTTGTTGCCTGAAAAAAGGTCTTCCGTTTTGTAACTGGCTGGGCGGGTACCGGATTGAAACAAATGGGCTGTGTTCTGATCTTTTCTACGTTCACAAAATGTGGAGTCCCCACATTTGAAGCCTAATTTCTTGAGGTTTGTCCTGCATCTTGTACCAGCGATCGCAGTCTCTTGAGTGACTTCTAAGTCATCCTGCCATGTGGCCAGAAGGGAGATGCTAATTTGGCATCATTTGTTCATTTAGATCTTGACTTCTGGCCCACAGCTCTTGAGCCATTGCTTTCCGCGTGCCCTACATGTGCCTTAGTTGATCTTAAGAAGATCCTTCCTAATCTGAGACGTTGACTGTTGTCCAAGAAGAAATTGGGTCTCATTATCTTGATTTTCTCTTTTCTGGCGGCTATTTCTCTACACGTTTCAGGAGGTGTTTTACTGGCAAGACAGATGAGTTTTCCCAAAGGTTTGAGATGGAGCCAGCCAGTGATAATGTGGCATGTTTCGTTGAATGCCACGCCCACAGTTTTGAATTTATACCACATGGGACATGCGTAATCAGGTGCAGAAGAGTACAGCGCAAGGACAGATATATTCAGTGCATCTGGATTTGCACCTCAAGTTGTTTCAGTCGACTTCCGCACAACGTTATTTGTAGCAATCACTTTCTGCTTGATGTTCCAGCAGTGTATTCTGAATGTCCAAGCACAGCCGAGAGTAACTTTCGGGTATTTTGGATTACTGCATTGTTACCGTGGAATTCCTACGCTGCTGAACTTCATTGTTCGAAAAGCCTTATTGCCTACTTTCATACGATGGAGAATGTGTCTTAGAACTTCCTTGATGTGTTTTTAAGAAGTTTAAATAATTGGTACCCAAATTAAAAAAATGATTTGATATAAGTTTAGTTCTAAAGTTGGCTTACTTTTATTTGGTTACTTCTTCAGTTGATTAGACCATTTTTACGCTCCACAAATCTTATCTCGAAAGACACATAAATGATCTAGGTAGCCAGGCTTAGTAGCTTAGACGGTAGAGAACTGACCTTCTGACTCCAAGTTGACAGGCTCAGTCCCATGATATTTGAACGTCCTCAAATACGCCAGCCTCGTGTCGGTCGATTTACAGACTCAAAAGATTTCCTGCGAGACAAACTTCCGTCACCTCGGCGTCTCCAAAAATCGTAAAAATAGTCAGTGGGACGTAAAACCATTAACGTTATTGTGATCGACGTAGATGTACTGTATTTAGCCACGAAGAGCTTCCTTAATATTAGACCAACCATGATTAGAGAGTACCATGTCAACCAAGAGATGGAAGCATTAATCTCGAAATTTTTACTTTTGAGGTTTGGTCCATTTTTGCACACATGTCCTCAATTGATATTCTAATTCAGAACCAAACCTGAAATTTATTGAGCTTAACCATTACCAGAAATATGTTTTTTATTCTTATGTTCATTTCGACGTCAGTTCAGAAAACAATGTCACCCTGTAACTGTTCCGGAATAGGTACCTGTGGCATAAGGGCTGAAAGTGAGTTTTTACATATGAGTTGAGGTGTGTGAAACCAACCCACCAATATTGTGAACTTGTTATTAGAACTTATAAGCTATTCATTCTATTTTTTACAGGTATGTTATAGTGTTATAAGTGTAACATTTCGTGTTTCGACGGACAGAAAAGCTGGTAAGTTCTATTAACTTTGTCGATACTGAAAAGAAAATCGCTTCCTTCTTCTTTTTACATGTCGCTACAGGTCGCACCGACAAAGATAGGTATTCTGGCGACGATAGGACAGGAATGGGCTACGAATGGGCTAGGAATGGGAAGGAAGTGGCCATGGCCTCAAGTAAGGTACAACCCTAGCATTTTCCTGGTGTGAAAATGGGAAACCACGGAAACATCTTCAGGACTGCCGACAGTGGGATTCGAACACACTATCTCCCGAATACTGGCCGCACTTAAGCGACTGCAGCTATCGAGGTCGGTGGGCTTCCGTCTTAACGAATTCAATTATTATTAACATGGCATTCCTTTAACACATGGCAGTGTTTCCCTTTTAAGATCTTTAGAAAGGAATGCTACTTGTTCAACGTCGCACTAACACATCGAAGATTTTCGGCGTCGGAAAGATGGGAAACGGCTGGAATTGGGAAGGTAGTGGTCGTGGCCTTAATTAAGGTACAACCCCATTATGTACGTGGTGTCAAAATGGGAAACCACGGAAAACCATCTTCAAATTTGCCGACAGTGGGAATCGAACCTACTATCACCCGAGTGCGAACTCAAAGCTGCACGAACCTAACCGCACTGCCAACTCGCTCGCTGAGGAAAGAATGACAACCCTTTGGCGGTAAAACTCGACTTACGCGTTACTATTTAAATGAGGAACACTTGGTCACCACTGCGTGGGAAAAGACACAGTATGTGATAATCTCATCTCTATAGTCCTTGAGGAGGATGATAGACCAATCTGAGAGGGAAGAAATATATCGATTTTGAAAGCCATTTTCATGTCACAATAATGCAGACGATAGAATAAAATTCATGAAGATGATTTTACTTCTGGACATTTTCACGTAAAACTTTAATCGAGTCGTATATTCAAGTCTACATAAATCCTTCATATAAACAGGCTTAATAATAATAATAATACTATTTTTTACATCCCATTAATTAATTTTGGGCAGTTTTCGTAGACGCCGAGATGCCGAAAGTTCTTTTACGTGCCAGTAAATCTGCCGACACGAGGCTGACTTATTTGAGCACTTACAAATACCACCGGACTGAGCCAGGATAGAACCTGCCAAGTTGGGGTCAGAAGGCCAGCGCCTCAACCGCCTGAGCCACTAAGCCCGGCAAACAGACGTATTATGTGTACTAATTTCCAGTTTCGGAAAATATCTCTTTCAGCAAGCAGTATCTTGTTACTTTCTCAGGATGTGTTAGAAATTACTTCTTCTTTTTTTTTTTTACGTCGCACCGACACAGATAGGTCTTATGGCGACGATGGGACAGGGAAGGGCTAGGAGTGGGAAGGAAGCGGCCGTGGCCTTAATTAAGGTACAGCCCCAGCATTTGCCTGGTGTGAAAATGGGAAACCACGGAAAACCATTTTCAGGGCTGCCGACAGTGGGGTTCGAACCTACTATCTCCCGAATACTGGATACTGGCCGCACTTAAGCGACTGCAGCTATCGAGCTCGGTAGAAATTACTTCTATCTCGTAGAAGATGAGTAAGTTGACGTAGGAAATTTTTGAATGTGTTCTCTTTCCACTGAACCAGGTATTGCACGGATTTGCTTGAAGTCGAGCGCAATTCTCCCGCGAAGTATTTAGTGCCGAAAAAAAGGGATTGTATACTTAATGGATTTTGAACTGATTGCTTGAGTAAATCCGAAATAAATTTTACGTCGATTGAATAAGAGCTGTACGATTTACGCAGCTATTCGCCGCACATTTCTGAAACAATTACTCATTCCTCGACAGCCGTTATTTGCGAGCATGTTGAGTATTTGTTGGGATTGTCGAAATATCTGAATATTACGAGCAGCGTATCAAACAAATAGTGTGATTAGCTGCCATCCCCGGAGGCCCGGGTTCGTTTCCCGGCTCTGTCACGAAATTTGAAAAGTGGTACGAGGGCTGGAACTGGGTCCACTCATCCTCGGCAGGAGAACTGAGTAGAAGTGGGTTCGATTCCTACCTCAGCCATTCTCGAAGTGGTTTTCCGTGGTTTCCCACTTCTCCTCCAGGCAAATGCCGCAATGGTACCTAACTTAAGGCCACGGCCGCATCCTTGCTGGCCCTTCCAATTTTCCCATCCCTCCACAAGGCCTCTGTTCAACATAGCAGGTGAGGCCACCTGGGCGAGGTACTGGTTTTCCTCCCCAGTTGTATCTCCCTGCCCTAAAGTCTCACTCTCCAGGACACTGCCCTTGAGGCGGTAGAGGTGGGATCCCTCGCTGAGTCCGAGGGATAAACCGACCCTGGAGGGTAAACAGATTAAGAAAGAAGGAAGAAGAAGAAATTATTAGACAAAATTCGTTTCGATTTCAAACCGGGGAAAATGTTTATGGAGACACACAGTTGGTGAGAAAGGATTTCACGAGACGGAAGAAAGCGCGGGAGGGCAGGGCAGGTCAGGTCGAATTGGAAAGTACTGTTGACGGTCTCTTTTGACACATGCGGTCTTGTGCACTATGAGTTCCTACCTGAGGGTCAAACAGTATCTAGAAGTCTTGACATGTTTAAGGGAAAATGTCAGGAGAAAGAGACCAGAATTGTAGAGAAAAAACATGACTACGCGCTAGCTTAACATCAGTGTTGATTAGTGAAATTCTGATGAGCGCAAAGACAACTGTGTTTCCTCATCCAAGCTACTCATCGGGCCTAGTCACGCCAGACATTTCTAATATTCCCCGAACTAAAATCTGCCCTGATCGCCTCTATGGTGTTGTGGTTAGTGTGATTAACTCCCACCTCCGGAGGCCTGGGTTCGATTTCCGGCTCTACCACGAAATTTTGAACAGTTATACGAGGACTGGAACGGGCTCCACTCAGCCTCGGGAGGTGAAGTGAGTAGAAGTGAGGGGGGGGGGAAGAGGGATTCCCACTTCAGCCGTCCTCGAAATGGTTTCCCACCTCTCCTCCAAGCAAATGCCGGGATGGTACCTAATTTAAGGCCGCGACCATTTCCTTCCCTCTTCCTTATCTATCCCTTCCAATCTTCCCATTCCCAGACAAAGCCCCTGTTCGGCATAGTAGGTTAGGCACCCTGGGTGAGGTACTGGTCCCCCTCTCCAATTGTATCCCCCGATGGCTGGTAAACGCTCCTGGACACTGACCATGAGGCGCTAAAGGTAGGATCCTTCGCTGAGTCCGAGGGAAAAGCCAACCATGGAGAGTAAACAGATCAAGAAAGAAAGGAATTTACCCTTCACCCATTAGACCGCTGGTCGAATAATTTCACACCCTAGTGAGACACGATTTTTTATCGTTGAAGCGAACTTCATATTTTTTAAAGATATCTCCGTAAAGCTACAGTATAGGATGCAGTGCCATTAATGCTGCCAACTTAAGATACCTTTTTTAAGGAAGGATGATTGAACGTGTAAATATACTGTATAGAGTGTCCTCCTCCGCAGCGTAACGGTTAGTACTATTAGCTACCGTCCACGGAAGCCTGGTTCCGACTCCTGGTACTGACAAATATTTAAGAATATCAGGAGGGTATGTATGTGGTTAAAATGGTACATGCAGCTCACCTCCTTCGGGGGTGTGCCTGAAAAGAGCTACACCATTTCGGGATGACGACGCGAGTTTACTTTTACTGTATGAAGTTGCTATATGATTCCTTAACTATTTAAAAATATATAGCGTGATTCAGTCGCCCCTTCCAATGTAGTTTCATGCGACCCACAATATTCATCCCGTCCTGAAAACAACTGCCCTACCGGTATGCTCAAACAACACCGCCTCATCATGATAGGACGCCGTAATGTTATACTCCTGTTAAACACTGGAAGTCATGCGTGTGCCTTCTAAATCATAATATGAACCTGACACGCCGGCGAAACACTAAATTGATATTGTGACCGCAGTGAACTTAATACTTGCTATAAGCTGCGCATTGTCCCGTACGGAAGCGTAGTATAGATCGTAAAGGCGTGGCGGAGCGGGCATGCATATCAGGTGGGAGGTTAAAGTCCGGGGCGAATATTACAATGTTTTGAAATATTTGTTTAATACGTACTGCACGCAACATAAGTTCAATACCTGCTTACATGCAAATTGTGTGTGAATGAATGTGTTTGTGGTCCTAAGAAGGGCCGATTAGTTAGCAAGCCGGACACATACAGACCGGAAATAACAGGAACACAACTGACCTGACAATGTTTTATCGCAGCAACTGCTCGATGTGATGACCGTTTTGGTTTATGCACATCCGGGCTCGGTGTCCAATAGATCGTCTAGCGCGTTGAAGTATTTCAGGTGTAATTGCTCGGCAGGCGTCCGTGATGAGTTGCCGGTGCTGGTCGGGGTTTTCCGGCGCTTGAGTGTAAACGACGTTCTTCAAATGTCCCCACAAGTAGAAGTATAACGGCGTTAAATTCGGTGATCTGGCGGGCCTAGAAAAAACAGGGCCTTTTCGTCCTATCCATTTCCCAGACGGTTCCCCGTTCAGATGGTTACGAACGGGCAATGTCGAATGTGGCAGAGCTCCATCCTGTTGCAACCACATCGTCAAACGATCGTGCAAGGGCACATACATCAGCAGCAATGGGAGTTCCTGACGCAGTAAGTGCAGGTAGCACGGGCCCGTCCAATGGCCCTCATGGAAATAAGGTCCAATCAGGCGATCCCCCAATATTCCACACAAAACATTCACTCCCCATAGTACTTGATGGGCCGCCTGTCGCACACAGGGAGGATTGTCCGGACTACAATAGTGCATATTGTGGCGATTGACGTTCCCATTATTGTGGAAGCGCGATTTGTCCGAGAACAAGATATGCGATACTTATGCTGCATCATTGTCCAGCCTGCCTAATAGCCACCGATAGAACTCCATTCGAGTTTCGAAATCCCGCCCATGGAGCACTTGGTGTATCTCAAGATGGTATGGGTGAAATTTATGTTCATGCAGTATACGCCAGACGGACGGCTGGCTGGTGTTCACGTATCGTGCAGTCGCCCTTGTACTGATGTGTGGATTATTACGAGCTGCCTTTAGAACGGCCTCTTCTGTTTCACCCGATGTAACGGGACTATCGCTGACTGGTGGCTGGTTGGAAATTACGCCTACTTTCCTTAGGCGTCTTTCAACACGGCGAAATGTCGTAGCAGCCGAGTGTCGCTTGTCGGGATACCGTTCCTGGTGCGGACGTGGTGCCTCGCACGCGTTTTGTCTTGCTTCCTCATAAATAAGGAACATGTCAACGTATTCCTCTGTAGAAAACATGCCGAATGACAGCAGAGATTACAGAACATTCAGGCCCTAACCAGCGGAGAATGCTGGGGCACAACATGAATAACAGCATCATTCTACTGTTTGAATGTGGCAAATGTGGGCTTGTGTTTACGTATTCAAACATCATACCGATGAAAAAAAGATTTGAACGAGGCAGGACTCGAACCGCCGCTGGCACATTCCGTCCATAGCTGGGCGAACAGCTAACCACATCCGCCACGCTACACTGCTGGAAACAAGCTAGTAGTACAACGAGAACAGAGTACATGCGCCATCCGGTTCGGTGTTTAAGACATTAATTATTGCACTGTTCTTCTTCTTCTTAATCTATTAAACCTCCAGGGTTGGCTTTTCCCTCAGACTCAGCGAGGGATCCCACCTCTACCGCCTCATGGGCAGTGTCCTGGAGCGTGAGACATTGGGTCTGGGGATACAACTGGGGAGAATGACCAGTACCTCGCCCAGGTGACCTCACCGACTATGCTGAACAGGGGCCTTGTGAGGGGATGGGAAGACTGAAAGGGATAGACAAGTAAGAGGGAAGGAAGCGTCCTTGACCTTAAGTTAGGTACCATCCCGGCATTTGCCTGGAGGAGAAGTGGGAAACCACGGAAAACCACTTCCAGGATGGCTGAGGTGGGAATCGAACCCACCTCTACTCATTTGACTTCCCGACCCCGTTCCAGCCCTCGTACCACTTTTCAAATTTCGTGGCAGAGCCGGGAATTGAAGCCGGACCTCTGAGGGTGGCAGCTAATCACACTAACCACTACACCACAGAGGCGGACTACTGCACTGTTACCTAGTTATATGCATTGATTCCTCTCTTCGTCTCACTCGGTCACGAGGCACGACACATTAACATAGTTACATGGCAAAAGGACGTTGCTGCATGATTTCAAGGCGTCTTGTTTTGCGAACGGATGGTACTACATTTCGCTAGGGTTCAGAATCGTGTACAAAATGTGCTCACTGAACATTAGTACCATACATTACGCCTTCTGGGGAATAGCACCCCTATAACCATGTGCACGTTAGTTAGGCCGCAGCAAACGATATTGGAAGGGGCTGCTGAAACGCACTCTATATCAGGAATTTATGTATTCTAACGATTCTAACAAATTATGCAAATAATTGTGAAAATGTGTCGGTTGATGAGTGTAATGGACAAATTATTTATAATTATTCCATCAGTGTGAAGTAATAGCCCCACGACCTGTTTTTCAGATTGCTGGTATATTATTTAACTAGAGATCGTTCAACGAGATCTAATGTTTAAATCGGCTCATTGCATGTCTTGTTACAACTCCGTTATGTAAGAGAGCTGATACGAATATTTGTACCTGTCATTGTCCGGCTCCATGGCTGAATGGTTAGCGTGCTGGTCTTTGGTCACAGTGGTCCCGGGTTCGATTCCCGGCAGTGTCGGGAATTTATCCATAATTGGTTAATTCCTCTGGCACGGGGGCTGGGTGTATGTGTCACTCTCATCATAATTTCATCCTCATCACGATGCGCAGGTCGCCTACGGAGTCAGATCCAAAGACCTGCATCTGGCGAGCCGAACATGTCCTCGGACACTCTCGGCACTAAAAGCCATACGCCATTTCATTTTTACCTGTAATTCATATAGAACAGCCGGCCCCGCATTATAGGGGTAGCGTGCTTGCTGTTTACTCGGAGGCCCCGGGTTCGATTCCCGGCCAGGTCGGAGATTTTTACCTGGTTCTGAGGGCTGGCTTGAGGTCCACTCAGCCTACGAGATCACAATTGAGGAGCTATCTGACAGTGAGATAGCAGCCCCGGTCTAGAAAGGCAAGAATAACGGCCGAGAGGATTCGTCGTGCTGACCACACGACACCTCGTAACCTGCAGGCCTTCGGGTAGAGCAGCAGTCGATTGGTATGCTAAGGCCCTTCGAGGCTTTTGTGCCTTGGAAATTTTATTCGTAGAGAACAGTGTTCTGCTGAATGGGTTTCGGTTCAAAGGGCCCTGGATTCGATTCCCATCCGGGTTGCTGAATTTTGACCCATTTGGTTACTTCCTCTTGCTCAGTTTATGCGAGGTTGTGATCGTATTGATACAAACCACCATAGAAACACGTAAAAATGAATACATCTCTCCACAGAGTGTTGGCGTCAGGAAGGGCATCCATTGAAAAAGTATGCGTAATTCACATTAATTTTGACCCTCGATAATTGAGAAAATAACTGGGAAAGAAGATAAAGGAATTCTAAATTCAAATCACAGTTCAAAATATTATTTTTAGATACAGAATTGTATACGTGACAAAAACATAAGTGTATACTGCGCCCATAATCTACAGCTTCGAGTGGTGTAATGAATCACATGTTAAATTGAGATAACATAAAGCTACTTGCAAGATATTTTGAAAATTTACATAACAATATAGAATTTTTGAAATGAGTAAAAATTCACCTAAAGAGTTGAGTACTTTCTTAGCGAAGTCATTTTTAATGTTTTATTAAATATGGAGCGTCCGCCTCTGTGGTGTAGTGGTTAGTGTGATTAGCTGCCACCCCCGGAGGCCCGGGTTCGATTCCCGGCTCTGCCACGAAATTTGAAAAGTGGTACGAGGGCTGGACCGGGGTCCACTCAGCCTCGGGAGGTCAACTGAGTAGAGGTGGGTTCGATTCCCACCTCAGCCATCCTGGAAGTGGTTTTCCGTGGTTTCCCACTTCTCCTCCAGGAAAATGCCGGGATGGTACCTCACTTAAGGCCACGGCCGCTTCCTTCCCTCTTCCTTGTCTATCCCTTTCAGTCTTCTCATCCCCCGCAAGGCCCCTGTTCAGCATATTAGGTGAGGCCCCGTGGGCGAGGTACTAGTCATCCTCCCCAGTTGTTTCCCCGACCCAGAATCTGAAGCTCCAGGACACTGCCCTTAAGGCGATAGAGGTGGGATCCCTCGTTGAGTCCTAGGGAAGAACCGACCATGGAGGGTAAACAGATAGAGAAGAAGAAGAAGAAAATATGAAGCCTGTCAACAATTTTACATCCTATGTGGGTTTACTGACGAAGAAGAAGAAGGTATATGGAAAACACTCAAAATTCGTTTAGATTATTTAAACACAGTGCCACTCTCCTGCCCTACCGAGGGTTAAATGACGACAATTCCAGTTAGTTGAGATCATGCTGAAATAGCAGGCTGAACTGCGTGATTCCCCAAATTATCAAATAGGACACCTTTCTAAGTGAAAACAGTGTTGGGAGCCAACTGGGCTGAAGGTAAGCCCCATAAAGTGTTATTTTCGACTTTGTTTATTCTTTGAACAAGTTTCGGACTTCCGTTTAATTGTATTCCATATTGCAGTACCATGCTGGTACGTCCAAACTGAGTCATAAGCTGTTTTTTCTATGGGATATCCGCCTCCATGGCCAAATGGTTAGCGTGCTGGCCTTTGGTCACAGGGGTCCCGGGTTCGATTCCAGGCAGGACGGGGAATTTTAGCCATTATTGGTTAATTTTGCTGGTACGGGGACTAGATGTGTTTGTTTTCTTCATCATCATTTCATCCTCATCACGACGCGCAGGTCGCCTACGGACGTCAAATTAAAAGACCTGCATCTGGCAAGCCGAACATTTCCTCGGACACTCCCGGCACTAGAAGCCATACGCCGTTTCGTTTCCTCTCCTGGCTGAGTGGTTCAGGTGGTAGAGTTAACGTCTTCTGACAATGAGCTCAGGTTGGTGGGTTCGATCCTGATTCATTTCGGTGGTATTTGAAGGGATCAGATACGCATGCCTCGTGGCGGTCGATTTACCAACTCGTAAAAGAACTCCTGCAGGATAATATTCCGGCACCTCAGCGTTTCCGAAAGCCGTGTAAGGCTGAAAACTGTTATTATTATTATTATTATTATTATTATTATTATTATTATTATTATTATTATTATTATTATTATTATTATTATTATTACGGTAATATTATTATTTCTCGGAACAACTTCCCCTCCCCCTTACAGTTACGTTATTTTACATACTGTATCTTCCGCTTCCAGTGAGCTATTTTTACAGCGCTTTACGGTGATGAAATGGATCAAACAAACCTGTGGATCATATAAGCCATTAAGGCCCTTGTCCTGCCCAGCCAGGTGGGCTGCAGATGTAGGAGTGTCCCGTTGTCAATGCGATGACATCTTCAACTGTACTGCTTGGCTTTCGTTACCGGACACACTGCCTCTTATATCATAAACTCTTCATTTAGTATCACAATGCTGAGTGAAGCCCGTTCTAACCGTCAGTCCCGAATTAATATTTGTATACTGTCTGTCTCCATGGCTAAATGGTTAGCTTGATGGCCTTTGGTCCAGAGGGTCCCGGGTTCGATTCCCGGCCGTACCTTTACTGGTTAATTCCGATGGCTCACGGGCTGGATGTGTGTGCCGTCTTCAGCATTAGAATTCATCAAAGGTAGGGACCCATCCTCATAGACGCGCAGGTCGCCTATACGGCGTCAACTCGAAAGACTAGCACCAGGCCTCTTCGGAGGCCCACGCTATTATTATTATTATTATTATTATTATTATTATTATTATTAATAATAATATCTTTTTACTGGACGGGAATCGAAACTTGGCAGGCACGTTATTTCTTCACCACAATTCTGGCATTTAAATAGATCACCCACTCGAAATTAATTTCTGAACTTGATCGTATGCTGATTGAGACCACCTCTTTTGCTGAATGGTTAGAGAGCAGCCTATGGTTCAAAGGAACCTGTGCTTGATTCCCGGATGAGCTGGTGATTTTAGCTGCATATCGTTAATTCCTTTGGGTCCAGGGCTTGGTGTTTTTGTTTGTCTTCATTCACACCTCCTTCATTTATACACAACACTCTGCCAACCACCACAGAAACAATTTGTCCTAACAGTTCAATATAGTCTTTCCACATAGGGTTAGCGCCGGCAAGAGCATCTGGCCATAAAACTGTTTCAAGTCTACACTTGCGTCCCCACCAGCGTGTAAAAACAACACCCATAGTAGAAGAAATAGATCACGTGCTGACTGAAATGATCAAGTTACTATGTTACCTTTAATTGGGCAAAACTAAAAGTTTTGCTTCTTGAAATATCCAGATCGGAAATGTTGTAAATACACGCTTGATATACGTATAATAAATCCACATATTCTGTATATTAGTAAGCTTGTAAGACATGAACTTACTTCCTTTGCCTGTTCAATCTAACATGAACACTGGTATTTCACTTACCAGAAAGCAATAAGAACAAGTATCATCAGAGAGTTTGTACTAGATAGAAATTTGCCACAGGGATGGAAGGATAAGACAATTAATGTGCAACACTCTACATAGATAATAAACCAAGAATCGATTAAATTACCAGTCTTATTGCAGTGGAATTATAAGATTATTAACACAGCTACATATCTGGATGAGGTATCGATTTAAAGGTTATAATCGTCTTAACGGTGAGAAATGCTTTGGTATTCCCGAGTGCTCCACTAGTCAGACTCCATACATCGTGATCATGTAAAATGATGATTTATTTAACCTGTTATTAGTCGCTTGGAGTTTCTTCGTGGTTTATTTTGCTGGATAAATGGTTCAGGCCAACAAAGAGAACTATTTGAGACGTAGTAATAGAAGAGGCGATTTTAAATTCTGAGCTCTATAGATAACTAAATAATATAGCACTGACTAGTTGTAAAGGTAACACTTCTCCTTCAACTGTTCATCCTCCAGGGTCGGTTTTTCCGTCGGACTCAGCGAGGGATCCCACCTCTACCGCCTCAAGGGCTGTGTCCTAGAGCTTCAGACTCTGGGTCGGGGGATACAACTGGGGAGGATGACAAGTATCCCTCCCAGGCGGCCTCACCTGCTATGCTGAACAGGGGCTTTGTGGGGGGATGGGATGTTTGGAAGGGATAGACAAGGAAGAGAGAAGGAAGTGGCCGTGGCCTTAAGTTAGATACCATCCTGGTATTTGCCTGGAGAAGTGGGAAATAATGGAAAACCACTCCCAGGATGGATGAGGAGGGAATCGACCCCCCCCCCTCTACTCAGTTGACCTCCGAAGGCTGAGTGAACCCCGTTCCAGCCCTCGTACCACTTTTCAAATTTTGTGGCAGAGCCGGGAATCGAACCTGGGTCTCCGAGGGTGGCAGCTAGTCACACTAACCACTACATCACAGAAGCTGACGTAAAGGCAACACATAACCAGAAAATTTGGTGAGAAATGGACACTAATTTCTCCTGCGGCAGCTGTGCTTAGAAATGTATGAAATTTGCTATTTTAAGACTTACTAACTAGTAGCTGAAGGGATACCTTTGTATTACCAGTGCACTGAACTTCAGAGACGTTGCGCTTAAACTATGTATTACTGTTTTCCCCAATTCCATACAGAATTTTTTCTTCTTTTTCTTCCTGACGTACTTTCAATTTCGTGGGGTCGGCACTTCGTATAGATTTAGCCCTGTGTTATGGCTCGATGCTTTTCTTGACGCCTACTCGTTACTACTGCGTGTTTCTGTGGTGGTTTGTCGTGTGATGTAGTCTGTTGCATGTAAATGAAGATGTGTATTAAGATGAACAGAAGCACTCAGTCATCGAACTATAGGAATTAACCAGACGCCGTTAATATTCCTGATCCGGTTGGGAATCGAACTTGGGGCCGTTTGAACCGAAGGTCACTATGTTGCCCATTCAACCTAGGAGCAGGACTTATCGATGGTTTATATAATTAAGAAATTACGAAGTTACATTTCCAAGCCATTTAAGGTCGCACTAATCCAGACAGGTCTTCGGTGACGATGTGCTGGGGAAGGCCTTGGGCTGGGACGGAAGTGACAGTGGCCTAAATTCAGGCACAGACCCAACATTTGCTTGGTGTGAAAATGGGAAACCACGAATAACCACCTTCGGACATGCCGACCGTGGGTTTCTTACTTAACATTTCCTGACTTTCAGATGCAGGCCACAGCTACACTGTCAAACTGCGCAGCCAACAAGTTCGTTTGACGAAATCATCAGGTAAGCATACTAAATGTAATGCTTGAAAAGTAAAACTAATTCCGGTGTACATCTGCCATCTGTGAACTCAAGACCTACTGGCCGCAGACCTCTTTCCTTTCGAAATATCAGGTGTCATGCAAAGAAATGAGGAATATTCAAAATTCTGCCATAAAAGTCTTTGAGGTCGCGTAAACTAATGGTAGACTTTTTATGGCTGAACAGCGCGTAAATAACGTACTCAGATGAAGTGAAATATCCCAGAGCATTATACTTGGTTATTTGTGTTCAGCGGAAGCTGTAGCACCTGTCAGAGAGTATTTAATTTTAGAAAAATCCATAATGGTGAATAGGAAAATTGCGACATTTAATCGTGTCCACATAATCAGTATTGGGCCGATGACCTGGACATTGGCCCTACAAAACAGCAATAATCATAATCATTATCGTATCACTCTACGTCAGGAAGGATTATCAACAACGTAAGTGCTCGACGAATGCGAGGAAACAAAGTGACGTGTTTCAGGCCAACAATCGTATTCGATTTGGACAACTGGCAGTGTTGATGAATTAGCCCACACGGACCAACCACGTTCTGCAACTGCAGTCGATGACCACTTTATCCAACCGTTAGATCAGAGGAACAACCAACTGATTGCTGCGGGACTCAGTCTGGCATTCGTGGTGACTGGAGGACGTCGTGTGTCCAGGTAAAGCTGTTTGGATAAGACCACGTTACATGATACCGATGATGATGATGATCACCAACAAGCACATGATGCCAGTCCGCATTGCTGAAATGTATGAAGTCCAGCTCTTGCACCTCAACATGATGCAACCCGCGGCAAATGGGCAAGAAATCAAAGGAAATGGAATCCTTAGGAAAAATGCTGTATACCGACAAAAGTTAACTTGCATCTGAACCCTGACGAACGCTGGCAATGTGTATTAACAGGTAATACCTCAAGCCTCAGACGCAGCGTGACGTGTGGAGTGGCATTGTAGTTCATTAATATTCGGGGGTAAAGCTGAACCCCATTGTACATGTCAGGGATAAATTGAAAGGAGCCTCATACGGACGTTCTGCCAGATCGCGTATTCTTTAAGACTTTCATAGAATCGTCAGTGATGAATGTCACAAATTCAACCAATCATGACTTGATAAACGTTGCCGATGGTATGGAAAGTATGGTAAGACGGATTCAGCAAGTACTCGAACAAGGGAAGTTCTACTCACTAATGACGTCAAGGTGATGTGAGAAGTTTCAGCTTGGAAACCAATGATCATGTTCAGTAACGTTTTTGCTTGTTACCTGCGTATTGTACATATATGAATCGAGTCCACTTTTGTTGAGCATCATGAACTACACACGTCATAACAGATGCAACATTTTATTTGATATATATCGGGGTAGCAGCCTTTCGGAAGTTGCAAGGGCGGCAGTCTGGATGATTGACTGAAATGCCTTATAATAATACTCAACATGGTTTAGCTGTGTTGATACTGCTACACGGCTGAAAGCAACTGGAAATTACAGCCGTAACTAACTCCCGGGGACATGCAACTCTCTCTGTATGAATGATGTACTGATGATGGCTTACTCCCGAGTAAAATATTCCAGAGGTAAACTAGTCCCCCATTCGGATCTCCGGGTGGGGACTACACGAGAGGGGGCGATCATCAGGAAGATGGATACTGACATTCTGCGAGTCGGAGAGTGGAATGTTAGGAGTTTGAATCGTTGTGGCAGGTTAGAGGATCTGAAACGGGAGATGGATAGACTAAAGTTAGATGTAGTTGGTATAAGTGAAGTACGTTGGCAGGAAGAACAGGATTTTTGGTCAGGCGACTACCGAGTTATCAACACAAAATCAAACAGGGGAAATGCAGGAGTTGTTTTAATAATGAATAAGAAAATAGAGTAGTGGATAAGCTACTATGTATGACCAGGATAGTGACAGAATTATTGTCATCAAGATAGACACCAAACCAATGCCCACCACAATAGTGCAGGCCTACATGCCCACTAGCTCAGCGGATGATGAGAAAATCGAAAGAATATATGAAGAGATAGAAGATTGAATACAGTATGTAAAAGGTGACAAGAATCTAATTGTGATGGGAGACTGGAATGCAGTGGTAGTTCAAGGAAGAGGAAGTAATACTGTAGGAGAATTCGGATTGGGACAAAGGAACGAAAGAGGAAGTCGGCTCATTGAATTCTGCACTGATCATAATTTAATCCTTGCCAATACTTGGTTCAAACACCACAAACGACGGTTGTATACGTGGACGAGACCTGGAGACACTGGAAGGTATCAAATACACATCATTATGATTAGGCAGGGATTCAAAAACCAGGTGTTGGGTTGCAAAACTTTCCCAGGAGTGGACTCTGACCACAACTTGTTGGTCATGAAATGCCATCTGTAGTTGAAGAAATTGAAGAACGGAATGAATGCAACGAGATGGGATCTAGACAAGTTGAAAGAAAAGAGTGTGAGGGATTGTTTCAAAGAACATGTTGCACAAGGACCAAATGAAAAGGCTGAAGGAAACACTGTAGAAGAAGAGTTGAGAGTCATGAAAAATGAAGTCAGTAAGTCTGCTGAAAAAATGTTAGGAAGGAAGAAAAGATCAACTATGAATCAGTGGATAAATCAGGAGATACTAGACCTGATTGATGAACGACGAAAATACAAGAATGCTAGAAAGGAAGAGGACAGAAAAGAATACAGGCGATTGAAGAATGAAGTGGATAGAAAGTGCAAGGTAGCTAGGGAAGAATGGCTGAAGGAGAAGTGCAAGGATGTCGAAGGTTGTATGGTCCTGGGAAAGGTAGATGCTGCATACAGAAAAATCAACGAAACCTTTGGAGGAAGGAAATCTAGGTGTGCGAATATTAAGAGATCAGTTGGAAAACCACTTCTAGGGAAAGTAGGCATAGCAGAAAGACGGCAGGAACATATACAACGGTTGTATCAAGGTAAAGATGTAGATGATTTGGTTCTGGAACAAGAAGAGGCTGTTGATGCTAATGAAATGGGAGGCCCAATTTTGAGGTCAGAGTTTGGCAGAGCTGTGAGAGACCTAAATGGGAACAAGGAAAACGGAATTGATGACATTCCCTCTGAATTACTGACTGCCTTAGGAGAAACCAGCATGGCAAGGTTATTCCCTTTAGTGTGTAAGATGTATGAGACAGGAGAAGTGCCATCCGATTTTCGGCAGAATGTTGTTATACCTATTCCAAAGAAAGCCGGTGCTGACATTTGTAAAACATACCGCAACATTAATTTATTATCTCATGCCTGCAAAATGTTGACACGTATTATTTACAGAAGAATGGAAAGACAAATTGAAGTTGAGTTGGGAGAAGATCAATCTGGCTTCAGAAGAAATGTGGGAACACGTGAAGCAATTCTGACTTTACGTCTGATCTTAGAGGATCGAATTAAGAAAGACAAGCCCACGTACATGGCGTTCGTAGATCTAGAAAAGACATTCGATAATGTTGATTGGACCAAGCTATTTAAGATTCTGAAGGCGATTGGGGTCAGATACGGAGAAGAATAATTATCTACAATCTGTATAAAAATCAGTCTGCAGTGATATGAATAGAGGGCTTTGAAAAAGAAGCAGAAATCCAGAAACGAGTTATTCAAGGCTGCAGTTTGTTCCCCTCCTTTTCAATGTTTATATATAACAGGCAGTAAAGGAAATCAAAGAGGAATTTGGAAAGGGAATCACAATCCAAGGAGAGGAAATCAAAACCTTGAGATTTGCCGAAGATATTGTTATTTTATCTGAGACTGCAGAGGACCTCGAGAAGTTGCTGAATGGTATGGACGAAGTCTTGGGTAAGGAGTACATGATGAAAATGAATAAGTCCAAAACAAAAGTAATGGAGTGCAGTAGGACGAAGACAGACGATGCAGGGAATATTGGATTAGGAAATGAAGTCTTAAAAGAAGTATATGAATATTGTTACTTGGGTAGTAAAGTAATTAACGATGGCAGAAGTAAGGAGGCCATAAAATGCAGACTAGCACAAGCAAAGAAGAGCTTTCTTAAGAAAAGAAATTTCCTCACTTCAAACATTGATTTAGGTATTAGAAAGATGTTTCTGAAGACTTTGTGGTGTTACAGAAGAATGCTGAAGGTGAGATGGATAGAACGAATCACGAATGAAGACATAGTTAATCTAATTAGTGAGAGGAGATCGATTTGGGTAAAATTGTCGAGAAGAAGCGATAGAACGATAGGATACATCTTAAGACACCCAGGACTTATTCAGTTGGTTTTTGAGGGAAGTGTGGTCGGTAAGAACGTGTAGGGGTAGACCAAGGTATGAATATGACAAGCAGATTAGAGCAGATGTTGGATGCAATAGTTTCGTAGAAACGAAAATGGTAGCACATGATAGGGTGGCATGGAGAGCTGCTTCAAACCAGTCTATGGTCTGATGACTCAAACAGCAACAACATGTGTATAGTATACACAGGGCAACATAGACCTATGTTATCGTGAAGCTTACAAGTTCCTTAGTGGAATGAACCTGAACCATTGAGCTAGAAAGTTGACGGTATATACCGATTGTAAATCTGTACGTGTCAAGCATCAAATTTCAAGAAACACGTTAAAGCTACTCATGCAGAAGGTTCAGATGTTTCAATTATAAGTTTGTTTTTCTTTTGTCATGCACCTATCTTGTGAAATACAAAGTACCCACAATTTCAAATATCTATCATTACCACTATATTCAGAGAAAAAGAAAATTTAATACAATCTGAGCCTGTCTTGGTCCAACAGATCAAGCTATAGTTTCGGTTATTGAGCTCATCTGTGATGAACATGAGCTGCTTTCTTGGCGCAAGGACCGAACGTGAAAAATAATTTCACTTGTGCTCAAATTATTTGTAGGTTACAACCATCATGTAAAGGTTGTGGAAATTATTTTCGGGTCAGTAGCTAGTTTTTGATTAGTGGGATCAGCCTTGTGGATGTGTACATTGTTGTACAATTGTACAGTCTGTGGGGATATGTGGGGACGAAAAGTTGAATAGATTGTAGCCAGGTTCCAGCAGTGTTCAACAGTTACCGTATCATTAGGGAGGTTTCCTGGTCAGGAGTTTCCACATTCTATCTGGGGTGGGATCTTACATTCGTCTCTTAGTGCAATTTCGAAATAATCACGTTGTCACTGCAGACTTCCAAACAATAGGCAGTATTTACACACTTTATATTAGCCACGACATGGTCTACACTACATCTATTGCGAGACAGGCTGTATGGATGTCAATTAAGTTAGACCTTATAAAGATCTGTTGTGAGTGCATTCGTTTTGTCACACCTCCATATTGTCAGGGTAACCGCCGCCGTCGTCGTATTCTTCGTTAAAGGAGTGAAACTTCATGAATTTCACTTACCGGGCTGAGTGGCTCAGACGGTTGAGGTGCTGGCCTTCTGACCCAAACTTCGCAGTTTCGATCCCGGCTTAGTCCAGTGGTATTTGTAGGTGCCCAAATACATCAGCGTTGTGTCGGTAGATTTAATGGCATGTAAAAGAATTCCCACGGGAATAAATTCCGGCTCCTCGGTGTCTTCGGAAACCGTAAAAGCAATTAGTGGGACGTAAAGGAAATAACATTATTAAAATATCACTTTATTACTTCATTGGTGTTCAATCGTGTAATTTATTTCTATTTCTGTACGTTAATAGATGAAATATCTGGAGAAAGAACTATCTCTTCCATGATTGTTTTAAACGCGCGGAGGTATTTGAAGTCAAATTGAAAATCATTAGGATTTCACGTGCCTAGTAGTTAGAAACCTCTAGTAGGGCCTACACTTATTTACAAGTCGTACCAGACGGGATATAATCATCTAGTTCGTCAAGTAGATAAAAGTACGACAGATACCTTAGTATTCTTTGGTATCAACTTCAAAATTTTATTTAAATGGACATGTCCTTATTATCGCAAGAATTCCCAGGCCATTTTAATTCAAATTCACTCCATTTCATACATTTAATAAAAGGTATAATCAAGGTACACATATCCTAGTGGCACATGAATTAATTTCAATCATGGGCGTAATAGTCGAATGGCGTAGTTTCTAGCTTCTCATTAAAGCGGTCGCAATTCGAATCCCGGGTAATGCATGTGAGATTTTCGAAATAATATAAGCACGTCCCTGTTATTTGGGTTCTACGTAACCCGTGGTTACGATCCCGCTATCAACAGTCGCGCAATACGAGCTTCATCCAGCAAAGACTGTATTTCTTATATAATAACGTTTATAGAAACTACAGATAAGATATTTCAATTGTTTCTGTTACTAGCAACTAGTTCACGCTATCTTCAAGAACACTTTCTCAGATGTGGGTGAAATAAGACCTATCATCGCAATTGGATTCTCGGGTCATCGGACACGACTTCAGATAAATAACTTCAGTTGTGGCATCAGCATGTCTAATTTAGTTTTTTTTTAATTTACCGTATATGCTTTTTAAGTCTAAGTTACTGCACCCATAAATGTATTTGCCATACTACATACATACATTTATTGAACATAACAGGCGACTTCGCCCCTATACATGTTCACATGCAGAGTAAAATGAATAATAAAGAATAATAATAATAATAATAATAATAATAATAATAATAATAATAATAATAATAAGGATAATAATAATAATAATAATAATAATGATAATAAGGATAATAATAATAAGAATACTTAGCAGTCATTAGCTGTAGCAGTCACTCACTCAATGTTCATCCAGTGTCCTTATTATGCTCTGTACTTGCGTCACCTTATTGTTCCTGACCTACACCTAATCAATAAATCAAACAACAACACTCAGCATTTCAGCACTTGCATTCCAGCTAACTTTAAAACAAACAGACCATGCAATCCTGTCTTATTACCCAACTCCACATAACTAAGTACTCGGTCCCTATATTCCCTAATCCATTAGAATTTTATCATACTATCCCCTTCCCTTATACACATAACTATTCCACCCCCCCTATTCCCCTGCCCACCCTCTAACTCACTCTCCTTCATTTTACTATCGCAGTTTGCCATACTAGCAAGGCAACAAACTAAATACTGAAGTGTGGTGTGTAGTTGAGAAAAGAAGCATAAATAGTGATGAAATCTCAAGACATTCAGTCCTAGAAATCCAAGAAATACGTGATGAACCCCTCAATATTTGTTGCCAAGCAATGTATATTCCTTCTGTTTGCGAGGAAAGAGGCGTGTCGGTAAGGTTACAAAGGAATGAGAGATTGAGGAACCCATCCCCTTCGTGTTTGTTGTGTTCTCAAAGGCTCGATCTGCTTCTACTTCAAAGCGTTTGTGTTATTATATGAACAAGTTAGCAGTGTGTATTAAGCCTTGCCTTGGAGGAAAATTCGGAGAGCTCTGGAACTCAGCACAGCAGGCATTTCTGTCTAGATAATTTATTTCTTATTCGGGGAAACTGACAGGATTTGCTAGGCAGTGCTTCTGCTGTATATGATGAGTGATTTATGGTTTTAAGTAGGGAGGAACCTGGCCTGATGGGTAGTTATGCTTAACGAACAGTTCAATATTCATAGAAACGATGTTATTTTATTTTCAATCACTTGCAAGAGAGGCTCGTTTATCAGTTGGCCGTCCTAATGGATACAATATTTTTACGTTTCTCCAGTGGTACAGGCTAGTTTTGTTTTGTTTTCTTGCTAGTGGCTTAACGTCGCACTGACACATTGAAAGCTGTCGGCGATAGAAGGATGGGGAAGGGCTAGGATTGGGAAGGATGCGGTCGTGGCCTTCTTAAGGTACAGCCTCAGCATTTGCCTGGTGTGAAAATTGGAAACAATGGAAAACCATCTTCAGAGCTACAAACGGTGGAATTCGAACCCCACTATCTCCCGAATATAAGTTCACAGCTCGCGTCGTAATAACTACACAATATCGACACTGACCTCTCACCAAAGCTGGCCTGGTTCTAATCCCGGACAATGTATTTCTGTATTTTAAAATAAATATCAATGTGTTCAGTTCACGTAAAGCCGGATGTCGCGTGGGTAGCGACACGTCAAAATGCAACTTGCTTGTTTTTGGAACCTACTGCAGTGGAGTCTTTCGTTGTAGAGTGTCTTACACATATGTCCTGTATTTAATCTTTAGCTCATTGTGTTACCAACCAACAGTTCATAATTCACATGGTGAACGAAAAACTACTCCTAGTAATATCAAGCCGTGAAAAAAGGATCAGGGAGGATAGAAACCACCCCTCTAACTCGCAATTTTCATCTAGATTCAATTGGGGCATATAAGGTACTGTTATTTTTGACGAGGTCTCCGGCCCAAATGTCACTAAGGTAGCCCCCGCGACGTCTTAAATAACAATTTCGGTGTCTAGTGTTCATGGAACGTCAAGATCAGACACAATTCGGATGTCGAATTTGTGCACGAATACAGTATTCATTTCACTCACACTGTCGTTCGAAAGTTTAAAAAAAGTCGAACCAAGAGCAAGCAGAACGAACCTGGTAAGTTATACTTACAAAACTTCCTACACGGTTATTAAAAAAAAAGGAGCATCAGATTTCAAATATTTATTTCAAACGAACTGTAAAAGTCCGCCTCTGTGGTGTAGTGGTTAGCGTGATTAGCTGCCACCCCCGGAGGCCCGGGTTCGATTCCCAGCTCTGCCACGAAATTTGAAAAGTGGTACGAGGGCTGGAACGGGGTCCACTCAGCCTCGGGAGGTCAACTGAGTAGAGGTGGGTTCGATTCCCACCTCAGCCATCCTGGAAGTGGTTTTCCGCGGTTTCCCACTTCTCCTCCAGGCGAATGCCGGGATGGTACCTAACTTAAGGCCACGGCCGCTTCCTTCCCTCTTCCTTGCCTATCCCTTCCAATCTTCCCATCCCTCCACAAGGCCCCTGTTCAGCATAGCAGGTGAGGCCGCCTGGGCGAGGTACTGGTCATACTCCCCAGTTGTATCCCCCGACCAAGAGTCTGAAGCTCCAGGACACTGCCCTTGAGGCGGTAGAGGTGGGATCCCTCGCTAAGTCCGAGGGAAAATCCGAACCTGGAGGGTAAACAGATGATGATGATGATGATGATGACGAACTGTAAAAGACAGAAACAGATGCACATCATTGGATAGAGGAAGGTTGGCCATGCGGTTAGGAGCGCGCGGCTGTGAGCTTGAATCCGGGTGATTGTTGGTTCGAATCCCACTGTCGGCAGCCCTGAAGATGGTTTTCCGTGGTTTCCCAATTTCACACCAGGCAAACGCTGGAGATGTGCCTTAATTAAGGCCACGACCGCTTCCTTCCAACTGCTAGGCCTTTCCTATCCCATCGTCGCCATAAGACCTATCTGTGTCGGTGCGACGTAAAACCACTAGCAAAAAAAAAAGAAAGTTTGTTTAAATGTTTTAAAAGTTCCCTAGAAGTTCCACACGATGCTCAGTCCGGGGCCATAATATGCATATGCATCGAGCGAGTTGGCCGTGCGATTCGGGCGCGCAGCTGTGAGCTTGCATTCGGGAGATAGAGGGTTCGAACTCCACTGTCGGCAGCCCTGAAGGTGGTTTTCCGTGGTTTCCAATTTTCACAGCAAGCAAATGCTGGGGCTGTACCTTAATTAAGGTCACGGCCACTTCTTTCCCACTTCTAGCCTGTCCTATCCCATCGTCGTCATGTGACCTAGCTGTGCCGGTGCGACGTAAAGCAAAAAAAGCACCGTCGTATGTTTGAAAGGTGTGTACGAGGTAAATGAGGAGTGAAGTAGTTTCCCGTTGATTTCCTCGCCGACCCAGACATTGCTGTTACATTTCAGTCTACCAAACCAACTGAAGTGCACGCAATAACCGACCCGGTTAGTGACATTTTCACACTATTCATCACGGGGACTGGCTGCATAAGAAATTGTATTAACATTTTCGGTCACTTTCATATTGTCAAAACCAAGGATGAGACTGAGCCAGGTCATTGAAAGCTAGTCCCTACCAGAAGACATCGCCTGTAAACACTAGGTCTCGTCAATAGAGGCAAAGTACAGTATATTACGCGAACCTACCTCCCTAGCGCTGAACCGGTAGACCTCGGTTATGTTCGAGATTCGTATTGGCAATCAAACATCTGGCGTACACTTTATGTACTAGTACTGTTCTTGTTTACGCGGCAAAGCCAAACTATAGAATTCATGCTAGGAACAAGATTCGTATCGAGAAATGTTATATAATATGTGTGTGTGTGTGATACAGTTGTTGGCTGAAGATATAAAAGTTTAGAACATTCATATCGATCGATCATACTATCATACTACGGCCATTTCCTTCCTAGCCCTTTCCTGTCCCATCATCGCCATAAGACCTATCTGTGTCGGTACGACATAAAGCCAATTGTAACAAATATACAGTATATAGGCCTATATCTTGAATTTGTTCTTTCTTTTTTGAATTACCCTGTATTTTATTTTCCTCCCAGTAAACTCGGGATGAAAATTGTTCGTTTGAGCGTTGAATCCTATCCTCGTTTTAATGGTCTAAGATCCTCTTTATCATAGCTAGTGATAATTGGAAGGCATGTTTCCTACAGCCTGTATAGAATTTACAGACTGGATATGGCTTTATATACGACTACACAGTATTCAGATCTAAGGAGCAAACAACAGGGAGCTCAAGAAATAAATGTTAAAGAAAACGACAATCTATGGAATCTATCTCGGTGAGTGTTCTCACATCACACTTCCAAGTACTGGAACGTTATTTTCTGAAGTTATTGATGAGATGAAGCCACAGACATTAAGGGAACTGCATAAAATAAATATCATCCTCTGGAAACATGGCAGTATGAACATGGTAATAGCCACTTCAATGTTCGGACGCCGTGGTAAAGGTACGGGAGAGGTTACACAAAATCTATCGAACAGCCGCAACATATTAAGCAAAGTGTGCACATAAAATTTTATAAACTTTCATGGGAGCATGGGACGCGAGGGGGAGGGATATGAGATTTGGCCTCCTGCTACTGTAACCCAGTTATTGCTGGTACATGCTGAAATGACCAGCTCATTTCCCCAAATGGGCGATTGGTCTCCTTTACATGCTGCATGGAATTGAGAATTTTATGGTGGAGTGTTCGCAGGAAGGAGATATTGAAAATATACCTTATCGTATGTTTGTAGTTAGCTCGTATCCATAGTTTGGATGTGGAAATGAAACAGGTATGCATTGGAAAGCATCTATTGAGATAAAAATGAACTTTCAGTACTTTTAATTAACACAGTGGTCTGCGTACTCTGGTACTGAAAGTAAGTAGCGATGTAGGTGTATTCTGGGAAGGTACCTAATATAACGGCCACGAACACTTCATTCCTCGCCTTATTTCCAGTTAATAACGAGTACGTACACCAATGCAGATTCTTTGCTGAAACATTTTAAAAGGCGACACTTCCACCCACATTAAGTACATGAGGCTGATGATCAACATGCCCTACTAGCAAGCCCCTTGCATGCATCACTAACAATGGTAAGTAAATTTTGCGATCTCTGTTTGAAAGATATTTTAATATCCGTTTGGGTTCTTGGCTGAATGGTCAGCATAGGGCCTTCAGTTCCGAGTTTCACGGGTTCGATTCCCAACCGGGCGAGGGATTTTAGCCGGGTCTGGTTAATTCCTTTTATTCGGAGACTAGTGTTTGTGCTCGCATTAAAATATATGAATGCATTCCATCGCGTAAAATCAAAATCAGTCTTTACAGATCGTAGTGAGATGATATGTAAAACGAGTTTCATTAACTTCTGTCAAAATATAGGTTGTTCGCCTGCGTAAAGTAACGGTTACGACTATTATCTGCTGTGCTCGGCGGCTCGGGTTCGATTCCCGGTACTTCCAGAAATGTAAAAATGGCAGGAGGACTGATAAGTGCTTAAAATTGTACATGCAGCTCACCTCCATTGGGGGTGTGTCTGGAAAGAGCTGCACCACCTCAGGATAAGGTATATTAGCTTTTATTGGTTACAAATTACGCTGAAGGACGCATCTGTAGACATGATGAAGATATTGAATTTGTAGTGACAATGTTAGAAGACATAATGATATATAGAATGTTGTGGCGAAAAGGTAGGAGAGTGTGAAGGTCAAGGTGGCTAAGGAATTAGCCGTTTAGTATCTATTGTTAAAAGTGCATTTTCTTTACAATTTGCGTAAAGAAAATTGCAAAGAAAATGCACTTTTAACAAAATAAACATACTGAATCTGTTTCGTTGCTGGATGCTACTGAATTGTTGAGCTGATGTACTACATCTTAATTATTTTATTCGAATAGGCGTACGGTATTTAGTGGACCTTGCATTGATCAGTTCTATGTTTTCATTTGCTTCCTTTTGCATAAAGTGATAACTTCCGATTTTTTATGAATTCGCACTCAGGCAAATTATAAGGCACTAAATGGTGAATCAACCTTCATGCATTTCTGAAATGGGATTTGAACCGCTTGAATGATATTTGCTGTAATAATACCATACCTTTACTCTGATCGCGGATATAATCTCACATTTTCATCTTTCGTGCTCAAATTAAAATTTTAGAATTATAATTTGCCTGTGAGAGGTAATAACAGGCTCTGTACTCATTGTAAGGGGCTGCCTGGCCGAGGTGGTAAAGGCGTGCTCGGCTCATCCGGAAGGACGTGGATTCCATTCCCCGTCAGGATGTCGAAACATTTAAGAAATGAGATTTTCACTTCCGGAGGTACACATGGCCCTGAGGTTCACTCAGCCTACGCCAGAAATGAGTACCAGGTTAATTCCTGGAGGCATAGGCGGCCGGGCGTAGAGCTTCCCATTCCTAGGCCTTTCCTCTCCCATCGTCGCCATAAGACCTATACCTGTTTTGGTGCTACGCAAAGCAAAATTGTAAAAGAAAAGACAAGGAAAAAAGAAGGAAACTATTGCTGTTCCTAGATCATTAATTCATTATTGAGCTCGTGCGCAAACTACCCGCTCGAAAATCTATGCAGAGGGGGGCGTACTAGAGAGAAGCTCAGGTAACAATAACCGAAACACAAGTAATATAGACAATTTCATTTAATGGGTGATATTCTCGTAGACTTAAATAAAACACAATTCTACTCCCTTTTCTCCAAATTGATTTACATTAACATGAATGAAGAATTACATATTCTCCTTCGGAACTGTGTACATGGACATCTAAAACGAACATGTCAATATACAAACTGAAGAAACCCCAGTATATATTTTAGCATTGTAAATTGCTGCTAAATAGGGGAGACTAAATATTTGCATTGTGAAAAATATAGGCCTACATTACGCTCTATACGTTGTAATTATCGTAAGCAATAATACGATTCGCAGAGCTACAAGACCAAAAAATAAAATAACAACAGGAAGGTACTAATTCTAACGCGTCTTTCTTCAAAGTGAATTACATTTGACATTAAAAACATACAATTGAGTATTATTCCCCTCTACTTCGCTCATAAACATACAAAATGAATTAATTAATGAATATATAAGCCTGAGGAGAGAAACATAAAAATATTATTAGCACTGTACATCGTTGGCAATTATAGGAATTAGAATTATATTTCCTAACAAACCTGAAATCGGCTTCTGTATTTATATGTGCGACACATACAGTAGTTACCAAAACATGAAGAAAAATGGTACAGAAACACACCATGCTGATTTTAAACTCAGAAATTTTCATTCCTGCAGCCATTGGCGTTAAAACTACAGAAAAGAAGTTATTTTCCTCATGTGGAAGCATGAATCAGGGATACTGGCCCAAAGAGTTCTTTGTATTCCAGCCACCAGTACTTCCAGCAAAAGAAACTTTAATAAATTCCGGTGTCCACTAAATGATATATTTTTCCGCCGACAGTCTTCTGATTCGGCCAAATTTAGCGGAGAATCCGCTAAGTTGGTAAAACAGTTTTTCTGTTCATTTTCTGAGAATCACTTAATGTGTGAGTTACACTAGTATGGTTATAGTTTTACAATTCTTTTGTATGTTATTTATACTATATGATTTAACAGTTTTACCTTCTAAAACATCTCTTCTGGCATTAAAACAAACTACTTCTTTTCTCCTCATGCGACATTTTTAAATGACAGAAATGTAGCAATTGAAATGTTGCTGTTTTGTGGGTTATTGTCTCCTCCAGCCCAAAGGGTATGAAATAACGTGCTCTTCTTTTCAGCGTCCTCACAGCATCACATAGCGGAGTTAATAGCTATACGTCGTAACTAATTTTTATAGATGTCTGACAATCGCCTTCTGTTTTCTCCGAATGCTTGAACAGCTTCTGTTCGCAAAAAAGAACCAAATGAAGAGTAGGAACATTTTATCTTTCCAGTCTCCCTGCCACTTCTTTAAAATGTCTCGGAAAATAAATCACCCGTTGGGCAAAGCCTTGATTGAAGTATTCCACTATGGTCGCTGACTAGTAACATTTGTATATCGTCGTATTGATAATTAAGGGACTCCAGCATTTTAACTCGGCTATTCAGTATGCTGACATTCAGCCGACTTTAGTCTTGTTACCATATCACTCTTTTACAAATGAGCCACGGTACGTTTGGATGCTTCATTAGTCAAATAAACCTTTTTAAAGTTATCACAATCCAGTTGATTTGTTTCCTTCTTTGGTTTAAATACGTGCAGTAATATGTTATTAATGCTATGGGCAGAACATGTCAGCCTTCTGTAATCGGAGAGTGCTGATTTAAGACTTGCCCCTTAGTCTGAGAAAAAGCTTACATCCTGTAATTCACTCTGATTAATATTGAGTCCTGTCACGTTGGTTTCTAATTACTCTCTAATATTTAACCCAGTTTTAGTTCTGCCTTCCGGATATTTAGTCATGGAAGCACATCATTCTGAAAGGCCCAATTGACATCCACATTCTTCTTCTTCTTATTCTACCTCTTTTCCCACACTTGTGGGGTCGCGGATGCGAACTGTGTCGCAAATGTGGACTTCGCCCTGTTTTATGGCTGGATGGCCATCCTGACGGCAATCCTACATGGAGGGATGTAACCACAATTGCGTGTTTCTGTGGTGGTTGGTAGTGTGGTGTGTTGTATGAACATAAAGAGGAGAGTGTTGGGACAAACACAAGCACCCAGTCTCCGAGCCAAGTTAATTAATCAGACGCGCTTAAAATCCCCGACCCGGCCGGAAATCGAACCCAGAACCCTTTAAACCAGAGGTGCTCAGGCTGGGCATTTCGTCCCGCGGGTGCCCAGCACTGTAAGCGAGCGAGCTGGCAGGCGATGAGCTTATGCTTAGCCGCCATTTTGGTTCATACATGCGCAATGAGCTGTGGTATCAAACTCGAGTTTCTTCTACGAGCGCTCGTTTCGTCACATTGAACGTATTGCTTTAATCACCGCCTGCAGGGACAGAATAATTCTATATTTGTGTGGATATTTATTACATAATGGTAGGTTGTTCTGCACCTAATTGTAGTAATGTCTCTACTGCGGGATACAGGTTGTTTAGATTCCCTTCTGGTGCATTATGCCTCCACTGCCTCTGGTACACCTTTTACGTCAACATCTGACTTAAACCTACATCCAGCTCCCACTGACATTACTACACCCCTTAATTCAGTCACATTGATCATTCAATATTCAGTTCTGCCCCCAAAGTCCGACAACAGGATTTCAACATCCAAACGCCACAGTTACAATATTTGTCAAAAGTAACTTCATATGACAGAGGTAATTTGTTTGACGTTGATGGTATTACAACAAATGCATTATTCAAAACCAAGATATGTGGTAGGCCTATATGCAGACAGGTTTCTGACTCAAGCTCTGAAACATTCGGTTCTTTTTAATTTGGGTTGTCTAAAGAAACCAAAATGTGAAGTTATGAAATTAATTTGAAAGTGTCAGGTCTTCGATAGGGACTATGAGCATTATATAATGCAAAATGGCGCAAACCTTGTAACGGAGAAAATTTTAAATGATAAATGTACCAGTACATGTCCTCCAACGTGCGGTAATTTAAAAGAAAAAAGTTAGACACTCCTTCGAAATTCGATCCTATGCTGTTCTGGACTTTAACAAGAATGTACGGAAACGAGGTAAAATGTGAGGGACTGCTTCGAAAAAGAAGAGAAAAATGTAAACAAGGAATGCAATGTTATTGTTTTGCAAACACTGTAATAGTCCGCCTCTGTGGTGTAGTGGTTAGTGTGATTAGCTGCCACCCCCGGAGGCACGGGTTCCATTCCCGGTTCTGCCACGAAATTTGAAAAGTGGTACGAGGGCTGGAACGGAGTCCACTCAACCTCGGGAGGTCAATTGAGTAGAGGTGGGTTCGATTCCCTCCTCACCCATCCTGGAAGTGGTTTTCCGTGGTTTCCCACTTCTCCTCCAGGCAAATGACGGGATGGTATCTAAATTAAGGCCACGGCCGCTTCCTTCCCTCCTCCTTGTCTATCCGTTCCAATATTTCTATCCCTCACAAGGTCCCGGTTGAGCACAGCAGGTGAGGCCGCCTGGGCGAGGTAACGGTCATCCTGCCCAGTTGAATCCCACGAACCAATGTCTCACGCTCCAGGTCACTGCCATTGAGCCGTTAGAGATGGGATTCCTTGCCGAGTCGGAGGGAAAAACCAACCCTGGAGGGTAAACAGATTAAGAAATAAATAAATAAATAAATAAATAAATAAATAAATAAATAAATAAATAAATAAATAAATAAATAAATAAATAAATAAATAAATAAATAAATAAATAAATAAATAAATACTTCCAACAAAAGAAACTTTAATGAGGCAGGTATTGTTGTACAAGAGAAATGTGGATTTCTCCCCTCTTTCTTTCATTATTTTCTACCTCCATTTCAAACTCGTGTATCGCCGCAGTAAAGAATGAAATGGCGTTTGGCTTTTAGAATGTCCGAGGTAATGTTCGGCTCGCCAGGTGCAGGTCTTTTGATTTGACTCCCATAGGCGACCTGCACGTCGTGATAAAGATAAAATGGTGATGAAGATGAAATGGTGATGAAGACGACACATACACCCAGCCCTCGTGCCAGCGAAATTAACCAATGATGGTTAAAATTCCCGACCCTACCGGGAATCGAACCCAGGACCCCTGTGTCCAAAGGCCAGCACGCTAACCATTTAGCCATTGAGCCGGATCGCCGCAGTAGTCGAGAGTGTCTGGGAGAACTTCACCCAACCTTCATGGCTTGTGACGTAGTCATAACGTCACTGGCTGAACTAGGGCTCTCTAAAGACTAGGTATGCCCGCCCGCCAATATGGTTCATTTCTGCACTACGTTGATAAGGCAGTTGACCGCCCCAGCCTTGTATATCCCTCTTTTTTTTACTGTTCACCACGCTAAAAAATACTGCTAAACTAAAATACTGTAAAAATACTCATTCTTAGTATTACTCAAACGGTTTCTCAACATTATTAGTATTGAGACTATATTTAATACTAACTAACAGGGTGTGGGGTAATAAGCTTACTTTTGACAACATACCATATAAGTTCTGGGAAAAGGAGATTGGCGTTCGGTTTCCCCATTAATTTTGAGGTTAAGATATTTTACTGTCATTGAAATAAAACTATTAATTCGTTTGATAGAACAAAATATATTCTTTAAATAATATATATAAAAAATAGTGAGTCTTGTTGCGATAAAACAGATGAGAATATGAAATTATGACTTTGCAACTGAAAGAAACTAGGCATGAATTTGAATTCTTCTTGACCGGACATTTAACAATATATACGAAATATTTCCCTCACTGATTCACTTGACTGTACCTTCAACACTTTGAGTGTAATTACGACGTAATCCTTTGATCTGGTGTTTACTGTAGATGTGTCACGCCTAACTTGGTGATACATCCTTGTGACTGCTTCTTCTCCATATCATCTGACTTCTTTGTAAGTCAATATGGTATTACCTCATAGCAGGTCGTATCCCTCTCTGACTCCATGGTAAGCCCTTGCGTCCGTGTCTTCAACTAAGTAACCGACCAACTTTGGCCTCACTCTCTCAATGACCAATGATTAATGGCTCACCAAGTCTTCTCCATCTCTCGTTCACACTCGTTGACTGACCGACTGAGGCCTCTTCATCTAGTAGACTTCTTCACTGTACTGCTTCCGTTTAACTAATGACTGTTCACTTATCCATTTTGACTTCTTCACTGTACTGCTTCCGTTTAAATAATGACTGACGCTACAATATGCACCCACCTTATATAGACGTTGGTTGACACAGCTACGCAATCTCCAGAAATAACAATGACATACTCCCACAACGCCTCAATCTGTTGCATGTAATGGTGAAATCCCCTGGGGCGGCCGACTCTCTGAGCGAATTTCTAAAAGCTCACGATGACGTAGCCATGACGTAGCAATGACTTGGCAGAATCGCCAGTAGTGCAAAATATAACAACGTCACATCCAACATCTGATACATCGAAACTCTCACTGTACAGGTATTTAATGTTAATCTACATATACGTATATATGCACTCAATTATAAATAATAATTATAACAAAATAATAGTAATCTCATAGATAAAATAATAATAATACGGACATAATAATAATAATAATAATAATAATAATACAGATAAAATAATAAAAATACAGATATCATATTGTAACGGGATTTGAACCGTTACAGTATATGTCGTACATTATTGTGTAATTTTTACTCGAGACGGTGATTGTAAAAGCAAAGTCGTTGACAATTTGCCTTGTAATAAACAAACAAACTAGGCATATACTCTCAACTAGAAAGAATAGCTTACTAATAAATCGGTTTTTTATTATTATATTATTGATAAGTAGAATAGGTTGTTCGTAAGCTATGCGCCGCGGTACCGTCAAATGAAATGAGGGATACCGTGGTATTGATATAGGCTACTGTCATTCTTAATTCGTGGAATTTGACGCGATAATCGGTCAGTGCCGAAGATATGTAAATTGTGATAGAATATCTTTATACCATATGATCTCAGTCAGTATTTCATATTTGCGTGAAAATGATTCAGCGCTATTTTCAATGCTGTCCAAATAATAAGACAAATATTCTTCTAACAAAAATGACGCTGAAATGTGACGTAGGAAGACGAACAAACTCAAGTAACTGGGATTCTTTAAGTTTAGTTCTTTCTCCTAAAATTTATTCCCTTTTCTTATTTACCAATAAATAAGAAAAGACATTCTATGTGTAAAATAAACTTAATTTTGGGTGAGTGTCATGAATCTCATCAGCTTATGCAGTTGTAACGAACAGATGATTTTAGTTTATTCAAACGAACATTCATGAAACAAATGTTATGTTATTAAATCACATTCGTGAAGAAAATAGGAATAGAGTAACTACTTCTATAGCCGAATCTTCTTCTCCCAACCTGAAGTATTGCACTGATAATCAGTTAGCAGTGACTTGTAAGGGGAGTGACCCTTGAGCTGTTGATAATATTGGACATTTTTGAATTTGGCAAAGTTAACAGTACTTCTTTTTTTACAGAGATCCCTCTGGTTTCAGGAGAAGTAGTATGATTCCTCAACACGACTCACCTTTTTAAAATTCAAAGGGTTGTGACATTTGTTAACTTGCTCAGGTAGCACATTTAAAAAGAAAATTATATTATTATATTTAAGTAATATTTTACTAATTTACTGCCTACTTATATGCCCTCTCCTTTACATCCTTACTACAACACCTAAACACCCTTATAACCATGTTTATTGAATCACAGCAGTTAATTGGACCTACCTTTTGGGATTTAATAGTCATTAAATATGATTTGAGGGGAGTGTGGAGTTATGTCCTGGTCCTTGGTATATTTTGTGTAGGATTTCTGAAACTGTTGCATTAATATGTTTAACAACGATGTTGAACTTCAGAAGAAGAGAAGGTATCCTCTCACCTTGTGTCCTGGAACTAACAAGCTCCACAGGAGATTATTTTCGCTTTATATATCGCCTGGATGATTTTATGTTCAAACTTGCTGTGCCGAGATTTGGCTCAAAAAGGACAAGAATCAGTTCAGATCATCCTGAGATTCGGGAAGGAATTGTCTAACCTAGAATTCGCGTGAAGCTAACAAGAGGAAACCACAAAATACCATTGTGAGAATAGTGGAAGTTAAGTTAAAATCCACCTTATTCCCGAACCCACTGATGTTTCCTACTATTTGAACATAAACTTTGTAACCCTTGATCAGAGGCAAAGTTTCCTGACTAAATCGGTTTCAGTGCTGAGGTCATGTGAGGTGAATAGAGAAGAATAAGTCACCCAGGAGAGTACAGGCGATCTAGGATTCTACATAGTACACTAATTATGGAAAACTCACAGGAACAGAACGTAGCAATATACCACATGAAAATCTTTTCTTACAAATGATTTCTAACATGGAAATAAAGCGTTTACGAACCCTTGTCCATGTAACGCATTTTCCTCTATGTGTGAGAATTGTGTCCTGGAAGTTTGGCCGTAGCTTAATAATGCGCTCTGTACAAAAGTAATGTATGTATGTATGTATGTATGTATGTATGTATGTATGTATGTATGTATGTATGTATGTATGTATGTATGTATGTATGGATGGATGGATGGATGAGCCTACCATGAAACAGGAAATACGTTTATGACGATGGTTTCAGTGTATATTGGATATTACAACAGAATGCAGTAGGCTACCGAAAGTTTATCTGGGACGAGGATCCTTCATAATGTGGTTATTTTCTTCTCCATTAACAAGCATCGTGTTTTTTCAAAGATAATTAAAATTAAGATTTCTAAATTTATTATTAAGTTGTGGGTTGCATAGGGTCATGAGTGATTTGAGGTCTTCAAATTAATTTCTTCTTTTGGTTTATCGTTGTATGGAATAATAACTTACAATTCTCTTGTGTATGATGTTAGAAACGCTCCCTCATTGAAGAACACAGGAATTAAATCACTTTTAAGATTCCATAAATGCATTTGTTTGTCTATTGGGGAGCTCCTCTAACAGATATTTGCATGTTAATAAACCGTAATCAGACATACAAACCTCACTTATACAATTGAAAACATTGTCCATTATTTCATGAAACAAAGTCCAATCCATGTTAAGTCGACGAAGTTTACCACTGTTTATTTCTTCTCGTGACAAAAGAATAATACCTCTACCACTTACATTTGTTTCTCGCGAGAATATGATGAATAAATGGAATGGAGCAATTTATTCCATTATCACACTTGTCTCACTGCATTCGAAGTGGAATATGTATCCAAACAAAAGCGAGGTGTTTAAAAACGGAATATGTTATGTGCAGAATTCGACAGCGTCATTATTCTGCTTGTGAGAAGAAAGCCATCTCAAAATATACATAGTCTCAACACTACGTCGTAATAGATAGCAGGCTATAAGCATATTTTCTCGCGCACTTTTCCTCGTTGTGAGCGTGAATTGTGTTGTCACTACTTCTCACTTGTCCGACTCGTTGACTGAATGGTCAGCGTACTGGCCTTCGGTTAGAGGGTCCCGGGTTCGATTCCCGGCCGGGTCGGGGATTTTAACCATCATTGGTTAATCCCAATGGCCCGGGGGCTGGGCGTTTGTGTTGTCCCCAACATCCCTGCAACTCACACACCACACACAACACTATCCTCCATCATAATAACACGCAGTTACCTACACATGGCAGATGCCGCCCGCCCTCATCGGAGGGTCTGCCTTACAAGGGCTGCACTCGGCTAGAAATAGCCACACGAAATTAAAATTAAATTAACTTCTCACTTTAAGGGCTTAGGATGTCGTGGTCAGCTGCTTCGCCTGAGATCTGTCTGTGTAGCTGTGGTGTCTGTACTGGCGCAATTTCGGTCGTGAGCTATACTTAAGGTACCATCTCTGTGGAAAACCATGGAATACGCTTGTATGATAGTCAAGAATAGAATTCGAACCCACTTCTCTTTTCAGTTGTTTTCACTAGGCTGAGATAAATAGATAACTTTCAATTGCCATATCAGGAGTTAAATCCTCTTTAACAGAACATAGAACTGAACTTGCGTCAATCAAACTGGAAACTAACACGCCAACATCTGGTAATCGGTATCGCCGTGTTAAATATTTATAAAGCGAATAATCCTCCAATCAGTGGTGCCGACTTTAAGTGGGGGAAAGGCATTTTCTGCCCACTCCTTACCGCAAATGATCTTAGTGGGGCAGAGTGCCATTTTGCCCCTCCCAAAAGTTCTCCTCTTGGATGTTAAGTCCCCTTACAACGTGGAGTTTGGTCATTTTGGGAGGCTGCTAAGGCGTTAAATCTCGAGAAGTTGGTAGATGGTTTTATATGAAGAACTGCGATTAGAAGGTGGGCATTCCTTCAGAGAACTACATTTACGAATGGGGACTGTTCAGGTGTTACATCTGGTGGTAGAGCTTGTCACATTTCGTATCATGAAATGCTTAATATACAGTACGGTAATAGGATATTTATTAAGAAAATGTATTTATGAAGCAAGTTCTAATTTTATTTTACTTGTGATTCACTGGCATCTTGGAAGGGAGGTTGCGATCAGTTGTTGAGAGGAAGTTGCATGAAAACCAGTGTGGTTTCAGACCACAGAGAGGCTGTCAGGGTCAGATTTTCAGTATGCGCCAGGTAATTGAAAAATGCTACGAGAGGAATAGGCAGTTGTGTTTACGTTTCGTAGATTTAGAGAAAGTATATGTGAGGGTATCGAGGGAAAAGATGTTCACCATACTGGGGGACTATGGAATTAAAGGTAGATTATTAAAATCAATCAAAGGCATTTATGTTGACAATTGGGCTTCAGTGAGAATTGATGGTAGAATGAGTTCTTGGTTCAGGGTACTTACAGGGGTTAGACAAGGCTGTAATCTTTCACCTTTGCTGTTCGTAGTTTACACGGATCATCTGCTGCAAGGTATAAAATGGCAGGGAGGTATTCAGTTAGGTGGAAATATAGTAAGCAGTCTGGCCTATGCTGACGACTTGGTCTTAATGGCAGATTGTGCCGAAAACCTGCAGTCTAATATCTTGGAATTTGAAATTAGGTGCAATGAGTATGGTATGAAAATTAGCCTCTCAGAGACTAAATTGATGTCAGTAGGTAAGAAATTCAACAGAATTGAATGTCAGATTGGTGATTCAAAGCTAGAACAGGTCGATAATTTCAAGTATTTAGGTTGTGTGTTCTCCCAGGATGGTAATATAGTAAGTGAGAATGAAGCAAGGTGTCGTAAAGCTAATGCAGTGAGCTCGCAGTTGCGATCAACAGTATTCTGTAAGAAGGGCGTCAGCTCTCAGACGAAACTATCTTTACATCGGTCTGTTTTCAGACCAACTTTGCTTTACGGGAGCGTAAGCTGGGTGGACTCAGGATATCTTATTCATAAGTTAGAAGTAACAGACATGAAAGTAGCAAGAATGATTGCTGGTACAAACAGGTGAGAACAATGGCAGGAGGGTACTCGGAATGAAGAGTTAAAGGCTAATTTAGGAATGAACTCGATGGATGAAGCTGTACGCATAAACCGGCTTCGGTGGTGATGTCATGTGAGGCGAATGGAGGAGGATGGGCCACATAGGAGAATAATGGGCTCTGCTATGGAGGGTAAGAGAAGTAGAGGTAGACCAAGACGACGATGGTTAGACTCGGTTTCTAGCGATTTAAAGATAAGAGGTATAGAACTAAATGAGGCCGCAACACTAGTTGCAAATCGAGGATTGTGGCGACGTTTAGTAAATTCACAGAGGTTTGCAGACTGAACCCTGAAATGCATAACAGTCTATAATGATAATGTATGTATGTATGTATGTATGTTGTGATTATTTTTGATCGCTTCATACTTAAAACATTCCTCCAAAATATTTACTGTATTTATGAATCAATGCCCCCACAATAATTACCCGACGTCGGCGCACCTGCCTCCAACAGAGATTTTCCAGCATTGGTGAAGTATTTGGAAGCAATATTTTGCAACCTCCTTTGTAATGCCTCCTATGGTGCTGCTTTAACCTCAATTGATTATGGATAAAATGGTGCCTCAGAGATGAATGTTCATGCTTGGAAAGAGGTAAATGTCACAGTTGGATAAGTAGGTGATTTTAAAGCCAGAATTTCCGTGTTGACGAAATAATCTGCCAGGGAAGCAGTTTTGGTTGGACGAGACCGACTGCAGTGAAACATGGTAAAATGATCAGTTAAGGCCTCAGACTGTCGTTGCACGCTTTCCGTTGTTTTATAGGCTATCCACTGCTTCACGAAATGAGTGATTCTGAACAGGAATCAGTCAGTTTGCTCGTTTGTGCTAATAAAATGTTGTATTAATAGCCAACGATACAGAAATATTAAGACACATTGTGCTAATGACAGATTATATCGTGGGTTTTTCAAGCAAAACACATTTCCAGTTTTTGAGTTTCTGGCACTCCCACTCTGAACTATGTGACTTTTCCTCTCCGTTCACTGACGATATCCGTTAATTTGTTTTTCTTCCTTCCTTTCTTAATGTGTTTACACTCCATGGTTGTTTTTTTCCTCGAATTCAACGAGGGATTCTCTCCTCAACTATCTCCGAAGAGGCCACGGCCGCTTCCTACCCTCTTCCTTGTCTATTCCTTCCAATCTTCTCATCCCCCTACAAGGCCCCTGCTCAGCATAGCAGGTGAGGCCGCCTGGGCGAGGTACTGGTCCTCCTCCCTAGTTTTATCCCCGACCCAATGTCTCACGCTCCAGGACACTGCCCTTGAGGAGGTAGAGTCCGCTGAGTCCGAGGGGAAAGCCTACCCTGGAGGGTAAACATATTAAGAAGAAGAAGAAGAAGAAGAGAGTAGGATTATTATTATTATTATTATTATTATTATTATTATTATTATTATTATTATTATTATTATTATTATTATTATTATTATACGAACTCGTATATCTTAGTCAACGCAAAAACATTGGTACTTGTCTTAATAGAACTATACCGTGCCCCATTGTCACGGAGACACACTGTTTATCCACACCTACCACGTCACGTAAGAGTACGTATGTATGTTGCTAACTGCTGGTGAAATAAGGCAGAAGGCATTCGAGTGGTTTCTTTATTACCGACTCGCAATGCGGGCTGAGTGTTTCAGACGGTTTGAGGCGCTGGCTTTCTGACACCAACTTGACAGGTTCGATCCTGGCTCAGTCCGGTAGTATTTGAAGGTGTTCAAATACGTCAGCCTCATGTCGGTAGATTTACTGGCACGTCAAAGAACTCCTGCGGGACTAGATTCCGGCACCTCATTGTCTCCGAAAACCGTAAAAGTAGTTAGTGGGACGTAAAGCAAATATTATTATTATTATTATTATTGTTATTATTATTATTATTAGACTAGCAGTACGCTCCAAAACCTTAAACGACGGCGCTACTATGACAGGAAAAAATGCTTTTAACTGTTTTTAAGACGGTAGCTTAAAACTCAAACTAGTCTTACATTCATGGCAGCTCCGGGAATCGAACAAGGATCTTCCCGTACAATGAACTCGATTACAAACTTCAGGTGAGAGAGGTGGTAAATGTTCAGTACATTTTGTTACAGCAGAGCTCCAGGGTCAGTGATAGATAAATCCTAATCCTAAGCACTGTTGTGTTCCATGATGCACTGAGAAGTTGACGATGGGAATATAAACGTTTCTCGTTTATTTTGACGCAAAATTAGGTGTATTTAGCTTAATGGGCGATAGTGTGCTTATATTATGAAGTGCAGTGCAAAGCCCTGTGAGGAATTCAGAGTCGTAATAGTGAAGTACGGTAATAGAGATGATATCTCACGTGCGATATGAACGGAGTGAGGAAAATTAGATTCATCTTTCATGGTTATTTGTTATCTCTAATCGTTAAAGAACATAATGCAAGAACACAAAGCACTTGAGTTGTCGTATGGAACAGCGATTGAAGATACCATTAGCACTACAATATATACTACAGGTACCTGCGATACAAGTATAATTGATAGTGGAGTATCTGGGTGGTATATCTGATGAATGTAGATTACTCGTAGTGCAGCAATACGTGTACAAAGTGGATGGACTTCTCGGTTCTGGAAGTTAGAATTCATAGACGGTCGATTTATGTATACATCTCTTGGGGGAATTTCGCCCATTTAATTTGTTGACATGTGTACTGTTATTTGTGCGAATTTATTTGTCTTAATAGAATAACCGGTATAACACATAAGTTTTAGTGTGTACTCCATTCACTCTAGGTTTATATAACCACAACGGCCCTTATCGTAATCACTTGTTGGCTACGTGTTACGGATCGTGTAGCTGTATGTTCGCATTCGGAAGACATTTAGTTCGAACACCATTGTCAGCAATCCTAAAATGATATTCCATACTTTCCCATTTTTACACAAAACGAATCTATGGATATTATCACATAGTGTGTAAAATAAATTAAGAAAGAAAGAAAGAATACTGTCGCGTAATGAGACAAAATAGTTTCTGATTCCTGGCAGGAATTACAGACAAAAGTAAACTGAGTTTCCTTGTCGTTATCGTGAGGTCTCAACACTGACCGTTAGTTGAGTCATGAGTAATAATAATAATAATAATAATAATAATAATAATAATAATAATAATAATAATAATAATAATAATAACAACAATAAAGACTGGACGAGTTGGCAGTGTGGTTAGGTTCACGCAGCTGTGAGTTTGCATCCGGAACGTAGTGGGTATCCCTTCGTCGCCATAAGACCTGTCTGTGTCGGTGCGACGTAAAGCAAAATAAAATAATAATAATAACAGCTTTCAAAGCCCCCTTTCCTCAGAAGCAAGTTTGACTTAATGTGTTTTACTCCTAAACCGACGATATCAATGCACGTTTATGCCGCTTTTCCCACACCTGTTGGGTCGTAGGTGCGGTGTGTGTAGAACATGTGGATTTGTCCCTGTTTCACGGCCGGATGCCCTTTCTGACGCTAACCCTACATGGAGTGATGTAATTACTATTACGTATTTCTGTATGGTTGGTAGTGACGTGTGTTGTCTGAATATGAAGAGGGGAGTCCCTTGGTCAGTATATACTATTGTTTTAATATCGTTTCTGAGAAGGTGAGGCATTGCGGGTCGAATCCACTGATTAAGTTCATAATCATCGTTCACCGTCTCGTTTTTTGAATTTTAGTCAGTGGATTGATTTTGGTATTATTATTCACTTTCAATATTGCGAATTGGATCCGCTGATTATTTTAAATTCATATTCATCCATCCATTCTTCATCATCGCGATCTGAATTCTGGTCAGTGGAAGAGTTTTGGTTTTTAAATTGTCATTACATTTCGTACAGTTAGGGGCCTATGACCTAGATGTTAGCCCCTTTAAACAACAAGCATCATCATCTTCATCGTCATCATCATCACAGGCGTAAAAGTTGGTATTTGGAATATTTTTTCTTGTTATTTGCTTTACGTCGCACCGACACAGATAGGTCTTATACCGACGATGAGGCAGGAAAAGGCTAGCAGTGGGAAGCGGCCGTGGCCTTAATTAAGGTACAGCCCCAGCATTTTCCTGGTGTGAAAATGGGAAACCACGGAAAACCATCTTAAGGGCAGCCGACAGTGGGGTTCGAACCCACGATCTCCCGAATACTGGATACTTGCCGCAATTAAGCGACTGCAGCCATCGAGCTCGGTATTTGGAATCTCCCTTGCAAATAAAGATACACGCATTTTTTTGTTTTCGGAAAATCCACTTAAAGGGGTTAAAAGAAGCGAAAAGGGGTGAAGTTTCAAACTTAACATGTTACAGTCGTAACAACTGGCATTCGGAATCTCCTTTTAAAATAAAGAAGCATGCTTTTCTTTGTTTTCGGAAAATCCACTTCATGGGGGAGGGGTTGGAAAGAAATGAAGAAAGAGTTAAATTATTTTTATGAGGACTCTTATATCTCAGGAACTGAATGTGTTACAGACGCGATGACTGGTATCTGGAATCCCTTTTAAAAATAAAGAAACACGTATTTTTGTTTTCGAAAAGTCTGTTTAGTGGGAAAAGGGTGTGAAAAGAATTGAAGGAATTGATTTTATGAGGATACATATATTTCAGAATCTGAACATGTTACAGACATGAAAATTGGTATTTGGAATCTCCTTTAAAAATAAACTAACATGTATGTCTTTGTTTTTGGAAAAGCCACTTAAAGGGGGTGAAAAGAAGTGAAAAAGAGTTGAATTATTTTAATGAGGATACTTACATCTCAAAAACTGAAGATGTTACAGACATGAAAATTCGTATTTGGAATACCCTTTAAAAATAAAGAAAGACGTAGTTTAAAAAGGAAACATGTATTTTTCCAACTTGAGAGAAGACTGTTTCCCCACATGTTCTATGCCGCATGTTCCAGAGTTAGCTCTGCAAGTAGCCTGGTCATCTTAGCTCCAAAAGGCAATACCACAAACGTGGTTTACAAAGAAGGTCTGGCGTAAAAAACTCAGTTTTTGCTTGATGTTTAAAGGGGCCTAACATCTAAGGTCATCGGCCCAAACTCAGTTTTTTGGTGAGTTTTTATTCTTTAGGGATTTTTCATATAATGGTTTAGTGCAGTACGGAGGAACGATTACTTTCATCAAATTATGAAATTACAAAATTCACGCGAGTGAAGCCGTGGTTAGCGGCCAGTACATTATAATACTATACATAGCATGTTGCAATATGATTACTGATACCTTGAATTATAATAGTGTCACGTTTAGTGAGACCCTGATACCTTTCATTTCAAAATACATAAATAACATTACATACACACATACATACATTATCATTATAGACCGTTATGCCTTTCAGCGTTCAGTCTGTAAGCCTCTGGGAATTTACTAAACGTCGCCACAATCCTCTGTTTGTAACTAGTGCTCTGGCCTATTTTGTTCTATACATCTTATCCTCAAATCGTTAAAAACTGAGTCTAAGCATCGTCGTCTTGGTCTCCCTCTACGTACTCCCTCGTACTCCACTTACCCTCCATAACAGAGTCCATTATTCTCCTAGGTAAGCTATACTCCTCCATGCATCTCACCTTACCCCACCATCGAAGACGGTTTATGCGTACAGCTTCATCCATTGAGTTAATTCCTAACTTAGCCCTTCTCGTCATTCCGAATACCCTCCTGCCATTGTTCCCATCTGTTTGTACCAGCAATCATTCTCGCTACTTTCATGTCTGTCACTTCTAACTTATGAATAAGATATCCTGAGTCCACCCAGCTTTCGCTCCCGTAAAGCAAAGTTGGTCTGAAAACAGACCGATGAAAAGATAGTTTCGTCTGGGAGCTGACTTCCTTCTTACAGAATACTGCTGATCGCAACTGCGAGCTCACTGCATTAGCTTTACTACACCTTGATTCAGTCGCACTTACTATATTTCCATATTGGGAGAACACACAACCTAAATACGTAAAGTTATCTACCATTAAAAATAAAAATGTTTGCTCCTTAATTTAATAAATTCACATGAAAATATATACTGTACAAGCAACAATCACATAAAAACGTATATTCACTGATAAATTTAACACCTTTAAACTAATATCAATACTCTATAATGCTGGTTAAGTTGTATTTTGATGTATTTTCGCTCCCATACGGCTGATTGTGTCACATTTATAGCCTCTTGACCGCATTAAAGGGTATCAGGTAATATTCTTGGTCGTCGTTTTCTGTTTTTCTCCATATGCACGGTAGCTTGTATGCATTACTAGTTTTTCATCATGGAACACTCCATGCATTGCTGCAAAGTGAGAAAAACACAATCCAGTTTTCCTTGTTTATGACCTTGAATGCTTCGATAATGCAGTCAATTCTTGTGTCTTTATTGGACTTTTATGTTGTTGCAGAGATAGGATTGCATTAAAAATCGAACGTTCAAGATATTGAAGTCGGGGCCGTTGTGTGGCTGCCTTCCAGGGCAATATCGCACCCATGTCTCTGGGTTGCAAGAATAATTGCAGTATCTTGATCAGAACAATGGGGTTTCGCATTGTCCTGTTGTATTATGACCGACCTCTTCCAGCTTTCTGGAAACTGTCATTGGATGGCTGGGATAACGTTTTGGATAATCATTCCCCGAATTTCATTTTGTGTCACGTAGTTGATTCTTGCTGTTTTTTTGTTCCTCATTTACATCATTCAACTACCAAATGCCTATTTTCTTTTTGCTAGTGGCTTTACGTCGCACCGACACAGATAGGTCTAACGGCGACGATGGGATAGGAAAGGCCTAGGATTTGGAATGAAGTGCCGTGGCCTTAATTAAGGTACAGACCCAGCATTTTCCTGGTGTGAAAATGGGAAACCACGGAAAACCATCTTCAGCGCTGCCGGCAGTGGAATTCGAACCCACTATCTCTCGGATGCAAGCTCACAGCCAGGCGCCTCTAACCACACGCCCAACTTGCCCGGTCGAATGCCTATTCGGCTATTAAACAATTAATAGATAGTGTTTGCTGTTTATAAATCCATGAGTTAATTTCTTTCTCTGTCATCATCTGTGCTTTGTGAGGGTATTCGTTATTGTCATTTTTTTCACTTTTTGTTCTATTTCCGTCTTTGTTTTAATTCATGTATATTCCGGTATGGAAAATCCCCACGGCGTACTTGGGATCATTATTTTCTTTGTATGTTTATTTCTTCTTGTCTTTATTTCCTAATTTCCTCACAGCTGCACGGCCAACTCGCCCGGTGCGGTTGGATTCGAACACACCACCTCCCGAATGCATGTTCACAGCTACGTGCTCAGCAGGCTGCTAGTGGTCACGTCCGCACGGTGGAAGCCTCCTAGAGTACTGCACATAATCCCATACTGTAATAGGTATAAGGTTGCGCATGCGCAATAATCCCACTCTTCGAAATTTACCATAGTTTTGGACGGAGTGTATAACTATTGACTTTGTAGCATGTGATAAGTTCTGTCCGTCACCTCAGTCCGGACTCCGGGAGTAAGCCACTGCAGTAAAAGCTCCCAAGCGTTCACACAAAGCAATAACAAAATTAACTTTATTCACATGTACCCAGAACTTCCACAAAATTGTTTTATCTAGGTTTTACCTGAAAAAGAAATACGTTTCTGGGATTTGTAAAATTGGGACTCGCAGCTCACAGCAGTAAAAATATGAGTAGATACCAGGCCTACCTATTTGTGACATGTTGGAGAAAATTAAGGTTCCAATACGAAGTAGCACCTGAAGAGCTGGTCTTCAAAGTAAAATATCACACACCATTAGAATAGAACGTCTGTAAATCAGAACATAAGTATTCATTGGGTTGCAATAATAATTTATAGCCGGGCTGAGTGGCTCAGACGGTTAAGGCGCTGGCCTTCTAACCCCAACTTGGCAGGTTCGATCCTGGCTCAGTCCGGTGGTATTTGAAGGTGCTCAAATACGACAGCCCCGTGTCGGTAGATTTACTGGCACGTAAAAGAACTCCTGCGGGACTAAATTCCGGCACCTCGGCGTCTCCGAAGACCTTAAAAAGTAGTTAGTGGGACGTAAAACAAATAACATTATTATTTATTAATAATTTATAGGCATTTACAATAAAATGTATTACTGAACTATGAACAACATATTTACATACAAAATTTTCATTACTTTCTGGTTAATATCTCTTCGTATGATACGAAATAAACAAGGCAAGAAAGCACGAGTCACTTCATAACATTCCGACGACTTGTATATTATGCATGTAGCCATAAGTTCCACTACTATGAGATTAACTTTTACCGGTACTGCACTCTCAGACGGTCTGCGGTCCCATTAACTGTTATTAAGCTGTCAGCTCACCAAAAGTAGTGTTTATGAGCGTAACACCCCAGCCACATTTTGCATTTCAAAATGTTTACCGTTTTATCCTACATCAGGAGCCTATTAAATTTTCGCATTATAGGGACGCATGAATCATGAGAAAGAATAGCATATTCTGAGAAGGTAACGACGAACTCTTCAACGCTCATACAGTACCACTACGTCATCACAAAGTTCGCTGGGGGTTCACCTCTGGGTACATAGCAGTCGATAGTTTAGGTAACTCTACGTTAAACACAATTTCCTTCCAACCATAGGGGCTGCCTGGCCGAGGCGGTAAAGGCGTGCTCGGTTCGCCCGGAAGGACGTGGGTTCGAATCCCCGTCAGGAAGTCGTAAAATTTAAGAAATGAGGTTTCCACTTCCGGAGGTGCATATGGTCCTGAGGTTCACTCAGCCTACACCAAAAATGAGTACCGGGTTAATTCCTGGGGGCAAAGGCGGCCGGGCGTAGAGCTAACCACTCTACCCCATCAAGTGCCGAGGTTACGGATAGTGGAAGCCTTTACCTTCCACCCCTCCAAGGGCCTTCATGGCCTGTACGGAGAAGACTTTGCTTTTTGCTTTGCTTCCTTCCAACCATCACCAATCTAGCCAACTGGTGGAAGTACGTCACTAAAGGCGCCTTATTGTATTGGGAGGATCTTCTAATTCTTTGCGGCTTCTTTCCAATAACCTGGCGTCGGCACTAAATGTGAATTTGATTCAATTTTTACAGTCGGATACACTTCTTATATGGAAAGGTATATTCACTATTGCTTGTCTCTGGCGCTGGGTGGTCGTGTGGTATATTGTGCATATGGAACGGCGTGTATTAAGACAAAAGCAAACACACACACATTCCTCGAGCGAAAATAATTAACGAGACATGGCCTCTGTCATGTGTCTGTTGTTCATTTCCCGTGATTTTCACTTTTATTGATGGTTTTCAGTATGCTGTTTACGCGCTAGTGAAATGACAAATTAGTACCAGGAGACAGAAAATGATGCAGCTGGTTATGGCTATGGGTTATTTTACAGGAAGAAACTGCTTCAGGCACATTAATATCCTTACATGTGATTATCCGCAAATTATATTTTTCTTCATAAAATGTACCTTTTCTCAGGAACTAGCACATGAATTTATGTCTTTTGTGGTTGCTACCAGATGTTTGTTCTATGTAATGAGCCCAAAAGAGTTACTTCTTCTTCTTTTCCCACACCTGTGGGGTCGCGGGTGCGAACTATGTTGCACATGTGGATTTGGCCCTATTTTACGGTCGGATGCCCTGCCTGACGCCAACCTTATATGAAAGGATGTAATCAATATCGCGTGTTTCTGTGGTGGTTGGTAGTGTAGTGTGTTATCTGCATATGAAGAGGAAAGTGTTGGAACAAACACAAACGCACAGTCTCCGAGCCAGAAGAAACAATCAAACATAATTAAAATCCCCGACCAGGCCGGGAATCGAACCCAGGACCCTCTGAACTGAAGACCTCGACGCTGACCATTCGGCCAATGGGTCGGACCGCGAAAAAGTTACTATATATACTAAATAATAAATAGCAAACGTTTTGAAATTAAAACATGTATTTACAGAATTCTTAAGATGTAAAAAACAAACAGAATATTGTACAATGTGTGAATATTATAGGTTTAGGTTGGTATTCATATTAATAATATATTATGTATATATTTTAAATTAATTTTAAGATTCCGTTCCTCAAGAAATTCTTTTATTCTAATGTATAAAATAAGTTGCAAAATTGCTTGTAATGATCATAGATGATTAAACAGTAAGCCGTGGCTGGGGTACCTCACAATTTTACAGAAATTTCTTATATAGTCCAAAGATTTCCTTTCATTTGGTACAGTGTGTAAAAACAAGTGTGCGCTTGTTAGTGCCACGTTGAATTCTTCCAAAATGATTTACATCTCCTCCATAAAGTATTTATTGGTATTCAGGCACACTGTTTTCAGTGTAGTGTTGCATCTCTCGGAATTACACATGTGTAGGCCTCTGTAAATACCAGGTAAACTCGCTCGCCATGTTGGTTCTTACCTGCTCTCCGTTGGTAAGGTAGTTGTTAGCCCCAACCTTACAATCCCTCTGTTTGGTATTCTCTACGCTAACCAACAAGTGAAAAACTATTATAATATTAAATTAAACTAATATAATATTACTACATATTCTTAGCATTAATCAAAACGGCAACTTTAACTTAAACTGCATATCTCGTACATCTTGGTGTGATTTTTGCTTCAGACGGAGTTTGTGAATTACGGGTGTTGATGGTCTCATTCTTAACATAAAAAGCTATATTCTCGCCAGAGAAATACGGTATGAGGAAAAGTATCTTAATAATAATTATGATTCGTTGACCGTCCAAGGCTGGTTTCTCCCTCGAAATCAGCGAGGGATCCCACCTCTGCCGCCTCAAGCGCAGCTTCCTGGAGCGTGATACTTTGGGTCGGGGGATACAACTGAGGAGGAGGAACAGTACCTCGCCCAGGTGGCCTTACCTGCTTTGCTGAATGGGGACCTTGTTGTGGGATGGGAAGATCGGACGGGAAAAACAAGGAAGAAGAAGGAACAAGCGGCCGTGGCCTTAAGTTAGTTACCATCCCGGCGTTTGCCTAGAGGAGAAATGGGAAACCACGGGAAAATACTTCGAGGATGGCTGAGGTGGGGATCGAACCTCCCTCTGTTCGGTTGACCTCCCGAGGCTGAGTGGACGCCGTTCCAGCCCACGTACCACTTTTCAAATTTCGTGGCAGAGCCGGGAATCGAACCTGGACGTCCAGGGGTGGCAGCTAATAGTACCGAACACTACATTACAGAGGAGGGTATTAATATTATTGGCTTTACGTCCTAATAACTACTTTTACGGTCTTCGGAGACGCCGAGGTGCCATAATTTAGTCCTGGAGGAGTTCTTTTACGTGCCAGTAAATATACCGACACGAGGCTGTCGTATTTGAGCACCTTCAAATACCACCGGACTGAGCCAGGATCGAACCTGCCAAGTTGGGGTTATAAGGCCAGCGCCTTAACCGTCTGAGCCACTCAGCCCGGCTAGGAGGGTATTATTATTATATTATTAAGTAGAACAGTTGTTCGCAAACTAGTCGCCGCGGTGCCGCCGAATGAAATGAGAGACACCGTAGTATTCTGCCATTCTTTAGTCGTGAGTTCTTAAGTGAGAATCGGTCACAGTTTTATTAAAATTAATAACCAGTGATAAGTGAAGACCTTCCATTTGCGATACATCATAGTATTTGTATGATGTGATGTTCTGACACTATTTTCAATGTAGTTGAAAATAATAAGAAACATACATTTGAATAAAATCAAAAATAACGCTAAAATATAATGTACGAAGACGAGCACAATCATCTTGCCGGAATTTTCAAATGTAGGCCTAAAATGCTTTTAAAATTCTTCTTGCTTATTAACAGGACCTTCTGTGTATAAAGTAAACAGAGACGTACGGTGAGGGATTGTGAATCTTAGCATCTTACGAAGTTTACTGTAATGCACAATGTATTTTAGCTTATCCACCTGAATATTTATGAAATAAATGTTTTTATAGTTATGTATTACATTCAGGGAGAAAATAGGTTCAGAGTACTTCCCAAGCCTAGTCTTATCTCCCAGGCTGAGGTATTGCATAAGAAGCGGTTATCAATTACAAATATAAAATAGTTGGTGAAGTGACCCATGAGCAGAAGTGAATACTGGAAATATTTGAATCCGGCAAAATTATCGGTAGTTAAAAAAATGGATTTCCTCCGATTTGAGGAGAGGTAGTTTGATTTCTCGGCAGAACTCACCTTACCCTACTTCAAAGTTTGGAACGTTGGTTAATTCGCTCAGACTGTTGGGCGAAATTTCTGAAATATATATTTACTGTAATTAACGTTTTATTAATTTACCGTCTTCTTTCACCAGAGTACGTTTTAAAATGTCACATGTATGTATATGTATATTCGCTATTCACAATTTCTTTCATTAGAAAATATACATCATTTAGCACTATACATTGTCTACAATGCCTGTATAAAGCCTCACAGTTACAAGTGAACCGCATAATCTCAAAGCCATACATTCAATGTGGGGAAGTGCACAAAGGTACTAGAGACTAATGTTTGATGACACGGACGTAAAAACCAAAATTACGGGTAAGCACACCCATATTATAAAGCCCTACACGTGTGGACTTAGTATTTAATGTATATTCCCATTGTACAAGTCGTAATATTGTCCTTAAAGTGAAATAAATAGTATAATTTCTAACATCACTCACTTCTGACAGTATTGAATGCAATTCAAAATGTGCAATTTACTGGGCGAGTTGGCCGTGCGGTTAGGAGCGCACAGCTCTGAGCTCGCATCCGGGAGATAGTGGGTTCGAATCCCACTGTCGGCAGCCCTGAAGATGGTTCTCGGTGGTTTCCCATTTCCACACCAGGCAAATCCTGGGGCTGTACCTTAATTAAGGCCACGGCCGCTTCCTTCCCATTCCTAGGCCTTTCCCGTCCCATCGTCTCCATAAGACCTATCTGTGTCGGTGCGACGTAAAGCAAAATGGCAAAAATAAAGTGCATTTTGAATGAAGTTCTAGCCTGCAAGCTTCTTGTATCATCTGATCGTGAGGTCGTCCTTTGTGGCAACACTCCCTTGTAGTTTCAAGCTGGGGTGATGGCAGTCATATCTCAACTTTCGACATGATTGTTCCTCGTTTCCTTCCTCACATTAACTTCTGGCAGGTGTTAGTGTAGTAGATAAGCATGAAACAACAAACCAACACGTGACATAATAGCCTATTACCTGCTAAGACGACTGCTGCCCAACCAGGAAGCCTGCAGATATTAGATTGCCATGTAGTCAGTGTGATGACATCTCAGAAGTATTGCGTGGCTTTCGCGAACGAGTTTGACCCAGTAACCGAGTCTAGGGATTTAACCACTTGCGATAAAAATTTCGTGTCTCGGCCAAAAATTGAGATTGGAATGCTAAAACCCAAAGACCAAAACGCTGACCAGTCACCTATGGAGCCGGATAAACTAGCACCAGAAACCAAAACATAATCTGGTTGTATCTTGTAAGTTTTAATCCATTTCAATTCCTGGTTTCTAAAGGACAATCAACGAGAATGCTCTATTCCCACATTTCATTGGTAATACTTTCGATGTAATTTGTGCTCCGCCTTTGAGAATATAATCAGACTGGAGACTTTAAATACAGGTTTAATTTGAGTTGGAAATTTTGATTCAGTACCAGTAAGGATATACACCATTACTTTACAATTCCTGTGTTGTTAGAGGTCAAGGAAATTGTACATCATCCATTCTTGGCGTTAATTACAGACCCTAGAACAGTATCGTATGAGCAAGCTCCAATTATTCTTTCTTTGTATCTTGACCTTGAACGGCGAAGTTTTAGCTCTGGTCAGATGTTAATCCTTTCTTATTTGAAGTTTCTGTACCGAATTAACTCTCTTTAAATAGCATTGTATGCATCCGTGCCTTGGGGCTAATACGAATTTCCAACCTGCTGAAGAGAGGTCACCGACACGCTTCAATTGCAGACAGCTCACTAAAGCAGTTAATAGCGCGGAGCACTTGATCATCGGTGCTCGGCTCACCTCCAATGATCATCTGAAGCTCAGTTCGTGGAATAAATTATAGCAAAGATGTCAATAGAGTGAAGAAACCAATTTAAAGTAAACAGTTTCTAGATGAGTTTAATGTGACTCAGAGGAACTTTGTTATCCAAACAAGAAAACATGATGTTTTAGCCTCAGGAAACATAACTGAGAACAGAAGTAGGTTACAATCTCACTCTCCGGCATCTTTCAAGATGTATTCTGTGCTCCCCTCTTCATTTCTAGTCGAATGTGGGCGATACCATACGTAATATACAGGTCACCACTGCTATTTTCCCTCCAATTCTAGCCTTAAGTAATTAGGCGTTTGCTTACTCCAGGAGTACTAAACTTTTCTCTGAATTGAGGAGCCACCCCAAATATTCAGGAACGAGCAAGAATCCCACCAACCGGATGCCTACAAGTAATCGAGTAGCGCTTCTCGGTATTTATTTCCTAATCTTAACATTTAAACCGTCCAGGAATATTAACTTAAAGAGCTACAATAGGACTATTAACTGTAAACACTAGTGTGAGCTTTTTTTTACACAATTCAGAAGATACTGAACATTAGAATTAAAACCTTACAGAATAATGAACTAATTGTTGCATGGTAATTTGCGACCATGGACATGCCTTGTGGTCTTGGTACCAAAAAAGACTACTGGTCTGTAGCCCTTGCAGGATCAAATTCATTTACTTCAGGTAGATTCATGTTACACATTATCAAATCACACAAAATATTTGTTTCTAATGACGATCCGAATCTGTCTTGTGTAAGGTTCATCTGATTGAATACTCACTCACACGATGCCGCAGAGGCAGGAAGAACACACGCAATACATAGTAGCTGTCCCAAAATAGGAAATCTGTCATTGCCTGTCAACTCCAACAGTTGGAACATTTTTTCCCCTTCCAAGAATGTTGATCTCACATCACTAATTTTGTATGCATTGGGTATAGTTCCCAACATTTTCACATTTTGCAAGTTGATCACTGAAATGTTCTACCAACATTGAGATGTCATCAACACCATACATTTCCAGATCAGTTCCAGTCGGTCATGCAAGGGTATCAAATATGTCAATAGAGTGAAGAAACCAGTTTCATGAAACAAAATCTTTCCTTGAATTATCTGACACTATGACTAATCAGTTTCTCTTTCTGCAAATCGACAGCAGAACTAGTAGATGGCCCAACTCCCTTCAGTTGTATGTCTCGGAAAATGCCATTAATGGAGGCGTCTTTTTACAAATTTATCTTCATTTGGGCCAGGGGTAATTTTGAGTAATTCAAGTGATGATGTTGACGTTTTATACATTTTACACGTAGTTAAATAGTGCTAAGAAATAGCTGCTCCCTCTGAAATAGAAGATACTAATTCTTCAGGATTTCTAAAAAAATCCAGAATTATGCACCATGTGAACAAATTTAAAATCAATGAGTTTTCTCAGTAGAACTTTTGCAACTGGATCTGCTTTATTTTCACTTGCAATTATATTTTACATAGCTTGTGACTAAAATGATCTTATCCTTGAGGATGTTGCATGTCTTTTCCCCGGCAGTTTATATACAATCACAAGTTGTCATTCTCTTCTAAGAATTTGTAAGTATTATTGCTTGCCTTAAGTAATCACCCCCGTGGACTTGTGTGAGTTGAAAGTTACCTGATAAATGGTGTGTTTCTTGTCGAAATAGTAGAGAGTGTGAAGCATGGTTACTGGACTAGACGGTAGGAGTCATCAGTTGGATGCGCAGTAGCAAGCCACGCCTCCTGACGTCACGCGATCCCCAAGTTCTCAAAACCAAGCAGAGCGCCATTAGTCTAGTGATAACGTTTGCCTTCGCAAGAGTATAAGAGTTTAATTTTCCTGTGTTGTGCTGTGCCATGGTGTGTTGTGCTGTCGCCGATTGCTCTAACCACGGTGTACTCCAGAAGGACTTAGACATTAATTTTCATCCTTTTCCAAAGAACAGCGACTCGTTTACTGTTGAGAATGCTCGTTTGTGCTCTGTACACTTCGACGACTCGACCTACATAAGAGACTTGAAGAGTGAGTCATTAAACCTTCCAATTAGACGTTATTTAAGGACTGGCCCAGTGCCACATTTAAATTTACCACTGATTAGTAATGACTTAGCGAGTCAGTCTTGTAATGATCGTGATATAAGGGCACAAAAGTGAAATAATCGTGAGGGGATACGGCAAATTTTAAAATTGCAGGCACCAATTGAAGCAGAAAATGTTAATAGTGCAATCTTGAGGAAGGAATTAGATAACAAAAGTAAACATCAATGTTTCTGTGATGAGAAAATTGCTGAAGTGCAGCAGAATTGGAGTTAGACTGGAAAATTGTGACCTAAAACAGCAAAATAAGGGTCTTCAGGACCGTCTTAGTTCAACTAATACCAAGATAATAAAATTAAGAAAATAATCAAGTTTTTGAGGGTACTTTTTCTAAACGTCAACAGCATGCTTTAGTAAAAGGCAGATGCTCAAGCTGGTCATCTGATTGTGAGGACGTTGCTAAGGCGGTCACCTAACGGTCTATATCATGTAAAGCTCTGTGTTCTGTTAGAGCCGTGAATAATTACCCTCTTTCTAGCGAAGCTACAATCAAGCGACGGCTAAGAAGGTTTTTATTTATCCTGGATTGAGCATTAATATCTTAAAAATACAAACAACTTGTTTACAAAATTGGAAAGAGGTGTTGTACTCAGGAAGGATATCACCTCGAAAGTGGGCAATGTGTTACAGAAGAAACATTTACAAAATTAATAAAAATGCGAAGTGAGGGCGAAGATCTACAATATGCGCATAAGCTTTCAATGAAGCATAACCTTTTGACTAGAATTGAGAGGCAAAATATGCGGGAAGCCGCTGAACTGTTATCACTGACTGTGGGTAAAGCAATATGCCGTAACTTCCCAGAGCTCAGGTATGTAGGTGAGACTGTAATCACGATTAATAATGGAATTGACGCCCATGTCCCCGTTTGTGGTACAAACAGCTTAAAAAGTGCCTATGAGAATTGTATAGAGCAACAAAACCTTGCTCTTGACAAAACAAAACAAAACTTTTTTCTTGCTATTTGCTTTACGTCGCACTGACACAGATAGGTCTTATGGCGACGATGGGATAGGAAAGGCCTAGGAGTTGGAAGGAAGCGGCCGTGGCCTTAATTATGGTACAGCCCCGGCATTTGCCTGGTGTGAAAATGGGAAACCACGGAAAACCATCTTCAAGGCTGCCGACAGTGGGACTCGAACCCACTATCTCCCGATTACTGGATACTGGCCGCACTTAAGCGACTGCAGCTATCGAGCTCGGTACAAAACAAAACCTTGCTCTTGACAAATTATTCGAATTAATTTTCACCATGAAAATAATTAGTAAAAAACAAACTCCTTTCTTTTCAAGAAGGTTTTCTAATGTCTATAAGTAGCCTTCGTTGTCTATTTAAGGATTTTAAATTAGAAGGCTATACTTATATAATGGCGGCCTAGTGTAAACAGGACATAATTGAGAGCTACTTTTCACAGATCCGAGGACTTGGTCGCTTTTATGAATATCCTCTCCCTACCATTGTATCGCAGCGAATTAAATCATTAATTTTAAGCCGGAATTCAGGTGAATTGTTAACAGCAAAAACTGTCCAGATGAAAAAAGTGTCCAATCTCTGAGCGCAGACGTTTTGGCTGCGCAAGGTGAGGTGCTTCAAAACTTCGTACTTGATGACGAACATTGCCAAGCAGTGTCCACCTAAAATGGAGAAGCTTGTACAAACATTGTAATGTTGATGATGAGGATGATGATGATGATGATTTCACTTCAGCTGTCAATGGACTTCTGGAACATTTTTAAGATGAAAATAATGCAAACGTGTCTGTCGAAGTAGTTAGAGAGAAGACCGAGCTGCTAGATATGATTGCTGGCTTTCTAGCCTATAGGGTGGAAAAAGTGAAGAAAAAGTACCCCCAGAAAGCCAGTGTGTACGGAATCCAAACCGCGAACATTTATCCTTCACATAGAAATTGGCTAGAAACCATTCCAAGGGGGTACTTAATGAAACCCACGGATGAGTGCATTAATTCTATTATTAAAATGGAAAATGAATTTAGTGCCTTCCATGGAAAGTGAAGGATAAAGTTTCGCGGTTTCGACTCATTACACACTGGCTTTCTGGGGGTACTTTTTCTTCACCCTATAAGCTACATAGACAGAAATCATTTCTAGTAGCTCGGTCTTCCCTCGAACTACTTCGACAGACACGTTTGCATTATTTTCATCTTGAAAATGTTCCAGAAGTCCATTGACAGCTGAAGTGAAATCATCATCATCATCATCATCATCATCGTCATGTCCACGAGGTTTTAGGATGTTAAAGGAAAAAAGAAAAATATCGTGATCTTGAAGATGTTTTGTGTTTTATTAGAACCAGAACGTTCGGAAGGATGAAAACATAAACAAACTTAGGCACATGAATTCTTACAAGAGGTGAAAACGAACTCCTAATGAACAAAGGAACAACAACTTTCCTTTTCCTTGGCTAGACTGATTTTAAAGTAATGTAAAACAACCGAGTAAAAATCAAGATGTAAATATTTTGTATTGTATGTAATGTAAATATGGATACAGTTTTACTACCACCATGTATTAGGTGTTTTTAAATATTGATTTTTTGATCCCATTTTATGACTTTGAGGGTTTTTCCGCACCACAGGTATATATGACCTAAGCTAGTGGAAGCCTCTTTCCCCCAAAAGAGAGCGACCCCTGATATGGTGGAAGAGGTCGACGTTTCATCAGTGGCATTTTACCAACATTCCACCGGCCAATACACATGTATAAATAATTACTTATACATAAATATAATATTAAGTGTGTACGATACTACTTAACACCAACAATCCGCCAAAACAACGGTAAAAAGCACCCCGAGCGATTGGTCATATTTCTTTAATTTTAGTAACTGGTTTTAGAAATTAAACTACGTATAAAATCGTTCTAAAATCACTGAATGGATATAAAATACGAAACCCGAACCGTAAATACTTTGTTTGCGACGCGAAAGATTATTTAGTACTGAGAAAGCTACTGGAATAGTTCATGTTATCACAGCGTTATTGTATTACTTGTATTGTTCTGAAAAATACTTGAATAAATTACAACGTAATTATCTACACATAACAACTGGCAATTATATTTGGCAAAATTGAAAATATTAAGCAAGTGGTTAAATAAAAACAAGCAAATCATTAACATAAACGCACAATTACAATAGGTCGTGTTCACTGCAAGCCTGGCGGTGGGGGCCAGATGACGTCACCAGCCAAAGCGAGCCTGCGCGTGACCCCTACCGTCTAGGCTAGTAACCGTGGTGTGAAGTGTTTAATGTGAAGTGTCCAGTTCAATTACCTACCCTGTCAACCACCACACATGTTTTGTTTTATTTGGGGTCCATCGTATTTTATTCTTCCATTGATAAGTATTTAGGGTTGCTCCTTAAAATTCCTTTCACTCAACTGATTCCTTCAGATTGTGGTTCTCACATTTATTTTTGTGATTACTGACTCCTTTTCACCGCAATGTACACTTAAGAAAACACCATGAAGGCATTTGTCGTTTGTGTTGATTTTCAAGATATGGAACGATGCCATGTACGTATGTAAACGATCAAAGTTTTAGACCCACTGGATTGTTGCTACAGGTCTTCCTACGTGATTGGTCGCGGATGAATCAACTCCAGTATACAGACTCTGGTGTAGTGTAGTTGACTTGCAGTCTGTGCAGTGAAGTGTTCCCCGTCAAACATGCCTCGACGACAGAGAAGAGCACGCTATCAACAACTGTCGCCGTTTGAGAGGGCTCGGATAATTGGGCTGTGTGAGGCTGGATTATCGCTAAGGGCTGTCGCTGCGCGTGTTGGCAGACAGGCATCTACGGTACAACGTGTATGGCAGCAGTGGTCAAATGAAGGTACCCACACTCGTGGACATGGCACAGGCCCAGCGCGACGGACAACTGTGAGAGAGGATCGCCGCATCATTCGGATGGCCCGGATGTAACCCCATGCAACAGCAGCGCAAATTCGAGCAGCTGTGGCACCCCACGTTACACAACAAACAGTTGGTAATCGCCTGCGTGCAGCTAGCTTATGAGCCCGTGTCCCTGCAGAAGGTGTTCCATTGACCCCACAACAGCGACGTGTAAGGCTGGCCTGGTGTCGAGAAAGATCGACGTGGGTCGACGAATGGCATAGGGTCGTCTTTAGTGATGAATCGCGCTTCTGTATTGCCCGCGGTGATCGTCGGAATCGTGTGCGCCGACGTACCGGAGAGAGGGGCCGCCCAGATCTTATTGTCGAGAGGCACACAGAGCCAACACCAAGCATTATGGTCTGGGGAGCTATTGGCTTTAATGTGAAATCACAATTAGTGCTTGATGAGGGCACTATGACTGCTCGACAGTACGTTGATAGGGTACTCAATCCAGTGGTTGTTCCTATGATGGCGAACATTGCTAATGGGATGTTTCAGCAGGACAATGCCCGGGTTCACACTGCACGCATCTCCAGAGAAGCTCTCCACGACATCACAACCTTAGAATGGCTCGCCAGATCCCCGGACCTCAGTCCTATTGAGCATGTGTGGGACATGATGGGTCGACAACTGGCCAACTGTCCTCAGCCATCCACAACTCTGGAACAACTGACCCGTGCAGTGCAGCAAACATGGGCCACAGTTTCTCAGGAAGCGATCCAGGGCTTTATTGACTCCATGCCTCGACGAATTCATCAATGTATTGCAGCTCGTGGTGTGCATATCTTATATTGTTTGTTGTCCAAACTTGCGATCAGAGGAACCTGAAAGTGTAATCACCGAATCACAACCGAACATTCGTCCTGCATGTTCAATTGCAGCAATGTAGCACCACTCGTTCTGGGTGTTGCAATTTCCATTTTCTTCAAGTCTATATGGACAGCTGATACATAAAGTTAGTGTCTTTCAGTCCACTAGATTTTATCCCACTAATATCTTATTAAGTGGATTGGAAGGGAATGAATTTGGGTGGATCATAAAGCTAGGTTCATGAAGGATGAAGAGGCGGATAATTGGATTGCTCTTGTGTGAAAGGACAATGGTGATTTTTGAGCGGGATTGAAGGTGCAAGTCCCTTCTTCTACTATTTGATACCAAATCATTGCATTTTATTATTTTTTAAAGAAAGTATCCTCTCCATGTCTCAACTGCGTAGACATCAGCACTTTTGAATCTGAGGTTCAAAACTCTAACTACTAATGACTTTCAGTGTTCTTCTGTACCGTAGAGATATACTGGTTTCAAGAGAAAGAAGGGATGGGTGATATCAGGAATGTGTCGTAAAATAGAGGAAAAAGTTGAAATACTCCCTTTCTGGAACGATATAGCCGCCAGTTTATACCGGAAATGCGATAGGTCACGTATGAAGATGCAACAAATCTCTTCTTCTTCGTTATTCTACTCTCCTTCTGTTTTCCTTGTTCAGTGAAATAGAGCGAGGGAATTAGAACCATCTCGGGGTTGTTAGTAGGTCAAACCGTAACAAGTATTCATATTAATTCGGTCGGTGGTCATTTTTTATAATGTAAAAGCTCGCGTTATATGGAAGTAAAACGTAAGTTGTAATACACCTATTGTTGGTGTACATATCAATAACTACGTTTACAGCTTTAGAGACGCCTAAAACTTAAAATTAATGACGTCAGTTGTCTAGAATATGGATATGAAACTGAAATTAAAAAATGTGAGGTAATAAAGAATTAACTAAGAAATGATCTGTAAGTTGGAGGGAAATATAATGTACACCAGTAGCGTAGCCACAATCGGCCGATTGGGGGGTTACGAAATGATGATGAAATATAACGAAGGTGCTTGTGCGTGTATGGTGCGCGCCTGCATTATAAGGACTCTGATACAGTGAATTATGTTGATATTCAGATTGCAGTATACAAGAAAATCGTATATTAAAATTCAGAACTAGAACAATAGATCAAGGTCAAAAGTTTTACAGCGAATAATAAGTACAGTTTACAATCTAAAACCAACTTTCGAGGCTTCTTAGAAAATAGATTTAACAGACCATTTGGTTTTACAATTATGCCTCCGAATGTTTATTTAGTTTATTGTCAATTTGTTTATGTTTTTGTAAACATTCAATGGTGGTGGAGTTGGTGGTGGGGGTGTGTGTTTCTAACCCCCAGTAACACCCCTCCTGGCTACGCCCCTGATGTTCACCGTAATCTTAATTTAAGCGGGAAGAAAAACTAGGATGTTACATGTTAAGATTGTTTACCTGGCAGAGTGGCCGCGCGTGTTAACGTGTTACGGCTATGGAGCCAAGCTCTGCATTTGGGAGACGAGTGGGTTCGAACTCGACCGTCGGCCGTCCTGTGAATGGTTGTCTGTGGTTTCTCATTTTCACTTCGAGGCAAATGCCGGGACACTTCCTATTCAAAAGGCGCAGCTACCCCAGTGTATTTCTTTCTTTCTTTCTTTTTTTTTTACAATTTGCTTTACATCGCACCGACACAGATAGGTGTAATGGCCGTGGCCTTATTTAAGGTGCAGCCCTAGCATTTTCCTGGTGTGAAAATGGGAAACCACGGAAAACCATCCTCAGGGCTGCCGGCAGTAGGGTTCGAACTTACTATCTCCCGAATTCTGGATACTGGCCGCTCTTAAGCGACGGCAGCTATCGAGTTCGGTACCCCAGTTTCATTCACTATCATTCATTTAAACTTCGTAGCTCCTCATATGAAGTTGGCGATAGGAAAGGCATCTGGCCATGAACAACATGCTATATAATTTCATCTCAGCACTTCCCCGACCACGTAAGAGGAAACATGACTAAGGGGTAGATATGCATACATGAGAAGGTTGTTAGGCAATCATCTCAAACGGAAGGAAAATTAATTATAATATTAATAATGAAATTAAGGGTGCCAATCCGAGGCGGTACCCGGTTCACCTAGGTGGGTATGGGTTCGATTTCTCGCCAGAAAGTCGAATAATTGAGAAACGAGATCCTCACTTCTGGAGAGGCACATGACCCTGAGGTTCACCCAGACAGACGGTAGAGTATAGAGCTGACCATTCTGGTGTTACTGAGATCTTTGGGTGTGCTAGATTGGTCATCATTTATAACAGCTCGTGCGGGGAGAGGAGGGAAGTATACCTGCTCGCGTCAGCGTGCCTACGTTCATTTCGGAATGGATCGTGTTAGAGTGTGCTAAAGTGTACAGTGTGGTGCTTGTGAGTACTCGGACTATGTTTTCTGTTTGGGCAGTATGACGCTGTCACCATAGTATGCGGTGTGCTCCTCAACAGTTGTTCCCTTTGCTTTCCGCGCAGCCAAAGATCCCAGGAACTAACAGTTTCTCGCTTAGTGCAGTGGTTACAAATAGTGGACCCCCTTCCCTTTCAATCCTCCGCGGATCTTCATGACCTATTAGGAGATCATTTTGCTGTTAGTTATGACATATACCGAGCTCGATAGCTGCAGTCGCTTAAGTGCGGCCAGTATCCAGTAATCGGGAGATAGTGGGTTCGAGCCCCACTGTCGGCAGCCCTGAAGATGGTTTTCCGTGGTTTCCCATTTTCACACCAGGCAAATGCCGGGGCTTTACCTTAATTAAGGCCACGGCCGCTTCCTTCCATTTTCTAGGCCTTTCCTATCCCATCGTCGCCATAAGACATATCTGTGTCGGTGCGACGTAAAGCAAAAAAAAAAAAACAACCTAATTTATGACATAACTTGTCAAATTATTATTTACAATTATTATTTACATTATTTTGGAGAGAATCGACCAAGTGGCTGTGTGTAGCTCTCAACTTGCATTCGGGAGATACTGGGTTCGAACCCCACTGTCGGCAGCCCTGAAGATGACTTTCCGTGGATTGCTATTTTCACTCCAGGTAATTAAGGCCACGATCTCTTTCTTTCCACTCCTAGCACTTCCCTATCCCATCGTCCCCACAAGACTGATTTGTGTCGGTGCGACGTAAAGCAAATTGAAAATAAAAACCTTTTTTGTGTTTGTGTAGATTTTTCTATTCTTATCTACCGAAATGACTTCAAATTACTGAATATTATTACTGAATATTAATGAGTAGACAGTATGAATGTTATGTGTATTAGTGCTTTTGTATGAAGTCTTCAGCCCGGAGGCTGGTTGGATCCTCGGAAAGCACCTAACGTTATGTGGTTGTATAGTCTATTGAGCACTCAGCCTGACGGCTGTTGAATACTCAACAGCTCCGCCATTAGCTCTTATAAATGGCATAGGCGTAACCAAAGAGGCGTATTAGATAAATGAGGTAGTTTCCCGTTACCGGGCGAGTTGGCCGTGCGGTTAGGAACCCGCAGCTGTGAGCTCGCATCCGGGAGATAGTGGGTTCGAACCCCACTGTCGGCAGCCCTGAAGATGGTTTCCGTGATTTCCCATGTTCACACCAGCCATAGTTGGGGCTGTACCATAATTAAGGCCACGGCCGCTTCCTTCCCATTCCTAGGCCTTTCCGGTCCCATCGTCTCCATAAGACCTATCTGTGTCGTTGCGGCGTAAAGCAACTAGCAAAAAAGAGTAGTTTCCCGTTAATTTCGTCGCCAAGCTAGAAGTTACTGTTAAGGCGGCTACTCACTAGGAGGCTGCAACATGCAATGCAAAGGTTGCTGCAACCTTATTTTTGTAATGAGTACGCCTTGAGCTTCGTTGCTGCAACAGTGCGTAGTGAGGCGCGCTGTGATTCATCTGGTTGTCGGTATTCCGGTGAACACAAAGCGGCGCGCATTGTGTTCGTTGACGTGTTCCAGACACATTTCGTAGTCAGGACACGCAGAGGTCATGGAGTGGACTGAGGAATCCTGTCTAAATTTAATAGAATTATATGGTAATTTTACATTATTATTATTATTATTATTATTATGGGACCCTTCAGTGAAGTGCCAATGACGTCTCATACAAAAAAAAAATGTTTAATGAAATGAAATAAAATGAAATGCATCTTACTTTTATGTGATCCTTTAATTCGCTGATGATTACTTGATACACTTGTGGTACAAATTTACTTATGATTTGCTTGGATATTCCGAAAGGATACTGCAAGCTGGTGAAGCTGTCACCGGTGGCTAAAAATCTCAAAGTAAGTGCCAATTTATCTTGAACAGACATAGCTTTTCTAAATTTCGTGTCCCTTGTTTTTATTTTCGGTTTAACCAAATTTAATAAATACTCGAAATCGGTCGGTGATATACGAGTGAAATTCTTGAAATATCCACTTATTTCTTGCAATTTCAAATCCAGAAGCAAATTGGAATTATCTCTACCTTTGTAATAGTCACCTTGCCACCAACGACAGGGATTATAGTCATCGAGTAGGTAATGCAACGGAATATACACAGCACTTATGGCGAGTATACTGGACGACATTGTTGCATGTGTTACAACGAACGCTGCGGAACTACTGGTGTTCGCATTGAGGTTTGACGAACGTACACATTATACAAGGTTGCAGCAACCATTGCGTTGCATGTTGCAGCCTCCTAGTGAGTACCCGCCTTTACATAATCAGTTCGCCAAACTCACTGAAATACACACAACAACCGACCGTATGAGCGACTCACGCCATTCATAACAGGGACTCGCTGGATAAGGAATGACGTTGCTAGCATTGCTCATACCTCAGTCATTTTCATATGTCAATGTCAAGCGTACCTGAGACGTGTCAATGAAAGCAACACGGAAACTACAAAAGCGTATAATAGTGCCATAATGAGCATTGAGGTAGTTCGCTATTGCCTTCCTCACTGGTCAAGCAGTAAATATTTAAGAATAACTTAAATATTGTATTTAAGTGGTCCGCCAATTCAGTATATATATAGTTTATTAAATCTAGAACATGTTTCTTCCCCTAAGGGACATCATCAGCTAGAATAAATCGCACAATACCTCAGATAAAAAATTACATTAATAGACTGGTAAGAGGAATTAAAATACACTTTTATACACAAGGTCATTTAAAATATTTGCAAACTTGATTAGAAATGTATGTGAATTGTTCATTAAAATTCTTGATGACAAAGTTCGTAAAAACTAACATTTGCATTCGTAAAATCGTAAAATGAATATTGATGCGAGTAAAAACCTTTGATTTAAAACATTTGTTGATAAAGGGTCCTCAGGACTTTTGGTAGAAATTCCTTTAAATCCTTTCCGGGTTAGAAAGTACTATTGCAGCACGACTAGCCGTATGAGTAACACCTTTCATAACGCTATGTATGTCATTACTCAGGGCCATCCATATTTACCTCAGCAGATTCCACAATGACACAGCCAAGAATGAGACTAAAACTTCAGTTAAAGCTACACTTTGCTCTGGTCTTTGCCTGGAAACAGATGCAAAATATACTGCCTTTATCAAGATATAGCAACAGACTAGAGTTGTCCTGTACTTTTGTTGATTTATTCTCTGTTCGTATGGTTGGGTAATATACAGCTTTATCCTTGGACTGTAAAGCCCAAATCATACTAATTCAAACTAGGCAAGATTGAAGGTTATGGCTTCTGAACATAACCTGGAGTGGATGATTATCTAGTCGTACCTATAGCATCTCTAAACAAACCATAAACTCTCTCAGACAGACAGACAGACAGACAGACAGAGAGTTTGAGTCAATATGTTCTGTGTTGTACGCCCACCAAGCTTCTACAGTATATTTTCTTCTAACGTTGAGTACAGTTTCTAAATGTTCGAAGTGAAAACTGACATAGTACGAGATTGCGTGATTTCGTGAAAGAGTTACATGAAAATCCAAAAAATTCAGACGTAAAATCACTCTATCACTTCGCATTTTTTTGCTATTTGTTTTACGTCGCACCGACACAGATAGGTCTTATGGCGACGATAGGACAGGAAAGGCCTAGGAATGGGAAGAAAGCGGCCGTGGCCTTAATTAAGGTGTGAAAATGGGAAACCATGGAAAACCATTTTCAGGGGGTTCGAACCCACTATCTCCCGGATGCGAGCTCACAGCTGCGCGCTCCTAACCGCACGGCCAACTCGCCCGGTACTTCGCATTTTAATAGGAATTCTTCGGGTTAAGAACATTCAACTTGATAACATTTATGAAGTGAGCTACATCCCAGAAACGTTTTCCACTGAAACAACACGGCAGCACTTTCTGAAACAGAATTTAACAATGTGCCTGTTTTTAACGTTGAATGATTCTTCCAGGTGCAGTATTTCACATTAATACTTCTTGGAACGTGGCGAGTATGGTGGATGTTACCAAGCAACAGGAGGTCGTGGCGGGTAGGTGTGAGTCATAACACGTTGGTAAACATGTGGTGTGTACTACCTAGTTTGGGACGATTGTATTAGGTGGCCAAGGGAAGGGTCTAACATACCTTTTGCGGTGCTAAGAAGTGGTAACACAAGAGTTAGCGGTGAGAGTGAGAGAAGGAAAATACACGTGTTGTGGTTGATAGGGTGCAGCTCAACGTGTGTTCGTCAAGTACGAAGGATATATATAATTTCGTGTGGCTATTTCTAGCCGAGTGCAGCCCTTGTAAGGCAGACCCTCCGATGAGGGTGGGCGGCATCTGCCATTTGTAGGTAACTGCGTGTTCTTGTGGTGGAGGATAGTGTTATGTGTGGTGTGTGAGTTGCAGGAATGTTGGGGACAGCACAAACACCCAGCCTCCGGGCCATTGGAAATAACCAATTAAGGTTAAAATCCCCGACCCGGCCGGGAATCGAACCCGGAACCCTCTGAACCGAAGGCCAGTACGCTGACCATTCAGCCAACGAGTCGGACAGTACGAAGGATGATATACAGATACCATCAAATGTTGTGATGAGAAAATAATAATAATAATAATAATAATAATAATAATAATAATAATAATAATAATAATAATAATAATAATAATAATGTTATTTGATTGCTAACTACTTTTACGGTTTACGGAGACGCCGATGTACCGGAAGTTAATCCCACAGGAGTTATTTAACGTACCAGTAAATCTACCGACACGAGGCTGACTTATTTGAGCACCTTCAAATACCACCGGACTGGGCCAGGATCGAACCAGCCATGTTGGGGTCAGGTGGTCAGAAGGCCAACGCCTCAACCGTCTGAGCCACTCAGCCTAGCAATGAGAAAATAAATTGTGTTAACAATCCGTACAATAACCCAACACAACGTGCTGTCAAAATGTTTGGTCTGGATGAAGTAACAATATGCAAAATTCGGGAAGAAAACAACAAAGATTATCGGCGAGGTAAAAATAATATAGTGATCGATGAATTTGACCAGAGTGAAATAAGAACATTTCGGGATTACTAAGAAGAATTACCAAAAGAAATTACCTACATTGTGCAAGCTCTAAAAATAGTTTGCAGGAAACAAACTTTAATGGATGTTAATAGTGCCATTTGCCTTACATCCCACTAACTACTTTTAAGATTTTCGGAGACGCCGAAGTGCTGGAATTTAGTTCCACAGGAGTTCTTTTACGTGCCAGTAAATATACGCACACAAGGCTGACGTATTTGAGCACCTTCATATACCCCCGGAGTGTTTAAATGATGTAAAGAACCTCTAAGGAAGATAAGGTTTGAATTTGCAAAACGCAAAAAGCAACATATAGAGATAATATGCAACGAATCGGTATTGTGGCTCATTTGGGGATAACAATGTAAATGCTGTTTTGCTGGTTTTAATTTGTTTCTAGTTATACTTTAAGTTATTATTTTAAGTTTAATTTATCACTGGGATGAGATGATTTTAATCAAAAGATACAGAAAATAATCAAAAGAAAGGAAGGCATAAGGAAATATAAAATAAAAATGGAACGTAGGAGCCTGTTGATGAGTTCTGTAGATCCGCGTGGACATGGGGGACTGGTTGTCAATGCTACTTGAGTGTACTTGGGTACCGAGCCACTGGCTGTGCAGTGTGCGTCACGGAGCTATCATCGTGCATTTGGGAGATAGTCGGTTCGAACCCCCTCTATTGACAGCTCTGAAGATGGTTTTCTGTGGTTTACCATTTTCACACCAAGCAAATTTACTTAGCGCGGTTAAGACTGAAAAGCCTTTTCTTGCATTGAATCAAGTTTTTTTGCTATTTGCTTTACGTCGCACCGACACAGATATGTTTTATGACGACGATGGGATAGGAAAGGCCTAGGAATTGGAAGGAAGCGGTCGTGGCCTTAATTAAGGTACAGCCCCGGCATTTGTCTGGTGTGAAAATGGGAAACCACGTGAAACCATCTTCAGGGCTGCCGACAGTAGGGCTCGAACCCACTACCTCCCAGTTACTGGATACTGGCCGCACTTAAGCGACTGCAGCTATCGAGCTCGGTCTGAAGGAAGCAGCCGTGGCCTTAATTAAGGTACAGTCAGAGCATTTCTCTGGTGTGAAAATGGGAAACCACGGGAAACCATCTTCAGGACTGCCGACAGTGGGGTTCGAACCCACTATCTCCCGAATACTGGATGCAGGCCGCACTTAATCGACTACAGCTATCGAGCTCGGTAAATCAACCAAGTTTAACTACCGTACAAAATGTGATCCTAACTTACACCTACACACACATCTATCTGATATATATACTTACATATCAATAAGCAGTTATTTACATATCATTTAAATAAGAACGGAAATAAGCTTAAATTTTACTTACTTTAATAATAATATTGACAGGCAATTAAATAATTCCACTTTACGCAGCCACTAATTGTGACAAGGATAATTACATAATGACTGATAATAATGTCCGGTTCAATGGCTAAATGGTTAGCGCCCTGGCGTTTGGTCACAGGGGTCACAGGTTGGATTCCCGGCAGCGTCGGGAATTTTAACCATAATTGGTTAATTTCGCTGGCATGGGGTCTGGGTGTATGTGTCATCTTCATTATAATTTCATCCTCATCACGACGCGCAGGTCGCCTAAGGGAGTCAGAGCGAAAGACCTGGACCTGGCGAACCGAACCCTTCCTCTGGCACTCCCGGCACTAAAAGCCATACGCCATTTCATTTTACTAATAATAGTGATTAGTAATAATGTAATCCCACTTAACACATTAACGAATTGTCGCGGGAATAATTAAATAATGACTAAATTACACAAATGTTTCTTACATTGCCTGTTGAATGGCGCGCCTGATATAAGCTGACGTATTTCTTCAGGTAATGAGTTCCAATGCCTTGCAGCAGCAACGGTAAAAAAAGTTAACATAGCAAGATGTTGAATGTTGAGGAATAGCTAGGGTAGTGTTATTCTGAGAAGGAGTATTGAAGTTATGAATGGAGGATAGCTTAGTAAATCTCGTGTACAGTTATGGAGGAGATCGTATCTGTAAAAAATTTGTTAAGTGAGAATTGAGTATGAAATTGTATTCTAATTTTCAGACTTGGCCATGAATTTTGAGAAAGGTGAGGTGATATGCGCACATCAGGCTTCAGGTACAACATAAATCTGATACAAGCATTATGTATCTTCTGTAATCTGTTAGAAAGATATGAACCTACATCGTTGTAGACCACATCGCAATAGTCAAAACAAAGACATGGCTAAGAACTGTTTGAGATTTGTTTTTGTTTTTACAGGTAAAAATTTTCTTAGCCTCTTCAAAGGCTTTTTACAAATAGTTAATACCTGTTCATTCCGTGATAGGATTTCATCAATAAGGATACCCAAATACACTATCGGAAATGAAAAGTGTTACACCATGAAGAACCACTCCGATATTTATCAAACTTTGTGGAGATTTTCACCATATAACAGGTATTAAATGATTAAACTTTCAGCTCATTCGGAACTGTCCATCACCATCACCATCATCATCAGTATGAGGTATGGCCCCCACGGGGATGAATACACTTTTGTATTCGGTGTGGCATGGAAGCGAACAGCCCCCGAATGTCATCGTGAGGGATTTCTTATCATGCCTGAAACACATGCTGTGTCAGTTTATGAAGATGGCTGGCTGGAAGCTGGTGTGACGGTATACGTCTTCCCGTCACATCGCAGACATGCTCTATGGGTGACAAGTCAGGGACCCGGACAGGTCAGTCAAGGATCCGTAAATTCCCAAATGCATTTCTGGTGTGATCTGCAGTGTGGGTTCTTGCATTTTCCTGCTGGAATATGCCATTTGGTATGACAACAGGTTTTACGATTCTTGCCACATACTGGCGAGCATGTTTTCCCCCTTCAACACGTACCAAATCCGTCCTGTTACACCATGATTCCACGAGTTGGAGAGGTATGCGCCTCGATAATCTCGTCTTCCTGTGACCTTTCACCAGGTCGTCTACGCACATTTTCACGTCGGTCTGACCTCCACATTCAGAAACGACACTCGTCGCTGAACACCAAAGAATGCCACTCGATGTCCCAGTTGTCTCTGACTACACCATGCAAGTCTCCGTTGTCTGTGGTTTGGTGTCAGCGGTAAACAACACATGGCAACTCGAGATCTTAACCCAGTTTCCAGTAAGCTGCTCCCGAAAGTTCGTGGTGACACTCTGCCTCTAACCTCTGCTCGGATTTCAGCTGTTGCCATCCGCCTGTTTGTCAGAGCCCACCGACAAATCCTACGATCTTCTCGTGGTGTAGCCCTTTTGGAAAGACCCGTGCCTGCTCTTCTTGCCACACTGTTGTCCTGAGTCCATCTCGTCATTACTCGTTCTGCAGTCATTGCACTTCAGCCAGCTGTCTGCGCAATATTTCGGTATGATATTACCATATCCCTCATGCCAATGATTTGACCTTTCACAAAGTTCGAAAGATGGCGATAAGCAGCCCGTGTACGTCCTCTAGGCATGCTGTGTTACGATCTCTACTTGAAAAGATACAGTAACGTTAGACACACCCAACAGCCATTACTTACAGACACCAGCCGCCATTTTTGGTATGGCGTTTTCCTGTATTAACAATTAGGCCGTATGAGGATGAAATTTTAATCATCATACCTCACAGGGTGGAGCCTCCGTGGCTCAGGCGGCAGCGCGCCAGCGCGCCAGCCTCTCATTGCTGGATACCGTGGTTCAAATCCCGGTCACTCCATGTGAGATTTTTTGCTGGATAAAGCGGAGGCAGGACAGGTTTTTCTCCGGGTACTCCGGTTTTCCCTGTCATCTTTCATTCCAGCAACACTCTCCATTAATATTTCACTTCATTTGCCAGTCAGTTATCATTGCCCCAGAGGAGTGCGACAGGCTTCGGCAGCCGACACATTTCCTATCCTCGCAGCTAGTTGGGGTCTTCATTAATTCCAAACCTGACCCGGTCAATTGACTGGAAACAGGCTGTGGATTTTCATTTTCATACCTCAAAGGCATGGAAATACTGGGGTATAAGTTTGGTGGCTTTCGGTCAAGGTGTTCGTGGTGAAACATTTTCCATTTCCGCTAGAGTATTTTACTGGTATGCTGAAAGGTATGCTGGCACCACAGCTAATAATACCAGACATTTCATTCTCATCTATTGACATTGTTGTCCTATTTACCCTACAATAATAGCCTGCGACTTTAAAGGGGGTGTTATAATTAAGGCCATGGTCGCTTCCTTCCCACTCCGTCACACCGGTACTGTACATCCCCTAGAAAACACATCAGTTTCGATGAATGGTTAATCAGACTGAATAGTAAAAGCAATAAAACTACTTCTTCTTCTTAATCTGTTTAGCCTCCAGGGTTGGTTTTTCCCTCGGACCGCCTCAAGGGCAGTGTCCTGGAGCGTGATACATTGGGTCGGGAGATACAACTGGGGAGAATGACCAGTACCTCGCCCGGGAGGCCTCACCTGCTATGTTGAACAGGGGCCTTAGTGGGGGATGGGAAATTGGAAGGGACAGACAAGGAAGAGGGAAGGAAGCGGCCGTGACCTTAAGTTAGGTACCATCCCGGCATTTGCATGGAGGAAAAGTGGGAAACCACGGAAAACCACTTCCAGAATGGCTGAAGTGGGAATCGAACCCACCTCTACTCCGTTGACCTCCCGAGGCTGAGTGGACCCCGTTCCAGCCGTCGTACCACTTTTAAAATTTCTTGGCAGAGCCGGGAATTGAACCCGAGCCTCCAGGTGTGGCAGCAAATCACACTAACCACTACACCACAGAGGCGGACGCAATAAAACTTACCCCATTAATATAGGTGATGAAACTGCTCTCCCTCAGCCTGTAGACAAGCGCTGTAACGTGTGATGATACTACGGTTCACTCTCTGCAATTTAGGTGCGGATTGCATTTTTCACTTCTTCTTTGGTGCGGAGGTTACTTCTGTACCATTTTCCCGACAATCTACAAACTATCCCTTAAATGGACGTCACAAGACGTTAAATAGGAAGAGCGAGGTGGCTTTAAAATGTCACTAAGTATTTTGTCCCCGAAAACGTTAGAACATTGCATTCATTGAAATACGAACGGTATATGCTGTATCCTAGGAGCCTCCGTGGCTCAGGCGGCAGCGCGCCGGCCTCTCACCGCTGGGTTCCGTGGTTCAAATCCCGGACAATCCATGTGAGATTTGTGCTGGACAAAGCGGAGGCGGGACAGGTTTTCCTCTGGGTACTCCAGTTTTCCCTGTCATATTTCATTCCAGCAACACTCTCCAGTATCATTTCATTCCATCTGTCATTCTTTAATCATCGCCCCAGAGGAGTGCGACAGGCTTCGGCAGCCGGCACAGTTCCTATCCTCGCCGCTAGATTGGGGCTGCATTCATTCCATTCATTACCCGGTCGAATGACTGGAAACAGGCCGTGGATTTTCATATGCTGTAGCCTCATGCCCGACTTCTTGGCTGAATGGTCAGCGTTGAGGTCTTCGGTTCAGAAGGTCCTGAGTTCGACTCCCTGCTGGATTGGGGATTTTAATCGCGTCTGATTAATTATTCGGACTCGGGGACTGGGTTTTCGAACTTGACCGAGTACAGACAATACACCACACTACCAACAGAAATACGCAATAGTCATTTCATCCCCCCAGGAAATGCATCCAGCCAAAAACAGGGCCAAATGAACACATGCAACACAATCGCACCCGGGACTCCACAGCTCTGGGAAAAGCGACAGAAGAAGAAGAATGTGCTGCAGCTCCATCTTGCTGGAAATATCCGAGCGACCTCGCCTGTTTAGTAAGTTGAGGGAAAAACTCTCTCAGTATTAATTCGGTTAGAATTAATGGTTTAAAAAATTGGCACCGAGCTCGATAGCTGCAGTGGTTTAAGTGCGGCCACTATCCAGTATTCGGGAGTTAGTAGGTTCGAACCCCACTTTTGGCAGCCCTGAAAATGGTTTTCCGTGCTTTCCCATTTTCACACCAGGCAAATGCTGGGGCTGTACCTTAATTAAGGCCGCGGCCGCTTCCTTCCCACTCCTAGCCCTTTCCTATCCCATCGTCGCCATAAAACCTGTCTGTGTCGGTGCAATGTAAAGCAAACTTTCGAAAAACTTAAAAAATAATACTGCCTGGGTCATTAACCACTGATTGCTTTACAATACATCTCATGTGCTGTAAACCACACCAGTCGCCAGATTTAAACCCCATAGAACATTTATGGGCGGATCTAAAGCAGAGACTGCGGCGAAAAAGAATTGCAAGTAAGGGAATTTGAATGCAAATATTTCTTGAAGAATGACTGAAGATATGTGCAGAAATCGCGTCCAAACTAGTTCAGTCCATGCCGACGAGGTTTCAAACCGCCATTACTGCCAAAGGAAATTCGACGGGATACTGAAGAGTTATTTATTTTGTGAATCAAATGCGTGTGAAGTACAAGTGGACGTTTACCTTGGTACGCTACTTGTCGGAACAACAGCTACAGCAGTCATTATTTTTGAACAATTTTTGTTGTATTTTGATTGCTGTACATTATCTAGTTCTCAAATAAAAGGTAAGAAAGTATTACAACGTGGATTTCTTTGTTACCATTCCTCTACTGACCGTTATTTCCGGTCACACCAGGGAATAGACGCAGACGTTTGCGACTTATGTACATTTTATTTATAGTGATGGTGTACTGAAAATTCTACCAGTCACGCCTTCTAACATCAGTCAGAATAGTTGTGACCTATTTGATTGTTACACGAACTGGGAGTTAGAGGTGTGGTTCGCATCTTTGTTATATTAATAATTACCTCAAATTTAATGCTTTTCTGTCAGAATTCTCCGCATATCGTACACTGTTCGGGAGTTGAGAGAGAGCCTTTCACACTTGAGTTTAACACACATGTTTAAAGATATTAGAATAGTTCCCAAAACACTCCCACTTTCAATCCAATTCTCTGCTGCAGTACGAATAACTGCTTTGTAAACGAGAAACAATTGTTTTCTTGCATTCATCTAGCTTTTAATTTACGAGGAACTTTCACGAATTTCCGCACTGACATTGGTAAAATATTGAAAAAGACGGAAAATTCACCAGTGTTTATTGTACAAATTTGAGCTGCCTATAGCAGTAGTTATACATGCTTATGAGTATGGATAAAGGAATCTTAATTTTCAAGACAATAAGCACCACGGGAATAATGATTAATTTGTGTTGCATGATGTCTGATAACTCGAACCTTCAGTCTTTCACATAACCTCGTTTGGAGCGTCAAAGATATAACATTCAACTACAAATGCATCTTTACTTCAGATGTGCTTATTTATGTTTATTGGAGCTCTGAACAGATTATAGATAAATGTATGAAGGTTTTGGACGTCGATATCGATGTTGTGGTACGAAACTCACTCACGAATACTATCATCATCTTCACTGTCGAAAAATGGGTTGTTATCTCTATGTATTCATGCGGAATCACAAACATAATAATTGTTGGTGGAGATAAAACGAATCAAGCACCAGACAGTATTTGTTTCAACGTTGAGAGAGAGGTGATCAAATCACATCTTGTGATATATTTTGTAAATCGTTGATTGTCTGAAATTCTTGAGAAGTTGAAGTTGATTGTACGGTATAGGACTATTGTGTGTCTCAAAACACGCCAAGTTCATAATTTTAATGTAACTGTTAATTCTATTTGTGAAAATGAAGTATGATGTTATGTATCTTTATATGTATACAATTTATTATGTACTTGCTCTTTTAGTGGTTTAGGTTGATGATGACAATTTTATACGTCGAAACCGGTCCCATAAATGTTGTAGACAACATCTTGTACAACTTACATTTGTATTGAAAAGGTGGGACCCTACTGCAATCTTAACTTTGTGATCTCAGTTAAATACGGAACCATAAAGAAATTTATATCTTTGAAATTCCAAACACCATGCATTTATGTTTCTTGGTTAAATGCCAAAGTGATTGATGCCGAATGCGACACTGTTCATAATTGCAAGCTTTAATGACATTTATGCCATATTATATGTTTCAGGTAAGATAAAACAATGGCTTCCGTGTCAACATCAAGGAGTTCATCAACTACATTCCAGCAAATGCAACACCAAATCATCTCTTCACAGGACGTCTGTAAACGACACAACCCTCGTAAGAAGTCACCACATTTAAGTTATGCATGCACAGTATTGGAAAAAAGAATCTGTTGTTCAGCTTATTTAAGGATGTACACTTACGTAGCTAGAATTTCATGCTCGTCTAAAATCTTGTTACTTAACCGAGTTTCTTTTCGGTTATATTTCTAAAAATTTCAGGAGTCTGTACTCATTTTGATATATCGTCTATAGGCTAATCATCGGAAGAAGGGCAAGTGGCCTCAAGTCCGAAACATACATTATATTTTAAGTTTTATTGGAATTATTTCTCAAGTTGTTCTTATAAGTTTTTAAATGTTTTAAATGCTCTTCTTCTCCTTCTTCTTCTTCTTCTTCTTCTTCTTCTTATTATTATTATTAATCCGATTACCCTCCAGGGTTGGTTTTTCCCTCGGTCTCAGCGAGGGATCCCACCTCTACTGCCTGAAGGGCAGTGTTCAGGAGAGTCAGACTTTGGGTCGGGGGATTCAATTGGGAGGAGGATCAGTATCTCGTCCAAGCGACCTCACCTACTATAATAAACAGGGGCCTTGTGAAGGATGGAAAGATTGGAAGGGAAATATAAGGAAGCAGCCATGGCCGTAAGTTAGGTACCATCCCGCATTTGCCTGGAAAATAATTGGGAAAACACGGAAAACAACTTCGAGGATGACTGAGGAGGAAATTGAACCCCTCTACCCAGTTCATCTTCCGAGGCTGAGTGGGACCTGTTCCAGCCCTCGTACCACCTTTAAAATTTCGTGGCAGAGCCGGGAATCGAACCCGGGCCTCCGGGGGGGGGGGGCGGCAGCTAATCACACTAACTACTACACCTCTGAGGCGGACGATTTAAATGTTAACTTCACTAACTGGTTTTTAGAATTGCTTAAATTTGTAGATCTAACTTCACATTATTTTTAGCCGTCTGAGCCGACGGTTGAGGCGCTGGTCTTCTGCCCCCAATTTGGCAGGTTCGGTCCTGGCTCAGTACGGTGGTATTTGAAGGTGCTCAAATAATTCAGCCTCGTGTTGGTAGATTTACTGGCACTTAAAATATCTCCCGTGGGACCTAATTCTGGCACTTCGGCGTCTCCGAAAACCGTCGAAAGTAGTTAGTGGGACGTAGAAAATAACATTATTTAATTTGTTTTAATTTTTCGAGTTCTTTACAAACTATTTATTTTGTAAACAATATGTACTGAATTGCATATTCTTTGTCTTCGGGCAGTCTCTAGCTAGAGAAACAATTTAAAATCATAAATAGTAAAAGTGATTACAGGTTGTAGTCAAAGGAGTATTTGGTTATCACATGTCAAAATAATTATGTTTGTTTCGTGCACATAATCCAATGAAATGTATATAATTAAACGTATTTACTTAGGAAAAGGCGTTTGTATCCCAAATAACTTATTTTGATTCCTCACCTAAATCTAATGAACTGAATAGAACGGAACAGAGGCGCAATAACACTGTTACAAGTTGAAATATGTTTAGACACGCGCCTGTTTACTAGTTGAATGTAACTTAAAAGCTTTTCAGTCTTTCGAACACATAAGCTATAGGCCTATATAAATATTACAGTATAACACACCTGTAAAAAAATTAAACAAATAATAAAATATGTAATATTGTGTTTTTTACAGGTGTGTTATAGTGTAACATTTATATATAACTTGTGTATTCAACAGACTAAAAAGCTTTTAAGTTTCATTTAACTGAGTCTACACTGAAAAGTTAACAAACCTTAAAAAAAAGACAAAGACACCTCCGTACAGGCCATGAAGGCCCTTGGAGGAGTGGAAGGTAAAGGCTTCCACCATTGTTAACCGCGGCACGTGATGGGGGTAGAGTGGTTAGCTCTACGCCCGACCGCCTTTGCCCCCAGGAATTAACCTGGTACTCATTTTTGGTGTAGGCTGAGTGAACCGCAGGGCCATATGCACCTCCGGAAGTGGAAATCTCGTTTCTTAAATTTTACGATTTCCTGACGGGGATTCGAACCCATTTCCTTCCGGGTGAACCGAGCACGCCTTTACCGCCTCGGCCAGGCAGCCCCTCTAACAAACCTTCACCAGTTGTAAATGCGAGCCGTGCAAGCAGCTGCTAGGCCACCCTCAATACTCTGCTCCTTTACCTGCCTGAACTGGTGCACTGCTCATTGAACCGAATTGTTCCCACCTCTGCTTCTTCAGTATGTCTCTCTCTAATGATTCCCTGTCTTCTCTTGTTTTCCTTCATGGAAGTTCGAAATTTGAGGTAATTTTTTTCTGTGGATAGAAATGCCTTATTCTAGCGCGTTTTAATTCCAGCGTAACTTATCATTAAAGGTACCTACCATATAACCAGTTGTCTCGTCTCGTATAGAAATAGATACAAGGGATTAAACTTAGCATAATGGGCAAGGTCTTTTGTTGTAGTTAACCTCAGGACCATATCCTTGATACCCTGTACTGTGCCAAATTCTTCTTTTCAACCCAACTATTGGATCCTAATCTGCTATAATCCGTTAGTCAATTTAACGTCTTGCTTACTCCCTATCATTTCTTTCGCCTGCACTTACCCCAAAATCCAACTGAACAAGTTCTGGGTGTCTCGAGATGTCTTCTTCCAACCTATTTCATCTTCCGAAACATTTTTTTCCCAAATTGTTCTCCTGTTACCAACTTAACTCAAGTATCCCTTCATTTGTGATCAGACCTGTATGTCCCGCTACATTTCATAGCCGTATATTATCTTTCTGCACCTCTTATTGCCAATGTTTCACTTTCATACTATGCCACCATCAACACAGAAGTATTTCTAATATGTTTGTCTCTGTTGGAGATGAACTAATTTATTTTCTGAAAGAAGACTGCCCTTGTTTAGGCTAGTCTTCACTTTACATCATTTTATACCTGTCATCGTTGGTTACTCTTCTACCCCCAATAACTTAATAATTGAATTTTTTTACGACGCCCTTTATGTATTTCCCACATCAGCTGACTTCGTTCCATTACCCTTGTTTTATATTTAGATATATTTATCATGTAGTCCTTCTCTAAAATAATCGGTTCTTATTCTAATAAAGAAATGTCTATACCGGTAGGTTCCATGATTCGGTGTTTCTTGGGAGTCTGACTTAGCTTGTCACACGGAATAGAACACGCCGTATTTGTATTCGATTATACAATTTTTCAGTGGGCTCGTACAGGTCTCACTCGATATGATCACCACTGCTTTTGTAGCAAACGTCCAGCGCGTGAAAGCTTTATGTATTAACCAGCGTAATCCATGTCGTTTAAATTGGCTTAATGTTTGGAAAAGCTGATTCATCTTTCCTCCCTATCAGCCTGCTCCATCCTGCTAGAAATGAATAATTGCGTGCCCTGATGCCAATATGGAGGGATGTGTTGGTAGGCTGCGTGAAACACATATTACATGTCCCTCAGTATTCGAATGAATTAGAATCTGAATATTCACAAACAACACATGTCAGAAGGATTGAATTTATATCATCGCAATGTATATTTCAGCAGTAGACCATAGTTTTAAACGGAAGGAATTCTCCACAAGACATACTTCCTTTTCTGGGCCTGTTCTCAATAACCTGGGGTCAGCAGTTTTTAAGGATTAGTCTACTTACACGTCCGGGTGCCTTTCCTGATGCCAACCTTATGTGTAGGATGCATTCACTATTGCGTGTTTCTATGGTGGCTGTATGCAAATGAAGTATTGGAAGGAACACGAATACCCATTTCCCGAGCTATAGGAATCCGCGACCCGGCCGGGAATCGAAACTGGGGTTCTCTGAAGGGGAGGCCACTACGCTGATGATTTTAAATTAAACATACTGTTGTGATAATATTTAGCAGACATTTCAAAGAATTCGTAAATTGCACAACTTGGAGGATAATTTCCTTACAACATTACTGATGCGATTCTGGCCCTTGTGCTGTTGACAGTCCCTTGTAGGCAGTGTCAGTCTGAATTCTAAAGTCTATCCTTACACTTTTTTCTTCTTCTGCTTTGCTTGTCTTAGTTCATTTGAAAGATGAATGACAGGTGACTCTGCCGTGCATAGGATGTTTTAGGCTGATTCTAATCTAATCTTTCGTGGCATTATCTCATTTCTTAGCTGAAAATTCCAATTTGGGGTCACTAAAATTTCACCACAGTTAAGTCTTTGAGCTATATCACTGCCTCCTTAATTTATGCAATTTATTTGAGAAGGCATCTATTAAAGAAGAATGACGGTGGTTGGCTGAGGTGATGAGTGAATAGTCCTCCGGTAAATGTGAGTTGTTCTATAAAGAAATGTAAGTTTAGTGATTAGAAACTGGACCCATGGATTCTGTAAGTGTTAGGAACGCTATAGAACTATACATTTTGAAACTAACCCCTCTCTAATGTTTAAATTTGTGATAAATTTTGTCGGGGTTAAATCAAGGCTCGTGTGCCTCAGTGTAGCTTCAGTGTGCTGTTGATGGGTCACGACACGTACATATACTGTCCTTGGATTCGATATATCGAGTCAAGGGAACTTGGAGTGTGGTCACAACACACATTACTTGCATATAGGTTAATTTCACATTAAAAAAAACTATGAGTACCTGGATGAAGTGTGGGAAAACAATACATAGTTAGGACACAGCGACTGAAATTGAATGTAACACCTGTAACAGTTGGTTCCACAGTAAGTGTGTGAACCTTAAAGATCATCATGTAGTTTTCTGAAATCTCAGAGTCAAACATGAAGGTGTGACCAGTGCAACTCACAGCGGCGTAGGAGCATTCAAAATGATGCGCTCTCATCTGCTTCGTACATCAGCTTGGGATATATACACACTCTTGCCAACATTAATCGTAGACATGTCTACACATGTCGATTGATGCTGGAGAAGCACAAACAAATTCTAGACAATCAGCAGGCAGAAATTAATCGACAACGAAGTATTGTTGATAACTTATTATCTGAAAACAATTGGCTAGCAAAACCTCTTGGTGAAATCAAAATCAATGAGCGATACTCTAGGATAAATACTCTGGAGATATGCGGTGTTACAGAAGTTCCGAATGAAAATGTCAGTCAGACGGTCATCAACGTCGCTAAGGCGCTGGATGTGGAAATACAAGATAATATGAATAATACTTAGCATAGGCTGGGTAAAGTGAATAATCGTTCAACTTCTGGCATCATTGTAAACTTAGTTAGACTATTCTACAAGGAAAGATCTTAAAAATACCTAAGACCAAGATGAATCTGTCCACAACGCATTTTGGTCTTTCCGTCGCTAGTCCTATGTTGTACCAGGTATGACCATACATAAAGTATTTATTAAATGAAATACATGATAAATAATTTATAAAGTATTAGCGAGTGTATTTTCAGCGCTAAGAATGAAAAACTCTAGCAGGGGAGAGTAGCCAACCCCCGGCAACACTATATGGTTCATCCCACAACTGCACGGGGTCAAGGACAGTTCTGGGAACTTCCATGCAAGAAATTTGCTTTCTTCTAAACCAATTGCGGTATCGATTCAGAAACAACGGGATCTTATAGAACACATTTTGAACGTCTCCTCATGTTAATTTCTCCAAAATCGATCCAGTGATTACGGAGATGTTCAAGAGGAGCGCCAGTAGCGCACCGGTATCGTTACGTCATAAACCACGTATCTCCTCGAAGATACGGATAAACAGGGTGGCCCATTACTTCAGTTCACACCGGCAACACGGCGATGTTGATTCCCCGCGTGGTACGTGCGATTTGTGGAACATTGATTAATTCTGGCGTTACGGTACTTACAAACTTTCAGTAAGTAGAACCTCGTTGAGGAACTTATAATATTGAAGAGTGTGATTCTAAGACTTGTATGACTAACATTTAAGTGTATGCTGGAAGTCAGAATAATTTCCAAGCGAACTCGACTTAAAATTTAACATTACGATGTGAATAACAGAATACTCAGATTCACTTTACGTACTACAAGTGTTTTCACTTCGACATTATATCAAATGCGGTAGTTGAAAGTGATATATATTTCATGCGAACAGATTTTCAAAATAATAATAATAATAATAATAATAATAATAATAATAATAATAATAATAATAATGAATGCTTCGCATAGAATGCAGTAAATTTTTTTAGAAGTTGCTTTACGTCGCACCAACGCAGATAGGTCTTATGGCGACGATAGTACAGGAAAGGACTAGAAGTGGGAAAGAAGCGGCCGTGGCCTTAATTAAGCTACAGCCCCAACATTTGTCTCGTGTGAAAATGGGAAAACCACGGAAAACCATCTTCAGGGCTGCCGGCAGTGGGTTTCGAACACACTATCTCCAGAATACTGGATACTGGCCGCACTTAAGTGACTGCAGCTATCGAGCTCGGTGAATGCAGTTATTAGGAATGGCTAGTAATATTTTTCCACGTGATTTACACTTCATAAACCGACACAAGTGCACTGAGGCATTCGTGTAAAATGCAAGTGAAATTTCCAAGTAAACTGTGCTTTTAGTAAGTCACTACAAACATTCAGTTTCTTTACAAATCATTCTAACGAGTGCAGTAATTCCATCAGACGTTCTGTTTTCTCCACCCAAATAGGAATGAACTGTGTTGTGATAAGTTCCCACGAACAGTGCAAATTTTCAATTAGTAGAAAGACTCTACGCAAGTGATGGAATTCAAACTTTGTCCTTTTTACCTGTGGAAAACCACCACAAAAGTTTCACAAGTGCAACTTATTTTTCAAATCTGACGTTTTCGGTTCTAAGTCAGAACCGAGTCAACGATTACAATTCAAAGTGCTGTGGTTTTTGTGAATCATTCCGATACTCGGAGGACAGTTAAATATGGACACTCGCGTAACATAATCAGTGAGTGGTTACTCGCGCCGAGAACTTCAAGAATCTACAACGACCCATTGCTGCCTACAGGGGATCGTGGTTCCATGGTTGGGTCGCTGTCCATCAAGGAGTATCTTCGGAAACAACTTCACTGTAACCAGCACAATTGTAAGGTGAACCTTATTTGAATAAATACAGTTTGAAGAATTTGGAACTAATTATAGTTAGGACCTCTCTCTGTACCCAGCTCCAGGTATACACCCAGTGTGTCCTGCGATAAGATACCATTATTCTCTGAAATATCTAGCCGTTCTTCACTATCAAATAATTTCTTTCTTAATCTGCTTACCCTCCAGGGTTGGCTTTTCCCTCGGACTCAGCGAGGGATCCCACCTCTACCTCTACCGCCTCAAGGGCAATGTCCTGGAGCTTCAGACTCTGGGTCGGGGGATACAACTGGGGAGGATGACCAGTACCTCGCCCAGGCGGCCTCACCTGCTATGCTAAACAAGGGCCTTGCGTGGGATGGGAAGATTGGAAGGGATAGACAAGGAAGGGGAAGGAAGCGGCCGTGGCCTTAAGTTAGGTACCATCCCGGCATTTGCTTGGAGAAGTGAGAAACCGCGGAAAACCACTTCCAGTATACCTGAGGTGGGAATCGAACCCACGTCTACTCAGTTGACCTCCCGAGGCTGAGTGGACCCCGTTCCAGCCCTCGTACCACTTTTCGTGGCAGAGCCGGGAATCGAACCCGGTCCTCCGGGGGTGGCAGCTAATCACACTAACCACTACACCACAGAGGCGACATCAAATAATTTCCTGGTACAATATAGAGTATATATATTAATCAGTCCTTCACCTCCAAAAGGCGAATTTTATTTGCTAAAGCTAAGCAATTGCAACGTGATAGGAATTGTAAGGATCTGCGAGTGAACAGGAATGGAAAAACCTTGATGAGGGAGATCGATGGAAGTCGAGTGCATGCTATTCGTTGTGGAGGAGATTTCGATAAAGTATAATCTGATCTATCATAATTTTGTTATTCTTTGATTTCTCATGAGCATAAGTTTTTTTATCAAATTGTGAAAGGCCTTAAAACTAAGGATAACATGTTTTTTCAACTACCTCCTCTGCTGTTCTTATGATGTGGTTGTATTAAGTCTTCCTTATTAAGCATTATATCAGATAGTGAATTATTTTACAGCGTTCCGGCTCATTGGATGAATGGTCAGCGTACTGGCCTTCGGTTCAGAGGGTCCCGGGTTCGATTCTCGGCAGGGTCGAGGATTTGAATCGCTTCTGGTTAATTCTTTTGGCACGGGGACTGGGTGTTTGTGTCCGTCCCAACACTCTCCTCTTCATATTAAGACGACATATCACACTACCAACCACCACAGAAACACGCAATAGTGATTACATCCCTCCATATAGGGTTGGCGTCAGGAAGGGCATCCGTCCGTAAAACAGGGCCAAATCCACATGTGCGACGCAGTTCGCTCCCGCAACCCCACAGGTGTGGGAAAAGCGGCAGGAAAAGAAGAAAGATGCTTCAATAATTGCATGTCTAAGGGATGAGCCATTAAAAAGTCAACATTTCCAGTTTGGTTTTATCATGACAACATTCAGGCAGTCGAAAAGAAAGGGTGCCAAAAAGAGAAAGTTCTCGTCAGTTTATGTCAAATCAGATTTTAATTACATATTCGATAAATTGGCATTGGATAACATTTCTATATTTCCCTCTGTTGAGATATCGGTTAAAGAGATGAAAAGGACTATTAATGGTAAACTAAAGCCTAAACAAACACGTGATTCTGATGTTATATTACTGTATATAATGTCCGGCTCCGTGGCTAAATGGTTAGCGCGCGGCTGTGAGCTTGCATCCGGGAGATAGTAGGTTCGAATCCCACTATCGGGAGCCCTGAAGATGGTTTTCCGTGGTTTCCCATTTTCACACCAGGCAAATGCTGGGGCTGTACCTTAATTAAGGCCACGGCCGCTTCCTTCCAACTCCTAGGCCTTTCCTATCCCATCGTCGCCATAAGACCTATCTGTGTCGGTGCGACGTAAAGCCCCTAGCAAAAAAAAAATGTTTAGCGTGTTGGCCTTTGGTCACAGGGGTCCCGGGTTCGTTTCCCGACAGGGTCGGGAATTTTAATCAACATTGGTTAATTTCACTGGCACGGGAGCTGGGTGTATATGTCGTCTTCATCACCATTTCATCCTCATCACGACGCGCAGGTCGCCTACGAGCGTCAAATTTAAAGACCTGCACCTGGCGAGCCGAAAATGTCTTCGGACACTCCCGGCACTAAAAGCCATACGCCATTTCATTTTTTACTGTATATAATTAGGGGTTTTGTTGAATTACTGGCTAGTCAACTTTTTAATCATTTTTGAATCTTTCGATTCGCAATTCATCCTTTCCTAAAAAATAGAAAATAACTAAAGTAGCACCCATTCTTACCGACGGTAGTTTTCGGAACGAGATAATGTTACCGACCTTTGTGCATAATCAACTCCATAGCTGAAATATACAAACATTGATTATACAGTAGGATGTATAATCGGATCAAAATTTCGTTATCTGAATTTCAACATGGCTTTGTAACCACCAGATCAATTATCACCAGTCATACAGGCCATACTCAAAATTTGTGTGATGCAGTAAAAAGTAAATTCGTGTCCTCATCCCGAGGGGGTGCAGCTCTTTTCAGGCACACTCCCAACGGACGTGAGCTGCATGCACCATTTCAACCACATACCTATCCTCCTGCCATTCTTAAATTCCTTGCAGTGCCGGGAATCGAACTCCGGCCCCCGATGATGGCAGTTAATGAAACTAACCGTTAAGCTACGGAGGCGGACTATGATACCATTAATCAGAACAACGAAGGGACTGATGTTTATTTATATGGTTTGTGAAAATCAATCGATAAAGTCGACATATAAGTTTTAGTCACTAAAATGTATAAATTTGGTTTTTGTAAAGCGTTACTACCGTCAACGTGTTCACATTTAAGAAAATCGACAGCAGGTTTTCTTTTAACAATGAAATTTCAGATAATTTTATCAGTCCTTCTGGAGTGCCGCGAGGATCAAATTTTGGACCTCTCTCGTTTTTAATTCTAATTAACGATTTACTCGATGATATTTGCCATTCGAACTGTTTACTTTTTGCAGGTGGTTTGAAAGTTCACAAATACATTAGCGACTGCAATGATCAGTTACAAAAGGACATTTGCAACGTCATGACATGGTGCAATATTAGGCCCAATAATTTGTCTCTGAATATTCGTAAGTGCAAATACGTGATTTTTACCAGGAGAAGAGAGTTTGGAATATCAGTCTATCATATACGCGGGGCAAAAGTGGATAGGGTTCTATCGTTTAAGGTTCTAGGTATAAAGTTTCATAGTAAGTTAATGTTCAACGATCAATCAATAAAATAATAAAGGATGAAAACCTCATTCTAAAATTTTTTTATAAGAAATTTGAGACCGTTTTCCCAGGCCCCTGTACTGAATGAACCATTTGTTACTATAGTAAGGAGCATATTGGAGTGTCCTGCAAATATTTGGAGCCCGTATACAAAGCAGAAAATGAATGCTACTGAAATTGTACAAAACGAGTTCTTGTGTTATCCTTACTGCGAAACTTTTGACATTTTGTCCTTTCGGCACTCAACCCTGTTGCTGAGGAATATATTTCAATTTACTTCATTGGAAATAAGACGGGCCTCAATTTCTATACAAATATTAAGGAAAATCATAATATGACTAATTGCTTCTTTGAACCTGTTAAACGACATTTCATTCCATGCTACTCAAAGAAGATCACGTCAGCGCCAGTTATTTCATGTTCACCAACAAACATTACATCAGTCAAATTTACCTCCCTGAAAGATGACAACTCTTTACAATACTATAACAAAAGAAGCCTATATACTCACCGAATCGGATAATGAATTTAATAAGACATTAAATGCCTGCCTTTAGAGTTTGTAACACATTTTTATAATTCTTTCTCCCTGTTACTCATCATGTATACAAGTGTACAGTACTCATTTGTGTTTTATGTTTGATTTGATTAAATTTGTTTTCTTTTCGATTGCCGTGTAATTCTCGTAGTGAATTATCCATTCCTTTTAAATTGTAAGTGGTATCGTATATAATGTTACTATGCCTTTTGTTTTGTTTTTTAACCGTTAATTTTTTATTTCATAGATATAGATGGATATTTAGTCGGTGTTGAGTGTTTGTACATTCACATAAATAAATAAATAAATAAATAAATAAATAAATAAATAAATAAATAAATAAATAAATAAATAAATAAATAAATAAATAAATAAATAAATAAATAAATACAAATATTGTCATATATTAATAGGCATTTTGTAACGTTAAAATTTTTCAGTCTGTCGAACACTAATTATAACGCTGTAACATACCTGTAAAAAGCAGACTATTAAACAGAGAAACAGGGATATTGCAGTGTTATAGTTGTTATAATTAGTGCCAAGGGATCGAAAATATATTTAAAGTTACATTAACTGAGTGGATTTCTTAACAAATAAATTAGCTTTTTAAAAATTAAATACTCACAAAATGCTGTGACACAGACAGCTTATTAAGAACCTTGGCCAGCCAAGCTGACTGTTGCCACACAGATGGCTACACCCTCGATACCTGTTGCTTGCTTTCTTGATCGAGTCCCCTGACTTCCATCAAACAACTCCTTCGTTCGCCTCATGAGGCTCAGTGAACCATGTCTTATCTCTCAGTCCAGAATAGAATTCTTTGATGAACCGGAAGTCGAAGCGCTGGACTCGAAACGAGAAGTTGATACATTACCCCTACCACTGGACTGGCTTCCTAAAATTAACTCTCCTATCATTAATGCGCTCCAGTCACGTCCTAGTTAATTTAAAAAAGCCGATTTGATTTAGTGTCCCCCATTATTCCTTGTAGTTTTAACAGCCTCCGGGAATCGGAATGTTGTCCCGCAAGATTTCCTTAATGTGCTAGACAGGACTTCTTGGTATCAACTCAGCGAACGAAATGAAGTTTTATTTATCGCTATCATGGCAGTGGATCTTGTGAATGAATGAATGAATGAATGAATTAATTAATTAATTAATTAATTAACGAAGGAAAGTTTGAAAAGATTGAGTCAGCTTATAGCGTGGTACTGGATATGCTATAGATGGGTAAGAACAGTCTGCAGTTTTACTTGGATCCCAAAACACACGGACATGAATTTTCATTTCAAAAATATCTAGGTACATTGCCCGCTTTGGTGAGAAGCAAGTGACCATGTCACTCGGCTATTATGCCCTATTCGTTCGGATAAGAATTGAACAGGAAGAAAAGGAAGAAGGTTATAAGATATCCTTAACAGATATAAGAAAGGCAGGTCCTCAGGCAAGCCATAGCACGTAATGGAGTTTTGTATGAAGGACGTAAGTAAACGGATAACGTCAGTAGATTTAGTGATTCAGGTATTCATATTATGAAGTGGCATATGGAGAAGAGAGAACATTCTATGACACAGTAAGTGGTCTTTATGCTGAGGGCATTTAGATATTAAAAATCCTATTTTAGGCAGCTTAACCGCGCACTAAATTAGACATTATCAAAATTTATATAAACTTCTATTAACTATTTAAAATATAAGTTATTTCTTGAACAATATAAAAATGGAGTTTACTCTATTTGGGAGAGCCAGTTTGTTATTTATCTCATTTTTGTGAAGATAGAATGAAACTGTCCTGGAACTACTGCAAGTTGTGAAATTGCTATCACCATTAATTCACTGATACATACATTCTTTGAATTAGTTTGCTTTGGGTATTCTGAGTGTACTTCGGAAAATCACATGTATTACAAGTAGAACACATATCCTTCGCTTAATCGTAAACAATCACATAGAAACTTTTTGAAAATTTCGACTACTAAGGGCACGAAGGAACAATATTTCGGAGCGATAAGTGCTTCTATTATAATTTATTTTTATGCCACTTCGTAGCGTGTAATAAAAAACAATCCTCCAAAAGAGAATGAAAACATGGGCACATTCTCGTGGTAATTCCCTGGACATAAAACACAAGCTTTCTGAGTGCCTATTTTATTGCCTATTTACGCTGCCTAAATATCCTCAGATTATTTTTGACCCGAGAGGAACAAAGGAAGGTTTATTTGTTCTCATTATTATTAACAAGAAAACCCGTGTGAAGAACAGGTGATTCTGCTAGCCAGGTTATGAAATGCAAAATATAGCAAACACTTAAAAAGTTTATACTGTTTCATGCAAAAATAAATTAATGAAATCTCTTACCAAATGAATTAGTAAGCAATTGTAATTGCTTGACTCCACCTGCTTAGAATAGTAAAACTCACTGGAGTTAGTACTATATTACAATTCGAATCCAGATAACGTTATATAGACCATTCATATAATAATAATAATAATAATAATAATAATAATAATAATCCGTCTATTGTATATGATAACGTCTAAATTAATGGAGTGATGTTAACGTTTCAAGAGACTCGCTTTATTAGGGTTCGGATGAATGGATCCACGAAGTTAAGTACTGTACAGCTGGAGCAGCCAACGATAGATAGAATAACATCTCTACTTTAACGGCGAGCAGGTGATCTGTGCTCATATGAGTAACAGCTCCTGACACGTCTTAGCCTCAGCAATTTATCTATTGGCCTCCTAACTACCTCATGATAATTTTTCATAAAATCATCATGAGACTGTCCACAAGAAATTGAAGTTACAAAGAAACGAGTTCAAACGTTCGCCTGACTCGAAGTAGTTTTATTCCTTATTAGTCATCACGAGCGTTTCAGACTGAAGTGCAGATTTATTAAACTTGGTATAAATCATTTGTATAATAACTAGCAATTAACCGCGGCTAAGCTCGCGTGGATTTCGTAATTTGATCAAAGTTATAGTTCCTCAGCATTGTACTAACACATTATCTGCAAATTCCTAAAGTACAAAAACTTACCCAAAAATTGAGTTTCTTTTACCCCAGAAATTCTTTGTAAACCATGTCTGTGGTACCGGTATTACCTTTTGGGGCTAAGACGACCGTGCGACATAGAACTGTACATGCGAGAAATAGTCTTTTCTCAAGTCGAAAAATTAAATATACGTTCCTTTATTTTTAAAGGAGATTCCAAATACATATTCCCACATCTATAACATCTTCATTTTGTGAGATATATATCATTATCCCCATAAAAAGAATTCAACCCCTTGATCAGTCCTTCCCCCAACCCCACCCCATCTAAGCGTAGTTTCCGAAAACAAAAATATATGTTTCTTTATTTTAAAGGAGATTCCAAATACCAATTTTCACGTCTGTGACATCTTCAGTTTTTAAGATATAAGTATCCTCATAAAAATAATTAAACTATTTTTAACATATTTTCACCCCCTGTTAAGTGCTTTCTCCGAAAACGAAAACGTACAGGTTCCTGTATTTATAAAGGACTTTCCAAATACCAAGTTTCTTGTCTCTAACATGTTAAGTTTTTGACATATAATGTAGATATACCGATATTCATTTTAAAAATTCACCCGCTTTTCCAATTCTTTTCAATCCCTTAACTGGATTTTCTGAAAACAAAAAAATCTACGTCTTTCATTACTATTAAAGGAGATTCCAAATAACAGTTTTCTTGTCTATACGTCTGTAACACCTTCAGTTCTTTTATATAAATGCATCCTCATAATAATTTTTCTTCTTCTTCTTCTTCACTTCTTTCCAGCCCTCTCTCGCCTTAAGTGGACTTTCCGAAAAAAATCGTGTTTCTTTATTTTGAAAGAAAATTCAAAATACCAACTTTCTCGTCTGTAACAGCTTCATTTTTTAAGATAAAGTATCCTCATAAACATATTTCAACTCTTTATGTACATATTTTGACGTAGTTTTTCCGAAAAAACAAATGCGTGTTTCTTTATTTTTAAAGGAGATTCCAAATACTAATTTTCACGTCTTTAATATCTTCAGTTTTTTTTTTAGATATAAGTATCCTCATAAAAGTAATTCAACTCCTTTTCACACACCCCTTTGTACCCGTTGATTACCCCCTCCACAAAAGTGCGTGTTTCTTTATTTTAAAGGAGATCAAATACCAATTTTCACGTCTTTAACATCTTTAGTTTTTGAGATATAAGTAACCTCATACGAAGAATTCAACAATTTTTTCAATTCATTCACCCCCCTTAAGTGGATTACCGAAGACAAAAGAACACTGTGTTTCTTTACTTGGAAAGAAGATTCCAAATACAAATGTTCATGCCTCCAACATCTTCAGTTTTTGAGATATAAGTATCCTCATAAAAAGAATTATATTCCTTTTTCACCCCAGCCCGCTAAGTTGATCTCCCCCCCCCCCCGGCAAAACACGTCTAAAACATCCTTAGTTTTTGAGATATAAGTATACTCATACAAAGAATTCAACTAATTTTTCAATTAATTCACCCCCCCCCCTTAAGTGGATTTTCCAAAGACAATATATTGCGTGTTTCTTTACTTTGAAAGAAAATTCCTAATACAAATGTTCATGTCTGTAACATATCGAGTTTTTGAGATAGAAGTATCCTCATGAAAAGAATTTAACTCCTTTTTCACTCCACCCCCGCCGGTTAAGCTGGATTCCCCCACCCAAAAAATGTGTTTCTCTTTATTTTTAAAGGAGATACCAAATACCAGTTTTCACGTTTGTATCATCTTAAGATTTTTGGTATATATACATTCTCATACAAATAAACCAACTAATTTTTCAATTCTTTCACCCCCCCCTGTTAAGGATTTTTTTCGAAAACCAAAGTTACGTGTTTCCGTATTTTAGAGGAGATTTCAGATACCAATTTTCACGTCTGTAACATGTTAAGTTTTTGAGATATACTGTACATATGTAATTTTAAAAATTCACCCGCTTTTTCAGTTCCCCTTAAGTGGATTTTCCGAAAAAAAATTATGATTCTTTAGTTTTACAGGAAATTCCAAATACCAGTTTTTAAATCTGTAATATGTTAAGTGTCTGAGATAATTTGCAGACATAGTCTTTTTAAACATTCACTCCGTTTGTCACTTCCCTCTATTCATCGGATTATCCAAAAACACAAAAATACGTATTTCTTTATTTTCAATGGAGATTCTAAATACCAATTTTCATGACTGTAACATCATCAGTTTTTGAGATATGTCTCCTCATAAAAGGTGTTCAATCCCTTTTCCCCCTGTTTTCACCCCCTTTAATCGGATTTTCCCTAAACAGAAAAATACCTGTTCCTTTATTTTTAAAGGAGATTCCAAATGCCAATTTTCATGTCTTTAAACTGTTCAGTTTTCGAGATATAGAAACACTCATTTTTAAAATTCAAATTCACCCCCTTAGCGACGGAATATCCAAAAATTCTCCCTTAGCGAGCACCTACATTGTAATATGAATGTATCCTCAAAATTTCACTCCATTATGTCCAGTAGTTTTGGCTCGCGATGATGAATCAGTCAGTCAGTCAGTCAGTCAGTCAGTCAGTCAGGACAAGTTATTTTATATATAGAAATAATAATAATAATGATAATAATAATAATAATAATAATAATAATAATAATAATAAGTAGCATTTGTACCCGTTCTTCGCACAAGAATTTGCAGTGGATTACATGTTTCCATCGGGAATTTATGCGGAGTAACATGGCTCTATCCACACATTAAATGCGACATGTAAAAATAATATTTTCGTACAAAAGCGCGTGGCAGTAACGTGAAATATGTTGAATCTGATGACGATTTCCGAATTTATTTTACGGTACTCTTCCTGGTTCGAAGTTGTCTGAAATTCTCCGTGGTTGTCAGTTTGCATATTGTATCTCTGGCCACTGGCGTGGTGCTCTGACATTGGTGATACCTCCCTTAATATCTGTCCTATCGAAAAGAGTAAAATGGCTCTTTAGTGCTTCCCGTTGCCCACTTTGAAGTGACATGCACGACATATCCCACGGGACTTGGACAATAAATCCAGTTTTTCGTAATCATCTGCGTTATTATCCGTCGTGCGATATATACGTACATGGCATAAAGAAACGGAAATAACATATTCTTGATCGTTTGTTGTATACAGTCATTTCATAGACCTAATGTGAACGACAATATTTAAGAATAATCTTCCTATAAATAGCAACTCCATGCGATTACCATGACATCATATGCACCTGATAACACAATCCTGAGTGAGTAGAATCCAAATACGTAGTTTGGTTGAAACAAGTCCCGAAGTTTTCCACATTTAGGAATATACAAACGGATGGATAAATAGACAGACGGACAAATAGACAGACAGACACCATTCTACCTCATGTTACCTCGGTGTTAAGATACATTAGGTGAGGGTAATTTGAAAGCCGAGGGAAACATAACGCATCCATTCATTTTCTCTTGTTATGGATCCTTCAAATAACTCGATGTCTGCGAGGGTGTCCGTCACTGGCTGCAGAGCATGACACCTCCAGATAATAGTAATTTACTCCGTCATTTGCAGAGTAAGCGAAATTATGTACCTAACAAAAATTATTTAAAATGAAAAGGCGTTTCGCATATAGTCTACAGATTATATATATATAAACAATAGTACGATTGAAAGAAACAAACTCTTCTGGTCTTCCTATAAACTCCCAGTCTATTATGTGATGTTGAAATGCTATGCATATCGAAACCTCCTCCTAGATGAGTAGACTCTAAATATGAAGTTTGATCGAGATCTATTCAGCCGTTTAGCCGTGATGGTGGAACAAATAGACAAACAAACAAACAAACAAACAGACAGACAGACACAAAAGCTAAAAACTTCTGATACGATCTTGAATTGACCTGAAACGAATAAATATATCAAAATTTGTCGAAATAAATGGCATTACAGACAATGGATCCCCTGGAATTTTATTTATAATAATAATAATAATAATAATAATAGTAATAATATTAAAACTAATAATGATATTTCTTATTACCAATGGAAACCGACAAACCAAAGTTCGCTGGCTAGTGGATGCACAAAAGGACCTCGCAGAAGTCGACGCTGATCCAGTGGCAACCACAAGGAATACATACAGACAAAAGATCAACACCCATAAATTTGCACCCAAGAATCCATCTGAGAAAAGCTTGAAACTCAAAAACTCATGGACACAAGAAAGACGGCAGGCCCATAGTGAAAAGATGAGGAAGTTTTGGGAAGATAAGAAGAACAAGAAGATGAAGAACACCAGTGCTATTTAATGGTTTCGCGTGCTCCTTAACTGGCTATACGAATGTATGTATGTATGTATATATATATATATATATAATTAAATAATAATAATAATAATAATAATAATAATAATAATAATAATAATAATAATAATAATAATAATAATAATATGTCGGTTGGTGTATTCATAAAGCACCTCTGACCTGCAGTCGGGCAGTCATCAAGGTCCAATATTTCTTATCGGTTGTTTACCAAGTCCTTAAATACTTTCAAGGAGGTTCGAAATGTTTCGAATATCTTCCTTCGTAAATTATTACAATCCCAAACTCCTCTTCCTATAAAAGAATATTTGCCGCTGCCCCTATTTGTACTCTTGAATTCCAACTGTATCTTAATATTGTGATATTTCCGACTTTTAAGAACGCCACTCAAACTTATTCGTCAACTTATGCCCAATTCACGCAATCTCTCTACTGACAGCTCGAAACATATCATTTAGTCGAGCACCTTTCTCCTTACTCCCAAGTCTTCTCAGCCCGCGGTTTACAACATTACCGTAACAGTACTCTTGTGTCGGAAATCACCCAGAACAAATCATGCTGCTTTTCTTTAGATATTTTTCCAATTCCCGAATCATGTAATTGTGGTTAGGCACCCATACACTGGAACCATACTCTAACTCTAGTCTTACCAGTGACTTATATGCCCTTTCCTTTAAATCCTTACTACAACTTTTGAATACCCTCATAACCATATGGAAAGATCGGGGAACTTTATTTAGTCCCATTTGTGTAATTGCTGTAATGAATGTCTCTCGTGCCGGGCTGAGTCGTTCAGACGGTTGAGGCGCTGGTCTCATGACCCCAACTTGGCAGGTTCGAACCAGGCTCAGTCCGGTTGTATTTGAATTTGCGCAAGTACGTTAGACTTGTTTTGGTAGATTTACTGGCACGTAAAAGAACTCCTGCGGGACTACATTCCGGCACCTCGGTGTCCCCGAAAACCGTAAAAGTAGTTAATGGGACGTAAAGCCAATAACATTATTATTATTATTATTATTATTATTATTATTATTATTATTATTATTATTATTATTATTATTATTATTATTATTATTATTATTATTATGTCCGCCTCCGTAGCGTAACTGTTAGTGTTATTAGCTGCCGTCCTCGGGGGCTCGGGTTCGATTCCTGGTACTCTCAGAAATGTATGAATGGCAGAAGTGCTGGTATGTGGTTGAAAGGTTACATGCAGCTCACCACCATTGGGGGTGTGCCTGAAAAGAGCTGCACCACCTCGGGACGAGGGCACGAGTTTAGTCTGGCTCCATGGCTAAATTGTTAGTGTGTTTGCCTTTGGTCACAGGGGTCCCGGATCGATTCCTGGCTGGGTCGGGAATTTCAACCATTATTGGTTAATTTCCCTGGCACTGGGACTGGGTGCATGTGCCGTCTTCATCATGATTTCATCACGACGCACAGGTCGCCTAAGGGCGTCAAATCAAAAGACCTGCACTAGACCTCACCGGAGGATACACGTCATTATTATTATTATTATTATTATTATTATTATTATTATTATTATTATTATTATTATTATTATTTATTGCTTACTATGTTCGGTATCCTTGATGTCAATTTCAGTACAAAACAAAACAGATCAAATCAATAAAAGGCTACAGATCTCATGTGTATGTCGGAGCAAATATGACGGAAGACTCATTCAGGATCATGGAATGTAACACTTCACGTGGGACAGACAAAGCCTTTTACGATTGAATGGCAGTCCAGTCTACAGTAGGTTCATGTTTCCGCCTACACGTGTTTCCTACGTAGGACTTGACTCTACTTGCAAAGAGGCCTAGTTCCTAAATAACGATCAGTCATTCTTTTCAGTGAACGGTAGTTTGCTTGGATCGTTATATTCTTTAACGTATAATGAAGTTCATACAGTGTGCAATAGCACACGAAGATATCTCCCATGTTTTTTTTTTTTTTTTTTTTTTTTTTTTTGCTAGGTGCTTTATGTCGCTCCGTCACAGATAGGTCTTATGGCGACGATGGGACAGGGAAGGGCTAGAAGTGGGAAGGAAGCGGCCTTGGCCTTAATTAAGGTACAGCCCCAGCATTTGCCTGGTGCAAAAATGGGAAACCACGGGAAACCATTTTCAGGGCTGCCGACAGTGGGGTTCGAACCTACTATCTCCCGAATACTGGATACTGGCCGCACTTAAGCGACTGCAGCTATCGAGCTCGGTGATCCTATGTTGTTGGAAGATAGACTTATTTAGGGGGAGAAAACTGTGCAGCTGCACACAAAGACCGCTCGAGGGACTCATGACATAATTGACCATATCACACCAACCCAAAAACCGATACAGGGTAAAATTGGAAAATCCAATAACAAAGATTTAAAAAATCTCCGTAATAATATTTAATTTATCTTTGTTACATAACAAGCTATCAGGTGGTAATATTTCACTGCTTTAGTCAGTTAACAGTTAGAGTAGACGGTAAACTAACAAAATTATTCATTTTCGGATGATGACGCGTCAAAATCTAACAAGTGCCTCGTTAGTATGTGTTAAAGCAATTTGACTGATTACAGAATGTAGACGGTTAGGTACTTAGTATTCTCAAGGTTGCAGGACATTATCTCCGTACAGTTAGTCGACGTCTAAGCGTGCTTGAATATGCAATTCGCTCTGGAGAGCAAAATTCCAGTAATCCAGCTGCTGTTAAGACCAGTGAGGATGCTAAACACAAACGCCGTTGTGTTGGAGATTTTGCCTTGAAGGAGTTCCTTTACATGTCATGAAATTTACCGTTATGAGGCTGGTGTATTTGAGCACTTCCATGTACCACTTGAGGCTCAGAAATCCCGCGCTCTACTATCGGACCATTCATCCGTGCTGTGCCTGTTATGCTATTAGCATCAATCAGTCAATCAATCAATCAATCAATCAATCAATCAATCAATCAATCAATCAATCAATCAATCAATCAATCAATCAATCAATCAATCAATCAATCAATCAATCAATCAATCAATCAATCAATCAATCAATCAATACTGATCTGCATTTAGGGCAGTCACCCAGGTGGCAGATTCCCTATCTGTTGCTTTCCTAGCCTTTTCCTAAATGATTTCAAAGAAATTGGAAATTTATTGAACAACTCCCTTGGTAAGTTATTCCAATCCCTAACTCCCCTTCCTATAAATGAATATTTGCCCCAGTTTGTCCTCTTGAATTCCAACTTTATCTTCATATTGTGATCTTTCCTACTTTTATAAACGCCATTCAAACTTATTCGTCCACTAATGTCATTCCACGCCATCTCTCCGCTGACAGCTCGAGACTGGTTGGATCCGCAAATAGCACCATCAAAAGTTATGCTGTTATGAGAAATCATTAAAAACGGAGGGTGACGCCATAATGAGACCTACTAAGCAAGAGGAGAAGTAAAGTAGTTTTTCAATGTCACTGAGCCAGAAAGTGCTATTAGAGCACAGTTGGTCCTATGAGTAACTTCCTTCATAACAGCCAGTCGCACTACTGTACTGCAGTTCTGTAAACGTCTTTACTCAGCACCACCCATACCTCAGCATCTTCCATGCTCTCACTATCATAAATGAGACCGAGACTTCAGAGAAAATTATATTTTGCTATGCCTTGTGCCAACAAAGAGTTGGAAAAACATTACAATTAGCCAGAAATAGTAACGTTATAAGTTTCAGCTTAATAACTGAAATCTGATACCATACTTGATTTTTGAGGTTTGATCTACTGTTTGGGCCTGGATGGTCTTAATTACGATCCATTCAGACTCCTGAAACATTCGGAGAACTGAGAAGTTCTGAGAAGTGTCAGTTATGAGTAATGAAACTCTACATGACAATCCCGCGTGGGATATTTCGTCAGTTTTTCCGGTTTCATTTCCCTCAAGTGACAGCGTTGTGGAGTTCTTCGTGTAAAGTGTAAAGACTTCATCCCCGTTCCTTGACTCTCAGATACACACACCCTAACAAATATTACACTGGACACGTCGTAAGTAAAGCTCAGCTGTCTGCCTAAAAGTGGAACAAAATAGGCTGTTGGGCTCACGAAAATACATCAGCCCTACAGCTTTGCCGCGTTGACTGTAACCGTAAATTGCTCAGCTGTAGCTGAGACTAACACCCACACGAAATCAATTACAAGCTTCAAGCATCGCATTATACCAGTCGCTATCTTAAATTTACTCTGCCATTGTGAAAAATTTGTTCTGATGGCAGTTGACTGTACGTATTGGTCATTGGTGATGGTTCAGGTGCGTTTGTTTGCCGAAGTTGAGGAAGCCACGTTGTGCCGTTGGAGATGAAAATTTGGATGGCCGTAGAGACGGGGAGGAAGTTCAAGAGAACCGTACTTGAATATATAGCTTAGCCTACGAAGGGCCATCTATCCGTATTACAACTTTGCCGCTTGAGGCGGGTAAAATTCATATTAAATATCAGACAGGGTGCATTCAACAAACACAGAATATAATTTCTAAATATTTATAATATGGGTGAATAAAAACCATTACGTTTCCAGCATGTGAAAAAAATCATTAACATTGCTGAAATACTGTCAACACCTTGTCGTTCTCTGGTTGTATACATGATATCGCATAGTGCATGTTACACGAAGCGTTATAGCCCACACGTGGAACTTCGTGGGAAGAATCCACACAACCGCTATGGGTAATTTGAGTATACATATTTTAAAGTTACATGAAAAACGTGTAATACGTACTACCCAACTCCTAGGGGTTAATGATTTTTCAATTTGTTTTACGTCGCACTGACACTGATAGATCGTATGACGACGACGGGATAGGAAAAGGCTAGGAGTGGGAAGGAAACGGCCGTGGCCTTAATTAAGGTAAAGCCCCAGCATTTGCCTGGTGTGAAAATGGGAAACCACGGAAAACCATCTTCAGGGCTGCCGACAGTGGGGCTCGAACCAACTATCTCCCGGATGCAAGCTCACAGCTGCGCGCCCCTAACTGCACGGCCAACTCGCCCGGTGGGGGTTAATGTTAGGCTGGGCAGTGCACATAAGAGAGGAATATGCCCTTTTTGTCCAACGTGTGTTCGTAGCTCAGATGTCTAGAGTTATATGTCTTTTACTCTGGAGGACGTGAATTCGAACCCCACTCCCTCTTTTAATGTAGTACCGTTAAAGGCGATGTAGTTGCCGTCATTATAACAGCGTGGAAAATACATGGATAAGTACTGGTGCCCAACAATCCGTGGGTTAACCTTACCTGGTCCATGGCACAGGGGAATGTCACACGAAACCACATTAATATTTGGGAGGTAAACCTGTCTTCCTTCCACAGAATTAAGAGAAGAAGTCGTAAAACATAGCAAACATTCATGCGGACTTAATCATTTGTCCACATGCCCTGAGCTTCTCGAGTTATTTTGGTTCTCCGCGGCATGGAGTACAAAAACATGTATACCTAGTTGCGCATACAGTTCTCGTCCTGGGCGAGATCTTCTCAGACTCTGAGAACTTGCTCCCACAACTGGTCAGTATTCCTCGGTGGGTCGTCTGTATGGACGTCAAACCGCCTCCGTTTGAATACCACTCGTACGTTCTCTGTGACTTTCTGATTCGGTGACTTCAGAGGGCAATCTAAAACTTTGATCTCGCGTCTCCTCCGAAACCACGCCTGAACGACTTCGACTTCGTGCGCCGGGCGGTTATCTTGCTGGAAAACGAATCTTTGGGATAGCGCGTTCTCTAAAATATTAATATACGGGGATATAAGGCATACTTTACTCCGGCGCGCACTCAGTTGCCCCGTGTGGGTTTGGTCAGTAGTGGAAGGAATACCATACAACAGTCACACAAACAATTTTAAGTTCATTACTCACCAAATTGTGAAAAGGAGTGTTGAAACGGACCGCCTCATTCTCCACACGTTTTCGGCCCCTCGTAAGGAATTTATTAATCAGTCGCTGTGGTTCACGTTCAGGAGTTCCGGCATTTTCCTGACGAATATTATTTTTCAGTTCTTGTATGATGTGCGGGTTCGTCGTGTGCACGGCATTTTTTAATTTACCCCAGACGTAATAATCACTGACGGATAAATCAGAGGACCGAGGGGGACACAAATTCCTGCTAATAGCTTTGTTCTGTGGAAACACTTTGTGAATTTCTCTCGTGTACTTATTCTTGGTGTAAGCAGTGGCAGTGCTTTCTTGAAAAAGAAAATGCAAAAATCACGCTTCCTGGTAGTTCATTATCTGAAAAAGGGGGTTGGTGCAGTATTTACTCAAGTAACAAAATCAACCGTATTCTCAAGAAAATGGTCCTATAATTCATTCGCTGCTGATGGCGCACCATACACCGCTCACTGCTTCACGGAAGGGCACTTAATGTACGAAGTTAGGTTAATAGCAACAGAGTAACTATTGTTTTGTGTACACAGAAAACCATGTAGGTGGAACCAGGCCTCGCCTGAGAATATTAAATGTGGGCCTATTTGCTCATTGTATATATTTTCTGGACTCTCTTCACAAACTGTGCGCCTATGGAAAGTGTAACCAGGTTGAAGAACGTGTGCCACAGTTATTTTATACTGCTCTAAGTGTAAAAATTTAGTAGCCTTTTGCACAGACCCATATGGAACTGTTGTATAAGGCGACGAAGTAATTTTTTAGGATAAATTCCAAACGAAGACCATTGTCTTCTATTTTTTCCTCTGCGAGAACCCTACGCACATTTTCTGGGCTCTTAGACTGGATATTTGTAGTTTCCTGAAATGTATTATATTAGATAGTGGACTGTTTGTGATATGGAACGTCTACACTCGAGAATCATTCTTGATATCATTTTTCAACTTCACGAGCGTACTGAGTTAACACACATGAATCGTACATAAGGACGCGCTGTGCCGTTGCAAACGCACGGGCCATAATACCCTTCATGACTAACTACATAAATAACGAAAAAATCCCCTCACGCACACTGAAATAAAACTTCGAGATCGGATACGTATGTAAGGTCGGCTGACAGGGATGCGCACGCACACGAAACAAAGACTCGCGTCAGGGAACAAAATATGTGATAGCATGCGGCGAACGAGCAACTGGAAGTCGGGCCAGGGTTTACTTCCACACCCCCTATAGCTAGCAGTACCATAATCACCGCTGCCACCAGTAACATCTCACCAATCATTGTTGTTTCCACTTTACCTCCTTCACTCCTTACTGTTTCCTTCTTCCATCTCCCCTGCCATCTTCCGATCACTATCCGATATTGATCCACACCAATCATCTTCCTCTTCCCTCCCATCTTTTCTTCCACTCACCGCTCACACTCCACTCCCGCTCTACCGGCACACTCAACTCAGCACGTCTCTTCCCCATCGCTGACTAGGTTAGACTGGGACAGCGTCATAAACAGACAACAAACACACGAGAAAAATAACACCGCATAATATAAACACAAAAATACCTGTAAGAACGAATGCATAAAAATACATATTGGAATAAAATAGATTAAGTAATTGGGAATCCATCTCAACATATTCAGGCTCAGAGATCTCCTGTCTCGACCAAAGACAAGGTCCTTCTCTTCCGCATGGTCTGGACGATCAGCTGGATACCAACACATATTTAAATATCCGGGACAAGGGTGGAGTTCCGAGAACTAACGGCTCCGCTCGTAAATACTTTCTCTGGAAAGGGGCGCGCACAGCACACAGCTGACTAAAATCTGCATCCCTGGGGGCATAACAGATTTTGTCGGGCTCAAGTCCGACTCTCTTCGTTGTAACATGACACATGTATTCTCTCAACACATCTAGGCACAGCCAGTGGAAATTCAAGCAAATTTGAGGCTGGCACATTAACACAATTAATTTACATGTTCCCAGTAAACATCACGGCTTAAACTGCCTTTCTCATATTAATTTATCCCCATTTATATAGCACGGCATTTCAAGCCTTTCATATTCATTTGTCCCCACTAACATAGCACGGCATTTGAAGCGTTTCACATTCATTTCGTTGGTTCGATGCCCTTGCGTTCTTGAACTCGCCTGCTCCGAAAATAGAAGATATTATCTATTTTCCAACGGCGAATAGGAAACATATATGTCACACAGTCTCGTCACAACTGAAAGGTACATGTGTCATGCATAGAATGATATCCTGCTCTATTTGCTGTCTCTAACCTGTTCTAAAAGTCACGCAACGCTGACGGCGTGTAGCCTATTCAATAATACAAAGACTTACTCCAACAACTCTATCTAAATATCATCACACAAGGGAATAAACTACACTAAGAGAACAGAAATAAAATAAAAAGCACACACCTAACTAGCTAACATACCTTTCCCTGTCGTACCCATCTGAATAAACTATATATAGTGAACACAGGGCTAACACATGCATTACAACCCTGAACGTATTTACTATTACTTCAAAATTGAACAAAGCAAGTGCCTGCTGGCTGACATTTAATTAACATTTAAATTACTTAGAAATCCCAATACTAGCTCGACTATCACAATATGCATGCTAAAATAAGACTTAGGACTTAACTTTGCAGGCATCTCTCTATCAGCGACGAATCACATGGCCGCTATGTCATGCTCGCCTTTAGCCCATCACAGCTGCAAACATTGCGGTTTAAATGTCTGCCACTCGACTCCTGGTGATGCCATGGTTGTCTTCTTTCTTCTCATGGAATCGTCTGCAATATTTACGATTGGCTATATTCTATGCGCAATTAAATTAGTCCCGATTTGCGCGCAACTAATTTAAGGGATCAAGCCCTGTCAAATTCAGTCCTTCTCAGCGGTAATCATGTATGCGGAACGCACATGTTAACTCGCGACTCGCGGACGCGTATACAAAGTTTATACTGGTGAGCTGGTTTACAGTTATTTAATGCTAGTCTATCAAGCTCACATTTAATTGTAATTAGATAAATTACAAACTACGGCAGGGCGCACTTGGCGTCTCATTAACATCAGATAAGAAAAAACAGTATCTGAATTTTGAAAGTCTCAAACTATTATAGACTGCGAGTTTTTGTAACTCACTATGCGTATAACGATCAACGTTCTGCGGACACCACTAAGAATACGCGACTCAGAACGAATCAGGGAATGAGAAATGAATGAGAGAGCTTCCCCCCCATACGGGGTTATATAAGCATGCCATGACGCCACTGCCAAGGTGATTCTCCACAAACATTGCCGGTGGACATGTAACGGCCGACGAGGGAGCAACTGCCTAGGCTATAACTTAGCACTTTTATCATAATAGCAAAATTAGTCATTATTATGGCCTCCTGGCCTATGGTAATTATGTTCTCAATTTCGTATGAAGTCGGACCTATGGAATCTAGCTCAGTGACGGATATATTGGTTTAAATTCAGGTAATTACAGCCCTGGGATAGCGAAGTTTGTCAACCTGATACAACGGTTATGTGGATCACCATCTTTAAATACTCTCCCCTCCAGCTCTCGGCGGTTGTACTAGCGGTTAAAGTAGGGGTCTGCATGACTGAATTCACGGCCAACGGCTCAGTTTGAATTCACGGAATCAGTTTCTACTGGGTCAATACAGGGTTACCATAAGCTATATCACGGCCCTCCAGGGCTCCTGCCTTTGTTTCCTGCGACTCGCTGATGTATAAAACATAATTATGCCAAGAGCTGTAATTATAGATCAGTTAACTATGAAACAAATAATCTTTGTTAAAATGTAACCGAAATTGTATTATTCAGTAGAAGATCACCTGATTGTACATTTACCCCAAATTTTTAGGATTTTGTCCTTAAATATCTCTTGCGTTGTGCCTAGGGCCTATCTATGACCCATCTATGTTTTCTTTGGGGGAGGAATACCTCGGTTTATGGTATTCCAAATTATACATTACACTGACATATTTCAAGAACGAGTAATGCATGTTTTATTTAAATTTTCGTAAAGAAATGTACTCATTGATTATTATTTGTGAGCCTTTCATGCAATCGTTCGAATTGTTCTCCGTAAAGAGCTATATAGGTTGTATTTCCCGATGAGTAATTCAGTGTACATTAATGTTGTGCACAGTTTGCGGTTTAGTAGTTGAACAGAGCAAAGACTATTTCATTCCCTACTCCGTAAGCAGTGTTCTCAATGTTTGGTCATTTTCCTAACCTTTTCTGGTTCTGATTTAGCTTGCCTTATCTTGGGTGATGACACAACTTATCAAATGACAATTTGCTTGTCAACGCCGGTCGCATCTGGCACGCCACCGTTACCGTACATAGAAATGAACAGTTTAGCACAGGCTAGGGTGGCACTGAGACCTACATCAAATCAGTCTGTGGACTGACGACCCAAACAACCACAAACCAACAACAAAAACAAATGAAGAATAGCCCAGCAGTTTCTAAAATAAGTATCAGGAGACCTTGTTATAAACTAAACTCTGATCATTACGAGAAATGACTGGCTCCGTAGCTCAGCCGGTTAAGCACCATTTCCTAAGGTTGCAAAATCATTACCCGGCGTAGTCGATTTACGTTTAACAGTCCTTAAATGTGAGAAGTCGAAGATAGATTTACTGTTACTTTAAAGAAGGTACGACATTTCAGGGATCTGGACGTATCTTTAGACCGATAGCAGTGTACTTGAAGGGATGTTAAACACACATCATCATTATTATTATTATTATTATTGATGTTACGTTACACTATTTTCATGGTTTTCGGAGATGCCGAGGTGCCGGAATTTCCTCCCGCTGGAGTTCTTTTTACGTACTGGTAAATCTACCGACACGAGGTTGGCGTATTCGAGCACCTTCAAATACCACTGGACTGAACCAGGATCGAACCCAACAATTTGTGCTCAGGAAGCTAGAGCATTTCCACCCGAGTCACTCAATGTGGTGTATTATTATTATTATGATTATTATTATTATTATTATTATTATTATTATTTTGGGGAAATATTTGTATGGCTCGGAATTAAACCACTGAAGTTAGGCTTCCCAATCACGGAGCGTGGATAAGCGCGTCCGACCATGATCACGTGTAGGATTGATGTCAGCACTGATGGGTACATGCACTCATGAGTTACTGATATTCATGCATTAGCTAATGTGCTTTATCTCAAGTAATTATCTTGGAACGACCGGTCCTATAATAAGCTATACGTTCATGTAACCGCCCTCTCAGTTGACTGGTGTTAGCGAACAGTGCGGCCTCTCTACCGTCCCTTTGCTTTGGTTTCTGAATGTTCCGCAGCGCACACCGTCATGCTAAACTGATAGTCCCATTGGACCTTCCTTTTCCAAACAAGGAAATGAGTTGTGTCACCAAACATAAACAACTCGGACCACGGTGCTATAAATAGCCTACACCGTTGATAGCGAACGAGAAGTAGTGGCAATACGCGCTATGTCATCCGAGGTTGAATGTGGAGCTCACATACGAGGCCACTTTTAAAAACAGAACTTCAGCTATAAAGCCGTGTATGAATATATCAGCAGAGAGCGGGCGAATTTATAAAGTAACAAAAGTTACTCCTGCATGGAGGATTTACGGGATGAAAAGTTTCATCTGCCAATGCCATACGGACATGGAACACCACAGTCTGATCGTCTCCGCACAAAAGACACAAGAATATCCATCGTACTAGATTTACAGATTCTAATAATGACGAGATTTCAATTGGCAGTCTTGGCCGCTACCAGCTGAAAATGTATAATTCATGTAAGACAAAACAGAGTTTTAAAATTGTCATCACATGTACGTACAGAGGCCGATAGAAATATTGAAATCCAACGTAATGCTACTACAAGAGGATATTTAAGAACCAAAACATGCACAATAAAGTAAAAGAATCTCTTCTATGTTTTTAACACACTTTTATTTCATTTTAATGTCACATCTATGTACATAAATTTAACATAAAATACATGTTTTTTAATGAAAAATTTTCTCACAACAATTGGACATAAATATTCCAATAAGCGCTCTAGTACTTGTTATCATGCCTTTCCTATGAATAACTGGTGCTAAACGCCTTGGCATTTCAATGTACGTGCTTGCTAGTTAAGTCCAAATCTATTTTATTCCATTCCTGCAGAATAACGTCTTTCAGGCTTGTTTTGCTTGTGATTGGTGTTTCCTGATCCTCTCTTCGAATTCTTGCCAGATGTTTTCGATCGGGTTCAATTCGGGTGATTGAGATGGTGTTTTGAGTGCATGGCGTGTGTTGTAGATGATCCATAACCTGGCAACTTCTGAGATATATTTAGGTTCGTTGTCTTGTTGGAAATCGAAATTATTTCCAAAATTGAGTTTCTGAGCACATCTCTGCAGATGTTCTTGTAGTATGTTCTTATAATCACACTTGTTCATGTTTCTATCAATAAAAGCTAGCTCATCCACTCCACTTGACGTCATACATACCCATACTATTACGCTGCCGCCCCCATGTTTGACCGTAGCTTCCATATTTTTAGGATCCCACTCACAAGGAAGGGTACTGAACAGTTGTCGCTGACTTTTGAACGAGACCCGTTTATTTATGTTGAAGAACGTCTGAAATTCCATTTGGTGCAATCTGACGAGCTATGGCCCGCTGTAAGTAGAAGGAGGGGGAGGAGAGTACGGAGCGCAAAGAAAGGAGTAGGTGCGGACTCGGTCTGCTAGTTTCGTCTTAGAGGTCAATGTGACTTCTTGTGTGCATAAGCTGTTACAAAATGAAACCAGCTATGGTCGTTAAGTTGTTAGTGGATTTCTTCTGTATTTCGGAGGAAAAGCCAACTAGGGTAGATCGCATAGTTTTCGAACAGATTAGAAAACAGCTACTTAATAAACACGTTCTTGTTGAAGAGTATATAACTCTTATGGTAGATTAGGACGTTGTCAATGAAGATGATACTGAACGTGATTTTGAGGACTAGCCAGCGATACAGCTAGAAAATGAGACGACTTCAGAAAGCGGTCCAGCATTATGTGGCAGTGATGAGAGCAGTGGTTCCTCGTATCATCCATCACCACCAAAGAAGAATAGAACAAAATACCCTGAATGTTACTTGGCTGACGCTTACAAAATTTGGACGAAGGAGCCAAGAGGAAATGATCCTCCACAATGGTGCCCTTATGGAGTAGCCCTATACATGTCCCCTGTAATCAATAGAAAACAAGACAGTCTTGCAAAACTTCGAAAAGACGCTGAAATGACATGGCAGAAACATGAAAGTGCTATAAGAAAGAATAAATAAAGCGGTACGTGATCAGTTAATTGCAATACGGAAACAACATGAAATTACACACGACTGAACGTTACGAATCTGGGTGATGTCTTATAAAGCACAAATTGATCTATACAACACCTTAAACATTAAAAGCTTCCAAAACGTGGCTGCAGTGGTTCAAGAGAAAGAACAAGATTGTTTCTCGCAATATCACGCCCAAAGTTGGCAGCAGGTGTCTCGGTGACGCCGCTGATGTAGAAGAGAAAGCTGATGAGTTTGTTATGGAAGTAATGCGTTTCATTGAAGAATGTCATTTTACACCAGAGCAGATAATTCATGCAGATCAGTCAAGATTTCGTAAAGAGTTTACGTTCTGGGAGAACTCTTGCCGTTAAGGGAGCAAATACGATTTATGGTACCGATGGTTCAGTTACAGCAACCACCCATTCATACATATAATGCCTGTTATTATAATGGATGACACCCTTCTTCCACAGATGTATGTTCTTGTCTCGGGACCCAATGGTAAATGTCCAGCAAGCATGACACTTGAATTACCCAGTGTGGAAGCATATACTAGCAAGTCACCAAACATGACAAACCGGGATTTGAAAATATTCCTGGAACAGGTGTTATGGCCGGATTTGCACGCCAGAGATCAAATTATGATTTTGGTTGATTCTTACGCAGCTTATGCTCTGTACAATGAGACAGTTCCAGAAGATGTTGAATTTCATAAGAAGCTGATCCCTAGATTGGTACAACCAGCGGAGTTTTTTTTCCATTCATTCAAAAGTATGGTACAGTCCATCACAGATACGATAGTGTTATCGTCCACAGTTAAAGTGTGGCAAAGAAAACCGTTTCTTCGCATTTTATTGTTCGTGCACTTCTAATTTTCGGCAAATAGATTCAAAAAATTGATCCGATTTGCTTTCTTCAAATGTGGTTACACCGATGAACATCCAGGATCATTTCAGACACCTTCGGAATACTGCTTCTAGAGTTCTTTGGAAGAAGAATGTTTCAAATATGACTGTGTTCAGTGTGCCTTCATTCAATGTGCTTACTGTGAAAGATGTTTATGTCTAGACCACGGATTACTTATCGACTTTGATGGCTACTGCACTTTAACTGCCACGAGTGCGCAATGTATTTTATTTTTGGTATTTAAACGTTACTGAATGCGTTTGCTCGCCCAACTACAATATTCAGCCGCGTTTGGACTAATCTGCACGAGGATTCCTGTCTTTATGTGTACTCATATTCTATATTTGGCAGCTCGTAGCTCCTATGTTTCTTGCCCATAGTAGCTGTAATTTGCATGATATGCACATTACGATATTGTCTATTCAACACATTATATAGATTCAAAATGTGAGCGACAACAGATGAGTATCCTTCTTTGTCAGTATTCTTCTCTCTCCACACATTTAATCGGCCATCACTTCGGTATACATTGATTTTGCTTTCATATGACCATAAAACATGATCCTAGAACTCATTGTATTCGTTACATATTATATTCATTGGCAAATACTAAACTCTTTTTCTTATTTACTGTACTTACATACGGGTGTTTTCTTCTTGGTGTTCTGGAATTGTACCCGGTACTGTTCAGAACCCTACGAACTGTTTTTCTCATGAACCACCTTTCACGGTGTTCTTCCAGATGTTCTCTAATTTCTGTTGCTGTTAATCTGGGGTTTGAGCTCGATAGCTGCAGTCGCCTAAGTGCGGCCAGTATCCAGTAATCGGGAGATAGTGGGTTCGAGCCCCACTGTCGGCAGCCCTGAAGACGGTTTTCCGTGGTTTCCCATTTTCACACCAGGCAAATGCCGGGACTGTACCTTAATTAAGGCCTTCCTTCCAATTTTTAGGCCTTTCCTATCCTGTCGTCACCATAAGACCTATCTGTGTCGGTGCGACGTAAAGAAAATAGCTATTCTGGGGTTTTGCTTCACCATCTTCAGCGGTCGTCTTTTATCTCTCTAGAAGTAAGTATTGGCGGAGCACCTTTTCCTAAGCTGATTGACAATGGTATTCCTCGTTTGATAGCGTTGGATGACACACCACACAGTGGAAGGATTTCTGTGTTCAGTTTCTCCAATTTCTTTATGTACCTTATTTTGTTCACGCATACGCAAGATGATTCCTTTTTCTCCTCTAGAGTCGTCTCTTTCTTTTCCGCCCCATTTGGAATGTGGCCACTCATAGCTGAAATTGCTTGTGTACTGTACGACAGCCGACACGAATGAGGAGTTCTGTAGGTACAAACGTCAACGATTCCATCGTTTATTGCTGTATCATAGAGCGCGTTTGAATGCTTGTGGTATAAGGTAACGGAACGTTGTTCAGGGAAATTTCATGTTAAAATAATAATAATAATAATAATAATAATAATAATAATAATAATAATAATAATAATAATAATAATAATTTAATTTTTAATTTTGTGTGGCTATTTCTAGCCGAGTGCAGCCCTTGTAAGGCAGACCCTCCGATGAGGGTGGGCGGCATCTGCCATGTGTAGGTAACTGCGTGTTATTGTGGTGGAGGATAGTGTTATGTGTGGTGTGTGAGTTGCAGGGATGTTGGGTGCAGCACAAACACCCAATTAACAATGAAGGTTAAAATCCCCGACCCGGCCGGGAATCGAACCCGGGACCCTCTGAACCGAAGGCCAGTACGCTGACCATTCAGCCAACGAATCGGACATAATATAATAATAATAATAATAATGGCGTGTGGGGCCTGATGCACGTCTTTTGATTTGACTCCCGCAGGCGACCTGCACGTTGTGATGCCGATGAAATGATGATGAAGACGGCACATGCATCCCGTCCCCGTGCCAGGGGAATTTACCAATTATGGTTAAAATTTCCGACCTTGCCGGGAATCGAACCCGGTTTCCTTGTGACCAAAGGCCAGCACGCAAACCATTTGGCCATGGAGCCGCACAAAGTAAACTCGTGTCCTCATCTCGAGGTGGTGCAGCTTTTTTAGGCACACCCCCAATGGAGGTGAGCTTCATGTACAATTTCAACCACATACCAGCACTCCTGCCATTCTTAAATTTCTGGGAGTACCGGAAATCGAACCCGGATCCCCGAGGACGGCAGCTAACAACACTAACCGTTACGCTACGGCGGCGGATCCGGACATCTCATATTGAATAATACACACGTATCCTTATCATTCGGGTACTGTGTATGTGTTTGGAACACACGATAACGCATCAGTGGATTCACGAAATAATACATAATTCTGCCTTATGTGTCGAATAATTCAACATTTAAAGCTGCATATCCGTCGATTTGAATACTTCTGCCCGCCTCTGTAGTTTGGAGATAGCAAAAGTGCATTCGGTAAGTATCCACTTTCCTTCTATCATATTTAAGCGTGGATATCAGTTCACTTTGGAGTGAGAAATGGGTTGACTTCTACAGGACTAGTAATGTAAGTAACAACCCCTGAAGTTTGTGTTTCAAAATTAACTACGTATAATGCTGTTATCATGTGTTAATTTGTAATTAACTGTGACTAGAAAAACGAAGTAGTCGTGGCAGTAAGAAATGTATCATCGCAGTATTTTCATTAATATGTGAACCCACTTGCTTTTTCAAGTGTCTCAATATTCTTCTTCTCCTTATGTTGCTGCTTTTCCTACACCCAGTTGGGGTCGCTGGAGCGAACTGTGTCGCACATGTGGTCTTCACTCTGTTTAAGGGCCGTATGTTCTCGCTGACGCCAATCCTATGTAAAGGGATATTCAGTATATTCACTATTGTATATGAAAGGGTGAGTTTTGAGAGAGACAAATACTCTGTCCCCGAGTCAGAGGAATTAACCATATACGTCTTATTTCCACAACTCTCCAACCCGGTCGGAAATCGAACCCAGGACTCTCTGAACCTAACACCGTGGAGCCTCAATAATCTGCCAAATAATTCACGAGACCAATGGGTTCGAGTCTCACCTCTGACAAAAATTGAAATCGTTTTGCGTGTCGTTTTATCTAAATTCCATGCGAATGTTGATAATGTTCTTCCTTGAAGTTACGGTAATTTTCTACGCAACAGTTTCATTTAATACAAATGCACCCACTGGAATCTACTCAATAACAGCGCAGTTTATAAAAAATAATTAGCGGGCCAAGAAGCACAGACGGGAGAGCACTGACTTTCTGATTTGGGGGTTTGACCTAGGATCAGCCCAAATACGCTCAAATACGCCAGCATCGTGTTGGTGGATTTACTAGCACGTCAAGGGCTGGTGCAGAACACTGCTACGTTACTGTGCAATACTATTAAAACAGCGGTCACTAAGGCCAAGGTTTGGCTCCTTGGCTGAATGGTCAGCGTCCTGGCCTTCGGTTCAAAGGGCCCTGAGTTCGATTCCCGGCCGCGCAGAAGATTTTAACTGCGTGCTTTCCTCTGGCTCGGGGATAGTGTGTTTGTGTTAGTCTTAATAAATTTCTCTTCACTTACAATATAGAACAACACCAACAACCAAAGAAAAACGCAAGTTGTATAAGTCCCGGACGTAAAACCAGGCTAAATTAAGTGCCAATCCCAATAAATTGGAAAGGAAGCCATGAATAGGAACAAGAATTACTTCGCCGAAGATTACTTCCTACGCAATTATTTCAAGAGAACATTTGCCATCACTGAATGGTGAAATGTAGGCCTGCGCAGGTGTCCGTCCAGTGCCGGATTAAGGTGTTTGGGGGCCCTGGGCTATTAAAAAATGTGGGGCCCCTTCTTCGTAACCAAGGACCCCCCAGGCAGTGCCGGGGAATGTGCCTGGGTCTTCGGGGGTGGCAGTCATTATTGCTACTACTACACCAACGAGATCGGCAATTTATTATTTACGACCCCCAGTATTCCATGCAATGTGACTGAAGTTTTAAATACACATCAGGATTCCCTTTCATTGTTTCTAAAACCATCTTCCTAATGCCCATGCTTTCCAATTCCGTAAAGGCCTAATCTCTCTCAAAACAGCAGACTTAGATATTACACTGTTCGCTTACCCGTTGAAGATTCCAATTCACTTGTAACAGTCCCTTCAGTTGTCGATGCACTTGTAGACTTCCTGTCAAAAAATGTTGATATTTTCGGCAACTTTTCAATTTCTTTCAAATGTTGTTCTTTTAATTTACATTTTTTGGGACCACTAGGATATTTTCTATCCATTTTACAAGAACATTACAGTTGTAACTCACGAATGGTTCAGTAATCAGAGGTGAACTGGAAGTTCTCTTCCTGATGCAAAAATATAGTATAGCATGCGCATTCCACCGTGCTTCCCCTGTCCCCTCCCGCTCTCTTCCAAGACCTCTTCCCCCCTCTGCCCGTACTCGCAAGCTGCCAGATTTAAATTTTCGTCAACAATAACCTTTACAATAATTAAAGTGCGTAAGTAGCGAGGATTCATGTCTCCGGACGGTAATTGATTCTAGCAGTGATGAAATACTAACGCGGACAACTGATGAGACGGAAGGAAGAGTGCGTGTTCGATATTTTGCGAGCGTAAATATTCATATACATGCACGGAGGTGGAGCAGCAGGCCTTTTTATACAACTTTAGGGTCGGCCAAGGGCCGGGGCCCCCTGGCACGCGGGGCCCGGGACTGCAGCTCCTTTAGCCCCCTCCTTAATCCGGCCCTGTGTCCTTCGTAGCACTTTCGGTGTTCCTGTTGTGCTGCTGGCTTTCAAAGAAGGGGGAATTCTACGGAAATTTTCCAATGGCTGATTTAACTTATTTTTTTGGGTGATACTGGATTTTCCACCAGAGATATGTAACATTCCAAGAACAAAGACTTGGAGCATCAAGATTCTTGACTACGCTTCAAAATCGACTAAATCAGCCGGGATTGAACCCGCGAACTTGATTTCCTGAGTCAGACACACTACCATTTATACACCCAGTCAGTTGTAATATCTACATATTTATATTTATCAGATGTTATAGCTATGTGTTTTCTCATTGTAAACGATCTACTGTATCAAAGGCTAGAAGGGCGGTTAGGAGAGGCTTCGGAATGGGCTAAAATTTCCACGTACTTCAGCTCCCTGCTTCCGTGCAAGAATCACTGTCTAGAATCGTCCAAATATCAGATTCCGCACACTGACTCTTTCAGGCAACTGTAATTAAATTCTACCTCAAAGCAAGTGTCACAAACTCGGTGATAGAATTAGGAAGGCTATCGTCACCGCATACATTACAGTGCGTATTTGTAAGACTGAAATTCCTTCCTCAAGTCTCAAGCTGGGGGATTTGAAAGTCATGTCGATAAAAAAGTTTCGTTTTGTGTTCTATGATATCTTGATATTTGAAGTTTTCTGTTGAATTTTGTGTGTGTTTGATTAATTTTGGCCGATTATATGCATTTGGAATAATTTGTCAACTACGTTACTGCGCTTGCTGTATTCTGTTATTCGGGAGCACTTGTTCAGTTAAAATCCAATAACTCAGGAACAGTTTGCTTTAGAAGGCTGAGAAATTTCATTTCCTTGTAATAGTTCCCATTCTGTCAGCTAGAACTGTGAAAGTATTTACTACTTATTCGCAATGTTATTGTGGTAAACGTAAATTCGTGGTTCAGCTCTTTTTTGGCACACCCCCAGTGGAGGTGGTCTGCATGTGCCATTTAACCACTTAACAGTCATCCTGTCATTCTTAAATTTCTGGCAGTACCAGGAATCGAACCCCGACCTCCGAGGACGACAGCTAATCTCGCTAACCGTTACGCTACGGAGGTAGATATCATTGTGGTGATGATGGGAGAACAATGGTAGAGGCAGGAAATGTCACCATGAAAATTAAATTGATTGAGAAACAAATCAGTTATATTTCAAAATCTTATATCTTGCTTTGTTCTAGACATATAATCAACAAAATAGATGAGCATCCTGCAGAAATATTTCCACATTATCTTGAATAGTTCTAGAGAATTTGGGATATGAATTTGTTAAATTTAACATTGGTGGTATGGGCCCTTCATTCTTCCCTTGAATGAATTTGTGTATTTTATTGGAAACATGTCAGATGACACACTCGTATATCATGATTATTGACTGGAAAATTTTCGCAGAGACTCGTTCACAGGATACGATTTATTCAGTTCCTCGTGATTTTATATGTTACAGAAGAAATAATTATGTTTATACGCAACTGGCTTTCTGTATAATTGCTGTAGTAAGTATTGGAGTTATATGTCCAGGACACACTAAGTTACGAGAGCGGTAAGCACAGCAGGGAGTATGGCTGTTGCTTGGTGATAAAACATTAGTACGTAGTTCATAATGCAGTGAATTACAACTCCTATCAGTTCAGTTATTGTAGGATATCAATAGAGGGGAAAAGTGAAGTGAACATATTTGCTGAACTCGTTACAGACTTGTAGAATGCCATCAGTTATGCGGCGAAGGAGCTTAAGATGGCGGCAGACGTGCCCTCATATACCACTCAGCAAGAGGTCTGCGCGCGGCCTCCAAATTCGCCGAAACAGATGTCTTCTCTTCAGGAAGCTTGTCATAGTCACGTCACAGCTTAACTTACAAGAAAGTGAGCCGATGTGTACAGCTTGGCAAATCCATTCGTTGGAGGGCACTTCACGGCAGGTGTGTCGACAACTGCTCACGGAGAGAAATGGGTATACGTCCTAACGCGAGGTCATGCACACCTTTGGACAAAAATGAAATCGGATCCTAAACGCTGACTATCGTTTTCGTGATACCTTTTAACAATTCTGTTTTGCTTCAGGACTGTCATTTTTAATGAGATATTTATTGGCCATGGCCGCGTACGAAATCAGTTTCTCCTTTTGTGTCTAAGAAAAGTGACAGACTTGGAGACCCTCCTCCCCTACCACACAAGATGGGTCGGTAGATGCAGAGTGGGTCTCGGCCCATAAGTGGCCACGACTGGTCTGTGGTCCAACAGCTCTGCACTCTGACCGGCCAAACTAGCAGAGGAGGGTTGGCCACGTCTCTACCGTGGCTCTACGCCTCTGCATTTGGGAGACGGGACAGGGCTGGACCTCACGGATTGGCCCCAACCGCCGGCTGCCCTGAGAATGGTTTTCCGCGGTTTTCCATTCTCCTGCACTAAGGCGAATGCCGGGACAGTTCCTAGCTTAGGCCACGGCCGCCCACCCCCTCACCTTATCCGCACATCTTCTTCACCGTAACAAATCTCCCGGCTTGAGAGACGGCGTCACCGTCTTAGAGGCCCGCCTCCCCCTTCAGAGGAGGAATGAAGACATTTTATTAGTAGTCCACAACAATATACTGCTACGAGGGTTGTTCTGTAACCTTGACAACGATGTTATATCTTCTGACAAATCAGCAACAATGCAAATCCATTATAAGAATATGTAGTGTGCTTCGCAATGCTATTACCAAATTAGGTGCAAGTACGGAAGCTAATTGGCAAGAGACAAAAGTAAACAGAAATCATTGTCTTATTATGGACAAAATGAACACAAATATTGCGTATTTGTTAGACCTTTTGTAAAAATTGGAACACTGCCTACACAGAAATAACCACACGTGTGCATAATTGCTGCATAGTCCAACGTCTGTCTTCTGTTGAGCACTTGCAGATAGCAGCCACTGACACCTCGACGTGAGCAGACACGTGATATCCACTCTGCAACAGTTGAACAGTAGCTACACGTCTACATGGAAGTCTGATATAGCGAGGCTCTTACCACACATCTTGGAGCACGGCAGGTAGAATACTAACTTTTTCGTTCCATATTAACCAGCCATCAGTGCACACAGACGCAATCGGAAGAGTGGGATAGGCTTTCAAACGTACATTATACTGCATAGCGTTACTAGACTTACTATGCTTCCACATTCAGAAGATATGCTGTAATATGGTTGCCAGAACCTCCGTGGCTCAGATGACAGCGCGTCGGCCTCTCACTGCTGGATACCGTGGTTCAAATCCCGGTCACTCCATGTGAGATTTGTGCAGGACAAAGCGGAGGCGGGACAGGTTTTTCTCCGGGTACTCCAGTTTTCCTTATCATCTTTCATTCCAGCAACACTCTCCATTCTCATTTCATAGCATCTATCAGTCATTAATAACAGTCATTAATAATTCACTTTGGGAGTGGCGACCTCATCGTGCTAATAGCCTATATATGATTCATTCATTATAACCCTGACCCGGTCAATGACTGGAAGACAGCTTGTAGGTCTTTTCATGGTTGCCAGAACTTAAGAAACGACCACTGCACGATGTGTGGTTTTGCTATGTATTATATTTTTTGTCAGCTATTTAACGTCACTTCAAACAAATAGCCTTTTTGGTGACGTTGGAGAAGGGAAGCCAGCGGCTATTACCATAATTAATATTCCACACCATCATTTGTAAGGTGTGAAGAGAGGAAATTACGGAAAACCAGTTTCAGGGCTGCAGACCCACCAGCTCTCGAATATAATCTTAACATTACAGAGGCATACCACGTAGCCAGATCACTTCGTAAATACATTTTCGCCCTTTTCCAGACAGGTTTTTCTCTCCCACATAAGATCGCTACGCTTCTAGGGTGAGAATTTGACGCCAGATAATCTTCCGGTCGCTACACAACGATCTCAACCCGTCAAATGTCCAGCAGCTCTCGTTCTTATCAGTATTTAAATATAGGGAACTGCGGGACCTTAATTAGTAGGATTTACAATTGTTTTTATGAATGTAGAAGAAATAATTTGCCAGATACGTAGACAGTGGTCGAATTGAGTTATTAACTCTGAACGTTCCATCGGAATCTACACCCGGCATTTTCAACGGGTCCGTATCCCTCCGCAGGTCAGTAGTGGATTGTTATTGAAATTATTAAAATGTTCTCCTTCTTGTCAGACCCTATCACGCCCGAATAATACTACCAGCCTTTTACCTGTCTCTTCCCACTCTTAACTAGATGCTCGAAGTTGGAATTTTTTTAAAGGTGCTTTATGTCGCACCGACCAGTCTTATGGCGAGATGGGAGAGGAAGGGGCTAGGAGTGGAAAGGGAGCAGCCGTGGCCTTAATTAAGGTGCAGCCCCAGCATTTGCCTGGTGTGAAAATGGGAAACCACAGAAAACCATCTTCAGGGCTGCCGACAGTGGGATTCGAACCCACTATCTCCCGAATGCTAGACACTGGCTGCACTTAAGCGACTGCAGCTATCGAGCTCGGTGCTCGAACTTGCTGCTCGTTTGTTAACACATAAAGATCTCACGCGACATCCATATCTGTATGTTACTTTTAAGTTTCTGTAGACGCCCATGATTTTTTTTTCTACGACTGACACGTCAGCTTCATTTTTCTATGTTATTGCAAGATAAAGGACAATACTTATAAGATAATTCATCTTATTTATTATTCCAGGGTCGGTTTTTCCCTTGGACTCAGCGAGGGAACCCACCTCTAACGCCTCAAGGGCAGTGTCCTGGAGCGTGAGACTTTTGGTCGGGGGATACAAATGGGAAGGGTGACCAGTACCTCACCTAAGTGGCCTCAACTGCTATGCTGAACAGGGGCCTTGCGGAGGGATGAGAAGATTGGAAGGGACAGTCAAGGAGGTGGGAAGGAAGTGGCCGTGGCCTTAAGTTATGCACCATCCCGGCATTTGCCTGGAGGAGAAATGGGAAACCACGGAAAACCACTTCCAGGATGGCTAAGGTGGGAATCGAACCCACCTCTACGCAGTTGACCTCCCTCCCGATTCTGAGTGGACCCCGTTACATCCCTCTTACACCTTTTCAAATTTTGTGGCCGAGCCGGGAATCGAATCCGGGCCTTCAGGGTTGGCAGCTAATCACGCTAACTACTACACCACAGAGGCGGACCTCATTTGTTATAGGTCGTATGTTTAACTTCGGTAGATTGCAGGGATTGGCGAGAATTCATTTCGTGGTATTTCATGAAATACAGTGATGAATTTGTTAAGATAGATGACATAACCATTTAGTTTATGGCCAGTAGTCTGCGAGAAGAAAGCCCTGAACTCTGAATTACGCTAGACGTTCAGATACGCTTAATGACAACCCGGCTCAAGGAATTAATAACATAATCTCTGCTCTCGGAGATACGACGCGAGGACCCACACGGTCATTGTATCTCTTTTTTTGCTAGTGACTTTACGTCGCACCGACACAGATAGGTCTTATGGCGACGATGGGATAGGAAAGGCCTAGGAGTTGGAAGGAAGCGGCCGAGGCCTTAATTAAGGTACAGCCCCAGCATTTGCCTGGTGTGAAAACGGGAAACCGCGGAAAACCATCTTCAGGGCTGCCGACAGTGGGATTCGAACCCACTATATCCCGGATGCAAGCTCACAGCCGCCCGGTGTTCATTGTATCATCGACGCTCTAGAGTTTAGTATTGCACATCTAATTATTATTACAGTGACGTTGCTACCTTACTTGTTTTCATGATGCAAGCGGTGCCTGGAAACATTAATGTTAAAAGATATTCGAGCAGCTTTAGGTAATGTTTGTTTTGCTCACAAGGTATAACCTCACGTCTTACATGTGGCTAGTAATTTTACGTGACGGTTGATATCACGATCTTTGCCACGGGATCTCCTGTTTTATGTGGAATCCGAACCTCAGGAATGTGTTGATGCATTGATCGGGATTCGAACCTCTCGTAGCTTGGGACACCTGATAAAGCCAACAATGTTATACTGAATTACTTGTTATCAACTCTTCCTCATTCTACGATGTCCAAGTTATATTATTCCTCTACAAATTATCCATCCTCCCTGCTGGGATCGCAGGTGAGTTCTGTGACACATGAGGACATTTTCCGGTTTTACTTTCGGATGGCTTTCCTGACTCCCACCTTATGTGGAAGCATGTATTCAACTATTACATGCGTCTGTGGAGGTTGGTAGTGTGGTGTGTTGCGTGTAAATGGAGAGGTGTGTATTAAGAGAAACATAAGCGCCCAGTTTCAGAGTCAGAGGAATTCACGACTGGAAATCGTTCCTCTGAACTAAAGGCTGTTGCGCTGATCATTCAGTTAAGGAGTTGGGCCTTACGATTTTTTTTGCTAGTTGCTTTACGTCACACCGACACAGATAGGACTTATGGAGACGGCGGGACAGGAAAGGCCTAGAAATGGGAAGGAAGCGGCCGTGGCCTTAATTAAGGTACAGCCCCAGCATTTGCCTGGTGTGAAAATGGGAAACCACGGAAAACCATCTTCAGGGTTGCCGACAGTGGGGTTCGAACCCAGTATCTCCCGAATACTGGATACTGGCCGCACTTAAGCGACTGCAGCTATCAAGCTCGGTTTACGATTTTGTAGCATACTTTGAAAATTAACCTTTTTTGGCATTCAGAGAAATCATATGACCACAATGGTCGTGGCTGGTAATATTTTCTATGAAAGCAAGCCGACAGTGTGTTACTTTGTTACTTTATAATAATAATGTCATTGGATTAACGTCCCACTTACTACTTTTACGGTTTTCGGAGACGCGGAGGTGCCGGAATTTATTCCCGCAGGAGTTCTGTTACGTGTCAGTAAATCTGACGACACGAGATTGACGTATTTGAGCACCTTCAAATACCACCGGACTGCGCCAAGATCGAACCTACCATCTGAGCCACTCAGCCCGGCACTTTGTTACTTTGTAGTTTTATGATATGCTGCTACGTCTCTGTGCATTACTTTTCTATAAAATATGAGTTATCTCTTGTGTGTCGTACAGAAATATTTAGTTGGTACGAACTTAATCCTCAAGTCATTTCTGCCCCAATTTTTGCAAGCATATGAACGTATAGTTATCCATTTCTGAACTGGCCATTTGTGCCGATGTCCCCTTATTCCGACAAATTCTTTGAGTAATATAGTCGTGGAGGTAACGGCAAGGAAGGCAGACAAGAAGACGAAGCCGATTAAACATTTCCATCGTTAAGTGAATACTGTCATCAGTCATCAGGTAGGGCCCGGATGTTTATGCAGTAATAGGTTAGAACGCAAACTTACTGAAGCGAGTAATAAGTAGAGTCTACCCGCACGACGGTAATGCTATGAGGTTTGCATAAACATTAGGGGTTCGGCCCATTAGAACCCCTAGAATTTATGTTACTCCCACTACATTACGTTAGAGCGGGCTAGTTGACATTTCCTACTAACAAAATTATTTAGTAACAAAGTTACTTAGTAATTATTTAGCAACAAAGTTACTTAGTAATTATTTAGTAACAAAGTTACTTATTAGGAAATGTCGACTAGCCCACTCTAACGTAGTGTAGTGGGAGTAACAAAAATTCTATGGGTTTTAATGGGCCGAACCCCTAATGTTTATGCAAACCTCATAGCATTACCGTCGTGCGGGTAGTCTCTACTCATTACTCGCTTCAGTAAGTTTGCATTCTAACCTATTACTGCATAAACATCCGGGCCCAAGTCATCACAGTTGCAACGAAAATAAGAAATAGAAGATGACGTTGGTCTTGGAGATGAGATGTACACGATATCATTATTTTGAAATAGAAATGCAAACATCTGTGGGAGTAAGTCGGTCGAAAGAAACTTTGACAAGAATATCACGAAGAAGAGAGGAGCAATAGCTGGAGAGAAAACTCAAATTCAGTAAGAGAGAGAGAATGGGGTTGGGGAAAGGAAGCAGACCTATAAAATACCAGCATCGATGATGAAAGGCGAAGCAACAGTCTGGAAAGTTGTTCGAAAAGTCATTACTTATTTTACTGTGGCTTCATTTACCAACCATTCAAGTTCAGCGCAATTAAATACAAAGCATTGTGGTGAATACCCTTGGGTTGAACAGGCTAATGGACCCACATCCCGTTGTCAACCATCCTTGAAATGGTTTATCTGAAGATTACTTTCAGTTTCTTTCTGTTAAAGAATTTAACACGGCACTCTCATCAAGATCACGCCACTTCTTTCTAAATTGTACTCCCAGTTTATAACGAGTTTACACATATGAGCAGACACAACAAAGGCAAATCAAACCCAAGCAACTTCCATTCACAAAATTATAAGTTTTCCATCCAAACGTCGCAATGGACCTATCTGAGTTCTGACTAATTACACGATGCCAGTCGCTGGAAGAACCAGTGTAGGCCTACCAGCAGCAGTTGCCCAACCCGATGGAACCAAACGTGTTTAAATTGACTGACGACTTGGCGCTCCACCGTCAGTGAACTTGAAGCACAAGTCAATGACATTGTGGATAGGTATGACACGCAGTAATACTAATTTCGTGTGGCTATTTCTAGCCGAGTGCAGCCCTTGTAAGGCAGACCCTTCGTTGGGGGTGGGCGGCATCTGCCATGTGTAGGTAACTGCGTGTTATTTCGGTGGAGGATAGTGTTATGCGTGGTGTGTGAGTTGCAGGGATGTTGGGGACTGCACAAACACTCAGCCCCCTGGCCACTAGAATTAACCAATTAAGGTTAAAATCCTGGGCACGGCCGGGAATCGAACCCAGGACCCTCTCAACCGAAGGCCAGTACGCTGGCCATTCAGCCATTGAGTGGGACATCACACACAGTAAGAATGACATTCTGTATGGAGGATTTGTGAACACGAAGAAAACACTGATGTCATCCGAAAATACGTTCTGAAGCTAGTAAAGCCAGAGTAACCTCTAACTTAGGGGCAAAAGATCTCTATAGGTCAACGCCCAGATCAAATAGCATTAAAACCCCTCTAATTTCACCGGCAAAGAATCGCCGGTCACACTCAGAACGTGTAACAAAACTGGTGTCTTTAAACTCAATAGTTCATCAAATTTGTCTGGTATTAGCCTCATCATAGCTCTGTACTCCTGAGGACCTTGATAATACATAGATTTCGTACCATACTCGCAGAAGGTCCCAGAGTTTGTCTACGCATTCAGTCTCGTACCTATGTTCTTTGTCCTATTCTCCTATTCTCCTCGATCAACAATTCCAATCAACAACGCCAACTCGTCCACCTTCGCTATCGCTGGCACAATATAAACGGTGATAGACCAATCGGACTGTGTTTCCAGTCGCTGGACACCAGTTGCATATCCAGCCATTTTCTATCTGGCATACCAGTCAATGGCATCGTGCAAATTACACTTCATCACAACGTTAAATCACTGGCAAGGAAAACTACTCATCTCTGTTGTAGGCGGATTGAACTCAAGGGCCAGGTGCTTCTCTAGCAATGGTAGTCTCATCAATACTTCTCGCCTGGGTGATGGTCCACCTCCATACTGTAATGGTTAGCGGAGATTTGGGCTCGATTCCTGATCCCATGAGAGATATAGGAGGGGCCGGGCTGAGTGGCTCAGACGGATGAAGCGCTAGCTTTCTGACCCCAACTTGGCAGGTTCGATGCTGGCTCAGTCCGGTGGTATTTCAAGGTGCATAAAATATGTAAGCTTCATGTCGGTACATTTACTGGCACGTAAAGGAACTCCTGTGGGACTAAATTCCGGCACTTCGACGTCTCCGAAAACCGTAAAAATAGTTAGTGGAACATAAAAACAAATAACATTTTTATTATTCTTGTTGTTGTTGATGTTGTTTGAGTTATCAGTCCGTGGACTGGTTTGATGCAGCTCTCCATGCCACCCTATCATGTGCTAACCTTTTCATTTCTACGTAATGGCTGCATCCTACATCTGCTTTAATCTGCTTGTCATATTCATACCTTGGTCTACCCCTAGCGTTCATACCGCCTACACGTCCTTCAAAAACCAACTGAACAAGTCCTGGGTGCATTAAGATGTGTCCAATCATTCTATCTCTTTTCACGTCAAATTTAGCCAAATCGATCTCCTATCACCAATTCGATTCAGTATCTCTTAATTCGTGATTCGATCTATCCATCTCACCTTCAGCATTATTCTGTAACACCACGTTTCAAAACCTTCTATTCTCTTTTTTTCTGAGCTAGTTATCGTCCATGTTTCACTTCCATGCAATACCACGCTCCAGATGAAAATCTTCAGAAACATCTTTCTAATTCCTATATCAATGTTTCAAGTGAGCAAATTTCTTTTCATAAGAAAGCTCTTCCTTGCTTGTGCTAGTCTACATTTTATGTCCTCTTTACTTCTTCCATCGTTAGTTATTTTACTATCCAATTAACAATATTCATCTACTTCCTTTAAGACTTCATTTCCTAGTCTAATATTTCCTGCATCGCCTGCCTTCGTTCGACTGCACTCAGTAGTAATAATAATAATAGTGATAATAATAATAATGATAATAATAACAACAATAATAATAATAATAATAATAATAATATGAAAACTATCTCCGTACAGGCGATGAACCCTTGGAGGAGTGGAAGGTAAAGGCTTCTTTTACCCACATCAAGTACGATGGAATGGTTACCTTTATGCCCGACCACCTTTGCACCCCAGGAATTAACCTAGTACTCATTCTTGCCATAGGCTGAGTGAACCTCAGACCCATGTGCTACTCTAGAAGTGTAAATCATATTTCTTAAATTCTTCGACTTCTTGGCGTAGTAACGAATCCGCGGGCTTCCGTTTGAATATAGCACGCAATTATTGCCTCGGCTGGACAGTCCTTAATAATTTGATGTTATTGACTTCATTGTCACAATCACTCAGTGCCGTTTTGCTCCCAAGGTAGAGTCTGTGATACCGACTGTAGTCGGTGGCATTTGCTTCTGTTTAAATGTGGCAATTCCCAGTCGTTGGCACCCGGTACGATTCAACCACACCAAGCAAGATTGTAGTTTCATGTGATCGTTGATATCGTGATTATAGCCACGGGACTTCCAGTTTTACGTGGAATTTGAACCACTGGGACATGATTATTGGTTTCAAACGTCGCATATCTATTAGCCGGGATTCAAACCGCGGCCGAATAGTTAAGAATCCAGTGAATATGCCACTCATCTATCACGCTCCCCAGTCGCAAGTTTAATAACTATGCAATCAATTCTCGGCACCGAGGTGTCTCTTCAAGTCTGTAGCAGATGAAAGGAGTTTATTTAGATTGATACAATTTTTTGATTATATGATGTTCCTTCGTGGTTATGAAATGTCTGTACTTTTGTTTTGCTATGATGTGCTGTTTAAATGTGTGAGGTCACTGTTAGTGGAGTTTAGACACTTCAAAAACCATCCATCAGAACCAAGTTCCAGCACTGTGCTTCTTTGTTTAATACAGGGCCTCTGAGTGTGCATGCACCGGTGCAATACGCGGCGCAAGGTGCACAGGACGACTTCGCTACGTTGTCCAGAGTGGAAACCCCCCACTCCTTGATTTCATGCAATAGCGCTGTCTCTCTATTTCCTCACGGCTGTCTCGTTCACTCCGCCTGTCTCCCCCTTCCTCGCGTGCTCTGCAGCGCTCCGCCATCCGAGCAGAGTTGAGCCGAGATTAGCCGATTCGCCCGGAAACAAAACGCTGGTCCGAGTCGAGTCGGACGTATGCACGGTGCACCTCGAAAAGAGTCGATATAATAATAATAATAATAATAATAATAATAATAATAATAATAATAATAATAATAATAATAATAATAATATGGTACCAGAGGTACAACTACTCCGTACATTTAAACCAAGCGCCTTTTAGAAGGCCATCTGTAATACGAACGGTGAACTGTCTATCTGAAGAAGTTTCGAACTTTATCTTCAGATGTCCCTACTGTCGACTTACGTGCCCACTCTGGTGGGAGGATGAACAGTTAATTTTCAAAGAAATTTGTAGTTTCTATGTTTATGGAACTGAAATGTTTGTAGACTGTTTTTGTGTTCTAAGGTTACTAGCACTGCTATCCATTCCTTTTTCATCTAATTTATGAACCGATCAGGAATTTTGGATATTTATTAAATTAGTCAATCAAAACTGAGGGTGTGTACAGGGCTTCGGACCTGAGAGTTCTGGAACCTCCCTGTCCGCTATAAAAGCTGGGACGTTTTGGGCCATGTAGTCTTTTCCATCGCTCCAGTCAAAAGGTTTAGAGTATGTTCGTAGCGGAGGCAGTGGGTAAGTCTTGCCCGTCGACGGAAGTCCCACCAGCTCAAGGTAATGGCAGACACCTTTTAATCATGTGATAGCCTCAGAAAGATATCTTGAGGGGAAGGTTTAAAAATTCATTCTTAATGAAATCTAACATCTTTTAAACGTAAATTTTTAAGCAAGTCTAAGGACATTATTCGAACTTAGGGAATAAACATTTTTAATCCCCTTTTAATTCCTATTCGACTTGGTATTGGGGTAATAACTATGATTTCGTAAAATTTAAACTTTTTCTCCTCCTTTGGAACTTAACTTTTCTTCATCTAGTCACCGCTGTCGTATAGGTTTAGCCTCTGTAACTTCGGGCCATAAGCCCACATAGGGTTTTAAGTGTTTCAGAGTGTAATTTCAAAGGAGTGCAAGTGTGCGCCTCCTAGCATCTTGATTTACAGCCAATACCCTAAACCTTTTTCTTTTTCACTAAGGCCATGTAGAATAGGCACCTTTTGCCTCTGTTATAAGTTTAGCAATTCCTATCAAAGTGTAACTCAGACTGTCGAGCGGGTAAGGTAGTGAAAATTGTTTGTATTGATCCAGTGTTAACATTTAGATTGTGCCCTGGAGAGGCTTGACGGTAATAAGTTTGAAGAGTAGACTCCTAGAGGATTAATTGAATGGAGAAGTAGTGCTCGTTTGAACATTTGTAACTTTTGAACTTCGAGCTCATTCTGTTAATTATTGTGTACCTGATTGTTTCAGGGTTGTCAAATCATTGTTGTTACACGAGCTGACGAGCTCACCTTTGTCTATCCAACTGTTATTTCGTGTCGTTTATCTAGATTGTAATTCAGAAAAAAAAGGAAAGAAATCAAATTTCAAATTTTAGAGTTTTAAATGAGGATTTGATCTTTTTCTTTGTCCACCTATTCACCTTCTTACACCTCTGTGGTCCACGGTAACCCCGCCAACAGTAATACTGCGGGTCAAAATTCCCACTCCTTGGCGTCTCCGAAAACCGTAAAAGTAGTTAGTGCGACGTAAGACCAATTACATTAAGTATTAAGAAGAGGAAGAAGAAGAAAAGCACGGGGGAGTGTTTCCTGAGTCCATGTTGGCACCTCGGTTTGAGAGGTGCTGGCTTTAATATATTGCTCATTTTATGGTCCCGAGGAAATACGACCAATGACTTCGTGTACTCACGAGGGGAACCCGCCATGTGTAACAACCCGATTTGCCAGAAACTTCGCTCAGTGAAAGAGGGGTGGAAATAAGCGAGAACATGTTTTGCCTTATCCGTGGACACTCGACCGTTCTTGAGAAAATGACGGTTCAACCAACGCGGTGGCGAAGTGGTTTTTGCCTGATTTCACACTTTTGAGCCCTGTGTTCAAATCCCGATGACTTTTTGTTTCATTACTACACGAATGGTTTTCTTCAATATCGTTGTCGTTTTTCGTCTGTTAATGTTCTGTGTGGTAAATGAAATGTAAAACATCAATAGTTCTACAATCTTCATCTTCTTCTCCCTCTTTTCCTACCGCTTTTCTCACATCTGTGAGGTGACAGGTGCGAACTGCGTCGCTCATGTGGATTTGGCCCTGCTTTACGGCCAGATGCCCTTCCTGACGCCAACCCTGATGGAGGGATCTAATCACTATTGTGTGTTTCTGTGGTGGTTGGTAGTGTGGTGTGTTGTTTGAATATGATGATGAGAGTGTTGGGAAGGACACATACACCCAGTCCTCGAGCCAGAAGAATTAATCAGAAGTGATTAAAAACCCCGACCCAGCCGGGAATCGAACCCAGGACCCTCTGATCCGAAGGCCACAACGCTGACCATTCAGGCAACGAGTCGGACAATAGTTCTACAATTATTGCTCATCAAAGGGATGTCTGGACTAGACGCGATGCAATAAACATTCTTAATCACTTGCAAGCGCTAGTTTTGGGAAAAATGATCCGTTACGCGTGGTTTGTCGCAAATTTATTGCCAACATGTAAAATCATCAGTAATCGTAACGACGTTTCCTTCCCTAGCGGCATTACCACCTCTACCTACAGCCCTCGTACCAATTTTCAAATTTCGTGGCAGAGCAAGGAATCGAACCCAGGCCCCTGGGGGGTGACATCTAATCACACTAACCACAGAGGTGGGACAAGAAACATTCGTGCAATACGCGCTAAAAGACACGTACAGCATGTCTACGGTAAGCCGAAACATGTGTTCGTTTATCTCGGCCCCTCTTTCGTTGAGCGAAGTTGCTGGGAAATTGGATTGTTTCACTTGGCAGATTCTCCTCGTTAGTATGCGCGTAAATCCTGTCTCAAAAACATGTGTTGTAATGTCAGGTCTAGTTTCCTATTTTGGAATTTATAGAGAAATCCATGGATTGTAGGATTGTATTGTGCGATAATATAGCAACGCAGTCGGTTGGCCTGTAAGAATGCTTAAATGCGGAAAACCTGTATCTTTATTTTTACTGCCAAGTGAAGAAATGGCTTCTCAGAGCAAAATTTTGGTACTCGGGTATCTCTTAAGATCGAAATATTACGGCCGGGCTGAGTGGCTCAGACGGTTGAGGCGCTGGCCATCTGACCCCAAGTTGGCAGTTTCGGTCCTGGCTCAGTCCAGTGGTATTTGAAGGTGCCCAAATACTTCAGCCTCATTTTGGTAGCTGGCACGTAAAGTAACTCCTCCGGGACAAAATTTTGGCACTTTGGCGTCTTCGAAAACCGTAAGAGTAGTTAGTGGGACGTAAAGCTAGTAGCATTAAGTGTTATTATTGAAATCATACGAAAAGGCGTTAAACATATATTATTATTATTATTATTATTATTATTATTATTATTATTATTATTATTATTATTATTATTATTATTATTATTATTATTATTATTATTATCATCATCATCATCATCTGTTTACCCTCCAGGTTCGGTTTTTCCCTCGGACTTAGCGAGGGATCCCACCTCTACCGCCATTATTATTATTATTATTATTATTATTATTATTTGTTCATAATATTAACAATAAGCCTAACTAATATTTTACGGTTTTGGAGACGCCGAAATGCCGGAATTTCCTCCAACAAGTGTTCCTTTACGTGTCAATAAATTTACCGACGTTAGGCTGACGTATTTGAGCTCCTGCAAATACCATCGGACTGAGGCGGGGTCAAACCCGCCAACAGAGACTTAGAAAACACTTTGTCTCTTGATCTATTTAGCCCGTGCTCTTCCTCTTCTTAATATTTAATGTTATTGGTTTTACCTTCCACTAACTACTTTTACAGTTTGCGGAGACGTCTAGGTGTCGGAATTTTGACCCGAAGTAAATATACTGCATTATTATTATTATTATTATTATTATTATTATTATAAACTCTCTTCGAATGTCTTCTTTTTCTTCCTAATCCATTTACCCTGCAGGGTTGGGTTTTTCCTCGAACTCAGCCAGGGATCCCACCTCTAGCGCCTCAAGGGCAGTGTCCTGAAGCGTGAGACTTTGGGTCGGGGGGATTGAAACTTGGGAGGAGGAGCAGTACCTCTCCCAGGTGGCCTCACCTGCTACGCTGAACAGGGGCCTTGTGGGGGATATGAAGATTTGAAGGTATAGTCAACGAAGAGGGAAGGAAGCGGACGTAACCTTAGGTACCATCCCGGCATTTGCCTAGAGGAGAAGTAAGAAAACCCCTTCGGAGTTGGCTGAGGTGGGAATAGAACCCACCCCTACTCAGTACACCTCCCGAGGCTGAGTGGACTCTGTTCCATATTATAGCCCTCGTACCATTTTTCAAATTTCGTGGCAAAGCCGGGAAGCGAACCCGGGCCTCCGGGGGTGGCAGCTAATCACACTAACCACTACACCACAGAGCCTGACCTTTTCGAATGTCGTGAATCAAAAATCTTTATTGAGTTTCGGAGATCGGGCTGTGAATATTTTCCCCGATAATGTAGAGTACAGAACGTAATTCGGTAAAGAGTTCACGGAAGTTCATGATTATGAATTCCACATAGAAATAAAGTTTTATTAACGTAGAAACGTAAGGGTTTAATGTTCGGCTCCATGGCTAAATGGTTAGCGTGCTGGCCTTTGGTCACAGGGGTCCTAGGTTCGATTCCAGGCAGGGTCTGGAATTTTAACCGTAGTTGGTATATCCCGCTGACACTGGGGCTGGGTGTATGTGTCGTCTTCATCATCATTTCATATCACGACACGCAGGTCGCCTACGGGTGTCAAATCAAAAGACCTGCATCTGGCGAGCCGAACTTGTCCTCGGACACTCCCGGCACTAAAAGCCATACGCCATTTCATTTCATAAGGGTTTAATGGGATAACAGAGCAAGTGTAGACAGGAAGGAAAAAATCTATTCATAGAATTCATCTCAAAGTTAACTGTATCGAACGATACACGGGAGCCAGTCGTATTGCGAGTTCTTAGAGATGCCCTCTCACTTTCTGGCGGCAGGCTACACGGAAACCCTATAACGTTTGCTGAACTCAATTACGATTGTGGGCTGAGCCACGAGGAGACCGCTAATATCCTTCCCTTGGTGAGGAAATATAATTATTAAGACTGGCTACATGCTCGAGAAGGGATTCTCAAATAGAAGGAAAAGTTAACTGTTCATTTCCTCCCATCAGGAAAAGGTGCTGGTATTGAACATTTTCGAATTACTGTACCTACAACTTTACGGAAAGTAATGAAGAAATAGGCAATATTTAACCCTCAACAGGTGTCTGGAGTGTTGTAACACCCCGCGGTATCTGTCTGATTGCAACAGGGATAATACACTGACTGACAGAGCAAATGCAACACCAAGAAGGAGTGGTCAGAACTTTATGCCAATTGCAGGGTAGACTGACGTCACTGAGGTATGCTCATGATGTGAAATGCGCCGCTGTGCTGCGCACGTAGCGAACGATAAATGGGACACGGCGTTGGCGAATGGCCCACTTCGTACCGTGATTTCTCAGCCGACAGTCATTGTAGAACGTGTTGTCGTGTGCCACAGGACACGTGTATAGCTAAGAATGCCAGGCCGCCGTCAACGGAGGCATTTCCAGCAGACAGACGACTTTACGAGGGGTATGGTGATCGGGCTGAGAAGGGCAGGTTGGTCGCTACGTCAAATCGCTGCCGATACTCATAGGGATGTGTCCACGGTGCAGCGCCTGTGGCGAAGATGGTTGGCGCAGGGACATGTGGCACGTGGCACGTGCGAGGGGTCCAGGCGCAGCCCGAGTGACGTCAGCACGCGAGGATCGGCGCATCCGCCGCCAAGCGGTGGCAGCCCCGCACGCCACGTCAACCGCCATTCTTCAGCATGTGCAAGACACCCTGGCTGTTCCAATATCGACCAGAACAATTTCCCGTCGATTGGTTGAAGGAGGCCTGCACTCCCGGCGTCCGCTCAGAAGACTACCATTGACTCCACAGCATAGACGTGCACGCCTGGCATGGTGCCGGGCTAGAGCGACTTGGATGAGGGAATGGCGGAACGTCGTGTTCTCCGATGAGTCACGCTTCTGTTCTGTCAGTGATAGTCACCGCAGACGAGTGTGGCGTCGGCGTGGAGAAAGGTCAAATCCGGCAGTAACTGTGGAGCGCCCTACCGCTAGACAACGCGGCATCATGGTTTGGGGCGCTATTGCGTATGATTCCACGTCACCTCTAGTGCGTATTCAAGGCACGTTAAATGCCAACCGCTACGTGCAGCATGTGCTGCGGCCGGTGGCACTCCCGTACCTTCAGGGGCTGCCCAATGCTCTGTTTCAGCAGGATAATGCCCGCCCACACACTACTCGCATCTCCCAACAGTCTCTACGAGGTGTACAGATGCTTCCGTGGCCAGCGTACTCTCCGAATCTCTCACCAATCGAACACGTGTGGGATCTCATTGGACGCCGTTTGCAAACTCTGCCCCAGCCTCATACGGACGACCAACTGTGGCAAATGGTTGACAGAGAATGGAGAACCATCCCTCAGGACACCATCCGCACTCTTATTGACTCTGTACCTCGACGTGTTTCTGCGTGCATCGCCGCTCGCGGTGGTCCTACATCCTACCGAGTCGATGCCGTGCGCATTGTGTAACCTGCATATCGGTTTGAAATAAACATCAATTATTCATCCGTGCCGTCTCTGTTTTTTCCCCAACTTTCATCCCTTTCGAACAACTCCTTCTTGGTGTTGCATTTGCTCTGTCAGTCAGTGTAATACAGATATTGTATTGTCATATCGGTTAATCTGTAATTCACTAGAGGTGACTAACTAACCCAAAAACTCCAGGGTGGGTCAAGAAGGCTGTGTCTGATGATGTTCTCGAGTACTTTTCTTGCCCTTAGTTTTGATATATATATATATATGTGTGTGTTCGTAAGCGTTACATTACTTTATGAGAGATCAGAACTAAATATCTGGATCACCTACTACATTCATGAAAGTAAGATATCTGGCATTATATGCGTGGTCCTTTTGTAAAGTGATACATTATACAGATATCGTAAAACCCTTTGCTGACCCGTTCAAAATGGTCACTTTACAGACAGGGGTCGGCATCTATCGAACCCAAATAATGAAAAATTACTGATATTTTATCTCAACAGACACTAAGTAAACCAACGAATCATCATAACATCGTAAATAACTCACCACATCCTAACAGTTTATCAGGTAACCAAATAACAGTCACAACTAGTGAAGAAAGCCTCGAATTGCCACTCCACATTTTATCATCCCTTACATCAAAATCAAACTGTACGAATTATGGATGAATTAAAACTTCCACCAGCAAAACAAAAAAAAAAATGAAATCTACTAAAAGATATCCGCTCCAAAACCTCACCAGGCATGAACAAGACTTAATATCCCGACTAAGGATATTACACACCTAGATCACTCCACCCACAACTACCTCCTAGAAAAAAACATCATCTGCAGTAAATGTAACTGTTCCCTCACTGTCAAGCATATCATCTCGGAGTGTCAACTGTCTCACCAATAGTGCCATTGCATTCTGCATCTGCATTACTCAACACTACATACAGCGCTTCCATCCGATTGAAAATGGGTAACCACGGACCCGTTTTGCACCAATTCCAACAAATTCAACTGAATATTTTACGTCGAATAAACATCTTAATTTGACATTACAAAATATAGGCACTAAATGCACGGAAATGACGACTACTTTGGACATGATATCACTTCGAAACCCTCATTAACACCTTTTTACAACATTGCACGGCGTTCGCAATAGTTTAAAAATTTGTCCGAACAGAAATTAAACAAATGACCTTTCGTCATATTTCTGACATTCGCCAAATTATATGGGTGACCAACTGCGTCATAAATACCCATTTCAAATACATATAAGTTTGACATCATAAAACAAGATATAGTAGGTGGTAAGATGGCATGTCACTTACCTTATTTTACGTCAGCGTTCATATTTGTGCTCAACTGAGACCCTCTGTCATTTATATAGCCATTTTTACATTTCTGGCTGTATATAGCATTTTTCTTCCTGTTCCCTGGAAATAAAGCATAAAAAAGAAATGCCCTTCACTTGTTCTTGTTGATCGCACTCGACTAATTGTGTTTATTACAGGCACACGAATTACTTTATTTACCACACAAAAATTTATAAATACTTCTTCGGTATCTTAACCGTCCTTTTTATACAATTACTTCTGCTCAAAAACTATCTCCACATGGAGTCAAGAGCCCAGCCACATCGGCTAAAATCTGTTGGTTGGACTTAGTCTACTTCTTGTCGAACGATTTACAGAACAGATCAACCCTCTGTCTCCAGCCTCAACGATACAAATGCAGGGGTTTCAACATGGCTTCCCTTCTTATTTATAGACAGTACCCCCTCTCTTAAGGCATTTTACCTTTGCCGCCAAGAAAATTTGCGTAACTTTTCCGACTTAAATGAACTGTATTTAAAAGAATTTTTGATGTAACCACATACTTGCTACGTTGCTAGTGGTAGTGTTCCTGAACATTTAAAATTTACTGGTTAAATGACCTCATTTGATAGGCACTATTTTTTATCGACTTAGCGTGGGTAAACTAGACACGCGCGTCCTTCTGAAATAATCTACAGGGATGGCTTAGCAGTCACAAATCCGTATTACTAAAGACCAAGTGTCTTACAGATAAATACAGAACCCTCATTATATTGCGTTCACCACTAATTCTTTCATTTAAATATATTTATTCAGCACAAACTTTCTTCTGTATTCTTCCACTGTCGACACGTGCGGATGACGTCAGGTATCATAGCGTGGGAAGGATGGTAGCCACCTCCTTGCCACGTGTCACTTCCGTGGTATCGAGAAATGTTCAACCTCCTCATCACAATTGACATGGTACCTCATGTAGTAACTTTCATACTTAAAATTCGTAGGGCACAAAGGTCATGGGTTCAATGTGTTCATTTTTTAAATGAGATTCGAAATACCAATTTTTACGGCTGTAACATTTTAGGTTTTGAAGATATAAGTGTCCTCATAAAAAATAATTCAACAATTTTTCACTTTTTCACCCCGCGTTAAGTGCCTTCTCCGAAAACAAAACGGCACATATTCCTGTATTTTTAAAGGACTTTCCAAATACCAAGTTTCTCTTCTCTAACGTATTAAGTTTCTGACATATAATGTAGATATACCGGTACTCATTTAAAAAAATCACCCGCTTTTCCAATTCTCTTCAGCCCCTTATTTGGATACGCGATTCATTATTTTCTTAAGGAGATTCCAAATACGAGTTTTCATGGCTGTACGTCTGTAACACTTTCAGGTTTTTAAAATAAAGGTATACTCATAAAAATGATTCAACTTCATCTTCTTCCTTCACTTCTTTCCACCCCTCTCCCGCCTTAAGTGGATATTGCGAAAACAAAAAATACATGTTCCTTTATTTTGAAAGGAAATTTAAAATACCAACTTTCACGTCCGTAACAGCTTCAGTTTATAGATAAAGTGTCCTCATAAACGTATTTCAACTCCTTATTTACTTATTTTCAACCCCACGCCCCTTACAACGATTTTCCGAAAAAATCAAATACTTGTTTCTTTATTTTTTAGAGGAGATTCCAAATACAAATTTTCACGTGTGTAACATTGTTTTTCCGACATGTTTCTCCATAAAAGAATTAATTTTTTCACATCCTTTCACTCTCCCCCTTTAAGTGAATTTCCAGAAAACTAAAGTACTTGTTTCTTCCAAATGCCAATTATCACGACTGTAACATCTTCAGTTTTGAGATATATTTACCCTCATAAAAAGGAATTAAACTCCTTTTCCACCGCCCCCGCTCCAACTTGATTCTAACCCCTCCAAAAAATGTGTGTTATTTTATGTTTAAAGGAGATTCCAAATACTAATTTTCACGTCTGTAACATCTTTAGTTTTTGAGATTAATTATCCTCATACAAAGAATTCAACTAAATTTTCGATCAATTCACCCCCTTAAGTGGATTTTTCAAGGACAATAGATTACTTGTTTCTTTACTGTGAAATAAAATTCCAAGTACAAATTTTCATGTCTGTAACATCTTCAGTTTTTGAGACATAATTATCCTCATTACAAGTATTCGACTCCTTTTTCACTCCGCCCCTGCCTGTTAACTTGATTTCCCCCAACCCAAAAACGTGTTTCTTTATTTTTAAAGGGGATTCCAAGTAAAAATGTCCACGTCTGTAACCTTCAGTTTTGAGATATATGTCTGTCTAGAAAAATAATTGAATTATTTTCACTTCCTTTCACAATTCCCACCTAAGTGAATTTACCGAAAACAAACAGTACCCGTTTTTTAAAGAACTTCCAAATGCCAATTATCACGAATGTATCATCTGCAGTTTTTGAGATGTATGTATCCTCGTAAAAGGAATTCATCTTCGTTTTCATCCCCCCCCCGCCCAGCAAGTATATTCCCCCCCAAAAGTGTGTTTCTTTATTCCAAATACCAGTTTTCACATTTGTAACTCCTTTAGATTTTTTTGGTTTATATATTCTCATACAAATAATTCAACTAATTTTTCAATTCTTTCACCCCCTACCCCGTTAAGGGTTTTTTCAGGAAACAAAGGAATACGTGTTTCCTCATTTTTAAAGGAGATTCCAAATACCAATCTTCAAGTGTGCAACATGTTTAGTTTTTGAGATATACTGTAGATATGCTAATTTTAAAAAATCACCCCCTTTTTCAGTTCCGCTTGAGTGGATTTTCCGAAAAAACATATTAAGTTTCTTAACTTTTACAGGAAATTCCAAATACCAGATTTCAATTCTGTAATATGTTACGTGTCTGAGTTAAGTTTTAAAAATTCACCCCATTTGTCACTCCTGTTCACCCCCTATTCTTCGTATTATCCCAAAACAGAAAAATACGTGTTTCTTTATTTTCAAAGGAGATTCCAGATACCAATTTTCATTACTGTAACATTTCAGGTTTTGAGATATAAGTCTCCTTATAAAAGACCTTCAACACCTTTTCCCCCTTTTTTACCCTCCTTAATGGGATTTTCCGAAAACAAAGAAATACGTGTTTCTTTATTTTTAAAGGAGATTCCAAATACCAATTTTCATGTCTTTGAACTATCCAGTTTTCGAAATATAGATACACTCATTTATAAATTCTCCCGCCTTTCATCCCCTTAGCGGGCACCTACATTGCAATATGAATGTATCCCCAAAATTTCATTCTTTTATGCCCAGTAGTTTTGGCTCGTCGATATGATGAATCGGTCAGTCAGTCAGTCAGTCAAGACAAGTTATATAGATTTATTATCATAGGCTGACCTTGTGACTATTTTTTTACAAGTTGCTTTACGTCGCACCGACACAGATTGGTCTTATGGCGACGATGGGATAGGAAAGGGTTGGGAGTGTGAAGGAAGCGGCCTTGGCCTTAATTAAGGTACAGCCCCAGCGTTTTCCTGGTGGGAAAATGGGAAACCATGGAATACCTTCTTCAGAGCTGCCGACAGTGGGGTTCGAATCCACTATCTCCGGGTTGCAAGCTCACAGCTGCATGCCCTTAACCACACGGCCAACTCGCCCGGTCGTACCGAGTATAACGGTCTGCCTAAATATTGGTGGGAAGTAGCTGAGGAGTTAGATATATTTCTTCTTTAGCATGCCATTCCTCTGGTTCATAAATTTTCTAATACTACTGGTACATAACACACTGGTTCATCATAGCATTCGAGCTATTCAATCCCCACTCTGAGACACTGATTGGAATGGGCAGTGTGCACATTTAACGGCATAATGGTAGATAAGTGTTCACGGCTGCCTGCGGCCTGGTCATTCCAGTTCTGGAACTTTGGACTGTTAGATCGGCACCGTAGTACTATTGGTTAAAAGTGAGAAATTTGCTGTTTTTCATTTGATCGAGTATTTTATATGATAACATTTCTTTTAATCGCTATTTTCCTATTGACGTTTCTGTAATGACCCATGTTGACTTCAGTTAGGGAAGCCACAAAATCAGCCTTTCTGAGAATCCCGTAGCGAAGCACGGGTACATCAGCTAGTAAATAAATAAATAAATAAATAAATAAATAAATAAATAAATAAATAAATAAATAAATAAATAAATAAAACTGGGAGGATAATTGGAATGCAAAAATTTGCCACTATGTTCCACATTTCTTCTTCCTTTTCTTCTTGGCCTTTTACCAAATTAATTGGTATCGGCGATGGATTTATATTTTGCTCAGTTTTATGGCTGAATGCCCTTCCCGACGCCATTACTGTATAGTAGGATGTATTCACTACTACGTGTTTCTAAGGTTGTTAGTTTTGTTATGTGCTGTATGTAGATGAAGAGAACTGTATTAATACGGACATAAACACCCAGTTCCCCCGCCAGATGAATTAACCTTATGTATGCAGTTAAAATACCCGACTGGGTAGGCAATCGAACCCGGGGCTCTTTCAACCGAAGGCCAGTACGCAGACCATTCATTCAAGGAACCGAACTTCGATGATATTACTACAGTTAAATCAATCTCTTTTTAGTGTCAATTATAGAGGAATACAAAACTCAAGTCGTATGAAAAATAAAAATAAAAATGAAAGAAAGATACAAGTATTTTGAAGGTATCTCTAGCCTGATAATAGTTTCCTTTCAAAATATATGGGTCTGGGAGGGAGTCTAGCCATACTCGCAGAAATGTCTAAGCCATTTGTCGCCGCGCTAGCGTCACGCTCAGCTTCGTAAGAAAAGCGATTCAGAACTTGGGGGCCTTTACATAGTAACACACTAGGCTGCTGCTATTACATTGTATGGTGATGTGTAAGAGCAGCTGATCATTAAACCACATTAATCTTACGGCTTCACAAGCTGCTCTAATGACTTCGGTGTCACGTCAACGGAACGCTGATGTAGGATAAACGAAGTTTCAGGCTTTGATTTCAACTCATGTTGGACTTCTCTCTCGAAGTTTTAGAATGATCATACTTTAACGACCTTGAGTTAAGTGAATTAATGAAGACAGTGCAAGACGTACCGCTACGACTGAATTCTAAATCAATGGTAACCATTATCAACGCGATGCCAGTCGTGGAAATGAAATCTCTAAATAATGAATGGCATGTTTCGTTCTGCAAGAACATCGTCAGATTCTGTGAAATCGCTTTACATCATGTGTTTTTATGTACAAGATTGTTTACGTTGCGTAAACTTGTCAGTGTTTGTGAATTAGTGATGTTATGAACAAGTGAGGTCAATTATGAATGTAGTAGTTCTACACTGTCATCATATTTATGTTTAGAAAGTCTTCTGTTCTTAACCTAAGCTGCTAATTGTCCGTTACCTTCAGCGATTACGTTTAGACTAAAGCCAGTTCCCTTGCTCCGGTCGTGGTTGGTATGCATTGCCTACAGCATTCCCCACAAACCCCTACTTTGCCCTCCCCGCAACCCCCACTCCACTGACATTTGGCTGGAAGTACACCCCATCAATTCTTTTCTGAGTGGGCATTGGTGAGGAGCGGATGCATCCAAGCAGAAAGAACAACGTCGTGATGTACAGTGTGGAGAGAAGTAACGTGTCATCGTGAATGTTATTTTATTGGGCGCAGTGAGGAAGAAATGACTAGAAAATATCTCTTGGAACTTGGAAAAAAGGAAACTCAATAGAGCGGGTGAATTACACTGGCAAGAGTCCGAGTTAAGGAATTCACCGTGTGGCTTATTTTTACATTTGTATTCCACCTTGCCAGTGTATTTGCTTACAATTTTTACAGTGAAGAGGTCCTGGACTTTCGCAGCATGATAAAAGTAACGGGGCACAAAGTAGGGAAATAGATTTATTTAAAAGTGACTCATATCGGTGTTCCTAGTTTCTGATCAGTGAATGTACCATTTGTTCGTTATTATTAAAGATCAGTCGCTACAATGGGAACATAATTTTGATCGAGAGTAGCATTTAACTGTTTTTTATGATATAAATGTTCCTTTATAGCCGTTTCCTATACGAAATAGTGAATACTGAAGTAGGTGATAAATGGGGCACGTAGTCCTACAACGATATTTAGTGTCTATAGGTGACAAGCTCATATTTGTGCTGGTTGCTTACGTTCAATCGATCGAAACTTATCTACTGTAACGGAGGCGAATACACTTCCTGCATTTATACTGTTGCAGGAAGGCAGGACTATTCGCGCCGCGGCTGCAGAGCTTAATGAGGATAAATATGTTGATGGTAAGGCCTGGAAACGATTCAAGGAAAGTAGACTGTACACCAGAAGACCAGGTCAGTGTAGAAAGCGGGAAACATCGGTCAGAGATGACCGATACGTGGTCAAATGTGCAGTTCTACATCACCAAAATGATGTGAGGGCAGCAGCTGATGCAAAAGTTACTGTCCAAACAGTTCGCAACAGAGAAGCAGGCTTGAAGTCACGAAGGCCTGAAAAAGGCCTGCGATTCGCACTTCGTTATAAGGCACAAGACTTACAGGGAGACCTTGCCAACCTGTTCCCACCAATCTGATCCATTTTTAATATGCGTGTGGACCATGGCGAGATCTATCACTGGTTCAAACTGCAAGGCGCAACTCTCACTCAATTTCGGGAAAATATAATTTTAATATTCATAAGGTGCTTTACAAGACCAGAGTGCAAACATTCCTACAGCAAACGCCCAGCGCAACGAACAAGCTATCCGATTCATAAGCTCGTGATTCATGGATCTATTCTCGCCTCCGTGGTGTTTTTCTTTGTCGTATTCCACAGGCCTCCAGTATTCCCCACTCTTCATGTCTACCAGGTCTCTCCTTCTGCACAGTTTGTTGGCTTTCCTTCTTTTTATGATCAATACAACCCTGGTTCATGTAGCAATCCGCCGTTGGACCACACCATTTATACTGTACTATTAATGACAGACAACAAACGTATCGCCAAAGATGTGTGAAAGAGATTTTGTTAATATTAAGGTCACAATTCTTTACCAAAGAGAAAAGAGGAAAGCTCAAATGCTGGATATTACGTAATGCTACCAGACTGGCAATTATCGGTAATATCTGCAGCTACGATATTCTAGAAACAATCAACGTTTAACAATAATACATAACATTCGATTTCGCATATAGAAGCAGGTGAAAATCCGCGCATTAGTCAACCAATATTGTTGAATACATATTACTGCGCATGCATTTAATGTTCAAGTACAAATTGAACATTAAAATGATCCTACGGAGACAAAATTCGATCCGCCGATCTCGAACTTGTGAAGTGGAACGCGTTCGTTGAGAGAATGTGTCGCGTGATGCTCCTGTAAAACACTCTCGAAATACTAAAATTCCATTTTCTTGGAATTTGGTGAGAGTTGCACCTTGAAATTTGAATTGCCCAAAGTTGTTGCCATGGTCCGCACTTATAATGAAAATGGATCAAACTGATGGGACACACTGACACGGTCGCTTTGTGAGTTTTGTGCAGGCTCATGGGAACTAGCATCTCCTACAATGGCGCAATATGCTGTTGACATATGAATGACCCTTCCGCCTAACGCAGCTTGATGGACGTCTGCGGGTGAATCGTCGCCATGGATAGGCCTAGTGGTATACAGGCACAGTAGTCCGGGAACTGGACAGATTTGGTACTCGATTTTTCGTGGTGTTGAGTGGCTTTGCTTTCAATGGGAGGACGAACCTTGTGGTGATCCGACACGGACTCACGGCTGCCAGATACATGGTAAAAATTGCACTCAATCATGTTATGACCATGCAGCAGGAATGCCGATCTGCCTAGCTCAGACGGTTATGGTTCAGTCTTTCTAAGCCCAAGCTGGCAGGTTCGATCTTGGCTCTGTCCGGTGGTATTTGAATGTGCTCAAATACGACAGCTCATTGTCTGTAGATGTACCGACACGTAAAATAACTACTGCGGCACAAAATTCCGACACCTCGGTGTCTCTAAAAACCTTTAAAATAGTTCGTGGGACGTAAAACCAATAACATCATTATCGCAGCAAGGATGCCCTCCCCCTTCCCTTTTGTGCTGCAACACGATGCCCTAAAGAGTGCATACAGCAGCCACCACCAGGGCTGCTTTATAGGAACTCCAGATTCGAATCATGGTTTAGCCCGGTTTGCGTTGAAAAATCAGTGCACTCCGGTGTTGTAAACCTAAAATTTGCAGCCATTTGAAATGAGAATGATCCCTTATACAAATGTGTATTATGATGCTAAATGCCATAAGTATTGAGAACATAGGCCCGCTGCAGGGTCTCTCAGGGTGCATGCGCCAGTGTACTGCACGGCGCAAGGTGCAAGAGACGACTTTATTAGTTTGACCAGAGTGCAAAACCCCACTCCTCTTTCCCTACATCTGTCTCACCCGTTCGGCCTGTCTCCACCTTCCTCATCTTCACCGCTGTTTCACCCCTCACTGCGAGACGTTTCTGAGCGGTAAGCGGAGACACTCAGTTGTATGGGACAAGGTTACCGGTGTTAAAAACCTCTTCTTAAATTTGTTTTGAGCGACAACTTATCATCTCTAGTTCTTCTTTTCCTTTTTCTTTGCAATTATACCAGCAATGTCTGAAACAAGGGATCGGCTGACAGCATATCTGAGAGCGTTCTTTAAATTACGATCAGAAATACTCGCACGCAATCTAGTTTTCGTACAAGTCAAAACAGAAAAAAAACTTTCACATATGTATGTGGAACCAAAGCATGCAGCTTAGGAAAATCTACCTTCGACAAATTCTGGTAGAATTTGAGCAAAGCTTTTGTATTGATAAATAGATCATTTTGATGATCACGCAATATAATCCCTCAGATTAAGCACTTGGCTTTATCGTCACGACTGACAAAAAGCAAATACGAAATTTCCCAGCTCGATCGAAATGGACTTTCGGGAGTCTTCGCTTTCTTCGAAACGAATGCTCCATTATTATGTTGTTGTCTTGCGCTTGTTTATTTCACTGACAAACAAGCCGTCTATCACCGAACTATTCGTCGCTCTCAGCATACTACAGTACACCATTCGAGTCAAGCCGAGTTGAGCCGAGTTGGTCTGATGCACAGTCCACAGAGCCTCTGCGCCTCGGTTTGCATGCGTGAGATTTTGGGTATTTGAGAGGTCATGACCTACTGTATGTCCCGCTTGCAAATACATTCACGGTTGTCTGTCTAGAATGGTTTATATTAGTCATTGACGAGACACAGACAGTCTGAGACTATATCATATTGACTCACTGTTCTGTGCGCTTAACATGTCTGTTATCCCTTTCCTATGCGACGAATGTGAAACCTGTATACGTTCACGACCATCCTTGTAAAATATACACAGAATGTATCATGGACGATTGAATGGAAAAGCGATGGCTTAGAAAAGAAAATATCCATAACAAGTAGTGAAATGGGTAATCGACAGTAATCACTGGTGATTTACCGAGCTCGATAGCTGTAGTCGCTTAAGTGCGGCCAGTATCCAGTATTCGGGAGATAGTGGGTTCGAACCCCACTGTCGGCAGCCCTGAAGATGGTTTTCCGTGGTTTCCCATTTTCACACCAGGCAAATGCTGGGGCTGTACCTTAATTAAGGCCACGGCCGCTTCCATCCCACTCCTAGCCCCTCCCTGTCCCATCGATGCCATAAGACCTGTCTGTGCGGTGTGACGTAAAACAACTAGCAAAAAAAATCACTGGTGATTTAATAGAAGTGATCAAAGAGAAAGTTCGTGAGTATAAAGTATAAACGATTTCGTCAAGTAACATGAACACGGTTTTAATTACGGACAATATACTTAATTCTACGAGGCGGGAGTACAATCTCTTTAAAGGCATGTAGAAGCCAATAGTTTTCTTCCTAGCGTTATTCTCGCGCTATGATTAGGTCTTCTTTTTTATGGGACGGGTCATCAAGGTTTCGAACATATTCTTGGCTTCTTCCAGTCATCGTTCCAGCTCGTAGACCAGATTCTTTAGCCCACCTCGTCCAGGGGTGCGTGGCCCTCGCAAATTCGCACGTCACTCAGGTGAGGGAGGCGTCCAAACATTCAGATCCAGAATTTGATTAGATATGAACATTGATACGACTGAGGTATTGTGACACGAACAAATGTTGCTTCCTCGCTTATTGAAAGAATATTACATCCTGTACCAGGCACCAGTGAGTGAAGGTAGTTCCTCCAACTTTCGCGCCTTTGGATAACAGGGTTTTCTTCCGCCTTCAGAATCGTTGACTATCTTCTCCTCTAACCCTGGAAAGGAGCTCGCACAAAGTGCGCCATTTGGGCCAGGAAGAGGTATTACTTTCCCATCACTCCCGGTTAGTCCTGACTTCTGACAAGCAGAGCCTGGCTAGACAAGTGGTAGACCCAGGATGGCGGGGTAATATGTACAATTCAATAATAAGGAAATAATGTATGAACTAGTTTCATATTCTTAATAACCAATCGAAACTTACCTTCTCATTTTACATTAGTAGGCACCTGGAATGACTGATTTAACGTGTATTAGTTGAGCGGAATAATTTATTGTTGTCTGTAATCATACAAAACTGAGATCAAGCTTCACAACGTTCTAAAAGTAACGAATTCATTCTGATGATTGTTCAGTTTGATAAGTCATCAGAATAGCAACAATTACATTAACTACCGTTGTGCTGTCGGAAGAAAGTATATTCGCATGAAATGTATGAGAACAATTAAGTTTCTTCTTATCTGAAGTCGTCAGTGATACAGTATGTCGTTATTAGTCTCCGTGAATTAACTGCCTGATCTATGAATGAGTCTTCAATTGTTTTCAATTTAACGTGGGAAGAGAAACTTCTTACTTCATACGTGACTGTTGTTACATTTACAAAGTGCTAGAGACTAAAAAGACCGTCTATAGTAGAGTATCTTCATCGAATATCACAGAGGCTTGTAGAACATAATAATAATAATAATAATAATAATAATAATAATAATAATAATAATAATAATAATAATAATAATAATAATAATAATAATGACTGAGCGAGTGGCTGCGTGTTTTCTCATGTAGCTGTTAGCTTCTTTCGGGAAATTGTGAGTTCGAACCCCACTGTCGGAAGCCCTGAAGATGGTTTTCCGTGGTTCCCCATTTTTACACCAGGCGAATGCTGGGGTTGTACCTCAATGAAGGCCACGGCCCCTTCCTTCCCATTTCTAGCTCTTTCCCGTCCCATCGTCGGCGTAATACCTGTGTGTGTCGTTGCGACTTAAAGCAGATGGTAATGAAATAAAATAATAATAATAATAATGTTATACGTCCAACTAACTACTTTCATTGTTTCTGTAGACGCCGAGTTGTTGGTATTTTGTCCACAGGAGTCCTTATGAGTGCCAGTAAAACCATCGACACGAGGATGGAATATTTGAGCATGTGAAAATACCAGCAGACTGAGCTGGGGATCAAACTCGCTATCTTGGAGCCATAAGCGACGCGCTCTACCATCTGATCCACTCAGCGTGGTCATAACACTAGTATATTGGTATTAAGAAATAATTCCGACTCGTTGGCTGAATGGTCAGCGTACTGACTTTCGGTTCAGAAGGTTCCGGGTTCGATTCCCGTCCAGGTCGGGGATTTTAATCGCTTCTGATTGATTCTTCTGGCTCGGGGACTGAGTGTTTTGTCCGTCCCAAGTCTCCTCTTCATATTCACACAACACACTACCCTACCAAGCACACAGAAACACGCAATAGTGATTACATCTCTCCAAATAGGGTTAGCGCCAAGAAGGGTATCCGGCCGTGAAACAGGCCCAAATCCACATGTGCAACGCAGTTCGCACCCACGACCCCACAGGTGTGGGAAAAGCGGTAGGAGAAGAATAAGAAGATTGGTAGTAAGCAATAAGGAAGACGCCCATATTAGCCTACGTATAATTTTCAGTGTTACGCACACATGAGCTGGCCCCGTGCGAGGTATAGCGGTTGCGTGCCTGACTCGTACCCGAAGACCCTAGGTTCGATTACCGGCTAGGTCAGGAAATTTTGCCGGAACCTGAGAGCTGGTTCGAGGTCCAATCAGCCTACATGACTGAGGAGCTATCTGATGATGAGATAGCGAGATAGCCAAGAATAACGACGTAGAGGATTCGTGGAGCTGACCACGCGACACCTCGTAATCTGCAGACCTTCGGGATGAGCAGCAGTCGCTTGGTAGGTCATGGCCTTTCGGGACTATTGAGCCACGGGGTTTGGTTTGGTTTGGTTTGGTTATGTGCACTTAATCGCACAAAATTGGCCGGCAAAGTAATTATTACTCGAAACGCGAGATAACCGGTAGCCGAAGAGATGATACTGGAATCCTACTACCTACACAATAGGATCCTATTTCAAGGAAGAGGATTTTGAAAGAAAGTCATATTCTACGCTGGTAAAATTTGTGCATTTGAGTCTACAATGGAAGAAGGAGGTGTATTAATTAATCAATATCAGCTATCTCTGTACAGAGCAAACAGTCTCTCAGCGGTGGCCAGTTCAAATAGTGATGGGAGGGCTGCATTCTAATGAGAACACACATATTGTAGAGCATTTCGAAACCTCAGCTGATGTACACTAGCTGATCAAAAATATCCGGACACTCCTACGTAATGTGGAATTGAATCCTAGATGTCACGAGAGGCGGATCCGCCAGTATAAAAGTAGGCGGTGACTATATGTTGTCAGTAGAAAATCAGTAAGAGCAGAAAGGGTCGATCAGGAGAGTTCAGTGACTTCGAACGTGGACTAGTCATTGGATTTTATCTGAGTAACAAATCCATCAGGGACATTTCAAATCTTCTAAAGCCGAACAAGTCGACTGTTGTTGGCGTGATTGTGAAGTGCAAACGCGAAGGAACAACCACAGCTAAACCAAGACCAGGCAGACATCATTTAATGACGGACCGTCGAGCATTGAGGAGGGTGGTTGTGAAAATTCGCAAGAAATCAGCGGAAAGAATCCATCGTGAGTTCCAAGGTGCTACCATCAGTCCAGCCAGCACAGTGACTGTGCGTTGGGAGTTAGAACGGTGGGGATACATTTCTGAAGTCATTGATAAGCGACGCTTGAGGTGGTATAAAGAGCGACACCACTGGACAGTGGATCATTGGAAACAAGTAATTTGGAGTGATAAATCACACTGTACTCTGGGGCAATCCGATGGAAGAGTGTGGGTTTGGCAAATGCCTCGAGAAGGTTACCTGCAGTGAAGAACGGAGGGCGTGGTATTATGGTATGGGGGTGTTTTTCATCGTTAGGATGTCATCCCTTTATTGCGCTTTAGAAAACATTAATTACGGAAGGATTTGGACAAATTTTAAACCATTGTGTACTGCGTAGAGTGGAGAACCAGTTCGGAGAAGTAGATTGTTCGTATCAGCATGATAATGCACCCTGTCATAAAGCTGCATCTGTGAGGCAATGGTTTGTGGATAATAACACGGACTGGCCTGCCCAGAGTCCTAATGTGAACCCAGTGAAACACATTTGGGATGAGTTAGAATGTCGACTTCGCTCCAGACTCCAGCGTCCAACATCGCTACCTTCTCTGGTTTTGGCTCTTGAGGTAGAATGGGCTGCCATTCCTCCAGACATTCAGACAGCCTTATTGAAAGTGTCCCCAGCAAAGTTAAGGGCGTCATAAAGGCTAAGGGTAGACCCACCCTACATTAATGTTCAATTATGGGGAGTGTGACGCGAGTGTAGTCTAAGTGAAATTTCAGATAGGTGTCTAAATACTTTCGATCATGTAGTGTATGTTGTTCCAACACTATTTTCTGTTAGCCAGGTTTGCAGTCCACCCACTCCGACAGTGAGCAACTACCACTGCTGTCTCTAGAGGAACCTAAGATAATGTTTTCCAGTATGCAAAACATCGGCACTGCGTGGTTGATTGTTGTGGTGCCGGTATTCGAAACCCGCGCGCAGCGCTGCTTGTATCCAGTTCTCACCGGCAGAGCGGGCCAGGCGACCAGCTGACACTCCACGTCACCGCTCGAGAACCTATATAACCGAGTGGGCCGGGGTAGAAGGCAGTCATCCTTCGTCGTGCAGCCACGCTAGATAGCACATCGGAGAGACTAACCCCGACGCCTGGTACTGGAAACCCAGACTTCCAGCTTACCGACCGTCACGAGGATAGCATCGCCGCTAGCAACCGCTAGCCCCGCACAGCCAAGGAGAAGACCGCCAAGAAGACAACTGCAGCCACTAGCCACCCTGGTGGCCCCTGAGCAATTTGTCAGAACAGCTTGGTGTCCTGAGATCGAGCCTTGCCCGTGGTGTAATCCACGTACAAAACTAGTCTGACACGATTCAGGCAACAAGTTGAAATTACCCAGCCCGGTCCGCAAGTGCGTTTGACCGTTCCAGTATTTCATTCCCTTTCCTTCCAACCCTACCAAGCTAAATCCCGCCAAGATCATACCCTATCAGCTCAGGAAGAAGAACAATCCCGGTGGATCGAGTAGCCGGGCCTCTATTCGCTCTCCATTCCTAGACACCCCAGCCTCAAACCTCGATGAAATTTCAACGAGAGTCAGCCAGTATCTCAGCTCCCCAAGCCTATCTCCACCTCAACTCATTCGATCCCCGTCGCCTGCACTCTCCCATAAATCAGCCTCCATTGCTTACTCCCATCATGACCTGGAAAAGACAAACTTCGAAAACCCCTTCCGATACGTTAAGAACAACTCCTTATTCCCAGTGTAACCCAAATGCAGTATAGCCCTGATCCCTCTTGGTCTCCAAGGACCTGTGTTCCTCAACAGGTGCACAATACTTGGATACTTGGTGCCAATCAATCAATCAATCAATCAATCAATCAATCAATCAATCAATCAATCAATCAATCAATCAATCAATCCTGATCAGCATTTAGGGCAGTCGCCCAGGTTGCAGAATCCCTATCTGTTGTTTTCCTAGTCTTTTCTTAAATTATTTCAAAGAAACTGGTTGTTTATTGAACATCTCCCTTAGTAAGTTGTTCCAATCCCTAACTCCCTTTCCTATAAATGAATATTTGCCCCAATTTGTCCTCTTCAGTTCCAACTTTATCTTCATATTGTTATATTTCCTACTTTTAAAGACACCACTCAATCTTATTCGTCTTAATTACAGCTAACAGCTGCGTGCCCCTAACCGCACGGCCACCTCGCCCGATTTTCTTTTACGTAGCTATTAATTTGTCTAAATTTGAAAAGCGGTGGAATAACAACTGCAAAATATCCTCGATAATGTTTATCATAATGCCATTGCCTGCTGTTCATCTCCAGTATTCGGGAGATAGTAGGTTCGAACCCCACTGTCGGCAGCCCTGAAAATGGTTTTCCGTGGTTTCCCATTTTCACACCAGGTAAATGCTGGGGCTGTACCTTAATTAAGGCCACGGCCACTTCCTTCCCACTCCTAGCCCTTCCTTGTCCTATCGTCGCGATAAGACCTATCTGTGTCGCTGCGACGTAAAGCAACTAGCAAAAAAAAAGCTGTTCATCTCACAACGGGGTTGAAAGACAGGTTTTGATTTTCAAAAATAAGAAATGTCCTCTCAGTTATAATAACTACTACTGAAACGTTTTCATTCCGTCTCTGAAGTGGACGGCGGGTCTCCTAGACGGTAATGCCGTCCCTCAGGCCAGGGACATGGGATACGGTGAAGGAGAAGTTCGGAGGAAGTGAGTGGGTTGGTCGCCAATGGCTTATACCAGGAACTGTCCCGGCATTCGCCTTAGTGCAGGAGAATGGAAAACCACCGAAAACACTTCTCAGGACAGCGGATAGTGGGCACCAGCCCATCTCCGCCTCCCGAATGCAGAAGCGTAGAGCCAAGGCAGAGTCGCGGTCGTCCCTCCTCTGCTCGGTTGACGGTCGGGGTGCAGAGCCATCGAACAACGGACCAGCCGTGGCTACTTGTAGACCGAAGCCTACTCTGCAGCCGGCGACCTGGGCAAAATGGAACCTTGCCATTATTTTATGTTTTAGCAATTGCCGTTTGTTTTTTAAAACTTCCACATGATAATGTTAGCGATGATTCCTCCTTTAGTGCTATTATGATCTGTGGGACAAATTGAGTCCTTTCTGTTTCATGTGCCGTTACTGATATTGAAATCACCAATAATATTCGTTTTATTGGAATCCAATTTAGTTACACATATTCTCCTTAATGCAGACTCGTCCGAGGTCGGAAGCTTAATATACTTTGCTGAACCTTCACATAACACTGGATGTTAGAGATATAACAGCGGATACAAATTAATATATTACTAAATTACTCAAGCCTTTTTTAGGCTTTTCAATCGTGAAATTTCCGGCCTTTCGTCCCAGTGTGGCAGTGGATAATACCACTCATATGTCATAAAATATTTCACATCTTTCGGAAAATAATTGAATACACTATAGTTTTTGATGGATACGACAGCCCTGAGGATGGTCTTCTGTGGTGTCCCATTTTCACACCAAACGAATGTAGGGGTTGTGCCTTAATTAAGGCCCAATCTTAGCCTGTCCAATCCTTTTGTCGCCGAAAACCTTCGATATGTTGGTGCGACGTTAAACAAGCACAAAAACTTTTCGAAGGATTATTTGGAGATGAACATTCTCGATACGTTGTATTAGGAATACACTGTGTCGGATATGAGCATTATTTCTGTTCTGTATAGTTTTATCACAAACAGTGAAATATCAGGATGTCTCGAAGTAATGTACTAACATTTAGAAGGACCGTAAAGTCATTATTTGTGAACATGGAGACAAGTTTGAGGGCGTGAATTGCAGAAGAGATATTTTTATTACAGAATCATGTTCGCAAATGTTCAAATTGATGACCGTTATTGTCTAGACAACGCTGATAATGTGACCCAGTGGATTCGCAAACGTCACGAAACAGCACATTTGGAATTTCGCGACATTGTCTTTCGATTTCAAATTTCAATGCATCAATTGTTCTTGGTTTAGTGCGTTAAACCCTGTCCTGGAGGTATCCCCGTAAAAAGTGGTCTACTGGCGTGAGGTCTGGGAACGCGCAGGGTATTCGTTGCTACCCCTCCGTCCAATCCATGTGTTTGGATAAGCTGCATCGAGGTGAGCTCTTAGATAGCGATGGTAGTTGGGAGGTGTTCCATTTTACTGAAAGTAAATCTCGTTGTCATCACCAAACATGTCTTCAATGTTTGGACCGGCGGAATCCTGCAGCAGGGTTAGCTGTCACCATTTATACTGTATTTCCGCTGAAAAACTGGTCCTATGATGCCCAGTGCTGATATCCCACACCACACCGTTTACACGGTGTTCAACTGTAACATGAGGATTTACAGGACCCCAGTAGGTACAATTATCGCGATTAATTGAGCCATTTAATTTAAAGGTGGTCTCATCGCTCCAGACAATTTTGTGTGGAAACCCTGCATCTTCTGCGCATTTTGCCAAGTACCATTCAGAGAATTGAACTCTCCGATGCGGATCGTTTCATTGAGAGCATGGATTCGTGTTAAAATGTAGCGCAATGCTTCACGATGCAATGGACGCTATATTTTGAGAGATGTGTCTCCCGAGCCGTTTGTCGTAGAGATTTTTGTGCGGATCTAAGTAGGGTTTCCCGTACCTGCTCCTTGTTCCGGAACCTGGTGGGTGTCCGTGGTCGTCAAGAACGTTTCTGTTTGACGTTGTGAACGGTTCCATCTGCTTCAAATTTATCTCTGATGCGAGAAATTCTCCGGTGCGTTGTGGCGGTTTATCGAACTCCCTTCTGAACCGTCTTTGCACTTCCGTGGTATTCTCAGTTTTCCAATAACATTTAAGGACAAACTTTCTCTGTTCAAAGCTAAGTTGATCTCTTGCCATGCTGTTACATTAGTTACACCTGAAAACAAAACAACAAAACAAAACATCATTCGGAGTGTTAGTATATGATTTTGAGACACCCTGGAGTTTCATCAGTTTTAAATAAATTATATCTGTATTCTCTAATACCTAACACATTAAATCAGTATATAATCTAGTGTAATACAATTTAACATTAGAGGTCTCTTAGTGAACAGGGGAGTTTTTCCTTTGAAGACGCGAACCAAAGTATGTGCGAAACGTAAAGAATTTCTCCTTGTTTTCTTAACACGGCAAAAACCCAAAAGCTATATTATCATGTCTATTGATTTTAAGTACGTTTTACTTTCTTCGACGCTCTGTAGGATGCCATCTAATACCAAAGGAAGTTTAGGAGAGCAGCTTTCAAATCCGAGCCTCTATAGAGCATCACTTGAGAATCCCTTATGTCTATTTAACCACATGTACAACCGCTGCCCGGGGTTGGATATCATGTCGTGAACCGTATTCACATCCTTGTAAGGGCTGCAGTAAACCACCCAGTTCTGCGGTTTAAAGCTGACACCTCTCGAGGACAGAATGAATAGGCACTTGTGGACGTGGGTGACTAATGTCACACACTTCCTTCATGATATCCACTTTTTACAGGGAAGGATTGAATGTCTAACCGCAAGTTATAACGATAGAATGCAATGAGGGGAAACATTCTTATGGTTACAAGAGACCTAAATGTACACTGGTAGTTGTTATATGACAAACCCGCTTGTTAATTAGGTGCCTTCCTTTGTTTGAAAACTACTTTACCTATACATCACCGTAACTTGTACTTCTTTTAAATTGTCACGCACTTTACTTCTATCTGTCATGGTAGGTGAATTGGAAATGTTAAATCTGGGTTACGTCTTTATTTGTACTGTTTAGTCATGGGTCAGAAGAAAACTCACTAGTTTTTTCTTTAATCGAAGTAGTAGAAAATAGAATTCAAGCATTTGTCTTTTGTTACGTTACTCCTAACCCTTTATAATGACACGCTGGTTACACTGGGCGCTAAAAAGTCTACTTACATTTTGTGCCACTCTGTAAACTAGCCACTATGATGATGTTTGTAGTTGGAAGGCCAGCAATTCATGCAAGAATATTATCATATATGCACAGAGTGGCCAAAAGTAATGGGAAGACACTGAATGTGATGTTAATAACGAGTTGTTCCTCCGCGAGCCCTCAAAACGGCAGCAGTACGGCGAGGCATCGGCTCTACAAGGTTTTGGAATCGTTCTGGAGGGATCTGGACCCACGCATCTTGCATTGCTACCGACAATGGTCTTCTATAGTTGGTGTGGGGTTCTAGGGGTGTACACCTGTATCGACTGCATCCTATAAATGCGCGACTGGATTAAGATCGGGGGATCAGGAGGGCCAATCCATGATCGTAACTTCACTGGAGTGCTTCTCCAACCACCTGCGTGGCACTGCAGAGCGGTGACATGGCGCATTGTCCTGTTGAAACATGGCATCTCCATCCGGGTACTCTAGGAGCCAGAAAGGCATGCAGATGGTCTTAAAGAATGTCAGTGCTCCGTGCAGCTGGACAATGGGGCCTTATTGTGACCGTGAGAACGTCGCCCAGACAGAACTGAGCCACCTCCCACCTGGACACAACCTTGTTGATACGCGGGATCCATAGCTTCGTGGAGCATACGCCACACTCTTATGCGCCCATCAACTCGATACAACTGGGTCCGGGATTCATCGGACCATACCACATGCCGCCACTGCTCCGTAGTCCATTGCCGATGTTCGCTGGCCAATGCACGTGTATTAATATGAACAAAAGCACCCTAACCCTGAGCTAGAGGAATTGACTAAACGTCGCTAAAATCCCTGTCCTGCCGAGAAACCAACCCAGAGCCCTCTAAATAGGTCATTATGCTAATGATTCACCCAAGTAGCTGGACTGTAAAAATATTCCTGTTTAAATATACAGGTTGTAATCTCCGCAATGCTATGACCCCTGCGCCGTGCGCCGATGATCATCACACGATTTCAGTGGCACGCCACATGAACATATTAATGTTCTTATTTACGTCTTGTTCTAGAGACTATACATATCTCGTGCATCGTATAATCATAGTTTTTATCGAGCTCGGTAGCTGCAGTCGCTTAAGTGCGGCCAGTATCCAGAATTCGGGAGATAGTGGGTTCAAACCCCACTGTCGGCAGCCCTGAAGATGGTTTTCCGTAGTTTTCCATTTTCATACCAGGCAAATGCTGGGGCTGTACCTTAATTAAGGCCACGGTCACTTCCTTCCCACTCCTAGTCTCTTCCTGTCCCATCGTCGCCATAAGACCTACCTAAGTCGGTGCGACGTAAAGCAACTTGTAAAAAGAAGTCATAGCGTTTCACGTGTGAGAAGTAAATATCTAGGCTAGCGCGTAATTATTCTTTGTGTGTAACTGTTTATTGAGTCCGGCCCCGCGATGTAGGGGGCAACTGGTCCGCCTGTCACCGGACGGACCCGGGTTCGATTCCCGGCCGGGTCAGGGTTTTTAAATTGTAATGATTCATATCCCTGGCATGGGGACTGAGTGTTTGTGACGTCCTTAATCTTCCTTTCCACATACACAACATTCCACACTACCGCCATTCCAATTACACGCAGGTTCATACAATATGGTGCCGGTAGGGGCAAAAGATCCGCATGGGTCGACGCCCCAAACAAATAGCATTAAAAAAACTGTTTATTGAATGCCGTTTGTATACGGACCTCACAAATATGTTTTTGGTGTCGAAGAATCCCCAGAAAATTAACCAAGGTTGTGACCGTATTCTTCAAGAACAGCCTCGAGCTCCTCAGCTCCACTCTAGGTCTGGCAACTGCTGTTCTGTTAAAACTGCCTCACTCTTGACTGGTGCTCTTTAGAAGACACAGAATTTTTGTAGCACTGTCAAAAGCTTATTACTGTAATCGATCGTTATTTACTTCCGTACATGCAAGGAAACAGAAGCGAGATACCTACTACCGGTACCACAAACATGCCACAATTTATTACGATTGATGAACACGCTCCGGTATGTTCCTGTCTACACTGGAGTTACGGGAAGCCAGATACCTGCTACTTCAAAGGTCTGTTCCATTACCAACTCTGAAACATGACACACGTATGGTATGTTGTTTACATCCATGCATGCCAGAAAACAGCAGACTGCCGTAGTTGAAGACTTGTTAAGATATAACCTACTACTCACCTGTAAATATTGACTTTCCGTAGTTAAATTTTAAACTTAACGAGATGCCATATGCTGGTAATATATGATACTTGGAATGACTGCCTCTGCCACCTGCTTGACGAACAACTCGTATTTCCATTACATCCTGTGTAATAAAGGATGTATAATTAATAGTATAGGGCCTATAGCTAATGTGTACGTAGGCCAATCACTCAATCCACCGGGCGCGTTGGCAGTGCGGCTAGAGGCACGCTGCTGTGAGCTTCCATTCGGGGTTCGAACCCCATTGTCGACAGTCCTGATGATGGTTTTCCGTGGTTTCTCATTTTCACATCAGCAAATGCTGGCGCTGCGCCCGTCCCATCGTCGCCATAAAACCTATCTGCGGCGCGGAGTAAAAAATCCCTGACGCAGTATATGAGACATATGGATGTTTATCTGCGTGTTTATCCTGATGTACGTCCCTTAGTACTGATAATCGAATCAATCTACCAATGTGCATAATGAAATATTAAAACCTATGATCGAAACTCATAATTTCCACCCCACATATATGAACAAAATAAACTTAATGAAATTAATAATCCTGCAGATTGCAGTAGTGTAATTTTTCTTCTTATTTTCTCTCCGTCCATTTTTTGTTCCGATGTGAGGACCAGCCTGGATGTTAAGCCACTTCTGTGTCGTTTTCCGCTCTCGAACTTTAAGATTAAGGAATGCATTTATATATGCCGGACTGAGTAGTTCAGGTGGTAGAGCGCTGGCCTTCTAGGCTCATGTTGGCGTTTTCGATCCTGGTTCAGTCCGGTGGTATGTGAAGGTGCTCTCAGCCTCGTGTCAGTAGATTTACTGGCGCATTAAAGAAATCCTGCGGGACAAAATTCCGGCACCTCGGCTTCTCGAAAACCGTAAAAATAGTTAGTGGTACGTAAAATGAGTAACATTATTATCAATGTATTTATGACAGGAAGGTTCAAATAGAAACTACTCGGCCAGTTGCGAATATCGAAAATAGTTTAGTTTTGAGTAGTTGACTGCTTAACGTCTTCATATTCTTCTTCTTCTTCAACTCCCGCCGCTTTATCCACACCCCGACGGAAACACAGGTGCGAACTGTGTCACACACGTATACATGGCCCTGTTTCATGGTCAGATGCCATTCCTGACGCCAGCTCTGTGTGGAGAGATATATTCACTGTTTAATGTTTCTGTGGTGATTGATAATGTCGTGTGTTGTGTTGTGCTTATATGAAACGGTGTGTGTGTGTGTGTGTGTGTGTGTGTGTCTTGAGAGAGAGAGGCAGACACAGACACAGAGCAGATACACACTCTCTCTCTCTCTCTCTCTCTCGCTCTCTCTCTTTCTCTCTCTCTCTCTCTCTCTGCCATGTCTGGTTATTGGTATAAAAGAACCATGGCACTATATCATTGATGCACCTTGGGCTATCAATCAACCAGACATGGCAAAGATTCTCTACCCGGCCGAAAATTGTACCTGGGATCCTCTAAACCTATGACTACAACGCTACCCATCCAGTTAAGGAGGTAGACGGTTAAAATATTGTTACCGAATAATTCTTCATTTACTGTCCCGATCCATGGCTAAATGTTTAGCGTGCTGGTCCTTGGTCACAGGGGCCCGGGTTCGATTCCCGACAGGGTTGGGAAATTTAACCATCATTGGTTAATTTTGCTGGCAGGGGGGCTAGATGTATGTGTCGTCTTCATCATCATTTCATCCTCATCATGACGCACAGGTCGCCTAAGGGCGTCAATCAAAAGACCTTCACCTGGCGAGCCGAACATGTCCTCGGACACTCCCGGCACTAAAAGCTATCGGCAATTTCATTTCATTTATTTATTTACTTTCGTACAATGGTTCATTTTATACCTTGTACTACCGGGCGATTTGGCCGTGCAGTTAGGGGCGCGCAGCTGTGAGCTTGCATCCGGGAGATAGTGGGTTCGAACTCCACTGTCGGCAGCCCTGAAGGTAGTTTTCCGTGGTCTCCGTTTTCACACCAGGCAAATACAGTGGCTGCTCCTTAATTAAGGCCACGATCGCTTCCTTCCCACTCCTATCCCATCGTCGCCATATGACCTATCTGTGTCAGTGCGACGTAAAGTAAATTGTATTGTACTGTGAGCTCCACTACTCGTTATACCGTCAAAGGAGAGATATGGAGATAGACCTGGGCGACTGTGTATTCACGGCACTGGACAGACTTCAGTGCAATGATTTCATTACATTTATTTTATGAAGCTCTTTCTTGAAAATAAATCTCATATCTAGAAGTTTACTTTATTGAAGCAGAGGCTAGGGAAACCATTCCGCCGCATCCACTCCTTGTGGGAGCATTTAGTGTAGCCTTTTGATAAACCACGCAACTTTCTTGAGAAAGCCGCCCGCCTGGTTACGAGACAAAAAGGAAGCAGATAACAGAGTCGGCTTTAGGCTCAATTCCCGTAGGGTATTTGTTATTTATCTATCACATACCTTATTTACCACGGTGAAAAGGGAGGTAAAAGAAGAAACCTGCAGGCTCCATGCCGCTTTGACTCCCTATGGACCTCGTATCATCTTGATCTGGGCAGCTAAATGACCCCTCTGGAAGTGTTGGTTATGTAGTTCTATGAACTAGAAACTTCTTGAAAAAATCCTGATGGGAACTGCTTCTTATTATTTACCTTCAATGGATCTCTAATGACTATTGGAGTACTTCCTTGATAGGATGTGCACAGACCTCCTTTATTTATATATTGTGTGTAGATACTTCTGTTACATCAATGAGAATGAAACGCTTTATATTATTTCCCTGCTTAAAACTGACTTCCGGGACAGGTATAATTGATTGGTATAAAAGAAACATGGCAATATAGCATTGATGCACCTTGGGCTATCAGTCAACCGCGTTTCAGACCGAGGTTCTGCAGATTGCGAGACGATGCGTGGTCAGCGTAACGTATCGTCTCGGCCGTTATTCTTGGCTTTCTAGACTAGGGCCGCTATCTCACCGTCGGATTGCTCCTCAATTGTTATGACGTGTTGTAACCTATGAGGTTTATTTAGAAGTTATTACTGTAAAGATTCAAAGTTTGAGTAAAACAATTACTAGAGCTCATTATTTGATTATCACATGTAAGCGCATAAACTTCTTTAATAGGATTGTAGTGCATATCCTCTAACATAAATTCTCATTGAGGCGGTCATCACTTTTGTGTTACTCATTTTTATCTCTAATATTCAGAACTCGTCCGCTTCTGTGGTGTAGTGGTTGGTGTGATTAGCTGCCAACACCGGAGGCCCGGGTTCGATTCCCGGCTCTGCCACGAAATTTGAAAAAGTGGTACGAGAGCTGGAACGGGGTCCACTCAGCCTCGGGAGGTCAACTGAGTAGAGGTGGGTTCGATTCCCACCTCAGCCATCCTGGAAGTGCTTTTCCGTAGTTTCCCACTTCTCCTCCAGGCAAATGCCGGGATGGTACCTAACTTAAGGCCACAGCCGCTTCCTTCCCTCTTCCTTGTCTATCCCTTCCAATCTTCGCATCCACCCGCAAGGCCCCTGCTCAGCATAGCAGGTGAGCCCGCCTGGGCGACGTACTGGTCACCTCCCCAGTTGTATCCCACGACCCAATGTCTGAAGCTCCAGGACACTGCCCTTGAGGGGGTAGAGGTGTGATCTCTCGCTGAGTCCGAGGGTAAATCCGACCCTGGAGGGTAACCAGATGATGATGAAGAAGAAGAAGAAGAAGAAGAAGAAGAAGAAGAAGAAGAAGAAGAACTCTAATATTCTTTTCACTCTTTCTTTTCAGTTCCTTTCCAATGACTTAGACAGTTGAATAGCATCTTAGGCTTTCACGGCCGGCGTCTTCATGAGTATACAATATATTTTCCGTTCTTGCAGACGTGGTCAATTGAGTTCCTAAATTTCCGGTTTGTTCATCTCGACAATTACCTTGATTTCTATCTACGTACTTTACTATTAAAAACATTTACGCTTTTTCAATCGTGAAATTACCAGCGTTTCGCCCCTGTGTGGCAGTGGGCTCATCAGTTGGATTGCTACACCTTTCCAAGACGCTGGCGTTTAGTGCGCTGTTGAGACACCACTGCAAGCCTCTTATGTAGGACAATGTACTGACTTTTACTATTGTTTAATTTGATCACCCGACCGAAGTAATTTGGTACTTTATCACGTATTGACCGACAGAAAGTAAGAAGAATAATTATTATATTAATATGGATTTAACGACCCACTAACTACCTCTACGGTTTTCGGAGACGGTGAGATACCGGACTTTTGTCCCTCGGGTTCTTATCCGTTATAGTAAATCTACCGATGACTTTGAGCAACATCTAATACCAACGGCCTGACATGGGATCAAACCTCACAACTCTGCCCTCAGAGTCACTCAACCCTGCCTTAAGTCATTGTTTTAAGCTATAACTAATAATACGGTGTTAAATAAGACACATACTCGTCGATCTTGAAGCTCTTCCCCGAATTGAACGTTCCATCTCTTCCCCTATCGCCTCCCTCCACATTAAACTTCTGCAAAGGTGTAGTAAATTGAAGTATAAGTCAACTCGAGTTTTTAGGTAGTTGAGCAGCTACGTACTGAGCGAGTTGACCGTGCTGCTAGTGTCATGTAGCTCCCTGAAGACGGTTTTCTGTGGTTTCTCATTTCCACACCAGGTAAGTGCTGGGACTGTAACTTAATTAAGGCCACGGCCGCTTTCTTCCCAATCTAAGCGCTTTCCCAGTGCGTTTTCTGGCCAGAAGACGTACAGATAGGCCAATTTCTCTCAATATAGTTTATTTTTTAAAATTCTTATACCATCCACCATCCATAAATTTGACAACGCAGATTTATTCAGCTACCGAAATTAAAACAATTCATGTATTCAAATATTTATTTTCCATTTTGGAGTAAAAGTAAAATGATCATTAAGGATTACCTCAATAATAATAATAATAATAATAATAATAATAATAATAATATGAACAAACCTCATGGTTTTCACATCATCAAAAGGCCCATAGCCGGGCTGAGTGGCTCAGACGGTAGAGGCGCTGGCCTTCTAACCCCAACTTGGCAGGTTCGATCCTGGCTCAGTCCGGTGGTAATTGAAGGTGCTCAAATACGACAGCCTCGTGTCAGTAGATTTACTGGCACGTAAAAGAACCCATGCGGGACTAAATCCCGGTACCTCAGCGTCTCCGAAGACCGTAAAAGTAGTTAGTGAGACGTAAAACAAATAACATCATTATTAACATTATTATTATAAGGCCTATACAGGCTGTCTGAAAATAAGTTAAGGATAATTTATCGGCATAATAAAACCAATAATATAAGAGAAGATCCCTCATCCAATTTTTTCCTAAACGCTTTAATTAATCGCCAGTGGTAACCGGTTCATATCTCTTATGTCATGCGATGAAATGCACTTAATTCGCAACAGAACAATAGCGGTAAAGAATGTTAGTATTCGCATTCATAATTCCCAAAGAAAAGGCATGGGGGACGCAGAAATGATCAGAATCTCTACTAAAGAACGGAGTTCAGATATGAGCGCGTGACTAAGGAACGCACGGTATCAGCTCTTTATATGTGCTGTGCAGTTGGCAGGCAATACAGTATTGTGCATTGCGTGACTCAACACATGTAGGGGAAGGGAGTGGGCAAGTGGGGCATCGGGAAAGATAAATATAAAGCATCATTTCCTGTAAGATTTCGCGTCTGTGTCCTGCGCCGCGTGAAACACACTACAAAAACGAAGGAAAAATATTAATCTGCACAGTATGTAGGATACATAAACAAGTAACGGAATTCAATTTTCACTAAGCATATCTCTTCAATGGCCTAAGGATTCTGAAGTCGGAGGCCCAGCCTAGCACGTCAGGAAATCTAAATAACGTAACGAAGATATTAAGCATTAATATTGGTGTACATTTCTGATTAATGCCTATCAAAACACAATAATAACGTACGGATCTACCTTGGGCATAGTTTTATTAGCCTATATCTTAGGATACTCTTTTCTAATCAGCCTTTAATACCTGTCAATACCACAGAACGTGCTTGCAATGTTCACTAATTTTACATACGTTACATTAGTATGTCATTTCAGTCAATATTTTGTAGTGTGGCGAACTTTGACATGCACGAAATGTACTGTGTTTACCGAGATTCTTTATAAAACCAATGAACTGTGCTCACCCGAAAACGGCAGGAGTTTTACTAGTGGTACTCCAGTTTTGTACGCCAGTCGGTTCAGGATAACTTAGCGCATAGTAATAATAATAATAATAATAATAATAATAATAATAATAATAATAATAATAATAATAATAATAATAATAATAATAAAGTCACTACATTATCGGGGCATGATGATCAGAATGTTGCTGAGTGATACGCCGCCAGTACTAGCAAGGCTGCATGTGAGCGAGCGGCATGTCAGTGTACTACTGTAGCACACCGCCCAACGTTATCAAGCAAGACAGCTTGACCAGCTACACGCCGCATAGGCTGACACAGAAGTTGCTCACGATTAAAATTACATTCTTTGTCGATTTTCCGATGAGCTTTAACTAGGAGGAAATAAAAAACACCAGAGATCGATTTTTGTTTCAGAAGACTATGTCATCTTACAATTTCCGCAACTTATTTTCAGGACACCCTGCATAATACCTGTGAAAAAAAGCCTGGTTCAATTTTCTATCTCTAGGCATAACTTATGTACGGGCCTCGGAATTTACGATAAAGTATAGATAGGCCTATTATATGATATATTTGACGAAATATTTATGTACCGTTATTACAGTTAGGAAAATGTATTTTACATAATCTTGACGTTGACACTTTTCTTCGTCTATGTTAAAATTTTCGAATGTTTTGAAAAACCCATGTTCATATTTACAGTTTTTTGTCCGACTTGACGTCGAATGTCCTATAGAAGTGTACTGGGAGAATTGTACCCATGCGTAGTATATAGTGCAAGTCGTACGATGTACAGTTCTGGAAGTCCGTTTCTTTGCGAAGCCTGTGGATAATCTGATTCTAAAATCTCTCCATATTTTTAACAGTGAAGCGAAGTGCCTAGCGGATATTTATATCATATTTGCAAATAGGCAAAAATGATCCGCTAGGTGGCAGTAACGAAAGTTTTATCTGCTTATACTGAATAGTTTGCTACAAATATGCAGTTACTGAGCAAGTTGACAGTGCTGCTAGTGTCACGAAGCTCCCTGAAGATGGTTTTCCGTGGTTTCGCATTTCCACACCAGGCAAACTCCGTGCTGTGCCTTTATTAAGGCCACGATCCCTTCCTTCCCATCCCTAGACCTTTCCTATCCCATCGTCTTCTTAATACCTATCTTTATTGAAATGAAAAAGCCGTTAGAGGTAATCCGTGGATGCGGCAGCATATTGTTGGGGTAGAGAACTAGAACGGTATTGTGTGTGCCTCCAGTGTAGATGTTCAGGTTTCTGAGTGCACTGTGATGTGTAACGAGTAGAGTAAAATCGTATTCTCGACCCGAGGGGCTCGAGCTCTTTTCAGGCACACCCCCAATGGAGGTAAACTACATGTACAATTGCGATCACAAGAATCCTGGTTGGAAAAGGAAACTGGTAACGTTAGAGCGAAGATTTTGGCCAACCCTGAGAATGAAGGAGAAGTAACATAGGCTACGTCACATGCGTTCGTCTTCCAGGAGGTGTGGTTTGCGACGCTGCGCACTCAGAGGTCACTCCCAAATCCATTTTTTCGGGAAATTATTAAGATGTTTCTGTGGTTAAACATTCTGGCTATGCTAACTTTCCCTAATCAAGGAAAACAATTAACTGTATTTTAATTGCGAGGAAGCGTGTGCGATGTATTTGCACCACAATATATGGCATTTAAAAGTTTGATCAGAGCTGACAATATCTTCATAGTGTACCTTACCCTGTCCTCAAACCTTGGCCTAGCTCAGCGGAGAAGCTGCTCGTATTGTCCGGTAGAAATGTGGGTGCAAAATCTAACTAAAATTTACATAAATCAAATTAGGACAGGTGCAAGACTACGTATCTTAATTAAATGAGAAGTTGCAGATGTAAGGGTCGAATAAGATTTATTATGCAAATATCATGAGAAAAATACAACAAAAATAATATAAAACAATTTTACAAGAATTTACAAGTATATAAATCGACGTCACGGGTGTGAGTCGGAATAATGGTGACGAACCCAAACCAAAATGTTGTAAGTGGTGAATATCGGATGGGTTGCATTTTTACGCGGAATTAATCTACGGTCGGCATAAGCCTTGACTTATCTATACACTGCATTATGATATACAATAATAAAACTCGCATTGTCACGCCCAAATATTTACATACAAACCGAACATGTCGGTAAACATATATGTAAAAACAGAGTCTTGGGACTGAAACTATATCCCCCAAAATGCACTGACTCTACTATCTCGGGAACGGTCCGGATGCAATTGAAAAGGACAGAACCCCCGGCCATAATACAGCACGGGCAGTCACTCATTACTCAACGTTGTACACACAAACATGACAAACAAGAATATATACACGAAACAAACACGAAACAGTGATCCCACTTCCTGAAAAAAAAATGAAAATCCCTGCTGCATTCTTGGGATGTCATCACGTATGTCACGCCTACATGACGAGTGTCGGGACGTCATGGCTGAGATTACCAGCTGAGCGGATGGATGAATGAACCAGCGAAGAAGGAAAGTTTAACAGCTGACAGACCTTGCCTCGCTTGGGTTACAATGTAAGGGGACTATGCATACGTACCGACCGCCACAAGTCGAAGACAGCTCGACTACCTGCACTTCGCACACAGTTCTATCCCTCGTGGCTAACACATACAAATCAGCTTCAGCTGCTAACAGGCAGGGAAGCAAATACATATAAGCCTTTATCGCAAGCTACTGCACTTGCGGCATAATTAGGCCATCTCAGGGCTGATCTATTTCACTCACATACACTCACCGGAGCTAATGGCTTCTCATACAAAATATTACCCCTCGTGGCTAACACGAACATCTATCAGTGCTACAGGCTTCTCATATCTCAATAAGCAGATTCATATCTCGTCATACTCTTGGCCTCTCCAAGTAGTCGTCTCGCGACTAAAACACAGCTAGCTTTATCAACGGCAGTACTTTAAACTCTAGGCGCATTCCGGCCTCAAATATCTGTCCCTCCATGGTTCACATCTTACCCTCGGCTACGGGTCGGTCTGTTGCGTAACTACTTAAAAAACTTAGCTCATTTAGAACGGTGGTAAATAATGTAAAAGCTTGCTGGTCTGGCTCCAAGCTCTAACATTATACGTCATGCACAACCTAGCCTTAACTACATGATACTCTGTCCACTATCCCCGCACAAACATTATGAGTTTGTGTTGCCTGAAATTTAATCAGTGATCCTTACATCGCTAAACTGCACCAAACAGAAGGAGCTACAAAAATTATAACAAAACAACTCACAACAATAAAACTACCATTCCCAAGCTGAATTGCTTAGATTGAAAATAATATGCTTAAGGCATATAAATTACGTGAACAAAATGAATATTTACAAGGGTAATATTTAAAATTAAACAGGGCACGAGCTTACTTTGTATATCAGGCTTTAAAGTTTAGATTAACTCATCTGATTTTCTGCCACCAACGCTTCCGGCTCCCATCCGGGACTCGTGGTAACTTACGCCATCATGTTGCCGTGGACTTCAGGTCAGGAACACCGGCATTTGATTCCCTGGACTGCCTTCTACGATGCCATCTGCCTCTTGCTTGAGCTTAAAGTTGGAATTCAAGAGGACAAATTGGGGCAAATATTCGTTTATAGGAAGGAGAGTTTGGGATTGGAATAACTTACCAAGGGAGATGTTCAATAAATTTCCAATTTCTTTGCGATCTTTTAAGAAAAGCCTAGGAAAACAATAGATAGGGAATCTGCCGCCTGAGCGACTGCCCTAAATGCAGATCAGTATTGATTGATTGATTGATTGATTGATTGATTGATTGATTGATTGATTGATTGATTGATTGATTGATTGATTGATTGATTGATTGATTGATTGTGAGTCCTTCTGGAAATAGCGGCTGCAAAACGAACACTCTTCCTTATATTTGCCTTGTACGTAATCACGTACGGTTGCTGTGACCTGGGTGAGATCAGTCGACAAATCTCCTACTATTACATTAATTCGTTATATGTATAGCCCATAACGGAAGAAATAACCAGTCACAGTCAAGTTCATAAGGCATAAATCAGCGCGAACCGCACTAAAAATCCGCGAACTCGACCTACTTTAATAAAGCTCGAACTCACAGTCTAAGCTCGGATGAGCTATTTACAACTCGAATTTAGTTTATATTCACAGTCAAGACTCGGATGAGCAAGTTACATTCTTGTAGTATTAAGTTCAAATACTCTGTTCAAGCAGTTTGCCAAAGCACGCAGTCTCGAAATTTTTAGAAAGCGGTACGCGCGGCGCACTTAGAGAATAATACAAATGTGAATGAGAGAATGAGAGCAAGCCAGCCGGCTCTCATACATTTGTAGGGGAAGTCAGTGGCGGTTACAGTCGGGGAACCACCAAGCTCTCTGCCGGCCGCCTTTGTGATGTGACGGTTTGTCCTCAACTGACGTTCGAATTTGAACGGCAAAATATCAGATCTGCTTGGATCTCACCGTAGTGATATAATAATCTTTCCATAAATCAAATGCACACATGCCATTGCCTGATACATGGTACAATTAGCTCTCTGATATATATAAATAGTTAGAACAACTAACTCCCTCTCAAGCCTGGACTGCTCGTATTTCTCTATGGGAAGTTGGCACACTTAGTTCCACGTGACAAATTCAAAGTGCTCTGTCGCGCTCTCATTGTCTGGTTTTTCTCTCTCTTGCCGGTTGGCTTCAAATGATTTGAACTAAATGTTCGTTTTCTTCCGGGGTCTTTTCAAGTAATCCCACAGTCGTAGAATATACTAGCCCTGTAGGGACTCCTCCTAAAACATGGAGTTCGGGCTCCACTTTGCGCTACCTTTGAAATGTCCAGACGGGTGTAATAATGAATAAATTGACAATGCAGATTAACAATACAGTATACTGATTATCGGACCGTGAAAAGGTGATACGGTTCATTAGGAACGGTTTTCCAAACGCCATTGCGTCTCCGATAATCATAATTATTTAATGCCAGGTTATTTTTACTTTGGTTTTTCGGGATAAAAATTATTATTATTATTATTATTATTATTATTATTATTATTATTATTATTATTATTATTATTATTATTATTTAACAGGGCCTATATTGACGAAAATAAAGGTCATTCTTTCTTACAGTGGTTAAGCGCGATGCCATTTGATTATGAAGTCATAGTCGAGAACGCTAATATTTCAGCCAGACTTCGTAAACAAGAATTACAAAGACACTGGAGAATTTGATCTTCAATGAGTTGACATACACATTACGACTGTTGTCTTGAAGGAGCTGAGTGGTTCCTCCCTTCATTCTTCTCTACCTTTACTGTCGATCCAGTGGGTCGTGTGGGCAGGCGGAGAAGCAAGTACCTTCATCTCCGCGTGTGTTTCGTTCATGCTAGATATCCTCGTATTTCGTTTTCTCCACCTCCCCTCACTCTTCAGATGTGTTCATGTGTTAACACGTCTAATGGATGTGACCAATGAGAGAGAGTGTGTAAGCAGGTACTGGGTGGTTCTGAGGGCTGTACTGATTTCTTGCCTGAAATGAATATTTCTGGCCACGAGATACTAGAGATTTCGAGTGTACCATTTTGACCATATAACCGCCCTCCTGCCAATGTGAAATCTTGCTAACAGCACTTACCGTAACACTGCGGAGGTGGACACTAATGATGCTTACAGACATGTGTAAGTCTATATATCTTTAAGCTGGATTTTCTGACCAAACGTCCCCTATCTTAATGTGTTCAGTAGAGCATCCCATATTGCCGGTTGAATTTCTGCACGCTTTTAAAGATATATCTCACGTTTGTTACATAATAAATCACATCAATTGTTTATAATACTGCTATGAAACCGAAATAAAATACAAAATGTGTGAAGGAAATGTAAGATTACAGAGCACTTCATGTAATACATGCCTTTCCTTTTTCACTTATGAATTTCATGTTATTGATTTATTTAATCTCTCACTCGAGGGCTCGCGATAAATATTTACATCTCATGAAGGAATTAGGGATTCACTGTGTAGTACTTTATATGAGTTCGTTATTAGCAACAACAACAATATTAATAATAATAATAATAATAATAATAATAATAATAATAATAATAATAATAATAATAATAATAGTAATTTACGTATTCAAGTCCGGTTGCTTGGCTGAATTAATGCCTCTGTTGCAGAGATTTTTACGGGTTCGGTTGCCTGTTGGGTCGGAATTTAAACGTGTTTAGTTATTTCCTGTGAATCTGGGACTGGGGATTTGTGTTTATCCCAATATACTCATCTTTATATACGTACAACACATCACGGTACCATCCAGCACATAAGCACGCAATAGTGACTACATAGGAGTAAAGTCAGGAAAGGCACTTGGCCATAAAAGTGGGCCAAATACACTCGTATGGCATATTTCGTACCCGTGACCGCACCAAGGTGTGGGGAAGTGGAAGAAGCAGAAGAAGAAGTTGTACTTTAGTAATGACTTGTTACGATAATTAGTACTGTAGTACAGAGGTACGAATGTATCAGTATTTTGAGCCGTGTGATCACTCACTCCATCTAAGCACTAGCAGGTATGACGAGTACCCATGGATAGAGCTCTGCACGGATGCGGATATCTGTGAAGTTAAAAGGCTTGGTTTCTCAGAACTGACGGATGCGAGGTGCGAGGTGCGAGGCCGGCGTTGCGTGCTTTCGTCGCAATGACGCTGCGAGGCTCGTGGTTTCCCACGCTGCGAAGCGGATCAGTTGCCGAGTACATGTCTTGTTCAATGGATCTCGCAGCCTGTGCGCTACTGTTGGAAGAGGAAGCGGATAATGAGGAGGAAATTATCTTGTGTTGTTTTGGCGGAGAAGGCAGCGATGTCTTTAAAAATAGGAAAACAGAGGGGGCCTACAATATTCTTGTAAAACGCCATTTGATTGACAGTGAAAGTAAATTCAGAAGTTATTTTCGGGTCTCAAGGGACCTTTTTCAAAGGATTTTAAATGTTATCAAAGAAGATATTACGAAGAAACCGAGTAACAACAGGTATCTAAAAACCATCTCACCTGAGGAGAAACTCTGTGTCACACTAAGGTGAGTGTAATCATTTAGTAAATCTTAAGGTAATTATTCCTAAAATAAAATTAATTTGTCGTCTTCAAAAGTACGTGTATATTTTAATTTCCACGGATTTTCGATGCCAAGTATTTCCTGAGGTAGGGCCTACAAGTATGAACATATTTATACAATAGCCTACAGGATAATTTCTGGAAAATGAATTACAGATTATTATAATTAGTGAATTTACCTTAAATTATCACAAAACTCTGCAAGAAATATTGAGTTAGCCATTGTTTATAATATGGATTGCAGTCAGGGTAAAGCGATGTACTGGGACAGTTCAGTCGACACTTCATCTTGAACTGACGATGTACCAGGTGACAATTCGGTGATAACAGAGTTAGAATCCTCGAAACTATTTGGTGTTGAAAACGTCGTGGATGAAGTGGTCCGTTGTTGGTACAGATGCCGCATCTCCATTTCTGTTACAATTTGGCAAACTTTCATTCGCGTTTCGGCTATAAGCTCCGGAGAAAATTCCATCACCGTCTTTGCCATACTTTTGAAAAAATCTATCACAGGATGATCTTCCTTGTATCCTTCTGATTTAATAGCTAATATTTGCTTCATAATAGCCATTCTACTTTCACGACCCTTTTTTATCTCATCAAGTGCTCGATCCTTTAAAAAGATGGCCTTCCTTTTTTTGTAAGATGGATTTCCATGGCTGTCCGCTTCCCCACTACGAGTTCTTTCCTCATGAAAATTTAATTCTTCCTTTTCTTCATTGTCCTCAGTACCGGTACCTAGTTCTTCCTTCCGCTTTTCACTCTCTTCAGCGTCACTATCGTGGCTCTCATGCTCATTCGCAGTCTTCTCTGGTAATGACGATACAGTTCTGCAACAACAAGAAGGAAACTTTACTAAATACTTCAACGGAAGAATTTCCTTTTAGAGACTTCCAAGGTTTATCCATTGAGATTTGGAGAAAGTATAAGATGATGAATATACAATTAAATTATGAACATATTGTGGCATATCTGTAGATACCTACGGCATCCCCCCCCCCCCTGTATTAAAATAACCACCACCATCACCACCACAAGACACCTACTTTCTTTCCTGTAGAGCAACATCGAGGAAAGCAAATTTGGCTGTGTTGTACTTTGATTTCGACGGTGCTGCAGAACCAGTTTTGTATTTCCCCTTTATTTTGATTTTTCTGTAGGTATCTCTGATCGATCGCCACCTCGTTTTGCACTCATTTTCTGGGGAGGAAACAAACATCAATTTAAATAAGCAACTACTACAAACAACTTTTAAGATTTACATTTGAAATATATTATACTGTTTTTATGTACTAGTTTTGTGGGCTAAACTTCTTCTACCACTAACATTCACCACCACTAAATAAGCAGCTGATAGCTCTTCCTTTTTCACAGGTACCTGTCCACGGGAGAATCTTTCAGATCACTAGCCTTCCAGTTCAGAATCACGCATAGCTGGATAAGTTGCATTGTTAGGAAGACACTGAGAGCAATTTCCAGCAGGCTGAAGAGTGAGGCCATACCTGTGCTCACAGAGGAGGTGTTGAAAGTAGTTTCAAATGGGTTTTATAACAAGTGGAATTACCCAAACTGCTGTGGTGCGATCGATGGCAAACACATACAGGAAAAATGTCCCAACAAGACTGGGTCACTGTGTTTCAACTATAAAGGATACTTTTCTCAAGTCCTACTTGCTTTGGTAGACCACAACTACAAATACTTGTTTGTTGATGTTGGTTCATACGGAAAAGAAGGCGATGCTGGAATATTTAAAAAATCTCAGCTGTACAGAATGATAACCGAAGGAACATTCCCTTTTTCCTCGACCGAGTGCATTACCTGGAACTGAGAAAAGTCTCCAACATTCCAACGTTTTGCCACACGTCATTGTTGGTGATGAGGCATTCGGTTTGACTACTACAATGATGAGACCTTATCCACAAAAGCAATCGCGGCATGATGAGGAAAAGCGTATATTCAACTTCAGGCACAGCCGGGCTAGAACAACTGAAAACACCTTTGGGATTATGTGTCAGTACTGGAGGGTTTTCTTCACCCCCATAGCTGTATCAATGGAAACTGTTGATGATCTTGTGATGTCAGCCTGTATCCTCCACAACCTTCTCCGGAATGAGCGAATTCCTTGCCCGAATGAACACTTTATTGGCAATTTAGAATTACCAGAAGACAACATGATTCCTCTGGCAGCTGACAACGGAGGAAATTCTACACATGACGCTTTCATGATAAGAGACAGCCTCAAGCAATACTTTTGCAGCAGGGAGGGAGAATTGGCATGGCAAAGAGAATATGCTAACAGGGTGGAGTGAAAGTTTTTTTCTAACGGATAAACGTGTGTTTGTTTACCTATAGTTTACTTTTCCTGTGACCCAATTAGCATAATAACGGAATGAACATCGTTATTAAAATAAAACACGTGATTTTATGAAGTGAACAATACTGAACTCAAATTTTGTAAAATGAAATATATTGACATATTTGATATTAAAGGAATGGATTCATTGGTTGGTAGGCTATATCATTTCTAAATCTGTTAATTATTTAATCCTTATATTTAATAATTATATTTGTTGTAATTAATATTAATAATAATAATAATAATAATAATAATAATAATAATAATAATAATAATAATAATAATAATAATAGACACTCTACCACTGATCCTCAGAGGCAGCTACCACATGAATGAAAAATCAAAGAATCCCAAGAAAGGAGGTTCCAAATGACAGTAAATTAACATTATTCGTTTGGTACCTCCGTTTTTGGAATTTCTACTTTTACGAACTCTTTCCTTCTCAAGGCATACATAATACATAAAACTAATAACATTTCTTACCTGTTCTATCCAACTTCAGTGATATCATTTTCCATAAGTTGTCTTTCACAACGTTGTTTTTGTAGCTCTTGTGTTGTAGGTTATACAACACTGGATGCATTCGAACTTCTTCAATCAGTTCCTCGTCCATTTCGGCCGTAAAGCTCATCGTGTTGCACAAAACAGTGAAAACAAGAACAGAAATAATGTCGCCTCGCACTGCTCTCGCCTCGCACAAATGTGGCCGGACGAATCAGTGCGCGGTGACGCTGCGAGGTCTCACTGCGAGGTTACGCACACTGCGCACCGCGCAGCTTGAGAAACCACTTGCATAAGCTCGTGTAGTCTGGATTTGTGCGAGGCGGGCCTCGCACCTCGCACCTCGCACTTCGCATGCGTCGGTTCTGAGAAACCAAGCCTTTAGTGTCTTGGCGAATGCAAACTGTATGGCAGTGCGGATAATTTTTCTGGTGGGTTCTGAATGGCTCAGACGGTTGAGGCGCTGGCCTTCTGACCCCAACTTGGCAGGTTCGAACCTGGCTCATTCCGGTGGTATTTGAAGGTGCTCAGATACGTCAGCCTCGTGTCGGTATATTTATTGGCACGTAAAAGAACTCCTGCGGTACTAAATTCCGGCACCTCGGCGTCTCCGAAAACCGTAAAAGTAGTTAGTGGGACGTTAAGCCAATAACGTTATTATTATTATTATTATTATTATTATTATTATTATTATTATTATTATTATTATTATTATTAACAATCATTTTGCTGGTAATTTCTAAATAATGATGTTTATTAATTTTCACTCAGGTATACACTAGAAATCTCGACAAGTGAATCTTTTATACATTTCATATGTAAAGATCCTTGAATCCATAAAGCCGTAAATCTGCCCGCAATTAGTGAAAGGAAGGAACAAATGTTCGGAAAGACAACCGCTCAATATATAGTTAGTTGTCGCAAGGGGAAATCCCTTATAAACGTGTCACTGCAAGGGTCTGTTGCCAGGTATTATACTCACTCAAACTAAATCAATACTGATCTGCATTTAGGGCAGTCGCCCAGGTGGGAGATTCCCTATCTGTTGTTTTCCTAGCCTCTTCTTAAATGATTTCAAAGAAATTGAAAATAAATTGAACATCACCCTTCGTAAATTATTCCAATTCCTAACTCACCTTCCTCTAAATAAATATTTGCCCCAATCTGTCCTTGAATTCCAGCTTCATGTTCATATCGTGATATTTTCGTACTTTTAAAGACGCCACTCAAACTTATTCGTCTACTAATGTCATTCCACACCATCTGTCCGCAGACAGCTCGGAACATGACCACGATAATATTGTGAGACGGACAGCAGGCAATGGTACGATGATAAATGGGGTTAAAAGTCAGGTTGTGAGTTTCATAAGTAGGAAAAGTCCTCTCAGTTTTAATTACTGCGGTGATGGGTTGAGAATTCCTTTTGGGGATCATTGTAAGTACCTAGCTGTTAATATAAGGAAAGATCTCCATTGGGGTAATCACATAAATGGGATTGTAAATAAAGGGTACAGATCCCTGCACATGGTTATGAGGGTAATAAGGGGTTGTAGTAAGGATGCAAAGCAGAGGGCATATACGTCTCTGGTAAGACCCCAACTAGAGTATGGTTCCAGCGTATGGGTCGCTCACCAGGATTACTTGATTCAAGAACTGGAAAAAATCCAAGGAAAATCAGCTCGATTTGTTCTGGGTGATTTCCGACAAAAATGTTGCAAAATATGGGCTGGGAAGAATTGGGAAAAAGAAGACGAGCTGCTCGACTAAGTGGTATATTCCGAGCTGTCAATAGAAAGACATTAGTAGACGAATAAGTTTGAGTGGCATCTTTAAAAGTAGGAAAGATCACAATATGAAGATAAAATTCGAATTCAAGAGGACAAATTGGGGCAAATATTCAGTTATAGGAAGGGGAGTTAGGGATAGGAATAACTTACCAAGGGATATGTTCAATAAATTTCCAATCTCTTTGAAATCATTTAAGAAAACGCTAAGAAAACAACAGATAGGGAATCTGCCACCTGGGCGACTGCCCTAAATGCAGATCAGTATTGATTGATTGATTGATTGATTGATTGATTGATTGATTGATTGATTGATTGAGCATATCACTTAGTCGTCTGGCTCCATGGCTAAATGGTTAGCGTGGTAGCCTTTGCTCAAAGGGGTCCCGGGTTCGATTCCCGGCAGAGCCGGGAATTTTAACCATCGTTGGTTAATTTCGCTGACACGGGGGCTGGGTGTGTGTGTTGTCTTCATCATCATTTCATCCTCATCACGACACGCAGGCCGCCTACGGGAGTCAAATCAAAAGGCCTGCACCTGGCGAGCCGAACTTGTCCTCGGACACTCCCGGCACTAAAAGCCATACGCCATTCATTCATTACCACTTAGTCGAGCAGCTGGTCTTCTTAATTACTTAATTCTATTCCTTTCTTTACAATACTTCTACAGTTCACGACTGACATTCTTATGTCATCCCTACTTGACTTCCAAATCTCTGTACCCTAACCAGCGCTCCCTAGACCACCCCATTTCCCTGAATGTACCTTCCTATTTCTCTTCCAAACAAATTTCCTAACTTATACGTACCACTGCGGTTTTAGTGAAGGCCATCTGAGCGCAGATCCCTAACTCCTACCCACCCATTATGATCTACAAATTTCACTCCCAGTTCCCCACATACCCACTCCATAGTCTCATTTAAATCCCCAGTCACCCTCCAGTCAGTATCCCTCGTACACAGTATTCCAATGATAACAATCTCCGCTTCCTTAAGCTTCACCCGTGCTGCATTTACCAGATCCCACACATTCCCAACTATGTTGGTACTTATACCGGCTTGCCTTACGGTGTTATTACCAACGTGAAATACTACCACCTTCTCTCTCTTGTACCTACCTCAACATCTGCCTCAACCTAGATCTACCTGTTGCAATACCATTTGGGTGTAATGTATTAAAATAGTTCGAATATCCGAGGAAAACCATTCGTGGATGCGGTGCGGATGAAGAAAGAGCGGATGCGGATAATATTTTACTATATATCAGCCCAGGGCTGGCCTGGAGAGATAGGTTGGTTCAAGTTTTACATTCGCCATCCTATTACTTAAATGTTGGAATATACTTTCCTGAAGAATATGGCCACTTCCTTCCCAGGCTTAGTTTCAATTATTTACTGATATACAAACCAGAGCAGATCCCACGATAACTCAGGTTTTCTGACAGAATTAACACCCATTGTAAATAATAATAATAATAATAATAATAATAATAATAATAATAATAATAATAATAATAATAATAAAATAAATAAATAAATAAATAATAAATAAGATGGTTACAGGCTACAATCAATCAAAACAACAGAAAAAGTTTCAAACATTGAAATTGACATTAAGAAAAGACGAATGAAATTCTTTGGACACCTCACAAGATTACCAGAAAATCGACTGTCAAAAAGAATATTAAATTATGTTAGCTCACTTAAGAATTCAACACCTTGGCTGGACGAACTTCGAAAGAACCTCAAAAACTCAAACATATGTGCAACAGACATTTTAGAAAGAGACACCTTCAGACACAAAGTCAACAAGTGGGAAGTTACATCAGAGCAACCAAAGCAAAAACAGTGCAGACCGAAATGGTCGGAAGAACGTAAACAAGCCTTCTCAGAGAGAATGAAAGCCTATTGGAAGAACAAGAAGAACCCAAAGAAAGCTTGATTGAGTTGTTTGCTTAACGCCTTCCATTATTGGGAGAATACGCTAATAATAATAATAATAATGGCGTATGGCCTCCGGAGAGGCCTGGTGCAGATCTTTTTCTAATAGACGGCCTATTTGGCGACCTGCATGTCTGTGAAGATGAGGGCCCTATCTAGGATGATTTCTAATGTTGAATACGCCACACACACCCAGCACCCGAGCCACTGGAATTAACCAACTAAGGTTAAAATCCCCTACCCGGCCAGGAATCGAACCCGTGACCCTCTGAACCGAAGGCCAGTACGCTGACTATTCAGCCAACGAGTCGGACAGTGTAAATACAATCATTGGACTTTTGATTATGATTTCTTAAATCTCCAAATGATATATTTCGAACAAAGTATTTTATGCATAGGAGAATATACTGAAAGCTGTGACCTTAATCTGTTATAGTATAGAACTCGTGATCCTGAGGTTTGAAGGGCAGCTCTAGCGAGAATTGCCACCCAACTAGATTTAGGTTTCAATTAAGCATGATGTCTGATGTGATTTTTGTTTTCCTTAATGTCGCGTATCGTCTTCCTGTTGTGGTGTTTCTGTCTTAGCTCAACATGACAATGGTTATTTTACGTAATAGGAAGGCTAATAAGAAATCGTTTGCCCGTTCAGCACATCAGGACACGCCCATCACTCTGGAAGTTTTATGACCCATGAGTCACAGGATAAGTAATTTTATGACTCCACGATGAATTATGAATCAGTTATGCTAATAATGTTGATATTTTCTGACTTGACAAGCTCGTATTCTAATACTGAAATAAGCATATTCTTACCCTGCGACATTGTTAGAGCTCAAGTGAATTATTAAAATGATGCTGAATTATATTTTAGTTGCTTTTCTTTATTTTGAAACCGAGTAAATCACGTAATTTGTGAAATTTGCGCCTTAGTACTATGTTAAAGGAGTTTTATGTATACAGGGTGGTCGGAAACAACGTGAACCGGGTGTAAGAGCGTCAGAGATTTGGTCATACTGGTAACTAATTTGAAAGAAATTATTATTATTATTATTATTATTTTCTATTTGCTTTACGTCGCACCGACACTGATAGGTCTTTTGGTGACGACGGGAGAGGAAAGGGCTAGGAATGGGAAGGAAGCAGCCGTGGCCTTAATTAAGGTACAGCCCCAGCATTTGCCTGGTGTGAAAATGGGAAACCACGGAAAACCATTTTCAGAGCTGCCGACAGTGGGGTTCGAACCCACTATCTCCCGAATACTGGATACTGGCCGCAATTAAGCGAATGCAGCTATCGAGATCGGTAAAGAAATTATTCGATATCTCTCACCGTTGTCATTTTTTTTACAAGTTGCTTTACGTCGCACCAACACAGATAGGTCTTATGGCGACGATGGCACAGGAAGGGGCTAGGAGTGGAAAGGAAGCGGCTGTGGCCTTAATTAAGGTAGATCCTCAGCATTTGCCTGATGTGAAAATGGGAAACCACGGAAAACCATCTTCAGGGCTGCCGACAGTGGGTTTCGAACCCACTATCTCCTGAATACTGGTTACTATCCAGCTCGGTCGGTGTCATTTTATCAGCTGCTGAATTTAGCCAATTAGGTAGCTCCGTGGGCGAATTCAAATGGAGTTTGCAGGCAGTGTTGCTAAATATGTACGTGGCTTTCCATTTTACCGCATCCCGTAAGGATTTTTCACAGTGTCCCCATCATTTCCTTTAATATAATGATTTTGATCACATTTCACTAAATGTTGACACCCCTTAAAGATCGGGAAAATATCTATAAAAGAATATGAATAAAACTCATGTGCTGATTTCAAATATGCTTTCCGTTTTTTCATATCACTTAGGGATTTTTCACCACAGCTGCTTCATTTCCTTTAATATAATGATTTTGCTCACACCCTTTAAAGATCTGCAAGAAAATGATTTAATAGGTGACCATAAATGGCTTGCCTGCAAATTAAACTTTTTTCTGGGCCGATGACCTAGATGTTAGGCCCTCTTAAACAACAAGCATAATAATGATCAAACTTCCTTCTGAGGTGTGAAATGTTATTATGATCGTAAATACAATTTTAACACACTGAATTCAGTGCTGGAGTCCGGTTTTCTTACGGTACACAAAGCATCCGATACAATATAATATTGAGGTTGTATTTTATTTTCCCCTAGGGGTGCTAGGGATGTCTTACCACCACGCTTCTCCCGCCCCCGTAATATTTTTTTCCCGATAGGAAGTCATAATATAATGTATTCCACCAATTGTTACGGCTGACAAATTTTTGGATGTTATAAACTTATTTTCATTTTTCCGTAAATTTGCATAATATACCTACAGTAAGACTTTTAGGATATACTTTATGTATATCATCATAAAGATTCTCTGTTTTTCACTGAATTCTACACGCTAATATTAGCGTTCTTCATATATTTTGAATATGTATATATAATATCCAATATCATAAAATCTGTCCGTGTCACGGCAAAACGGTTGGTGTTTTCGAAATCAGTAGGTCGTTTTTCATATGGACCACCACTTTAAACCAAAACCGGGAAATCATTGCAGGCTGCTGTTATTCGACTTCTAGACCTACATCCTTCCAGCAAATTCAAGCATGCTTTTACTACATAATCTAGGCAACCCTTATATATAGAGTGGGCCATAAGTAACGTTGCATCCCTATCATTTCATTAGCAGTGTTTCGTATAATAACATTTAGTCAAATTCAACATTATGCGCCCATAATCAAAGTATGAGCACCCTCGTTATTGTAGCACAACTGGATGCGATACCATGTTCGGCGAGAAGTTGTATAGAGGAAATCTTTTATGATACATCCCAGTGATGCTTTCACAGAATTTCGTAGTTTTTCCATTGCTCGATAGCTCTGTTGACCGATTTTATACTTGATGAAGCCACAAAAAGCGTTGCCAGGATTGGACAAGTCAGGTCTCCGATTCACGTCCAATTCACTTACCTGAGAACAATTCCGTAAGCTTTCTCAGACACTGGTAGACACTACAGGAATTAACATTAGTACTGCTTCATGGAGAGACTGCCGAAAACTATCGTAATAAAACTTCACTGTGTCGACGCTAGGATTTGAAATTGTGATACTTAATCCATGCAGCTTGCCTCCATGTTTCAGGAGTGTGAATACATTTTTCCTTAATTTGTCGTTTCTACACCTTTCATATACTGTGGTTATAATATGAAATTCAAGTGACTCACTTTTCTAGTTGATGAAAGTGAAGCTTGTTTTACCAATGTATTTGATTTCTTCATTACCTTATCGAGTCAGTTCGACATCATGTGTACGACCAACGCGATGCAGATTGCGCGGTGTTTGGTTTAACTATTAAGGTTTCGTGAAAAGGATCTGTGTCATTAATTGGAATCTATCTAAGTTAGCTGCATTCCCAGTGAGTTATTTCAGTAATCCGAACATGGTTGCCTTCTGCTAGGGTATGGTAGAAAAATCTTGAAAAGCTTGCATTTGGCAGATGCTGGGTTCGAGCTGCGCTATCATCAGCCCTGAAGATAATTTTACGCTGTTTCCCTGTTCTCGCAGGGCAAATACAGGGGCTGTACCTTTATTATGGCCACAGTAACTTCCGTCATAGTAAAATTTGTCCTTAAGTTACTTTAATTCTACAAATCCATCACTCTTCTGACATTTTTGGTTCAACTATTAAGGTTTCGTGAAAAGGATCTGTGTCATTAATTGGAATCTATCTAAGTTAGCTGCATTCCCAGTGAGTTATTTCAGTAATCCGAACATGGTTGCCTTCTGCTAGGGTATGGTAGAAATATGAAGCGTTAATCTCTTGAAAAATATTGAAACGTCTGTAGTTGTATGAAAGAGAGCTTTCCCACGAGCCGGAATGAGTGACATACAGGGTAGATTGCTGGCACCAGTTACCCCAGCCTCGTGGTAGTAGTTTTACCCGCACATTAAAGAACTCTTCCGGGACAAAATATCCGACACCTCGGCGCTTCAGGAAATCGTAAATATAGTTATTATTAATATTATTATTATTATTATTATTATTATTATTATTATTATTATTATTATTAATATTATTATTATTATTATTATTAAGTCCCATGCGAGACCTAATATGGGTTATCCACGTTACTCAAAGCCGAAATATTGAACTTCTCCACAGAATTAGTGATGATGATGATGATGATGATGATGCTTGTTGTTTAAAGGGGCCTAACATCTAAGCCATCGGCCCATTCACAAAAGTAGAGAGAATTGAATATAATTTATGCCGGACTGAGTGGTTCAGACGGTTGAGGCGTTGGCCCAACGTGGCAGGTTGGAACCTGGCTCAGTCCGGTGGTATTGGATGGTGCTCAAGTACGTCAGCCTCGTGTCAGATTTTTTGGCACGTAAACTAATTCCTACAGGACTAAATACCGGCACCTAGGCGTCTCCGAAGACAGCAAAAGTAAGTTCGTGGGACGTAAAGCCAATAGCATTATTATTATTTTTATATAATTTATTGATTATTGCTTTTTTATATATTTCATTGATGATTTCCATGTCACTGAGGCTGAAAATCCCCTTTTATATAGCGTATACATAAAATAAGGTACAGGTTTAAGAATGTAAATACACTGACTGACAGAGCAAATGCAACACCAAGAAGGAGTGGTCAGAACTTTATGCCAATTGCAGGGTAGACTGACGTCACTGAGGTATGCTCATGATGTGAAATGCGCCGCTGTGCTGCGCACGTAGCGAACGATAAATGGGACACGGCGTTGGCGAATGGCCCACTTCGTACCGTGATTTCTCAGCCGCCAGTCATTGTAGAACGTGCTGTCGTGTGCCACAGGACACGTGTATAGCTAAGAATGCCAGGCCGCCGTCAACGGAGGCATTTCCAGCAGACAGACGACTTTACGAGGGGTATGGTGATCGGGCTGAGAAGGGCAGGTTGGTCGCTTCGTCAAATCGCAGCCGATACCCATAGGTATGTGTCCACGGTGCAGCGCCTGTGGCGAAGATGGTTGGCGCAGGGACATGTTGCACGTGCGAGGGGTCCAGGCGCAGCCCGAGTGACGTCAGCACGCGAGGATCGGCGCATCCGCCGCCAAGCGGTGGCAGCCCCGCACGCCACGTCAACCGCCATTCTTCAGCATGTGCAAGACACCCTGGCTGTTCCAATATCGACCAGAACAATTTCCCGTCGATTGGTTGAAGGAGGCCTGCACTCCCGGCGTCCGCTCAGAAGACTACCATTGACTCCACAGCATAGACGTGCACGCCTGGCATGGTGCCGGGCTAGAGCGACTTGGATGAGGGAATGGCGGAACACGTCGTGTTCTCCGATGAGTCACGCTTCTGTTCTGTCAGTGATAGTCACCGCAGACGAGTGTGGCGTCGGCGTGGAGAAAGGTCAAATCCGGCAGTAACTGTGGAGCGCCCTACCGCTAGACAACTCAGCATCATGGTTTGGGGCGCTATTGCGTATGATTCCACGTCACCTCTAGTGCGTATTCAAGGCACGTTAAATGCCCACCGCTACGTGCAGCATGTGCTGCGGCCGGTGGCACTCCCGTACCTTCAGGGGCTGCCCAATGCTCTGTTTCAGCAGGATAATGCCCGCCCACACACTGCTCGCATCTCCCAACAGGCTCTACGAGGTGTACAGATGCTTCCGTGGCCAGCGTACTCTCCGGATCTCTCACCAATCGAACACGTGTGGGATCTCATTGGACGCCGTTTGCAAACTCTGCCCCAGCCTCGTACGGACGACCAACTGTGGCAAATGGTTGACAGAGAATGGAGAACCATCCCTCAGGACACCATCCGCACTCTTATTGACTCTGTACCTCGACGTGTTTCTGCGTGCATCGCCGCTCGCGGTGGTCCTACATCCTACTGAGTCGATGCCGTGCGCATTGTGTAACCTGCATATCGGTTTGAAATAAACATCAATTATTCGTCCGTGCCGTCTCTGTTTTTTCTCCAACTTTCATCCCTTTCGAACCATTCCTTCTTGGTGTTGCATTAAAATTATTTTTGAGCTGCAAGAATTTTAAACTAGTAGTAATTAAAACAAGCCGGCCCCATGGTGTAAGGGTAGCATGCCTGCCTCTTACCCGGAGGCCCCGGGTTCGATTCCCGGCCAGGTCAGGGATTTTTACCTGGACCTGAGGGCTGTTTCGAAGTCCACGCAGCCTACGTGATTAGAATTGAGCAGCTATCTGACGGTGAGATAGCGGCCCCGGTCTAGAAAGCCAAGAATAACGGCCGAGAAGATTCGTTGTGCTGACCACACAATACCTCGTAATCTGCAGGCCTTCGGGCTGAGCAGCGGTAGCTTGGTAGACCAAGGCCCTTCAAGGGCTGTAGTGCCATGGGGTTTGGTTCGGTTTTAGTAATTAAAACAATTATTTAAGATATATCTGGCTTCCTAATTGAGAGACATGAGTTTGCGTGTTCCCCACCCCTTGCGAACTACGTCAGGAAGAATGATATTGAGGACTGCTCTATTGAATACCGTTAGCAGAATTTGTGAAACGGTGAAGGTTAAAGGCGTTAAAGATGAGTGATGCGTGCAAACAAAAGAGAACGAGAGAGAGGTACAGAAGTGTACCTTTTCTCAGAATAATGGCCATGAATAAAACAAAGAATAAAACGATGTAATAGTGGCTGTAATAAAAAACTAAAAAATTTTCAATGCAATGAGCAACTGGGCGTTAAAACAGATAGATTGAGGGTTAGAATCACTGCTGTCTTCATGTAAGAGACATGCAAAATAACACTAACAAGGTTATTGATATTTTCTTTTTTTACAAGTGGCTTTACGTCGCACCGATACTGATAGGTCTTATGGTGACGATGGGGCAGGAAAGGGCTAGGGATGGGAAGAAAGCGGCCGTAGCCTTAATTAGGTTACAGCCCCAGCATTTGCGTGGTGTGAAAATGGGAAACCAGGGAAATCCATCTTCGGGACTGCCGACGGTGTAGTTCGAACCCAGTATCTCCCGAACACTGGATACTGGCCGCACTTAGGCGTCTGCAGCTATCGAGCTCGATGTGTTATTGGTTTTATGTAAAAGTACGGCGCATGGCGGCGGCGAGTCGAAGTGCCTGAATTTTGACCCGCATGAGTTATTTAGCGTGCCAGTAAATCTTCCGTAACCGAGGGAGTTGGCTGCGCGGTGCGGGCTGTGTTCATATTAGCTTGCATTTGCGAGACGTTGAGTTCATGCTCCACTATCAGCAGCTCTGAAGATTATTCTACGCGGTTTCCCTGTTTTCATGGGGCAAATATGCAGGGACTGTACTGTTGTTATGGCCACAGTAACTCCCGTCCTAGTCATAGACGTTTCCTATCCTACTGTCCAAAAAAACAACCACCTCGCCTGAATTGGTGCGTCGTTAAGCCACCAGGACGAAACGAAAGAATTCTATCGAAATAAGGGTGGTGTTATCAAGTACCTGAAAATACCATCGGATTGAGCTGGCATCGAACTCGCCGACTTGAGCTCAGAATGCCAGTGCTATACCATCTGCGAAACTCAGTCGGGCTGGAAAACGACAGGGGCTGAGAAATGACAGGGGCCTTTAAGACCGAGTGTATTCGGGGCCAGTTAAGCTGACATTAGAAATGAACGAACCGGACTCTAATACTATATTCCATTCTGGATTTATCCGGAACTGAAGTAGGAATCTGCTGATAACTACACATTGGATGACTTAATAAGCGGGACTATTAACCCTCTTTAGATCTAAATTGTGTTACCTGAGAATGAACCTCAGATTCGCGAATTAAACCCGGACCATGTGAGTGGTAAGTTCTGAAGCTAATCCGCAGACAGTAAGCTGGGGTTAAATGTTATTACCACTTTTCGGTAATCTTGTCTGTATAAGTATTCATCGTTCCTTTCTTCTTCTGCTTAATCTGTTTACCGTCCAGGGTCGGTTTTTCCGTCGGACTCAGCGAGGGATCCCAACTCTACCACCTCAAGGGCAGTGTCCTGGAGCTTCCGATTTTGGGCCGGGGATACAACTGGGGAGAATGACCGGTGCCTTGCCCAGGTGGCCTCACCTGTTAAGCTGAACAGGGGCCTTGTGGAGGGATGGGAAGATTGGAAGGGACAGGCAAGGAAGAGGGAAGGAAGCGGCCGTAGCCTTAAGTTAGGCACCATCCCGGCATTTGCCTGGAGGAGAAATGGGAAACCACGGAAAACCACTTCCAGGATGGCTGAGGTGGGAATCGAACCCACCTCTACTCAGATCACCTCCCGAGGCTGAGTGCACCCCGTTCCAGCCTTCGTACGACTTTTCAAATTTCGTGGCAGAGCCGGGAATCGAACCCAGGCCTCCGGGGTGGCGGCTAATCACACTAACCACTACACCACTGAGGTGAACCGATTCATTTTTTCTTTCTTTCTTAATCCGTTTACCTCCATGGTTGGTTTTCCCCGCGGACTCAGCGAGGGATCCCACCTCTACCGCCTCAAGGGCAGTGTCCTGAAGCATGAGACTTTGGCTCGGGAGATACAACTGGGGAAGATGACCAGTACTTCGCCCAGGTGGCCTCACCTGCTATGCTGAACATGGGACTTCTGGAGGAGCAAGAGAAAACAAGGAAAAGGGAAGTAAACGGCCGTGGCCTTAAGTTAGGTACCATTCCTGTATTTGCGTGGAGGAGAATTGGGAAACCATGGAAAACCACTTTGAGGGTGGCTGAGGCGGGAATCGAACCCTCCTCTACTCAGTTGACCTCCCGAGGCTGAGTGGACCCCGTTCCAGCCCTCGAACCACTTTTCAAATCTGGTATCGAACCCTGGCCTCCGTGGGTGGCAAGCTAATCACATTAACCACTACACCACAGAAGCAATTCTGTGAACTAGATGCTATGGGGAACATTTCACGATTTCCAGCGAACGAAATGCCTGCAGCCTGCCCATATTGCTATATGTTTCTAATATTGAAGCTACCCGTGAGCACGATCTTCTGTTCTGTTATGCGTATTTGACGCATCTATTTGAACACAACACAACACAACGAACTAATTCCCTCTGTTACCACAACGCTCTTTACACTCTGTGAAGTTAAGTAGATTACCCGTGGGCTGCACTCTATGACTCCTTTTTTCTGTACATGAGGATAATGTTATCAGCCACCGGTCCACTTATCTATTTACCCTGCTCGCTTTAAGACCTTTATATGGCACGAATATTCTTCGAAAACCTGGATTTTTAATCGTGTGGAAAATATCTCGTACTAATCCCTTTACGTTAAAATAACCACAAAAATTGCAAGCTTGTAGTTCTCCATTGCCATGTACCCTCCCGTTTTACGTAGAATCAAAAGTACGGGGACGTGCCTTTTCACTTCAAATGATCCCACATGGATTGTGGGGAATATGAATCATGTCCGGCTCCATGACTAAATGCTTAGCGTACTGGCCTTTGGTTACAGGGGCCCCGGGTTCGATTCCCGGCAGGGTTGGAAATTTTAACCATCATTGGTTAATTTCGCTGGCACGGGGGCTGGGTGTCTGTGTCATCTTCATCATCATTCCATCCTCATCACGACGCGCAGGTCGCCTACGGGAGTCAAATCAAAAGACCTGCACCTGGCGAGCCGAAAAGGTCCTCGGACACTCCCGGCACTAAAAACCATACGCCGGGCTGAGTGACTCAGACGGTTAAGGCGCTGACCTTCTAACCCCAACTTGGCAGGTTCGATCCTGGCTCAGTTCGGTGGTATTCGAAGGTGCTCAAATACGACAGCCCCTTGTTGGTAGATTTACTGGCACATAAAAGAACTCCTGCGGGACTAAATTCCGGCACCTCGGCGTCTCCGACGACCTTAAAAAGTAGTTAGTGGGACGTAAAGCAAATAACATTATTTTTAAAAGCCATACGCCATTTCATTTCATTTCATTCCAGGTATCACGCGCTCGACACAGTCTACAATACATTCTTTCTCTATCTACAATGTTCTATTGTCGAACAAAGATTTGTATCTCAATTCGGACTGCATTAGGCGCTAATACACGCCTCACAAACTCAACAGCCGGCCTAAGTGCTTCAGACGGTAGAAGCGCTGGCCTTCAGAGCTCAACTTGGCTGGTTCGATCCTAGCTCAGTCCAGTAATATTCCCAGTGGCAATGTTTTTCACATTTACTTTACGTCGCACCGACACAGATAGGTCTTATGGCAGCGATGGGATAGGAAAGGCCTAGAAATGGGTAGGAAGTGACTGTGGCCTTAATTAAGGTACTGCCCCAGCATTCGTCTGGTGTGAAAATGGGAAACCACGGAAAACCATCTTCAGGACTGCCGACAGTGGGATTCGAACCCACTATCTCCCGGATGCAAGCTCACGGCTGCGCCCCCCTAACCGCTCGGCCAACTCGTCTGGTATTCCCAGTGGCATTGTCACTAAATTCTCACTAAGGTGACTACAGTTCGAATCCCGGCCAATGAACGTGTGAATTTTTTATATGAAAGAATCCGTCCTTGTGGTTCGGAGTTCACGTAAAATTGGAGGTCCTACATATGCTGTCATCACGATATCAACAATCACAAAAAGTACGAGCTTTCTCGTTTCTCTTTTCTATATTTATCTGTACCAGTACATAGCGATTTTTTTTTTCAGTTCTGTTGAAATGGGGGCAATTATGCTGTCCTTAATGTGGCAAGGACGTAATGAAGCTACCGTACATACTTTTTGAAGCCCGTGTAGTAATCTCTCCTCATTTTGCGGAGAAATGATTTCGGACTTTTGGTTTATTTTCTATTTGGAATGTATGCACATAGATCTCCAAGCGATAAGGTACGGATGCCATCACTAATGAAATCTCTCTGCCGCCGTGGTCTAGAATTAGCATACTAGTACCAAGCCCGGCTGGCCAGGCTTGACGGGAGTGTATGTAACATACCATTCCAATAGTTGAACTGTACTTGTTACAGTTGGTGAGACCTGCCGGTCCACTGGGACTCGCACGAAAGAAATATCCGTTTGAATCAGTCAGACAAATCGGCAATAGGTAAGTACGTTCGGGTGCTCAACTACGTACGGCATGTTCGTTCTAGGATCATACAGCATACAGTGGAAATATGCAAGCATTATAAGTTATAAACTTGTCCCGCTACAGACAGATACAATACCAGACGAGCAACAGCGACTGCCAAGATCGGCCACGTTACTTGAGGAGCGTCAGCCGTAAGGAGTGACTAGAGAACACCCGTTTTCGAATACTGCATTTTATGCATTCCACAGCAATGTAAGTTACCTGTAATAATCCAATGCGGTTGTTTTTCCTTCGACTTTGAGGACTCTGCCCTCGTCAGTTAGGATCAATTGTCGTCTCCACAAGTATATATGTGTTGTTAGCAAGAATATAATGACCGGGCGAGTTGGCCGTGCGCGTAGAGGCGCGCGGCGGTGAGCTTGCATCCGGGAGATAGTAGGTTCGAATCCCACTATCGGCAGCCCTGAAGATGGTTTTCCGTGGTTTCCCATTTTCACACCAGGCAAATGCTGGGGCTGTACCTTAATTAAGGCCACGGCCGCTTCCTCCCAACTCCTAGGCTTTTCCTATCCCATCGTCGCCATAAGACCTATCTGTGTCGGTGCGACGTAAAGCCCCTAGCAAAGAAAGAAAAAAAGGAAATAATGAATAAAGCAGTGGTTCCCAACCTTTTCCAGCTGACGCACCCCTTTTCGGATACGGGTGGTCATCGCGCCCCCCTCCATCCGTCGCTTCTATAACCTCTCCGATAAACTGACGTGGAGGGTATAGACCTAACCTAATGACACTACATAATGAATTATTCCATTATTCAATTATTTATGAAAAAATATTATGAAGTACGCGCTTTATATCTATGACATACTGTGCCCTTTTCACTTGCATAAGGGGTGCAGTACTAACTTAATTTTAGCACAATACCAAGAACACAGTTTTACAATAAATCCTTAAATTAGTCAACAAATGTCAGTGACACTGTTTTCTCTTGGTAATTTTCGGTATGTTTGGTTTGATATTTGACAGAGCACAGCGGAGATCACTTGCAACATCAAGCCGACAGCGCTGCTTTGTTTTTATGACACTCAGCGTTGAAAATCCTGACTCGCATAAATATGTCGTCGAAAATGGGACAATGACACGCAATGCTACTTTAGCTATTTCAAGATACACTGCAAGACAGTTTACCCAAAAGTCGCCCAGTCCTAATATTCTGTAATCATCGTTTAGCTTTGAATCACACTTCAAATCTATGGCTTCTTCTTGTTGTGCTGGCAGTGCTTCAATGTAAATGGCAAACGGATTTCTTCTTAACATCCAGGACCATTCATCTGACGAGATATCAGGAAAGTAGAAATTGAATTCTTATTCCAGGGAATCCAAATGTGAATGAATTTGCGCGTTAAGTTTATTACGATCACGTTCATTTTCCGGCAAAATTTCATTAAGGCGGTGAAAGGATGAGAAGTTATTCAAGTGAAGCCCACGTTTCCATAACTGTATTTTTTTCCAGGAAAGCTCTGATGGCATCATAAGTAAGCATAATATTGCAGTTTTTGCCTTGGAACCTAAAGTTCAGACTATTAAAATCTTCAAAAATATCGCAAAGATATGCCAATGAGACGATAAGATTGGAATCAGTAAACACTAAATACAGAAGAAAAATTTCAACTTCTGACTTTAATTCAAACAGCCGAGCCAGCATGTTCCCTTTTGATAGCCAGCGAACCTCTGTGTGGAAAAGAGAGCTTTTTGTTATCGGCTTGAAGGTCAACACAAAGGGCTTCAAACAATCTTGTCTGTAAAGAACTTGTCTTCACATAGTTCATAATTCTTATAGCGACTTTTAGAGTGTTATTAAAGTCTTGGCGCAAGGTTTTGGCCGCAAAAGCCTGTCTGTGAATTATACAGTGGGTTCCCATGTTGTTTGGATTTTTATCTTTGGCCAATTTGAGAAACCCAGAACGTGACCCAATCATAGCAGGTGCACCATCCGTACATACACCCACTACATTTTCCCAGGAAAGTCCATGTTCTTGGAAAAACAACTATCGATGGCAGAAAACACATCGCAAGCTTTCGAAGTTGTTTTCAAACATTGGGAGAACAACATTTCTTCTCTTAAAATTCCACTGTCGACAAATCGACAATATACAATAAGTTGACAACAATGGGACACATCGGTTGTTTTATCACACTGAATTGAAAACACTGGAGATGCTTTCACCTTCTCCAAAGTTTGCATTTTAATGTCTTCTGACAGTTCTCGAAGTCTGCACTTCACTGTGTTATCAGAAAGAGAAATTTTAGACAATTTCTACCTACTCCCTTCACCCAAAACTATATTTGCGGCTAATAACATACATGGCTTTACTAATGTTTCCCCAATTGTGTGGGCTTTTTTGTCTTTGGTAATCAGAAGAGCTAGTTCATATGATGCTTCCACTGCGTTCTCATTTTCTTGGTTAAAGGTACCCGATGAATCTAATTTCATACGTTTTAGTGAGATGACTTTAGTTGTAAATTTTTTTGTGGGTTTGCCTTTTAAGCCTGAATGATTTGTGTTTAAATATATCTCCAAATGCACAGGCCTCATCGTATCGTTACTCAGAACACAGTGGCAGATTACGCATTGAGGCTGTTGTATTCCGTTCCGTTCAACGACTATGAAACCATATTTAATGTAGTCATCATAGTACAGTCTCTTCTTGGATATCGTTATCAATTTTTAAAAAGTCACAATATTTAATAACACAATTCACACAGTCGCACTGTTACAGCGAAGCATACACAACACTCACAATAAACAACTTGACAGACAAGTCCACTGCAAAAGTATACGAGGCACAGAATCAACAGTCGAAGGGCATGGCCACTGATGGTCTATCGGCGATGTGTTGTCATGGCCATTACTGCGCATCTCTGATGGGACAGTTGTACTATGTAGCTCTCGCCAATTTGACTGCAAGAGAAGAATAAGAATGTGTATGGGTGGGAACAGAGCATTCAAGGACGAGCTACCCATAAAACGAGTCTATATGCCGCAGAGTGAGAGGGAAGGAGGAACTTCCACTTCATTTGTTGCTTCTGAAACTCCGATATTCTTTGTTCTTCAGAGTTAATGTCGACTCCTGACTGTAGTAACTTATTGCCAGTTAAGATCTTTGGTGAGAAAATGTCACTGTTTCATTAATTGCTGTGGTTAAACATTAATTAGTTGTAGCCCAAAATACCAATAGGCCTACATAGAATTTCACGCTAGTCGTGAAAGCCTAACATGTTATATTAAATAAATTATTATAATTTAGCCTACTATTATTGCCTTATCTCCTGTTCTCGCTACTAGATCAGTTTGATATAATACCGACATTTATACGAGTAACTCCTTCATGTAATATATTTTGTTTATGAGAAAAACCTTGTACAGTATGTAACAATAATACTGGAAAATGAAAGCAACTACGACATCGTTGATGAGTTGAAACCTGTCGCGTATGGTCATAGTTTACTTTCACGCAAGTAGGTCCGCAAAGTGTGCAATTAAACGTGCGTTGAGTGGTCTTGGTCCCGCACTTGCTCTCAGGCTTCATTTTGTTCCTCAGAACACAGCAAATTTCTAATTTCACCTCCAAACTTGCTGCTCCGCTGAGGTTTGTGCCGACAGTTGGCAATTACTAGTGCTTTTGAACGATTGACTTGGCGCGACAATCACTTGGAGAGATTCGAAAAATGTTTATTAACAAAATTGTAATATTCCGAGTTAAAAAAATTAATTCGGAAATCACTTCACGCCCCCCTGATAAAGCCCCACGCCCCCCAGGTTGGGAACCCCTGGAATAAAGGGTCCATATTAACCAAATGCAAGCACAACTTTACTTTAAGGAAATATTTTAAAGTCCATGTTAAATGTAACATGAAGAAACGAATGATACTTTTCTGTTCTTAAGACTCTGTTCATTAGTTCTTAGCACCAGTTTTTATTTAAAGTGCAATCAGTGCTTGATTGTTAAGTTTTAGGAATTTTAAATGTTTCCGACTATTCTGTATTATCTGTTAATGTCTTTAAGCTAAACTATTAACAAGCAGCTGAAGATGTCTCTCATGAGACGAAACATGTACTGCTAATTTTGATAATGTAATTTAATCCCCAAGTGTGATTAGAATTGTATTGAAAAGGTGAGAATCCTCAAGTCTTTTATTCTAGAGTATGCAAGCATTCCAACAATATTAAAAGGTACACTCGCTATCAGTTAAGCATTTCTCGATTGCCAGCCATTAAAGATCTGGCTAGGTAATTCTCTTCCCTGTCCTTCATTTTCACCATTTCTATTCTTCAAAATTTCATATCCTCCCGAATTCTAGTTGTTTGACTAAATATGTTTGTATATAACCTTGTGCAGAGTGACTTAAAACCGGGAAATCATCGAACTGAGATTAATGAATATAATATTTATAAACATTTGTTTATACCAGTTAATGTTTGAGGCCGGTCCCGCTATCTAGGGTTAGTGGGCCTGTCTCTTACCCGGAGGGCCTGGCTCAATTCTTGGCCAAGTCAGGGATTTTTACCTGGATATGAAGGCTAGTTCATGGTCCACTCAGCCTACGTGAGAAAATAACTGGGGAGCTATCTGACGTTGAGATAGCAGCCCCGGAATAGAAAGCCAAGAATGACGGCCAAGAGGATCCGTCGCGCTGGCCACGCATCACCTCGTAGTCTGTAGGCCTTCGGGCCGAGCAGCAGTCGCTTGGTACGCCAAGGCCCATCAGGGCTGTAACCCCAGGGTGCATGCCATTTTTGAATTTCATATTGATAATTCATTTCTTGAAGATAATATCAGACAGATGACTACCTTCTCTACTCTGGATATTCTTGCTGTTTCCTAGGGAAATTGTGCATGACTTGACAACATTTCAACAGGAATCCTGTCTATTTCCTGTCGACTTCTGTTTCTTCAGTTTGCCGAGCTGAGTGGCTCAGCCGGTTGAGTTGCTGGCCTTCTGACCCCAACTTGGCAGGTTCAATCCTGGCTCAGTCCGGTGGTATTTGAAGGTGCTCAAATACGTCAGCCTCGTGCCGGTCGATTTACTTACATGTAAAAAGAACTCCTGCGGGTCAAAATTCCGGCACCTCGGCGTCTCCGAAAACCGAAAATGTAGTTGGACGTAAGACCAATAACATTATTATTATTATTATTATTATTATTATTATTTTTTCAGTTCTGCCTTCGTAGCAGGTCGAGTACAATGAATCTCATTTTCAAAGTGATCACACAGGAAGAAATCAAATGCCGTAAGGTGAAGCAATCATGGGGGCCATGCGATTTCACAGTTCCTTGAAATGACACTGTTGCCAAACTATTTTCATACAGTTACCATCGATATTCGAACTACCGAGCTCGATAGCTGCAGTCGCTTAAGTGCGGCCAGTATCCAGTATTCGGGAGATAGTGGGTTCGAACCCCACTGTCGGCAGCCCGGAAGATGGTTTTCCGTGATTTCCCATTTTCACGCCAGGCAAATGCTGGGGCTGTACCTTAACTAAGGCCACGGACGCTTCCTTCCCATCCCTAGGTCTTTCCTGTCCCATCGTCGCCATAAAACATATCTGTGTCGGTGCGACGTAAAACAAATAGCACAAAAAAGATATTCGAACTGCGTGTGCCTTCGCTCCAGTTTGTTAGAACCAGATGTCAATGTGTAATGGAAAATGGTGCATGTGTTAATGAGTGTGCTAATGGAACACGACCCTGCCACTTGATTTTGAAATGACGCTGAAATCCTTTACGCGTGGCCTCCACACCACCATTCTTTTAATATGCTTTGACCACAAAGGTACACTGCACACCATTCCAAAGCTCTATGATTACTAAGTGGCAAAATGTGAGCAGTGTTTTATATGTCATTCAACGCTAGCAACCTCCCAGGTTTGCTACACCACCTTCCAAAATCTTATTTTCTTTTGAGTCACACTATGTGTTAATCAGTGTCTGATTATATATTGCACCAAAAATTCCTTTCGTCCCCTTATATTTCTGTCTATTTCTCCTCATCGCGATTCGATTTTCTCTTTGTCTTTCTTTACCTGTCTTCCATTGGTCTTAATTTTTATCTTCAAGAAACACTCGCCATTCTTTTCTCAATCCGATGATCTTGTTAGTTTTCGATTAACTTAACACACCACTGAGAAAACATCTGACTTTCATGCTGTCACGGTTACAAGAATTACCCCTCTGTATTTATATATATATATAATTATACTTTTAGTGACGAACGAGGGACCATTTCATAAAACGATTAACGATATTTTGTCATGGCATTTTTGGACCAGTCGTAGTCCGTTGTGGTTTATTCCTGTGAAACGGTGGGAGGTCTTCACGAAACACGAAGTTTTCTTGAAATTTCACCCCACATGTCTCTAAACGACAAAAATGTATGTAACAGAACTTAGTTCACTCTTTATAAAGGGGCCGATGACCTTCGATGTTAGGCCCCTTTAAACAACAAGCATCATCATCATCACTCTTATAAATACATTTTACGTTTTGTCTGTGCGTTATGAAAAGATTGCTCCAACTATCCTTCCATAAGGAAATGAGAAACCACGTGTTTGATTTATGTTTGTTCGTTTGTTCGAGTATCAAGTGGAAACGACTAGGCATACTTTTATGAATCTCGGCATATATTTTACAGTTATGTTCCCTTAGATGCTGGGCTAATAGGCATTACGTTATTCGGAGAAGTGAGGGGCCTAATCGTTTCTTGCCGATATTTTTTGGAAACAGTCAGCTTTATTTCGAGATAACTAAGGTACAGCCCCTGGTAGGAAAGTAGGAAACCACAGAAAACCATCTCCAGGGCTGACGACAGTGGGGTTCGAACCCACCATCTTTCGAGTTGCAAGCTATACTCCATTATATGCTGAACAGGCCTTCCCTTCTTTACCACAACCAAAATCACACAGGATTACTATTAGTCAGGGACGGCGTCTCCCATCACCACCTGTCCGCCCATCAATGCCGAGCCTTCCAACTTTCTACCAATTCCATGAATTTCCTAGTGGCCCAGTTGGACCGAACACATACCCACCGATTTCACGAAATTGGGAACAGGCCAGGAATTCTTATCTTCTTCTACTCATTCAGATTTTCTCGGTTTACCCCGGTGTTCAGTTGCATTCCGTGGCTTTAATATCCACGCCTAGTGAAACACTATTGATTTCTGAATGTCTTTATTTAATCTTTCAAAACCCTGCTCAGCACTTTCCTCATAATGCTGCAGGTTTCTAAAACCGCTATCTTCTGCTCAATGTTGATGTTCTTTTTAAGTGCATCGTGCAGGTGGTAGGGTGTTTGTCCTAGTGCTCCCATCATTATTGGAACAATGATAACTTTATCCTGATGCCAAATCTCTCTTATTTCATTTATCGGAGGAGGGTACTTTCGGACATTCTCCCTGATGATCTCCTGGTTATTTTCAGAAGCTAGGATTGCAGTGTCGTTCGGATATGCGACCTTTGACGCCTTATTTATCAGCATAATATCAGGTTGGTTTCCACTCGTTTTGTCAGTCCATACCGTCCATGGACTGCTGTTAAGATGAGCAGTCAAGCACACTTCCCACTTCTCATTATCATCATTGGGTTGCGGACGATATCTGTTGAAGTGTATATGTATTATCGATGATACGACTTTTGCCTAAACATATAGACTGATGAATGATTCCGACAACGTTATCATGTCGGAAGGTACACTCAGCAGCCACTTATAGTGTGCTCCGTATTTTCTCTGCTTGCTATACACCTTCTACAAAGATAGTTTGATTTGTCTCTGTCTTACTGCTTTCGGTAATTCTTTATGGCTACCTCTCGGTCCTGTATGGCCAAAATGAATCACTCCATTTCACCGACAATGTTACCCACTTGCAACCACTTAAATGATGCATCAAAGTCAGTATCTGTCTGGTACAAGGAGGCTGAATATCTGCCCTGGATTTCTTTACTTTTCCATCTTTGATGTTTTGCACTGCCATCGTCGATCTCGACATCTGGCGACAGTTCTTGGTCTGGTAGTCTGACACTGCGCAAATCGAATTTACATACTACATTACACTGTTCCCACTTCGCTCATGGAAATACTTTGTCAGTGCAGCGATTTTCCTACGTCGGTGTTTAGCAATGTCAGTCACCCCTTTCACACCTTTCTTGTTTGACAGTCGAAATCTTTCAGTAGAACTCTATGGATGATGGACCCGGTGTCTTGTAGCTAGAACGGGAACTTTGCGATTCATTTCGTCAAGTTCTGTTTCACTACATTTCAAGTTTCTAAAGGAATAGGTGATCATCGGTTTGGCGTAGGTCTTGATTGCATTAACCTTGTCTCTTGCAGACAGTTGTGTCTTCAGGGATTTCCTGACACAACTCAAAAGGCAAATTGGAGGTCTTCTTTTGCAGTTTTGAGCTCTATGTTCTGGGCTTGTGTGTATCTCTGATACTTGTAGCATTCTCCTTTCTCCAAGAATTAATATTTTCCAGTTTTTGGTGAGTTCGTGTCCAGCATGTTCAGCTCTGAGACTCTTCTCCAAGACGTTTACGTGACGTTTATCCTGCCCAAAGTTCATGCGGGTGGATGTCCAAACTTCCTGAGTGCACCTCTGATACTGCGTACATCGATTATCAAGAAATATTTGACAGTGTCCCCACACGTAGCTAACGAATCTAAAAGACAGACCTAGCGATTTGTGTGCATCTGGATAGCTTCATGTCAAAATGACAGACCAAACCGATCGCAAATCATCAAGAAAAGAGTATTGACGATGGAAAAACCTGTATAGAGAGAGGCATATTCCCAGGAGATGTACTTAGTGTCATGTGGTTCTGTACAGTTCTAAAAACTCTGTCTGTGATCCTGAATGGGAGATAAAGTGGATATACAATTCTTGTTGCAGCATATTCAGTGAAGCACAGTCTATCCATGAACAACCTGAAGTTGTTTGCCAACATTAACAAAGACCTCAATACCAAGCTTCTTCATCTCTCTTGCCTGTTTCTTAACAGTCCGGTCAATTATAAACTGCACCTTATAGCTCTGTGTTCTTTCGGCTTCCCTCTGGTTCCTCCGCAGGAATGTTGTTAATTAGGTGAAGTCGGATCTTCTCTGAGAGAATGGATGTTATAAGTTTGTATATTATGATAGACATACGATCGACCTATGTTTGCTGTGATCTACAGGTGCAGGCATGATTTTAAGAAGGAGATAAGTCACGCCTATAGGAGGATGGGACTGACTCAAGGTGTTTCATAGCGTGAGTAAATAACTCTGCTGATTTATTACGAACACATGTGTACTTCTTGTACCAGAAGATGTGGATTTTCTCGGTTCCAAATACTTTCGAGTTATTTGTCTTCTTAGCTGCCTGTTGTATGTCTTCTAGCTTCACCTCATGATATACCATATCGGGTAGCTGGCTCACTCTGTCCTTTCCGCTCGAATCCATGCAGTTTCATTTCGTGATCTTGTTGGATGGACCAGGTACAATTACAAAAACTATTCACGCATCAGATCTTGGTGACAGAGACTTGTCGTAATTGTTAGCGTTACTGCTGCTCAGTTCGGTGTAGAAAGGCTTCTGGATGTTTTCATTTGTGCTGCTCTCTCGACGCATCTGGCGACTTTTTATGAATCTTCGGTTTTGTTTTGCATGTACGGAGAGCTTCTACTACAGACTGTAAAATATTACCCTGAGTATTGGGTTCTCATTGTTCTATTATTATTATTGTTACGAATAAAACACTGCCCGTTTTATTGAATTGATTTAATGCTTCTGTTACATGCCCGTAGGCCCGCTGGTAGCTTCCCAGCCGGACTCATGAAATACCGAAGGGTTTTTAAGAGGTCTGACAGTCGCATGACAACGTAACATTATTATTATTATTAGGTGACAACCTTGCCGTATCCCCCTCTGTTACTTCCTGGAAGGGGTGAGTAAGCTAGACCGGAACTTCCCAACAAACCCGAGGGCATCCCGCGGCCTCTCCCTCTATTGTGCTTTCGTGTGGGTCCCCTCTGGACCTTCTGGAACGGGAAACGAGAATGTTCCGTCTCTAGCTGTGCTCCGAAATTTCCAGTAATTTATCACCCGATGTATAAATACGGGGCCACAGCGACCTGGGATTTGTATTGTTGGAGCGTCGAGAGGGTGGTGGGTATTTCACCAGAGTTACTGTCTGGGTGTAGTAGTGTTGGAGTACGGAGTATTATATGTATACTACCGAGGAATGTAGAACGACGTGGAGTCTGTGTGTGTGGAACAGTTAGTGTGAGTAGAGTAAGAGCAATGTTAATTGCCATTGGTTCTAGGAGTATTGAACTACTGGTTAGCACTGTTCAGTTATTGCTGTTATGTGACCGAAAGTGAGGCCTGTCAAGAAGGACTATAGCACTCTCCACATAAAGGTTATCCAGCTGGAGTCCTGCTGTGAGAGACTTTTAAATAGACAGCAATTAGTAGAGTGTGCTCATTCATGCTTCAGTATAATTTTGTGCGTGTGTATATATATGTGTACAGACTGGATCATCCTGAATTAAGTTAGAACAGTAAAACAGATTGTTTTTATTCGTAACATTATTATTATTATTATTATTATTATTATTATTATTATTATTATTATTATTATTATTATTATTATTATTATTATTATTATTATATATTGCTTATCTGTTTGAGAATAAACTTAAAGTTAATCAGCAATGAAAACATCACTTCGCAATTTAAGATGCTAATCAAATAAATTTCAACGAGCGCGGGTCAGTGCGTTGAGTAAGCACAGAATTAGAAGATAATGTGGTTATCACTGGGCCGATCATTCTGACTCCGCGTGATTTCGTTTTTTTACATTTCCTTTACGTCGCGCGGACACAGATAGGTCTTATGGTGACGGTGCGTGATTACTCATTTCACATTGTTATGGACGCTAAGATCATTTGTGGTATTTATCAACGTCATGGCCGCTTTCTTCCATAAACTAGTCCAGTTAATGACAAATATTTGCAACGTTACTGTCACGATATTGAAAGTATATTGATTTTTCACAATGAATAATAATATTACAATATATATGCCCAATCATTTGGGAATTATAACCATTCACCATATGAAATGTTATTGGAAATTGTTTCTACATTTTCCACTTCTAAGGATGTAGTCGTATCGCAGTCAATGTGAATATCTGATTGTCTTGCTGATGATGTTAACTTAAATTTCATAAATACATTTAACCTTATAATAATAATAATAATAATAATAATAATAATAATAATAATAATAATAATAAGACCTATCTGTGTCGGTGCGACATAAAGACCCTAGCAAAAAATAATAATAATAATAATAATTTAAAAAATGGGCGACCTGAGCGTCTGTGAGGTTGGGGCCCTACATAGGATGAATTCTAATGAGCAATTGTGCTTTCGTGCGGGTCCTTTCTGGACCTTCTGGAACGGGAAAGGAGAATGTTCCGTGCTCCGAAATATCCAGTACGTTATCATACATACATACATACATACATTATCATTATAGACTGTTATGCCTTTCAGCGTTCAGTCTGCAAGCCTCTGAGAGTTTACTAAACGTCGCCACAATCCTCGATTTGCAACTAGTGTTGTGGCCTCATTTAGTTCTATACCTCTTATCTTTAAATCGTTAGAAACAGAGTCTAACCATCGTCGTCTTGGTCTCCCTCTACTTCTCTTACCCTCCATAACAGAGTCCATTATTCTCCTAGGGAACCTATCCTCCTCCATTCGCCTCACATGACCCCACCACCGAAGCCGGTTTATGCGTACAGCTTCATCCATCGAGTTAATTCCTAAATTACCCTTTATCTCCTCATTCCGAGTTCCCTCCTGCCATTGTTCCCACCTGTTTGTACCAGCAATCATTCTTGCTACTTTCATGTCCGTTACTTCTAACTTATGAATAAGATATCCTGAGTCCACCCAGCTTTCGCTCCCATAAAGCAAAGTTGGTCTGAAAACAGACCGATGTAAAGATAGTTTCGTCTGGGAGCTGACTTCCTTCTTACAGAATACTGCTGATCGCAACTGCGAGCTCACTGCATTAGCTTTACTACACCTTGATTCAATCTCACTTACTATATTACCATCCTGGGAAAACACACAAACTAAATACTTGAAATTATCGACCTGTTCTAGCTTTGTATCACCAATCTGACATTCAATTCTGTTGGATTTCTTACCTACTGACATCAATTTAGTCTTCGAGAGGCTAATTTTCATACCATACTCATTGCACCTATTTTCAAGTTCCAAGATGTTAGACTGCAGGCTTTCGGCACAGTCTGCCATTAAGACCAAGTCGTCAGCATAGGCCAGGCTGCTTACTACATTTCCACCTAACTGAATCCCTCCCTGCCATTTTATACCTTTCAGCATATGATCCATGTAAACTACAAACAGCAAAGGTGAAAGATTACAGCCTTGTCTAACTCCTGTAAGTACCCTGAACCAAGAACTCATTCTACCATCAATTCTCACTGAAGCCCAATTGTCAACATAAATGCCTTTGATTGATTTTAATAATCTACCTTTAATTCCATAGTCCCCCAGTATAGCGAACATCTTTTCCCTCGGTACCCTGTCATATGCTTTCTCTAGATCTACGAAACATAAACACAACTGCCTATTCCTCTCGTAGCATTTTTCAATTACCTGGCGCATACTGAAAATCTGATCCTGACAGCCTCTCTGTGGTCTGAAACCACACTGGTTTTCATCCAACTTCCTCTCAACGACTGATCGCACCCTCCCTTCCAAGATGCCTGTGAATACTTTGCCTGGTATACTAATCAATGAGATACCTCGATAGTTGTTGCAATCCTTCCTGTTCCCTTGCTTATAGATAGGTGCAATTACTGCTTTTGTCCAATCTGAAGGTACCTTACCAACACTCCACGCTAATTTGACTACTCTATGAAGCCATTTCATCCCTGCCTTCCCACTATACTTCACCATTTCAGGTCTAATTTCATCTATTCCTGCTGCCTTATGACAATGGAGTTTATTTACTATCCTTTCCACTTCCTCAAGCATAATTTCACCAACATCATTATCCTCCTCCCCATGAGCTCGACTGTTTGCAACACCACCATGATGATTTCCTTTTACATTGAGAAGATGTTCAAAATATTCCCTCCACCTCTGCAGTGATTCCCTTGGATCTGTTATGAGTTCACCTGAATTACTCAAAACACTGTTCATTTCCTTTTTCCCTCCCTTCCTAAGATTCTTTATTACTGTCCAGAAAGGTTTCCCTGCTGCTTGACCTAGCCTTTCCAGGTTATTACCAAAATCTTCCCACGACTTCTTTTTGGATTCAACAACTATTTGTTTCGCTCTGTTTCTTTCATCTACGTACAAATCCCTGTCTGCCTCGGCCCTTGTTTGGAGCCATTTCTGATAAGCCTTCTTTTTACGTTTACAGGCTGCTCTCACTTCATCATTCCACCAAGATGTTCGCCTTTTCCCATCTTTACACACACTTGTTCCTAGGCATTCCCTTGCTGTTTCTACTACAGCATCCCTGTATGCCACCCATTCACTTTCTATATCCTGAACCTGCTTACTGTCTACTGTTTGAAACTTCTCACTAATCATATCCATGTACTTCTGTCTAATTTCCTCGTCCTGGAGATTTTCTACCCTTATTCGTTTGCAGACAGATTTCACTTTCTCTACCCTAGGCCTAGAGATACTTAGTTCACTACAGATCAGATAATGGTCTGTATCATCGAAAAATCCCCGAAAAACTCGTACATTCCTAAAAGATTTCCTGAATTCAAAGTCTGTTAAGATATAGTCTATTATGGATCTGGTACCCCTAGCTTCCCATGTGTAGCGGTGAATAGCCTTATGCTTGAAGAATGTATTCGTAACAGCTAAACCCATACTAGCACAGAAGTCCAGCAAACGCTTCCCATTCCCATTAGCTTCCATATCTTCCCCACATTTACCAATCACCCTTTCGTATCCTTCAGTTCTATTCCCAACTCTCGCATTGAAATCGCCCATTAGCACTATTCTATCCTTGCTGTTCACCCTAACCACGATGTCACTCAATGCTTCATAAAACTTGTCAACTTCATCCTCATCTGCACCCTCACATGGTGAATACACGGACACAATTCTTGTCCTAATTCCTCCCACTGACAAATCTACCCACATCATTCGCTCACTTACGTGCCTAACAGAAACTATGTTGCGTGCAATGGTATTCCTAATAAAGAGCCCTACCCCAGACTCTACCCTTCCCTTTCTAACACCTGTCAAGTACACTTTATAATCTCCTATCTCTTCCTCCTTATCTCCCCTTACCCGAATATCACTTACTCCTAGCACATCCAGATGCATCCTCTTTGCTGACTCAGCAAGTTCTACCTTCTTTCTTCCATAAGCCCCATTAATATTGATAGCTCCCCATCGAATTCCATTTCGTTCGCCAAGTTGTTTCCAAGGAGTCCCTCGCCTGTCAAATGGGAGTGGGACTCCATTACTCCCATAGGTCCGAGGCTTGCTTAAAGTGTTCTGAGCTCGGTAAATTCATGAAGCAGGATGCTGCCCTACTTGCACATAGTCCAAGTGAGGATCTCTCCTCTAACGGGTTATGGACCACCGGTGAATTGTGTAGTCCTAGCCGCCTGAGCACAAGGAGGGCCACGACTCAGAATATGTCCGAGATGCCCACTCCCATTCCATAGCAACTGGTATCCCGACTCTCAGGACCACTTACTAGGCCACTCAGCCGTTGCCCATGGTTCACGAACTAGGACGTGACTACAGTAACCCACAAACATGAACCATCCACATCCGATATATAAATACGGGGCCGCAGCGACCTGGGATTTGTATTGTTTGAGCGTCGAGTGGGTGGTGGGTATTTCACCACAGTTAGTGTCTGCGTGTAGTAGTGTTGGAGTACGGAGTATTATATGTATACTACCGTGGAATGTAGACCGACGTGGAGTCTGTGTGTGTGGAACAGTTAGTGTGAGTAGAGTTGGAGGAATGTTAATTGTCGTTGTTTTTAGGAGTATTGTAGTGCAGTTATTGCCATCGGAATTAACCTATGGAGGTTAAAATCCCCGACCTGGCCGTGAATTGAATCCGACACCCCCTGGACCAATGGCCAGCACGCTAACCATTTGGCCATGGAGCCGGACATACAAGTACTATCGTGGTCGTAATAGCTAACATACCCAGATATTTCCGTGTACTGAAGACCGATACAGAATGTTATCTCTCCGTATGCAGACTACTTACTGCCTAATTTCTTAGAACAAAAATAAATACATTTACAGATTGAGTGTCGAGTCCATGTTACAGGACAGAACCTCAGCAACGACAGTGATAGCAACAAAATGGTTTATTTTTCTGAAGATGAAACGAAACCCGACTGCTCAGTCGGATAGATAGGCTACAACTTTGTAGATGAGACTGTAGAAGAGCCCTCTCACAGCAGCACCGGAATGAACTCTCTTTTTAAATAGCTCTTAGGTTCTTCAGTTTGCTGAAACTAACTTTGTGTACATAAACTATCTGAAAGAGAAAACACATGGTAACAGAATTACACGTGCAAATGTAACAACTTAATTAAAATAGAATGTCTTGTTTCGTTGTTGAAAGAACATTATCAGATTCTATCAAATCACACTCCAGTGGTGTAGAGACAAAGGAAGATATCATTAAGGTAAGTTCCACATTTGCATTCCCTATCTCCACGAACCTACTTCGCTGGCGTAGCAGGGGGAGAGGTGATACTCCCACGTGGCGCGTCCCAGGTGGCGGATAGCGGGTCCTAACCGGCTTGCCGGTGGACTTGAGGGAAATAAAATACCTCTCGTGGACCAAATACACAATCCCCTGTGGGTGAGGGACGCAGACGAACAATTCACCCACGGTATCCCCTGGCTGTCGTAAGAGGCGACTAAAAGGGGCGACCAAGGGATGATTGTCTTGGAACCATGAAACTACTTGTGATTAGTACCACCACGCGGAGAGTATCATGGGTCTCTTTTCCTTGCGAGTAGTACCACTCTGTTAGGTACTCAATAGTCTTGTGATTCGTAGCACTCAAGCGGGGCTCAGTGTTGGTTTCCAGTACTCGTGAGTCGTACCCATGTGAGCAACACCACGGGTCTGGGCGTTGCCTGTGAGTTGTACCACTATGTGAGCAACACCGTAGGTCTGTGTTGCCAGTGATTAGTATCCACTATGTGAGGAACACCGCGGGAATACCGGCGCCCGTGATTAGTACACCTAGGTGAGGAACCTCATCGGTTTGCTTTGGCTATGAGTGGCACCATTGTGTGAGAAACACCATAGGTCTGGGTTACCTTTACGACGTACAATACTTGTGAGTAGTACCTTAATGTTTGGAACACCGTGAGTTTACGCTACCTTTGGTTTGTACCGCAGCTTGAGAAATATCATGGTTCTACTTTACTCGCGACATGTACCATACTGAGGGGCCTTAGACCTGGATTTTGGACCCCTTTAGACATCAAGCATAATCGATTCAGGACTGTGCTTTATAAGTGGTCCCTTGATCAGTAATACTATTATTTATGACCGTTCTTGAGTCGGATCCACTGTTTTTTGTTTGTTTCTTGTTTGTATTTGTTTTTTTGGGGGGTTCATGTCCATCCATTCATTTTTCACGACATTTTTATTTATTTTGGTCAGCGGATTTTTGAACTTTTTGTTGTCATTTCATTTCGTACCATTAGGGGCCGATGACCTCGATGTTAGGCCCCTCTAAACAAAAGGATCATCATCATCATCATCATGAATTCCCTATCTTTTACATAAAAATTAGTAGGGCCCGGATGTTTATGCAGTAATAGGTTAGAATGCAAACTTACTGAAGCGAGTAATAAGTAGAGTCTACCCGCACGACGGTAATGCTATGAGGTTTGCATAAACATAAGGGGTTCGGCCCATTAGAACCCCTAGAATTTATGTTACTCCCACTACATTAATTTAGAGCGGGCTAGTCGACATTTCCTACTAACAAAATTATTTTGTAACAAAATTACTTAGTAGAAAATGTCGACTAGCCCGCTCTAACGTAGTGTAGTAGGAGTAACATAAATGCTACGATCTCAAATGGGCCGAACCCCTACTGTTTATGCAAACCTCATAGCATTACCGTTGTGCGGGTAGACTCTACTCATTACTCGCTTCAGTAAGTTTGCATTCTAACCTATTACTGTATAAACATCCGGGCCCTAGAAATAAACATATATGTTTATAATTTTCTAAATATTTGAGTGTGATTTGATAAATCTGATGCCCTTCCAAGAACGATACCCGTCATTCTATTTTAATTAAGTTGTTTCTTGTTTAGGTACAACTCAGTTACCATATGTTTTCGTTTTCAGCTATTTTATGCATGTACTTACTAAAAGATAGTTTCAGCAGACTGAAGAAGCTAACAGGTATAAATTAACTGAGTTGAAACTGAAGAGAGAAGGCCCCAGATGTTACAAATCCTGAATGTAATTACACTCCTTTTTGTTTTGTAATATGATGTACAAAGTCCCTTAATCTTCTGCGGGGTCCCACAAGTATGCACTGTAATTCTGTTTTACACAACTCAGTCAATTCCTAGAAATCTATCCTAGGTTACACACAGGATGTGTACAAACTGGATGTTTCTAGACAAACCAAACACCCACGTTCTCTTTAGCGTTCACAGTAAACAGAGAACCTTCTACCGCCTCATTCCCATCCAGTGGACCTGGTGATGACCTAGCCTGGCTAACGAAGTTTCAAAAGTTAAATAATAATAATGTCCGCCTCAGTGGTGTAGTTGTTAGTGTGATTAGCTGTCACACCCGGAGGCCCGGGTTGGATTACCGGCTCTGCCAAGAAATTTGAAAAGTGGTACGAGGGCTAGAGTGGGGTCCACTCAATCTCGGGAGGTCAACTGAGTAGATCGGGGCTTCAATTCCCACCTCAGTCATCCTCGAAATGGTTTTCCGTATTTTTCCAAATCTCCTACAGGCAAATGCCGGGATGCTACCTAACTTAAGGCCACGGCTGCTTCCTTCCCTCTTCCTTGTCTATCCCTTCCAATCGTCCCGTCCCTTCACAAGGCCCCTGTTCAGCATAGCAGGCGAGAGGGCCTGGGTGAGATACTGGTAATCCTTCCTAGTTGTATCCCCTCGACCCAAAGTCTCACGTTCTAGGACACTGCCTTTTAGGCGGTAGAGGTAGAATCTCTTGCTGAGTCCGAGGGAAAAATCAAACCTGGAGGGTAAGCGGATAAATAAATAATAAATAAATAAATAAATAATAAATAAATAAATAAATAAATAAATAAATAAATAAATAAATAAATAAATAAATACTATTTATAATGAAATTTTGTATAACATCTGTTTTGACTCATGAAGAAAAACTGATGACAGACGTTGGAATGTCGGGTTTTTTGCCCGGCAATTCTTCTTTTAACGTGCTGGAAACGAGTGACACAAAATTGTGTTCAAACAAGTTTGCCAACATACGTGTGTATTCCTGTAGTGTAGCCTCTTACTAGGAGGTGTTGGGTTCGATTTGTGACCAAAGTTTCCGTGTGAACTGAAGGATGGAACGGAGTTCGCTCAGCCTCATGAGACTAACAGAGGAACTGTCTGATTGATATGAGAGTCAGAGGACCCAGTCACGAAAGCCGAGCAAAAATGATGCCGTTACGGTGATCCAAGTGGCAGGCACTGTTGCTGGGTGGCAGCCATCTTGGCAAGCCAAGACACGCTCCTCGTTCTTACAGCACAGAAATGCGCCATTTTTTGACAAATTGTAAGTTAGATATTATATAAACGTCAATATATTACCTACCTAGAATTCTCTATAACAGCGTGCTCCTTTCTTTCGGTCGTGGGCCGATGACCTTCGATGTTAGGCCCCTTTAAACAACAATCATCACAATCATCTTCTTTCGGTCATGTTTGTTCTCGAGGACTTATCTTTTGCCGAACACTTCTTGTGTCGGGAAGTGTAAAATGTGCACTAGAAAGTTCCGTAGTCTCTTTTGAAATACTTATATGTTGCAATATACGTGAATTATATCCAAGAAAAAAAGTGTTCATTTGGGAATTTTCCCAACGTTTTGGGGTCGGCACTTGATGCGAATTCGGCCCATTTTTACGGTCGGATGCCCTTCCTGACGCCAATCCTAAACGGGGAGGTGTATTCACTTTTCACTATTCACATAGTGGTCAATCATTCTTCTACTTCTACTAAGGCATTCGATTAATTAAAGCAGAAGCGTGGAATTCTTTGAACACCTACAGACGAATTAGCATGTATTTTTAGTTAGATGAAGCAATACAGACAGCTGTGTACATCATAGAAGACACTGGATATGAAGACAAAAGACAACCCAGTCATCAGTCCACAAAAACTTACTTGGCGCAAATGTTGACGAGATATGTTTTCATCTTTTTCTTTTGAACATTTACTTTACGTCACACCGACACAGATAGGTCTTGTGGCGACGATCGGATAGGAAAGGGATAGGATTAGCAAAACAAGCGACCTTAGCATTAATGAAGGTACAGCTCCAGCATTTGCCTGGTGTGAAAATGTGGAAATGACGGAAAATCATCTTCAGATCTGCCGACAGTGAGGTTCATCAAACCCGGATGCAAATTGAGAGCTTCGTGCCCCAAACAAGCAGCCATTCGCTCGGTAAGTTGTCATATCTAATGATATGGTACTGAATTGGGAAAGATGATTCTGGACTTTGGGATGAATATCAACCCATCTTGATGACGAGGATTAGTATGGGAGAGCAAGTGTAAAACTAAACTGAAGATTATCACTATCGGTGGCGGTATTCGAATTTCAAACGTCGACAAGAACTTAAGCTTTTCCTATCTGGCGTTTATCCGACTCACGAGGAGCACTATGTTGTTTTAGAGTACCACACAGTGTCCAGATAGCTCGACACTGGCAGAATGTATATCAACGGCCTGGGAAACGTCTTACAGGCTGGTACAGCACAGGTTGCGATGGCGCATTGTAAGTTTGCAGCCGCTCTTCACTTTACCGTTTTACGGAACTTGTGTGTTACTGAGAATGGGAGGCCACAGCCATGGGGCTATTGATTTTGTTCAAATTATGGGGGTAGATAAACGGATACGTGTCGAAGGATTTATTCCAGTTGTCTTTATTTAACGAGAAAATGGCCCGTAACATATTATCACAGCCTGCTTACATGCTGTCAATTTGCGTGGGCATTGTGGAGGGATGGGAAGATTGGAAGGGATAAACAAGGATTAGGGAAGAAAGAGGCCGTGGCTTTCAGTTAGGCACCAACGCGGCATTTGCTTGGAGAATAAGTGGGAAACCACGAAAAACCACTTCGAGGATGGCTGCGATGGGAATCGAACCCTCCTTCTTCTCAGTTGACCTCCCGAGTCTTTGCGGACCCCGTTCCAGTCCACGTACCCCTTTCCAAATTCCGTGGCAGAGCAGGTAATCAAACCCGGGCCTCCGGGGGTGGTAGCTAATCACACTAACCAATACACAGTTCCACTATTTCCACAACCAAAATGTGTCCACGTTCTAATAAAAATTTAATTCAGGGCGAATTTGTTTGAAATTCATACACAGGTACTGTACGCTATATCTTACTGCGGTAATCCGCATTTATTTATTCTAGAACAAATGAAGGTAATTTATAAGTGCGGCTCTTTGGCTGAATGGTCAGCAGTGCAGCCTTCAGTTCGGAGGATCGCGGGTTCGATTCCCGGCCTGTTCGAGAATTTTAATCGCGTCTGACTAATACTTCTGGCTCGGGGACTGGGTATATATGATTTTCCCAACACTATCCTTTTCATATTCACATATCACACCACAGTACCAATCACCACAGAAACACGCAATAGTGAAACATATTTCCCTGCGGATAGACTTGGCGTAAGGAAGGGCATCCGGCCGTAAAACAGGGTCAAATCCACATGTGCGACACATTTCACAACCGTGATGCCACAGCTGTGGGAAAAAGCGGTAGAAGAAGAAATGAAAGTAATTTATAAATCTGTGAAGAAAAGACATGGCAAATTTTTACAAATAAGATTGTAAATAAAACTTTTTAGAATCAATTCACATCAAGAGTGTTTTTTTTGCCTTTACTGATGTTTTTATTGTAAAAAGTAAGCTGTTCATTCTCTCTCTACCTCTTATCAAATGTGCAGTGAAGATAGGTTCGAAATACAGCAAACGGTATCTGTTATATCTGGGAGGGGGGGCAAGAGAACTTACCCCGTGATGGTCGCCAAACTTCTGTGAGGAGGCGGCACCAGAAAAAAGAAGGTGATGAAGAGATTTGCCAAGCCGCGAAGGTCTAGACGGAACGATAAATGAGTTTATGATATACAGCTTATACTTAATCTACACATTTCTTAATCCGCATTGACAAATACGGAAACGGATAAAATATAAAATTGAAAGAAAGGAGGGATAGGGTAAAGAGGAATGAGTGGTTGACGCGCCTCGAACCTGAGATTCCCGCGTGGAAATCAGGGAAGCTCATCAGCATACCGACACTACTACAAAAGCTTTCACCCAAAATGTCAACAGGTATGCACACTGTTAAATGTAAAGCGTCATTTATTTCGTTGAATAAGCGCCAATGCATAAAACCTCGGGCACATATCTCTTTATTTTTTACGTTCTCTGAGAATTTGGACAAAATCAGTGACCCCATCGCTGTGTCCTCCCGTAGTAATACGGGTAATCACTTTGTGTGCTGAAATTTCTTTTACGTGATGAAGCTAGGCGCATAGCTTATGTCATCAGTCATTACGTACTGTGACGTGTAAAACGAGGAAGGAGCCTGAGCAACAGGTGCACAACGCGGTATTCATGAGACTGTACCACTGTTGCGTGGTCCTGCATGTAAATAGAGCCATAGCAGCACCTCGTTCGCCATAGGCTGTGTTAAAGGCTCCTTCTCAGAATAGGAAGATGACGTATAGGAGAAATGAGTATCAGTTCAGTTAGTGGTCATCGTCATGGTTGACAAAATTATCACATCAGACTTAAACTTTCACCACGAGCAACCGAATGAAAAGTCACTGCACTGATCACAAAAGGTAGTACCATCTGAATCGAAACTGAACTCCTTCGATGAGGTGGAATATTGATGTGTAACCTACATTGAACCGCCTCCTCTGTGGTATAGTGGTTAGTGTGATTAGCTGCCACCTCCGGAGGCCCGGGTTCGGTTTCCGGAAATGCCACGAAATTTGAGAAGTGGTACGAGGGCTGGAACGGGGTCCAATTAGCCTCGGTATAGGAGGGGGGGGGGGGGTAATTCCCACCTCAGCCATCCTCGAAGTGGTTTTCCGTTGTTTCCCACTTATCCTTCAGGCAAATGCCGCTATGGTGCCTAACTTAAGGCCACGGCCGCTTCCTTCCCTGCCGAGCTGAGTGGCTCAGACGGTTGAGGCGCTCACCGTCTGATCCCAACTTGGCGGGTTCGATCTTTGCTCAGCCCGGTGGTATTTGAAGGTGGTCAAATACGTCAGCCTCGTGTCAGTGGATTTACTGGCACTTAAAAGAATTCCTGCGGCACTAAATTTCGACCCCTCGGGGTATCCAAAAACCGTAATAGTAGTTAGTGGGACATAAAGACAGTAACATTGTTATTGCTTCCTTCCAATTTTTTACCATCCCCCTCACAAGGCTCCTGTTCAGTATAGCGGGTGAGGTTGCATTTGCGAGGTACCAAACTTCCTCCGCAGTTGTATTCCCTGACTCAAACTCTCACGCTCCAGGACACTGCCCTTGAGGCAGTAGAGGTGGGATTCCTCGCTGAATCGGAGGGAAAAACCAACCCTGGACGTTAAACGGCTTAAGAAAGAAAGACAGAAAGAAAGAAAGGAAGGAAGGAAGAAAGAAGGAAAGCAAGAACCTTTCTTGAAGAACGCATTTTGAGTCACGTTTGTATAGCGCGAGGAAGAGAACTGTTTGAAGGTGATGGCATGGAAATATATGCAACGATATATCGTGCAGTTTACCGTGAATATTGGTTATAGCATAGCTGTGGAATGGGCTGGCCTAAACGGGTATGGTTTTTGCAGGCTGACAGGAATAAAGCAAAATCAACTTACTTTCACTTACTGTAGTGGAGGCCACAGGCAGTGCTGGTACAATGGATGTAGTTCTGGCAATCCGACCTGGCCACCTTCACTTGCTGTTAATTTCCAACTAATTTTACTTAATGATATAAGCCAGGTCCGCCTCTGTGGTGTAGTGGTTAGCGTGATTAGCTGCCATCCCCAGAGGCCCGCGTTCGATTCCCGGCTCTGCCACAAAATTTGAAATGTGGTGCGAGAGCTGGTTCGAATCCCACTGTTGGCTGCCCTGAAGATGATTTTCCGTGGTTTCTCATTTTCACACCAGGCAAATGCCGGGGCTGTAACTTAATTAAGGCCACGGCCGCTTCCTTCCAACTCCTAGGACTTTCCTATCCCATCGTCGCCATAAGACCTATCTGTGTCGGTGCGATGTAAAGCAAATAGCAAAAAAGATAGCATCTCTCAAAACAACCGCGTGATACAAATGTGCACAAATAAAAACACACATCAACAAATTACTGAGTCAATCCTTATGCCATAGCCTATGCAGCTGTATGTTTCAGCCATTACTTGTAGACCAAAACAGGTAACTGAAGCCTTTTACAGGAAGGCATGCACAGCCCTGAGTCAGCGAAGTAGGAAGTACAAGCGGACTAAGGGGGAGAGACATGCATCCGCGTGCACAGGCATTTCTAACACGGGCACTCCGTTTACGACGGGCGATGTTTGATACCCGTGCGCCAGGCGATCATCGAATTCACTTCCCTTGACGATCCGGAACCTTCCTTCTGTAGCACACTGTACAAATCCGAAATCTGTTCATAAATGTTCTCTCCCTATGTGTCATATGTTAGCTCATGTGCCTGATCTGTGGACCAGAGAAGCTTATTATGTCGCTTATTTGTTGGAGACTGTCTCGTTGCTTTTGAAACTGACTACATCAGTGGCGTATACTGAGGGCTACCAAGGCTATCAGTGAAGCCCAAACCTCAGATACGAACGATGGAAGTCTTTTTTTTTTTGCTAGTTGTTTTACGTCGCACTGACACTGATAGGTCTTACGGCGACGATGGGACAGGAAAGGGCTAGGAGTGGGAAGGAAGCGGCCATGGCCTTAATTAAGGTACAGCCCCAGCATTTGCCTGGTGTGAAAATGGGAAACGACGGAAAACCATTTTCAGGGCTGCCGACAGTAGAGTTCGAACCTACTATCTCCCGAATACTGGATACTGGCCGCACTTAAGCGACTGCAGCTATCGAGCTCGGTACGATGGAAGTCTAAAACACATTATAAAGTAAGCTTCTGACACATTGTTCCATTTACAGACCTTGAAAACAATCAGAAAAAACGCCGCACGTATTTCTGGGAACAAGGCTTCGGAGACTAATATTGCAGCCCAGACTCTCGACTCACCTCACGCGGCTTGCTGCTGTATGTCTGATAGGCGTGGGGACCGGGGAGGATACGTGTGCTAGGCTTCGGTCCGTCAGATCGCCACTGCTATCAGCCATGCCTTACTCATAATATATACTTCCTCACCTCACCCTTCTGACTTAATTATATAGATAGCAGCGTGCTGGTATTTCACTCTCGTTTACTTCTACATCCTTGTAGGAAGACACTGCAGGGCTGCATTTATAGAAGTAATACAATTTTCTTTTTGTAGGAAGATCTGCTAAAATAAAATGCAATTTTTAGGTTTAGTGTCCTGTTGTGTTGGTTGGAATGGAACCCATGATCATGGGTCGGACACCACCACTGATCTCCTGAAGCCAATTAACCAGTGAACGATGTGTACGACCGCTGTAAAATTCAACATTATTATTTAATAATAATAATAGGGCATGACATCTGCATAGGCTTGGTGGTGACCTAATGAGGATAAAATGAATGGTGAAGACCTCATAGACACCCAGTCCTCAAGCCAGGAGAATTTACAGTATGAGGGGGTTGATTCTGAAAATTCAACCAGGGCCATCCGACCAAAGGCAAGCATTCTATTCATTTAGCCACAAAGTCGGACTTCAGTTTGCTAAACCTTAAGCTACCGTCTCCACTGATCAGGTATTGAGTAAGGCAGTGGCGGAGGCCAGGACCGTAGCTTGTGAAGCAGCCTTGACAACACAGCAGGCTTCTCCGTTAGCTATTGACTACAGCTCAAAACGCTTAAGGCTTGACGTTCACTAAACCAACTATCGAAAAGGGGTAACCTAAGTCTAGTGATAGCCCAAGTCTTGATCCCAGCATACGCCACTGGACTACATGTTTAGGTATGAGTTTCACATTCACTTTCCCCTTCGTCATCGTTGCAATCTATATATATATATTCAATTCTGAAGTCAGACTAACATACACCAGAAGTTTGAAAAGTGATGCGGGGAGAACATTTTCTCCTCTACTGCATGTGTTCGCTTCCTGTGTCAGCTGGATCAAATGTTTGTTCTTATCCACGTTCAGTTAGCTGGGACAGAAAACGAAAAGCAACAATAGAGGGGTGTGTACTATTCTTCCCCGACTACTTTTACTACAGGTGTACCTTCTGAAGGCATTTAGAGCCACACGCGCATTTTCCGCTGTGTTTCAGTGATCTTCTCTTCATTTTTACTTTCAGCAGCAACAAGTTTCTTGAATGAGCTAATCAAACATGATTTCCAAGAACACGATTGATTATAGCTAACCACACACAACTATTGATTTGGAATGCAGCACCGGCAGCTTGTAGAGTCAACAAATACGAAATTGGTTATGTCACAAATGAAAGAGCGTAATATTTTTGACTGCAGCGTGTTTACGACGTTAATATGCTATGTGTTATAAATCACATCACGAATTGATAACGATAGAGAAGTTAATGACATATGCATGTCGGGCTGAATGGCTCAGACGGGAGCGCTGATCTTCTTAGCCTAAGTTGGCGAGTTCGATCTGGCTCAGTCGGTAGGTATTGGAAGTGTTCAAGTACACCAGCCACTTGTCGGTAGATTTACCGGCATGTAAAAGAATTCCTGCGGGACAAAGTTCCACCAACTCGACGTCTTCGAAAACAAAAAAATTATTTGTAATAATAGAAGTGTTTTTTTTTGCGTATTTGTGCATCTTCAAGTGTCACCGGACTGAACCAGCATCGAACTTGCAACCTAGACTCAGAAGGTCAGTGCTTATACCGTCTGAGGTATTCATCTCGGCTGTATACAATTATTCTTATTCTTCTAGTTATTAATAATATTCATTTTTTGGAAGTTAGTTATCGCATCTCTCTCTCTCTCTCTCCCGTCACCTCCTCAGAATTTTATTGAATACTTAAAATAAATGAAATGATGTTCCCTCAGAAATCTATTATTTAGTAATTTCCCTATTCTTGAATTGCTTACGTTAGTTACACAGGATATTATTATTATTATTATTATTATTATTATTATTATTATTATTATTATTGCTAGTTGTCAACGTCGCACTAACACATTGTAGATTTTCGTCGACGTAAGCGTGGGAAAGGTCTAGTATCTGAAAGGAAGCAGCCATGGTCTTAATTAAGGTACATCCCCAGCATATATCTGGTGTGCAAGTGGTAAACAGCGGAAAATCAGTTTCACGGCTCCCTATAGTGGGATTCGAGTCCACCATCTCCTGAATGCAAGCTCAACAGCTACACGACCCTAACCACCATCCAGCTGAATTCATGAAAGTTGAAAATAAAGCAGACACTGGTCATTGCAGACTGAACTGACCATCTAACTAAATTCTTGAATGTTGAAAATAACTATCATCAACATATGTTGACTTTATAACTAGTCATCTTTCTCTCTCTTAGTGGATGTATTTATACGTTGTTACAAAAATATGGAATACTAGCAATTACCCGCGGCTTAGCTCGCGTGGATTTCGTAATTTGATCAAAGTAATCGTTCCTCGGCATTGTACTAAGATATTTTCTGAAAATTCCTAAAGTATAAGAACTCACCCAAAAAGTGAGTTTCATTTACCCCAGAAATTCTTTGTAAACCATGTTTGTGGTATTACCATATGGGCTAAGACGACCATGCGACATAGAACTGTACATGTGAGAAACAGTCTTCTCTCAAGTCGAAAAAATAAATACATGTTTCTTTATTTTTAAAGGAGATTCCAAATACCCATTCCCACATCTGTACCATTTTTAGTTTTTGAGATATACAAAAGTATCCTCATAAAAAGAATTCAACCCCTTGATCAGTCCTTTCCCTACCCCCATCTAAGTGTATTTTTCGAAAACAAAAATACATGATCCTTTATTTTTGAAGGAGATTCCAAATACCAATTTTCACGTCTGTAAAATCTTCAGTTTTTAAGAAATAAGTATCCTCATAAATATAATACAGCTATTTTTCACTTCCTTTCAACCCCTCTTAAATGCCTTAAATGCCTTCTCCGAAAACAAAAAGATACAGGTTTCTGTATTTTTAAAGGACTTTCCAAATGCCAAGTTTCTTGTCTCTAGCATGTTTAAGTTTTTGACATGTAATGTAGATATACCGGTGCTCATTTTAAAAATTCGCCCGATTTTCCAATTCTTTTCAGCCCCTTAACTGGTTTTTCCAAAAACAAAAAAGAATACGTGTTTCATAATTTTAAAGGAGATTCTAAATACCAGTTTTCATGTCTGTACGCCTCTAACACCTTCACTTTTTGAGATAAATGTATACTCATAATTCAAATTCTTCTTTTTGGCTTCTCTCCGCCCCTCTCCCGCCTAAGAAAAGTGTTTCTTTAATTTGAAAGGAAATTCAAAATACCAATTTTCACTTCTGTACCATCTTTAGTTTTTGAGATATAAGTATCCTCATGAAAGTAATTCAACTCCTTTCCCCCCTCCTACCCGTTAAGTTGATTTCCCTCTCCCCAAAAGTGCGTGTGCCTTTCTTTTTAAAGGAGATCCAAATACCGATTTTCACGTCTTTAAAATGTTCAGTTTTTATGAGAGATATAAGTATCCTCACACAAAAAATCAACTACCGGGCGAGTTGGCCGTGCGGTTAGGAGTGTGCAGCTGTGAGCTCGCATCCGGGAGGTAGTGGGTTCGAACCCCACTGTCGGCAGCCCTGAAGATGGTTTTCCGTAGTTTCCCATTTTCACACCAGGCAAATGCTGGGGCTGAACCTTAATGAAGGCCACGGCCGCTTCTTTCCCATTCCTAGGCCTTTCCTGTCCCATCGTCGCCATAAGACCTATCTATGTCGGTGCGACGTAAAGCAAATACCAAAAAAAGAAAAAAAATCAACTAATTTTCAATTCATTTTCCCCCCTTAAGTGCATTTTACGAAGACAAAAGATGAAAGAAGATTCCAAATACAAATGTTCATGCCTCTAACATCTTCAGTTTTAGAGATATAAGTATATTTTGCTCATAAAAAGAATTCAACTCGTTTTTCACCCGAGCCCGTTAAGTTGATTCCTCCGCCCCGTGATTCCAAATACAAATTTTCACGTGTGTCACCTTATGCTTTTGAGATATAAGTTTCTCCATAAAAACAACTGAATATTTTCACTTCCTTTCACCCTCCCCCTTAACTGAATTTTCGGAAAACAAAAAGAACTTGTTTCTTCATTTATAAAGGAGCTTCCAAATGCCAGTTATCATAACTGTAACATCTTCAGTTTTGAGATATATGTACCCTCATAAAAAGGAACTAAACTCCTTTTTCACTGCCCCCGCACCCAGGTTGATTACCCCCAAATGCGCGTTTCTTTATTTTTAAAGGAGATCCAAATACTAATTTTAACGTCTGTAACAGTTTTAGTTTTTGAGATATAAGTATCCTCATACAATGTATTCAAGTAATTTTTCAATTAATTCACCCCTTTTAAGTGGTTTTTCCAAAGACAAAAGATTACGTGTTTCTTCAGTTTGATAGAAAATTCCAGATACAAATTTTCATGTCTATAACATCTTCCGTTTTTGAGATATAAGTTTCTCATGACGAGAATTCAATTCATTTTTCACTCCACCCCCGCCCGTTAAGTTGGTTTCCCCCCGCCCAAAAAATGCATGATTCTTTATTTTTAAAGGAGATTCAAAATACAAATTTCCACGTCTGTAACCTTCAGTTTTGAGATATAAGATTCTCCAGAACAAAGTTCAATTTTTTACTTCAATTCACACTCCCCACTCAAGTGAATTTTCACAAAAAAAGTAACCGTTTCTTTAAATGAGCTTCCAAATACCAATTATCACGACGGTAAAATATTGTTTTTGAGATATATGTATCCTCGTAAAAGGAATTCATCTCCGTTTTCATCCCCCAGCATCCCACAAAGTTGATTCCCGACCTAAATGCGTTTTCTTGATTTTTAAAGGAGATTCTAAATACCAGTTTGCACGTTTGTAACACCTTTAGATTTTTGGTGTAGGCTTGTAAATACATTCTCATACAAACAATTCAACAAATAATTCAATTCCTCCCCCACCCCGTTAAGAGTATTTCCCGAAAACCAAAGAATACGGCTTCCCTTATTTTTAAAGGAGAGTCCAAATACCAATGTTCTCGTCTGCAACATGTTAAGTTAACGAGATACGCACATTTTAAAAATTGACCACTTTTTTAGTTCCTCTTAACTGGATTTTCCGAAAAAAACTTCTTTATTTTTACAGGAAATTCCAAATACCATTTATCAAATCTGTAATATGTTACGTATCTGAGACAATTTCCAGATATAGTCTTTTTTAAATTCACCCGTTTGTCACTCCTGTTCACCCCCTATTCATCGGATTATCCAAAAACCTAAAAATACGTGTTTCTTTATTTTCAAAGGGGATTCCAAATTTCAATTTTCATGTCTATAACATTTTCAGCTTTTGAGATATAAGTCTCCTCATAAAAGGTGTTCAACCTTAATGGGATTTTCAGAAAATAAAAAATATGTGTTTCTTTATTTTTAAAGGAGATTCCAATTACCTATTTTTACGTCTATACACTTTTAGGTTTTTGAAGTATAGATATCCTCATTTTAAAAATGAACCCCCCTTTTCACCCCTTAGTGACGGAATATCCAAAAATCCTCTCTTAGCGAGCACCTACATGTTAATATGAATGTATCCCCAAAATTTCATTTCTTTACGTCCAGTAGTTTTGGCTCGGCGATGATGAATCTGTCTGTCTGTCAGCCAGTCCTGAGTTCGATTCTCCCTCGGGGCATTTCCTTCCCGGAATCGAACTGAAGTCATTTATTTTAACATTGTCGCTGCTGGTTCGTCCTTTCTCATCATGGTTATTGGATGTCTATATGATCTCACATTAATTTCTTATAGAGTATTACATAGCCCATCTTGATCTCATGGTTATATTTTTTCATTTTAAATTCGTGGCTTATTTCATGGATTAATCATCGTACTGAAATTACGTAACTCTTGAAACAAACTTCTAGCAAAAAACATCAAACTTTAAATGATAGGAAAATCACGCTGGTCTTGACTGAATTTAGACATAATGATATCTCTGCCCGATACCCACGAAATCAAAATTTTCCAACACCCAACTATATTTTACATTATGCTTTGATACGGAATCTTGATACACAGATTCTTTAACGGCAGACTGGCATAAACCATATCTTTACCCGAACGTTTTTTTAGTCCGATTTAATATAATCGTCTAAAATTTTGGAATTTCAACATAAAATGTGCGTAGATTTCTCACAACATCTCTGTGCCACACAGCACTAGCCTTCAGCGCTCTTGTCTTGTGGGTACGAAACATGAAGAAGACACAGGGTGCTATTTAATAATGATGCTAAAATGGATGCTCCTTTCACAACAACATATCTCTCGGCTAGTTTGGCTAGTATGTTTAGGTATTCCTTTTGATGACTGTGAATGATGGATTCAATACCATCTAAATGAGATGAATGGCAGCAGAAGAGGCAAATCACGTTTCAACAAACAATAATCAATGTAATGCCATTGTTGATCAGCTTTATGGACTTACTATATTGTAGGACTTCCCATCTAGTTTTCTTCTGACGGTGATATTAGTGCATGCAATGTAAAGGGAGCCCTCCTTCCATGACGTTCCTTCACGACATTTTCTCGTTTTGATAGTCATATTTTACAATTTTCATTTCTGATATGGGCTGATGAGCACGCGATTTTCACCTTTACACAATCTTGACAAAATCACCATTGCCGGTTAGCACGACTGAACATTATTTCCATGTTAGCGCTGCTCGGCGTTGACACGGACTAAGCAACAAAAGCCTACATTATGAATATCTCTGTTATCACAGCTGGTACAGTAAAACTGTATAAGACATAATGATCGTGAATTGTATTCTCTACAACTTGTGTTATGTAGTATTTATCGATAGGACCGCTAATAACATCAACATTTATGAATGAAATTTTAGGCCTTTCCCTGAACTACCATATCACCGGGCGAGCTGGCCGTGCGGTTGGGAGCGCGCAGCTGTGAGCTCGCATCCGGGAGATAGTGGGTTCGAACCCCACTGTCGGCAGTCCTGAAGATGGTTTTCCGTGGATTCTCATTTCCACACCAGGAAAATGCTGGGGCTGTACCTTAATTAAGGCCACGCCCGCTTCCTTCCTATTCCTAGGCCTTTCCTATCCCATCGTCGCCATAAGACCTATCTGTGTCGGTGCGACGTAAAGCAAATAGCAAAAAAAGTACCGAATCACCCGACATGAATAACATTATTTATAACCTAGACTGAATTGATTCCTACTTAATACACCGATTTTCATTAAATTCTGTTCTGCCATTTTCTCGTGGCTCGGCGTTAATGTGGACTAAGCAAAAAAAATCTGAATTAGTGAATATCTCTGTTATAACAGGGGGCGGTGAAGCTGTATAAGACCTAAGTGACCGCAAATTTTATTAATCTATAACTTTTGTTATGTAGTGTTTATCGATATGTCCGCTAATGACATCGATATTTGAGAGTGATTTATAGCCTAAATTTTAGTGCCTTCTTCCTCGACTTGGCATAACGATTTTTATTAAATTCTGTCGAGCCATTTTCTCGTGTTCAGCAGACAGACAGACAGACAGACAGACAGACAGACAGACAGACAGACAGACAGACAGACAGACAGACAGACAGACAGAATTGACGGAAAAATAAGAATTGCGTTTCCTTCTTATTGTGAACACAACAGATACAGAAATGCCATTCTTTTTAAATTCTGACCAATGTACAGACATAACTATTTTATGTATACAGATTGTAAATAGTGTTTGAATAAACTTGTAAGTTTTAAACGAGTGTGATTTAAATTAATTTTGAGCTGCCAGGGAGGTGTTGTAAGACCAGAAACAGCAAGTCCCAAATATGAAATGGCAACTAGTTGAGAGCTACGGCACCTAAAAATTGGCACTGCGCATCTGATTAGTCAGCCTGTACCCCACGGAGGCAATCTACTATCCCACATACGTGGTGTGAACTGAAGGAGTCATATACCCTCCTGGTTACAGTGCCGCTTTTCCACTAACTGAGGGCGGGAGGGGGCGGGATTACGTACGTAAACTAGATAACTTGGTATTTGTAAACATTTAAACCGAGCTCGATAGCGTCCGGCTCCATGGCTAAATGGTTAGCGTGCTGGCCTTTGATTCAAGGGGCCTCGGGTTCGATTCCCGGCCGGATCGAGGATTTTAACCTTAATTGGTTATTTCCACTGGCCCGGGGACTCTGTGTGTGTTGTCCTTAAATAGAAAAATAAAAAGAAATGAAAGAATTAGAAAAATAAGAAAAAATATCAGTAAAAAGTCTGAAATATTTTTAAAAAGATAGCTGCAGTCGCTTAAGTGCGGCCAGTATCCAGTATTCGGGAGATAGTGGGTTCGAACCCCACTGTCGGCAGTCCTGAAGATGGTCATCGAACAGGTCACCAAACATTTGGCAGCTCCATGGTCTTTTGTGGGTTGGATGGGGGCATGTATTGTTTAGGTAGAATGAATTTTCCCTTAAATGGCTTTTTTTTTTTACAAGTTGCTTTACGTCGCATCGACAAGGATAGATCTTACGGCACCGATGGGACAGGAAAGGGCTGGGAGTGGGAAGGAAGCAGCCGTGGCCTTAATTAAGGTATATCCCAGCATTTGTATGGTGTGAAAATGGGGAACCACGGAACCACTGGGCTGACCATATATATCTCCCATATGTTTACTTTCATTCGTTTCGTCAGAATGAAAGCAGGAATATCTGCTCGCAGTACTTCCTGAGTTTGTTTTTACAACAGTACATTTTTCGACTTTGCCACGACTAATCACCACATTTTTATATTTGTATGCTGTATGTCATATAACAGGTAAGGGCTACGGAGCCTAAGAAGAGTTGTTCGATCCCAGTATACAGTGCTTTGCGGCAGTGAATTTTAGTGTTTCCCCTCCCACACTTTCTCCAACTATTTCCTATTTCAGGAAGATGTTAGGATAATACAGAGACAGCAATGCACGAACATGCACATAGCTAACTGTACTACAGTATCAGCTTCACATAATATACGTCACATTGCTCCTCTGAAGAACGGCTACATCCACCGCACGTGGGCTGCGGAGTGGAGCGGAAGTTTGGCGTGTGAAATGTGGTCTCTGGCGTGTAGTCTGACGTTGGATTGTTTACATTTCACACGCTCACCTGTGGGTGCTCAGGATATAGAAAACACTAAATCACGGTTCTGTTAGCAAATTGTACTACACTGACGTGGGCACTTCAGGAGAATCTCCTTCTTCGAAGCTTAATATTTAAACAATTGAGGAGAATCACCTCCGTGACATTTTCTTCCTGACTACTAAAAACTGATGATAGTTGGATACTGACACGACACTAAATGACTTCGTCCATTTCCAGTTGGGTTTATATTGTATATCAACGGTACTGCATTTAGAGCGCCATACCAATTTGATCACCGTAGTATGTAAATGTGCTGTATGATGATGCTATCCAGGGAGTGGTGCCCCTGGCTATTTGAGTCCCAGAACACACTGACCCGGTGTGTAATATCTGGTATGGGTCCCAGCTCAGGGTTACGAGTGAAGACCTCAACGGCATCTACGGCGGAGAGGTGGACTTCGGTAAGGTGGAGATGACGGAAGACGCAACCTCCTGGACTCGGGGATAAATACGAGTACAATTTAAAGAAATCCGGTGGCCACCGGTATAAGTGCTCCCCCTCAACAAAGAACCAACAGCCTCTTAGGAGGGTGGATGAGCGGGGTGAGAAATCACTCCTGAAGACGGATGAACTTACTGGAGGTCAACGGCACACGATGCGGAAGGCGAAGGGAAACCACCTCATTAAAGACTTGGTAGTATCCCTAGTCCCACTGGACAAAATCTATTTATATGGAACTGAAAGAAGATGCTCAGGACAGAGAATCATTCTTCTTCTTCTTCTTCTTCTTCTTCTTATTATTATTGTTGTACCAGGAGGTACACCCGCCCCGTTCATTCAAATGAAGCGCCTTGGAAATGCCATCTTAAATCTGAAACTCGCCCCAACTAGTGCAAGAAGTCTGAACTTTTGTCAACATATATCTCTACTAAAAACTGATGTTATCCCCTCCGGTGTGAAAGGGAATTATAAAAATTGTTGAGTAACTTTTTATTTTATGGTTTACTGAGTTGATGATTCTTTGTTTTTGGTGCGTCAAAGTTTGCAACACTTCTATCTCTTCCCGCCAACTTTGGATGCTGGCCAATAGAAAATTGTGTATATTTATTTTTCAGCCAATCCAAAGAGGTCTAGTATTTATTTAATTACCCAATAATTGGGGGGGGGGGTGTCGGGCCTTAGCCCAGAGCTCTCTAGAACCTTCCTCTCGGGTATAAAAGCTGGCACATTTTCATCCAGGGGGGTCTTATTAATCGCTCCAGTCTAGTGTGTGTGTTTACAAAGGAGGCGGGGAGCCCCGTCCATCGCAGAGCAATCCATCAGCTCCAGGTAATGACAGTCCTATTTAAGTGATAGTCTTTGAAAGCTAGCTCGAGGGGAATGTTTCCAGCCTTTACTAATGTAACTTTAATTTCCTAAAATGTAACTATCAAACAAGTCAATAGAACTTAGCCGAAATCACGAAAAAGAGAGTGTGATACCCTCTCGCGTTTCCTATCAACTTGATTTTGAGGTGACTATGATTTTGTAACCCGTTTCAGTTGAAATCTTTGTAATTTAAATTTTCTCTCTATCTAGTCACCTCGGTAGTTTAGGCTTAACCTCGGTAACTTCGGGCCAAAAGCCCAAATAGGGTTTTAATCTTTTAATTGCAAAATTCAACGAGTGCAAGTGTCCGCCTCTATGTCGTTTTGATTTTTGGGCCTTTAACTTTATATTGTTGATTTCCACAAAGGCCCGATAGAATGGGTATTCGATACCCCTGTAAAATTCAACTTCATTCTTTTATGTCAAATGGTTAGACTGTTGAATGTCTAAAACCTTGAATGTGGTTTGTATTGTAAAATGTAGGTTGTGCCTTTGACAGGCCTGGACCTTTTCTGGAACTAGGTTTCCAAGTATAAAATTGTAATAGAGCAAAGACGCTCCTTCTCTGTAATGGTTAACTGGTGCCTTTGGAAGGCTGGTGTGGTATCATGTTTGGAGAGTAGCCTCCTAGAAAATGTTGTGGAGCAAAATGGGCTCTTGAAACATTGTATATTTTGAATACTGTGTAAAAGAAATTGGGAGATTCTTCTTCTTGACTGGTTTTTGAAAGGAGCCGCAGCGTTCATGGAGAATGTATATTTAGGGAGCTTCGAGCTCAAGGTTGTTATTTGATATTCTAAAATTGTTACCCTATCTTATGAACTTTTGTACCTGAAGTATAAAGTTTGTCTTTGAAAAAACCAAAAGATAACCGAGAAAAGAAATATAATGCTTATTTTAAAGTTTTAATTCATCTTTTGACTGTCTGAGATAGACCCATTCATGCCCGCACCTTCTATCACCTCTGTCCACCACGGTATCACCGAAAACAATTATTATTATTATTATTATTATTATTATTATTATTATTATTATTATTATTATTATTATTATTATTATGGAGTCATCCGTGGAAGTCAGAGGTGAAAGAAGGTGCGGGCTGGAATGCGTCTAACTACAAGTTCGAAAGATGAATTAAAGTTTCAGCAAAGGTTATATTTTCAAAACTTAACTATAGTGGCATAGAATTTTGAGCGTACGACAAATGACAACCAGTTAAATCAGGTACACGATCAAGAAGTCCAAAATTAGAGAAAAATTTAACCAGTTTCCACTAAGGGAAATAACAAAGAAAATCAGGTACAATACAACACATCAGGTTAAGTTACTGGCCCAAAATACAGAAAGGACTGGAGGCGTGAACTTGCACTCCTAAATACACCTTTTAAAACCTAAGTGGCTCTAGGCCGATACGCAGGGGCTAATCCCAAGCTAGGGAGGTGACTCGTATGGGAAAACTTTAATACATTAAGGAAGAGAAGAAACGGTTTTGAAAACGTAGTCACCTCAATTTCAAAATGAAGGGGAGCTCGAGAGGGTAAAGCACTCTCTATCCCCGCTTTACAGTAAAAGAGATTTGTAGTTTTTACATAGACTGAAACGGAATTTACATTTTAAAGAGATGGGTTACATATTAAAGGTTTCGAACCCTCCCCGAGAGTTAGACTGCTGAGCTAGCAAGAAATAAAGATGTTAAAAGGCCATTAACTTGTTGAAGAACTGCTGTCTGAAGAACGAGGCGCTTCCCGCCCCCTGCTACATATTCACACACTGAGTTAGATGTTATACGAGTGGCCCGGAGACAAGAAAATCAGCAGTTTTTATACCCTCGTGGAAAATTCGAGACCTTTCAGGAATGAGTAGACACACCCACTCAATTTTTATTGGTAGACAAGAATTACACATGGAAATTTGAAGAAGAAAGCTATGATTGGAGGAAAATTAATTACAGAAATTACTGATTGGCTAAATTCAAAGCAGGCGGAAAGAAAGGATTAATGTTGTCAACCCACAAACCACAGAACAAAATTTAGTAAAGACAAAACTTATGAATACAACATTTCTCCAAGAAGGTTCATTCCTTTACACCAGAGTGTGTTATCATAGTTTTTGGTAGAGACATCTGTTAGAGAATGTCCACACTTCTTGATCACTGAAAAACAAAAGCAAATCAAAAACACTCAGTGACATCTTCTGATAAATCGTAGAGTTAGTTCAGTTTTAAAAGTTCCGGGTTTCTCCAGTAGAGAAGTTTCAATTGGCGCAAGATTTGAACTTGCGTCGTAGAGGTGTACCAACCGGTACAATTATTATTATTATTATTATTATTATTATTATTATTATTATTATTATTATTATTATTATTATTATTATTATTATTATTAATGTTGTTCATTTTACGTCCCACTACATACTTACGGCTTTCAGAGACGCCGAAGTGCAGGAATTTTGTTCCGCAGGAGTCTTTTAACATGCCAGGAAATCTAGCGGATCGAGTCTGAAGTATTTTAGCACATTAAAATACCACCGAACTGAGCCAGGGTCGAACCTGGGCATAGGAGGCCTGCGCTCTACCGTCCCAGCTACTCAGCTCGGTATTATTATTATTATTATTATTATTATTATTATTATTATTATTATTGCTGAGAGAACAACGGCTTTATATATTGATGACCAGTCAGTTATAAAATCCTAAAGAGGAATCGAAAACACGTCCTGACTAGGAATTTCTCGTAGGATTTTTCCACACTCACCTCAGGTACATACTAGAATATTGGGTAAAGTCCTTGGACACCAGCACCATTCCTCGGCACGAATCATTATATCCATGCTGCTTCACACGTCATAACAGAACAGGACAACAGTCAGATTCCGCTTATTTCAAGTACCTTGCACTCATGAATGGAAACCTCTTTTAGGAATAAAGGGATCATCAACAAATACTTCAGACGAAGAAATGTACAATAAATGCATATACGGCAGAGTATATCCGTAAGCTATGTAAAGTTTAACCTTTGTGCATCGCTGTAACACTGCTTGAGTTTCTCGGCTGAATGACTCCAGGAAAGTTAGACTGGCGAAGTCCGTGAAAATTTTTTCGATGCCCTCAAGAGGATTTCATCTACTTTTCGTTGTAGAAAGTTCCATGACTCTATTTCACTTCGTCATTATAGCTTGAGGGAGACGCGTTCATGTGGTTGAAACGTTGTTATATTAGAGTGAAGGAAGAGAGAACTCTTGGAGGAGTTGGGAGATCATGAAACCCCACAGCGTTAAGAAGTTCTACCAGTGTTCGAATGATGATATGAAACAAGCAGGAAAAATGTCTAAATTGTTCCTTTATTAAGTCGGTCACTTCAGTCATTTGAACTGGAGGTACAGGACTCTTACTCATTGACTATTCCCCTTGAAAGTTGATAGGAACGTCGGGCTCTGATCGCGCGAATAGAATACAGCAATCTGCTTGTCTTTCCAAGGTTTGGAATCTGATGGACCTAAAAGAATTCTGGAAAACTTTTAACGAATATCAAGACAGTTATCTTTCAAGGAATAGAAGACAGACTGTGAAAGTGGCATATCTTTTCAGAGAAAAGCGTGGCTGTAAAAGTGTTACAAAACTTCTCAAATAGGAGGTGAGAATGACTGTGCGTGCGACCATAGTAGCCATAACATAGAAGTGGTGAGAAAAGGAAACACTAGTTTAGTCTTACGAGACTCTTGATGTCGTGATTATAACCATGGGGCTCCAGTTTTACGTGGATTACGAACCACATGGATGTAACTTCCCATTTCAGAAATCCCACATACCTTGGCCGGGATCCGAATAGAAACCTTCTTGGTGATAAGCCGGTGACTGTGCCACTCGGTTGTCACTGTGCAAGTGGTGAGAATGATTGTTGGTTTGAACTGGTGGCAAAATCGGGCGGAGTGTGAAGGCTAAATCAGCAGTGAACACAGTGGGTAGGAGTAAACGTTAGCCGGGCTGAGTGGCTCAGACGGTTAAGGTGCTGGCCTTCTGACCCCAACTTGGCAGGTTCGATCCTGGCTCATTCCGGTGGTATTTGAAGGTGCTAAAATACGTCAGCCTCGTGTCGGTAGATTTACTGGCACGTAAAAGAACTCCTGCGGGACTAAATTCCGGCACCTCGGGGTCTCCGAAAACCGTAAAATGAGTAGTTAGTGGGACGTAAAACAAATAACATTATTATTATTATTATTAGTAAACGTTAAACCGACTTTGGTTTCACGGGAGCAAGTAGGTTATCTTTAGTAGACAGATTGGCAAGGTGGTAGAGAGTTAGAAAAGCAGAAAGATTCCTAGAAAGTGATGATCAGATTTTGTTTTTCAATGATTTCAAGATACGAGGTGTAGAAGCAGAAAAAGCCTCAATCAAAGATTGTGAAGGCGATTATCTATATATATATAAAATAACTTGTACTGACTGACTGACTGACTGACAGATTCATCATCGGCGAGCCAAAACTCCTGGACAGAAATAAATTAAATTCTGGGGATACATTTATATTAACATGTAAGTGCTCGCTAAGAGAGGATTTTTGGATATTCCGTCGCTAAGGGGGGAAAAGAGGGGTGAAATTTTAAAATGAGTATATCTATATCTCAAAACTTTAAACATTTACAGATGTAAAAATTGGCACTTAGAATCTTCATTAAAAATAACGAAACAAGTATTTTTTGTTTTCAGAAAATCCCAGTAGGAGGGGTAAAAAAGGGTGAAAAAGGGGTTGAATGCCTTTAATGAGGATACTTATATCTCAGAAACGGAAGATACTACAGACCTGAAAATTGGTATTTGGGATCTCCTTTAAAAATAAAGGAATATATATTTTTTGCTTTTGGAAAATCCAATTAATGGGGGGTGAAAAGGGGGTGAATTTTTAAAATGAGCGTATCTATATCTCAAAACTTTTTAAGTTTACAGATGTACAAATTAGTATTTAGTATCTCCTTTAAATTATAGAAACACGTATTTTATGTTTTCGAAAAATCCTAACAGGAATAGTGAAAAGGGGTGAAAAATGGTTTGAATGCCTTTAATAAGGATACTTATATCTCAGAAACAGAAGATATTACAGACCTGAAAATTGGGATTTTTGGATCTCCTTTGAAAATAAAGAAACACGTATTTTTTGTTTTTGGAAAATCCAATGAATGGGGGTTAAACATGAGTGACAAATTGGGGTGAATTTTTAAAAAGACAATATCTACAGTATATATCAGAAACGTAAAATGTTACAGACGTAAAAACTGGAATTTGGAATCTCCTGTAAAAGTAAAGAAACATAGGTTTTCGGAAACTCCACTTAAAGGGAACTAACAATGGGGTGAAATTTTAAAATGAGCATTTCTACAGTATATCTCAAAAGATTTCCATGTTACCGAAGTGAAAAGTAGTATTTTTATGTCTATTAAAAATAAAGAAACATTTTTTTTTGTTTTCTGAAAAATCACTTTTGTGGAGGGGTAAAAGTGACTGGAAATGGGGTTGAATTCTTTTAATTAGGATACTGATATGTCAAAAGCTGAAGATATTACAGACGTGAAATTTGGTATTTGGAATCTCCATTAAAAATAAAGGAATACGTATTTTTGTTTTCGGAAATCCACCTAAAGGAGGGAGGGAAATTAAAAAATTAGTTGAATTATTTTTATGAGGATACTATTATCTCAAAAACGAAAGGTTTTGCAGACGTGAAGATTGGTATTTGGAATCGGCTTTAAAATTTAAGAAACACGTATTCTCTGAAAATCCAATGAAGGGGGGACGAGGTGGAAGAATTGAAAAATTATTTGAATCTGCTGTATGAGGATTATGACATCTAATAAAAACTAAAGTTGTTACAGACGTGAACATTGGTGTTTGGATCTCCTTTAAAAACAAGGAAAAAACGCGTTTTGGGAAGGAAATCATCTTTAGAGGGGGGGGGGGTTAAAACGAGTTGAATTCCTTTTATGAGGACACATATCTCAATAACTGGAGATGTTAGAGTAGTGATAATTGGTATTTAGAAGTTCCTTTATTATTAATGAAACTAGTATTTTTAACGGGAAATCCACTTAAGAGGGGGGGGGGGCGGTGAATGGAGGTGAAAAAAGTTATTTTATGGGGATACTTATATCTCAGAGCTTAAGGTAACGGACGTGAACATTGGTATTTGTATTAAACATAAGGTAACACGCCTACATTTTTGGTGGGGAGGGGGGGGGGGTAAATCAACCTAACGGCAGTGGGGTGAAAAAGGAGTTGAGACCAATTGATTTTACTGTTCATAATGTACTCATTCTGATCATAAACTGATCATTTTTAATCTCTCCTGGGTTCGTTTTCAAGAACCATACTTTCCTTTGGAGAGCATCAAGTTAGATTACAGTACATTCTCCTGGCATATAAATACCAATTTAAACACCTTTGAAATAAACGATAGGAATGAAATTGACCATGCAATTGTTCACCTCTATAATAAGGTCAATAATGCACTGAAGTATTTCATTCGTGTCGCCAGAAATCTCGCGCACTTGCCTACGCGCGACGATGGTGCTGGTCACATTTTCAGCAATGACAATGACAGCAGATGAAATTTACCGCTAGGTAGCGGTCTTGCATCTTGCTGTGAGTTCTAGACCATCAATAATAATAATAATAATAATAATAATAATAATAATAATAATAATAATAATAATAATAATAATATTCTGGACCGTCGTCAAAATATGCGGACCGCGCTGGAAAAGGGTCCTAGCCGGGTAATGACTACGAATGCAGTCCGGCCGCGGGTTCAGTACCGCCAAGGCTCCCAAGACGACACCACTCCGGATCTCCTCAAAGATTTTATCCATATTTAAAATGCCTATAGGAAAAGTTGCCAAAGATTTATGGACCCAACTGACCGGGTGGAATACCTGGACCTAGCCCGGGAAGTACAAAATCGATTGCTGGAAAGAAAGATTGAAAAAAAGGAGGAACTTTTGCCGTCAGATCACGAATTTTGGTGGATTCTCTCAGAAAACGTGTTAGATCGTGAATTTCGTCTGTTATATATAAAACATTAAGCATTCAATTATAAATTTCATTATAATGCCGTAGCGAAGCACGGGTATCTTGCTAGTTTCTTATATAGGGACTTGCAGATTGTACACTGAAGGGCATAATGGTTTATGATGTATGTATGTATCTATTGTATGTGTCTACTACAGTGTTAGTCGGTTAGTCACTGGCCTTATAATCCCAAGATAGCAGAATCGATTCTGGCTGAGATCGTTCGTATTTAAAGGTGTTTAAATGTAACGCCATGTCCTAGGCTTTCAGCACATTAATGAAATACTACGAGACAAACTTTTAACAGCCAGTTTGAGTGGCTCAGACAATTGAGGCACTGGCCTTCTGACCCCAACATGGCTGGTTCGATCCTGGCTCAGTCCGGTGGTATATGAAGGGACTCAAATACGCCAGCCTTGTGTCGGTAGATTTACTGGCACTTAAAAAAGTCCTGTGGGACTAAATTCCTGTACCTCGGCGTCTCCGAAAACCGTAAACGTAGTTAGCAGTACGTACAATTCAATAACATTCTTAATAACACTTTGATACCCCAACGCGTCTTAAAATCGTTGACAGTTACAACGGGCGCTGAACAAATAGCATTATTATTTTATTGGCTGCATGAATTATGGGGTTGCGTGGCCGAGGCTAAATAGACTTGGTCGCAGTTCACCTGAAAGGCGTGGGTTCCATTGCCCGTCACGAAATCGTGAAATTTGGGAACAAGACTTTCACTTTTGGAGAACCACACAGCCCTGCAGTTCACTCAGCCTACACCTGAAATGAGTACCAGATTGATTCCTTGGAACGAGTCCGCCCTACTTATTTAGAGGTTCAAAAGTTTTAATATATTAATGTTCGCCCTGACATTGATAGGTGACAATGGAATGGGGGAAGGGCTAGCTATGATTCGGAAGGAAGCAGCCGTGTCTTTCATTGAATCGTTTATTGGAGGAACCTACTATCGACCAAAATTCACAAAATTGAGTTATTGGTAGATTTTTCTTCTTTTTTGTTCTTTTTCGCTACTGATTTAACCGCGCACTAACACATCAAAGGTTTTCGGTGATGGTAAAGGCTAGGACTCGGAATATAGCGGCCGTGGCTTTAATAAAGGTACAGCCACATCATTTGCCTAGTGTGAAAATGGGAAACCACGGAAAAACCATCTTCAGGGATGCCGGCGTTGGGATTCGAACCCACCCACTACTGAGACTCGCATCTGCGTGACCCTAACCGCACGGCTAACTCGCTTAGTTTCTGAAATAATGATTCAATTAAGATACAGCCCTAATACTTGCCTCAAGTGAAAATAAGAAAACTATGGTAAACCGTCTACAGGGCTACTGGCGCTGGAGTTCGAACACGCTCCCTCCTTAATGTAATCTTAATAGCTTTACGACGCGTGCCCCATAGCCAACACACTCGGTGAAATACACCGTATTGTTAAGTGTAAGCTCTAGACTGTATGTTCATTCTGAATGTATGGAAATAGACGCACTTTTTTATTTCATACTTTCAGGAAATTTGACGGTAGTGCGCTTTACAGATAGGCATGAGTGATACAGTGACGAATACGAAATAAATTCCACTGGGTTAAGACAGTTTTTATTTCCGTACGCGCCTCTACTTCTCATCAATCAACATTTATTGAAGAGAGAGAGAGCGACGCGCACGCAAATGACAGCTCAGGACGAACAGATTTGATTTATTGCTTCCATTCCACCTGAAACTCACGAGGTTCTTATGGCTTACTGTGGAGCAGGTCCCATGAATTCGATGTGTAACATCTTTAGAGAGTGTTTTACCATCCTAATAGAACATGTACATTACTGTAGTTGTTGACGAGCGTTTGGGACTTGAAATAATTAGCCTCGCGTACATGTCTTTGCTGAGACTGGTAAGATGTGATTGTATTTATTTCACTTAGGATTAGAATCGGTTCCCTGTGACATCTACTGAAGCACTATCTCGGCATTGTCTTGGAGTGAGTGCGGAAAACGTCTCTGATAGAACACTCTGAGGGCAGTATGAGGATTTGCATATAATGGTGGTATTGGTTGTACATCCCACTGACTAGAATAAAATACTCCCATCCCCTAGTTCCAGATCGCCAGAAATTGGGGAGAAATAATTCGTTTATTGGAATTAATGAAGTTCGATACATGCATTAAATTTTCTCCTTATAATTATTTGACTGTTACTACACTAAATGTACCAGTACTCTCATGTTCATAAAAACAGTACACCTTGAAAGACTGGAGATAGGAAGTTCATATTCACAGGACACGTTCATTAGTATGTTCTGGAGGAACGATTAGACTTTCTGTCACCTGTGTCCTGTTGCCTAGCAGGCACTGGGTCCTCCATTTGCACTGATAACTTGTTCCATGCGTGATGGCAACGACGCGTATAAGGCGCGAATGACGTCCTGGGGTATAGCCATCCATGCTGCATTCACCTGGTTCCACAGTTCGTCTTTGGTGGTTGGCAGCGAGTCACAGCGCCGCACACGTCGTTTCACCATATCCCACACATTTTCGATTGGCGAAAAGTCCGGTGATCGGGTGGGCCAGGGCAACAGTCCGACATCCTGTGACAACAAGAAGGCACGTGTTCGTGCAGCAACATATGGTCGCGTACTGTCCTGCTGAAGTATGGCGTTTTGGGTATCGTACAGAATGGGTATGGCTACGGGTCGCAGGATGTCATTCACGTAGGTCAAACTGGTCACAGTGCCCTGGACACGAACCAACTGTGATTTGTAGTTGTACCAAATAGCACCCCACACCATAAGGCCTTGAGTTGTCTCTGTATGTCTTGTGGGAATGCAGTCAGTGTGCTGCCTCTCCGCTTGTCAGCGGCGATCCAAAACGTGGCCATCGTTCTCAAAACAAACAGAACCTGGATTCGTCCGAAAACACTATCGGTTCGAACCCCACTGTCGGCAGCCCTGAAGATGGTTTTCCGTTGTTTCCCATTTTCACACCAGGCAAATGCTGGGGCTGTACCTTAATTAAGGCCACGGCCGCTTCCTTCCCACTCCTAGCCCTTCCCTGTCCCATCGTCGCCATAAGACCTATCTGTGTCAGTGCGACGGAAAGCAACTAGCAAAAAAAGAAAAAAAAGAAAAAACTATCTGCTGCAATTCCTGTCCACAGTGACGTCATTCCATACATCATTGCAGTCTAGCATGTCTATGCAGGTATAGAACTAAATGAGGCCACAACACGAGTTGCAAATCGAGGATTTTGGCGACGTTTAGTAAATTCATAGAGGCTTGCAGACTGAACGCTGAAAGGCATAACAGTCTATAATGATAATGTACACGTACAGTATGTATGTATGTATGTATGTATGTACTGTATATATGTATTATTACTGTTACCGTAAATGAAAGTGACTTCCGCTCCTGTTTTCTATTTTGGATGGATCCAATGAACTCTATTTCGATGACGCCATCTTTGTCGACGTAACAAAGGCAATAACAATGCTTCCTCGTAGAAATCTATTTCAGTACTGTGTACTTACGGGTGTAGAGTGGTTGGATTGTGGTCGATACGAACTGCAAATAACCACAAAGAACCACGTAATTGTTGTGAAATGAAATGTCGTATGGCTTTCAGTGCCGGGATATCCCAGGACGGGTTCGGCTCGCCATTTGCAGGTCTTTCTATTTGACCCCCGTAGGCGACCTGCGCGTCATGATGAGGATGAAATGATGATGAAGACAACACATACACCCAGCCCCCGTGCCATTGGAATTAACCAATTAAGGTTAAAATCCCCGACCCGGTCGGGAATCGAACCCGGGACCCTCTCAACCGAAGGCCAGTACGCTGACCGTTCAGCCAACGAGTCGGACATTGTGGTTAAGAGTGGTCGATTTTAACCACAGTTGAATCACTCAAGAACCACAATTTTGCAGTTGCAAAGTGGTACGTGTGAAGGCTGCCTAGAGTGAAAATTTGTGACAACCTCCCGGTACATCATAGGAGCTAATCACGGAGTTTATTTTACACGAGAGTTGCTTGCTTAAAGGGGCAACATATTGTTGATTAAAGAATCGCGTAATGTGTTGTATACAAACTTAAGAGCACGTTTGATCTGCCGTATGAGAGTACATGTACTGACCAGACTTAACATCCAATAAGATACGAGCCGTTTGAGAAGCTAGTACAGAAGGCCAAGACAGACTACGCCTTACTTATATCTGGTGATGAGTAAGCCTAATTTGGGACTAAATGCAGTACCGTAGGCAAATCATGGCTCAGATCGGGCAGCTTTTCCGTGAACGTGCTACCTCCTGTAATGACATAATATCTTCCTTGTACTGCTGAGCAGGTTTTTATACTCTCGGGCAGCTGTGAGTTTGGATTCGGGAGATAGTGGGAAACCCCACTGTCGGCAGTCCAGAAGGTGGTTTTCCGTGGTTTTCATTTTCACACCAGGTAAATGCTGGGGCTGTACCTTAATTAAGGCCACGGCCGCTTCCTTCCCACTCCTTGCCCTTTGCTATCCCATCGTCGCCATAAGACCTATCTGTGTTGGTGCGACGTAAAGCAGACTGTAAAAAACCCTCCATATCTTAGTCCAGTATCCCGTTTACACTTAGGATCATGTAACTTAGAATTATATTGTTTCATACTTTGAACTGCGTTGCAATATAGAGGTAAATTATGTGACATGTTAGATATTGATATGTGCCGACGTCAGTGGAGAATCGATTTGTCGCTGTCCTTCATTCCCTAAGACACCAATTTTGATTCCACTCAGATCAATGTTATTTTTAAGGGTGTTCTAAAAGTGTAACAATCCCGAGTCCTTTTAGTAATACTAATAATAATAACAACATACGCTCAGCAAGAACTCCACTCGTAAACAAAACATTCCTTCCGTATTGTTATAGCAAACCATGTTCGCTGCGCGGCATGACCGCGCATTATATCCCCGCTACTCGGGGTAACAGCAACAATTTTCCTACTCCGGCGAAATTTCCTGTAAATTTTCGCTGCCTCTTCCTGTACTTCAGTGTTGCACGTCTGTCTTCCTGAAACACTTCACCAACGGCATTAGCAAATGCGTCCGGTGTTGATGGATGGCTTCTTCGCTTTTCGTCTTTCATAGCCGCCAGAGCCTCTGCAAATTCGCGGCTCCACTTCAGCACTTGCTGGACAGATTTTTTAAAAATTTGTTTTGTTTCACAGCGGCACAGATAGGTCTTATGGCGACGATGGGACGGGAAAGGGCTAGGAATAGGAACGAATCGACCATGGCCTAAAGGTACAACCCCAGCATTTACCTGGTGTGAAAAAGGGAAACCACGGAAAGCCATCTTCAGAGCTACTGAGAGTGGGGTTCGTACCCACTAATCGGTCAGATCTATAATTATCTTCATTTACCGAGCTCGATAGCTGCAGTCGCTTAAGTGCGGCCAGTATCCAGTATTCGGGAGATAGTAGGTTCGAACCCCACTGTCGGCAGCCCTGAAAATGGTTTTATGTGGTTTCCTATTTTCACAACAGGCAAATGCTGGGGCTGTACCTTAATTAAGGCCACGGCCGCTTCCTTCCCACTCCTAGACCTTCCCTGTCCCATCGTCGCCGTAAGACCTATCTGTGTCGGTGCGACGTAAAGCAACTAGCAAAAAAAAGAAAGTTATCTTCGTTATATAAACAATCCTCCTGTAAATGTTGACATGTTCCGTGCTTTTTTACGCAGTAAATGGATCACTGTGCTGACCACCTTCCGTGGCCACTCGTTCACCAACTCTGCCATTTGGAAACTATCGGTCAATCACTACTGATCAGCATTTAGGGCAGTCGCTCAGGTGGCAGATTCCCTATCTGCTGTTTTCCTAGCCTTTTCTTAAATGATTGCAAAGACATTTGAAATTTATTGAATATCTCCCTTGGTAAGTTACTCCAAACCCTAACTCCCCTTCCTATAAACGAATATTTGCCCCAATTTGTCCTCTTGAATTCCAACTTTATCTTCATATTGTGATCGTTCCTACTTTTAAAGACACCACTCAGAATTATTCGTCTACTGATGTCATTCCACGCCATCTGTCCACTGACAGCTCGGAACATACCACTTAGTCGAGCAGCTCGTCTCCTTTCTCCCAAGTCTTCCCAGCCCAAACTTTGCAGCTGTTTTGTAACGCTACGCTTTTGTCGGAAATCACCCAGAACAAATCGAGCTGCTTTTCAACTGCAACTGTCTCTGTGTCAAAGTTCTACTGTCGTGGAAAAATGTATCGACACCCGAGTTAATACGTTAATAAAAAGTTTACCTTTTGTCCCACACGCTTAATTATGTGAAGTAGAAATTTTTATTGTGCCCAGTTAAAATTTTAACGCAGGTTGAAGGAAAAAGTGCCGATATTTTTTTTCCATTTCCAACGGAGCGCTTACTTTGAAAATTTATAACTTAAAAAGCATTGATCTGATCGTTACCAAATTTCAATACTTCTTAAAGTAACTTATTGTTGGTCAGTACACCAAGGTTTTATTTCATCTGATATTTGTGAAAAGGGTTATTGTAAATTTCGTTGAACGACATTTTCTCACTACTGGGTGATCATAGCCATAAAAATTCCGGCTTGTTATGAAGCTCATAAGAATGTCAGGCTAAAATTAATACTGCTTTTTGCCTGCATGCAATTTCTGACTTTATATATTGATTTATATTTAATTGAGTGGTTTTGAGAGAAGAAAGCGGCGTATCCGCCCAGCGGTGTTGCCCAATTGACCTGTTTGCCGCGCCAACAATCTCTCACTGCTTTGTACCAGCTTTGAGTCATGTAGAGCTACTTCGCAATTTATATGTCCTGTTGTAGGGTGAGAAAATGGAATAGGAGAATAACATGCCAGATGACGAAGGGTGGTATTTTCACTAATCACCAGGAACTTTAAATACAAAATATTTCACAAGTTGAACGCATCCCTCCATTACTATTCATACCTTGCATAGAGGATACACTTCGAATAAGCCCTATCACCTAGCTCCGAGGGAAGATACATTTATATGACCTGGCCAATAATCGAACCTGGGACCCTTGTATCCGAAAACCAACATGCTCACCGTTCAGCTACGGAGTCTGACAAAGAGTAAATGATCTTTTGGCACACACTGTAGAGGTTTAAACTTTTCAAGCCCTGGAAAAGCCAACGATGAAGGATGAACACGCAACTTTTACACTTCTTTCAGAGCCGAGCAGTGAAGATTCTCACAGTATCTATCATTTTGCATGTGATTCTCGTTGTTCACGTAGAACTGAGGCATTTTTGAAGAAACAATGACTCTTATCCACTTCTAAGGAAAGTAAGTTTCCAGATAATTCTGTGAAGTGCACTGAAGAATTAATCACTAACGAAACGAAGAGGTCCTTCTCATAAGCCGAAACCTAGAGCGAAATACGAGATATAATACGTAATTCTATCGTTCATATATCGAGCGCCAATGTAATAACGGTTTTAAGCAACTGACGAAACAACAAAAATTCACTTATTGTACAGCAGAGATCGCCCAATTGATGTTCAACGCGGCAACGTCTCTAGGATTTCCAGGGCCAAGTGCATTGTTCTCGCCGGCCGGTAGGCTGCTTTCTTCTCACACAACCACCCAATTAAATATAAATCAATATAAAATCAACAATTACATGCAGGCAAAAAGCAGTTTTAATTTTGGCCTGACATTCTCATGAGCTCGACAACAAGCCAAATTTTGTACGGCTATGATCACCCAGTAGTGAGGGAATAATGTTTCACAAAATTTACAGTAACCTTTTTCACAAATATCAGATGCAATAAAAACTTGGTATACTGATTAACAATAAGTTACCTTAAGACGTATTAACCTTCGGTAACGGTCAGGTCAATACTTTTAAAGTTATGAATTCTCAAACTGAGCGCTCCGTTGGAAATGAAAAAATTACCCGCACTATTTTTGTTCAACCTGCATAAAAATTTAATTAGATGCGATAAAAATTTCTACTCCACATAATTAAACGTAGAATAAAATAAGCTAAATTTTGGTGTAGCTTGTGTCTATGTGCGACAAAGGATAAACTTTTTAATAATGAATTAAATCGGGTGTCTATAGGCCTCCTTTTTCTACGACAGTAGTTTACCAAATTTAGCACCTGTGCGCGATCTATCGGTGTGACTAGAAACTAACGTATACATAAGTTAAAACGAGCAGCATTCCTTTGCTTCTGGCAATAAAACGGAGGATTTTCTCTCGTATCTTATTGTTAGTATGGATGCATGATTTTTACTTAGACTGTGTGGTACAAATGGCTAATCACTAGCCTTCTTAGCTCGAGATAAAATATTCGATTCTGGCTCAAGTCAATGACATTTAATGGTGTATAATTGTAGTGGCCTTGTTGCGGTAAATTTAAAACAACTACTCCAAGACAAAATCATGATGTCTTTAACAACCATTAGCAGTTATTGGTACATTAAGCACTGTCATTACATTTATACTTGCTTCCTAGTAAAACTTACTAAGATGATGATACTTGGTGTTTAAAGGGGCCTAAAATCTAAGGTCATCGTCCCAACTTACTAAGAAGTTAAGTACCCCTTTGAGCATACGTTCCTATAAATTATATGAAGTTTTGTGAGATAAAGTTACAGGATATTGAGGGTCACGAGGTTAGCAGCATATTGTTGCTGTTCGGGCAAAAGATCATATCTCACAGTGCTTTTCCTATCCATTATTGTCCTTAAGACTGGTCTCTACCGAGCTCGATAGCTGCAGTCGCTTGACTGCGGCCAGTATCCAGTATTCGGGAGATAGTAGATTCGAACCCCACTGTCGGCAGCCCTGAAATGATTTTCCGTGATTTCCCATTTTCACACCAGGCAAATGCTGGGGCTGTACCTTAATTAAGGCCACGGCCGCTTCCTTCCCACTCCTAGCCCTTTCCTGTCCCATCGTCGCCATAAGACCTATCTGTGTCGGTGCGACGTAAAGCAACTAGAAAAAAAAATACTAGTCTCCCCTCCCAACCACATATGGATATGCAGTCCATCAGGACAATTTTCGTTGTGTTCATTTTCCTATGCTAACGTGTAAAGGAAAATGAACCTTAAGTACATTATACTGTAGGAGTGCGTAAATATGTCATGCAAACATAAATTCCTAGAGTGCGGTACGGTAAGGTTCATTTTCCTTTACACGTAGGCATAGGAAAATGAACACATGGCATGCGTGACCGGTCTTGAGGAAAATAATGGATAGGAAGTGCATTGGGAGATACGACATTTTGCCCGAACAGCGACGATAAATCTCTTGTTTTATACTCGCCAAATTAAGGTAAGTTCTCAAACACTGACATTTCAGTTCGCACCCTGGAAAGAACGAGAGAGATGATGTCCCTATCGAGCGTCGAAGCTTTATTTTCCCGTTCACTCAACCAACGTCGAAATTGATAGCCAATCTCATTGCCGCAGTCGGTTAGTCCTCAAACGTTTTGCTCCCAGGATATCAGGTTTGATTTCAATGGCTTAGGTATAATATAATTTCGTGTGGCTATTTCTAGCCGAGTGCAGCCCTTGTAAGGCAGACCCTCCGATGAGGGTGGGCGGCATCTGCCATGTGTAGGTAACTGCGTGTTATTGTGGTGGAGGATAGTGTTATATGTGGTGTGTAATTTGCAGGGATGTTAGGTACAGCACAAACACCCAGCCCCCGGGGTAACTGGAATTAACCAATGAAGGTTAAAATCCCCGACCCGGCCAGGAATCGAACCCGGGACCCTCTGAACCGAAGGCCAGTACGCTGACCATTCAACCAACGGGTCGGACAATGGCTTAGGTTAGGTTATACGACAAAGATCTTCCCATGACTTTCCACGGCAACCCATTAGCTCTATTGTGCTTCTTCCACTTTATTCTTCCTGTATACATCCACATTTAGTGATAAACGCTGTCAGACTACTATTGGGACGTTAAAAAGCACTTAAATCAATAAATTTACTTCCATTTGTGTTACCTCTCAGCATGACAAAGGCTTCATATTCCCAAATTGTGTGTTTAGCAATCATATCTGCTTTATGACATCTAGCATAAGAGGGATTCACAGCGTTACCAATGTTGTATAAACGTCTAGTCTACAATGGCCAGTTCGCTGGTCGATGACACTTGCGGGTGTTTAAATGGCGCCTCTTCGTATTTTTAGCTCCCAGTACTTTTAAGAACTTAGAGAATGAAGATACCGGAGACTGTTCAGACCATTAGTAGTTAATTAAATATCTGAATGTATTAACTGAAACAAGTTTTTTTGCTATTGGGTTTACGTCGCACCGTCACAGATAGGTCTTATGGCGACTATGGGATAGGAAAGGCTTAGGAGTTGGAAGGAAGCGGCCGTGGCCTTAATTAAGGTACATCCCCAGCATTTTCCTGGTGTGAAAATGGGAAACCACGGAAAATCATCTTCAGGGCTGCCGACAGTGGGATTCCAACCCACTACCTCCCGGATTTAACTGAAACTAAGACATCCTGAAATCATCTTCGCGTGCTCATTCTCACCAGCTAGTTCGGAACAAGTATTATTGTAGTGCTGATTTAATATCAGGCTCTCGGTTACAGGTAGTATACGTGTACGTAACACATAACTGGTCCTGGGTTGTTGTTCTATTCTTGGTCTTACGAAAGCACATTTTCTCCTTTTTCCCTGAAGGTAATGCCACAGACTCATTTATCATAAATGCCTACCTAATGACTATATTCTTCTTGTTCAGCAACGAGGTGAACCGGCTGGGGGTTCTTCCTTCTCTAAAGCACACAAGGCTAATCGTCACTAATTCGGAAATAAATGTACTTAATAGAACAGGAATTCTGCTCTCATTCAGTATATAATTACTGGAAGATATAACTTCTTATATTTTAGTTAAGTATTAATATTAATGGAAACTAAACTGAGAAACATCAATCAATCATCAATGATCCGCATTTAGGGCATTTGCCCAGATGGCAGATTTCCTATCACTTGTTCATCACTTCTTGAATGTTTCCAAGAAAGTTTGGAAAAATTATCGAACGTTTCCCTTGATAAATTATTCCAGTTCCGTATTCCTTGTCCTATAAATGAATATTTGTCCCAATTTGTCTTGAAATCCAATTTTATCTACATCTTATGATCTTTCGTACTTCTGAAAGCTCCATAGCTTGTTCGTTTACTAATGCCATTCCACGCCAACTCTCCACTGACAGCTCGGGGCATACCGCTTAGTCCAGCAGCTCGTATCCTTACTTCCAAGTATTCCCAGCCCAATGTTTGCAACCTTTTCGTAACACTACTCATTCCTCGGAAATCACCCAGAACAAATCGTGCTACTTCCCTTTGGATCTTTTCCACTTCTCGTACGAAGTAATCGTAGAACTATATCCCAACCCACTGCCTTTAGTATATCCCCAGAAATCTTATTAATCCGACCAGCCCTTCTAACTTTCAACTTCTGTATCTTTTTGTAAATTTCTTTATTATCATAGGTACATTTCAGTAATTCGCCAGTATTAGTTGCCTCCTGTACTAGGACATTTTCCTTATATCCAAACACCTCTACATACAGCTGACTGAATACTTCTGCCTTCTGTAATTCCTCACATATACACACTCCATGTTGATTAATGATCCCTTGAATGTCCTTCCTGTAGTCTGTTTCTGCCTTAAAATAATGAAAAACGTTTTTTTACGGTCTGCCTTACGTCACACCGGCACAGATTGGTCTATGGCGACGATGGGATAGGAAAGGCCTAGGCCGTGGCCTTGATTAAGGTACAGCCCAGCGTTTGCCGGGTATGAAAATAGGAAATAACGGAAAACCTCCTTCAGGGCTGCCGTCAGCGGGGTTCAAACGCACTATCTCCCGGATGTCCAACTCGTTGGCTGAACGGTCAGCGTACTGGCCTTCGTTTCAGAGGGTCCCGGGTCCGATTCCCGGCCGGGTCGGGAATTTTAACCTTAATTGGTTAATTCCAATGGCACGGGGTCTGGGTGTATGTGTTGTCTCCATCATCATTACATCCTCATCACGACGCGCAGGTCGCCTACGGGAGTCAAATAGAAAGACCTGCACCTGGCGAGCCGAACCCGTCCTGGGATATCCCGACACTAAAAGCCATACGACATTTCATTTACTGCTAACCTGTCCGACTCATTGGCTGAACGGTCAGCGTACTGGCCTTCGGTTCAGAGGATCCCGGGTTCGATTCCCGGCCGGGTCGGGGATTTTAACCTTAATTGGTTAATTCCAATGTGTTGTCTTCATCATCATTTCATCCTCATCACGACGCGCAGGTCACCTTCGGGAGTCAAATAGAAAGACCTGCACCTGGCGAGCCGAACCCGTCCAGGGATATCCCGGCACTAAAAGCCATACGACATTTCATTTCACCGCTAACGTGTAAAGGAAAATGAAGCGTAAGTAGATTATACTGTATGAGTGCGTAAATAAGTCATGCAAACATACATTCCTAGAGTGTGGTACGGTAAGGTTCATTTTCCTTTACACTTGGGCAGTGGAAAATTAACACAACGAATATTGTTCTGATATGCGGCTGGGAGGCGAGACCAGTCTTAAGGAAAATAATGGATAGGAAGCGCGTTGGGAGATATGAACTTTTGCCCGAACAGCGACGACCTGGAGGGAGAACCGAAGTTCGTGTTCGATGGTATAGCGGTGACTGCCGGCGCATAGCCTACGGGGAAATAAAGAGGATCTTTATTGGACGTTATGGCGATAGGAACAGCATCATCCAGGCCCATCTGGATTACTTGGTGGCCATGAAAGCAGTTTTCGATGTAATGCCTGATGCCCTTAGCTGTACATATAATAATAATAATAATAATAATAATAATAATAATAATAATAATAATAATAATAATAATAATCTTCTCTCTCTTCGCGTATATGATCCACCTTCTACAGATGCCATCCGTAAATGCACGTAACAGTTTGCGGACTAGCATTGTCCTGTAGTGTTCGATGTTCTCCTCCTGTGCCCTTAGAGCCTGTATACGTCTATTACATTCTATATATGTACAGCCGGGCTGATGCTAGTTGCTTTACGTCGCGCCGACACAGATAGGTCTTATGGCGACGATGGGACAGGGAAGGGCTGGGAGTGGGAAGGAAGCGACCGTGGCCTTAATTAAGGTACAGCCCCAGCATTTGCCTGGTGTGGAAATGGGAAACCACGGAAAACCATTTTCAGGGCTGCCGACAGTGGGGTTCGAACCTACTATCTTCCGAATACTGGATACTGGCCGCACTTACCGGGCTGATGTGCTCGGACAGTAGAGCCCTGACCTTCCGAGCCGAACTTATCAGAATCGATCTTGGCTCTGTTCGGTGGTATTTGAAGATGCTCAAATAAGTCTCCTTCGTGTCAGCAGCTTTACTAGCACGTACAGTCGAACTTCGATATCTCTAACCTCCATTACTCGAATTGTCAGTATCTCGAAGTAACTTAAATTTCCCGGCCGTTTCCTATTCTTCACGTGTATTTATTTCTCTATTACTCGAAATTCGGTTACACGAATTTCTCGATTTCTCGAAGCAAACATTCCCTCCCCTGAAGGAAAAAGTATTCTCTAATTCGAATTTTGTGCAACGTTAACTGTGCAATACGGCATTTGTGGTTTGTGAAGAACAGTTAACAAGTAAGGGTACGTCCAAGATGCACGCTGGTTTTCTGAGTCAGACAGTCGGCGCTGAATGTCTGACTCCGAGTGGCAGGTGGGATGTGGCCATTTTGAAAGCTGGTTGTCAGCGCAGACAGAGCTGCCACAACAGAAAAGATATGAAATACAACTGATCAGTCTAGCATGGAACTAACAAGAGAACAGGCTGCAGCTCTATTGCTGCTAAGTGACAATGTTAAACCAACTTAAAACGAATGCGAAGTGACATACATCCAATAAATGAATTAAGATCTATTTACGGGGAGTGCAAACACCTTTTTCCACAGTTACTTGTCGACGAAAACAGATTGTTGAATATTTCAGAATGAGTTCGGATAAGTTTTGTTTTATTTTGTTAAAATTTGAACACAGGCTTACGAAGAACTGGGCGAATTACCACACTCAACACGAAAATCAACAGCCTGCGCGGCAGGTTGTCTGAAACCAGAATGAACGAATCATTCCGGTAAATATCTGAGTCAGACTACCAGTGCGCAGGCTTCCTGCGCGCAGGTGCATTATGGCCAGTCCCGCTTAAAAACACAGGACATACTTATGTCGACTCGGCGCCGACTGTCTGACTCAGAAAACCAGCGTGCATCTTGGACGTACCCTAATGAAAGGATTACAGTGATGCTGGGAGCTAATACGACGGGAACCGAAAAACTAAAACTTCTAGTGATCGGAAAATAGGCGAAGCCGCGCTGTTTCTCGGGTTTGAATTTATTACCGGTCACGTACGAAAGCAACCGCCGAAGTCGCGGATGACAAGCTCCAGTTACGGATCTCGGCTGCGTCGTATTGACGAGAAGTTTCAGCGTAAAGGGAGGAGAAGTTAACCATAACAAACAGAAGAGACTAACGGATTTGTTTTCCAAAGGTGTTAACGGAGGTATGTTTCTTGTTTCACTGCTGTATGTACTGTATCCTGTCTTCTAAAATTTGCTTTAATTAGGGTTATAATTAAAGTGATGTCGTAAAATAGTTTGTTCGTATATTTTTTAGTACTGTTAAAAATAATGTATGCAGTATAAGCCCGTAGATACATATTATTCAATTATGTGCTATACATGCTCAAAAACTGTATTGAGCTTGATAGCTGCAGTCGCTCTTGGTGGAATCAAATATGCGAAGATGCGTTACAAGAGAGCATAAAAGAATGAAAAAGTGGAAAACCTCTGGAAAGACTGAGCATTATGACCAATTCAAATAGCAAAGAAAGAAACTGCTAGTATAATATGGGGTGTTAAAAGATCTTTCGAAAAATAACAACTTATTGACCTGCATGACAGCTTTGTTAAAAATAACTCTAGAAATTTCCACCAGACTTTCAAGCGTCAGTTAAAGGGGTATCATGCGCCTAGCACATGCTTCAAAGATGAAAATGGTAGACCTGGCCTAAGCAATGCTGGGAATTGTGAAATACTTGCGAAGCACTTTGATCAACATTTAAACTGCCCTGAAACCGACCATAAGTTGGAAGTCTATCAAAGAACTTAAAATCTGGAAGAACATATACCACCCACGGCTGAAGAAATTAAAGAAAGGGAGATAGTAGGTTCGAACCCCACTGTCGGCAGCCCTGAAAATGGTTTTCCGTGGTTTCCCATTCTCACACCAGGCAAATGCTGGGGCTGTACCTTAATTTTTTTTGCTAGGGGCTTTACGTCGTACCGACACAGATAGGTCTTATGGCGACGATGGGATAGGAAAGGCCTAGGAGTTGGAAGGAAGCGGTCGTGGCCTTAATTAAGGTACAGCCCCAGCATTTGCCTGGTGTGAAAATGGGGAACCACGGAAAACCATCTTCAGGGCTACCGGTAGTGGGATTCGAACCTACTATCTCCCAGATGCAAGCTCACAGCCGCGCGCCTCTACGCGCACGGCCAATTCGCCCGGTGTACCTTAATCAAGGCCACGGCCGGTTACTTCCCACTCCTAGCCCTTTCCTGTCCCATCGTCGCCATAAGACCTACCTGTGTCGGTGCGACGTAAAGCCACTAGCAAAGAAAAACTGTATTCTCTATATTTCGAAATTTTGATAACTCGAAATAAAATTTAGCTCCTGAGGTGATTCGATATATCGAGGTTTCACTGTACATAAAATCCTGCGGGATAAAATTCCGGCACCTCTGCGTCTCCAAAGACCGTAAAAGTAGTTAGTGGAAGGTAAAATGATAACAATAGCTTGTGTGTGGGGGTTTTCGCTCTGAATTGAGTAGGGGCTAAATGTTACCCTGCATAAGACTTCCACCCCGACACGGCGCGTCCAATATGGCTGACAGGGCAAGTTCCTGTAGATATGCAGGACAGCTGTGAATAATGCAATGCCAAATAAGCACCCGCGAATCAACTGAGGACAAGAGAAAAACGGTCAACGGTCTCAAAAGCGAAGAAGAATCTCGTTTCTCAACGTCTGAGAGGGCGGAAGAACCTAGTGGAGTCAATCGCGAAAAAAAATCAGACTAACAATCTTATCTTACTTTGGAATGTTTTTCCTGACCTTGAAACACGCAATTTCAATTGCCGCTGAAAGAAAGCACTACCCCAGGTGGCAGCTCGGAAGAGAAATTCAACATTGCGTTATGCATCGGGACCTAGGTTTCTGGGGAGTCCCAACCTCTGCAGTAAGGATTAGTCGGAGCATCCTTGGAATCAGTCCAGACTTAAGTATAAACAGAAGTGTTTTGCAGGCACTTTGAATGTAAATTCTTGGTGAATGTTGGTAAACAGAAGAAATTAGAACTACTTCTAGATAGAAACGAAATTCAAACTTTATCAGTACAAGAGAGGAGATTTTTGGATGTGAATGTGACAGAAACGAGATTATCGAATCTTTAAAGGTAAACCTGCGATTTAAATTATGAAAGGAATGTCACTCTTAGGAACAGCCTTTTACAGTATGCCCATAAAAGATTATTAGACAATGTAACTTAACTCAAATCCCGCTCAGAAAGAATATCTCTTTTAACAATGAACTGTAAAAATAAAAAAAATGTACTTGTATTAACTGTCATGCACAAATAAACGAAGACAACAAAAAGAACCCCAATATAGTAGAGGAATTCTGAACACTCCTGGATGACGAATTATCTAAAATTCCAAAATCAAATGTGGTGATACTATTTCGAGATTTCAATGCCCAAGTAGGAAGAGAGAGAATTCATAGTCCAATAGTGTGGAAATATGCTGCACACCAAAATAGAAACATCAATGGAATGAGATTAATTATATGTAAAAACTTTCATCTGAAGTTAATGTCAACTTTCTTCAAGAAAATGCCAAGAATAGCTAAAACATGGATTTTGAGAAATCCATTACTAGGTGAATTTCAACTGGATCTTGTAGCTATATCCATAAGAAACATGAAAGAAATTATGAATATCAAGGTAGTAATAAGCAGAGAATTTGATTCCGATCACTACTTGTCTAATATCAAACTAAAATTTTTACCCAACATAAACCAGGGAAGAGGGGAAATGGTAAACAAATATAACTCAAACAGACTTCAAATTACAGCAGAAACATTGGAAACATTTCAGGAAGAAATAAAAGTATCTCATCATGGGAAGTGGCAAAATTTATCCGAGGAAATAACCAACGCAGCCGAGAAAACTTTTGGGCTAGTCATATCTAAAAAGGAATCTTGGTGGAATCAAATATATGAAGATGCGTTACAAGAGAGCATAAAGAAATGAAAAAAGTGGAAATCCTCTTGAAAGACTGAGCATTATGACCAGTTCAAATAGCAAAGAAAGACACTGCTAGTGTAATAAGGGGAGTTAAAAAGATCTTTCGAAAAATAACAACTTATTGACCTGCAAGACAGCTTTGTTAAAAATAACTCTAGAAACTTCCACCAGACTTTTAAGCGTCAGTTAAAGGGGTATCATGCGCCTAGCACATGCTTCAAAGATGAAAATGGTAGAGCTCGCCTAAGCAATGCTGGGAATTGTGAAATACTTGCGAAGCACTTTGACCAACATTTAAACTGCCCTGAAACCGACCATAAGTTGGAAGTCTATCAAAGAACTTAAAATCTGGAAGAACATATACCACCCACGGCTGAAGAAATTAAAGAAGTAATTAACAATCTGAAAAATAATGAAGCTAGCGAAGAAGACACTATAACAGCTTATCTTTTGAAATTGTCTCAATCAAAAATCATTGAAGAGCTGCAGTTAATCTTTGAAGATATTTGGAGAACAGAGAGGATTCCAGAAGAATGAAAAGTTTGCAGACGATTTTGCTATTTTTTCAGAAAACGTAACAAGTGCAACAACAAGAAATATGCAACAAGACAGGTTTGAGAATCTCCGTAGAAGAAATAAAATTTATTGCAAACATCAAGAACGCTTCAAAGCTTTTGGGAACAGATATTGGTCCAGTGGAAAGAGTAATTAAATTCAAATATCTGGGAGAAATAATCCAAGAAAATGGTATAAACAAATCTGCAGTAGAAGAAATGGTACACAAGATGGAAAAAGCTTATGGTATCACAAATAATTTTATAACAAAAAGTATTTATCTAAAAATCTTAAAATAATGCACTACACTACAGTGGTGAAACCGGAATGCCTATATGCAAGTTAATGCCTGGTACTAAACTATAGATTAGATAAGCTTGAGGTACTAGAAAGGAGAATCATGAGAAAAATCTTAGGCCCTGTGATAACAACAGAATTATGGAAATTAAGGTATAATGATGAAATATACAGGAACATAGAAAACATAACAGAAACCATAAGAAAAATAAGATTGCAATGTTTTGGACATATTTGGAGAGTGGACGATTCCAGATTAACAAAAAGGATTTTCAAGTAACTTTGGGACAAAAAGACAACAACTAGCTGGATTCAAGAAGTAAAGAAAGATTTAGAAAGAAATAATATAACAGAAGAAGAAACTATGGACAAATTTTTAGAAAGAGGGTAGTTAGTATGGAAGGATTCTGAGGAGGATTGAACAAGAAACCTTGTGCGAAGTGATCCGAGGATAGAAAGAAACAGCATAGTGAAAGAATATTAGAAGGAACGGAAGAGAAAACAACAAAGTATGAAGAATTGAACTGAAATCGACACGTGGTTCTTAATAGGCCTCATTGGAAATAATAATAATAATAATAATAATAATAATAATAATAATAATAATAATAATAATAATAATAATAATAATAATAGTCGCCATAAGACCTTTCCGTGTCGGTGCGATGTAAGACAAATCGTATAAAAAGAAGACTTATTGACTCATGAGAGCCTTAGTGCAGTTCTTTGAAGTTGACGAACTGTCGGCGACCTGCGCATCCGCGAGGATAGGGCCCTACCTAAGATTAATTCTAAGGATGAAGACTGCACAAATACTCTGCCCGAAAGCCGGAGGATGTGGAAGTTAAAATCCCCAACCTGACGGGGAATTGAATCCGACATCCCTTGGACCAACGTCCAGCATGCTAACCATTTAGCCGTCCGACTCGTTGGCTGAATGGTAAGCTCACTGGCCTTCGGTTCAGAGGGTCCTTAGTTAGATTTCCGGCCGGGTCGGAGATTTTAACCTTCATTGGTTAATTCCAGTGGCCCAGGGGCTGGATGTTTGTGCTGTCCCCAACATCCCTGCAACTCACACACCACACATAACACTACCCTGCGCAACAATGAAACCCAGTTACGGACACATGGGAGATGCCGCCCACCCTCGTCGGAGGGTCTGCCTTACAAGGGCTGCACTCTGCTAGAAATAGACACACGAAATTAAATACCATTCAGCCATCGAGCCAAACAACACCGTCAGATGGAATGTACTCGTTTTTAGGCTTATAATTCCTTTTTGGCTACCATTAGATATAAGTAGTTTGTTATTCGTATGCACTTTGAAGGCAATCAAGTCCCAAAGATACATTTTGGCCCAGATGACTAATATTTCCCACATTTATGGTTTCATACATGTTTGTGTTTGTGGATCTACGTATCAGGAAACCGCATTAAAATATTTGACCTAAAAAATTGAAAATGATTCATTCAGTAAACAGCTGTGAAGATGGGAAATCACGGTTAACCATTTTCGGAGCTGCCAATAATGGGGTTCGAACCCACTACTTCCCAAATGCAAGCTCACAACTGCGCAACTCTAACTACACGTCCAACTCAATCGGTAGAATTGTTGTTGCTCAGCCAAATAGTCTGACGGTTGCCAGATCGAATCTCGATGCAGTCGTTTGATTTTTAACTGCGAGAAAACGTAATAAGTAAGTATAACAAGATTAACTAGTACATTAAAGGAAGGGCGAAATTCCGACACTCTGGCATTATTTCAGACAATAACAGTTGAAGGACTGTTACACACAATATTATTATTATTATTATTATTATTATTATTATTATTATTATTATTATTATTATTATTATTATTATTATTATTATTATTGGGGTGAAACTTTTCATATTCTGTTACGGAAATGCTCATCGATAAATTGGTATAATAATTCTCCTTTTTGTGACGGTTGTAGGTCAGCCTGGAAGTGTTGTTATTGACAAATATTCAAATTAATAGTAATAACATACACTTTTTCTCTCTCCGTTCCACTGCGCGACCTGTTGATTGACGTTCGTTTAACCTACCATTTAGAACCGCTTGTAGCTTAGAATTAATTATTGTTCATATTACAACCAAATACAGCGGCCAAAGACGAAGATCGATGGTCGTTACCAGTTGAGAAGGGGGAATACTCTCACACAGTTTTGGAATGCTTGTCTACGTTTTAGGTCTTGAACACCTAACTGCCATTGCATAGGCCACCCGCCCATCACTACAGCTAGTTACGTTGCAGGCTGCACTAGGCGTCCGTTCTAGAAGGCATAAATGTTTTTAGACTTTTTGTGTTGTTTTGCGTTGTACTATCTACCCCAACCGCCCCTTCCCGATTCCCATTGTTTGAGAATACTCTGTATATTCACAGTATTGGTGAAAACGTAGCTTGAAGAATATTCTTGTTTTTGTTTAATATCTAATAACTGAAAAAAATGAATGTCCACAGTTAATTCTCGTTGCTAGACCTTCTTAATGATCCGTATGGGCTTACGTTTAAAACATTCAATTTTTGTTCTCATATTGCCGGGATGAGTAGCTCAGGGGGTAGAGGACTGGCCTTCTGAGCTCAAGGTGTCGGGTTCGATCCCGGCTCAGTCCGAAAATATTTGAACGTGCTCAAATACGCCAGCTTCGTGTCGGTAGATTTACTGACACGGAAAAGAACTCCTGCGGTAAAAATCCAGCACTTCGGCGTCTCTAAAACCGTAAAAGTAGTCAGTGGGATGCAAAATCATAACATTAAATGATGTTACATTTCCTGCTAGTGGTTTAGCGTCGCAGTAACACATTGAAGGATTTCGGTGACGCAAGGATGGGAACTGACTGCGACTGGGTGATAGCGGCCGTTGCCTTAATTTTTCTTTTACAATTCGCTTTACGTCGCCCCGACACAGACAGGTCTTATGCCGACGGTGGGATGGGAAAGGGCTAGGATTAGGAAGGAAGCGACCGTGGGCTTAATTAAGGTACAGCCTCAGCATTTGCCTGGTGAAAATGGGAAATCACGGAAAACAATCTTCAGGGCTGACGACAGTGGGGTTCGGACCCACTATCTTCCGAATTCAAGCTCATAGCTGCGCGCCCGTAACCGCATGGCCAATTCGCTCGGTGTGGCCTTAATTGAGGTGCATGTTATGAAAATGGGAAGCCACGGAAAACCATCTTCAAAACTGCCGAAGGGGGTATTCGAACCCACTATCTTCCGAAAGCAAGCTCACAGCTACGCTGCCCTAACCGCGAGGCCAACTCGCTCTATCGGAAATTATTTTCTGAAATTACGTTAGAGTGATATTAAAAGTATTCAATCAGGGCTGCTTAAGATACTGTGACAAATGCTGATATTTCGAAAATAGCCTGTGATTTAGCTTCCTAATTTGTGTGAAAAATATGACCAAATGTGAAGGACTGGTGGAATTTTTTCTATTAGTTTCAAGTCGCATCGACTCAGAGAGTTCGTACGGCGACGATGGGATAGGTCAGCTCTTAATTAAGGTACAGATCCAGTATTTGCGTGGTGTGAAAATGGAAAACTACGGAAAATCATCTTCAGGGCTTCCGACTGTGGAGTTCGAACCAACCTATTTCCGAATGCAACCTCGTAGCTACCTGACCAGAACCGCGCAACTCTCGCTCGGTAGGTCGTTCATAGTGGATTCAGAGGCACGTTATAGGAAGTAGGATAAAAAGATCCCGGACTGGTCGCAACCTGTAAGCTACGAATATGTAGTTACAGTAATCTTGTCTTAACTGTGTCCTACCATTCACAACCTCTATAATTACAATGGTTTAGTCGGTGAGAGGTTAAAAGGTGGCACGCGTAGACACATTCTTCTCTTATTAGTCGGCCTTAGGATGCAAAGTAACAACAACCGCCGTTTTTTCTCAAGAAGAGCATGCAAACATTGCCACATTTTGCCAGTGAGGAAAGAAACGGGAAACTACTTCACTCCTCATTTCCCTAGTACGCTTCTTCAGTTCTGCCCGGGTTTACTATGATTGCTGATGGAGCTGTTGAGGATCCAGCAAGTCTTCCCGCTGAAAACTCTAAGTACAGACAGACTTATTATAAGACACACATTCCCACGCCCTCAGGCAGCAGAACGCTGGCATTCTGATCGTTATGTTGCCGAGTTCGATATCGCTTCAGTCTGGTGATATTTGAAGATGCTCAAATACGACAGACATGTGTCTCGGTACGGTAAGCGATACGTAAAAGAACTCCTATAGACGAAATTCCGGCACCTTGGCTTCTCCGAAAACAGTAAAGCTAGTTAGTGGGACTTATAACCAATTACATTATTACGCACAATATATCCATAGGAACTTACATGAATCAACATCAAAACCAATTTAACTTTCAGGAGTCTCACTAGATGACCGTTAACGAAACATTAAAGTAATTATTATTATTATTATTATTATTATTATTATTATTATTATTATTATTATTATTATTATTATTATTATTATTATTATTCCTGGGTTTATCGTGGATCGCAGAGGTGAAAGAAGGTGCCGGGGTAAACGGGTCTATCTACAATATCAAAATTGAATTAAAACTTTAAAAGGTTATATTTCTTTTCCAAAAACAACTTAATAACATATCAGGTACAAAAGCAATCTTGAAACAAGAGTAGGAAAGTCCAAGATTAGTGGTTTTTACAAATTTTGGGCATCAAGCCACTAATTTTACAATATTACAAAGGAAGAGGGATTGTTTAGTGAGGGGCAGAAATCCCCTAATTCAAAGAGCACTTGCCCACAAAATTACAACATCTATCCTTCCGGAGGCATTCATTATTCTTACACAAACTTTGAAAAAGAGCAAACAGGCTCAGTTTTCCACGCCTACTCATGGCATCATCAACTTACAATTCATGGCCTCTCAAGACACAACTTACAATGGGAAAATGATTAACAGGGGTATTTAATACCCAACGTACTGGGCCTTCATGGAAAAAGAACAACGGTGAAATAAATAGCCAAAACACAAAATGAATGGAGGCAAAAACTTGCACTCCTAGATGTGAACACTTAAAACCTAAAGGGCACTAGGCCGATGAAACAGGGGCAATTTCCAAACTACTGAGGTGACTCGTATAGAAATTACATTACCACGTTACAGAATGATAAACAGTTATGAAACGTAGTCACCTCAAACCAAGATGATGGGGAGCTGGAGAGGGTACATCACTCTATCCCCGATTTACAATTAAAGAGTCTCCGAAGTTTTTACATTAGCCGAAAGAAGATTTACATTTTAGAAAAGTTGGTTACCTAGTTAAAGATTCGGACCTTTCCCTCGGGTTAAACTAAGGAGGTAGCAAGAAAGAAAGATGTTATGTGGCCATTACCTTGTCGATGTACTGCTGACTGATGAAAGAGGCCACCCGCCTCCTGATTTGACACACACACTTAGTACGATGACGATCAAATGGCCAAGAGACGTGAAAATCCGCAGTTTATAAACCCTGTGGGAAAGTTCGAGACCATTCAAGATTAAACTAACCACACCCTCTCATTTTATTGAGTAATTTAAATGTTACGCTCAAAATCGAAGAAGAAGACTGCGATTGGTAGAAAATTAATTACAGAAATTATTGATTGGTTGGATTCAAAACTGGCGGAAAGAAAAGATAAATATTGCCAACCCAAAAATAAATGAACATCAATTAGTAAAAAAACTTATGAATACAAAACTTCTTTAAATCAAAAGTTCTTTCACTTGGCACCAGGGTGCATGATCATAGTTTTTAGTAGTGACATCTGTGGAAGAGTGTCCAAACTTCTTGATGAATGGCAAACAAAACAAGTAGATATTCACACAGTTCAGGAAACTTCACAATAACAAAATTACATCAGATTTTAGTGGTGACATCTTCTGAATAAAGTTCTAAGTAGGTATAGTTTCAATTTCACTGTTTCACCGGTAGAGGAGTTCTTTCAAGCGCTAGATATAAATGCGCGGCGTTGGGGTGTACCTCCCGGTACACTCATTATTATTATTATTATTATTATTATTATTATTATTATTAGGGAGATACGGTGGTATACAGAGGTGTAACAAGATGCGGGCATAAATGTTTGGATAGAGAAAAAATAAAATTAATTTAAAAACCTAAAAATTCGACCTTTTCTTTCTTTCCTTGTTTTTTATGCTTCTTTTCAGACCTTAAACGTTGTTAAACCATAACACATAATAGTTGGAAATACATAAGGGGCGCTCTACAGCTCTAGATACAATAATTATTTGAAATCAGGTACAATACATAGATGAGTTAGGTAGTTCGAACGTGACAAAATTATCAAGAGAACTATTGCTCCACTCAATTACAATTCAGGAGACTGGGCTCCAAAATTTACAACATTAGCAAAGAGCGTCTTAGCCTCATATAATTACCTAGGAGACTACTCTCCAAAATTTACAGCATTGGCAAAAAGCGTCTTAGCCCCTCATAATTACCTAGGAGACTACTCTCCTAAATTTAGAAGCTTCCAGCCTTTCAAAGGCACAATTCAACTTTTAGATTAGGTAAACACCAACCAGTTTCCATTGTCTTACTCGCGCGGCAGTCTACATTGCTTTAAATAGGAAATAGTATAAGAATAGTTAACAGGGGCAATAAGTGCCCGTACTACCCGGCCTTATTGAAAAAATTAAGGTTGAAGTTAGTGGCCAAAAATCAAAATGTTATGAGGCGAAGACTTTCATTCCTTGAAATACTCTAGAAAACACTAAAGACCCTATGTGGGCTTATGACCCAAAGTTACAGAGGCTAAGCCTATACTACGGAGGTGACTAGGTGGAGAAAAATATTAAATTACAACAGGAATATTTTAAGGTTTACCAAACCATAGTCACCTCAATACCAAGTTGAAGGTGAATAAAGGAGGGTTCTCACTCTTTACTCCCGAAGTTAGATTAAGGTCTTAATCCGGATTGAAAATTTACATTACAAGATTACATTACTAAATAATTTTGAAACCTTCCCCTCAAACTAGCTTTCTGACAGTATTACATGATTACAAGATGTCTGCTATTACCTTGAGCTGGAGGGCCTTCCGGAGATGGGCGAGGAGAATCCCCTGCCTCCTCTATGAACACACACTACTGCTGGACACGAGCGATCGAAAAGACAACATGGCCCGAAAAGTCCCAGCTTTTGTAGCGGAGAGAAAGGTTCCACGTAAAAGAACTCCTGTGGGACTAAATTCCGGCACTTCAGCGTCTCGGAAAAAAGTAAAAGTAGTTAGTGGGACGTAAATCAAATAACATAATTATTGATCTGATTTCCTAACTTCTGTAGCTGATAAAATGACAACGGCGCGTGATTTCAAATATTTCTTGAACTCATTTATCAATATGACCTACCCTCTAATGCTCATATGCCAGGTTCACGTTGTTTCTGATCACCCTGTATTTATAACTAAAGTCGATAAGACATTGTAGTATGAATAGAGAGTCAAAATTATTGACAAATGTCCGCGGAGGATTGCTGAAGTACATCGTGCAGTGTTCGCCCATAGCAGTCCGCCCTACACGGAATCTAATGTGATAAACCTGTTGATAGGTTATTTGCAATGCAATGGCAAGGCGCACACAGGTGAACAAAGAGTCCGTGAGGGAGTGGTAGACTAGTGGCTGACCCGTGCTATAGTAA